>NC_090944.1:59453441-62108441 GCF_040807025.1 Struthio camelus | reverse complement strand
CGCCGGCGTGTCACAATGTGCCGCGGTGGCATCGCCGTGACCCTGGCCACGGCCACCAGCGGGTCCCCATTGTGGCGGCGCGCCGTTGTCGGGCAGCTCGGGCAGAGGCGGCTCTCAGCCCGGCGGCACTGCCTGGCGCAGGGACACGCGTGCAGCTTCGCGCAGGTCTGCCTGGCCACAGCGCCATGGGACAGGCGAACTGCTGCGGCGCCCGGGGCGCTCCCGCTGCCGGCCCGCAGGCACGGCCCGCCACCCGCGGCCACGGGGCTCCCGGCGCCCGCCTGGGGCTCTGGAGCAGGGCGGCCTGCCGGCCCCCGGCGCCGCTCCCCGCCTTCGTGTCGCGCAGGAGCCCCCAGCTCCTCCTCACCCAGCGGGTGCAGGTGACACGGCACCAGCGCACGCAGCACCGCCACCTCCTGCTCTTCCCGCACGCCGTCGCCATCGCCAGCTTCAAGTAAGGACATCCCGCCCGCCCGGCCGCCTCTGCCCCAGCCCACAGCTCTGCCAGGCAGGACGCCTGCGCTTGCCCCCGCCGCGCACCCCCAGGAGCCCGTCCCTGCTCTTCCTCCCGGCAGATGCGGCTCCACCTTCCGGCTGAAGCACCGGGTGCGCCTCAGCGAGCTGTGGGTGCTGTGCCGCCAGGAGGCGGCGGTGGCGGCCGGGCCTGAGGACGACGAGGAGGTCTTTGGCCTCAAGTGCAGCCAGACCCTCATCCTCGTCTGGCCCTCCAGCCTCTGCGTGGTGACTTTTGGGTGAGTGTGGGGGCCCCGCACGAGTCCCCGTCCTGCCCCACGCGGCTCGGCCCCGTCCCGTGCACTCTGCCCACCGGGCGCGGGCAGGAGCTGTCGGGGCGCCGCCTGCGTCCACAGGAGGAGCAGCAGCGCGGGCTGAGGCTGTTTCTCCTTTGTGCCGCAGGTCGCCGGAGGTGAAGCAGCTCTGGCTGGACGCCATCCTCAGGTGAGCCCTGCCGCCCGATCCCCGCTGCCGGTGGCGCCCAGCGGGAGGGCGGGGAGTGCTCCCGGTGGAGCTGCCGGCACCAAGAGCCCCCGCTCGGTGGGGGAAAGGTGCAGCCACTGCCGCCTGCAGCTCCTGGCACAGCAGCGGGAGCCGCTTCGCCTCGGGCTTGCAAAGGGGCAGCAAGCGGCGGGAGGTGTCAGGCCAGCTGCTGGCTGGCAGGCCTGGGGCGCCCGAGGCGCTGCTGTGCGCCTGCCTGAGCAGGAGGCCCGTGGAGAGCAGGCGCGCGGGCGGGAGAGAGCGGTGCTGGCAGCCAGCGCGGCTGCAGGCTCTGCAGGGTGCGGGGCCCTTGGCAGCGCTGGGCTGGCGGCCAGGAGGCAGGGCAGCGAGGGCTGGCGCTGAGCGAGCTCTTTGTGCGCCCTTCCCTGTGCGCAGGCAGAGCCAAGGAGCCCCGGGAGCCAGAGTCACCCGCCTGCCCTCCCTGCGGCTCCTCACCAAGGTGGTCGGCTTCTACGGGCCCGTAAGTGTCCGCACGGCCTCCGCTCCGCCCCGAGAGCCCCGCGGCTTTCCACACCCCACCGCGCGACGCCTCTCTCACGGAGCCTCTCTCTTCTCTCGCCCAGGAGGTGTCGCTGACCGCCAAGACCGTGGAGGCGCTGGTTTTGGCAGAGGTGAGCAGGGGCTGCCTGTGCCCGGCCCTTGCCGGCTGTGGCCGGCAGGGATCTCAGCACAGTGGCGGCAGCTGCCCGGGCCGGGCGCAGGCAGGAAAGCCCTGCTGCCGCGCCAGAGCCCGCCACCCCCTGCCTCCCTGCAGCACCTTGCTCGAGGCCCTGGCTGCTGAGCGGCGCCTCCCTACCCTCAACCCCTTGCTTGCAGGCTGACGCCAAGAGAGGCCCCCCGCGGGCGGAGCCTTCGGCCAGGGAAGAGGGGCTTTGCCACTCGGCTGGTGAGTGCCAGAAAGAGAGCGAGGAGCTGCCTCCTCCCGTCCTGCTTGCAAACGGGCCCTTCGGCAAGGCTGCCTGGCCCGCCACCAGCGGTGACACGCCGCAGCAGAGAAAGGCGCTCGGCAGCGGCAGCGGCAGCGGCAGCGGCAGCGGCAGCTGCTCTTCTTTTCTCTCCCCCTGCAAAACCGCTGCGCCTGTCAACGCTCTGCAGCAGCCCCTGCAGCCCGTGGCACTGCACGCAGACAAAAGGCTCCCCACAGGCGCTGGCTGCGCCTGCTTTTCTGAACGCGGGCCTGCTTTCCTTGTGCTTGCAGCAGATGGAGCGAAGGAAGGGAAGAAGGTGGTGATCTCATGGCCGCTGGCTTGGAGAGGAACGGCTGTCCCCGGGGACTGCCCAGGGCAGCTGGGCTCTGGCCCCCAGGTGGCTCTCTTTGGGCAGCCGCTGGCACTGCTCTGTGGTGAAGGTGGCGCCCTGCCCCAACCACTCCAGGTAAGCAAGCCTGGGCCCAGAGCTCTCCCGCTGGTGGCGTCTCGCGCCACGCAGCATGCCCAGCACTGCTGCTGGGGCTCTCAGCACAATCAGGTTCCTCCCAAGGGAATCTACGTGGAGCGAGAACGACAGCTAAGCCAAGGAAAGCAGAGTGCACGGCCACGTCCCAACCGGTCTCTTTCTGCCTGCAGGAGCTCCTGGCTCTTCTCTATGAGAAAGGGCCGGCCACTGAGGGGATTTTCCGGAAAGCTGCCACCGAGAAGGCCCGCCGAGAGCTGAAAGAAGACCTTAACAGAGGCCGGAGCGTGGATCTGGCAAGCCAGCCCGCGCACCTGTTGGCAGCGGTGCTGAAGGTGAGGTCTGCTGACTTGTAGCTGGGAGAGCACGTGGGAAATGTGCTTGGGCCCATGTCAGTGCCTAGCCTGACCGGGGAGCTGAAAGCAACCTGCCTCCTAGTGAGGCCAAGGCACGCAGATGCTGCCTCGCTGCTCACTGCTAGCGTTGAGAGCCTCACCTGAGTGCCTTGGCCTTGCAGGACTTCCTGAGAAACATCCCCTCCAAACTGCTCGTGGCCGAGCTCTATGACAAGTGGCTGCTAGCGCTGGAGAAGCCCAGGCAGCAGGAGAAAATTGAGGCCCTGCGAGAGTAAGTTTGGCAGCCCGCCCCACCACCGCTCGGGCGCAAACGAAGGAGGAGCAGCCCCTGCAGCCTGCATTCCTCTTCCTCTTTGCTTGTGGTCCCTCAGGGTGGCTGGCAAACTGCCTCGAGCAAACCTCCTCTTGCTCCAGCGCTTGCTCTCTGTGCTCCACCATATCAGCGACAATGCAGAGAGCAACCGGATGGATGCCAGCAACCTGGCAATCTGCGTGGGGCCAAACATGCTCAGCCCCGACATGGACAACTTGCTCCCGCTGGCCGTGCAGAAAGAGAGCATTGACAAGGTGGGTTGAATTCAGCAGCTTGCTTCCCGCTGAGCTGAGCCTAAGGCGGCCTTAGTTGCTTCGGGCCACCTGAGGCTCTGAGCTAGGCAGCTGCGCAGCTGGGGGGTACAGAAACGTCCGTCAGGAGCACGGAAGGCTGCGCAAGACATTTGCAGCCCCTCGCACTGAACTCGGTGGCTTTCTGTGTGCAGGTGACACTGCTGGTGGCGTTCCTCATCGAGAACTGCGCAGCAGTGTTTGGGGAGGACGTTGCCTTGCCGCTCAGGCCCTCGGCCGACGAGTCACCGGAGCACACGGACAGCTCCACAGGTAGGAGCGTGCACTGCTGATTGTGGTGGACCCAGGGCTGCCGGGTCACGTTCTCTCATTGGCTGGCAGAAGACATCTGTGGAAGGGCAGAGAGGTGCAGAGGCTTCCCGAGGGAATGGCAGTGTTTTTCTCCTGCCACACTGTGCAGCAGTGCAAAAGCACAACACCCCAAAAACTTTCCTTCCAGATGGCACCCCTCCGTAAACACGGGTAAACCTCCGCTTGTCGCCTAGTGGCTAACCGTGGCCTAGAACTGCCCTCTCGCAGCACATCACTGCCCTTGGTGGTACTTGTGTTTCCTTACCTTCTCCTCATGTCCATAGGAACGAAGGCTGCGCCTTTGCATCTGCCGGGGGGGCACGGTGCCACAGGGAAAGTCCCCTTGGATCTTCAGGTGGCTGCCAGAAAGTACCTCACAGGCTCTTTCTCTCCACAGAACGCCCCTGTGCTGCTCCGCAGAACAGCTGTGCCTGCGACAGCCCTGAGGCTGGAGCTGCAGGCAGCCCCCCGCCCTCGGACATGGAGCAGCCCAAAGGGGGAAGCGCTTCTGTGAGCAGCAGCTATCCAACCTGCGCCTCTGTCCCTTTGCTGGCTATTGGGAAGAAGGATATCAGCAGGATGGAGAGGAGCTTCTCCGAGCCGAACCTGTCCTTCTAGGCCAACAACTTGGCAGGCAGCCGAAGGGACCCGGAGGCAGCCAAAGGGGAGGAGCTTTTTCCCAGGCAGCAGGAAAAGCTAAGGCTGGAGAAGAGGGCGCTGGAAAAAAGGCCTTGCCAGCTTGCCTCCACGCTTAGCAAATCGCCCTCTCTCCCCAAAATATCCTCCAGCTGCTCCCTGGAGAGCCCCTTCTCTCCTCGGATGGCTCGCTCTTCCCCAGCTCTAGCCTAGTTTCCCTCCTTAGGCCCCAGAAAAGCTTCTCAAAGAAGACCCAGGCTTTTCCCATCAAGCCCGCTGAGAGCACAGCAGGACACCTAGCCGAGAGATCAGATAGTGCTTCAGGGCATTGTCTTTTGCCAGCCGCAGCAAAGCGCTCCAAAAACATCCCACCTTTTGGAGGCCCGGAAGACGTGAGGTTTCCGAGAGCCAGCTCCTCAAGGAAAGACAATCTGTTCTGCTGCACACCTGTCCAGGCAAGGAGGCCCAACAAGAACAATCCTGTCAAGAGGTTACAAGGCTCAGCACCTGCTGGAAAGGAGGACGGAAAAACCTGTGCCAGAATCTAGATGCGTGGAGGTCCCAGATATTCCGGCACCTTTGGATGCTGAAAACTTGCAAGGCTGAGAAGGAATGTTGGTGTTTTGAGGGCCTAGAAGACGTGAGGTTTCCAAGAGCCAGCTCCTCAAGGAAAGACAACCCGTTCTGCTGCACAGCTGTCCAGGCAAGGAGGCCCGACAAGAACAAGCCATTGCCTGTGGGGTATCGGCAAAGGCCCCATTTCAGGGCAGTGGAAGAAGTGTTTAGAGAGCAGAGGAATGGTGGAGCAGAGGAATGCGGCAAGAGCACTCTCTTAGGAAGAGCCCACAAAGGACTGCCTGACCACTCAAGCTCCCTCCGACAGTTCCCCCCATGAGACCCACAAAGGCAGAGCAGGATGCTTTGCCACCCTGCCCGTGCACCAGCCGAGCACAGGACGCAGCGGAGATGGCTCCAAGGCATGTGCTTAGGGTCCAAGTTTCTGCCCTCAAGCATGTGGAGGTGGCAACTGCAACCCCCAAGGAAGGCTCCTGCTGGAAGAAACTCTGGTGTGAGTTTCCCTCACGCTGAATGACCCCTTCTCGGAGCTGGTCGATGGAGAGACAGGTCTGAGTTCTGTCACGAGATTACAATGCTCCGCCCCCACTGGAAAGCAGAACGGACAAACTGTGCCAGAATCTCTATGCGCGGAGGTCCCAGACACTCCGGCACCTTTGGATGCCAAAGACTTGCAAGGCTGAGAAGGAAAGTTGGGGTTTGGAGGTCGCACTTTGCAGGGCTCGGTAGTCTTGGAAGACCTCTGCATGGTTTGCTGAAGAGAAACTCAGCGTGGAAGTGGGAACAAAAGCCTCCGGAAGCACTAACTGCTTCCAAAAGGTTTACATTTCTGCTTACAAATGGATGGGGCACAGCCACCCTCACGCCCCTTCACACAACACATAGCCAGAAATGGTAAGGGCTATTGCTGGGCATTATCAGGGTGTGTGTGCCGATTCTCACTGACAAACCGCTTGGAACTGGAAAGTGGTTTCCCGTGTGGGGTAGCACAAAAGACTCCTGTGCAGCAATGGGCTTTGTACATCGATTTCCAGGTGGCAAGTGAAGGGACAAAGGAAGGAAACGATTGGAGTGCGTCGAGACCGAGGACCAAGTCAAGAGGTTACATTCCTGGGCACCGGCTGGGTAGGAAGAGGGGAAACTGTGCCCCAATGTCTGTGAGGAGAGATGCCAAACCTTGCCGCACCTGCTGATCCAAAAGAATGGCCGGCTTGAGGAGGAACTTTGGGGTCTTGGAGATGACCCACTGCACTTGGAGTCAGCCTTCTAGCAAGACCTGGGCATGAGAGGCTGAAGGGAAACTCCGCCTGCAACTGCAGACCCAAAGCTCAGGCAGTAATAAAGGCTTTAAAAGGGGAAAAGTTGCCTTACCCATCTCTGGCACCCACCCTGCCTCCACGCCCACGGGCGCTTCATCTAGGCCTGGGGAGGAGGGATGTAAATGAGGATAATGGCAACAAGAGGTGCACTTGAGAGAGCATGAGCCTCTTACCTTTGTTTCTACGTGGTGGCAAGGCCCCCCCCACCGAACTAGATTCCCTTGGAGAAAGTGCTCTTAGCTCCCTAGCAAGGGCTGCGAACTGCCGAGCCCTTAAGTCAAGAGAGGAAGTCCGATTGTCTGTGCGGATTCCTACTAGAAAACTACTTGTAAGAGGTCACCCCTAGCTGCTTGGGGTAGCAAAAAAGACAGCTGGGGCAAAAAGGGGCTTTCCACATCCCCTCCCAGTGTACGTAGACGTGAAGAACTGCTGTACCTGAGCCCACCAGCCCCCTTCCTGGACTCCAGAAAACAGTTGTCCTGGGAGCAATGTAGGTGCAGCCCGGCACATCCATACTCACATCGTTTGCAGCCCCACTGTAGATGGGGCCCTAGGCTTTCTCTCTCTCCTAACCCGAACCCTAACCCTAACCCTAACGCTGAGGCTAGGCACAATCTACGGCAGGTTGTGGAGCAGAGCCCAACGGCCCCCTTCCTGGACTCCCGACAAAAGTGGTGCTGCGAGAAAGGTAGGTGCAGCCCTGCACATGCATGCACATGTGCTTTGCAGCCCCACTGTCAATGGGGCCCTAGGCTTTCTCTCTCTCCTAACCCTAACCCTAACCCTAACCCTAACCCTGAGGCTAAACCCAGTCTGTGCTAGGGCCAGGATCAGAGCCCACCTGCCCCCTTCCTGGACTCCCGACAAAAGTGGTGCTGCGAGAAAGGTAGGTGCAGCCCCGCACATGCATGCACATGTGCTTTGCAGCCCCACTGTCGATGGGGCCCTAGGCTTTCTCTCTCTCCTAACCCGAACCCGAACCCTAAAGGTAACGCCGAGGATAGCCCCACTCTGCAGCAGGGCCAGGAGCAGAGCCGACCTGCCCCCTTCCTGGACTCCAGACAAAAGTGGTGCTGCGAGAAAGGTAGGTGCAGCCCCACACATGCATGCACATGTGCTTTGCAGCCCCACTGTCGATGGGGCCCTAGGCTTTCTCTCTCTCCCAACCCGAACCCTAACACTAGCCCTAACCCTCATCCTAACCCTAACCCTAACACTTTTCCTAACCCTTACCCTAAGCCCAGGTTTAATCTTGTGCAGGGCCTGAACCTGAGCCCCACCAGACCCCTTCCTGGCCTAACCCTAAAGCTAAACCTAACCTTATCCCAAGCCAGCCCTAACGCTAAGCCTAAGCCTTAGCGTAAGCCTCGATGTAATCTGTGGCGGGGCCTGAACGTGAGCCCCACCAGACCCCTTCCTGGCCTCAAGGAGAAACGTGTCGTGGCAGCAACGTTGGTGCAGCCCCACACCTCCTTTGCCATGCCCATGCCCCTTGCAGCTGCACAGCCAGTGGGGCCTGGACTTTCTCCCCTAACCCTAACTCTAACCCTAAGCCCAGTTTTTCCTTAGCCCACTGTATCTTGTTTTTCTTTCCTTTACTATGTCTCAAGCACTGGGCTGTCCATATTTGTAAAGCAAGGTATTGTAGTTGAGTATTTCCTCTTTTTTGTGTTTTTTTTAACATCATTTTTTTGAGATCATATATCTTCAGTGTCATCTATCAAGCTCTTTTCAGAAGAAAATCAAGGAAGAAGTAATTCCTGTCTCTTCACTTTAGGGTCTTATAACATCTCAGTAAAATTTTTCTGATACTTACCTGTCCCGAATGTTTGTGACTCAAGTTGATCGCATTCTAAGTTATGAATACAAAGCCGAAGAAAATATAGATTAAAATAGTCAAGGTACATTTTGGAGTCTGTGTCCAGGTACACACAAGTGAAATTTTAATATTCATTGATTACAAATCATAGTAAAAATGACTTTTCCTCTTCAACACTTTGCCAGTCATTGAGTAGTACAGAATGGCTTTAAGCCAGAATTACGACGCACTAATTCATTGAGCAAATGCAGCAAAAGTTTATGACATTATTATCACCCAGCAGGTATTTTACACTTCACTTTTCAGTCTTAGCTTTCTTAACAGAATCAGCAGAAGGCATCATGTGAATCATTCCTCAACAATTGCAGCTAATGCACCAGCTTATGAAGTGGAGCAGCTGAAATGCAAGAACACGGGTTTTTTGAGCTTCTCTACTAGGATAGGCCACAACCTTTGATGGTGCTGGAAGCTGTGGCAATAGCATCTTAACCACTGTATCAAGCTTTGGCTGAGGTTCTTTGTTCCACGTCAAAAAGTCTGATTCTTTGTGGCTGTAGGAGAAGAGAAACCTGAAAAGCTCTTACCTGGATCCTGTACCGGTCTATATTTTGTGGTGCATGAGGTGTAATAAGATGGGCAACAGTGGGGCTTATTATGCTGCAAATACCTCTGTTTTCATTGCACAGTTAATCTACATGTTCATAATTATTTGCTATATAATTTGTCAAATGGCAGAGAACATCTTCATAAGTTCTTTGACAGTGGTTCTATTGTTCATCATGCCCGATTAGTCTTTTACTTCATATGGTGGTATTTGTATATCTCTTTTCGGAAAGGATTGTGACTATTAACATATGTGACTAACTGTTGTTTTAGCAAATTTGCTTGAAAACCAGCATTTGTTCCCTAATTATGCAAAACAAATATTCTTAGAGAAGTATTTGTGAAGAGCGAATAGCAAGGGTACGTGTGCACTGAAATTATTTGTGAGTCAAAATTTGTCTGAAATATTCTTCAGAATTCAACAAGCACTAGCAGATTTCCAGGTAGAATAAGCATTCCTGTTCCTCAGAAAGTAACAGATCCAATGAAATACAGCAGTATATGTATACACACATATAAATATTCAAAGTCCAAGTGGTGAGTTAGCCATACGATACTCCTTTATGATAATGGGAACCATGTGGCCAAACCCTTGCTTACAACATGGAAAACTTTTCCTAGTAGCTCTACACAATATGAAAAAATGTTAAATAAGGCAACATTGCAGCTCTTAAGGTCTGTCAAAATATAAAACAAAGGCTAGTCAAGAAAAGTTTGCTAAAGTAATCATAAAATTGCCATAAAATATTTGGTTGTGCTTAGAGAAACTGTAGCAAACATCAACCATTACCAATTAACATGGAGATAATTTCCACTTCATGTTAATGAACTGGTAAAACGAAGGGATGTTTTACTCTCTACCAGCTCTCCACGCCTGTGTTCTGAAAAATATAGTGTTTAAGTTGGAATTGTCACTGAAATTCAAAAAACAGATTATGATTATTGCAGCTACAAGAGGATGGAAGAAAAATCATGACTTGTTTCCCCAAGATGACAGATCAGTGCTAAACCTGATGTTTAACTCATTAATAAGATAGATATTTATAAGTGTGACAGAGGTACAGCCCCCAGTTACAAAGGTAAATATTATTTTTCAGAATGATGCAAAGTTAGAGGAAGTGAAATGACTAAAAGTAACTGATATCTGTGTGTGTTATATATCATTGCACCTTTTAAATTTCACTCTTTGAAGTCCATGGAAGAGAAAGACGCCAAAAAAACCTCATTCTTTTTCTTGCTCTTCTCTCTTTTATTGTAGCATGAGGTGGAAACTAAACTCTAGAGGTCAAAATGGATGACTCTGTCAGCTGGGAACAAAGCAAATTAAAATGTGGAGCAGAAGAAGATACCTGCATATGTCAATCAACAGCTAGTCCTTAGAATGACTTAAATGGCAGAATATGAGAAAGATAATAATAAAAAAGCTCACCAACTTCTTTGGTGTTCAGTATTGTTACAGTTCAAGATTGAAAGGCTATTCACCAAAGTTCATGACATATCAGCTCATCTGAATTGAGGCATGAGTTTCCCAGAATTCAGTTTGAAATCTGAAAGGGCTGGTTGGTCTCCGAGGGAAACTGATTGCTCCCCACAGCATTGATCTGTAACCAGGCAATACCTGAACATTTTGGTTGCCTTTATCTTCACTGGGAAGTTCAGTTTAAGCTGAAGCTGAAAGAGAAACATGGTGTGCAAACCACATGAAACCAAAACATAACACAATTTGGGGTTCTTTTTTTTTTTCCACATAATTTTACCAGATATTTCAAAAGTCTTTGTTAAAAATTGGCTGACCCTCTTGTTCTCTCTATGAGCTAAGCATATATGTATGCAAATCATACTTTTGCATTTCAAATCTACATTCTGATAGAGTATATGACTCTGGCCATTTAAGCACACAGTTTATCTGTGCATCCTCAGTGGTACATATAATACACACTTCAGCCATCTGAAAGTTCAAATACAAGAATTCACCTGCCACTGCCTTTCTTCTTGCCTTGTAGCACCCTTACAATTTTGCCATGTTAGTGGGTTGAACTAGAATTGTTTCTGGGTATTAGAATTGCAGGCTATCAGTCATTCTTTTCAGTGACATCTTAATGAACTAACTGTTTAATTTCCCTAAGCTTATGGAAAAGATATATCACACAGAAATCTGTGTTCATGCATGTAACAATGCACATCTGATTGTTTAAAAGGCAATTGCTGTTACATGGCAACATAGTGTTCACTATATAAGCCATAAGCAATGCACTAGTTATTTGCCGTCAGGAAACTACATCGGATTGTCTTTGTCCAGGTAAGCACATTTGATAGATTGAAACTCCCTTTGTTTAATATTTAATGATTTCCATGCCTTTAGTCCGTGCCTGTGTTCCTCTCTGGTATTAAAACAGAAGCTCTTTGGTTGTTTGGAGTTTATCATATTCAAAATAGAGTTTTTAAAATACATAAAGCTGAAGTTGTGAACTGTTTGGATATATGATTGTGAATTTGATGGAGAACCTAACATTTTTCTTTGTTAGGATAGACTATGATTTTTCCACTTTGCTTTGGCATACTCATTATACCACAGCACATGTGTGTTTTCCCATTATTACTCACTACAGTTGTAAAGTGTGGGTCTTTATTTTGAAATTAGGTTTCCAAAATTCATATAATATAAGATGTAAAATTACAGAGTGCTGAAATTGGTGTGAGAGTTCTTGTAATCTTTGACCTGTACAATAAACTGAGGCTGTGAAAAAAAAAAAACTGTAAAAATTCATTTAGGCCTCAGGTTAATGTCAGAGAGAAAATTCAGCCAAATAAAATAAGTATTCATTTATATTTGCATTTGTGCTAGTTACTTAAAAATGACTAAGGAATAGGTTTGTTTCAGGGAAGTAGGTAGAATCTTCCTCACTGTTTTCACTTCTTCCAAATATAAGGTTGAAAAAATCCCAGTAGCTAAAACAGAAATATATTATGCTGACAAACACTTCAGACTTTTTTCTGTAACTGAGCTTAAAGGTATCAACATCTTTTCTCTTGAAAAGTATCTCCGGTTAAGGCATTCTTTCATATTCTTCATGTTCTTCTTTATGTTATTGTTCCTACCTTTCTAGATATTCAGTATTTCCCTTTGGCAGTCTGGAACTGCAGAAAAAAGAAAAAGAAATAGGATGAGAAAGATGGCTTATTAAACCCCAAATATACTGCCCTGGGAGGAACTCTTATTATGGCTATAAAATCAGTGTGAATAAATTTTTATGTATGTTCAAGTGCATACACATACTGTATCTTTGACCATGTCCTAAACTTTCTGCAATATCATGGTGCAACCTGGAATACTCAGAATATCCAGGCAGAGTGATGATCTCCATCCAGAGCGATACTGAGCTCAGTAACTATGCCATATTTATCATTTGCTTTTGAACATGCTTTACTAGACCTTTAAGGGCAGAAGGTAATTCTGTGATTTTCTAATCTCAATTTCAGCATAATATGGACCATACACTTAAAGAACAAAATAAAACCTGCACTGCTGTCTTTATCTTTGGTGGACTATGATTTGAGGTATGAGAATGCAGCCCAGCAAACTTCATAGATTTCAGGTGGGAACATTTTGGCTGTTGTGGAAAATACTCTGCAGTATTTGGTCAAACCAATATACATCTGTAGGCCTAACAAATACCAGATGGTGTGTTTGAACAGTGTTACATAGTACCTTAGCGATAAGATTCTCTGAACGCCACTCTTGTCTCTGTATAAGGTTTCCTATCGCTTAGACTTCTTTCGTTCCTCTTACACTATTTGTTTTTTCAGAAGGGAAAAATATAGTCATAATTATCTGGATTGATGTGTATTTTGGGGACTATTCAAAATCCCACTGAAAAGAGTCAAAAGACTCACTGAATTCTGTGAGCTTTGCTTCAGGTCCTTTCTTTTTCTTCTCTATATCATATCTGTTGATGTCTTTCTTTTTTATGTTATTTTAGACTAGTTTTGAACGCGTGCTTATTATAGTTTCTCATAAAAGTGACATTTTCAAGTACACTGGTTGCCTGACTATTACTATTTCCATCTATCACACCCATGGCAATTGTATGCATAATTTGACATACAAATCTAGACAGCTAGTAGTCCTATTATCACCAATGTGAACAATTAAACATTTAAGAGTATAGAGAGGACTCTGTAAGGATATCACAATATTTCAAGGACTGTTTTACTTGCTCAGGATAACGAGAATCTTCTTCCAAAGCAATGTAGTGGGAAGAGGCACAGTTTCACTACCAGTGAGGGACTCAACTAAAATGTGACCACGTGTACAGTAAACATAGTTAGGGTTCCCATACTTCATTCCCAAAATCTAGATAGAAATTGAGGCTGTGCAGCTCAAAAGCTGTGAGTCTAATAGTTGGCATGTGCTGACCTTATTGTATGTGAACTGCACAGTGAGCCAGATAAACTGAACTCTCTGTACAGAGGATGCAATTTGCACAAGTCTGGTTCATTCTAACAGTACTGGAATAGCACATACGCTCCACACATGCTCTCTGGCTATTTGGCTGGGAGTTAGGGACACTCAGCAGCTGCAGGCAAAGCTGCAGCAGCTCTAAGGAGGTTGTCATGCTGTTCAGTACTAATAATGGGCTCTCACATTCCTTCACTGCTTCAGTAAATTCATACCTGATTCTACTAAAGACAATGTTATACCTATACAAAAAGCCCAGAAAATGAACTGGACATTCAGCTCCTTAAGCATAAAAAAAAAAGGTAAAAGGTTTTTTTTTGTTGTTGTTATTATTATCCGGCTCTTGTCCTAGTCTTCCAGCGTATGTTTCTAAGTCTAGATCTTGCAGTTTCAGAGCCTGAACAGACTGAATTCCTTTTGTTTTGGTGGGGTTCCAGCTGAATGCAGTAACCTGCATTCACCTACATATTGAATTCTGCAAGAGGAACGCACAGGAAAGTTGTAATTAACTCCTCCAGGATTTAAATGATAGTGAGCAAAAGCACTTTATTCCTACAGGGGAACATGCAAGGTTTTATGTATTTCAACAATCACAGTTTAATTTCATGCATTGAGTTAATTCATTTCAACTTTCCAGTGTCGCTCAGGAGACAAGTGCTTAAACTACATATTGTTTCAACAGGGACTATAACTCTGCAGAATGCTTGGTTTAGTGTAAATCAGATCTCCTGATGCCTCTAGGACTACTGGGATACAAATGTTAAGTAATAATACAACAATAACATGGCAGCTAGATGCATTGAATGGCACAATACCATCCTTCTGGTTTACAAGAGGTCATGCAAAATCAAAATTAAGCTCCTGAACTGTAATAGATATCTGTTACAAATGTCAATTGTTATGAAACAGAAAGAACCACAAGAGAGGGAATTGGCTGCAGGCTGTCCAAAAGCATCTCTGCAATTTCCTCTGGATTATCACACAAACATAAATTACAGGTCCAAGCTGCTGACACTTCTGGTGCTAAAGCTAGCATGTAAGAAGTGTTATATGTCAAAGAACACTTCCTACCAATGAACAGTGTGGAAGCATTGGCTGCTTCCACAGTGGGTGAAGAACAATTATGTTACAGATGCCTTAAATTGCATCATTTTGTCCGTCCTCTAATGCTTGTTTTACTCCACTGAAGAAAATGTAAGGGCACTAAGATTAACAGCTGTTGCAGCATCGTTAGAGGCTCAGTGTCGCATACAAGTCTACATGCTACTGACCTGAAACATTTCCTTCCAGAATAAGCAAGTGGAAAATTGCTTATCATTTCTCGATAGAAGCAATCTAACCACACTTTTCCCGAACAGCAAAATGATCTGTAAAGCTATAAAAATTAGCTGAAGTTTGCTGTTGTTAAAAATCTACAAAAATCTTAATTCCCTGCATGCATATAACGCCCAGCTTCAAGATAGAATTGTTCCCAGTGAAGATTCCCTTTAGCCTCCTGGTGGACACAGAAGGTGTAGAAAAGTGGTCTCCCACTCTCTGGACAAGGATTTTCACTGCTACTATGAAGAAGATGGTTACCGTCATTCTAGGAGGCAATACTACTCTGTATATGGTCGAATTAAGAAAGTGACTCAAATTCCAAATTTCAATTTCACAGGAATAGATCAGAGTAGTCCTGAGACAGATACCTGAAGTGGAAGGAACCTTTTCCTTTTTTTTTTTCCTCTGGCTGGCTTAGGCTTCTGTTTGTGCTGACTATGACGAATGCCTTATTCTCTCCCTTTCAGTAACAGAGAGTATACGCACCTAATTCAGGACTCTGAAACACGCTTGAGGAGCTTGTCCATTTGCTTTTCCGTACTTGTGTATGGCACAGAACATCATCTAACTCCTTTGACTCTGGGCATTGCCTTTGCATCTGGTTCTTTTTCAGATCTCCTCTGAGAGATCTGTTTCACTTTGTATTTAACAGAGACTTGAACAGTTTTTCAGGTTTTTTTAATTTCTTATGCTCCTGACAAATGTAGTCACACACTTTCTCTGGCCAAATGAACATTCAATTATTTACATAAAGTGGAATGGTTTTCTCTTTCTGTTTTCACCATGCTAGGCAGATGTTCTGCACCCTAAGCATGCACCTAGTTCTGAATTCTGCTCAGTGTTAGGCGGCTTTAGCACAGTAGTTTGGTGAGAATACAACAGAGAAAGCTCAACTAGATGTGTAAAACAAAGAATATTTAGTGGCAAAAGGTGTAGTATTCTTTGAATTTCAGGATTCAAAACTATTGACTGCAAAGCCAATAGTGCACAGCCAGAGGTGGAAAAACAAATGGGTACATTTACCTACAAATAGTGCATCCAGGGTAACGTTTTGTAGATTCCAAATAGTGGTGTGAAAATATGTCTTATTTACCTATATTGTACCACCATGACCACAAGATATTTAGACATTGTTTGGGCCATGGTAAAAAAAAAGCAAGGAAAGAATAGTATTTAGAAAAGAAACTTTTAGGGATAGCTCAGAATAAATCAGCCTACAGAGCTAATTAGGCTAAAGAGGCTAATTAGACATGATGAGCTTATAGAGCAGGTCAGGAGGTAATCTGTGTCAAAGCATTCACCTGAGACTAGGCTTGAAGAAGCATAAGAACCCATCTACCCACCAACTTCTTAGTGCAAGTCATATGTTGTGAGATGAAATATCTGATTACCTCATTCACAAGAATCAGGAGGGAATTATGAGTCTTTTCAGATGAGATCCTCATATCTACCCTATAACTTCAAACTATTTGGTGAAACAGAGAGCAGATGTTTTGATCTGAATAGATCTACAAAACCAGCGGAGCTTAGCGTGTTCATGTTTGGCTAAGGACTCATTCTCAGTGGTAATCAAGGGGTAACTAACTGGGGGATTCTGAGCTATGGGGAAGCTTGTAGGGGAAAGGAAAGGAAGTGAGATGATGGAATTTGATTTTTGGAGGCGTATATACCTAGATCTGTTCCCCTTTTGTCTAACAAGATCCATAATTAGAGTAAAGGACATTAATATATACTGCAATTGTGAGCTTTAAGCAGAAGCCTTTTATCCAAAAATAGGATGCAGTTCATACTTGAAATACTGTATGGAAAAAAAAAAGTGGTAGCCTGGTATTGAGTCATTATGGCGTCTGTGTAATGGTGGTGCCCGAGTACTGGCAAAAGACAAGGTATAGCAGAAATAAGAAATTTGCATTTTTTGCCTTCACATTACTGGGAAATGGCTTTATTTTTTTTCCTAAACCATCCCATGAGTAAGGAAGAAATATCTGTTGGCATTTGATTTTGTAATTTAGTTAGGGACATGCCATGACAAATTCAGTAGAGGTCAAGGACAGGATATATTAGCTATACAATGTTAATAAACATTTGGAAACCTGAGTGGTTTTTTTTAATACAGGTATTTATTGTCTTTCTAAAGTTCTGTGCAGTAACCTAGTGAAATAAATATACATTTATAAAGTCTTATAGGTGCAACAGATGTTTACTAACTTGAGATCACAAGAAGAAAATAAATAGGAAAAGAGAAAAGGAGAGGGAGAGATGCAGGTAAATAACAAAATTCTTTTATACTTAGTTTTTTTCTCCACAGAAGGAGGAGAGGAAAAAAAAAAGTATTAACACAACCATTTTGTTATGCTTAGTGTGAATTTCTATGGTTCTTCTGTCATGTAATACTCCACAGAATGAATTTGACCATTCACTTGGAACAGAGTTAGTTCATTTGAGGAGAAGAATCAGTATCTAATGCCATGAAATACAAGAATAACATATTTCCAGTATAAATAATGATCTCTAACTGTTCTTCTACAGATTAATTGCAGTGATACAAGCTGTACGACACAGCCCACATTTATAGCGCAGATGAAAGAAAATGAAACCACATTCTAAAAGTTATACTTGGACAAACTTCCCCTGAAGCTTTTAAAGACACTACAGAAGGCCAGTGAGACATTCTCCATTCTCTCTTCTTTTTTCCCGCCTCTTGAAGGTTTCTTGTGTTCTTTAGCTTTATGCAGAGAGCATTTAGGATTTAGCATCACTCTTATTTTGTCAAATGTGAAGGCACTAAAGCCTCTGCTATTGAACTAAGGGTATCTATTTACTCTAAATCTAGGATCAGAAAAATAAAGTACTGTGTATCTGAATAGTCTTGAAAAGTAAGGCAAACAAACACTAACATTTTTTATTTGCAGCAAGCCCAATGATTTCCAATGTTGGTAATTTTGCAAGTTATACTTTATTTATTTGTACTAGTTATCTTTTGTAAATTTCTGCCTCAAAAAAGAATCTCCAGATGCTGTGAAGTCATTTCATCACACTGAAAGAAATCTGGTTCTATCTGAATGTACAATACAAAGACATATCTTCTGTTCGACCTTTCTGTACTACATGCCAAGAGACCATCAATATAAACAAGGTTTGACATCAGAATTAAATTGCAAACAGCATTATCTACATGCATATAATGGATCTTTTATAAAGAGACAGAATTTCTTTTTCTTTAGACTTAGAGAGATTAAGGTCATATCACAGTATGTTAAAATACACAAACATCCATAGACTTTGGCAGATTTATTACCTACCACGCACTCACAGATCCCTGTGAATCTTTGTAATTCTTAACATGAACAGCTGGTAGTAAATAACCAAACATAAAGTGCTTGATGGAAAGAGAAAGATACTTTATTTTACTCCCGGTGAGGTTCTTCACTGGAAAGCTAATCAAAGAATGATTCAGAAGAAAAGCTGAAAACAATGTTCAGTTTGTTTTTGCAGGTGTATCAACTTTTGAGCTTTAATTTATGGTGCAAATATTTCAGTAAAATAACAAATACTGGTGCCTGAGCTAGATGAAATTTGTCAAGAAAAGAACTTACAATTTATTTTTTTGTAAACCTATCTGATTTAGCAATGCTTTCTGTTTGTGAAGACTACAGAGTTAGTTGGTTGCATAGGGGAAAGCATTTACAGGAGTAGGAGGTGGAGGAAAGACAGAAGAGTAAAATATGAACCCAGCATTAAATAGCACTAACTAAATTCCTGAATTTTTTTGTTTGTATATTTTTTAATCTTTAACTTGTGGAAGGGTTCTGTAGGAGGCTTGAAAGGAAGGTCTTGCAAGAAACTTTCTTTGAAAGAGTTTAGGGAACTCTTTCTAGAGCTGTATTGTTTATTTGCATCCTCTCTTTGCCTGAGAGTACTTGAAACTTGTATGTCTATAGGACTGCTGTGATGAGCAGGATGAGTGCAGTGTTCTCAGAGCGGTCCAAGGACACACACTGGTCATAGACTGACCTCACTGCAGCCCTGTAAACTCTGTAGAGGGTAATCAAATCATATTTGCTATTTTTATTATCTTTGCCACTGATATAGGACAAATTGCAGCTGATCTCACTGCAGGAGCGGGATGCAGGTGGAGATAGTGAGAAGGTGGAGGAAGAAGCTGAATGCCAGACACTTGTTCTCAACAGTCATAGTCTGCTTCCTCACAGGGCTTCCGAGGGCTAGGGAGTACTTGGAGCCATGGGTAGAAGGAGCACATAGACACGGTATAGTTTCATTTGGTGAAAAGCACATGCTCGCGTGTATTTCAAAGTGCCCTTGTACTCAGTTTAAGCTGAAGACTCACATGCAACTAATACCTTGTATCATCTGGAGCACAGTGAATGATGACCTCATTTCCAGCTGTCTTCATCATTTCTTATCTGAGCAAAAGCAAAGAAGACCTGGGAATGAAGCTGTCATGGTGTCAGAAATGCTAAGTAGTACAGAACACTGCATACATCTCCCAAGAATCAGGAGTGTCAGTTGCATCCACCGTTCTTTAAACAGGCTTCAAAGACGACACTGAATCAAGTTCAAAGTCCACGTCATTATCTTTTAGACCCTCAAGGGGTCCTAAGGCATATCAAAATTGACTGAAATTCTAAGATGCAAATTTTCACTCTTCTGGAAGAGCAAAAGTGATGGCGAAATCTACCTTTGCAGGAGACTAGATATTAGAATGTACTGCTTGGGGAAATTAGGGCTCTTAAAAAATGATTTTGAAAGCCTCTTTCTTCCCTTATCCTCTCTATTCAGTATAAACTCACACTCTAAAAACAAAATAGCCCCTTATCTATCCTTCTTCCCTTAGGGAGAGAAAAGATGTCACAGATATAACAGTTTTATAGAGCAGCTGGGACACATTCAGTTATTAGGCATGAAACAGGATTGAGCAGAATATGACAGCATAGCAGCCCTTTCCGTAGAGGATGGTATCTTTTTGGATCATCTGCAAGGTATGGTAAAAGAATAGTTAGACATTTTGCTACAAATCCACACACCTGAAATTAAACCTCATTCTGAACTCAAAATCAAAGACCACTCTCAACCGTGCTAGCTGTAAATGAGTAGTTAGTTATTCAATGATCTACAGTTAAAGGCCATGTTAGCACATTATCTAGACACCTTGCCCAGGGAAAACATTACAACTATGTTGGTCCATCTAAACAGAAGATCATCTAAACTGCTGGACACAGATGGACATCTGGGCTTGAGCCTCAGACACGATCACTGGTGTCAGGTGTGTGGCTTGTAGAATCCTCATTTAAGTTATCTGAGCCAGATACTCAACTGGATGAGGCAAACCACACTGCTTTTCTTCGACTGAGAATCTGGCCCACTTCTTTTCATATATCAGCTTTCTAAATTCTGTTATTGCTTCTCTATAAAGTCTCCATGTTGTTTTGTCTCTTTTAGAATATACTAGTGAGAGAATTCTAAATTTTTTTTTTATTCTTAAAGCTTCTTGAAGTTACTAGATGAACTCATAAAGGAAAGAAGGACAGAATTTTGTTGAATGTGTCTCAGCTCTGAGACATTATTTTGGCAAAACAAAACAAAACCAAAATACCCTACCTTAAACAAAATGGCTCTAGAGCTGTTTGAATTTACTCAACATTCAGTGGTCAAGATCTGGTAGCAAATCTTATTTCTCCAAAGATGTCTTCTCAGGTTGCTCTTATGAAAGGTGACATGCTATTTCTTTAAACACTGGAACCACTGGATACACTAGTTTACAGCATATAAGGATCTGTCCTTCAGTAGTGGACCAACAATATTTTAGTTCGCTGTATACGGTATGCAATTATAGCCCATGAGGAAAGGAGTTAGACTAAAATTAAAAATATTTTTATGATCAGATCTCATCAAACAAACCCTTATACATCAGAATAAGTCCATATGAATTTTCGTGACTCTTCAGTTCTAGGAGTGTAGCAACAGATCATCCTCTTTGGATAGTGAATGATGTGAACTCATTATTCAACAGGTAAAAGTAAATCTTTAAAGACAACATTTTCACTGAGTCTTTGGTTTAAAGTAAGTAAACATGACAGAATAAACTTTTAAAATATATATTCCTGTTGTGAAGCTTTTAGTTCTGGATGTAGGGATAGTTAGCTACCTCCATATTTACTCTTCAGAGCAGGTCAAAAGAGAGTGGCTGGTACTTTCGTTTTAACCGAAGCAGTTGCCTGATAATGCAGTTTGCTTAACTGAACAACTGGACTACTGCAGAGTGAAACAGAAATTTTCTGTTATTATATGCTAGCAGTAAATTAGTACTCACATAAGCAAGGATTTATTCAGCTGGGTTGAATTATGACTCGGTGCTGTTTCTGAGTCACAATGTCTGTGGGTCTGAGGTTGTGTAGCTCATATACCAGCCGTTATTCAGGTCCCTACATAGTGCCAAAATCTGCTCCTAAGAGTTTAAAGAAATTCAGATAGAGCAAGAAGTCTGTTCAAGCAACCCTTTTACTGTGTCTTTTGTTTTTCATTGTGTCTTTTATTTTGCATTGTGCTATGCCATCTCCCCCCAAAGTGTATGTCTCAGCTTCGCACAGTTCCCCAAGCACAGTAAACCGTGGCTCTTGCATGCTAAGTAGTAGCTATTTCCGCTTACCTTAGTAAAAGGAACGGAAGAAAGAAAAAGTCTGGCATCTGAATTTGTTTCACTTTTACCTCCTGCAACATTTATCATTGTTCATTTCAAGGGTGGAAGTGGCCTTTTTCTTCTCACAGCTAGCATCTTATGTCAATTCTTCTAATTCCTCTCCCAAACCAGTTTTTAAACTATATACTTGCATTCATTCCAATGGTGTCAGATTAGGTTTTTCTTTCTTTGCTCTTTCCACTCCTCATCCTCCACTGGAGTTGCTGGCTCTCTGGTCATTTTCTGTTGGCAACAATAAAGAAAAAAATATTTATATAGCCAGAACGTTTAATTCTTTTAACTCCCTCTTCTTATCCTCATTTCTTTATTCCCAAGCCCTTCCATATATCCTTGAATGTTTCATTTCAATAATTAAAGTTTCCAAGTTGGCTCATAATATGGAAACCAGAAGCATATTTTTTTCTCTCTCTTTCTCTTTCCTGCTCCTTGGCATGGTGGGATTCAGTAGTTTTTACAAAAGCTTGCCACAGGCTTTGGGCTCTGTGCCTTTGGGAGAGTGAAACAATGTTGGGAGTCACTGGGAAGGCTATGTGTGCCAGGGAAACTCTCTGTTTCAAGTGTTCCTGTTCCACACTTATTTTTTCCTTCTGGGTTCTTTTGATGGTTTCCACGTCTCTCTTCCGAGATTAGAATGTTTTATTTGCTGTTGCTACTAGAAAGTATCATCAAAATGAAGAAGTCTTCCAATCTTTTTTGTTCAACTTGATCTGGTGGGAACTAGCAGCAAGAGAAATAGTCTCTGTATTTAAAGAGTGTGCAGATACAGTTTAATCATATCTAGACAGTAGCAAAATTGACAGCGAAATTGTTTTGAAATCCTCTAATGCTGAAAATAATTTTTTTAAAGAAACTTGGAAATCATGAATTTATTATCAGACGAGCACTCTTGATTGTATGTTGGCAACTGCTGAAATGGTATGATTCTTGTTTTGCTTTTCTCCAACCTTTGTTCTTCAGTTATTAAGTTTATTGAACTAGCATGAATACAGAAGGACAAAATAGAATGAAAAGAAGGAATATATATTAATTTTGCAATGCAGTGATTTTTAATGCAGTCATTTTATTTTAATTTATTTTATTGTTCCATTGATTTTGTTTTGAGACTTTTGTTTTGGTCTGCGTTGTGTTTGAGGGTAAGTGTCCTGTCTCATAATTGTTCCTCTCATAAGGTCTCAGTGGAAACTGTGTTACGTGTATCAGCATATCAGCAACATTACCTTCCACTAGACCCAGAGAATAATCATGGCCAGAAGGAATGGGAACTGTAGTCCACATTTTCCACTTTATGACTGAAATGCCGGAAGTTGCTCAGGACAGGAAAAGTCAATACCAAAAGCCTACAGCGAGAGGCAGTGAACCAGGACATACCCCACATTTTAAGATATGAGCAATGTGCCTCAACCACTAAGATCCTTATTGAAGGGTTCCCGTCGCTGCCACCAGGTAATAGAATACTTTTGGTTGCGCTCACCCTGTGTCCACGCTGAACAGTTTAAGAGATGTCCTCGGAAAGGGGTTGTGAGACAGAAGGTGATTTGCAGCATTGAAATGATCACTGCCAGTTCCAGGGAACTTAATATTCAGTCTTCAGTGCATAGTCCCTAAATAGTCCACTGCAAAAAATTACTGACCATCTATTAGTCAAGGCTCATTTCTGAGGTTTAGATTCATTCTGACGTCTGAATTCCCCTGCCCCTGATGTGCTTGCTTGAGGACCTGGATGCTGCTTTGCTCTTGGCAGTGAGAGCCCATCAGGATGCAGCACAATGGAAGCTTTCCAGGGTGATCATACCCTGCTCCATTCACTTCCCTCTTCTCTGAACATATTCCCAGCACCACACTTTTGTGTGATCAGGCTTGACCTTGTACTAGAAGTGCCTCCAGGCTTTGGACAACTCTGCTAAATCTCTATTTTCTCTAATTTTTCTTTATCTTTCTCTTTCTTTCTTTCTTTCTTTCTTTCTTTCTTTCTCTCTCTCTCTTTCTCTCTCTTTTCCTTTTTTCTCTCTTTTTTCTTTTTTCTTTCTTTCTTCTTTCTTTCTCTTTCCTTCCTTCCTTCTCTTCCCTCTTCCTCCTCTTTTTCTTTCTTTCTTCTCTCTTTCTTTCTCTTTATTTCTCTCTTTTTCTCTCTTTTTCTTTCTTTCTCCTTCTCTTTCTTCTTTCTTTTTCCCTCTGCTCCCTCTCCTCCTCTTTTTCACTGATGTTTTCTTCTATGAAGAAAATATTAATCCCTTTCTCCTCTCTTTTCCTGTTTTGAATTTACAGATAGGATTTAGAATGGCCAGAAAAAGTAGTCGTAATTTCCTTGGTCACCATAACAATTGAATACAGGACTCCTAGGGCTGAAAGCATGAGCTTCTTCAGATTTCCTCAATAAGCTAGTGTGCATCATAAAGTAGAAAATCTTAACTTAAATTGTGAATCATAGGCTGGTCTGGAACAGCTATTTCAGTTTCAGGCTTGTATATAGCTGACAGACTTCAGTCAACTAACAAGCAGAGCTCTTAAACTGAAATAACAGCCCTCATCAGTTATATATTGGTTAAAGCTCAACTTTCTCACACAGGCAAGCCCATGCATAAAATACCCAAACTAGAGTAAAAGAGTATTTCTTTCATCATTATGCTATCAACTGTGTAATCATCTATTTTTGTTTTCTATGAACAGTGAAAAAAACTAGAAATTTTGGAAGAATGTTCATGGAAATGTTCATGCAAAAGTGGGAAAAAGCATCAGATCTGCATGTTTCATTTTTAAAAGTATGCATGGATCTTTATTTGGTGCCTTTTCCCACTGCCTCACTCACTGCTGACGCAGCCAGCACTCCCGCTAGAGCCAATGAGATTCTGTTTGCCCAGGAAAAGCCTGTGAGATAAGACTGTGGTCAGAAATGCCAAACATTAAACCTCAGGTTTCATGACAGAGTGACTTGAGCACTTCGCCTGTCCAGCCTGACCTCACACCCTCCCAATTCTTCAAAATAAAACAACCCAGAATCTCCATCCCCTTGCCATCACTCTTCACAACTGGCCCTGTCTCCCCTCAGGCCCCTTGCCATGGCATATAACAGAGCTGTAACTGTTTCCCAGAGCTCATTTTCACTGCACCCCCATGGCCGTGAAGTGTATCAACAAACCAGTGAAAAAGCCAAAAGAATCCCCTGTTCCTAACTAGAACTGAGATGAATTGTGTCATAGTTCAGAGCACTGTTGTTGCTCTGGCACTGAAAAACTGCACTCGGACTCTGCCAAGGCGGGTGTCAGCTGGTGAATTGTAACATTGGCAGACAGGACAGAGATAAGCAAAAAATACAATGACAGCCGCTACACAGAACTATTCTTTCTGGCCTAGTGAATACAAAAATACATTGTGTAAATAAAGACAGACAGCTTCATTATGCAATTGTCTGCTACTACGTCTCCACTAAAGAAGTAGTATTGATTCAGGAAACTATACCCAAGCTCATCAGGCTAATGTGTTCTTGCTTTTGGACTCACACTGTAATAAGAAATGCAGTAATGTATCCCCCAGCAATAGTTCTACAGAAATATGTGGTCAATGGAGAAGAGAAGGTCCAGCATTTCCGATAAATGCTCCTTACATATATTTGGGTATAAAACAAAATGCAGAAACAGATATACTCACCTTACATGGCAGATATAAAGAGGAGTTAACAAATAATCTGTTCATAAAAAATAACACTTTATTTTTCCATCCGTGTAGATTAATAAATCATTTTTTTTCCTCTTATGATTTGGTGTAAGCAGTTAAGTGCTTTACAATAAAACACCGCAGAGTGGGAAAATTATCATAGAGAAACCACTGAAAGAGCTGAAGTTATCTTGCCATACTGTGTTTATTTGACTGTTGTTTCCACCTTCTCTCACATAATTAACTTTGCAAATCATACAGAGAAACACATTAGAGTGGTATGTAAGAAAGCAGCAGCATTTGAAGAGGCTTTTAAATGCCCCCCCATCACCTTCCACTTTAACCTGGTGACACAGAGCCCGTTAACTGAACAAACCAAATAGAGGAGTGACTCTGCAGAGATGTTCTCATGGGTGAAAAGCAGATGAAAACTATTCATTTCAAAAATAAAGGAACAGAAAGTTCAGAAGCATGTTGTGCTGAATCTTGCAGGGCATTTGTCTTGGGAGGGCTAGAGAATACAAGATTGTCTAAAAGTGGGAGCGTAAATAGGCTACAAAGAAAGGGTGAGCAGTGTTATTCTCAGTAGGAATTAGTCAACTATCCAAAGCTCATGAGAACGGTTCCAGTTTTCAAGGGGCAATTATATCTGAACTGGCTTCGCTATACATTTGTTGGGATCCTGGAACCGGTGGTGTGAACTGTGAACAGAATATTGAGAAGGGAGAAACTGTGAAGAAAGTTAGTCCTGAATCCTGAAGTGACTTTCTTTTCTAAATAGGGAGAAGGGGTGGGGAAGACCACAGCTTATTTTAAACCCGTTTTAGAAAAAGAGTTAATGTGAATTTTTAACACGGTTATAGGTTCAGTCAGGTCAATGGGCTACTCAGTGCCTCACCTTTGTGAAGCAGATGCAGGGATAAGCCTATCGTGCATGGCTGTGACTGTATCACAAGACGCTAGAGCACGTACCACTCCTCGTTAGTGGAGGAACAGACTTCCTAACCCCTTTTTACTCCCAGGTGAACCTGCATGTCCTTAGTCAGCTTTAGTACCTTCTTCTAAGGTATTTATAACCATCTACAGAAGGAACTCTTCATCTCTGTAACATGCTTATACTAGGTCTCCAGAAAACATTTGGAGTGGAGCCCCTAGCATGCAGCAAACCATAAATTTACCACCATTTTCTCTCCATGAGCTACTGAACAACAGCTGCAACCTGTGGAGGCCTGTCTGATTCACTGTTACCTTGCACTTACGTAGGAGGTTCTCCACATTGTGGAAAATTATTGTAAAACGATGCTCACCTAAAGAAGCCGAGCTGCATTTTTTTTGCACAGATGCATTATTAACCAAGGAGGGAGGCAGTGATGAGCAAAAATCTTCCTGGATCTTTGCTGTGTTTGCTCAGGCACTCTGGTTTATGAACTCTCTCTTATCTACCCATCTCAGAGCCTGCGTGGAGAGTTTGTATCTGTCTGACTCTGTCCAAACCCCTGGTGACCTCTGATAGAAAAATACTATAGGTATAAAATGGCCAGTCAATTTAGGAGCTAAATCCTCCACTTTGGTAATTAAGAGGATAAGTAATAATGTCAGAGGAATGATCTATGCCAAAATTAGTTGGGAATTTTAAAAGCATTTGTAAAATCACAGTCTGCTCCAGTTGGAGCTGAATAACCTCTAATTAGGGTTGAGTGACTACCACCTCAGAAACGCAGATAAATGCATATTGCAAGCAGTGGCTGTTCAATGGGTTTCTCTTGGAATGTTTACTTGGTAATTAATTTTAGTGGCATTGCAAGTATTAAATTAGGGATTGCCAGCATTTTAAAAAGAATGTAATAGTTTTAAAAGCTGTAAAACCCATTAGTGCTTTGCAGTCAGATGTCTTTTGGAATAAATATTCTATTTCCAGGAACACATAGAATATTGTTAACATACCTGAAGCACATGGCTGAATTAATGTGCTTGTTAAGATTTATGACTCCAGTACTTTAAGTCTTCCTTTGTGTTTATCTTGATAGTTTCGGTGGGCTTGCCTTGATAATTTTTTTAGCTTGTGATTGCTCTGAAACACAGTCATCACTTTGCAAATGGCATCTCAAAACCTAAAGAAAACAAAGCTATTGGCAATGAGACTGAACCTAATTTTTCAGCTTTTCTGAGCAATATTCACTCTGCTGGGACCCAGCCAACAGGAATCTGATATAGTATTGCTGTACGCCTTTACAGTTCATTGCAAATATAAGCGCAGTGACAGCATTTAAATAAACAAATTAGCACACACTCAGCAAACACTGCAGACATAGTTTGCCCTGCAGAAAGATGGGGCTAGCCTCTCCTAACTCATGATGTAGGCTCAGAGGGCTTCTAACAGCTGAGCTTGGCTAGGGAGTCTTATAGGGGAAGAAACTTTCCTCCCAAATGGGAACAAGGACTCAGCGATGCCTGTGATGGATGTTGTGTCTATCAGCAGTAGCTAGCTATATTTAACTCTAGAAACACGAAAGTGGCATAACATCTTCCAGTGTTATAGAACCCTCAAGGCTATGTAAGAGCTAGCTAGGGAAACCTGGGATTTTTTTTTCTTTTTTGATCTTGTTTCTTTTATGTGCTCCCATGGTCTGATATGCTCATTTGCTGCTTCTGAATTAGCATTAATACTGTAAGATATTTCGACTAGGAGCCTACGCTGCTTTTGCAATAGGAGCCTTGACCCTGCTTAGTGAGCTTGAATGTGATTTCAATAAATATATATACTCTTATTTCTGTTAACCATACCTAGGTGAGGCTTTATATATCATAAAATGTTGTTTCTTTTACTGTTACTCTTTATGAATCCACATCTCCAATTTGGAGACAAGAAATTCTGACATACTGTAAACAAAGCTATTCACTGGCATTTTCAGCATCTGAAGAGTATTCTGTACCCTAAGACCCAAGCCTGTGGCTTCTCAACACTTTTAAAACTCTATTCTTTACACTAATAACAAATGTAGTTTGAAAAGTTAGTGCGGCTTAAATGGTACCTAACCAATCTGTATGCACAACATCCACTGCTGTATTCTACTGCAAAATCAAAAACATAAATAAGCAGTTCAATAAACTGACAATACTGTCAGTTTAAATTGCAATAGTGGTTTAGGACAACACAAGTATGCTCTTGAATGGAAGAACTCTCTAAAGGCCAGGAATGAGGCAGTTTGAGAAGTTGTGCTTTTGCATCTGCTACCTGACCGCATGCATGCCTTTGTCTTAGCTGGAACACAACCAGGTCTGGTCAGAAAGTTTCCTAGATCAAGGCAACAAGCTAATGAAGTTCTGGTTTCCCCAATCCACCTTCACATTCTTCAAGCCAGACATTTTCTGATCTGATCATGACTGAAAACCTGCTTATAATAGCATAACTGCAACAACTTCTCTGACGTTCCTTCTCTTTTGCACTAGCATACATGAAAATAATGCAAGCCCTTGCTCCTGCTCTGCCTCACTTCCTTCCTTCCTTTCTTCCTTCCTTGCAGGAGGTGTGTGTCATGAGGTAAGGGGAAGTGGGAAAATAAACCTATCTATCTTAGAAAGAAAACCAATAGCAAAAAACAAATTCTAATTAACACTTGAGAGACCTAGTAGGGTTTAAGACAGTGTCTTGAATGCACACAAACTAGTACTTACATACCTTTTTCTCTCTTAGAGTAGTTGTGGTCAAGCCTCAAAATGCATGTTCCAGGAGAATTAATCCTCTCTTTTATTCTTTTTATGAGATTTACTCTCCGGTGTTCCTCTATCTCCTCATCTAACTTTTCTTCTTTTCCTGATTAAAAATAAATAAGATGAAAAAGGAAGAAAATAAAGTACAGTTCTCAGGTAAGTTCTAGTTCTTCTTTCATTCTTTATTCTCAGTGGCTAACAGATTATGAGCTGCTTCAAGCTTTCTTTAGGAATTCTCAAAGTATTGTGTGATGCCTTGGAATGAATGCAATACAAGTTAAAAGAACAAATACAAGTTAAAGGGAAATATATCACATAAAAGAAAATAAAAATGTGAAAATGTCACCTCTCTAATTCTTAACCAGATAAAGATCGCTAAGAAAGAATATTTTGAAACACCCTAATAATAAATCCTTTAACATAAAAGCCATGTTTTAAGATAAAGGCAGTACCAAAGAAATGCAAATGTCTTTGGACTGTAATAGTACTATTAGTAATAGTAATCTCATGTTATTATTGACCTGTGAAATAAATTCAAACATAAGCAATTGTACTGCTTGTGCATTTAAAATGTGATACAGATGATAAGCAACTAATTCTCCAAGTACTCCAGTAAACCATGTAAGGCTTAACATCTCTGTTGTACACAGGAGGCAGGTGACACTAGAGGTTGCAATGATTTACCCAGAGACCAAAAAAAAAAAAAAAAGTGAGTGGCAAGGCTTTATTTGAAACCTTAAGCACTTTTGAACTCTAGCTTTAAATTACTTCATGCCCCATGGCAAAGAAAATATTTCCTCTCCACCTCTTGCCATGATTTTCCCTCCCCCATTCTTCTACCTCATCTGCCCCTTTCGATAGGCATCATTCCTTACATCCTTCCTTAGACCTACTGAGACATACCTCACCACAGAAATCTGAAGCAATTATGATAGGGTATAATCTATTCTCTACTGAGACAACGCCTCAGCACATATGAGCAAAAGTTGCTCCCTTACATATTTACTTTCGCTAGAGAAGAGAATCTTCTCCAGTGTATTTTGTCTTCTTGTTTGTTTAACATATGGCAAGAAAATCACTATGGAGATTGTAATTTAGTAGCTCCAAAACCACTTTCTTTCAACATCCTGAACTCCTTGGCTCATCTGAATACTTCAGTGCAAGAGGCTAAGCTAAGATACACCCGGGATTAATTTGGCCCAATAATTTCTTGTGTTTACTTGGAAAATGTAGATCTAGATGTAATTTCAGTGAAAAATGAAGAAAACATCTTGAAAAAAATATTTCTAAAATATGTTACCCATTTTCTGATCATCTCTGAAATTCACAAAAAGAAAATGCTAACTACAAAGAGGAAGAAAATAAATCCTGACTCTAATTATTAAACTGATTAGATAACTGACATGATCTTTTCTGCATGGCTGTTCATGTTTGAAGCCTAAAATGAATACTCCCAGTGACATACAGTCCCATTTTCTAAATCAGAAAGAAGGCGTGAACTCAGCCTCTGGGTTATCTCCTGGTCTAGAAATAAATAATAGGGTACAGCTGCAATCTGTTCATCACAGTGAACTGAATTCCTGCGCCTCACTCTTGGGTCTTTGTAGTCTTGTCTGTGCAGTAAGGACAGGTAGCTGTGTGTTAGCTCTTCTATGGGTTAGCCAAGGAACATAGCACTCACCTCCTATTCTAAAGCTATATCGAAATGCTGCCTCACTTTGCCTGACCTAATAATTCCTACTAAATTTAGGAAGGCAGGCTCAGACCCTCCCGAAAGCAGGCACACAACGTGGGATCTCAGCTGGCTGCATTTATCTAAGCTTCGCAGATGTTTCGGTTGGACCTGAGCAGTTTGAGAGTCAGATCACCTTTGTAGGTTAGATTTTAAGTGAGGTTACTTAAAATATTGGGCAGCTATCTATGGAACCTATGGGGATATGTGTGGGAGGATCAAAGCTGGCCACAGCTTGGCCTGGCAGATATGACTTGTAGAGGGGGAAAAAGTATATGCTAGAGCCATATTTTAGAGGCTAAGAGTTCTGGTCAGGGCTACATCCCTTTCTATTGCTATTTCCCATTCCAGAAGTTGCCAGCAGCCCAGCAGCCCCTGTGTCTGAACAATGTGCCCTTACTTCCATTTTAACAAAAATAATCCATGTTTTCTTGCTCATGTACTTGGCAGTGATTTTTAAAAGTCAGCTGTAGACACAAGTAGCAACAATGATAATTTATTCCAATAACAGAGTGTTTGGAGGGGTGAAACTAAGCTGAACCTCTTTCCATTTCCCCATAAATATCAGTTATTCAGCCAATCCCCCATGTAGTGCATCAGCAGTTATAAAACTGGCATAAAATGTAATATGGTGACCAAGAAGGGATTGAAGGTTTCTCTAATGACTTTGTATAGGTTGGGTTTTTTTATAGTTTTTCAGACATTCACCATCTCCTGAGGCTCCCTGTGCAACTGGCCACGTTATTTTGAGAGGGTGCAACTAGCCACATTATTTTGAGAGGGTGCAACTAGCCACATTATTTTGAGGTTCCCTTGACTTTTATGAAGGATTCAAGTTTTATGGTACCTTCACCAGTGCGGTTTGATATGAGCCACTGCCAAGTTGTCTATTATAAGAAAAGCCTGTGAATATGTAGGTTTATGTGCTGTGGCGTCCTTTGTTTCTGCTAGCTTTCTTTTCATTCCCCAAATTTATCTGTGCTTCTCCCTGCTGTCCAACAGACCTGCAGTCTCTCTTTCTGCTGACTGGGGACCAACTCTCCTGAGACTGTGCAAAGGTCGTTTCATGACTGCTTTTGTATTAACCCATATGACTCAGTGAGGGTTTTAAGGTTTGGGACATAGCCACACCTGGTCTTGAAGCTCACAGATAGCATTTAGCATTAACAGAAGGGACTCAGGAAGGGTGACCTATCCAGTGATCCAGGGAAAGATGTTTTTTCCCCATAAATCTCTTAAGGACCATTTTTGCGTCATTTGCAGATGGAGTCAGACAGCTGTAGAAACCAAAAATGCTCTAGCTGAGAGGACAATTCATCTATTTAGATGAAAGCATGGAAGCAGCAATGAGGCTTCTATGATAAAGTGGGAAGACTCCTGACCACAAACTCACAACTACCCTTGCAATCACCAGACTGCAATTTCAGGGGATTTCAAGCTCATAGGCACCAACATAGGGCCATCCTGCCTCTGTAGTTACAGGGGTTAAAGCATTGTGCAGGGCACAGTGCAGGGCACTGTGAATACACAGGGCTGGTGTAGTCATACTGCTTTCTAGGAGCTCATTTCCTGCAACAGTGACAGAACTTGGAAATATAAAGCCCAGATTCCCAAGGAAGCTGCCTAAATTACCTCAACAATGCAACAGTAAAGCAAGCCAAAGTATTTGTGCGGGACAATAGAGAACTCTCTGCGGCTTATAATGGCAGTATGGTGCAAATCACAGGTATATTAACTCGCTAAGTTGGCAGTACTTTTTGGCAACCCAAACAGTAGTTTGGGAAGCTGAAGTTCCAGGAAAGTGAAAGAGGATTGTCAGTGCCTCAGACACGGACTGTGAGGTAAAAATGGCAAACTGGCTTATGACAAAATGGCTTAATGGCAAAATATCCTAATGCTACATTAATGGAAGTAGGTACAGGAGAAGACAGAGGCTGAGGGATTTGGACAGCAAGAGAGAGATAAAAAAAAATAGAGAGAGCAAAATATGTGAGAAAAATGGAAGCAGCAACAAGAAAAAAGGAGACAGAGGAACGTGTAAATTTAAATGAGAATAAAATAAATTAATGAAAGGAAAACAAGAAGAAATGCATCCAGTTTTGGGACTGATAAATGTGGGCAACATTTCTGCTCTGTCAGTATTTTCACACCAGAAAATGGGAGGCTGAAAATCAGAGTTGATGTGAAACATAGAGGGGTCTGTTACATACTTGTGGGTTGAGACACGGGAGATCTTCTGGATGACTGTGGCTAGCGAGCGGCCTCAGGGTCATTCTTTGTACTTCTGTTATAAACATTGGTTCAGTTGCTTCACAGAGGCTTTTGCAGAAAGCTAAAGAAAAGCAATGGCAAGATTTAGATATAACTTATCTAGAGAAAGCTTACCATCTCTGGCCAGAATAACAGGCCTTTTGTAGCTCAGTGCAGAGGACGATATGGAGTCAAGGTCTCACCCTAAAACAGAGAAATAGCACCCTCTTCTTCTTTCTTAACACATCAGTCTTCTGTGTTGAAATACGTCATTTATTTTAAAAAGACAAAAGCATCTCCCCAAATATTTTGTTTCTTTAGCACTAGGATTTCTCCCCTTCCTACATCGCTTTACTTGACGGAGCCTGTGGCATAGTCACCACGTTTATGAGCAAGGAGAAAGAAGAAAAGTGTGAGCAACAGGATGTCTGAGTCTGGAGATTACAAAATGCACTCTGGATAGGCCACCAAATAATGTAAAAGCCCTGAGAGCTGATACAGAAAGCTCAGTGTTTTCACCTAGACTAACTGTTTAACCGCACTGCCCCAGCCTGCAGTTAACCTATTCAGGTAAGTCTCTGTTCTTTGTAAGGTTAATGCCTTCTCACCCATTTAGCAGCAATGTGTTTACCATTAAATACTATATTTATGCTACAGAACTGTTATCAGCGGCTTGATTTTGTACCCTAGAACAAACCTTTGTTGCCTTTGCAGTCTATGGTGTTACACAGAGGGCTGATTTGATCAGACCTGCGGCATGGTTTGAAGACGAAGACTGCTAAATATTATTACCATTATTATTGTGTGAAGGCTGAGACTGTATATTTTAACTCTTCAGAAGGACAGAGAACTCTAAGTTTTTAGCTGCATAAGAATATGCAGGTGCAAGGTTAGGCATGCTGGGGTTAACAGCAGTCAGAGACAATGTATATTAAATGCGTATATTTGGCAGAAAGCAGGGAAACGACCTGGGAGTGAAAACAGTAAACAGAGCCACAAAACTGTCAGTAAAATGTATTTCTGCAGTTAAACAGCAGAGTGTCAGAAAGGATACACAGGGACCCAGAGAAAAAGACAGAAGAGATCATCCCAGATACTTACATGTGGCGTTATATTGCAAAATATTTGACATCCATACCCAATTTTACAGGCTATATTATGGACATGCTAACACAGATTACAAAAGACAGCCAAAGAAGCCAAGCAAAAGGAAAAATCTAGAAGGAAAGCTGAGATAATGGCTGTCCTAGATTTGTAGTTGTTGAAAAGAGAGTTACTGAAAAGGACATAGGAGTAAGATTGTTTTGTCTTTTCTGGTTTGTGAGCACATCAGAGACATGTTTATTATTTTGTATTTCTTATATATTTTACTATACTCTCATAGTTAAGGGCCAAATTATCTGGCCTCAACCTATTGCTATCTTCTGTCATGCTCTGTTTCAACCTCTTGTTGACTTTAGAACACATGAAATATAATCCACCAAAAAACCATTGGAGCTGACAGGAATACTTAAGGTAGATATTAATGAAAACAAGCAACTAATTTCAAATCTTGGGATCATTTCTGTATTTCAGTCACAGAATTGATGCAAAATTCTCTTTTTTTTTTCTCCTGAAAGACCTTAATGTCTCTGTTAAGTGTTCAGAGAGGGAGCCTTCCAATATATATCCATTTTATATGTTCTTTCCCTTCCCATTTACTCTCCCCCATCATGCCGTTAGAAAATGTTTTGATGATGGAATTATAGGATGTTCAGTTTTCATTTAGAATCTTTAAACATGTTTGTAAATGTAGTTGGCCTTTCTGAGTCCCTCTGAATACAGAAAAGACTTTGTGCTCTAATAATTTGCTTTGGCTATTTTGTGTTCTCTTGCATTCAAAAACATACTCTTTGTGTTCAGAAAAAATATTAGAATTAATGAATCAGTCCAGAATCAGTCACTGATCGGAGCCACAGTCACTGCAGAGGGAAGTGTCTGTTAATTCATCTCAGCCAAAGACACAGGCAACTATTCACTTTCAAACTCTGTTAGCTCACTAAGCTCCTAACCGCTTTAGAAATTCAATTGCAATTTAGTATAACCCACATTTATAAAGGAAAGACTTTGAGAGGCATAAAAATATTTAAATCGACATCGCCGAGAATTCCCCTCAATACCAAATGAGTTTCACTTCTCTATAATCCACGGCACTGCACAAGCGTGGTGCATGTACATCATTGAAGCATTTCATAACGCTTCAGCAGAATACCAATATACATCTTTATTTACCTGTATTATAAGCAGAGTATAAATACTGAAATTCCAGGCCTTATGGAACGAATGCCAGTCATGATATTTATTTGATGCCATCTTTCATGTGGAAAGACTTTTATTGTTCCCTTGTGCCAATGCAATACTTTATGAACCTATAGATCACTTTCATGGTGCTGAATCATGTTTAGAAGTTTCCTGCAAGTCGGGTTAGTAATAGCTATAAACCCCCATCATTTAGTAGCCACCTCAGTTCAGTCACTTCAGACCGCTACTGGCCCTTGAGTTAATTAGGGAGCATTTCGCATCTTTAATACCATCTCTGCTTAAACAAGGAAGGTAAGGCTATAGGGGAATCTGCCTTTCTCCAGCTGAATTTAAAGCTGTAGCATTAGAGCTGAATATGAATCTTGTAAGTAGAAACTCCACATGTTTACAAACTCTGCATTTATCTCCTTGAGATCACGGGGATTTTTAGTTCTGGACAACCTGCCTGTCTGTTGACTATATAATCTCAGGATACTTGCAAAGCTTTTGGGTTTCCCCAACAAATGTCCCTGTGAGACAAGCTTGTTCACCTCAGCTGCACCCTGTCACTTTCTGTTACTTGGCCTTATTTCATCCGATCTCTCACTTCTTGCACAGGCCCCACACTACCAGTCTCTGTATAGACTTACCTGTACACTTGCACACCAAAACCACAGTGACTCTGCTAATACAGGCTCCCTAAGTGACTATGAAGAGGTTAAAGTGGGAGGTTAGATCCGAGATTTATTTAAAATAAATGTTAGCAAAATTAGACAGCTAGTTGCCTGTGCTTGTTTTCGACACATGTTAAATGCTTGCCTGCCTTCCTTTCCCACTCCACCAAAACACGTAGTGCCTGCATCACTGTTTGCAAAGAGTCATTATGAAAGGTGTTTTATCTGAATAATGGAATTTGATCACCTTACAATTGAGCTACTGTTTAGCTACTAAAGAAAATGTGTCAAAAATAACCTGTGAATAAAATGCAAAAGCAGCTGAGCAGGGAATGTGACAAATGCTGTTCTAGATACTCACTTAAGAGCAAAATTTTGTGGTTAAAATCTGGTATTAACTGTGATGCTAGTTATGGTTAGATTGATCATTGCATTCACCAAAGTAAATTCCAATGCACAGGGTAGGTATGAGGCAGAATAAGGGACAAAGCTTTTCCTTCCTTGTAGACTATGAATTTTACTCTTGGTGTAAATTAATGCAAGTAAACTGTATACTTGCATTACTTGCATTACTGTATACTTTTAATACTGTACTGTACTGTACTGTGCATGTTTTCAAATCAACATGTATCCTGCATAGGAGCCATTTTACAATAAGATGCAGCTAAACTCCAGACCCAGCCTTTGGATAGCCAGTTGTCTGCTTATGTCAGCATTTGACTTTACTGATACTCTCAATCCAAATGCTTTTTGTATAGGGACTCAGCTTTGTGTAAACACTTTAGCCAATTCAGGCTTGGCTGAAAGCGTAATCCCTACTCTGGTAGGGATGATGACTGGTTTGGCTGCAGGAAAGAAGGCAGTTCCTGGCTAGGTAGGACTGACAGGAGGAAGATTAGATTTCATGTGTGAGGGTGTTCCCTGTATTTCTTAGGCATGATCATTCAAAAAACGTCATGCCTGAGTAATGATTACTAGTTAAGCATGTCCTGATCATTTCCAAAGGGAAATGTGGAATTTGGAAAATGATCTTATTTTGATTCCATGGGTTGTAAATATATCTCCTTAGAGAAGAATGGGAGCTCCTCGCTGAGGCTTGGAATGAGGTGAAATTACACATCAAATCAAGGCTGTATTATCCTGGGGTTTTTTTTCCATGGCTTTGATGGATAAGCTGATATGTCATATATTTGGCCACAGCACAAGAATTGAAACTGTCTGTAGAGATGCAGGCGGAAGCTCCCGCTGCTCTTATGAGTCTGTTACTGTTAGCAACAAATTTAAAGACCAGTGAAGAAGCAAAGAGTTAAAGCACAGGCTAATATGTAATTAATTCTCTTGGGCAAATCGGACAGTAATTTAAAACAACCTGAAATGGACTGACTCCAGCTACGCTTTGAAAATAAATTGCCTTGTTACAATCTTCATTTCACTATTAAAAAAGAAAAAAGCAGAGTGTGACAAGTTCCTAAGGACCAGACTGCATCAGTGTCTTGTGCAGCACAGAGCACATCCTCAATGCTTTCTAGCTCCACATACTAGCAGGTGAAATTCAGCATGGTTAACTATGTATTTTCAAGTTTTCTGTCTGTATTCTGTTGCTGCTTTTTCTCATATCAACAGATTGCCAAGAGCGATATTGGTAGATTAGTTTACAAATGAATGCAGTAGATTGTTATAGTTGTTCACTTTCTCTCAGTTCTGAGCATTATTGTAACAATTCATCGTTCCATTAAGGAGCACTTACAGTTCATATCAGGATTTTACAGAGCTTCTTCCAAGCTAATTCAATGTTTTGTTCATGCTGGATTGGACTTTGAAAAGGATATTGATCTTAAATGACTTTTTCTCCTCTGGATTCTCTTTACAGTGTTTTCACTTTCCAGCATTACAAGATACTTTTTGATAGGTGACTTGGGACCTTACCCGTACTGTTTCCGAAGAGGTCACAGACCAGATTTCTTCACTATTTAAAACTAGCAAAAAACAAGTCTGAGTTTTGGATTAAAAAAGAAAACAAAAACCAAAAACATCACTTCTGACTTACAATCTTTTTACTGTCACAAGGAAGTTAGAAGAGCCTACTACCCAGCTGAAGATGAGTTTCTTTTCAGCTCAGCCTACCCCACTGAGATAGCTGTATACATCATAGCTATTCATTTGCAGATGACTTTCCACAAAAATATTATCATTTTAGAAGATCTGTTTAGTATAAGGACTCTACTCTCGGTGAAAGATAATGATAGATGAAAGTCAAAAAAATCAGTTTAGGACAAATATCTTTAAAATCGTTAGCTTATTTTAAGTTTATATACATTCACCACCCATAGTTGTTCTAGAAAGCTAGCAGTCCTGTAGCTTTCTCATTCTGCTTTCAGACCTGACTAGAAAAAAATATTGTTTATAAGAGTTTTTCAGAAATATAGTATATTTCTTCCTTAAGGAAGAAAAATTTGTTTGGGGGAAAAATAAGGAAGCATTTATCTTCCCACTCTTCTTCCCAAAAAAACCAAAAAGGCTACCCTTTCATAAGAGTATGAAACTTCATAACCCAAATCAATATCTACAGGTCAGTAACTTGAAGAAGAAAAACAAAGAAAATGAAAAATAAAAATAAATCTGAATTATAAAGTTGCAGAAGAGCATGGACAGGAGTGATGGACAGTGTCGAAAGGCATTGGAATGTTAGTGACACGCTATAGCTCAATAATTCAAGGTATTCAGGGGGCTTCCTTAGAGATATGCTTTTTACACCTATTTGTAATGGTTGTATAAATATTCGCATAAATAAATTATTTCAGTGATTTTCAAGATTTCTTTTTCACTTTCCTGAAAGCAAATGTGCATTTACTTAACTCTGAAACATATAAAGAACAGATTTATTTTGTATACAATACTATAGTTTCTTTTATTCAAAGAACTTCAAGGCTGTGATTAAAAATGCAAACAGCTGAGCATTATGTTTGAATACACTCTAGTAAAACAGCATGCTACTGAACACAGCAATCAATCTAATGTAGCTGATTAAGTCATTCTTCTGAAAGTCATCACTGTGTAAAAGCCAAAGCATACAAAAACATGCTTATTTCCGTGTCAAAATTGCTTCAGAATCGGTTCAAAACTAATCTGATATAACTATTAAATGCCCAAATTCTAAAGGATACAAGCTGATATATTGGGATGATACAAAAAGAAGTTTTGGAAGAACAAAGCAAGTGGCCACAATCCAAAAATGAATGAAGATGGCACACGCAACATTCACTGTCTCACATCCTATACAATAATAGATAACGCTTGCCTTATGGGATAGGTTGTGGAACTTTTAAGCTTGACTCAGTTCTTAGACAGAGAGTTAGGCCTAAGGACAAAGTGAGGTTTATGTTCCCCATGAAGCAAAGTTAACCTGCCTAAACTTCAAGATAATTGGTCTAGTGACGTACTCAGCCACCATATAGTTGGCCCTGAGGACACCTGGAACATGGCAGGGAGAACATGAAAATGATTCTTTACTACCCCTTTTGAGCTCTTGCTTCATGTATCTCACGCAGTTTCTATAGCAGCGCTATTACACGTTAAATGAAGTCCTTAAATGTCTAACTGCCTGGATTAGGATGAAGAACAAGCTTATTGCAGCAGCAAGCTGAGGGAACTGTATGCTACATCCTCATTAAGTCTTTTATAAGATAATAGGTATCCAAGGATTCTTCTGTTCTTCAATATTCTTCAAAGTCTAAGAGACATTAGGTTAGAATTGATTTTTCCTCTAGCTAGTCATACAAGCTTTCTTAATGTGTTCAGTAGGTTTTACTGAAGGTTTCAATTGTTTTTCCTTTCCTGCTTCACTGGAAAGCACATTCTGTAGTCAAAACTTGCATTTCTTTGCTAAATTGCAGCAGATATTGATTTTTAGAGGCATTCATTCCTTTTGGATACTTTTGTGATTGTAGCTATTTTCATCTAGTACTGTACAACAGTATGCTTATATGGGTAAGATACCACAGAAGTTAGTCAAGCAGTCCTCTCAAAAGCTGTCTGCATGTGATGAGAATCAGAGAGATATTTGCCTGAAACAACACTCCTATTTTACCAGATATGTGTTGCTAAGATATTGGAGTGCAATGACACCTACCTATCTCTTCATCCTCTCTCAACTTATGCAAAAATATTTTGAAAGCCCTCTATAATCTAATCACACTAGTTTCCGACCCAGGCCTATGACATCTGCATCCACCTTCAGTTTAATTATAGTTAAAATGATTCAATTGTTTAGGCTCAGTAGGAGTAAAAGAAATGTTGGTGCTGTAACTTAGGTAGAGAGTAAATCATTTATCAACAGATTGTCTTAGCAGTGTATATTATGTAAAAAACGACTCTTATCCCTTCCCCAGGCAACTTCACAACCACTATTGGGTTGCCTAATCACACATTAGGAAACTACACAAGAAAGTAGCCTATTGATATCAAAACAGTGATAAAAGTATGATGAAGATAATGGCGGGGGGAAGTGTTCAAGGAATGCTGAAAATGCCATTCGGCTAACCACTATAGAATCATTGCTGATTTTAACATATTTTAAAGTTTCCACATTGAGTTATGGTTCCCTGCAGAGTTAAGTCTGTTGATAAACTTGCCTTTTATAGTAGCCTTTCACAGACCTCTGGGAAGTAAGCCATTGACCCCAGGCAGTTGCCTAAAGTAACAGAAACAGGTTGGCATGTTTGAGGGCACACATGAACAATTTGGACTGCAAATACAAAAAGGTACCATCATTTTACTCTGAATTCATACAGAATCTAGAAAAATAGCTTATCAATCCGTGACTAGTCTCAAGGACAACTGTAGTAAAATTTAAATATGGTAATTCTATATAGGCATAGTATTATTCATTAATGATATAACTAGAGGTTGTGGAGTCTCCATCCTTAGAGATATTTAAAACCCAACTGGACATGGTCCTGGGCAATCTGCTTTAGCTAATCCTGCTTGAGCAGAGGGGTTATACAAGATGGTCTCCAGCGGTCCCTTCCAATCCCAACTCTTCCATGATTCTGTGAATTATATATTTATAAAGATAGCAGTTATAAAGTTAAACTGAAATATTCCACTTTTTAGCTATAGAATGTCACACTGAACTGTGTACGTGCATACACACACTCTTTCATTATTATTACTAAATTTAGAACTCGTATCTATTGAGTCATTTTGAATTTTCTGATTATTTTGATGCCTGTAGTGTAACATATACAGATGTTAGCCAGGAAAATTCTTTCCCGTTTGTAAATATGTTTTAGGATCCTCTAATGGAAAGTGCTTTAGAAATGGAAAGTACCTTTATACCTAAAGTGGATTATTGAAAAATAATGAAAGGAAAACACAAGAACAGACAACACCAAAGAACTTGCCAAAATTTTGTGAAAAGTATGACAGATGAACACTTCTGAATTGCTTTACTCAGGCAGAGAGAGGAGCTTCAGTGTCTTTCTGTCTATGAAAAACAGATTCAAGTACAGCAGAAATGGGTTTTTTGAGTCAGTGTTTGAGCCACTGCTCTGCTATATAATGTGAGAGCAAGTTATTTATACAGCAAGCCTTGAAGTAAAAGCAAATGTAAGAGAACTGTTAATTCTTGTCAGCATCAATTATGTTAAAAATACTACCATTTTCTCTTGCTAACTATGGGGTCATAATCCATACTAAAGTATATGTTAGTTTAAGCTGAATGGGGAATTATTAGGCTTCACATAAATCGTCTATAAAATCAGCATTACTTTGTTACTGGGAGATTATGCAGTCTGATTGATGGAAAAGACCCAACTGGACTAAACATTGTGTTTTATTGACTCTTTAGTTAACAGCCAGCAGTGGACAGTCATCTGGACTACATTTGAAATACAGCTGAATGGAACCTAGCTTATTGAAAAAATACAGGCTAAAATGTGAATGTCACAAAGCAGAGCTCGGAGAACAGTTAATGTACTCAGCACCAACTGCCTGTTTTATAAATTAGTAAGAGAATGCCTGAAAATCTAAATGATCTGAAAATACATTTCTTGTCCCTTATATATAGGTACTTCAGTCCCTCTTTGTGTTCCGATATTTCTTTTTCTGAGTCGGACAACAAGCCGCAGTAGTGCTCTGACATCTTCATCAGTGAGGTCAGTGAGCATCTGTGTGCTGTACTTCCATTCCGACAAATTATTCTAGCCCAATAATACATTTCTTATATGTTTTTCATGAGGTCCAGGCAAGCCCCAAAAGGGCTACGCAAGTTGCAAATTCTTTGGACGTAAAGAAACCAGATGAGAATGTATGGGATGTAGAGGACAGTAGGGACTTGGACTGAGAGTCAGGAGGCAGTAACTCTGTACTGCATTGAATCCATCTTACAGCATCAACAAGATGTTTTTTATGTCACGGTGTATGTCAAGTCTCTGCTGATAATTCAGAAAGTGTTAGTGTTTGCTCCTGCCTTTCTTTCTGAATTGGAGTCTCCCTAGCCAGGAAGCCTGTTTTCACCTGTGGGTCTTCAAACGGCTCAACACCTTTTTAGCCTCCTGACAGCTCTCCTTGGGCCTGCAAACGAGCTGTGGTCCAGCCCAAGCATGTTAGAATCAAGTAACCCAGGAAACTTTTACTATTCACCTATTTAATACTTCTAAAGGTATACACCTCAGCCATCGCATGTAATTATGTACAGGCTGGGAAACACACAGCAGACAGGGCCAAAAAGCCCAACCTGCTCTGGATCCTGGGATCCAGGGTGCCACTTTCCTGCTTTTCCTCACAAGAGATCCTTTGTGCTTCTGAACGGTTCAGAGACTTTTGCAAAGCAGTATGATGTGTAGCTGTATTCCTCTTTGCTCAGCCTAAAACTGCTTTCATTGACTCTGTAGTCTGTACGCCTAGCATTGTGCATGTACAACCTATTTTATTCCATCTTCAAAAGAAGATTGTCCTGAATATTTCAGCAACCTCACTTTCCTGCCTCCCAGCAACAAAGATGTAAAAGTCTAACTTTAAAATTGCCTGCTTTGGGTAATGACACATATTTCAAGTCTGTTGGACTTTTTAAAAAGGTTGTGCACGTACTTTGGCAATTTAGACTTTGAATGACCTTGGCAAATGCTCATCTATGGCAAACAGCCTGTTAACAAGACAGTACTGTTGACCTCAGACTAATGCCTCTCCAAGAATGCAAATTGCAGAAGTTCACATGGAAGTGAAAGAAACAATTCTGTTTTACAATTGTTTTCAATTGCCTCACACCTGCTGCTGGGTTCAGTAAGACAGATTAAAAACACAGTAAGATACAGCAGGAGAGATCTTAGCTCAGAGCTGTGAAAACAAATGATGTTTGTTTGTTTTGCATCAAAAAAATGACCATTTCCTCCACTGAAGACTGTCGATAAGCACCCTTAGGGGTATTAGTTGTATTCCAGAAGAAATTAATCTTTCTGCATGATGTCATACAAATAAATGCGTGTCCCTTATTGTTGATATGTGTTTAATGACTTATTGAATCATTTTTTTTTTCCTTTTTGTTAAGACAATACATTAGGTACAAATGGTACACATTTGTGTGTACTCTTTCTAAAAATAACAAAATGATTGATAAAAGTATTTCAGAAAAAAACTGTTCAGACTTTAACCATATTACAAATAAGCAGAGGTAATAATTCGTCCTGGTATTTCCTTTCTTTTTAAATCATCTGTCATAATCAAATATGAATACACATGAAGCCACATTTCTTGTCAGACTTTCTCTATCTACCGTATTCATAAGAATTATTTTTTGTATCTGACAAATTGTGTATGAATTAAGCAAATAAAAGAGACTAATAGACATAGGGAAATGGAGGGAAAGCTACTGAGTTTTGAGAACAAGCACAGAACAATGTGCATTTATGTATAGGTCCTTCAGGTCTTCACCCACAGAAAATGCTGACCCTGTCTCCATTTTTTTTCATCCTTCAGGGGTTAAGTGAACTTTATTAAGGACATTGCAAACTTCATAAAGCCTTTAAGATAAAGTGAGATGTTCCACTCAAATAAGAAATGGATATTAGAAGTCTGGGCAAGATCTAAAGATGTGTGATTATGTAGTTCAGCATATAGCTAGCAAAGTATGGCATTTTAGGACCTGATACATGATGATGCCTCATAGGAAGAGAATACAAAGGAATTATATTCTTTTCATGTCCTACACATAGACATCTCAATCTATCTTAGAGCTGCTTTGTCTATTGCTGAAGCACAAAAAAGACACGGCTTGATGATCTGAGGACTGTAGCTTGTTACTGTTTTGAGGAAAATCTGAATAAAGTTACTCATGTATGTAATGGGAGTTAGTAGCCAAAAGTGAAATTCAGTGCAATTAATTTCAGACCAGCAGTGGAGACGCAGTAATTTTCTGGAGGGGTTCTTTGCTTTTTCTGCAAATATTAATTCACATTCTTAATGAAAGTGCTCCAGGTGGATTCTGGCTCCAGTTGCGATCTTTTGGGAAGACCACAAAACTTGAAATACCATAAAGCAAGAATTGCTGTTTGAAGTATTCACAGAGCGTGAATATCAAGTATAGGAGGCAAGTCAGGAGAACATATTCTGTCTTCGGATCATGTGCTGTCACTGAAAATTTTACAGCAGGATGTGTTTAACATATATTGGTCTTATTAAAATTTTAGGGTGTCATAAAGTTAAAATATATCTTTTTAATAAAGTTAGAATGTTATTTTACTTTTTGTAATATAACAGAGGGCAATAATAAAATTATAGCTGAAGGAAATGAAGGGTTAATTTTTTTTCAAATTTCTAAAAACAGAATACTTCAGAAGTGTTGCTCTGGTGTCCCATTTTGATGGTTTTGGGGGCCAATTTTGAACATAACATCAATTTTGAACTTTCATATTTTCTCATGAAACAAAAATTCCATTTTCCATCTATTTCTATATCTATGTCAAATTGTTTTTTATATTTGCACTCAGTGTCTGGAATGAAATATGAAAATTTCATATGGAAATATCTGAGGAAATCATGATTTATTCCTCAAAGTGAAAAAAACCCTCAATTAATATGTTTAATTAATTTAATTTGTTTAATTAATTTAATTTTAATTTTAATTAATTTAATTTTAATAAATAATTAATTTAATTATGTTTAATTAATATGTTATGCACCGCGAATCATTTCCCCACTATTAGCCACAAAAAGTTTTTTGATGATGAGATGGAAAAGAAATTTTCTGAAATCTTTCTTGCTTCTGTTGGATAAAGACAAATGGAGCACAAGCCCATTGGATGTTGCACATGAAATAATCACACAAATAATACTGGAAGTCATAAAGTCATGTTTGAATTGTTTCTTTGCCGATCTTTAAAGAAACAAAAAAATAAGCCTTACCTCTGAGGCTGGAGGAATGTTAAAGTCTTTCCTAGAGCTGAGATTTGTTTAACTTGGTAAGAGTTTGAGAGTTTGAGGAGGATATAGACAAACAAACAACAAAAAAAAAAGTTTTACATCATGTAGACTGAATGGCCCTTTGTACTGTCGTAAACCACAAGACTATTGACATTGATTAAATAGGATAAGTGTGATCAAATCTTTACAAAGATCATTATATTAGCAGAGGGTTACAAATCTCTTCCTTTAATATTTTCATAATTTTCCATCCATTCTGATATCACAACCATCCTATGTCCCAATGTTCGTGTAAGCAAAAACAAAATATCGTAAAGGTGGTGGTCCTGTTTCTCGAACAGGGTGAATCTGTATACCTCCTTGAAAGTAATCATTTTGATTAAAACGACCTAAATGTCTACTTATTATTTCTAATGAAATATAAAAATATTTCATTTTACATACTTTAGTATAAGCCTATAAATAAAAAATCAGAGGCGTGAGCAAGTTTTTTGTATCTTTGCAGGTCGTGTGGAAGGAATAAGATACTAGTACATTTTGATATCACTAATTGATTTTACTTTTTGAGGAAGCTTTAGAAAGTTTATTTACAAGACTATACAAATAATTTAATTTCATGGCAACACCACTGCTGGGGCACCAGAAGATGTCTTGTTTATAGTTTTAAAGCATATCTTTTAACGGTTGACTCATTTTCTCCGTTTGTTCACATCATTTGATTCAATTGATGTCTAGCTTTTGGAGGAGATAAAAGGATCAGATTGCTCTTTGGAAATTTTGACTTGGATATGCTTATACGGTATATTTCTAGCAGCTGGTAGTTACATACATATTGTATTATTCCCAAACTTTTAGTTACTTTCATTCTTTCATCCAATTTTTAAGCTCAGGAAAGGTAGCACTAATATCTTCTGACTCAGTATGCTATTAAAATACTATCTGTGTACCTTGCTTAAGCATGACTGAGTTTGCGTTTTCTCCCCCTTTTTAAATGATGCAAACATGCAAATAAATTCCTTATTTAATATATCAGAAAACTTCATGACGTAATTAAAGGGTTTAAAAGAACAAAAAACCACAAGAATGTAGTAATAGATTATGTGATTCTAATCAGTAAATATCAGTGGCCTTGTACTCCACGAGTCAGAAAACTTTTCATTCATAGCTGTTTTTTGTAGTTATAGACACTAATAAATACTATAACTATCATATCTATACATATGATACATATATAATACATATGATTTGTATTCCTACTCAGGTTGACCATAATTACTAATTTGTCAAAAAAAATCAGTATTGTATTTTTTCTTCAACAGCTCAAAGTTAAATACAAATCAAATTTGTCTCTTTTCTTTCCTCTTATACTTGAACTTCTCTGGGCTAAGGTTCCTTTTCTTATTACAGGTTGTACAGCATTTTTCTTGACAGAGTTTTCCAGTATAAATAACACCACTGTTGATCCATGGTTGGTAACCAGGATTTGGTCCTCTGGTCCTCTACAAATAAACTTGGATTTGTTTCTTTAAGAAAAATACAATTTTTTTTTATTTTCAAATTGACTGATATCAATAGTGACCAATCGCAGAGACAGACACAAGAAAAGTGGTGGAGAGGAAAAGGAATAAAGCTAGCAGTTTACCCCAGGGGTCAATACTGAGTCTGATCCTGTTCAACTCATTCATCAATGACATGGATGAAGGGACAGAGTGCACCCTCAGCAAGTTTGCTGATGATGAAGGGACTGGAGCATCTCTCCTATGAGAAAAGGCTGAGAGAGCTGGGACTGTTCAACCTGAAGAAGAGAAGATTGAGAGGGGAATCTCGTCAATGAGCACAAATATTTGAAAGGAGGGTGTCAAGAGGACGGGGCCAGACTCTTTTCAGCGGTGCCCAGTGACAGCATGAGAGGCAACAGGCACAAACTGAAACACAGGAAGGTCCATCTGAACATGAGGAAAAACTTCACCAATGTGAGGGTGACTGAGCCCTGGAACAGGTTGCCCAGAGAGGTGGTAGGGTCTCCTTCCCCGGAGATATTCAAAAGCCAGGGTCCTGGGCAACCTGTTCTAGGTGACCGTGCTTGAGCAGGGATGTTGGACTAGATGATCTTCAGAGATCCCTTGCAACCTCAACCATTCTGTATTTCTGTGAAAGGGAACCTGTTACATATTCAGTTTCAGAAAATGGCACCTGTATCGTCAAATTCTTCAAGCATGTTTGAAGAAATAACTAACTTTCATTTTTACTAGCATCCACTTACTTTTCCAATGATCACCAAAGTTAGTCCACTTTTTAGATGCCCTGTTTCTTAGTGTGTGCCATCATCACACATCAGGTTAGCAATATTCCTAAACAAGTTTTAGATATTTAGAAATAAAGGCTTGTATCTCAGGACTTGCAAACCTGAAGGAGCCCGTTTGCTCCTGAAGGAACACATTACAAAAGAAACTGGATTTCTTTGTTTTATTTTTCACTGTGTGTTCTCTGCTGGTATGTGGGTTAGATCCAGCTAAAGGCTGCACATTCAATGGAGCAGAATTTGTATGAGGAGAATCACTTGCCTCAAAGCAGGATGCAAAACAAGAATGCTAAATGCGAGGATAAGAAGGAGATTTTTCCTTCCTTCACCTCCTGAGAGCGTACCAAAGCTAGAGACTGTGGCACCCGCTCAAGCAGTGAGCGTTCAATTCACCTCTGGCACAGAGGGAATCAGAGCAGATGTGTCCTGCCTTCCAGATGCTCCAGTCACAAGGCTGTGGGGAAAAAGGCAGCCATTGCCACAGGGTTAAGTATGCGTTGAGTTTGCCAGTTGGACCAGGCACGGAAAGGAAACCAGGCAAGATAACTCAGGGTTTGTAACTCTGTAAACTCACTAGAGAGAGAATGACAGCTGGATGGAAACTTTGTGAAGAAACAGAATTGAATCACAAAGTGATTCATCCACAATGGCTGGACTGTACTATCAAAGGTTCAGCAAACTTTTGCTATTTCAGGCAAGCTTAGGAGCAAAACCTTCTGACCACCAGGCAGGTCAGGCAATGTTCTGGGAATGTTTCAATATTTAGATCCCTAACCCTAAGAAAGCATGGTAAGGAGTCCCAGGGGCCCCGTTAGCTGCTTATATTAGCAGTGAAGGGTAACAGCCAGTTTCTCTGAGTAGCTATCCAGACTAAAATTAAAGTTTAAAAATATCAGAAACAATTGGTTGTGGCTCAGTCTAGCTGAAAACTAAATCAAAAACAAACACAACAAAACAAAAAACAGGCTAAAAAGCATTTCTTGCAAAGTGGAAAACCTATAAGCCAAAATTGAGACAAAAATATGCTGCTTCTTTCTTACCTTAGGGTATGGTTCTACCTCAATGTTATGTCAATATTAAAAAGCCAAATACCTTTTGTATTATTAGTTTCTTTTGATGTAATTTGAGGCTAAAAAAAAAACTGGGGGGGGGAAGAGCCAGTCCCATATGACCATCCAGCTTTCTGGAGACCAGAAGGTATTTCTCTGTCGATACAGTCACTTACTGTAGACATAGCTTGCATTCTTAGGTGCTCTGTGAGTGCAAAGAGTAAATGCCCGTCAATCAGCCAGTTGACCAACACAGCTGTAAACCCCTTTATATGCCAACATTAGCCATTCATCTGGGCCCCTCCCTGGGCACTGCTGACTGTGTCTCTCAACAGTGAGTCAAGCCCAGAGCTTGGGCCTCCATTCCTGTTATGCAGCTAATCTTTTTTGTTTTTTTTTTTCCCCAGTATGGAAGTGGTTTACTTTCTGCTATTAAGTCTGGTATACTGCCATCCTAGGAGGATGTTTGGAACATTCCTATGTATCCCCTATGGAAATATATTACCAGTTTATTATAGCATTTCCTCACACACATTTTATTTTCTTTGACCCTCGAGGGGAGAATTGCCTTTCACTGTTCTCAGGATTTAAAAACTCAATTTGAGCTGGATGTATTTCATTCTAACACTAGGTTGATTTTTCATCTGATTGTCGTTTGGTTTCTGGAACTGGTACATGGCCTCTGTTCTCATTCTGTGCTAAAAATTGGTGAATAAAAGTAATGAAAAGTAACATAAGGATATTCATTGCAGATTTTTGTAATTCTTGATGAAAAAGGCCTCACTCATTGTCTAGACTACTTAGATAACCAGTTTAAGTAGCCTTTTACCCAGACATTTCTAAATACATACAAAATTTACCATGTAGCTCAGGCTATGAATTCATCCTAACAGTAAAGCCAGCTGGCAAAACTCAGCTCCCACTGGCCCAGAAAACATTCTCAGTGATAACACTGCAAATCTGACATGATTTTGTTTTAGTGCATTGCCCCAGATTTATAAGAGTTTAAATATGAATAACAAAAAAGCCAGTCAAAGGCTTGATGGATTTATGTATAAATTGAGAAGCACCGGAAAATGAAAAATCTAACAGATGTCACACCATTGGTGAGCCTCATCAGTGTGCTTTTTTTTTAATAGTTTGTTCAGTTTTTGTAATGGTGGTCAACTGGTGCAGAGGTCAACTGGTTCAGTGGCCAGCTCTGCAAAAAGGGTAATAATGTTCAGTCCATATGCAAAACTGTACATCTGATTTATAGATGGGATAATCTCTTCTGTTAATTTTCTAGAATTTTTCAGTACCTACAACAAAGAGAGGTCTTTAGAATGCAAAATATCGGGCAACCTTAAGATTGGACTGTGGCAGTAGCCTTCCAACTATAATGTTTTCAGATGAGCAGGCTTTCTTAATTCCCAGTAGGCTTCACAGAAGGGAGGATTTGGGGCAGTCATTAAGTTATACTCTTTTCAAAATGAAGCTAAAGGTTATTTAATTCTGCAAAAGAGGTTCATGATTATATCTTACAGAGTATGAATAATTATCATACCAGTCTGTTTTTCCTGATTTGCACCAAGTGAATGGAATGATCTTTCATAAAACATTATAAGAAAGATTATTTTTCTAGTATTATAATAGTATCCTTTAATAGTATTCACTTAGTGGATTGGACTTACAAAATCTGGGGAGCTTTGAGATGCTAGGGTTAGACCATTTGGTCATGTGTGTGTTTGTTGATGCAAAGTCTCCGTATGAAATATATTTGTTCTTGTATCTATTAAACTTATTTCTCTAGAAAATTTATGTGATGACGAGCAGTCACAGATTGGTAAACTGGATTGCATATGTTTGCATTTGTCAGATTCTAGTGCGCATGACACAGCTTGAACAAACCAGGGACCTTCTATCACTTTTTCCCAAAAGAAAATAAGTTTATTTATTGTTTTCCTTTGTCATTTTCCTCACTGAGCAACAAGGATCTACCCTTTTGCTAAACTACTATCAATTTCCTACAGAAAACAAGTAGAAGAATATCAAAGAACATCGTAATGTAAATGTCCTTTTTCCAGTATAAAAATATAATGATACCTCTACTAAAGCATGAATCTAAGCCTATTTAAAATGTATTAAAATCTATTCCTGCTCATATTCAAATGACAAGGAGGACAAAACTGGCTGCACCAGACAGTAAAATGCACCGAGTTGACTAGGCGTTTATTGTTATTTCTCGTCACAAAACTAGCACATAGGTTACAGTCCCGAAGAAGTGGGTACTGTGGACAGCATTTCAGCAACTTTTAGTAAGTCACAAGGTATTCTCAACCTCTCACCTAATAATTATTCTATTTGAAGGAAGCTTTTCTATGTGGGAAGGATGCTTTAAACACAATTTTAAAACTCTCTAATGTCAATAGAGCTGCAGCACATGCTTAAGTGTTATACTGAACTGATACGACCCTGCAGGTAGCCTCAGACCCTTTCCTCAGCCTGGACTTTTAGCAGGTATGCTCTGACTCTCAGATTCCATGTGAATTTGTACAGTGGTGTTTCAGCATGTTTTAAAGGAGTCTGCAATGGCCTTCTCAACTACACGTCACCTAGAACCCGATTACCTCTAAAGCATGAGATTTTACAGTATTGTACGCTTTTCTGGGACCTTCTTGCCTTACATCTAAGATGTGAGGATGTGAAAGTGAAAAGATAATCCCCTGAGTTGCAGTGCTAATTTGTATATGACAAGATAAGACCAGCTAGTAGGTACTTAATATCCACAGAGTCAAAGGGAAAGGTAATAATTTTGCTTTATCTTTAAGAGAGTGTGGGGGGCGGGGGAAGATTTAGAAAAATGAATGGTTGTCACTATGAAACATCACTCTGTAAAATTAAAGTACAGAGAGAGCTGAAGAATGTAGTAATGATTCCTGTTTGTTGGGTAAATGAAAATTTTCCCTTCATTTACGCTGGACTCCTCAGATTTAGATATTTCTTCCAGAAACATTGATATCGAATGACAAGTAATTTATTCAGTATCAGTAGCAATCACGCAGTTTTCATGGTGCAATTCGGCTTAAACTCAAGGTCTGTGGCTTTCTCTTTTAAAAAAATTACATTCTCAGAGCAACTTGACACAAATGTTTAACAATTTATTTAAATTGGCTTTTTATCAGACAGTTTTCCAGGATAATAAGGCCAGGCCATCAGTGTTTGTTTCAGTTGCAGTTCCTTGAGTGCTTTCAGAGTATGCCTTCACCAGAAGGCATATTTTGCAATTTTCAGTGATGAATGTGACAAATGCTGATAGAGGGAACCCTTTAATCACAAAAGAAACTGATTGTGCACAGCAACTCTGTTAAGACATTTTCACATCCCCAGATGGTCTCTGGGAAAGACTAGTCTTAATTGCAGCATTTTTAGAAATAATGGCTATGTACTACTTTTTCAAGTACCCTAGCAGAGTGAGATTAGCTATTTTTGGAGTATAGGTAACTCATACACAATTAGATAGATAGCAACTTTTGGTTTTGAGAGAATAAAAATATTTTGCAACGTAGGATTTAGTGCCTCAGAAATCCATAGTAGAAAAACATCTGATTTTAGGCTGAAATAGAGTAGCTGCTTATTAATACAGCAAGACTAAAGAAACGTTTAGGGTCTGTGCTGCTGTCTTCATCCACATCAACCAGCAGGATCAGGGCCAGAAAACCCACTGACATCAGTCTAATTTTTTCCTGTGATCTCACTGGCCTTCCATACTAGCATTAAGTCCCCAGTCCTGAGGACATTTACGCGCATACACACTTAATTTGATATACATGAGCCCTGTGCATATTCTTTGGACATGTTCAGCTTCTTAACTGCTCATAGAAAAACTCTGTTTAATTTAACCACCTAATCTCCTTTTCTCTCAATACAAACTTTAGCCCACAATAAGGTTCTTCCAAAATATGTCCTCTCTTATCTCTCCCCATCTCAGTCTCCGTTCTTGACATTTCGTTAGCCCAAGGGCTCAAGGGCTCCTTGGAAACAAGCTTAGTTTCCCCATGACACAGTGATCTCCTGCATGTTTCCTGTTAACACTGCTATGAAGAAGCACCCTCTTTCTTTTTCACTGGCTTTGCCCAAACAGGCTGTTGGTGTTCACAGTTTGAAGCATCGGCTTGTAAAATTCACAAGTAGAAGAGGTCTGCCTCCTTTCCTTGTTTACAGTAAAAATCCACAGCTGCTTAAAAGCAGTTTTCTCTTTTAAGTGTTTTTAGGGCTGACTGCAGGACAAAGAGGAAATATATGAATTGGCTGTCGTGTGGTGTCGTAAGGTAGTTGCTCCTTTTGTTGTCCAGCTTTTGAACATCACAGATTGCTCTTAAATGAGCTATAAAATGATGATACGATTGCATACAACAGTAATGCAATCAAGCTAAACTATTTCTCAAGGGCACCTCTACGCTGAAGGTAGACATTGTTGTTCGAAGCCACTTTGGGCATTTATTGTTGGAAATGTTAGCTGAGATTTTGCTACAGCTGAAAAATGCTGTGTAGGCAGATCGACTGTAGGAGCGTGAGCCGGGCCTTCCTTTATAGTTGAAAACAGATTGAAAGAGGAAAGGAACATTTCTTCCTGTGGACCCACTCTGCCCTCCTGGCAGGAAGCTCTTTGCAGCTGCACTGCTGGCCACCTGTGACAGCAGCGCTCAATAGCTGGATATCCTGTTGTACAGCCCTGCTGCTGAGCCGTCTGCAATGATATTTGGAAAGTAAATTGTGACTTTCCAGGGTTTTAAGCATGCCAAGATCAGGTATGAAAAAAAAAAAAAAAGGATGCTGGAAATCTCCACATCCCAAATCATTTGGCACGTTGCAAAGTATAGCACTCAGTTTCCAAGATACGTACCTCCCCAGAGTGTGTGTCTGCGTGTGTGTGTCTATGCATGCATGTAAGTGCAAGAGACAGGAATTTTTATTGCAGCTCTGCTTTCAGATCCTCAGCAAGCTCTTGAGGAACTAACTGCTATGGGAACGAATCAAATGTTCTGATAGAAGAATTAGGGGAGGGCAAGCAAAGTGAGTAAACATCAAAACTAGCCATAGAATTCCAGCGTTTCGATGACAAAGCTAAACTGGTTCAAATAAGAATGTCTATGAAAGAACCTCAGTTTTGGCCCTTGTGCAATTCTTTGTGCATGGAAAATAAAGTCAGAAAATGTGATTTCCTCTCCTAAAGACATCGGGCAGAGGGAGAAGTGGGATTTTAAAACAAGGTCTGGAAAAGCTTTCTAAGCATGAATCACATTTTTACATGCTAGTAAGAGGGTTTTTTTTTTTTTTTAAAGACATTACACAGGTGAAGGAGTTCACTTTTTGCCTGGAAGGAAGAGGAAGGAACAGATTTACTTCATGGTATTATACATTTGGTTAAATGCTCTACGGTGGTTTTCTTTGAAGCACTGAGGCTTGCCTTACCACTAACAGACAGGCTGCCTCATTTGTGTCTGATGTAGTCTAACAACTCCTTTACTTTTATGGTAAGTTAAATAAACCGTAGAATCCTTGGGATATTAAAAGCTGAATGGATAGGCAGACTGTCTCTTATCCTTAGATTTAATTCCATATGACAGCTAAACAAGTATGGACTAGTAATACAACACTGTACAAAGGATAAGTTCATATTTTACAGAGGAAGTTAAATTCTTTGACACTGAATTTTAGTGAGTCTTGTTACCTAACTTATTTAGATCTTTTTGAAAGCCTAGCCAGAATGAAATTTATTTAAATGGGTTCTCTAAAGATCAAACCTAAGTGTGAAACTAGGAGAGAAACACGTTTGCATGATCACTTTTAATGTGCATATTTTGGGGTGTATGCTTTAAAATTTTAAAGAAAAAAAAATACCTTGGCTAAGTGCATTTATTTATATACTGATGAAACTGCAGCAAATATATACACACGGTTCTTAAGTGTTTCTGCACATGTAAAGTATTAGCCATGAACTTGATGGGTATCACCGAGGCTGATGAACTGTCATCAGGAGTTTAAAATAAATTTAAGAAAAAAACACATTGTTCTCCAGAAATAATAGCTGAAATAACAGAGGCCACAACTCACAGTACAGTAATATACTGGGCTGCAGTGTTGGTACCAGAGTTTTACTCCAAGACTGCTGTAACAGTTGTAGGTGTTAGGTCATGGATTAGTGTGTCTGAGTGCAAGAGAAATGATATAAAAGTATATTTATTTAAGCAGGATCAAAGAAAGCTCACACATAGTAGAAGCTCGGAGATCATGGCCACTACAAAAAGGGTAGCCTTAAAGACCTCCTGAAAGAGACTCTGAACAGCGAGCACAGAAACTAGATCTTGTTGCTGGAGCCCACTTCTGTCAAGGAAACAGGACTAGGTATATTCCTTGTGACTTCACTGTAATTTATCTCGTTAATGGAGGTAATCTCTAAAATCCTCCAGACCAACCAAGTAATTGAATTAGAAAGAAGGAACAATAATATATCTGAGTAATTTGTAACCTAACTTGAACCTAACTGCTAATTTAGGAAATTTAGCATTCAATGGTCAACCCTTTGCCTTGTCCTCCTTTCAGAAACCCTGAAGTATCCCAAAGTAGATCAGCCCATTTCAGTGGATTCCACTGAATTAACTGGACCTCTACCAGGGTTGCATTTGGCCATAGAAGTGACAGCTAAAACAAAAGGTGCTAGCAGACATCACTAACAAGATTTCATTAAAAAGCTCAGATGAACATTCATGGAAAATGTTGTGTAATATTCCCACAATCCCCCTTGGCCTATTTCAGCTACTGCAGTAGAGTAGAACTAAATCTTCTATTAAGAAACAACTGTTCTCCTCTATAATAGTATAAATACTAATTTGTCTAATGTGTATTAAAAAATACTATTCATCAAACAAATCTGATGTCTAGATTTTTTCCAGATGAGCAAATACTAGACTGGGATTTCTCAACATTGACGCTCTCTCCCTGCTAATTTCATTGAGAATGCCTTTGTTTTGTTTGCAGGAACTCATCTTTCTCCCTATGGGTATGTAAAAGGTCATATGTTTCCACAGTGTCTCTGTGAAACACAGTCAAAAGAAAAGAGTCTTTTGAACCATGACATGCTCTCTTTCAAGCGCTGTGGTGCTACAGAAGACTGCTTATTTTGTTGCCCCTTTTCTCTTTTTTTATTTGCTACTCAGGTTAAAGTAAAGATTAGGATCTTAGACCCTTTGCTTCATTAGTCCCATTCTTCAGAAAATCTTTTATTTTTCGAAGAACCACACATACTAACCTTTCGCCGGCAATATACCTGCAACCCCAGGTTTGCTCTAGCGATATCTGTTTTACAAGTCTTATAAGACCTCTTATCAGCTGAAAAGAATAATTGCTACCCCAATATTTGATTACAGTACATGTGAGAAAACAGGAGATCAGTCCATAGCAATGATATAGTATTCAAGAGCAACCACAGGTAAGAAGTAGAGATATTATTATTGTACATGCATGGGTAATTAGGAGCTGCTATGCAAGGGAATGTGAAAGCCTTTTATTGTTTATTAATATATTTGCTACTATGATTATTTTATATTACTCAGCTATCTGTGTGTTAAAATTACTTGGAAGAGTACCTTATTACCTGGATTGAAGCTTTGTCTCTCAACGTAGAAAGATATCTCAATGCACCAGAGTGTCCTTTGATAACAAAGTAGCTCTCATTATCGCTTTTTCACCAATGACTTAGAGAGCTGGGTCATTTACCACAATTATTTTCCTGCATCTTAAGTTGATGAGGTCCAGGCATAATGTTATCTCAATTTGGAACAGACTTTGTTGTAAAAGTACCATAAAGCTTTTATTCCTAGCCAAATATTGTATAGAAAATTGTACAGGTTGTGAAAAAAATAGTTCCCTTTTTTAATACGACTTAAAATGCTGCAGTTGTAGCAGACACAAAAAATACAAAATGCATCTCATAAATATCATGGTTTTGAAAATCACTGAGACACACAAGAGTGGATTTTCCTTCTCGGTAACCAAAAGTTCCAAGTTTGTTGTAGAAATTGCCTCATGGCTTTCCTGCTAAGCAAGAGTGCAGAGAGATTACACTCAGTCCTTTATGGTCTCCCACAATTCCATACCATCAATTTCAGCTAGGAAAAAGAAATTGGTAGACTTAGAGCATTATTCATGGGGCAGACTCAGGTTAGGCTGTGAAAAAGAAACACTTGAGCCTATGGCACTAGCAGTGGAGCAGAGGAGACTTCTAAATACTCAAGTAGGGTGAAACCTGCTAACTGCATCAGCATTTGAGCAAAGTCTGGTAACAGGCAAGCTTTAGCTTTATTTTTTGCCAGAGAGCCCATGAAATGGTTCAATATGCAGCTAGAGGGTAGGTTTGAAGATGTTACCCCTTTTGGGGAAGCTCTTGACTTAAGTTTCATGGAAATTTTGAAAGTTTCCGGATACATTTTCATTCCTCGCTCAGATGAAAATGAGCCGTGTTCATATTTGCATAGGGAAAAACACCTTGAGCAACAGCAGAAAGAGTCAAGTAAGGGCAAGATCAACACAGTTGATCCTGCTATGACTGGAGCAATGGTCTGAAACACCAGAGTTCCAGTTGTTGCTCTCATTTCTCCACTTAAACTCTTCTCCTTCATAGGAATAATTTATTATTTGTTTGCCAGTGGGAGAGCACAAGTCTATTACCAGTAGTTCCCAGATTTCAGAAAGATTCCAGATAAAATTTATGTCTAAATTAATAGGATTCCAAAAGTGTTGCCATCAAAATATCTCATTTTCTAATGAAAATAAGTCTCTTTAGAAAATCTCTACCAATCCTATTTATACACAGCACAGAATTGTCATCTAGCTATTCATCAGGAGAATGCAGGAAATAAGCATTTTCCTATAGACAATTTAATTCAAACTAAATCCTCTTGTTTCAAAAAAACCTATCCTACCCCTCTGTACCTATACCTCAGAAAACCTCAGGGGAATAAAAAATTACCTATAGGTGATTTCAGTGTTACGCGTATCAGTTCTGCTCCAAAAGAGGTAAATTAAATAATTCTAGTATATCTCATGAGAACATTTGAGTTAGTCAAATCAAGGCAATGTAATGATAATATTGGGCAGGAACAGATCTTTGGTGGATCTTCGAGCTGGCTGATATTTGAACACAATTAAAGCAACTCTAATGATGCTTTAGTCAAAGCAGACTACAGAGCGTTCATCCTGGAGGTTAAAATTTCCACAATTCAGTGGAAATAATTACAGCACAGAGCCTGGAAGTCACATAAGGATTCAGCTACGCTAGTCTTTTCTGCCCTCTGCTCTCTCCTCCTGCCTGCTTGGATTAGCAAAGAATCCACCTATCCACCTGCCCATTCCAAGCACTGTCGGTGAGTAGCTCTGCCAGTAAAGGCTTGGAAGTGGCACTCTCTCTGATATAAGAAGCTTAAGGGTACTATTCTGTGAGTAACCAAGGGTTAGGATAGACAGGGAAAAAACTAAAAACAAACAGATTTCATTTCCTGTTCTCCCTTCTAAATAAGCTTGATGAGGGTGACAGAGCATTGGAACAGGTTGCCCAGAGGGGTAGTGGAGTCTCCTTCCCTGGAGATATTCAAAACCCGTCTGGATGTGATCCTGGGCAATGTGCTCTAGAGGACCCTGCTTGAGCAGGGAGGTTGGACTAGATGATCTGCAGAGGTCCCTTCCAACCTAAACGATTCTGTGATTCTGTGAAATATACATTAATTGCAAGCCTAAAAATCTATTTGATTTTAGATTTCATGGCAGTTTAATTTCAGGGGGAAGGACCCCAACTTTTCAACAAATTTTGATAGTTTTTCATCATTTTTACAAACCCAATAATCATCAAAAAACCCTACAAAACAGCAACGAGTTTGGCTGAACCTACATGTCGAAATTTAACTGTACCTTTCATGGGATTGCGCATCTGCTAAGGAAAGCTAGAAGTGATAGTTCTATCTTCTTTAATAACTCAGCCTTATATATGCAGTTATGAGACTCTCACCCAATATAAAATCAATAATTTATATAAAAAATCCTGCATATGTGTCTCCTAACTACCAAATAATAGATGAAAACTGACAGATAAAAGCCCAACTTCAACAACATCTCAAAGAAAGATACTGTGCACATGCAGGGCCTCAGTTAAATCAACTCTCCTGAGTGTGTCCTATGTGATGATTGGAGTTGGAAGAAAAACTCAGCTGAGGAAAAAAATTCATCTTTGTTTTTGGGCAGCAATAGTTGGTCTCCAGATAACAGGACAAGAAGGTCAGGAGGATTTAGAAGATAGCCATACTTTTTCTTCCAGCCTCATTTACAAGCACAGCAGAAACCTACAGGGAATGTTGCTAATAAAATGCCTGGGCCACTCCACAGTCAGACCCGTAAGATTACAGGGAGAGCAAGCAAGCAAATAGCCTAGTTCCTCTTGCCTCGTGTAAAGGCTCTCTTCTGGGATTAAGTTTTGGTCCCTGTTCTCATGGATTTTTCATTAAGTGGTATTTGGATAAAATGCATAAAGAGCATTTGAGCAGAGACAAAGTGTCTGGCTGCCGATTTTCAAACATACATCCTGAACCAGGAGCTACAGTATCATGCTTCCTGTCCTTGGCTCTCATGACTCTTTCATTACTTACTCCCTAGTGGCCGAGCTTCACCAGCAAGGGAGGAGACACCGTTTTCTCACTTTTGCCATTGCCTGGGCCATAGTGTCCCAGGAAAGACAGATGTGAACTTCTTCAGGTTCTGGACTGAGCTGAGTCCACTTCTTGCACTGGTACGCTAACCCTTAGGCTACTGCGAAAAATGGGGGCATTTCTCTTCTAGCTGTATTTTCAAATGAACCAGACCATGACTGCCGTGCTTGATGCTGAACTCTGCTGGCAGCACATATTAGCAAGATCTGAGCACATTTTCCCTTGTGGGGTACCTCAGAGAGGCAGATGCTGAAGTGCACAGCCAGAACATTGGAGGTACCAGAAATGTGTGCACCTAGCAGGACTCCCAAAGCAAAGTGTACTAGCCTTGCCCCCTGCAGCCCTCAAGGTGTTGCTCCTTGGGGCCGTTCCTTCTAGATCCTGTGAACGGGACCACTTGGATTTTTATTGATCCTAGTCAAATCTAGGCATTTGACCTGAAACTGGAGCTGTAAAGTTGACAGTCTGCCTGGTCTATGCTTAAGGGGCCTGAGTAGCCAGGTGATGTTTTAAATGATTCTCTGCGTTGGAATTCGAAAACAAATTCCCCTTAAAGTGAGATTTGCCTCAGTTCCTCAGGAAATCCAAAGACAGAGGTTATTGCATGAACTGAAGGAAGATGCAAGACATTTCAGAAACTCTATATTAGCTTGTACTCTTCTGTGGAATTTCCTTCAACAATTCGAATCCAAAAAGAAAAGCTCTCAAGCACTTAAAACATCCCAGCCATTGAACCTTTTTTCCTACTTCTTCTGAATTTGGCAGCCTATTTAGACAGTGTTGGCACCACCTTTTGAAGCAGCTTGTGTTTTGTTTGACAAGTTAATTTTTAGTGGACTTGGAAACAATCAGTAAAGTTTCTCTGTTAAGGCTAGTGCTGTATCTGCTCTCAGTGGAAAGAGTTCCCCGCATCTTCCCATCTCCAGTTATCTGACCTGTCCATCCAACACGGGCAAAGGAAAATATGATCTCTTTGCCCAGATAGTAAAGTTTGTTTCCTGATTTATGCTAGAATTTTCTTAGAAAATTAGTGGGTTTGTTTTGTTTTTCCTTACAAGCTACATTAATATTTTTCTTCTTGCATATCCCTCTGTTCTAGTGTTTTTTGTTTCCCCAAGATTGATACAAATTTCTGGCAACATCATAACCCAGAGCAATCCAACCAAATTCTGCTATGTCTCTTGAGTCTATGAAAGACTTTGTTAGTGCACAGTGTCTCTGATACCCATTTTCCTTCTTACTGAGAGCTTGCAACCCACATCAGAGGAGCAGGTTCTGCAGTATTTGGCATTTGCCAACAAATAGTTTTCTTGTCTACTTTGTGACCATCTGCTTCAGAAAATATCTTAACCAAAACTCTACTCAAAGGACAAAGGCAGTCTATTCACCTGAAATAGACACTATTTTTCCAAAATATATTGGGGTTTTTTGCACTATTGAAAGCACATAACATACAAAAACTGTTAGAAAACCAAGGCAAATCTACAGATGTGCGTGATATCCCTGTAGTTTTTAATAGAAGAGAAACTTAAATAATAAAATTATTTCACTTTTCTACTGGCTTTACTCTGGGCCAGCCAACACCAACTAAGAATAAGAGAGTTCTACAGTTTACGGCAGATAAAAGCAATTAACAGCATTAAGCCTAAGAGACCTCTCCTGTTTGTAGCTAGATCTCTGATAACAAAATTTATACTCACTGTGAGGATGCTGGTATCTGGTGTGGAAGTAGTTACTCATTTTCATACGTCCTTGATCCAAGCTATTAGCTCCTACTTCTTGCACAGCTGAGGGCCTTTAATATTGATCTAGATAGAATAATTGTCTTGTAAGAGTAGATGAATCTAACGCACCAGTTTCTTCTCTGTGAGACTTGTGAGGCAAACAGCTAAACCTGGTTGACATCTCAAAAAAAGATAGCTTAAAATCAAGCCACAAAATTCACATTTATCTTTAGTAATAAATGAATTCAGTTCCTGATTAGAAAAGCTATGGAACACTCCACTGGAAACCAGACCACTTGTCTGGATTTAGAAATGCAACTTCAGGAATACTTTTTTTTTTAACGTTTACTGATTTTTTTGCAGAGTGGTTCATCTGTTTTGTGTCTTAGAGTAATGAGCTCATCTGCTCACGGCCTTTTTATAAACATATGAGTTTGGAAATAAAAAAAAAAAGTTATTCACTAAAAGAATACACAACAACATAAGCACCTTCTACTATATCTGCCATATCTCTACTAACCATATGGAATTAAGTTAATTTAAGTACACTTAACTGAGCTGTGTTTAGAATTTACAAGCAACTGCACTGAGATAATACTCATGAGTAATAGTGCCTACTGAGATCACAGTTTGTTTCAAGCCTCTCAAACATAGAGGGCACCACAGGGAAACACATTTTTGTCTGCCTTTGCTTCAAAGAGGATGAACAGCTGAACTGTGTTACCCTAGAGGTAAAGTACTAACAGTATTTCCTAGTGGCTTAGTCCCTCCCCTTTAGAGACTTTAATACAAAGAGCTGACAACTAATTCACAACCAGAGCAAATTGCACGAGTTTTTGTAACCTAAGTATTACTAATGTTTTAAAAAAATGCTTACAGTGAGTCACCTTGTCTCACCTTGTTTTCCTAATCTTGAGAAAGAAAGGGCCTTTTTTGCTTTTTATTTAATTGGCAATATACTCAGTTAATGCTATTTCAAAGTTCCTAAGGTGTGTTTCTGCTAGATGCAGTTTGGCATTTCAGAAACAATTTCATAAATTTCCCATTCCCTGGGCTTTAAAACTGATGAGGTTAGCTGGTCAGGGTCACCTAGCATATCAGTAACCACACTGAGTACAGAAATCTGACCAGAGTCCTGGTCTGATGTGCTCAATTCCACAGCTATCCTGTCTGCTCCTGAGGGATCAGATAGAGATGTTAAAATCATAGCTGAATTTTCAGAGGGGCGTTTGTGATAACCGCCTGGGTACTTTAACAATGCAGCCAGCCTTTGGGCAATACGGTTATTTTATCAAACTGTTATCAAACTGATCTTTGCTGTGAACTTGACTTGGACTCAGTTCACTCAGGCAATTTGCAAACAGGCTGTTGAAATTATTTGCTATGCCAAGAAGATTGTTTCACTTTTTTCAGTGTGGTTATTTTAGTAAAGTCCATTTAAATGAAAACAAAACAAAACAAAACAAAACGAAACCAGTATGCTTTGCATTAAATGTACAGGGACTAAGATCTCATGCTCTTTTAATTGCATTGTAAGACATATTGAAGCAGAATTCATCCAGCAAACGCCTTATGCATACTTAACTATAAATGGCCTGATTGTTATTTTTTTCTTTAGATTGAATTTTTGTACTATTTTTTGCCAAATAATTATGATGTATCTGTATGCAAAATTTTCACATCTTCTGAAATGTTCTCTTCTTGAAAAGATGATAAATGATTTTTAATGGAATATAAAAATAGAAGCAGAAAACGTCCACACTTCAGAAAAAATATTTTCCCTGAATTTTATACAGAAAATGCTTTTCTGACTATCTAGAGCTTCCATGACAACTTGCTAATATTTTTTTTGTTGCATGAAACAGTTTGAAAAACTTTAATTGCACTAGAATATGAGAAATACAGAAAAACACTTTTGTCAGTTACCACAGCCAATAACTTACTTCCAAAGAGATTGAAACATTGCATTGCCTTTAAAAATTGGCTGTAAAAATGGCATCTTCTAATTTAAGAGCTCTATCCTTTGCATGTAATAAAACTGTGTATTTAGGCTTGTATCTGGTTAGGATTATTAGTTGACAGAAACAAATTTACTGTCTCGTTAAAACCTTTTAGCGCAGCAGAAAGAACATAACAGAGCTGTAGTCTTTTCCATCTTGTATGGCAACAACGGTCTTGTTTACAAAATTTTGAGCAGTTACGTGCTGAGGAAGTCCACTTAAGACAACTGCATTTACTTCAGTGTTGGAGAGATGAAATTTTTTTTATTTTTTTTCCTACTGTAAGTGGATGATTAAACATGAGAAAACATGAGTTCAGCTTGACTTCAGATTTTCAGGTCTAAGATGAGTTCACACCACTAGCAGTTACTGTATTAACTTGTAGCTTGTCCCATTTGAAAGAAAATAACTACGGGCAGGTCTGCAATACAGGAAGTTGCCAGTATAATTTTCTTGGTTGCATTAGTGAATAAAATTCCACCATTTGAGTTCAGGATAATGACTTAACGCTACTATCAAAAGAGTCCCTATCAGGGGCTTTGCTAGTATAGCTTCACAAAAAAGTCGCAGTGGTATAACTGAGCCCCGAGAGCCAACAAAAGGGAACTTCCCAATGCCAGATCTTTCAAGGGCACCTCCTAAAGTACTGTGACACTATGAAGGAGAGCTCTTCTTTTTGGCCAGCGGAGAAGACCTGTAAGGATGGATGATAAGCAACCCAAGCAAGACTGGTCAAAAAAGGATTTCTTATTAGTCTTAAGGCCTAACAGATGTGAAATGCAAAAATCTGTTGCAAAACTTGGTCATGTTGAAACAGAGGTACAAGTATTCCCTGGCTTTTATTCCAACCATTTTCAGTCTTAGAGAAATAAAATAAAATAAAATAAAAATACCACTGACTCCAGACAAGTCAGCTAGTCCCAGCTTCCTCAGGTTGCTAACTTCTCTCCTGTGATAGCTCCTTTCTTTCTCTCTTTGCAGCCAGAATGGCCCTTTTCTCTAGTTTCCTTGTGAATAAACTCTGCACAGCTGTGCCAGAAATGCTCCAGTGCACGTCTCTGCAGTGAGAGCCTGGCAGCTGTGATCTTTTCCTGAAGAAGCCTGGCCATTTGGCTAGGGGCTTTGGAAGGGGTTACACAGATCACATCACAGAGAAAAATGCCAGCCACATGTGATGGCTGGGAAAATCAGTCTGGAAAGAGAATTAAAAGTACACAACCTAACAATTATTCCTTTAATACACTGTGGATTGGTAATGTTTTTGAACAAAGTAGAAGAGAATAGCCTAGAGTGCCTGTGGAGGGGGAGGAGAAAGAGACAATGCCGTTATTGTCATTTAACAAAAACAATTCTGAAGGGTACCTTAGCAAAACTCATGGCTTGAAATCTTTTTTCTTTTTAGTTCAAGCCTGCCACGCAGCATGTTCCCCTAGTCTCCCCCAGTCCTTAATTGCAAGTACACCCAAAGACTTTTGTGCTGAGTGCATTTAACTACTGAAAGAACAAATCACTGAATGTTTGAAAAGCTGATTGACAAGAAATTTTTCCCCCCTGAACCTTTAAATGCTTTCAGTAGTGCTTCCTTATAGCCTCAGACAATGCCTCTGACCCTTTTACAAATCACTGTACACAATGAAGAACGAAACTTTATACACAGATAAAACGAAGCTTTTTGCCTAGGTTTTGACAGCTGTTATTCTGAAACAATGTTTTGGCTCTGATCAAAAGTATGACTTTACTTCCTTTTAGATTCCTACCAGAAACCATATGACCATGTTAGATAGATGAGAAGAAGGTGTAGGAGCAAGAAATTCAGAAGCTCTCTCAGCCCCTTTCCTGGTCAAGCGCAGGCTGTGCAAAAGGAAATGACAAAGGAATCTCATTTACCCAAGCCATTGGGTGCATTGCAGGTGGTCTCTGAGATACTATTTGAAGAGAGATGAAAATCATGCACTGCACATTTATTATCAAAGATGAGATCCCAAACTGCAAGATTTGGAGATCAGACTACACCTTGATTTTCATCTCTTCCCTCTGAAAAATAAAAAGGTATTCATGCCCAAGGTGGGGTTTATATTGCTTTGAGAGACAGAAGCAGAACCATCAGCAGGTTCATGAAAGCCCCTGGTGAAGGTAACGTGTGGGGCAATCTGTGTCCTCATCCACACATTATATTACTTGCAAAAAATAGCTAATTAACCTTAGTAGGGCCTCATCTTGGCTTTTGACCACAGGCAAGTGCTGTGGTTGCTTTGTCTAAAACCTGTTCTGGATAGAAATCTTATCAGGAAGTCTAAGATATGTTCTGAGCACATCTGCATTTCGCAGTCATTGTCAATGTGACCTGAGTTTGTAAGAGTCCAGAAATGCAGCACCACATGCGCCTGAAAGGTGACTCGAGCTGAGGGAGACTCTGAAAGCCTTCCATGTTTTACTAGAAGACCACTTGCTGCTAGCTGGAGCAGGTGGTAACTTAGAAGCATGGAAATTTTTTTCTGTGGTGATTAAAATAGGTTGTTCAAATACTGGTGTTGGTTTGGATTTCCAGACGTGCAAGAAAATGAAGTCTAATGACTATTAAGACATTACCTGCAGTAAATGACGCAGGATTGAATTTCCCTTTTAAAGATGCTTTTACATATCAAGTAAAAAGCTTTCAGTTGAAGCTTTCCTCTGAACTCTGATCTTTTTGAGGCTTAATGCCATTAAGTTCTGTGAAGGTTGTCACAAGCTGCATTAGCAACCAGATTAGGCAGCTAAATTCTGTCCATCTCCCTCAAACATTACAAAGGGGGATTTTGCCACAGTAGCACTAATTCATGCAGTCTTCACTGTTCTTTGCCAAACTATATTCACCTTGAAATTCTCCACTTCTGCAATGAACAAATAAATTCTGGGTATAGAAGTTGGAATGTGTGTAAACGCACATGGCATACATTCTTAAAAAATGTAATGGAAACCTGATTTTAGGAAGTGTTATCTTTTGCAAGTCATAATAAATGTAAAGAATTTAAAACTGTGGACAGAGAGGATGTATGTGACAGCTGTCAAAGACACATTCGTTCATATCAACTATATGAACTATTTAACTTTGCTAGAGTCACCATGATAAGCTGAATAAGGGCTAATCCTGGAAGGTGCTTTGCATGACTGAGCTGATATGCATCATATTCAAAAAGAAGAATCCTAATTTTATAAATGTTGAAGGAGTAAAGTAACAATGTGTTTTAATTCACATTACAGAAGAATCAAAAATGTATGAAGTAATGAGCAGTTTTTAATGGATCATCTCTCAGTGGATGCTGTTAATATCCTGGAAGAAAAAATTCCTTCCTACCTGGTTACTTTACTTGCCTAAAATTGCAAAATATTCTTCATTTGTGTCATTTGCAATGACTAACGCAAAAGTTACTATCTAGTACTTCATAGCAGTTACCAAGATGAAGAATATAGAAATAACCCTAATGGAATATTCTTGTGAAAGAGATACTATCTGCTCATATAACATTGGTGAAGTTGCTTTAGCATCAGAAAGAGACAACAGAAAAGATTTTGCTTGTAGGAAACAGGTAAGGTTATGTTAAAATGGGATAGTGAAGAATGAATAGGTAGCCTATTTAATTTCTGATAAACTCATTAGAAAGTTCTTTGTCTAGTTCCTTACCTCTTAAACTTACAGTACAATGAATAAATAAATAAATAGTAGAAATGCATCTAATTTATCCACTGAATACATGCAAAATCAATTTATTTCTTGAAATCATAGCAAATAAAATTGCTAAAGGAATTCAAGTAGTGCAACAATTCATAAAAGCTTTCTCGGAATTGGAGACATTAGTATCTATGCTTAATCTCATCACTTTTTGGAAAAGGTTAAGCTAATTAAAAATAAATTTTACACACTTCATTCTTCTTACATTATAAAGGTTACATTGTTCTTGCATGCTAGGTAAGTATCAACACATTTTGTTTTCATCTTCTATGTTTTGAGAAAAAGACATGAGGTTTTGAGAGAAAGACATGAGAGCTCTCTCCAGAGAACGCCTCACTAGATTGACTATTGTAACACACTTTTATTTCTCATGCCATATTTCCAACTTAATTTTTTGGCTGTTAGTTTGACAGATTTTTTCAGTCTATCTGGATTACTACTGATATAAGGAAAAGTTTTTCCCTATGTCTTTGTGTGTTCTTTGCATGCCAGAAAGTCAGTGATACGTGTGTGCCTTCAAAGAAAGTTTTGGAAGCTCGGGTTCCTAAAACCCTATCCTTTTCAACATGGCTCCTCTATCTATTGCATGTAACTTCTCCTTACACCCATATATAAACCGGAGTCTAATTCTTAGCTACCATTTAGGCAAATTTATTTTTATAACCCTGTAGTAATTTGAAGATTTCTTCTTCCAATGACCACAGCTGCAGTCCTGTGAGGGAAGTACTCCTTCATAGGGCAACATACTGCTTCCAATTCTGCAAGTTGAAAGTAACTTACAGGACTGAGACCTACCTAGGTATACCGATTACTATAAGTAGAATTGAATATTTCACAATTATGTAACTACCTGTACATCAATGATATGATTCCATAGGCAACATGACTTGACTGGAATTTTTTCACTCTGTGGAATCAGGAAATTATTCAAGTTGCCAGGCCCAAAGTCCATCTAATCCCATATTTTATCTCAGTGGGTAGTCACTTAATGGCGGCTGTAGGAAAAAGGTATGGAGAATTCGGGTAAAATTATCCCATGTGAAAGGTGGAATGAGCTTTCCTTCAGGTAAATCACACATATTAGCTATTCTAACAGTTAAACACAAAAACACAAAGTGCAATCCTCATTTTAAAAATAATCATAAATTATAACACTAGATTTGCTTGATAGCCTTGTAAATTTCCAAGCCCTTATACTCTTGACCTCCTGTATCAATAAAACCTGCATCTAAGATTTGTTCTGTTCTTTAAGACAACATTCATTATTTTCACTGAAAAACTATGACAATCTAAACCAGCTGCTATGTTCATCAGATAAGTGAATTAAAACCAAAAATAGAACTAGGGAAGTATATGTTCTAGCTCTCTCTATTTGTAACTGCAGTGAAGATAGAGATCATAGTTTAGATGCAGTTTGCATTAATACCGAAAATAGAATATCATGTATTTTATTTTTAAAGAGAACAGTATTTAGAAATATCTGGAATATTTGGAAACTTCTTTAATAGGAAGTGTTGGAAACCTTACAGCTGAAAAGCCTTCGTAGGCACATTTCCCTTCCTACAAAGAACTGGTGGATTATTGTGGATTTTTAAAAAATATCAGCCTTTAAAATAATAGGATACTCTGTGACACTGGTTGAACAATATAGATGGAGCTTCAAGCAGTGAACCGAAGTACTGAAATAATTGCTTTTCCTTTGAACTTGCATGTTGCTATGGCTTAGAGTAAATGCCTGTAACTTAGGACGGTCTAGTTTTTCACTCGTCTCTTCCCTGATCAAGTAATTTCTGAGTTTTTCATTCAATGCAGTTTTTTTTTTTTTATTGCTATTTTAAGGAATAAATGCAATTGTTGAGGTATTAGACTTGCACATTCTTACTCCAAATTTTCATTCCATTCTCATTTTTGTTTGCATCTAGGATGTGGTGGACAAAATGCTCTGCAGAGGAGACAGCAGTCATTCCATCTTTTCTTCTGAGTCTATCATCTGCCCATACGACAAGTGGAAATTAGGGAATTAGTGGCACAGATTATGATTGGTCTCCATATTTCCTTTGGAGAAAATTGTTTACTCCAGGGCAGGAAGGCATTTTTTAGTATTGTATGGTATACCTCGTAAAGCTGTTTGAAAAGTGAAACACCATCTAAAGGTAAGATACCATTTTATTTTACTTTCCTGGAAAAAGGATCTAATAACATTGCAAAAACAGGGGCCTTGAATGAGCTCCAAGAGAACATCTAGTCTATCACCCGCCTGAAGTGATACTGGCAACTAAGATAATGTTCTTGACAGACATTTATCTAGCCTGTCTTTAAATACTCGTGTTAGGTTATGTGATTAAAGGCTAATCACAGTGAACACAAGGACTCAGAGAGGATCAGGAGAACAAGGAGAAGCAGAGGGAATTCCATTAACTTCTTCCGTAAGAATAGCTCACCTGGGCTTGACGGCTCCTCAGGCTGTCAAAGGAGAACAACTGGAGCATTGTCATGATGGGAAACCCACCGGAAGGAGTCAATCAAGGGAAGAGACTTTCTCCCCAGAAAGCCATGAAAACTAAAGGGGCTATTGCCTCCAGGGAAATAGAGTTTGTTGTGGGGTGCAAGGAGAGTAAAATTTTGGTATTGTGTAAAACTTATGGGCCATTTAAGGGGATTTTAGGAATGTGTGAGAGTTATTTTGGGGTATTTAGGAAAGACTGCAGGAAAGAGAGGAATGAGAGTGGATCAAGGAGGAACAGATGGGAAAATAGAGGGTTAAGGAGTAAAAGGGACCAGTGAATTGCTAGTCAGAAGTTCTTCATGTGATCATTAGCAGTGCATCCTATATTCTCACTAAACCCTGTTTACAACTGTTTTCCATGTAGTGCGCTCCCTGTTCTGAGTATGTATGTGTGATCACTAGCAAACTTCAACCTGGACTAGCTGATGAGTAAGATAATGGGTCTGAGCACTAGAAACTTAGAGTGGACCCTCGAGAGCTCATAGGTTCATGGGCCAGCAACTGGAGGAGGCCAGGTTCTGAGGGCCAGCAACTGGATAGACCAAATGTCTAAGGCCAGCTACTGAAGAGACCCATACTGTTCGTATATATATTCTACTAACGAACATCGGTCCTGATAAGCTGGAGAGGAGGAAGAGGATCGGGCCACGTGCATTGTTCTTGTTTATGTGAGTGCTGTTAGTGTTTATGTGGGTGCCAGTAAAGGCATGGCTCTCTGTGTGGATTTGTGTGGCCGGCTGTGTGTGCACGTGTGTACTCTGTGTGTGTGTGTGTGTGTGTGTGTGTGTGTGTGTTTGTGTGTTTGTGCCTATTGGGAATACATGCCTGGACCCACTATTGTCTGGGCCTGGGGACGTGGAGCAGCCTGGCCTCCAAGGGGCTGCGACAGGAGGGATCTGCCTGAGTCCTGTAACCCACCACAGAGATTCAGCCATCTCCAACAAACTATAAAGATGCGAACTGTAGGTAGTCCATTTGAGCCCTTCATCATCCTTAATCTTACAGGACTTTCCTGATGTCTGTCTGTCTGACACCTTCCTTTCTGCAATTAAAGGTGATTGTTGCTTGTTCAATCCACTATAGGCATGAGTACAGATTATTTCATTTCTGTTCTTTATTTCTTTTCTTTGGGATAGAACACTAAGGGAGGACAGATAATTTTGGAGACCAACGCAATTTAAATAAGCATGGAAAGACTACTGTGGTTTACTGAAATGATCCATAATTCCCTCCAGTGTGCTGCTACCAGTTTTATGATATTTAATGTTTTCCGATGTAGTCCCAGCATCATGTTCTGTAAATTTAATAGACCTGGCCCGTGCTGCATCACCTATTACTAAATACATTGAGCAGGCCTGGACTAAGGCCCAACCTTAGTGGAACTCCACTTGTTACATCCTTCCATTTTGGCAGTGAATCATTCACAGCTACCCTCTGGGTGCAGTTATCCAACAAGATTGTATCCAATAGTAGTTTCATTGAGACCATGGTTCCCTAGCTTGGCTATTAGAATGACATATGAGAGTGTATCAAAATTCCTATTACAGTCAAGATGTATGACACTGCTGCTTCTCCTGCACTGCCTATGTCCTGTTACCCTGTCAGGAAAATAAATTAGATTAGCTTTACAAAACTTGGTTCTGATAAATCTTTGTTGGCTGCTACCCGGCTCCTTTTTGTTATCATAATAGCTGTTACATTAGATGTGATACCAAGTCAGGGAGATGCTTCATAAGCCAATCAGCCAAGCAGGACAAGGAGGAAGTGTTCGATGATTCAACTTGCGTCTTGCCAAGCACTTCAGACACTTAGCCACCAAGCACTTGGCATGGCATCTAATTCACTTCATAATTTAACCACGTATTAGCAAAATATTTTACATATGTGTTACAACTATAAGACAATGACATTTTGGTTAAGAAGCAGAAGCAACCTGCACAAAAATGAGCATACATAGTTACTCTATATTGCTACTAAATCAACTCAAAGGATCCTATTTAAGAGCATAACTGTCCCCATTAAGCAGCAGTTATTGATGCTGAGTATCATTAGGTTTTAATTAGCTCTCTGGCAGATGTCCTGATTAAGTGTATTTTTTAATTAACTATATTCTGGTTCAGAATTTTGTTGAAAGTTTGAATAGTACCTCTTAATTTCTCTCCTATTGCTATCATTTTTAAATCTCTCCCAGTAATTGTACATTTTGATGCCATAAAATGTCTCCAGCATACAGTTTGTTAGAAAGATGTTATAAAAATAATTTGCGATTGTGCTGCATTATTTTAGAAGAGGAATGCTTCTGTAATTTATTTGCTGAATGAGGCTTAGGAAGCTCCAGTTTAATTCTTCCCTCCACTACAGTCTTCCTTTTATAATTAATGCAAATAAACAGGGCTTCATGTTACTGTGATTTGATACATTCCCAAAAGTCTCATACTAGTAAAAGGTTAGACCCATATGCTTACCAAGACCTGGTGAAGGAAAGGCAAACTCTGTTTTTTGGTAAGTATTTTGGCTAGGGTAGACGGAAGCATGTATTTCCTACAGAGCTATATTTTTACTCAGCCACCTTCTAGTTTTTAATAGGTTTCCTTTCAGGACAAGACTGACCTTGGCCATGGCCTAGCCTGTTCTTTAGGTTCATACCACTGTCTTTTAGATTTTTTTTTTTTTTAACAATGCGTTCTTTGCATGTATCTTTTTGTAAAATGAAATCAATGCATCTAACTTAGGGGCCTAATCTGAGTGCATCTTCATTTAAAAGTTTAGTGCCTGCCCCAGGAGAAGTAGGGGTCATTCCACGTGATTCACCTAACCATCTTACTTAACAAACAAACCAAACCACATCCATTGTAGTTACACATCTATTAGGAAGGCAACAGGTACAGTGCCACATGTGTTCTTTATCAAGGCTACAGTAACATCCTCAGACTTCTTCATTCATAGTCCAAATGGATCTGGCCCTGATATATTCCTGTATCTATGGAAGTTACTACGAAAGACAGAGCTGAGGATGTGCAGACAAATGTGAATTGTAGGTTTGTCCTTGACTTTTGCAGAACAGTAAGTCAGAAGCTAGGCTGACTGGCTTGATGGGTGAGATGTTTTACTTGCTTATTTGTTTTACTTGTTTTACTTGCTTATTTGTCATTAGTCGTCTTCTTTGGATTTTTTTTTATAAGACTGTGGTGAAGCACAGTTACTGATGACCATCTAGCATCATTAACTTTGTGCGAAACAATGGTAGAAGTGCTGCAGTATTATTCTATTCTGTTCCAGCATTCCAAAATGCACTTACTAATTCCACAGACAATCAAATCCAAACACAAAATAATTTATGACTCTATAGCTCTCAAATGTAAAAAAAAAAAAAAAAAAAAAAAAAAGGGCAGGAGAGGAAAGGAGTTAATACTTAAACATCTTCCACATCTGGTCATTAACAGCTATATGTTTCAGAAACTGCAGTGTTATGATATCCAGAGGTGACTAAAAATATAGCTCCAAGGTACAGGAATAATTTAACCATTTAACAAAAATTCTGTTTCCAGAAATATTCTATGAGGAATAGTAGAAATAAATGCAAAAATACATAAAAACTTTAAAGCAATCACCAATTTTACAAGTTCCATCTCATCACTTCCTACAATACCCTGGAAGACAGTACTAGGAGAGCAGGCAAATATCACTGGCTGACTAAGTGACAGCAGTGAAATACAAAATATTTTTATTTTTACTGAATTTCCAATAAAAATGAACATTTCTTATTCAACTTCCTATAACAAATATTTTTAGCAAAGGTCAAATTTTGAAAAACAGAAATGAAGTGAAAGCACAAATCAGTTCCCTGTCCAGCCCAATTTCTAGCTATGAAGCTAATGTTTCCACAGTTAAGAAAGTGTTATTAGAGTTGTGGGACACAATGAAATAAAATATTTACATATATAAATATGGTCAGTGGGCATATCCAAATCTTCCTCTTGTGCAGGTTCATTGTAAAAGGTATTGTCCAGATCTGAAAGCACTCAGAGACATGAAGAAGTATTGAAAAACACAAGTAAGCACAAGTCATGAAGAATCTACAACCTGAAGAATTCAGCAAAGCAAAGGAAGACTTAGATCAGCCCAAGTCAGAGAAAACTAAAAGTAATTATTTATTTGATGAACAGTTTATTGTGTAACAGTTTGGTACTTGAAACACACTTCCAGATCTAATCATCTGCTAATACTTAAGCTCTTTGTCTTTCTTCTTTTATTGTTTGTATCTCTAAGTCAACTCAATATGTTGTTTATAATTTCTGACAGTGTCTCTGTCAGATGTACACTACATCTCTCCCAAATCTGCTTTTATCTTTTACACAAAATAAAGCTACTCTCATTACAGCATCTAATGGCTGTTAGCCAGAACTCAGAACGAGTACCTCTCCCTCATCTTCTTTGACCTGCTCCTCCCCTGTGACTCATTGCTCTGTAACCTCATCACAAAACCAAATACAATGATTTTTTTCTTATGGATGACTCCCAGATGTATTCTCTAAACTTTTCTCCTGAACAAGAACCCATCAAGAAGAATATGGCTATAATAGCTCCATCATCTCCTTTCCTATACCTTCCTTTGATAATCTTTCCACTGCTTTTTTTTTATGATCCATAGTCTCTATGTCCTCTCCAACTGAGACTCTTCTGCAAGCCTTTCAGCTTAGGTTTTGTCCAAATCTTACAGATTCTGTCAGAAGAATATGTCTAAGAACTTTTCTATATAAACCTGCAACCAAAACTCTCTTCAGTCTCCATGATCTTGCATCCTCTTGACAAATATTACCATGTCATACCTATTTTGAATGCTGCAGTAAAAGACACTTTCTGCTCTGAGCACTTCACATATCTCTCTATATTCTTTCACTTGCTTGCCCTTCTCTCTTTTATCAACCCAAGCTGCTTATCTTTGCTGAAGAAGCCTCTAACAACATCTCTGCAGAAACCATTAATTTTCTTTTAAGACAATGAGCTAAATTCCTACCTCTGACTGGTCCATGATACTGACTAACGCTGCCCAATAGGTTCTCTGGGTTTTGTGTCTTTCTCCCATGCTTGACCCCTTTTCTGAAGTTTTTGGTTGTCATCACAGGTGTAAAAAGCTTGTTGATACTTAATGAGCGTATAACCTGCCACTATGACCAATATTATTGACCAGTTTCTTTGCAGTGCTCTGTGCCTACTGACTTCTATTTGTAGAAGGTTCAGCCTCTGTAAGGGATGTGGTATTTCTATTGTCTCAAGAAAGCAACTGATGCTCCTGCTCTGTGACTAGGATTCATAGCTCCTATAATAAAACTATTAATCAGTAACATAATACGGTACATCTGTAAGTCATTTTAGTGGAGAAACTAAGCATTTAATTGGCATCAAGGCTGAAAAGTATTTGAATATGGAGGAATCCTTCAAGTCAGTAGTGAAGCAATTTCCATGCCATTAGTGGAAGGTTAATTTTCCATGGTTTTATTTTCTAGAGACTTTTGAATAAAAGAGGATACTTAGTGTCCTGGACATCTTTAAACTTATAAATGGCTCACAAGTGAAGACTACAGTTCAATCACAGATACGAATATACAATTTCTTCCGAAGTTAAGGGGAGGCAGACATAGTGCTGAAAAGAGATCTTGACTTTTTTCATTTGTTTTTTTGCAAAACATTTGAAGGCCAAAGAGTCTCGATAGAGTTCCCCTAGACATGGCACTATTAGGAAATCTGCAACTCATAGCCATTTGATGGCAATTGTATATTTGCCACTCTAGGAAAATTTGAGATAATTTGGATAAGCTTGTAGTATAAGTTTGAATATTGGAAACCAGAGTTATAAGAAGCTTTTCTCACTTTTAGTTTTAAATTTTAAAACTTCACATTTAGCTCCCTGTTATGTTAGTTTCTTAGAATCAACCAGTGTCTTATCTGGAATGCATGAGGAGCTAGGTGTAATCCTACCTGATTCCTTTTTTCGCTCGACTTATTGAGAATTTCCTTTCCTGGTAGAAACATATAGCATAGAAAAAATAAATGTTATAAGTGCGATTACTCTTTTCCTATTTTCGTCACCTAAATGCCACAGAAGCACAAATTAGAGAGTTTCAAAAACATACACATTTAAATTTAAATGAAAAAATCTACCGCTATCTGAGCAAGTTAAATTCATTCAGTTTCATCATGAATGACTGGCTTTCCTATACTCATATTTTCCAAAACTGAGAGATCTGCTTGCCATAAAAAGCATAGAAATAATAGAAATAACAGAATGAGAAAATACCATATAGCATATTCCTGTCTGGACCTTCAAACTGGTTAATCCCCTGAAGGGTTTCACTTACATTTTCTGTACATTGTTATCAAGACAAAAATCAAAGGGGAAGCGAACCAGGCTTGAACCAATCAGTAAGATAAAATTTCACCATTAGCATAGCAAACAATTTCAGGCAGGTGGCAGGTCCTGGAAAATAAGTATTAATCTTTTTGGTGAACTGATCTTGTGAAGAAATTTTCAGAGCTGTGGCCTCAGCTCTCTGGAGTAGCTTTTGAAGAGATAAAGTTAACTAAAATAATGATTAAGCAACAAACAAAACAAAATGAATCCATGCTTTATTGAAGCAGTACCATTGGCAACTTAAAGTACACAAACTATCCAAAAGACAATTAGAGCAGCAGAATCATTAACATTACCACGGTTCTTTGCATGTATACAGCACAAGCAAAACATGTCAAATGCTACAACAACATATCTCTACGTCCTGCAGAATACTGCAATTTTTTTATCAGCCTTTGAGTGATCTAGAATGATAAAAATAAATGAGTATAATAAATAAAAAAGTGTTGATGGCTTATTTAACTTTATTTGTGTGTGACAGTAATCATCACGTTCTGATACTAATTATGTCAGATGCCTTAAGTCATCTAAATATAAAACTAATACACAGTGTGATGTATCTAAGTAGGTGTATTAGTATTCTATTTTTATTTTTTAGGAGGGGAGCATTTCAAAAATACTAATACATGTAATTTTAAGAGTGGATATATGTAATGTCTTAGGAAAATCACAACTTTATACCACAAAAAAATCCAAACTGGCTCAAGATTGCTTCATCATTTTGTCACAGAGACAAAATGGAAGAGCCAAAAACAAATCTTCTCATGATCTGAACCAAGTAAAATGGAGAAAACTGCTGGGTGAGATCCATCTCATGGTGTTATGCTCTCAACTTTGGGGATTACTTAGGCTTTCTGAATTAAAACATCGAAAATGCATGAGCTGCATTCAGAGCAGGTTCTGGAATCCAGGACTCATGCCTTCATGATAATGTGCTTATTAGCAAACTCCAGAAGCGAGTGCCTTTCTTCCCAATAAAACTCCCCAAATCTGTCCATCCTCTCAACAACAGGAGAAGAGCAATGCTGCCTCTAGAGTCAAGCAATAACATGTGGTACCTGTGATACTTTGGGAAAAATATGAATTTACTTAAAATTCAACCTTATAATTACAGTGGCTTCTTTTGTGTCCTCAAGTTGAACTTTATTTGTGTAATGTCTTTCCGTCCCCTATGACACAAGGATTTTAGAAGCAAAGCATAATGGCTCTGAAAATCTCTACCTCAGACAAGTGGCCAGAGGTTGAAGGGAGCCATTAAAAAATAAGCCGAGTTTAAAACTAGTTGAAAGAACAAACCAATATACTATTAGATGTCTTTAAAGGCCTGGAAGTGATCCAACTTTTACTGAATCAAAGGGTAGCTGGCTGCATAGGGTAATAGTGGTGGTTTCGTCTAAGTATCCGTATTTGTTTATTTTTACCCATTTCTAGCTGTCTGATTGGGTAAGTGGATACTAACGTCACAGCTAGCTAAAGCTCGATTTAACAAAGCACTTAAGTGTACACTTAGGAGTAAGCACTTGGATAGTGTTATTGATTTTGTCAAAGGAATTATATAAATGTTTAAAGCTGAGATTTTCTTCTCAGCCTTGCTGAACGGTGCCAAATTTTGTGTGATCAAGCTTCAATTCAGCAAAATCACTGTTATTCAACACAGTAGAAAGCAATGTGCATAATTTAAAGTAAGTTCTGGAATTTCCCTAACACAAAAGTGGTGGCCTTCATTATACGACATGTTGCACAGATACACCGGAGATCAAGTTTTGAAAGGAACTTATTTAAGTGGTTATGCATTCCTGTATCAGTATTCTGGATCCAATTTCAATCTGTGGTAGACTAACTAGTCCTTATAGAAAAGAACAGAACATTTTAAATTTTGAGTATGTGAATACTATCATTAATATATGTAATACAGAGAATGTCAGAATGAAGACCTGAGTACGTGTTGCTGAGGATAGAAAAGTCAACATTTTCAAAATCAGTACATTTTAAATATGACACAAAGTCCGATCAAATCAATCAAAATTTTCCTTTTGATTTCAATGGGTGTTGCCCATATTTAGGTGGATACTTATTCACACAGGAAACTTTTTTAAAAATTTTGCTGTAGGAAACTTGTTGCCTCTTTTATAGCCAATTATTTACTACAGATGTTATGTGTCTTGATAGTAATTGGGTGCCCAAGATAAAATGCTGGTATAATACTGTGTAACTTTCAGTAACCACCAGTGCTGCTCTTATTCTTTCTGGACACTTGGTGCTTTTTCTTTCTTCTTTAAAAAATATTTCACATATTAGAATCAAGCAAATCAGGAAACATTTCTAGATTTAATCAGGCTCTTTCTTTTCCCTGGTGGAATTCAGTCGTAATTTTGTATTTGTAACATGAGGAAATGCAGCAACAGCAACCCAATGAGACTGAGGTTTAAATATGAACTCAGTCAGAAAGCAATCTTTACTCCACATACCAAATTGCTGGGATTTTTTTTCAGGTTATGGTACAATAAGATGATTTCAATACTGCAACACTAGATGTCATCACATCATGGTACAACATGGTGAAATGATATTTAAGCTCTTATCGGAGTACAGATGAGTGAATAATTCAAAATGAATAATTTATTCACTAGATTTTGCCTTTTTCTTTTGGCTCATGAAATATTCAAAAGCTCTCAAATATATTCCTTACCAGAAATTATTTGCAGGGGTCCTCAAATTTTCTTATCCTCTCAAGTGAATTTGAATTGTTCACTGTAAATTTTGAAATTTATAATTAGTAATTGGTTAAACAATATTGCTTCTAGTCCTGATTTGTTTAATAACAATGTAAACTGAGAAGTTTTAAAGAAAAATGAAAATCAGAGATGACAAAAAAAGAGGTCAGTTGCTAAACCAAAATTTCCACTGAAATGTCAGTTAAAACTTTAAATTCCATTTTTAAAAAGATGTCAGGCATAAATAAATACGGAGAAACTGTTCATTTGTGCTAGTTATTTAGCTTTCTGCAAAATGCTGTTTAAAATAGAAATACTAATTTTACTTGAAATTCAATTCTACCAGTACAGTGAAAACTATATTTTAACCTATGAGTGATGAGTTTTTAATAATTGCTACCCTTCAGTTTTGTGCTTTTCATCGCAGATGAATTGCATAATTAATGCTTCATTAAGAGTTTACTTTTGTAAACGCTACTCAATTCAGAGAAAAGAGCCTGTTTAGACAGGAGACAGGAGGAAAATTATATTGCCTGGAGAGGCCAGTTCCTGTATGGGTGTTCCCACGACCTTGTTAGAAATGGCCTTGCTTAAACTGGGCTTGAATGGAGCCTTGTATTCAGCTGTCGCAAATTTAGATCTTTTCCCTTAAGTTTTATTAGCTGATAATGTGAAAAGCACAATGCGCTTTATAGATCATTCCTTACTATGAGTTCAGTTCATACCCTGCACCTTCTCCAGCTGAAACAGCTGCCATTCGGTCTAGTGGATACCTTTTTTAGCAGTTCCACCTATGCCACACGTCTTGGTCCAGCAAATAGGATGCTGCTTTCTGGTCATTTCTGTTGGGTGCCCAATCTGTTTAGTAGAAGTAAGATAATTGTTATTTTTAAATTGTTTGCCACTCAACAACCATACTTTCCTCTACTCTGAAAGCAAAGGAAATCAGCAGAGAGGACCGAGTAACCTTTTTCTTTGCCCTTTGTTCTTCCTCCCTTCTCTACTATCTAGTGTTCTTGAGCAGTGCACCAAAAAGCAAAACTCCATTAACTCCATAAACTTAGGCAAACCCAGACACAACAGCTGTTAATCCCCAAAAATCAAAAATCAAATACAAACCCACGAAACTATTGCAATGTTGACTTTAAAAACAACTAGTGGTATTTCCTCTTAATCTTCTGGTTTTCAGGCAACTAGAGCTCCTGAAGAAATTTATAAGGGGGCTACTTAATTCAGCATTTTATCCCATGAGTCTTTAACATATAATGCATTGACCACATGAGAAAAGGAAACTTGACCTTGGACTGATACCTGCAGAGGGACCTGGACAGGCTGGAGAGGTGGGCGGAGAGGAACCTCATGAAGTTCAACAAAGGCAAGTGCAGGGTCCTGCACCTAGGCAGGAATAATCCCATGCACCAGTCCCGGCTGGGGGTTGACCTGTTGGAAAGTAGCTCTGCCGAGAAGGACCTGGGAGTGTTGGTGGACAACCAGTTGAGCATGAGGCAGCAGTGTGCCCTTGGGGCCAAGAAGGCCAATGGTCTCCCGGGGTGCATGAGGCAGAGTGTTGCCAGCAGGTCGAGGGAGGTGATCCTGCCCCTCTCCTCAGCCCTGGGGAGGCCTCACCTGGAGGACTGTGTCCGGTTCTGGGCTCCCCAGTCCAAGAGAGACATGGCACTCCTGGAGAGAGTCCAGCGGAGGGCTACCAAGATGATTAGAGGGCTGGAGCATCTCTCCTATGAAGAAAGACTGCAAGAGCTGGGCCTGTTCAGCCTGGAGAAGAGAAGACTGAGAGGGGATCTCATCAACGTGTACAAGTATCTGAAGGGGGAGTGTCAAGAGGATGGGGCCAGCCTCTTCTCCGTGGTGCCCAGCAACAGGACAAGAGGCAATGGGCAGAAACTGAACCACAGGAAGTTCCATCTGAACCTGAGAAAAAACTTCTTCACCGTGAGGGTGACTGAGCATTGGAACAGGTTGCCCAGAGAGGTAGTGGAGTCTCCTTTGCTGGAGATATTCAAAACCTGTCTGGATGTGATCCTGGGCAATATGCTCTAGGTGACCCTGCTTGAACAGGGATGTTGGACTAGATGATCTCCAGAGGTCCCTTCCAACCTAAACGATTCTGTGATTCTGTGATTCTGTGATTCTGTGAACACTACAGAGCAAGGCTCCCTCGTGAAGCATGTCATCAGGCTTAAAGTTCTAAGATAAAGGATACATGGAAAAGATATAGCATATTTTAGAGTACATGGTTTGCTGTCTTTTAATATGCCCACTTCATATATTCTGCTTGTTTTACTGAGATTCCTTTCTTGCTCATTGGCAGTTAAATGTTATTCTAATTAAAGTTTTATTGCCAGTGAGCATTTCACTTTTAATCTCAAACTATATGTTAGAAGTTTAAACTGTTTGATTAATCATAATTGCAAGCATTCACATTTATTTAGGTTACATTACTGACTTGTCTTCCCTATTTCGGTTTTAAAATGAGTAAGTGTTATTGGCTATTTATATTGGCTTTTGGCTTTTTTGATTCTATTCTTCAGATTTGTCTGTATTACACTTTTGCCAATGCACCATCGTTTATCAGTTCCTACTCTACTGCTTTCTGATATTGCACTAATATTCCTAGACAGTGCACCCTAATTTCTTTTGGTAGAACCAGAGATGCAGAGAGCTTTTCCCCAGAGTCTTTAGCTCTCAAGGCTTGTCTACTTTAGCTTATGACCTTGTTTCCCCTTCACTTCTTGGGCTGAAATCAATTCAAGTGTAGGCTAGTGCTTATTGTTGTTGACTGCTCTCTCTGCACAAAAAGAACTAATGTGTTCTCTTGGAAAGGCATGAGGAAGGCGGTCACCTTGGAGAAGGCTCAAAAAGCAGAGGCTCGGTTTCTTGAAATAGTTTCTGACACATCTTTTTGCCACCTGAGGAAGAGTAATATGAAAATTCACTGCAAATTGCTAAATAACTTGGAACAATGTGTCAGAAAATAATAAGAAAGTAAGAAAATGATACCCTTATATTTTAAAGAAGTAATAGTAAACCCAACTTTCTGTTTTTTTCATGAAAAAAGTCTTCTAGGTACTCTACTTTATAAATACTCAAAAGATGTTGCAACAACAGTTAAGGTACAGTATATATTTAACGCTATTATGCCATTTTTATCAAAAGATAAATGGGAGTAATTGAGTTCACTGCCTCTTTCTAACAACATCTCCAATCTAGTCAATAGATAAAATGAGAAAGGATCTGATTAATTATTTCTAGGAAGCAATATGCTCCTTTAGACTTTGGTAACATTTCAATGAAAGGAATATATTTTTATTAGTTCATCTGCTATTGAAAGTCACTTAATAAACATTTTATACAAGAACATACAGAGAGAAAGAATGTTAGCTGCTTTAAATCTTTGATGATTTGCCAATTGCCGAAATCCAATAGATTTGTTACTATGCCAGTAACTGTTCATGAAGGTGTTTACAGATAATGAGTTTAAATGTTACAATTTCAAGCGTGCAAAGCCACACTATTTATTGCTCTTCTAGCTATAAACCTTTGATCTTGGTCATCATGGAAGGGCACAACTGTCTTTATGGTGAGCAGGGATGGAAGCTACCTCTCTCTTGTTGCTCCTGTAAAGAGAGGAGAAAACAGCAGAAACTTACACAGTACTGCAATAACAATTTGTAGCTATCTGCCAATGAACTTTCCTTATGCCTTTGGGCTCTGACAGGTTTTTAGAAAGCTGGATGAGAGTCATATGAACTCTCAAAATAGTAGCTGAAGGATGAGAAAAAAACATAGAGCCCAATCCTGCTATGGAAACTGTGTGGGTGCAAGGATCTAGCAGGCTATTACAACCCACCTCTGTCTGCAAGAAGCATTAATGACATAAGCACCAGAAGAGCAGAGAATGGAGTTACTTCATTGCAAGAAATTCTCACTCATGATGAAATCCAGAATAACATTTTCAGTTTTTGTAGATATCTCATGTTGGAAATATGAGAGAGCATCTTTGTAAGTGCATCTGTTCATGCTGGTATCGTACGTACAGACTTAACCCTCCAGGAGTTTTTACTTTGGTTACATTTCATGCACTGTTTCAGTTTTACAGCTATCATTTTAGTCAAGCAGAAAAACCCTTTCATTATGTATTTAACTATTTTCATATTGCAGGACTAAAATGTCATAAAACATTTTCACAATGATCGTTTCACCTTCCTTCTGACGTGCAGTTTAGCAGATAACAAATGTATGGACCTAACTGCATTAATTTATCATTTAATAAATGTCTACTGATGGCTTTTGATTTCACCTATGAATCCTTTACCTTGAGAGAGCTGAGATTATATACGGCTCTTGTCACCCACCAGGAAAATGAATGTGAACAGGGCTGCATTAGTAAAGGCCGCAGAACAAATTTCTGAGAGAATGTCATTATTAGCCTTCATACAAGGCCTCTTCTTGTTGTGTCTGAGCACTGTATCAGACATCAGGTTAAAAGCATTGTGGAACTCCACTTTGGATGCAATGAGGAAAAGTTAACACCAATATTGGCATATTTTTTTTACGTTTCCATGACACAAGACTAGCTGAATTATTTAGCTGTTTATGTAAGAAAGAAAAGATAATTTAATTCAGAATATAAAAGTTTTTCTATTAGAGGAGGTCAATAGAGGAAAGCTATTTTCCTTGCAAAAAATTCTGGGGAAAAAATGACTGGCCATTTTTATTCTTTCAGTTTTAAAAGCCTATGAAACGCTCATCAACATTGCAAATATTTTCAGCTCTGTCTTTTGGGGATTTAGTTACTTGTCAATACCCAATTGCACTTATTCTACTTGCTTTTTTATCACATTCATTTGTATCTTAATCTCAACTGTGAGGTGTGTAAACCTTTCAGAACTTCTATATGTGTATATAAAACTTCGCCTACAACAAAAAAGGGCATTATCGAGCGTGCGTTGTAGACTCCAATATGTAAAGTAAGCAGTAATAACTGTATTGCAGGAAGTCATTTTATTTTTTTTAAATGCACTTATGTACTTCTATTAATCCACCCTTTTTCTAGATGGTAAAGGGGTCAGTAGATCAATTACAGTGGGAAAAATTATATGACTGCATCACAATATCCATAAGTGCAGGTGTTAACTGTTACGGAGCGCTCTTTGTCATATCACACACATTGGACGCACTTGGAGAACATCTCTCTTTTGGGCCTTTTAGGCACTATTCTGAATTTCTGGAGCATTCTTACTGAGCTCAGGAAGAGAACCAGACACCAGATAGCTATTCCACTGAGTTCAAGATGGTACATGTACAAAGATAGGATAGGAAACACCCTTAGACCTTTTAGGTAACAAAAATGCTTTACCAGTTGAGGCTAGGCCCACATCGAGGGATAGAAGACATTACAATTTTGGCATTTGAACTAAAAATCTGTGTGATTCCTGCTTTAGGTACCCATATCCATTATTTTACCTATGTCCACTATTGTAATGTAGTTTAGCTCAGTAAATTACAGCATTAGTAGTAAATCATCATAATTTTCCTCATTAGTTAACTAAAGTTTTCGGAAAATCTTTCGTTGCCTGTCTGGGATTCACTATGTAGCCCCTTTCATCCACAGATTTTTACATATTTTCTACCAATAACGTGGGATGATAATAGCTAGGATGATAAAGCCATTTTGCCCAATTACTTATCTATTTAAAAGTGTCTGGTAGCGTTTTCTACTTTTCTTTTCCAGGTGAAAGCAAATTCCATCTTCCAGTATTATGAGTGGTCAGCGCACTCCTGCATGGAAAATAAGCACTAGAGTCTGTAGGTGAACCAGGATGGCATTTCAATGAAATAAGGTGTGTCAGTGAATACATTTGTCCATAATATTCTTTCTTAGATTGAACCAAAAGAGACAAAGAAGTAATATAATTTAAAAAAGAAGAACAGCACAAAGAAAAAACAAGAACAAGAGGCAAGCTTACCAAAATAGCAGAGGGAAAAACATCCTAAGTAATTTTTAAAATTAGATAAGATTTTTGAGTGCAGCATAAGGAAACCCAGTAGAAAGATAATGTGATAGTCCTAAATTCTAAGAGGATGGTGCTGATTTCTCACAGCCCTTTCTCCAAATAGAGCGAAAAACAAAGTTAGGGTTTCTGCAGCACTCAGTGGTGTTTGAAAATAAACTGTGACAGTGAACTTAGCCCACTACTAGGATTGTGGCCATGAGCTGAAATACCTTTCTGTAATGTGAAAAAGAATAAACAGGCTACATACACAAAAGTGATTTTGAAAGGAGCGACTTAATCACTGCCTTCTCTGAAGGACATAACTGATTGTTCTACATTTTTTCCCTATTTTTCCTATTCTCTGCTTCTTTCCTGATTCTCTATTCTTTTCACTATGAGGTTGATAGGTATTTAAATACTCTGAGATGACTGGATAGAAGAAATCCTAACACTACCACTCATAACACCACTATCTGTTTAATCTGATGTTCTTCATCTTTGCTTCCAGGGCTAGAAAAAGTGTTTAGGCCATCTCTTCCATATCTTTCCATGCTTGGTATGAGCCATATGTGTAGATTTACACCAAGAATAAATAAACCATAGAGAACTATTTTCAATGTAACTGGAAAACCAGAATAAGTCTCCTGAAGAAAGTGCAGTTCACCAGCTTTTGGGTATTATGACTGACAAGTGGATAAATTTGCAGTCACTGTTGTATGGTAGGTTTAACATACAATAGCATATTTCAGTCAACTTCCATGTTCTAGGACTCATTTTCTATCTCATTTATCAGACATTTCCTTTCTGGGTCAGCTGAGATTCATCAGTTGTCTGTGTCTCATGCTATGGATAGCTGCATGCATGGCTAATGGAATAGAGTCAGTGATGTCCAGGGCTGATATATTTGCACTGCACTTGTGCCATAGCTTCATCTTCACAACTAGGCCAACCGACCGTTGGTGTAGCAAAAATGCCATCAGCTCCTGAAAGTTCCTTCTACATTAATGAAACTAAAAAAGGTATCCAAAAGGTATCCACCAGCAGTGGTTTCGTCCTTCTGTTTGCAGGACAATACGAAGGAGCAGTTTCTGAACTCTGTGGGAACTCATTCTACAAAGCATCGCCTAGCACAGCGCTAGCGGAGCCATGTTGTCTGCTGATGTAATCACCATGCCAGGACTAATTAATCTCAGAATTACATTGTCTAGGTAAGTCTACTGCAAGAGTTCATAAAGAAAACCAAACTACATCAGATCAGAAAACCTCTTGGCCTAAATGCCTTTGTACACACAAGGGCAGATCTGGCCCACTTTTCTGAAGCATAGTAAATGCATTTTTTCCTTCTAGCTCTGAAAAAGAGAAATTAGAACAATATAATCTATACAAGCTAAATTATAATATGAAGCAAACTTGCATTTAAGAATATCTTATTCTTAGTTTACCCTTTGTCCTTACATGATGGCAGATTATGGCAAGGGCATATAAAATGCACAGGGCTAGTGGAGATTTTAATATTTTAAGACATAAAATCATTAATTTTGCAAAAAGTCGAAGCTGAAGGGAAATTATCAGCTAAAAAAACTTGTAGCAGTGTCTATGTGAAAAAACTACTGGGCATTTGCTCTTCCACCCTGTCAGTTTCGTTGTTCATCAGTTGTGTGGAAAGCTTCCACTGATGCAAGAAAGGGACTTTATAAAAGCCTAGAAAGGGGACATGAGTAAGCAATGCTTGGATTATAGGCTAGCTGGGTAATGCATCGTAAAGCCAAAAAAGAGCGTTTATACATATACATGTACACATGTGCTTATGCATAAGTAGGAAAAATAAGTCTTCAGCTGATTCATTACCAGTGCATTATTCTAGAGTGGAAGTAACACAGTCTTAAACTCTTAAAAATTCCTTACAATTTTTATTGAAATAAACTTTGGAGGAGAGAGTATAAAATTCAAGGGTACTATTTTTTTTGAAGTGGCATCAGGCAAAACTCAGGCAAATATATTCAGTGAAACATTACCTCTGACCTCATTGCCCAGTGTGCAAATGTAGCAATAAATACATACACACTTACATACATACATAAAAATGCAGAGCTCATTTAGTGACTGCATTAAGACTAAAAAAGTAAATAGCTACAAAGACTGTTCACTTAATTCATCACGCTTTCACAAGAGAGTGAAGACATCATTGATCTTAGAGTAACTGATTCTGCCCCTCTACTGAGCAGTATCAGATACATGGCTCTTGCACGGTAGCTGGAAGAAGAAATCACTGACACTGGATTGCAATATATCTGGAGTGTATTTGTATACATCATTCCTCAAACAAAATCTAATAGAGTAACTTATCTCAGGAAATTCACCCCTATAGCAATGTCTATTTCCAAAACAATTCTTTATAACAAGAGCTGTCTCCCTACCGAGACTGTATTTTCTGATACTTGTCAGCCTTCTACGCAAGCCCATGGACAATCAGTTTAACAACAGGCACTTTCTGGCCTTTGCTCATTAGAGAAGAAAAAGGTATAGAAGACTATACTTCAGCATCATCAGGTGACACTTATATGAAATATCTTTTGCACCATTGTATCTTGATTATTTTACAAGCGTGCCTAATTCATGATATATGTTCTGCAGAAAGAAACTACCTCCCATACTGCACAGGATTTAGATGCACCTTTCAGGTAGGGGGGGCAATAATATTGGAGGGAAGAAAAATCAGAATCAAAAAATAGACTTTTCAGTATTAAATAACTACCAGCATGGGAAAAAAAAAAAGGCAAAACTTGAAAATTATTTTCTCTCTCTTTTTTTTTTTTTTTTTTAGGTAGAGCTCTGCTCTTAAATCTTCCATAAGAGACTGGGAAGATTTCAATGATACACTAAAATATATTTTTGGCCTTACCTCTTTTATGTAACATATGTACAAAAAATTAATCTTATTCCAAAACCATGCATATTTCATATTTGCATAGATCAGCTTTCCAGATCATATATTTCACACTTTAGATATCCATTCACTTTGGATTATGAGATGGGATTTGATTGTTATGCAGAAATAAGGATATTGTGACTTACTAAACTATTTTTTGTAAATATTATTACTCAGAAAATCTGTCTTTATTTTAGGTATGACACTATTTATGAGTCAGTCCTGATGATCTTATTCAACATCTTTATTCACAATATTTGGACTAAAGATTGTTTGCAAGCTGTTGGAACTGTTACCCATTCATAATTCACGCTGTCTAGGTAAGCTAATTTTACACAATATTCTTTTTGGTCTTAGGCCTGTGATGGAATAATTTAAAACTGGAGTCACCAGTCTTTTAGAGGTGATGTGTCTGACTGTAGTTACAGGCTAAGCCTGCACATTTTTTGCCTTCTAGGTTGCAGAGCGTGTTCATCAGTATTGTCTGCCAAGTGAGAGAGAGGGGCTCTAAGCCTCTACCAAATCTGAAGCTCAGTACTCCCTCATTTTATGCTGTTTATGATTTGCCCAGATGCCCTCCTGTAGATTTCTGAGTTTGTTTAAGCTTTTACTTCTACTTAAACCAATGATAAATGCACTCTAAAATATGTGGAACTGAGGATTCACAAATAAGTCTAGAGTTCTGTAAATAATAATTCATTTTTAGAGGTTATGTTTAAGTGGTTTGAGGACGACAGAATCCTACAAATAACGACAAATTAAACTCAATATTTCCTTGTACAAATGATAATAAAGAACTATTTTGTTTTCCTGTCCAGACACTGCAGTTGTAAATCTTTATGAACCAACTCTATACACCTTCAAAATGACATGCTGCTATCAGAAGAATTTTTATCTTTTTGATAAAGCATATTTATTGACTGACCTCAAAAGACATGTCGAGGGCTCATTCCCACTTTTTCATATGAGACAAGGGCTTTGCTCTTAGTTTTGGCTCAGGATTAAGTACGCAGTAGAATAGAAATATGGCTTGTTAGTGACTTTTAGTCAAGAACACAGATTCCAAAGAGAAAAAAATATCTGCTTCCATCATCCTGTCATTTAAGACTGTCTAAAAGTTTTCATGAGAATACCAAATTTGGGTTTTAATATAATGGTATTTTCAATTTTTTTCAATACCTCCCTCCTCCCAATCTATTCCAAAGTGAAATGTATAGCGTCAAAGGTCAATGCATTCTTTAGACATTTCTCAGGCAATATTTGACCTAGACCAGCTCACCTTTGAAAATCTGAGTGAAATCACAGAAGAAAAATGTTAGACTCTAAACTCATATGAGTTAACACTTCTGCAAACAGATCAACTCTTAGTACTTCGTATACTATATAAAGCTGAAGAAGTCATAGTCATATATTAACAAGTCATATAGTCATATAGTCATATATTAACAACATAGTCATATAATAACAAACTTCTTGAGAAGTTTGTTAATTAACTTAGAATGGGTGAATTTGATAACAGATTTTTAGAAATCTTAACTAAAATATGCACAGAAAGCACTTCCTTGAAAAAGTCAATAACACCTTTTTATTTGAATATGGATTTAATGGTTTATGTGGTGTTCACTGAGGTCAACAATTCAGTGTACATTTTGCATGATCCAGTAAAGACATTCTGAGCTTGCCCAAGTGCATTCATTATCTGCTGTAGTCACAGATACTATGCTTCTAATTAGACTTGGCTGTTACAGCATTTGTTATCAATTTAGTACACATAACATTTGGTACACATAACATTTCATTCTGTGAAGCTATAAGGTGAGGAGAAAGTGGGAGAAATACTAAAACTTCATACTGACACAAATACAAAGAACCAGAAGTTGTCCATAATGAATAAAGTGGAGAATTAGAGAAATTCTCCTCACCATCAGAATGTAAGGCTGTAAATGGTTTTGCAAAGGCAGCAGTAGGGGAATATGGCTACCAGTCTTAAAACGGAACTTCACAGTTTTCTGGACAGGGAAGTTTAGAGTGATTGCCTAGATGAGACCACTCCAGAGAGCCCTTTAATTATCTTAAGTCAAATGTTAAAATTTTTGCTCCTCTTCAGCTGAAGCCCCATAAAAAACAAGTTGAATACTTACTCTGGACACGAGTATGGTGAAATAAAACAGACAGATATGCAGATTTGAGTCATGCATATGGAAATACAAAGCAGATCGAATTTTGTGCATAGTTTAATTTAGAGTATACCCTTTCACCTCTTGCTACATTATTTTTATTTTATCCTTTTGTGCATAAGCATGTATGTGTGTTTATACAAAATCACTGAAGGGATTTCAGGCTGTGACTTCTCAGAGAAATTGCTATTTCAGGAGAGGGTTCTGGATATAAAAGATGAGGATGTAAGAAAACTAAATCTAAACAGACTCATTTACAAACCTAAGCTGTGAAATGACAGCCTTCACTGAGTCATCTGTGAACCATTCCCTTTGAAGTTCACCACAGAGAGAAATAATAGACTGTTAAAGGAATTGCTACTGAGCCAAGGATGTGGTGCCCTGCTGGTGACAGACATCTGATAAGCAGTAGAGCCACACTACGCTTCAAGTAGTAGTTTCTTACTTTCAGATGAGGTCATCCCATACACAGGTCACTTCATGTTTCTCTTCTCTGATACCCTGAGATTCTTCACTGCAAAGTTGTCAGATTTGCTCTTCCTTTCTAAATCCTGAAAACAAAATTGTTGAGAAGACATATAGACACATACTGTAAGAAACAGTTTTAGTTTCATATAATTTCTAGCACATGCACTATTTTAAAGGAAGTTTAAAAATCTGTCTGTCTGCCCTGCGAGTACTCGACAAAAGGTTTAACATGAACCTTACCATGCTTCCTACCACAGAGCAAGCAACCAAACTGAAAGTGGCTAAATACTTGTAAACACTCGGACAAAACTATCTAGAATACAGTGATGTCTGGCTTTCTGTGAAGGTGAGGAAAAATGATTTATATGTTTATGCTAGAACTAAGGACATTTTCATCACTCATGTAGTTCAATTTTAGCTTGATAAATTATTCCATGAAATTAGCAAAATACCAGAACCTTTAGCGATAAAGTTAAGAAATATGCAGCTGTCACAGAGAAAGTCAATATGCCCCTTTTTAAAAATAATATAGGCTTAGCTTCTCTGTGAAGTTAATTGGAAGAAATGTAGCAATTGAAAAGGAAAAAAAAAGAGGCTTAAATATACTGATCAAGAGTCTACAATCAAAATCAGCCTAATTTTGATTTTGTTTCTAGGAAAGCCAAGCCTGATAATTGGTATTTTGCTAAAATCAAAACATGGGACCCTAAGTTTCATGTCTGAAGCTATTCAAGCTTTTGGGGGAGTTCTTTTAGGCCAGCCTTGCCGGGCATTTACATCTTGCTTGTATTGATACAGAGGCCTTTTCTGCTTGTCTGGCTTCTAAATTTCACTTATTAAATTTAAGTGATTAAAGGGTCAACTATTATATCATTAAAGTTCATAGGACAGATAAAATTAGACTAGTGAAAGTGCTTGATTAAATATTTGCTGCTATTGTAAGATATTTGAAATCAGGTTATGCCAGACTCCACACAGAAAAGAAATTTTCTTCTGAGTATATTGGTCGGATGCTCTAGGTATGTTGATCTTCTGAATTCAAGAGATAGTTGTGCCAATTTTCATATAGAAATTACAAATAGAAAGAACCTGCATCTGACAAAAATCGGAAAATATCTGAAATTTCCTTTTAGTTCTATGTTGTTTGCAATAATAAAATTGAAGGCTGGATTAGAGAAGTCAAAGAATGTGTCCCAGGAGATAAGCTATCAGATAAACTGAGCTCTTGGGCACTTTTGATGTGATAATTTCTATATTTTCAAGTAGTTTAAGCTTTTCCATCTTCTGCCTATCTTCCTGTCATACACATACCTTGTTCTTCGTTTCAAGACACTTTGGAAAAAAGACTATTCCATTTTCGTGAATAAAATGTGAACAAAATGTATTTCCATCAGTGGAACCTGGTCATAGCCTTGTATGGCTTTGGAATAAATTGTTAATATTGGTTTAATCAACTATGCATAAGATGCAGCCTTTTCATCTAGTAGGCTATCTCTTTCAAATCATTTCTTAGTGAAATATTCTGAAAAGAATCTTCTGAAAAAGATTTTTTTTCTTCTGATTACATTTACTAATCTAAAATGGACAGGGTTATTGATAAAAGTTTCAATAGTTATGTGAAGAAATGTTAAGGAGAAGTTTTTGCAGCAAAGACCTATAGAGTTTTAGAGACAAAGGAATGAGTGTGAGAACACTGAAATCTCATTTGCCATATCTGTATATCAAAATAGTTCCCTATTGACCGAAGTAGAAATATACTATTAATTCACTAGATAGATAGTTACCCAACAAAGATAGTTAACCAACAAGAGACTTACTGGAATTATTTTTCAAGAATTTTTGTCTTGTGCTGACTCAGATCTCCATGCTAGATTCATGGGTGAGATGAAAGGTGGTTCAAATTACCTGTTGCTAAGTTCCTGAAACTCATGTGGAACCTAAATGAAGGTCTTGGAAAAGCTGACATTGCCTTTTACACTTACATACACACACATTGCTTTATCTTTCTTATTGTACAGTGATCTAGAGGCCAATAAGATGTTCAAGGAAGAAGAAACTTTCAAGTAATTTTTTGGGTACAGATTTTACTCTATTAATTGTATCCACGCTTTGATTTGTTGATTAGATAATGTTTTGCGTAGGATAAATATTGATCACTGCTTTGAACCTATTTTCAGTGCTTTCAAATTCTTCTGCAATGTAGTTCAATATACCAAGCTGTCAATGCGTTTTTCTCTCCTCCTTCCTCTGGCTCTTTGTCCTTCAGGCTTTCTTGAAGTATCAGTAGATTGTAAGGGTCCCTATGAGATAGTTGGCAAGATATGTTCACAGCAAGGTATTTTCTTTTTAGCTACTATATTGAAAATTCCCTTGAATATCTCAGTTTCATATTTTCGTGTTCAGATATTTCCTTCAGATACTTTTCAGTGAGTTTCTATAGCAAAAGAATTTGAAAGAGTTCCCTTGCAGCAGCCTGCAAGCATTCTATGTCTAGCCCATAAAGAATTTCTCATCATACAACCATTTTCTTGTTTCAGTCTCAGCTCTAGTTCTAGAATATGTGCCTGAAATGTTACGAATTTAAATTTTTCGTGAAAAATAATTTTTGAAATCTTAATAGTGCATTGGCCCGTTGGCTAGTTTTTGAAATTTTCCAAGTCATGGACAGTTTTGCCCACTTCTGTACCATCAGCATTCACCTGATGTTGTACAGTTCATGATTTCATCTCATGCATGTACCTTTTGGGCACTGATCTTTATTTCAGATTTCTTTCTGCTTCTTTAACCACATTGTTCATGTGTGGAAGCTCCTTTGCAGTTGACCTTGTGCACACCGAGACACCAGCACATATGGAAGGAGTCACACCTTCCGTATCAATGGTTCTTCTTTTAAAACTGGTTTCCTGTTTCAGAGCAGTGAGCAGTTATTTGAAGAAGCTTTCTGCAAAATCTCTCTTTGGAAGATTTAAAAATCTTTTAAATTTTATTGAGCGATGGTAAAAACCTAGCATATGCTAAAGACAAAGTAATATTTGCCAATGTGAGTAGTAAAATTTGAATTAACAGCACATTGCTTCCCTGTAAGTTTTACAATTAAGAACCAGAAGTGTTAGATGAAACCCAGTTTAATCCGTATCTCACTGCTCCAGATTTCATGGCTTTGAAAAGAATGTTTTATTATATCTAAAGTCAGCTCATTGTTTGGCCTCATTAAACTTCAGCTGGAGCAATCAGAGATCAAAATGCTTACAGTGACCAAAGGTATAACCAAAATCATCTTAAGAGCTGGTGTACAGCCAGAAATATCACTTATTTGTTTTCATGGAGCATTCTTAGATAGCTGGACTTTTTACTTCCCTTTGTACGTTATGTCATTTACTAGAGCCTAGGGTATTAAGTAAAACCTTTGAAAGCAGAGGTGACAAAGAAGACATCTTTAAAAAATTATGTGCTGACCAGCTGATATTTTCAACTCTGTATTACTACAGGTTCTTGCATATTCCATTCATACTCAGGCATGCACCCCATGTCTACTTTAATTAGACTTGGGACTGCTTCTATCAGGATTTACATCTTCCAGTTTTATTACATCAGTGCAAGTATTGACCAAGCCATTCATAACGGTATGTCAGCTTCATTCTTAAGGTTGGTGTCAAGGGCCAGAGGACTTTTCACCTTTCCTCTATTACTTTTTGGATGACTTTGTTTGCAGGGGACAGACAACAGAACGTGCTGTTGTGTTGGGACCTTGCAAAAGCCATACAGAAAAGATATTCCTCTGTTTTTTCAGACACTACTCTGTTCGCTCAGAACTCAGGAAACATATTGGTAGATAGGGCTTGTCAAAAAGAGAGATTTGCAATTCTCTCTTTTAAGCAGAACTTTATTTTTAGTAGTGCCTTCTTTTCTTGTGTTAGCACTTGTACTTTGTGTAACATTTGTATTTATCACTCAATTGAAGGATCCTAAGAAATTTTATGGGATTCTTAACAAACATATTTAGTTCCTGGCCTGCAGAACAGAAAAGCATCTACTTAATGTTAAGTAGCATGACTAACAAAGCCACATTTAAAGCCAGCTAAAACTTAAGTATGTCTGTATTTTTTTTCTTGGATCAGCACCTTAATTCAGTTTGGAATATGTACAACTACCCTTTATAACTGCCTGTTGTTGATGATTTGTACAGCAAGTCAGATTCTCCAATGAAATATGTTCTGATGTTTCAGCCTGACGAACAGTGCCAGTGATATCAATGGAGCTACACTGACTGACACCAGCTGAGAATTTGGTCCAGGAATAACAGGCGATAAAACTACAAAACCACAATTCGTAAGTAACATATTCTAGAAATTCAGGCACAGAATAGTAATCACTGGTGCATGTACATCTGGGAATGGATAGGAAAGAAATAACAAATCATCTGGAAAATTTTTATGGAAAGTGCTTACTAAGGAGAAATGAGGTTTACAGTCAGTGAAGCGAAAAATAAATCCACGTGAAAAGAGATGTGTGGGTAGGTAAGGAAATGGCCTTTTTTGGTTTTTGTCTTTGACAGCAACAACTTTAAACATGGTTTGAATTTTAGGGAGTATGCTTCTTTAATTTCACAGGCACAAGATGGGATTTTTCAGTTCATACCAAGAAGGCAGTAGCACAGCTGAGTTGAAAGCTTCTTGGAGCCAGGGGGGAGCAGCCAAATGTTTGTCATGGGGTGATGCCTGGTCTGCGTTCTTGAGCATGAACTCACTTCATTAACTGTTTGAATCCATCTGATTAATGATAGAGACCAATCTTAAAACTTCATAAGGTTCTTCTGAAGCCGGTTATAAGGAATATTTTGAGTTGTTTGATTCAGATGCATATTTGTTTATTAGATTTTTATTGTGCTTTTGCTTTGCAGTTAAAAATGTATGTGTGCTACAAGTTGGAAGCATGTATTAAAACACTAAAACAAGGTTGTAAAACACTTACCTTTTCAGTTTCTCAAATTTATAGTCCCCTCTTCCCTCGCCTGCACCATCTCTGAACTCATCAGCTTTATAAAGATAACCCCTCAGCCTGAAGGGGTAGTCTGCTATGACAGAAGCAATTTGGGTGTCTAGTGGAATTTTAGACATTTTAGGAAACCCTACTTGGGCTCCAACTGGCCTTTCAGAATGGTGTGGGTGTCCTATAGGTCTTGCCATATCCTTCAGCCCTGGGATATCTCAGACAACCTAAGGAGTCTATGCATTAAGGCCTTCTCAAATAAGACAAAACTCAAACCCAATGCCTAGGACTCCTCAGTGAAACCTCTCTGCTCTTGATCACATGAAGTGTCTCCTGAAAAAGTGAGTGTAACAGCTGATTTGATAGCTGAGGAAATATTTGCAAGGCTCCAAACTGTACAAGGTTTTGTAGGTTAAAACTAGTATCTCAGACTATACTGGTAGTCAGTAAAGATAGTACTCAACAAGAAATTTGTCCCTCCTACACAAAATAGGCATGAATTACAGAGATGTGCCATGTCTCACTGTTAAGAATTCTGCAAGGTCACCTGGAGAAGCCCTCTGAAATGTCTATTGTCGTACTCACATTTGGATGGAGTCACAGAAAGGTCTAGTTAAGTATATATCTGAAATAAAAGGTTAGCATACATAAACCGCAGGTAGATGAAAACATATTAGGGCTCCCGAGCATCCCAGAATGGGTCTACCAAGCACTTGTATATGTCAGCTTGTTCTGCTATAAAATTACAGGACTGAATCAAAACGCCCGTTTGGTATTAGAAGAGGGATCAGCACAGCTTAGTCTTCTCGAATATGGTGGGACTATAAAACTCCGAGTTCAGTGGTTTAAATTACCTTTTTTTTGTTCTCCTTGTTGGAGACGCAAGATAAGACATTTTATTCACCATCGTGAAATGTCCTGTTTCTCAGAATACCAACTATACCATCAACAAATGATACTGGTTAAAATACTAGACTAAAAACTAGTCCAAGGGGCTAAATCTGATTATAAAGCTGAAGAAAAAGAAACGCTGACCGCTCAGATTGGAATGAAAAACAATGCTATATCCTGTAGGAATTTTAAAGAAGCAATATCTGTGACGTGTACAGTAGGGAAAACACCTGTATTGACCTTATTAAGAAGGATTGAATAATTCATAGTCTGTGTTCCACGGGTATGATGGATTCTTTTATGTTAGAAGAGATTAAAACTTTCCAAAATGTGTAATTAAAACAACAACAGAAGCTTTGACCACAAAGTCCTAATTTAATGATACACAGCTGCTTTTTACAGCAACGTATTTATAAATCCAAAAGAAAGAGATAATTCATCTTTATCTTTTCAGGAATATAAAAGTAGTGGAAGAAAGCAATACTCATTTTTCTAAAGTTAATAAAGGCTTACCTGAGAATAGAAAGTAATTTAAGTGATTATAAGCTTAAAACTTGCCTGTCAGGTAATATGAGAAAGAAGGTTCACCGCAAGGAACAGGAAAAATACTTTGGAAATAAAGATCATATCTAGACAACACAAGAAATCAAAATTTTTAAAAGTTGAAGAAGATGTGAATTAAAAATAGAGTATTATATTATGACATTAGTGCTTGAGTTTAGTAAGGAGTAAAATGAAATTTCTTCCTGAACTTACTGTTTTTTTGTAAACATGCTGAGATTTGTTCTGGATGAGGTTGGAAAAAAAAACACTGTAAGAAGACATGTGGAACAAGCTTCTGGGAGAAGACTCATCTCCCCTAATTTTACTAACTCAGGCTCCATTCTTAACAATGGAAAGAGAGAAATACATCCAGAGGGCAACTATTCCCATATATCTTAAATGCCTTTTTTAAAATGGGGTGAGTTGCCATCTAGAGGTGTCTCTCTCTCTCTCTCTCTCTCTCTCTCTCTCTCATCATGGGTACTAAAGAGAAGCCAGCATAGCCAGGAGACCTCCCTGTCAGTAGCTAAAGGTAAGTGAGAAGAAAGTCCATGTATAGGGTAAGTTACTTAACATAGACTAATCCTAGTGCTTTTGGCTACCCGAAACTAGCCTTCAGACAAAAGTTATCGCTATACTGTTATGCCTGTAAGGCTATTCAGCAAAACAGAAATACCATTATTTCCCTGATGCTCTGCCTGTCTGATTCCGGCAGGTGATTACATTAATGAAATACAATAATTAATTATATACAATAATTAACTGTGCAATAATTAATTAGTAATTAATAAAATGCGTTATTACAGTACAATAATTAGATAATTCCCCTAGTTCAGGCAACCCATTATTATTCTTATTTTGGCTCACATAATGATTAGAGGGGCAAGCTGAAATGAGAGATTTCTCTCTGCACTCGAAAGATTTTTTTAATTATTATTATATCTAAGCTATTTTGCTTGTAAAAAGGCTGTGTGGAACTGAAGTTGTGTTGAAAAACCAGGAAACATCAGGTCATTCGAAATTTCAATCTATTTAACATACAGACATACAGACTAGCTTTTGCCAACTTTCTCATAAACTCTGAAGTGTTTTGAACTTGCAGGATCCTCTGATTTAAACTACTTGAAACATTTTGACTGCCTCAGTAACGCTGCCTGCACAGTCAGAGGATGTTTGGATGCATTAATAATGAATGAATACAGGATTATTATAAGTAATTTAAAGCAGAGTTTGAAAATTTGGCCAACAAACTCTAAGGAAGTTGTAAAGATCAAAATCTCTGAAAGCAAGAAAAAGGGACATCTTGTGGTATGGCAGGATATACACATTTATAACAAAAAATGTGCAATAACTGCAGTTATTTAGACTGGCAAGGAAAAGATAAAGAGGCAATTTACTGTGGTACAAAAATCAGATGTATCCGTGCCATCACCAAAATGTATCCAGCTCTTTTCAACAGTGGTACACTGTTGAATATAAGAACACTATGAAATGAAAGACGAGGGAAATTTAGAAAAAAGGAGAACTGAAGTCAATAATCAAAGAGTGGAAACTCAGTTCTTTTAATTCACTTTCAACAAGCTCATAAAATCAACCATCATTGATATTTTAATTTTTGACTGCACAAACCCAACATACAAACCCACACCAAAGGAAAAAAAGTATCCAAACATTACTCATCATGCTTTGACTTATTGTTTGTAGATATCGGGAAGCAATATTCCACGTATTCATTAAAGCTCAGCTCTCTGGATGCACTTAAAGCACACATAGAACTGAGTATGCTACTGTGAAGTGTTGCAGTGTTTTAGTATACGTGGACAGCATACTCCACTGAAAAGGTCAGTTATTAGCCATAGAGGGAGGAAATAGCAGCAAGTTATATGGATCACTCTTCTGATCTGCTGCGGCATACCTTACATCCACAATGGTTAGCTCCTTTTTAAAGAGTGTATAAGGAATGAAGTTAAATTCATTTTGAATGACCCTATAATTTTTAAACCTGAGTGAAAGAATCTTTTTGATGATATAATTTATTATTTTAGCTTTTTTGCTCATAAAACATTTTTATATAAACTGTAGAATTTACAAATATAAACAGCTATTTTTTCATAGGTTTATTAATGAATGTTTTCTGCTTTGAAGATTCATGGGTAAAAACTGTATTCTGAAACAAAACTCTTAAACTCTTAAATAACAAAAACGCTTACTGCTTCCTAATTAGATGAAATAATTAATCTTAACTAACCCTCTTGGTTCCAATTAAAAGCTTATCATGGATAGGATAATACTTAGATTCTGGCAGTATTCACAGATTCATAACTTAAATTCATTTCTCATTAATAATGATATTACCACAGTTTATTTGTTAAATCGAACATGAAAGGGCTAAATAAAGTATAACAACATCTGTTTCCTAAATTCTGTGATTTTATGATTATAAACTGTTTCAGCTTGTTCATTTTCTGTTCTTCTTCCAGACATTATGCATTTCATTTTACGAATCACTTTTCTTTGTTTCCTTTAAGAAATAATCTCTTCAAAATTTGTAATATACCTGCAGATGTCATGAATAAACTAACTTTGCATTTATGTTACTAGTATGTGATTCTCCAAGGTTATTAGACTTCAACGTGCATGGATTTTTTTTTATTGCTGGTGTACCGTTAAAATGTTCGTCTGAAGTGTTTCAGTACAGTGGCATTTTCTAAAGTCAGTTACATTCACTACTTGATACCATGTAATATAAAGCTGTTGGCCTCTCCACTAACTGAAAATCCTGTCTAGGAAAAGAAACTAAAACAGACTAGTGTGAGATCAGAATTAAGGCTAACAGAGTCCTTCTAACTACTGACTTCACCAAATACTTAGCATGCGATTTCCCATGAGCTACCAAAATGACTCTTGGTAAAGCTGTCAGAAATGTGAGATACACTAAACCCTTTTTCACCACTTGCATGTACATTATTGTTATTAGCATATAAAGGGACATCACACCTTAACAGGTTTAGTCCACATCATTAATCACTGTGGAGCACTATGTATGTTTGCCATGCATCCGAAAAAGCAAGAACACTGAGAACACTCTCAGTAATCTATTTACTCAAGCTCTATTCAGGCAGTGAAACCACTTGACATCAGGTGCTGTGACACCACATAAAGTTTTAAAAAAGTCTCCCCCGGACGGGGAACCTCTTTCTCACTAGCACTCCTGACTCTGGTGCCATCAGGATATTTGCAGAAGCAGCCATACAATGGTGAGAGAGTTACAAAGACTTTTCAGTGTAGAGAATGTCTTACTGGCACATTCAGAGCTTCCCATTATGCTTTTAAAGTCCCTAAAACTTCTAAACCTTGACTCAGAAGAGTAAAAGCCTCTGAAGTCCCCCCCAAAACTGGAAGGAGTGAGATGCAGTTTGGACATGATGATCTTGCATCAGAGCAGCCCTCGAGACACTAAGGACTTGTTTGCACACCCTCCTAACTAGTTCTCTTTATTGGTAGTGTTTTAATGGAATAACTAGCAAGGGAAAATACTCTTAAAGGGCAGATCTCTGCACTAATTCCAGTTAATATAACTCAATCATGTCTCCTAATAATTTCAATAGATAGAGTTTCCTCCTATTTCTATTTTCTTTCCCTCTCCTCAAACCACTATCAGGTTTTGTGTGATGGAGTGGTGTTACTAGGTAACATTTCTGGGACTGTCACTCACGGGAGCAATCAACCATTGCTCTCTGACAGCACTTACAGTAGAACTAGACTTTTGTTGATACACACTTCCCAGCTATTACTGCACCTCCAAAGAGTATGAACGATGACGGAAGCCCATCAAGAAACATATGGGGCAAGCTTGCAAACACAGTCAGCATTCACATGAGAATATCCTCCGTTCCTTGGTCTTTACAAAGTAAATCTCTATGGAACTCACTCCTGAGTGTCTGAAGAACAAGAATAATATAAAAGTGCCAAATTGCTGCTCAAATCTTACGGTTTAGCTTCAAAGCAAGTATCCATCGTAACTCAATAAAAGGAAAGAAAAAGTGAGCCACTGTGTGTCAGCCATCAGACATACTTTTCTGTCGTTCAGGATAAAAAGGCCAGACATTTTTCTCTGTCACTCTTAGCCAATATTCGTGGGCTCTCTTTACTAGCTGTGATACTGAGCTTCCTGCACTGTACAAACCCACGTGGAAGATTACAGATCTTGCTCCCACTTTAGGTTGACCTACATTCCCAAACAGATTAGGCAGCCCAAAATACAGCCCTCAACTTTCATTGGACATGTATGAATAACAATAAGCCTCACAAATAGGAAAACACATGAACATGAGCCCTACTTCTCATCACTGCTCTCCTGGAAGAGTCTCTGAAGTAGCAGTGTCACTGAGAAGCAAATGTACGGCTTTCTGATGTTCTGGTGAGTGGTGTTTTAACTGGTGAGCACTTGCCTTTTAACAGCGTTAGAGAGCGGCAGCAAAGCAATCCTGTCAGTGTTGTTTTCTTTACCCTTAAAAGGGGCACGTGACCTGTTGAAAAAAAAAGCAAATAAAAATCCCAATTTGCTAATGATCAAAGCCTAGGGGAAGGATCAGCTCTTTTGTGCAGCATCAGCCTTAAGAAATGACAGAATCTTGCAGGCTGGGCTCTGCTACTTCAGTGCACTGAATACCACACTCGAGTATCTAGGGCTCACTACCTATGCATCTGTGAAAAACGACATTAATGAAAAAATATGGGCTAAATTCTGCCTGGGTCTGCCCCAAACTCATCTGTGGGAATAAACTGTGTCCTTCCTAGCACTAAGAGTAAGAAACAGTATTCAGCTCCAGAGTCAATCAATCACCTATATAAGGTGTTTATAGCACGGGGTCTACATATGTGCTAGGTGTCTAAGCTCCTTTTACAGTCACAGAGATCTAGTCAATCCAGGCAACGGAGCCTAGGGAGCTATTGAGCTCCTCCTAAAGTAAAAGTCTCCATTTGGTCATAGATTTTATATCCATAATTTTTAAAATGTGCCTTTACTTAGTCTTGCAAGTTTTTAGGAGTTTTAGTGATGGAATAGAGACAGTGGGCGATCCAGAAAATGGAAAAGAAGGGCCGATGTGTGCATATATGATCTCTGACATATTTAAGCTGTACAAATCAAAGCAATCAGAGGACAGCATATGCTATTACAAGACTTAGCTTCCTGCTTTCAGTCTACCTCTATGACCCTTCCATGCCTGCCATACAACAAAACATGACTAAAAGCCTAAAAGGATTGTGTTAATGTGATTTGCAACAATACTCCTTGTTCCTGTGTAAATTCCGTAAGTTTAGAGAAGGTGTTCTCGTGTTACAACATCAGTAAGCTGTGTGGTTACTGTATGTTTGTAGTTGCAGATCTAATTTTTCCTTAAGATGATACAGAGGTGAATGCATACCAATACAGAAATAAAAAAGAAAGTGGTTTTATTAGTGGCCATGTTACATAGCATAGAAATACATCTCAGCTAAGCAGGAACATACCACAGAGGCAGGAATGCTGAAGCCCCAAAACAGCTGCCTGCTCTAAAAGGGGCTCTCCCTGCCCTTGCTGTGAACACCTACAGTAACAGCAAGGCCAAAATAGGCAGCTGAACCAAACACACCATTAGGTTTTAATCGGTGACAAAGCTGATATTGCCATGCTAGCTCCAAAACTAGAATACTGCTGTTTTGAGAATTCTTCTTTGTAAATTGCCCTTTCAATAGGCTGCAAGATAGGAGGCATTATGCTCAGCATTATATTAGCACTGACACATCTTCCCATGCATTCAGAGTGTATTCAGCCCTCACTCAGGCAATTCTTTACTCTTCTGAGTTGCACGGGAAAATATCATTCCCACATACAGATACCTGAAAACGTTTGCTGCAAAAACAGATTTGACAACAAATTCTCAGCGTGAGAGTGATTGTAATGGGAATAGAGCTGCTATTTACTTTTTAAGTGTTTAACAAATTTCCATCAAGGAGAAATCAATATATTTTTAAATCCTGCAGCTGTAAAAAAACACAATCGATTGAAAATGGAACACAAATTCTAGCAAAAAAATTGCATTGTTTCTGAACTGAAAGCAAGAGATGTATTTTGAAGCAGCACTTCTGAAGAACAGAAAAAAAGAGAAACTAATGACTGGAAATGTGTACCTCAGTAATGCAGCCATATAGCTACAAGAAAACACTAGTGAGTCAAGGGCGTTGCCATCTTACCAGACAGAAAGTCTTACCTGAGATTAAATATTTCAGTTTGATTTTCTCCCCATGGAACACTTTAAAAAAGGGATCTCTTCCTCTGGAAATTCTTCTGCTCCCGTGAGACAGGGGAATGTCTCAGTCTCATGCTTTTCAAATATTTTCTCACCTTAAGTTGGAAGTTTCATGTTCAGATGCTTTGAATCAATTGGAGCTGGACAAGTGCAAAGCTCTTTTCTTCACTATTTACTCCTCTACTCCTTTTACAGGTAGGGCAATTAGCAAGATAGTCTGTTTAGTATAAAGGTGGAGGTGTAGGTACTTAATTAATGTAACTCATCCGTACTTCAGTGATGCCAGGTTCAGTCTGTTTATTTTATATACCTGTTCTGTGCTGTTCATTTGATATATGAACCCTAGTCTTAGTACTCCATTGTCTCAGCATAAAGCAGTCTGAAATAAAAAAGGAATTGCCCAGAGCAATCCTCAGATATCACACAGCTATTACCAGAAGAGGTGCAGTCCTAAGAGGCAGTAGAATGGGAGTGGATAGAGAGACGGAGCGTAAATAAAAATTTCATGATCCTAGCTAATCCTGTGATTCTGTTGTGACCTCCTGAAACACTTAGACCATTAGTATCTCAGAAGGTTAGGATAGCTTTTAGGCTGTTCTCCCTGTCCTGGGTCAAATGAGCCCTAAAGCAGTGCTGTCGTATTCTCTTACGTCATATCATCTTACAGGCACAGAGCAGGTTTGTCAGTGTGAAAATTTACTCAGATCACATGGTTTAACCCAAATCGGGATTGCAATGGTCTATCATTTATTAATGACACTCAGTTACTGTCAATCAGTGAACTATACGTTCAGAACCAATACCAGTAATTCGAAAAGTAAACCATAATTTAAGACACTTAAATGTTTAAATGTTTAAATGTTTAAATAAACACTTGCAATTTTCTAAACACCTCTTTGCAATTCATCATAAGACACACATACATGTGTGCATACATTCGTAAAGTTCTCCACATGCGCACAGTATGGGTCACAGGCAAACCCCCTTCTCTAGGAGGCAGGGTACCTGCACATCCCTTCCATGGGACAAAGGTGTGCCGTCCCTTTTTGTGCACCTGTGCTGCCTCCTGTACCCCACTGACCTGCACACTGGTGAGGAAGCCCCCGCCACATCACATATACATGTCCGAGGTGTGAGTCCCACATGCTTCCCCCCCAAAAATGTCACTCCCCTGGCGGGGTGCAGGCTGCTCCCGATTGCCCCTGGGGCACTGCGCTGCCTGGCCTGGGCAGGGGTCAGGAGGCCATGCCCATCCCCCAACCCCATTACAGACTTTCATGCTTCTTTTCTACTTATTTTCGGTCTGACTCCTTTGTTTCAAAAGTCTCTGAAATTCGCAGCTACTGTTTAGTCTGGCTGATGGTCCTCTTCCTCTTTAACATGATCTTTTTGGGGCCAAGATGCTCTAGACAGCTTTATGCATTCACTACACGTGCAGGCGCACATAGACACACATGCTATTTCCTCTCACATCTGTACCTTAACTGGAGACATTACCAAGGCCATTTGCCAACGGTAGCCATGCAGGCATCCTCAGACAGGTCTAGGCACGAAAGCCACCTGCAGAAGTCATCCCAGGTCAAAAACTTCACAGACACAAACATCTGATGTGCCAGAGTCATCAAGGAAAAGCAACCGGTTTGGGTCCCATTAGGCTTGCAGTGCCCTGTTAGCATACAGTGGGACTAGCACACTTACTTTTCCCTACCAGTGCTGACAGTATTTCTAAACTGCCTGAAATGGAGGAAGGGTAAAATTAAATCATGCCATATTCTCATGAGATGCATTTCCACTTCAAACTTTCACTGTTTTTGAAACTTCCTGCAAGATATCAAGAAGACCTCATCGAGAAGATCTCATCAAGAAGATCTCATCATGCTAGATGCTTCAATATGGTTTTGGATGCAGCATTTTTGAGGTTTGCCTGTCAGTGCACTGAACTGAATTTAGCTAGTTCACAGGAACTTTTCCACACTGCTAACATTAACTGTCTGTGTATTAGATTGTAAATGGTCTCTTCAAAGTCAAGCTACTTTAGCGATCCAGATACACAGAGAGAGTTTGCTGCCCGTTGTGATGTAGATTCCATTTTATTCTTTAATAAAACATGTGTAGTAGGCAATGCAAAGAATCAAGGACAATATGAGCTTCAGCAATGACCCACCAGCATTTATGCAGAGCTCTTATAGTAGGTGGCCTGATAAATCTGTCAGAAAATACAAGTACTGGAACAGAGTTGGAAATTGTAACAATGGGGTGGGATGCAGGAAAGAGGAGTTCTAATTTGCTGAAGTTTGATTTTCTTTTTTCCTTAGGAGAAGTCAAAATCATGTTATTATTGAAAAAGTTTCTTAAATACTTCTATGTTAGAGTGCTTTGCAGAAAGACTCCTTTAGGCAAAATTAATTTCTGTCTATGAAGCTCATTTTGGTAATTGATTCTACTGATTTCGGAAAAGAAAAAGGGGTTGCTTTATCTTTTTCAGGCAACTCTTCCACTGGTAGTCTCTTGTACACAATGGCATTTTTCTTCTTGAAGACAGCTAATTGAACTCTGCTGTATAGAATGATGATGCCAGCAGCTGTATTACGCCAAGATTTTCTGTTTGTTGCTCAAGATTTATTTTTAAACTGGCTGAGCTTTGAAATGTCTTGCCTTACAGTCTATGGTGCTTTGAGCAGCTGCATAAGGATAGATTGAAGAAAATAGAAAACGATATATGTGAACTGACATTTTACTGGTATAAGCTCTACTGAGCTTATAAAATCCTGCTTCTCTGCAAACATTGCTTTGTTGTCACATAATGTCTGATAGAAAAATAGTAGTCAAGGTTTCAGAAAAAGGCAATATAGTCGTAGAATAGGCAATACAGACTTAGTGAGCAGCAATAAAACCTCATTTTGCTTTGTTGTGAAACTTAAAAAAAAGTTGGAAATAATGACCTTTCTAGGAACATTTGTAAGAATTTGGACATCCCTGATAGTAGAAATATAATTGTGACATAAATTGCTTTTACAGCGGTGCACGACACTTCCTAGAAAAGGTTCTTAAAGATATATACGAACAGGTGGGAGAGTAAGAAGGAACACAAAGGTACAATGTGCAGTATAGAAAATAGCCATATAAAGTAAGCATTTCTATAAGGAATATATGAAGTGTCACAGCAATTTGTCATCTGAAAGTGAAATAACAGGCAAAGGCTAAAAGGGATGATTCTCTTTTCAAATACGCCCATTACAGGATTCTCATTTACTGCATTCCGATACTTAACTCAACATATTATAAACGAGACATTGTTGAAATGGACCAATCCAAATATTAGCTGTGGTGACTCTAATTCAGTATTTGCAGCTGGAGGAGGAGGATTGGTTGACTCAGAGGACTATAAAGGAAATCTATAGCCTTTTCCTTCATAATTACAAATATTCAAGCATTAAGAAAAATAGCAAAAATTTCTATCAGGAAAAACACAGGTGCAGTTGATGTTCTTTAGGCCCAGGGGATGGACTAGACAACTTCTTGCTGCCCTGTGATACCATGGTTAAAAAGCTCTGCTTGTTTGTCTGGAGTTTCCCCACCAGTAGACAGCGTATGTATGCCAGTCCAGGTCTCAGATATCCATCTCACCTTGTACAGAGGTCAAGAACCATAGCTGAAAATGGAAAGTGAATTTGATTTTTTGTTGTTGTTTTTGTTTTTTTACTTGTAAGAAAGTCTGGAACCAAATCCCTTGAATGACTCCTTTGGACTTCAGTGATCTCACTCAGGATCAGGATATAATATGATGTCTTCACAGCAGAAAGTTCACTAATATGAGACATGTGGTGCTAACTGAAGAAGATCATGCTATATGTTCAGTACCTTTCCAAATAATAAGATTATGTGATGGTACAAGGGAAAGAAAGAGAAGTAAAGGAATAGGAGCAGACAGAGTAAAGCAAATGAGCAAAATATATTGTGCATCCATAGTTTTGCAAGGTTATGTCGAATTTTGTGCTGGAAAGAGGGTAATGAATATTCCAGAATTTCAGAGTACTTCAGCACCATTTGCAGTGCTGATGCTGCTGATTTATGGTATTTATGATTTCAGGAGTTAGGCATAACAGAAGTAATAAACATGTTATTTCACATATTTACTTGTTGGACTCAATATCTGGGAATTTCACATAAAGATGTATAAGGCATAATAATTATATTACGTAATCACTTGAATGAAAATGGTTTGACACATGATCACACTGTATTCTGAAATCTGGCATGAGGACAGATACATTGGGATTTAAATTTTATTACAAAATAAAATCTGACTATAGGGAGTTCTGAATCTTTATTGACATTCACAGACATCTACTTTGGGAGCTTTGGCATTAAAATAACAAGAAATAGTAATTTATTAAATGTTTACTCATTCTCTTATTTTAAAATCATTCCACATTATTTTTTCCTTAGGCTACGCTTTTCAGGTCTTTTAAGAATAAAAAAGCCAAATTTTTCAATAATTTCTTCCTGATTCATCCTTTCGTTTAAACTTAGCCATACAGTGACTTCTGGTACAATCCCACTACTATAATGTTTGGGCCCCGAAACCAGAATTTTGGGTATTTGTATCAATGTGCGAAAAGTCAAATATTATTATTAATTAGCTTATATCCTTCTCTCTAGCATGATTCTTCAAAGGTCAGTTACTAGCGGGTCACTAGGACACTTTTCTAAGGCATACTTTTCTGAAATGTACAGTCTTGTCCTGTGCCTGGAACCCAACAAGACGTACAGATTGACTTGATTGCTGAGTGAGTCTAACGCTAAAATGAACAGAGTCTAATTGAAAAATTAGTGTTGGTCTTGTGAGCTGTCTTCCAAAATAGTCTATGCACTTTCTCTAACAGTAAAGGCAAAAATCTTATCTACAGTAAGCAAATCAGAGTCACAGTTTTGCACTTCTGCATTATTTTGGGGTTTGCAGCAGCCTCCACACCACTGGGCTTGTCATTTCCTAGGACTTACAGAAATACGGATGCAGCTAAATCAGGAGATGATACAGTATTCACAGTTCTACCAAGGTTCTCATCTTAAACTTCCCAAAATAACTCCAAGCACAAGCCCGGATTTCCAGTCAGCACTGAAGCACCAAGTAATAATGCACACAGTACTTAGAGAGCTTGTTCTTATTGGTATCTGATGCTTTTTCATCCTTCTACAAAAGCAGAGGTGACATGGAGCTGGAGTTACCAGCTGCCAAAGGACCTGTCATATGGCAGTTTAAGGTTTTCATATATGCCTTCTCTGAGCTGTGGAAGTGCAGGTGTCCACATTGCCACTGTGCTGCCTATTCATACCTGTTGGGGATATGAGTTGCCAAATATGTGTTTTAATTATGCTTCTCTTTGCCAGGGGTTCAAGCCAGCTCTTTCCTGAGCCTGAGGAATAAGTGAGACATGAAGCTAACCTTTGCTGCTCTGCACCTATTCTAATGTTATCCAGCCCACACTACTTCCTATGAATTTTGATTATAATTATTTTATTCCAAACAATTTTTACAAGAAACATGAAAAAAAAAAAACTGTTAAGAGATCAAGGGCTCTCCAAAAGCCTCTTCAGTAAGTGAGAAAAAAGGTAAACCTATTAGGCAAAAAATTGGGTTATTTTTGAAATTATGTTGCACATATATGAATCTTCTTATGCATTTAAAGAATTTGAATGTGGGCTGAAAGGACACATTCCTCATTCATTTCCCATGGCTTTTATTCTCTTTGTGATCAGAAAATACTTTGAAATAATGTCAATGATATAGTTCAGTGATAAGAATTGAAATAAAGCTGATGGTAGAACTTTTGCAGTACTTTACATCACAATCAGTGCAAAGGCACACCAGGCAAAGCTCACTGCTGGAGGATAAACTTACCTCTAGAAGATAAAACACAAGACACTGCAGAAAAATCCAGTAAGAAAAAGAGGATTCACTTTGTAGAGTTGGCAATGAGGATCTGGCAGCTGTGTGCATGTGTTCAGTGTCTTATTATTATTAGACACGGTACCACAGTAAGAATCAAAACATTTATTTTCTTTTTGAATCAAAAAGAAACTACAGCGAGGTAAGCATGAGAGGTATTTACACTACGGTGTATGGGAATGCTGCCCAACAGCTGGTCCTGGTGAACACTGCTCTTGTCCTGGCCGTGTATTGCAACAATGCTGAAGCAAACCCATCATCCTGCTCCCACCCCACTCTGCTCCACTTAGTGGGGAAATTACGCCCGTTTGCAAAGCCAGGAGGGAAGGCTAAGCTCATTCTCATAGCTCCAGAGCACAGTACCAGCACTGCAGCACCAATTAAAAAATACAAGTATCCCATAGGCGCTGCTTTTGTGAGTCTCCTGCAGAGGAGGGTGAATTGCACAGGATTTCGTTGCAACGGGACCAATGTGAAGCAATAAGAGCTTCCTAAAAGGGAGCTGAGAGGGATTAAAGCAACTGGTGTCTCCTAGGTGACTTCTCAACTTCCTCTAAAATCTGTACGTGATTGGCAATGTAAGGGAGGTTTTTCAGCAGAGCAACAGTAAGACAGGCAACAGCCGCAGGGATAGGATTTGCGCTTATAAAGGGAAGAAACGCTGCTTTACTATGTCCTGGGCAGTCAGCAGAGACTTAAAATGTCATAAAGAGTTCTTTGATTGTTTTTAATTTTGTAAACCTTTGTATTTTCTGCTATCTTCTGGAAAGGACTCAAAATAGTATGGAAAGAGGGAATAAAAAATAAATAAAGATAAAAAGGAAACCCAAAATAGAGCTATGGCCATAGCATTTCTGACATGAGAAGGAAAATTAAAAAAAAAAAGTCTCAAAAAGAGTTACTTCCTACAGAATTTTCAGATTCAATTTTCAGATCCAAGAAGTCATAGATAAGTGTACAAACAAAACAAATCTTTTAAAGGTCACTAAGTGTGATGAATGAGTTGCTATTATTAGTTTGTATTAGCATCATTATTTTTGCCACCATAATTGATGCACAATCTTTCGAACGCATGCCTATGGTATGGTCTGCAAAGTTTCATGCATAGTTTTGTAACAAAATCCTAACCCCGAAAGAAGCATGCTTTCTCAGCAGAGCAGTAACACACTAGTTCTAGTGTCTTCTGTAGATGCTTTACCTGGGCCCTAAAATAAATGCAGAAAGGCAACTCCACAAGGTTCTAGGTTAAATAAACAGGAAATACCTAGGTGAACGAATGGCAAAGTATTTTCAGTAAAAAAGTTCCTCACCTCTCAGCTCTGACTTTAAAATTTACAGCTCTCTATACTTCAAAGGCTATAGTAAAGCTCACTACTGCTGCTTTATCAGATCTCCCTGTTTCCTTGGAAAGGAAAGGAATATTATGCTGGCATGATATAGGTATTCTGAAAGACACTTTTCATTGGAAGAAGCTTATTAAATATATATATGTATATAAATGCATATATATATAAATATATAAAAGGTGAACTCTAAAATGTCTAAGTCTGCAGACAGAAAAACTTCAGATCCCTTCCAAAGAAAAGAAAAGTTCTGAAATTCTCTCAAAGTTACAGAGTGAACAAAGCCTCATATAAAGCAGGGTCAGAAAACACTTACAACACTGGCCAAAATTCACTTTTTCCCGGGGCTTGATTCTTTGTTTTTCGTTTTTCTCCATTGCACATGCCTTTGCTTTATGCGTGGTAAGTTTATAGGTTTGGGGATTTTGTTTTGTTGTGGTTTTTTTAATTATTTGATAGCTCATTCTTGAAAACAGAAACAATGTGTTAACCAAGCTATAATAAATAAGATTTGCTTCCAGTTCCCTAATGGGAACAATTTCTCTTGCATGTTTTATGGCAAAATACAATGTAATTAATGTAGTATTGTTTAACAAATTAATCACAAAACACTTCATAACACAAGCATTTACAAGTGAAATATTTAGGTTACGATATAGTTTACAGATAATCACCTACTTTATGTCTACAAATATTAAACAGTTACTCTTGACTTAATGGTAAATGTGTACATTTGTGGGAATAGACAACCTTTGTGAGCAAAAGAATGATTTCCTGCTCCTAGATGAACATTAAGAGATGAGTTGCTACCTGGTTTCTTTACAAAAGTGTTCAGATGGTCAGTAGGAAGGTTAAAAACCTCATTCTGAAGAATGTAAGTACAGTTGGGAGCAGAGAACTTGTTACTGATTACATTTTCTGAAAATTTTGGGTCTATTTTGTAAATACTACTATCTGAACCACAGACTGGAAAACAATAAACATTGTCAAGGAGTGACTATAGATTTATTCTTTACTTTGGAAACAATTTTGGAACTCTAAAATATTGGCACAATGCCAACAATAAGCCATATAAAATAACAGGATGACAGCTACATTGTGAAATTCCCTTACTTACACTATTTTAGAATAAACTGTAGTATTTAGTACATCCAGAGATTGTAGGTTCTGCTAACATTATTCTAAAAATACCTCAGACTTAAATCGGAACCTAAACATCTCTGTTGCTCATTAATTTGCAACACGGATACTAAATAGGACCAGTCACACCATTTATGCCGATTTCTACCAAACAAGTCTCCATTTTCTCTCATACACACCCTACTAGCTATTACAATTTGTACACATTGTTCTTGTGATGACACACCAGTAAATTTTAATATTAAAATCTAGCCGTATTAAAAACAAAACAAAACGGTCACTAACCAATTCAGACTTATTTTTCTTATTTCTACTCCCCCTTTCCTCCCTTTTTCTCCTTTTGATCCATCAAAAGGGCATGCCTTGCAGCTTGGGAAAATATTTTGGACTAAATAGAAGTGAATGTTAATGTCTTGGGATTCTTTGAAAACTGCTAGTAGCAGCAATCTTTCATTCAGTCCAAGAGTTATTGCTTCATTCCTGGACCACTTGCACTGTACAGACCTTATAATCCCATTGCTTCGTTCCATGTAAAAGGCACACCTGCCTCTACGCTTCAGCATCCACATTTTCATCACTGAGAGAGCACAGGTTGGTACTCACAGCATCCAGATAGGACAAGATGCAACCGGTGAAATTCAAAATGGAAAGAAGCACCATTGCCACTGTGTTACCTTCACCCATGTGTCCACTGTCGCATTCACTTCAGGATCCATAACCCGGTCTGGCACCAGAGACAGCCTTGGGGAGCTCACATAGGCAGCACAACTGAGCTCCCAGAAGGTAGCTGCGTCACCAGCCCTCACTTGTAGGATCAGTCCTCCCATCCTCTTCATTTCCAAGGGTGCCTCTCCTCCCCTTCTCTGGCTGCTCCTTGTTCTTTTCCCAGCAAGAACTCCATCCAAGGCAGTGAGGTAGAAAACACATTTTAAGGTAAAGAAACACTTGTTTTTGTTGAGTTAGACGACCCTTCTTTGTGGCCCAAACAACATTAGCTTCACTTAGGGAAACACCTAGCTAGAGTCAATCCAAAAGGCCCACTTAATCTAACAGAAATTAAGGAAGTCGGCTTTATAGAATGCAGTCCAAAGATCTTGTTAAAGTACTTTCAGACATACACACATGCTCACTGTGGCCAGCTCCCAGGCCTGATGTTACCTGAACACTGCGTTCACCAGTTAGATAACGCTCATCCAACATGAACAAACCCAGCTGTTGCACAGGTCAGTTCCGAGCTCTCAGAACTGCAGTTTCCAAGGGTTCCCCTCTCTACAGAAGCTGAACTATCACAGCCCTGGTACTAGGTAGCCTGTACTGAAGTTCTCATCATTCCACACAGCTAATTCGCTAATGCTCTGCTGATGATATTTGAAATAGTTCTCTGATCCTGTCTGCTGGCATCAAACAGTAACACTTACTGGTAGATAGCAAGAATATCTCATCCTTTTTAGAGAAAAGCACAGCTCTTTGGACTGATCATTCTTGCTCATGCTCACAAGAGACATTCCTTTATGAACTCTCCTTCCTCCTCTCCTTAATTCAAGCTCTTACTGAACATCAGAGGTTGTGGGGACACTTCACCCTGACTTCTAGACACAGCTATGTTAAAGTGGGTTTCTTAACCAAAAAACTCCCAGTCTGTTCCCTAACAGATATTCAAAGAAGGGAAACTTAACATATGACATTCATATGCTCTGCTGAAGGCCTCAGAGCAGTGGTCCTGCCCCAAGATGTCCTCAGAGGACTCCTCCTCACCAGCATGCTCAGCTGCCCACTGTCAGCGCTTCAGCTCAGCTCTCCCAGGACCAGATCCAGCAGCGAAGTGCAGGGAGGAGGCTGAATAAATATCAGGCCTCAAGAGCAAATCCTCGTTCAGATTGTCCTACAGCCTTCAGCAAACTCAGTGGTTCTATTTCAGACGCTCTAGAGTGGATGGGAAGCCTTACTGTTGTATACTGTGTTTATGCAGGGGATGGTCATGAATAACAGCAAAGATATCTGTGCATCTTAACAGGTGGCTTGAAGAGTATATAAGTTAATAAGCAGCTGGCAGTAGCATACGCTTATTACTGTTTTCTGAGGCTTTCTACAGAGAAAAAGCATTTGGTTGCAATATTTACAGTCTAAATTATGATAACTGAATTACAATAACTGCTCTTTGCATTTGCTATTCTTTATACTTTTGCCATTTGGGTAGTGGTTAGGCAAAAGAAACAAATAGAAGTAAAATCCAAAGCCATTCAACATGGTCTCACATACAAGTTATACCACATTGCTTCCCTCATCCCATCCTCTCTGAACCAAACACACTTATAACCATTACAAAAGAAGTAAAGCATTCAGTGACAACAGACAAAATCAATCAGTTAAACCAGATAGATAGTTCTTGTTTTGCACTCAGAGAAGGGCACAGAACATTAAGTTACTCTACAAAGAAGGGATAGTAAGGAAAAATTATCAATGGGAAAAGAGAGAACAATAAAATAACCACAAGCTTGACAAATACTGATGCTACTGCAGCACTACTATAATTTAACAAATGAGACAAAAATGCTCAGTTTTCCTCAGAATTTTAACATACATAAAGTTTGCCATGAGAGGACACTAACTTCTCTTAGACATGACCAAACTCCTGTGAAACAGCAAGGCTGTAGGATATTGCTCAGGGGTAGCACCTGGAAGCTCAGCTGCTGTCCTGACAAAGAATGGGAATAGAAGAACGTGTGAAGGGACTTTGGCTGGAGGAGCTCCCACTCAAACTGGAAGACTGAAGGCCTAAACAAGGAACACAATGCAGTGAAAGTAAACAGGAAAAAAAATGTATTAAGAAACAATTAGCTTTCCCACTAGTGTTAAAAGTCAAGATTTTCTAACTTGTCTTGATTTCTTTGAAATCTCTATTTATACACTGACTAGATTTGTATATGTTTTTGGAAGACACTGCTCTGATCCTGTATTTTCCATACTTTAAAGCCTCAGAGGTCTGTCTTGATTCATACCAGTGCAACTGGGAAGAGATAATAGGAAATAAGAAGCTGAAATGCCGTAACTCTCTCCAGTGTAACCTCAGTGGCAATAGTATCTGATTATTTCACTATCTTAGATATATTTGTCGAGGAGGTAGTCGATGACAGATTATGGACTTACGTGCTATGTGGCTGATAGCCCTCACCACCAAGGAACAGAATAAATAAGATTGTGCAAATGTCTGTGATGAATACTGAGATAAAACAAACACACCTTACAGATCATAGATGTATATTGTATTGCGTGAAAATTCTCCTCTGACCTTGGAGAGGTGGGGTTATCCAGTCAAGTTTCAGAACGGGACCCTAAAGAAAAGAAATGATGAACAACCACTGATTGCAAACCTCAGACCAGAGCATCTGAAAAGCATCTCTTTTAAGACTGCAAAACCACATCCATCAACAAGCAGAGGTTTTATTTAAATTTTAAAGGAAAATTCTAAAAGGTTAGTATTTAGCAGAAAAAAAAATCAGAAATATCATCTGCAAAAGAGAAAAGGTTAAATAATATCCATGATTTTACCATGTAGACACTGTAGATCACTGAACAGAAATTTTGATGATAAATGATTGACCCTTTCTAGGAAAAACAATCTGATAATCAGTTATATTTTGTTTATATAGTACATATGCCAAGGGGTGATCTGAGGCCTGAAGCCAATCCATATTCTCTCTCTAGACACAGACTGTCTAGGGATGATATTTCTGAGTATGTGTGGATTTACGGATGAGTAGATACAAAAATATTGGCAACGGTTAATTCAAAAAGTGAAACAGTAAGTGATATCTGAGTTGAAATTCTAATACACTAAATTTGTATATCTGACTGAAATACACAAAACAGAGCTAAACAAGCCCTTCCAGTTCTGATCTGAATTTTTTGAATTTCTGTAGGACCTGCTTGTCCAATTTGCATCTGCATAAAATAGATCACATTTGCATGAATATGAAGGTCTTGCTCCATCTCTGCTTAAATGTCGACTCATGCATTTATTCAGCCCCTGTTGCTATTGGTTGTGTGAGGGAACAGCAGGAGCGAGGCTGCTCCACGAGGGAAAACAAGCTGGAAGCCAAAGGTGGGTGCAACACAGCTCAGTCCGACAGTACCTGAGCAAGGTTAGGGGAGTTATAGGGACAGCTTCTCTCATCGTTCCCAGACTAGACGTCAAGTGAGTCAGTTCCAACCAGGAGTCCTAGGAAAAAAACTAAAGGAGAAAGGACACAAGATAGGACTGGAGACAGACCTACCTGCATCACAGGTCTAGGATCAATCCAGTAAGACCAGTTAGTGAATCAGGCCAGCAGAGAGAGCACAAATATATCTAAAATACAGCTCAGGCTAGGTCTTGGTACCCAGGCCTGAGCTTAAACGGAGCCCCTGGACCAATGTGCAGAGGTGCGCAGGGAGGGGTCCTGGGTGAGCCTGGTTGGGACCTACCAGTGCACTCAGAGCCTTGACAATCTGTGAGTTTTCCTATTCATCCCCCATGTTCCAGTGTTACTAACTGTAACAGCCAAAGTAATTTGTCCTGTACACATGGAAATTGTTAATATAGTTGAGTGGAAGAAAATACTGGGGCCTGAGAGGCTCTAACTTCCCTTGCCAGCCTCATCTAGGACCCCGACCCAAGCATCTGTTGCAATAGTATCTGATCATTTCACTACCTTAAATACATTGTCAAGGATGTTATAGATGACTCCATCCCAAATTTTTCAAGGGCCATTTCAAAAAACTGTAGCCTATTGCTCCAGGGGCTCCATTTTGGGTCAGGCCCGGGCAACCAGCAAGTTGTCACGACCCTGGCCCTGGCTTGGATTTTGCACCCTGGTTAGCATGATCACTGCCCTTGCCTGCCCCTACCTCTACAGAGCCCACAAAGTACTCTAGAGATTTTCAAATAATGACTTCTTACACAATGATAACATTTTATTTGTATCAGTTCATACGTTTTCATAAAATAGAATTATTAAGGATTGAAAAAGGATCAATCAGAATAATTAAACATTTATATTTAGAGGCATTGCCTATGAATAATATGTATAAACTATATGTAAAAAATGATATTTTCATATATAGTACACACATGCTATGCATAAAATGTAACATATTCAATAGCAATAGTTATGATTTCACTCTCTAGAGGATCTAGATATTTTCATTAGTAATCTTCAACTGGGCATAGAATTTCATCTTTGCAAGAATTACGATTTTTTTCAGATGATTTCTGTTGCCTCCTGTCAAGGTATTTGAATTCTTAAACTCACTGTGGATTTTTACCTTCTGAATGCTCTCTGTGAAATGATTGTTTTGTCTGGGAACGATCTGGCTAATACCTTGGTGAGGCACATACTTATCCATGTGCAGTATTGATTTAAGAAGCATTTGTATCTTAGAAAAAATTGACCTGGGAATGAGCTTGTGATTCAATTTTTATTCAGTTTGCTGCAAGGTACACAGAATAGTTATTAAAGGAAGAAAGACTCTTAGTTTTACAATTTTTCACCAGCTTAATTTTACAACCTGTACAAAAAGCGTTAAACTGGTACTATTATAAAATGGACCTTAGGAAGGCAGAAAGCACCAAAATGAGCATGAAGTTCTTATCTTAATTCTCTCTTGGTTGCACAGACATTAGCTGAATTAACTAGTCACATACTCATACTGCTTATTAAGAAATGTACAACTGTTTTCTATATACTTATACAGGAACATTATTTTATAGCACAGCATAAGTAAGCTACTGATTACATGGGTATAATCATGCTTCTTTTTTAGAATTATATTTTCACTTTAAAAAAGATGATATTCATCTTCTTTGGCAAAAAGAATATAGAGGGTGTTCAACATGCCTTCACTAAAGTTATTACAGTCTTACCTTTTTCATACATGCCCACTATGAACTTTGCCTATGCACGCCTATCAATCCTGAATCTTCAGCAACTGTGCTAAAGAGGTAATTAGGGGTTGGCATTATATGGTAAGGATGAGTAATTGTGGTATCTAGTATATATCCTTATCCGTTGGAAGCAGAATGAAGCTTTTCATGACATTGCAGGATATGTCATTGTCAGTAGAAACAAAACATTTGCATATGAGAGAATGGTTTGGAAGTGGTTCCTTAAATTCTGCATACTCCGCTTTCTGAGGTTTGCATAGCTGAGTTTTATTCCTATTGTACTGTCTTTTTAAAATAGTGAGTTGTTTATTAAACACAGGAAGACACTTAATAAATTACAGCTGAAATATAATGCTTTATAATGACCGGTATGAAAATATGAAATGAGAACAGAATAGTACAGGACTCTCACATCACCCAATTTTTCTTTTGACAAAAGATATTTCTGCCAAATGTTCTCTTCCCACAGTACAGTTAGCTAATAAAACTTTGAACTTAAGAATTAAAATGTAGTTAACAAAATATGAGTATTCTCTAGTGTTTAAAGGCTGGCATAACCGAACCTGAAGGAATCTTTCTGAAAAACTCTGGTCTAAACAATGGGACACAGCTCCCTGAGAACTAAATTCTGTTCTCAGCTGTACCAGACACTCCTACATAGCACTGTATATAAGTCAGCAAACCTAAAGTCTCAGAGATGGCAGTTTAATTGATTTCCATATTGTGACCCATTTTATAACCCTGGGATGGGATTCAACTAACCAAATGAGGTAATTGTCTAGATCTCCTTTGTAGATCAGTCCCTGTCATCCCCCCTCCCACCAAGATACACATTTAAAATAAATTAGATCAATGTCATCCTAAAAGTGCCTTTTTCTCAAAAAAAGTCTAGGGTGATTTCCACAGAGGTAGATGTATGTAGCATAGGTTGTTAGCAAATAGTATGCTAGCAAATAGTATGGTGCAGCAGGAATACATCTGTGGAGTGAAACGTGGTGATGAAGAACTGATGTTTACTCTGTGCGTCTTTTGGGATTTTACTTTGGATTGGTCATAATTTGGTTGTCAGGAAAAAACATTAGCACATCTACTACCATTAGCAGGTAAAGTGCACTAGGTGCACTCCTGCAATAATCTTTTGGTTTAGTTTAAGAATCCCTTTTGCATGCTTTGAGGCTGCTCTGTGATGTGAAACTGCTCAATAAGTTTGGACAACTGAGAGACTTACTGCAAAGTTGCATTAATGATCAGAACTAAAATACTCGTGTGGAAGTTCCCATAGATGTCTAAGCTGAATGAGATTTATCCCACCCTTATACTCATCGCATCAGATGATACTTTTCTAGATGGCCACAAAGTAGTCAAAACTGCCCTAGTGAAGTACTGGTTGTAGGTAAAAGCAGGAACAGTGAGACATCAACGCCTTTCTAAGATTCATTTTTCTGAACAATTGCATTTGATTTATTACTGTGATTTCTGTGTGTCAGTACTGTAGGAACCAAACGCTTTTCAAAGCAAAATTATAATAAAATAAAATAAAAAATCAGCCTCTTATCTCCTTCGTATTAATGGCTTCTTCAGCTTGAGAGAATAAAATGGCCAGGAGAACGATGAAGTTCTCATCTTTGTGAAAGCAGCTCTAAAAAACTTCTATTCACATCTCATTCAACTACTTCCATATTCATTTTCTTAGCTCTATTTTCTTGTATGCTATATTTTGCTGAGTGAAATTTTTTTAATTTTATTCAATCACTTTTTTGCTGTCATCACTACTACAGTACATTATTATAGTGCCCTAATTGTTTTATGCCTTAATATCCTATTATTATTTGATATAATTTAATCAATTTCATCAGAGTGCCCGACATGCCAAAATATGCCAAAACTATCATAGAAACACCTGCATACACTTCAGCAAAACAAGCAGTTTATCTATACTCTATTCCCCGAGTAAGGGGACTAATTTCACACCATTAGCTGCCTATGCTGCCAAGCGGTGACAGTCCTAATTACCCCAGTGTCTTTGGAGCCTTGCTCTTTTCCACTTGCATTGCTATAATGCACCATTATTGCCGGTACAGGGAACTGATGCAGTGAAATCAGACTTGATAACATTTCCAGTTGTCTTCATCTGACTTAGTAGTTTAACTAGAGTGAGAATGTGATTGGAAACTCCTTGCATTTGACAGTCTTCGGCTCTCAACACAGAGAATCTCAACACGGCTCTCAACTGCCGGAACAAGGGGAAGGATGTCATCCTTCCTTGAACTCAGGCTCAGGAAAATGAAACAATACCTTCTTTCTGCTCCTTGAGCTCCTTGAGCTGCTTCATGCATCTTCATTCTCAGAACTCAGCATTTCTTGGGAAAAAAAAGGCCTTGAATAGGGACATCCCAAACTTTAAACATCTCAATTTCTTGGCCTCTTTTGAAAGCAATATTCTCTCCCTAGGTGAGCCTTTCTAACAAACAGAGAAAATGATATTGGGGTTCTCTTCCAGGAAGAGTGATCTTAACTAAATAATAATAGTTGATGTCTAGGATTTTCTTAAGAGAAAACAGCCAGTCATCAAAGTCATAGAATGAACTATTTAAGTGAAGTATTGCCACTGTTGACATTAGATTTGACATTGACTTCAGTGCTGACAAGATATCATCCTCTTTGGAACTTTTGACAACAGTTACACAAGGGCATCTTTAGAGCAGCCTCCAGCTAATGTATAGCCAAGAATTCCTAAAACTTTGAAGTATGAATATCTTCTTATTTTCTAGTCCCTTCTTAGAGAAATGGAAGAGCAGAAAAATAGTTGCAGAAGGCCACAGAACAAGCAAATTCTACAGTATTAGCTCTTGGAAATCTTTATTTCCCTAAGTTAACTGTTAGAGAAATCAAGCAACTTCTCACAGAGACATCTAAGCTCAAGGAATCACAGAATCACAGAATGGTTTAGGTTGGAAGGGTCCTCTGCAGATCATCTAGTCCAACCTCCCTGCTCAAGCAGGGACCTCTAGAGCATATTGCCCAGGGGCAATCACATCCAGAAGGGTTTTGAATATCTCCAGCGAAGGAGACTCCACTACCCCTCTGGGCAACCTGTTCCAATGCTCTGTCACCCTCACAGTGAAGAAGTTCTCCTGATCTCCAGGACCAGAAGTGTTCCTGCTTTTTTTTAATGCTTATCATACATAGATTTTTACTGAGAGCCCATCAGATCCATCAGCCCATCAGTTTATATGCTATTCATGCTCTCAATGAATAGAAAAGTGTGAGAGAAAAATAATATCATGATTATCACTGCTAAGGCCAGTCCTCAGGAATTCCAGACCCTGGGGACAAGAGAGGAAGGCTGGAGAAAGGAAGACTCTCCCTTGGTTGAGGAAGATCAGGTTAGAGAGCTTTTGTCCAGACTCAACATCCCCAAATGCACGGGCCCTGACGGGATGCATCCACGAGTGCTGAGGGAGCTGGCGGATGTTATCGCTAGGCCACTCTCCATCATCTTGGAAAGGTCCTGGAGATCAGGAGAGGTGCCTGAGGACTGGAAGAAAGCCAGTGTCACCCCAGTCTTCCAAAAGGGTAAGAAGGAGGAGCCAGGAAACTCCAGGCCTGTCAGCCTCACCTCCATCCCTGGCAAGGTGATGGAACAGCTCCTCCTGGAGGTCCTCACTAAGCATGTGGAGGACAAGAAGGTGATCAGGAGTAGTCAGCATGGATTCAGCAAAGGGAAATCATGCTGGACCAGTCTGATAGCCTTCTATGATGGAATGACTGGCTGGGTAGATGAGGGCAGAGCAGTGGATGTTGTCTCCCTGGACTTCAGCAAGGCTTTGGACACTGTCTCCCATCACATCCTCCTAGGTAAGCTCAGGAAGTGTGGGCTGGATGAGTGGACGGTGAGGTGGCTTGAGAACTGGCTGGATGGCCGAGCTCAGAGGGTTGTGGTGAATGGCGCAGAGTCAAGTTGGAGGCCTGTGGCTAGTGGTGTCCCCCAGGGCTCAGTCCTGGGTCCAGTCTTGTTCAATGTATTCCTCAGTGACCTGGAGGAAGGGACAGAGTGCACCCTCAGCAAGTTTGCTGATGATACTAAACTGGGAGGGGTAGCTGATCCACCAAGGGGGTTGTGCTGCCATTCAGAGGGACCTCGACAGATGGGCAGAGATGGGAACCTCCTGAAGTTCAGCAAAGGCAAGTGCAGGGTCCTGCACCTAGGGAAGAATAACTCCATGCACCAGTACAGGCTGGGGGTTGACCTGCTGGAAAGCAGCTCTGCCGCGAAGGACCTGGGAGTGCTGGTGGACAACCAGTTGAGCATGAGGCAGCAGTGTGCCCTTGGGGCCAAGAAGGCCAATGGTCTCCCGGGGTGCATTAGGCAGAGTGTTGCCAGCAGGTCGAGGGAGGTGATCCTGCCCCTCTCCTCAGCCCTGGGGAGGCCTCACCTGGAGTCCTGTGTCCAATTCTGGGCTCCCCAGTCCAAGAGAGACATGGCACTACTGCAGAGAGTCCAGCAACAGGCTGCAAAGATGATGAGGGGACTGGAGCATCTCTCCTATGAAGAAAGACTGCAAGAGCTGGGCCTGTTCAGCCTGCAGAAGAGAAGACTGAGAGGCGATCTGATCAATGTGTATAAGTATCTGAAGGGGGAGTATCGAGAGGATGGGGCCAGCCTCTTCTCCGTGGTGCCCAGCAACAGGACAAGAGGCAACGGGCACAAACTGAACCACAGGAAGTTCCATCTGAACATGAGGAAAAACTTCTTTGCTGTGAGGGTGACAGAGCATTGGAGCAGGTTGCCCGGAGGGGTAGTGGAGTCTCCTTTGCTGGAGATATTCAAAACCTGTCCGGATGTGATCCTGGGCAATATGCTCTAGAGGTCCCTGCTTGAGCAGGGAGGTTGGACTAGATGATCTGCAGAGGTCCCTTCCAACCTAAACGATTCTGTGATTCTGTGATTACAAAGAAAGAATAATAACTTCACAGGTGGCTTAACATCAAGTACTGTGAACAGGCTGGTATGCACTTAGAGCTATGGCAGTGCATGCAAGGCCAGTGCTTATCATCACAGAGGAAACCTGGAGATGGAGTTGTGCTCGGATATACAGACTGTGAAGTAGGAACCATTTGGATACTGTCTTTGTAGTTCTTCCTAAGTGAAGAGGTAGGGTGATTTCTCAGCTGTGAAGATGTAGCCTCTCTGTTTCAGCCTGGGTGATTGATTACTTCCTCTGACAGCTCTTTAACTGCAGCTTTGGAAAGGCTTAAAGATTGGAAGCTGGTTTGTCTCTAACCCACTTATTTTTAGGAAAGGATCCCAGGAACATCCTGTTAAGAAATAGAGTTTTCCTGGCATGTCATAAAACACAGCAATTGAAACCAGATATATTATTGGAGTTCCTTTGCTGCGATAATGAAGCATGGTCTGTTCATGGAAGACTCCAGGTTTTATGGCATTAGTCGTCTTACTTTAAGTGGCTGGATAAAAGTACTTCAAAAATGCAGTTTGTGGATCTATGTAAATGCTCAGAATGAGTAAAGTCAAAGCATAAAATGTAACATGGAAATGTTGTAGAATGAAAAATTTTAACAAGCTGGAAATGACTATTTTAGTGAAATTATGACATGCTTGAGCAACTGGAAAGCATGTTAAGTTCTCAGTGTTTCGATAATTTGTTTGTATATTATCTTTAGCAAAAATAAGTGTACTATAAGCCATTTCTCTGATTCCTAAATCTGCTGTTTCAGGCCAGTAAAATTTGTAAGTACAAATATTTTCAGGCTCTGTATAAGGTTTTCCTTCTATATCTTTAATATTTTTTTAATTCAATTTTTTCTGTTGCAGAGACAATATTAACTGTATGAGCAAGCAAACTGGTTGAGTTAGCAACCAAAAGGAATGAAACGCTATTAGTACCTAGGAAGCTGTGTTTCCAACAATCATCTTAATGAGGTGACTTCCCTTTGAAGTCAGCCTGACCCGTGGATAATTGTTTTACACTAACTCTAAAACTAGGAGCAGCTTGCCACTTTGCTACTCTGTTAAGACTGAGTGTAATAGCCATGTTATGTGTTTTCGATTAAATATATGTCCTGTAAGTATGCAAATAGAATACTTCTAAGTATGTAAAAGACTTTTTCAGTTGTTTTGAGAATATAGGCATTTCCCTCTTTGACAGCAGTCACGACTTCAGAAATGTTCAAAATAAAAGGTAGGATTTCAGAGTTTAAAAAGAACGGTTAGAAAAGCAGTACACCAGCAGAAATGATCTTCACACTGTTTTATCAGTTCCCTTATAAGTATGGAGCCTTCCTTTCTCTGAACTGTTGCGTTGTCTGAAAAATAATAGTGATTAATTTGAAAATATTTTATGTCTCTTCTACAAAGCCTGTAGGTATTCTCTATATCAATCCTTTATCTTTTATACATAAATATCTTATCTTTGGTAAAATGAACAGATAGGATGTGACTGTTATTAGAACTGTAACAGCAAGCAATTTTCTACAATGGTGTTTTAATGATGGAAATGTGGTCTTCCTCAGAGGAATATTTTTTTGTATGATAAATGTGTTTTTTTCCCTTTTTTGTCTTTATGTTGATGAAACATTTCAAAACAAATCAATTCAGATAAAAATGCTGCAGGCTGATATTTTGATTTCAACTTTGACTGAAGAAGAAAACAAAGAATGAAATACTGGAATTTCTGGCCGGATAAAAATATTAGTGTTAGATGGCTTCAAATGACATCAAGCAATAACAACAATACTCCTGTAACTTTCACCTTTTCTCTCCCTCTTTCGATTGTATTTATTTTGCTAAGTCTGAAATGCACCCCTGAATCCTGTAACCATTAAGGCATAAACCTAATGTGATGTGCATGAGTCGATAGCAAGCTGAATTCAGCTGAAGTGCCATGCTCAGGAAGTTAAATGTGTGTGTGTGCTGGAGTGGGACGTGATATAGAAAATCTTACTGAGATGGAAATATAAGTACATTTTTTTAAAATAAATTTTAAAATTATTTAGATGAGTTTTAGGCTTGGAAGTCATTAGGACACTTTTGAACAGTAGTTTCCAGCACTTTTGAAAATGTTACTTTCTATGTTTCCTCAACATGCCTATCACAGCTTTTGAGTATTAAATTTCCTTTGCAGAGTTTCAGTGCTCCTTTTGGAGCATCCAGTAGTAAAGTTATGGCTGAACTTCTTGCTGCTAATCTGACACACTTCAGACAGAAGAAATTTGCAGCTTATTCTTTGCGAATCATGCCAAACAGCAGTGGTTGAACCACTAGGAAAATAAGATGAGGAAAGGAAAAAGTGAATGTGAGCATTTTAGCAGAACTCAGTTTTTTAAAAAACAAAAAACAAAGTGCATTTCAAAGTACTGTTTGAAATATTTTTCATTAAAAAACATAATCAGCAAAGAAAAAATCTAAAATGGGTACACTATCTGAAAAATCCTTTTTGAATATGCTTCATTATTATTTTATGAAGTAACTTAAAAATGAACTTTACAAATTTTTGAACAAGAAAACAATATGTCTCTTGAAGATACCTTCTCTCCTAATTTTTTTAGTCAGCTTTATAATTTTATTTGTAAGAAAGAAGCACACTATTAAAAAAACGCTGCCAGAAACTCAGCTAATGCTTGAGCTTGGTTTAAGATGGTATGTTCAAAGTCATTCTCCATAACTAAGATTTTCCAGTGTGGTTAGGGAAATGGCTGATGAAATTCGAAAGACACATATCATTATTATTACTACTATGGCCGGTCATCTGGATCTTCACCATAGAGTTATATGTCCCAAGATCAGGTGATGTGCAGGCAGAACTTAAAATTTTCTAACACTAGATGTCTATATTTACTGTCATAGTGTCAAGTTAAAAAAAATGAAAAAGTTGCTCCTGCTCATACTAGACTAGATTGCCAAGTTTGCTCAGTGCAAGACTGCAGATGTGAGTTATAGCTTTTTTTCTCCAACAGCCCTCACTTTTTCTTTCAACACATAGAAAAGCAAATTAAACCAGATGAAATTTCCTCATGCTTAAAAGAAGTGTTTGACCATCTTCAAATAATACTTTTCATAGAACAAAAATAGAAATTTAATATCTATTTCTTTCCTAAAATATTGAATTTTTGTAACATCAGTTCAGCCAAATTCATTGGAGAATCTCTAAAACCATTAGCAACACGATTATTTTCCAGAATTTTCTTATTTTGATGAGGCGTTGTCTTGAGCTAACAAGCTTGACCTAGCTGTTATATATATGGTATCACACGGAAATACTAATTGCTATTGCTCAGCAATTATCACATCAGGCTGTTTGCCATACCTGCAACCATAAGCCCCTTTGCAGGGGTCTGCCTCGCTGCTAGTGACTATTCTGCCTCTCTGCAAGGCTTTGTAAAGTTCCAGGGCTAAACCACGCTTGTGATGTTTCTACAACCTGGTCTTTTTGCAATGTGGAGATATTCCGATTTCGTGTTTCCCAGGTGTATATGCGTTCAATCTGATGCTAATCATCTCCAAAACAGTTTGAACAGAGCAAAACTTCCTATGAATGCCTGCTTTGTCCGAACTTGACTGTCCACTGATAGTGAGAAGGTGAGTGAACTCCATTAAGCTAAAGGTAGGGGAAGGTGATTAATGAGCATGCTCAGAAGCAGCATATACATTTCCCTTCTATCTTAGGCTAAGATGCATGTCTTACATGTGAAGACCCTATTTCTCTGCTCCAGATTTCTCATGTTAAATACAAGCTTCTTTTTCTATAGTTGTTTCTCAAGACTGGTTCTAAAATAGAAGAATGGTGCTTCTTTTCTTCCTACCACATGACGCAACTTAAAATGGGAGGAGATTTTGTTTAAACTTTCTGAAAAGTATTTCACAACAAGATAGAAGCACAGAAACTTTCAGAAAGAAGGGTGGAAGTTTTGGAAAACTAGTTGGCAAGTGAAGAGAGATTGTAACGGCAAATTGTTTATAACGTAGAGGTTAAATTCTGCAAACCTGTGAGTAATCCTGTGAAATTCCACATAAGTTGTTCCATTTGTACACTATAAGGAATGACTGCCACCTGTTATAATAAATGCAATGCTTTGTTTGTACATTATTTCAATGTGTTTTTGTCAGCAGAATTTAACAAAAAGTATACCATTTGAAAATGAGCTAGTCTAAAAATACATGTCCAAGAAAAGGGCATTTTGAAGCATCAAATTTGTCATCTATGCAGGGAAAAGCATCTGAGAGTGAGAAGTGCAGAGGTCAAAGACAGCCTGACCTCTGGGTCAGAGAAAATGGAAAACATAATTTAGAAATGAACTTTTTTTAAAGAAATATAAAAAAAAGAGAGATCTTAAATGCAGAAAGCTGAAAACAGTATCTTAAAACAGTAAATAGGAATAAATGTGTAGAACTGTGGAGGAGATGGGCAAATGTCATGTTCATATACATATGCAGAAGTCTGCAACAACACCAGCAAGAATCATTTTCAATTCCATATCTACAACCAAATCTTAAATATGTCACTGTTCGGCCTCTGGGTATTTACCTCTGCAGTTCCTGTTCTAGGGCTATCCTTGTGATCATTTCTTACCTCCTCTGAGTTAGCCCCTGGGCTGAGCCGTAGAGGGTATGCTGAATCTGTTGTTTTTGGTCAAATTAAGATTTGTTTAATCAAGTAAAATTTGTATAAGTTGCACTATGATTGCTTCAAGCAACGGGTTCAACTTAGTCTTCTAGTCCAACCTGAGCTGTCACATTTGTGAGATGCTATAGCAAAAATCCAACAGGAAAGTACATTTGTAATTGGCTTTCTTAGTGTTACACTAACCAGGTTAGTTTGTTTTGGCTTTCACCTTGTAGGCCAAGTATTACCCATCAATCTCTCAAAACATATGCACAGATAATTAACGCAGGCTTGTCACTGTTACTATATATAGGTGTTTTACTGCTGGTTGGTAGGAAGTGCAAGGGTTTCCTGGCATTTTGTTTTCCTTTTACTTTGCAGAAGCTGCACTGCGGTCCCAATAACTCCGATAACGGGGAATAAATGCATCTGTGAGAGTTCAAGGGCACTGATGAGACATGAAAGCCCAAGAGGGAATAAACGTGGAACAGTGTGGACAGGTGGACGGACTACAGTGAATAAGACAAGGTAGACATACAACTTCATAAAGTCCTCATCAGAGTGAGTCAGGATGAAAAAAAAGTTGCATCCAACAGGGGTCGGCAAGCTGTCTGTTTCAGGTATGCCAGGGCAAATAAAACTGTGCCTCTCTGAGATGATCACCAAATCCCCACCTTTGCAATTCCACTCCTGTTGCTGCTGCCAAATGCTGGAGTGAAGATTGAAACAGGTTTGGGAAGGAGGCATTTCCCAGCAACGATAATTCTTCCTCTGAAACTTTTCTGGCTGTCTTTGCTGGCCAGAGCCCTGAGATTCACGCTCTCCCCCTCACCAGGAGCAGGACTTCTTCCTGTTACCTGCCAATTCGTGGGAGCTCGAGAAGAGAGTAGGGATACTTGCATGTGAAACATTGGTGTTAACGGTGGACTATCACACTGGGGAAAACAGGGATCTGGGAATAGCAACTGAGATGGGAGCATGGATCCTGTACTCCCGAGGAATAGATGAAGGGTTTCTAGGAGCAAGGAGCAGGATAGAAAGAGGAGGCATAAACTCATTCAGTTTCCCTGAAGCTTTCTGACCTCTTGGCATCTTTCTCTGCTCCTCCTCCACATTTCTTATTTCCGCCCTGACTGCTCTCGCTCACAATTGCATACCTCATTTCTGGGTTTATTTGCTCACGCCAGGGGGTAGGGGAGGTCCATGCCAAGCCCAGGCAGTTTTGTTCTTGCTCCCATTATCCCACATCGACCAAACACCAGAACTTGTTTGGCTTTCACCTTAAGCACTTCTCTGTGCTCTGTACTTGTTATTACTCTGAAGGGCAACAACAGATTTTTCCCTCACGGAAAGTATATTTTGAGCAGGTACTATCTAGTTTCTAGAACATAGCACCTTTTTGTGGTTCAATTTGCTTTTGCTCTCTATATTGTAATTATTGCTTTCACCTGCTTTGCCACCTTATTGCTATGTGAGTACCCATGGTAAGACACCTTGATGTTTAATCACTTGCTGCAGTGTACAATAGCCCGTTGTCTCAGCCCAGCATGTCAGCTATGTGACACCTTGCAAAACGTGGCTTCAGATACCTTATCACAGTTCTTGGGTGCCCTCCAAACAGTCCACTTCAGCTGAATAACAACAAGCAGGACACATAAACATCCAGATATTGCCGTTCTGAAATGTCAGTATCGAAGGAACCGGCAATCTGAGAACACTGTACAAATATACTACTCCTGGTCTAGCCACCAAATTGCCATACGAACCAATCACAAAAACTAAAGGTCCAAGTTGCATTGTGAAACATTGTAAAGAGTTAGCATTAGACTCTGAGCGTTGCTGGGACCAAAACCAAACACATTTTCAGAATTTTAGGAGGCAAATGCTTTGTCTGAGCAGGTAGGGCCAATTTTGGACTGGGAGGGCTTAAATGAGTTTGCTCTGAAACAGTAGGATGAAGAGAGATATGTGAAAGCCGAGACTGGGTTCAGTAGCTCATTTTGTCCTTTCTAATTCTAGCAGAGATCAGCAGGTTATTGTACAACACACTGAAGTCAGGAATAAGGTAGAAGTCTTACATTAACAAAAGCAATATAAACAGAGCCAATAGAGATTCAATTAAGGTAAGAGTCCTACAGTCGACTATATGCTAGCTACCTTATGTCTAGCAAATAAACAAATGTTTGCCCAAAGCTTATTGCCTCAAAGATAATGGGAAGTGCTGGAAGTGAATCAGAGTGTACTTTGAATGGCAGTGGCAGCTTTATCATCTGTGTAAATGCTTCTTTATCAAAGTAGTGAGGTTTTTTGAAGGTGGGAATCATCTGGTATTACTACTGAGTAGGCAAGACATGAAAATCAGCTACATCAGAAATTGAATGAAAATAACTTCAGAACTGATTCATACAATTAGACATGGGCTTTAGAGCCGGTTTCTCTATTTCTGTTTCAATTTCGATGTAGATTATCCCTCAGAATTACCTTGAGATTGAATTAACTCTAAATACCGGTTGGGAACATGCGACATATGTTACATCATTGTAATTTACATGCAACATAGGTTACATTGTTGTAATTTATGTACAATATCATAAAAATAAGTTGTACTTTAAAACTCATGCTCACTTTAATGGGTATATAGAACGTCAAGTAGCGGCAGGAACCATATACCAAAAAACAATGCAGAGAAGACTTCAAGGAGACTTCTCTGTGCTGCTCTAATTATAAAAACATGTTTAACAAGAGTGAGGGCTTCTTTAAATAAGAAGTACTATCTGCTTAGAGAAGAACTTGCAATGCAAAATTCCTTTCTCAAGATCTTTTGAATAAGCATTGACAGCTAATATTTTGCTTCAGTCTAGAGATGGACTCTTATTCCTATCTTTCACGAAGCTAAATCTTTATGGTTTGGAATCTTGTTTCCTCTCAGTATTAAATGTAAAGACAAGCAAAAATACTCTGGAGGAGATTTTCAAAGGCTGGAATGTCAGTTGGAATGTATGTTCAAATTACCAAAATGGATATTCGTGAATCTTTTAGGATCAAAAGAAAATCTGTCACATGCGCATTTGATAGTCATATGTGTACTGGATAGTAATGCATAGAATCTACGATTACAGTAATTAATATGGATTAATACAGTTTTCGGGGAATTGCTAAAGCACTGGTCCTGAAATAAAGGTTCCATACAATCTTACATTTATCAGTTTAAGTTTCCATAAAGCAGACAAACATAAAAGATAAAAGGAGGTATTTTCAACTGGCATGACAAAGATAAAGAAAATGACAATAAGTGTTTGTTTTCCCTCAACATTAAGACTGACCATGAAATAAGCTCACTTTTCTATAATGTAATCAATTGAAGTGCTGCCTGAATATAAGAGAAAACCATAGAAACAGAACTTTTTAAAGTTTTTAAGTTAAAAAACATTAAAATAATTTTGTCTGACATACGTTACGACATAGATCATAAATCCTCACCCTATTTCTTTCCTTCATGCTAATAACCCACTTTAAAAAATTCCAATAAATTTCAGAATGTTTCTATAAAACTTTTCGATTCCTTTTTAAATCATTATTTTTTGAATGAAGTAGGCTGTGATCTACATATCAGACTATGGTGAAAGTTTGTACTACTTATTACCTTCGCTGAAAGTGTTATAACTATGTCCCCTACTCCAGACCTTGGCTACAAGTTTGATGCAATTGCACAAGTCACTCTGCCATTAAAATAATGAGTTTGAGTTTGCAAAAGCATTCTTTTTGATAGGTAGTGTATTTTATGTTGTGGGGCATCACATATGATTAGGAGTTGATTTTTTAATAAGGAAGGTTTTCTTCTTATTTCTTCTCCCTGTGGTTGTAAATGGCATTAGGATTTCAATATTAGAGCCAAGTCTAACTATTTACTGTGTGGTTGTACAGAACCCTGTCATTTGAAAGAATGAAATTGCTCTTTTTGACAAGAGCTGTCATGACCTCTTTTGCCAGCTGGACCAGAGCAATCGTCCTCACAGATGTGAAAAGCAAATTTACAACTCTAACAGTGCAGAACTTTCAAAAACCCAAGAATCAGTCCTGCACCTAGGGAGAAATAATCCCATGCACCAGTACAGGCTGGGGGCTGACCTGCTGGAAAGTAGCTCTGCCGAGAAGGACCTGGGAGTGCTGGTGGACAACAAGTTGAGCACGAGGCAGCAGTGTGCCCTTGGGGCCAAGAAGGCCAATGGTCTCCTGGGGTGCATTAGGCAGAGTGTTGCCAGCAGGTCGAGGGAGGTGATCCTGCCCCTCTCCTCAGCCCTGGGGAGGCCTCACCTGGAGGACTGTGTCCAATTCTGGGCTCCCCAGTCCAAGAGAGACATGGCGCTACTGCAGAGAGTCCAGAGGAGGGCTACCAAGATGATTAGAGGGCTGGAGCATCTCTCCTAAGAAGAAAGGCTGAGGGAGCTGGGCCTGTTCAGCCTGCAGAAGAGAAGACTGAGAGGGGATCTCATCAACGTGTACAAGTATCTGAAGGGGGAGTATCGAGAGGATGGGGCCAGCCTCTTCTCCGTGGTGCCCAGCAACAGGACAAGAGACAACGGGCACAAACTGAACCACAGGAAGTTCCATCTGAACATGAGGAAAAACTTCTTTGCTGTGAGGGTGACAGAGCATTGGAGCAGGTTGCCCGGAGGGGTAGTGGAGTCTCCTTTGCTGGAGATATTCAAAACCTGTCCGGATGTGATCCTGGGCAATATGCTCTAGAGGTCCCTGCTTGAGCAGGGAGGTTGGACTAGATGATCTGCAGAGGTCCCTTCCAACCTAAACGATTCTGTGATTGTGTAATCAGAACATCGAAACCTTATGAGACCCCCCTACAGATCATGGGGTTTTAACATAATAATTGTTAGAATGTTTGCATTTGCTTTCTGGAAAATTGTGGCAGCCAAAATTGATGACTTGTGTGGGTGGGAATTGTTGAAACTCTATGTTTCAAATTAATGAAATTCTAAACAAATATTCTCACCTGATCTAGAGAGAGAGCTAAGGTACCATTACACCTAGTTTTTATTCTCGTACTTTCTAGATCTGTTTATAGAGTGAAATTCAAGTCTGATAGGTGTGCTCTGCTGTGGAGATTTTACATACAGTAGTCCTAGTGACAGTCTCTTTACTGAAACAGTCACAGTTCTCTTCTGTTTCTATGCATTATGTAAACGTAAAAAAAATGGATGTCAGTCTTGTCACGATCTCACATTCTCTTACGCAAATGATCTCAGGTTGAGAATAAGCCAAATGTAACGAAATTAGGACAGAATTTTCTATTCTGACATTTACTTTTTCATAGGTAAATAATACAAAATATTTTTTAAAACAGCCTCTCATTGCATAAGATATTGGAATCTATGGAACATAGGCACACAAAAAAAATTCTGAAAGTCTAGAACACAAAAAAAATCATTCAGACACTACTGGTAGCATCATCAAAAATATGGCGTGTGTTTCAGAATCTTTTGCCAGAGGGTTCTGTCAGAAGTCTACTACAGCAGGAGGCTCTTAAAACAGCCTACAGCTGTTTTAAGCTAACACTATCTGTAGCTGACACTAGAGCTAACATTTAACTTGAAGAGGTCAAGATAGCTGGTCTCTTCAGATAGGTGCCCACAAGTTAGGTGCACATCAGCACAAATGCTACAGATCATACATGCTAAAATATAATATTATTTTTATCACATCTGCATGCCTAGTGAGTAAAGGATTTATAGGAAGTAAGATCCTATACTGATTTTGCTAGCGTTCTTAAAAGTTTCTAATCTTTCCATTCTTTGTAATCCCCTTTTTTTTTTTCATTCCACAACCTCTGTTTATATTGTTAGAGCACACAAATTTGCTAATGGAAACTAATTTATTTCCCGGCTGTCTTTCTCAGTTAAACTTTTGTTACAAGGGCTCTCAATTTTTCTCTTAAGCAAGACTCTCTGATAGCCTTCAGTAAAAGTTAACCACTGCTTTGAGCAGACACTATTTTTAAGGAGCTGTTATCGTTAGTCGCTGTATATAGCAGCATAACCAGACGCCTTTCTGATCCTATCAGTGATATTTAGTAGGTCTTCATTCCTGCAGTCGTTGTGTTTCTCTTTGAAAATTATAGTAAGAGCTATTGAAGTGCCTATTCTAGCAGTTATGTTCTGATAGTCGCCCTATGTGTGGAGAGAATGCTTCTGAAATGTTGTCTGCTTTATATCAAGATCTATATGAAATTCTTCAGTGTTTTGGGCTAATTTGGAAAGCAAAGAGAATCTTCAAATATTTAGATCCAGCTGTCACCCCTCCACGGGACAACCTCAGTGTGACAAGCAGAGTTATATTAAGAGCTACTTTGAGCTAGCTCCAAATGAGATGGTATGTCTACATGATACAACAAGTCAGAGTTTCTGGAAAGAGAGAATTTTTTATTAGGCTAACCAGTAGAGCTGGAAAAAATAGCAAAGCCTTCAAGCAAGCAAGAGCTTTCTATTAATAGAATCAGCAAATCTCAAAGCTAAATATGGGCTAATAAAAGTTGCTCTGAACTTAATAATATGTGTTAATTGATCAAACTCTGAGACAAGGTAGCTGGTATCTTGTAAAGCAGGGAGTATTTCAAATGGAGAGAGATGTTAAGCTGTTTCTCTTCCTATCAGAAGGAGAAGGGGAGGGATGATTTATGGCCTGTGAACTACAAGAGGTATGGAAGTAGAAGAGAAAAGATAATATACTGAAAAAAAACATACACACTTCTACTGAACCTCTGATTTTAATTTTTTTATTGATCTATTGATTGCAGAGGTGAAGAGTCTGATTCCAGAGGTAAAATCATGCTTTATCTAGGTTTCATTATGTTTGATTTATGATACAGTAATCGATGGCTTGGAATGTGCAAATGTTAATGGGGCTATAACTGATAGAAATCCTTTGTTTTGATTTAAGTTGTAAATATGTGAGCTGGAAAGGCTTGACTGGTAATCCCTGCAGACTTTGAATAGTATTGGCAAAAGTTTGCTCTGTTATTGAAAAGTCATTCATTGTCATCACCGTTAGAGCTTTAGTTTTTGATAAGAAGCCTTTGCTGAGCTAGTATACAAACACGCACACAAGACCATATCTCTGTTAATGCCATTATTAATACGCCCAGTGATATTCAGTTTTGACCAGCAAATGACTTTCCTGAGCGGAACTCAGTTTCTCTGGCAAAGCTTGCTCTTCAACAAATGGTGATAGACAATGTAGGAGGAGGCAGTTTTAAGCTATGCAGATGACAGAATAAGACATAGGCCTGAAGTTCACTTGCTCTGATATGTGTTCACTTGGCTGCAGGAGTGATATAATGACACATGCTTGTCATCACATCTCAAGGATTTTATAAGCAGTTGAACATACATTAAAGTTTCATTCCAGTGATTTTTCAGTTCAATACAGGTGTTGTCAAACTTCTGTATGGTTATGTTTTATTTTTCTATCAGTAATACTTATATTTCTTAAGAAGTTCTGCCACAATTTCCACCTTTTTTCAGTTAATGAAGAAGCCAGTTCTTTACCAGCTGCGATAGTAAAGCCAGCTGAGGGATCTTCAACAAGATTCACTTGAATAACCTGTTTATGTTTATATTTTGTATGTTGATAAGCTATTTCAGGCTCAAGTCCTGAAACATAATTCATTCTGCAGCTTCCTGAGAAGCACTTCCTCGAGACAGAGCACATTGAAAGCAGTGCGACAAACAAATCACGCATTTCTAGTAGTGGTTTGCTTTTTCCTGTTATGGTGTTAAGTTACTTAGGACAATTTTTTGCAGCTCACCCTTTTAAAATTTAAATGTCAATAAAAAGCTATTGTGTATGGTGTTAGAGGTGCTTTTATATTTATAGTGACGGACCAATACAAACTGGGACAACAGACAATGACTAAAGTATTTTTCTATGCAGTCCAGCTGTGTTATTGCTGTCAAGCCTCATATGAAATGTGTATTCGCATTTCCGTTTTCTGCCACTGAAACATTTAGAAAGATTTGGATTAAGGAATAAGCTGAGATGTAGGATACCTGTCTGTGTTTCAGCTAATTATTAGACTTCATTGCTTGCTTTTAGCAACTCTTAATGCAACAGCTGTTGAACTTAGTGACATTCACCTTTCCTTTGTTATCAAGATGTAATAGCCTTTAAGACTGAACTTTTCAAATGGAGCTTCCAGGCACTCACCATGGAAATACCGCTACCATCTTTTGCCAGGGTTTCCTGTATGAGTCATGATGGGTGCACTGACAACAAGGTCAGATTTGACAAAGGTTATATTGCCATACAGCTTATGAGCGCTCCAATAATTAGCTTAATCTGTGATGTCACTTTTCCATTTTTGTGTTTTTTATCAATGCAGCACCTGACTCTGCAATTAATACAGTTTGAGGATATTTTTGGTGGCCAAAAGCCCATTTACACTTTAATATACTATTTTATCAGTGCTGACCTTCATGAGACGCTTTTTATATGGCGCTGCCAACTTGACTAACTAGGCATATATACTGTTATAGAAGTAGGCATGTGTCAAGATGTCCAGATACATAAAATTTGTCAGACTCTTGAGCGCAAACTCTCCAATAGTAACACCACTCTTAGCGCTAATATTTCTAGCCTACTTTTCCTTCCTAAGCAATACCAAGAAACTGATCACTAGTTAACTCTGTGGTTTTCCAGAAAGTGTTACCTGCAACCGTATACCAGTGACAGCTTGGGTATATATGTGAGCTATTTTAGCCATCACTGCTTTCATCCCTTTCTTATTTGGGCATAAATGTTCTTTCAGTTGATCAACACTACCATGGGTTAACTCATGACTGCATTAAAACAGCCACACAATGGTCCTTCATGCTGTGACCATTTTATAGCATCACTTAATTTTAAATTAAAAACCTTGGGCTGTTTTATTTTCCAGAAGCCATAATATTTCTCTTTCAGCATGTTGATTTAGAACCTGACCTATAACAGTGGGAAGAGTAATGGGACTCTCATAAGATGGCAAGCAAAAAAGAGGAGTGCAATACTGATCTGACAAGCTTTAAGTGATAATGTTCTTGTGTGCGCTGGTGACAGCTGGTTGGAGGAGCTATGCTGAAAAGAAGCGGCTCCCCAGCTAGAAAATGTTTGATTAAAGGAGAAAATGTCTCTCTTTTGGGCACGTACCTTTGAAATAGATCACATTCTCCAGAAAAATAAAATAACTTTTTCTTTGGTTTTGTTACTAAAAATGAAGGCTAGGAAGGTGTACTGTAAGTATTGTGATGTATACTTCACATGGTAAAGAATTTGGAATAACTTGTCTGGCAAAGGCAGAGCAAAAGATTAATGAAGCTTGTTACTGACCATACCAAAATATGTAAATAGGCCTGATAAAAAGGGAAAAGGATCTAGACGAAGAAGAAGAAGAAAAAGAATCCTTGCAGATTTCAAATCTTCAAATCTACAAGAATTTCAAATTTCCAAATATCTTCTAAAAAACTTTTGTTCATACCCTTACCCACCGTATATATGTTTTAAGAAATATGCTCTATCTTCTCTATAGGTTCTATAAGAACCTTCTATAGGCTCTTATTCTATTCAGGTCCTTTTCAAATGTAGCTAAATAATGAGATTATCTTGCACAATGCATGCACACAGCAAATCACATCGCCTTACATTGATGGCTGTCGCCCCTGGGATTTTTAGGGCCAGCTGCTGAATGTGAAGAATTAGTAAAGTAACTCATGATTGCTGAGAAAATGGAAGAGGTCAAGGTTTAGCATCTCCACTTCCACAAAGTCTGGAGACATCAAAACCGGGGCAACTTCTTAATGTGAAACATTGTGTGTTTTACTGAGGGAAATTTTACTCTGGTACAAACAATCCTTTAATCAGTGTTTTCAAGTCTCATGTATAGCTACACCAAAATAAATAAATAAATAAATAGATAGATAGATAGACAGATAGATAAATAAGTCTGGGGAAATAATGGAAGATTTCTTCAAATATTTGTTATATAACAATTACAATTTAAGTGACAAGTTATTCAAGATAATCCTTTTGACTGGCTCTAATATGAATATGAAGATATATGTAAAGAAAGCCTTACAACAGCTTATTTCCAACTAAGTTTATGAGACCCTCCTCCTTCGTCAATCTCTCCTTAGTTCTGCAGTACTACATAACTATCTAGCTGTCTGTTTATTTCATATTCTTTTATACCTTTGTCTGGCAAGTCAGTCTATAGATTTGTGCTATATAAAAACCTCTGATTCATTTCCATGCTTCTGCATCTCATGTATAAATATATTGTAAAAGAAAGAAGCTTACCCTAGTTCTGATTGTATGCTGATTCCATAATTAACACATGTATTTATTAAGGTTCTGTGTTCCCTAAGGCCATCACATTGTTCAGGTGTGTTAGAAGTGAAGATCGAGAAATGTCAAAGTGTAATCTCCTTTCAGTAGCAGGAATTAACCTTGAAGGATCATAGAAATGATAAACCTCCAAGGAGAACATAGCATTTTTCATTTTACTCTATTCTTCCCTTGACAGCATATAAAGAACTTTTCTTTTATTGCCTGAAAGGAGAATACACTGTTCACACACTGTACATATAAATAACTAAAAAGGAAGAGGAAAAAAGACGAGTTGGTAAAATGATCATGCCAGTTCTTGTGGCATATTTGGGGATAGAATCTTTAACTGTGCATTTCATAATAATTTAGATAGGAAGGCTGAACATAACTAATCACTTTAGATTATTTCTGAACCTCTGATTGCCTAGTCTTTTCAGAAGACAAGTCCTCTAGGCAGACTGTATTTCTCTACCCATCTATACCCAAATACTGTAGAAACCATAAAATGCAACTTCTATTATAATAATTTTAATTGATTAATAAGATTGGAGTGTCTAGAATGAGGTGAAGGAAAGACAGAAAGGTTCCCATGAATATTCAGTTGCCAGTCACAACAGTTAAAAAGTAAACATTTGAATATTTCCTCTAAGGAAAGTAAATTATATAGAAGCATGTTAAATAGCTGAAACATTTTCCTTAAGTGTTGTTATGGGATTTCTTTTTTTCATTCTCATCAAACACAAACAGAAACAGAATGAATGTATCTAAATATCCACTGTGTCTATTTTTTACACATTCCATAAGACTGATGCTCACAATTATTGGGCATATTGAATTTCTTCAGGACATGTCTTCTATTATTAGAATTTGCAGTGAGCACAGAGATAAATGTTGTTAGCAATGAAGTTTGTGAGCTAAACTACTGTACATCAGATCAAACATTCCTCCACCGTGATGGATGACTTCCTTTCAGCTCTAAACTTCTGAGACTGTTCTGTTTATTTCATTTCAAGCTCACTTTAATCCACACTTGAAGGAGCCAAGTCTATTTTCAAAATTGTGACTGCACTGTGTTCCTGTCAGATCCTTCCCTTTATTTTTTTATTGATGTTATTTAAAGGTTCTCTGTAAGAAAGCTTATAATTTAAGAACGTGTAAACATTAATTTTGCATTCTATATGGACAATGTATGAATAAAAAAGCATGTTTCAGCGGCTAATAATCGCATAACATGGTTTATGTTCCTCTGGCTAAGAATGTCTTTCGCTTTAGGTAAAATTTGATGGTCAGAGTAGGTCATCACATTTTGCAAAGTGCATGTAAAATTCCTGTACCTGCTGCTGTCCTGAAAGTAAGCATGTAAGAGAGAGGCTGCATTTGTTTTAATGCCCTCTTTCTTCTCTCTCCAAATTTTAGCCAACTGGCCTCTTTATATATTCAGAGATGTTTGAAGAGCCCTGGCTTTCAGCTTCAGCAGTAACTGAAAGCCACTATTTTTCAGGGTAAATTCTTTAAATCTACTGCCAGGACGACACTAGGACAAAATAAATCCTCATTGTCTTCAAATGACTGTCCTACATCAGACACAAAGACTTGAGTACCTGCCAAAATTCAAATATTTCCCCACTGTATATATGTTTGGAGAAGATAGTATCATAAGACCATGGAATGCAGTCTTCACCATCTCACCATTCCCATATGTAAAATCCTCAGTAAAACCTAAGCAAAGAGGTTTACTTAGCGGCCTTATTCAGATCCTAAGTCAATGGCTGGGTGATTTGGTCTTATAATCATATTATAGAGCTTTATAGGATTTGCATTTAACAAAAAGGTAAGGAGATTAATTGCTGCTTCTTGCACCATTACTTAAAAAGTAATGTAAAATCAATTACTTTATTGTTGGCCAGGCCAGACCATGTGGTAGCAGGCATGACAAAAATCAGATGAACACACCACTCCACTCCTCTATTCCAGGTTCCTCCTACCAAAACCTTTTCAGATATGTGGAGATGGTCATGAAATATGGGCTAATGTTAGCTAATTTTTAACAAGGAGACATTTTTGGAATGCACTGATCATTAGACATAAAGCCTTTGTAGGACCACAGTGGCCTTCTGTATTTCACTGAAGACTGCTGAAAAATTCTGCAGATAATGAATACAGGTCAAATGTTTTCTTCTTGCAAATAAACAGCCATGGATTTATCATTTGATAATCAATGCATAGCTCAGTGGGAACAATTTAGTTTGTCTGTATCCAGTACAGTGTTTACATTGTACTATGTTTTGCAAGGCATTTTAGACAGTTCATCATAAAGAATCAGATGAGATTTTACTTCCAGATTATTGAGAATATGGTTCAAATTGTTTATGAATTTCTACTTAGCAGTATGACTGTTAAATAAGCGAATGTGTAAACACACACACACACACACACACACACACACCCGCCATGTTCATATTTCTCATATATCTGATGTCTTTGCTCTTCCACTCTTTTTTCAGAACACAGGATATTTTAGAGTGGCTTAATATATGTTTACTAAGGATACAGACTAAGGAGTGTACGCAGCCATGGGAAGAATCAGCCAAGCTGAGCTCTTCTCCCTTCCTCCTCCCAACTTCAAATTATGTCCCACAGCAGGGCCCACCCTGCTTGGCCGATCACACAACTGTGATGAGCCAGAAGACATACACCTCCTTCAGCTGCTGCAAAGCAGTGTCCTGTCTCATTAGTTGGAAAGGAGGTAGAGAGTGTGCGGTGCTGTGAAAGAGACAGTTTTGTGATGATTGTTAGAGGGAAGATAATGGGGGATATATCTAACAAATTCAAGCCTGCTGTTGGTATCATACCGACTAAATTCTGTAGACTTTTTCATGGAGTCACTCCAAATCCAAGTATCTGCTGACCTATCAGACAGTCTAGTTCTTGGTGAAGAGCATATATGCTAACTGGAAAGGGATTCCTGCTACGCTTTTTCTCATTTCATTGGACGTCCCAGAAATGCATATTTGGAAAAGAATACTTTCAACTACTATTTGACTGTGATGAGCTAGATCCATGAACATTGCTATCCCAGTTGCTTAAAGATGGCTGGATTGTAATTACAATCTGCTCTAACCAATGAAAAACTATTTTCAGAAGCTGTCTAGTAATGGAAAACCTAAATCAAGCCACCCAGATTCATTTCAATTTATATACATTTTTTATTCAGGAGATGTACTACACCATTGCAGTAGCTTAAAATCACTGGGACTCATACTGGGACTTAATATGATAAGCTTTTATTTTCTGGATGTATTGATGACGTGTCATGCTATTTTTTTAATAGCCTGTTATTATCCTTTCATAACAGTACATGGATAAAGACAGGTGAGATAATTGTTGGAAATGGGAACATAATGCCTCTTCACTGCAGTGACATCATAATATGATGTAAATATATCCATTAGTAGAAGGAACAACAAAGAAGTTTAAAGGTATGTAAGCAGTTCTTGCACCTCATGCGGGTACACTGCACTGGGATGATTTCAGGCTAAACTGGAAGGGAAATAAATTAACAGTATCATCATTGTACTATATAGAACTAATTAATATCATTGTGCAATCCTGAGGTAAAATTAGAGCCATAAAATATAAATTCCTTCAGGAAATTCACACACCTCACTGTCTATTTCAAAATACTTTTGCCTTCCAGTGTAGAAAAAACCTTGTTAACTGGAGCTGGCTGATTCTAAATCAGGCAAGCTTTTGTCTGGAAAAAAAAAAAAGATAACCAAAAAAGTAAGTCTTAAAGAATAAAAATCCTAATGTAGAAATATTTCCTGGGAAGTTCATTGTGGAAAAAAGGAACTGCGCTCTGATCTCATATAGGGCAATAAATTTCACCAGATTGGAAAGTGGAGGAATGACTGAGTTCTACAGCCACTTCCAAGCGGGGTAGGAGGGTCCCCCTTGCAGACTGTTGCTCTGTCATGCATTAAGTATTGATGGAGACTTCATGAGCAATTTTAAACAAATATCTCAAGTGTTCTTTCATCTGGACACTGGAAAGAGGATGGATGTGTACATGTAGGTAAGAACTTCCTGTAAGGTAAACAAACGAGCTGTTTTTGCCTCTGCCTCCTTTGCTTAAATCAAAATATCCAAATAACAAAGCACTGATTAGGCAGAGATTCATAGTATAGGCTCTTCTGTCATAGGTCAGGAATGTGCCTGTCTGCTCTTAAGATAAGGCTTGGCAAAATCATTTCTGGCCACAGCTTTGGCACACTGAATTAGACAGAAATTTAATTGCGTCCTTTTTGCAGCTCTTTTTCAAATACTTATCTGATGACAGAACTCAGTGAAATTTCCCATTTCAAGTCACTAAGTGTCATAACAGTCTGAATACCTAAGAGTGATGTCTTGGAGTTAGAAAATCTATTCTCAAAAAAAGTAAATGTTTAAAAAAACGGTCTCCAATTGCTCAGGTTTTGGTCATCTACTGACTAATCTTCCATAAAGTTGAAGTCTCACTGGTTTCCTCTTAAATCTCCTTCCTGATGGGAAAGTTATATTCTTCCAGACAGGAAGCAGAAGCAATCTCATGTGACATAAGCAATCATTAACGAACACAGCCAACGCTTGGAAAAATGAACAACAATAAAAGCTCAGTCTGAGGTTATGTACATTTTTCCTGTAAATTATTCTCTCATTTCTAGCATATTTCTATGAAAGACAGTACAGAAAGCAATGAAAGATGTGTATGGTATCTACTTAGAAAAGAACATGCTGATAAGGAGTGGCACATGTCATGACAGAGGCTTTTCTTCTGAGCTCATTAGTTTCCGGTTTCTGCTCCTGAGTATAATACTGAAATGTGACTAAAACGCAAACAATGGTTAAAATATCAGAGCACTCTACCCATGCACTGTCTGTCTTGTTTTTATCATCTACTCAGACAGCCTGGGAGGGAAAATGGTAACTTAGTGAGGCTAAAGCTATTATCCATTTAAAAGCTAAGCATCATGCCTTGTTGCTTACTCCATCAGAGGGTTTGTAAGTATAGAGAGATGAGCGTCTGTGTGTGTATATGTATGCGTGTGTGCCTGTGTGCATGCATGTGCCTGCGTGCATGTGTACGTTATATGCAATATATACCTTGTAATCATCAAAGGGCTTATTTTTAGTAGGATGGGTGCCACTTCACACATATTTGGCGGCACAGCTTGCCTCCTTAGAAAATTGTTTGTAATGCTATTATTAAATAGCATTAAGCACTAAATGATTCTTCCTGTCTGCAGTATAAAACATTCATGAAAATTTCATAAGTCTCTTTTTGCAGCAGCCATACTAAGCAGATTCTGTGTAACTGCATTATGGTTACATTTGCAATTTTATAGTTAAAAATATATTAGCATTTTAATTATTAATGCTAATATTCAGGGCTTTATGGCCCTCTGATAAAATAGTCTCCAGAGGAAGCAAGTACTCAATGAGAAAAGGCAAAATATGTCTCGGATAGAAATCATCACCTTTTTTCCCTTTGAAGAATGTAGCTATTCCTCAGTCAGAACTGAATTCATGCAAGTTCTATGAATTATTTCATAATAAATGGATTAGCTTGCCCCCCCCTTCCTTCTCCCCAAGGCATACTTACCTGGGGAAGGACACTACAAAATTGTACCGTCTACGGGAGATGCCAGCACTACTCAGCTTGTGCCTTCACATAAAAAACATGCAGTCTGTCTTACTTTCTGAACAGTGGAGTTCCTCTACTTCTTTATCAATATGAGTGCTGCAGGTAAATGGTGGGAGATGGTGGCACAGCATTTCCTTGAATTTGTGCATGGCTGTAGACTCATGATGGAAATGGCCATCTGATCTTTCAGTCTGGTGACTAAAAGGCAGGCAACTGCCATTTTAAGCACTTTCTTCATTTCACAGAATAAAAAACTCTTAGATCTTAGCTATGTTCAGCCTATGAGTCATTTAGTCATGAATGGAGCCTTGATCATGGACAGTGCAGGCAAATACAGTAGGGGCTCTTCCTGCTGTCTAGCTCCTCCTTTATCTCAGAGAGGCAGTTGTCAGCAAATAAAGGTTAACCAGATGATTCTACCATGTGACCATATGTTTTCGTATATGGCTGTTATCTGGAAGTGAGAACAACTCTCTAATCATTGTTTGTATTTCTGTGGCCCAAAGAGGCCTTTGCATTGCATCATTTGCAATATTTTTGAAGACAATCTCTGTAACGTGTAGACACACCAAAATTCATCTTTCTTGCATTTTTGACAATGGAGACAGGAGCCAGTGTCTTGATATCACTGTCTACCACTGCTGTTTCTCCTTCAGTGTTATTTTGTACTCTTCTGTCTGTTTCTACGTGATATTGCTTGACTTACTTTTAGACTATAGTCCTCCTAGGATAGACTCTCTTCTTGTTAAGCATTCACAGAGACTTGCATCTATACTAGCAAATAAAATGGTTTATGGCCTACTCTTCAGTCCTCAGACTGAAGGACGTAGCACTATACTACCTATACACCTCAAATTTCTTCCCCTATCAGTAGGAACTGTTATTAGGAAGCATCCCTTGCTTGCACCACCAGGACCAGCCAATGCCTCAGCATTCAATATATGGCAAATCCCAAAATCCCATGAGAGAGAGTGTGCTGATGACTAAATAACTGTGAAACGATGTTTAAGCCTGAGCCTGTTTAGACACAGTTGCGGGTGCTTCTACAGTACAGTGGGGTCCTGATGCACATCTGGGCTTCTATAACCTGTGGTGAAAGTATTACTGAGGCTCATAAGAAACTAGTAAGCGACCTGGAAATCCCCACTACTTTATCAGTAGGCTCTGTATCCATGTATCAGGAAGAAAGATGTCTCAATTTGCCTAAAAAGGCAAATCAGATGATCCCAGTTCAGTTTTCCAGTGATTTCAGTCAAAGTCCCACTTCTACAGTCCAGAGATTGAATATATCTTCTTGAGTTCATATTGCAGTATAATCTTGGGACATAACCTGTGACTCTCTCTATCTAGTTTTCTGCTGTACACTCTGCAGCCGTTTCACTTCATTTCTATTAAAGGCAAGATCTCAGTATCTTTATTTTTTTTTCTTTTTTCTTCCTCTCCTATGGAAAATAAAATATATTCCTTGATTCAAATCTATTGCCAGATAGACAAATGGGCAACTCTTTCCACTTTCCCACAGATACTCAATAGAATTCCATCAGTGCTTTGACCCCTCTAAATCATTAAAGGCTAATTATTATGAGTAATTCAGATATGAATGTGAACTTTAGGATCTTTATTCTAAGTGAATCAGAAGTAAGTCTCACATTCTCTATTCACTAGCCTTGGGTGGAATTTTGCCCAAGACAAGCAAAAAATGTAGCAGTTATACGGGTCACCATCTCCAAGCCATATACCAGATTTAAAGAAGTAAAAAATACATCACTTTTTAAATAAATAACTAAGCGAATAATGGAAGTAACTTGGTAAAATTTAAGGTGAAGTCTCTTTCTTATTGGCGGCTTGTAAAATAAGAAGGAGTTTAAAAAGATACCTTTTAAAGATACATTTCAAAAAGCAATATAATTTTTTGATCAGTATTATGCAGGTCTAATCAGAAGACTGCAGTGGTTGTTCCTAGTTCTCTGTTCATGTGTGTTATATTGAATTTTAGACATTGAGATTATAACTATCATGAAAATTTGGTCAATCAATCTAAAAATACAGAAAGTTCAATTAATGCAAAGATGATATACGTAATATTGAACAAACATAGCCTGTTCATCAAAATTGTAAGAATGCTTAAATTTATTCAGATCAATATTCATAGAAGTTTGAAGTGAATTTATATTTTCTGCTCTCACACCATTTTCATTATTTTATGTCTTCCAGTGTTCCTCATTTTACTGGCACAAACTGTGAAAAAAAGAGTTATAAAGCTGAATTCAGCAATTTTTGCTAAAACCCAGTTTTACATTCACTTTTGTACTCGGCAATATACATTCTACAATCTTTTCATGAAGGAAAAGAAATACTGTGATTTATCACCCAGTCAAAACTCAGTTGCACACCTTGAGAATTGAATGTTTATGAACTTTTCACTGTCTAGATCCTCATCCTGTACAGAATTCAATAAAAATACACTGACTTACATCAATTGGGAAACTATCCTCAATACAGGAAATCTTATCAAAGATATTTTGCAAGCAATAAAGAGACAAAAGTTGAGTTTTCCATTCTGAAGTATTCAGTCAGCTCAGTATTAATATACCTACAAATATCATACATATCTAATCTGATGGAGCTAATAAAACTGTTTTGGTTCCACTGGTTTTACCATTCCCCGCTCAAAAGTAATACCATCTAAAGCAATAACTTTGTTTCTGAATGCAAATAAGGCTGTACAACACGTTAAGGAAGTTTGTTGTGTTAAACTAACAGGTCTCAAAGGACTGGGAATTAGGCGTAAGAGTGAAAAATAATATACTTAGGAAAGGAATAAAGCAGTGTTTCTACTTAATTGATTTTGAAAGTGCTTGACATGGTTTAGGTCAGCTGCAATTCAGTGGCCACTTTCTCTGTTGCGTGTCATCAGTAACATTTTACCTGTGTTGAAAGGGTCACACCTATTTATTTTAAACAGTCAGCTTTAACTGGGCATTCCATATTTCATTTTTTACTGCTCTGCATGTTGGTAAACAGCCTAAAGAACGTTTGAAACATTGTCTAATCTAATGCATTGATCTGGTCAGGAGTAGTTCAGTCCTGAAATGCACCTTTGAATGCAAGTAGCTGAATAAGGGCAAGCACCAAACAATATCTCACTTACAAAGATCATGCTGCACACAAAATTCCCTTAGTAAAAAGCAATTTATAGCAAAATACATTTGCTCCTGGAGAACCAGAGAAAAAAAGATAGGCCATTGTAGTCAAAACCCTAACATTTCTCTAAATTATATAAACACCTTTTTCCAAAACTTATGAGGTAAGGAGGAAATCAAATGAAATTCTGCCTCTTTCAAAAAAGGAAATTATACCTGACATATGTCAAAACTTCATCCCAAGAAATATAGCAGGGTGGATTATAAGAGAAATGATCTCTACACTTTTGCAGCCAATTGGTGTTGGCTCCAGCTCAGGTATGTGACAGGAGGTCACAAACTTGAATTCCCTTGCTAAAGTGCTGACTTGATAGAAAAATTTGAACTTCAGTTATAACCAAACTGCTTCCTCCAGGTAAGAGCCTTTTATCTAGTTGCATGCTCTGTAAACCCTCTCTTCTGTAAAGATCTGCATTTGTGTCAAAATCACTACAAACCACAGTCAAGGGCCAGCAGTTAATTGACTGATTTATGTTGAAAATGTTTCCTAGTAAAGGATTGATATGAAGGCTTCATTATTTTATTTTTTCTCGTACATACTGTAGCACACGAATTCTAATCCCCATGAAAGCAATCTTTACTTACAATGCAATTGTTCTATGGATATGCAAATTTCACAGCAGAAGATCTTTCCTTGTTCTTTTACAAAAAGTCCTGGAGAACAATACCTGACCATAATTTAAATACAGTTTCTTTAAACAATCCAACTTCTTATGAGACTGCTTTCATAACTGACTTAGTAATGAACAGTCTGAACGCTTTGCGGGTAAGAATGTACAATATTTTCTTTTCTTGGAAAGTATATTTTATAAAGATCAAATATCTGGACTGAAGGCAATAACAGAGGGAAAGCAAAGTAAAATGTCATCAGGAAGGGTCTAACTAAAGGGTTTGATTTGCTTCCTTTTCTTACTCATTTTTTATATTAAAGTCTAAAACTGTGTGCTAAGCACTAAATAGAGTTTGTTGTGAAGCCGGGTTTTACAGGGTTGGTTGTCACTCCCTTTTACTATGACATTATGCTAATGTAAACATGGAGTGACTGACAACAGATTTCTTATATCCAGAAATTTAGAAAAAATGGGACACTTCCAGTACAAAGCAATGTATCTTTCAAGAGGATTATCTCAGATGTTCTTCAAAGTAGGCCTCATTACTGTTTGAAGATTCTACTTATACAGAAACGTTACGGAGGATTTAGTGTCACTGAGCTAATGTTTATGCCTGAACAATACTTCTTCATCAAACCTTTCCCTAATGGTGAAGAATGGTAACATTACTACACAAGTAAAGCTGAATAGTGTTTTTCACTAATAGTAGTGGAAACCTACTTTTAGAAAAAGTAATCTAGTCTCGGGGCACGGGAACTCTGGATGTCGACTGCCTAAATGTGAGACGCTGTTTATCTCCTTGTGAGGAGGGACCGTTCTGCAGCTGAAAAGCCAATTGTTTTGCTTTATGTGCCAAAAAATACTCGCTGCATCTCCGTGTGTGTTTTCTTCATCCAGTGTTCTATGCTATCCCCAAAAGCTCTGTCCTTAGTTTAGGAGCACTTTCAGCTTAGCCTTACTGTTCTTTCCAGGGCCATGGACTACAGCTACAATATTAACCCAACATGGGCTTGTAACTGAGCTGTTTTGCAGTGCTGGATTCTGGCTAATCAATTTAGTTGCTCCTTATCTACTGCCGTCTTCCCATAGTCCCTTCCAGGCTGGTCTTCTTGCCTATTGTCTGCTTCTTTTCCCTTCAATGAACAACACTAGTTCAGTGCTGAAATCCCCCATTCTATTTACTGAGTTGGCCGCATTTCTGGCTGCAGATGCGTCAAGCTTGAAGAAAGAAAGCACCCGATAGAACGTGTTTCAGGATGTTACAGGTTGCTCTAAAGAGCTCCACTTTAAATGTTTTGAAAGCCCGACTCTGGAGGCATCTGATTCAGCTCTCCATTCCCATCATGCCATCTCCAGAAAATTATAGAAAATATAGATTCTCTGTATGGGACCTTGATGTGTGAAGGAAACCAATTAGCTTGAAGCTGAATAGCTCTTTAGTCAGCCACCAAAACAAGAAAGCAAAGAGTATTCAACCTCATATATGATGTTTTGGATTCATGCCATATTTTGTAGCCTGCACTTCAGTATATCTGCAAAACAGGGATTATTAGCACAAACCAAGCAATGCAGCAGATGTACAATATTAGCAATAACAAGTATGCATGCCCCCCTTGAGAACAACTCTTGATTGTGGCTCATTTGTATATAAAGTTGCAAAAGAATTTTCCAGCAGGAACTGATGTCTCTAGAAGCAAAATTACAGCATTTCCTTACAATTCACACTAGTCATGGAGAGTTTCACGAATACTAACAGTCAGAACAGATCATCACAATTTAAGCTAGGGATGTGCTAAGCGGAAACACATATTCTGCCAAACAGGAATTAGTTTTAACTGAAAAATCCCATTTCTACATAGGTGCCCAGAAAGGACAAACATGTCTCCCACAGCATGAAACAAAACAACTTAAAAGGAGCACAGTTTAGTGCAATGCTGCAAGCCGCGAGGCATGCCTCTAGAATTTCTCAAGCCTCCCATTAGTGAGGGGAGCACATACTTAAACTCAGCAACTGGCATGTGGCCATCCACAGCTAGCTAAAGGTAAGCCTGGTGCTTTGACCTTAGCACTGATGCTCTAGGTCACTTCTGCAAGGAGGATACAGGTAATGCCATTTCCTAAACAATATCAAGTATTCCTGAGCTGTAATGAATTTGGTACATATAACTCACCCCACTGTTCGAGCAATAGAAAAGAAGAACCATGGGATGCAGAAAATGCAGTCACCCTTTCTTTGTCTCTCTTCCTATCGCTTTATTTAATAACACTGCAAAGGAGAAGACAAAGATCACTATTAAAAAATCTAGGTAGGGAAGACAACCGCTGCCTGAAAGAGTCCAGCTGTGCGGCCTTGTTTCTGCTTTCTGGCACATTTTGTGCAAAGTAAGTGAAACTGAAAGCTTACAGTAAAAGCCCGGTGAGCTGCGAGGTTTCCTAAGTTGTTTTGCAGTTCATAGGAGGGTAGCCCAGACGAGAAACAGAAGTGAAAGCAGGGAGAAATTTGCATACAGAGTGCAGATTTCATTGTTCGAGGTGAAGCTGCCCTTGATTTGCTTCAATCACTGCAACAATCAGCCCAGCCAACTGGTTACACGCTCTCCATTGTGCAAGGGTTGGCTAGGAAATGGCAGGCTCAATGAGATTTGCTTTCCGCCTCGCACTCTGGGGAGCAGGGGCAGTTCACCCACTTGACAGACAGAGGGGCAGACGGGCCTCCCTTTCCAAGAAACAGGAGAGTGGCTTGCTTGCTCTTGAGCGGCGGTATTGTCACCCTGAAGGCAGGAGCATATGCGGCTGGAAACAGGGCAAAATACTCCCCCCTTCCCCGGGGAGGAAAGGTGAAGATTTAAGCCAAGTGAATTGACTCCACAGAAGGCTTTAAATAATTAGCCCTCCAACAAACTACTCACACCTTGGTGACTCTTAATTAACTTTTCCTGGACCAAGCAGGTGAAGGGCCATACAAAATATATCCGTGCATAAATGGCAATTGAAAAAGCTATAAGAAAGGGAAAAAATCCAAGCTGTGCTAAGGATATGTAAGTAGTTGTCCTTTGCTTGTTAAAAAGGACTTCAGTGTTGCTGCTGTCCTAGCAACATAGTCACAGCTGTAAACATAATAAGCTCTCAAATTGAAGTATAATCATGATCAAACAGAAGGCACACAAAACAGATTCTCCCTCCCCCCTGCCCCAGCGTTCCTAATGGGTTTCGGTTGATAGGTTTTTCCTTGGCCCACCCTGGTTCGATTTGAAATGCATGGATGCAAACACTTCACTCAGCTGTTTGCCTAACTTGTTAGAAAGGCTAAAACTCAACATTTCATAAGTTGCATAGTCTTACTCTTAGATCTGCTTCCTGGAGCAGCAAAAGAAGTCGCTGTGGTAAAAGGAAGGTTTAAAAGTAGGGTAAGTCTCGGAAAGTGTTTGTAAACTGGTTTATTATGACAATTTTCATAGTTTCAGGAGTGAAAGAACACCCTGTGGCTGAGGCTTAGAGGTCATGGCTGCAATAGGTTTGGAATTTTTTTCTTTCTTTTTTTTCTTCTTAATTGCAACCATTATTATTTGGGCACAGCCAAAACTTATTGCTGGGAGCACATACAAAGAGTTAGCCAGCCAGTGTATTACTACAGACAGTAATCAGCAGCAGGCCACATTCAGATGCCTAAATTTCTCCTTCAAAATATAAGTGAATTATGCTCCAAATGTTCACTGATTATTGGTGAAGAAATCTCAGTCAACAACAGTCTAACTCTTTCTCCTAGTCCTACACGCTAGAATTATGTCATATGCACCCCTGAAAAATATACACTGAGCTTGAAGTAACTGTGGGAAATACAAAGACTAACCTATAGACTACAAGAGTGAGGGAGAGATTCTTCAGCCAAACAAAACACAAAGGAATGTATACTTGAAAACAGAGAAGTAAAACCAGTGCTATCGAAAGGCTGAATCCCCCAGTGAAATAAAATATCTAGGAGTATAATTTAATAGGGTAGAAAGCAAAGTAAGCATTTTACACCTCTATTAAATTCTCCTTACAAGTTTTCTCTGCAAACACAGAAAGGATGAGAATTCCATTTCCTTTATATGGCTTGTTAAAGTTTTGTTAGTTGTGATTTATTTATACAGGTCTGACTAATGACTTGAAATGAAATGGCTATAGCAGGGAAATGATAAATTATCTCATGTATAACACAGCTTAAAACCTAAACATGTGTTTATAGTTGCTGTTCTGGGATGGTTGCCAAAGGGACATTTTACTTAGCAAGTTATGTTAGCGTAAGTATTTTTTTCCTATAAACAACACAAAAACTCTCCAAAAATAATAAGATAGTATAGGGGGAAAATCTCATTTGCCTGCTGCTAGGAAGCACTAGGAACCACATTTTCAAAAGAATTTCCATGCTATTTTAATTAAAAATCCATTTCTTAATATCATCTAGGTAGAGTTTTCAGAAAAAAGTATGTGTTACCTAGAATATAATCTGGTTACATGATAAAGACAGAATTCCTCAGCACGTGAAACTTTTACTTCTTACAAAGCCAGTTGTAGTGCACAGAAGGAGGTTGTGCTTTGCTTTTCAGAGAGTTAGTTGAAGAAGTGACCTACAGTCACACCACTATGGACTAGTGAGAACACATGAATTTCTTCACAATCCATTGAGATAAAGGAAGAGAACCGAAAATTCGTGATTCCTGCTCCTGAAGATTCGTTCTGCAGCAGTGACCATAATATTCTTAAATTCAACATTCTTAAAGTGAGGAGAAAAAAAATCCACAAAGTCCATTATGTAATATTTATCATAAAAAATCTTTACTCCATAAAGCTCTTTATGACACAAAGCTTGACAGTAACTTAAAAGGGAATAACAACCAAGTGACAACTGTCACAATTACAAGTTATTGAATCAGAAGCCCACAGTAAACATATGCTCCATCAAGCTACTGAAAGAAAAGAAGCATTCTGCAGAAGCAAAGTCATGTTCAACTTAAGAAAATGGAAGAGATTAAAGTTCAGCAAACTAAATGTAAACCGTAATAAGGCAGGCCGGAAAATATTTTGCTGAGCAACTAGCTAAAGGCATAAAAACTATTAATAAAAACATTTTCAAAACATCAGAAGTAGGAAGCTTGCCAGAGAGCCAGTGGGGCCAACAGATAATTGAGTTGAAAAGGAGAACTAAAGGAAAAAAAGACAGAAAAGCTAAATGTACTCTTTGTATCAGCATTCATGGAAGAATCTGGAGGGTTCCCATACCAGAGTCTTGTCGTGGAGGAACTCTCCAATCTAAGCCTTATAAAATGGGTTTTTGAACAAATGAACAGAAAGAACACCATAAAATCATGAGCATCAGAGGGTTATTTATCCAAAAAGCTTAAGGAAACTCAAATAAAAATAAATAGTTTTAGCCCATCATTTAAATCAGCAAGATAACAGAGTTGACACAAAATTTCCAGGACTGCCAAACTTGGTACGGACCACTAAAAATATTGAGTGATGATGAGCTGAATTCATTATTCATAAATGAAAAAGCAGCCTACATTGCAAATAAAAATAACCTACTTCTACATGATGATGTTCTTTAAAGTTGTTGGAAAAAACATCTGGGGAGCATTGTGGACAATTCGAGGAAAACATCAGTTCAGTGCTAGAAAAAACATTCAGAAAGTTCAAATATGATAAGAAAGCAACAGAGAAAAACAAACAAACACAGCTCAGAAAACATTTCGCTTCTCTACTTGAATACTGTGTGCAGTTCCAGTTTCCTTATCTCACAAAAGATATAGTTAAACAAGAAAGGATACAAACACTGGAAACAAGACCAGAGGTGCTGAGCAGCCTTCCTGAAAGAAGTACAACGTAATAAGAAAACAGAGCAAGAATCTTCAAGTTTGGAAAAGGACATGCAAAAGATAGTATAACTGAGGTCAACAAAATCATGACTCATAAGACCATGAATGAAGTTGTGATCTTTCTCAAGGTCTGCAAGTATGAAGTCATTCCAAGAAACTAACAAGTAGCATGATTGAAATCCAAATAAAAGAACTTCTTATCACACTGTGTTAGTTGTGCCACAGAATGTGGTGTATAGCAGCAATAGATATAAATTAGTAACAGAATAGATGGAGGACAGGCCATGAGCAGGCTAATAAAGTCAATGGCCTGAACACAAACTATGACAAAAGAAGTCCCTGGATTGCTAACTGCTTGAAGCCAGGAAGCCACAAAGAGAGAACTGTTCTGCACCTGCTCTTTCTTTAATATTCACTACTGATGACCACCGAGATAGGATACTAGGCTAACTAGATGTTTGATCTGAGCTGATGCAGTCATTTTTACTCATATTCTTAAGTACACTAAGTGAAAACTGGTGAGCAGAAGACCAAGAGATAAAAACAAGGAATGACTGATGTCTATCAAAATCAAGAAAGCTGTGAAAAAATCTGGCCTAAAAAGACAGGCATTGTCACAAAATGAGGTGTTAGAAGAGGGGAGACTAGACCAAGCTGACCTTTTAAAAAAAGACAAGTATTTTCTAGGCTTGGATGGGTCACCGCACTGAAGGGATCCAATGGTTCTGTCCTGGCTCACAGAGCCACCAGGGGTACCTTTCTGCTACTGCGAACCGAGAAATTGAACACAGTAGTTTTGCATAGATGCAAATAATAACATCCTAACTTTTTAAGGCAGCCTTGTGGGAAAAAGGGGTGGGAAGGAAAAGGAAAATAATTCCATTCTGTGAAGAAATAAAATATTGTACAGTCGTTGCTGAAATACTAATAAAATTATATATTGTCCCAGTAATTAAAGTCATTCCACTAAATTATACAGAAATGTATACTTTATTTTTAATTCTGGAAAGTAGCCCCAGTGAAAGGTGACCTTTCCTGAAAGGGTCAGTAGGTTATGAGGAAGCTGTTTAACTTGCATGATCCTAGGATTAAAACAAAGGTCAGGATATAAAGCTAATGGGGGACACATCTTAACATTTGTTTTGTGGTGAGATTGTTGTCCTTTATCTCTTAATCAGTGTTTTCATAATGAACATTCACAGTCCATTTCTCTCAGCAAGAAATTCTTCTATTCTCAGACACTGGTCTGTTAGGCACTTCCATTCTTTTAGTCATGACATTTCCTTGTTTCATTAAAGACAGCTTTCATTTCGGAGTCCCAGCATGGGTTTGTGTTTGGAGGGAGGGAGAGGAGATCAGCTCACAATATTAATAAAGCCATGCATGGTTCCAGCTTGCTATCTTTAAATTTTACCCTGCAAGGACAATTGCTTTCCATTAAAAATAATAATAATAATAATAATAAATTCTAACTTTGTTGCCATTGCGAGTCAATCTTTCTGATCACTTTCAGCACATACAGCTGAATGTTTTCATGCGGTTCTGGGTGATACAGTTCTCTCGTTGTTTCAGTATGCGTGGGAGAGAGATTTGTGTGTCCAAATGTACTTGCATTATCTCTATGCCTGGAAAGGGCCACTGAGGCTGTAGCAGGCAGCGACAGGGCCACTTAATTCTTTCATCTTCCCTGTGATGATGTATTTAGCGGCACACTGTTTCTGTTAATGTGCTTCTCCAGCGTTAACCTTCACTGTTCCTTAGGAGCCTCTTGCAGCAATATCAGAGATTCCCTCCACATTTTATGTACTGGTCTGCCAGAAGGATATTTTCATACATTGATTTTCAGAGAGACGAAGGTACCAGGTCCTAAAGGAAACTGGGCATTGGTGACACACAACGCTACAATCCCTAGAAGTGAGGTGATGAACTCTGAGAGTGTGTGACAGTCTGGGGGGCTGCCCAGGGCTGCAAGCTGCATCACTGCCCTCTGCTCCCTGCCAGATGGGTGCTGGGTGGTGTGGTCGAGGAGGGACTTCTCTTAAAAATTTGGCAGCTGGTAATTCCAGTTTCCATGCTATCCACGCAGTTTGTTTGAAGTTCCCACCTCCTGACCCTCCTAAACTTGTCTCAGGTTACAGGTCCTCCTGTGGTTGTTTAATTCATCATTTTAATTAGATTCACTGCCACTGGAGATGTATTTACCCTGGATGTGACTGCTACCTCTGCCTTCATTTTTAATATCAGACAACTTAAAGGAAAAAAATACATTGGTTTATTCTAGGAAAATGAAAGTGAAGGTCTTGACTGGGGAGTTTGAGATAGGGTCACAGAGAAGCATAAAAGGATAAAATTCAATTTACTGTATGCTTAAAAAAATATTTCCGCCTTAGATGCCCAACTGCCTTTCTCCTAGAATTCCTCCTGACCAGGCTTTACCCAAAAACCAGTGGGAGAGGCAGGGAATTAGGCTCCCTTCCACCCATGGGGCTGAGCTGGTTTTCCCTTCTGTCCACTCCCGCAGTTCAAAATTGAACCACCTTTTTTTCTGCTAACTGTTTATTATTCTTAATTTGGCTTATGCTGCCACTCAAATGCAAACACATATTCCTTTCCATATACAAGGAATAAGCAGGGGGGAATCTGAGTGAGGGACAGAGCTGCATTAAGTTTACTATTAAAGCAATTTCAAAGGTGCCACCATATCCCAACTGCTATAGCAGTGTCCTACTTGCATATTATAGGGAATATCACTGTGCATACCTCTTAAAACGCTTTCAGATCAAGATCATTTAAATGATCAATGATAATTTCTAGCACACATCTATGAATGGAAGCAGCACGACACAGCAGCAATACAGACGGCAGGGTCCTCTGATACAATTCAGTTGAAAAGCCAGTTTCTCCATCCTTCCTTTTATGAATGCCAAGGATATTAAAAGATTAGAGTATGAATTCTTTCTTTTTCAATCAAGTGCCTTATGGATGCTATCGGTAAGCATAGCAATGGATACTTTATCCATCCTAGATGGCCTCAGGTGTAAAGTAAATGCCTAGGTGCTCACCTCAGTACCACTTTGTGTATTAAGTGTCTGCTCTGATGCTAGCTTTTGAATTCCTTTCCTGAACTTCCTGCCTGCTCATCAATATATCGTACCTATGGTCAGCCTTCCTCTGGTGCCCAGTGTCCGCATGGAGAACGGGATTTTTCTTATGCTTTCCTTCTCGAAAGGTACAATTGGCGTTTTTGCAGTATTTAATAGAATAACCACATCCTGAGGAAGATGGAGAAAATAGAAACTAGATAGATTTAAGCTGACCTCGCAGCTGTCACTAGCAAGTAGTGCCAGGACAAGAAAACAGGGAAGTGATGTAACTGAGAAAATTCAGTAGCAAGGCAAAAAATGTGAACAAGAGGTAGAGAGAAAGAGGAAAAGAGAAAACTCTAGGAACCACAATGAAAAATGCACAAATGCAGAGAAATAATAATGTCAGCCCTTACAGACAGATTAAGAAATGGGAACCCAGCCAACACAAGGAATGGAAGAACATTCTAATTGTTTTTTGAGAGATATGGCAATGGGCCATTTAGCCTACTTGTTTTTACCTTGGGTCATTGCCAAGACTGGACAATTAAAAGGATATTTTTGTCATAGAACCAGTCATTTTATTTCACTGCTGTTGAAAAAAGTGTCACTACCAACTGCGCACACTGATTTAATCTGTAGTTGTAGGATCTTGTGAAGCAAATATCATTTGCTACAGCGCAGAAAGCTCAGACATGCAGCATTGGTGTCGGTGATCTTTTCATCTTGAGGAGTCTGCAAATGAAAGAATCATTAGAGCATGTAAATGGAATCTCACCTTTTTTACCTCTCCTCACCAAGGAAATTCTAAATTCAAAGGGCTAGCCAAATTTTTTATGATCACTTACACTTTTCCTCTCTCCCATTCAGATTGGTGGCCTTTCAAAAAACACAATGAATCTTTAAATAGCACCTTCTGAAAGGGTCATTCCATTCATTTATTTTCCATCCAAAGCTAAAGAATGGATGGAGGTGAGTCTGTAGTATTTTCCATTCAAGACTATTACCACATCTGTTTTCCAAGGCTCTTTTTAAGAGTTTCTATGTTTAGCAAAGAAGTTATTTTAGTTGTATCAGATCCCACAGGATTAAAACGCTTATAACACTGAAGTTTGACTGAGGTAGAGCTTTCAAGAATCAGAAAATTCAATTTGGGTCAAATGGGCTTTAATCTACTGGAATTAAATAATATATTTATGATATGTACCCCACGTGTGCCTGAGGGAATTAAAGTCTATAGCTCTCCCCCTTCCAAGATAGTATCTTGTTCATTGAGCTATGAGGTCATCTATTGGACATGCTGTTTCATATGAAATCCTTCAGTTGTTGTTGAGTGCAAGTGTGAGAATGACTCCTTTACTTAGTGAATAAGTATTGAACTTGGAGATGGGACACCAGAATTCCAGTAGGGGGAAAAAAAGTCTAAAACTCCCACTTCCCAAAGTGACTTAAGCTACCCGTCAGGAGACCTGAAAGGTGGTTTCAAATAACCTCATCATGTAGAGGATGTAAGTGAGGTATAATTCTAACACATCATTGACTAAAAGGCAAATAATCTTCACATTTTTTCCAGCTGAAATGATTTGGCAAATTCTAGTGGAATTCATCAAGTATTTTAAAACAGTGAATTTGTACTTTTAGGTAAATTCCTTATTTCTCAGAGAAAGGTTTCCTTGCTGTTTGGTATGTGTCCATAAGTGGCTAAATATGTGAAATGTGAAAAAACGAGCATTTAAAAAAAAATTACATTCAGAAGAGTCTTTTTTTCATAAATTGACTGTCACATACACAGAGTTTTATAGTGTTAGCAATTTCTTGTGGTTTATTTACATATTTATTAATACTGTAGTTCTTGGAGCAACTGCCTATGCCTGATTAGCTTTGAAAAAAGAGAGAGGGAAAAATTATCTGTAAGGTAAAATAAGGAATTTAAATCTCATTGTCTATGCAGTTTGAAGTAAGAAAAAATAAACTGCTGAGCAGAATATTACAGTTGCTTCTGCCTGAAAATGGGTGGACAGGTTGCTTTCCTCATTCTTCCAACATTTATTTATGAATGGATCAAATCAAAATACACAAAATCAGGCTCAGATCCAAGATCAGCACACCTTATTCTAGCTGTCCTAATTGTTTAGACATACATCCAAGACACATATCAGCAGGTCAGTGACTGCATTTCAAGACTATTGTCAGACAAGTGAAAATTAAATGCAACTGATTTATATTTTTTTAACCTATTCTATTTCATATAGCCATCCTGTCAAACAAACTAGATATAGAAGAAGGCAGCAACAACAACAACAACAACAACAAACAAATTAGTCTTGAAAATGAACTTCTTCCCACTCAGCATCAATGGAACCTTGAAAAATGCCAAAGTCACTAGGGCCATCTAACATGAGGGGAAGCGGAGGAGAAAGAAGGTATGCAGAACAATTTGCTAAGCAACTTGATGCACTGTGCCTCAGTACTCTCTGGCATTTAAAAACCTGTAGTCTCCATAGTTTTCTAGATGCACTAGAAGCTCTATGGGGTCCTGCAGTTTACTTTATCATAGAATCACAGGAATGCATCGGTGGGAAGGGGTCTCTGGATGTCTCCAGGCCGACTCCTGATCAAAGCAGGGCTAATTAGAGCAGGTTACTCAGGCTCATGTCCATTTGAGTTTTGCTTATCTCCAAGGATGGACACTCCACAGCTGCTCTGGGCAACATGTTCCAGTGTTTGGTAGCGTCACAGTAATTTTTTTTTTCTTCCATTGAGTCAGAATTTCCCATGTTCCAGCTTGTGACCGTTGTTTCTTGTCCTTCCACTATGCACCTCTGGGAAGAGTCTGGTCCCATCTTCATTACACAGCTAGTTGAAGACAACAGTAAAATCCCCACTAAGCCTTTTCTTCTTAAGACTGAACAAACCTGATTGTCTCTGATTCTCCTCGTATGTCTTATGCTCCAGCCCTCAATCATCTTGATGGTCTTCCCTTGGATTTACTCTGGTTTATCAGTGCCTTTCTTGCACTGAGAGTTGAAAACTGGGGGCAGTACTCCAGCTGTGCTTTCACAAGCTCTGAGAAATCATTCAGAAGAATCTTGTCCCTGCTGCTGGCTATATTCTTGACAATATCACCCAGTTGGTCTTTTTTGCCACAAAGTGTCAAGGACTGGAGCACGCTCCTCTCCTAGGAGTTTAGCAGCCTGCGCTTAAAGCCAGCTCTCTAACATCGGCACAGCCAGCTGAGAAGCTTCAGCCAACCCTGAAGTTGTTCAAGCCTTACCCTTTCCTGGCAGAGCAGCCTGCCCTTGATGCTTCCTGACACAAGGGTGCATTGCTGGCTCGTGTTCAACTTGGTGTCCACTAAGACCCCCAGGTGCATTTTTCTGCCAGCTGCTTTCCAGCCTGTTAGCCTGAGCCTGTACCCCTGCATGGCATTATTCCTCCCCAAGTGCAGGACTTTGCATCACCTTTTGTTGAACTCTATGATGTTGCTGTAGGACCATTTCTGCAGGCTATTGAGATCTCTCTGTATGGCAGCTATGCCTTCCAGTGTATCAAACACTCCCTCAGATTTGGTACCATATGCAAACTTGAGAAGAATGCACTCTATCCCATCATCCAAGTCATTAATAAAGACATTAAAGTGTATTGGCCACAATATCAAGCCCTAAAGGACACCACTGTCAAGTGGCGGCCAGCTGGATTTTGTGCTGCTGATCACAGTCCTTTGAGTCCAGCAGTCCAGCCAATTTCCCATCCACTTTATCATCTATTTATCTAATCCATATCTCACTAAATTGGCTGTAATGGTAGTATAGGAGTCTGTGTCAAAGTCTTCCTTGTTCTTCATGTGCCTGGAGATGGCTTGGAGAAGGATTTGCTCCATAATCTTCCCCAAGGACTGAGGTGGTACTGACTATCCTGCAGTTCTCTGGATCCTGCGTCTGAAATATAGATATAATATTTGCCTTTTTCCACTCCTTAACTGTGTCTTCCTCTACTATGGGTACTGCTTTACTCCCATAGATCTGGTTGGTTGGCTTTGCCCCCGCCTCAGCAATGTCAGTTCAGTTCTGAAAGGGAGATACCCAGAAATACAAGGAGGAAAGTGAGATACACAAGCCACCTGCACAATGCCTTCACGTGGCTGTCTCACAGGCAGGCTGTGGGCAGAGCCTGTTCAGCTGAAGGAAAGCTTTCCAATAAAAAGAAACTTCAATATGCTACACTTCCCCAAAATACAGCGTAAAGTGTTTCCTAATGCTTAACCAGATAGTTCAACATTATGAACTGGAAAATCAAGGTTACCTTAATATGTGTCTTTCTTATAGAATCTTTAATGACATTGCTCATAGGCATTAAAGTACTAAGTAAGTTCATGGGACTTACAAGTTACATAGATACAACAGATTACACAAAAAAAAACAAATTATTTCCCTTGTCACATTCCTGTCTCTCCTCATAGTAATTCATTCCAAAGAAGTTACAAGATTATTTCTATGAAAGTGTGAAGTAAATCACGTTTCATAATTGGGTTGTGCTGAAGTATAGGAAAATGCAACGCTAAGAAACAAGTAATTTAGCTTTCTGAGTACTGTGTTTAGAATCAGCCAACAATATTAGTGTGTTCTAGCAGAGTGTTCTTTGCTCCATCCTACCAGTCACATATATTGTCACTAAAAATTTATTGGAAAAAGGAGAAACTGGTGAAAAAGTAAGACAGAGAATATAGGTTTCTTTCCATTTTGCTATATCAAAAAAGTGGTCAAAACCATCCACGCTCTTATTCATAGGCAGTAAAGAAATCAGACTGGATCTGAAACCCAGTGGATCTGAAACAACCACTCTATTTCTAACCTCCAGACATCACAGGCCCATATTTTATTCGTAGTCATTTCCAAATCCTCTTCTGTTTGGATGAAATAATGGCATTGGGATTACAATGAATTTATTATAGTGTAATCTACAGAAAGGAATTATATCATTCTGAAAGCAAACAGTGATTTAAGGCACTGAGGACCAATTTTTGCCCTGGTATTTTGCATAAATAATTGTCATTGCTGAGTTTGTGCCCAGATCTAAAAATAGAATTCGGTCCAGCTTTTGGCAAATGATGCCCATGAACCGTTGATAAAGCCTAGTCTGGATGCCAGATCTGATTCTGTGTTCTTGGTCCTACACAGTCCTAGTCACTTTTGTTTTCATACTGAATGTTGTATTCATGTGCTGTTTCTGATCGAGACCACTGATGTAGAAGGCAATATATGAAACTCTGAGTCAATTATGAGAATACTTATCACAGTACGAAAATTTACCTTTACCACTTTAACTTTAATATGTTTATCTAATTCTTTATAATAGTTCTTGTATTTCAGCCATGAGGTAATTAGTGTAGTGTAGCGTTTCCCTTTTAAAAAGTAAACAGACCGGCCCTTGTAACTGGCCTCTGAAGTACGAGATTACGTGGTAAAAATATGTCTGTTAAAAAATGTACTTTTCCTTAAAGCTCTGGAGTGCCATGTAGCAGATGATAGTAATATAAACTGCTTGCAATCATTTCTGCTCTATTACAGTAGTCTCCCTTTCAAATGTATTTGATATTAAATTGCAAGAGAAAGAAGTTGGACAACAAGTTAAGCACGAGCCAGCAGTGTGCCCTTGGGGCCAAGAAGGCCAATGGTCTCCTGGGGTCCATTAGGCAGAGTGTTGCCAGCAGGTCGAGGGAGGTGATCCTGCCCCTCTACTCAGCCCTGGGGAGGCCTCACCTGGAGTCCTGTGTCCAATTCTGGGCTCCCCAGTCCAAGAGAGACATGGCACTACTGCAGAGAGTCCAGCAACAGGCTGCAAAGATGATGAGGGGACTGGAGCATCTCTCCTGTGAAAAAAGGCTGAGGGAGCTGGGCCTGTTCAGCCTGCAGAAGAGAAGACTGAGAGGGGATCTGATCAACGTGTATAAGTATCTGAAGGGGGAGTATCGAGAGGATGGGGCCAGCCTCTTCTCCGTGGTGCCCAGCGACAGGACAAGAGGCAACGGGCACAAACTGAACCACAGGAAGTTCCATCTGAACCTGAGGAAAAACTTCTTTGCTGTGAGGGTGACAGAGCATTGGAGCAGGTTGCCCGGAGGGGTAGTGGAGTCTCCTTCCCTGGAGATATTCAAAACCTGTCCAGATGTGATCCTGGGCAATATGCTCTAGAGGTCCCTGCTTGAGCAGGGAGGTTGGACTAGATGATCTGCAGAGGTCCCTTCCAACCTCAACCATTCTGTGATTCTGTGAAGTAATTTGAAAAAGAAGTTTAGACCTTAGAACATCAGCAGAGAAATTAAAAACAAAAAATTCAGAAAGCAGCTTTCTTTAAATTAAAATATGAAAGAACCAGGGCAGTAATCTTCATATCTTTCCTCTGCATATGGCATGGTCCTTAGCTCAGCACCTGGAGCATTCAGAGTAGGAAAGAACACAAGGCAAGGTGAACTAGATGTAATCAGGGATTAATTTCCTCCTAGCTAATACCATCTTTTTTTAAACTGAAAGAGTTTTAATTACACTTTTGCACGACAAATTTTCAGGTGAGGTAGATTGCACCTGCATGGACTGAGGTAAATATGAGTCTTGAGTAAGAGAGACTGGAAAACCCGTACCCTGTAAAACCTCTCCATTTTTTAATGGAATTTTTGAATGAAACTACTGAGGCATGTGAGCTCTCCTCAGCCATCCTGTTAGCTCCTAACTACTGGCAAGAGGGAGGCTTTTCCATTCAGCATAGCCAGAGACAGCTTAAATTAATAAAAGGGAGCAGGCCAGTGGTATAATCTGATCTGCAGTAAAGCAGTCTCTGGTCTGGAAACATCTGACTTTAACAGGAATTAAAATATGAAAGTTTTTCTAAACTTTTGCTGCCTTCCTACATCTCTGTGGAGATCTCAGTTTTGTGTTTCATATTACCTTTCCCAGAGTGTTTTGCTTTTGTGCTTTTGTGGAAACTCTCTCCTTCAGGTTGTTGAGATGTTAAGAAAATTAATATTACACATACACATGCACACACTCTATATGTGAACTTTTACATCAAAACATGGAGGGGGTGGAGGGGTGAGGGAAAAAAACCTACCTTTTAATGATCCAGACTACAATCACACATTGCTAACTGGAGCAGTATTCTGCTGCCTCAAAAGTAGGCATGTAATGGCATCCTTTCATTCCAGGTAATTGGATCTGTTAAAATATTTTTAAATATCAATGAGTGAGTATCACAAATTATGTCATTTGGCAATACTTGAAATCTCTTTTCCCTCAAGGGCAGCAGCAGGGGCACCAAATTTGGACCGTGCTAACAAGACTGCTTTTAACAGCCTAAGTGGTCTCTCTGCAAATTGAAAATCTCTTAATCTACTCTTTGGATTTTACAACACAAACCCTAAGTATTTTTCTCTATATTTCTTGTTTTATATGTACTGAGAAGACGCAAGAAGCTGCTTTTAAAATATAGTTCCCAACTGCTACATATCAGCTTTGATAGTATAGAAAGAATGTGGATAGGTACTTTCTTTTCCAGGAGGTTTTAATTAGTGCCAGAGGAGCCATAAGAGGGTGCACTCTACTTATGCCTATGCAAAAACTCTTTGGGATTTTGGTGGCAATTTCCCTTCATATTAGTCAACCTGCGATATTCTTCTGTACTCCTACTTTTACTGCTTACATGAATACTCTTTTTTCTCCTTTTATTTCTATATTTCTTCAAATGTGCCCATAATATCCCCTTAACCTTTGAGATTTTTAACAGAGATCCCAGTAATTTTGGCTGATCTTTTGTCTGAGATACCTACTGAATTTTGATGACACGTGACAGGGGACCGCGTGTTCCCACACAAATTGTATTACCGTAGCATAAGTTGCTCTGTGCAAGCTGCACTCAGCAGAGCAAAGCTCTGATGCGTAAACTGTCTGGAGCAGAGATGCTCACATCATTTGTAACAGTGACTCTGGAGCCTCCCATTGGAAAGTGTCAATACTTTGAGCCTTGCAGGGTGAAGGACCTCAGGCCTCAACGACCGCTGCCCAGCAGCCTGCCCCGCTGCAGCCTCCATGCTGAGTTACCCAGCCCGTGCTGGCTGGCTGGCCAGAGGAGATCAGCACAAGTGCCTGTTGGAGATGGCTGAAGTTAGTGTCTACCTGTGTCACCCTCACCGTGCTTCAACCTCTCAGTGCCATCCATGAGGACTTGAGACCCTTTCAGGTCACCAGCCTCACAAGGGGTTCAATCCAGTTGCCGAAGCATAGGCACTGAATACCTTCTGAGATGGTTGCCAGAAGGTCCCTGAAATATCCAGGCGATTTTCTCCAACTGGGATACTGTACATCCTTATTGAGCAACATTTAGCAGGACCTTTATACAATGATATCAAAATACTTAAAACAACTTCCTGCTTACACAACAGTAGTATCCGTATCCACAGTCAGAGTTAAGAGTCCATTTATAGATTTGCAAATAGAGGAAGAGAAAAGTTATTTTATGATTTGTTCATAAAAATAATCATGAAGAGCAGCTAAGAATCTGTTCGCTACTAGACAATGCTTACTCAGCCAGAGTTTCTGACTAGGTTTGGAAATCTGACATGATGTTTTCTTGATTTGACTTTCACTACCTGCTTTCCTACTCTTTTAGACCGTCTCAAGGAACAGTTTCCTCAGTCACGGCTTTTGCAATTTCTTTCCAAGCTGATTTACTATTTTTAAAAAATTTGCCTGCTTTCTAAAGCTTGTACAAGGACAGCTGGAGGTTAATATAGAATACTGGGTCAGTTTTGATCCTCCCCATGTCTGCTTGTGTCTTTACTATTATAGATCGGTTATTACAGAAAGAATTAAAATGGAGCCAACCTGACTGTATATGCAGTCGTCTCCTGATCACTGGTTGCTTTCCTTTCTGTGCTATTTGAATCTGCAGGCATATGCGTTTTCCCCTAATACGTTTATGCAAATTTGCTCCATTTGCTACTTGCAAGTGTTCACAACATGACAAGTATTGTGACATATTTATGTGACATACCTTTTGAAGACATGATAGGGACATTACAGCACCACGTTTGCGATGTTATAGAGGAGGGTTGTCATACTTTCTATTCTAAACTGATATTTTTAGAGGGTTTATAATCCTGGAATGAAAAATCTTTTTGGACCTTAGTTTAACATGCATGACTGCAATAACATATTTCTGGATACAATGTGAGAAAATATGCCAATGAACATGATTTGCAATAAATGGGGTTTTGCCCATGTCAATATTCTGCAGTTTGTAGCTGATTTTAACTCTACTATAGCTACATAGCTGTTAGGATATAAATGTGTGCACATCTGTGGCAATTTATATAAAAATAAAGCATTCTTGTAAGTCGGAAGAATGAATGCCCCTATGTTGCAGGTGTTTTTAGACAAAAGATGGTAACAATTCAGAATGCTACTAATACTATATGGAAAAAATAGGAAAAAATAGAAATCAATGCCTTGCTGCTGCAAGATCTCATATGTTTCCTCTGACACTTAAGCACATGTTAAGGATGTTGCACATACAATCACTATTTTTTAAGTTTTCATGTTTATGTTTTTCAAGTATACAGAAATGTTTACCCTCGGAAAATACTTCTAACCACTTGGAGAATCAGTTTTGACAAATATCACGTCTCCCTCACTTAACAAGAACTTAGGCCCTGTCCCATTTCTCACATAGCATTACCACTTCCTTTTGCTGGCCCCAAAGTCTATGGAATTTTTTAATTCTTTTCAAGGTACTTAATATCTGAGGAATGGATGATAGCTAGAAGTCATTCACCTTAAGACATCATAAGCTGAGGAAGAAAACACCTGTCAACATCCTCTGAAACCTGTCTGAGAGAAAAAGCCAGAGTCAGCAAAACACAGAGTGGATTTCTGTTTACCACGTGCCTCTGCAAAAACCTGTTGTTGTCAAATTCCAGTGAAAAGTTGCTCCTATTACAAGGTGAACAAAAATCTTCACTCCTTGTCCATATCTAAAAATAGTCAACACACCCAGCAAACTAGTAGTGTCTTAATACACGGTTTTGCCTAGAATATCATGGTATTGCTCAGGTCATTAGTGAAAGCAAGTATCAGCAGAGTTTCTATGATATCACTTAGTCTCATTGCCCTATTTGCTCACAGGAGAAGCTGAAGTGGTGTAGCAAGCACCTACGACCTGGGCAAGCAAAGCTATCCTTTAATGGGTGGTAGTTTGAAGCATGCCCTCTGTTTACTAGCACCCTTTCTTCTTCTTCACTTAAGCACCATACCTTCAAATGACCTTCATGTACGTACAATACCGTATCACGTCACAGCTTTATGTCGCAGGTCAAACCCAAGCACTCTCTTTCAAGGACAAGTCAGCTGTGAAACACAGGCAAGTGAGTTCACAGCTCCCCCAGCCCAGAGCCTGGGCTTACGGCTAAGCAGTTCTGCACCTTTGTAGACTTCCTAACCCCTGAGGTGCTTGGGCTCATGTCTTAAATAGAAAGTTGCCTGAGTCACTAGCTTTAGGCACTTACTCACATTAAGGAGCATCAGAAAATTGGCTTCTACCTACTAGTGAGGGAAACCTTTCACAAAATAGAGTGTGGATGGGAGCACTGGTCCAGGAATGGGGGAGAATTGCATGAGCCCACAGCCCAGGAAAGAGCACAAAGCACCGGGACACAGGGCATCCTGGCAGAGTGCACAATCTCTCCTCTTGTCCCGTGACCAGGAACACAGGAGTCATGCATCTGGAAAGAAGAAGAGAAAAGAGGGAATTTATCCTAAAATTTAGAGAACTCAGCTGGCCAAGGGGCTCCTTTCTGGTTCCTTTCCCTGCTACCTTAAAGGATAAATAGAGGAGGGAGGTTCCCTCCCTGCTTCCATTTCTTCTGTCTAGAAGAAGTTCAGAAACTGCAGTAAGATCTTCATGTAACTTCCTCCAGATGTACACACACACAGAGGCTGAAGTATACCTAAAAATCAAATTTCTACCTGGGGTAAGTGACATAACTAGACGATCATTAGGAGAATGGCAGGACGTAATGTCACTCTTTTCTTCAAAATAAAGCCAGCCGTACTCTTTTAGATATCCATAGGGCAGCCTATACTTCGGAATGCATGTTGGTGTCCTCTGCTTCCTATTGGTATGCTAAGCCTTCGGAAATTAAGTGTACTGGCTCTTCCTCTATGATCTGCCAAAAAGACTACTTTTCTCCTTTGAATTTAAGAAACTAGATTTCCCCCTCCCTACTCTTTCTTTTAGGCAGGGAGTTTGGACACCTTCCTTCCTAGCCATGCTCTCTACCCTGAATAAACCACACTAAAAATGACTTTTGGGGATAATATGATTTTGCCAAATTATCTCTAGCTAACTTTTCTCCTTTTAAACTGATACCTTCTTTTAATGTTAAGAATAAAGGGTTCATTATATGAGGTAAGAATTTATGAATTCTTCAGATTAAAAAAAAATTGCTCATACACATTAAAAAGTAAAGGCTCTGTTATAAATCACAGTCATACACAGGAAAAAAGTCTAAGTTTTGGAGTTTCATGCGAGTCACTCCAGCCTGAAGCAGGAATAGTGGTGATGTATCTTCTTCATTCTCTTATATGGAGATTTTTCACAAAGCATAAATCAACACTCCTGCATGAGAAGACAGTCCTCTTAGTCTCCATAAACACGTATGCGCACTGGTAAACTATGCCATAGTCCACCTGCTACCATGGCATTGTGACCACTCACACTAGGTGAGTAGATCAGAGAAGCCAATCAACAAATCTCAGGTGGCTTGAGGAGGTTAATACACAGAATATCAAGAGCCAGGTTTTTGAAGAGGCTCCTGGCACATCTTGTGTTTTTAATGATTAGGATCTCACCCTCAGGACTGTGTGTTACCAGCTCAGTCCTTGTAGCAGGGGATAGGAGCAGATGGCTTGGCAAAACCAAAAGCCTCTTCCCTTTTCAAAAATTAAAGATTAATTTGTTATTTTCTTCTAACAAGAAATTTCATGCCAATGAACAGTGTTGAGCTGACAACCTGATATTTCTCTATCCATCTTCTGTACAGACATAAGCATAACCCTCCTTATGCTAACCCAACAGATTGTCTATATCCTCCTATATTTCAGCACTCCCATCTATTTTGCCTTTGGCTTCTCTGGTATGGTTTCCAACAAGGATGCTGTCACCATGTATATGTGGATGTATTTGTTTGTTTTTCATGATATGGGCAATAGTCTACTACAAACTGTCCAGTTATATCATATAGATCAGCCATCTGGCTGAGTATTAGTTGATGGCAATATTTTTCAGTTGCTATCACTCTGGGCTAGACATGTAACATGAGCAGCAAAACCTTCTTATTGCATAACCAATCCCTTGGTCACCGGAAGCAGTCACATTCCAAGTGGCTGGATGGAGCAGTACGTAACAGAGGCACTTGTCAGAATATTAGAGAAATGCAAATGGTGAAAATAGAATTAACTCTTTTCTGCACTGGAGGAGTGGGAATTAACTATGGCACATAACTTTCCTGTTGGAACTTGTCATTTTCCAGTATGATCATGATATGCAACAACAAAGAGTTCCTGCAATTTGGTGTAAAGAAATCTATTTTTGTAACTAGTCAGTATAGTCGAAGCCAAGACACACAATTATTGAAATAACTTTTTTTCTGAAAAATGACAACAAATATTTAAGTGACAATATTTATCCAACACTAGCAGTTCTTTTTAAGGTTTTTCTAAGGCCCACACTCCAAAATCTGTACCTTTTTGAGCCATGAACCCTTATAGGAGGTCATTAAGCATATAGGCAGTGGAACTGCACAGCTGCTCCTCCAGTCATACTAACCTCTAGACAGATGCTCTTCATGTTCGTTTGCTGTGATGAATGCCAGAGAAACTATTAGGGAACGGATTGACTTAGACTGCACCACAATCCTTGGAGAACTGGTTTTGGACTATAAGAAGAGCTGAGTGGTCACAGAGGGAGCTACAGCTCACAACAGAAAGAATTGACTCTCTGTAGATTTTCCCTTCCGGCATTTGAGAATGCAGCCTTGCTTGGAGTGCCAAAAACAGGATAGCCAGCACTAACAAGCATTTCCATTATTTCTGTGCTTGCTTGCTTGCTGAATTTGCTGCAGCTAGCTTGATGGCTCCGCGTCACCCCAATCTGATTCGCAAGAGATTCCAAGGCATTTCCGTATCGATCCCATGCTCATTCTCTGGCTGCTGCAATCTGCTACTGTATCTGTTGGGAATCTTAACAAGCAGCAATGGGAGCGCTCCAGGCAGTGAGTCATTCCCCATCACACCCTTCCCAGTCTGCAGAGGAGGCCTGAAGACAACTTAGTTGTTACGAAACTGAGAGATCACACCTGCTCCTCTCCTCTGAGGCTCACAAGAAAGATCACGTGCCATCAATGGATTTGAGTCCGGGGGCCTGTCTATCCAAAGAGAGGTGTTATCTGTAGTGCATCTCTCTGGGGGCTTTACTTTTTCAACCTTCCTAGCCACAGCAGATGTTCTTGTTATGTTGTTATTCTGAGGAAGGGGTTTTGTGGGCCTCTCTGGGCTCCTGGGCTCTCTTCCAGCTGCAGCTGTGGAAAAAGGATACATATAATAACAATGGAATCTTCATTCTGTCGTTTCAGCTTACATCATCTTGGCACTGCTGATCAAGGTAGCATTAGTCAGTCTGTCGTAGGGTTTCTGTGGATTCCTTCTCCAAATCACCACCCCTCTGCCTCCACCACCACTCTGCCTTTGCTCTTATTTACCCCTTCCCGAATGGAATGATTTCAGACCTGGGAAATGAGGAGTTGTTTCTCTGCTGATCACTGCACATTTACTCAGCTAATACTTCCTGCATGTGCTAACTGTGACACTTTCAAAACACAGAAACATGATTCCATTTAGTTTTGCCTTATCCATGCAAAAGTCTTGCAACCGGTTATTTGTAATTTAAAAAATACCTATGCCAGTCTTGATTCTATGGACTGTTTCTTTGACTTATGCCTTCTATAAAAAGCAAAATCTAAGTCATTCATACCAATGACTGGAAGATGATTTCAAATTTCTAGATTCCATCAATTACTAGGGTAAAAAATTCAACTAAGAAACAAGCACCGAGTTTATTGGCTCCAAACATAGTAGTATAGCAGACATGTAATCTCTAAGTCAATATAAACCTGCACATATATCTCAAGCAGATACATACCTGAAGGATCTCTGCTGCATTGGGAGGTATTCTGAAGGGCACTTGCATTGCCTATCACTGCTTCTTCTCTGAAAGATCCATACAAAAATATGCCCATGCCAACTTCAAGTTGTCATGCAAACAGTTGCTGGCTACGTTGTATGGGCTACTGCTAGAAGGCTCAGGATCTGTAAATATAAAGGATGACGGGACAAGGAAGAGTTGAGGGGGAGGATAACTCAAAGTATGCTATGTAATAATAATGATGATAATAATGGAATAACCTATGTAGTCTCTTTTTCCAAAATTAAAAAAATACAATTTTGAGGCCTGTTATATCATTTGCTTAATTTTGCAGAAGTTTATTAGAGTCCATTTATTCTGAACCTATTATAAAACATTTGGTTAAAATTCAGAAGGCATGTTTTTCTGTGAAGGCATGTGAATAAACATTGAGTTAAACATGTAAAATGTTATAAACCTCATCTGATGTGCTGAGCCTCCACAAAGACTCACAACACTTTGATGGTGCCAGCATTTCTTAAACTATTGCCATCCATGCAGGCATGATTTTAGCCTACTATTTCATTCATCGCTGGAAATGCTCAGACAGGAAAAAAAAAAAACTTTCACCTGATCTTTAAATTTGATTTGTAAAATTTAATCAATGAAATAAATGAAGTTACTATCAGAAGTTCAATACATAACTAATTAAAAAAAAATGAATTCCTTCAGACTGCTACTTCTTATACAGAAACTGTTCACTGAAAATATGGCTTAGCAGGAAAACCAAGGCCACTATTGTACATTGACTTGCATTACATGCTCTTAACCGAAGTATAGAAAAAATAGCTGATAGGAATTGTAGTTAAGCATTGTAGGTCACTGTCTTGATGAATGTGGCATGACAGAATGGTTGAGGTTGGAAGGCACTTCTGGAGATCAGACAAGGACAAAAAGTGATAATAATAATCATTTTTCCTTGTTAGCAACATCTCAAAATGTTTCCATGTATGCATTTGTGCTAAACTTGCATAAACTAAATGTAATTCCTGGACGAGCCTGGAATGGAATTCTCAGGAAAATGAACACTATATTCCTGTAAAAATAGAGAATCCAGAATTATTGCCTTTGGCAGTGAATAAACTATGAAAGCAGAATGTACTCCTGCAATGCTGTTGACTCTGCTTTAAAGATCCAGTATGCTCAAGAATTATTTCACGTAAAGAGGAAGCATCTAGAATAGAGGCAGCTATCCAGACTTATTTTCTTGTTATTCCTCAGTGGCTCCCATTGCTTCCTTTCTTTCTGCTTCCTCTACCTGTACCATTCCTTAGGGAAGCCATTTGCAGCTTGGACAAGCCAACTTAGAGTTATTTTTCTTTCAGCTTTGCTTATGTTTGCTATTTATTCCAACATGTTTCCTATTTTTCTGCCAAAGAGCACTTGACAAAAGCCTTCTAAAGAGAATAATAAGAAAAAGTCTGGACATAAGGTCTTTAGTTTGAATGCTGGCTTCATTTCAACAAATCAAGAAGTGAGTACCTTTCAGGCGACTTTGTAAATTGCAATCTCAACACAAACACTAGAGCCTCATCCTATTACACCTTGGAATACAAGCACTGGTTTCATATGGAAGGAGAATTTTTCTTGCATGTAGAACTTATGTGGAAAGGGTGTTAAGATCAAACATTAATAAACAGACAAGAGAAAAGGCATTTAACATTTATGTGGTTGCATTTTATTGTGACCAGGGTTGAACCCTTCTATTTACAGTTGTGGAGAAAGAAAATATTTTCCTGACCACAGCTGAAGAGAGACCCTGACAGGGCTTTCCTGCTCACCGTCTCCCATGTCATCAGTGTTTTCTGGGAGAAGAATTTGAGGTGGTTTTCCACGTAAGTGGTTACAGCTGTTTCCACAGGATCAGTCAGATGGAGTTTCTGCCTCTGTTTATTTTGGCTCTGATTTTTGACTGGAGCCCGGCAGGATGACAGTGTTTGCTCAGGGTCTGGGGACTTTGGACAAACATTCCAGAATTTCTGACTTCTTAACATTAATGTTTGATGAATTCTGCTCTTAATTTCTTCTGGAAAAATGTCAAGCCCACTGAGGATTACCCTTACTCTTACAGCAGTCTTTCTTTTTTTTTTTTTCTTCCAGCGAAGTATATAAAATCACTTGCTAGTCTATGAAAATGAGCATGCTGTAAAAAAACAGAAAATGCAATTTTCTAAAATTGAAGGGTTTGGTTTTTCTACATTTTTTTTCTTAGTAAGAACATGCTGCCTGACAGGAAATATCCACTAAAGTATATATACAGCCAAAAATTCTGTTAAAAAGTGAGCAACACAGGGAGTTAGTTGGAAAGTTGTTATACAATAGTTAAGTGTTTTTTTTTTTTATAGTGGCTATTTTGATAGCCTCAAAACTTAGTGGGTCAATACACTTTTGTCAAAGGCAACCTGTAGAAAACAAAGTAAACACCCAGGTGAAATTCTGACCCCGGCAGAGAGGGTCAGTCAACTGACTTCAGCCAGGTACTGTAACACTTGAACAACGGAGAAGCAGGATTCACAGAAGTACATTTTAAGACACCTTTATTAAATTACAGAGATGAATTATGAATAGAAAATGTATTTACAAACAAATGGAAAAATGTACAAAAGTGCACTGAATTAAATCTATGTTTAAACCATGTTCAGCTGGTGTACTGTATTGCATGAAGTGACTGCTGATTTTTATGTGTATGTATCTTTAGTAACTTGCAAGGGATGTCTAAATGTGTATCATACTTACTTACATAATTATCATCTGAGTCTAAGCTAGCTAGACAACTGTATTTCAGACCACAGTGTCGTCTGATTTACCATCTACCCTGAACCACTAAAAGCTCTTGTTGCCCAGTCCAGCAGGCAGAAAAAGTTTGCTCCAGTGACGCCCCCACACCAGAAGGAGGCAGGAGGGGATTAGGTCCAAATAGATCTAGGAAGTCTTATTAGATCCCAGACCTCCTTTCGCTTTTTTCCACCCACCTCTTCTCCCTCATTCAGTGAGGTAAAAGTGAAGCACAGGCCTCCGTAGGTGACAGTAATGGTCTTATCTTTGCTGATTTACACCAGCTAAGGAACTGACTTTAATAGTTATTACACAGATTTGAAGAAACAAAAAATAAATAGAAAGAAAAAAAAAGGAAAGGATTTGTGCACTTATTAATAGACTCAGGAAGGTAGTTTCCTAATTAATTTACAAGCTTGAACAGCAGCAGCTTTGTGCAAAATGTTTCATAACACTGCAGAGCTCATAAGAGATGCAGCCCCTGAGCCAAAGTGATAATGTCCAGCCATTTGGAGAATTTAACATAAGGAACAGATCTAGTTTACTTTTTTGAAACCTGGTTGCTAACACTTATTCCTCGGTCTGTTTGTATAGTTAGTGACCTAGAGAAAACATATATTTAATCTGTGCCCTTTCATTTGGCTTTTCCATGCATGACAGCCGGAAAGGAATGGAGAAGAAAAGTTTTGTGTCTATGCCTATCTTCAGGCACAGGAAGGATAGTTAAAATCACAGCATTTACTGAAGCTGATCCTATATTACATGTCCACATGGAAAAAAGCCTTTGAAGATGCCCTCCCTGGGTCTTTTCAATGAACAAATAACAAGAGGGCCTCAGCTGTGAACTTCCTGCCTTCAGTCGTTTGTCATGTAAACCAGAGATACTGAATAGAAGGATGATTCTTGCTCTTACCTATAATCAAATGAAATTTGCTTTCTGGTATTTCCGTACAACATTTCAGGATAGGCATTAATCATCAAGCTTTCATTTCAGACTACAAAAAGATTCACTTCATATTTATCTTTCTTGAACTGATCAGTTTGAAGAGTTCTAGCCAGCTTTGATTCTGACGTACTGATCTGAAAAGAAGGGGAAGGGGATGGTAGGACAGGAACATGTAATGTATGATTACTGTGGAGAATAGATGCTGTGAGAGAAAAAGATCAGGCTGTAAGTAAGTGAGTGTAAGTGAGGCTAGAATTTTTTTATCTGAATATAGACTGAGGAAAGGTAAAAACAGATGTCTGCCAGAAGAAATAAAACAAAAAAGTAAGGTCCTCAAAACAACAGCTGAGAAATCTGACTGTTCTGCTCTAAGGACAACAGGTTATCCTTTCAAACAACCGCTGGAAAAGGAGGGATATGCACCCTAAAGCCACCACTGATTGATTGTCACAATCAGTGACACCTTCTATTTGGCCATCGAAAATTGTTATGAAGGGGACGAACTAGTATTTGTTCTTTGGCCGTATCTTGGCCAAATAGGTAGGCCCACCCTTAACGTGGAAGGTGAAAGGAAATGGAGTATCTGGAATATATGAAAATATGGCAAATCAAGGCCACACAGAGGGTTACAGTGCAAAGTAAGAGCTTAAGTATACACTTCATTTGTCTGTGCAGTTGGGCAGGACTGAGTTACTGAAATGTTAAATAGGACAAAGGAGTAAAACTATATGAAGTGTATTGTCAACACTATAGCTGTATACTATATAACAATATTTCTAATTCCTACAGTTGTAACGTTACCTTCTTTGCGGCATCTTTATATAAAGAACTTATAGTAGCAGATACAACAGTTGTATTCATCAGGTGCTCAGGATACAACAGATTACTAAAAGATGTGTCATGTGTCTTTCAATAAAATTCTGAACTACTGCTGGTGATACAAGTAGTCTGTCTTGTTTAAGATTGCAAGAGCTGGGCCAAGACTGCAAGAGCTGGGCCTGTTCAGCCTGGAGAAGAGAAGATTGAGAAGGGATCTCATCAACGTGTACAAGTATCTGAAGGGGGAGTGTCAAGAGGATGAGGCCAGCCTCTTCTCCGTGGTGCCCAGCAACAAGACAAGAGGCAACGGGCAGAAACTGAACCACAGGAAGTTCCATCTGAACATGAGGAAAAACTTCTTCACTGTGAGGGTGACAGAGCATTGGAACAGGTTGCCCAGAGAGGTGGTGGAGTCTCCTTTGCTGGAGATATTCAAAACCCGTCTGGATGTGATCCTGGGCAATATGCTCTAGGTGACCCTGCTTGAACAGGGAGGTTGGACTAGATGATCTCCAGAGGTCCCTTCCAACCTAAACGATTCTGTGATTCTGTGATTCTGTGATTCTGTCTTATATGGAGGAGGATTTTAGGGCTTTTGAAAAGGTAAAAGATGAAAATTAAGCTACTGGAAAAAAGAAGAAGCTTTATCCTTAGCCATATGAATGAAGATCTGTTCATGTTAAGAATGTTTGCTGGTTGCGTAATTACTAAAGGAAAAGAATTAGGCAGGATGAGATCAGAAATAATGCACTCATGAAGAATGTGGGTGTGATACTCAGTTAAAGGATAACTAGAAGAATCTGTAATAAAGCTGATGTTCCTCTGAATAAGGCTTGCTAACGTATTGTTGCAGCATTAAGTAATCCCCATGCACTGATTAGAGGCTTACTATGTTAGTAACTTATAGCAAGAATCTAGAAAGACCTTCGAGAAGACTGTTAACTACACTGAATCATATACCATTTTGAACACTCCGAATCCAGTTTTCTAAAACCATTGAGCGATTCAGGGATCCTTAATTCATAGTCTGTCCTTCCAAGGCACTGAATTCCTGGTCAGAGTTTAGAAATATGGGGGCAGCATAAAAATTAGTCTTACCAAACCAAGTCCATTGACTTGAGCAGTATAAAGTATGGAAAACACTCAAAAGAGTAAGGTAGTATCCCTTGCTGTACTATAATTACATACAGAATTATATCCAAAAAGACTGACTGGAATCACTTTCCTCATTAGTAATTGCTAATTGCAACTGTTGAGAATTTGTTAGCTTGTTTTTCCAACTCTTTCTATCACTAGTTTATGTAAATCAAAGGCAAGATACTGTAACGGATTTAGAGGAGTTCTAACGAGCAAAACTGAACCCCTCCTTAAGCATAACTAGGCAGGGGGTGATATGACAAGAAAGCCAATGAGAACCAGCTTACAGATCAGCGGAAGACATAGGTTGCACAAATAGAACTGGAGAGTGGAAATGAAATCAGAATAAATCCAAAAAGTTTTTGTTCAGAAAGAGGCAGCTACAGTATGTCACATAAAGCACTGTTACAAATATCACACTTAGGCAAGATATAGGAAAGCAAGATGTTTCCAGATCTGAAGCATTATTTTCAGCTGCAGTGTAACCATCTGCAGTAGATAAGTAATTCATCCAGAAGGAGTAATGGTATTGGTAGATAGAGATGAGTCTGTTGTGATTGTTGTCATGTCAATGCTGAGGTAGAATACAACACGATAACAAAAGTGTTCTCAGTGCGAACTGCTAATATTGTTTTACACATATAATGCAAACAGTGTATAACAAACAGGAACACACCTGCTGCTTGAACATAGACAGGAAATAAGGGAGATGTCTTCAGTCACACATTATGAAATCTTCATGTCTGGCACAGGTCTCCGTCAGCCACGAATCTTATCATTCTCAGTAAACAGATTTCCACATTAAGAAAATGACTAATTTAATTAATAAATACATAAACATATTTGCCATCTGTAAGCACACCTATAAATCCAGGTCTTAGTCAAGTAAAATGCTTTAGTGGGTCAGCGTCTTGGGAGCACTTCAGAAGTGATCTCTGCAGGTCAGACTTGAAGAATGATAGCAGCAAAGTGTAAAAATGTTGGCACTCTCAGTACCCAGTGGATTTCAGCTGCCAGTACAGACACCTTTAAACATCAAGAGGTTAATTGCAACTTTTCAAGAAAATTTCCAGCAATAATTTAGCCTATTATTTAATAAAAGAATTACCCTACTCCTATCTCTAGCTGGCTATTTGAATGGCTGATGGGCATCAAATTAAGATTGTAAAGTGCAGCTACTGTTCCAGTCAGAGAAAAAGACCTATTGTAAAAGGAGAGGCAGAACAAAATAGCTTCTGTTGCACTGAAAAATCAGTAGGGCTAATCATTCTAACAAAGCAATTTGGAAAATGCCCCAAATGGTCATAGTCGGGAGGACATATTAAGGGCACCGGTGCCTCTCCGAATCAGTAATTGCCACCAGTATCTATTGCTAACTATTTACTGGCTCCTGGTAGTCCCTGTGGAGCTAATGTGGATCAAATTGTGATGACCTGTAACTGTAAAAGTAGCGGTAATTTGTTGTCTCAGGATTTTTTTCTTTTGCCTTTTCAGCAGCAGCATGCAGCAAATGCAGGGCTGCCTTGTCATTGTTGCCTGTCATTCATTGCACTGGTTTGCTTCCCTCAGAGCAGAAGAGGTAAGGCAAACGCATGTTCTAGACAAGTGTCTTATACTACTTGAGACTGTAAATAGAGACAGGGCATTAAAGTACCTCCCAGAGGACCACATAAATAGCTTTGTAGAAACACAAACTCTCTCTATGGAGAAAAATGTTTCCAGCTGAACTAAACTTCTTTAAAAAGCAATTGCATACTGATTTACACTATGTAGTCTTAAAACAAAATAAGAATGCCCACACATGAGGGAGGAGGTGCATGGATACGGTGTTTCTCTCGTTTAGACAAGCTTTCATGTTTAACTGATCTTGTTTTGAGCTGCTTTTAGCAGCTCTGCCACAGTTTAACAGCTTCAAATATTTATTTTAAAAGGCATAAAATTATTGTTAATTTTATGTTGGCAAACAGCCAGCCCATGCTTCATTTGGGAGTTAGCAGAGAGAGACAAGTATAAGAAACATCCTGCTATCTAGTGGGCTGGTAATTGTATTATAATCAATTTAGCAAATTGAGTGCAGAGGAAAAATGCTTCACAAATGAAATAGCTCACCCCTACTCCTGAAACACAGGCAGTGTCCCCTCACCCGTTCTTCTACCATACCTTCCTCTCCTCCAGCCAGGACCCTAATCCCATATCCTCCCCACTATTGTTTTTTTAACCCTTCTTCTCCTTCACTGCCCAAGCTTCCTCTAGCCTCTTCTTTCTCTGCCCTTCCAAATTCCTTGCGCTTATTCCATAATTTCTTCTTTCCAGGTTACCTCTAATTCTGTCTCCACCTTGTCTGCACTCGGACATCCAAGCCCTGCCGTGCCCACTATGGGTATCCTGCCTATCCTATGACACAGGCAATGTGATTCACAGGTGTCTTTTCCTTTCTAAAAGAGAGCTATCTCACATATGTCCCAGGAGGAGATCCTGCATAGGCGGCAGGTGCAACAGAGTAGACCAACCACTGCAAACAGGAGGAAGAGTGGCTCAGGTAAGCCAGGCCAAGAGGACCACCGGAAACATGTGCTCCAATCCATCACTTGCACTGCTTATGCATAAACTAATTTCATGCAAATAATTATATGTTAGTGCTATCTCCTTTGAAACAAAGAGAGGATTTGGGTTTTGTCTTTGGGAACAACAAAGTCTAACCCATTTTAGGGCTCTGGAGCATCCTAAACAGATCATACTTTGGACTTTCTGATGTGGGCTTGTGCCTGTCTGTATTTGAGTAGCTGGGATACTGCTAATGAAAAAATTACTCAGTACATGCTGTCTGTCACAGTACTTCTGTGTTCACCTACTGCGAAGTCATGCCCACTGTTATTAAGGCTAATATAACACTATTTCAGATAAAGAACCAGGGAGTACAGATAGACAGACAGCAGACACCTGGGTTGCACCTCCGAGGTCGTCATGCACTCTACTTAACTATATTGCTCCCCTCTTCCGTCTATGCTCCTATCAAGTATAGATTAATTTATATATGTATAAAATATAGAGAGAGGAATTCTGCTCACTTGTAATTACTTCAGAACCTGTAACTATACATTTAGATTGATCATTGTCTATAGCTTTAATATGATGTTATTGCTTTCATTTTTTCGTGACAGCAATAAAGACTCACTGACTGTTCCTCATGCAAGAAAAATATTTCACTTTCATTAAATGTGAACACAAAGTTATATGAGCTTGTAAAAGGACTGAGCTTTCCTATGTAAGAAAATACCTGCTTTCAATTCTTCTAGCTGTCCAGAATTTATTTTACTGAACAGAGGGGCTTAGTCAAATATTAAAGTTGGGTTCTACAGAAGGAACCTGTTTGCCTTCAGCTTTCACTGGATTTATCACAGCTCCATTTGCAGCACATTGGAAGAACATATTTTAAGACATATTGCTGTACAACAACTAAATCTCAGTGCTGATAAATCACAAATCTTATATCTGAAAAGGTAAGAAAGAGAAGAAAGAAAAAGGTCTCTGAAAACTTTTACAGCTGGCTAAGGGAGAAGCATATGGAATTTTAGAAGGACCATACCTCTCATGACAGTTAATAACAGCTTTCACTTTTAGAGCAATGTTTGTCAAAATGGATCCCAAAGTGCTTTACAGACTCCAGCTACTATATGTACAACATCATTGAAATGCAGTAAGCTATCCTCTGGGAGAACAGGGAAGCTGGTATTGTGGAGCAAAGGGTTATGTACGTTACCAGATACGTATAGAAGTTCAGTTGTTATATACTGAAATACTAATTCATATCAACGGAGTGTCTGCTCTGGTCTGTAACGAAGACCATCTTGGCAGACAACTGGACTGCATCACACTGAACAATACAAAAGGAAGAGAGACTTCCTAACAGGAGCATAGAGAAAAACTCATTCTCTCAAAAAGCATCAAGGGAGTCTTTAATGATCATGGAAATCAAGGCATGGATACTTCATCTTTAATGGCCCATCAAAACACTGTCTCACAATGTACTTCACAGAACTCATTGTTTTCGGTCTAAGTTAAAGGGCATTGCCATGGTTTGATCTTGCATTGTTCCTTGTTGTGGTTATGGGCATTGCAACCCTAGCATTCAAACCATTAAGTCACTGTTATCTAGATTTTGTCATAAGCTAGTGTTAAGAACTGGATGAAGAAGCTAGTGTCGTGAAAAAAATAAATTAACACAGAAGTGTAAAAAATTATCACGTCATAAAATGAAAACATGTTGCTTGGTATCCATAGCAACTTCAGAAACCAATGCTCTTTAACAGCCTTGCTCGGAATCATGTAAACTGCTTTGATAAAACATGAGTCGTGGCAGATGGATATGTGAAAATAAAAATAACTTTGTATCCAATCTATTGCCCACATGAGACACCCTTGAAAGGCATGAGTTATAAAACCCTTTCTGGATTAATTTTGCCCTTTCACTGAGACCAAGATACACCTAGGTTTTTTTTTCCCCCGTAGATTTTTACAATGTTAGTAACAGGATCAGCAGCAACGGTGTAATAATGAAAACCTATCAAGCAAATGCTTGTTGGCACTATCTGGGAAGTAAATCTAACCCTCAGCTCCCCAGAAGTGCTATGAGTTTCCTGTGCCAGGAAAGGGACTAGTTTTGGGCTTTGACCCAATTTCATATTTGAGCACCTGCTGAATGGCATAGGCTAGAGCTAGATTTTCTTTCTATAATCAAGAGTCATGAAGGAACTATGAGAGAGGTAGAAACAGGGCAAGAGGCATATTAGGCCAAAATATCCTCTACCGAGCTTCTACAATACTGCTCCATGGATCTGCAGTAGGATATCCCTTCGCCGGGTTTTTTCTTCCGTAAGCCTGCAATGAACTAGTTGCATAATTTTGCAGTTCAGCAAAAGTTTCAGCCTGGATGTGTGAGCTCAAGATTGCAGGCTACTGCTTTGATTTTGATATGCTTTCCATGAAGAGAAGTATGGCTGGCTTGGTGCTTGGTACTTGGTGTTTGTACAATAGCACATGACCAGGCAGGTGAGCAGTCAGCATGTCACTGCAGAGAATGAGGAAAGGAAACACGTGGGTGTATCTAGGAATTGTTTCAGGATCTGAATTGATAGTTCTGGTAAGTAAAGGTTGTATTCAGAGGTAGTGTGGTCTGAGCAGACAGGGACCTCTTCCAGGACAGGGACATGTCCTAGTTTGCAGGTCAAAAGGTACTCATACCACTATGGCCCTTTCTGAGGCAAAAACCAAGCATGTCACTGGTCATTTTTGTTTCTTCTGCAAATTAGACTGAATCTACCAAATCCATTTCACATAAGAAGTCATCAAACAGAGGCTTCTAATGATCTTTTCAAATCTGAATGCACATAGCCAAAGTAACCAGATTTTAGAAAATTTAGAGCTTCTGCGTCAAGGCTTCAGATTAACATCACCATCACCGAGACTCGTGTGCTTTGCCAGTGTAATAGCTGAGAAGTGTCATGTATGAATGACAAAAATAGCCTTGTCCTCAGGAACACCCACTACTTTTTTTCTTCATCGTAATAGTCTTATCAGATCGTAATATGTAAAGTCTGTCTTCACCTCAGGCTTATCAGATAGCTAACAAAAGTAAAGCAAGCAAACAGCTAAAATGTGCACTTTGCAAACAGAACCTCTTCCACTGGAAATGCCATGTCTCCCTCTCATTTCCCTCTCTTCTGGAAAGTTCCTTGGCTCTTTCAAAAGATGCAGATCACGTGAACCCCAGGAAGAGTTGTTTTAAGTCAGAATGGGGACCAGTCCAGAAATGAGGTCAAACGCATTTGTTATGCTAGTGAAACAGGGTGATTTCAGGAATAGGCTGTGTAAACACTGAAGGTAACTTCATATTTCATTGCAGAAGTGCACAGGGGTTGAACTCACAAAGGGAGAAGCTGTACCTTCAATTAATCTCAAATGGAGAATGGCAGTTTATATTACTCCATACCTTGCAAAAGTACATGAACATGAACTCAGGAGGTATATGAAGAAACCTTAAGGTATAGCAGGAGTTAAAAAGCTGTTTCGTTCCTTTTGCTAGGTTCTAGCCTGAAAAAAAAAAGAAGCATTTTTTCAGTGGATTACTTAATGGGATGTAATTGTTTTTTATTTTATTTTCAAGACGGATTCGAAAGTTTGATAGTCTTTGTTCCAGATGTGTAAGTCCACATTGCTTTTCAACTCTTTTTTTTTTTTTTTTTTTACTCTAAAATGGTTGTTTTATCAAATGGGCCTCTGAATTATAGTGCTACTGGAAGATAGCTCCTTTGAAGACCATGCAGTTCTTCCCTGTTACCATACAGAAAAGAGCTGTTTTCTTTTCCATAGTTGCACATTTCATTCAGGTTCTTCTATCCAGTCCCTTTGGCTCCATCTTGTGATATGCTGGTATTAGAGTCTATACATTGTAATTGCCACCTCCTTCTTGCTGTCTTATGAAGTGTTGCTGTAAACAACAACAACACCACCAGAAAGTTACTTTTGCAGCAGCAGGGCTCTGAGCTGATTTGATGTTTCAATTCCAACACAGGCAAACAGCGGAAGCAGAGAAAACTCCAGTGGCATAGCTCCCATGGATTTATCTCAAAATAAATAAGAAATGGATCTGGACCACTTTTTTTCTGACGTATTATGAACACTGATAGTACAACCTACCTATTTTAAATAATAACAATAATGACAATAACCATGAAATACGTTCTTTACAACATTCTTATGTGAAGGCTCAGAGCAGCCTAATTTGACTGATCAAAATTTTGTAAATAATACTTCTGAGACATTAATAATGTCATGGTTTTAGTATAATGTATTTTTGCAAACTACAGGGGAAAGGAAAGTGAAGCAAATGATGATGTCATATTTCTAAGGTAGTAAAAGTGGTAGGGCGTATTATTAACTAGTATATGCAATTTCCTGAAAACTACGGTATCGTATAATTCCAGAAATACACTAGATTTGTTTGTCTTCCTTATGGGGATAGAATAAGTACATAATTAATGGAGTATATCTGTGGCACTGGAAATAAACTGAGAGGAAAAAAATAGACTCCTGAGCTACTTCAAACTCCAGAAATGCAACACAGCATATGTCAAGATCCAGTCTACATCCTGTCAAAATTAAAGCATGTCCCAGAAAAACAGGTTGAGTCAGACTCCAGTCACACAGACACCAGTGTAATTTGGACATAAACTTGCTGAAGTCACTGATGTGAGATAAAATCTTGCTTTTTATTTTCAGAGTTTGTCACGGAAGGGATTTTATAGTAGGGAAAGGAAATGTGAGATTACTGTCTATTTAAAATGATCCTTTTGAAGCACATATAGGCTTTGTTATGCTTTGTGCACATGCAGTTGTTAGACATACTGCATACAAATGAACACAAGCCAATTACACCTTACAAGGCTTTTCAGAAGACCATTCCAAGGCACCACAGCTAAACTGAAAAGGCCTCCCCACCACATCAGTGTAAGAAACACACCTCACTTGTTTTGCGAAAGCCTTACTAGTAGCCCAAATGAAAACAAAATACAACAAAACCCTAGGTCCCTCTCATCTTTTTCCACGTCACTTCATTTTCTTTCCTTTCAATCATTTTCCTGTTTTACTTTGGAAATCTCTGTCTTTGGCTGTCACGTTTCCTGCTTGCATCACTTCCTGTGCATCATTCTTATCCTGTCCATCTCTCCCTTGCAGGTGGCATGATCTTTGCTGGAGAGGCTTTGCTTTGTGTGCTGCAGCACTTCCTGCTCTGCTCCCTATCTCCCTCAGGCCCGGGAGCAATCCATTTCCTTGGGAACATTCTTGCACTCGAAAGGATTGTCGTCATCCTGCATTACAAGTACTCAGAGGCCCTTGCCATGCATAAGCACAAAGAAAGGAAATGAGGGGAATTTTAAACTTTTGAGGAATATGGTAATTTATGATGGACCAGTGTTTGGAAACAAAAGCCAGTGGAGACGTTAGAGGGTCGGGAATAGCTTCCTCATGAGAGACTGAGATGTTGACACCATCAGTCTTTTACCTTCAGACAAGTTTATGAAACTAACTTTCACCAGAGGGGCTGAATGAAAAGGAAATATCTCTAGACTTCCTAATCACAATTTGTCTGGTGGAAAAGTGGAAAAAACACGCTTTCTGTAAGTGCATATTTAAAAAAAATAATTACATTCTTCTTTGTCCTAAAAGCCAAAGAAAGAAATTGCTGTTGGTGTCACAGTGTTTTCCAGTGACTTACTGTAAGTATACATGACTGTACTTCTTATTGCAATTCCTCTATACAAGAAAATGAATGTGATGTAAAAGGGAAAATAGTGAAAATAGTGAAAAGAAGCATTTCAAAACAGATCCGATTTTTTCAAAGATCACTAGTTCGGTTACAATACACCCACCTTAGATGCCAACACTGCTAAAATCATCAAACAATAGTTTAACCTATAATTTTGTTCTCAAAAGAGAAAAAAGCCCTGTCCTTTATTTTAGAGTATGGCAAGAGCACACTGTTATGATACTACTGGTCAAAGGGAACGGGCATGACCAGCATCAGCTTTTCTTTACAAATTGCTGCTTCAACCCATGATTTGCTGAAAACAAGTTTATCTTAAATTCAACCTTGATATTTTTTCCCCTGCTCTCTCACCTCTGAGCTAAGAAAGTGAACCACCAGCAGAAAAAAAGAACAGTAATGTCAAAGTACAGCAAGAAATAATGTCGTGTAGGGAGATTCCAAGAGTTTCACAGTGTTAACAGGAACTGACAAATACCTACAACAGAATAGTTAATAACAAGTAGCATTTGGTATCTGAGCATTTTATCAAGAAACTAACAAATAAAAATTATTCCACATATACTATCACTCCATGCATCTTAAATAATGACTGGAGAGGGAATACGCCAGCTGAATCAGTTATTTCTGGTGACTTTCAGATATACACCATTTAGACACATGCTCTGACTTGTTTATGACCAGTGTGTATGTCATGCCTCCTCAAAGCAACAGGTGACAGCATATACATTTTGGAAAGTAATACATTTCCCTGACCAATTCTTCTACCCATGCATTTTAATCTGAGTATTTGGCTGAAGTCTGAATGGTGGTCATGTGCAATATGTTCTTTCATATGAAATGCTGTTGATATGACCTTTAAATTCATCATATTTTTGCCTCTTGTTTTCATGGGACTCTAGCTCTTGGCTCTTTGCCCAGCTTAAAGAGGCAGGAAATGGGAGTATCAAAGTTCTGACATTCCTTCTTGTGAAAGGAAAGGAAGGAACATAGTCTACCTAGTTTTTCTGAGCACAAGGTTCTTCTCACCATTTCCATTCCACTTTTGTGAGTCAGTGCATGCGATTTAGGGCAATTCTTAGTTCAGTGACATACACAGTGGCATTACATGCATGGATTACGTGAGTAACAAATGTGATGTGATTGACAAGGGCTGCTGCATGTTTTCATTTTCTTCACTTTCTCAAAGAAATCCTGAATTTTTTTAAAATTCTTTTATATTTCAGTCCTTCCCCTCAGAGCCTCACTTGGCTACTCTTATGCATTTCTGCAGGATGGAAACACACCCATGAGTAGCTGGGGTTCCTTCTTCTGCATCAGGTATGAGAATATACTGTGCCAGTTTGGCATGCAGCAGTGCTTTCAGTGTCCTGAATGCAAGACCGTGGCCCTATCTCATTTCTTTACAGATAGAAAATATTGCATATGTGTCTTGCTGAAGCATAGCCCTCTTTTATGTCTCTAGTTTTACTTTACAGAGCACTTAAGATGCAACATCCCCTTGGAATCAGAGCCAGCTATTTCTCTGACACCTCATGAAATTCTCCCTGCTTCCTTAAAAGTTTCACAAAAGACCTTGCCACTGTAAAAAGCGCAGCCATTTAAGATCTGCTAGCCTGGAAATCTCATGCTTTAGGGTTATCATGCTCCCATAGTTCCGGTCAATCAAATCTATTGGAGACAGGTCTTTACTGGGAGCAGAAGGTACATCAATTAGTCTCTAGTAATGAGTTGCCCATGCAGATCAGTAGCTAAATATCCTATAAAGAAGTATAGCTAAATCCAGCTGCTACTCTTAAAAATGAAACACAGCTTTGGAGACAGTAAAAGTTTCTTTCAAGTTCATACTTGAAGTCAATGATAATGCATACAGCATAAAGGTGGGCTGGACCTGCCCTTAAACCAGAGATTCTCCATATACTTCTGTATAAAATAATATGGCAGGTGATTCTGATGTGCTTAGTCCCCATGTCTCTCAAGTAAAGTGGCTGACTCCTGGACAAGATCAAAGCTGCCGGCAAGTAAGGGATTAGTCATAAAATCTGTGACGTGAGTTCTTTTGAGGCCTGCACTGTCTACTTTCTTTATTTCTTTATGGCAGTCAAGGAATTGGACTCAGCCAATGCAAATCTCCCTTAAAATGTCACCTTCAGCAAGTAGCCTTCCTGAAAGTTAGCAGGCTGGAATTAGGCAGAATATGCAAGATTGTGGTAAAGTCTCCTCATGTCCTTTTTTTCTTTATATTCCCTTTCAGATGGATGGTTCCTGCCCTCACTTCCACCCCAACTTTTGTTCTCCAGTATGTGGTTATTTTATTCTGGAATATAATGAAACTGTTATTATGAAAATTAGTTTGGAAAATAGAAATTTCTGTCATTTTTCTGTGGGCCCACTGTTGATTTCTAGGCTCACATTCATCTCAGATATCTCCAGCTGAGTTATATAGGGAATGCATTGGCATATTTGGCCAACATTTCCTTTATTATTATTATTTATTTTTTGACCTGCTGATAACTGTAGGTTTATATTCTACATGGATATAAAGATTTCCTGCAGAGGCATCACTAAAATGAGATTTTGGAAATGCTGCTTTACCCATGGCCAGCATTAATTGCACTGTCTTGCATTTTTTAAACCTTTCTCACTGTTTCCCTCGTGACAGATGTAATGCACGTATCAGAGCCAAGTATTTACAGCCACCTCCTTTCCCTCCTTTTTGGCTTGTGCACACACCCCTGAGGAGTGTGCACACAAAGCTCAAGGAAGCCATTAGCTTAGGCTTTAGTGAATACAGAAAGCATGAGATTTATATAACTTGCCAGAAAAACTCATTGTTCAGTTCCAGAATACCTTAGGTTGTTCCTGGTTGTGGTCTAGAGGTTAAAGCAGGGCAGTGGGACTCAAAAAGCCTGGCTTCTTTTCTGCAGCCTTTTCCAGTCTGAAAATTTCTCTGCCTCAGTTTGCAATCTGTAAAATAATAACTACAATTTACCTCTCTCCACACACTGCTGCTACTTCTGGTATACTTTGCAACCTAAAAAAACCTGCTGGTAAACTTATTGCAGAAGCATGTAGGTAGACAGAGAAGTGGCCTACAACTTACTGCACAACTGGGAAAGCATGTGGAAGAATAGCCAAAGGCTAGGGAAAAAAAAAGGCTATGTAAGATAATGAATGTCTATGAAAGCGGTTAAGAAACGCTACAGAAGTCTTTCTTCTCCTCATTTCTAGCACTGGCCAGAGCTTAGGCTTTCCAGAATATGAACATGATACTCATCTCCCTTGGTCTGTCCTCCCCCCAGCCTATAATGAAGAGTTAAATTTTCAACAGACAGAGTCACGTGATTTCCTCAGAAGATAAATTATATATTTAAATGTATGCATATATATGTATAAATATTCTGTGGGTAGCAGGAGATAAACTCTCTTCTCATTATCCCCTTCTCTTGAACCAGTGTGACCTTGTTTCAGCAGCTGGGATCTGTTCCCATGGGACTTCACGCTTCAGAACAAGATGAGGACTCTCTTCTCCTCCTCCATCCCCTTTGATGAAGGGCCTCCTATTGCAGCACAATACCACTGCACAGAGGATCACTACGGACAGGAATAGGGCAAGGGGGAAAGGAAGAAGCAAGACCTGCTTCTAGCTCTTCATCTCCCCACTGCTGGAGAACCAAGCCTGTGAAAAGAGGCAAAGGAGCAGATCCAGGTTGGGTGTTCATAGTTAGGTACTGTGGATGCCATGAAACCACAGCACTGTTTATGACTCCTCAGTTTAATTTCATTTAACATGGCATGCATAAACCACAGCACTGTTTATGACTCCTCAGTTTAATTTCATTTAACATGGCATGCATTTGGAATAGCAATAAGGTTTCCTTAGCATATTACCCATTCTGACTGCAGCTATTACAAGAAACACCTCTCTCTTCAGACTAATCTTAACACTGGATTATTCAGGTATGAAATCCAGAGGGCTGTTGCCATCTTGCTAAGTTATGACCTTCTCACACTTACGCATGGTTGGCCTAGCTCTTGGATGATGGTTACCTGGAAGCATCAAGCTACAAGACTGCTTGGTCTCAAAGGAAAACCCCTACACATTTTCAGAGACTTTTCCTGCATATTTCCAACAACTGCTATCCTCCACCTCTCCTCTCGATGCCTCTGAGACCTTTGAAGTGTCCTGTTCCTTTCCCATTAGCAGAGACAGAGGATCACAGAAGGTTCATATCTTCCTTCCTTGGACTCAGCCATCTCCCCAGTCCTGTGGAGTATGCACATGAGCTGCCTGCCAAAGATGTCATGATTCGTATTATCTCAAAAAGTTTGTTTCCAGGGAATATCTTGAAACTCATAGATAATATAGAAACTGATACAGTTTCTGTGTAGTGTCTTCTGCTTAATGGGTAGCGTGCAGTTCTTTATCTCCCTGACTGTACACTTACTGAATAGTGTTTTGTTAAGCTCTGTGATGCTGCCCTCACACCACCCGCCAATGGGTGGGACAAGAAGCAGTGAGGATTTGCTGCGGTTTTGTGAATATAAATCACTCAATCTTACTTGCACGAACCGTTCCTACAGCAGTGGATCTCTCTCTACACGCTTGCACATAGACAAAAACTGCAGATCAGGGGCACAAATATTTTGGGAAAAATATATACATTATGCCTCCACCTGTTTCCCTAGGCACAGAGTTTTAGTGAAAAATCCGAGTACTTTGACATTAAAGGAAAATGTTCTGCAACACAGTGACAGCTGTATACCGGAAGAGTTACAGCCTGCAGTTCAGGACTGGCAGGAATCTCAGCCAGTACCATGGCAACAGGCACCGGTACCTGTCAGGAGCTTGGAAGTCACAAAATTCATGGTTTGTGTTTTTGCTGTGCATTTCTGTCACTGAAGTTGAGGTAGCTTTGCAGTTTACACTACGAAGAGATGTTCCGTGTGCAGGACTGCTCTTGGGTGGACTTTAACAGTGAAGGTTACAGAAACAAATTCCCTCCCTGAATATTCAAACTGCATTTAAATCATAGCTATTAATGCCTCTAAATAAAAATGAAACCTGCTCATGGCTGCAGGGTTTTTTTTTTTGTTGTTTTTTAATAGAAGAAAAATCATAATCACTATTTGCTAATTGGCAAGCAATTAACTAGTTATGCTACAGGACTTTTGGAGCATATTAAATTAACTAACAGACAAAGCTGATTTGTAAACAAAATGGCTGGATGTTTGGGAACCAATTACAGAAGGAAAATTGGCAGCAGCTGGGAGGCTGTCAGGAGTTGAACGGGTGTCACAAGGAGGCCGCTCAGAGCAGAGATGGGTTATCAGGTTGTTTTGTTAAGTGTAATACAACTATCATGACTTAAAAATATATGTATATTTATGTATTAAATGTATCCACAATATATAGAGAATATGCATTCTATAGAAGTTGTATACAGATTTAGATAATTTTCCCTGATATCTTTAATCAAAACTCTTGCTTATGTATCACATTTGAAAAGATAGCAAAATACAGGGTAGTGTTTGAAAGTGTTTCTCCCTTTTCAAATATACTATGTTCTAAGTTACGAGGAGCGCCCCCTACACCCCATACACTTGTCCTCTTAGAGCTGTAGTGTTTCAGAGTGCAATTTGACTGCATGCCATTATTCCTCAGGAGCTTTGATTTGCAGTGTATTTTCCTGCAGGTGAGCCTATGCACATGTGCTATTTGGTAAGAGAGAATATCTGGAGTTTAACTCAACGACCAGTGAAACCATTCAAGCTACACGAAGGTAACATTTATCTCAAGGGACTTTCAGAAAACAGCCACTGTTGTTTTAGCATTTTCAAATGTCAGAGGGTCACATTCCTTTGTGGCACAAAACAACAATGATGAAAAGTGTTTATTGGTAAATCATGAGTCACATCTGATCATTTGGCTTACAACAGTGGACTCACTATGGGGGACATCACAGTACATGCTGTCACAAAGCTGAAGCCAATTGTGAGTCTTTCTTACGATTACTCAGGAGAGGAAGCAAATCTGCTGAATTTCAAGAAAGGTCCCTAGGTTGCTCTTACTTTGTTGCAGCAGACATGTCCTTTCACTCCAGTCTCCCCCTCACTGAATACCAACATTAAAGGAAGAAAGCTTTTTTGAAGCAAACTGGAAAGCACATAAAAATACCGAGACAAAGCCTAGAGGCTTTCCTGAGCGTTACTGAGGAAAAGCCCACTTCTACATCATTGAAGGTTGGGTGTATGCAAGGAGTTAGGTCCATATTTAAGTATCTTCATTTTGTGCCTCACTCCAAGAATAGGTAAAGTCACTTATGGTGAAGTCAAAGGAAAAACTGCAAGAATAAGGAGGATTTTCAGCATGAACAAGGGGTTCAAAATGTGCTACCAAAGCTACTGTATAACCCAATATCTTTTAAGATTTGCTCTTTTCCGTAGGGAAAAATAAATTTATGCTGAAAAGCACAAATATGTGTAAAAATATAACGGCCATAGGTGCATCTCAACACCTTCGGGAAAAAGATAAATGACACATAACTACCTATTACCCACATTTGTTGTGATGTTCTGAGTGCTTCTTTTTAACTTTTGAGTCAAAAAGATAAAAGTTGCTAGTGAAATCGTTGCCTTGGCTGAGCAATCAGCCTCTAATCAAGATCCCCTGGCATTAGAGCTCCTCTCCCCCCCGCATTTTAAATATGGAATATAACCACAATTATCTCAGTGAAAATCCCAGCTGGCATTGCCTTACTGATCCACATCCGTGTAATGAACTCAGAGCATGTTATCTGCTCAGATACCATCTGACTGTTACCAAATAAAGTTTTTGTTTGTGCTATAACTCCCTTTTATTTCACCTGTGAATACTCTCCAAACTGGTTATGAGCTCTCATGTGACTAACAGAAAATGAAATGCTATCTCTGTACAAGGAGTAGCCCTGAGAAAGTGTCAGGGACTGATATTAGGAGGAAGAGAGGGGAGCGTGCAAGCCTGAGACTGGCGTGAAGCTGGTCTCTAAGCCTCCAAGTAAGTGGTATTAGCTGTTTGGGCTGCATGCTGGAACGCAGACACCAGTGCCAGCTGCCCACAGTTTTACGTGACACAGTTGGCACTGTTGATTTAAACAGATTGATGAATGTGACCTCCTAAATGAAACAGTAGTAATTATGCACTATACACAGAGATGGCTCACATTAAGAACATTTCATAGTAGGTTTCTTTTTCATTGTTGTTTAGTTGTTTGTTTTGAAAAGGAGAAGATGAGCTAATTTTCAAAGGCATTCTTGTTTGGTAACACAACTACTCTGTAGATATTCCATACTGAGTGACCTTGGCTCTGTATTTCCCGCTCCAGTTCATCTGTGCTGGGCGGGGTGGCGGGGGAACAGTACAAAGCATTCAAGTGGGTGTGAAAAGGATGAAGACCCAAGTGTGCGATGTCAATAAGCGTTTGCCTTTTTAAACTGTAATCATTGCGTTTGTTAAAGTAAGGAGAAGCCCTAAAGGGATACAAATATCCTTCACAGAAGATTTATTTTAGAAAGATACTCTGTCAGCATTTTCATTAGTAATCACACTTTTGATCTTTCTTCAGATTGTAGTGGAATGAGCTGCTCTTCCATAACTGTTACTGGTGCTTGAAGAAACTCTTTTTGCTTAGCATCCAAACTTCAGGAACAATTACTAGAGGAACAGAGAGCTCAAAGACACAAGTCACTCTGTCGCTGCCATCCGTACAATGACAGGGCAAAAATATCCCTGTTGTAAGTGCAAGAGGAAAGAATGTCAAGGAAAATAAAGTACTGTCATGTTCTTATAGATAATGACACTGTGAGGGCTACTCTTTGCTGAAAAAGTGCCACAAAGTGTCTACTACGATACTGAAAAGAGCTTGAGTTAGTCATAGGAAAAAAAGATAGGAGCATTGTGTTCTGAATATGTTATTTGCAGAGATCATATATAGTACATAAAATAAGTTATTGACTGGTATTATTTAGATTCATATAACTCTAAAAATAGAAGATAATTTTTAAGTCATTGTTGTAGCCTCTAACCACATAATTTATCACCAAGACCAGCTCCCATAGACCTTTAAAAAAATAGATGGCACAATAGGTAGTTGTTACGATTTATATTTCTAGCTTAGAGCTATCTAAGGCTCCCAATACCATGATATCTAAGGGCTTTTCAAGTTAATTGGATAAAGAGTTCCCTAGCGGACTTCATGTTGTCTCTTGCTCTCTCCCTCACTTGGGTAGAAGAGCCTTTGATTTGGCTGCAAAGGAGCTGGTTAAATGTGTGAATACGTTGTATACAAGTGAATGTGTGGCCTGCAAGTCTCCTTTTCCTCTTCCGATGAGTTTCTATTGGCAAAAAATTGATAGCCACCTTTTCCCCTTCTCATTTGGAAAAAGGAAATGTAATTATCAAAAGATTAATTGTTTAGTTAAAATACCAGCAGTAGAATGGTGTCTGCGAGTGAGCGGAGCATTTCGTTGCTCTTCAGTAGCTAGGATGTGCAAGGAGAAACAAAAGAAGTTGAAAGCCCAAAGGGGAGCAATATTTTAATCAAGTTGCGTCTTGAGAGTATCACAATGAGAGTATAAGGCATCTGGGAGAGCGAGAATATTGCAATCTACCCTGATAATGCTGCTTTCATGCCACAAGATCAAATACTGAATTGAGTGCAACAGCCAAAGCATGAAAGAATAAAATTCAGAGCAACCAATATTCACTTAACAGAGAAATAAAGTATTTGTTTTAGTTGGCTGTGCAATTAAGTAAACTAGTTCACTGAAGCAAACTGAACAGCATAAGAAAGAACAGAAAAAATACTTTAAAAGGAAAACATCCCAAGGCAATATCAAGTTTTCCCTATTTTTCAACTTTCCTTAATTTCCATCTTTTTGTCATTCATAATGTGACTGAGGAATCTGACTTATACGTGAAGAGCTTTCTAGTCCATTTTAATGATATCTATATTTAAGTATTTCAGAGGTTTTATATACATATATATATATATTATATTAGAGAGAGAGAAAGAGGACCTGTCTACGTTATATCTAAAAATGTCTCAATTTCTTTTCACTAATGCATTTCAAAATCTTAATCTCTGTCTGGTATAAAACAGCAAAAGTTCATTGAATATGCTTGGATCTGTAATGATTTAAGTCAGGTTTACCTGTTACAGTTGAACCCCCACCACCACCACACACACACACATACCTTCTTTCTGTTCTGGCTGGGATTTTTTCCTGAGGACTTTTTTGTTTCATTCCTTTTTTTTTTTTAATGACAGGGAAATTTTGCCTATGTGTGCAGGTATATTAGAGGTAGATCTGTTTTTCTTGAACCGATATAATGTTTTGGATCTATCTGTGACATTTTTTTCTTCGGCTCTTCAGTACCTTTCTATGTGATTGTCAGCTTTTTGGTCCAAGGTGAGAGACCTATTTTTGCTGTAGGGTTTCAAAATGCAATCAGTGATGCAGTTTGTTTAAGTCATTGATGGCCTTGAAGACTGGGCACACAGCCTTTAAAGAAATGATTCCATATCTAGGGGTTACAAGACCAAAATAAAAGTTCATGGCAGCCTCTTTCAGTCAGAGTAGTTTCTATACATAATGGAGCCACTGTTATTGCCGTCTCAGTGACTTGCCTAGGAATGAAAGATCAGATAGAGAGCAGTGGCTGAAATGGTGACATTTGACAAATGTCCAAATTTTTAGTACTGCTAAAATAATGCTTTCTTCAGAGAAACTGGCAGTTTCACAGCTCTAAACTGCTGTTGATGACGACTTCCATTAGCAGCAGAGTGGTTATTTTCTTCAGATTTCATAAGCCCAAGTTGCAGGCATCTTGGCAGAGCAGGTCATTGCAATACTCCCAAGGTTTTTGACACTCCATTGTTTCTCTTCAGCTTATTTTGATTTTCTTCTTTCATTGTCTTTTATTGTGCATTCTTTTTATTTGGTGATATATAGCTGAATGCTTCCCTGCAGTCCTTTCTTATGTCCATCCCTCAATTTTTACTCCCTTCAGTGATCTGTTTTCAGCTAGAGGAAGAAACATGGCCACTTCTCAATGATTATTTTGAAATCTATGCTGAGATTTTTCCATAATAGAAAAAAAAAAGTAATTTTTTTGATACTTAACAAAGATATAGAAGTAATTCTCAAATTACTAGACTTCCACAAAATTAAAAAATAGTCTACTAAAAAAAATAAAGCCAAGGGAAGTCTTTCTGAAAATTTAAAATGCTAGTATTGTTTGTGCAGCAGTTGGCAGGGCTGTATGTCGCTAAAATCACCGTTAGCACCCTGCAGCCCTGGTCCACTCATCACCCAGTTTGAGGAGGTCCTGGAGCACTGAGGTATGCTTCAGGTCCCCTCTTGCCTGGAGGTTTGCCTCCCATGAAACATGGATGCGAAAGGTGTAAGGGGAGATATTATACATTCAGGCCTTATAAAGATGGATTGTGCCGTGTGGTGAGCTCTTTTCCCAGAACAGGGAGTTGCTGTGTCCTTAGTCTCAGCTGCCCTGGGAGCTGAGATTTTTGACAGGTTTGATTTCTACTATGAGATGCCTTAGGACTGAGGGAGAAAAGGACTGTTGCACCATTTCTTCATCCTCTTTTGTAAGCTTTTTCCTAGACAAAATATCTTCCTGTATATTATCAGCTATTCTAACATCTGCTTGTGCTTTACAGGAGCATTTCCTCCATGATGCAGGGAAAGTCAAATGTCTTCTCCAAAATCAGACCCCAAATACAGCTGCCTCTGTTGGCAGCTGACTTTATGTTTGTTAGCAAGGCTGAGGATATAGGAAGGAACCCAAAGAAGTACCTCTGCAAGCAAAAGTAAATTCATATTTGTAGAGTATAGTGATATATAGTGATATTTTCATCTGGCTTTGAAAGGGCAGAGAAGGATCTGGGAATTCTCTCCTTCTTTTCCTTGGTACCTCATTGACTGCTTTAATTTGAAATCTGCATCTCATAATCACTCTAAGGAGCACAGTTCATCATACTATGCTTCAACATACTGTGAGGATAAACAGTCTTAGGGGTGTCATTTGTCTTAAAAAGAAGAATATTTGAAAGGTCACTGAACAAGATAGATAAACTATTTTTTAAAATTAATCTGGGCATGGTGAATGTGGACAGTTGTACTTTACATGCATACTGCTAGAAGTAAAAAGGGGAACTACAGTGATTAAAAGGCTTTTACTTGTCCTAAATATTTTTCCCAAGGTGGAAAATATCAATCATATCTCATTCAGTTACTCTTAACTTAATCTACTAGTTCTACAGATAATTAGGGAGCTAAAGAAAAAAACAAATGTGGACTGAATGAACAACAATTTATAAGTTTACGTTCTATTTTACAATATAATACATCAAGCTATATAGAAACCTGTAGCCACGTAAATTTATTGCAAAGCCTGAGGCCTGCTCTACTTCTTTTATCAAATGATTTAGTCCTTTCAATTGTGTAAAATGTTAAACCTAATAAAGGACAGCAGAACCTGCATTCCATAGATAATGAAGGATACAATATTTAATACATATTTACTAGCTTAAGTCTGACACCATGTTGCAGGGGTGTTGATCATCCTCCAGCTCTCCTCACTAGGTGTACTCTTAAATATTAAGAGCACTCCATTAGCCAGGGAGTGCAAGGGTATAACTTTGCATTAATTCATGTAACATTATTGCAAATGGATTCTGAAGTTAGCTACTCATTGTAGCTACCCACTTAATATCAACCAGAGAGGTACATAACTGCAAATACACATTAGCTGGAAAGATCTGAAGTTTTTGGCCACACTTGAGTGGAAATACTTTGACTGATAATGTGTGGATGTTTACAATAGTCCTAGTGAGTTGATAGCTTTTTTTTTTTTTTCAAAAGCATGTTTCAGCATTTAGGAGCTTAAATTTAACTGCAAGTCACTGACTGTAGCTTTCTTAAGGGCTTTTGAAAGTATTTTCTCCTGTTTCTTGTACAGGAGCTTTTCTCCTCTTTTGCCTTTGGAACTAAAACATCAATGTTCAGAACCGGTTTGAGAGGTGAGCAGTCCTAGGTCACTGCTTGGAGGGGGACAGGAGCGTGGAAAAAGGTTGTGCTAGGCAGCAGCATAAATCTGCCATGGGGAGAGAGGAGGAGAGGACATACCACATTCTCAGCCTCTGTCCCAGCTACCATGATACTAATAGTCTCTGACTCTCACAAGGCAACACAAACAGCTGGCTTGAAAGTGTTGCCCAGCCTGGAGCCCTCTCATCTGACCTGGGCTTTTTCTTACCATAACATTTTAGAAACTAGATGGGATAACATCACTTTTTTGTTTTGTTTTATTTTTGTATTTTATTTTAGGGTTTTTTTTATTTTCTTCTTATTCTTAATAAATCACAAAATGTCTGAGAGGTTTTTAGTTCTTACATCCACACTAATCACTGTATTGATATCTCAGAGTGTTTGCACTATTGACAGCACACGTATTTAAATGCTTCATTCTCTAGCTCTACTGACAGAAACCAGCCCATATGCAGCAATCTAATTCTTCATGGGTCCTTTTCCTGTTCTCCTGTTAATATGCTAACACCATTAGTAAAATACAGCCTTCTGTATGAGTTGTCTTTTCACTACTTACTTGAATAGGGGTTTAACGTGAGTTTCTCTATGCCTCAAATGTCAATCATTGTGAAATATAAATTTCCTATAGGGGGATACTGTGTATCCCCTAATATGTAGTTTACATTTTATAGTCAGGATTCACAATGCTGAGATTGTATTCATTACTGCCCTTAAAATCAACAAAAAACTTTTATCAGGTTTCAACAGGAGAAAGGTCAGATCCTCTAAGTATTTCAATATGCTATTCCATCTCTCAGATAGTGTATAAAATTAATAAAAAGGATTAATACTTAGCAGTAGATTAGGCCAGGTTGTATTTGTTGCTGATCTGCTATAGGTACCAGTGGTACTTGCTATAGCAGCTGCGGCTGTCCCGGACAATAGGTAACATGTATAATGTTAACATGGACCACCAAAAAAAAGGCCCTTTCCCTTTCAAATAGCCTACAATTCCAAGTATTATGCAAGCATGCATAGTGTTTGATTTATGTGCCTAAAAGGCATAGATAATGTCAAAGACTTAATCTTATTTTATATATTTTTAAATGTACTCTTTCCTCATTTGATGGTCACTATCCTTGTGTGTCTGTAAAAACATCCTTTGCTTACTAAAGCCTGCCTTATTTACCAATTTGGAGAAATGATTTGTATTCCCTCCTAGTCTCACCAGACACACAGACAGGTAAAATTCAATCTGACTTAAAAAAAAAACACCAGATTTCATTTCCTGATTTTGTCCAGCTTAAATGCAATTGCAAACATCATATTCAGTGATTCTCAGTAGTTACTAGCACTTGTCAAATGAAGTTAAATATTCTTTTTCTCTTCTGGGAATTGTGAGGTGAGGGGAGGGGGAAGAAACTTTTTACCTAATTGGCCTTGACAGTGTAACAGCAGACCTGTTATGCTGGCCTCAACAGTATTTCGCTAGACTCATGTCATTGGTAATTAAATTTGTCTTAGAAATTGGCTGAATGTTAAACTATCATTAGGAAGAAAAAAAGTAGTAAACCAAAGCCTTTACAGCTCAGATTATAGAATGATCTGCTCACTCTGTGCTAGAAATATGTGAGCCATGCAGATCACCCACAGGAGATAATACAAATAGCATTTTTCTTGTATATTGGTAGGGGGAGGGAGAAAGGGAGAAAACTGGTTCCTTTGGGAATCTGAGTTCAAAACTTATGACATAGAGCATGATAAAGTGCACACAAGTTGCCTCAGCTGATGACAGCTCTAAAATAAACACAGACCCGAACAATGGGTTCTAAATTTATTCCCTATAAAGTTTTCAAGTGCACCCACTGAACTTCCAGTAGGAAAACTTACTTCTCCTGTACTATAAAAAATGGTCCCAAATGTCTTTGATCAGATTGAAATAAAGAATTTAGGCTCCTCTTATAACTGTTAAAAACACCAGGATACTCTGAGACCTAACGTACTGACCAGAAAACTACTATCCCTTACCAAATGATATTTTCTATAACGAGGAAATGATGGGAAATGGTTTCTTTCTGGGAGGTCAGACTTGGATAGATGAAATGAATAAAAGTGTATGCACTTTAAGGAGGCCAAGAGAATCCCTGTAATGTCTGCTGGAGCAGACATTTTCCCTTTAAACCATAGTTTCCTGAATTTTTGAGTAGCATTGTTGCTGTGTCTGTTTTTAAAAGTATTATTGATTAAGAGGAATTCAGAATTAGTAGGGAGTGAGAGTTTAGTGATAACTCAATCTAAAACACGCTCACTAATCACAGAAGTGCTGCTTGTCATTGAGGGAGGAACCACGCAGGTGAAAGGAAGTAGGGGAGGCTTGGAGCACAAGACAAATGCGTAAGGCACAAGCCATAGGTGAGTCAAAGTATTTCTGCATTGAGGCATATTCAATTAGTATGCTCACATCAGCAGAGCCCAAAAGTGAACATCAGGACTTTGTGCTGGACCACTACAGACGTTCCAGACTAAAGAAAATCCTTCTGAAATGCTGCTGCAGCTGGACAGCAGCATGGCAATGCCGAAAGGATTCATTCATAAACCAGCAATGCTGAGTTCTGATATTCCCAAGATAAAACTCCTGAGTCATGGCTATATCTAACTGCTCTTGAGCTAAATGGGGACAATAGTGTAGAAGATTTGGTCTTTTCTGCTTTGTACTATCTTCTCTCATGTCAGATCTGAGCCCAGCTGCTGCCTTTGTTGCAGGAAAGTAAAAGGAATGAAATTTCATAGGCTTCCCTGCCCTACATTTCAAGACAGGCAGAGGACCAGACACAAGTGGGGCAGCGCAAAGTGAACTACACCTTTTCAAGGAGCACCACAAGTGAAAAATGGCTATGACTCTGAGCCACCATCCCTGCATCTGACTGAGGCTCTTTGCTCCAGCTTGTGCACTCTCAAAGTGTCTCGGCAGCAGGTTACATCCACAGACTAATTAAACGCACTGCAGCACCAGATAGTTCTCAGTTATCTTGTATCTTGGCATCTTTCATTTGGAGGCATCCCTGACCATGAAACGTGAATGGAAGGAGGAATTCTGTTAGCTGCTGCAGGATCTATCTGCTGTATATTACAAACTTCGTGGTGGGTGGCTACAGAGCGAAGGAGGATGCAGCTGGGAAGATTCAAGCTTCACTTCATTCAGTGCAACTTCCCAAAGCCTTTCTGGACTCCTCCGTTGCTCCTCTGGGAGGTAAATGGGACTCCAGATGCTGGGCAAAGGACTTTTGGGGGTACCGAAGCACCTGACATCCACATGGAGGTGGGAAAAGCTGACTAAATCTCTTTCTGGAGTTTCTGTGTTGAACTGTGCATGAGAGAAGAAGGTGATCAAACCCTTCCAGTGTTTCCCACTGAAGGTGAACAAATTGTGCAGATAGATAGTCTGTTCAGCACAGCTTTCTGAAGGCCAGCATGCCGTACCTTAGAGCTGTCGTTCTGAAGTGCGTCTTCCTAAAGAAAGCCTCTTCTCTCTCTGCTCTCCTTTTCCCTATAAAAATAGCAGTTAATTCTGCTTGAGAATCTTCAATACCATGCATGAAAAGATTTATCTCAAGTTCAGTAAATCCAGCCACTGTGAAAAGCTTGGCAGCACTATGTTAACAAAAGCTTGTTAACACAAAAGCCTGGAGTCTCTTCTAGGCTGTGTAAGCAGAACCAAATCCTGTTACCTCAAAGGTGAAGACAAAATAGCTTGCCAGGCAGGCAGCCCATACAGCGCCTTTTCTTCCCTTCCTCCACTGCCTTCATATTCACCAGTCAGGGTAGAAACTGCTCCTCCTCCTGACGACGCTGGGCTTTCCTCTTACCCAGAAAAAGGGATCTGGGGAAGCCCTGGAGGTGGCCTGGCCCGGCAGAGCGCAAGTGCCTTCACCACCATCCCAGCCCCAGCCTGGGGGTGGGCATCCATCAGCGACGTGTTCCTCCACGCAGCGAACCTCAGTGCCTTCTGGAGGAGGGTGAGGAAAGCAGGGAGGAGGCCTGGGAGCACAAGGTCGTGGCTGCACGCAGGGACACCGCTTTGCCGCCTCAGCAGCCCGCTGTGCTCAGCAAGCACCCCCCCTGCTCGCCTTAGAGCCCCCCTGACGGGCACGGCTGTACCCTCGCAGGGATAACATGGATAGCCAAGGAGGCGCTCATCCCACCTAAATGGATGTTGCATGGGGTGTTGCTCACCCAGAGGTCCTACTCACAGTATCTTTAAAATAACCAGGTGTGCAGTCTGTGCCCAGATAGTTCATAGGAGACCTTTTCTCTAGGAAAACAGGTACACGTTAGGACTTGTACATCTCTAATATTACACAAACCTTGAGCTTATTAATGACAGTTTATTCCTGTGCCCTTGAGAACAGGACCTACAATTCTTATTCATCAGGAAAATGTATGTATTTCTCATGGGAGACATTAAGAACGCAGAAAAAGACTATAGTTTTGTCCTCGCAAATATCTTTTGGATTTTTAAGAAATTTGTTAGCAATAGATCTCTGAAAAGTTACTGAATAAACAATATATTTTTCAGTTTTCTACTTTATTAGCTCTTCAGTGCATGCTTGTGTGTATATAAAAATGTATATTTATGTGTGTGTGTGCTTGCATATGAATATCTATGTAATGGAAGCCCACTACTCATTAAAATTTCCAGTCTAATAAAAAATTCTGGTAAAATGTCATAAAAATGAAGCAGTTGAACTTAAATTAGATTTTTGATTATTCTTTAATATCATGGGTATTTTAGTTGAAAGGTTTCCAACTTGAGATACATTATGCTGTGTATAAGAACACAGAGAGAGCTTCTTTTATTAGTTTCTGCTGTCAAAAATGTATCCTTTTCTGTTTTCTAATTATATGAATACAAAAAGGGAAGAAGGAAATAACTTCTAATTATATAGAACAACTTTTTTTAATTGAAAGTGGAAAAGAAATTCATTCATGGCACTATAAAATATATGTGAAGCAATTATATCATCAGAACTTCTTTTCGTGCATAGTTTATGTGCTATGGAAATGGAACAATTATGATATCGTGACTTTTGTTGTTAATTAGAAAATTATTCTGCTGTTTGAGTAATTGCAAAAAGATTCTCCTTTATTGGATCTCTCTGTAATAAGTATTAGAAGCAATTATAAGTGACATAAGGAAAAAATAGCCTGTTTGCTAATTAAAAAAGGCAATAACGTTGCCCTGGTATTATAACAGTCTGAGTTACATGCTGTATGAGATGCAGAAGGCACTCCTCATATAATGGTTTCAAATCCACGCTATATTTAAAAACAGGGAAAAATCAGTTCATGTTTCAATTATAAAAAAACAGATGGTTTCAATTACACATAGGGTTCAAATCAGCACAAAACTAGAAAGGAAATGATCTTTTGGTAATTATTCAGACCAAAGGCTAATATCTTCATTAACAGCAGACAAGGTACTAATTCAGAATTGCCTCAGATGTGTGACTGGTGCCCAAGCTTTCTGAGACAGGCTGACATGGCTGTAGAATAAAAGTAAGAAAATTCTTACTTTGCTGCATCGTTCCTTTACAATTTAATGGGAAAACATTAGTATATTATGCCTGATTTGCATGACATTTTGCATTAGTAGAAAGCTTGATCTCTGATTAAAATAAGGAATGCACCTGATTTTAAATTAGTACTTCCTACATCAGTCACTTTCCATGTATTCCTGGTGTCATTAATGAACATCTACAGACGCTCAGCCGTCAGTACATAGCCTGCTGTCTATAGTTTCTATTTTAAGGTCCAGTCTTGCAAACAGTTCGAACTGGGCATCCTCCTTGCTAATGGGACCATTTCAAACAGAAGTTTTATAATAGTGAGAGCTACTGCCACCACTTTAACATTTGTAAATTAAGTCCTTAAATTGCAATAATAATAACGTATTAGTTGCAATCAGGGTGTACTTCTTTTTTCCTTAAGCTTTTGCTATATTTCTACGCCAAAATAAGAAATAAAATTCTTCTAAGTGCCCAAACAAAAATGTTTCTAAGATAAAATAAGCCAATTAAGAACTGGTTTTCCGTGTTAAGACATAAAAACTTTATTAGTGCTACATTCAACAAACTTAACCATTTAAGCATCAGTGGTAAATAAACATCAGTTCCAGCTTACTAAGCCTTTGTTCTCATGGTTTCTTCATCTTCAGGAGAAAAACATGCCAGTTTTAGTAGTATCTTATTTAAATTTTCCATTTAAAATACTTTTTTTTTATATATGTGTACTGAAGCTGCTCTATGTATGGCCAGCCATGACATGGTGTCACTTCTCTTCCTTAGCTTGATGCAGAATACATTTTCCTTGCTCAGTCTGTCTAGCCCACAGGGCAGGTCTTCAGCTGTGAACCAGAAGCACTTAGCCTAGGTGTGACACGTGGCTTAGTTTAGCCCCTGTGCTCTCAGGCTACTGAATTTTTGTCTGATCCCTAAGAGTAAGTTAGAGTGGCATGAAAGCTCCTCTGACCTAAGTGTTCTTTCTTTTTGCAAAACATCGTTTGGCAACTATAGTCCATTCCTCTGAGCAGAGGTCCTCATCTGGCCCACTTGAGAGGTTCTTTGGAAGAGGAGACTGAAAGGTCAAGGCTATCTCTATTCTGAGGGGAAATGTGGTAAACTCACAGGAAACAAACAAAAAAAAAAAGGTGTGAAGTTATTAAAAAATGTGATTTTGACAACCAAAAATAGGGATCCTGTCTTCAGACCAACCCCTCTGAATTGTTTTCACCTGGAGAAGGTCTGGGTTAACAGGAAGTGCATCTGTCCTTAGGGCTCTCAGCAAAGATGTAATACCCAGAGATTGCCATACTCTGTCAGGGGGATTCAGACACCTCTGAGGAGAGTACCTGAACACCAGATAGGACAGCACTCACAGTACACCCTGTGATGCTGTTGCATTGTGCTTGCAGAATTACCTTTAATTAGCTTAATAATTACCTAAAAAACTCTCATGGTACACTTGAGGAAAGCATTCCACCCTGCAAGTCAGATCACTTTCACTAAATCTTAGGATACAGACTAAGAAGGTAGAGTAGTTTCAGTGGGATAGAATTAGAGTACCCAGGTCTCTGGAGGAAGTGTTACACTTCAGCCAAAAGTCAGAAAGCCTACATCAGATGCTTACTTTGCATGAGACAGAAAGCAAATCTGAGCTTAAATCTCATACTTCCAAGAAAAAAAAATTCTTGGCTACCTGAGATAGTTCAGAATTAGATATTTTCAGTCCTTCTAGCTGATTTTTTTTCCAGCCTTTTTTAAGTAGCGATTTTCTGACCACAGAGCAAGAGCGAGAATGTTTCTCTTATTTAGTAGTCCAGATATAATCGTACCTGCAGAAGGTACGATTGGCTTTTCTACATTCTACAGAAGCACATGCAGAGTTGAAGCTCAGCTCTCATACATCCCAGGTGAATGGTCTGACACTATAGTGCCCTCTATAAAGAGCGTCTCCTTTGAAATTTTGTGCATCTTACATTTGTTTTTCTTGCAAGTACCAAAAGCACTTTCCTTCAGGCTGAACAGGATTTTTTTGCTGAAGAAAGGGAAATTGTTTAATTTTTGTTCAAGGGAGAAACGCTAGAAAGATCACTTTTATCTCATCTTGAACAACCTTGTCTTCTTGCAAGCTGCTGATTTTTTTTTACAAAGCCTTAGCTAGACCACAGCAAAAGTCTGAACAGGGGATTTGTATGTCCTTTGGTTCTGGATGAAGATGTGTGCCCAAATTTTGTGTGGAAGTTGCTATTGTTTCAGCCTTCTGGTTTTAAAAAGCAGCTTAATTGTTGGCCTTTTTCCACATTTATCTGTACAATTGGATGGCTGTTACACTTACTATTCCAATTTTTCTCACGCTGTAATACTACCGTATCAAAGATATTAGGTGTGGCTAGAGCCACGTGGTTTGGTCCAAAAGCAATAAGGTTTTTTCTGCTGAGCTGTCACAATGTATTTAAGATGTTTATATCTTCTAAGAGAGAAAAAATATTTTAAAGCATAATTCCTCTCTGAAATGAGACCCTTTATACAAAAACACTACAGGATTCAGTGTTCGCTTTCTTTCAGTGATTCCGTGGCACGTATATGCTCTTTATAAACGATAAGATTTTGTTTTCCTAATCGCCACCAACAGACTTTGTGCGCACTCTGAGCTCTTTTCTTGCATCACTAACAATAAAGGGTCTCCAAACAAAGTAGGCCACTGCTACATCTGAATAAACCCGTGGTATTTAAATACGCCTTCAGTGAAAGCCACTGAGTCCTATTGCTGTTAATGGTTTTGAACAGGTTTTCAAGGCAAATTTTACAAAAGCAAACAAACAAACATAAACAGCAAGCTGTTGATGACCAAGATCTCCATTCTTTCATTTTGCTCATTATCATGGTATTTAAGTCCCGACCAGAATCCAAACTGCAATGCTTCAGCAGTACAAATTTGCAGTCACAGTCCCAAACAAGGCTGGAAATGGCTGGTTTTTTACTCTTACCTTTTTCAACATTGCATTTCTGTTTAAGGGAAATAATAATGTTACCAAACAGCACAATGAAAGCCTGAATAAGTACCTTAGGCCCAAAGCTCCTATCCACTGAAAGAGTTCAGTGCCTGCGTCCTTCCAATTTCCTAGAGAAAACTGATGTATTGGGATTGGAAAAAAACCTAAAGGGATGCTATAGGAAGGAGAAATCCTGAGTGGCGAGCTTCAGCTCCATGCTGGTGTTGTCTTGCCACTTTGCTTTAAGATTAGAGTCCAAATTAGGATGCAAACACCCACTCTCTGGAATAAGATGGGAGCAGAGCAGCTAGCTCTACGAGGAGGTGCCAGAGGATAAGCCAGTCGATACTCTGTTATGGCATTTAAATCCAATGAAGAATTAGAAAAGCAAGAGGAACTTGATGTTTTACAGAAGGAATGATCTATGGGTCTGATGAGGAAGAGCCCAGCCCCCTGCAAACTGCTGCAAGTTCTGGTCAAAGAGAGGAAGAGAAAAGTAAAGAGATTAGAAATACCTCATCAGGTGATCAGTAGTCAGTGGGTGTTCAGATTTTTTCATACCTAAATTACAAGAATAACTATGTATGTATATAACTCTGCACCTGTATGTGCATAAAATATATGGGTGCATTTTTTGTAGGCATCCTTGGTAAACTCATTATCTTCCACTGAAATGGAAGGTCACAGACCTTTGTGGTTTTGTTACAGGCACTGGCCATACATATTGTGTTCAGAATAAACCTCATCTCGGTCTGTCAAAACAAGCGGTAGGAGAAAATTCCTCTCAAGTCGTGGAAATACTATGTGAAACCCTTGAAATAACTAAACCTCTTGTCACCCTGTGAAATTTAGCTAAATCAGTATTCCATTTTTACAGGCCTGAGTCATAGGACATGAACATATAATTGAACATAATTGAATTTTAACCACTAGCATTTGATCTTGTTTCCAAAGCCTGATAGACATGTCGCTATTCATAACAAAATGCTAATGGCCACGCTACCCAATCTACAAACAGGGCATATATCTAAAACAAACTAAAAAGGCCTCGATTGATCAGCATCTGACTTTTAATATATTTGATCAGATGCATAACTGAATTTAATCTGAATTTAAACAATCAATCTCTTTCTTCTTCAGAGAACCAAGGGTCAGCAAACCTTGAAAAATGTGTGAATTACTGAGTATTAGTTGCTAATTGCACTAAGAGTTGAACAGACTATATTATTTCTAGTTATTCTTTTGTTTGTAGCTTTTTATTCTCTTAGCATCTTTTTTGTCTTCCACGTAACCTTTGATGGAACAATAATAAATTCCCTCCGAGTTCCTTAGCCATTTTGCTGTTGTTGCTGAAGATGAATAGGCCAAGCACTGGCAGTTACGTCTGAATGTATATCCAAGATAAGTTTAGGAATATTCCCCATGGATCTGAGTTGAAACACAATTCTATTTTTTTCTATATGTAGTCTTGATATTGCTAAATTAATAGGTGTTTCCTCTGTGCAAACATAAGGAGGAAGTCTTTTCAGAGGTATGCAAGGCAGCAATCTAGGTCAAATTTGCCGCTTGCACGAAAACACATAAATCCTATTAAATAATGGAAGTGCAAGAAAACCACGAGCGAGCGTTACGTTTAGGTTTATGGGTTCACAGCACGTTCACCAAGATGGAACAAACTGCCCGTGATAACGTACTTGAAACGTTTCTCCACTATGAAATACCTTTAAGACTTTCTATGATTACTAATGGGTTAGGATTTTTGTACAATTATTTAAGTGTCTTTGTAGACCACAGACTTACTTTCTACACCTCCTTTAATTACATACTATGAACTGCAGCTAAAAGAGGGCGAGATTAAGATTAAATGAATGGGACAAGCTGAATTGAAGACAATGCGTTATTTTAAAGACTGACCCTCCCTCCTGGGAGCTGCAACTGCTTTGTGTCTCTGCTGCTCTGGGCATGCCCTTTCCTGATATTTACCATACTTGATGTTTTTTTAAGAGGGTTAAGTCCAACTTTAAGAGAGTTTCTGCTAGGAAAATAGTGACAGCTAAGCTCTACTTTTGCACTGGCCTGTAGTTTGGGCAGCTCATAGGAGGAAAAAAGGGGATGTGTAATATTGTGCAGCCCAAAGGAGCTGCATCAGTCCTGGGGATTCAAGCTCATGTGCTGTTGAGTAATAATGTACATTTCCTTTTTTTTAATTTCTTCTCCTGGTTGAATGAGATTATTCTCAGTAGGTGAGGTGTCATTTCCGATATCATAATATGCTCAGAGACGAGAAAGCTTCACAGCCCCCATGATGGGGTCTAGAAAGAGAGGAAGGATGTTTGTTCACATAAAATTTTGTAATCAGCAAATGCAGTCACTCAGAACTAATTGTTTGTCTCTAATGACGGGGATATATAATGGAATGACTCCAGCTTTACACAAGCCTGAATAAAATCTGCCCTCAGATGGTATTTATTTAAAAAGCCTACTCAGGGTAAGTGCTAAAAGTTCATGTTTACATAGGACACTGCATTTTCCATTGGCAACCTGTGCATTTAATCCTCATTCACAGAAACAAAGTAGAGCAAGTGATGAATATAATAGCTGTGATGAAGGAGCAAAGTAAGTGCACAGTTTTGCATGGAAATATATGCAAGCATTAAAGTTTTAAGCAGGTGGTGCTTCCACCATGCAGTTAAAATCCATACGTATTCTATATTGTGTAAACTTATCTCCTTCTCAGAGCTTGCCTTTTAATGTTAATATAAACAACTTCAAAGTAATATAAACCAGAGCGTAAGGTTTCTCCTGTGCATGGAGTTTTCCTTGCAAGGAAAATCCAGTTTTTCCTTGCAAGACTGTATTTTTTTCCTCACGAGGCCAGGTTATGTCAAATCTTTCCCTATTGCTGCTTTTGAGATAACAGGAATCGATTTGAAAACAAAGTCAGACAAAATGGCTCTGCTTCTCTCAGCAGGACACTCACATTTGACATTATTATCAGATAGCTAGTGAAGAGCTCAAGGTTGAAAAGTAGCAAGGGTGATGAATGGAAAACACTCACAATAATGGGGCATATTAGAAAGCTAAAGACTGTTATTCAAAAATACAGACCCATATAAATTATAAAAGACGCCTGAAGAAAGCTGCATCTTGCTTTGGTGTGCATGCAAGCAATACCATGTGGGACCCTTGACGTTTCTCTGGCTGTCTGAAACGCTGGGATGTTGCACCCCCTTGCTTCCCGCGCTGAGCTGCCTTGTGCTTCAGGAAAGGTGAGGAACAGACTTCACCGCTGCTGCTGCCTCTGGCTGGGCAGGGCCCAGGGCAGGAGCAGAAAGAAGCCGGGCGACGTGCTGCCATCCTTATCTCTGGGAGGGATTCAGCTAGAGTCAGGATGGTATGAATTAGCACTACTGGTTTTTGTCCACAGCTCCACGTGCCTTTTTACAAACTTGTCACCAACTACTTTGTACACTGAGAAAATACATAGCCATTGCTTGTGTCCTGCTGTTCCTTAACTCAGAATTACCTTTGTGTACTGATCACCGGAGCTCACAGAATGAAGACAGGCTGCTGAAGGCTCTCAAGCTCAGCTAGAAAAACAGGCCATTTATTTTCCCTTTTTAAATGGCATAGCATAATGTATACTGCTTTTTACACATGCAATTTTTTTGAGCTTGAATGCAGCCTGCCGTACCCTTGGATCCCAGGCATGGTAGAAATGCTTCAGCTGTTACCTGCCATGAAGACGATTTCCAGCCTGCTTAGGAAAAGACAGTGCTTAGCCTGGCACCGGCAATGGCCTGGCAATGGCACTTAGAGCAGCAAGGTGCCAGCCACAGTTGTACCATTGGACACCTTTTAGCACCAATAACTCAGCAGGTTCATCTTAAATAGGATTCCTTTTCTACATTTCCAAATAAAGCAATTCTGCAAAGTCACATATACCTTTGAATCTTTTTAAAGTCAGGTGCTCTGCCAGAGCATAGAGAATGTACTTTCTCTGGCGTGGAAAATATTTTCTTGTTGGACATTACAACAAAATTTGACTTTTTTTTACATTATTCCACAGAATCAGTTTCATATTATTGACTAGAGAACAGAGAAGCATATCTGAAGTTAGGTTTTCCACATATTTCCAAGTATGATTAACATATTTGCTTTATTACTCAGCAAGAAAGCTTTATTACTTGGTGGGAAAACAAACCAAAGTACAGCATGGCATTGTGATTACCACAGTTCAGGCTTTTTATGGTTCATGCATTAATTTTCTTCATTAATTTCTTTTTTATTAATTAATGTTATATTAATTATTTTATTAATTATAAAATAATTATTCATTTTTAGGGGTAATTCAATGTTTTGCTAACTGTGCATAGAACTATAGCTTGAGGACTAATTATTTCAGGAGCCTTGCGTTTAATGCTAATATCTAAGATCAGACATAATGCAGCCATATAAGAAAAAGGAGCCACTCAGACTAGGTGAATTTTTTAATAGGCACAAATGCCTAGAAAATTGTTCGTATATGCATTTTCTCGGTTCAGGGATAATGAATGAGTGCTTTACCTTTGAAATAGTGTTATAGATGAAGATAGCATTTAGAACTTCTGTGTTATATTTCTAAAGCAATTTGTAAATTTGACATTAATTACTAATTAACTGATTTCATTACAGACTATAATTATTAACTAACTTCTTAGTTTTCAAAACATTCATACACAGCACGAGGAAATCTCCTTAACAGAAAACATAAACACAGTCATCTTGAACTTCTTGAATAGTCTTCTTGAAAGTCTAAACTGTGTCCGTGCAGTACCTTGTCACCGACTCCAAGAACAAGCACCCAGTAAATGATCTTTAATAGACCAACTTATCCCAGAGCTATGCCAAATAATCCCTTCCCTTCTCTCTTTTCCTACTTTCTTTACCTTAAAATTGAGTGGATGGAGTGAGTGGAGCACTGCTCCATCTGTGGTAACAATAATTGTAGAACTTTCTTGCTGTTTTAAGATTTTTTCAGACTGCTGCAAGTATTTCTAAAGAGAGGATTAAAGTGGAAAGCTAAATGTAACCTTCATGGGGCTTTGTGCTACAGTATATCAGTACAATTATTGCATACTCAATGCAGCATTTCTTTACCCTGAAAAAGTCTTCTCATATCAAATGTAATATGCACCACAGTAGGCTTTAAATAAGCACATGGACTCATGTATTATGTGCACTGACTGGAACTGTCACACCGTATAAAGAGCAATGCTATCACAATTGGCGTAGGATACAGTGTTACATTTCATTTCATAGACAAGCCTAGATTGTCATCTGTGTGACGATTTCCTAACAGTTTAGCTGTGATGTGCTGGGCAATAATAGTAGTAAAATACTGTTTACCAAGTTGTGTATGTGTCTGTCGGAGACCACAATGCCCATTAAACTATTTAAGTCTTAAAATAGGGAATTTTGGTGTCTGGGACCCAAAAACTTTTATATCAGAAAATACACCTTTTTTCTGTGCTGAAACACACATTCTGTTATACTCTCTTTCTATTTTTCAAGTTTCCATCACTGTAGAAGTGAAAAAAGGGGAATGGTGATAGTTACTTTTCTCACATCTTAGGAGTACCTTCGTGATTGAGGTGGGTTTTTTTGCTGTGGGTACATCAAGCATAATGCATTTGTCATGAGAGGGACAGCATAAGGCAGGAATGAAGCTTGTTCTAAATGTCACTTTAGTAGCTCTTTCTATTGAATGTGACGGGACCACCACCTTTACAGCCAGGGAATAACCAAAGAGCAGGGGAGGGATACTGGAGCATGACTTGATACGAGTACCTCCGAGCTCTGATATCTCCGTACTCCCCATTCAGCGTCCGCTCCTAGCTGGCACGCCAAAGAGCACTGTGTCCTGCAAACCCCCACCCACCTAAACAGCCTGGCACCTTAGCATTCTCCACACTTCAGTCTTGAACATCCCTCCCCATGCCAGTTGGTTGTTCACTACTGTGACAGGCGTAAAGCCCTCTTTTCATGAGGAAGTCCCTCTGGGATCGGTGTCTGCACCTTGCTCAGGGTCTAACTGTGGCTTTTGGGAAACTTGTCCATTGCTGGAAAGGAGACCTCTAGTGTGCAGTAGAAAGTTATCTCACCAGGCAGGGACAAAACAGATGTGTCTGAATACAGAAAAGGCATCAGAGTAAGTTTTAAAAACTCAGGACAGAGTACCTCAAGATCCAAGACTATCTATCTCTTCTGCTGCTTCATTCCTTAAACTATGACATGTATGAATTATACATTAGGGAATTTGCTAAGAAGTCTTTGTGTGCTTCCCAGCTCCCACAGGCCAAGGGAACATCACTCAGTGAATGCCAGGAGGAGCTCACATGTCAGAGACCACAGATGTTTCAGACCACGAGGATACGAGGGAAGAGCACACCATACAGGTAGACACAAAGCCAATATTCACTGGTTCAGCTCATTGTGAACTTCAAGAGCTTGGAGACTTTGAGGTAATTACCGAGATTTGCCATGCTTAGTATCTTTTTTGGACAGGTGAGTGAGGTAAATATTACCTTAGAGGTGCAGGATCAAGCGTATGAGTCCTGCGGGGCTGGGACGGGGGGGGGGGGGGGGGGGAAGGGAGGGAGCACACACTGCTGGCCTAGAGAAGTGGGGAGAAAACATTTCTCAGAGATTTTCCCCCCAGCTCAGGAGAAGATCTTAAGTAAGTAAACCCATTTTGTTGGTGGGTGGGGCAGTAGACTTTGAGGGTTAAGGTACCTAGAATCTCCTTAATATGTGCTTTATTTAATACTAAGAAGCCATTGGTCCCAGCAAGCAGATTCCCAGAGGAAGTACCCAGAAAATGAGGAACCAACTAAGCAGATCTCAGGGCACTGTGGTGCAGGTAAGTTGCCGTAAGTGTAAGGTATCCTGTCACGATGGAAGGCTGGGGCAAGCTAGCCTCAGCTCTCTGCTACCAAATTACGGTGTGGATACAACTGACCGGACTTATTTGGCTTGACAAAATTGAACCAAACTAAAGGCTCTATAGCTGGAGCCCCTATTAAGTATATTACAGCAGAATACATAAGAGGCAATGTCAGAATTGTAAAGTATTTTTTAATTTTATACTGACTGACTGACTTAATATTTATTCTATGATTATAATACTGAATTTTAAATTTAACCCATTTATGTAAAATTTTCTTGGAAACCTCTCTAGAACAACCAGCTATCACAGTGAAATGCAATTATAATGCACTGATTAGGGTTTTTTTTTTTTTTTTCCTGAGATTCAGAATATCTTCTCCATAGTTAAACCACTAACTCAAACTTGTAAGTCTATCGACACATTTCTAGAATGCTATGTCAAATATCATGCTGAATAAAGTAGATTTGTGCTAACATGTCATCCTGGTAAAATGAGGAGCTGAAGTACTGCTATAAGATTTACATTGCCAATTCCGATGGTAACATTTGGCAGAGGGGCAGTAACCAACAGTTGCACATGGTAATTTTTTAAAATTAATGCATCTGTTTACTTGGTGAATGTAAGTCACAGCACTTAACAACATAGCAGCATTAGACTCTTCTACTCTGTCCTCTGCCTTGCATCCGCCCTCGTACATGTATACATCATGATTAGGAAGTGCCAGGAATCCCTGTGCAGTGCTAGGTTAAGTCACTTAATCCAGACTTTAAAAGGTTTCATTAAGTAGTGTATTCCTCATTTAGTGGTTACCCCAGCTGAGAGCCTACTTCTGATTTGTAGGAATTTTAAAAAATCATGACAGTAATGGGAGTTGAGAGGAGTGGGGTTTGAACTTACAAAGTGTTACCCAGTGCTAAGAAAGCAAAATCAAGGTCTTCTCTGTCTCAGGCTGGACGTAAATAATCCTTTCAGTAGTTTTGACACTAATTCCCCACTGCTTATTTTCTCTAAATTAGAAAAAAAAAAAAATCCCTCTCCTCTGAGTAGCATTTTTGTGAAAATAAAGCAATTCGTGTTCATAAAGCCCTCAGATATTCGGTGAGGAGAGCTATAAAAGAGGCTTAGAATAAATCGTAAATCCTGTCTCCAGAGCAGAGTTTCAAAAGCATTCAGTAACTCAGGCACTAGACCTAACGTCCAACAGTGAGGAGGAAGGGGAATGCCAAATGGCTGCTCATTAGGTGAGACCCAGCCATGCTGGGCAGTGACTGCAGCACGGATCCTCTGGAAAAGATAATACAAAAAATAATTTGTGCCCACATGCATGCAGACAAAGGAGGCTGTTCAAGGTTGCATAGACAACCCTCACTCGGCTATTTCCTCTCCTGGGGTGTTTGACTTTGCAACCTTTGCAGTTGCTTCTATGCATGGGTGCATTTTATGTAGTTTAAATAAAGTAAAGAAATGGCCATACAATGATTGTTCATGGTTGCATGGGACAGCATAACATTCGAGATCATATTCCAGAAAGTTCTTCCTACATTTTTAAAGCAGAGCCTAAAGATTTGGTAACAAAAATCCATTTAGAATAATGGGGTTTAAGTATTCAGCTCAATTGTAAGTTCAATTGTAAATGATGAGTAGGGTAGCTATTTGTTTTGATAAGCTGGCTGAAAAAAAGTCGTATGAACTCTGCATTTCAGAACGTATATATCAAAGAAAAATGTTTCAATTCTCATCTCAGTGTCACTAGTCTATTGTTTATCCCAGTGTTACTGGTTGCAGCTGTGTACTTGACACTGTTATCTCCCCAGTCAGACTTTTCTGATTACTGTTTACATGTTCAGGAGCATGTGTGGATGGTAAGGTTGATAAATTTTCATTGCCCTGTTGGCACAGCCTGTATTTTTACACATTAGCTAGTTTAATTTCTACTTGTTTGCAAAATGTGTTGCTTGCAGCTGGACCAGAGAAGTATTTCCTTTCCATAGGTTTCTTACAGTTTTGCTATATTCAGTACAACTGTTTGGCTGAGTTCTCGTCTGAGTTTCCAGTGTTAGTAAACCTAGAGGAGACCTTTGCAGTAATAACAAGGAGGGATTCTACTTTACAAGACAGAGGCCTCAACGCAGGATCTACAGAATGTTTTATCCTGGATCAAATATAACAGAGCTAATTAAGCTTTGCAATGACTCTTGTTTCCATAGTTCACCAGTTGCCCTTGCTACACATGCTGTGGATTTCCACTCATTTTTAAGAGCCATCTGGTTTTCATATCTCCTGCTTAGGGCATGATCAGTTACTTTAATTTTTTTCCATAGTGTAAGTGGGCTAATATCCATATATCCCTATTGTGCTTTAAAGTTCATTTCCACCCTGTTAATACGTGTCTAGGTTTTCCTGTACATACTGTATTTGGCAATAACCTTTTTTTCCCCAACATTTTTTATTTTATTTTCATTTTTATAGGGAATGTAGCTCTCATAAAAGGTGCTGGATTGACAACTTTGGCAGATGAAACCTGGCTTATCTGTACAAAAGAAATAGCAAAGGATATGGCAAAGTAATCTTCCTTTAGTGTTCCCAGCATCATATTTTTTCCTTGAACAGGAAAGAAATTCTTTGGGACTGAAGGCACAAGTCCCTGTAATCTTTCAGCTAGAACGAGTCTGTTAACAGTGCTGATGACTGTGTCTACTAAGACCTCACTGATAACAAATTATTCAGTAATTTTCGCAGACATGGGAACACCATCAGATCTTAATGGTAACTTCTGGCCGCAATGTCTGCATTTGTGATGCCGTGACTCCCACTGCTTAGTGTTTTCTTTTACTGTTCTTAGAAAGATCAAGACAGTCTGTATTGCCCTGGGAGTTTTAATAGCACTTGCAACTTCACATTAAGTCAAGGGGACTAGTCACTCTATTTTAACACTTTCTTAAGTGTAACATTGAGATTGAGAGCTCCCATGCTTAGGAGCTAAAGTTTGTTTTATAGTCAAAGGAAAGAGACTCCAGAGAAGGTCCCTAAGGCACCTGAGATAGATATCTACAGCCTCAGGAACTGGCAGCAACATGGGGAGTGGGTGGTGGGGGGAACCCACCCAAGTAGTGGGATTGGAGGTAAACTCCTTGTTCTCCTGTGCCTGGTGTGTCAAACTGATTGCCAGATTTCCCCCTAGATCACCATAAGATGTGAAGTTTTCTGCAAGGCTTTGCTTGCCTTTGCTGTATGAAGTGCAGCTAGTCTAGACATATCTTATCTAATCACTTTAAAGCTGTTGCAGAGCTTTGGGCAGTGAGGGCACGTCTGCCTTTCCCAGTTTATGTATATCATGGTTTTGAGATATGAAACTGAAATGTTTTTGCTGAACTCAAGCTATGAGGTTTAATACAGGAGTTTCTGAATGTAAATAATGGTCTTTAAATCATGTATAACAAATCCTTTCTAGCCTCAAAATTGCTCTTTGATACAAATTAGATTAAAACTATTGTATTTTATACAATGATTGTTTTCCTATAAATTATTCCTGAGTGGTGGAACTAACAAATCCAGGTTATTACTGGTTTATATCCTTACCTCTCACCCATGTTCTCAAAGCTTCTTGCCCCTCTCAGTCCCACCAGGCAAGAGAGAGCTGTCTGTAATATATATCATATACGTGCACTATATGTGTGCTGGCCGGTGAGTTGGCTAGCTGCCCTCAACCAAATATGAAGCCATCTGACTTCTGCCTGCCTTGTTATCATTGCATCACTGTCTTCTGCTTAGTCATTTATTTTTATGGAATTTGTTGGAAGTTGTCTTTCAGGTTCTTCTGCTCTTTGGAAGTTGGCTTAAATTGGCCAGGTGGAGCAGAAGTCACTATAAACAGGCACTGTGATATAGAAACATATATCCATATTTTTATATAATCTATATCATATTATAATATAGATTATATATTTATATGTTATAGATATATAATTGATATATAATAGATATGGATTATATAATAGATATAGATATCTATATATGTGTAGATTATATAATATAGCTACATGATACAGACATAAATATCTATATTTAAATGTATAGCTAGATATTATATCTATGAATAGATATGTATAAACAGATAGTGTGATCTCATCATCTCATTTTGTTAAGAATAGTCTATGAACAAGGAACCAGGATGCCTTGTCCTTTCCTCTTTCTCTCTGCCTCCATGAATTTCCTGGGTAAGAGCTTTAGACTTAATTCCACCTTTATCTGGCCCAATGACTCTGTAAATAGAATAATAATAGAATAAACAAGTCGATTCAGCTCTACTTAGCCCCAAGCCACGGTCACCTAGAGTTTACAGACAGAGAGAGAGGTTCAAATTCCCTTGGGCACAGGAGGGAACTACTACTCCCAACTCTTGTCCCTGGAGTTATTCTCAGGGATCATCAGGGAGAAAGAGAGCTACAGGTGGGAACACCATGCAAAAGTCAGGCCCGGTGCGTGACCATGTGCCAGAGAAATGTCTATGGCTCAGTGGGCCACATGGTGAGAGGGGTCAGAGCACTGCAGGCAGAACGTTCTGCCTGCCTTGCAGCAGGGCTTCTTTAAAGAAACCAGTTTCAGGCCAGGTTGCATGCCCTTGAAAATGATGAATTTTGGAATTATAGCATTAATTTATTGTGTATTAGGATTCAAAGGAAGCAGTGAGTATTCTGGGTTTTTTATGGGCAGTTACCAAATCCATTGTGCAGTCATAGCAAATCTATGAGACAAGGGAACACCTCAGGGTTTGGGGGGTATTTTTGTTTTTTGTTTTGTTTTTTTTTTTCCAGATTAACCTCACTTGGGAGCTGCACTCCAAACTGAGGTGGGTCATGGAAAGTGCAGATGGCACTGAGAAAGTTTCTTTTGCATCTATATAAATTAGGACTAGGCAGTCTCTGCAAAGTGGATTTGGTATAAACATAAGAAGTGAGCATTTAATTCGGCCTGAGATCTATTTATATTGCATAAGCCTTGCCTGAGACTCTGTCTCAGCCCTAAACCATTCACAACTTGGTAATTTTTGTATGGCATACCTGGGACTTTAATCATAAAACTTCAAATCAGATCAATTTGTTTCTAAGTGTTATGAAGTCTGGCTTGCAACCCAGCCTGGTACTTGCCTTTCATCCTGAGAAAGGAGCAGAGCAGAGAGGTGCAGAGAGAAGTAGACTTGACAGACACAGTTTTAAGAAATGCAGATAAATGCATTTACATATTGAACCCCATGTGAATAGGCAGGGACACAGGACAACTTTGCTTTCTTTTTCCTTTTCTTTACAGAAGCAGAACAGTATGCCAGGTAGTAGCAAGAAGGCTGAGCGAGTAAACTCATCCATCAGACTGCCACTACCTCTAAAATCCGTAGCTTCTTGGTATTAAACTTGTACATTTCCATCTGGGTCACTTGCACTAAGCAGTCTCATTTTTCAAAAAATAGCTATCAAATAGCAAAAAGGAAACCGTCTTCAGACCTATCAAATATCTTTCTGCTGTGGTAGGCAGTCAGCAGTGGCCTGACAAGGAATACTATGGGAGGGCCAGCTGGTCCCTTGACTGTGGTCAAGGGCTTGCTTAAAAGTCCAGTCCTTCCTCCTGCATGTGGCCATCCCCAAAGTAGTATTTTTTCCATTGGAAGGCCTGAAGGAAAACTCCATTATTCTTAAGTTAGGATGCTGATTTCACTGATAAAGAAAGCAAAATTAAATGAACACAGGACACAAGCAGGAAGAACTGGCGTCTAAGCAACAGTGTTATATTCATTATTTCAGGTGACAAACTGCGACGCAATAGGAACGGCTGCCTGGCCAGCAGCAGCTCTCCTGTACTACTGTGGGCTGAGGGAAAGCAGCAGTCTCCCATGCACGCTGTTTCTTCAGCGCAAAGTGTTGAACTGGAAGTAAGAGACACCAGGTCCTGTAGAATAAGTAGGCAGCAGAAAGAGAGGTTACATGAAAGGTAGGAAATTTAAATCAGAATGATATTGGTCTTTGGGAAGAGAGAATAGCTTTATTTGGAACAGCAAAAGGTAAAGCCAAAGAGCCCCGGCCTAAATGCTCCTAATGCCAGGAAAGTGATTTTTTTTCTCTCTCTCTCCCTTTTTAAATTATAAGCTGCAAATGATGGTCTGCCAAACTTAGCTTTAAACCTACAGCAATGCAGTAACAGAAGAAAAAGAAAAGGAAAAGAAAAAAAGAAACCTAATCTGAAAGCTTCTTTTCTTCCTATGGGAATACACATGGACACACACAAAGCCACTTCTGCAGAGTGCATGCATGTGGTAGGGATACGTGTTGAATAGGAATAGTCTTGATACAAATCAAACTTCCCATATTTCTGAAATCAAAGAGATTTAGGAGAATCATAAACCCCAAAGCTGTTCCCTCAAAAGATTTCAATAGCTTGAGGTAAGTTCATTAAAACAATGTACATCCAGTCTTCCAGTAGAGACAAGCTCTCCGCAGGACAGTTCTTTTGCTTATCTGGGAAGAGCGCCTTGCTGAGCTCCTGCTGGTTAATTCAAGAGTGGTGCTAGGCTCCTGTTACTCTTCCCCCCCTGAAAGCTAAGCTGGTTTCAGCTAGTCAGTGCTGCCTGACTGATCTAAATAAGGCAACACTGAGTATACAGACCACACTCTGATACAGAATATGATTATCATAGGAAGCCTTCCAAATTCAAAACAGTCAGGAATTTGAACTGTGGAGCCAAGATGGTTCTAGTAAGGGTGGGGGGATTGTCTTCTGAATTTAATATGCAAAGTAACATTGATAGGAGAAGTAATTTATACATACTTTTCTTGTCTTTTAGTTAGAAGCATGATAAAATGTTAATGTCTTTCAAAACCCAGATTATCTAAGACCCATGGTTTACCAGAAAACCAAATGATGCACAGACATGTACAATAATGAAAGATTTAAAAGGCTGGACATATGTGTAACAATTTATTCAGGAACCTTTTTGAAACCGCTATACCTGAAACACATCCACAGAACCTACTTCTCAGTCCCATTTAAGATATGTAATAAGCAACTAAGTAGCATAAAAAATGACAGCCAGCACTGCATACAGATAGTAGTTTATTATAACCCAAAACTCAGCCCTGAATCAGTGTTTACCAATTTGTTAACAGTATTAGGTTCCCAAAAGAACAACCCCTTTAACAGTGATTTCCTTTGTAAAAAGAACTGTTAGGGTAAAGCTGAAACAGAACCTGTTTCTGCAGTATAACAATATTTTCTGTCCATCTATAAATATCTTCGCTTTCTCCCCCTCCCCCAAAATTCAACCTTTCATTCCATCTAAAAAGTAATTTTTTAAATCTTTAAGATAAAAAGAGTAAGAAGCCTCGGGGCTACAAGATTTATTCTGCAGCTAACGTCAGTTGCAAAGCTTGGTGAATTCTAATGTTTTGTGTAATCTCATTCTAACTTTCTGTTTGCCAAGAAAAATCTTTCTAGTGAGAAATGACTCTAGACTGTCTTATGGAGACTGTTGAAGGGAAAGAAAAATAAGTGCAAGTGGTGAGAACTGCTGTGTTTCAAGGATGTGTTAATTCTAAAGATGAAGAAGAACACCTAAGATGCATATGTTATTATTTGCCATTTACTTAGTTTTGCAGGCATATTCACTGATTCTGAGTGGAGCTTAAGAAACACATCTCCAAACTCAGTTTAACCTCTGTCCAGAGATGAATGCGAAGTGATTCCTTGCTCAGGTTAACAGTTCATATGGCAGGGTTTCTTTATACCTTTCTATTTAGTTTAAACTATTAAGGGTCATGGCTCCTGACCTTTAGTTTGAGTTCTGAGCTCAGATGAAACCTAAACATTGAGACTGATCTCTCTTGCAGCTGCCATGCTTCACCTGGTAGGATAGGCAGAAAACAAAGCCAGAGGAGAGGGAGTCCAGAAGTTTATATACTATGTCTCACACTTCGTGGTTTTCCAGTGACAGATAAAGTCTTTAAGCATCCGCTTCTTTTTTCCTGGCTGCTGCTCTGACATGAATGGCCACAGTAAATGGTGACAATGATAGGAGGCAGCAGAAGGGGGCAACAATCTTTTTTCAAAAATCTACAGAAAAAGTCATCAAAACAACAAAGTGTTCTTACTTCACAATTGCACTTTCAAAGAAAATTGAAATAAAATAGTCTTATCTTGAAAAAGAAACTATCAAAACACATAGCAGCATCCAAATTAGAACAAAAAAGAAAGAATCAAATTGGAATAAGCTATTTCACTTCAAGTGATGTCTAAACAAGCACTTAAGTGTTATAGAAAGGAGCGCACACTCTGAAATAGCGTTGTTTACACCCTAACTCTTCTTGAAACCAGGTTCAGTGTGAAGCTGGTAGGAGGCTGGAGTTGAAATGCAGATGAAAGTAAGAAATACTTTTCCTTAGTACAGACAGCTTTGACTATTTGCCAGTTTCTCAGTCAGCAGAATTTAGCAACCCAGAAAGAGCTATTTGGTACCACTGAAGACTAGCAAGAGTGCATGTGCGTGCATAGGCTGTTCCAAATTTTTGCACTGTTACCTAGAGGACTTTTTTTTTTGTTATGAAGGAGATTTTGATCTGTCATGTGCATTTTTCATTCATTATTAATTTCTGCTTCTGCAGGTTACATGTAAACTAGGGCAAGGATAGTCATTAGAAACAGAGAAAATACTACAGAGATATTAATAGATATTAGAAACACATGTGGTGTATGTTTTCAGAACTGCAGCTCTTTTCATTAAACACGCCTGTTCTCTATACGGCTAGCTTGCTGGCTCAGCCACTCAGTGTGCAGCCCAAGGAAGAACCTTATGTACCTCCGGTTCCTTGTACATAACAGTTAAAATGCTTTAAAGTGCCTGTCTACAGAAGAAAGATCCTAAGAAGCAGGAAAAGGCATGTAAGCTCCTTAGGAAGTCACGGGGAACACACAGTTCCCACAAAAAGCCTTTCAGGAGAGATGTACACGCAGCTGTCACACTTCATGGGGTCAAGCTTTTAGCTGATGCCATATGAGCAGGTGGCAGCACTGACACCCTCCAGGGTTTTGAGTGAGAGGAACTAGGGCTATGATGCCTCCTCAGTGGTATGGGCGATAGGTTGGGTCAGATTAGGGCACTGCTGGGGACCTATCCCACATCAGCATGGATCATGGGTGTGAGCAGGATGCTAAGCTCTAGGGATGGTCATGGCTGGGAAGATCAGCAATAAAAGGCAAGGTAACCTCCAGTAGGCACTTTTTGGATCACCTACCTGGACTTTGTTTCCTGAATGCCTGGCAAGTTACATCTGGCTACAAATCTGCCCAAATTAATAACATTATACCTTACGAACATTATCTGCTTTGCTTCTCTAGGTGCTTGGTAGCATTATGTAATGAGCATTCCACCCTCTGTTTAAGCATTACACTACAAATGACATCTGCAAAGGGGAAAAAGCGATTTCCACTCTTTCATCTTGAGAAGAATAGCGAGACTTAAAGGTACTTGCTATAAATTAAAAAATGTTTTTGAATTCCCAAAAGAAGAAAAGGGGAGAAGAAAATCAGCTGTCCCTACTCAGGAATTTTTTCTGGCAGCAAAGACCCAGTTCAATTAGATTATTCCAAGAAACAAAAATGAACAACGGATAGAGAAAATTAGGCAATTAACTTTTTGCTTCTTTTTATAGTACTTTATACTACCTTTTGCTTCTTTTTTTAACTTTTCCCCCCCAATATACATATATTTAATTAACCAGTGCTAGTGGCTAATGAACGTTCAAGTGTTTGGCAGAGCTAGCTACAGACAACATACTTAAATTCAGCAAGAACTGTATTGATTTCCGATAAAGATCTGAGGGCCACGCAAGGTGCTGACCTTATTTATGAAGTCCTTGTAATGATTTACATCCCACCTACCTGGGAGATTATTTTTTCTGACTCATTTACTGCAGTAATTTGAATTAACTGTTTTAAACATCTGGAACAAGCCACATGTGCTCATTCTTAGTGGCCTCCAGTTCTAGCATTTTGTTTGACCCTTTGACCAAAGAAGGCTCTGGCAGTGGATCCTTATGTGCAATGCTATCTTTATCTACCACATCGTGCAACAATTTCAGCGGGCGTACTAGTGGTTTGAGTTTGATTACCTTGTCCATATTCTGATCAATGAGACCATTTGGGGAGCAAGGTCAGTCTTCATATAGATCCCCAGTGATGCCTTTTAGTTTGCTAAGGTCAATCCTTTAATAAGGATTAACCATTATTATAACGATCGACTATTATTATGTTTTTCATATTTATGAGATGTTTAATAAAGGGGTTATGTTATTATTAAAGAGTTATTATTAAGGACCTAAATAAATAACTGAAAGATATATTTTCATATATGTATATATATATAAAAGTAATATATCTTTCAAAATGTTCACATAACTGCAACCATTTAATTATATTATCTATTGCATACTACTTAGAAGATTTTTACAGATCTAGCAGCCATGAAGGTAATGCATTTTATAAATACACGAATAGAAATTGTAAATATGAAAGACTAACTACTGACTCTACCTACAGAAGTGTTAATAGGAGGAAAGGTCATTGAAGCAATGAAGTAACTCTGCATTTACATTGAGAGTACTGAGATCAAGATTCAATTATGTGTTAAATAATTACTAATGATTATTAGTTGATGTGTGTATTTTAAAAAGACTTAGCTTTTCTAGCTTCTTTGTAGGTCTAATGTTTAGAAAAGACCATGAGATTTTACAGCAACAGTTTGAAATGTTTAGTCTTATCATAGCAGCACTAGGGAGTGGATGATTACCATGGAGTTCAGGATAAAGGATCTGTACAGAGTGGTAGCTTGTAAGAACAGACGTACATGAGAAAATTTTAAGGCTAACTATTGCCCCCTTTTCTCACAATCGATATTTAGAAGGACGGAAAGCAGCAGAAAGAGGATCTGGATTGTGAGGTGTTGTTTAGACATGTACGGGCCGAGCACTTTCCCAAGACAATTCGTAGTGTCAAGAGCATCTGCACTCCTCTCCTAGCTAATGCTCCGAACAGCTGCAAAAGGAGGACTCATATGACTTTCTCTGATCCCCTACACCAAAATAATTATCAATGCCAGGACAAAGGCTACCACTAGGTCAGGCTGTAAAACTATGTGGTAAGAGCTTTAGTATGTTGGTGCTCCCCATGAAATCTGTAAGCCATTACTGATTAATTCAGCTTTCTTAGCAGAAGATGAATCTTCCATTGTTTCCTTTCTGTCTCCCTATTTATTCACATGAGGTCTTGTACTGACAAATTCTGAAGGCTGCTGCTGAGGAAGAACCAAACCGCAACCTAAATACTTCAGAGTAATTGACTTCACCCAGTGAAGAATCCATTTGGATTGAATGGGACTATAAGAAAAGCAGAGCTCTTTGGCTTCTCGCTCCATCCTACCAAAGGATGTTGATCTCTAACCTACCAAACTTTGAAGATATTTGCTGTACTGTGTAGGCCAATGCATACATCCCTTTTTTTCCAGTTTTTCTCGTTTTAAGTATTAAAAGTGCATAAACAGATGATCAGAGTCCGATCCCAGCCTCGGGGCTTCCCTTTGAGCCCAAACAGCACAGCTGCAGAGACTTTATAATTCCTTCAGAAAGAAGATTCAACATTCTTTTAATTCAGCCCTTGGAGCAGAAGTATGATTTCAAAAGAAATAATGATTTTTTTTTTTCCCGTATGGCTGAGTCCACAATCAGAGAGGCTACAAAATTCTGTTTTGCTTTAGTACCAAACATGAAATTTGCATGTGTGCTCAAAAGTGGTTTTAGTCTACCTGATGTTTCTGCTCTGTTTAGTGCCTGCTAATGATTGATTAGGAAGTAGAAATAGGTGCAACTTTCTTTTGATGTTGGATTGAAAGCATCTGCCTTCACATTTTTGCTTAATCAAGTTTCTTTCCTCTTCCTGAGAAAGAATCTTCAAAACTTTTCTCGCTATTCCCAAGGACAGCAGAAAGATAAACGTAGGCTACGATATGTAGCAGTAGTTAGTATTCAGGTTTTTGATGTTTCTCTTTTTAATCAGGAAAGAAAGTGATGATAGACATCAGGTCAGGTATTTAATGTATTTCTGTATTGCGTCCTGGATACAAACAATATACATACAATCTCAGTTCCCTGAACGATATAGAGCTCAAACACCAGTAGTGTTTTATTTGTCTGTAATTTCTGCCTTTCAACAGCACAGGTACTTTTAACAGCAACTGCATGACCTGTACTACCTCTTTCTTTAGTTTTCTATTAGACGCACAGAAATACTTTTCAGTGTGTTTCTGGTGCTTCTTTAGTGATTCCATTACTTCTTTACACAGACACTGCTGTCCTCCAGTACTCAGTTCCCCAAGTTTGCATCCAGATGCCTGATAACTCACACGATATATAAGTGAATCCTGACCACTATTTCAGAGAAACTGTGCGCTGGGCAGTGACTCCAATTCTTCCAGCTGTCTACTCCACAAAAGCTTAACAGTTATCTTGAAAGATGGGCAGTTATCATAACCTCCAGCTTTTTATAAAGTTTCATCTAATCTGCAGTACAGCAAAAATACTGTTTGAAAAGGAACTCTAAAAGAAGTTTTTAGAAAAAAAGAAAGATTTTAGTGTACTTATTCTCCATGAGATGTTACTGTGGTAAAATAATTCTCTCAGGGTTCCTTCTCCAATTCAGGAATACTGCTCTGAACACTTTCTAACTGCAGTGATTTTCAGGACTGGATCAGAATGTCCATCCTGAGTCAATCTCTCCTGAAATATAACAAAATGCCCACCTAAATTAAGCAAAAGGCAGAGATAAAAAAAGGAAGGGGAAATCCAAAATCAAGTTATCACAAAACTTTTTAATGCAAATTTCCAAATATTATACTACTGTGGGAAGTTCACTGAGATTTATGATAACTGTGTGTATATATTAATCATAGAAATGAAAGCGTTATTTAAATCATACAATTGCGTTTGCTATTTCCTGCAAATCTGTGAAAAAGCATAGAGCTTTTTGTAACTACAGAACAAAACTGTTAATGCTGGCAAGCTTGGTTCTGTTATATACTGTGAGCAAAACTGTCCGCAACATCACCGGATATTAGTTTACATTGCCTATTTTCTTGAGAAGTGGATTCAGAATGACATGCCTAGGAAGCAGAAAGATGACTAATTACCCATATTTAACATGGAAATGAAACTAATAGAAAAAGGCTTCAGCTGATATCCTCCCTGCAAGGATACTCTGACTGGATTTAAAAAGAAAGATTCTGCCTTAGACAAGGGTAAAAATAGACTTAAGGAAAAAAGTATACTTTTTTAATTAAAAGTAATTCAGTCCTGAACGATTACATGCCAGTAGAAATTATGCACAGTTAAATAAATCTAGTGTGAATGGTTACCATAAAATCAATTTTTTGTCCTACCTTGATTGTGTGAATACCAGGTGTCCTCGACTTTGGGACAACATTAACAAAGAAATTCCCCCCCACCCCCACCCCCCCCCGCAACTAAGCCTTAAATATTTGACACTAAGTAAAATATAAAAAGCATCATTAGTTCAGCCTGTTACCCTAAAATAATCACGCTTCCCCCACCCCACCTCCCAGTAACTTCATTTAAAAGTCTTTTCTTCAAAGGGGAACGATTTCTATCTTGTACTACGTGACTTTACACAACGTCCTTGACACGGTACTTAACACTGCAGTTCTTTCCAAAATGTTAAATGCTTGGAAATTGCTCAGACTGCTCCATATATCTGTGAGATCAGAAGAACATTCATCATAGATTTGTAACAGGGAGAAGACCCAGCAGATCCCATGGGAAAGCGCCACGGATATCGCGTGCATCCCCCTCTGGTTCTCAGGCAGCCATGAGCCAGGCTCTGCAAGGCCTAGGAGCCTGAATATTAGGCTTATCCAGTTGGAAAACACTGGAAAACGCCAAATTTCAGGAAAAAGCCCAGTCTTTTCACCAGAAAAATGTTGAAAGGCTTCTCTTGGTTTACCAGTGTTCACTGGATCTTCAGAAACACCAATGAAATATGTTCAAAAAACCTCCAAAACTACCTGCAAACTTAAAACATTATCTTATATGCCCTGAAAACCCTCATCTAAGGACTCTAAATGTAGTTACATATTATATAACATATATGTTTACATACATATTGCACACATATGAATTCAGCTTCTTTTCTAGATAGTCTTTAAATCATTCTTTTATTTCAGAACGTTTGGGTGACAGATTGTCCCTTGCTATAATAGTGTTTAGATTCATAGTACCAAAATATCTTGTAACAGACCTTGTAAAGATATTTTGAGAGTGGCATTATAAAGACACACATACATTTATAGTTTAAATAACCAAGGTATATTAAAGGTGAAATGAAAAAATGAACTACACAGACACAAGGTGATTTCCTGACCAATATGCTGCTCATCATTACTTTAACCAAGGTAAAAACTCAGCTTTCATAACTTCAAAACTCATGCGTCTTATACACTAGCACTCAATTTCCCCTTCACTTGTAACATACCTTAGATTTTAGGGGTAGGTTTTAAAGCATGTAGAAAAGCAAGGTGTTTGACAGTTTAGGAATATAAGATCTCCAAGTCTGTGAGGGGGAGATGGCAACTTGTACTGGGCCTAGTGAAAGGACTGTACTTGAAAGCTCAACACCCAGTCTAATGCAATATATTATCTCTCCTGACAGATTGTGTGACTGTAACACAGTTATTCAGTAATATTACTAAACCAGGCTTCAGGGAGATGAAACGTTTGGTCCATAATTGCAAAGAAGAAATATTGCAAAATTAGTTACTAGAAAGCCTTAGCATAGATTCTTCATTGTGTCCTTTTATTCTGAATTTGCTAATAAACAAAGTATATGGTTTTCACAAAGCTGAAACCCGTTACTTTGATTTGATTTGTAATTCAAATTTAATTTTGTAATTCAAATAATTACATCCACTAATGTTGGTGCTTAACAATAATGCTATATTACACTACGAATACAATATAACTCACTCTAGAAACAAAATCATGAAAAAATAGCTTTTCTTATTTTCCTTCTGTCTTGCAACAAAGCATTTTAGATAGTCCAACAAAATTTTATTTTCGCTTTTCCCTATAAAAATGGTGACATTTCCTCCCACTTTCTGTGAAAGACCACACTTTGCTTTAAAAGCTAGTATGATTCTTTTCTTTTATTGAGCTATCAAATTCTGATCCAAACTTTAAGATTCATATACTGATAGGCAAGCAGGAAACTTGCAACATATATATATAGCCTTTCCGATAATCATGCTCCAGCTTTCCTTATTGCTTCTGACTATGAGCTTTCCAGCTATTCTTTTCTGTGCTCATAAATCAAAAAAGTCTATGCTTTTTGAGCACGCAGTAAATTGGAAATGATGCCAGGACCCCAGCACAGCAAGAAACTGTCACAGTTGTTTTAACAGAAATGTAATGGATCTGCAATTTGATTCTTCTCAGGTCTACTTCACCACTAAACATGGTTAAAGAATTCTGCCAAAGAAGATTTATTCTCTTGTTTAATCAGTCACAATTCCTTTGCGTGTTCGGTAGAACATAATCAAAAGCTTGGAAATTGCAAGAGACATAGAAATTGCAATAGCTAATCAAAGAAATGGTATAATAACTCTAGAGTCCTGATCTCCAAAAATGCAGTGGTAAGAAAATGAATAGCACAGTTCTGGCACAAATTTTTGGATGATTTTTATTGTTGTTGTTGTTATGTGCATTATATCTTCAGTATTCGCTAAAATGCTCTTGAATACTTAGTTAACCATTACTTATACATTACCTAAGAACAAATGATGTGACTCTCTTTGACATAGTAGGTTGCTTATCATGCGGAACAATGTTTGCAAATCAGTATTTTTTACTATTTGGTGATCCAAAAGAATTGCTGCAATACTAAAAAGACATGTACTTTTATCCTCCCTAAACTAGTTTTTTTACCGACAACGTATTTTCACACTATTTTACAATTTTTTTCCTCTGATTGACTTGTTGTCTGTTACTCCTGTCATACTGATTCCACTGAGAATTAAAAAGGTAAGCCACAGCTTAGAAGTATATCCGATGAAACCACTGCACTACTCTATTTATAGTTTAAACGTACTCTCCAATTTTGGAATTTGTTTAGAAGCACTCATTTTAAAAATGTGAAAGAATTTACAAAGCATAACTTTTTAAATCTCTAGCCATTCTCTGATTTAAGTGACCCAGAAACACCAGTGAGTTTAGGTGTATCCTAGAATAAAGGCAAATGGCCTCTCATTGTTGAAGACAACGGTGATACTGCAGTGAGATTAACAGAGATAAAGTCTCATCCTAAATCAGGAATGAGGGGCTGACTTGACCATGCCACATAGCACAAGCATTTGTATTCTGGAGTATTTATTCCAGTATTCTGGTGTACATACTACTATAGATGTAATACCATCCATTTCAACTAGACTTCACAGAAAATAAAATACTAATCGTATCAGAAAAATATTAGCCTGCATATGTTAGTGACAAATTTCATGATAAAGTATATATCTTGGTGTTAAAATTACACTCAGAGTATTTAACAAGCATTATTTCTAGTATATTTTACAAGAGAAAATAATAATACATTTACAACAAAGTGGTAAGCAGGAAATCTTCATGCCCCTTTTCTTAATTAGGCTTAGCAGAAAAGCCTTCATGACGAAGATAAAACTCCTGAGGATTTTTTTTTCTCATTCCCTGTTTCTTTTGACTTACAGTGACACTTATTCTAACAATTTCCTACACCTGTCATAAATTATGGATTTATAGCTTTTCTTGTTTTTATGAAAAAATGATAGCTGGGAATCACAGAATCACAGAATCACAGAATGGTTGAGGTTGGAAGGGACCTCTGGAGATCTTCTAGTCCAACCTCCCTGCTCAAGCAGGGACCTCTAGAGAACATTGCCCAGGATCGCGTCCAGGCGGGTTTTGAATATCTCCAGGGAAGGAGACTCCACTACCTCTCTGGGCAACCTGTTCCAGTGCTCTGTCACCCTCACAGCAAAGAAGTTTTTCCTCAGGTTCAGATGGAACTGCCTGTGGTTCAGTTTGTGCCCGTTGCCTCTCTTCCTGTTTCTGGGCACCATGGAGAAAAGTCTGGCCCCATCCTGTTTACGCCCTCCCTTCAGATACTTACACACATTGATCAGATCGCCTCTCAGTCTTCTCTTCTGCAGGCTGAACGGGCCCAGCTCCCTCAGCCTTTCCTCATAGGAGAGATGCTCCAGTCCCCTCATCATCTTTGCAGCCGGTTGCTGGAGTCTCTCCAGGAGTGCCATGTCTCTCTTGGACTGGGGAGCCCAGAATTGGACACAGGACTCCAGGTGAGGCCTCCCCAGGGCTGAGTAGAGGGGCAGGATCACCTCCCTCCACCTGCTGGCAACACTCTGCCTAATGCACCCCAGGAGACCATTGGCCTTCTTGGCCACAAGGGCACACTGCTGCCTCATGCTCAACTGGTTGTCCACCAGCACTCCCAGGTCCTTCTCGGCAGAGCTGCTTTCCAGCAGGTCAGCCCCCAGCCTGTACTGGTGCATGGAGTTATTCTTCCCTAGGTGCAGGACCCTGCACTTGCCTTTGCTGAACTTCATGAGGTTCCTCTCCGCCCACCTCTCCAGCCTGTCCAGGTCCCTCTGAATGGCAGCACAACCCCCTTGGTGGATCAGCCTCTCCCCCCAGTTTAGTATCATCAGCAAACTTGCTGAGGGTGCACTCTGTCCCTTCCTCCAGGTCACTGAGGAATACATTGAACAAGACTGGACCCAGGACTGAGCCCTGGGGGACACCACTAGCCACAGGCCTCCAACTTGACTCTGCGCCATTCACCACAACCCTCTGAGCTCGGCCATCCAGCCAGTTCTCAAGCCACCTCACCGTCCACTCATCCAGCCCACACTTCCTGAGCTTACCTAGGAGGATGTGATGGGAGACAGTGTCCAAAGCCTTGCTGAAGTCCAGGGAGACAACCTCCACTGCTCTGCCCTCATCTACCCAGCCAGTCATTCCGTCATAGAAGGCTATCAGATTGGTCAAGCAGGATTTCCCTTCGGTGAATCCATGCTGACTACTCCAATGATGATGTGCAATGCAAAACAGGAAAACTTTCAGTGGGTAAAATTTCAGTTCCAACCAAAATGCATTCTTCAGTTCACCAAAACTGCTGCCATATACTTGCTGAACAGGGAGAAAATGGAGGAAGGAAGCAAGTCAAATAAAACCAATAAAAAAAAAAAGTTGAAAGTTTTAAATATTTCAACATTTTCAAAATATAGTCTTTACATTCTTCCCTGTTTTATAATTACTCTTTCTTTCAGGATTTGTCTAGTCGTTATTATTTTCAGTCCATAGAAAACCTAATATGAAATATTTTTCATTTTTAAATGCTTTGATTCATTCAAGTGAAGGTTTTGGGGGGGTTTTTGCATTTTGCATTCCATCAGTGTTATTGAAAATGCTTTCAATTCTGATTGTCCCAAAATTTTTTCTTTTTTTAATCATTTTGGTCAGTGAATCAAAGATCAGCCCATGCCTTGCAGAACTGCTGGCAACCAACACAGTTTTTATTAATTTTTTCTTTTTTGGACTTGGAAATGTATTTATCCTTCCGTCCAAGGACAAGGATCATACTTTCAGAGTAATAACTTTTTGCCTTTTCATATAGAAAATTGCTCCTGTGGTTTTCTATTGTATTTTGTCAGAAACATTTATGGTAGTTTTGATGTGCGTTACTAACTCATCTTCACTGTCTCCTTCTGGAGCTAGCATATGCTGTAAGAGTGGGAGTATACTTTCCAATTTAAAAAAGAAAACTGTACATGAGAAGACAGCAACACCTCTTTAGTGCGATTACGACAGTATTGCCATGATTTGACAGCCACCACAGTGCTTGGAGCTAGTGCGTTATAGCAGCTTCTAATGGATGCCACTGTTGACAGAAGAAAAGCATTAGTGATCAATGTGATTCCATTCCTGTACATATTTACTTCCTTCCAGCAGTCCTCACTGCTGACTGCTCTGTAGCGACAAAGTCAGAGGTCTCATGTTGGTGCCGTCAGCTGTGTTTTGTCTAGGGAATCACACAGGAGAAACAATGAAGTGTCCGTATGAAACATGGCTTAGGCTTTGCTCTTCTGCCACCGGTTAGAAAAGATTTTGAGTTCAGCCAGGTAACCGGGACAAATTTTTAGGTGTTTGAACTGATCTGAGACCGAATAAATCTTGTCATCAAAATGTTCATGAAGATAGTCATTTCCATTATTGGATGGGGAAAAAAAATAGGTTAGAGAACATATTAAAAAAGAAGCAGTGGGAATTCACAGTAAAATCTTTGTAATGCTAGACACAGCTATAGTGACTGAAAAAATGCCTTTTTTACTTGATTTATATGAAATATCATACCATTCTGTACGGACTGATCTGCAGCAAAAAAAAGTAAAGGAGTTGTTGTCAGTAGAGAAAAAGCAGGGGCAACTTACACTTCGTGTTGCCAGCTTCTGAGATTTTATCACAAATGTTGTGATACTTGGGATAGATCTGAAATGTTTCTTGATATTTCAACCAATTTCAAGATTCATTGGGATTTAGCTTACGATTTCTGAACGCCTGTGAACTGCAATACTTATTGGTTTGTCCTCAGCATCAGAACAGTACAGTCACTTCCCATTACAAACAAACCGTTCATAAATCTTCAGTATGCTATTCTAAATTGAAATTCTAACGTTCCAGCATCACTCACTCATACATAATTTATTTACTCTACATGCTCTTGGAACCAAGGTTTCACCTGATTTTATTCATATAAACAGGAGATCGTCATTTGGCTTTGGTTGAAGCCACCTGATGTCTTTCAAATTTATTGTAGCCCTGCAGCCTACGGGTGGTATTTAACCCAGAAGGAATATTTTCAGTCCTCACTTGCCCTTCACGTGTGAAGTCGTGAGGATGGATAGAAATGTTTGAATGAATAAGTCATTTGACAAATGTTCCCCTTACTCTTGTCTGAGACTTTTTTCAAAGCAGTTTGCAATTTTCTCATACACATTAGTCATTCAAAATTGCTGCTTATTTTGAGCAAATACTCTGTGGTCTGTAGACTGTACTCCAGTAGATCCTTCCAGATACGTGAAATCTGAGCTACTCTAGATAGTTCTTATGGAAGAATTTGCACAACATTACTTTTGCTTCTCAGCTTTTGACTACAGCTTTTAGAACCAAGATTTCCTTCTAAAGAGGATCATTAACAAAACTAAAAGTAATTTTCTATAAATATCTCCTAAGATTCAATATTTCTACAAAAACTACGGTCAATAAATTCATTCACTAGTACATTCACAGACATTAAGCACAGAAGGAGGAAAACCAGAAAGAGTAAACTGCTGTGAGTGTACAATCTTCTTCTGCAGATAAGAATAGGGACCCTGATTCAGCAGACAACCTTGAGGGAACTTGAACTGTAAATGCTTGATTCATCCCATTGAACCTTTTCAGCATATTTAAATGCTTAAAGTTAAATTTGTGCTAATTTTGAAGTTTTAACGTATTTTGAAGAAGGGCACATATGGCAGTGAAACAAAAGTCATTATGGTATAATCAAAAGTAATTTATGGAGAATGATCATGGATTGCCATACTGTCACTGAACTGCAGTTATTTTTTCCAATTGTTGCTAAGATATTACGCTATCACGTGGAAGAATTCATCCCGCCTAAATCTAGCTAAACACACACTGTCATCTAGAGTAAGCTAATCATTTTATTCTCTCTACAGAGGATAGAAGTCTACAGAGAGAAGTCAGGCAACACATCCTCTGAAAGAGCCTAATCTTGGTTGACCAGGAAGACAGGTTATATGACTAACTTAGACTGCAGACCTAACAGATGGTGAATTCAAGCAGATGGTGAAAGTTCAGAGAATTGAATCAAAGCAATCATGGACTGTTTTCTAATGTTCTTATGTAATAAACTTCTTCTGTTGGGCAGTACAACACACAAACAACTGGACTGTGTGCTATGATACTTCCAAGCAATCTGCACAGAAAGCGTGCTAATGACTCTACACAAAAATGATACAAATTGAAAATGCATGAGAACTACAATGAATAAATTTTCTCATCTCAAATTGATCAGGATTTGTGCATAATAAAAGGGCTTCTGTGCCTCACAGTGTTACAATACCCACCCCTTTCCTTTTTTTTCTTTCCCCACAGAAAATCTTAACTAAGGTGAATATTAATTTATTTTGCAGAACATTTGTTTTTTTAAATAAAAAACAGATATCAACTCTCAGATCCCAGTAAAAATTTGATGGCAAAAAAGAGAAGTGAGCTATGTTTTTCATTAAAAATCTGAAATTTTACACCAAAAATTGTCATCTTTCATTATAAAAGTAAAATCTTGTTCTTCCATCTAGCTACTGTTTTTCAATCGGTCCCACTTTTTATGTATCTATCCCAAAAGCTAAAAAGAAAAAAATGCACTGTGAGGATAGCTCTTGGCCTGTAATCAGATCTGCTAGGCACAAATGTTCTCAGCTTAGTTATGCAAGATATAAGAGTTCCCTGTTTTCACTCAGTTGGTTATTTCACGACCACCACTTCTTTTCCGCAAATTCAAAGCAGTCTTCCCTAGAGGGCATCCTTTTCAGTGAGCCCAAAATGCCTGCCAGATTCCGTTTTCAAGAGGCACCAGTTGGACTGTCCAGACTTACATTTCAAGTGTTCGGGTTTCAGCCTTCCTCACACATATTCTTTACTGGAGAATTTCCAGATAGAATAAATATGGCTTTGATGCCAGGCAAAATCACTTCTGTTTTTGTTTCTAATGTAAAGGCCTCCTTAGAAATAATCAGCTTGACCAATAAAAGAGCATATTCACCTTGACTTACTGGAATGAAGAGCACAAAGTAATGAGATGAGACGCAACATTTCTTTTCAGACCCAAAAAAAATCAGATTCCAGAAAGAATTTCCCCCCCAAAAGTTTGTGTGATTCCGGAAACAAAGATGGAGACTAGGATTCAAAAAGATTGAGTTTCTTGTTTCTTGTTCTGTCCACTGCTTGTTGTATGACCTCAGGAAAGCTAGAGTATCTCTGGTTTCATCTTGGCCGCTTAGATCATAAGCTTTTCAAGATAGGATGTGTTTTTACTTTGTGTCCGCACAATGCCTGGCAGAAAGTAATGTAAAGGTGTAATGTAAAGTAACGCAAGTAAGTAAAGAAAGATCTGTTTAGTGTATGAAACAGAAGTAGGCCACTGAATATTGTTTAGCTTCTATTTACAAAAAGAAATTTCAATGAAAATTCTATTAAGCATATGTATATGACCTAGACCAAGACCTAAACCAAGAAAGCAAGCTAATTTTTCTCTAGCTTCCTCCAGAAGCGGAACTGAAATTGCTGATGCTGATGTACAGATGAACATCTGCACATAACATCCCCTGGTGTTTTTTTTTTTTTTTTTTCTCTCTCTCTCTACTAAACTGCCTCTCTTACTTGCTAAGAAATTTTAGTAGCTTTTATTATTGTGGCAATTATTATTCTCATATTAAAAAAGGATGGAAAAAGTCAAGGTTACCTGTTTCATACCCTAAGGCAACTGTAAAGACTGGTTGAGGGAACCAATTCACCACCTGTGTGGCCAGCGAATGGCACAATAACAGTATATCCAACAATAAGATTATGAAGTGTAAATATCTTCTACATCATGTAATTCAACTGAACGGCAGATGAAGACTGTTCCCTAAAGTATGCTTGCTAATGCATTGTCCAGTTAAGTTTTAAATGTGCCTCCTCTGTGCATGTAGCGTTCACAAAATACCCCAGTATTGTAATATACCTTCAGGGATTGGCCAAAGATCCAAACATCCTGTCCCACTGTCTGTACCACCTAGGAAGAAATTTATGAAATGTTTTGGGCTTGCTGCTTTCCGGTTGTTTGGGCATCAGGGAAATATGAAACTAAGTCAGTTGGATGCTGTAAGTCTTCTTTTCCTGTTGACTCTGGCACAAAAGTACATACTTTGGAGCTGGAAAACTGAGATGTTCTCCCTACACACCCAAGTGGGTTAAATTTCATAACAGAGGAACAGCCAGTAGGAGAAAAATTATTCTTTTAATGAAAATTTTGGATTAATTTTACAGTGAGTGGGATGAGACTGTGGAATCCATGGAGGAGAATGAAAGGAAAATAAGATTATACAAGTATATTTGGAATCTATGGACAAGGATATGTTTTAGATCATGTTGGTAAAATAAAAACAGTGTATACTTACAGAATACATAATCTGAGCTTTTACCTCTGACTAATACATTTCTTAGAGCATGGTGTTCCTGTAGCTTGCCTATGTTCAAATATAACTGAAGAAGAAATTTTAATTCTAACATGATAGAATAAAAGGTATATAATGTGTGTGTGTGTGTGCGTGTGTGTGTGTGTGTGTGTGTGTGTGTGTGTGTGTGTGTATACATATGTATCTATATAAATGCATATACTGTATGGTATAGTACAATAGTTCTTAACCTGTGGAACACATACTACTTCAAAGTATTAGTCATCAGCACAGGTCAAGAAGCTGTCATCAGCACCAGCAGTATTACCTACCAGTGTCAATCACAGAGGTACATAGGAACTGCTATTAGGTAATATGGATTGTATAAAAATATATATTAACAAAATGGCATCCCTATAAATGCCATTAATTCAAACAGTTAACAGATGTCATTTAGAATTTATCAAAAGTGGGAAATAGTCAGTCAGAGGCTGGTGCCCAGATAGGGAAAAGTCCAGATGGCACAGGGCATTAATGGAAAATCTTGGCTTCCATGGTAATCAAAGAAAAAATGGAGGAATGCCTCACAAGTGTTTCTTACCAGAACAGAGATGCTGGACAGAAAACATCTTGTATACATGCCAGACTTATACAGCTAAAGATTTTTAAAATCAACCAGGCTAACACCGATGTCCTTGGAGGGGACCACTGCAGAGGCTGCAAGCTGAGAATAATGTGATCACCACCTCTCAATGTGCAGCCTGCTCTGGTTAGCAGCCCTGGAGAAGCTCTCTGTCAGTCAGCATCACAGTATAGTAGGCTGCAGCAATTTTCATGCAAGCATTTAGGAAGGAGATGGAAAAAAAAAACTCCTTCCATGAGGGAAGTTGGCTTTCTCTTTTCAGGGCTCTGCCAGTAACACATAGCTTTAGTGTTCATTAATCAACACAGTGAAGTTTGTGTACAAGAGCACACTTTATAAATGAAATTCTGCAACCCTCTATGTGCCCAATGCCAATTCTAAGCCATCCTTTCCCTAGTTCATGACAAGGATTATATGAGCTTCATCTGTGTCACGTTGTTTCTCCTTTCACGCCAGAGGCTCATCAGCAACCTCCAGGAGCATTCCTCACAGCAGAGACCCTTCATCTTTCCCTCTTGCCCTTCTCCAAGAGTTCTGCTCCTTGCTGAATGATGTCCTCTCCTCTCACCTTACAGTCATATCTTTCAGCCTCCCATTTGGAGAAGTATTCTTGTCGATGCCCAGCCAATCTTTTTCCTGCCTCCAGCATGCTCCAGTTGAAACATATACATGTCCTTTTCCCACAAGTGCCAGTAGCATATACCATCACTTTGGTCCTCATGAGGAAGTTTTTTTCTGAATTCAGAGGGGCCCGTCTGAGTAGACGTGCACATTGGCAAGTAGTGCAGTGCCACAGGAGCAGCTCTACGGAGGGAGGCAGCTGATGCTGTTGACTTGGCTTCCCCTCTCTGCACATTTTGTTGGGGTTCACCATGGGTGGCCCTGCATACTAAATAGCTGGTAGTGGCTGGAGCATGTGTATCAGTGGAGTGCTGCCCAAAAGAAATTCTGTTTGCATGCCTCAGGATGGCTCCACCATGTAAATCAAAACGCAGTAAGGGGATCATCAGGAGAATCCCCTCAAAAGCCTGCTGCTGCTATGAAGCAAAATATTCCTGTAGACATGCCACATCTCAGCTCAAGTGATATGCATGGCAGTCAGCTCTCAGTCAGTGCTGCTGCTGCTGTTAATCTTCTCTTCTTCTCGTTTCTTCAGTTTCCTCCAGGTCAGAGTGGAGTTTGGAGTAAAGGGAATGAAATGTTGCCATCCCTCCAATGAAATTAGGGGAAAAGGTCTTATACCTCATAGTTAATTTTATAGTTCTCTACAGCTAAGGCAATAACTCTGGTAAATTTGCACAACTGGAAGCATCGTTTTCATACCGGGTACCAGATAAGCCAGCATAGTGAATCAACAGCTACCTATGCATTTTCCTGACAATTGCTGATAATTTACAAACTTGTTCAGAGATGCAGAGGCAACTGTAAAATTAGCGTAATGAAGCTAGGGTATAGTCTTCTTCAGAGGCCAAGAGATTCATCCCTTAAAAGAGGAAGTTGTGACCAGAAGTGTGTAAAATGTCATACAGGCTTAGTATTTATCCTGCTGTAGTACACCTTTAAAAAGCACTTTCTGTTCCAAATGAAGTAATTAAAGTGAGCTAAAGAGAAAAGCACGTTTGGCTCCTTGCATGCTTTCTTCCTTCGTTTCTGTACTGTATCAATGTTTTGATAAATAAAATAATTAGTTGATTTCTCCTTTGGTTTCCTTATACTAGAAACTAAGCTCTCTTACTGTCCTGGAAACCTCTAGAGAAGTCAGAGAACAAGTGAAATTATGTCATCTTAAGACGCAAGTCTAAACACTTAGAAGACAAAAGGATTTTCTAACACTGTGTAAAACTCTCTTACTTTTATTAAGGATTATTTAATCCATTGTAACCACCTGAGAACTGTACCTCAGCTACAAATTGTATATGGCAGTCTTCTGTTAAAGTGTGATGTTTAGGAGATCCTCTAACAGAATGGAAGGAATCATATCTGACTTTCACAAACCTTTTAAAGTAGGAAGAATAAAACAATCTGACATCGAAACAGTGCATGCTTATATGCACATGCCCAGACAAACATGTGCACACAAAATTTCAGTGAATGCCGTGGGGAAAAGTCCTCATTTTATATCGTAATTCCTAGCAAAAAATGTTGCAAATTCAAAGCATCGGCTCCGAATATACCTTTAAGTAAGTTCACTGGGAGATTTAAAGGGACAGAGAGTTTCTATTTCAATTGTAAGCATGGGTGTTTGTTTCCTTTGTACGGCACAAGACTAAGATTGATATGGCATATTTTTCCTTACTCTGAGACCATATAGTTTAATCAGTTGTAAAAATCATCATTTGACTGATGATCACTCTGCCTCATAACATATTGCATATTTTTAGGTTGTGTTTTAAATAGGTTGTGATTTAAATAATTAAATATTATATAGCTGTGTTATTAGGTGTAAAATGACTTCTAGGGTATAATTTATTTAAATCTGTACAAATATATAGTTCTGCTAAGGCAGAGCAAAGATAATAATGCATAGTTTCCTGAAGCAAAAGTCAGAGCCTGTGGAAGGCTCAAAGCCACATGAAACAATTAAGGCATTAATTTTTTCCACAAAAAATGGAGATACTAAAATGAAGTCATTTTTACTATTCACAGATTTTACTTTAAAAATATAAAGCATTGAGACAAAATTACTACCAAATTAATGAAAATGCATTCATTCACTTACTATCCATAAATTCTGGATTTGGCTCTGAATGTGTGTTTAAAAATATATCTCTTCACTGGGTAGAAAGCTAACTGCTTAGCCAAGGAAGCAAGAAAAAACTTCAGGACAAGCATGCAAGTGGCTGAGGTGTCAACTATCAATTGCTAAAGAATCTCTTTTGCAGAGTGATATATGTCAGTTTTTAAAGAAGCAGTGCTTCAAGTTGACCATTTTTAGCAACTTACTTATATATATACATTGACAGGGTTAACATAACGTTAGTGTGTTATTAAAAACTGGATCTTATTTATAGTGTGTTTATGTCAGATGGAGTGCGTGCGAGACAGAAAGAGATGTGACACTCTCGTGAACACTTGCAGCCTTAGTGGTGACGTGGTGTGCAGCGAGGCTGCTGCGCTCTCCCGTCGTCTGACACAAGCAGGCCACAAAGAGCATAACATACTAATTAAGAGGGAAAAGGGAAAACGAGGAAGTCCTTTTTCTCCTCTAGTAAATTTGTACTCAATAGTCCTGTCTATGGATTTTCCTTCACTTTTAGGGATATTGATTTCTCAGTGAGACAGCTACACAGTGTTAGCACTGATCCATACTCTATCTTCAAATGTAGGTGCTGAGCTCCTATTTATTTCAAACAAAACTACACAGTTTGGTCTGGTTTATTCCTGCTTCAGAAGCAACCTTATACAGAGCACTAAATGAGGCGTTTTTTTGCCTAGTGCAATGTCCCTGGACATTTGTTCCACTTTTATCACTCTGGCACACTTTCCCAATTCTGTCTATCAAACATGTTTTTGTATTAAAGCACTTCTTAAAAAAAAAAGGGATAGAACAGATCTGCACAGTAGAGAGAACAGTCCTTGCAGAATAAAACTTGCTGTCTGGAAGCCCAGATGGTGGGATACACCACCAACAAAAGCTTGTTGGGACTGGACAAGCACACACACAAACAAAAGATGAAAAACTTCAGGACGATCTGAGCTCTCAGAAAATGAAGAGACCTAGAGAAAAATGTCAAAAATGAGTCAACATTACAAAGGTGAAAACATACTCTAGTGGGGATTAGACAGAAGTATGATGCCTGTGGGAAGACTAAACCTTTAGACCACTTGTTACCGTTTTTAAAAGTTAATGTTGCCTCATTTTGGGCCTAGCTTGCATTAGCAGTGTAATACCTTGATAAAACAGGATGTTAGCTTGAGTTGTCCTACCTTTCCAGAAAAAAAGTTTGCTAAACATAGATTATTCTTTTTTATGTCAACTTTGGAGATGCAACTCTTATGTTAAGCAATAGAAATACAGTTATGTTTACAATTATTTTAATCTGTGGTTAAATGACAGTAGACTCCTTGGTATGTGAGATAATTGCATTACAAGCTCCCTAGGGCAAAAACCTCTCTTGTGGACTCACTCAGTGCCTAGCAGAGGGTGGGTAGGAATAATGACTATTAAGGTTAGTTCATAATTATACTAATCTGGAGATAAAAAAGGAAGTGCAGATGGAACTGAAGAGAACCTCAGATAGCTGCAATCATAAAACTGGGAAACTGATGAAAAATCATTGAATATTTATTTATTTTGGCTTTTATGTGTTAAACTCTATTTGAGTTCCCCCATAATATCTAGATTTAAATAAGCAGCCTTTCAGTATAACATGATAACATACACATAAATTCACTTCACCAGTTATCAACAATAGATTATCAAGACGAGATAATCATCCCATTAATAAAAGTAAAAGGAAAAGGCAGAAATGCGTTTCTTCCACAGCTGATGAGAAATAGTTCCTCTTACCTCTCCTAGAATTATGTGAAATAAATGGATTCCCCAAAAATTTGAATTTGGGAGGCTGTTCCTTCTCTTTGAAGGAGAGAATAGAGAAGTGTTTGGACACTTCCCTAGGCAAGCACAATTCTTAGCTTGTGAAAATGAATAGGGAAAGTCATTTTGAGTAGGATAGCACTCATTGTCACTCTGTGGTCCGGATGAAGTGACCAAAGCTTGATCCAGTAAAAGCATCTTCTTATCACACGGCAGGCAGCCTTCATCAGAAAAAGCTGTACTAAGTGTTCGATAACAAAGAGCAGTGCCATAGGCAAACGGAGCAGGAGGCGCCAGCTATATGGGCATACTAATGCTTCAGAAACTTCCTAATAGGCATGAAGTTACGAGTGGAGACATATCACAGCATTCCCATAGTTCTTTTAAGGTCAGCACATTCAGAATTGTCACTTATGCTGCAGTGTTTTCAAATCACACGTGCATCTGACAAGCATCTTGCATTTTCTCTTATTTGCTCAGTGCTGGGGCATTTATAACCGAGGGTTTGGCAACCTCTTCTTGGTCGAGGTGTTTACCTGCTTTTTTTAGAAAGCTTTGCCAAATAAACCTTTTCATATCACAGAGCCGCTGTAAGGTTGTTTGGCTATGGAGAGGTAATACCTTTGGCATGCACAGTAAGAAAGGTCCACTTGGGGCTGTAATGTAAAGAGCTAATATTAACAGAATAAAACACATATATTTACATTCTTCAGTTCTTTCCACACCATGGCTACCTCAGCACTGAATGATCACACTACGTACCTCAGCGTTGAAAACTAAAATATTCTTCCTGCATACTTTTTTTACTGCTGTCTCTATACTGTCCCAACCCAGTCCATAGTCAGGAAACTAATGACTTTAAGAGAAAATGGAACTATTCTTTGCTGTTTTCAAGGACCTCTCTCTAGTAGCTATAAACTGGACAAACGTTATATGCTTCCTGGGGCTGCTGATAAGCACCCAAAGCCTCTGAACAGCTTGCATTTGCAAAGCTTGGAGAGAAATCCTGTAAAAAGTCTTTCCTGTAATTTCAGACAATTCCTGTTTAAGGTCAAGCCAGAAATTCTTCACAAATAGTTTCTCTCAGGGTACAGAGGTATTTCCTTTTCAGGTTCTGGATAGAGCCCAAAGTGCAAAAGCATGAAGAAAAAAAAATAATAATGATAATCATAAAGTTAACCAAATCCTTTCTATCTCAAAAAGCTTCCACTAATACTTGCAATACTGTTTGGCAGACACCCAGTAAAATGTTATATCATCCTATCTTAACAAGTTCCCTATCTTGACACCCTCAAAAGTAAGGTGCACTCATACCTTCAGTTGCCTCTTCACTATGTTGTGATTTTTTGTTTCAAGTGAAGCACATTCCTAATAACTGAAAAATACCTTTCACTTCAGTCCATATTTGCAGCAATTGTACTGGCTGTGCAGTGGAATTTCTTACCCACTAATACAAGCAATGTCTATGTGCAGTTTCTCATAACTTCAAATACCAACACAAGCATCAGTAGATAAAAGGAGATATTAAAGATCTATTCTTAAAGCAGACATATTTTCCCTCTAATATTTGTTCTCACTGCCTGGCTACTTTCATTAATTTATTTTATAAACCTCTTGACATTATTTTATCTGTTTTCAATATGGCAGTGAATCTATATACCCTCTTCATTTTGTTTACCAGAAAATAGTAATCAAAGGCAGATGGACCATCTGGAACAAATGCCAAGTTCTCTAACATACGAGCCCAAGAAATCTGAGCTCTGAACTATACTTTGACTGCAGTTCTGGTTTGAATTTCAGGTAAATAATTTAAAATAGGAAAACTGTGCCAACATAAATCAATTTCCTGTGTTATTTTTGGGTTTAATGTAACAGCAAGTGCCTCATTCCTGAGTGACATGATGAGACCACATCATAGTAAGGGCAGAAATACCCCCCAATAAGGCTTTGGTTTGGCTTCCTGATTCCTTTCAAAATGAACCTTGCCAAAAGGCTCATGTATGGTTAAACCAGAACCCCTCAGAGCCCTCATCATGGCTTAAGTACTGCAACTTGCAAATCTTTTTCCTTCTGCTCCTAGCTGGAGCAGGAGAAGAATGGAAAGTATGAATACAAGCTAACAACCTCTATCTCCATTTTTGCCACCAAATTTTAATTTTATAGCCCCAAATGTTCCTTAACTTTTAGATTCAGTATTCTCTTTCATGGTGTCATTCTTTGGTGTTTTATACAGTCATAGACTATATAAAGTCTAAAGCTACATCTATACTATTAGAATAGTTCACCTGTGATTCAGACTGGAGAATGAAAATGCAGAGGAACATAAATCCATGAAAAAGTTGGCTAAAATAGACTGGATTCTTCTAAAATTTTAACTCAAATTTAGGCTAATTTGGGGCTATTTCAGGCATCTCCCACATTATCTAAATGCTTAGCCAGCAGTAATCCGCGTAATGCATCTGCTGGATTATTGGAGACTATCATGCCACCCATATGAATTTATCCCAAGAATTCAGGAATGGCAGTAAGTATAATGAAGATATCTTTCCCATTATGTGAAACTCTTGGAAGGTCTTTCACTATAGGAAATGTGACTATGCAAGAAAAAAGGAGAAGAACAACTTTGTGCTCTGGATACTCGTAAATTACTTTCCAGGTTGGAAAATGACTCTCAGTTAACATACGCAGAGCACTTTAAGGTCAGCAAGTAAAAAATATTGATAAGAGCTAAATATTTTAACATAATTAAAAATATATTCAAGTGTTGCAGCCTTCCCATTAGACTGTCCATTTAGTTCATCTTTTAGAAACAGTAGGAGCAAACATTAGGCAAAAAGGCTATCTTAAAGTATTAAGTATTAAAATGTATTCCACAAGGCTTAGTATGGCTTTATCCTAGCCTGCACTATGGAAAGGAGCTACATCTCTGTACTTTTCCTACTGTAACTCCATTGGTATGGCACACCACTGCTCTGAAATTTGCTTTTCCTGAGGTAATCGGAAAGATGAGGAGACTTCTATAGGTTGTGGAAGAGAGAAACAGAAATTACTGGAGGGGATGAGGGGTGGCAATTTACCAGATTCATCTTAGACTTCTGTTTTTGGATGAAATTACTCGCCCTGTGGGGTCTCGCCCTCCTTGTCTCCGTCACATATTAAAACAGTATACAGTGAATAATTCTGAGACAGTGTCTATGTTTCAGTGATCCAGAGTTAACTGAGATTAAGTCCACTTTACATTTGAAATGAAAACGTGAGTAAATTTGTGGGTTTGTCTGTGCACATATGCAAGTACATTTGCCTGTGCATCTACCTGTTCTTTATTTGGCTCCTTGATTTTGCAACACCACTTTCCTTTTTGTATCAGTGAAGATATTGTGTGTTTGCTGCTAAGAGCTCATCTACAGAAAGTTTTTACACACATATGTATAGCTTTCCTTATAGTTAGATTAGGCAGACTTGATGCATATGGAGTAACATCTGTCACTGAAGAAAAAAGATGCTAGTACCACAGCTTCTCGTTCTGACTTTCCTGCTTCTCAAATTATTTGTATATTATCTTTTCCTGGTATACATTTACCATGGATTGGATTCTTACATACCATATCTAGAAATAGAATTGGGAATCAAATGCCTTGGAGAAATCATACCATATGCGCCCACTACTCTTTCTATCCTCCTAGGAAGACTGACCAATGCATACCAGTCCCCCATTGCTGAAAAACTGCAACATATTCTTGTCACAGGACAAACTAGAAGATATGATATCCTTAGCAGCCAGATAGCAGGAGAAATGGAGCAGGAGACGTCAAAACTATGCTCATGTTTCTGGATTTAATCCGCATTTCTGGATTTAAATATTCTGTTTTCAAGTTTTCTTTGATTTTTTTTTTAATTAAAGGTGAAAACACTATGTGGGAAGCAGGTATTAATCATAAACACAACATTTATTTACTAAAAAATGCAAGTCAAATTAAAGATTTTTATCAGCCCCCAAAATATGCTATACTTCATGTCTGTTTTTCCACCAGTCCCCATCACATGTCAGAGAACTTAAAAAAGCAACACTCCTACACGAAATTTTACAGTGAAAAAAAAATAGTAGTTTCCTTAAAAAAGCAATTTCTTCCTTCATATCTCTGAGACATTATTTGGAACCTTTTCTGCACATCTAAAGTACAGAACACTACAAAGCCATCAGTAAGAGCTAAATATTACTGCAACAACAAACACAACATTAAGAATATGCCAACTTCATGTGTCAGATTTCAAATGTCAAAACTAATTTATTTAGCTGCTATTGATTTCTTTTCTACTACAGTAGAAAATTCTTAAAGTATGCTCCAGACAGTTATAATAATTTTATCTATTCTTCTTAGGTTCTCAGGTGATTAGTATTCTAATGAAGGATTGTTTTTTCTGTTTTGGAGAAGAAAATATAAAAGAAATGAAAAAAAATTTGAAAAAAAGAAATAGTTGCATAACACAATCTACAGGACTTCCACTGCAATACAAATGAGGTAAATGGATGATTACTAAGGCAGATCCTAGCATTACACTGCCTGGCTTGATTTTGGTCTGCTGGTTGTTCCTCACATGTTATCATACGCGTTCATAAAATCAGCCTTCAAAATGATGGAATTCTCTCTGTTTACTCACATTCTTTCAGTGTACTCATATTTGTTGGAAATGCAGTCAATCGGACGTGTATCACCAAATATTTCTGATTGGGAAATACTGTTTGGCCAAGACTCAATCTGTTCACAGGACTTATTTCAATAGATTTTAAAACTATTTCTCTTACTCTTTTTTTCAGATTTTGCAGTTGTTAAAAAAAAGCTCATGTTTTCACAGCATTTCTATTGCAAAGTTTTAATTTAGACATGTAATTGAACGTAAAATAGAATATGAACGTTTTTGGTGAGAATATTTTTGTGAAATATTTTAATAAATTAAGGAAATAATTACTGAAATAAACCAGTCAGCATTGTTTTACGCAAGATGATTGCTCTTTAAAAAAAACTTAAGTGAGACTAACTTCTCATTATGATTCAGGATGCAAAGAAATTTTGAATCCCTGGAAATCTACCTGCCACAGGAAGACCTCTTTCTGCCCAACATGACTCCTGAATGGCAATCCAGCCAGCCCTTGAGTGATCTTATTCGCAGGTATATTCTTTATTCACATTGGTGGGGGTAGTGTTAATGCAGAATTCAGAGTAAAATCTGTACTATTACTGTCATGCCTTTGAGGTACTCTTATCTCTCAGCCTACAAACTGAATTCATTCTTTACAAAAGCACTCTAGGAGGAGTCCTACGATCTTGTTTATGCAAAGAAGAGGAAAAATTATCTCACTATAGGAAAATATCTGTGTTTGCAGGTTTTTGTTTGTCTTTTTCCTTGAGACAACATAGCTTTAAATTTCTATCCTGTGCAAACAATAATTGTGGTTTTTGTGTGAGGCATCACAGGCAATACTTCGCACAACAATTAATATACTACTGATGTTTGTATATAGTCAGGACATCTGAGAATGGTTTCCATCTCCAAGGTAAATGCTATACATGAGTGCTGGTCATCTCACTTCAGGGGTTCCCATGTGGACATGCACAGGTGTGCAGCACGCTACCGACCCCACCCCCCGTTCCAGCCTCCCTGACCATTTGTGCTTCTCAGCAGGCAAAAAGGAAAAGAGGAGAAGACGGCCTCTAAGACTTCTAGTTCCTTATTATTGCTAGGCAAAGAAGAGCTTTAAGCCAATGACGTGGACCTTGACTGCCTCCCAAGAAAGCTTCCAGACAACACCTTTACCACTATCTTCCCACCTTCTCCAACCTCTTAATATCTGGAGCTGAACCCAGCTCTCCACCTCACTTCCTTCCCACTCAGTACCCCTTAGATCTATGTCTCAACTGCCCTCATGCTCTTTCTTCTCCTTCCTCCCCACCACAGGCTTGCCTCATCATCTTACTTGAAAGAGCAGATCCTAGCCTCAAGTACTATTAAGAAGGCGACTAAACACACAGAGAAGCCAGCATTCACCATGCCAAGAGACGTATGCAACACACAGGTCTTTGTCCTTAGCAGTTGCGGCAAAATTGCTCACCTGTGGTTTGTGGAGCACAACCTCCAGAACATGCACCGTGCAATTACTGTGCACTTGGTGATATGATATGAAGGAGTCTGATGAGGGAAGGAGCCAGTTGGTTCCCCTTCTACACAGTTTCCCAAGCAACACAAGGACTGTTTGGACCTAGTGTTTCTTTTGCTCCTTAAAATAATGCTATCTGGCTATAAGCACAGTGCTTTGTCTTGCTTGTGTCTCAGAGAACAAAACATCAGTGGTGAAAGACAGTAATTTCTCATCAGTAATACACATATGAGAACAATAACCAGTGATACACTGAAAACTTTTTTAGGACCACACAGATAGCCTCACCAGGGGTGTCAGATCGGTTATCACAGAGGCGAAGGAAGCAGCTTTTGTGTGGCAGGTCTGAACGGGGTGTTGGAGTCATAAGGCAAAAATGCCATAGAGACATGCTGCTTACTGCAGTGCACAATGTGGATGGGATGATCCCTGCATCCTTCCTTGGGAAATGTCTTAGGTGCATGTAGTCTGTCACTGGCCATGATCACTCTTTCCAGGCAACTTATATAGGAAAGGCTCTGCCAGGCTCGGCAGGCAGGCTCTGAGTCAGGGAAATCAGAAGCAGATCTGTGCAACTGAGTCAGGCAGAAACACTTTCTTTTCCACTGTGCCTTTTCAAATCCTATATTTTGTGTCCTTTGCAGTGACCCACTGTCAAGGCTTTCATGAAAATTCTTGAGAAGCAGCTGATCCATCCTCATTATCTAGAAAAGAGCCTGTCATGCAACACAAATTTTATTCTACTCAGATTTTACTTAGTCTTTGATGATATTAAAGATGCCAAGAAAAGTAAGGAAAGCTGAAAGACCAGTTGACTCAGATAATACCTGTCTCCGGTCTATGATCAGTTCGGCTGCAATGTGGATACTTTCAACGTTACCTTTAGGCCCCTTCAATTATCAATAGATACACTCATATTTAGCTGAGCTAATTAGTCCTTTCTAAGGCCTCACGTTCTGCTCATGGCCTGTACTCTGATAGCAAGGAACTGGTCCATGAGGAGACATCAGGCAGGCAGCTCGCTTATATAATGAAGTCACTATCAAGCTATACTATGGAATTACCTTCAGGTTACTGTGAAAGTTGTTAATGTTTGAGGTTAAAAAAACATGTTCTATCTAACACCTAAAATCACTTCAGTGCTACAGTTTTAAATATCCAAAGTTTTATGACCAAAAATTTCTAACCAAAGAATGAGCTTTCCTTGTAGAAATTACATGTGTAGTAAATGTCAGTTCTGTGAATTTGGGGAGAAATGTAGCGAATGAGATGAAGCATGATATTTACATCAGCTAAAGCTGTCCTTTGTGTTCAGTTTTTCCTTCCAAAAGTTTGCCCTCCTTTTCTTTTCCTTTCTTCTCCCTTTCTGTTATTTCTTGAGACAAGGGAAAGCTAAAAAGAGTGTGATAATGGATTTTTTTTTTTTGCATATTTACCATTTTGCAGATGAAAAATATTAGCAAACATGAGCGCACACGAGCATTGAAGTGGGAATCATTTTCATATATTTACTCTTTTTCTGTCTCAGGCACTCTACCCAGTTGTAAATGTAGATCGAAAAGTGCAAACAAATTTAAAGCTTTTGGAAACGTACATTCTGTTTAAGACTAATAAAATGCAGGAACGATACAGCCGGCAAATGCCTAGACTTTGGCCTTCCCTGACCTCATCTCCCATCGTTGCTCCTCTAGAAAACTATTCCGTGTTTCCTGACACTGACAAGGTATAAAAGAGGCAAGTCCCAACCGAAGCCTGAGTGGGTTCTACAAGCCAAGTTATGTCTTCAAAATCCTTCATAACGATTCCTACCTAAGCTGCAAAGAAGGACTCTCAAAAGAATGTGCAGGCAGTAAGTAAGCAGGGAAAATATTAGGAAAGTCAAAGAGAGGCTTATAGTTCTTTCTCCAGCCATGAAGAAAATAATCAGCAAAGGTACCGTATTCTGGAACTGTTCTTTTATCAGTACAAGGTGGAGCAAAGTCCCCACAAAAGTCCCAGCCAGGTATTCTTGGTGATCTAGCAGGGCTCTCGGAGAAATTAGTGTAGTCTGTCTTGGAGCACCCTTTATGTGGCAGAGCATGACTATTTATTTCACAGTGAATAGACACAAGAACTTCTTAAGGCTAGTGGAGCAGCAAGGGAGGAGCACAACTGAGATTTCTGCCTCTTTTTCCATCAGGGTCTTTTACCATAGACATGGCGATCTGATTATGAATAAAAGCCTCTCAATTCATTCTGTAGGCTTTTTCCTTATGCTAATTTTGTAAAGACGTCAAAATAAAAGTTGATTTTATATGAAAGATGCTGCTTTCAAATTAATGGAAAAGGTTCTGCTCCCTTTTTATATCAAAAGGAATTACACCAAGCTTTGTATTAGTAATCGAATAGAATACTAATATAAAAATGGTTTCTCCGTCTTAGTTGCTTCAGGTTTATATCAGCAGACTACACAGCGAGGGGAAATTCTTCAGTAAATATAAAAAGTCTGTGGTTCTCTGATACAATTAATATGTTGCTCTTTCTGCTTCACTAGACTTTGTATTTTGTTCTTATGGTTTTAGGTAGATGTCTGTCATGTTATTATCTTGTTTCCTGTTCAAAATGGGTACAGCTATTAAATGACGAACTCCAGAAGCATCTCAAAGTAGCTTCACGAAGGAAACAGCATGACCATTTCCCTTTACACGTAATGATACCAAAATTTATTCTCCCGTTACTGAAAGGTGAAGGTTACTCCACAATTCTAATACACTAAGAAATTCAAAAGCAGGCATTTTGTTTCAGAAGAACGTGATTTTGCTACAAATTAATGATAATAATAATAGATTTTCCAAGCGTTGATTAGCCTTCACAACAGCTCTGTGATGACATGTACATGGCAGTGATAAAAAGAAATATGGAGAGGAATCTTAAAGGTTTATAGACTGCAGAAAAATGAACCCACAAAAAGATAATTTCATCTGACTGCAGCCTCAGTGCCACATGAGGTGTTTGAATCCAGCACTGGCTTCATCCAAACTGATCAGCGGACCCCAAGTCCCTAAGTTGCTATCAGGGCAGCTCCCTGTGTGCCTAAACCTCCACTGCTGTCTGTGCCAATAAATCACTTAAAGCCAAGCACAGGATATCACGTCAACCCCTTTGGCTTTGCAAACCAGGTGTCCCCCTCTAAACTAGCTTCTGTGCTCTGACCCATATAGAACAGCCTGCCTTGCACTGGGTCTCACCCTAAACCAAAGCTTGGAATCATAGAAAATCCAGGTCTTTGATCAAGGAACCTCCAGGGAGATCTGCTGTATACAGAAACCCCCAGAGTGGTAAGTCGGGGCTCGGAGTCATTTCTGCACGGTCAAGAACACTCTGATGTGTTTCAAGAAGGCTATAAATAACACTCCTATGAATAGTTCCCAAAATTAGTGTCTTCAAAAAAGGAAACTGTTAACTCTCTCAGATAATATTTTCTTCTTAAGACGAGGAAAGGTATGTATATGCAGACACTGAACCTTTCTACTCTCATTTGTTTTCATTATGAACTTCATATAAAGAGCAGGACCTTTTCAAAGAAATGCCAGAAAATGCCTCCATGCTCCCTTTGTCTATCTGATTTTTCAAGAAGACGTGGCTGTTTTGTAGCAGGGATTGTTTTCTGTGTTTTAAAACCATATCTACAAGCAGGGTTTCACCTCATGAAAAAAATCTATTGTAAGATTAAGTAAGGAAATTTGACTTCTTCAAAATAGCACATTGAGATAAAATGGAAGTTTATAACACAATATCCTATCAGCTCAACAGATGGGTGCTATTAGGTTTTCATTTACAAGACGCAACCTCTTCTCTAATTATAAAAAATTAATTTATCCTCGAATGGCTAATAGCCATGCTAACGCAGACACACTGTACTTCTCTCAGAATGCAAGAATAAAGAATAAATAAATATTGCACCTGCACTGACTTTCCTAGAAATAGCACTGAAGAATAGGGTATGACTTGTTTTGAATCTCCAGACCTATGTCTCTCTATGCTGATTCCCTTGGAAATTGCAGGTGCTATACATATGGAAGAGAAAAAATGTGAAATCACATGGAAACAGAAGATTTAAGTTTAGTAGAGAGCCATAGCTCATACATTTTAATTATTGTTATTGTATTTTTAATTTAATTGAACTCGTTTCTTATGCAAGTGTTGGCACTACACCATCATTCAATCTTCATGCATTTTCTGATCTGGATGACTTAATTGTTTGAATAGCTTAATTGTTTCTTTCCCTGAGCAAAATTTTGTAAGGAAAGATCACAGGATAACACGCCAGGTTATTGTAACTACAAGGCAACTTGGATTCCAACATCTGTGACCGGCAAGTAGGCGCACTCAGAAACTTAGTCCTCCTGAAAAAATGAAACCAATGTTTGAAGAGCATATTTAGAATGAAAATAAAAACTGAGAAGAACAGACACAATAGTAAAGGAGATTTGAAAACAAATTATTTCACATTTTGAACAAAAATGATCATTATTTGGCCTTTTTTCCCAGACGTTTTTGCCTTTTATGTTTTACTCTCTACTCCTCCTTCAAAAATAGATAAATCAAGGAGTATAAGAAGCTAAAGAAAGGGAGAAAAGTGTTAGTAGGTAGTAAGGAAAGAAAAAATTAAAAATTAAACTTTTAAAGATAGTCCTCTTTTAAAGCCCTCTTTTAAAGACAATTTCAATGAGGAAAGGTTATATGACAATATTTTGCTCCATAGGATAGCCTTGTTTCTTACGTATTGCCCTCATTTTTCTGGGTCACCTAATATCATTTAAAGGAAAGGAGTCCTAGTTGTGTTTAGGCAGAAGTGGATCACTGGGCTAGGCTGGTAAAGCCATGATATTTTCGCTAGTCAGTGGCAAATCAGAGATTCATAAATTATCAAGGCTCCCTGCTTAGCATGTAGAGACCACTGATTTTTACCTTGTCTATTACTTGGACATTCATACTACTGCTGTAGGGTGTAAGACAATAACCTATCCAGTACATCCCATCTTACAGCTACTTTGTCCTCATTTTGCACCATAATAATCAGCTGCACAAGTTATTGGGCAATAGAGAATAAGACTGGAATTTTTTCAGTATTTATGAGGGGAAAAGAAGAGCTTTTCTTAATATTCAACTAATTGCTAGCTGTGTTGAGAGAGCAGAGTTGTGTTACTGAGATGATGATTTAAGTCAGGGTTTCCAAGATACTTAACTGTGTCTCTTACTCAAAAGCCAGTTAGAACTTTGCTGCCTGTAATGAGCTAATCGCCCTCGGAGCTTGTCATTTGTTGCAATGTGAGGAAAAATCGTAATGGAGTCATTTTTGTACCTATTTTAATTAAACATACTTACAGCATTGCAGCACCACCTACAGGAGGCCTTTTATTTTACTAGGGTACGCACAGTACAGTGCCCTGGGCAAGCTTGGGCAGGAGCATTGCAAATCAAATCATTAGAAAGCCAAAAGGCTTACAAAGAGATTAAAAAATAAAAAGACAAGGAAAACATATTAGCCTTGCTGCACATATGGCAAACCCATGCAAGATGTGTGCTGCTTCAGATAGATAATTTCTAGCTCTTGATTTTTAATTGGACATTTTCTTTTCATCAATTTGATGCAGGAAATTGATTCTACAATGAGTTTTCCATTTGACTGGTTAAAATGTAGAGGGGAATACCGCAAATTTTCATGCTGACATAGGTGAGAAGGATTAGAGACGTGTTTAATAAACGTGAGGTGCACACACTTTGGCAAACGATTGAGATGCTGGGGCCTGGGCTCTTCTGATAGCCCAAAGTGAATGGAAAGCTGCCCTGAAACGGCAACTAAGGATTTCCCGTGCATAGAGAAGTTCCCAGGAGGCCTGGAGTCAACACAGCTGACCCTGGGCCACCTGCTCCCAGGCCTGCCTCACAGGAGCATTCCTCCTTGCATTTGCCAAGCGGGAATGCGACGGAGGCGTGCTGTGCCCTGATAGTGCTGAGCAGACAAGCCTGCTTCCCTTGGGCAGCCATTATTTTTGGCACCAGTTATGGCAAGTCTGACTTGCCTCAGGGATTGAGAGGAGGCCAGAAGTGTAATAGAAATTCATCAAAGTGGCCTCCTTTCTTTTTTTCCTTCAAATTCAAAGAGAGTAATTCTGACATGTTTAAGCATCTCGACACCTGAAAATTTCGTCTCCCAGCTCTCCATCCCACTCCTGAATTTCAAGCTTGTTATTTTAAGTATAGATTGCAGGATCTCTGGGACAGTCTTCATTTTGTCGTCTTGTACACTGCTTGAGTACGTGGCCAAATGGGAAAATAAAGAAATAATATAAAATTTTCCTTCAGCTTTTATACCTTGGCACAGTTTCTCAGTGTGCTACTCTAATGCTACATAGATAAACCCATCCTGGGACTGAGCGCTACCTCTCACTGTTCCCATGCCCCATGCGTAGCGCAACAGTCCCTGCGCTTGGCTCTGGGCAGTGCTGCACTGTAGTGACTGCTCACAGCCATGGAGATGGGTCTCAGAACAGCCCTGAAGCCATTAACAGGGATAGTTTCACACTCTGGGCTAAACCTCAGAGACAAATAATGTATTTTCTCTGACTTTGCTGTCAGGGCTATACTATCTGCTAGGACTGAGCTTTAGTGACAGTCACACCCGTCTGGGACTTTCATCACGGAAGTCTGGAAGAAACCAGTGCAGAACTGACTGAAACAGTGAAAGGAGCTGCTTGCCGCCAGGCATGATGGATGAGTGTGGAAAAAAACACTAACATGCACCTCCAAAGCCAAGTCATTTCTGTGACTACATAGCACAAATATGAAACACAGAGTCCAGCCTATACATTAGACAAGACATCACCAAGAACAACAGACTGTGGAAAATTAGTTGGAAAAGGGAGGAATGAGGATCTGCAATTTGCATAGTTGGTTATGCTGTGCACATTTCTGGGATATTTCATGCATATGTGACTGCAGATGCAAAAACACATGTATGAAACGCAGCTTTGCTCCTCTATTTGCCAATTTTTGCATACCGTAAAATCTGCACTTTGCAGCTGACTTGACATTTTCTTCACTGCATCTTCCCCTTCCTCAGGACATGGGACATGCCCAGGAGGAGGGGATCAGTAAAGACAGGATCGGTGAAGAAATGACATGGATGGAAAGCAAGCTAAGATGGAAAGCAAAGCCTCAGCAAGGTACTGCTGCTGTTTGGAGCAGAGGATAAAAGGCTGAGGGTGCCTAGTGGATAAGAGTCTCTGTTTACCAGGCAGCTCTGCAGACCTAGCCATAGCAGCAGTGGTGCTCCACAAGACCCCATAAGCCATCTTACTCCTTCCTAGTTCGGACTTTTCTCCACTGTCCCTGTGCTGAGGATCTTTGTCTCTTTCAAGGAGACAAAAATGTCTCTGGGTAAAGGTTATGTAAGCATCATCCAATTATACCTTGACACTGCTCTGAGAATATGTCTCTCTCAGTTTATCCTTTTTGTGTCTTTGCTTTCTATTTTAACTGATTTTTTAACCAGTCATTCAGGACAGCCTCTTCAGTAAGGCTGGAAGAGATATGGGCCCACATGGCTGGCAAAGGAATTTTGCTTTTCAAATATGTGAGATTTGATTTTGTGAGAAAAGGTACTAACAAAGCTATTTCTGTTTCTTGGCAGCAAATCATTTGGGGGCTAGTCTTTCCAAGTGGCTTAAAGGAAGGCAAATGGGGTTAGAAATGTAGATTTGCTTTCGAAAGCATGTCTCTATTTCTCACACTTTACCTCCTTCTCTTGCACTTTCCTCCACTAAACCCAGCTTCACTCTCCTGCTCTTTCTCCCTCTCAGGCTGTGTGCACGTGTGTGTATGCATATACCTTTCCTCCCCTTTCCCTTTCTCTTCCCTTTCCTTTCCTTCCCTCTTCTCCCCTCCCTTTCCTTTCCTTCTCTTCCCTCCCTTCCCTCCCCTTCTCTTCCCTCCCTTCCCTTCCCATCCCTTCCCTTCTCTTTCTCTTTCCTTGAGAGTCAAGGCTCAGTAAATTACAGTATAGTCCTGTCTCGTAGCAGCTCGCCTGTTCACTCCCCTAGGCAATCTGGTGCCAACTGGATTATATCAGAGCAGTTGCTTTCCCCAGAAGGAGCAGGAGAAGGTGCAGGAGATTAGAATAAAGATCAGCCAAGCCTGTAGCACAGCAAATTAGCTCAGGCCATTAAGCATAATGGCCTTCCAGAGGCCAAAGAGGTCAGCTATTAGTTCAAAATAATGACCTTCAACCCTGGCGGGAGGAACTATTCACACAGACGCCTGTCGTTCTACTGACTCAATTTTTAAAGGATCTGCCTCGCTCCCCATTTTGTACAGTTAGGATGTTTAACACATTTAATAGCAGCTGATTTTTTCTTTTTTCTTTCAGGCTGACACAAGGGTTTGAAGTTAACCATGTGGAGGCTCCTAAAAGATCCAGGCAGAGTGATTCCAATTAACAACACGGAAACACAGTTTGCTTAATTTCAAACCTACTTAAACATCAAAGGTTCAAAAGTTCAGTGCAAATGCTCCTGGATTACATTATTTCGGAGAAGAAGAGAGAGAAAAAAATGATTTCCAATGACATGCAGCGCAGACTGCATATCATACGAAATATGAACTGGTTAGGGAAGGTGTTGAAAGCGCTGGACTGGGATTCAGGGGATGTAGATTAAATTCCTGGTCTCTGCTGCAAACTTCCTGTGTGGCCTGGAGCAAATTATATTACTGGCTCTGTGTTTTAGTCTCAGACACGTGTGTGGGGTGCAGCTAATGACTCCTTTCTCCTGCCTTTTCTCTCTTTTCTCTACTTAGAGATGCTCTTTAGAGAAAGGTCTGCAGAGTTTCTCTTAATGAGTATATACGCAGAGATGAATACACAATAGAGGTTGTACCTCATCTTGGGCCTTTTGAATACTACCAGAGAAGAAATAGAAAAACAATAATTAAAAACAGTAGGTTAACCTTCAGGAAATTCTTGGCTCTGTCGCAAATTTCCTGTGTGACCTTCACCAAGTCATTCAATCTCTCTCTGATTCAGCTCTAGAGCCATAAAAGTACTTCTCATGAGGTAGTATGTAATACACTCATTCATGTTTGTAAGGCATGTGGAAAGTACAATAGGAGGCTGAGGATGCAGCCAGATAGACTTTATTTAGTGAACACAAGCTGAAGAGCTCAATCTCCTACCAGAGATGTATCTTTAGAAGGAGGTTGTCTTGAATGCCCGCAGTATACAGCCCAATGATAAATGCAAAGGACTAGTGGGCCACAGATATTTTACACTATATATGGTCTCCATATGTGTCAGTCTTGAAATTGCAGCATATTCTCTCATTCATAATGCATACCATAAGATTTTGCTTAGTTAGGAGGAAAAAAACAGCCGAAGCATATTTGTTTGTTTAAATTGGAATGGAAAAAGGATTAGAGGGACAGGAGAAGTTTATGAACTCAGCAAGTTTTGTGAACCCCAATAGGTAGGAAGGAAAGTTCACAAAGCCTTGAACCCTATCGCTTTCTGTCATGTCTTGCTCCAACATGGAGAAGTCTGGCTGAATTTACAACTTTTTACGGCACAGAGCTACACGGTATTTGTGGAAGTATAAAAGCTGTTGTTGAGTATCATAAAAAGAATTAAATCACCAAACTGTTTTCACAGAAGGTTAGAAGGTCTTATATAAATCTTCAAAGGGGAGGCGGAAACTCTGTCCTTAATCTGCCCTGTTGTGCCGAAGCACTGCAGGCAACACATGTGGTACATAACATAACCCTGCGCTTAGAGACTTTTACAAAGCCTTTAGGCAGAAAAGAGCCGATAAGGGTGACTGCATCACCCTAAACTGCATCATCAGGCTAACACTAGATTTTTCTACTTTCATGAATAGACCTTGAAATACAAAGCTAGTCAACTTTTTATTTAAAATCAATATTAATTTTTTTAAAATATGCAAATGTAATTTTGAGCTCTTCACTTCCTGTGCAGGTTTTGTGAGTGTGCATGTTTTAGAGAGGGAAAAAAATGTACAAGGGAAGGGTTCATATATGTAATGGTCTCTCCCCGTCTGAGTGATACCGATTAACCAAGCTTTCTGCTGGTGAGTTGAACTTTACTGTGTGTGCTTTCACCACACATCATCTGCCAGTGTGATTGCAACAGCTGCTCAGCACGGCCTGAAATCCAAAATGCAAAATGCCTAATAGCAATTCTGAGGGGCTAGTTAGAGAGCTTCCCTAGGAATTCATCTTTAAAATTCCAATTTTGGATAATATTTTACCTGAAATGCTATGATCGGGTACTGCGGAACATGAATTCGCAGTTTACAAAATTTGAAATAGAGCTTTAGAAATATTTTTGAGCTGTGCAAGGGTGAAAAACACCCATTCATTAGTATTAGTAGCAGAATTTCACTAGTACCCCAAGTACCTTGTTAGGATACCATTTTAAGTCTAACAGTAATTAAAGATGAAAGTATTCTTATTAATTAACATTAATCAAATGGCAGTAAGAGAAAAACTAAATTAAAAAAATCATTAATGAAAGCATCACTCCCAGGCCAAGACTGATGCCAATTTTTTCTTGCCTGGATTGGATTTTATATTGGAATTATAATATAAACCTCTGAAAAGAAGGGTTTACAGTGGAAACACTGACAGACTCTTAACTGGAGCATGCTATGGGTGCCTTTATAAACATACCAGGCATGATGGTTTTGAGCCAAAAAAGTGCTTCTTAAAAATGTATTAAAAATTAATTTATTCCTTATGCATGTCTAAGTTAAAGCTTCTCAGCATGAGCTTTATTAATTCCCTCAGGGCTCTTCTCTACCCATTGCAGACAACAAAAATGCAGTCTTTTTAAGATAAACTGGAATCACCCAGCCCTCCATGGAATAAGAAGAATGTTTTGCTGGTAGATATCAGTGCCTTCCCCCATATCCTGGACAAGCTGCATCCTTCGCACACTGTGCGTGTAAGAAAGTGTGTCCAAAACATAGCTACAAAACAGCTGGCTTTAAGGAAACAGATTTTTGCCTCTTCTTCCAGCTTCACTGTACTGCACAAGCAGCCAAGTGGCGAGCTGAGAGAATGTGGAGGGTTGGGAGAAAATGGTGGAAAATATGTTACAGTGCTGAATTTAGGTTGCGACCCGAGCAATGAAGTCCTGGTGCTGTAGGCCTGCTGGCTCTGCTCCTCGCTCTGTGCATACCTGTAGGAGTCCCAAGGGAAGCCAAGCCTCGGGGAAGGGGTGAGGTACTCCCAGCACGAAGCAATGACATGTGCCAGCCCATGCTCCAGCCTGCTCTTCTCCAGCTCCAGCTTTTTCCCTGTGATTGCAGAGCAAGGGGAAGCAAACGGGGTTCACTGCCAGCAGCCAAGGAGCAAGCAGGATTTGGCCACAGTGCTGCTGCTGCTGCTGCTGCAGTTTAAGAAGAAACAAAGTACAATTTAAAACTGGAGATGGCCTGAAAACAAAACCCAGCACAAAAACAGCTAAAAGAGTTTGGGTGATCTGTGACACCCAGCCCCACATCTGGACCCAATTTTTATACAGGATTCCTGTCATTTTCAGGGACTGAAACAAAACCCAGATTCACAAAGTCCCAGAACTCTGGAATGCTTAAATTTACTGCAAAATTTTGCAGCCTGGCTTCCTCTCAGATGAAAACCTTTTTGTTATAATTCTCCAATTCCTATCTTCCAATTGCTGAGCATGTTCTCAGCCACAGAAGACTGAAGATAAGCCTGGGGCGACGTCAAGAAGCTGCAACGTTTCTTTAAGAACTGAGTATTAATATATTGCCTGTTAGACACAGAAAATAGGATTAGAGATAATATTATGACAAAGGCCTTATGTGAAATGAGGACTAAACGTCATTAATGCCCCCTAATGGGCAAAATAGTCTCCCACCTGCATGTATGTATCAGGGCTGTATTAGATTGTCGTACATAATTGATAGTGAAATAAGACCATTGTCCACTGAACAGGAAAAAAAAAGCTCATGCTGTAAATTGGCAGATTTATTTCCAAAGAGATTGATCAGCTCAAAGATTGAGAAACTGGCTCTAAATTGATTTTATTACATGAAGCCTGACATAATATTATAAATATCTCTTATATAGAGCAAGTAAAAAACATAACATAAAGTCATGGGGGAAAAAATCCTTCTTAACCCTGAAAGGAGTACATATCCTTTTTTTAATCAGTTCAAGATATAAGATAGAGCAACCTAAAATGTCTCTCTCTACCGTAATATGTCTTAAAGTCATTTTCTAGATGTGACATTTACTAAACAGTGACATCTATTGGGGAACAGTATTTCAAGAAATTGTAAAACAGAAATCTGTTCAGACTTGACTGGCCAAAGCATTTCAAATTATGCATTAATGCACTATAGGAAACAGTTCTGAGTTAGATAGATGAGATGACCTTATAGATTTAACATTCTCTAGGGCTAGACTATAGTATTAGGAGACAGACTGGAGTCATTGGGTGTGGGGGGGGGGTGCCAGAGGGGAAAAACTGTGAAGAGTGAAATTTCAGTGCCATTTTAACCAAAATGCTTGTTGCAGGTATTTCCCCTGCACCTCCAGTGCAGCACATGTAGCAACAAAGCTTTCCTCATGGCTTTACAAAATGCAATAGAGATGTACTTTCTCCATTGTGGGCAGCTTCAAAAGGTTAGGAAATGTGTCTCTTTCTGCTCCCCTGGCGCTTCTCTGCCCTTCACCAGGGAACAGTGAAATGTCTCGCCCTTTCATCCACACAAAGTGGCCTCTCCTCTGGAGAATGGTTAAAATGCAGCTCTGACAAATCACACATCCGTGCACAGATTTTTCTGAAATGGGATCAATTTGTTGGGGAATGGGTTATGTACAAACGCAAAATCAGAGGATCAGGATGACTGAGGTTGGAGGGACCCTGGTAGGTCTCCAGTTAAACCTCCTGCTCAAGCAGGGTCAGCTCTGAGGTCAGAAGAGGTCGCTCAGGGCCGTCTGGTCAGGTCTTGAAGATCTCCAAGGACAGAAACTGAACAACCTCTCCAGGCAACTTACTCCACTGCCTACCTGTCCTCGTAAGGAGAAGTGTCTCTCATTTCCACTGGTATCTCTCATCCGCCCACCATGTACCGCTGAAGACCCTGGCTCCATCTTCTCAGTCACCACCCTATAGGTACTGGAGGGCTGCTGTGAGCCCCCCAGAGCTGTTTCTCCCTCAGGTTGACCAAGTCCTGGTCGTTCAGCCTCTCTGCACTGGCCAAGTGCTCCAGCCCCTGCTCCCCAGCCAGTCTGTCCTCAGCATGTATTGTTGCAGAATTGTTCCTTCAGAGGCCCAGGAGTTTGCATTTGTCTGTGTTGAATTTTATAAGGTTGCTGTTGGCTTATTTCTCCAGCCTGACCGGGTCCTGAGGTGGAGAACTCTGTTGTTGCTGCTCCTGAAATAATTTCACTAATCTTGTACATGGCTTGGAATCCCTTCAGTTTATTTTTGAAAGGCAGCTCCAGGGTCAGATGATTTTCTGAAGTGATGCTGGCAAGCAGGGGCTGAGAGGTAAGCCAGGCCACATTTCCCACAGAAGTTCAATAGCTGTATTTTTGACTTATATCAGTATTTTGCAAATGGCACGTTTTAAAGTGAAAAAAAAAAAAAACCACCAAGTGGAGCAACACAGCTACATATATATTTAGAATAGAAATAAAACAAATCCTAAGGACCTGCATACTTAATTTCTGTGCCATGGCCTAAACTTCAGGCTGACCTGGAGTTTTTCAAAAGAAAATACAAATATATTGTAATGAATTTTTCTAATGAAAATTTATTGGATTCCAGTAATGAGGTCCAGAATGGAATTTCTAGTTTGAAACAGAACAAAAGAGCTGTACCTCAGAACAGTTCCTGGCTAGGGCCCACATTTAGGGGATGAGAGACCCAGATCCATAATCCTGTTCTGTTCAGCTCAGACCAAGGACCTCCTACCTCCTCATGGGTCCCTAACGGATTGCTCTGCTCAGTTTCTAAAACATTTTTTGGAAGGCTTTGATTTTGTTCCAGCACAAAACAAAAATAAGATCCAAAACCTCAACATTTTTTGTTAAGCAGAATTTTCCCAGCCAAACCTACCATACGTTATTACTGTTATAAATCCCCCAAGCACTTCCAGAATAATCAGAAAGGAGTGCTGCATCCAGAAAAATCCCAAATCAAAACCAAAGGGTAAGAAGAAGAGATATAGCACACGGAAAGTGAGGTCAGTGATTCTGACACCACTCCATACTGACATTATCTTACAGTAACCAATATTGTTACTATAGTTTAAAGGTTCACAGGGTAATCCAGCCTTGACTGTTGAGAGAAGGGGTTCAGATCTGAGTTGTGCAGCATCCTGCATACTGTTCCCCACACAGGCAACTGCTCCCTATGCAAGCAGCCATCTGTCTCCACATCCCCCATCCCCTGACTTGGCAGCCCACCTCCCTCTCTGCATTTCCCCATCACAGAAGTTGCAGCCTTCCTCAAACATCCCTGTAGCAGGAGCTGCTACTGCCAAATTTACCCTTCTGCTTTTTCGCTGGGAGGAAAGGGGGGACAGGTAAGCAGGGGACAGTGATTTTCTCTTATGGAAAGGAGAGAAGGTAAATTTGAGCATGTGCAGCCCTGTCCTGCTCCCCAACAAAAAAAAGAAAAAGCCCAGGATTTGTCCCAAAGAGGAGAAGGGAAGGACCCATCCTCTCCTTGACTACCCATCCTTTGTCCTTCAGGACTGACTGGGCATGTCTCACAGTCTATATTCGACCTATGGACAACGACAACTATGCCACGCATGATTTTAAAGGCAAGTTTTGTAGCCATATTTTTTCCCAGATCCTTTATCTAGGTCAGGGATTCCCAAACTTAGCCTGCTTGGGTATCACCAAAATGGGTGATGGTGGGAGCAGGAACACTAATCCTCCCAGCTCTGGTTCAAGATATACATACCCACAGAAGAGGTGTTTGCCTGTCAGAGAAGCATTCCCTACCTCCTTGAAGCAGCTCAAGTACTACTCATTGCTCTGATATGGGAACCACAACTTAGACGATGAGAATCAGTTCAGCTCATTGTGAAGTTTAGTCCATTTTACCAGAATTCTCCATTTGCAATATGGGCAAAATGTTTTTTTTTTCCCCATTCTTCCAGGATAAACACATTACAAAGTTGTGAAAGTCTGGATGGGGATCAGAAACAGGAAGAATAAATGTTTCTGTATTCCTATTAAAGTTGGTGGAATTTTTATGGGAAGGGAGGCAAGCCCCTCAGGTTCTGTAGCAAAATAATCTAATATTTTAAGCCTAGAGAAAAACCAAGATGAGGCCTTTAGCAAGAAGATGTACCATTTTTCCAAAAGGCTCAGATACAGTTATGAGAAAAAATATATATTATGCAGTTTCTTTTAAGATTGTCTTTAAAAAGGGTTGTACCATGCTCAGTACCGAATAGCATACAGTGTAGGGATGATTTTGAGTCCTGACCTCTGTCAGAAAGCAATGCCTTTGTGAAAAAGAAACCACAGTTTGCTGAAAGAGCAGTTTCATAGCTAGCTGATCTTCCTGCACCTATGTGGACAAAGGGCATTTCTGCCTCTGCAACCCTTCTCCCTGTACGTTTCACCTCAGATGCCTTCCCTGCTCCATATAGCAGCCCTTCCTCTAGCCAGATGTCCAGGAATCCACAGGTCAGGGACAGGGTATGTACTTCCTCCACCTCTTGTTCTTTGAGATTAAGAAGAAGGAAAAAAATTAACCAATGCAGAGTTGTATTATATTTATAGTAACCACAAGCAACATTCTTCCAGGCTGGCCTAGGGTCTCATGGGTTCATTTGCCTCCCAGGAGGTTGCTGTTAGCTCTGTGAAGAGTTCTCTACAGAAATTTCCTTTCCAAGAGATCCTGCATGGTCTGGGTCTACTTCTTCATCTCAATATTCTCAAATATAAAAGGAGGCTGACCACATAATTACCAGCCCCACCAGCAAAGCCGGGTTATGAGAAAGGCATACACCTCAGCTCTCTCCTAGAGAAGTCCTGCCTGGCACGCAGGGTGCTGATGATTAGGGCACCAGGCCTTCTACAGGATTTTCTCCGCATATTTCCACAGACCCCACGTGCTTGGCCCAGCACATGATAAGGTTACCAGCAATGTAAGCACACTCTCTGCACAGTGCTTTAAAAATTTTCAAAAAAAGGACTAATGCTAAAACTCCTGATCTGACTTCTAGAAGTGACTTTCTCCCAAGGCAGAAAATGGGAGTCTCTCCATGCAGATCTGTGAGAATAACAGTCTCCCAGGCTGTGATGACTTGAGACTTCAGCCAGGAGTTATTTGTCTTATTTCCCTCTATAGCAAGACAGTAGGAGTTGTTCTGTTTATCTGGCTCCTCTTCTGCTCATTAATATTTCTGGCTCTCTCCTAAGGCTGTTCCTTGTCCTTCTCTGATTTTGCCGTCTCTTCCTACAGCTTGGGCATCACGGAGCATTCCAGTGCTTGGATGTTGAACCTGGAGGACCAAACATATCGTACTGCCTAGCTCAGAGTTTTTTTTTCCACATGAAATGAATTCAGTTAATTGTATTGTCTTTGTTTATATTTGAAATGTCCTATTATTAATATTGTTCAATACTTTTTAGTATAAGGGTATGCTTCTATTTACTTCTTTCTCTGCCAAATTTCAATGTTCTCGTGCAGAGTATTTTACTCTAATTGTTTATATATTTAAGTGCTTTTTCAAAATCAGTCAAAATCCTACTTCTAGGAACAAAGCTGAGAACAAAGTATGCTACTTAACTTATTAAAAACCGATTTCCTTATAAACTTTGGGGCATGCAGCTGTCTTTCTGTCTCAGAGCAGGCATCAGCATTTGACTGGCATGGTAGCCTTACTGTTAAAGTACACATTTTGCCATTTAAAGGAAAATTGCCTATAATTTGCCTAACTACAGTAGACTTTTGAAAAACTGCTGGATCTTAAACTAAAAAAAATGCATATTGCATATTTTGTGCATATCTACACAAAATTAGTATTTTAGAGCTTGACTTATAAGTCTTAATAATGGTTTTAATGTAAGTTTGTTTTTAGGGTACTATTTATATACGCTATTTTTTTGGACTACTTTACAAATATCTTTTCTAAATCAGTTTATACACCTTTACTGATGACATTCTTTAGCACACTAAAACTCGCAGACGTATGCACATAAAAAATTTTGTTCAAAATGCGTCACTGATTAACGGTAGACTTTTAATGAAAAATCTGTAGCCTGGAGTAGCACAAATAATTAATAAAATCAACACGAAGAGATTTTTCAATGTAGCTTATAAAAAAAGAACAGTGGCACTCTGTGTTGTTTCCTATGTTAAAAGCAACTATTATTTGCCACTTCTACAACATTGCTGTTGGAATGAAACATTAAAAATAGCATCTCTCATTTGTCATGCTCTGAAGCTATCCAGCTGGAGGGGTAGAGAAAGGAAATGTTCAGCGTATTCACCAAGAAAACATGCCAGATTCTGCTGTCATTCATATTGGCGTAAGTCTACAGTAAATCTATTTGCTGTTATTGTGGCTACTCTGTAACAATATAAAACAGTATTGTTTGATTGATTGTATAATAACAAGCCATAGAAGAAAGGAAGGGAAAAAATGAAATGGAAAGAGGATACACTGTACAGGAGCGTACATTGGTGTATGGCCTATCTATGTTAGAAGACAGGACAGTAAGAAGTATCATCCTTTTCAGTCTCACTGACAGTACGTTTCACTTTAGCAAAATAAACAAAGAAAGTACAGCCATCTCTAATGAAATTTGATCATTCCTTATTTCAGTCACGTCAGCCCTATAGAACACATCTCATTTATGTTTTTAGAGCAGAAATATAGCAGCAGTAGTAAGATACCTCCCAGCTCCTCATCACTGGCTGATGAATCCAGTGGCCTGCGGGCCAGTACCTCAGCTGTCCGTGCGGTGCCACTTCATTCCCTTGGACCTGCTAGCTGTCGCATCCTTTGGAGCAGGTGCAAACTTATGGCCGTTCCCACGGGATGGGAAGAGCAGGCCACATCCTTTTCCATCTCTTCTATTAACCTTTGCCCCAGCACAAGCCAGTTTTAACATTAGGGAGAAGGATTCCCAGCATACAGTCTTGAACAAAATTCTACCTCCACCCTGCAGCCAGCTCTTTCCTATCACCATTCCCACAACTTCCTAGGCCTAAGCCTGCACATCAGGGTATGTAGTAGCTGTGTGCACGTGCTTTGGGGCGCCTGATGACAGATGAGGTGATGAGTACGCACACAGACAGGTGACAAGTCATGTATGTGTATATCTGGCCAGGTAACTGGTCAGTACACATATAGTCACATTAAATGGTGCAACACATATGAGGGGGATGCTCCAGTCAAGTTCTGAGACAGGAAAAAAAATAACCCCCAATGTTTCCATAATAGACCATGTATTTTTCCACTTCTCCTTTTACCTCAACTTTTGGGTGCCTCCATGCTATGTCCATACGGTACAGTCCCGCCCTCCCTTGACTGCACGTACTTTAAGGTAGCAAAGTGCTGCCAGTGTGGCGCATAACAAACTCATTGCACACAGAAATGTGGATTTATATTGCAACAATCTGTTTTTTTGCTAGGTCTCATCTGATTCTGCAAAGGAGCTAATAAATTCAGAGGGGAGGTTCTGGGGCATTCATCATGTGCTGTATTATATTTTGCTTTAGTATGAAACAGCTGTATAAGGATTATAAAAATGTGATTAGCCAAAAATATTTTAAATATTTGAAAAAGGATTTGGTGACATTTTCCTTATAAAAATAATTGATTCCTTCTGTGCTGACTAACGTCCCGTACATTAAGGGGTTTTGCCAGCTGTGCAGAATGAGATGTTTCAGCTGTTGTTCATATAGATGGATGTTTCTAGATATGTACAGATGTGATGCACATTAAAAATGTAGTGCTGCAAGCTTTTGTAACATTCATGATTCATAGATGTTTTAAGAGGTGAAGAACAAAACTTTGACGTTCGTCTGGCATTGTACTGTTTTCACTGAGGGAAGAACTATGTTCACAAATTCAGGAGCAAAATCTTAGCGTCAGTCCTGTGCTAAATGCCACAGCCTGGAGTCCTGAGGCACCTGAGAAAGCTGCAGAGACCCATACAGATGCTGCAGTGCTAGAGAAGCATGAGGTTAATGAATCCACTGAACAGTGGCGGCCACAGTTCCTCTTTTCTGCCGCTGGTTCATACCCCACTTTAGGATGCACCAGGACTCTTTCATACATCTAGGTGCCAAATTGCACTGAAGGAACTGACCAAACCCAGCTTCCTCTGTGCCTCCTACATCTCCACTTAGCAGAAGCACGCGACCTCCACAGAAATCTATGAAGAAAGGGAATGCATTTGCTTTTGAGGATGTCATCTGCAGAAGGAGCAGACTCCTGTAGCCTGGAGCAGATTTACTGTGCAGGCAATGGGGAAAGAGTCACTTTCCACTACCTTGCTGCTGGCATTTGTAAGGGATTTCTGAAAGCCTGGTAGTAGACCTGACCTGACTGCTTGATGTCTGCGAGTACTGGAAAATGGCTCACACACAGAGAGCTCAACACTGCATGTGAAAATGGATCCCCTGGGATGGTCCATTCTGCTATACACAAGCTGCAGAGCCAAATTTATTAGATTCAATGTGCATGAGCTGGAAACCTCACCTGCTCATGTACTGAAAGTCTGATGTGTCTAGAAAATAAGCAGGCGTATAGCACCCACATTTTGCATTGCTTATAGTCTTTTCTGTCCAGGAATTGAATTAAGGGGAAGAAATAGAGGAGCCCTATGCCACTTTGACATATTACGTGGCGCCACCAACGCTGTGTTCACCTAGCCCTCCCTTTGAGGTTCAGGGATGTGTCCACCCTGCTGTATATTGGTAATATATATGTTCAGTGTTGCACCAGGCACAAAAATAGCAGTCTTTGCTACAAAAAAATGCATAAACTCAAAGACCAAGAAAGACATGACCTACCACAAACCTAGAAATAATTGATTTATGCTCTTTAATAATTAAAACCTTCCATTTGAGCATCCAGGCAAGGGAGGGGTATCTTTCAGGGGCATTTTACCCTAAAGCTCAAAATCCAGAAAATGAGATTGGGGGAGGGGGAGGGCAATCATAGGGAATGTATGTCATGGGGAAGTCACAGGACTGTATAAGGAGACGAATGCTGGTAGAGTGATCTTGCACTGACTTAGGCTTTATTTTATGAAATGTAGTACTGCACAGCAAATTTTTACCGATCATTTCCTTTTTAAAATTATCTTAATTAGGAAGAGATATGAACCTTCAGATTTTCAATACATACGTGAGTCAACACATAACTACATATGTCCTGCTGATTTAGATTTTTTTGGTACACTGCATTTTGAGTGCAAAAGGAAAAGTTTGCATTACGAAAATGAAACAGCTTATATATTGAAAATAGCTTACTTTGATTTATTGCACAAAAAATGAAAGGAAAGAGAAAACTGAGGTCAGCATATGCACATCCGCGTATTGTTACCCACTTGGTCTTTCCTCAGGTTGGGAGAGTAATGGATATGCATAATGCAAAGCTCACCACTGCAATATGCTCCGAGCTTTCAGCTCTCACTGGTGCACCAGCCTCAAGCTGAAGTTACTGAGCATCCTTGAGGATACACATGCAGCACTGAGCCTGAAAGCACTAACACTTTAACTTGCTGAAGGCGCTGGTTTATATGTATGAAAGCCACATATTCGCTTTATTGTGAATCTGCCCAAACTATTGCAGATTTAATCTAGCTGTGGTTTCAGGTGTTAGCAGAATACTAGAAGATTAACTTGAAGGTTTTTATTCTGAGATGCCAAATGCCCTCTCAATTTGAAGCAAAACCTTGGTAAGCATGCAAAGGTAAATACACAGATTTATATATCTTGCTTTTTAATAGCACAAACCCTCAACTTCACATTTTGAGCACTGTACCTAACCCCATTAAAGGGAGCAGGGAATTAAAAGAAGAACATTCTTTAAGCTCTGCAAACATATAAACAGCTCTGCAATTTTATGGTATAATCATGCTGACATCAGTCATTTGCATTTATCAATATTTTGCTAGTAAATGTATACACTAGGTTTTATATCTGACCACAAACTATTATTTTTAATTTAAAATTACACTGAATAAGCCAAAGCTTTTTTATTTTTCTAGTCTCATTTCTCAAAGCAGGCAACTTCCACTGAAGGTGCCTAAATACCTTGTCTGTATTGCTTCTGTAGGCAAGTGGAAAGAAACCCGTATTTTAATGAAAATGAGGAAGTTCATAAGGCTGATGCTTCGAGGGCTTAGCAAGCAATTACACTTACTCTATAAATACTAGCTATAGATAGGCCTCCAGTTATGCTGACTGACACTAGCACAGAAAGAGTGCTGGGTCAAATGCAATTAGACTGGAAGTAATGTCGGAGTAAAACTCAAATCTGTAACAGGATGAGAAGCTGACAGCAAAAACCCATTTTCTCCCTCTCCACTGAGGTCACGGATGGTACAACAGAACACACTTACTGCATTTCATCTCTCCATCAGTGTAACTAAGAGAAAAAACAAATGAAAAATGCATTTCTTATTTAGCATCCAGCTCGGGTCTCAGCCTCTAGACTCCATTTGAACAGTAATGCTCACATGAAGCTGTTAGTCAATTACAAAAATGTTTTTCATTTCTGTTCTCTTCTCTTTTCCCAAGAGCAAAATTCCATACGACATTTTATGTGAACCTCCAGTAAAAACGTGCCACAAAGCAGAGAAGAGGTAAATAAAATCCTTATTCTTTTAACATTCCAGTGTTTGCTGTAAGCAGTTGGTACATTTTGAAATCAATGGTTGTATGCTTGAATCCTCATCACTGAAAGGAGAGAAATAATATGTACCTTGAAAATCCTTGCTGGAATCCTCTGGAATATAAACAGAGCTGTTTTTCAATACATTCTCTGAAGCAAGGATTTAACAAGGTTTGAAAGGATAGGATTTACTTGCTGTTTCTTAAATAATGAACAAGCAAAACATCTGAAATGGCCAACTGATGCTTAGCTAAAATAACCTTTGTGAATGGATGTTTATTTCGAAGAGATATTTAATATGGTTTTATAACTATCTTAAGTAGAATAACAGCTCTTTCATATTGCTTGTGTTCAGATATTGCACACCAGCAAAAAGTGCCCTACTGATTACTCAACCAGGACTATTTTTGACAGATACTAATACTCGCTTTTATTATCAGCATTTATTTCTGTATCAGTTAGCAATGTCTTCACTTCTTTTCACACAGCTACGTGGGTTCAGAGCTGAAGTGCTGAACACTCATAGATAATATTGAAGGAACTTGCAGTCATTTAAAGATTTAAATAAAGCAAAAACTGAAAGGTTGGTGAGAATTCGGTTACTGCATGAGCTCTTATTACCCATGAAGGGTCAAGGCCTGCTATCTACAGCAGTGCCTAACAGTGGCAGAGGAATTGAGCACAAACTTTTGGAGCTGCTATTACTGTTTGCTATTAGATTTTACATAGCAAAAGAAAATTTATGTAAATAGAAGTTCATTGTCACTTGGCATTCATTCCTGGCAAGGTGATGGAACAGCTCCTCCTGGAGGTCCTCACTAAGCATGTGGAGGACAAGAAGGTGATCAGGAGTAGTCAACATGGATTCACCAAAGGGAAATCCTGCTTGACCAGTCTGATAGCCTTCTATGACAGAATGACTGGCTGGGTAGATGAGGGCAGGGCAGTGGAGGTTGTCTCCCTGGACTTCAGCAAGGCTTTGGACACTGTCTCCCATCACATCCTCCTAGGTAAGCTCAGGAAGTGTGGGTTGGATGAGTGGACGGTGAGGTGGCTTGAGAACTGGCTGGATGGCCGAGCTCAGAGGGTTGTGGTGAATGGCGCAGAGTCAAGTTGGAGGCCTGTGGCTAGTGGTGTCCCCCAGGGCTCAGTCCTGGGTCCAGTCTTGTTCAATGTATTCCTCAGTGACCTGGAGGAAGGGACAGAGTGCACCCTCAGCAAGTTTGCTGATGATACTAAACTGGGAGGGGTAGCTGATCCACCAAGGGGGTTGTGCTGCCATTCAGAGGGACCTGGACAGGCTGGAGAGGTGGGCGGAGAGGAACCTCCTGAAGTTCAGCAAAGGCAAGTGCAGGGTCCTGCACCTAGGCAGGAATAATCCCATGCACCAGTACAGGCTGGGGGTTGACCTGCTGGAAAGCAGCTCTGCCGAGAAGGACCTGGGAGTGCTGGTGGACAACCAGTTGAGCATGAGGCAGCAGTGTGCCCTTGTGGCCAAGAAGGCCAATGGTCTCCTGGGGTGCATTAGGCAGAGTGTTGCCAGCAGGTCGAGGGAGGTGATCCTGCCCCTCTACTCAGCCCTGGTGAAGCCTCACCTGGAGTCCTGTGTCCAGTTCTGGGCTCCCCAGTCCAAGAGAGACATGGCGCTCCTGGAGAGACTCCAGCAACAGGCTGCAAAGATGATGAGGGGACTGGAGCATCTCTCCTATGAGGAAAGGCTGAGGGAGCTGGGCCCGTTCAGCCTGCAGAAGAGAAGACTGAGAGGCGATCTGATCAATGTGTATAAGTATCTGAAGGGAGGGTGTAAACAGGATGGGGCCAGACTTTTCTCCATGGTGCCCAGAAACAGGAAGAGAGGCAACGGGCACAAATTGAACCACAGGCAGTTCCATCTGAACCTGAGAAAAAACTTCTTTGCTCTGAGGGTAACAGAGCATTGGAGCAGGTTGCCCAGAGAGGCAGTGGAGTCTCCTTCCTCCTTATTCAAAACCTGTCCGGATGTGATCCTGGGCAATGTGCTCTAGAGGTCCCTGCTTGAGCAGGGAGGTTGGACTAGAAGATCTCCGGAGGTCCCTTCCAACCTCAACCATTCTGTGATTCTGTGATTCAAAGCATTGAGGTCTCTGCAATTGTAATCCAGCATTTTTCATGCTCAGGTTTGTGATCCCTGCGATGTTTCAGCACTTCCCAAGTGCTGTGGTTGTGAATGGACGCAGAAGGTGGGTTTTGCATGGCAAAGTGGGGTTCTAGCTTCAAAGTGGGACAGAAATTCGGGTCCGGTCAAAAACTTGGGAACATATACTCTAATCTCTCCTATGCATTAAAAAGGCATTCAGTAAGGCACAAAAGAGGAAGCAAACAGTGCAGCCAGACCAGGTTTCCTACAACTGTGGCAGCAAAATGGATAAAGTGTCTCCAGTGGCACAAGGAAGGAGGCTGGGACACTACAGAGCAGCACTGCTACAACCTTGCATTCCTCAAGGAAATTGCGAAGTCTTGTCCCCTGGATGGAAAAAAAAAAGGGAACTACTGTTCTCCACACACAGATCTGAGTCAGTCTCCTGGTGGTCACTGCAGTGAGGAGAACATAGATCCTACTTCTTCCTTCTCAGAGAAGGACACTAAACTTTTTGCCCATTCATTTCCCTTCCCCTGCTCAAAAGAAACTGAACAATCTCACTTGGTAACAGTTCACAGAGCTGTTCAAACAAATGGAAAGCTGAACTCATTGTAATATTTCCCTTAGAGTTTCTCCAGCTAAGAGAAGTAAATCTGCATTGTAGGCCCCACAGTAATACCATTAAAAAACAGTTGTGTGAGATCCAGAATGGACAAACTGTGGTTTCACATGGATTTTTGTCCTGCCATGGATCCTGCAATTTCTAGCTGAAGCTCCACACATGATGGAGGCTTTCAGAAAGTGTCTCACTCTTAAGCCACAATTTTGGTGCCTAACAGAGCACAAAATAATATTACACCCTTAAACTCAGCTAAGGTGTTTGTGGAGGCTCTTGTAACTCCTCTCTTCTCTGACTTACTTTCTCCTTCCATAAACTGTGTAGTAACTCAGAGAGCTCAACTTTCAGTCACACTGGATTAAAATTGGTCAAGAGATTCAAAGTTATCAGGAAGACAAACCTAAAGACACACAATCATAGCATGATAATATAAACCTTGTTTCTTATTGCAACCAGGCTAAAAAATAGTAAGATTGCTCTAATTAGGGTGACAGAACTTGTTAGGAATTGACAATAAAATGGGTTTTTAGCTTATGACATGACTTCAGGGTAGAGTCAAGTGTCTTTTTATTTGATTAATTCAAACCCAAATCTCTACACTATACAATTTCTTAATTGCTTTGAAGTTTAATCCTAATCTCAATTTTGGGGGTTTGTTGAGATTGTTTGGGGAGATACCTACAAAAAATGAACAGTCTTGATACAGGTGCTTTTGCTATCTGAGTATAAATATACACAATACTATCATTTTTAGTCTATTTCCTGGAACAAAAAAAGATTTTTTACTGTTTAGTCTGTACAGAAAGCCTGTTATGTTCAACTGAGTGCTGCTAACTCAAGATTCACTATGAAAACCAAAAAATGAAGAGATTTTTGTATTAACTTTGTGTCAAGAAACTCTCAAAATTGTTCAAACTTTATTGATGTATGTTTTATGGAAATTAACACATTATTTGAACATTATTTTTAAGCCTCATGGAAAATGTTTTCAGCTGGCTACACTCATGAAGACTAGGTATACTATTACATTGCAGTGAAACCACTGACAGCAGCTACACTAGAACAACTCCTTCAAGGCATTTGCGCTATGTTAGTATAAAACTGGCCGAACAGCCATATGAGTCATTCGCAGTGTTTTCATGTCTATTGGGCTGATTTGATTCATTAGGTGGTTTCTCCCTTGAACATTCAGGAGCATTTTCATTCTGCTGCATTTTCTTTTCTATCTTCCGCTGCCTGTTATTTAACCACCTGTAAGTGATTCTCTGTGGGATGACCTAAGGTTTTGTTCAAACTGAACTATTTCTTTGTTTGCTGTAGAGAATATTAAATTAAATCGGCCTTTAAGGCAAAATGAATGCTTGGTATAAAACTTGGTCTGAAAGGTTAATGAATCTCGGAGAACCTCTCAAGTAAAGGAAAGGAGGCTATACTTAACCAATATAACACTCACACAGCAACCAGTGCACCTATCATATAATTACATGTTTTCAGTAAGATTACACTGGGAATGAATTTGACCTATAGGGGTCAAATCCAATCTTCTTTTCAGGACAGGTACAAGATCCAGTAAGGAAATAATCACCCCTCACCTACCAGTAGTTTAACAGGAGACTCTAGTTCAATGTAGGGGCATAAAACAATATAGCTCATTTCTGTTATGATACCTCTTTTATTAGCTTCAACAGAAAATTTGTATTGCAATTTCCCAGGCATTAGAGGAAGATAAAACGGATGCAAACAAAACTAAAAGTTACTACGATAAAGGTTCTGTACCCTTGGTAAACTAAAATAATGCATTATTTAAGAAGAATATGTGAAAGCATGATAAGTTTTGATATCTTGAGATTTTTTGTGAGTGTGGTTACCAGTGAATTATTAACTGGAGGATGAAATCAGTTCTCAGAAAAGAGAGGTGCAGTCTGAGCAAAAAGTAATAGCATAGTAATAGCATAAAACGTGAACCCTGCACGTTCACCACTTAATCTTTCAGAAATGTTGCAAGAAAAAGAACTTAAGTTTCCATTTATTGCATTTATTTTTGAAGATTCGACAGCTGAGATCTTCAGATGCAATAAGATTGTGAGGCAATCTGTAGGAAACCTGATGGTTTTGGTATCGCTCTGTAATGAACCTAAATCTTCATTCTTAGAAAGCTTAAGTGGGGTAACATTAATGATATCATCTGTAGCAAACTGACCCTTGAAGTGAGAAAACTGAGTATTTCCTTTGAGAAAACTATCTAGAGAGATTAAGCTCTTACTTCAGATAGTTCATATGAAAGTCTAAAAAGTGGGTGCATCCTGGCTAGTACATCCTCAGAACCGTGGACTGCACAGACTAACTTCTTGTATTGACGTGATGAAGTGATATCAGATTTATTCCAGAACAGATAGTACAAAACCGCTTTAACCGAACAGGTAGTCCAATTGCTTATTAATCTTTGTCCTATCTGAGGTGTTAGCCAAGGCCTCACTATGTCTTAGCACTGCCCAGTAGTACAGATTGTTTATTTCCTAAAACTTTCAAGAGTAGCAGACAGTCTGTGTGCAGAAACAACCTGTGGCATATCTAGCACCCTTCTGCAGAGCCATGTGTTGGGACAGGAGGATATTATAGGAAAATATCACTGCTTCATTACCCTACTGGTGTACTCTTCACTGGGTATCTGCCATAAAAACAGGATGCTGGGCTACAAGGACTGCTATGCTGCCTCAGTTAGCTGGTTTTTTTACATTTCAGTGAAACAAAAACACCCAAATCTTCTCAGCTCGTTTGCAAGAATGGTTAATAGCAATGCTGATAGAGGATCTGGGACATACATGCCACTACTGAGGCCCTGAGGAGCTGGAGGGGAAAGTGAACAAACAGCACTAGATCCAAGACTCTCATTTAAAATACTGTGATTCAGACATCTGTCATTAAGGATATCACTAAGATTTAGTCTTATAGTCCATTTCTGGGACAGGTGTACATGATATTCTTCAAGGCTGCTGTATTAATAATTTTGTTCAGCATGATTTTAAGGGGTTTTTTTAAGTGTGAAGGGAATTTCCGCTGCTTCCTGGAGGGGTCTAAGGCAGCCTAGCAAACACTCCCATACTGCAGCTACGGTATCACTTTTCGTGCTCTTTCTACCTCTCCGTCCTGGGTAGTTGTGTGGGGAGAAGGAATCAGCACCTAGTGGAGGTCACCTTCTTGTGAAGAGGTTATGAATGTTATTTAGTCCCTAAAAGATAAAGTAGAGAAGCACTTTCTGAATACTGAATAGCGAGAGAATCCGTACGGGACCAGGCTCAGTAATACAGAGCTCAGAATAAGGAATATAAAATTAGGCTAGTGTGGAGTTAGCTCATTAAACTGTAATTTAAGGTATCTAAATGGACAGGGTTTTCTACCCCCCCCATCCATTTATCACCGTTATTATCAGCTCAGAAATAAGATATATTAGTTGGTAGCCCGTGTTTTACTATGCTGAGCAGGAAGATAGAAACAGAGTAAAATTATGAGTGAATGTTTCTTATCATGTTATTTGTATTCTGCACTTTGCAGAATATTTTATAATGGAGAAGGGAATATTAGACCACCAGAGGCAGAAATTCAGTGCATAGTTCACCGCAGATTACTGAGATGGAGAAAGAAAAACAAAATTAGTAAAAACTTTCCTTTTTATTAAGGTAGGATTGCTACAGTAGCAATGACTGGTAAGAAATTTTCCTACTAATCCCCCATATATGTAAGCATTTTGAAAGCTCCCTGAAAATTACAGTTAACTTGCAGAACAAAGTATTTCTCCAAGCTTTTTGCGCTTGGATAATCCAAATACAGCTTTGTTAAACAGATTTCTACTCACATAAGCTTAACTGCCAGTGAGGGTATATATGTTTTACTGGCACAAACAACAATAACAACAGCAACAACAAAATCAGAATCAACACCCGCCTCTGAAATCACACAACCTAAAGGAAAATAGCACTGCTTGCTCCTCACCATTGCTCAGTTACACAATATGAGTGTGCATGTGAATGAAGCAAAACAGTAGCGTTACTTTATACAGTTTTAAACATTATAGATACGAGCAAGCTGATTCCAGCAGAGCTAGAAACCATATTGCTGCATTTCTTCATTTTCTTCAGTCTGCCCAGGCAATATGAGCATTGCTATTGCAAGACAGAATCTTTCAGTTGTAGTAAAACCATAAGCTCATTTTCTCAAAATTACATTACTCTTGATTTTTTACCTAAAAAAAGGAGAAGTCCCTTGAATACTTCTTTTGCAGCATGGCATTTGTTTGATTAATCTCATAAAAACTTTGTAAGAATAGCGATTAAGACTATTTTTCTGCTTCTGTTTTAGGAACTAAGAGTAAATTCCTGCTTGTAGTTGCAGCAGGGGTGGAGATCAAAGCAAACTTAAAATCAGGTGGAAACCAAGAGAAACAAAAGGAGATACAAGTTTGTTCTGCAGCTTACGCTGCTGTCCTTTACTATGAGTTCTCCAGGTTTCTCCACCTTAGCTTGAATTCCAGGAAGATTCCCTGGCAACGTACGTACATAAATGATTCCATTTCTTCTCGTCATTTAAAAGGTCACCTGAAAAGTCAGTAGTTTCCCATTATGGCCAATACTTCTTATACATTCCCAGCCTTAGCTAGGGTTAATGGCCTGGGAAAGCAGGAACATTCCCTGTTATCCAGGTCCCCTTCCTACATCATCTTTGTAGCTACACAGGAGGCACATCAGGTCACCTTGAACAAACAGATAATATTTCGGTATAGGAATTAAAAAATATAAGTTGTCTTGAGTCCTTTACTATTCACTTTTGTACTTTTTCTTTCAGTTTACTGAGCTTCACATGTTATCCTTTTAGTTCGAACATTAACTGGAGTTCAGGTTTGTGCTTAACTTTCTGGATAATCCCTTCCTCTGTTGCAAAGATCCTACAACAACAGTGAAGACATTTTCACACTGTGTCATTTTAAAAAATTCTTATCTCATGCCTTTTAAATGGCGGTCTAGGGTTGGTGATTGTAAAGTTTGCATTACTAATTGATGCAGAGAGCAGGTTTCGGTCATTCATTGAGTCACCAGTTAAAAAGGAGAAAAAGATGCACTGCTGACATCTTCGTAACAGGCTGTACAAAACTGGAAATTGGAGGAAAATTATTCAGGCTGAGCTCTGCATGTGGCAGATTTAACCTCAGCTCAGGTTCTTCTTCACAGTCACCTTGAATCTTTAAAGCTGATATCTCAAATCTCAAAATTCTTTGTCAAAGATAAAAGAGGAAGTCTCCATGCAATTAATGATGCCCAGAATATCAAAATACCTTCAGATGCACAGAATAACCAAACAAGTAACTTCTGACCCTTCTTCTCTGGCTACCAGGCCCCAGATACAGCAAGGGGAGAAAAGAGTCAGCTCAAACCATTAAAACATGGGCACAAGGACAGAACAAAGAAATACCCTACCAGGCAGTAGGAAAAGCCACCGTTCTACCTTTCTCTGACAAAGTAGGTGTCATGAAGCGGAGGAGAAAATAAAAAATATTTTTTTTCCTGAAGAAGAAGTGGATCTTTTGTTTTGATTTTTATTCAGGTATTTGTACTTCCTGAGTATTTGGGCATCTTGCAAAAACTTACAAATCAAAATAATAACAGATTACTTTCTCCCTCTGACCAGGCTTACCCTGTTGGAGAATCAGTTTTCAAGGTCACACGGTAAATCTCTTCCTTCAGTCTCTCATGCTGAACCCCACTGCCCCCAAACACACACCTCTTGTGTCTCTAACTTTCCTCTGGAAACACACTGCAGGCAGTCCTGCCTCATGACTATGCACATGCTGGTCCCAACTAGCTGCCTTTTATCTTGCCCTTTCACCTACGTTTCAGAGCTTGTTGAACCCGTCCAGGTTACAGGGAAATAGGTAAGAAAAATGTTTGGGATTTATATTGTCTGGTGGTACACTTTCAAAGTCTCAAAGGAACAAATATGCCATTCCCACTGCCTTCTGAACGATTTCTAACATTGCTTACAAGCTTCCATTTTATTACAAGTTGTACATGATTTGCTACTTTTCCGGGAAAGTGTACAAACTGTAACAAAAACCAGGAGCACAAAGGAAAACAATAGTTAAATGGTCCAATAATAAAAGAAACTGACTGGGAACAGATAAACGTTGTCAGTCTATCTTCAGGTAATTCTCTCTTAAAGGAAACGTGGTTTGTTGAGTTAACTGGTAAACTCCTAGGATTCTAGTAGGATAATCCAAGCCAAGAATTATTTACGCTAGTTGAGATCTTCCCTGCCAATGAAAATAGTATTATGCTTTGGATTCACAGTCTGGACTAAAAATTCCAAACTAGCTACCAGTGTGTTTGGAGCAGGTAAACATTCCCTCTTGACCCTTTCTTTCTTACCTTATCTTTCAGAAAAGCAATTTCAGTTTCAATTTGTGTTAGACAACTTTCTGACTGCTCTCCACCATACTTTTTTATTTCCTTAGAAAAGACATAATCCCCTGAGATATGCAGGAATTTATGACACTCTCCTTCCCAAATACAAGTCTTGGGATATGCAGGAATTTTTAACAGTGGCCTCCAGATCAGAAAGTATATTAAAAAATAAAGACATAGAGGAATTAGGCATGACGCTGTAGATGCCTTTTTCTTTATACAAGTAAGTTTTCTCCTCAATCTTGCCTGTGAAGGGAAAGGACAGGAGGAGGAGTAGACGAGTTTTCCAAGTTAACAACTGGCTGCACCGCTGGTGTTGGCAACAGGGCTTTGGTTTCTATGACCATGGGACCCTGTTTGAAGATCAACAGCTGATGGAGAGAGCTGGGATCCACCCTACCAAGCGGGACACGCATGTCTTTGCCAACAGATTGGCCAGCCTGGTAAGGAGGGCTTTAAACTAGGAAAGATGGGGGAAGGGGAGTGGTATAGTGGCAGGGTAGTCAGTAAAACACCGCTCAAGTCAGGATGTCTCCAGCGGGTGCATACAGCCAGGGGAGACAGCATGGAACATGGCTATGGAGGATCCTCTTGCACCTCTCCTGGGAAGCTTGCATGCTTGACTGGCTCTCTGAAATGCCTGTATACCAATGCACACAGCATGGGGAATAAGCAGGAAGAGTTAGAGATCTGTGTGCGGTCGCAGGGCCATGATCTCATTGCAGTTACAGAGACATGGTGGGATAGCTCACATGACTGGGATGCTGTCATGGATGGCTATGTGCTTTTTAGGAAAGACAGGCCAGGAAGGCGAGGTGGTGGAGTTGCTCTTTATGTGAGGGAGCAACTAGAATGTATGGACCTCTGCCTCGGGGTGGATGAAGAGCAAGTGGAGAGCTTATGGGTAAGGAGTAAAGGGCAGGGTAACATGGGTGACACTGTTGTGGGGGTTTACTACAGGCCACCTGATCAGGAGGAAGTTGTCGATGAGGCCTTCTACCGACAGCTGGAAGAAGCCTCACGATCACAGGCCCTAGTTCTCATGGGAGACTTCAACCACCCTGACATCTGTTGGCAAGACAGCACAGCTAGGCACAAACAGTCAAAGAGGTTCCTGCAAAGCATTGATGATAATTTCTTGACCCAGGTGGTGGAGACGCCAACGAGGAGAGGTGCATTGCTAGACCTTGTACTAACAAACAAAGAAGATCTAATTGGAGATGTGAAGGTTGGGGGCAGCCTTGGCTGCAGTGACCATGAGATGGTGGAATTCAGGATCCTGTGAGGAGGGAGCAGGGCAATAAGTAGGATTGCAACCCTGGACTTCAGGAGAGCTGACTTTGGCCTCTTCAGGGACCTACCTAGGGGAATCTCATGGGGTAGGGCCCTAGAAGGAAGACGGGGTCCAAGAAAGCTGGTTAATATTCAAGCATCACCTCCTCCAGGCTCAAGATCAGTGCATCCCTCTGAGTAAGAAATCCAGCAAAGCGGGCAGGAGACCTGCATGGATGAGCAAGGAACTCCTGGCAAAACCCCAACAGAAGAAGGAAGTGTACAGAATGTGGAAAAGGGGACAGACCACTTGGGAGGAATACAGGGACGTTGTCAGAGTGCACAGGGATGCAACAAGGAAGGCTAAGGCCCAGCTGGAATTAAATCTGACAAGGGATGTCAAGGACAACAAGAAGACCTTCTTCAAATACATCAATAGCAAAAGGAAGACTAAGGAAAACATGTTCCCTAGTCCCGCTGCTGAATGGGGCGGGTGCCCTGGTGACGAAGGATACAGAGAAGGCAGAGTTATTGAATGCTGCCTTTGCTTCAGTCTTCAGTGCCAAGGCCAGTCCTCAGGAATTCCAGACCCTGGGGACAAGAGAGGAAGGCTGGAGAAAGGAAGACTCTCCCTTGGTTGAGGAGGATCAGGTTAGAGAGCTTTTGTCCAGACTCGACATCCCCAAATCCACGGGCCCTGACGGGATACACCCACGAGTGCTGAGGGAGCTGGCAGATGTTATCGCTAGGCCACTCTCCATCATCTTGGAAAGGTCCTGGAGATCAGGAGAGGTGCCTGAGGACTGGAAGAAAGCCAGTGTCACCCCAGTCTTCCAAAAGGGTAAGAAGGAGGAGCCAGGAAACTCCAGGCCTGTCAGCCTCACCTCCATCCCTGGCAAGGTGATGGAACAGCTCCTCCTGGAGGTCCTCACTAAGCATGTGGAGGACAAGAAGGTGATCAGGAGTAGTCGGCATGGATTCAGCAAAGGGAAATCCTGCTTGACCAATCTGATAGCCTTCTATGATGGAATGACTGGCTGGGTAAATGAGGGCAGAGCAGTGGATGTTGTCTCCCTGGACTTCAGCAAGGCTTTTGACACTGTCTCCCATCACATCCTCCTAGGTAAGCTCAGGAAGTGTGGGCTGGATGAGTGGACGGTGAGGTGGCTTGAGAACTGGCTGGATGGCCGAGCTCAGAGGGTTGTGGTGAATGGCGCAGAGTCAAGTTGGAGGCCTGTGGCTAGTGGTGTCCCCCAGGGCTCAGTCCTGGGTCCAGTCTTGTTCAATGTATTCCTCAGTGACCTGGAGGAAGGGACAGAGTGCACCCTCAGCAAGTTTGCTGATGATACTAAACTGGGGGGAGAGGCTGATCCACCAAGGGGGTTGTGCTGCCATTCAGAGGGACCTGGACAGGCTGGAGAGGTGGGCAGAGAGGAACCTCCTGAAGTTCAGCAAAGGCAAGTGCAGGGTCCTGCACCTAGGCAAGAATAACTCCATGCACCAGTACAGGCTGGGGGTTGACCTGCTGGAAAGCAGCATTTTAAAGTAAAATTGCAAGTAATGCATCGGCCTCCAAGAGACCATTTCGAAGGTAATGCCTGTATTAACTAAACATAATTACTTTGTTTTGTCATTCATCATTACCATTCATTTATCACTCCTGACAGAGCAGCTTAAGTCTCTTATAAGAAGGAAACAAATGGTGTCAACAACACCTTGAGATCAATGAAAAAATGTCTTTTTTTCGCATATCTTATCCTTAATCTATACCCACAAAAAAGTCCACTGCACTAAAATATAAAAGATCTGCAGCTGGCATTTGTTACCCTCTTCTGCAGACTTTATACGATCTCTGCCGGGAATATGCAATGATACAGTTCAGGAAATGCATCAAAAGTGCAGAAATCAGTTAATTCTGTCAGCTTTTCATTGTTCCAGTTCTGGGGAGTTGAGATATCCCGGATTATGAATAAGTCCAGATGAAGCAGTACTGCAGCATCCCCTGAGGCTTTGAAGACCCAGACATACCATTGTCCCTGCCTGAAGCCAGCTTAGGTCCAGTTTGGCTTTCTAGGTGCAATGATGTGGTGTTAATCATGCCTGGTAAGGCCTGTATTGGAAGTGCCTGTATCACCGTCCCGTTCTCTTCTTCTCACCAGGCTGGACTCAGGACAGGAGCCTCCTCACATGCAGATGGTCAGAGCAAGGACAGGAGTTCTGTGCAGTATTAGGTTGGACCAAGCATGGGAGAAGTTCTGCAGGATCTGAGATATGTAAAGGGGAACTTCCCTTCATTGCCTTAACTTCATGCATGCTGTTTAGCACCACTAGCAATTGAAACTAGGGCTGTGATCAGCTGCACGTGAGTATAGTTGAAGGCCTGTAGCTAGTGGTGTCCCCCAGGGGTTCCATATTGTTCAACTTATTCATCAGTGACCTGGAGGAAGGGACAGAGTGCACCCTCAGCAAGTTTGCTGATGATACTAAACTGGGAGGGGTAGCTGATCCACCAAGGCGGTTGTGCTGCCATTCAGAGGGACCTCGACAGATGGGTAGAGATGGGAACCTCCTGAAGTTCAGCAAAGGCAAGTGCAGGGTCCTGCACCTAGGCAGGAATAACTCCATGCACCAGTACAGGCTGGGGGTTGACCTGCTGGAAAGCAGCTCTGCTGAGAAAGACCTGGGAGTGCTGGTGGACAACCAGTTGAGCATGAGCCAGCAGTGTGCCCTTGGGGCCAAGAAGGCCAATGGTCTCCCGGGGTGCATGAGGCAGAGTGTTGCCAGCAGGTCGAGGGAGGTGATCCTGCCCCTCTACTCAGCCCTGGTGAAGCCTCACCTGGAGTCCTGTGTCCAGTTCTGGGCTCCCCAGTCCAAGAGAGACATGGCACTCCTGGAGAGAGTCCAGCGGAGGGCTACCAAGATGATTAGAGGGCTGGAGCACCTCTCCTCCGAAGAAAGACTGCAAGAGCTGGGCCTGTTCAGCCTGGAGAAGAGAAGACTGAGAGGGGATCAGATCAATGTGTATAAGTATCTGAAGGGGGAGTGTCAAGAGGATGAGGCCAGCCTCTTCTCCGTGGTGCCCAGCAACAGGACAAGAGGCAATGGGCAGAAACTGAACCACAGGAAGTTGCATCTGAACCTGAGAAAAAACTTCTTCACTGTGAGGGTGACTGAGCACTGGAACAGGTTGCCCAGAGAGGTAGTGGAGTCTCCTTCCCTGGAGATATTCAAAACCCGCCTGGACGCGATCCTGTGCAATGTGCTCTAGAGGTCCCTGCTTGAGCAGGGAGGTTGGACTAGATGTTCTCCAGAGGTCCCTTCCAACCTCAACCATTCTGTGATTCTGTGAAACATATCAATGACCACAGAAAAATAGTGTGATCTCTCCAACGTTCACCACTCCAGGCTGTCTCAGCTGTCTCCCTATGAAGCGTGCTTGTACTTAAACTCATTCAGTCAGGCCCATGGCAGTACTAAAAGTATATGGGACATTGCACTTTGGCTAATACACCTATCTGAATCATGCTTGCAGCACAATATAATACCAGTTACTTGTGACTTATGTAATCCAATGACGGTCATGTACAAATTGATGATTCAACTCTGACATAATAATTTATGATGCTCAGTAAGAATATCACAATAAGCATATAGAATAAATAGAAAAAATAATGAAACTCTCTCCAAGAAACATTCTTTGAGCAGCCTCAGCATTTTAAGCGAAACATATAGATGACAGGGGGCTCACATTTCTCTCCATTTGTATAGCTAATCTGTACTCTGCAAATCTTCTCTCAAGTTGCTAATTGAGGTAACTTTGTTTTGTTCCAGACATAAAACCACTCATGGTTTGGGGTTATTTTTTATTTTGGAGATTTTTTTTTTGGTAGTCATGTGCTTCATGATAAGCAGCCCCTAAAGCCCAGATTTTTGTTGCTGAATTAAAGCCAGTTCAGCAGGTAAATATCCTGTGATATAATTATGAGGAGAAGTTTGACTGTCACAGACAAGCAACTTTTCACCCTCTTTGTTGACCTTGGTCCCCAGCTCTCTGCCTGTCAAAATCCCATACCTTTTGCATCTAGAGATTTGTTCTCCTGTCAGTAACAGCAAAGCAGGGATTAAGGGCCTTATCTCAGTCAGTCACCGCTGCTTCGCACGCGTATTTAAGAAAACGTTCTGTTACTTCGAGGGGAAACTGAGATCCACAAAGTACGATGTGATATGCTTTTCCAATTTGATTTTTTTTTTGGTCTATGTAAATCCCTTTCCCATACATAAAATATTAGACCTAACTGATGCTAAATTTCCTAGATTAATCTGGTTTCAGATTTCCTTTGATTGCATGTGGTTGAGGCACACTCTCCGCTGTTGTGCTGCAAGCTAGGAAGCTTCCCCAAGTAATACTAGTCCTGAAAAACATTTTCTGTGCACAAGCAGCTGAATTACCAGCTCCTAAACTAGTCTGTACAAAGGCACACTCTGTTATACTTGAAATAATCCATGAAATATCATTCAATTTTTGGCCATTCAGAGACAGTCCATTAGCCTAGTTTTAAGGACTTCTACTCTGAGGAATGAAAGGCCTCTGAATTTTTCAGTTATATTGAGATCACTTTTAACATAAGCTAGGTTAGGATGAAAGAAAAATAAAGAATGTATTTATCAAACGCAAATAACACAACTGCAAAATCTTTAGAAAGAGAAAAGACAATAGAAGCACTCATATATCTACTACTTAGATAAGCTGCAAAGGCCTCTCTTACCCTGCAGAAGGCAGCTGACAAGCTGATTAGATGCTTCACGGCCTTGTCAGTCTCATTCTGTGCAAATCCTGTGTCCTTAATTCACCTCAAAGAAGACCGGACGTGCAGAGTCCTGTTCCCTATTATGCCCCAAACTTTTCTTTGAGGTGAGGGAAAACACAAGTCCTGCTCCTTCCTCTCTCCTTCTGTTCTTCTAGGATTATTTATAGCTTCCAGTAAGAGGCAGATTCAAAGTGCTTTCCCCAAAACTGTTAGTTGCCTCCTCCTACTTAGGAAAAGCTAATATTCCCTGGGTATGCCCATATGAGGGCCTCTCTTGTCCCAGAATCGAATGGACTGTGCTAATGACAGAGCCCTGCACAAAGAAGTATTCCATTGTCATTCAACTTCCAGAGTGAAACCTTTCACCAAAACCTTATATTTTCATACAAACATATAATTTGATAATTATAAGTTATGCAGTTATATTATCAGCCTTAATGAAGGCAGGTCATTACTGGGCTTCATTTTGAAAACAGATACAAGGTAACTAGTTGCTTCAGAATATTAAAGAACTTGGAGCGGGTCACTAACTCCTAATCTTGTTACTGAGGAATACAAAAACACGTTCATTTTCTTCATATTACAGCAAGGAGTTTCTACATTTTCCTCCTACCCCTTCTATTGGGTAAACGCTGTCTCTGATTATAGCCTGCCTATAAGTTAACTATTTGTTGAGAGGAGCATGGCTTTGTCTCCCAACTCCAAGAATGCCAATACAAATCTCTCCAAAAATATGTCCCTTGCTACTCTGTCCAATATTCCCAAATGCCTTAAAGAGACATTCTGAGGGTATCTAAATATAAAAGAAGAAAATTGCTCACCTAACTGTGAGGTCGGGGGAAAATGTGCTTTAAGGATAGCTGAATATAACTAAAAAGAAAGAAAAAAAAAACAGCACCACCCAGTCAGCTGGATAATGAAAAAGCATCTTCAGCCAATACTGGTTCCAACAGAGCTGTTGAAAGATAAGGTCAAGTTCATAATGAAGTCACCAGATGATAATCTCATTTAGATTTTGGATAAGGTATTTGGGTGGATGTATGATGAGGTAATAGGAGGAAAAGTAACACCGACTAAGAAGAATGTTGAGCTGGGATGACAGATCAATGGAATGCTGACATTGAAAATGGAATATAAAATAGAATTAACACGCGCAGAATTTGATGGGGGTTGGCTGGCTATACCACCCTTTTACTGTGTATGGAAGAAATACAAATGCGGTGTGACCGACCAGCCCTCTGAATAAATAATGATGATAAATAATGATGAATTTTCAATGCTCTACTTGTATACTTTATGAATCTGTTTCTGCCCATGTAGAACTTCATAGAAAAAGAAGCACATGGACTCAGGCAAGCTCATTTTTAATACACCAAACAAATATTCATTTTGTTTTGCTTTGCTTTGCTTTTAATCACGCCTTGGATACTTAAAAGTGGAAATTGTATCTGAATAATTTTCTTTTTAAAAAACAAAAGCTACCCTCCAGATAGTCTTTTCCATAGGTAAACTGTCAAGTGAACATTGGTAGTTGCTTGCTCAACATGAAGAAAAGCTTAAAAAAATATTTCTTTGTCACTAATTTTTTTTTTTTTTGCTGTGAATGGAAATACCTCGATTGACATATACAGCAAATTTTTGAAAGTCACCCTCTAAAGAAATACATATAGTGTCCTGGGGATACCAAATCCATGTAAAGAATGAAGTAACTGAAGCTATAATTAGGCCTAAACCTTTCAAAGACGTTCATTAGCTGTATTCATACAAGCAGGCCTATGTGAGGCTGTCTTTTGGGGCACAATCCTTTGTGTTACCAAGCAATTACAGTAAGTGCCGAGTACCTTAAATTCCCTTTAGTTTCAGTGACAAGAAAGGCCCATAAGTAACTGAATAAACTTAAAGCTCTCCAGAGCTGGAAATACTTGACTGGCTACTTAGCAGTTGACTGTGGCCATTGAGGAGCAATAATAAGCATTTCCCTTCTGCCAGGGCATTAGCCTTGCCCCGATTTTTCCAGAAGCAAGGGCTAAGCTTACTTTTGGGAATGATAATTTATATAGCGCTTTGAAAATGTACAGCCTTATGAAGGCACTGCTAGGAAATATTATTACTATTCTCACTTAAAGTAGTAGTACAAAATTATTTTCAAATTGTAGCACTCTTCACAGGCGTCTCTGGCATTTATCCACTTTACGTTTCAAACAGCTAACAAACATCCATGTCAGCAGGTGAGGGAACATTTGAGAGTGAAATGGGAATCAAACAGTCATGAATGTCACCAAGAAAATTCTGGCTCTTAAGCCTACAAAATCTGTCATTCGATAAAAGGCACCATCTTCTCTGCACTACTTCCCTGGTGCTTTCTGCCTTCACAGAGCAGCGCTGTCAGAGGGAAGGGGAGCAGGAGGACTTAGCAGGGATTTGAGTGCTATCCCCCAAGAAGCCACTCCTCCCACATTCATTTCAATTTGAACCTTAAAGATGAAATGTTTGCATTTTACCAGATTTCTGTAAACAATGCTAATTATCATCTTCATCAAGAATTAACAACAATAATCCCTATCTAGACAGTTTCCCTTGGTGTGACCTTACAGTGAATTAAAAAAAAAATTATTGCTTCATCTGGGGAATATTCTTCTTTCTAATAGTTGGTGCTTTACCTTTGGACATTAATATTTGAGAAACAGAATTTGACGGCATCTAACAATTGTAAAGCCTAATGATGACACACCTCAGTGTTTAACAGCTTTATGTACTATATCTCACTTTTAAAGGCACAAAAGCATGTCATTATGGGACCATAATGTACACTCTGCCTTGTCGTATTGCTTAATTATGTCATCTAGCCTGCCTACCTTGTTAAATGAGGGACTGCAATGGCTAATATTTTCTTTCTAGCATTTTTTCCAGACTGCTTTTGAAAGTCTCAAGGGTAGGTGCTTCCACTAGTTTCTTAGCAGGATTACTTTATATTCCAGTATATCTCACCATTAAGAATGATTTCCTGACTAGTTTTCTATTTATTTAATATTAGGCAACCAAAGTATTGTTTTTGCTGGATGACTAAGGATTTCACATCACCTTATCACTTCTATATCTCCTAAATCACTTATTTTTCTCACTACTTCTGAAAAAAAAATTCATATTTATGGCTGAAAAATCAAGACAAAACACTCTGAGTTCATTCAGCCACTCGGGGTTTATTTGAATAAAAAATTCTGGAAACTAGAACAATATTCATGGCCAGCTTTATCAGAACTGCACTCTAAACATCGGCATGATTCACAGACCTCCTCTCAACCACAGCTTGACCTCCGAGGCACCTAAAATCAGTTCACGCTCCAGTTATGAGACATATATACTGAAGCACCTATTCCTGCTGTCTTCTTCACAAAATGATGGCCAGAATCCAGGCATATAAGTTTTGAAAAGGCCAACTCAGACTCTCGTCTGTTTGGACTGGCTTCGTTTAAAACATGGTAAGAGGATAAAGCCACTTTTTTCACAAAGCTGGGTAGCTGGAATACATGCCTAGAAAGTGGGAGCAACCTGAAATTTAAGGTTTTGTACGCTAAAGGAATTTAAATAGACATCTTCCTCCTTAGAGATAATCTTTACCACCTTTACCACCACTTAATAGCTTCTCCACAATTCTAGTGAAAGTTGAGTGCAAAAACTGTGCAAAAAAAGAAATGTAGTATTTGTGGATTTAGAGAGAGAATAACGAAAATAATAGGAGATATCCTGGGTCTTTAATCTAGTAATAGATTACTATTCAGAAAGGGATGGGACTGCTGAGTTCTGATTTCATTCAGTGTGTCTGTAACGCAAAAGTCCTACCTAATCTCCAGAGCAGGATTGAAAATTAGTAATTACCTCCTAGTGTGTTAGAGTCACCAGTTCTAGATGTAAATCTGCATTCCTTCCATTAGGAACCAGACGTACAGTCTTTTGCAGAAGAGAGAGCCCAGGCTTCTGGTTTCTACTCCCAGGACATTTTCAGTATTTTATTCAATCATTGTTTTAGTACAGGTTGTGATACAGAATAGAGAATAACGGAACACAGTTCTGTTGTAGGAAGTTTTTGTCTGACTACTGTAAGCACAGCAGTATTTGTGAGCCTTCCTCTTACAATTGCCTTTGTCAGGGCAATCACAGAGATGCTCACTTGAAAAAAAATGTACCCTTTGGTGAAAAAAAATGTTTGGTGGCCAAAAAACTGTGAACTGCCTGGTGTTTTCATAACTTCCTTTTCACTTCATACTGTAGTGACTGGTAATAACAGGAATTATAAACTGTATTAGCTCTGATTCGAGGGCAGAACTTCATTCATTTCTTATTTATTATTTTCTATTCACTGTTTCCATTGAATATATTGTTGTCCTGTGCCTCTGGACAGTCTTTTGCATGCTTAAAAGTTTGCATATATGAGGAAATTAGCGTTGAGGAAACAAAATGTGTATCTGCAGTCTACACAAAACTCCATACTAGTCTAATGCATGAACACACAGTGCTGCCTCCTAAGTGCAAAGTAGTTTGCTTCAGTTTGCAGTGAGGTAGCAGTCTCAAACAAAGATGCACTCCTCAGATGTGCCACAAGTAGCTACATGGGGAGATGAAGTAATATAACATTCAGTAAGAATTGACCTCCAGGTTTACTGCACATTAGTTTTCCTGTGTTGATAAATCTTTATGTGATATTTAAGCACAAGACACAGAAGAGCACTGATTTTATGCCAGGTAAGGGAAGCATATCCAAAGTATTAACTAGGGAATATAAAGCCAAATGTTTCAGGTAAAGTGAGTAATTTATTTGTTATTGTTCAAAAAGTGAATACAAACTTACTTTAACAACTACATTCCAGACCCAAACCCTTCATTATAAGAAATAGCATGGAGCAGTGTTTTTACTGAATAAATTTTCTGAGAATGTGAATTAAACTGAATCAATTTTTGCAATTTTAAGGCCATTCCCTGTGAACACAGTGTAAGACTCCTAGGGTTCACTGCAGCAACGCATTCAGACTGAATTGCTTTGAAATTGGTTAAAGGCCACTTCATTTTCTTCAGTTATGCTTTGGAAAGCATATTTTCGTGTTCTAAATTTAATTTCAAGTTGAATTGTTAAATTGATTAAATGTCTTACTGTGTCTTACTGTTACTTTATTGTAATTCCAAAGCTTCTTTTTTTCCAAACGGTAAAAGCTAAAACAACTGTAAAAGCATATCCTCATTAGACTAAAAATACCTCTTCCACCTTTAGAATAATGAGCTTTTGGCAACTAATTTGCTTTATATTTTTCAACGACCTGACACAGTCTTCTTCCCTTTGGTTTGTTCTCTGGTTGATCATCATCCCACCATGATGGCCAAGAAAAGCTCTCAATCTTCTACTTTTTTTTTTTCCTATAAGATGATAATGATTCCCTATAGCCCATTATTACAGGCAATTTATAGGAATGTCACGTCAAGATTTACTAGCATTTTAGCAGGAGAGACATGGAAAGATAGGAAGGAAGAATATTAAAAACTGATTTTTTAGGGCTGTGAGAAAGAAGCAGAGATGGGAAAAAATCTCAGTGCTTAGGTAATTTGGTAAATATATTATAAATACAGAACTGTATCCAGAAGAAAAAAGAAAAAATATTTTTGGTTTTGTTTTGTTTTGTCTTTTAAAAATGTACAGTCAATTTGGTGATTAAGAGGAATTCTGAACTTAAAATACTATCAGGCACCCACTTTCCCTTAGCTTTGTATTTCTTCCTGTGAAGTGGGTATCTCAGACTACCTACTATACTCAGTTATCTTATAAATAGCACCTGTCAGCATTTTCCATGGAAGGTGCTCACTAGCACTCCAGAAACAAAGGTTGTTTGCACAACTGTCTATACAGTACACAGCAGTATACATCACTGCTGACAAGAGACAAGAGATGTTTGCATGTTTGCAGCTGAATCCATGCTGAACATGCAGCTTTTGTGAGTGTTGAGCTGGACAAACTGCATTCCCCAGCTTTCCAGCCAGTCACTGTTATTTGCAGGTACAACCAGAGGTTAAAAATGTTTAGCTAAGACCTTGCTGGATACAACTTACACAGCAAGACTTACAGATGCGCTCTGTTGAGCAACAGATCATCTGGAACTCTTAGTTTCTCAAGTTTCATTAATGACTTAACAGCACTTCTTACATACTCAGTACTTCTTAGTGTCACAGGTGAAAAGGCAAAATCTGGATTGTGTGGAAATAGTCTTAAAATCCATGTTCCACAACATAAGAATGGGGTCATAGTTAGATGAACCTCGATTAACAGTCCATCTACCCTAATATACTTTCTTTTATGGTAGATATCAATGGATGTGTGAGGAAGACAATGAGAAATAGGATAAATTTAGGGTGTTTCATTTAGGGAATCCCATCTTCCTGTAACCTAAAGGAGAGGCTGCATATGAACTACCCTGTTTAATAGCCAGTGATGGGCTTCCATGACTCTGTCTAATCTTCTTTAAACTTATTTCTACAGTTTTTACCTTCACAGCAGCCTGTGACAACGAGTTTAGCAGTACGTTTAGGCACTCTTGCAAATCTGACAGACAAAATTTTTTTTGTCTATTTCAGACCTTTTGTCTCATAATTTCATTTGGTTCCCACAGTTGCTCTTATGAGAAGCAATAAAAATCATTTCCCATCCATCATGTTGTCTTTTGCTGTCCTCTCTCCCTTTAGTAACTTCTTTTCCATACTGAGAATTACTAATGCATCTCTCGTCCTGCAGAAGTCATTGGCCTCCTCTGCCACCCTTTGTTGTATCTTTGCTCATTCCTCTTCTGATTCTCTTAGAGAGGATGACCACAGCTGCAACATTTTCTGGCATGCAGTATGTATCAATTTTTATGATGGTGCAATGTCATTTTCTGTTTTCTTTTGTTTGCTTTTCCTTCCCTAGCTATTCCAAACTTTCTGTTGGCCTCTTTGATTGCACTGAGCTGACCTTTGCACAGAACTATCCACAGGGGCTCCGAACTACTTCTGCTGATTGGAAAAAGTCAATCATTAAGTAGGCAAAATTCTCATGTTTTTTTCCCACGCACCTACCTTTGCATGCATTTTCATCTGCTTTATTTCACAGGCACTTAGGAATGAAATCTTCCTCCAATCTTTTATGAACTTTAATTTGGTCTATTCTAAGATTTCCTTTGAGGAAAACTTTTACAAGAAGCTATAGGAAAGTTAAAATTAATTTGAGAAGAAAGAATCTGGTGGCCAGTGACGAGGCTCCACGAACAGGCATGGAAAGTTTCGATGCTCCAGAACACAAGCGGAGAAGATAAGCATAACGATTTCCTAGTTTAATGCTTTGGATCAGGATAGTTGATTCCAAGGCAAATAAAGGCAGTCCTTTCTGGTGAGCATTGCCAGAAGACTCCATGGAGCAACCTTTTCCAACAAGGAAAGCCTTTTATCAGGACCTTTCCAACCAGCTATTGTATGCATTAGTCAGCTGCAAGAAGTGCAATTGACCAATAATATTTCTTCTAAAGTCTCATAGCATCATCCGTATTGTTTTGATTAAAACCGATTCACTGCACCATATTGCCCAGTTTCACAGAGCGTTTTCTGACGTAATACACGATAATATATTATCAATTTATATATTTTACTATGCCTGTCCTTAAGCATAGAGCAAGTGAGTTGCAGCCCCTAGGGCACCATAGGAAGCAAAAGAAATGCTACAGGTGCATTTCTGCACAGCACTGCAGCCTCTAGCTGTGGTGGCTATGTCCATCCCTGCTTACTCAGAATAATGACTTTTTAATATATTTATTTCATTTCTTGGTATTTGTATGCATATCCCATTCACAGGATCATTCTATGCTGAGTTTTCCTGAGACTGAAGTAAAAGTATATCAGAGCCCGGAAATAAAACATAAAATCTATACCTTTATTCTATCACAGCTGTTTACTAAAGTATTGCAGTATTATAGCTACATTTTGCAAATGTTGGCTTAATACTTCACTACTTAAATACCTCACTAGGCACTTAAATACATCAAACTAGAAAATGCATTGTCTTTCTAAATGCAATTCTGTGCACTGAATTGTTTTCAAGTCCACAAAGTTTGAAAATATCGTGTGATTGTTCCAATGTCAGCACGCTGTTTACACAGTGAAGTGTTTCATGTGTAATCTCACAGAAATAAATAAAACAATCTCAGACTCACACAGCTGGCAAAAAGTGCTTCTTTTTTTATCTGCTACATCAATTTGGAACAGAGAACATTTCAGGAAATAGTACAACTGTGGGAGAATTTATCTCTAAAAGAAAAGGGTGTCTGAAGTTGCTTCTATCTCAATAGTCATGTCATTATACACATTAGGACTGACTTTAATATTACTCTCGTTTCACTGCAGTGGGACTCCTGCAGCAAGTGAGAGCACAGTGAGACCCAATGGAGGTAAGGGGCAGTGAAGAAAAGGAACATTATTTCAAATTCAATTTAATTTTTAAACAAAGATAACTAGAACTGAACCTTAAATTCCTACCAGTCTTATGAGCACACTGGAGCATGGTTTATAAACTCCAGAGGTTTATAAAGCGACAAAGAATTTCAGGCCCTGTCCCTTAAAGACACTTGTGAATGATTTTCTATGTGGGAGCTGCTTCATGAGTCAGTGGAGCCACTTTATTTCACATATGCCCTAACATTTCATTTAATAGCAAATCTCCCATGGTTTCCAAAAAGACTGTGTTTTGGTAGGTCACTATATTGCCACCTATTTTAAATCAGGATTTAACTGCTGTATTTTTATTAGCCCCATTATCACAGAGATCCACAAACCCTGCTGAATGCTAAGCGTAGAAATAAATAGGTTACATTATATATTTACAGGGAAAAAACCAAACCAAAACAAAAAACCTCACAGAGCTCAGGACCGTGTTCGAGAAACAGTCAAGCAGGGTGTGCAATTTTAAATGTTTCCAATCTGGCAAGGAAAAAATTACTGTTTTCCACATCCATATTTTATGTTTTTAGTGACTCCAATCTAACCTTAGGGAGAGCCTGTAATATTGGCTTGCCTGCACCTTGGAGTTGACACTGGAATATATAATCAGGAAAGCTTATTGTCTGATTAAACCTCTCCTGACACAGCGCCAGCTTGGGTGAAATTTGACCTGCCTCTTCCCTCTTTCTCAGCCATTTGGAAAGGCAGGCCAAGGCATGATACCCTGCTTGTTAATGATGGATGACCCCACTGCTTCAGCCTCGCGCTGTCTCCAGGGGACATGGCGGGGCGGGCTGGCAGCAGAGCACCCGCTGGCTCTGAGCGCAGCCTGCACTTCCAACCTGCTGGCCAGCAGCGACCCCGGGACCGCTTCAGCAACAAAGGCGGCTGCCTTTCATTTCCTCCTGTGCCTGAGGTTTTAATATTATGGTACAATGAAGGTGCCTTTTAGTACTCCGTTGACCACATTCAGTAGTGCTGCTTCTCTGAGCCATTTGGACAAGGGGTGGGGGAGGCAAGGGGTGAGGGGGAGGGGGAGGTGATAGAAAAGGAGAAGCATCATATTTTGACTGATGTTATCGCCTCAGGCTACTGCACTGAAAGTTAAAAAAACCCATGGAAAAGCTATAAGATCTCTAACTGCTTTGAAATCTTTGTTATCACAATGCACTTTCTAGCCCTCTGTCTCAAGGCACTTTTTCCTCGTCGTTGTGGCAGGCGCGTTTTGTCCCAAAAGATGGCATAAAGGGCCTTTCTCCCCCTATATGTAAATTACACAAATGTTAGGTTCATTTATCATATCACAGTGTCCAGATATGTGGGAGACACCTCAGTCAATCGCAGGAGAACCCTTCGTCTCTGGTGCGAAGAATTTTTGTGGTCATGCCAGAAAAGGCTTAAGCCAACACAATGGAGGAAAGACGCAGGATATATCCTGCATATGCACTTCTACCCCTTGAATGTTAGTGAATAGAGCATTGGAGACTTACTCTACAATAAAACAGACAATTTATTTAGTGCAGGCAGCATGGAAAACCCAGATCCTGATTTCTGAAAAAAAGAAAGGTTGTATACCAGCCTGAAGCACAAACTGATTAGTTAATGAGAGCTGAGACTGAAGACCGTGTTTTCTTTAATCATCTAGCTGTTAAGTCATTTTCCTTCTCCATCTCTTTCTAATGCTGACTACCTTTACAGGGAAAAGGGCTCCCAGAAAAGGGCCTGACCAGCACTCCGCTCCTTCTCCCAAACTGTTTTGCAACAGGCGGTTCAGGCTGTCAGCTAGGTTACAGAAGATGAAGTCACTACTTTGAATTTCATAGAGAAGATCTGAATTTGAGGTATCTTAATTCTTAAATGATGGAAGGGAATTTCCCCACCTTCTCTGCAGAAAAGAAGAAAGAAATTTCCTTTTGCCACCTGCTTGCCAATCACTATACTCCATTCTGAAAGTGACAAAATGAGTAATGTAGTTCAGCCTTTTCCTTTTTTTTTTTTTTTTTTGGTCCAATCTAGCTCTTGTACGTAAGTAGATGCCACCAAAAATAGGGAGCTCAAGATAAAGACTGCACACCTAGAGAAGAACTGTGAAGGACCAGCTACAGAGTACACAGCTCTGATTCTCATTGATAACATGGCACAAGCTACTAGGGACTGAGCATTAGGGACTATCATGTAGTTTTTGGTGGTGTTTGATGTTCCTAACATACAAATATGGGTACTTTTAGATCTCCTGGTTGATATTCTTCACTGCACTCAGAGGTGAAACAGCAGTATATTAATAAATAAGCAGAGTGTTCATCAATAAATAAAAGTGTCTGGAAATTCTCCAGCAGAATAGACTTTCAGCTAAAAGTATAAAATTTGAAGTGTTATATGGCTTCTCAGTTTTGGTAAAATTGCATGAAACCACAGGCATGTGAGTTGTGGTGGGAATTACCTTCATGAGAACCTGGGAGGAAAGGGGTCTTTAGCCCTGCAGCCAGCCATACAAGGGAGCTTTTCCAGGGCTGGAGACTTGAGGTGCTCTGGTTCCTGACCGAACTTGCAAGCATGTTTCAGAATGGAACAGAGCAATGGTGTCCTGATACAAAAATAAATTACATAAGTCACTAGAGATTTTTAAAAATAATTGTATTGTCAATCAGAACAAAAACGAACTTTGGAAACTCATTTTTTCCCTAGAACTAGAAATCCTCAATTTCTGCCAGCTGTATGAATTAAAGCTAAATACCGGCATAATTCTGTAGCCAACAAAGACTTTATTCTGTATTGCTTCTGATCAGTGTCTTTTCCACTAAAGGAAAAAGGAATAAATCTGAGGAGGGCTGCGAGCTTCCTATGACATCAGTAGCTACTTTTACTGCTGCCATCATGATGAAACCTAGCATGATGAACCCTTTACTGCAACTTTACTGAAACGTTAGTAACATTTTGAGATAGAGAACAGGCTCAGCGATTCCCCAGGGGAGTTACACTGCCATAATATGCTTGTGTTTTATTTTGCTTTCAGGCACACTGTTGGTTGCCACCTTGCAACCTCAGGCACAAAGGTTCATAACAAGAGCTTAGGAAGAGTTTATGAGGGTCAACAGAGCTTAGCACCGTTGGTCCTGCTTATGTATGATCTGTCCAGACCACCCAGACAGAAGTCTGGGTCTACAGGGAGGTGCTGAGCATCCTTAAACTCTCCTTCTTTGGACAGTCCTGGGGTGAACATATATTTCCTTCTACTGACCTAGCAAAAGAAATAGCCACCAAAGGGATGGAGTGAGCCTCTGGGTGTGTTACCTTCTTATGCTACTGCAATAAGTTTCTCCAGAGCACATCTGTCAGCATTATGTCAGAAGACAAGGACTGCACTTGTTTACTTGTTCCTACAGAGAGAGTGCAAGGGTGGAAAACTCATGGAAGCATTTCTGCGTGTGCATTCCCACAGTCCAGCCTTGTGAGTTACGTGATTTAAACTCTTCTGTGAAGCAAAAATACATGGATTCTGAAAGCTGGTATTTATGCAGAGCACCTCCATAGTTAGTTACATTAATTATTTAGCATATTTGATTGTGGTATAGAAAGCTAACAGTTTCCCCTGCAACCAGCTAAAGGAAATGTTTTTCATAGTTTGCTGTGAAGCATCTTTGTATATGCAAATAAAAGCTGCAAGGAACTATTAAGCATCTAGCCCTAAAATCTCTGTTGTGTCTCAGTTATTAGACACAGATGTCCAGTAATGATTGCTCTTTGTTTACCAAACTGACTTTTTTTCCCTGTTGGGAGAAGGATGGAGCAATTTGGCTAAAGAAAGTCTGTTCCTCCACTCCTTGTTGCCTTAATGAAAAAAAAATGAAATCTCTTGAAACATGGAGTAGGTTAATTGGAGCAACAACTGTCTTGTTCAATTAATCAGCTCTGAATTCACCAATAGATATCCCAGCTGGCATTGGAAGTAATCACTGGAGGTGTGGGAGTGTGTATATAAGCTAGCCAAAGCGCAAAGAACAAAACTGCGCCTGTGATGACTGAATAGACACCATTACTCTGATCAAGGATTTCCTACAAAATTATTTCAGTGGAATAAAATAGGATATGCACAGTACAAAAAGGGAAAAGCAGAACAATATTAAAATGAAAAGAAGGAGAACATAAAAAAGGAACATTAAAACTTGAAATTACAGATTCAATAGAATTCAGTTGAATAGTCTATTGTATGTATTCTGCTCTTAAAATACTCTGTTTGGGAAAGAGATTTTATTTTAGCCTAAAGTGATATTATGAAAGAAAATTTTTCCTGACTAAGAATTCACTGGAACTGTGATAGTCATGACTAAAATAAGAACGAGGCAATAACATAAACTCCTAATAAAAAAATACCTTCTAGCACAATCTAAAGATATTCCACTATTTAACTCATAAGAGATGTTAACATTCAGAGCACCTAGGAACATGCTGTTACATCTCCAAAGATGTTTCTGTTGCACTAGCACATCATTCGTATTCTGCTTCACTAAGCCCTATTATTTTTCCCCCGAATGTTCAATATGATGAAGAGCTATCCTGAGCAAGTGAAAGCCAGCGTAGCAACACTGTTTCATTATCTCTTTGCTAAAGGATACCTCTTTTTTTTGTTTTTCCAGTAACAAAGGGTCCTGCTCTGTGCTATACCTCTTCTTTGTTTGTTTTTAGAGGTTTTTTTTTTGGTTGATTGGTTGATTTTTGCCAGTGTAACTTCAGAGAGAACAATCAAATAGCAGAGAGCACAGCTGGGTAGCAACGGGGATAGTCTAGGGCACGGACGGGATGTCAAGTCCTGGATCTGTTTGGAAGAGGTTGATTAGCTTTTGATAATGTAGCTCAAGCTGTGGAAATCCAGCGCTACGTTAACAAACCGACTTGTGCTACAGTTAGGCTCCGGAATTCAATATGTAGATTTTTACAAGTACTTTTGAGCTGGTGACTAATGTCTGCAGTGTCTTTGATATGAACATTCCCCACATACCAAATATTTTCCTTCCACATATACCCAGAATTGCCTCAGTCTTGACGTTGCTGCATACCTGTAGCCCTGCTCTTGTCCATCTCCCAGCCTAACCCACAAACTAGCTAATTTCTGCTTCTGTCATCTAAAGCACCCTCTTGATGATCCCTATCAAAAGATGCCTTTCTCTCTGGGTTTCCGTAAAATGAAGCCAGAGATCATGCTGCCAAAAAATGATATTCAGCTCTCTCTATGCACTGTAGATAGAAGTATCAACTATGTCATTTAGATTGCATGAATACCACTATCATTTATAATGCTTAAATCCTCTTTGTGTAACCTGTCCTAAAGTACAGTAGTGCAAGCCATCATATAATTCTTGGTGACACTGAGATAGCAGTCTCGTTTGTTAATGCCTAAAAATTAAGAAGATTAAAATTATTTAAAGGGATAGAAATTTATAATACAAGAAAAATAAGAGCAAAAGCTTCCTTACATTCCCCCCCCCCCAGAAAAGTGTATTTTTAAAGAATAAAACTCAGCTAACCTTTGCACACTACGATAGTGTTCCATGGCAATTGTTTATAACCTGTTTTCTGCTCTTGGCAGGGAGAAGGCTTCCTTCTATCAAGGTCATGCAGAGGAAACCTAGCCAATATAAAGAAGACAAAAGTCTAAGAGGAGACTTTGCATCGGTTGTTGGCATGCAAAGACATAATAATGGTACTTAGACTGTTGAATCAAAGTGTGCCATTTAAATAGCATGCAAAAACACTGGCCAAGAGAAACATAATAGTAGGAACAAAGCAAAACCAAGTCCTCTAAATCCTCACACACTAAAAGAAATCCCTTCATTATAAACCAATAAATCTGAACCACAAATCTAAACAGCTTTATTAGAGAGCCATCAGTGTTCTCTCATTCAGTATCTCAAGCTACACAAGAGAAGATAGCAGTGATTAAGTCCAACAATGCTGGGATCAAAGGAAACCATCAGACAGACAATCTTGTCATAGACAATATCTGAAGTAGGCTCCTGTTTGCTGTCACAGTTTATTGAGGCGATGTGTCACAGACTGCTTATGTGTCCTAAAAAGAAGCCATGTCTAGTAGTGAACAGTTTCCCAGTTCACATGAAGCCCAACTCTGCTCAACTGTGTGAGGACCAAAGCTGTCAGCAAAGAAAAATTCCTGGTTGGTGAAGTCACGTTTATATTTGGCACTTTTCTGAAAGCAATCATTGTGAAAAAGTTGAATTTCAATTACACAGATGTAAAATGGGAAGAATAGCATAATTGCATCCTATTTACAGTGGTGTAACTGAGATCAGACTCTGGCTTGTAATATCTAAAACAGAAACTTGAATAATATGGATCTGATGGGAAACAAGGGATACCGTCCAATTGATAAAGGCTCATCTCCTTCACTGCAGTCAACCAAATAAATCTCTTTTAATATAGAAATAAATTCAGTAGCAGGTATTTGTTCATCCCTGAAATCTAAATGTTCTTTGCTGTCTTACAGTTTTGGACCACTGATTTCTCTTCTGAGAATTCCTTGCCAGGCCAGAGCCTTCCTTAGCCTTTTTCAAAGTTTTTTTCCTAAGCAAGAAGTAAGGATAAAAATCAAGGCCCTTACCTTTGCTCCATTACACTGGCTTTACGTCACTGCAGCCTTGCTGGGTTCTGCAGTGGAAGGGCAACAAAATCTCCACGTATTAAATTCAAGACAGAGCTCCTAAATACATGCCACTTTTCTAGAAATGATCAAGCACAATATGATTCACATTCATAGTCATCTGGAGGATTTTCAGGCTCAAAGCAGCAGAAATCATGCCTTGGGAAGAGTCATATTTAGAAGTAATAAAGTCAAACAACAAGGGCTGGAGAAAGATGGACTACTTCTTGATCTGTAATGTTGAGTCTGTGAATTGTCATTCATCAGTAGCGTCACAAATATACAGGAAATTGTATTTCATGGGTTAGAAAGAGCTGCCTTCCAGTGCTAGAGGCTCAGGAAGTTTAAGACTATCTGTAATCTTTAAAACACTTCTTACCCTCTCTAAGTATTAGTAAACTGAAGCACGGGCCATAACATCAGAGTAATGACAGATCTATTGCCTAATTTGCAAGTACTGTCCCTAAAAACTAGTTGCAGTATGCTTTTTTATTGAATTGATTACTCTGGACAAAATACTTTTTTTTTTTTACAGAAGATAGAGATTTACTACAAGATCCTGGCTCAGCCTGTGATACATGACATACTTGCAAGACAGAACCTTAAGACTGTTAACCTGATTCGAATTTGACATACATTTGGCTCTACCATTTCTTTCACCCAAAAATTTCTTCAGCTACAGAATGTCTTGAAGAAAAGCTGGAGGAAGTAGCATCTGTGTAGGTACGCATACCCAAAAGCACGTAGGACTTTTGGTTTATTATCAGTGTCCTCAACTTCTGCAGAAATTGCCAAGAAGATCAGAACTGAGGTGGGCACCAAGCCACGGGAAGCTGTACTGAAACTGTCATTAAACACACCAAAAAACACATCAATAAACCACACGTGGGACACGTCTATCTGAATACGCACTGACAGTTGAATGTCTCATCTGTCAGAGGTCCAACTCAGCAAGATGTGAGGTAGTTCAGAAGCCACACAGCTCCTGCATAGACCCAAATGAATATGAGCCCAAATAAATATGTGCTGCCTCTCAGGAGGATTTAATGTGTCAGGCTTAGTGGCTTAACTACTCAGGTGGTTAAGTGGCTTCTCAAGCAGCCTTTGCTTACTTCTAGCCAATTCAGAGGGTGAAGAGAAAAAAAAAAAAAAAAACTGGCCGTTTTATTTTTTGGGAAAATAAACCACTTAATAGCCTGAAGGTTACTCACTGGAAAAGTAAAGCAAAAATCATGAGTGGCAGTGCATAATATCCAGATGTCCCTTTGAAGCAAGTGGTATTAAAAATCAATACTTGTCTGAGTCTAGTGTTGTCATTGGGATATTCCCCATCATAATAACAGGTAATAAGAGACTTCATGGTATGAAAATACCTAGAAAAAGTGTTAAATAGTTAATAAGTGTCCAGTGAGCGATACAGTGAACAGCAGGAATAACTAGAATGAAGAATATTTGAAATAGCAGTATTAAGTGGCTCTTCCTCAATCACATTAAATTAATGCTTGTTTGGAAGTTGATCTGTTCCTCTACATTTTCATCATCTCTCATTCTGTGTGTGCATTTTGATGTGACAAAAGTATTCACAGTTCACTATTACCACTTTTGGCACTTGTTTTTTCTTCTATAATACAAATGCCATTAACGTTAGCATGTTTAAAAAGGACACACCATCACACAACTGAATTGTCTTTCAAAGGTCTCTTAAGAAGAAATATGTGATTTACCAAAAGATCCTTTGGCTATATGTACTTATTTTGCAGAATTTTAATTTTATTGAACAACATATTGCTACATTTTGCTGCCTCAAGGGTAATTCAGTACTAGGGACTGGCTGCTAATAGCTCATGTCATTACTTTTAATTGGATAAGGTCCATTTGCACAAATAAATATTCCTGGGAGCGTGCAGGGATTCTTGACTTTTCACAAACCTTACTCACGTAAGGTGAAAAGTGCCACATGATAGAGGGGCTGTGTTAGCCAAGTCAGTTGTCTGTGCAGCCCCTGTTCACTTTAATTACTTGAAGAACAGGAACATGCTTCTCAGCTCAGCGATGCTGAGACATCACTGCTTTGCACCTGATGAACTGTAAAACTTTCATCTCAGGCTGAGATTGCAACTGCTTTAAAGTCTCCTGGATAACTATGAAATAGCATGTATGTTACTCCAAAAGTACTTATGTTTGAAAGCATCAAGCTATTCTTCAAAATAAATTTAAGGGACAAAAAGAACACTTTAACTAGACCACCTTTCAAAGACAATATATGAGAAGTTAGCACTCTGTTCAGCATCAGCACATGAATTTTTCAGTAGGCATGAAACATTCTGCGTTCCCAATGTGACTAGGGAAAACAAGTATATCATTCTTCTTTAACTGACAGCAGAAAGTTTAATTAGAGATGGTTAACTATTAAAATCCTTGCTGGTAATCATGAAATCATGAAAGCCAAACAGGAGTTGGCCCAGGGAAAGGAAAGGAAGTTGAGGAGCCTGCTCGAGCGGGTAGCTGCACTGCACTGGCAATGGCATACCCTGACACCAAACAACGCTGCATTTTATGTAACACATTCATAGACCCTAAAGACTTTATGTCAGTAGAAGATTTAGATAGGAGACTTCTACTTTCTCTTGTTCCTGAAAACAGCTAGAAGAAACTAGAAAAAGACCTATTAAATACTTTCACTTTTTTTTTCTTCTGCCCAGGAGCAAAACTTCTACTAGACATTTACCAATAACTACTAAGTATGTGATACTGGAGAATCTGACTTTCCATCTGGGATACAGATGGAGAGAAGACAAAAAAGGGCAGAAATATTAAACAGAAATATAAGCTCCAGGGAGTAAATATTTCTATCTGGAATGAAAGGCTTAAGAATATCATGAAGGTCGCGTACTCTAGTATCCTCAGGTGATTAATCTGTGGTTGTTAACCCTCATTGGTTTGCTCAGCGAAAGGCACAAAATGTTCAGTAATGTAGATAACACAGGACTACAAGGTTAGGGAAGGAAATATTCCCTATAGACCTCATCTACTGTTCAGCTTTTGCCCTGGTCTGATTATCCCTATCATTTCTACATAGTTAATATTTTGCCTCAGTGACTTCTATGAATTAATTCAGTGCAGTTTAAAAGCATTATTTCTCGTTTTTTACCATTTATATTTGCGGGAGTTACGTCCTCCTTCCCTTCTCTCCCCCTGCAATTAACTATAATGGCTACCCTACAGTTCATGACTGGATTTATAACTGTTCGTTCCATCTTCATTTCCCATACTTATTACTATGTCCAATAATTGTTGCCTTTCCTGAACGAATATCGGACAACAGACAACCAGCAACATGCCTGTAAGGCTAGGCCTTTCTGCACAAAGAGGTTGCTAACTACCCACAAGCAAATGGATTGTGGGGTGAATAAATACAGGCATCCAACAGAGCTGTTGGGTGACTCTGGAAAATTAGGCTATATATTCGGTAACTTACATCCATATTTACTTCCCAAGCTTTGCATACAACTAAATGTGTGTGCATGTTTTGTTTCTCTAGATCTTTCACTAAAAAGGGTACATAGGAAGTAACATCACATAATGTTTCTTATACTTCTTACTCACGCCTCCTCATCTGATTAGCAACCACAACCCCCAACTGCCAAGCCAAAGAATATAGCTTCCCTTCAGGCAGCATCTGCCTGTCTGACATGTTCTTTGGAGCTGCCATATGTACTTATCTCCTGATATTTTGTCTTGGATGAAGTGTTCAGTAAACTGTGCCATGGATTGCTCATCCAATTCTAGCATTGCACTTTTCAAAGCAGCAGTCTCAGGTTGTCTCTGAATAAGTCTTTCAACTCAGTCATACATCATCTCCAATTGAAAGCAGAGGGTGCCTCCACGTTCAGATGCACTTGTGCATGTGTTCCAGCTGCTTCTGAAGTTGAAATACACTTGAAACACATTTCTGACAGCTGCAACCTCAGAAACCTTTTGGGCTAATGGGATTACACTAGCTGCAGTGATGCTTTTGTTTTCAATAGAAAGCACTTTCAAAAGCAACATGAATTAAACACACCAGCAGAAATCCAGTCATAGGGCATTTGCAAAGTCATCCGACAGTCTTTCTTCAGATAGTGCCTTCTCTCAGTCACTCTCTGTTCCTTACTCTGCTTCATCAGTAATGTTTTCATGTCAAAGCAACAGAGCTGGATTGTCTGCAAGGGTGAAATGGTAGCAGCTCTCTTGATTTATCAACTTAACTTCATGAAAACAACCTTTGCTAGGTTAATTGCTTTTTTGACCTGATCCTTATAATACTTGGTGAAATGTTTGCTCAAATCTTACTCACATTGATTTGGGGAAATCTTACTCACATTGATTTGGTGATAACTGTCCATATGTTGACAATTTATAGCTAACTAAAATATAAAGGGGTAAGCTTTGGGGGGTAAGCTTTTTCCATTGTATTTTATGCAACTACATTAAATTATAGGTCTTCTATGGATCTTGCTGTAGTTTGTCCATAAACTTCTAATCTGGGCTCATCGTGTTGTTCCCTGATACAACAAGGACAAATTTCTAGGCCTGGCTACTCTATTTTCTTTTATTTTGATTTTTTCTAAGATTTGCTGTCATGGAAAGACAAACTACTTTCACTACTAAAACTGCAGCAGTTTACCACAGATGATTTCCAAAGCTTTGTAAGAGTGGGAAGAAATATAGTGCTTCCTCCCAGAACCCAAATCATGTTATACACCTGGGACCCTAAGAAGGCCCAAATAAACTTTACTTGTATGACGATGCAGGTTGAAGTCTGCCATGAACAGCTCTAGCTGTTGTGAAAAAGATGAACAAGAAAATTGTCAATGAGACATGAGAAATATTTGCTACTTAGAAGAATGGGACAAGTGTATCTGGCTCATGTACTCAAATGCATGCCTGTTCCACAATAAAGTGATGGATTGTGACAGAGCATCTGCATCCCTTCAAACAAGGAAAAGCATGTAGTCTGATTTAGGCCAACATTAAGTTACAGCCCTCTAGGGTCAAGGAAGAAGCTAGCAAGGAATTAAGACCTGCAAGTGTTGACTGAGACACTACTTCTGAGCACAGTTGCTGGAATAGTGCTGTTTAAGCACCAAGACTACTGCACTGCTTTTTCTGAAAATGCTCAGAAATGTTCTTTCTCATTATTACCATTTTTTCCAGGCTCCTGTCATGTCCAGAAATAACTAATGATGGAATGTTTGCAACCCTTTATCTCCAGCCTGACTGGAAATAAGAAATATGGGTGCTTACCATAAGACTTGCACATTTTTTTGCAGGCAGACTGATTTAGATAAATATGGTACCTAGCATTTTTAAAAGCCTGTTAGAACTGAACCTGTTTATGAACTTTCTACTATGCTATATTCAGCTAAAAAATCAAATGGAAATTCTCTTATAACCTGAAAGAGATATTGTTTATTGTTTTGAATGGAAAGAATTGAGCTTTCAGGACTTAGTCGAAGCGTGTCAAGGTCAAGTGTAAGTAGGCCTCCAAAAGTTTGGTGCGCTTTTAATAAGCATCAGCTAATCATGCATACTTCTCAGTCCTTTGCATCTGTTCTCAATTGGGAGTGAAGGTCAATTCTATTACCAGCCAAGATTAGCTAGTAGAGATAAAGGGAAAAAGGATCTCCTACCTGTGCCCCAGCAGGAAAGTGGCTGTGAGCATTTGCTAGAGTGTGGAATTCATTAGATGTACTGCTGTTGGCAACCTCTTAACAACTGAATGAATCAGGAAGCCCCCACTTTCTGTTTAGAAATGTTTGTCTCAGAAACAAATTACAGGTAATTTGTTTTTCAACAAATTAAACAAGAGTAGTTTGGGGCAATCTGAAGAATCTAACTCTGCAGAACTGAAACTAAGCATACCACCAAAACCTCCCCAGATTAGTTTTCATTTGAAATTTGCTGACATAGTACATTTGGCCAATAGGATAAGAAAATATAGAACGCTCTGAAATCCCTATAACTCTGCAAAACAAAGCATCAGAAATACGGAAACACCATTCATTAATGCAATTAATAATCATTTTTATTTTCCAGAGCAAGTTAAGTATGCGTTTAGATCAAGTTTCCATTAGATGGAACTTTTCATGTAGACATCTAAAGACTAACCCCTATCCTAAAGCTAAGGAAGCCTGCAGGTAATATCCTGCAAATACCATTCTGTGATTCAAAGGGAGGATGGGCCAAGGAAACTGAAGGGCTCTCAAATGGAATATTACCAATTTTCACCATTATTCCACAAATCTCATAACATTTCTTATTTTAAAAGCCTCATCTCTTCAGGTCGTGACAGGATAGACTGATCTCACGTTTCATACGGTTCAATTTACCTTAGAGCCATGACAGTTTCAGAAAAAACTGTAAAAATGAATATCATCTGAGATAATAGCCCTGTGCAGAGATATTACCCGTACGACTCCAATGAGTTCAGGGAAAAGAATCTTACCATTTTCAGTGGATGCTGGATTTTGAATATATTAAGTACTCATAAATAACTTTAGGTAGATGATAGTAAGAAAGTGATTTTTTTTAACATGCTAAGAACTTAAAGGAGAATTAAAGATCACAGTCTTCCAAAGAGAATTTTCAGTCTTTTAACTGTTGAGTTTTTAAGGAGTCATTTATTTCTGTTTAAGAAAGTATTAAAAATAAGAAGTCCTGTAATTTCTTTTCCTCTCTTATAAGAGAAAGAATTGACATAAAAAATAAAGATTTCTCAGAAAATGTTAAAGTTATAAATAGCTATTCTCAAAAGTCACGAAATGCCATAGCTGATTACTCCTAACCTTAATTTGGGAGCCTCATGCACAAGCACTGCATTACAATCTTTATAAATTCCACAGTCACAAACTATTACTACATGTCTCATTCAGTGCGTAGTGGGAATGGAGTTCACTGAACGGGCTGCCCCATATGGTCTTTCATCAGTCTCCTCCGTGTTCTCTTGTCCATGCGGTACCCCTTGATGCTTGCACTGCACAGTGAAAACCGTAGTGCAGGTTCCCTCCGTTCTGTCCTATGGAGAGGGCTCTGTCAATGGGGGGCAAGTCCCTGACACAGTGTTGTCTTTCCTCCTAGTGAGCAAAAGGGTGCCCTCTTGGAGTCATGAGACTGCCAGTGCATCACAGGGTGCACAGTCTAGCCTTGCAAGTGGGGGCGTCCAAAATTCAAAATCCTTGAAAAAGCATAGTTCCAAAATGCATCTAATGGTGAAAAGACTAAGCATTTGACAATTTACATATAAAAATATTCCATCTTGAAACTTAATGTCCTGATTCAAGAAAGAAAATATTTTTGTTGTAGCAAAAATTCTGGTATCTTCATAGCTCTAAATCTAACACATCTTTTTTTCCAGTTCTTCTTAGCAGCACTGCATATGAATTTATCACTAATTAATAGCCACCCACTAGATAGAAACACTCATTGCTTCAAAGACCTTTCAGACAGATGATAAAGTCTGGAAAGAAGAAAATACTTTTATCTTCATATTGCAGATTAGGAACTAAGGCACAAAAAGATTAAATTGCATAGGTTTATCCAGGAAGCTCTCTGCTGAGCCATAATTTGAACCCCAAGTACAAGACTATTCTTGCAACCATCTAAACTTTCGGAAGTGTTGCTAGTCCTGCAGCAATGTTCTCTCTATATCTTGTTATAAACTTTTTAGAACATTCCTCCAACTTTCTCATATGCCCTTCCAAAATGCATGTTTTGTTTTTAATTTCAGAAGTTGAAAACAATGGAATCAAACATATGAATAAAACTTCAAAAGTAGGTATAAGGGTTTGCAGCACTTGTGCTTCTATTGCCAGTGTAGAGGTTACCAGGTATATATTTCCTTTTTGGTCAGAAAGTAGTGGAGAAATATATGCTCCGATGTAACTGCCATGTTTAGAGATTATCTTAATTTGGCTGTGCACCATGCAGCAGCTGGTTGTTTCATTATTCTAAATAAATCAAGATCTTCTTCTCTAAAAGAGAAAACAAGGAAAGGGAGGGATATTTCCATTTTGTGTCATGGGATTGAAACGCAAATAGTGATACCATCTCAAAAAGGTCCCTTCTAGAAAGGTAGGGGATATTTCACCTGTAGGAACAACTGGTGACCCCTCTTCCCTGAAAAGCAGCGGCAAGGGAACCCTATCCCTTCCCATATACCACAGGACTTGCACACAATGAGTAGGCTGGAGCTGCCTCATCCTTTCTGTCCCTCTTAAGCCCAAAGCCATGAGCAGGGCTAATTTGGAAGAGCGTTCTTTACTGTTCCATTGCAGTAATACATGATCCTTATCTAGTTGTTTTTCTTGTTTTTATATACTTTTCAGAAATGTAATGTTGAAGGTGCAACGTATGCTCAGAGGGAGAAAGTTTAATGAATATTAAAAGCATATAATTAATTTTTCCTCTGTTATTCCCCAGCAAGCTCTGTGCAACATCCATATAAATTATGCATAATACTTTATGAGCTGAACTTTCCATTTGTGCAACATGCAAGAGCCACCTTCACATTTAGCAGCCTGTGGGGATTCACTCTGTGCTTTGGAGTGAACAGATGGAAATTCTGGAATATTTCTGAAATTGTTTTGTTCTTCTTTCAATCTCAGCATCTTCCCTACAATTTGAAGGGTTTGGGATACCTGATTTTATTAATCTTCCAAATTATTCAAAGATTGCAGTGAGAAAATCAAAACCCAATTTACTGCCTTGCATTCTTTCTTGACAAGATTGCATATAACTCAGAAAACTAAATCTAAATATGGCACAGGACTGTAAAATAGGTAGAGAATGTTACGAGGCAAAACAGTATCCTTCCTCCAAAAGCATCTTTTCTTCATCAACTTCCCACTAAGGATCAGGACAGGATAACTTCAGATTGTTTATTCAGCCCCAAGTATAAAATTAAAAAGTCAGCTTTCATCCTAAGAAGAAATAGTTTTCCTACAAACTATTAAATGCTAACATCGCATTTGGCTGTTTATGCATGTCCACATAGAGCGTATTTATAGAAGACGTTACCCTGTTGTCAGCCCTTTAGAAAGCGCAAAGCTAATACACTGTAAATCCCCCTGGGGGAACCCAGGTCTGGGCTGCCCGGAAGCATTGTAGTGGATGTTTTCTTCTCCTTGGGAGTCTGAGGGAGACATATGGTACGGACCAGCATGCTGTGAAAAAGAAACACAACCTCCTTCTCACCAAAGTGCAGATCAAACCTGAGTGGGATGCGCTTCCCGGAAAACGGGCTAGGCGTTACGGAAGCTCATTCCATTTCATCTTGGCTAGAGCTGGGATCTATATCCGTTACTGCAACGCCTTAGTCACATCGAGGCCTTGCTAATAGTGTAATGCCTGGCACCTCCCAAATGACAGCACATGGCACTCTGAAAAGTTGTGGTGACACACTGTCAAAGTCCTCTGCATACAAAGTACAAGAAATCTGTCTAGTCCTTCCTGGAAAATGATTGTTTCTGCAGTTTGTTTCTAAGTTGCATCCTGCGCTCTACCTCCCGTCTTCCATAGGAAGATTCTTTCCATCGTTGGTGTGTGCTTCTTCACCTCTACCTACCACTCTCAGAAATGCAAATTTGTTCCAGTCTGGAAAATTTTGAAATTTTAAAATTTGGTTCCAGCTTCAGTGAAAGTAGGAAAGGGAATAACATGGTGTAATCTGGGGAACAATAACACCACATATGTCTTCCTGTCTTCTCAGCCGTTTCATTTATAGAATGCAGTCATAGTTTTATATTTAAAATAAAGAACAATATAAGCATTCGTTCTCATCACTTTTTTTTTTTTTTTTACATTAAGACAAACTGAAGGAGTTGAAGGAAGTTTTGATTAGGTAGATGAAGCATACCAAATCACCTACTTACAAGCCTTCCATATGCAAGTACTGGGCAACTGGAAAATCATCGATTCCCACAGCACTGGGGGACAGCACAGTGTTGTATCTATTCTGTCCTCATCTGGTGAAAATGGCTATACTGTGCAAAGAGGAACTGAACTCAAAAATTCTCAAGGCAAAAGGCACCTTGCCGCTTACATAAACGTGAGATATCGGCTCCTCATTCAACTAAGACCATGTACACATAGATGCAGAAACCTGTGAGCTAGACCTGCCCGTGCTCAAAGCCAAGGCGGATGAGCCACAGATAGAAAGAGCTTCTGAGCTGCATTGCTGCTCTCTGCAAACGTGGTGCACAGATCCTATACGGAAGCTGGGTCAGAGCATAAAGACAGCTAATGCAGGCCTATGTATATCCACCCCAGAACACATCCGAAACTTCCTTGACAACATTTTGGCAACACGGAAGGACTTTAAAAATGAGGAGCCTGCATGACTTGAGGATATGGCTGGAGCACTGCAGGAATTTGCAATCTTTCTGACGTTTGGTACCACGTATTACCTGCTTGCATCCTTAGAGCAGAGCCAATCCTGCTCATGTGTCTCAATGCAACATCAGCCAGGTAAACTGTGTCATTTCAGGCCAAGCTTGCGGCATGAGCAACACTGATACGATCTTCTACCAAGTTCAGCTGGAACAGGCAGCCTACAGAAGGGCACTAAATAGCTAGAAGAGTGATAACATTGGAAACTACTGCAGCTGCTTCTGGACTGATTTTACAACCACCTACTTTAAGTAGGAATAAATTGCATTTTCACTCAAAGCCACTTGTACACTTCCTTTGTAGACTTAAAATCAGACTCAGTGAGAAAAGGAGGCAAAAGAGTTGGAGCGCAGTTGGAAAATATGGTGGCAACTGCGTTGATTTTGTAACCAAAGTCAGACGGAGATAACCTCTTTTTTTGAAAACTTTCTTTGAGAATTTCACTTTACAGCATCTATAGAGAGATGCCAATAAGCGGATGGAACTACAAAAAGAATACAGCTACATAGATGACTTTCTAGTCTCTGAATAACAATGATCGCCTGACATCCTAAGGTAAATTCTACTCAAGCAAATTATTCAAATTACCCTCTTTTGTTTTCATTTGCATTATGATAGCTCATCCATGGCTTACTCCAGTGGTAGGCAGTCAGAGATTTAGCAGGTAACTAAGGAGTGTTTAAGGTCTCCGTTAGCACTAGTTAGGATAGCTCAGGGCTCAGTCATAGTCAGCCACACTGGTCAGGACTGCATCCTTCCCTTACCTATTATACTGCCACGTTGTGAACCACCATGTGTGCTCTGGAGAATATGGAAAAGAAACAAAAAGATTATGTAGAAAAGCAAAGAAACGGTAAGTGTCAACAAAAAAGGCAAGAAAAAAATGCTATTTAGTAAACAAAGCTCCTGGGCTCAGCCACTGGCAGTAAGTAGAGCTTTGTCAAAATCGTCATACAGCTGAGCCTTGAGCAAGAGATTTGCAGACAGTGATTCTAGCAACGCTGTGAACTTGGGCACTCTCAATGAAATTATTGTCAGATGCCCCTAAACACCCCTTAGAGACAGGCAAGCACAACATAGGCAGAAACACCAGAAGTCTTAAAAATACCGGCAGAATAGAAATTGTCCAAAATGTATTTAATTGCTGGAGCCTTCATAGAACACGTAGGCGCTTTCTTAACAGAGCAGAGGCTAGGATTTTAAAAAAAGGGGGTGGTTTTAGGGGTTGCAGTGTTTAGTGTGGTAATAACAAAGAGGCAGAAGACTGCTTCAGACAGCAGGAGGCACGAAGTTTGGTTGCTGTCTGAGACTGTCATGTACTGACTGGGCAAGAGCCAGGCACCCTGGAGCTGCTCTCCCAATACCAAGCACAGCCAGGGCTCGGACACTGAAACTGGCCATTTAGAAGCCCCAAAGGAGCGTGTCAGCATTCACACCCCTGTTACTGCCCTACAGATAAAAACACCCATTCACATGGTAACTCGTAGCCCCCCCCCCATCCCCACACACATGCACGCACTAATTTGTACATTTATCCTTAGGTTCAACAATACCTAGTCAAAGTGGCAGGGTCAGTATACTCAGAAACTCTAAACCACATTAATCTGGGATACCTCTCCCAAATACCACTCAACAGCTATTGAAAAAGTTCCAGTCACTAAAATACACCATACAAATACACACATTTACAAATGCTCACGCATACCTCGAGGCAACCAGACAAAGAGTAGGGGAGCCCAAGGCAGCTATGTTTTACTTATTCATGAAGAGAATTCAGAAATGTAAGAGGTCTCCTATGAGAAAATTCAATGTGCTCTCCCCGGTGCCGTTACCACTATACTATAAAACAGTTTGTGATTCTCTTGGAATACTGGCTTGAAAATTACATAAGCATTTTTTTTTTTCTTTTGGCATTTAGACTGGGACCTCACCTATTCATGTCCTTCCAGAAACTGGAGCTTTAAGATCTCTTAGTGAAAATCATAAGAGTTAGGAGCACTGGGAAAGGTATGAAGTTAAAATGTAAAATATAATTGCTTATTTGGGTTCAGATCAGTGTTAAATAGCTTCTCAAAGCAAATTCTCTAGAATTCTCTTGAAAATTGAGTTTTAAAATCTATTGGAGAAAAATAATTAACTATATATGTTTTAGTAATACATTTTAATGATTAACTTACTGGAAGGATTGTCAAAATGTTGTTTGTGAAACGTAGGTGCATGGATCAAGTTCACATTCATTATAGGAACATACAACAGGTATTTATTGAAGACTTTCCCTAAAGACTTAAACATTAAATTCTTTGTGCCAAGACCCTTTGATTAGCTCTTTAAGTGCCAAAAAAGATATAAACAAAGGTAATATACTGACCACAAGATGCAGACAATATAGATAAGTAGACATGCAAAAGTATTGTTCACAGATGTTCTGTCATTAAATAGCGTAGATAATATAAACAACATATATAAAAAATTACAACAACGATGCAAACTCTTATTTGTAATGAAATGGTGCATTTCTGCACTTAAAGAAATGTCAGATATTTCCTTCCTCAAATATATAGGATTTTTCTGAAAGGAGCAGTTGCGTTACTCTCTAGAGAGAGAGTCACTGATTTCTGCTCTACAGAGTCAGTTGCTAACAACTGCAAATACTCTTGCAGTAAACATAGACATGACTGAGTCATGTCGTCCTTTTTAAAGTTCTAGCATTTGAGGCTAGGTTTTCTAAATAGGATAAATTTCCAAAGAGCTGAATGACACTTGCCATTCACATGAATTCAGCCTGTTCTTGCATTGTTTTTATAGACTAATAGAGAGTGTCTCTTTATCTTCCTTTTAACAAGTTGGATTGGAGGCTGTAAAGTCTGTGGTTGCATTCTGTACCTACAAATCTCAGACAACAGAACTAAATGAGGCATATGAGTCAAAATACTTCTGGTTCCTTCTTCTTTCCAAATTTATAATGTACTATTAAGTAAGTAAGTATTAATGGCAGAGATGAAACAATGAGGCTTTTTTTTCAAATTATTGCTTTTTTTAGAAAAAATACCTCTTCAGATGCCAAAATTATATGATTTCACCTGGAAGTTGCAGCCAAAATGAAACAATGAAGCTCCAGTCCATCTGAGATAAATTGACTCAGCAATTCAGAAATATTTCATTTCAATGCACTTGGAATAAAAGCTGAGCAAAAGAAGGGCTGCATTCACCAAATGCTACCAGCATAGGCAGTTTTGTTTAGCCAACAGCACTTCGTTAGAAAAATCTTCCCAAGGCTCCAAGCCCTCAATTCAGGTCATAAGTCTGCCTTCAGAATATCGTCCTCAGTTATTGTCTCCTCCTAGTAATTATTATTGCCAGTGCTATGCTGTGGAGCATACCGAGATAGGTTGCTCTGTGCCATTTGGAGTGGACCGCTTCCATGAGCTGGAGTCAGTGGCTTTGAAGACCAAAATTAGTAAAACAGTCATAACAAACTGAATTCCTCCCTGCTCCACAGGAAGAACCAGAAATCTTTGCTGGGATAAAGGCCTGACTCAGTTTTGGCAGAGGAAAATCTAAGTGTGAGTCTCAAGTTACAGGTGAATCAGCTAATCACCACAGTGCTGCAGAGGTAATACAAGTTCTGAATTTAGATCTTCATTTCTCTGTCTTTTATTACCAGTTCTGTAAGAAACTGTATTTTTATTTTCCCGATTTTAAAAAAAAAAAAAATCCTCCTGATTAAAACACCTGAAAGGTATTTATTTCTATTACATACAAGCATTTTTCTCCTTTTTTCTCTTTTTAGCCACTGAACCAAAAAAATCAATTATTCACTCGTGCTAAGTTAATGGGCTCTCTCTTAGTGTATATATTACGAAAATCTCCAGTAAAATTAGCTGGTTTTTTTTCAGTATATGATGTAGACTGAATGGTCATGAAAATGGAACTATTTCTTCTTTCTCAAGGTGAGGGTTGAAACAATTACCAGATGATGTGTACAATTTATATCGTCACTTTGCATGCTATATCATTTTCCCCTTTGGCAAAAGCAAGATTTTATTCATCGGGACCATCAGTCTAGCAGATTTCATGAGAACTAAATTGTTTTCCTTTTTATTGTTATTGATTTTAACTTGCAAGCTAACAGAAATTTGGGTGTTCTACAACAACCGTGCTTCAACAGCAGCTGAGCTTCTGTTGGAGTACAGGTCAGTCCATATTGTATCTAAGTCAGTTCATGCCTTACTGCTCAATTTCCTAGTGGAAGTAATGTCTAAGAAGAATGAATCAAATGAAAAAGATAATGTCTTCAGATGGCAATATTGGTTAGAAGAGAATATTTTTGATAGGAAAGGAACTCTCATATTAGAGTTTGCTTCCGCTGGCAGAAATAAGATTTCAATTAGCACAGAGGCAGTTAGAAATTCATTAAGATTCTTAAAATATTTGGCTTTTGAGTTTTCTTAAATGGAAAATGACTATCATTCTAAAATTAAATGAAGCAAAATCATATCTTTACAAACAAATTCTTCAGAATATCTTAAATTCTTATCTAATAACTGCTATGTAGGCAGTAGACATTTTTCACAAACTAATCAGTTGCTGGAAGACTTTTTATACACAAAAAGGCAATATGTCTTTTTCATTTTTTAATAAAAAAGAAGAAGTCATGAAACCGATTCTCAGATTTATAAATCAGCTGCAGCCAAAGAATTAACACAATGTGACTTTCACTGTTCAGAAGTGCCATGAATACATATTTGACGAGAATATCGATATGTAGATGTATAATTGTTGAAACTACTGGAATTCAGAGTAGACACAAAACTGCTTTCTTTATTATTAAAAATATGTCAATATAGTATACATTTTCAATTTATTTTAAGAATGAAAAGCAAACACCTTTGGAAAGATAAGTCTTGCAGAACTACAGGTCATGAATTTTTACCTAAGTCACCAGTCCCACAGATGAGGATGCTTGAACCTATGAATGATTTAGCACCAGGATTATGCCCCTCTGGTTGGCACTTGTTAGACCACACCTAGCATATAGCATCCAGTTTTGGGCCCCTTGATAAACTGGAGAGAGTTTAGCATAGGACCACCAAGATGGTCAGAGATTGGAGCACTTGTTCTGTGAGGAGAAGCTGAGGGACCAGGGCTTGTTCAGCCTAGGGATGAGACAGCTCTGGGGGGGCTCGCAGCAGCACCACAGTACCTATGGGGAGGTGATCAAGAAGACAGAGCGGGGATATTTGGTGGTGCATGGTAGAGGGACAAGAGACAACAGACATAAGCCGAAATGAGAGATTTAGACTAGAAATAAGGAAAGGCAGGCAGTGGAGCAGGTTGCCTAGAGAAATTGTGCAGTCTTCATCCTTGGATGTCTTCCAGACCTGGCTGGACCCTGAGCAACCTGGTCTGATCTCAGAGCTGACCCTGCTTGAGCAGGGGTTGGACTAGAGACCTTCTGGAGTCCCTTCCAGCCTCAACTATTCTGTTACCCTCTGTGAACCCATACAAAGCCAGCTGGTGTTCAGATTCCACTTGAGATCAGCAGTCAAAACTATTTTCAAATTAGTTAATAAATCAATTAAAAAATAAACATTTTTTCAGTGAAGTAATCAAAAACTCACTCAACTGCCAAGATTTTGCCCTTAGATTTTTAGTATTTTCTTCTTATTATAACTTCAGACTGATATCCTATAAATTGAAAACCTTCTGAGGTCCCCCCCAACCCGTGATTCTATGATTACAGTTATTTTCTTTTGTGGTCAATAGTCTCTAAAATGAATACAGCACTGGAATCCGGTGAAACACAGTGCTCACAGCTATGCTGTCGTAAAGGCTGAACTGTGAATGTTTTTCAGAGTGCAGTCCACAGAAATCCTATGAGAAATTTGTCACAAGGCTTAATAGCAAACTAGCAGGGCAGAAGCAGCGGCAAACCATTAACCAATGAATATTCAGCAGCAATAGGCTTCCTTATGTCTTGCACTACCTATTTCAGACCAGGCTTTTCAACAGTGATGCCCCAAATCTGCATTTAAATGTGAACCAAGTGAGCTGTTTCCCCTGGAGCTGGAAAACTCAGAAGTTATCCCTAATGTATATGAGAGCTGATGGCTGGTTAGCATTATTTGAAATGAAAACATATATATCGTCTCACAAGCTTAATCTTAGACACCTCCTACCATTTTCTTAATATGAATGTGACGATACCATCAAGGAATTCACTCGGACAGCACATGAATAGGACATACCAAGCAAATTTTACTTGCTGGTGATTCAGGCAGTAAGACTTTTTACTATAAATTATGATGGAACAAATGAACTAACATGCATGTGGGCTGTGTACACAAGAGATGCTGCCTTTTCACATGGGCAGAAATGTAAGGCACTAACAACTTAGAGGGATTCAAGATCTCATATAGTGTGACGCTTTTTGAAAGTTTGGAATCATTACATTCTATGATTTTAATATAGGCAATTAAAAGGTCCTATAGAGTCAGTCACATGCAGCATTCCTCTGACTTCTTATCTACTTCTAAGATACTTGCTAATATTGCTTTATTCTTATGCACACCGAAAGGTTCTTTGAACTAACTTGCCACTTTGTTATATATTTTTTCCGTCTCTTCTACCTCCCTAAGAAACACAACTTGAAAAAAATCTTCTCTTTTTATTATAACTCGTCTTTTACAAACGATTTATAAGTTTTCCTGACACATAATGAACAAACATATCCACTAATTCTCTTATATTAAATGTACCAGCTGTGTATTTAGTATGAAAACACGAATTACTTAAGTGTAGTCTTGAAAACACAGCGTATTCTATTAAACTGGGTATAGAATCAGATCTTTAGAGAGGCAACTCCCAGCCGGTATGAAATCAAAATGCCTCTGCTGCATCAAGTCTATATTAAAAATGTATATGCATATGCCATTTGTTATCAAGAATATTGGATAAGAATGGCCCAGTTGCAAACAGCATGAAGATATAATCTCATACATCACAGAATCACTCAGACAAATGCACTAGACATGACAAACCTTTTCACATGCATCCATATTGTCTGTGCCAGTCTTAGATGATCTGAAAGAGTGCACTCTGAGTGCACAGTGTCCCAGAGGAACATGACCCATCTGCCCCGGTTAGTAACTCTTCCATATGTTCCTGAGTATTTAAATAATGGGCAAACTAGTGTGTGAAAATCAAGCCAAATTAAGAGCTTGATATGATATTTGCTGCTAACCCCACTCTACAAAATGAGCTGTTTTCTGTATTGTCTTGCATATGATATTTCTTTGTACAATTTATGTGATTAGGGAACTGGGCAAGTGCCATCTGTTACACTCTACTAAATGGATTGAAAAATCTTTTCTCTTGTTTGTAAGTAATTTGCAGTTTTCTGTTTGGCTCCAGAGGTGCACATTAAAAAAAATAAAGAATTTTCCCAATTCCTATTAGAAACATTAGCAAAGCTGAAGCAGTATTCCAGTCTTTTGCAATCCTACAAATAGTTTTAAAGACCTGTAGAATAAATGCACTTTGCAGAAGGAGCACTTTGACATTTAAAAATACAGAAATAGGTAGAGATTTTATGCAGTCACAATGTCAACTCAGGAAGTTACAGAGTTTTGGTCACCAGATAATGTCTTTTGCAAGTATTTTGCAATAAAATGCAAAATAAGTGTGGGACTTGGGGGTAAGGAGCGGTTACTGTTTTCTTAAGGAGCTTTTTGTTGACTTTCCTGCTCCCCATGAGCTTTCTTGGATTAGAAAATGATTCTCCTACTCAAACTGCATGACATTTCTAAGAAACAACATATGGCATCCATTATTTTATCAAAGCCATGTGCTTGTGGCAGTGGCAAAGCCGCTGGGCTGAGGCCCCGAGTTTTGCTTGTTTTAAAATACTGCTGCTTTAAGCTCTGCACTGTTAAAAATATTAGTTTAGTAGGATTTCCAGGAACTTCATTTTCAAACCCAATAAGGCCCATAAGAGGATGAGGCAAAGTGGTTCGGGTACCAAAAAAGAAAAATCTTAACAGTGCAAAAGGACATAACAGTCTCTTTTCTTTGTACTTCTCAGTCCCCCATGACAGCCAGCACTCCGGGAGTTGAAAAATAAGCAAATCCTACTCCTCCTTTCTCCTCTTCCTTTGTACTCGGCCATTCAACCGAGTTTTCTGGACATCTGGCAACAGATCTGAAAAAGGTAGTGGTACATGTTAAGATCTATGGCACAACATACACTCATAACTCTGAAGCGTTTTGAATAAACTCACAGTCCTTAATGCACCAGTGTAATCACTAAATAAGGCTTCTCTATATCCACCTAGGAAATCCTGAACAAAGCATGGGCATGTGGCATCATAGGTAGTAGTACACAAAGATACAGTATGTTCAGATGCATTCCTAATGGATCCTGGTGCCTTCCCCTTCCAGTATTTCCCATCCCCCTCATATTCTTGTCTGGGACTTCCCTCAAATGTCGAAACCAGACTTCACAACAAAACAGGTGCTATGTAATACACGAGATGCAAGACAGACACCTCGCACAGCACAGCACTTCTCTATAGTGAAGAAGATAGTGAAAGGGAAATTGTGCCTTGTAGGTAGGAATTTTCCTCCCAGGCTGCTCCCAGGCAGAGCAATAAATGTTTGGCTAACTGTGGGCCAAAGCAGAATGCCTCAGACTAGTCCCAAAATCAAAGGATTTTTTAGAATTCAAATATTGGATTTCTATTACAGCGTTAGAATAAAATATTTTATGGGATTCAATTAAGTGAACCCAGCGAAAAGTCCTGCCCAGAGCTCTGTTCTCAGTGCTCTCCAGTAGATACTTTTAGTTTCAGCCAACTATGTATGTTGGCTAACCATGCAAACCTCTGTCACATTATCTTAGTATTTTTAGATCAATGGGACAAAGGCAAATTTATAAATAACACATCATCTTGCATGTCAACAGTGTGTTCCCATCCCAAGGATGCAGAAGCATCTGACAAAGTATTGGCAGACCACTGTGGTCTGTCCCAGCATGTTCAAAGCAGGATGCCCAGGGGAGGTGGGGGAGGCAAACATCTGCAGTCCGCAGTGGGATGCTGCTAGCTTTTCCAGCAGCAGCACCTGCCAATCCAGCAGCATCCTCCCGTCCTAGTGCCAAAATATAGGCATGAGTGTGGCTGGAAGGGGCTAGTACATGCTGTCAGGAGACTGGAGGACTCGGCCAAATCTAGCCACTGACTGCTGCAGAAATCTCCACGGAAAAGAAAACTGCTTGCCTCACGTCAAACATGAGTCTGAGCTGGCAGGGGCTGGAAGACTGCTGGGATTCTGAACAGAAAGAAAATAATTTTGCCCCTTCCCACTTAATATTACATAGATGAAGGTCAGTAAATACACATGTCTAATCACATTTTTAGGGTGAATGGGAAACAGAGCAGGCCTTTTCCCCACTCACCCATTCAGCCCTTTTTCCTCCCTGCCACTGACCACTACTCTAAACTTTCCTCTTCAAGGGTCACAAATCATATTCCAAGGAAGAAGGCAAAAAAGGGTGAGTACCAAGAGAGCTCCTTCTACCGCAGCAGATAAAGAATACCCAGATGTGACAAAAGATAGACTCCCTAGGCACTTCTGGGAAATGTATGGAAGTCACCTGAAGAAGATAGGAGCTGCCACTTGCATTTCTGCCTTCGGCATTATGGAGCCATAAGCAGCAGCTTTCCACCCTTCCTTTCCCAGGAGGCTTAGATCCACTGACGGCTGTATTTTTTTGCGAGAAGTTATATGCTTGTAAAGAAGTGTCCCGCTATAACTGGAAGATTCATTTGAGCAATCACCTCTTTCCTTTGCTGAACCAGGAAGTGAGGAAGACCTTTCACTGATCTGACGACCTCAAGGTATGTCGAACCAACATGATGGTTACTCAGAAAAATGTGTACTCAATACAGCCTTACCAGAATGGGATAAAAATTAGCAAGCAATGGCTGATGATCCTTAACTTGCTCTTTTTTCAACCTGATAGAGGAAGCCCTTTTTTTTTTTTTTCTACCATCCCTCCCCGCATTTGATATCCTTAGGAATATTGTTCAGCTAACATTCAACACGCCAGACTAAGCACGTTCCCTATCACAAGCCCATCTTCTTCACAGAGTGGCTGTTTATGTTCTCAGATCTCTCCCAGTCGCAAGGAGTATTTACAGATGACAGCTGGTACTGCTGCAGAATTAGAGATGGCACAGTCAGATAAGTCTGCTCCATTTAAAAGCTCTTCGTGCCCTCCAGCAACCCAGACCAGGGTAATTTATTCCATGTGTTGTGAGGTTGCATCAAGACTGTCATGAGAAAATTAGGAACGCAGTTCTTTTTTTTTTTTTTTGATAGGCCAAAACACAATACAGGGGAATATTTATACCTCAGTGTTTCTGTATCATTTGAATTAGGTAAATAGTTAATGTTCCAGCAAACTAAGGTAACCTTGACACATGCTCATCTGAGCAGCAAGGATTCCCATGATGTATCAACTGCTGACTCTTTATTTAGCAGACGTGAAAATACATGCTTTGAAAGCCTTTGTACTGATTCTAAAGACATCCCAGTTTAACAGACGCAAACACAATGTCACACTCTGTGGAGATCAAATTTAAATTAATTCAGTGAATCTCAGGCTCGAGTCCTCATATTATTACCTTGTTGTGATATTTCAGACTTGCATCATGCCATTGGAGCTTCCTGACAAGATCTTCTATTTCATACTTCCTCGGAGTTTCCTAGTGTTTCCTAATAGGATTAGGACACATACCTTCCTTAGAAGCAAATGCTCCTCCTACGGCTCTCACAAGTGAATTGTCTGTGACATCCACTTTTCTATCAGCAAATTAAGGGGCCCACCTATATACACTGGCTAATCCACGACACATATTCAGCGCATAAAGCTCCCTGGCAAGGGATTTCAAGCATATTGGTGGATATGTTTCCTTTTCACAGCCCATTGCGATTAGATTTTTCCCGTGTTGCAACTGTAGATTGTTCTAATCCAGTACCAACAGAGATTGTTCCAGTTTTCCTCACATAAATTACTCCTTATTATATGTAAGATATACAAGAATGGCTGACCTTACTAAGATACACAACTAAGATATCTTTTTCAATCAAATGCTCAAGCCAGAACTTTTACATTTGAAACAAAACAAGTAAAACAAACAACAAAAAAGCAAATGACTTTAAAAAGTTATTTCCATATTTGTGTTTCTTCGAAATTTCTGGTTCTGGGTAGCACCACCTACCATGCAAGGACTGCTGTACCATATTTTTGGTGTAAGAAGTATCAGAATTCTTTCAAGGAACCAGCTGAAGCACTGTAAGACATCAGACAAAGCAAAAATGAAGTGTGTCAGATAGGTGTCCAAATTTAGCTTGTTTTGAGCTCTGAAGCTTTTGAGTTGCGAGTTACCATTGACATCTGTCCTGCTGTTATTTCATCGCATTTCCTCAGCAACACGCCTTGTGCATTTTTGCAGTATCAGCAAACAAAAATATTTTTGACAGCGTTTTGGAAGTCCCAGCAGCCGGGGTTGTGCTGTTCAGTGAGGGACTCCACCGCTATATTGGAAACTACGGTAACCATCTGCCTCCAAAGAAAACATTGACCCTGGGAGTGCAAGCAACCTCATATTGTTACAGTTCAGAGCGCTCCACCCTTATGGGATGTGCAGGGTCTGAACTCCAGAACGGTGGGAGCGGGCTCAGGGCGCACAGAGAAATACTCTCGTCAAAAAGAGGCCAAAGTCAGGCAAAGAATTCTAAACAGGAAAGCCAGCAAAATATAAATGTTTTCCTCCTTCGCAGAGGTCAGGTTATGGCAGATTTTTCTCATGTGTACCACATCTCAGCCATTAACCAGACAAGGCACTAGGGTAAGGGTCTAATGAGAAGGAGAAAAATCTCAATTGTTTTGGAAATAATATATTGTGTCCTGATTAAATAAAAAGCTGTGCTTCAGCATTTTGGGCAGTTCTAATGGCAGCTAGAGATGTTAGTGATTAAATTGCAGCTTAGGAATTTGTTCCCAACTATCAATTATTTAATACTCACAGCTTGGAGAAAAAATGAAACATTTCAATCATGTTTCTAGCTAGAAATAAGCAGTCCATTAAAGCAGGTATTTTAGAAATGGTGGAGCTGGAGAACTCTTAAGGGAAAGGGTTATCATTTCTATCAAAAATGGCAACTGCATATTAAGGGTATAAGAAGAAAGGTTTCCTTAACATGTAAGAACACATTTGAGGATGTGCAACGCAGAAGGAGACAGATGGCTTCTATCATCATAAATGGAAATAAACTAGCAAAAATTATCGCTTATGGAGACTGATGGACTCGAAATGAACCGATATCTTTCTTACACATTAACTCAAAGACCGTACTGATAGTCTTTTTATATAAAAATAAGTCTCTCAGAGACCAAAGCTAGTATTTTTGTTTGCAGAATACTGAGCAACATTTCAGAGCTGTCTCTCGGCATAACTGTGATCCTCAGTGGTGATCCCATGTGTCACACACTGAAGTCGTGCTCAGCATCATGAGAACCATTAAGGAGCAGAAGGCTGTTGACTTTAAGATCTGTAGTTACTGAACCTCAGGCGTTAAGGCCAGAAAGAAGATTTGTGGATTTGGAGGGGCAGTAATAGGTCCAAGCGCATTTCATATCCACAAATGCTCATAAATATTTGCATATCTTTGGATGCATCATCAGATGTTTGTGCCTACACAATAAATGGACACAGACGCAATACTGCTGGAATCTCATTTGACAAGGATACTTTTTCTGTCACTTAGCAGAGGTGCATTAATATAAAGCAGAGAACCACTTACCCTTCTAAATATTCAGAAGAAATAAGCACAATGTTAATGCTAGGCATCTAATACTAATGTCATCCTCAAATAGAAGGAAAAGTTGACAACCTTAAGCAACCTTAATAACCACACAGCCCTGAAAATAAATATGAAATAGTCTCAGAATTAGAGATTTCTTTTAACATTAGTATTCAGCAGCAGAGTCTGAACAGTTTCAAAACAAGAAATTCGTAGAGGATGATTTAAGCCAGTCCCGATCCAAACTACCTGGAAGATGCTGTTATTGACCATCCAAACTCACACTTTTAAAACAATGAACTTAATATGCTATTTATTGTATTGTAAACTCTAATGCTATAGTGGACAACACGTAACATACAATCTGTCATTTTAGGTATTTGTGGAGGGAGATGGCTGCTGTGCTATGCCAGGGTTGCGTGCAGTCCCAATCTAAATGTGAGGAAAGTGTGCAGAGGCGAAAATTCTCTTGAAGCCCTGAAGGATTCCTCATCCCTCCATTGCAGAGACGTGTGAGAGAAAAATACCTACGAGTCCATCTAGTTCAGCCCTTGCCTGTGGGAGCACAATAAATGTAGAGTATCTACATTTTAATAAATAGTCTCTGGAGTGTCATCAGAACTTTCCCTATCCAGTTGCAGCACTATAATAAATCCCTTCATGTTCACCATAATATCATATACAACCTTTCACACAGTAAATGGCTTCCGTATATTACAGGAAATAATAGTTGGACAGAAGGATTCATTGCTGATGGCAGGAGGATTCGGTTTAAGCCACACGGACCACCAGTTTTGCTATCCTATTAAAAAATCCCTACCGGGTTAAATCTTTGCAATAAATCCTTCCTCTCCCGATTGGAAATATATAACAAATGACTGCTCAAGAAAGTCTGTGGGCATTAAACATCAGTATATAAAGTTTCTGCTGTAGCTATTACCATCCTCTCTCACTGCTAAGAACAGACATGTCATGGAAACAACAGAATGGAGAAGCAGTTGTTTCATCTATAGATTTATTTTTTGTTGAAGCTTGCATTTTTTATGTTATGGGAGCACTAGAAGGTACAGACCTCGAGAGGGAAAAAACTTCTGCCCCCAGGAATCTAGATTTTGAATAAAGAAGACTTCTGCAGAGAGAAGAGCAGGTCAGAGCACTGAGAAGTGAGATGAACGTGCAGCTTCATAGAGCAGGGCAGAGCGAAGAGAAGAGCCAAGGTCCCTTTTCTTGTGGTTGAGAGCCCCTATTGATACAATACGCGGCTTCTCCCAGGCTCTTTGCCTCTCTGCCAACTCAAAAGCCAATCAAACCAGCAGAATGGAAGATGTTTTTTAAACCATTTATAGGGATGCCAATATTATTCAATAATGAGGGAATCTCAATGTACTATACTGATCCACCGCCAGAAGGAATAAGAAACTATGTACCTTTTAAGCAAACCACTGAGATTTGTTGTCTTATAACCTGAACTATATATGCTACCTGTCTAAACCTTCAGTACAACACTCAGTTAAGTTTGCGTTTTGGATCACATCACATGTGAGTGCCTCAGACCTCACATAGAACTCTTCAAATCACACCACTACTGCTGCTCCAGATTGCAGACATCCATCTGGCAGACACTGCTGTGCATCCAAGCCAGCAATCCAGTGCTTCCTCCGTACATGAGGCCGCGTCCCTTTAATATGTTCCCCCTGGGTAGTCCAAGACAAGAGATACTGTGAAAAGTGATACCTTCTTCTTAAACATTTTTTGCAATGAAGGATTGGAATTCATTTGAAGCAAGCACTACTTAAAGAAAAAAAAAGTCGATTTTGCTATGTATTCCCTCACCAGAAAGTGAAACCAATCTATTCCCATAAACATACCATTCTACATTAAAGGCATTTTCGGTTCCCAGAGCTTCATGGCATCTCAGAAGTATGAAAGCACGTATAAATGAGTTATTCTGCTCAGCAGTTTGCAGACTTTTTAGTAGATTTGTTGTGCCCTGCTGAATGTCAAGGTCAGCAAAGCAAGCCTTCTGTTGCTGATGACTTATTCCTGCAAAATGTGCACCAGACAATTGTTCTGCCTCATCAGAGTCAGATGTGTTTTTAGTACAGACTTGAACCCTCCATTTAGCAGAAAGAAAATGGAAAGATAAGTTACCTTTTCTGTACTCTGTTATCAGCCATGTAACAGTCGAGCTTTTTGCAACATCAGGAAATACAAATTCTTGTCCTTTAGAAAGTAACCTTTCTCGTGTCCTTTGTATTTGATACAGCTACATTGCTTTCATCAGAAGGTTATTAAAAACTAATTTAAAAGGTCATAGTTCACACTTCATTAAAGAGATCTATCTGAAACTTGCCGAGGTCACTTAATGGAAATAAGCTTGTCTTGGTGTCCACATCGAGGTTATGTTGCAGGCCTAATGAAATGACAAATTGAATTATGAGTGTCAAACTGCAAAACAGTTAACACCTAAGCGCCAGTTATCAACAGATATATCTATTTGTTGCTTTTCAAATTATTAATCAAGATTGCTAGTAAAGTAAGAGAGCATGAAAGGCACTCCATCACATATTTAAATTGATGTTTCATATTTCAGTTCACTTTCCCATTAAACTAAATGTTAAAGTGATTTTTTTTAACCAGGCAGAACACTTGTTTCTTTTAACTGGAGTCTCTAAACAGTGTGATGATGACCACTGCCTGCTACCCGTTATAAGCCTGCTACCAGGTGCTTCAGTTACTGAATTCCTGTGTTTTAAGCTTGTGGATTGAAAACCCAGCCTTGATGCTACCCCCCAGCCTGTAGGTTGTCCATGCTGCAAAACACGTTAGCATTCCCTTTTCACCGAGGCTTAAACCTAGGGTGCAAATGAACGTTCCCAGAATCTGGCGCTGACTCTGCAGTCTGTCAGAAAACTTGAAGAATGCCTCTTTAACTAATAAAGTCACCTATTTAGGCTCTGTGGAGCCTCCAAGTCATCTCCTTTAACAGATCACACAAAGGTTTGTCTAAGAGGCTTTTTGTGCGTGGTGCTGAGTAAATAAAGGAGGACAGTGGATGCTGGGACATGTCCTTGTGGACAGCATCCGCAGCTGGATCACATCAGCTGAAACGCCTCTCTGCAGTTCTCTAATGGCTCTGCCATCTCATTGTTTCAGAGGGCTGCAATGGCCTTAGTCTTCTGCTGACTGACTTATGGTCTCTAATGAGACCTGATCCATTAATTATGTTGAAGATGAGAACCAAGGCTCTAAACTAATAGTTTAAGTTGAGCATGAAATGAGCTATCAGGACAGTGAAGAAGCAGGCAACCACACTTTGCATAAGCTGAAGCCATGGCTGTGGCTTAGTGATGCACTGCAAATATAATGAAATACAGTAATGCAACAGGGAGTAACCAAGGTGTTAGTATAACCCTGTCCTCCCCCAGGAGAAGGAGCTGGCAATTCATCACTACCCTGACAGTGAAGGGTATTTTAGCTATTGATGACACTTGTTCACCAGTTCCGTTAGTCAGCAAGCTGACTGGGAAGTCTATCTGCAAGAGGAGGCAAGGATGGCATTCCAGCTTATTCTTTTAAAGACTTTCCATTCACTGACCTTCCTCACTTCAATGTTGTCCATAGTGATTTGAACTAACTTTCTTCACCCAGAGAGTGATCTTTTGTTACATACGATGTCTAGTGACTGCCTCACTGGATAATGAGACATACACTTTGCTAGTGGGGCAACTTTATTTGTTATTTCATAGCCTTTTACTGAAGAAGACAGTAGTTTATTTTTTGTGTGTTTCATAAATGGAGGGAATGCCAATATAAATGAAAAAAACTGTTTTTCTCTTAACTTTACATGGACTAATCTTTGAAAGCCTTGAGTTGTACCAGCCTGTAACAGCCAACATGATAAAACTCAATGACGTTGAGCTTGCAGTTGCTCTTTCAAGGTTCTCTTATGCTCTGAGAAGTCTTTGCATTGGCATGCATCGTGGCACCATCTCTAAGACAAAGTATATGGTGTTATTACAAAGACATCCAGCTGAGTTGTCAAATGTGAGAAATTCAGTCTACATTCACCTCTCAAGCTGGTCTAAATATGCTTTTGCCTTCTTGGACCTCTTAGGAACCTGCCTGTATAGACAACTGTAGTTTCTCTCTGGAAAAAAATCAATAAAAGGTAATTGCCTGTGGAGAAGAGTATACCTAAATTAGAAAAACTCATCTAAAAGGTGTATTTATTTTGGTTTGACAGTTTAGTGCTCACAATCTAAGCAGACTTCAAAATTGCTCTCTAACAAAGAAGCTAGTCCATTTATGGACTTCAGCAAACACTCATGCATTCCAGGAAATTTTCATATAAGTGGTTTCCAGAGGAAAAACATATTTCAACAAAATGTATTTACTTAAACTCAGACTTTCTCTGTGTTTTTCATTTTCATGTTTTTATTAACTTACATTTTGGTATGACATTTTAAAAATAGTAGGATGAAAAAGACTTTTTTCTATTATTTTTGAATATATGTCAGAAATAGCAGGGTATATTAAGGAATGTCACTGCAATTAGCAGGCTATGAAATAATATATACAGAATTTTAAAGATCTAAAAGAATGAAACTTAAATTTAATGCTTTTTCTGAAAGGAAAATGTTCCTAAATTGAAGGCTATTTTGGAAACAAAATAGAAAACATATTTATTTTCTCCCTAAATTCTTTTCCACAACAGAAATCATTTTGCATTTTTAATTCTATTTTTTTAATTGTAGGGAATGTGTTTTAAACTTTCACACCTACACACTGGTAAGGATGGAGTGAAATAAATGTTGGAATGTAAAGAAAAAACACTGTTTGCATTTTATTATAGTGAAAGGTTACAGAAACTGTATTCACCTGGGGTTTTATTGGAATAGTGATAGATTAACTACCTGGATATGTTCAACAGCAGAACCCAACAGCAGCAAAAAATGCAAATATACTCCTTTCATAGAGAAAGATCACTAGAGAAAATGACAGCTACTGTCCCTGTTCCAGCATTACACTGACATCTGGACAGACACTAAAGCTGTGAAGGTAGGTGATTTCCTTGGGGAGCAAGGGGATTTGCTGTTTGCCTTTGTGCTCATAAGATGTAACAGACAACAGAAAAAAGTAATAGGCAGGAATAAGCCAAAGGACCAATGCTGAACAGATCCAGGAGAAGCAGAATCTGAGCCCTAAATGGACCTGACACTTTTCTGTAGAAGGCTTGGATTTTGGGAGAAGCCAATGTTTGTGCAGATTTCTTGTTAATAACCTGGATTTCACCCAAGCGAAACCCATACCTGACATATATACGTCACCAATGTCATTTTCTAAAGGATACAGTCGTGTTGATCTATGAACGTTGACTGACTGTGCTGAGGAAGCAACAATGATTGCACTTTGATCTAGCTTTTCCCACTTCATAAAGGGGAATATGGAAGGAGGGAATATGAAAGTCAGAATTTTCCCACTAAAACAAAACAAAATCTGGAAATTTTTTACATTTTTCAATAATTGTTTTCAACTTTAAATGAAACAAAATATTTTGCTTCTGTGTAACTTATACACCTAAATTTTAAAAATCCTACTATGACATATTACACCAGTGAAGATGGCATAGAAATTATTTCAGGGCGCTGCTGGTCATTTTTCTGTTTGAAAACTGTACTTTCATTATCAACATGGAGACAACTTCTGGCATTCTTTCAGTCTCTTCTTCTCTTCCAGGTCTGTGCTGCATTTGTGCCAACGTCAGGAGCACACATGTCCATGGATGTTTGTTAGCTCTTACAACGAAATGTGACCAGTTTCAATCACATGTCTCTCAACTTGTAATCTCACTTATCGCTTTCCAGTCACTGAGGTTTTTCTCTCACTCACATTCTTGTGCCGTATCTTAGCGGTTGTCCAGAAGGTAACAGCAGTTGTGGATTTCACCAGATAGGAATTAATAACATCCAACAGACCTGCATAATCTGCACTCTCATGATGTTTCTTTAGCAAGTCTCTGTGGAACGTTTTTCATGACAGCGTTTTTGCAAAGACACTAATTGATCCAGCTGATCACATAGGTCCTGTTTCAGCAGTGCATTTAAGTGAGGCACCTAACTATCAGATTAAAGGTAAGCTTGTGCTTAGATACCTTGCTGCTCTTGGGTCATAATGAAATAACTTATTATGAAGTTAAAATAGACTCTTAACTCTGAATTTCCTGCCTTCCATACTACAAAAGCTCACCCTTAACCTTTCCTTAACAGGGATTTTTCATTTAATGCCCCATGGGGTTAAAAGATAGATGAGCTGGTGGTAAGAAGAAGTACATAAATGCTTTGCACATTGACAGTTCCTACCTTGGAATGTGTTTTACAGAAAAATGCTGCCATATGTTGAAGCAAGTTTTCACATCTCCTTTTATTTCTTTAATACCTTCCAGACAACAGAACAGGACACATGACTCCTATCAGAGCAGCAGTTTAAGTAGTCATACAACCCCTAATATTTGGGAGACATACTCTAATGCCTGCTTCTAGCCATCGCTGTAACCCAGACTCCAACAAGCAGGAAATATGAGACCTATTACGCTTCCCTGTTGCTTTTATTATTATGGTGCACTGCATGAAAACTTCTAATCTAGGTGAAACTTCAATTAGTTTCCAACATGTACACCACACAGATTATTTTCTCCTGGCTGAGCCACAGCTAGGGCGAAACCAGTATACTGTAGAGTAGACAGAGAGTTTTACTATTCAATATTAAGTAAGTGCTAGCTTTCCAAAATTCCAATCCAGTGTTAAAAAAGCAAACACGTAGTTAAAGATTCAGGCAAAAGAGATTGAACATAGTAAACTTTGGAGCTAACTTTAAAATTAATCAGAGTCTAACAATGAAAATATTTAACATAGTGGTAAATCGGGTTTTTTTCCTAAAAATAACCTTTATGCATTTTTCATTTTGATGTAAATTACATATTTTCCAAAAAAGAAACTACTTGATTAAATTGGATTCAGTTACCAACAGTAGATTAGAAAAATATACAAATTAATGGCACATATTTTTAAAATGATCGTTGAGTGAAGCAAAACTGAAAAAAGAGAACATTCTCCAACTGCTAAAAGTGTTTTGCTGAATAAATAAGTGTAAAAGGCTTACTTGTTGTCTAAAACCGAGATGAGAGGTCGCAATGTCCTAAACGTATTTTAATTCCTCTTTGCAGGGGCTATTATTTAGGGACTATAACCCAGAATGCGCCACAATGTGAACAGACTGATATGTGAACAGGTGTGAACAGACTGATTTTTTTTTTATTGCTTCTATAAAGGTTTTCAGGTACTCAGAGAGCTGCAGATAGTCTATGATTTTCTCTACCAATTTTGTAATGCAACCAGAAATAAGCCAGGTCCAGGCCAGCAGTCCGTAAGTCTGATTTGGATGGTAGTTCAGCATCTCGGCTCTTACCTCTAAGAAAAAAATCACAAAATATTGGCTAGATTGGGCAAAGGTCTCTGCCTTTTTTGTGTGTGGACTACCACACAGCTAAGACATAAGGGATATGAGACCAGCAGGAGGAGGAGATCTAACCATACAAAATAGTGGTTTGGTTACAGACCTTGGAGGAGGCAACTATAAATTTTGATCCTAAATCAATTTTAAAATGACTCCCTCCTGTAAAATTCATAGATATTCCCTGCTGTAAGACCAGAACTCATGTGTTATAACCACTAAGGTATTAGCACCTCTGGCAACTTTTTGAAATGAAAGGCTGTGCTTAGTGCATCATCTAGCACGCAGAGCACACCACTGGGTAAAGCCTCCCATGCGCTGCGGTTATCTTTCACCACATGCTTGGGTGCCCCGGTTCAGTGCTTGAACGAATTATATTGTTGAAAATATTGGGAGCTGATTACATTTAAGGTTCTTCAGGATTAAGAAACGTATTCAGAACAACACTCAGGCTCCTAAATTCTGCCTGCATCCCAAGCATGGGTGTGCATCTTCTGCCCAGCGCTTGCTTGTCCACCTTCACCTGCACAGCATCAATATACGGCATAGCTTCTCGTATTCCTAAGTTCTGTTGTCAGTCCATCACTTCAGCAGAGCTTTCATGCAATGTAAATGAAGAGCTCTAGTCTAATTCTACTGTACTAAATTCTTATGATGTTTCAGTGCAAAATGTCATAATGCATTTATCAGTCTTTATTATCTCTATTACGGATATTTTGCATTTTGTTCACAATTACAAGTAGTTTTGTCTGCATAAATGTCATACCATTTTTAATAAGATTAGTGTATGTGATTACTACCCTAACTGTTAATAGTTGCAACACCAGGGCTAAGTGGTATTCATAACCCCTAAAAAGAGGCCTGTTGAATGTCTACCAAGAACAGCATGGACTGTGTGTTAGACTTTTCTTTGCTGAATCCTGTGGGGCAAGTGGATCACTTTCTACCGGTTCTGACAACAGTTTTCATGGTGACATAATGAAAAACAACATCTCTCAGGCCGAAAGCAGACTTTGCACATTTCGAAATAGATCATTCTTGGCAGCTTGAATCAAATGACGATGGAAAAAGTTGAGGGAGTTCAGCCACTCCTGCTTTTGTCTGAAGTCTTCTTCTCTGATTAAATGTCCCATACGATCAGTTCAAAGACGACTGTTCTCTTTTTAAAGCCAATGGGCAACACTGATATCTGGAATTAGATTATTCTTTTGAAGACTCAAGCCTGGCTATCCTTTTACTCTCTGATATTGTAAGACTTGTTCAAATCCACCTACTGGTGATTACCGAATTCTTTGATCCTCCCCTTATTTATTTATGCACATCATCATAGCACTTAGGAGCTTCGTCATCGACAAAAAGTTAATTTTATTATACACTGTAGAAGTGTGGCCAAATCTAGATCTAATCCTTTTCCATGTCAAAGCATAGCAGTGTATTGACTTGTGTAAGACATGATTTTACTAACTGTTGCAGACTAATGATGCAGAGGGGCAAGGCTGAAGCTGTTTAGAGCTCCATGAAGAAGGAATGGGACTGTGTTGCCTCTTTTGAAAAGGGGTCAGTTCTGGTGGTAGATTAACTGCTGTTTTATATTGTTTTGTGATTTATACCACAGGGGCCTACAGGTCTGGACAGGAGCCATTTTTATTATTTCAGGAATTTACAGAAATAATCTCAGGACTACAGATCCCTTTAGACAGTCATTGCAGACATGATTAAATGCTCTTGCTGGAAAGAAAAATCTCTACTTACTGCAATGGGTTTCACATGGGCCCTGGAGCCATTCTTTTGCTCCCATTCTAACGGCAGAGAAATATCCCATCACTTTCAAACACTGTCTGTATTCTGGTTGCTTTTCACAAAAGATCCAGTTTTCCCTCATGTATCTTTAACTCTTTGGATCCCTAATGAAACATGCAGGCAGAGAAACTGAGAACATTGACAGATTTTCACTCTGTAATATTAATGCTTTACCTTAGTGTTAGCTCTGTTACAGTGTAACTATGCTGCTGTATAATCACAGAATCACAGAAGTTTTTCCTCATGTTCAGACGGAACTTCCTGTGGTTCAGTTTCTGCCCATTGCCTCTTGTCCTGTCGCTGGGCACCACAGAGAACAGTCTGGCCCCATCTGACACTCCCCCTTCAGATACTTGTACACGTTGATGAGATCCCCTCTCAATCTTCTCTTCTCCAGGCTGAACAGGCCCAGCTCCCTCAGCCTTTCCTCATAGGAGAGATGCTCCTGTCCCCTCATCATCTTTGCAGCCTTTTGCTGGACTCTCTCCAGGAGTGCCATGTCTCTCTTGGACTGGGGAGCCCAGAATTGGACACAGTCCTCCAGGTGAGGCCTCCCAAGGGCTGAGGAGAGGGGGGAGATCATCTCCCTCGACCTGCTGGCAACACTCTGCCTAATGCACCCCAGGAAACCACTGGCCTTCTTGGCTACAAGGGCACATTGCTGGCTCATGGTTAACTGCCCTCTACCGCAATGGAGTGGGAAAAAAAACAGTGAAGGGCTTCTGCATTGCTACTAAAAATCCCTAGGAGCTGGACATTTTCAGGATGATAGCTGAGAAACTACAGGGCAACTTCTCAATGATTCACAAAGTGTCTGAAGAAAAATATGGCATGCAAACTTTGCACCTGGATTTGCAGCTTGTGCCCATCTCACAACAACTTCAATCTGAAGAAAGCTCACACTGAAACCAGAATTTCAGATTTTTCATTGTTAGGATCTAGAGGTATTAGACCCCTTACAGATATAGGTAACTCTGATCTGATGTTTATATCCAAAAGGGAAAAAAAAAACCCAGTAATTTCAGGGGCATATTGAGGTCTCCTGCCAGCTGATAGACCGTACTGAACCACCTAGGTAAGCTGCTGTGACCAGTTGAAAGTAACAAGTGCTGACCTGCACTGGCATGTTACATGGTGAATGTGTGGCTTCATATCAGTGTATTTCCCTGCATATTTCCCCAAGAAAAAGTAAAGCTTTCCAACAGAAAACTAATCACTGCCACTGCTTCTGGCTTCTTCCAGAAGCCAGTCATGTTACATCAGTTTAGCTGGTGGCAATATAAAGCTGTCTCCATACAGCAGTTTTCTTACTGCAGCCACACAATAATTGACAGAAATGTAAGGGGGAAACAGCAACAAATAAAACAGCAAATATTAAGCTGGAGTGAGGTTTTGACTGGTACAGAGAGACTGCTCTGGTGCTTGCGACATGCAGCAATTAGAAATCCTCTTTCGGCTTGTTGCCAGGCTGGAGTAGATTGTGAGCACTGAGGTTTCATGTCAGAGGGCAGTGAGAAAACCAAAAGTGGAAGGAGGAACTCCACTGAGCCCGTGCCTGAGAACAGGAGGTCTGTTCCTCTACGGGAACATGACAAACCTGGCACACAGGCAAGATATTGAGTTATTCTTCACGCAAGACCCTTGCTTTTGGGCCTGTAGGAAGCCAAAGGCAGTGAGGAACTACAGTTCTATGGAGATGCAATGCCCCATGGTGTCACCTCCTCCAGCTAAGGCATGAGCTCCAAGATCCTGCAGTGAGAGGTATCTTTTTTTCAGTGAGCTTGTGGCAATAGTCTCTATTTATTGCAATGCGATGAGGTTAGCACCCAGGCCATCTGCCTCCGAGAGAGATATGCCCTCGGAAGGATTCGCCTCTTCTAACTTTCCCCTCATGAACAGCAAACTCTGGCTGCAACAGACCTCCACCCCCAGCTGTGGAACCTGCTGAATGGCACTATCAAACCAACCACGAAGAAAAAAGCTTGAAAATTGTCAGGCAGAACGCAGCCATTCCTTTAAAGAAGTGGTGGTGTGATGATTTTCCAAACAAAACAAAGGGCATACTGCCTATACTCTGTCCCACTTGGAGCTCTGCGTTCAGGTTGAAAGGGAGTGGATTTGAGGAAGGATTTTCAGTGAAATGAATAAGTAGAAAGAATGTTGGAGACCAGCCTGCAACATCTGGAGAGAGGGGTTGGGATTTGGCTTTGGGTTGTTTAACCTTTTTGCTTAATCTACATAGTCTTCTATTTTAGGTCAAAGTTTAAGCAGAATTAAAATTATTTCAAGAAAACCTGATGAAAAGCTTATTCTAGGAAAGGAGAACACACCTTTTGGTAGAAAATAGTTCCACTTTTATAAAATTTCCCATTATTTAGGAGCTGTTGTGACTATAAACATCTTTTCAGTAAAATACAAGCATCTCTTTTCAGTAAAAGTAGCTTGCCGAAAAAATTGTCACCCAATTCTATTCATAGCAGTGCTGCTGGGAAACAGTCTAGGCTATGAGAACTTCTCTTTTAGTCACTATAAGAAAGGCTGAAATAGAAACCAGCTTTGTTTGTGTTTACAAAGAGGCTTAAGGCACTGGCACTTTGAGAGTTACAGTTGTGTGAAAGTTTTGAAGGGCGAAAGTACCTGGATATAATACTGAAAAATAAGAAACATGCAGAGAGTCTAGGTAAAAAAAAAAAAAAGAAAGAAAGAAAGAAAGCAAAAAAAAGAAAAGTATAAGGAGGGGAGCTAAACAAGAAACTAACAGCTGGACCTTAAGTTGTTAAATGGAATAGGGCTCCAATATGGCAATTTTCAGAGCAAGAGAGAAAGTACCTCAGAGGATCAAGTAGACTTGTGTAGGATAACTCACATAGTGTGGTGGATTAATTACAGAGTTTAACTTTTCCCATTTCAGGTGAGTTTAAGTCACTTTCTTTAACCTAATAGTGCGAGATATAACCCTCAGGCCAGCAGAGACAAAAACAGAGGTCCCGCCATGACATGAGTTTGCATGATGAAATAAAAACTATGGCAGTTTCCCAAAACTTAATATGTGACAAATGTGATCTTTTCTGACAGAAGGTGGTATAAAATTACACTTCAGTGATCCACAGAAACCCAATTCATGTTTCAGGTGTGGCAAATTTCTTAGTGACACATGACAAGACACAGACTCGGGGTCAAATTCTGGAACCTGGTTATGGTGTGTTCATCTTAAAAATATGGGCCTCTTGCTACCCTCTCTTAATTTCTCTGGTAGTTGTCCTGCAGGGATGTTTCTGTGCTGCAGCCCCTTTTGCACCAAATACACCAGCACTTACAATCTAAAACAACAGTGTAAAAGCTGTAGTCCTTCCTCAGAGCGCATTAAGTCACAAAGCTCCCTCTCATGATAGACATCCTATTTCTGTGTTGGTGCTTTACCCTTAATGGCTCCACACGAGCACTTGGACCTGGCAGGGAACGGGAGTAGAAACACTAACCAAGTTAAGTATGGGTCATCAGTGCAATCACCCTGGTGATGGGTACAGTTCCTTCTTTGACTTCTACAGGTCAGGGAATGAATAGCACAAGATGGGAATATGTCATCCAAGCTATAATACCAGTACACGTAAACCTCAATATAAGAAAAAAAGCAAAGGGAGGAGGAGGGAAAAAAAAAAAAAAGCCAGACATGAAAAATCATCTCTCTTTTTTTTGGCATTGAAAATACAAATAAAGCACAGCTATATAAGTTATTTCACTGAGCTTATTGGTTCTTGTTTAATAGCAGTCAAAAAAAGGTGAAAATAACATTAAAGTATCAGTTAGCTTGATAGTCAGTGAAAAATATAGTCTCATTTACACACTCCAGTGACTATCAGCAACTCTTTGGATGTCTTTTATGCTCAACACTCCTGCCTTAGACCACCAAAGGTTTGTTTGTTCATGTGGATGCTGTTGCTCATTTTCCCATAGGTATATTTTGTTCAGACTTTTGTGAGTTACTTTCTGTCCTACAGTCTCAGCCTGAACTACCCCTCAGGTCAAGCTGTTTGTGTCTTCCTACTAGCAAGCTCCTCAAGGATACTTTCAATTACTAATCTACTGTTCATGCCATTAGACAGCTGGTTTTTAGACTCTAACTTTTGGTAAAGAAGAGCTTGTTTTACAATGAAAGAAACATTGTTCACTGAGGTCCCTATGTGCAAAAATAAGAACAATACATAGATCTCATGCCAGACATACAGTCCTTATTTCCTACCCGAGCAGATGGGGTCAGGTTAAATTACCAGTGGACACACAGAAGTTGTCTCACCTGATTATCTACAACACCATTAGGTTTAAAAATACCTCAGATCTGACCTTTACAAATAGAAATTTGCTCTCCACTCCCCACCTCTGCCCTCCAAGACTGAGCAAAACGTTGTTTTTTTCTCAAAGGCTTTTGGTAGTGTTGCAGAAATGTCTTGACACTGGGGTAAATCTTCAGCACATACCGAGCAGAGATAGGGGACTCCTGTTAACAGTGATGCAAGTTCTTTAATTCCCCTGCAAGCTGTGCTTAAAATGAGCCCTACTGTGCCATGCTGCATCAATTAAAACACAGTATGTGACCTGAAGCAATGGTTCTAATGCAAAAAAATCAGTGTCAAACTGTTTCAATTTGTGAAAAAACAAGGTGCTGGAATGTGATTATGAAAGATTTTTTTTAAAAGATACAGTTTCATCTTGAAAGTTATAGCTTCTTCTTAAATCTCCTTACTTTTATTGTAATTCAGGCAATGTCTACAGCTATGCAATAGCAGCTATTAAGAGCATCATAGTTTTACTCACTTGTACTGTATTTACTGTTTGAATAATGCTGTTTCACGTATAGTCAGTTTTGTCATATTATTGATGAATTTTTTAATTTTACTCCAACTCATTTCAGGTTGAATACCATTCCACGGCCCCACTGTTTTCAAATAACCCCTATGAAGACTATCTTCTGGCAGAAATAGCATCTCTTCTTCTTACTACAACAGAAGTTTTAATTTCTAAGCATTTGATCAACTTTTTACAGTTTTCTTTGTCTACTTCTAGGATTGTGCTTCAGATATTTTGAAAATTAAGTACTAAGCAGTCAGACTTTCATCAGAGTTTTCATGTTCTGTTTTCCCCTCTCCCCCTTGCCAGCAAGCCAAAAGGTGGAAGTAAGTGAAAAATTTTCTTTCCATAATAAAGAATACACTTTGCACTGCATTGCCACTTTCCACATAAAGCATGCAGGGGAGCCGTTGCTGTGGACATGTATCAAAGCAATGTTTCAAGCTGCCTGTTTGACAGCAATCAAATGAGAAAGCTGCGTGGTGTTGACCAACCATCTGACATTTTGTTCTCTCTAAAATGAAGTAGTGATAAAGACTTGTGTTCTTCACTTTCAGATGGAAGTCTTCTGTTCCCTTGCCTGCAGGAAAACAAATAACAAGAAATATTAATATTCTACCTTACCCTGGCCAGTAGGACTCCTGACAGTTTTAACATTCTGGTCATTTTTACCGAGGTGCACGATGCATGAGAATAATCCATCAATTAGCTTTCCATATGTGTCTGTGCTCGAGCTCAGATCAATGTAAAATCCCATGGGGGAAGATCCACAAATTTCAGACAACCTCAGTATGCAGGAGCGTGTCCTTCTTTGGTTCATACCAACACCTTTCACTAGCTGGCTGATAGATTGAACTTCATCATATTTAGGAATTTAAATGAGAGAGATTAACACTGCCAGGAAATCCTGTTTGCTAGGAAAATAATAGAATGAAAGTAGTAGAATACATTTACCAATCCATAACCCTTAGATAGGGAGAAATGAGTTAAAAATTAATAAAAGCAGATTAGAGACCTCATAGCCATATATATCAAATCATGTTTTGCATGACAACTGAATGAGATGAAGAGCACAGAATAAACCACCCAATAAATAAAGACCACCCAGAGGAAAAAAAGTGCAGCAAGCCAAATGGAGACGTAACTAATCACTCTACACAGAAAACGAACACAAATTAAATTAAGCAAGGTTGAAAATCAAAGTAAATTACATGCGATCAAGCAATCAGAACAAAAAGGCAGATCCTAAAAGTATTACTGGCTTCTTTCCATCTCTCCCTTTGAATATCTAACAATAGCTAGCACCATGAAGCATCTCACCATCACTGAATTTAGTTTATCCGAGTAGAGGAACTTCAGTATGTAGGAGGATTTGTCATACATTTCAGGAGTGCTGCTCTTTAGTTTTAATGGTCACTGGAAATAAAAATACTTCTGTCAGCTTGTGACTGACAAATGACATTTCATACCAGAAATGTTTGTTGAAGGTAATCGTGGTGACTGTTTTCCTTCCCATATGATAGCCAGCAGCAAGAATGTAAGCAAAAAGATGAAGCCTGGACCTTTACAGAGTCTGAGATAACTCTATTAAAGCAGAAAATACAACAAAACCAAACAGTGGAGGCTAATTATAAATATTAGACTAATAGTATTTCGTATTATGATTTCAAATCAGATTTGAATAATATAAACCTGTGCTCACCCACAAGAAAGTACATGCAGAGTAAGTAGTCGAAGTCTTGCTCCTGAAAGCTCCTTGACCTTGCTTGAGCAGAGAGGTTGGACTAGATGATCTCCAGAGGTCCTTTCCAACCTAAACCATTCTGTGATTCTGGGAAAGCTTCCCCAGGTGAGCAGTTCAATAACTTCAGTAGAGATACTTACTTCTTTGATACTAAGCACACCTCATAGAATGGAGGCTGGGAATCTTCATAATCTTTTTCCACTCAGTTATGTTATATCTGATTCAGATATAACAGCAATGACAAACACCTGTGACTTTCCATAGGTAATGAAGCCTGATGCTTCTGAAAACATAAGCTAAATGAGTTGAAAAGCTGAAGGAATTAGATGACATAACATGAGAGTGGGAGCTCAAAATGGAGAAAAGGAGGACTGAAAGAATAGCTAACAACTTTTGTGATGTGGGTTCCATTTCTTCAGACTTACTATAGGATTTTCAGCTATTTCTGCTCCTTGCTTCCCCAACTTTGAGGGTAATTCCTCTCCGACTCAGCAGATGAATTCTCCAGGACAGGTATTCTCTAGATGTATGTCTGGTACATTGACAACACAATTATCTCTTCCGTGACTTCTGGACTCGGGCACTGTAAGACTGCAGAACTAATAGGGAAGGAAGCACCATCTGCTTGACCATTTGCTACTTTATTTACTCCTGTAATGGCCCCCATATCTGGATACTGCCAACATGTGCTCCTATTCTCAAATGATCTCAGAGTTCACAGATTCCTGCCAGATGCAGTGAGTATTTGCTTCTGGCTGTTACACAGGCAAGTACAATAATCCTTGAAATAAAATACTTGTGGCCATGCACATCCATATTGTTCTCATCTTTCACTGTAGTCTTCAATCTAACAATAAGTTATGGTGAGGAGGTCAAAGCATTTTCAATGGAACAGTGTTCTACCATCAGAATATGGAGCACCATCAAAACTGAAAGTTTCCTTGTAAGCCAAACAATTTGAGGAAAATATTAAGTTAGGAAACATGTTGCCTTGGGTCAGGCTGGCCCTAATTTCTGTTCTGTCTAATCTGTTATTGTATCTTACAGCAGTTTGTTTAAATCAGAGGAAAATATAAATAGAGCTTCAGCCTGAGGTAACACAAGAGCTGCTATCTAGTGTGCCTACTACCAAATTCCCATGAACAGAACCTGAAACTTATGTGCTGCCCCAGTGACTGCTAGTTTTATCTCTTCAAGTTAGTAGCGCTTCACAGCAGAGCTGGGATCCATTTGCGCAGATACAAGGGTGGAAAAGCAGCTGTAGGGCTGGATCCTGTAATCACTGAGACCTTTGAAAGTAATTTCAGCCTTTCAGTAAATGTAAATTTATGACCAATGAAAATAGATGCTGAATTACATGTTCATGATCAAGCCATAAAATGAATTGTCTATGACTGTAATAAACCCACATTACTGAGGTCTTCCAGTAGGAATGATAATATCTTCTATGTGTTGATAATATCTTCTATGTGTATTTTTCTGCAATCATTCATAGCTCTGCCTGGCCATCTAGGAAAAGGTATTGAGAAAATACAAAATGCTAGATCATTATAAAGTGGATTTTTTATAAGTTAGAATCAGGTCCTCAGCTACTAGAATACATGATTCTGCAACTATACATAGGTGTATATGAAGATGCAGAGAAGAATATAGTAGTGATGGTTTATTTTCTTTATTAGTTCTAGCAGCTCATTTACTATATGTATGGACCTATCAAAGACAAAAAAAGGAAAAAATATGTTATCCTTTCATTGCACAGTTTAACCAACATTAAAGTTTTATAGTCTGAGTAAGTTCTTTAGAAAGCTCAGGGGAGGTTGCGTATGGCTCTCATAGGTCAAACAAGGGAGTAAATCATTTTGGTAGCAATTCTGCCAAGCTTATATGGCAGCAAAGAACAAGGCAGCATGGGCGTGTGGTTTACTGCAGGTTTAAATGTTCTTTTTACTGTCTGATTAAGAATATGTCTTAATCTACTCTATTAAGATTAATAAATCCTTTTAAAATGACTATTCAACCATTATCTGAATTGCTTTATTTATTTAGAATTGTAAGGCAATCTTTGAAAAGGTAGCCATCAAGGTTGGGCAACCTTTGCAGAGCCAAGCTATGGTCTGCAGAGCACTAGTATTTCATGAGATTGTGGAAAGCAGTCCATAAAGCTTTATCCTTTATAGTGCAGCCAGTTAAATATTTATGTGAAGTGCTCATGTCAGTCTACAAGCAGTTTTGAGTGTTGATGTTTTTCTGCTCTCAAAGACTGAAGAAATACTGTTACAGGTCGGGCATTTTGTGTAAGAAAAGAGAAGGGGAAACAACCATGAGTAAATGCACCTTCGTCTCCTCCTGAGGAGACAAGAGTAGCTCACTTCCCATTTCCATTAATGCTTACCTTTGTGGAGCTTGTCAACCCAAATACCACTGGCTGGATCTACAGCAATATCGTGAGGTAGACCACAGACATCCAGTCAGTTCACAATTACAGGATGCTGAAGAATGAGAGAAGTAGAAATTAGTAGAATTAGTAGAAATTTTCCATGATTTCTAACCAGCTCCTGATCAAATGCATCTGAAGATGAAACCTCTGTAGTCTATCACTCATCTTATTAACCGAGGTAGGTCACTTTAAAGTTCCTCTGAGGATTCCAGTTGCAAAAATAATGATGAACTTTCGTACAAGCCTGCTTTCAAAATGTAGATGGAAAACAGCAAGTGAATAACAAATGGCTGATCCCTTATAGAAAGTTTAATTCCACTTAATTAGCATCCTCATGCAGAATGCCTGAGTGTTGTGTGTCAATCCTTTGGGTAAAAAGGGGCTGGGAAAGAAAGATGGAAGAGCAAGTTTTATGTATATCCATATAGATATATAGACTTAGATATTCTCAGTCACCCTTTTCTAAACAAATGCAGTGCTCTAATATTTATAGTAAAATGTAACTTATCTATATTCTTTCATCTTAGAGCAGCATATAATTTAGGTTCAGTACAATACCATTTAAATATTTGCAAGACTGAAGTCAATGTTCATCTCAATTCTTATGCTCAGCATCTTAATCCTTTAAAGGCTGACTGAAAAATCAGTGAATTAAAGCAATACATGACAGAAAGCGAGAATGGTTTCTTCATCTGCTGCAGCAGGACAAAATAGACACTTTTGTCAGCATCACCTAATATTTCTATTAGTTAAAAAGACAACAACAAAAAAAACTACCATATTTTATGTTCTGTCAAAGCAGGACTGTGTTTTGGCCTTTATACTACCTGTTCTATAAATAACATGTAAATATATTTATATTGATTTGTCTCCATAGCAATGTGAAAGCTCCGCTTGGGTTTCCAAGGCAATGTGTAGCAAAGTAACAAATCAGGAAAGTGTGGGAAAAAACCTTCAGCAAGCAAGGGGTTTAGGAAGTGCCCCAGGCTTCCAAACAGGAATCTATTCTTCATTATGGCAATCTGAAAAAATACTTCAAATTGAAACAGAATATCTCATCTACCAAGTTCATATTCCCTTTTGCCATTAAATACAATCTGTGTAAAAATATAGTTTTGTTCATTACAATTTTCATTCAAGTTAGTCCCACTGACAGGAGCAAGCAATGTTTGGTTTTAATTTTTAAAAAATGTGGAACTGTCTAGAAGCCTTTTAGCAGACCTGATATCATACCTATTGAAGGAGGTGTGACTTCAAGAGCCTCTGTTCAGCTCTTGAAAGCCTTGGACAACGAAATTCAGAGATCTAACTCTTCTTTTTCTTAACCATATAGAAACATTGGTAACGATTTAGGTAAAAGAAGACCTACTATAAACCTTTGTTCTGATCGGACCAAACCTTCTTGGGATAGCCTAAGACTTTTGTTCTATCTGCTGAAGAGATCTAACATGACGGAATACACAGGCACAAAAGCTGAAAGGGAAAAAATGATAGTCATTATACCATTGTTATTATATCTATGGTTGTGCCCTAGATCTGTCTTCAAAAGGCTTTCTGTCCCCTTCTAAATCAATGCTCTGAATCTGAGAATGTTTTCATCTTGTTCTAAGTGCTATCCCAAGTACAAACTAGGTCAATATAAGTTAGTTCAACCTGTATATCTATGATGCATACTCAGACTTAAATCTTGGTCTTGTTTAAACAATATTCACATTTGGGAGCCAAATTTATTGCTTTTTCCTTGAAATTCAGATATAAAGCTCATATAATCTTCTAATAGTTCTAGATTCAGGGGGAAAAAAAAGGGTTGCAGTGAAAGATTTTCTCTGTTGTCCCATATTATCCCTAGAATTGAAGATGCTTAAGTCCTTTAAGTGACAACACATTTTATTTTTGGAGTTCCACAGAAATTGTTAGTGCCCAAGAAAGATTTGGTTTACTTCACATTTTAGGTGAAATGCTTCACCTTCCCAAGTCTTGCAAACATCCTGATAGCTGATAACAGCTGCAGCCCACCTTTCATGGGTTAGAAACTAGGCAAGCAAGTATTTAACGTCTAAGAGCGACAAATACTCAGTTTTGGGCCATATCTCTACTTCCTCCACCCTGTTCCTCTAAACTGTTCGCTTACTCACTGGTTCACCAGTGAACTCATTTTAGGAGAGTGATGCCTTATTTCTTTGCTTTGCATGCCACAAGCAACCATTCACACTCTATTTTTAAATATATTATTTTTTCATTAATTTCTCACAGGAATGAGAAAAGACAGGATCAATTGAAAAATCCTTTGCTAAGCAACAAAAGGCAGTGTATAAGTTGTTGACTGAATTTTCTCTTCAACATAGAATTCAGCCTGAAGTGAACTAGTTGTTTAGCAAAATCTATGAAGTTCAAAGAGAACTTTCCTTTTGCGTTATCCAAAGATTGCTCTAAATTACACACCTGCAATAAAAATTAGGTGTGTGTCTTCATATTTGAGGCTTCTCTAATTAAAATTTGATCTGACTCTGGTTTGTTTTTGCACTCAGAAGCGGCATTCAAGGAAGAAAACTTCCAGAAAACTTTATAGTAAAGTTCGCTATATAATGGCATTGATTTTTTTTTTAAGGGATAGGGCTTCAAAATAAGGCAAAAAGCTAGTTTATTCTACAAAGCTTAGAAGTTTTCAAGTTAAGAGAGTTAAGCTATCTGGAAATTTTAATCTAACCTCACATGTCTATGACTAGAGAACAGATTCCAGCTCCTTTTGGAGCTTTTGCTTTACCACTATGCTGAGCTGGTCTCACTAAGGAGATGGTTAAAGGAAAGTCTCAAAGCTTAGTTACGAAATATAAAAGAAAAATGGGGCCCTTTTGAGCTTAAGATAAAGTGAGGGTTTCAAAGGAGACCTGGAACTTCCTTAGCACCACAAGACTAATGTTCACATGGGGAACTAAGGCAAATCTTTCATATAGGACGAACAGTCGCTATCTGGATGGTGATGAGTGCCTCCACTGCAAAAGCAGCTTGAGTTTTATCATTATATTTCACTTTTAGCTAAATTTCCATACCTCTTGCCACAGACGGTGATTCCTTCAGGTCTTCAAGTGCTTGAGGCGTGAAGAATTAAACCAGAAAGAGGGAAATAAGTGGGAAGGACAGTGAGGAGTATTGTGATACTAACTGCCACAGAGGGAAGGCCAATAAATGATTAGAAAATTGGGAATGAATATTTGTATCCACTTAACTTCCCATAGCATATGCTGAATACGGCAAAATTCCATATATGCATCTATATCTGCATTTAAAAAGTTCTTTATCATTTTTCTTCACTTATGAAAGGGTTTTAAACTGTAGGCGATATTTCATTTTTTCAACCTCAGTATCAGGAAATGTTGAGGCCTCCTCCAAGATATTTATCTGTACATCCTGCCCTTATAATGTTACTAAAAAGGTTTTCAGCAACTAGAATTTTCTTGTGTGCATTAGGTCAGCATTACCCAGGTGCAAATCTTAAGTTCATTAAAGGTGATGAAGGCTAGATATTAAGAAACTTTTCATGTCTGAATACCACCTATCTTTCTTTTTTATAATTCAATTAAAATCTTTTCTAATACAGTCTTATCATTGGAAATTTTGATCTGAACATGATGAAATTTATAAAATAATGGGTCTACCAGTGACTGAAGTTTCAACAAAGAGTTGATAGATTCTTTGAACATGAACATAAGGTTTGTGTAAAAGTACAAACAAAATCACCTTAACAGTTGTAACATTATTTCTGGAAGAGAATAAAAGATTATCTTTTCAGAAAATCATACATATAAAGGTGAGAAATAAGACAACTGGTTATATGTATGTATATACACATATTATATATTCCTATATAAGATGTTTCTGTAAAGGCATTGCATAGAGTGATTCTATAAGGCATCTGTGCATGCCATATTAGTCTTATTAGAATATCAGATTATTTTAATAGTCACATTCTTTTTGTGTAATATTTTTAAATGTGCAAGGCATTATTTCTATTTCTACCTTAATGAAATGCAGAAATGAAAATATTAATTTTCTTTTTGTAAAATGACTGACATGAGAATCAATATTAACAGATTTTTGTGTTAAAGCTAAGCTTCAAATTAATGTTAATTTCAATTGTAAATGGAAGGAGCTTAATTAATTAGTTTAAAAAGTAAAGATCTGTTCAAATGTATGAAAAGTACCTTTTTAAAACATGCAAAGATTCAGCCGTATGTCAAAGGGCAAAATAAATGTAGACTTGAAAGGAAAACACATGATATAGTCTTTTCAATTAAAGGACCCTTTAAATAAATCTTGTCTTTTTAATGTAGTTTTCCCTTATTTAATACTTTAATGTTAATAATAGCGTAATGCTTTACTTTTCAATACTTTATAATGCTATATAATTATTTACTAATATTTTATATTTTTTAATGTAGTTATCCTTTATTGTCTATTTCTTCCTGTCCCACTTTGCAATGTCCCACCGCCACATTCTCTGCCTTGCTACACCATTACCGTGCTATCTTACCATAGCACCCTCATTATATGGTCTCCCACTCCTCTTATTCACCACTCCCCAGTCCAGCACTTATGTCTTGGCTGAAGCTAATGACGGAAATCAGCAGGAAGCAAGAGCTGTTGCCTCATACTTGTATACCAGAGTCCAGTCCAGCTGAGTTCAGAGGCTGTATTTATTTTTTTCTTTTTTTTTTAATGTTTAAAGAACCACATCTCCACCATAAAAGAGTCACACAGTTTGGGTGGCCTGACCTATAGTCAGAAATAGCAACTACTTCTTCACCATTCTCTAATACCAGTGTTTGCAGATTACTTACCACAAATAGATAGAAGCCCCTCCTTCCTACAGATGCAAAATTCAGTATATTTTCTGTCATTACTGCAGTGTAATCTGCACTTTGGTTCAATATTTGCAAGTTTTCCTGCTGCAGGCTACACCCCAGCATGTAACCTGCGAAGCTTCATTTGTTTCCACGTTCTCTAAAAATTATCATTTGAAAGCTGTGCACGGTTGAATTACTTGATCAAATGCTTATCAGGAGTATTTGCAATTGCTAAGTAGAAGTATTTAAAGCACTATCTGTGCATTTTATCAAGTTTATTTGAAGAAATGACAGGGTTTTTTTAGTGCAGAAGACTGTCTCACTTCAACAATCTGGGACATCTATCTAATTATTTTTAAATAACTTATTCTTTCCTGATACCCCAAAAGCTCCAGTTTTCATTTGACAAATAAACAAGGAAAAGTCTTCTCATCTTGGGGAGATGTATACCTATTTGTGATAATTAATGAAAACAAAGTTTTGCCTGCTACTTTCCACTTGAGAGTCAGCTCAAAGTTGCAGGGGGATTGAAAGAGTTTTGCTAATGAATATGTATATATTTTCAAACGGCTGGCCATCACAAGTTAGTGCAGTAGATGCTGGAAAGTGCTAATTGTAATAGGCAGAAATATTGATTTATGTATGTTTGCAAGCAAAGGCTTCTGAATATATTCTCAGCAGAAAATCATTCAATAATCTAGCCCCCACAGGTACATAGGCTGTGTAAAGCTATAGGGAGAAATTTACATTCCCATTCCACTTCCATATAGATTATTTTACAAGATCAACAAGTTTCTTTATTAAAAAAAAGCCACGGGGTTCTGTCTGGTTAGTTTTTAATACAAATGTGTTTCAAGATCAAGCTTTCTTATCTTCTGGGTAGGGTTCCTCTGCAGAATCTCCCAGGTAGCAGGTCTGTTGTAGGCAGAGATCCCTCCCAGCTAGCTCAGGCTAGTCACACTTTTTGTCCACTCCTTCCCTGGTATTCATGTCTTTGGCTGTTATTCTTAAATAAGAGACAGGATTATTTCCAAATGACTTGTAAAAAACCTATGGATATGGATTTATCGTAGGCTAAGAAAATGAAATTATTGCAGTACAAAAAAACGGTAATGTGACATGCTATGTGACACATACTTGTGTAGTATATCCTTCTGCACCCGCATTCACTCTGCCTCTGAAATCAGCACATGGGACATGTCAAAATACATATCTATGACTCATTGTTGATAGATAAACTCCATCACTGACGTGTGATGTGTCAGGGTGAGGACAAATTTGTTTTGTACACATGCCCACTAGGTATCACCTACATAATTAAGTCTTACGCCCCCAGATATGCAGGATTTACTGTTTCTGTACCTCTAGTCAGCAAAGTAAATCAAATAGGCGTAGAACATATCACACATACATGCATTTGCAAGTCTTCACACAATATAATGCGTATGTTGCAACTATATACTCACAGACTTCGGTGAAGAAATCTCAAGTAGAAATATGGGATCTCTTCCTCGTCTGTTGTGATGAGTTTAAAATTTGACTTGGAAAACAGAAGCTAATGACAAACAGTCAAAATCTCCTATGAACAACCACACAATGTACAAGAAAAGGTCTCCACTGTCAACATGCAAGTATCTGCTCCTGAAGAGAGAGAACCTACATTCGCCTTTCACGAGTAAATGAAGGTTTACTTCAACCTAATGATAGTGTTCCCAGCTTACAGAGAATGTTTTTATTTGATGGATGAGGCTACCTTTTCTTTCTTTTCCATGATCCTTTATTCTAAATCTATTTTTATTCCAGTTAATTAGAATAACTCAGAAAAACTTGGAAAGGAATAGGTCACATAAAGAACTAGGAACAAAGAATCAAGTAATCACACTCTCCTGCCTTTTAAGGTTAAGACCTAACAGATGAACACCCTTTTAAAACTGCAGTCAGTATCTTACACGAGAAGGGAAAGGTGACTTGGGGACTGCTCACAAAAACCACATTATTTTAATAAAGTAATGATAGAAAGAAATCAGATGATAGTTGTTTGTCCAGTGAATGGAGCAGTCGACCATTAGGCACAAAGTCTGACCTGCTTACTATGCTAGTAAACTTCTCCACATGCAATCTACAACCTTTTGAGCAATATACAAACCATAGAGACGTCAAGCTTGAAGAAACAAATGTTGATGCCCTTAATCAAGATCAAATAAGCATAAAATACCCCTGACAGAAGTTTAACTTGTTTTGCAATACTTCTAGGAAGAAGATGCCACAACCTTCCAAGGAAATTTCATAGCCCTTACAGGTAATGCAGTTTTCCTAACACTTTAGCTAAATCTTCCTTGCAGACTATTCCTTTTGTTCTCCCGGCAAAGGAGGAGAACTACCCTATTCATGACTTTTTACCTAACAGAAAACTATTACCACATCTCACCCATATTATTAGTCTTCTATTTCCTAGACTTAAAAAAATCCAGTTCTTTCAATTATTCTTGGTAAATTCTTTGCATTCTTACCTCTATTCCGTGGTTCCTGTCTAATCTGAAGTAGTAGCCCCTTAAGGAAACAGTGCCCAAGTGAGGCTTTCCAAGCATCGCATGGACAGAATAATTAACTCTCCTGCCTTGTTTACTAGATTTCCAGTAATATATGCCAGAATAAGATCTGCATTTCCTTCATCAACATTATACTACAAGACCCCTTTTTCACTGTTCTCCCATCAAGCCAGTTATTCCCCACTTTGCCCTCCTGCAATTGATTTCTCTGTCCTAGTGCAGTACTTTGCACTTATCATTACTGAATTTAATTTTATTGATTTCTGATTATTCTCCTCATTTGTCAAGATCATTTTTAATTATGATCTTGTCTTGTCAAATGCTTGCCAAATCTGGATTAGCTGGCTGGTGGGTTGGATGGTCATTTATTTATTTATTGCTTCGTTATCTGCTAAGTAGTTATAAATGTGTTCAGCATTGTTTGTTCTAGTGTCTTGCTGGCTGTTAAAGTGAGGCTGATCTACATTCTAACTGATCTAGAGTCCCTTGGGTTCTCCTTCTTCTTTTCTATTTAAAAACATTGAATTTCCTTACAGCAAGATCATACAAACACCATATTCTTGATTCTACCATGAATTCCAACCACTAGACTTTTGCATAAATAGAAGGGATCCGTTTCTTTTCAGATAGATATTCATTTCTTAAAAGAAGCAATTTCCAATCCAGTTTGAAGGGAGTATTGTCCTGTTGCTGTATTTAAGATTTGCTGACTGTTTTGGATATCACAAGATCATGAGGCCAGGAGACAGCTGATTTCTGAAATCTGATTATATATATGCAGGAGAGAAATCCTAGGGTATGCAGAAGTAGTTCTTGGCAGATATAGAAGGAGATCTGAAAGATGTGTAGTTCTTCCTAAAGCACAATGGTAACTTAAGCAGTTACGAAGCCTCAAAATGTTAGCACACAAGCAATGAGACACAAAAAGCTAACTAAATAAAATTGTCAGGCACTAAACCCTGAGCTTTAATGTTAAACAAGAAGAATCCTAATGTGTTAGGTACCTCCAGATATAGGCAGCAGCTGAACGTAGATTTTAGTTTTTCAGTTTTGTATTCAGATTTGTTCAATCCCATTTTAGGCCTACAATGCCTTTTTGGATTTCATCTTTTAATATGTTATTCACAGGTGAATAAAGACAGGCAACTTACTACATAAAATACCTCCAGAATCCAATAGATCACATTGTCATACTGGAAATAGCAACAGCACAGGCACAGTGTGCTCTGGAGTTAACTTGCTCATGTCCCTAAACTGGGTACTATTCAAACATTTCTTTGTCACTGAAGGCAACAAAAATGTAGAAAGCATTTGCATTCATTTTCTCTTCTTGAAATGAGATGTTAAATTTAATTATCTCAATTAATTGATTAATGAATTCCTTTCTATGGGGTAAAATTTGAATGGACATTTTGGACATTCATGTTTAAGGCTATAAAGAACATTTGAAAGCAAGCAAGCTATTTAGTGATAACAAGGGTAAGATGCCAGTCTGGTCTGTAAAATTAGTACAACCACTTTCACACTGTTCCCAGAATTTATTCCCAAATAAATCAAATAATTGGATTTTCAACAAAATTCAATTAGCACTCTTATTAGTATTAAGGGCACATTAATTTCAATCAGCTGATAATTAAGGCTTGGCTTACTGTTCTGTAACGCCAACAGATCCATTCTTTGCTGCCTTATACAAGAAAATGATTTTCAGGTTTCCAGAATACTCACAGTTCCATACACAACATTACCATGAGTTACTGTACAGATTAAAAATCGTAAAAGATTAACAAAAAAGTGAACATTAAAGCTATTCAGAAAGGTATGAGCATAAAATAATGAGAAGGGCCAGTTCGTTAAGTTTCCCATAAAACTCTGACCACTCGATATCCAAAACATCCAATGTTAATAACAGTAATAATTAAGATCATTAAGTGTACAATATTGATTCTTTGGTAAAAGCTAACTCAAATCACTGTATTTGTCCAGCTACCAACAGGGAAATGTAAGAGAACAGCCACAGTGAAAAAAAGAATTCACAGTAGAAATTACCAAATGAGAGACGAAGTCTCAGACTAAGTCTTCATTTGCCGTATATAAACTAGAATATTTTCTATAACACTAATTTCAAGGATTTTACTGAGCAAAATGAATTCCACTTGCATCATGGCTATCAGGCGGCCAGATTGCAAAGAAGCTGGGGAAATGAAATCTTCCTTAAGCCATAGCCGGGATATGGCACATTTCCTCCCAAGGTGGGATTGCATTACATGCAGGGTGTCTTAGGTCTGTTTGGTCTATGTAAAGCAAGTCTAAGACATTTCTCCTGCTCCACTGATAAAAATAAAAGTTTTGTTATGTAGTTATTTACCTTTGTCACATTTAAAATGTTGCACTTGAGAATCTAAAGTACCCATTATCATCATATGTTTAAATTGGAATATCCTGCATCCATGTCCATGTGAGCTGCACAGAAAAGAGATAGCAAACTACATTTAATTTTGAGCCTCTTACTACTCTCCTTCAGTGCATCCCATTTTCCCTGTAGCATGTCACGGTCCCTTGTCCCTTCTCCTTATGTCTGAGTAATCTTATCTGCATCCACGATGCAAAGCATTGGCAGTCTCCTCCACTGTAATTATAGGTTAAAATTTGTTCCTTTGAGAAGCTAAATTTCTCCCTTAACAGTTATGTTTTTCTAATCTAAAATAAAGTCTTTGAGGTAGATACGTAGTCCGGCACAATCATAGAGCAAACAAGCCAGAGGGAATGGTCAGGAGCAGTTAGTAATCTCCTTTTAATCAGAGTCTGACAGCTGCTAAAATAACAAGCAAGAAGTGTAAAGGGAATGGTCTCACAACATGAAAGTTTGCCAAACCAAGTCCTCAGACAAAGAACACGGATACTAATTTTAAAAAGTATGTTTGTAACTTTGTATATTTTCAATTTACAGGTGGCATCACATGTATAGACAAGAATCTACCTGTGTAATTTTCCTTCATGAGCCTAATTTTGTACCACACATTATAAAATTCTTGTCAGTATGCATGATTTTTTTTTTTATATCGGAAGGCTGCGTTAATTTCTATTCTAGCTTTTCTTTGTGCTTTGCCTCCTTGGCGTAGTCTTGAGTTAGACAGAAGTAGAGGTTAGTTTACCATCTTCTAGATTATCATAATTCATTTAATTAAAAAAAATGTTTTTCTAAATCACTTCCTGAAGAAAAGCTTTCGGGATTAGAATCTACCTGACTCCATACGCATACACATAGTAGGAAGATCCTGACTAAAGATCCTCGCTTTACAAGTGGAGGTAAAATTTTATCACCTTTTAATATTGTTACCAGCTCTTAATATAAGGAAGAGGACTAAATTAAGTTTCTATTCATCCCTATAGTGGACAGAAATAAAAACTTTTATCTGAAAAATATGCATGTACAGACTTGCAATCAATAGATTTTCAGAATCTGAAGATTTTTGTGTGTTCAGCCCTAAGAATAATATAGATTCAAACTGCGAGCTCACATTTTTCCATTTCTCTTCAAATTGTTACCTTTTAGTTTTTGCGTTATAGAAACTTTTGTAGTCTCACTAGTTTGAAAAAGGACAAAGAAATGAACATCAGAGTGAGCAAGCAAGCTCGTACTGTGGAGGATATCATGTGAGAAAGCAGGTTGGTGCTGAAATTGTTGTGCAACATCATAGGTGTCATACAGGCTTACGAGGTGGTTAATAAGACATCTTTTAACTAGTTAGATGCATAAAACTAGTTTAAAAAAAGCTTTTCAATTATACAGCTATGTTACCGTAAGGCATGGAGGCCACTCATTTTATCCTGTCTCAGGTGGGATATTTGCATAGGGCTTATTTTGATACTTATTTTTGTGCCAACTCAAAGCCGTATATGGGGGAAATTTTTTTGTCAGAGACAGTAAAATGAGAAACAATGAGGTAATCTGGGGACCACACAGTCCCCAGACCTCAGACAGCTCCAGGTCACACCAGGCACGCAGTATTTCTTCATGTCTTGGGGAGGGGGTTGACTATGGCTCTCCCTCACACTCCAGTTTCTCCTAGAAGGTGGTGACTGCTTACGCATTGTCAGCCTGGGATAAGAACAATAACAATGCTATCACCACATATCCTGGGCTTCCTTCAGCTGAGGAAAGATGCCAGCCTAGCCTAGGATCACTTTCTTTACCTCTCTGATTATTTACCTTGTCTCACAAGCCAGCCTTTCTAACTCACTAGGTTATATGTATTATATGGACAGAGAGACTTCCTTCCTATAACTTAATGTGCTCGTAAATTCCCTTTGAGTGTGCATATAAATTAATGTAACTTAGGTATATCAGATTTCAACGTGTAGTTGTAAAAATCTACAACTTTTTGTAAAGTTCATGGAAACAGCAATCAGTTTATTAAGATCACAGGTGCTGGGAATTGAGTTCACCTAGAGAGGAGAGAAGTGAGAATATAATGCATTTTTCATACCAGATGATGACATGGAAAGTAGTCATGCAGAAATCACTCAGCTTCTTCTGAGGGGCTTGATTTCAAAGCACCATTAAGTAAAGATGATTGTTTTGTCTCTACACTAAAAGTGATCTGCAAGAGAAATGGATGCTTTCTTTAACTCGCTGAATGATTCACCTTGTAGAACTGTCAGGTAAGACAAAGAACCTTTAAATTCTAGAAGAGCTTGCTCACGGAATGAAAGACAAGCCCCTTCTGTTTTATTGATTTATTTTATCAAAAATTCCTAGGTCATGAGTTAAGTTGTCTCTGTTATAAAGTTTGGGGATTCAACATAAAGCTCACATTAACCGTTCAGTTCTAATTTCTCTAAATATTAAAAATAATGCCAACAACTGGTCGGATGTAATGAAAAATCAAAGTGAACTGTCATTATGAGTCTGCTAGGAAATAATGAATCTCCACAATAGTAGAACTGGGTCTAAATCCAGGAAGCTTGCAGCAATGCCATGTGGAACCTATGAGGAGCCGTACTTTCATAGTAAGACTAACAGGCAAATCCTGGCTAAATATGTCACCTACTATCTGTAAGTTGGCTGAGAAATCTCAGCCAATTAATTATCCATGAAAATTCCTTTCTACTTACTGTAGCAAAAATCTTCACAGAGTAATGGTCTTTTCCCACTCACCAAAAGAGTTGTTGTTTTTTGTTTTTTCTTTCCTCTTCATGAGCTTCTATTAGCTTCCCAATACTAAGATAGTTAGAACTAAAACATCCATCTTTCATGCATCTCATGCTAATTTTACAGGCTTGTAGGGTGTCAAATCAGACTGTGTCGTGTGTACATTACGCAGGAATTCCATCTAATAACGACTGCTCTCTTATGCATGTGTTTCTGCAATCTCATGTATGCACATAAATATCTTTTCCCATTCCAGGATACTTAAAAAATCAGCACGGTCCATAGCAAACTTAGATACAAAAAGGGAAAAGGGCTGTTAATACTTGCTTCAAGTGGCCTGAGAAGAAACAAGACAGCTGAATCTGAATTCCCTGTAAGAAGTATTTTGGCTCAGAGGCCTAGCTTACCTTCAACACAGTGTAGTACTGTACGTGAAGCAGATACATTAGTAGTGTTCTCCTATAGGTTATTTCATATCACAGTTCACTAACTGGTGCTTCTGTGCGTGAGCTGGCAATCTCTCATCCTCAGCTTAACTTCAGCTAGCGTTTCATAAGCCAGCACGTCACAACGTGAATGCTGACATAAAATAACTACTTTCTGGGAGCAGTTGGTGATGGAAATATCCAGGTCACTGCAGTAATCCTTTAAGGTCTTGAGCAGAATTCTCAGGCATTGGTGTTATTTCTGAGATTTTACATAAATATAAGCAAAAGCAATTCAGTAAGAACAAGTTTAATCAACTGCACAAACACAAAATGGGGAACAACTGAGTAGGCAGTAATTCATAGAATGAAGTCCACGAATCAAAGTGGATCAGAAATGTGAAGTTTGGCCCAGTCCGTGCAGTAGCAGGACCTCAGCTGAAATATGGTATCCAGTTTGGACCATCACACTTCAAGGAAGACATGAATGAGTTGAATAAACTGAAAGGAGAACAGGAATAATCCAAAGTCTATGAAGCAAGTTATGAAGAAAGATTGAAAGGAGCAGGGTTGTTCTCAAGAGAACTAAAGGATCACTGTCATCAAAGAATAGAAAAATGATGAACAGGAAGGAAATAAACCACTCCCTGTGCCCACTAAGGAAAGGATAAGCTGTTGCAACTATAAATACGAAGTTGCATTATAGAAAAAATGCTCAGACTTTCTAAAATTAGATAAACATTGGAGTAGATTGAAGGTTTTTAAAACCTGAAGGTTAGAGGCATCTCTCAGGGAAGAGGTATATCTAGCTAATCCTACCTTGGAACAGAGAATGGAGCAGATGATGTCTTAAGGTCTCATCCAGTCCAATTTTCTATGACTCCAGGAGTCAATTATCCTAAATCAGCATCTTGAATTTAGGGTCAGTCACTGCAATGAAACAGAGGAAAAGCAAGGCTGGAAATATTCCAACACCACACGAATGTACAAAAGAAACAGAAGAGAAAATGATACATTGCAGGAGGGCCAGGTACGTTTACAGCCTGTGCCCTCAGAGACAGCCAGTCATTCGCCAAGGTAGTGACCGGAGGTGACAGCCTCCCCAAGGAGAGTAGGGAGGTCTCCTCTGGTATAGCTTGGAGCACACTCATGGAGCACAAAGTGTGGTATACCATCAAATAGATTTAACAGAAAAGTGAGCCAGGTGTAAAGGAGATGTCACATCTGCTTCAGATAAAATGCATTTAGATGCAAGTGCTCAGGTGTTTCAGTTGTACTCTTTACTTCCCAGAGCAGTGATCAAGAGTCACATTCAAGGTACTGGAGTCTTAATCCACTGAAGTCAATAACAAAATTACTTCTGACTTTAAAGTAACCTGCAATTATTGCGGTACCCACTGGATATATGCACAATATATTTCCAGAACAGTAAATAGAAGTATAAATCTTAATATATTTAGTGCCAAATATACTGAGCAAGACAGTTGCAAGTATGTTGTTTCTGTTCTTACTATAGTATATTTCCACATGGCTTGCAACTTAAATACATTTTTCTATCAGGGACGAATAAAATTCTTTCTTTACCTGTAAAGGTCATTTAATTTATTATGTTTCAGCTACGCTATTAAAACTGCATACAAAAGAGAATTCTCTAAAAAGCATGTGACCCAAGCTTTCTTCCTTGAGGAAGAAAAGTTCCTACATATGTATCACAATTGTTTTTTGACATGGACAGGACACTGAAGATTGAAATCAGCAGAAGATTAGATGGCAATTTTAAACTGTATTTAGAGTTTTTATTTTAAGAAATTGCTGTTTGACATAATGATACCCCAAGCTGAAATGAAAATTAAATGAACACTAAATGATGCATGCAAGCATTACTTGGGAAAACGATAGCAACACAGATAACTGATACATAGAAAACAATTTAATGATTAAAGATAAAAACTGCATGTTCCACAAACGGCAAGTGGACAGATGGATGGAAGGCTTGGATGAGCTGTTTGATGGCCTCCCACCATTCGTTCTGGTATGCCAACTGGTAATTATACTGCAGAAAACTATGCAGGTCCAGACTGTGTTTTGTCACATAAAATCTATACAATGACACGGATCATAAACAATTCTGTAGGCATATGTAAACTGGATTTATGGAAGAAATGATGTAATGTCATGTCACTGTAACTTTGAAAATAACAGAAGTTTAATTTTGTATGGTAATGTGGTCACATCTGGCCAAACTGCTGCATATGTAGCTGAAAAAAATGCTGAAATATATCAGTAGACTACAGTAATTTGCTCAAATGGTCTTGCACTTGCAATTCCAGCTATGACTCCTCTGTGTCACACTGCTGAAATCACAGTCCTGACGTTCAACTATTCTTTCAATCAGTCGATAGTTTTTAGCTACTTTTTCCTCTGATAGAAGAAAACTGAATAAGCCAGTTGGGTGTAGTTCTAGGTCAGCTACAGTGCAGAGCTATAGTCCTATCTATGCAATCTGCTGAAACATTATCCTGTTTTCCTTTGCTGATATCGCTTACAGCTCATTTGAAATCATATGGAGGTTATGAAGAGTGCTGATGACCAGTTCAGTTACAAACAAACGATGCAAGCTATCACTGACTTTGAGTACTTCTGATGAGACACCCACAGGGATGCAAAGTGTTCATCTTACAGTCATAGTTAAACTTCTAGAGTCAATTAGAATGAGCAATCCCTTTCTGACAATATTAAATTATTTCTCTTACTACAAATTACAAAGTAATTTGTAATCTTATTAATGTAATGTAAATCTCATTATTATAGCAATCTTAATACAAAGTATCTGGAGGGAGGGTGACAAGAGCCAGACTCTTCTCAGTGGTGCCCAGTGGCAGCACGAGAGGCAACGGGCACAAACTGAAACACAGGCAGTTCCACCTAAACCTGAGGAAAAACTTCTTTGCTCTGAGGGTGACAGAGCACTGGAACAGGTTGCCCAGAGAGGTAGTGGAGTCTCCTTCCCTGGAGATATTCAAAACCCGCCTGGACGCGATCCTGTGCAATGTGCTCTAGAGGTCCCTGCTTGAGCAGGGAGGTTGGACTCGATGTTCTCCAGAGGTCCCTTCCAACCTCAACCATTCTGTGATTCTGTGAAATTAGAATGCTAGGTAATTATCATCATAAAATTTTAGTGCTTGTTAAATGCTCATGTAACTCTTGTATTTGTGCCATTCTTTTCTAAAATATTACAGATAAATAAGACCAATCCTAAGACTGAACCTTCACAAACTCCACTGCTAGCTCATTTGCAGTTTGATACCTTCCCTTTCAACACATTGCTAGACACCCACCTATATGTTCATTGATATGGTACAGCGAAGCTTGCAATCCTAACTACTAGCCTCACCTTAGTCTAGGAATAGTCCAAACATTTTTCAACATTTTTTTGTTTTTTTAGTATGTGATATATATGTTAAAGGATCATTCTGTTTATTAGTCAGGTATTTAACCTTCAGATACACAACCGGGAACAGAAATTGAAGAATTTTATTCCTTTTTAAAAGAAAAATAAGGCTATTGAAAAAACTATCTGTAACTTCCTTTAGATTAAAAAGCTATAATTAATTTCAGTGTCATTCAGGATCCCAGCCTTGCTATTCATTTTCCATAAAACTACATTAAAAATCACATGTGGGAAACAGTGTTTGTGGGAGAACTTAATAGCACTGGGATAGTTATGTAAATAAAAGACTATCCTTAACTGAAACATATCTATGGTCACCTTGGCAACTCTTTGTAGAACTGAGATTCAACCCTGAAGAAGACGATAGGATTTAATACCTACTGTGTTCATAGTCAGCCTTTGTTAGGTAAAGCTAGGTAAAGCTAAAAACATGGACAGATAACCAATTGTTACATTTCCATACATGAAACATCCAAACTTGAGTGCTTACACCCATATCTACACCCCTAAACACAGTGGTTTCTCCAGACTGTGAAGATAAGTCAGGAACACAGCATAAAACAAACTATTCAAGGCCTGGTTCTGCAGAAACATCAACATGAAAATGGTTTAATTTCGCTGGATTTTAGTCAGATAAAAGTTTGTCTGATTTGCTTTTTATGACCATTTTAGAAAGAGAAATATTTCAATGGGCATTTTCATAGAAATAAGCATCTAACGGTAGCAGAGTTCCATCACATTCATAAGGCACCTATTCTCTCATGTCAACACAGAGGAGGATTAGGTGACTAGTTTAGATTACGTATATAAAAGTAAAAGAGAGAAAAACTCCTGCCCAGGAAGACATACTGTATTCTGATTTCATGACATAATTCCTCTTCATATACATAAACCAAACTTTCACTGCCCTTCTTGGTTACCATATCACATTTCAGATCCTTATCTGTTCAAGGTACTACTGCCCACCAGCATCTATTCTGGTACTCTTGTTGACGTCCAGGTTTTTACTGCTCATGACAAAATCATATTTCATTATCATTGTCTGCATGGACAACTGTCATATTACATTGCATCTCACACACAGAACTTCTCGCAGGAATATGATGCGAAAAACATCCTCAGAGCTGAAGAGTTTAGAGAAAAATGGAGGTCTGTAATTGTTTAAAACAGTTAGTCAGCTAGTCCTATTCTGACTTTGCATAAAACAGCAATCTGAATTGAAAAGATACATGGATAATTTCAATCCCAAAGATATATTCTTTTCACAAATCAATAAGAACTGCAGAGTAAGTGATTCATAGTCATTTCACTGATTTAGGAACTATCCACCATGCAGTCAATTTTAAAATTTTCCCTTTTCTAAATTTTTCTGCTAAATATATTTCTTATTGGTTTTCGTCTTCAGTTTTTCTGTCCTCAATCCGTTATAAAAACTGCAGACCTTGAATGTAACCGGATTTGATTGGATAAATAGGTCAGGTTTTAGTTGCAGCTTTGCTTCCCAAATGGATAACCTGGACTTACAATCGCATCCAGCCTGAATAATTGAATTTTTAATTTAAAATTGTCCTAGTATATTGAAAGATGCACTTTAATCATTATTGTTAGCTGTTAGAACTTGCTAGTGGAAGGGCCATTTCCTAAACTGTTTTGTGCAAAATAAGAGAAAAAGATCATGAAATAAGTCAAACAAAACTCATTTTACATCTGAATGTTCTCAGTTCTTGTTCTCTGAAAAGGGAGACCTACAATGAAAGTTCCTCTGTAACTATATAGCTAAGCTATAGCCTTATAGAATTCAGTCTGTGAATAAGGGGCTGATAAAACAGGGGTCTCCAGATACTATACTAAGCCACATAAACCTTTTATTTATTGAAAGCTAAAGGAAAAAAATGTCTTCAGGCATGAGATGGAAAGACCATGAGCCTTATACTGGATCAGGCACATTTTATAGGAGCATTCAGTGCCAGCAGATATTTTAATCTATTAAAAAGCATTAAGTCAAAGCAGTTAGAAGGTACAATATGATATTGTCTGACATAAAGTACTGAAAATAAATTCACTTCTGTAGTATCTATCAATCCGCAAACATGTTTTAACAAGTAAAATAGAAAAAAAAAGTATTTCTTTTCTGCCAAGAAAATTGAAAAAAAAAAGAGATTTAACAGCAAGAATTAAAAATATATATAAATAATATTTCTACAAGGAGAAATGTTGTAGTCCTGCAGCACACAGAGGTCAATGTCCAGAAATACAAAGGGATGGGAGTTACAAGCATATGTGCCTTTATGTGCACTAAAGAAAGAGCGCTATGAGATAAACATGTGAGAACTGGAAGTGACCAAAACCAGGGCTCTAAATTTTTGATTAAAGAGATGGCAATTGAATGAAGCAGAGGGATGATGAAATATAGGGCTATTTAAAGCACTGAAAACCTTGTTTTAAACTTGTTTGGGAAGATTAAAATAGATGAGCCCTAAAATATAAATGGAGCCACACACATTTCATCCACACACATTTGACATTTTAAACTGTAACAGCACAAAACAGGATTATTGATACATCAATAAGATGTATGTAAATTATTTGTTGCTTGCCCCAGAGTTGAGATTTACACTATCATTCCTCGGATTTATTATAAATTTGATATAACTGTATTATTTCAGACATAATCAGAACGCATAATTAATCTTTCTAGGATCTCTGAAAATTAGACATTTCTGTCTGCCAAGAATATTGCTGAAACACATTAGAGCATCAAAAATAACGGAGCTCATCTTTTTTCAAAACTGAATTTCCTTATACCTCTTGAAAGGCCTGTGAAAATATTCTCCTACAACTTGCAATACTCTGTTCAGCCACTTTGCTCAGCACACTCCCCATGTCTTTAGACAGTCATTGTTAGTCACAAAATTGTTTGAAATGCCTCAAAAGGAGTATAATGGTTGCAAGGTCAGAAGTTCAGGTACTCATTCAAGGCTTTGTCCTCCTCCTCCTCCTCCTCCTTGATGCACTGAGCGTGCTGCAGAGCAGACTGGGGCTCTCTCTGATGGCCTTCAAAGGGGATTGCATCAGGTCCAACATAAATGTCCTTGTAGACCAGGCAGACCCTCCCTTCTTGCCAGTGCATCTTTTCTGCTGCACCTCTGCTGTTGGTCCTAGGCTTAGCTGACCTCTCTACGGCATACTGAGCTCGCAACAGATGCATTCCCTCACGTTGTTTTTCTCTTCTCCATGAACTGTTACTCATGACAAGTCCATTATGGGATCTCAGCGGACTTAGCAGCCTCAGCTGGATCACATTTGTACTAAATCTTACACCAGAGAGTGTTTTCCCTGGACTGAAATCACCCTTAGATATGTTTCCTCTCTTTGGCTACATGGGAAGCCACCATAAAGCTTCTCCAGGACTTGGAACAATAAATTGAAAGATTTTTACGGAGGTGAATGGGAGCTGGCACAGGTGTAATTTGTAAATGAAGTCAGCAGCAGGCCCAGCTGAAAATCCGTTGAAACCTGCAATGGAATATGCAGGCCATGAACTGGATAATCCAGGGTAGGATTGTGAGTTCGAAACTTGCAGTGACTTGTATTCATCCCACTTTCTAATGAGTGCTGCCACCTCTACTTGCCTCTGGGTTGAATTTCCACTCCTCACCATAATTAAAGAGAGAAGAAGAAGAGCTCTTAAAAAATGAACACTGTAGATGAAGCAGTATTCTGCTTGCACTCGTGAAATTTCTTTCAACAGCTACTAATTGAATTTCGTAATAAACCCTTCATTGTTAGTCCTGTGCAAGAAATAATACGTGTGATTGAAATGAAAGTCTGACTCAACAGTAACATTTAAAAGAAAATAGAAAGGAGAAAACTTCAGTTCACCTATATTTTGATTTTTTCTGGAATCCTGATCTGAGTTTTGTGGTTGATCCTTCTCCATGTAATGGAGTAAACTAATCTTCATTCCTTAAAGTAACAACTTTATATAATATTAGATCTCTCTGAAAATATGGGAAAGACTTATGAGATCTCCTGCAAATAATGTTTTTTGTCTGTTTGTCAAAATTACAGCTAGTCATAGAGCTGGCCGAATAATACACGGAGGCAACAGGGATTACAAAAGTAACATTACTTTTTCATTTATGTTTTTCTAAAGCAGTTCAAAGTTTAAAAGCTTTTGTCACACAATGAAGCCTTACAGTCATTTCTTTTTAATAAGTAAGTCCCAGATCCCACATGGAGCTTGCAGCAAACAGGTGGCATGCTCCCTCATGTTACCTTTTCATTGTTTTCTCTGTATCCTCTTGATCACCTATTGTAATCACTAGGCAAGAAAAAGAGTGCTTTCTCTTTATTCCTATCTCCTTATCCTCTTCTTCTGAGCGTCCCCTTTGGCCTGGCTACAGACTGAGGAGGATGGTACTCATGCTTTTTACTTTCCATGCAACTATTTGGACTGTTAAGCGCCTGTGCAAAAGTGAGTAGACCTATTCTTGTCTCAAGCTCAGTGATGCTTGTCAGGGCATGCACGCCTACTGGTAAAGGCCCTTAGACATGGGAGGAGGCCTAATTTATGAATCCTACACGAGGTTAGGAGGAAGAGAGATATCAAAACACTTAGTTCAGTCAACAGAGTAGTTATCTCTTGTACAGCGTATGCAATAACATGCAATATTTTCAGAGGAAAGAGCTGACTGAAAAGCTAGTTAGTGTTGGTATGAATCAAGTCATTAGTGCTAAAAGGCTAAGATCTACCTAGGGTGAAATGCAAGTGCAAAGTCCCCCTGCAAAAGCAGGCCAAACTAAAAGGGACCCTTGAGCTCCAAACCTGGCCCTAGGGATAGTTCCTTATATGTGTTTGGTCCTCAGCGGCCTGGGGGACATTATTTACCACCACAGCGTATATCTAGGTTTTAGTCACTCATAAAATCGAGTGTAGCAGAGCTACCTGACAGAGGTATTTTCAGAAATGTTAAATGAGCTAATGTTTATAAGTATTTTGAAGACAAAAATCCTTGTATATGTGCAAGGTATAGGACCAGCTTGGAAGAAACTGCTGAGGTCTCTTGTCAAACCTCCTGCTCAGATAGGGTCAGCTCTGAGGTCAGATCAGGTTGCTCAGGGCTTTGTGCAGTATGGTCTTGAAAACCTCCAAGGATGGAGATGGCACAGCCTTACTGGGCAATCTATTCCACTGCCTGGCTGCCCTCATGGGGAAAAGGTTTTTGCATATATTCAGTACAAAACTCTCCTGCTTCAGTTTATGCCCACTGTCTCTTACCCTCTCACCTTGCACTGCTGTGAAAAGCGTAGCTCCATCATCTCAGTCACCTCCCCAAAACTGGACATAGTGCTCTGCATGTAGTCTAACAAGTGCTAAGCAGAGGAGGCTGATCACTTCCCTCCATGGCCTGGCCATGCTCCTGTTCATACATCCCAGAGCACTGGTGGCTGTTCCTGCTGCTCAGATGCCACCGGCTCATGCACAGCTCACTGTGCACAGGGGTCCCCAGGACCTTCCCACAAAGGACTGACTCTCCAGCCAGTCCTTCTCTTGCCCATATCATTGCGGAGGGGTCTTCCTTCACAGGCGCAGGAGTCTGCATTGTATGGAGGCTTTAGTCATGATATAATGAGGTTGCTGGTACAGTAGGTTACTATTTCCTCAGGGATTTCTATGGGAAGGAATGACTGTGCATGATCTGAGATGTGTGATTGATTGAACATGATTGGTTTGACTTCTTCAGAAGGTCTGCTATGTTTGTAGGCATACATTTTAAAGAGGGATACGCAATCATGTAAAAATCAGAGAGAGGTCTAGAAAAAAATGTTATTTCTCCGTAGTAGAAATGATCACAGAAATAACCAATTTGGTTTCTGAAACTTGTTAATTAAAGGGTGCATCCTCATAGTAGGAACAATTCCCCAAACATTAACTTATTCTGGAGCATAACAGCTGAAGTGAGGGAAGGTACCGCATCCCCATTAGGCAGTGTTTGCAGTTCAGACTTCCCTATTTAATATACAGTTTGCCTCCCACCCACCGTGTTTTCCATAAACACTAAACAGTTTGAACAGGACTGAATTTTCGTTTCATGGCTACAGACAGTCTGCTTTATTATAATGTTTTGGAGGTGATTCTGTTTTCAAATGTGAGTATATACCCGGAAAAAAGTTGGTTCCATTGACTTGTCTCACAGCTGAAGAACCTCAAATTATTGTTCAGTCATCTCAGTCTCTGCTGAACTTCTGGGATAGAAAATTTCATGCTGCCCTCCCCTTATTCAGAGTTCATTTCAAGGACATATTTAAGCCCCAGAAGTAATCAAATATGGACAGTGCCTGTTGCTGTTACTGAAATGAGTAAGGACTGCAGGATTGAGTCCTGAACAGAGTGACAGCCTGCAACAGAGTTTCCATTACTGAAAAAAGGATAGATCTGAGAAGAAAAAATGAATGGTGAAAAGAAGAGTAACGCGTGCTGTAATTCTCTCCAGATTTGTCCTTACATTAACTATATCCAATATGAATGTGATTAAAGGAGCAGAGACTTGCTAGAAGAACGCAGGAGAAAGAAGAAAACCTCAGTCATGTTTATTTTTCAGTTCTTGGAGATTTTGAGTTCAGATAAACATCCCTGAGATAAATTTAGTAATCTCTCTGACATAGTGTAAAACTCGGTGCTGGAAGAAAAAAACCAACAACTAATTGTCTTGCATCATTAAAAAAAATAAATGATTATAGGATGATTTTTCAAACCGGTCCGTACACCACATTTTGGTAAACTGATATTACAGTCAAGTATATACTATAATGACAGTTACCATGGTAATCCATTAAGCAGCTCTCAATTACCCTGCAAGTCATTGTCATTCATATGATATATGCCTTAACATCAGCTTTCAGAAATGCTTCCTATTGAACTGCAGATTATATTTTATTACTAATTGAAAAGACTTTGATTACTAACTTATTAAACATTTATTTTATGTGGTAATAAGCCTATATCAAAACATGCAATGCTAGATTACTGCTATGAGGGAAGCTTGTCTCTTTCTCATAGCTATCTATTAGGTTGCTTTGCCGTTATGTAAAGTATTTTTTAGTCTGAACCTTCACAGCCTGGGAACTCACTTGCTAGCTGCTAGGTCAGGTATCACTAAGGTGACATTCAGTACAGAAAAACAGAGCCCATCAGGATTTTAATACTAAATTGATGGTTGTGCTGCTTCCTACTGGTTATCCATGCAGTTTAATTTAAAAATTAAATGTTAGAACTCCCCACTCAACATCACACCACTCTGTTGCGCTACTTGAGGAAATTTTGTTTCTATGGTAACTGCTGGAGACTTATTCGCAGCCATTGATGTCACCCACATACTAAATTTAATTACACTATATATAAACCATTGAATCATTGAGTTCTTTCATGATATGTTCTGTAATCATAATGTAATAGCTACTAGTTATGATCACAGTGAGTATTGTAGTAATCTAAACAAACATATACAGAGAAAAAGCTATAGATATATTTCTAAAAATGTGTATAAATAAAAAAGCTTTGAAGAGGAACATATTTATTGGCTGTCTCCACTGGCAGATGACCAATTTTATTTTAGTCACTCCTTACAGACAAATATCACTTCATTAAACATTTGCCAAATTCTGGTGGTGTTTCAGAAAGCACTTGGGGAAGGCCCAGTCACAACCACTTACTACAAAAATTGAAGCAAATCTCATCACTTTCTGGTCTGAGAAGTGCCTTACTGTGATGGTTTCCATTCTGTTTGGTATTTAAGAAATGCGCATAGGAATCCACCCCTTTAACACTCCAGAGAGCAAAGATCTGCTGGTAGTCCCTGCAAAAAGTTGAGGGAGAAGATTTGGGTTTGCAGCCAGAATAGGATTTATGACGAACCTTTTAGCCACTCCCCATCACATGATGAGAGGCACACAGGTGAGCACGCACCATAAGTCTGTAACAGCAATTGCAGAGCAATTTTGCTGCCATCTCTTAGCCAGCTAAGAGATGATGTTGGGACAGATGGACCTGTGCTCTTCAGAACAGTGTCCTTATATATTGCTCAGCTGCACAGCTTATCTTAGACAAGAAGTGTGCACCATGAGAAACATTTTAACAATGAATTTGAAGAAATAAATGCTTAGACTCAGTAAAAATCAGGCTATAGGGCTAATAGGTTTTTCAAAGACTTAGATTGTTTTATTCTGCTTGTGACAAGCAAGACTCTACATCAGTGGTCATTTCTCATCCTGAAAAGGGGAATCTAGAGGCTGTCAATCCTGTAACAAAAAGTGTCCACAGATGCTAGGAAGAGAAAAGCTCTAACGGGTTCACCTTATTTTCTCAAATATGGCCCTGGCCCATCAAGGATTCCCTCTCATATAAGGAGACGGCGGTCTTAGCACATTCAAACTGTTTTGACTGGGTCTAGGACCATACGTTTGAGAACTGCAAGCTCCTTGTACTGAGTTGATGCCTTTTAAAACTACGACCACTGTCATAGGACCGTAGCACCTGTGATACCAGGAATACTCCTTCCATCTGCAGTTACTCCAAAGCTGTCACTTTGTGGGGAGCTGGCAAGCATAAAGTTTCCAAAGTGAAAGTTTAGGCAGCAGTAACAAAAGGCACAAGTTTCTATTTAATTTCTAGACCATTTTCTGGAAAAGGGAAAAGCAGAAACAGAAAATGGAATGGTAGAAACAGTATGCATTTCTCATACGAGTAATGTCTCATTCAGTTTCTTGTGACTGTTCATCCTGACATTGCAGGAAATCATGGTGTGAATAGCCTCCTAGATTAGGAGAGTATTGAATTTCCTGTATTGAGAGAATTTCTACAACAGTTAGCAAAGGAAAACTCTCCAACTAAGTTATTAGGTGGAGCTACAAACACAAGAGATGTTTAGAAATACATTCATCAAACAATAACTATGGCTTCTTTAATTCTTTCTCTGGTCTTACAGAAACTTGTATGCAATTGTTAGAACATCCAGATTCTATGAAAATTCCCATTCCCGTCCCTGAAATAAATGCAGCAATTCCAAAATATAACCTACAGATAGCTTATCATATTGATCGAGTTAACTCTGCAGGTATGAACAGTATTTACCTTAACCTGGAGACTTTATATTTACATCTCTCTCTGTTCTCCTCTTTTTTATATCGCCGTTCCTCCATGCAAATCTTATAGCTGTGCTGAATTCTTGCTTTATCTCACATCTATAGTGCTCAAGAGAGTAAGACAGGTTGCAGCAGGAACTGTTTTTGAGAAGGGTCCCTGAGGACAGTCTGTGTGCAGTGCTAAAACATTTGCTGAAGCACTTTTTAATAAAAAGCCCAATATTTATATAAACATGATGTCCTCTGCTATTGCGATATCCTAAATGTGAAATGAGCAGTTAAACTAGGGTGACTCACAACTTGCAGTGTTTAAAAGGTGTAAACAGAGCAGAACCAGAGCAAACTTGTAGAGACTGATTCCTGTGAAATATGCATCTGTATAAACCATTTTGCACAAGAATAGGAGGAGTGATAGAAAGTCTATCACATGGTGACCATGAGAGATAATGATGAGATAATAAAGACAAAGCTATTTTGCTGCTGTTGCATTGGCATGTAAAGATTTTGTTTACTTGTTTGTTTTTTGCTATCTCATTGAGGGTAAAAGGATGGCAAGGGAGTAAATAGTGTTGTCAGGAATACATCTAATGTGTAACAGGGAAACTCTGGTCAGGAGAACAACTAATGACACAAATTTTCTCAGAATAGCATTGGAAAAAGTGAAGCTGTTGCTGATATACTATGCTCTTGTGCCTTTGTTTCTTTGACTAAAAAGACAAGATATAAAAAGGAAATGGATAATTATATGGCACACCTAGAAACACCAGTACTAGGACACCTGTATTGTCCAGAGAAAGGGTTAAAACTATAGCAGCCACAAAGACAGAGCAAATACACAGCCTGATCCACAGAGCAGGACAGGCATAGAAAAACAAGTAATGCCTAGTCTTTGATGCAAGGAAACTCAGCCCCTTTATGCTCTGATAGTGCTATCTTTGGGATAAAGGCAAAACCAAGAGAACAAAAAAGAACACAAGTGGCAGTGAATTCAGTGACCGAGAGTTTAAAGATTTATAGCAAAGAGGAGGTTGCTTGCAGAATGACTGTAGTACATGCAGAGGTTCTTATTATGCACACACCAAACGTGGCTGCTTGTCATTCAGCTGCCATAATTATAGCCCTGTGTAAGATCATTGACTCGTTTCACTTCAGCCAGGATGTGGAATCAGCTGCAATGCAATGCAAGCACTGTAACAGGCCATGGTGTTAAACTGAGGAAATGAAGTCAGGTGCTACTGGTGCACAGAAAACTATTCAAAGGCAGCTGATAAGAAACCCAACCAATCAGATACACTGGGGTGTGAGCTGGTATAGATTTGTTACAACAGCAGCAGAAGTGATTAAAAGAAAAAGGCAGGAGCCTCTCCGAACCCGGAGGAAAGAGTCCAGGTTGCAAGAAGGTGAGCGGGAGGAGGCACTCGAAAGCACACGTGGCTAGAAAGGTGGTCAGATTTGCAACACCACTGCAAACATCGCTAGCAGGGCAATAGGTTAGCCTTTTCACCATGGAATTCGTCTTAAACTACTGCCCAGCCCACAATTTTCACAGTATGTATATTGCAGATAGTTTTGTGTACAGCAAAATAAAACTTACCCCAAAACCTGAATAATGTGAATCAAATCTGCATTCACAGCTATCTTGAAATAAGTCTGAAATAATGTGGCGAAAGTCACTGTAATTACTCCAGGTTTGTGCTACTGTCACAGCATTCATGATGTGTAAGTTTTAGACCAATTTACCCCATCATCAAGGACAAGGCCAAGCTTTTAGAGAAAATTCCTCTTTCCTCTATTATGTATGTAAAATAAAGATTAATTATGTATGTAGATTCATCCTACTCAGAGCTGACTGAGTTATAATTTATTTTCCTACTCACATAAAGATTGGGTCAAATTCACCTGCATTTTTGTGGAGTCACATGGCTATAACTGAGAAGAGAAGTTGGCCCAGCAGGCAACTTAGAGCAATGACATCCCAATTTGGCCTGCTTATGCTACAGCTGCACCGCAGCTGCTTGAAAGACACCAAACAGTCTCTTAGTCAGCTAATTTATACTTTTTTTTCCTATTGACTTAAATAGAGCCAATTTTATATAGTAAAACTTTGTCCTCGCTGTGCAAAAGAGTACAGCTTAGAGCCCTGGCCTGCTGCCAAGAGAGAGAAGACTCATTAGCGGGGCTGCAGCCTCGACCTAATTCAACTTCTGGACCAGCCTCACATCCCCGAACAGCATTGCCCTGCACCCTGCATATGGCCCCACTCCAGTGAGCACAGCCCGAGCTACCTCTACCCTGGGCTCCAGAGTCATGCACCAGGGCCTCCAAGAGGAGGCTCAAGGTTGTTGCATTCAAAGTATCCAGCTTCAAAGTTTCAGTCAGGGCTGTTTCTGAATTGATTTATGCCTTGTATATATTTGCATTCATGTAATGGCATCTGTGTATTTTCTGTCTTTGATTAAGCATAATTAGCAGATTAATTCATGTATGACAATATTATTGTTTAGCTTTGAAGCCTATGATTGTGGTAGTCCTCATATGCATTTAATCTTCAGTACTCTCTAAAATATATCAGTAATAGCTAGGAATGGTTCATTTTTCTCACAGAGGTCTGTCTTCAAGTGTTTTTTTTTTTATCTTAGTGTGAGATTGGAAAAAATCCAGGGTATTTGTTGTTAATTACAATTCTAACTTATTTGAATTTTGCATCAGTCTTCCTTTTACTGCTATTTCTTTCCTGTATTTTTCAAGAAAAACAAATTTTGGTGGACCTCTAAGACATGGTCTTCGTTATCTGAAAGTCAGGTTCTGCTCTTTGTGCACAGATGATATAACTAGGATGCATTAGGACAAGAGTAGCACTACTGCCATCTGCTACATTTTTAATGAAAATAGCAAGCTGGTCACACATACTTAAATGTACTTCCTTTATTGAATGCGATAGCTTCAAGCTCCAACCCCCATTTTTGCCTCAGAGAGGGATTTTTCAGATATGCTGACCTCTAAAGTGTCTTTCACAAACTCTGGTGAGACTCAGTTGCTGAAAAGTGATTGGCTCTGTTTCATCCCACCAGAGGCACTGAATTCAGGATTGGGAACCCTCGACCTGGGATTAAACATCTGCCCTTCCTTTGTGGATGTGGGCCCTTGGGCTTTCCAGGGGAGTTTTTGTTTTCATGGTCAACTTAGATAGCTATTTGTGTCTGACACTCCAGAAAATTGATGGCATGATGGGATCATTTCTTACTCTGTACCCAAACCAGCAGTCCCCCACAACAGTTCATTTTCTTCACTTAGATTTATAAAACCATGAGTTCTACATTGGGCGATGACACACATGATTAATAATAAATTCCAGAGATTTCTTAAAAACAGTGTGAATGCTGAAAATATTAATAGATTTACACCAGCACTTTGATTCACTCTGTATGGTTTACTTTAGGCTTCCTCCTTACATTGTCTAGAGAAAGTCACTAGCAAAAACAAAAAGTAAGACTTTATTTGTGCTGCCCTAGAGCATGTCACATGCAAAGATTGTACCTCCACAGTTGTGAGTATAAGAATGAAAGGAGGAGTGGCATAGGTCTTCCACATGTTGTTTGAGACTTTATCTGGAATGCTATTTGAATGGCAAAAAAAATACATATCGAAGAATACGTTATTTTCTCTGTCTAATCATATTATTTCCTGTCACTTAACTAGCTTCATTTAGCTACATGTTCTATTTTTGCTGAGAAGCTTTCTAATTGAAACTCACATCATTCCATGTAATTTTTAAAGATGATGGCTGTTATTTTGGTGAATGAAACATAATGGTATACGCTCAAATTTTATGGTGTGGTAATGCTAGATTTCATTGACAAAAGACTTAACTTTATCGGAAATAACTTCTACAGTTACAAGGAAAATGCAAGTAATGGGATTCTGAGAGATTTGAATCATCAGCTATGCAGCACTTACTGTCATTCAATAGGAGAGCAGGTAGAGGATGTGGAGGTAGTTACATGCGCAAGGTAGTTTAGCAAAGAATTTTTTACTATGATATTAACCATGCCGTGCAGGCCATGTCACCACACACAATAGAGAGTACGACAAGTTTTCATTATAAAAGACATTTTCGCCCTGTCTTGTGGCTGGTGGTTTCCTACATACATAAAGTTAGCCTGGTAGCTAAATGGGAGCTCCATCCATTCAAGCTAGAGCAAAGCCCATGGATGGTATTGACATAGCACTTGTTTTGTGGGAACTCAGAAAGCGTGGACTAAGGCTGCATATGTCATCCAGTTAAAGAACATTTCGGTCTGGGATCCAAGAATGATCGCAAACACAGCTACAGGTTTGCTAAGAAAAAAGCCAGCCTTTAAAGTATTTTCACTGTTTCTTTAGGCATATATCAGTGAGTGATTTATCATAAGGCTAAGCTGATGGTTTTACAAACTGGTGATAAATCAGCACCCAACGTATTTTTTATTGCTTAACTTCATCCACTCCAATGTCCAACTGGAACTCTGGCCACATTCTTCCTCAAGCAAGTAAGATATGAAACAGAAGAACCAGGATAATACAAAAACCTCAGGTCTCAATTCAGATGCCCACACGTTTGAAGCTAGAGACTTTTGAGACACCACAGAGTATCCAAAACAGCCATACAGGGCTTTCAAATACGGAACATGACTCATAGGAAACTCATACCCTCTTGGGATGGTAGCTGGAGGCCAGGAGGTGCATCTCAAACAGCTTCAAACTGACCCAATGACCATGAGGGGCATCAGTACAGGCAGCACCTAATAGTTATTTTCCTGTCTAATAGAGCATCCCTAGCGGTTAACAGTAGACCATTGAAAATGCTACCAAATGTAGCTGAAACATCACAGAGGGGATACAGGATTTCTTGCTGTAGACCAGTATAGAAATACGTATTTAAAAATAAATAAAAATAAAAACCAAGTATTTCTTACCTAGACCAGTACAAAAATGAATGAGTCTAGATCAGCATTTTCTTGAGAGAAGGTTAGTTCTCAGGAGAGGTTGAAGACATCTTCCTCTGCCACTTCATCCTGGGAGGAATGCAGTACCTTCAGACAGCACCAGTTTTGGGTCATCCTAAGAGAGGCAGTGATTCCCACCTGATTCATGGACTCATCCCCGGAGTGGAGGCGGGAGACTCCGTGGCAAGGTAAACTGGCAGGTGGAGATGAGGTAGCCTTCAGGGGGCATTCCAACTAGCAAGTCAGAGCTGCGAGCTTCTCTGAGGCATGTGCAGCAAGACGCTGTGCTTTTCACTACGTGCCCTTCACACGGCTTCACTTGCTCTTTTAGCAAGTGAGTGACAATCACTCATCCCTTTCCCCCGTCTTGCTTTTTCAGCAATCCCATTCTTTCCTGTTGTACCAAAGCTGCAAAGACTGCAAATGGAATGTGTTAATTTACTGGCCATCTTATTTACAGACTCAGCACAGAAAAGCTAGTGCAAACTAGCTTTGGTTTTTTTGTTTGTTTGTTTGTTTTTTTAAACTATCACTCATGAACATTGATGCTGCAAGCTGTCTCTTACAGGCGGGAAACACTGACATATGTAACCAGCTGTAATCTGCGTGGCTAGTTTGTATAGTACAAAAAAAGAGCTTCAAATAGCAATATTCGACAACCATCTATGTTTATGAACCCTTTCTTGCTAGGTGTGACTCTGTTCCCCTTAAATGTTGACAGACAAAAATTATTGCAATAATAGAGAAGATTGGTCTTCTACCTGAAGGGGATTATTTTCTTTTTAAACCACTGCTGTTAGCCTGACTGGCTTCAGTTTTGCAGTTAATGTGGGTCACAGTGTTTATCTTTGGCTTTCAACACTGCTGTCTTTATTTACAGAGTTCATAGCTGTTTTCAAATTGTTGAACTACGTTGGAAGCTCACATTCTGCCATGCACCCATTTCCTATGCTACTTAACCTTTGAAGGTGAGTCAGGAGGGGCCTTAGGCTGAGCCTGCCGGTAACGGCTGGCATATTCAAGATATTCTCTGGCACAACCCCATTCCTCCTGCCACAACCCCAAATATGACACTGCCGAGGTAGCTGTAGCGAGTGGAATCCCACTCCAGATACAGTCACCTAAATTTAAACAACTACAACGTAGATGTTTGCTATGAACACGGTGCCTAAGCTTTCTGTATAGCTTATGGAGAGACCTAGGACTCAATTCAGTTGCCTAAACATCAGAGTTTATATTTGAGGTACAACACTTGCATGGGGCTAGCTGGTATGGCACAGGACCTATGGGAGACCTTTTGAAATAGTGTTTAGAAGCCTGATGGGATAACCTGGATCTCAAACAGCAATAGATGCTTTAGATCTCTACCAACTCCTAAAGGAGGCTTTGATTGACATCTTATTCCCACTCCTTCACCGAGGCCGAAGACACGTTCAAGTGTTTGAATGTGAAAACCATCCAAGTTTACTAGTGAGGAAGCAGATAAAATGAACACTTAAAAAAACTCAGTGCAGAGATGAAATACAATTTTAGTGTTGACAGTTCTTGTCATTTTATTATTGTTATTACAATACTCAATATTTTTCAAAAGCTAATAAAGAAAGAAAGAAAATGAATTATGTGTCCATGAAACACATGGTAAAATAGAACAGTGTGAAGAGATCACCAGGCTTTGTAGGTCTCCATGGCACAGTGCAGAACTAGCTAGCATGCCAGCATTCTAGCATCATCACGACAACAGATCTGCTACTGGTCATTAACCTGGGGATCTCCACTCCACTGTGCATCGCTTCTTGTAGACTTACCCTAAAAAACTCCCTGCATTAAGGTTTATGATCTCATGATCTAAGAAGGAAGTGGAAGCTACTCTATTTTTTATTGCTTGGGCTTAGCAATATTTTGAACATTTGCCTGAAAGTCTTTACATCCATTATGTCCTTAAGCTCAATGAATTTGAATTGCAACTGTGGAAATCCAGACAGACCTTGAATGAATTAAAAATGAGCAAGAATTCAGCACATACTTCCATTTATTAGTGCTTTCCATTAGTGTTCTAAGTGCACGTTTAAAAAATCCTCTAGACTTTTGAAAGATTTCTGCATAAATTGGGGGATAACAGCAATCATTGTAAAGGGTTTGACAAAGCTATTAGCCTTTATCCATATAAATGTGAAGCCCATGTTTATAACTAACAAAGACAAATCACAGGCACAGCACAGATTCTACATCCCTCACTACTAGACATGCATATTAGCATCTAGAGCACCTAGGGCACAGCCTAGACATAGGCACCTAATGCCATTTGAGATAGGCTAGAATATCCAGGACAGCAACATGGGGGATAGCTAACATTGTACTGGATATAGAGACCTTCTCCCTTCTGGAGAGGCAACTGGAAGCCAAAGGAGACAAGCTGGAAAGAAAAAATCGCAGGAGTCAAACTCAGTCCTGAGGCTGCCAGCTGACCAACAGCTTCATTATAGTTCAAATCTAAAAATTTCTTGCAAGGAGGTTTTTATCTTCTGAGAACATCTAGTTTTGATTTCAGAGAGGTAACTGACAGGCCTTAAACTACTGATGATACTTATTTCTCTGTTCTGTTTTTTCTTTTCTCAGGTTATAGAGGGAAGCCTTGACTGAGTAGTCATTAAGGACTTGGTCCTTATTCCTATAAATTGCTGTGTATTCTGGCCGCAGTCCAGAGAAGCACTTAGGCACATGCTAAAGTTTTGCATTTCCTTCGCAGGCATGGCAACATGCCATGAACGATTTTATGTGCACTATGTACCTGTACGCTACCCTAGAAAGAGTAAACCACTTTAAACCCACATCCCTGAGCTGCAGCCAGGGAGCAATCATCACTGCTCCAAGTAGGGGAAGATTTAAAACTACCCTAAGCTTCTTCACATTCCTCTGATTCCAAAGGTGTTTGGGTACCACTGTGATCCTCAAAGAAAAAAAAAATTATAAAAAAACAGACTTGCACAACTGTGAACCAACACCAAATCCCGTTTTCCATCAGTTGCTACAACAGCTAACAATTGCTGAAGAACTTGAGGATAAATAAAAGATGCCCGAGGATAACAGAATTTTTCTATTCAACTCAGGGCTTCACATGTGTTGCAAATGCCCTCAAATAACTAGCTTTTTTAAGGCTTTAAGGCTGCTTTACGGCTACTTGATACCTTTGAGGCATCTCAGAGTAATCTTGTACAAAAGACTCAATTCTGGAAATGAGCTGATAGATTATTTTGTGTACTGTCATAACTCATGCCCCCAAAAGACAGATATGTAGCTAAAGCTAGAATTGTATCTTAAAGTTTTAGGAATCTGGCTCCATGTCAAACATCTAGCTGACTCTTAAAGGGAATAAACCACTTTAAAAATCTTACAAGTAGTCTGTGCTTTGTGGCTGCAGCTTGTGAACTGGTAATGGACATTCATAATTTCTTTCTTTGTAATTTTGAGCAGCAATAGCCATACTTAAACTGCCAAAGCCTGTCCGCTCTTCCTGTCAATGCAAGGCAATGTATTGGTATCCAGCATGATTGATACTAATTCTAGGATGGATTGTTCTCCCCTAGGATAAAATTCAAGACAGAGACTTAAGCAAAAGGAACCTCTGAGGATTTTTTTGCACAGTTTCCTAACTTTCCTTATTTGCCCTTAACTATGGAACAGACTGTGGCTTAACTCTCAGAGACATATTCATATCAGAGTCACGTGCTGTTAAGGATGGACATACTGGGTCTCACTAAATACATATTTAGTCCAGTGTACTGTCATAAACCATGGCCAAAAGCCATAGCCCGGGGAAGAGCATATAAACATAGAGGTAGTACTTATTACACTTCCCTCATGTACTCCAGTCATTTGAGGCTCAGAGACTTCCTAAGCCACATGTTTGTGTCAAATTAGTGGCTCTCAATAGTTCTCTCCTCCGTGAACTCATCTATTCTTCTCTTGGACCTAGATACACTTTCAGCACCCATAGTATCCCTTGGCAAGGAGTTCCACCAGAGCTTGTGTGACGTACCACCTCTGTTCAGACCTACCTCCTGTTTGATTTCCCTGTCTTTAGGCATAGCTCTTCACCCCTTGGCAGCGCAATCCCAATAGTACAGAGGGCTCTCTATTGATTTCTGGGAAGAAAGAATGAAGTTGCAAGTCTGGCCACCTATTAGTCGAAGCCATGCATGTACATCAGAGGAAAAATATTCATGCATCTGTTCAGCTCACAGTTTAGTTGAAATGAAAAAATATAGAGCATTTTCACTAGTTCCCAATGAATCTCATCAACAATTCCATAGATTCACTGTCTCAGTCAAGTGCAAGTAGAAATAGAAAGGACTCTATGCACAAAAGAAAAGGATTGTTCTTTGTCTAGTTTGAAGGGAGACAACTGTGTGTTTGCAATTAATTATTAGTTTTGAGCAATACAGATATGCCTGCTGATCATATAGACTGGAAAACAACATTTTCAACTTCTGTTCATGCTGTCTTTGATGTTTTCCCAAAGAGAAGGTAGACAGAAAAGGATGAAGAAATGTTGTGTTTCTAGGTAGTCTCCTTTTATTATCTGAAATATTTTTAAAGAAGGATGTTCATGGTATAGCAGTAGCTTGCTAATCAGCGACTCAGACACTAGATAGCAGGGTAACGTTTGTAAGGGCACAAGCACACAGGCTGATCACTTCATGAGCAGTGGGAATTTTAGCATCCCGTTAGAACTAATGTTAGCACTACTGGCAACCTGCAAAATGCTGTTATAAATTTCCCAGATGGACTGCATTTCAACAGATGTAAGATATAAATCTTGTACTGAGATAAAATAACCTACAAAAATAGTTTAATCTTGTAGGAGACACTAAAGTAAATTCACCATCCTTCTGCTACCCTGACTAATGGATCAGCAAAACCGGGACAGGCTGGTTCATAACTAAATCCTTCTTTTCATCCAGTCCTACCTCACATAGGACTGGATACGGAACAAGTTTTTCAAAGAGGAATCTTATCCTGCATTCATTTTGGTAAAGTTCCAAATCTGACATTTCTAGCAGAGCACCTAACTACAGCTGATGGTTCTTCAGTGCCATCAATCCAGCCAGCTCAGCAAGCACCGAGAAGAGCTAAGCAAGATGTTTTCACAAATATCTGAACTTAGAGCTCACTGTGCTTTGGCCACCAGTCTCTTTGTAAAACACATTTTACAAAGGGGGAAAAATTAATTCGAAAATCATCTTGATATATGATAAAGAGCCTAAAAAAGAGAATTTCATTCGCTAGAGGAAGTGTAAACAGCAGCGATCTCTTGGCTGAACTGTTTTCCAAGATGCTACAACTGAAAGCGTAGCTGTAGATAAACTGTATCAGATATTGTCAGAGCCTCTGACTTGGAAATGATACAATGAGGTGATAGAGACGCAAGGCAGATGAATCAAGCCGAGCATGACCTCTTTTGTTACAGTTTAGCACAGTGATAAAAGCAGTAACTGATACACCCGCGTTACCTAACTAAGAATACTTTAAGAGTTATTTGCAGGTAAAACTGCTAACTAGGTAACCGGGCCAAACAGAATTATTCCTCTCTCTGCTTTATCAATGTTTCTCTGTTGATACTTTTCAGTCCTCTTTACAAAAAAGCTATAAAAGGAAACAGATGCTTTGCATACTCATTCTTAATGAGCACTCGCAAGTATACTTTCCAGTTCCTCTCCTTCTCCTCTTTAGTATTCTGTGACAACACTTCCTTTCAGCGGTATGAATGATTGATGTTGGCATTAGTACCTTAATTTATTAGGACATTTTAGTAATGAAAATATATCTATGCTTTTCCTGACATTGTAAAATGCCAGTTCAGAAGCTGTCATTTTTTGAATGCAAAGCAAGATAGTTAGATGTGATTGACCACCAAATTATACTAGGAAAAAATATGTTCCGATAAAGGTAACTACTGAAGAAAAAAGTAACTAAAACATACCTATATATGCAGGTGGAAAAAAGTTGTGTAAATTATTTGATAATGTAGATAGTGTTTGATGCTTGGCACCACTACTTGCTGTAGCAGCAGAGTGATATGACAGCCCCTGGAGAACATCCAACTAATTATTTTATCTTCTTTTTCTCTGTACTTTTTCTTCTGTTGCAAAGTACGGACAGAAAAGTGGCATTCCAAACTCCAGGTGCTGTCAGAAATATCAGTGCAAAACACATGTGAAAACCCCTTCATACGAGGGTGAAGGATCTTTGACCCTGAGAAATGCAGAATTTCAAACCATGGATTCAGACGAGTACAGCTACAGAAAGATGTGCTCTATGTTAGCATGACCATTCCAAATGACTTTTCAGGGTGGAAAGTCTCTTTCCTTTGCATTTTTTTTAACAAAAATCCCTTTAGCTACACGAACTTGTAGGTACAGGCCCCTTTAGGCTAAGTGCTGTTCAAATGCAGTGTAATAGACGGCCTCTCCTTCATCGGGTTTATGTATGTACAACAGTAATTCAGAGTGTGTGAGAAGCAAACAGGAAAAGAGAAGTGAAGTGGGGACAGCCACAAGCTTTGACACTACATAAGTGAGATCTGTTCAAGGGTTTGTCTTACCGCAGGGGGGAAAGGCACATTAGAAGCAAAGCTTGCAAATGCTTGAAGGTTTTTATTTGTGTGAAACTCAGCTGTGAGCCAGGTGGAAAGAACTGGGGTGCAGACAGGAACTTAAAAGCCTGCTCTGCCTCAGAGAGTTACACCCTTGTGCAGGAGCTACAACGAGCTGTATTTGGTTTTCTTTCATTCAGTTCTCACTGTAAAATAATATATTTTTGGTGCTGCAAATACTCCCAAAGGAAAGTTTTCCAATAAAACCTGGGATTTTGGAGGGGGAGGGGGCAATTATTTAGAAAAAACTCTGATGGAAAAAGGTTTAAAAAAAAAGCTAACTGTAATTATGCCAAGCCATAAAATTTACTGATGGAGTAACTTTAAGGAGTATAAAAAAATACAAAGTAAGAAAGGAAGAATAAAGAAGGGGAAAAAACACAAAGTAAGTGAAACAAAGCAAATACACCAGATCTTACCCATAATTCTTTGCAGAAAGGGCTCAGCAATCTATTCAAATCTATCAGATAAATCTATGTACGTTCATATGTACTCTATCTAAGTAACAGACATGCATAACGAATAAAAATAAATGCAGCATCTTTATGTTTTTATTTGGATTGATCAAGCTTGGGTGATAGTGAGTGTGCCAGGTGAGTCAAGTCCGTCAACAGATGCCTTAATTTTAGTCCTCTGCTTGGGCTGATGCTACAGCCAGTTAATGGTCATATTTGGACAGAGCAAAGCCGAACAATTTGCACACACAGTTTCAGATCCACTCACTCCCTCTTGCTGTACATATTCTCTACAGTTATTCCATTTTGATCGCCTTTTCTCCAGTATAAATTGCTTTGGCAGCTTCCTTTCCATTTACACTGAGGTAGATACTTTAAATCATTTCTTGCAAGTGGCTGATCTTTGCAGGGAAATCAGAGTAGGAGATATCGTTTCTGCTGAGTAGAGGGCAGAAAGTCTCCAAAGGAGAGTTCACAGCTCTTCACAAAAATGGAGGAAGCTCACACAAATTCCCCAAGTTTTCTGGTTGGTGGAATGTAACAGGAAACCACAAACAGATCCACCTCACTTGCTTCATGTGTAACTGAGGAAGCAGGAATTCAGACCCTGCCATTCGTTGCAGTCTGACCACTGCTGACCTCACAGCACTCAAAACAGTCAGCCCATTGCAGCTCTTCTGAGGTTTCTCAACAGGTACCTCTCCTAACATAGCTTGTGCATCCTGACAAATAGAAATGGAAGACTCGTCAAGCCTCCTCTGGCTTATAAAGAGGAGTCTGTTTCCAGATCTCTCAAACCAGTGCTAAATTTAGCTTGAAAAAAAGCAAAAAATTAAAAAAAAAAAAAGAGAGATTGAGAGAGAGAGAGAGAAATCAAATATTTGCTTTGGATTGTTTAATTTCCTGTTACAACTGGGTCAACCGCTATCACTTGTTTGCCGCTAACAGAACATACTGTTTTCTGTTGTGCATAACGCTGAAGGAAAATCATAGCACATAAGATTTGGTTACAGTTATGAACCATTACTTTTCAATAGAACTAGAACATACAGCTAAAATCTAGGGCTATTGTTAGAGACAAGTGAGAATTTAAACTAATCTTGATGCAATAAAGGCACTTAGATATGAGGTACCTAAGGTGAATTGAAGGTCAGATCCTGAGAAGGAAAATCCGGATGCAAATAAAAGTGCCCCACACTCTCATAACTCTACCCAAAAATATTCTCCAAATTCCCCCCTAGAAGTTTTTACAGCCATTAGACTCTTTGCCTCCTGATTCGAAACATCTCTGCATCCTGCTTGACTAGAAATGGCCCAGGCTCAGCAGCAGTCAGACACTCAGCTCCTGCTTAGCACTTTTAGGAACCAGAAACTAAACAAGGTGATATCTAAGCCTGCTGGAGGAAATCAATCCAGCAAGCTTGCTTAGATCATGAGTAACACATAAAAGGATCAAACTTCTTTCAAACGCAGTGAGAGATGCTCTCATTTTTAAATGAAATGAATTTTTATGCTCTGAGGATGAGAGGATTCCTGACTCAAGGTAATGGCCACCATTACCCTTACTTTATCATGAGGCCAATGGCAAGAGCATTTGCACAGCAAGTGGGAGATTTGGTCTCTGGGTCCAATCAGCCTAAGAAGTGAAACCCACATATCACCTTCTCTGACCTTCCACTAACTGGGAAAGTGCCAGTTCGAATTCCCTAAACCTGCAGAGAAAAGTGAAGCTGAGCTACCTGCTTCCTAGTTCCCTAAAAGCAGTATGTGGTAAGTCACCAGGGGAGGTCTCTTCATACAAGCCAGCAAATGTTGGGGTACTGTACCTAACTCTCCCATACGCCCCTAACCCTTGGCCTCTGAGTCCACTCCTAGATATAGGTACCCAAAAATGAAGCGGGGCACCGCTTAAAAGCCTGTGTGTCCTCCCTGACACGAGGAGGTTTCTGTGGTACCTAACTGCTTTATTACTTGAGAGAACTTCCTCTCAGCAGTTGTTTCCAGTTATTGTAGCTCATCTGACTTTACACGCTCACTATCATACAGTCTAAAACAGCATGGAAATTATTTTCGACCTTGTCTTAACTTCTGATAGGCAGATAACCTACAACTATCAGTGCCATCCAGGCAACATTTAAAGAAAGCACACATTTTCTCTGCATTCATTTGGAAAGTTTTATTTTAATGCCTAAAGACTGATTAAGTGTAAGTACTACTAGAGACATTCATTATATAGGTCTTCAATAGATGAAAGCTGCTGAAGGTCTGAAATATGTTAGCTATAAAGAGACCTGGTTAGATGGATAAAATGATAGTGTTGCTTTACTTAGCAGCTTGAAAATCTAAATGATGAAGACAGATTTCAAGATTTCCTTAGCTGAAAGCTAAGCAAAGATAAATTTGCATACATGAATCTATTTTTTTCTGAACAGAGTGGTCCAATTCTCTGTAATTCCCTTAAATCTATATAATAAATATATCTTGTTATACTAATATTATGACTGACTGTTTTTATAAAGCTACGTGCTTCTTCGCAAGCTCATTCCGATTACTCAGAATGAAGTATGATCAGTTATGAGCCGTGTTTTTCAAATCCGTTGTGTGCTTTCAAAACAGTGTGCGGGTGGCTGACATGTCCACTTAATACTTCACTTACAAGCTTCCTATTCCACTGCATTCTAAGTAGTATTTGATTATTATATGTTTCATTAAAATGGTGAATAACGTAACGCTGTTAGAACAAATTGTCCTTCATCAAGGGTATCATCTAACGGAAAGTGATGTTGCAGTCATATTTTTCATTAGGCCTATTCCAATGTTATCTCTTCTTTTTCTTGACTAGAGTGGAAATTTTTTAGTCAGTCAGTTCGTGTCATTAGTTAGTTCTGTAAGTCACATAACCCTTTTGCCCTCAAAAAAACCCTATTATTACTTCATGCCTCTGTTCCCATAGTACACAAGGCCTCTGTTGAGACCGGAGTCTCCTTGCCCTAGGCTACATGCCAACATATAACAAGAACCTCAGAGAACCTGACCCAAAGGGGGTCTGTGTCTATGCCTGGGTTGCTATGTAGGAAATGATCCAAAATGCACGGGCTCTGAGAGCACAATAAGAGCACAGCAGTTTAGAGCACTCTGGTAGGATCAGGGGGCTCCATCCTTGCTTCTGAGGTCACTTCTACACTTCCTCGGGTGAAGCTGAACACTCCCTGCAGTTCCTTTCTGGAAGGTGGCATGTATACCCTGGTGCCCGGCTGGCCCTCGGCATGTCGCCCAGGAGCTCAGGAGTCAGTCCAAGGCATCTTGGACAGGGCATGTGCAGGCTAACTCCTACCATGCCTCACTTTCATCCAACTCCGTTCCTGGATCTGACCCAAAATCTTTGCCTCAAAGAGCTCACAGTATAAAACAATAAATCATACAAATAAAAGAAAGGTGGAGTGACTTACACAAGGTCACTGAGCAGGCTAGTTGTTGAAGCAGTGATGAAGCCCTTGTCACCTGACTCCCAGCCCTGTTTGGCATACATTTACCAGGAGGTTAGGAGGCCTGTAGGCCACCCGTAGTACCATGCAATGAATGCAATAGGCGTAATTCCACTTAATATGACATAATTTCAGCTTCACAGCCTCCTCCAGCCTCCACCCCCAGGCAGGAAATCAGCCACCTGGTATGTCCCAGGCCTTCCTAAGTAATCCAGACAACATTGGTTGTAGATAAACAAGTTGACACCTGCTTTCAACGAATTCTTGAAATCTGTTCTTCATGGGTGTTTCCAGTAAAGCAGCTTAGAGCTTGAGTACAAGCAATACTCTGCTAGAAAAGTGCTGACAAACAAAACTAAATTGGATTTAGTTTAAATTGAATTACCTTTGAATAGGTATTCATAAATAACTGCTTTTGCCTGTTTGCTTTTTGTCAACACCTTGCATGTTACTATTTCTTTAGGAAGTCAACAGGGTGCAGAAAGGGATATAAACAGACTGTCAAACTCAGTTTGTGCAGGCCAAAGGAGCAGAAAAACCTTTCTTTTTGCCATATTCATACAAATCTTTCCACTATTCTAAATGTCACTGATGCTGTAATGAGAAATGATTCAATACAGTGGAACATCCTATTTCATGCTGTTTGATTTCTCCTGTGTGGTATTTTTGCTACAGATTAGCACCTTAGAAAAGCGACTGGAGTGGTATGGTTTGTTAGTTCAACAGACAAAATGTGTCCCTATTCAACACCTCAGCTACTAGAGCTATTGATTACTGGAAAACAAATCAAATCACCTGCTTTATTTACATAACATTGACAGTAAAGTATGTGATGGGCCACCAAGTAAGAGGTCTGAGATCAATACCCTGCTCAAACAGCATTTTCTGCTCCACAGTAGGGAAGATCTGTGGAAGGGGAAGTGACGTCGCAGTTGCACATCTCTGTATACGAGCAGTAAGGAAGGCAGCAGTGAGGCTCCCCAGTTCATTAAAAAAAACTTTTGCAGTCAGTATGGATATGGACTGTACCAGTTTGGGACCATCTATCTGTGGCAGCTGCCGAAGATTTTCCTTGAGAGACTTGTGCCTTCCACCTTGCTACTTGCCCGCGTGCTAGGTTGCCTCAGGACATGAAAAGCATTTCCTACAAAAAGAAAAAAAAACACAATTCAGGTGAAATATGACACAGATTTCATTACTTTGGCTACTCTAAACTGAAAAGAAAAACATATGAAAAAGATTTATTAAAGCTCATGGCCACACTATGGGACCTGTGTGCAAGCCACCCTCCACACCTATAGACCTACAGAGGAATTTTCGGATATGTTCATTTCAAGACTATTAATAAACTGTTGAATGCATTGGAAGTTATGGGCTGTGGCATAACCACTGTTAGATAGGCTTTTCTTTATGCTGTATCAAAACTGGCTTCTCTGTTTCTCCCTCTTGCATCTTTTAAAAAGACCGTATAGACAAGATGCAAACAGAGAGTAGGCAGGTCACCTTAGAAAAGTCTAAAATGAAGACACATAGAGTGTGTGTGAGCTACAATAACTTTCAGGTTACTGAGGAAAATCCAGCTAGCATTTAAATTACAGAAAGTGTTGCATTTTTAGAGGATAATGGACCATCACTGTTGCTGTCTAAATATAGATTTAGAAAATAAGCTGTCCTGTCTGGCTAGCCTACAGAACAGAAGACCCAGGAGACAAGACTATTCTATATTATTCTGGGAACAACATTTGCCTTGTTACCCACACTCCCCTTCATCTGCAATGAGTATAAATTCACTACAAATCACTACAAATTGAGTATCTTCACATGGTAAATTCAAGTTTTCCTCATAATCCACTACTTCAGAATCAAATAAAACAGTCTTACAAAGTGGTGGTTTTATATGGATCTCAAAAATCTTAGAAAAACAGCTTAATTTTTGGAAAGTTCAAGGAGTCCATGACATAACCACTGTTACACAGCTGTCTCCTTATGCCGCAAAATAGTCCCAATATCATTCCCTGCACCTAGTACAAAAAGGCACGGTTATAGGGCTGTTCACAGTCCTCCCACACCCGCATCTGATACATTTTCTCTGCAGGAGGGCTGTGATGCTCATTAAAGTACAATAAATACTTGTGGAGTGCCTGTTGTGTACAGTGAGCATCTGGCCAGACCCTGGGAGAGGAGTGATGCATTCTTGCTGCATGCAGACATTGATGGCGGGAAGGTCACACTTCCAAGCTGTTGGCACTGCATATTGTTGAGAGCGTTTTCAATGGAAACACTGTTATTAACAACATCTTTTCTCCACCCATCTTTATTTCTTATGACTCAATAGATTTGGCAGCAAAATGGGGGAATTCCACTGCTCACATATTTGAAATGGTAAGAGAGACGCTGTTTTCAAATGACCTTTTTGTGATACATTTTGAGAAGTTTGCCTTATGCTTTAGTGCAGAGCTTGCCTTTTTTTTGAAAATTATATCCACGTATTCCGAATTTTTAAGGAAAATTCTTCTTAGTGCAGTTGCTTTAAAAATCCCTGTCCTAACTAGTTTGTTAGCAAATCTATGCATCAGCATCGGTAGATATTTTTCTCCAATGATGTTTGAACATCATTCAATTTACCAACTTAATATTAAGTAAAAGATAGCAGGGCAGGAACTGTGAAATGAGACTAGTGCACGAAATGGACAATTACAGTTTCCGCACAGTAGATAATATCATTGTAAATGAGGGACATCTGTATCCCAGGTTACCTTGCCATCCATCTCCAAGGCAGAAAAATATTTCTTGAATCAGGCCTCAAAAAGGACATTTCCAGTGAAGAATAGCCCAATATTAATGAAGAAACTTGTCTCAAGCAAAAAGCATACTTCATTTTTCATAAACTGTAGATATCCATCCTCTTAAAAATGTATGTAACATTTATTTTTAAAAGCCTGTGATTGCCACCTTTAAGATTCCTTTGTCAGCTGAGCTGACAACACAAATAAAAGTTACGAAAAAATCTAGCTATGTGCAATGTCCTTTTCCTATACATTAGTCTCCGGTATTTGTACTATTTTAATGGACTGCACAGTTTATAGAAAGTTCCAAGTTGGGATCCCAGAGAAGACACATTATTGTTGTTACACATAGTCTTCACTTAACCCAGTGAGGCAGAGGTCCTGTATCCAAAAGGCATTTCACAATTCTTCTTGTAAAAGCTGTACCAAAATTGTCATGCTGCACCCTCAGTCATTAATAAAACTTCCTCTCAGACTTGCTGTTAAATCAGTGCCCTGAATGTGCGTGTGGTTAACTGTGCTCATTTAGATAATGACACAGTTCCCTGCAGATATTGGCAACCTAATGCCATAGCAGAATGAGATGTAATTGTGTGGCTGGTAAACATGCAATGCCCTCTTATAACAAAAACACAGGCATTTGAGAAGCACAGTAGCAACTCACCTTTGATGCTTTTGTTTGAAATTCTGTCATCACGCCCCCACTAAAGACAGGGTATGAAAATGTGGTGTGGTACTGAAAGTATTTGAAATTGCATGCGATCTGCTAGAATACATTGGTTTGTTTAGCAGAGCATACTTTGCTAGAATAACTGAGTCCATAGAACTGAAATTAAATGTAACTCATGACCAGTGTAACTCATTATGGTAGCAGAATTTCATCAGAAATATTAATAGAGATATCTCATTTTTTTAGAATATTTTTCTCATAAAATAAGAATAGACCACAGTTTGTGTTTTCTTTAATCTAGTTTACACTGAGATGATATTATTTGGCATAGCAGAGTGCAATCCAGAGAAAAAAAAGAAAAAACATACACTACCACACACCGCAACCCAAAGTTGCTGAAATACTCTCATCTAGATACTAGAAACTGCACAAAGGATACTTTTAAAGATCTTATTTTCTTGGCTCCTCTCCTCCATCATAAACTTAGTAATACCAATTTAGGCAACTAGCAACTGATCCTGATCATGTAATTTCATGTAGCAAATACCAATGTAAGGAAAAGAGGAGAATAGCTGGCATTTTGCTTACCTCCAGTCGCACAGTTTTGCAAGAATGTAATGCAGTTATTTCCCATGAATCATATTGCCACATTTTGAGAGGTTTGTGAAAGCATTCTTTCCCTCCTTCTCACTTTTAAATAACTGTATATACACACACACCTATATGCACATATATATATTATATATGAGCTATATATATATATTGTTCACATAAATGTAAATGTCAGAATTATAAATATTCTAAAACTTATAATATTGTCAAGTTTTGTAGTGTGGTCAAAACTGTAGCCACTCAGACAGAAGTTTTGCAATTTACGCATCCATCCCAAGTTCCTTTCTTTGCAAAAAAAAAAAAAAAAAAGTATTGCTTTTGCTACAAGGGGATCTCTGTGTTGTTTTGTGGAAATGACAAGTGGGGAATAAACAGAAAAAGAATAAAGTCTTCAAAATAATCAACATGCTGACTTACTTGACACAACATGGGGAAGTTTCGCCTGAATGGAATCACAGTACAGAGAATCACAGAATCACAGAATGGCTGAGGTTGGAAGAGACCTCTGGAGATCATCTAGTCCAACCTCCCTGCTCAAGCAGGGTCACCTAGAGCACATTGCTCAGAACTGTGTCCAGTTGGTTTTGGTTTTTCCTCATGTTCAGATGGAACTTCCTGCGGTTCAGTTTGTGCCCGTTGCCTCTCGTTCCGTAGCTTGGGCACCACCAAGAGTCTGGCCCCATCCTGTTTACGCCCTCCCTTCAGATACTTATACACATTGATCTGATCCCCTCTCAGTCTTCTCTTCTCCAGGCTAAACAGGCCCAGCTCCCTCAGCCTTTCTTCATAGGAGAGATGCTCCAGTCCCCTCATCATCTTGGTAGCCCTCCGCTGGACTCTCTCCAGGAGTGCCATGTCTCTCTTGGACTGGGGAGCCCCTAAATTGGACACAGTCCTCCAGGTGAGGCCTCACCAGGGCTGAGCAGAGGGGCAGGATCACCTCCTGGCAATGTTCTTCCTAATGCACCCCGGGAGACCATTGGCCTTCTTGGCCACAAGGGCACACTGCTGGCTCATGCTCAACTTGTTGTCCGCCCGGACTCCCAGGTCCTTCTCGGCAGAGCTGCTTTCCAGCAGGTCAACCCCCAGTCTGTACTGGTGCATGGAGTTATTCTTCCCTAGGTGCAGGACCCTGCACTTGCCTTTGTTGAACTTCAGGAGGTTCCTCTCTGCCCACCTCTCCAGCCTTGGACAGGCTCTGAATGGCAGCACAGCCTTCTGGTGGATCAGCCACTCCCCCCACCCTTTAGTATCATCAGCAAACTTGCTGAGGAGGCACTCTATCCCTTCATCCAGGTCACTGATGAATACATTGAACAAGACTGGACCCAGGACTGACCCCTGGGGGACACCGCTAGCTACAGGCCTCCAACTAGATTCTGTGTCATTGATCACAACCCATTGACTTCTGCCATCCAGCCAGTTCTCAACCCACCTCACTGTCCACTCATCTAGCTCACACTTCCTGAGCTTCCCATGAGGATGTTATGGGAAACAGCTATTGTTTTTTTGTGTGAACTTCCATTCTAGACAATGCATGCTATGGGGGCCAAAGCCAAGAAGCAGAGCTCACTGATTCTGCTGTCACTGCTGCAGGCTCCACTACATGCTGTCTAATGACTAACCCTGGTGGCAGTTCCCATGGCAAACTGAGGGTTTCCAGAAACCTGACAAAGGCAAGGTAAGCTTAAGGGCTACAGTGCCTTCTCATCACCTGCAGGTTGATGCCCTTGGCAGCTGCCTGTTTTACTTGTACAGAGACAAATTGTACAGTAGGAGAGAGAGAGAGAAGTGGATATCCTAACTGATGTGTTGACTCTGATCCAATCATCAGGACTGTAACCTGCAAGAAAATGGGCTTTCCCTGAGGTCTAGAACTGCATGGAAGACAGAGTCATTGAGAGTGCTAAGTTGTGGAAGAAAGACAAAAGCAAGTATAACAACATGCTAAACTTTGGACATTTTTGTGGATACAGCTTTGTTTGTTTATTTATTTATTAATAGGACCGTTGCAGGTAATGATCCCTTCAGTTCTACTGAAAGCATAGAAAAGAAATGTAGCAGGACACAAGTAGTCAGGCAACTTCTTGGAATCTGTTAGAGACCATTTTTATTCAGAAAGTAGGGAAAGCCATTATACAGCAGCCTTTTCTATATTTGATTCTTGATAAGAGAGCACTATAAGTTGAAAATGTAGGTGGCGGAAGGCAATCCATGCCAGGTAACAGCTCAGCTCTCCTAGGAGGAGAAAGGACACAGTAAGCACTGTGAACTTTACACAAATGAACTTCCTGGTAATGTTATGTGCTACTATTTGCTCACAGGGAAGAGAAAATAAGAAAAATAGAAAGGAACTCATTATTTTCTGCCAGCTGAAAAGCAGACAAGCAGCCTGATTGATGAAATCATCATCTCTAGCCTCTTCCTGCTGGGCACGGTCTGCTGGGACAGAGTAATGAAGGTGGAAGCTTTCAGATGGAAACAGAGGTGCCTCATGCCATGTGACCCAGAAGATAGTCAAAAGCTGCTGCATATTCAAAGGCTCATCTGTAATTGCAAATCAGAGCAGATCTAGTTTATAATTTTAGAAGATAAGCATACTTTCCCTGTCCTGGAAAGCAGGTATTATTCAAGAAAACTTTACCATCTTGTTTGATACTGAACTGGTCTTTCATTTGCAATAAGGGTAATTCAGCAGAAGAAACTAAGACATAGATTTATTCTTATGCCTCCTGCTAGGTTTTTTCTTTGACTAGTCAGTTGTCTAAGTGTTCATGACATACATGGTCTGTGACTACTGCCAAGATTTTTCTAAATATTGTTGATAAGCTGAAGGGTAACATTTTATGTTGCTAGTGGGTAACACTAAGAAATCTCAGAGCCAAGTTGCTGATGTATATCTGTGTCAAATTTTCGATTTAAGAGCAATAAAATCACATCCATGATTTTGCAAGCAAATGATAAATTGAATCATTTTGCTTCACTTGTGATGGAAATTAGATTCCAAGAGCCAAAATGAGCCACTATATTTCGCAGAAATAAAAAATGAAAACCTTTCTTTCTGTATTAAGGGATTGAAGGCAGAGGTTCTTGTGCGTCCAATGGGAGAAGAGGGTATACTTTTTAAATAAGAGATGAAATGAGCTTTGCTTATAATTAAGACTATACCAGCTGTTTGCCTTCACTTACAATTCCCATGAATTATCTCTCCTTTCCCTGGTAGAGTTCACCAACAGTTGCGGTAAGATAACCAGTTAAAGCAAATGAGATACCTCTTCAAGACCTTAGTCATTTTAAATATTTCTCTTTTTCCTTCCTCTCCCACGAAAGAATCATTCATTTAAACTGCTTATTTAAATATGCTGATTACTTTGTTGTTCCCTAAAAATGAGCAGGTTTCAGGTAAAGACACGAATCCAATAGTCTAGAAATGATAAAAATTCTAGAAATGATCATCTAGAAATGATAAATATTTTGGTGCATTGTTTTGGTGCAGTGGATCCACTAGCGGGAAGTTTCCTGTACATCCACTAGCAGAGTTGCAGGATTCTGCTATCTTTTCCACAAATGCACTGAGTTATAAAATTCAGAAGACAAAGTTGAGACTGGTACCTACGTATTCATTTAACAACCTATCAAACTCCCCCTTCTCGCCAAAAGGTTGTTCCGGACCCCAAACTGTAATCGTAGGCAGAATAAATTTGTCACAGAATATCCCTTGTGAGATACACTCTGAAGATGTCTTACAAATAGAATCAAATGGTAATTCTGTCTTACCCCACACTGATGAGGGGAAAGAATCATTTTCCTTGGGGACTAAGACAAGAAAGGAGAGTAATTGGTGTATCTTGAATACTGACACAGTCCCAGCAGCAATTATAAAATAAGATATTGAGGAAATCTGAGGAAGTTAGCAAAACACACTGCTCATATTTGGTGAACGAAAAGACTGAGAGACCTCTGAGTTCAATAATAAAGCTGTGGATTCAGGGAGAGGCAGGGTTATCGCAGCTTGTGAGCAGCGCAGGAAAAGATGAGACCACAGACTTGAATTTCACTGTTAAAAGTTGGCTGCACTGAGCAAGGAGCAATGAAGATTCAGGCTGGTTACTGATGCTTTGTCAGAACTCTACATTAGACTGGTAGCACACAAGACAACAGCAGGCAACTTTACCTTACTCCAGACTGAAAGTGCAATGAATGGTGCTGCATATCCACATATTGTGAGCAGACGAAGGCCCTTCCTCACTTGGCAAAGCTGTGCAATTCTCCCTCAGAAAAATGTTCAGCCTCTACAACACAAAAGTTAGGTACACAAGGCAGTATCACCAAGTTTCATAATACCTTTTTGCAAAAGAGGAGAAGGGGTAAATAAGAGGCCACTTATTCAGTTTTAATTTCATCATTCTTCATGTGAGTGTTTGACATCATAATTTCAGTGTGCTTTTGTAACGCTTTTATAATGACTTGCAAAGAATACCATTAACCTGCATACGCAAGGTGACTATGATTTGAGTGTACTTAAAAAGAGCCATATCAATCAGAAACAAGGCTGGTCATACCAAATACCTACTGACAGCACCTTTGTACGGCACCGTGTATCTGTGCATACCACACTGTCTATCCCATCTCAGTAGAGAAATGCATTTTATTTTGCATTGACACTACTTTTTACACAGCTCATTTTTTGAAAATTCAGGCTGTTCCAGCACCATAAGCTGCCTCTGTTTCCTTGAAAAAAAGACAGAACAAAAGAAATCTAAAAGTTATCAAAAGGCTGTTGCGACTTTAATGTCTAGTATCTCCAGTTGAGAAACACAGGCTGCCTATCTCACTTGGAACAAGGAAGTAAACACACATGCGCAGTGAATCACGATGGCAATAACCCCAGATGATGAAGAAGTATTACCTACACGGGCTTCAAACCTATATAGCTTTCTAGGGCTATTGAAGCAGAGGTTCAATAGCAGAGGCTCATAACTGGCACAAACAGTCAAAGAGGTTCCTGCAAAGCATTGATGAAAATTTCTTGACTCAGGTGGTGGAGACACCAACGAGGAGAGGTGCAATGCTAGACCTTGTGCTAATAAACAGAGAGGGTCTAGTTGGAGATGTGAAGGTTGGGGACAGCCTTGGCTGCAGTGACCATGAGATGGTGGAGTTCAGGATCCTACGAGGAGGGAGCAGGGCAATGAGTAGGATTGCAACGCTGGACTTCAGGAGAGCTAACTTTGGCCTCTTCAGGGACCTACCTAGGGGAATCTCATGGGGTAGGGCCCCAGAAGGAAGAGGGGTCCAAGAAAGCTGGTTAATATTCAAGCGTCACTTCCTCCAGGCTCAAGATCAGTGCATCCCTCTGAGTAAGAAATCCAGCAAAGCGGGCAGGAGACCTGCATGGATGAGCAAGGAACTCCTGGCAAAACCCCAACAGAAGAAGGAAGTGTACAGAATGTGGAAAAGGGGACAGGCCACTTGGGAGGAATACAGGGACGTTGTCAGAGTGCTCAGGGATGCGACAAGGAAGGCTAAGGCCCAGCTGGAATTAAATCTGACAAGGGATGTCAAGGACAACAAGAAGGCCTTCTTCAAATACATCAATAGCAAAAGGAAGACTAAGGAAAACATGTTCCCTAGTCCCGCTGCTGAATGGGGCGGGTGCCCTGGTGACGAAGGATACAGAGAAGGCAGAGTTATTGAATGCTGCCTTTGCTTCAGTCTTCAGTGCTTCCAGAAAGGAAGACTCTCCCTTGGTTGAGGAAGATCAGGTTAGAGAGCTTTTGTCCAGACTCGACATCCATAAATCCATGGGCCCTGACGGGATGCACCCACGAGTGCTGAGGGAGCTGGCGGATGTTATCGCTAGGCCACTCTCCATCATCTTGGAAAGGTCCTGGAGATCAGGAGAGGTGCCTGAGGACTGGAAGAAAGCCAGTGTCACCCCAGTCTTCCAAAAGGGTAAGAAGGAGGAGCCAGGAAACTCCAGGCCTGTCAGCCTCACCTCCATCCCGGGAAAGGTGATGGAACAGCTCCTCCTGGAGGTCCTCACTAAGCATGTGGAGGACAAGAAGGTGATCAGGAGTAGTCAGCATGGATTCACCAAAGGGAAATCCTGCTGGACCAATCTGATAGCCTTCTATGATGGAATGACTGGCTGGGTAGATGAGGGCAGAGCAGTGGATGTTGTCTCCCTGGACTTCAGCAAGGCTTTGGACACTGTCTCCCATCACATCCTCCTAGGTAAGCTCAGGAAGTGTGGGCTGGATGAGTGGACGGTGAGGTGGCTTGAGAACTGGCTGGATGGCCGAGCTCAGAGGGTTGTGGTGAATGGCGCAGAGTCAAGTTGGAGGCCTGTGGCTAGTGGTGTCCCCCAGGGCTCAGTCCTGGGTCCAGTCTTGTTCAATGTATTCCTCAGTGACCTGGAGGAAGGGACAGAGTGCACCCTCAGCAAGTTTGCTGATGATACTAAACTGGGAGGAGAAGCTAACACACCAGAAGGCTGTGCTGCCATTCAGAGGGACCTGGACAGGCTGGAGAGGTGGGCGGAGAGGAACCTCATGAAGTTCAACAAAGGCAAGTGCAGGGTCCTGCATCTAGGCAGGAATAATCCCATGCACCAGTACAGGCTGGGGGTTGACCTGCTGGAAAGCAGCTCTGCCGCGAAGGACCTGGGAGTGCTGGTGGACAAGTTGAGCATGAGCCAGCAGTGTGCCCTTGTGGCCAAGAAGGCCAATGGTCTCCCGGGGTGCATGAGGCAGAGTGTTGCCAGCAGGTCGAGGGAGGTGATCCTGCCCCTCTATTCAGCCCTGGTGAGGCCTCACCTGGAGGACTGTGTCCAATTTAGGGGCTCCCCAGTCCAAGAGAGACATGGCACTCCTGGAGAGAGTCCAGCGGAGGGCTACCAAGATGATTAGAGGGCTGGAGCACCTCTCCTCTGAAGAAAGACTGCAAGAGCTGGGCCTGTTCAGCCTGCAGAAGAGAAGACTGAGAGGCGATCTGATCAATGTGTATAAGTATCTGAAGAGGGAGTGTCAAGAGGATGAGGCCAGCCTCTTCTCCGTGGTGCCCAGCAACAGGACAAGAGGCAATGGGCAGAAACTGAACCACAGGAAGTTCCATCTGAACCTGAGAAAAAACTTCTTCACCGTGAGGGTGACTGAGCATTGGAACAGGTTGCCCAGAGAGGTAGTGGAGTCTCCTTCGCTGGAGATATTCAAAACCCGTCCGGATGTGATCCTGGGCAATATGCTCTAGGTGACCCTGCTTGAGCAGGGAGGTTGGACTATATGATCTCCAGAGGTCCCTTCCAACCTAAACGATTCTGTGATTCTGTGATTCTGTGATTCTGTTTTCCCTGCAGGTCTTTCTTTGAGAGGGCCCATCTTGTAACACACAGATAGCCACAGTACCATCGCACGGTTGTATCCATTTAATAATATATGAATGATCACAGCTTGCTTCCCAAGCTCCATATAGCTTCCCTGTACTCCCACATTCTTAGAAAAATTCCATGTTTTGGCTAAAGAAGAAAGGGTTTCCTCTCACCTTTTTATAGCATAATTTGTAGCTGTTTAAGGCTGATTAGAGGTTTGATATGCCATCAGTTCTAGCAGAACCAATTCCTGACGCCACATGCTAAAGCAGAATAAGATAAAGAGGAGCAAGGACGTAAATCCTGACACTTAAAATTGTCTTTCCAAAGATATGGAAGGCAAGATTAGAAAGATATATCTTTTACAGTGTTCAAGAAACAGAGTAATGACGTTCTTCTGCTATTCATATCTTGCCAAAGACACCCTTCTTTCCCCAGAAGAAGATATTCATTCAATTTGTCCATCAACGTTTGTATTGTACTGTTTTCCTATTGTTATGCCAGCAGAAGAGCTGGTCAAATAATAAATTGTTTGAACATCAGTGCAGCTACTTGTCAAACAGGACAGTTGATCCATAGTGTTCCCCCACTGAAACCAAAATTTTGCAATTGCAAAATGTGCTAACTTACCCATGAAAAATAATTACGACAATTATGACTGTTAATATTTGAAGTAATGCAACATAAAAATTGAAAATGCTTTGAAGAAATCAATGTATACAAAAGAAGTACAGACAGAAAACATGATTTTACTGCCTCAAAAATAATCTAATGAATGAGAATAAGGCTGTTTTTGGCAGTTTCTCATCATACATCGTGACTGTGTGCCCAGTGACTATAACCAAAAACAACCTTTCAGGGGTTACATTTGCTTACATTTTTGACCCTCTAGTATGTGTATGAGCGCTCAGAGTTGTACTGGTAACTTGGAGAGATCCTCCAGCGGAGAGGAGCTGTGAGACCTCTGCCCCCTCAGGTTGCTCTGTGCAGTGGTTCTGTCACAATTCGTTTGGAGATGACTGGGCTGGACCGGATTTGAACTGAAGCTGGGCTGGCCTGCCAAAGACCCACTCTCATCTGCAGTCACCCCAAATACCTTCCAGTCATTTCTGTGTGACTGGTCTGCCCTAGCACTGGTGCCAAACCTGTGATGTGAGGGACTCCCCTTGGAGTTATTGAACTTGTCTATTTTCTGAGAGCTACCCCTAGAGCTCGTGTGCTATCAGCATCTAATTACCTCACTTTAATGCTGTGGACATATATTCTTCCAGAGGTGGGCACAGGGTAGTCCCTTTCAAGGGCTCTAGTCATTATATTTAAGTAAATGCATTAATCAGTGCAGGACTGGTTACGTGACTGCACTCCTGCAGCCTGCAGGGCGTGGAGAGAGCTCTTTCCCACCAAGGAATCCCACTGAAGCCAGACAAAGTGAGAGTGTCAAAAGCTTCTAGCAGGAGGGAGACAGCTTTCAAACATCTTTTGTGAAGCCATCTGCTCTTTGCTGATATCTATTGGAGCGTTTATATATCTAAAATGAAAGATATCCCTGCAAATAAAGTAACAAGGTTCAGACTACTGTACAACAGTGATGCAATTAAGCACATTCTGTGGAAAAAAATTATAAATATATATTTTTATATTGTATATATATATGCACAGAAAAACAACATTATAAACTCTCATGTCCCCCTCCAAAAAAAAAAAAAACAATCCAGTAGTTCTTCCTTAATGTGTTAATCCTCTGCAGCCAAGCATGATGAAAGGGACTCAGAATGTCAGCCTCAAGCTTTCAAGAGAAAAGTATGAGTTTATCTCAAAAGTCAGGAGGTATTAATTCTTAATATATTTTTTCTTGTTATTTACTTCCTAGATTCAAGTCTTTAAGTTTTATATTTTTGAGCTGAAAGACCTTAAAATTCCTTTTAAAAAAAGAAAGTAAGTATTTTCACACAATCTCATGATTCCACTAGACTGGGCTTCAATACAAATATCAGACATCACAAGATTCAGATGAAATTATCTTGCCAAACATGAAAGAATGAAAATCTTAAAACACTTTCTAGGGGAATCAAGGGAATCTACCTCGATGAGTGCAGCACATGAAGGAAAATTCGGAATTGAATATCTGCCACTAAAAATACCCTGGCAAAGTTGCTCATATAGAGGTCACCTCTATTACTGTGTGAAGGCCTAGCTCAGAAAAGAACTAAACACACTGAACTCTGTGGTCCATGTAATTTATTCGTTTTTCTGACTGCAGCCTGGCCGTATTTTAAGCTCAGAGGATCCCTTTTCTCCCGAGGAGCAGCTGAGGTGTACTTTGGGCTGTCAGACTCCTGACTTTGGCTGTGCCTGGTTCCTTCAGACTCTTTAAGAAGCCTACGCTAACCTCAAGAGACCCCAAAACTGTCCCTGAAAGGATGGGAATAGTGGAATAGCAGGCAATTCTGGACTTGTAACTCGGTTTGGACACACACGTAACAGACAGGCAAAAATTAAAGGCAGAAAGCAATTTTAAGCTTTTTTTTCCTAATGTGTGGTAAGTGGGGATTTTTCACAAAGTGGCAGATAAATCCTCTAATCAAAGAACTTTTCTTAAAATAAGATGATGATTCTGCTCTGTATCACTTCAGAAATAAGGGCTTTCATGAATTCCATGTAAAAAAATTTCGATGACATTAGTAGGAGCTTTGATGTATGCCTTTATTATTGTTCACTTCTACGCCAGTAGCACCTTAAACCCTCAGGATTGAGGCCCTGTTTGTATGGAGGGTAGTAATAACCAAGAGGCAGTCCCTCAAGCCTTTCTTACAATCCAAGTATCCGCCTTTCTCCTTAGAATGTTTTATTGTCTTTGGAATTGTCTGAGATACTGAGAAGAGCTTTGTTGGTATTCAGATTTCTCCCTTTTCTCAAGCTGTTTCTTCAGAAATGGGTCTCACAGCCTAGCAGATGTTTCTTCCACACAACATATTTCTGTCACAAATGAAGAAAACTTTCCAACTAGCTCCCTTTTTTTAGTAATTATAATTTAATAATCCATGTTATTTCTTTTTAGAGCAGAAAGTGCAGTTAACTAAAAATTTCAGTGGTTGCTCTGTGTTTTCCCCCCACCTCAAGTTTGTACAGATAATCTCGTATGGGGCATTTTAGTCCTGTCCTCATAGAAACATATAAACTCCACATGAATTTGCAGTTTCGAGCCACCAGAAATTATTCAGGAAACATCACTGAGATGGTTTATGCACCAGAATGCAAATGAGGCCTCCTTTTTTTTCCCCTGCATCCACTAAAGCTTAGGCATTCACCACTTTCATTTCACTTTGCTCCTTTTCTTCTGTTGCCATAGAAACCAGGGTGCCAGTCAGTCTGCAGGAGGGGCTGCCATTGCAGGTGGCTTGCAGATACTTTATTAATAAATAAATAAATAAATAAATAACTAGGACCCACATTTTCCTCAAAGAGACAGCAGTAAAAGGCACATCACTTTGCATTTATGTAGTTAGCTTGTGTAATTTAGCTACTGAGACTTTACAGAAAACATTTACCACCTTAGAAAATAAGCATGCATGTACCTGGCAAGCCCATTGTGTATATTTACAGCCTTCTCTATAGCAATCAGCTAAAATATTGAAACAACATAAACCAATTGAGTTGAAGAGAATAAATCCTAAAAAGAAAGGAAGAGTAAGAGAGAGAGTATGCGTGCACACACATGCAGCTACTGATTTATTCATGTGTGTGTTCAGGTTATTTGCCTGGGTTTAATACCTGCTTTGGATCCTGTTTGTACAGTGATCCTGTTGTTCTGAAGAGATTTAAATTAATATTTCCTTGATCTAAGAAATTAAAATCGACTACCAAAAAAAAAATGTTTTAGCCTGGTTTTAAGCATGAAGAAAATAGACTTAGGCAATCTCCTTATCAGTTCTTCTGGGAATCCCCAATAAACTTAGAATACATTTGTCTAATTTCAGCCACATATGAAAAAAAGGTGGAGATCCCACAGGCAATTAACCATGCACAATGTTTCATGAAAACTAACACCTGGAGGAGAGAAAAACTCAAATCAGTGCCTCCAAAATGGAAAGGCTGGGAGAACTGTTATCTGTTCTATTTGGCATGTTTCAATATTAACAGTCATTGAAATAAAAATCAAGCACACAAAGAGTAAAAACTTCAATTCTCTCCATTAAAAATAACATTTTACTAGAGACAGGAAGCAGAGGGACTATATGGCGCACAGTTGTAGCTATGGTGTGTCTTAAGGCTTTTTGCTACTGAGAAAGCTCTACAGTTACTGTTGATTTATGTGTTTATAATATCTTAATATAATGTATTCACCTTTTTATCTCTTATAAAGGTCTTGATTCCCCTTATATTTCTTAAAAAATTTAATGTTACCTTTACTGTGTTAAGGAAAGAATCATCTGTCAGAGCTCTCCCAGTAGATCATTTATCTAACCAATAGATGAAAAAACAGTTTCCATTCTAGTAAATTTAGGAAGATTTAAAAAAAAAAAAGAACAAAACAAAACAAAAACGCATATGCACCTAAAAAGGAGTATAAATGAGATTTTATCACTAAAGTCTACGTGAATGACCCACAAAACCCCTTGTAGACAGCTAGAGGTCTGAGGCTTTACAGACACTTATGTTCCAATGGAAAAAATGTACCCAGGCTTCTCCAGTTCTGCTTTGGTGCAGGCAGCCTGGTCATTGTCCAAACCATAATGGGAAGAGCTGCTTTTTATTGTGGTTATTTGTTGCATTTTTAATGGCAGTAGTAAGAGGCCTTAGCCTCATTGTTTTAAGAACTGTAACAAGCATAAAATCATCACTCCTTCCCTGAAGCATTTACTGTTTCAGGATCAGATCTAATAAAGAGAAAAATCCATTACCCTTGAAATTAGCATCCTACAAAATCAAGCCTAGTAAGTAAAAAGTTTAACTGGAAAAATGCTTCTCCAGTTTTCTTTATTAGAATATAGGACCTCTTTTTCATCTATTGTCACCCAACATATCCCTAAATATGTGAAATTTCATCATACGTTTTTTATAACTATAAAACTAATAAAATTGCAATTATATGCCTCAGTCACATCCTGGAAGTACTTTATATTGACTGTTATTGAAGAAAAGCTCTTGGATTCTATTGTACCTTTCTGAGATAGATAGAGGAAAAGACATCTTTATGTGTTATATACACAGCTATTTGAAAACCTACAACATCTCATACAAACAATCCAAACCATATTAGCTAGTGAAAACTGTCATCAGTCTTGAATGTTCACAGCTTTTTTCTCAGAAGTGGAATTGAAAATTTCAACAAAAATTTGATTATAAAAGGCAACTTTGCTTCTCTTCCTCTTCTCTCATCTTCCAGCCTATTCCAACTCACATATCCAAAGCTCCCCAGAGTTTCTAAAAACCTGGTGAACAAGCACCATCACGGAGGGTAAACCAGAGGGAGATTTGCAACAGATGTCATTATTCTCAGAATTGGTTCATGGTTTATCAATAGCACAAGCATTAAGTTTTCTTATCCTGAAGGTAAAAGGAAAATCTGTATCCTTGGGACACAAAGCTGAAGGGAGAGCTGGCCATGAGAAACTGGATTATAGGTTTCATGGAGGTGTCTGCAGGGTAAGGGGGGTCTGTCTCTGTCTTTCCTTATTTCCTATTTATATTTCCTTATATGGATATCTCATCCCTGAATAATTACCTGTACGCTATAAACTGCGTCCATCTACCTTTTTCCTTCTTCCTAGTAATTATTATGGAAATGATCCAGAGATCGCTGGGTTTAAAGGCATCTACAGATTCCATTGTACTTTGAGGTAGGCCGTTCATAATCGTCACAAGCTTACAGCATTAGTTGACAAACCAAAGAAAAACCTACATAGACAGACAGTTTGCTCTAACTCTATTCATCAAAGAAAAGATTTGACAGGACTGACTGCAAAACACATTCCAGAAAAGGCAATATATATGAGAGACATAGCTAAATAGGTCATTCATGTTATCAAATTTCCAGAAGTAATATTTACATTCTAATGAGGAAAAAGAAAGGAATTTTGTAAAATGGATCAAATAGAAGAAATTAGAATGTTGACCATGTATTACTTTTATGCATGAGATTATTTGAAAAGCTCTGATTTGGAGCTGCTTCTGGAAAAGGCAGACAATTAAGCTAACACTTCTGCGCTCATTTTTTCTTTCTCATTTCAGTCTGGAATATCATTTGGATGGTGAGATCACTGCATAATATGAATTGTGCAGAAGTTCCCTCATTCCTGTGCAATAAATGTGTTGTTATATTTGCAGCTGAGAAGACAAGAGCCTACAAAAGTTGTAAACGCAAATGCAAAAACATTTATGTTTACTGAGAAATCTAAACAACTTCCTTTTGTACTCTAGCTATTTGCCCGCGAAGAGTTGACAGAGAAGTATTTTAACTCTGAGTGTGTCTGAAGTTTTAAATTAGGTTGTGCTTTTTCTCCTCTGGATCCTGCATATGTAAGCAGAATCTTTGAACTTCTGTTTTTTGAGGGTTTTTTTCCGGACAATAAAGAAGGAAACCTCTACTGTAGACATCCATTTAGGCTTAAAAAAATGTCACCGTTATGAGAACAATGAGCCCTAAGAATGTCTAGTGAAAACGGAGACTGTGCTGAGCATCTCCGAAATATATTCTCTTCATGATCCACTGCTTTCTTTTTATATCCAGGAAAAGCTTGCGTACTTGGAGCCAGGTAATCCAAACTTCAATTTAATTTAGATTTGTATTTTATGCAAGTCCATCTGTACTTAATGTAAATGTTAAAGAGTCCAGAAATAAATATCGAATAGAATTGGCAATTCTCTTCTGGGCAAAGCTCCCCTGAAGTCAGTGTAAATTGTGCCTCGATTAAGTTTCCAGTCTGGAACTTACTTGGAATTGGAGATCGTAAACATCTGCTGCATGTTCTGTAATATTTGTCAGTAAAATTTTCTCAAGAGAGAATGCTAAATGCATAGTTTATATCTTAATGGGAAGAGAAGAAAACTTGATTTTGATTTGTTTTTATGATCATAAGCATAATGATGTCACAGCCTAAAATGGAAAAAATATACTGTTATGTTATATAGCATTACATCACAAAATTTAACCTCTTGCTGAGATGGAGCAGAAGATACAAGCGGCCCTCAGTGGTAGTTCTCACACTATTATATTTTCATGGCTCATTTTCTAAGCCTGGTAGAACTCTGGAAAACAGATGGAAGAGGGCTATTTAGTCCTATAAGTTTCCAGGAAAGCTTGATTATGTAATTTATACTAGTCCTTTTACCAGAAGGCCAATTGTTATTGAAGTCTGAAGTAATACTGAAGAACCTTCAGAGCAGGCATAGGCAGAAGAATACTCGAAGGAAGATGACAGCTACTCGGAGATGGGGGAAGTTGTGGGGAAATGAGATAACAGAGTAGCAGCTACTGGGGAAACAAAGATTGACTTCTACAGGCATAGAAGTTTTAAAAACTAGCTCCAGTAGAGAATCTACTCTTCGGAAATTTTGAAAACTCTTGATTTTAACAAACAGAAAACACATACAATTCCCTGAGATTTCCGTGAGGAGAACTTCTACCCACTGTGCAATAGATAGGTTTGGGAACAGCCACAGGATCATTGATCTTCTCAGCTAGCTTTGGATGTGCAGTATCATGGCTAAATGGAGATGTACTGTGGTTTGATTTCTGTTCAGAGCTAGTGTTTTGAAACTGTTGAGCTTGTGCTTTGATTAGTCTTCTATTAGTCGGCATTTCCAAAGGCAGCTTTGGAAATAATGGGGTAGCCATGCTCTCTTCCTACAGTTGCTGGAAAGAAAGAGGATTCTCCAGGGGAAGAGCCAAAACCTGCCATAACCACTCTGAACCACGCTTTGAAGGAATCTGTCTTTCCCCTTGGCTATCAAGAGACCTAGGGACATCTATCTCCTTAGTAGGCTACAGTGGCCTTTCTGAGAATTTCCCTTGGGTGTTTCCACACTCCTCTCCTGGTTTTGTAAGGTAAACAAAAAACATTCCATAAATCGATCTCCAGTCTGAACTGACTGAAGCCAGCAGAATTTTCTTCCAGAGAGGAACCCAATGCCATCATTTCTATGTAGTCTAACTCTAAATTAACTTTTCTTCATTTGTTTTCCTTATCATGCCATTTCATTAGATGCATTCTTACAACACACCTCAGGGCCTTTCCCTTTCTAAAAGAAAGAGGGTGTGTGCTTTTTTCAAAAAACACCCAAATGACTCAGGAGCTGAAATCTCACGGAAAATCAGTGGATGGCTTCTGAAATTCAAAATAACAACCGCTAGTCCAGTAGTTAATAGGAACATCAAATACCAGCAGCCTCTATATTCTATAGGCAGAATGATGTCATCCGCCACATCACTGAACCCATCCCTAGGCAAGTAATACATTCAGGAGCCAATAGGTTCTGAAATTTTAATTACAGTTCATAATTAGTTATTAAAGCCTAATGTTAGTTTCTGTGAACAGGTAAGAGAAAGTGGCAACATAGCAAAACTGAACACAGTAATCCTATTTGTTGCACCTGCCACCTACTTTTACAGTCAGCCGTGTAATCTATTTTTGGCAGCCTAACTATACCATTTCACTTACATTTGACGCTTTTCAGTGCAAGTGCTAAGTGGCCTCAGCGCTTCCAGGACATGCAGAAGCATTCCTCACCGAGTTGTGAGCACTAATGCTTTCTGAGATACAGGAGATGACAAAGGACCTGCTCCGAGGATCATTAATATCAGTGGAAGTATTTACATTTCTGCAAAGGCTTTGGATCAAATCCATAGCAATAGTACACATTTGGGAAAACCTTTCCATAAGTGCCTGGGATCCATATGAAATACAGCATAAATGGAAAATAAGATATCTTGCTGAGGGTGTGTTTGGGGTGGGGAGGCACAAAACCTTTCTGCTTTCTCATGGCTTGAGAAGACTTTCCTCATCCTTTCATGGAGAATCCACTTAAGAAAAAGCAAGATTTGGAACTTGAATTTATCTGGAGTGAAAAACTGAACGACAGGCTGAAATATTACAGCATCATTTTGATGTTTTAGGAGGAAAAAACATTGAGTGACTTTTTCAGAATCTCTCCAGTGTAAACATAAACATAAGAGTTGGGGAAGCACACTAAAACAGTTAATAAAGCTAATCATCCAGGTATGTACATAAGCAGCAGATTTCTGTAAGCCTTGCAGCTTTGTTCCCAGAAATGTGCCTTTTTCTTAATAGCAAATGGACGGTCACTGCCTCAGTGAACTTGACTTTTATTTATATGACACTTACACTGGTTTGACCAACAATTTTGTTTCATTTAATATTCCTTTTTTCCAGAAATAATAATTATTAACAGAAATAGTAATTTCATTTTTCCACCTAGGTAATTCTTATTCTGCTTCTGTGGCTACAAGTGGGGAAATAAAAGAAAAACATGAGCCCCAGTGTTGCGTGTAAGAATATATTGTGAACTAACTTTGCCATAGCAAAACTATATGAAAAAATATTCTCATAAACCAATCTAATTAAAACCATGGGCACTGAAGAGTAATGGTGGTTGAACATCTGAAAATGATGCATCAGTCAGAGCCACAGCACAAATCTCTCAGCTGTATCAATTATTTATACTTTGTCAGTGTTGACAAGGTTATTTAGTCCTTAGATGCTCTGACATGCAAAATGGGGCAGGTCTCACATGCACAATATAATGTGTGCTGCACAAAAATACTGTTTTCTACAGTCACTGGCCACAGAGCATGTGTATACTTCAGGATCCTAGAGAAGTCCAGTTCACTGAACCACACTGGCTGGGGTTTGTCTTCTCTTTGAGTCAAAGACATAATACACTTCTACAGTCACAAGTAATTAATAAAGAAATGAGTCAAAAGGACTTTGGCAGCCTAATCAACCATATCCAACAAAAACTTGTAGCTGAGTCAGGGTGAGATAATCTGAGAGCCAGAGACAACAAGCATCTTCTGCATGCACAGTCGTATCAGAAACTTCATGTTCAAATACAACATGACTTTTTGTAACAGTTTTGCAACACCTCTAAGTAATAATTGCTTGTAGGTTTTGAAAGCCAATGTACTGTCTCCAATTTCAGGACGAAACTTAACAATAAGCAAATGAAAACAACAAAATGAAATTTCCTGCAGATGTTTTATGTATCACCAACTGATTGTCAGGCTCGGAAATGCATGGAAGACAGTGAAAATCTGAAACTGTGAATGATTCAAGAATTTGGTTTCCTTGCAAATTATGTCAGAAGGTTACAGTTCTTATTTTAAAATCTTAAAATTAGGGAATCTCTCCGGAATCTAGCTTCCTTGCGGCATTTCAGATGCAGGATCCTCCTAGTTTCAGCTGATTCATGAACGCCTCTACAACGCTGTTTCTTCTGGCATCCCAAACTCTCGAGCTTATGAAAAAATGAAAAGCAAAAGCATCTTGTGCAGAAAGAGGTGAAAGTTATTTTTATTCCATCTATACTATATATGTAAGATAGATTTCTATACAAAATAGTTATTCTTTAACACAACATTATTACTGTTATTAAGCTCTTATTTGCATTTGTTAATCACAGAAATGCAGATGGCCAATATACAACTTTGTACAATTAAATGTGAACTCTTGAGCATAAAGTGGGTATAGGTCAGAAAAGGTTTACTATAAAAGTTAATAATTTAATCACACAACCATTAATAATAAAAGTTGGCACTCATTTGAGTGACGCTTGAAGAGGAATTGCCTGCCTTAAGGAGAAATTGCCTGATTTTCAGTGTCACGCAGGCAAAAACAAGCACCATAATATCTACCCTTGCAAATATCTACCCTTACAAACGTAAATTCAGTGCTTCTACATATCAATACTTCTAAAACTACACTTACACATCTCAACAACAGTTCTGTGAAGCACTCCTGACTTTTTACCTTGCTTGCCTCAGGGGAATAAAGCTTGCATGATCATTGAGACCAGCTGTGTGTGTCTGTCTGCCTGTGAGTCCTGCTAATAACTCTTGGACTTTTTAGTTCACTTCAATCATATCTGACAGTGGAGAAGTCTTCAGACTTCTCAAAGTGTTATGGAAGTTACTAGTCAAGAGAGGGGAGCCACCCAAGTTAGTGCTATCACCATGAGAACAGTAAGACAACATGTGCATGATTGATAGGTGGCCAGCCAATATGAGTATAGATGGCTAGCTGCACTCACACTGTCTCATGCCGAGTAGAAGTACATCAGAAGAAGACATCAGGAAGAACATGTCTGATGTCAGAAGACATCAGAAAGAACTGGGTTTATTCTGTGAGGGAGAGGCTTAGAGGCCCCAGAGCACAAACCTGTAGGAAAGTGAATTTCTTCCACTCCAGTGCTCAAAAAAAAAAAATACTTTCTATGCATTGCTTATTCTATCCCCTGCAATAGCTTAATACCACAAATAAAATCTGTATCCTCAGTGCCCTTGTACGGCCCAGTCTTGCAGGGCAAAAGGTCCCTTCATCTGTCAGTGACCCCAAACTTGCCAAGAGCTATGTAGGAATTTATTTATGATATGTAGGAATTTATTTATGAATATAAATTTTGTCAGGACAAGACTTATTTCTTTCACTGGAAGGTAAGATTGCTTAACATAAACTTATTTATTCTTCACCAGAGTAGAAGCTTTATTGATTCCTCTTTGTGTCAACTGCTCATAATGAAACTATCAGTTTTTCAAGAACGGTTACAAATGTTACAGGGTCAGGAACCATCAGGTACCAACGCAGTAGATAGCATTTAAATTCCTGAGAAAGTGAGTGAGCTTTGAGTCTTGGGAAATTACGTTGTTGTTCTTATTTTTGATTTGTGCAGGATTTAATGCAGCGATAACTTTGACTGATAAGCTGAAGGAAACTTTATTCCTGTTAGAGTTAAATCTTAATGGAGCCTCACTCCATTGGAACTAGACAGTTATAATACGCTAAGATTGTTTATATGATCTCTCACCATCGTATTTCAGGACTTGTATAAACTGAGCAAGCTACATGACCACAACTCCAATATCACTGATTTCTTCCCTAGTGGAAACCATCCAGAAAGATATTTGCAACTGCTCAGCAGAGAGGCAAGGATGGTCTCAGAGTACAAATTTGTCTCAGAAGAAAATAAGTACCAGAAGCTATAAGCTGGTTCCTTTGTACCTTTCTAAACCATTGAAGCTTGGATAAAATGGGTAGATGGAATGTAATTTGTATTCCATTCCACTTATTATTCAGCCTTAGTACTGAGACAGTTGAGCAGTTTCTATGCACACAGAGTAGCACGGTGAGGAGTTGTCATATGCAACTTTTACCCGCTATAATCCTCTCCCCAATTCCTGGTATTCAGCCTGTGTGGGCAGGCCAAGGCTGCCTCCATATTTATTACACCAAAGAGCACCAGGAGTTGGGCCCTGCTTTCCAGCTCAGTGATTAGGGCAGAGAATGAGTTTGTAAGAGGCTCAGGTTCATGTCTCCAGCCCAATGAATATTTATTTATTCAGAGAGACACTGAGACACATACCTCAGAATTATTTTTCAATGGTTCAGTGATCTCTGAGTGGGTGAGATCGTTATCTGTGTGGAAAAAAATGGAAGAAATTTGAATCTGGGCCTCCCTAACTCAGGGGAGTCTCCTATTGCCATGTTATTGGCTATTTGGAGCTGGCTTCCCCTTTCCTTCCAAGAAAAACTGAAAAATTTTGGGCTTGCCACAGTGGAGAGTGAGGTTTTTTTTAATAATCCTAGATTCTCCTGAGACATGAAATCACCATGAAATCAGTACCGAGGGCTATTAATTGAATAAATAGAGGACAGCTCTGTTTTTTAATCTCTTAATCACTCAGACCAGCTTTTTGTGGAGATAACTTGGCGTTAGTATGCATAGATGGACTTTTCAGAAGCATCACTTGGAACATACAAGGCAAAAAAATTAAACCAGCAGTGATATTATTTTCCATGAAGGAAACTTCACTGCTACATTTCCAGTGGCAATAAAGAAGTCCAGAGGTCAGAAAGATGCAAGAGTTCAGCAAAAACACTTCTCTTCTGTGATACAATGAGATTAAAAGAACCTTTTTTTGAAAGCATATGTATTTATTTATTATTCATTTGTTCATTCTGTCTTTGGGACAACGAAGCTTTCAAATACGGGCATCTGAAGACCTCCACGGAGGTCACCGAGGACCACAGGCCAACAGTAACAGCCAGTCCTCTTTGCTAACAGCAGCTCCACACAGATTTAGTAGAGACTATAATATAGTCTAGGGAAGCACAGACCTAGAACTGTCTACCACTTCATTATTAATACATTTGAATAGTCTGGACCTCTGACCTCTTTACCGAATCTTCCACCCTCCCCCACAACTTCTTTTTCTCTTTATGTGAGCGGCAGGAGCCCTCCTGGACTTTGCACATATAAAATCACAGCTACAATATTTTACCCCTTTTGTCATCTGCGTCCCAGTGTCCCTTGCCCACAGGGACAGCACCCTTCGACATGATAGAGCGCACAAGTGAAAATGGCTTGTGTGTGCCCAGCATACAAATGCTCCCCCAGAATAGACGGGATGGGACTTCATCTGGTAGTGTGTACCGTACGCAGCTTAATAACAAATGGGAAATGCAGGAAGACTGCATATCACTCATGCAGATGCAGCAGGGCAAAAAAAGAGAGAATGGAGTATATTGATTTCTTTTTCCTTTTCATTCTTTCCCCCCTGTTACTTATACACACTAAGCAAGATACTAGCAGATTTAAGTGCTATATAAAAACGAGTAGCAAGGCAAGTCCAGGGAACAACGCATCTGAGGAAAAAGGACTTCCAGAAACAGACTCAGGTTTTGTGTGTGAGGCCTGGAAGCAGCTAATCTCTGCTGCGTAAAGATAGCCATTCATATCAGATCAGTTGACAGCGCTGCCGGAGGAGGAAAACCAGGGAATCGCTTCATTGTCATTACTGGGTAGCCACCAGATGCTTAGGATTCCATATATTTTGGGGATAAATCTCTCAAAAGCTCCATTGACACTGGGGTATGTCAATAATGCAACGTATTAGTTGGATGCAAATACTACACAATAAGGTATGGAGAGAAAACTGTAATTGGGAATGCTGGCGCGAATGGGGCTCTATCTTCTGACTGAGCCCATTGTCGAACTGCCGGCTGAACCTCCGACCCTTCACTTTGGAGGGACACAATAGGCTTTGATATGAGATGGTGGGAAACGGGCTTGGAGACTCATTTCACATTCAGCTGCAATTCATCAGCTTGGCTGGGACTCCTAGCAGCTTTAATGACCACTGCAATTGATGGTTAAATCAATTTGTGACGGTGACAGCATGGCTGGCCTCTAGACTGTAACAATCCGGGATTACAACAGGCAGAAAGGGCCCCGTTATTCAGCTGTGCGTGGTCTCTGCTCGGCACTGAGTGGGAACAACGGGGGGACAAAGTCTCACCAAATGAGGCCTGGAGAATGTACACATTCACTCCAGTTGACTACACACCACCACTGCTTCTTTGTAACGTGATGAAGCGGGTTAAAAAAAAAAAAAAGAAAAGGAAAAGAGAAAAAGAAAAAGCATTGTTACAAATAAAAATATACAGTAGAGCACAAAAGACCCCAATATTTAACTATATCCTTAGGGAAAGTGGCAACCCAGAAAGAATTTCACCTTTGTTCCTCAGGAGGCAAAGTGGGTGGTCCTTCCCCCCTCCACCCTCGACCCCAAACTGTCTTGCCGCTTGCCCCCTCGGTTAAACCCAGCACAGTCTGGATTATGGTAGAGCAGGTTTGCATTTGGCAAGAGGGGTATAGGAAAGGGGGATGGGGGCCAAATTTTGCGCTCAGATAGTGAGAAGGAAGGACTGCTCCCTCTTCTGTCACAGTAGAAAAAGTGCATTTGAAACACGCATTGTGATTTATTTTTCACGTTTGCATGATTATAATTACCTTTTACACCGAACAGATATTGCAGGGAAAGAAGATGACAAAAGATCGCTGCCTCGCACTTCTTAATTATAGTTTAGAAGATTCTGTTGTTTTGGGCAAGGTTTCTCAAGGCCAGTGCTTGCCTGACCAGCAAGAGAGGAATGCATTTTTGAATCATATTAATTCAGTCTTCTCCCATATTTTGCTGGTTTAGTATGATATTTGCAGCCAGAAGATAAGGGGTATGTTAGAAGCAGACAGAATTTCTGGAGAATACGTAATTGTGATTCTGCTTTTTAGTGTAATGTTTTATAGGAATAAATATAGTCAGTGGCGAAAAATAATCACACAAACAGGCTTGTATTTGTGTTGCACTGTGGGTAAGACCCAATGCATTTGTGTGTTTTGCTTAAGTCAAATTAAAATTAAAATATGTAAGATGATTCAATGAAAAGCTATATTATCTGTGTCATGTTAACTGAAATAATTTATTCAACCCAAATAGAACAGTTATCAAGTTAATATATAATGTTGTGTATCTAACTGAGTGCAGATTCATTTTAAAAATCAATAAGATATTTAGTCAGTGAATCAAAATACTTAAAAATTTATATGAGGAAGCAATTAATGTGAGCACTACAAGTGATGATGATCAATAATCTGTAAATTATATAGCAATTAATTACACATTTCTGCTTGTGATTAGGCATGATCAAGCCCATTTCGTGTATACTAAAGAAATATGTTGAAAATGAGTACTAAAAAAATGAAAATGTGAGACAGCCCACGGACCTGTTAAACAAATCCCTTCATTCACATTCTGAGTTGCAAATGACAATCAACCAATTCTGGTATCTCCCTCATAAAATGTAATAGTCTAAGTATTGCACAAGAAAGAACTGTCTAGCTCCTTGAAGCATGTGAATCAGGTCAATACCTGAAAAATTGTGTCCTTAAATAAAATACCACATCTTGAAAATGTAAACAACAGATTCTTTTTCTAAAAGATCTGTCCAAATATTGAAAAAATATTATTGCTAACAGTAAAGAGGTCTGGCACTAGGTCCAAACCCTGCCAGGGGAGGAGGGAAAAATCACTTGGTTTCTATGGCAACAATGCTGGTAGAAATAGTTGTGTGAGCATACTGAACATGCATAAAAGCCTTCCCAAGGGAGGTCAGAGGATTTGAAGAAATAAAAAAAAAGAAGAAGAAGAAGATGGCAGCTTCTGCGGAAAGCACAGAGACGTTTTATGCTGAATAAGTGTTTCACATTTGTGAGGCGATCAATAACAAAACGTTATAGCTAAAAGAATATTCAGAAATCCTTGAATATCCATCCATTTGTACTTAAGTCGTGTGTTTGTGCACACTTGCTACTATATGAGACACATATGATATATGTACACTTTCTTCTGCACACAGACATGTAGATACTGGTATGTAAATAAATTATACCTCCTCAGACAAAATGAAAATATAATAAGACTAGAATGGACTCTTTAATATATATAATATCAGATATAACACATCACATATGGAAAACTAATGCGTTAGATATATTAAATACATCTGTGCACATGTAAAGTATAAAATATAATGTCAATCTGAAATATTTGGCAGACATTATCATTGAGACCATCAGTATAAAAAGTAGATCACAAGGAGCAGCAAGGAGCACCTAATGTTGCTTGTGGGTGAGGTTTTTAGTTCTGTCAGTTAGAGCGTATTAATTTCATTTTATTAATTTTATTAATGATACTCAAGACAGGAATTAGCCAACGAGCGAGCTATATGTGCCAGCTAGACTCTGTGATCCAGCCTGCTTAGAAACCAAGTGACCATGGTTCATTCTCTTGAGCTAAAAATGTTCAGTAGCCTTTTATTTACATCTGCTTCAATCCTCTCTGTTCATTGTTGGTTGCTATAAACTCACTCGGTGGGGGATGGATTGGCACAGAGGGAAAACGTGACTGAGGAGGCCATGCCGAGGATGAGCTGTTATTGCAAATGAAATCCCACATCCACAAAGGGAGGGGGAAGGGGAGCATTTCCAGTCACGCTCTAAAGCTAGATTTTTACAAGCATGCAAGCAAAATATTTTTGACAGTGCATGATGAGCAAGGCAGGTTTGGAAAAACGTGCATTATTCTCAAAGATTTTACGAGCTAAGATTTCAAAAGCTTGCTACACTACCTTCTGGGGTATGGTGACAGAGGATTTTCTTTCAGAAGAAAAGGCTACTGAAAGCGAAGAGGATCTACATAAAGCCTTGCACTAGTCACTGCCACATCTCTCCAATTCAAAAGAAGCAGCCCATTATCTGGGACTGACACTTGAGGAGACAAAACTGGCGCATAATTCCTCTCTTCTCCTCTCGCCTCCCTTCCCTCCCTCCTCCCCCAGCCCCCAGCCTTCAAACAAGGCTCCGGGAGCAGACGGTGTTTTTCTTGTACGCTGAACACAGACGTCCTTCCGCATTCCCTATACATGAAAACCACTGTCATTGACTCACGGTGGGTAGGGTGGGGCATGGGCATATAATCAGGCAAGGACTTGCCTCCGGGACCTCCCCATTCAACTTGGGAGCAGGTAACACAAAGGATGCACTTAAGACACTGCCTGTCAGTGCTGGCTTAACCCATCTGATGTCTAGTAATGGCAAGGTACTGCTCTGTAAGAGATTTAGACACCTGTGAGACGCACTTGGGAATTTTAACACAGCCTAGCTGCATAGGTCATTTGGAGAACTATGCCACCAGCCACACTGCCCTTTTGAAACTTATATGCACCATCACTATCAATTTCAGTGTGAAAACACATTTTAAGGAAGGTATTTTTAATTTCCTGTGTATGAGAACCGCACTGTTCATATTCAAGTAAAAGGGAAAGTTAATCATATGATGACCATACTTCACCTACTTTCTTAAACTCCTCCTGCAAGCCAACAGCACCTTGTTACTCATTAATTTTCCTTAACTAGATCTCAGGTAGGCATTTTCCTGAAAGGAACAATGGTTCTCTGCACCTCTCACAGCTAACAGTTCTATCAGTTCTTGAAAAATCCCTTAGTTCACAGCACTCTGGATCCTAATTAGGAAATACCCTTACTTTTGCCGGAGCATCATAAAAAAAAATCAAAGTGTGACCCTGCCAAAACAGACAGAGCCTCCCAGTGTAGTTAGAGAGTACCTTATTGCCAGGCTCTCCAAGCAGTGATGTGTTAAGCTTTGAAAATATTAAACTATAGTAATTCTATGAATAATCCAGAAATGTCACAAAGTCAGCAGCACCAAAAGGTTATACTTGAGATTCTCTATGTACTTTTTTTTTCCTGCTCTCGGTTTGTAGTAGCCCTATCTTGAGAATTGACAGGGTTGTAACATGCCCTGAATTTTAACAATGACCCTGTCTGAGTTTGCAGCGAGTCTCCAGCTCCTTCCAGAAGCCCCAGCATGCCTGACTTCATTTTGTGTGTGCTCCAAGATGTGGGTATCCTGTTACCTCAATATATGTTTCCCATACCATCTGTGATTAAAAAATCACTAACCCAACATTTTTTTTGGAGTCTGCAATGGCTTAAACCCTCGCTGCTCAATTTTAACCCACATACTTGAATGCATATCCTGTTCCCCCCTACCTTTGCTGTCCAGCAAACCTGGTCTTTTGACTTCTATCACGAGTGCTTTCATTTGCAGTCCACGAACCTCTATAGGAAAAATCCTATCTTCATTCTGCACATTAGCTTGCCATCTTCCTTGAATTGTCTATGGAATAACTGTGCTTTCCTACTCAGCTAGCTATGGGAGCAGAAAAAAGGCCCCAGCTGGTTGTAAGTGTTTAATGGTGCATTATTTGCACCAGTTTATTCCACCCATGGTGTATCCTTGCCAACAGCAGCATTTGCTGGTATTTTTGAAACTCTTCATGACAGCCTTGGCTAATAATACCTTGCTTAGAAGCTAGCTCTCATTAGCACTGCGGCCACACTAAAGCCTTTTGTACTGATGGACCAGCATAGAACAATTTTAGTATTAATGATGGCCAAGCTATTAAGGCAGCAGCTATGCAGTAACTATAGAAGTGACTGCTGCTCTTTGAAGCACAGAAGTACCAGGTATTTTTAAACCAGCTTCTTGTCTAAGCTCCATATCATGGAGGTCAACTGATTTTATCCCTAGCCCACCTCGCTTAAAGCTAGTTCAGAAATCACTGCACTGCACTGTAATGGATTGTATGACCATAGATTAAACACACCTCAAATTAGTCCTGAGTAAAGCATTTTGAACAGAACATATCTTTCAACATGCACATAAAATTATAATGGGGTAATGGCTGCCTGGAGTATTTTTATTATTTTTTTTATTTGTTTTTATTAGTCTTATGAACTACTACTCTAAACTTTACTCCACAGTGCACAAACCTTCATCAGACAAGTTGTCTTATCAGCATCAATGAGCAAGCATTAGTCTTTGTTGGGCGCAGCTGTTAAATGAGGCTATAGAAAGACATAAATACACAAAAAAAGGTGATAGCGCTAGTTATGTCATGCTTTTCATACATGTATTGATGAATTTGCTCTTGCTGTTGCTTGCTTTATTCCTAAAGAGTGGTCAGTAGAATTTTTAACAAATTCAAGATCTGCAGCACTCCAGTCCTTCGTGCAGCTTCAGTAGCTGCAATTTGCTGGACGCAATTTGCTCTTCTTTTATACTCTTAAGCACTAATCCCAGCCCTTCATAAAATCCAGAACATAACTGATATGTGCTCATACACGTCCCTCTAACTGTTCTCCGTGCATCTAGCAAACCTGGCTGCCCATATTCTATCCCTGGTGAAGAACCTCTTCCACTGTACAGAAAGACTGCAACTGTGGGATAAGTCCAAAGTCAGTCATGTAGGATAGCACTTCCTATCTGACTTTAAGATGCACTGAAGTACTTGCATGTAACAGGTGTGGTATATTAAAAAGAATTTCTTCTCAGGCTAGTGAGACCATCTGAAAACTCACACTTAACCACTGAATAATCCTGCTTACAGGTATGTGGGATCCCAGGAAGCAAATATACTGGCCAGTTTGATTTTATAGAGTCCACAGCAAGAGTCTGGAGTTATGACAGATGGTCAGCAGAATTACTTAGTACATTTGTCTGAAAAGGACCCGTAGTACAGTCAAGATCAAATAATCTATTAAATCTGCATCTAAAAAAATGTTCCATGGAGTCTTCATTACAACATTAAAGAGAGTGGTTTCAAATTTTCATTAATACAGAATGAAATTTAGTTAAGAATTTATATTCAAGGAAGGAAGATAGATAATGATTTGCACTATTTTGGGTATCAAAGTAAGTGACCTTTTTCTAAACAAAACCATAGGTAAGCACAGGAGTCTTCCCTAAAGTTCATATTGCCAGGTGTAGATCTGAATATATAAGTTGTAGATCTGAGTGTAAAATCTGGTATAGTTCAAAGAGAGAATGAATTGGCTGTTGGAAAACATTGGAATATATTTTTGTGTTTCCTTATTAAGCCTTCTGTGACAGTATTTTAAGCCAGAATGCAATATTTGAAGAAGATCCAGAAGAAGAAAATTATTTTCTTCAACCAACAAGAACATAAAATCACAAGTTCTCTAGATACACTTAGGTCAATTGGTAATCTTAATGATACCAAAGCCTACAAGATCTAAATCTTGGAACAAAAGCACTGAAGTCTCTTTTGGTACAGCACATTTTGGTTGTCGGTCACTGCAGTGTTGATATTGCCAACACTGAGTCATTATCTTGGATGTTAATTTACTTCAGCACTGTCAATCTGCTATTACAAGAATTTTATCTCAGACGGATTTAGTCATCCTTGCCTACTGAATGGGCTGCGTGAATGGACATGTAAAAAATCTCTGTTAATGGTGATAATATTTTGGATTGCTGATCATTGGGCACTAGGTCTCACACTTGAGCAACATCGAAGTGGCAAGCTCTTTCAGCAGAGCACCAACAGCTAAAATGACTCGTTAATATCTACACAGCTTCCAAACCAACACAGACTCCTCCAGTCTTTCAGTTCCCAGGGAATATCCATAAAGAACAAATACCAGAACCCAGAAAAGCATGAGTTACTGTACAGCTGAGATCACAGAGAAAAACTGAAGAGTGTGGAATACACATGAGCACAATCTGTTAATAAAAAATCTATTTAGTTTCAGCCTGAGCAGTTTACTGAATACTTATCCATTCACTCATACCAAACCTGTCCAAAATGCTAATATAACAAGCACCACATCTAAAGTAAATGTGACCTGAAATTACTGCATAAAGTTCGAAGCAGTAAACCACAGCCTTCTAACAGACAGATAAAAGTGAAAAGGGAGTGAATTCACAGAATTATCATCAGAAAACAGCATTAAATTTTTCTTTGAATACTCACTGACTTCAGAGCTACTGTAAATTGTTCAAATTTGGGCATCCTTTGCCATAAAAAATGTTTATTTATAATGAGCCGGATTCTGATAGCTTTACTTTGAATAGTGATTCTTTGAGTAGAATGAACTGAGTTCAACAGACCTGAATACAATAGACCACTTTTCTCCTTGGCACTAAAAATGATGTTCATTCCACTCTTTTACCAGTTTTCAGGCTTCTTCAGTCTCAGCAAAGTGTTAGAAAATTATTCATGTAATTGAAAATCTGCCCCATGGGATTGTTCACAAAGATCCTGCTCAGCACAAGCAAAGATGTCAGGATTTGATTCTTTGAGTAAGTCTAAAAACCACATTGGCTATAAAACAACTACATTTCTGTAGCAGGCATTACATGCCGATTTTGTTACATGCAGTTTTCCACGGTGATTAAGTAAATAAAAGGTTTACTTTGCATGTGATCATTAAAAACTGTAAATCTTAGATCATAAAAACACCCCCTAACAAACATAGTTTTGCACTAGCCAAGGAGTGTAGAAAATAGCATCTCATTAGCCATAAATCTTGGCAGAAAGGGGAAAGAGAACCCAGGAGCCCTAACAACAGCTTCTGTGCACCAGCCATTAGATCATCCTGAAAAGCACAATGGGTCTAAAATTTAGCTGTATGAAAGCTCATATAAATATTTTATTATTATATGATCATTTAAGTACCCCAAAATCTATGGTTAGGGCTCATGCCAGCTTTTAAAATAGCAAAGGTTACATATTAAAATAATGAATTCCACTTATTTTTATTTTTGAAAGCACTCTTATTGTGTTTTATAAGGCAATATTGTCCTACTGAGAGTTTGACTGCTTGCATGTTTGGTACGTTTTTTGTATGATATGTGCTAAGCAGACACAGAATGCGTTTTGATAGGTCACTGAAAATAAGGTCCAGGCTGCTCTATGAAATTCCCTGCATACCTCAGCTTAGACACCTGCAGGTACATTAGAGCAGCCTTGTCTGAGTCACTGGGTATCTCACTCCTGCCAAAGCTCTCTCAGGATTGAGTGATATGGCATGGAGGGACTTTGTGCTTTTCCCATAGCCACTTAAAAGAAACATAAGCCCAGCAGGGAAATGCTCCCTTCCAAGAAACTCATCATCGTACATTCCCCATGACAGGAACCCCCTAACGCACAGCCCTGATTCAATCTCATAAGCTCCAGAAAGCAGGTGACCTTGTGCCAAGAGTCCCCCCATGGCTATCTATAGGCAGCTCCTCACATATATTTTGGAGCTATCCTTGTGAATCTACTTTGCCGACCCCCTTGGTGAGCGCAGGCAGCTAACGTGGAATATCCTGAACCATCAGTCAAGGCTACATGACTCCGTCTTAGGCGTTATAACACTCGAACTGAGCACCTAAAATAAGCTGTCTGAACCTGGTCCTAACCAAGGCTGACACTGTAATGAAAAACCTCAGGTTTTCCGTCCTGCCTTTGTAGTTCCTCAAACTTTCTTGTGACGCATGCCAATTCTGTAACAATTCCTCCTCATTCCCGATGAGAAAATTAAAAACAGACAAGCCAAAAGAACAGGAATTTATTTTATTTTAGTAATATGGAGAAAGCTGAAACTAGCAAGCATTAAACCATGAGGTAGCAACCATTTGTTTTGCTTAAAAATATTCTGGCATTTAAAGTGCCAGAAGCCTCTCACCGTGAATTTGTCCGCTTTTTGCTCGCCTGGTGCTGAGACCTCCTTCAGCTCCTGAAGATGTGCTAAATACCAGTCAAGGGGAGGGTCTGGATCGTCTTTCTGAACTGGTCTGGGCAGGAAAAGAAGCATTTGTTTCCTATATAATGAAAAAGGCAGAGAAATAAGGCTTAGAGAAAACCACCAGAAAACATGTTAACACTTCTCCAGTCCTTGTGTTAGTGGTCTGCATTTGCCATATGCCTTAGTCTTAGCATGTGGAATAACTTCAAGTACTGGCAGCTGGGCTGTTAATGTATTGCACTTTACCCCGCCTGGTTTCTACAAGGTCTGCCTGCTTGGAAAGGCCCATCAGGAGAATTAGTTGGGAAATGAGCAGGCAAATAAGAGAGAACAACATGAGGAAACAATACCATATGGGTCATATTTCCCAAAGTGAATCTTAGTAAATTCTGACTAAGTCTATCGCACCACACAAATTCGCATCAGAATGGGCGCTAGCCCAAGATTTTAAACCTTTTTACAGACTCTTCCATATGTATCTTCCTGCACAACCATTCAGAATAATCTGTTACTTCCATGTTACTGTTACCCTATCTCCAAATTTCCCTTCTAAAGTAATTAAAGGTCTTCGCTATCTAAGGGATACCAAAGCAGGGTCATGAACCTTAGCAGGCATTCACCAAACTCACACACACATACACGGGATGATGCTCAAGACAGTTGTTAATTATTTCTTTCTGCCAAAACTGAAAATACTCAAGTGCATTCGCTATAGAGGAAAATACAATCTACCCTATAATTAGCTCTTAAATAGCTTCTTTCAATAAACATGCCCTCAGCAAGATACTTTGCCATCAACATAAAACAATTCAAAACACTGGGGAAAAAAAAGCATATTGAAGAAGAGAATGCAAGAAAGATCATTAAAACCAATCAGGAATGTGGTGGATATGATTCTGAAGCAGCAATAACCTAAAGACAGAAACAGATTCAATCTAACTAGGGAAATCGAACATATCAAGTGTCTTTGTAACAAATGGTAGATAACAACAATAGCCAAGTTTTGAACTGGGTAATATATTTTAATAAAAACTCGCATGACATGATGATCCACTATGAAAAATATGTATAGTAGTGGTTTACGGATGTGGTTTTTATAGTGACTAACAAGATTTTCATCTACTTGAATATCTTGCATCATGTCCAAGACAAGAAAATGTTTCTAACAATCTCCTATTAGTCATTGTTTTGGCATTATGATATTTGATTTAAAAAGCAGCTCAGCACAGATTAAGCAATGTAATTTAATAAGATGTGCTGCTCGTTGTTTGCTTTAGAATGGGTGATTCTGACTGCCTGTTAGACATCAGCATACCTCACGCTGGACGTTTGGGAAATTTGACTGACTGGCTAAAGTCGAGTCCAACTCAAAGTAGTGTCAGACATGCTACTGTTTTGGGCCAATGTGGCAGCAAATGTGCTGATTAAGTTGTAACAATGTAATTTTCTTCTACTTTCATGGATGCCAGCGGGAACTAATTAAAAGCATTTGACAAGGGAATCCGTATTCCTACGTGGTGTGATGAGGAAGGTGCATGCTATATGGGTATTTGTATTCATATACATGTACATCCTTCATTCAGAAAGTTCATGGTGTTCTGGGGTGAAACCAAGCAAAGTTTACAGATCAGCAACTTGTCAGCCCCAACCTCCAGCTGAAATTAAATGCAGATAAAACAAATAGAATGTTTTAAGGAAATGGAAATACCAAGTGCTGGAATTTCCTGGCTGTATGCAGCTGGACTTAATTCAAGCTTTGTGGACATGGAAAAAAATATGAGCTCATACTCCCCATATGAGAAATGTGATGATGGTAAGGGAGGAAAACAGAGTTATAGTCCCTCTTCTATGGCAATTGCATGATTACCCAGGCCAACATGAGAAAATAATCCCATCAAGAACAGCTGCTCAGGCACAGCTTGGAGGATAGCACAGATAAAGGTATGTACACAAGAAGCAATATGGATGAGGCTATTTGGGGATGGTGGAGGAGGGAGAACATTTAGCCATGTGGATGCAAGCTGTACTGTGACCCTTGCCCTGGCACTGTATAGTTTTCTAATATAGAAATAGATTATGTGACTTACCGATTCGAGTATGCAGTGAGGGGTCAGCTTGAATTACAACTGGGCTGAAATGCTAAAACAGTAGAATATCAGGTCCACAGGCACTATGACTGCAGCAAAGAGCTGGTAGAGGTAGGGTTAGAGCAGGGACTCTTCAAACTGGTAAGTGAGAAGGTATTAGATCTCTGGTATCTTACATTCAACATCCAAAATTAGGAGATGCTTTTCACTTTAACCTCTGTCCTTCTGCAAAACAGATTGTCTTCGCACAGGATGTGCCTACCATAGCCTTATCGGTCAAATCTGGAATGTGTTTTTGAAGTGAATCTCCCAGTCATCCCCAGTTACCATACTTCAGTTTGCATTCCTGAGTGGTTCTAGGACAGGCAGGCTGGATTTCTTTTGGTGAAAATAAACTGGATGTTGTTCTTCTGGAGCTCATCTAATGTACTCACACTGCTCATGGACACTCATAGTCCACTGTCAATGTGCGGCAAAGCCCCTGTAATGTGAAAATCGGGCCCTCAGTACCCTTTCACTCAACTGATCCATCCCTACGGGGCTGCACCACTTGCTAACGCAGCCACAGACTCGTGTAGAAATAATGCCCCAAAGTTCTCAATTGCAACAGTCATGAGCAGGAGACAACTGCCCAGGAGGAAAGAAACAATATTCTCTTCAGGGCAAAGTTTGTACAGTGTAGAGTAAAAACACCACATGCCAGACATCAGAAGGCGAATAAGCATGGCATAGCCACTCCTTAAATGGGCAACCCATACTTTCTGAGCACCAGGGTGAGGTGGGTGTCTTGGAGAGAAATTATATACATTCATGAAACTAAAGCATGTCTTGAAGCACGCGTTCACCAGGTCAAATTAAAGTTGCACAGACCACCTTAATTCTGGCAATTCCTAAGTCTCAAGTGTTTGACTTTACAACCTTAATAATGTTCTTTTAACATAGTTTTTGTATGTGTAATAAATTATATGCCCTTCTCGTTTTCAGTGCTCTTCTCACCAGTAATGCTGTTGGACTTCGGTCCTTCGTTATGAAAACAAATATTGGAAATTATTGCTGTTGTTATTGAAACCAGATGTACTGCTCTCTGGCATTTATTTGTACAGTGTCAAAGTCTGGCACTTTCAATTTCAGGGTAGTTATTGAATAAAAATGAGTAATAGAATTGATAGTGAAATGTAAGTGCTGGCAAGGCCTTAGAAGTTGTCTCTTTTCAGGAAAGTTTATAATTTTGGTTTCACGTACACACATTCACACAAATGACCACAAGCAAAAAGTGACAAAATCACTTATTGCCATAGTATAGAAAAATGGAAAGTAAGAGAGGGCCAGGATGAAAGAATCTGGCCTTGAATGTGTGAGGCACTATGTCTTTCCTGAAGTAGGAGGTCTCTCATACCCAATGGAAAAAAGAAGGATGACCTTGGTAAACACAAAACGACAATTGTGAAGCACAGACCTCACATTGGTTCATCGTATCTAGGTCTCAGACAAAATGCTCCTTGAAGGACAGCATTTTCCCCCATCTACTTCCAAGAATGTTTAAGGTAATGGTTCAGATTTAGATGACAAACTTGTGGACATCTAACATTAGGTGAGAAATTTCATGTCTCTTCTGTGCACTCACTGCTCATCCTGACCTCATCCCAGAGGAATAATCTGCCTGACTGCAGTAGAAAGCATTGGGTGCAGAAAAATTGCAGGTAGCAAGCCCAGCACAGGTCTAGCAGGATCTAGGATCACCTTGAGACAGAAGACTACCCCAGTTTTTTTTAGGAGGATACCAAAAAACATAAAAGGGTGTGGATATCTGCAGGAAGTACAAAATATAAAAATTGAATTACAACTATTTAAATGAGAAAGGTCAGTAATGCTGGGTAGGACAGATTAAATATAGGACTTGAAAAAAAATGGAGATAACCATTTTAAAAACCTTAAAGGAATAATACAGTTCTGTATTTAATCACCCATAAATTAGGAAATTGCAGAATTAAACAGCACCACTGATACCAATTCGGTCCTCACATAATTGTATTTTAGTATGAATTTTACTTGCATGATTATCTTACAGTTTTCATACAGGATTCCCACCTCAGTTAATACGCACAGTGGGTCACATTCTGAGAGTGAATCAGGGCTGTGCTGCTAGTTAGGCTTCATGAAAGGGTAAAATCTGGGGAATCATGGAGCACTCACAGCTGTAACTGCAGTCAAGGCATGTCTGTGTCTTGGATGTAGAAACCATCATAAAAAGCTAAAGACTTCAAAATTAGTTCATGGGCTTCTCAGACTGGATGACTAGTCTTACACAGTTTGGGCTTTAAATTTTATGTGACTTAGGTCTCTTCTCACAAGCCCAGATACCAGTCTGCTTTCATCTTGCTTTCATCTCAAAGAGGTGTCAAGAAGATTAATTTATTAGTATTTGTATCTCCCTTATGTACTATGGTAAGAACTGTGCAATAAAACCAATAGGAAGGTTAAACACACTTGGAAGGCATGTTGTAAGGTATATGCAGAGTCATATAACTCCTTGCTTTATGTGAAGAGCAAAAAATATATATTGAATTGCTCCTGTTTATTGAGAGTTTTTGCAACTTTAATACTTCTCTTATATGGGCTCTTTGCAACGTAACTATCTGAACAGTTCACTGGCCAGGTTTGTGCAAAGCACTCTCAGGCATTAAAAAGCCTTCAGTACAAATGAACAATAGATATAGGAACGGTTGAAGAGAACATTATAGATTTATCATACCCATAGACTCATACAGACAAGAAAGTTTTACATTACAAAATTACACATTACAAAATCATATATACTCAATTTTCAGAATATATAAAAAATAAAAACATATTAAAAGCTTAATATAGCTTATATATATTTATAGTATATATAATATATATATATACACTTTGTTTTTGTTTTTCCTTTCTTTCATAAGAACACAGGAAATATTTTATTACCTAGACCAAAGTGCCATCTAATGCTTCTCAAATTAAAGAACAGCTTTAAGACAGTTGCAATTTTTAGGCTAGGCAATAACTGCTAAATATCCCCTTTACCAATCTTTAATTCCTGGCAGCAGCTCAGTTCCTCTAGGGGAGGATATTTATGCTTGCACCTGCCACATGTACGCGCATGGGTGGGCTTAATTAAACAGAAAATCTCCTTCCCACTGAAATGGAATGAAACTAGCAGTTTCATATTTTTTCAAATTATTTATAATTTGGATGAGAATAACATCCATATTTTAAGAACAAATCATGCATACTGATACGTATGGATAAGCATCCTTTTTGTTAATATATGTTAACCATTTCTCCAAATAAATTACTCCCAACTTCATTATTCCTGAATATCTACTGCTCATTTTTAAAGACCTTGCTGTTTCTGGCCAGGTCACCGCCAACCAGTCTGTCCAGAAAGCTCTCATCTGCTTGCTGCTCTTCTGCTGACCAACCTCCCACACAGTATCAAGTTAGTACTTATTCAATGATCGCCTCATAGTACTTGTGTCTGAGTGAGACCAAGCCTCATTTTGTTGGATTTTCTTCTCTTTCCAGAAAGCAAGGGCAACATATTGATTGACCACTTCCATTTCCATCCTTCTGACATCCCTCGGATTTCTTGAAGCAGAGATCAGACATCCCACTCAGAAACAAATCTGGAATTGTAACAAGACTTCAGAGAGATACTAGCTCAAAATGGCATGCACTTTTATCAGCAAGATAATCCCTGAATATTTCTGACAGCAGTAAGTGTAGGGAACTTTTAAAATAGAGAAGAATGACCATTTTTTAATTGAAGAAAATGCAATCTACATAGCCCTTTCAAAAACATGTTACAGAATCTGAAAATGTCCAACCGTGGGAAGGTTTGAAGAAAGAAAAAAAAAAATCCTTTTTATGTACAGCTAGAAGTAAAATATGCCCTGTTAGTTTATAAAGCTTTTGACTGTATTGTGATTAATCATATTTATGCTGCGTATATAATGTTTAGCCTAAGGCCACGGTGTTGGGAGGGAACCCTTGTAATAAAACACAGTGATTACTTTTTTTAATATTACAAAAGGATACTATTTTTACTGCCATATGCATCTGTGCCAATGGAAAATAGTGGGAAGAAAAAATATATATATTGTCTGGCACTGGTTGCCATAGCAGCAAGCTGAAGTTCAAGGAGAAGTGGAGAATCTGAATTCTGTGGCAAGGTAATGAATTTAGCATCTACAGGAACAGAAATGGATTTTCTGTCACAGCCTGTAAATCAACCACAGGAAACTAACACAGTGAAGATATTTTGGAATGCTTTAAATCTGCTTCTGATGCATGAAAAGTGTATCAAAATTATCTCTCTGGGCTTTGTCTTTCAGGGCATTTCCTCTCTTTCTGCTCAGACCAGTGCACTTAAAAACATACCCGATGAAGCTGACATTTTTTGCTGAGACAAAGGAAAAAGCTTTGAAGTTCACTCAGCAACCCTTTGAACCCTCAGCAGGCACCACCCTCATCTGAGAAAGCAGCTCTAACACACTGACTTTTTGCAATGCACCAAAGTTTCAAAGGTCAGCAGTGAGTCTGCATGAATCCAAGCGGGCTTTCAGGTACTTTGCTTCCTTATGCAAATACATGATGTGGGTAAGTAAAGGGAGTAGATGTGAAAATTTTGGTCACTGAGGTATCCACCTCAACAACAGGAACAAGCAAAACATATACACGTGCACTTGTAATTGGTTAGCCTTGAAAATCTGGGCTAATAAAGCCTGGTTAGTGTGAAAGGCTGGTTTGTGGGACTGGTCATAGTGATTACATGCAGAGAAGGGACTTCTGAAAGTGAATTCACGTTTCATCATCACTGCCTCTAGAAAGGGTTCACTTGGGTCCAGATCCTCTAGGACAAGTCAGTCGTCTCAAAAGGGATTTGGGGGAATGATGTCCAGAAATTCTATGGAAAAATTACTTCAGTAAAATCTCTAGACAGTTCTCATGCTTGAAGCCTCTTTCTAACGGCTTGTTGATGTCCAGAGTAACTTCATCCTCGGCTGCAATAATTACGCCCCAGCATCCCAGACTGTATCAGTGGGAAATGTATAGCAAGAAACGTCTCACAGTAACAGGAGCCAGCTAACATTCTTCATGCTCTACATGCCATTAAAAACATGAAAAATAAATAACTTTCTTTTCTACCTCTGTTCCGGGAGCAGATGGAACACACTCTAGGGAAAGGGAGAGGAAAAAAATCTCTTAAATAAAAAAAGAATTATAACAACACACTACAGTTAATTATCTATAATGGGCTTCATTCCCCAGTAAATCACACCCAAGTAGCTCATATATAATTCTTCCAAAGTCAGTGAAGATAAAGCAGTGTAAAACCACAGAGAGCAAACAATGCAGCTCATAATGCACCAAAAGAGAGAATAAAGTAAGAGAAGAAAATATTACACAAAAAAGTTACTTAACAATAGTGATTTCTTACAGAGACGTCTTCTACCAAAAAATATAGGATTGTACCCTGTCCCTCTTACTTCAGAGGGTATGCATGGAAGATTGATCATTATTATATATGTTCTTTGCCTGCCACTCATGCAACTGAATGCTAACTAAACATGAAATAACAGTTCATGAGATCTTAAAACATTTCAGAGAAGTTTGTGTAATTTTCTGATTTTGCTATTTCATATTCAAATTCTTTTGTACTTCTAGAGTTACCCCAGGCAGCATAAATTTCCCTGCATGTACTTCAGTAACTTTCACTGAATCAAGTGCTTTGAAATCTATGATTTAAAACACCTAATACCACAGCTATATTTTAAGATTGTTACTTTTTTGTCATTTAACTGGCAAATCCAAAAGATAAAACCATCTTAGATTATCTGAAAGAAAACAATATATAGGGCCAAATTTTCCATTCTAGCCACTACACATTCTATACTATTTCTCCACTTTCTTTTTCCATCACAATCATGATAGTGCTGGGCATCAGTTGGATGAAGAGTGCCTCTCAATTCAAGCCAAATCAACCAGTGAAATTCTTAAGCTTATGCCTAACTACTGGGAGTTGTGTGATTAAACCGAAGTGTGTTTAACATTTTGGTGATTTCATGGCCGTTTGGAAAAGAAGAAGAGAGGGAAGGCAAAGAGATCCGAATTTCAAAACTACTTCAGTTCTGGTTTTGACAGCTATGGAATGAAAGGTGTATTAAATCTTGCAGATATAGACGTTATTGTTTCTTACTCCTCTAATGGAAATCTCTCAAATAAGAATTTGAATTCCTTGTGCTAATACAAATAAAAGAACAGTTGGTAGCCTAAGTTTCAGCTCTGTTAACTTTCATTTAAAAGAAAAGTCCCTTTAGGCTACAGAATGGGACAGCATTGCTCAGCATGGATTTTGGTATAGCAAATAGGTTTCCCCTCAGCAGTTCTCAGAGAAAAAGCCACTCCAATATTGAGATGTACTGTGCCAATAACAGCCTGATGTTTATGGGACGCCCCTTACAACGATCAGGCATCTGTTTGCCTTTAAAGAAGAATCTCCTGATTTAAGAGACTGCCTTTATGCAATAATGGCCTACCATACTTCTGCTGATTTTGTCTGAAACTGTAAGTAAATATGAAGATAGTAGAAAATCATTATTTCAATTACTACTCCTGCCGTGAATATCAGGCTCTCTCTGGCTGACAGATAGTGCATGATTTTCATTTACATAAGCTCCTCTTGGAGTAGAAAACAACAAATCAAAATCTTTTTTTTTTCCCCACTCTTGTCCGCACACAGTACTTAAGTTGCTGGAAGAAATAAAGCTGTGTACAATGGTTGTGTTTAATACGATGAATAGTGTTCCGAACAGTCCCCTTTCTATACTTTCCAGGAAAAAAGAGTTTTTAAGCATTTTGTATTATAAATCCATTTTCAGATATGTGAACTCCTCCATGAAAACTTGCTATGTGCTTAATCTTGGAGATCCAGCACAGAACTCACCAAGCTGCCCCCTAAGTGGAGCAAACAGAACTTGGCTTCCCCTGTGTTCACATTATCTGCCCTTAAAGGCATCTGTTTTGAACTCCACAATACTGTTTGCTCCTTCCCCACTTGCTGAGACTGGCAGAATAATCAGACAGTGCAATCACATATATCTCATTTCCCTCAGAAAGGAAGGAATTAATACTTCGGAAGAAAGGAACCCATCTTAGACACTGGGCAAGGCAAGCACTCTCTGCTCTGTTAAAGTGGAGGCAAGCATGCTCACTTTGTAAAATGTCCAGTTGCAATATTAGAAGGCAATTTCACTTCTCCCTTTCTTCCAGTCGTCAAAGATGGGGCCCTATACACTTCATTCCTGCAATTCTATCCATGTTATGTGATCTGACCAGGATATGAGTCAAATATGTACTCTCAGTAACCTGCTCCTGCAAGGATCTGCTGTTAATGACTAGGGAACGATAACCTGAAATATTTCTCCAGGCTGATAGATATGTCAAGTGGGTTGTGGGTACACTTAGGTTTCAATTGATCCCTTCTCAATAGGTACTTAACTGTTAACATAAAGTGAGCAATAGCCAGCAGGTGCCTTCCATCCAGAATACCCTAATACCCAATGGTTTTGTTACATCTTTTGAAGTTATAGATTCAGTTGCTTTTGATTGGGGTTGATGTTGTGATGTATTCATTACCAATAAAAGTTGTTGTTCAGTCATTCTTGCCTCCTTTTCACCCAGATGTATTGCGAACAACGGAGAGAAACTAATCCATCAGAAGAAAAAAAAACCGCCAATCTGTTACGTTTTTTTGCCAAGTTATTTTCTGCAAGATCAGTCCTTAATTCAGATCACAGTGTGACTGCACAAACTGGCACGGATCAACTGCTGGAGCAATCGGATAGGTGGCAACATGTGCAGTATTGTTTCCAAGCATACTGTCATGTCAAACCATAGCCTCAGGCCAAAGACTGGAAAATCTGATTGTAACCTAGATTCCTCGCATCATGACTGAGTTTTCCAAGAAATGTGGACAAGGCTACGTACCTTCCTCCAGCAGCTTTAGGAATCAAGCACATTATATTCTTGTCACATCTGTAACAAAAAAAAAAGAAAGAACAGATTTTTTTTCTGAAATAATTCCTGATCAGTCTTAACCAAAGACTTTTGCACTTTTTTTTCACTTCAGTTGCCAAAGAAAAAGCCTTGCTCGTTGTACTAAGAAGATATGTGACCCCTCCTCTGAAATACCTGTCTTTCACTAGATCTGTGACAATCTCCACAGCTCATTAATTCATCTGTGCAAATTTATTTATGAGCAATTAACTATTCCCCCTCCCTCTTAGTTCTCTCCAGAAAGTAGAGGAGGAGAGCACTGGCACTGGAACGAGTCGTTGCTTGAATGATTGGACTCTATTTAAGGTTTGCAAAAATATAACTTGCATGTTTGTGCTGTCCTCATTCACCTGAGAAATCTTCATCTGTGCTAGTAATTCTATTGAAGTAATTACTGTTTGAGGATCCAGTGCAAGTTAGCAAGCCAAGTCCCCTCACAAGCCATAATGCACAGCTGCAAAGCTCCAGGAGAGCACTGAAAGGCGTCCTGAAACTTCAGGGTAGTGATAGGAAAGTAAGCAAGGACACCTGGCCCTTCTGGCATTCACCTAGCATTGACCTGTTATGTGCGTGAGTGGGGAAGGGGGAGGAGAGACAAGGTTGCAGGGAGTTTGTTTATGCTTCCATTTGATCTTTAATCACCTCAAAGGTATTTCTGTGATCTGTTGATTTTTGAGCTGTTGGAGATGGCAGGGAATCCAGGACTGATTAGTTCTCTGGGTTCCTGCTAGATTTTGGATGATGAAGCAAAAGTCTACTTCCCTTCCATCTATTCCTTACTCCTTCCCTGGGCTAATTCCTATCCTCTTCTCTCTGAAAGAAGCCTTTCCAGCAAGATTTTTTCTGGTACCCAGGCTTGCTCAGGAAGAAGTAATTAATCTGCATAGTACACAACACTGGTGTGCTGCATGAGTCAGTATCGAAGGTCTCTAAGCTACGAATATATTTCCTTTTCGTTCCTAGAAGAGCAGGTGCAGACTAGAAAAGCTCAGTGGAATTTTATCCAAGAAATCCCTTTTCAAGAGTTTGTCCATGCTGAGCACGCTCTGCTCTTATGCAGAGCTGTACTAGCCCAACATAGCAAGCGACATCCCTGCAGAGCTCATTATCAGCACTCTCCAGCTTGAGACTAGGTAGGACTATTTTATAATTGCTGTCTTAGACGTCAAGGATTATCTAGGAACAAGGCACCGGAGCAGGGGATATGGACCCTGTTGCTACTCCTATGGACTCTGCTCTTCTCAGAGCAGCTGAAGAAGAAGACTCAAGAAACATGATTCAGGTTGTAGAAGAACAGTGATCACAAAGGGCACATACAGATCCGGAAACTGGAGAATAAGGGAAAGGGAATTTCTCCAGAGACACAAAGCTGAATAAGCAGCCTCAGCTCTGGCATTTCTTGACATGCTAGCTATTGGCTTTGAAGCTTCGCTCTTCCTTTTATTTAATCCACGTATACACAGAAGACAGCTGCAAGCAACAACTGTCATTATTTTACTATTTTCTGTCACGATTTTAAAAAGTCATCTTTATGAAGGGAAATTTACTTGCGTCTCGCAGTGGGCCTCAACTTCCCAACTTCCTAACTCTTGGCAATCATATGTAATTCAATGAGAAAGCAAATCCCTGACGTAGTTCCCTCTGCAGCAGTTACATTATGGAGCAACCACATGGAGGAAGGCAGTTTGACACACTGTAGGCAAAAGCATCAATAAACATCAGTCCAGAGACCTCTGCTCAGAAAGCAGCATTGACAGTCTTTCATAAAAAACCCAAAGCAAGTCAAGTAGTAAGCAGATTGTTTGCATCAAATGATTAAACCACTGCATTAGGTGAGAAACAAGGCAAGATCCTGGATGTCTCAATCTCTATTTGACATGAAAGGCAAGATCTAACGGTTTAAATTCACTGACGCACTGCAGGACATCTGCCTGCCTACTGCTTTATAGACTAATGGACTACAGCTGTTACCATACTCTAGCAGCACCCTGGGAAGAGATCAGAGAATATGTGCAGTCCTAAGAGTACAGATGTTTTCTACAGTCGGTGGAAATTCAGTCAAATACATTGTAATCACTAAAGTAATTAAAACTGTTACTGAAAGTAAACACACCCACCAAAGTTAGTGCTGCTGAAGAAGTAAGTGACATTTCTCATTTATTCACTTTGGAACCAAGAGAGATCATTAGGGCGCAGAGAAACTCTGGGCTGATGGGGGCTGAACGTTTTAAGTTAGTTACAAGGGTTTTTTAACAAGGTTTATATATGTATATTGAGAAAACAAAGAAAAGAATGCATTATTGATAACAGGAGAAAAGAGCAGAGCAGAGCAAAGCAGACATGTAAATGGACCAGGCAGTCTGTCCCTGTGTAAACTCATTACTGTTATTCCCTTCCTTCATTTTGGACTTTCTGAATCTATTTTCTTGGTAAGGGGAAGCACTGAAGTTGCTACCTGTCATTCACTCTGGAGAAGACATGACAGCCCATTCCCACCTATGGTCAGTACAACTTCATTTCTCACAAAAAGGAAAAGGGGAAGATTTAGATACTCTTGAAAAACTCTTCAACGACCCAGGACAGTGTAATTGTTCCACATATACAACCCCACTGAAAGCAATAGCAGGCCTCACAGAAGTTTTTGGTTCAAAATGTCTCTGGGAGTATCCCGCTTTCTTTCATGGTAACAGAAATGATATGATATTGCAATGTCATATTTACAGTTCCATTCGGCGGCTGCCCACTCTCACTGCACACCTAAAATATTAACGTTAAAAGCAAGGAAGGAACTCTAATGGATCCACATGGCACTGAGCAGCAGGGAGCTAGGCTGCTGGTTTTGAAAACCTAAATTGATACAAGCTGATCTTATAGCTCCAGTAGTGGCCTCAAAGTAGTTTTGCTCAAAGTCTTTTTATTCTTAGGCCACAACTTCTCTGGGCTGTAATTGTGGTCCCACTGCTACCTGTTGGGGAAAAGGGGGTACTAAGACAGATTTTCGCAATGTACCACGTGAAAAAGTTTCATCTGAGAACTCATGCTTTCGTGAAAACAAAGGAAAAACCATTTAGAGTCAGATTCTGCTCCAGATCAAGATACACACGATTAATACCTACATATAGAGGTATTTTGGTATATGTATAGCTATATGTGTACAAATATGTATTCATATACAAATATGTTATATATCTATAATATATAAACACACACAAAAAACCTATGCATAAATATACACCTCCACCTTTACTTACACCTACACTTATACCTATATATACCTATATATACTTACACTTATATACCCCTACATATACCTATTTATACATCTATATTTTATGTAATATATATATGCACATACGTATCACTGTAGATGTGTAAGTATGTATATAGCGTGAGGTATGCATCTGTGTTCCTATTACAGTCTGTGGAGTTAGTTTAGCTGCCTCAGTGCAAACATCTGCTGTGACTGGAGATGTTGGTACCCACGACAGACACATGGGTCTGGCAGACGTGACACGGGGTCTCTGGGAGATTCATGCCCTCATGGACTGATCCTGCTGGAGGTCGTGCAGGATTATTTTGGGGGATCTCAAGCTGTATTAAATGCACGTGTTTAGACAACTAAATCCAGCTCCTAGTCAATGGATTCTCGAAAGCTGCTCAGCTGACCTCAAAGTGAGCACCATTTGTTCACCTGAACAGCTCTAGAAACTCCTTTGACTGCAACTACTAAACTGCTATTGATTATCAAGGAAACTTAGGCAGCTAGCATGCACATTGACACCTATTTGAAGACACCTACATTTAGCAGTCTTAATCTGGAGCAGAATCCCAGTCTTTATCATGAAAGTGTCATCTTTCTCATGAGTCTACTGTGGAAAAAGTTATAACACTCTGTCACACCAGTGACACAAAATGCATATAATGGAAGTGGAGATTCCTTTAGCTCTGCAAAAGCTATGTTTGTAACAGCTGTAAGTGGTAAAACAATTTCAGTTCTTTCAACAGTATGTTTTTCAGCGATCGACCAGTCGCATACCTTAACTGATTTATGTTTACTTATTATAACATGCAAGCAAAAGGCAATCATCTTGTCATACCCGAATTTATCCCAGTATCGCCTTATCCTGGATTGCTACTTCTGTCACGTTTGAGCACTGTTACTGTGCCTCAGAGAAAAGAACCATTTTCATTTTGACAGAAAATGAAGTACGTTCTGAAAACTTTGTTTATAATATTCTATAAAGTTGTTGATGTTTTTATATTGAATCTATTCTTGTACTCAAATTCCTTCTCATTCCCAGAAAGCCTTCTGCAAAAACCAAGAAAATACAGCTGAAATTAGTCCATTCAAATCATTTATCAAATGCGCCTTTTAGCACTTAGTGCAGGTAATGCACTAACAGAGGTCAGAGACACACTATCTATACACCACGTGGAAATGAAGGCCCGACTTTTGCAGATTTTACTCATGGAAGTAATCCCCAATGCACTAGAGGCCAGAGACACCTTAAAGGTTACGTAGCACATTTCTGTAAGGATGCATGCGCTCATATTACTGTAATCTCACTATTGCTTCTCTAGAATATATTATACTCTGATGTCTGGATTCAGGATATGGGACATTTGGTTTCTACATATACTAACAGTGTCTAAAAAAGGGCCTATCCGTGCAGGCAGTTCTTCATTCAAAAAGCAAACTTCAAGAGTCGCATTCTCTCCATGCAATTAAGCTGAATCTGATTTCATGATTCAGCAAAGTGTGATTCGGACTTGTTAGTTCATTTGCAAGGCTGAGTATGAACGTTGCCACGGGCCCATACTTGCTTACCAAATATATTTCCTTTTGTTTCACCCCGAGAGTTAAGTGGTTGGTTGGTTCTGTTGTCGATACTGTCCGATTCGCATCTGCTGATGTTCTCAAATTATACTTTTAAGGACATAGATACAGTTAAGTTAATATAATTTTTGCAAGGGAAAAAAAAAGAGCAATAACATGATATATTCTATAAGAAAACATGCTGAGGAGAAACGTTGTGTGCCTATTGAAAACCTAGAAATGTTAATATCAGCAGTGGAGTCACAGCTGGAATCCTGCCCTGTTTTGCCACAGGAAAAACTCAAGAGTTAAGTGGCACTTGTGGATCTGCAACAGGTACATTCCTACATGAATCATTAATATAGCAAAGGAGGATGTTTTCATTTACTGTGTTTGTCAGCTCTGTATTTTGGTATCTTAGAGACAAGAACTAGGGATGAGATAATCTGTTCGTAGAGAATATCTACCCAAGCCAGCCCCTAAACATGCCTGCTGTAAGACGGGGGAGATCTCTTTCAGAGTAAAAGGGAAGATAATAGATTAATAGCTTTTGTTTCCCAGCCACTCTCTCTTCTCCACAGGCAGAAGTCCTTTATTTTCTAGTAACTACATACTCAAGGAATTTTTCTCCTGTAAAAGCAGAGACTGTCCTTGATACAGATAGTTTGATTGAATCACTGGATTACCTCAGTGACTGAGCAACAAAGAGAAGATTAAATAAATGCACGAATAATGCATTATCCCCTTCTTTGGCTGGTATTTAAGCTTTTTTATTATTGTCACATAAATTAAAACCCCCCAAAACAGCAGTCTTTATACCTCATCCTTGCTTAGGTGAGAGAAGGGGTCACCAGAGCACAAGGGAAAAGCCATTGCAAGCCATTTTATCAGTCCCGTCAGCAATTTTTCTAAGTTGATAGCTCCTCAGCAAAATACAGTTTTGGAAGTGAATCCCACTGAATTGAGATATTCCCCAAGCAGAATGGCAGATGTGAGAGAGGGTGACATAATCTTGTTTTCACCACACAGTCAGGGCCTTGCTTGCTTGGCCCTGAGGCCCTCATCTGCTGCTGAGTGGCTGCAAGGACTGTTTGCATCCCAGGTTAGTGAAGGGTTTGGGAGTGTAAAGTATAACTGAAAAATACACAGCAGTCGCAGATTATGTAAAAATACACAATGTATGAAAGCACTGTCTGCTCCTTGCCCGTAGTCAAGCTATTTAATCACTTTTCTTTTCCTTTTTAATTAAAGTATGGCCTTATGATCAAGTGTATTCAGGTCATAATTCAGAGGAAAGATTTCAAACCAATTACTTGTTTTACTTGAGAAAAGGGTTGGGTTTTAGAAGAAAAGGGGCATGAGAGGGGCTCCTTGTTTTTTTGGTGCTTGTCTCATATACTGATAGGGCTGGTATGAACCTCTCTTGTGAAGGTGGTGACTCTTGAGGTGAAAGCACTGATATCTGCACTCAGAGAGCCCTGTACTGTACCTCTCCTGCCGGCAAATTGCAGATCCTTGACTGTCTGCTCTTACACCAGTTCCTCTGTTTTTCCGCCTACCCACTGAGAAAACTTAAAATCTGAAGATTATCTTTAATTATTTTTAAGTGATTGTTTTCTCTCCATCTTTCAAAACAGTTATAAAAGCATTATGTTTTATTTTGAGTTCCACTTCAATTCATATACTAATCCATCAGCACGAAAATCCTTATGCCCAAACCCTCAAAAGCATATAAGTGCTTAAATCTCACTGACTTCAATGAGAGTTCAGAGACTAAGTAGTTGCAAGGGTTCGCGGCTTTCTCTGTGTGCCCTCTTCTACATGTCTCTTTCCAAAAGCTATTCTCAAGATAGCAGAAGCAGCACAAAACCTTGGACCATGTTCAGGAGGACAGGAGCATAGGCATCCCAAAGAGTGTACCATATCTTCAAATCACAGAACCACAGGCTGTTGCTGGCCCATCAGCACATCCCTCCTTACTGTCTTTTTCCCAAGCATCTCCTCTGGGAATCATACTCCTACTGGCTGACTCTGTTTGCAGCTGCAGCCCTGAGAAGGGGATTTTGGAGCATTACTGGCTGCTGGGCTTTTCTTTTGTTAATTCCCAAGATAGCCAAGAAGCTGCCCACAATGGCAGGAGTTGAATAGTCCATGAGAGCATTTGTTCTCCATATCAGTGGCTTTTTTCAACCTGAAAGGCAGTTAACATAGATGTACACTTAGGATGGAAGTGGTACAGGGAGGGAAATCAAATGCAGCTGAGCAGATCCTTCTTGGCCTGGAAAACTCATGCAGCTGGGACCTGTCTTCCATGCCCCATAGATAGACCTGTACCTCATATAGTTACAGCGCAGTGACACAGCTTCTGTCCGCAACAACGCGGTGGATCTGAGACCCACCGACCCACTGCACGCTACAGCTGAGGAGGTCACCGATTTTCACTGCTTGAGGGACTGCCACCTTGCATATCTCCCCAGGGGCCACCCTCCCACCAGGTGGCTGCATTTCCCTTCCCTTCTCTTCCCTTCCCTTCTCCTCTCATGTGCCCAGGTCTATTCTGTGTCTACTGATTACATCCTGCCAGGGCCATCGCAGGCATCGGGAAAGAACAACCTTGAGAGATGTGCGTGGGAATGCTGATTTCTAATTTTTCAGAGAATAGAGAGTAAAATAATGATGATAAGTGCAGGGGACTTCTTATAGTTGATTGCAACACACTTAAGATATTTCTAGGTTAAACATTAGCCTCAATCTGAATATAAGCAACTTCATGAATTGGTTCATTTGTTTGTTTAAAGAGCGGTAATAATGAAATCTCAGCTCAGAAAAGGATTTTGGTATCAAAGTGTTAGAAGATAGGAAGACACAGAAGAAAATTAACACGAGCACTTGTTTTATTTTTCTCCATTGACTTTACTGATTGTAATAGCAATATCTATCTTTGATGTAGAGCTTTTTATCCACACAGCTAAAGCACTTTATGAAAATAGGGCCATAGAGAAGATGAAATAACTTTTCCATCTGGTGCTGGATGGCTTAACACCCAGTTAATTCCCATTCTAAGGCCCTATTCTTTGGGACTAGGCTTAACAGGAACATGTCTTGCCTGCATCTTGATGCAGCTGAAAAGGGCTTCGAAAAATCCACCCACCAGATTACACAGAAAATACATGCTCAGTTTTGTACAAGACCTGATTCCATCCACCACAAGTCTCAGGGCACTAGAGTTGCATATCATTGTCTGGCCAGGCAGGATGTGTTCAAAATGCTTTGGAGCATTTTACAGATCTGAATTTTTCTGCACTGAAAACAGACTTTCTCATGATCTGAGGGGCGGAGTGACCCTGGAAAAGTTGGATGATCTTCTTTATTTATATAGAAATATAGTAAGCTGCTTACCAGATGGACTTGTTTGCAAGCTTGCCCACTTCTGACATCAATCAATTAATTTACAATAAGGTTTTCTGGAAGCCAGTGAGTCCAAAAAAAAAAAAAAAAAAGAGAACCAATGTGATATCAGTACTGCCACCTCGTGTAGGCTCTGACCATTGCAGGTGTTTCCTACAGAAGCTACTCACTCTAATAACACTAATAAGTACCATGGAAGTTATTAAAAGAGTAAACACTTCAAATGGTCACATGCTAACACAGTACAAAGGAAGCTATTATCCTCTTACTCTTTCAGAGTCCACCATAGAAACAGAAATACCCTTGCATTTGATTTATAAGTGGACTTTTATATCATTGAAGCAGTAAGTCATAATCCCCCCATAGGAAGACAGGGATGAAAGGAAACCTTGCAAGAAAATGGAGAAGACAAGGAGGTTTAGGGATGATTCCACTGGAGGAGAACAGCCAAGACATAAAGCTAAGAGCAGAAAACTAAAGGAGTAGGCAAGATGACTAGGTTCATGTGCAAGGAAGGCCAGCAAGTCCAACCAAATAAAACGTAGTATAAAATGGAAATGGGAGGAGCTTTAAAATTTCTTCATGACTTATTTTTTTCACCTTGGGATCCGCTTAGGCATGATTTTCTGTGCTAAATTGTTGTGAGGAAATCCTATTAAAAGTAGAGATGACGATCAACAAACTGCTGATCTTCCAAATATAAGTCTGAAGAATTGTTTGCGGGAATGAGCATGGCTGAGGGAGGCAAGAGGACTGCATCATTACGTGACTGAGGACACATGCTCCACCTCAGTCAGAAGGTCCACAATCTCCTCACCCTCTCCTTGCTCCATTACTTCACCCCAGGTGCACACAGGCATGGTCTCCCCGAAGCGAGGCTCACTGCTGATGCAGGGCTCTCTAGAGTCCTGCTAGAAGAATGCAACACTCCATATCAGACATAGCAAATAAAAATCCAAGCAGACATAGCCAGTTCAAGAACTAGGGAGCATCCAGGCTAGCAAGATCACTGAAAACAGGAATAGAAACCAAGGGATAGGAGAGCAACGATTCTCTCTGTCAGAGGATTCTAAAAGATTACAGGAGTCCATGGGCAGATGGGACAAGTCCATGGAAGGGAAATCCCCAGGAGACAACCAGATATACAGGAACCACTCCGAACACATAGGTTACACACTGAGGCTTTTCCTGTTGTTTCCTTTTTCCACAATGGGATCTTTTTTGTGTTTTACTGGACCACTGAATTAACTGTTAATAGGCTACAGTCCAGCCCACAGATGCAAATTACCCCATATTCTGCATGCCATCCAGCCCAACATCTGGACTCCAGCAATGTTTAAGTACCTTAAAAAGACTTTCCAGAGATCCTAGCAGAAACCAGTAAGCAGAGTGGAGCTAGTCATTCCCTCCACTCCCCAAATTAAGATAAATATAAATGTATTTGACTTAACAGAGACACATTTTGGTCACAGGTTAATCTTGCCCATAAAATTCATGAAACCTGGTTTGGATGAGGTTTCATATGGGCTGGGCCTGGAACCATCACACACACTCACACTCTATCTCCAGGGAAAATTACACATAGGTAGCTGCACTTCTTCTCCTTTGCATCCACCAGTCAAACTGGAGTGACAGAGTCTGGGCAGAAATTCCCTTTACTGTAGCTATAAATGGAGTGCAATGCTCCTGCTGCCTATGAGAAAGATTATATAGAGGGAAAGAGTGAGAACTGTGACGCCTGCACAACACTTAGATGCCGAACCATCACTATTCTGTACTTTCTTGGATAGCAGCAAAAAAGCTAGGGAAAGCTCTCTGTTATCACAGGCTTAGCTTTCAACCCTTCTTTGCATTCTGTCATTGTGGAACAAATTCTTTTCTCTTTCTCATTGGGTCTTTTATTTTATTCTTACAACTTTCAGCATAATAATAATCCCTGTTACTTCATTTTGATTGATTCATGTTTTTATATCTCAGTGCATAGTTTAATTGAAGTAAAGGTGTCACTTTAGGTTTGTCAGTATAATACATGGGGGCAAGGCTAACCTCCTGGCAAACCTTAAAGCAGGTGCTTCGAATATACATATATATATATACCTTTATCATATCTGGTTTAAGAGTAAAAGAAAAAACTCTCCTAGAAATATATGCAAAATCATGCTTCAAGTGTAAGCACCGTACTTGATAGAACATGAACATTAAGTGTCCAGGGATATACGTTGGAATGACTCTTTAAAATTACATAATTATGGAAATTAACACATTTATTGCAAATGCTTATTTGCTAAGTGCCATTAAACATGTAGAGTTGTAGTTCACATCACTTTGTTCAGTATCATTAAGGTATCGTATGCATACATTGCCTGCAGAGCTGCTAGATCCATATAATGTGGTTGCATCAGTGGGCAGCGGATTAAGGAAACGAGATTAGCTTGATGTCAGTTCCCAGTGCCTATGTAAATGACTTCATCTTCAAGACATCAGATGAGATAACACCCCAGCCAAATTACATCACACTACAGTATCTGGAAGGCATTTTTATTGTTGGATATAAAAGAAAGCAGATGAATACAGTAATGTAATCTAAAAAAATCTCTGCACATCTCCTACTCTTTAAAAATTGAATTAGTATCTCTTTTTCCATTAATTGGCATGCCACATTTCTTTCTGATCCTATAAATCAGGTGTTTGGTGAGAAACATTTCCAGATGCCTCTAAACCAAACACTTTAGTCTCTTGGAAATGCAGAAGTGTTTTTCTCTCCATCACAGTTTCATTTTAGAAATAACCTTGCACCATCTGAAATTACTTTTGCTTAAACTACACATGCCAGTGTAAAGAAATACGAATGCTACACATAACCACTGTGTAGCAGATAAACCTGATAGAACCATCATGTCACGAAGAGAAAGGGATCCGTGACATAAATCAACATCTTTGGGGGTATACCTTAAAGTGAGTGCTTCACATAGCCACTGCAGACAGAAGCATGCTACAAAGGCCAGATCCCATTCCCTGTTATTCCATCCAAGGAACTAAGATTGCTGCAAAAAGAAGAGAACAAACACTAAATTTTAGAGTACCGTATTTGCATTATTCTTTCACCTCTATATCTCCACTTCTCAGGCACCTTTTGTGCCTCCTCACACAATTTAAAACCCCATTAATACAACCAATTGCTCTGGCTTTGTCCTAAGAGGATGGCATGTGGCTGTGAACCTTCTGCTGCACCTGCATTATAATTAGCAGTCTTGGGCTGTGACATAAGCCTGTCCTCTGAGAAAAGGATTTCAGCATGGTTCCTAGCCCAGTATTTCCAGCAGGGATAACTGGAGTTCTGTTCCTGTGCAGGCGGGGGCAGCCAGGGCTGGCAAATGCGCTAGGTAGTCTTCCTCTAGCCTAAATTAGATTGCCTAAAAGGGACACAGTTAGTCTTACGTTACGTGACTAGGCTTCTTCTATAACCACTGGAGAAAGACGGGCATCCTCAGAGGGTGACTCACACAATCACAGAATGGCTAAGGTTGGAAGGGACACATTTCATCCTAAAGTAGAGGCGTGCTGTAGGTGGCATTAACCACTCTTTGGAGATTGCTAATCTGCTAATGAGGGAAGCAGAAGGCTACGATGCCTTAGTTCAAACCTCTAGCTCTTACAGTAAGGTGAGGTTCACCTTCTTCTGCCTGCTCTGCTGCCCTTCCAGCATGAAACACGCTCCTGCTGCTGGGCAGAAAAAGATATTATTTATAACACAGTGAGCTAGAAGTAATAATAATCCTCCTAGAATTGCAGAGCCTCGTGGTCTCTATTAGTAACATTATGCTGGTTTGCTCTAGTTGAGGTTTGGCTACATATGTCTGACCGAGAAATGGCATTGCATCACATGACTGTTTAAAAATTATTGCATAAGCGATATCTATCTATCAACCAATCCTATTGTTCCCTTTTGAATTGCTTATGTATATTTATCAGTGTCAAACCCGGCATAATGATGGAAGTACAGACTCCCAAGTTAACAGAGATGTCACCAGTTCCTGGTGACACTTCAATGCAGTTCTACCCTTGAACGAATTTTCTCCACTGAAAAGCAGGGCTTCTTAGCTGAGGCGTAGTAGTAGGCTGAAACAGCTATTTTATATTTTGGACTGGGATAAGAGTTCTCTATATTGCACCATAGGGTGGTAGACATGTCTCACGCTGTCTCTAGTTTGAGTACATTGTGCTTTACTGCGACACATAGACCTGTCCTTTGAAAGGCAGGGTTTCCTCAGAAAAAACAGACCAAGACTTGACTGCAAGCATTGCCATATTTAAAGTCCTTCACCTCTATATATACATTCTTCACTAGAAATATAGATATTAGAAAAGGAGAAAGTAATTGCATGGAGTTCATCTCTTTCCTTATCATGAAATTGCTAAGATCTAAATTGAGAATAAAAGAATTTTTTAGGTCATAGGAAACACTTTCTGGGTTCAGTCATCTCACTGTGCTTAAATTGTGCTTTAATTTTTAAAAAGTTATGCAAAACTAAACACAGATTCATGGCAAGGAAACTAGATTAATGTTGCTACAAGAGGGCAGTGAGGTGAAGGAGAAGCAATGTGTGATGAAAGCTAAAGTGGCAGTCCAAGGCTGTATGAAGGCACTACTGTGTTAGCTAGCTGACAAACTTCACAGTGGAAAAACAAAAGGGAAAAGCTGCTTCTAATACAACAAGTCGTACAAGAAGAGCATGTCTGGGTAGCACAGGTGCAAAAAAAGCTGCTGCTATAGGCAAGTTGTCAAAGGGTTATTAACTATTATGGCAACTGTTGGATCCACATGGTCTGAAATGGAGTATGAGAGCTCTGATGCATCTCCTGTGAAGATACAGGCTAATTAGTGACAACTACGTAATTTGTTGCTTTGCTTTTTCAATCCCATGCCAGGCAGCACAGGGATACAGTGCTATAAGTGAGTAGATGCAGGACCAGCAAAGAAGAAATACAGTAAATTGGTGAAGTCCCTGAATAATCACTTCTTCTGGATCTGACATTTGGAGCTGGAGTTCGTGCTTATATATGACAGTCTGTGACAGTAATGCCTATGCTTTTACCCAAAGGACTGAGCCTGGATCTTCCAGGGTATTCAAGCATCTAAATCCTCCTGTCATTCAAAATCTTAGACTTTGGTCCTCTACCCATCTGCTGTAACAAACCCACCAACCTGGTCCTGTAAGGAGCTTATTACAGGAGAGCAAAGACTAACTCTTTGTATAACATATATGGAGCAGTTTCTGAGTGTACAGGATTTGAAAAATATCAGAGAAAGGCTTCAAGTGGTCATTTCTTATAGAAAAAATCTGTCTAGCTTCTGGACACCATGTTTTGCAAACTTCCCACTGTTCGCTGCATTTTAAAACACACCCGCTGCACATCGCTCCTGATACATGTGTAGTGGTCAGCCCAGAAGGCTATTGTACAAGGAGTTAGGGATCCACACAAAGGCTGATCTCAGTGTCTGCCTGTTGTGAACACCGTATGCTTGAGTAGATGAGCATATGGTGAGATGTACTGTTCTGTCCATCTGACTTATAGTATATCTTTGTCTATCCACTGTATGTACTATCCCAAGAACTGTAGCTTAGTTTGTGATAAGAATGCTGTAGTATATTGTCCCAGAGGCTTTCCAAAGCTCAGTCTGTATTTCACTAATTAACATTAGTGAATGTACTGTGAGCCAGGTTCTATAAAACCCCAGGAGAACAAGGAGCTGATAAACCTCGCCACAGATGGGAAATCCACTTGGCATGCCGTGGCCGTACGAGAGACGCCTGTCCCATGCCTTGTCAGGCCCAGCATCAGAAGGGACGTAAGATTGCTATTACCTTTTCCATAACTATGTTAATAAATAGTTATCTGTCTTAACAGGATCTGTGCCTTTCTTACTTGAATTCCAATAAAACTGACACCTACTGGTGCAAAACAACCTGTACAAACACTGGAGCAGCTTTTCAAAATGTTAAGCATCATGTAGTCAAAAGATCAGTTTCTAAAAGATCTCATCTACTCTCACCAAACCTCCTGCTTCAGTGAGGTAAACACGGTTACTCCATGGATGGTACCTGCACAGTGACCTACTGAAGTAGGTTTTGCTATTTGAGACTAAAGTAGAAGATAGCACACCTGCACATGTCACATTTCCATCAACCGAAATGGAAACCACCATGGAAACGATAGCATAAAAATGTGTATAACCTGTTAACACTATTAATTAATGTAGAGATAAGATAATAGCAAGTCCAGGTATTGGGACAGATTCAAAACTTACGGAAATACCTGAGCCTTTGGCACAGGCATTTTAAATCCATAATTACATTGCACTGAAAATCCTACTGTGTTGGTGTTGGTGTTGGTGCTTGAAGACCTAATAGATGTAAAGCCAATCTATTCAGCAGTGGATGTGGTTAGTTACATGGCACAAAACTCATAAGGATTGTTTGCTCTGCCAGAACTCAGTACGAGGGAGAGAAAGCGACAAGTTTAAATTAAAAAATCAGCAGGCCTGCGCATTATGCATATCTGGAAAGGAGATAGAGTGACTTCCCTTTCAGACAGCACTAATACAGTTCGAGATCTGTTAGATCAGATTATCAGATGTCAGATTATGTTGTCTCTTAGTGTTGGCAGCGCAATCCTTCTGGGTCAGATTACAATATTTCTAACTTCTTTTGACTCTTCACTCTTCTCTTCACTTTCTTTTCCATCTGGTGTTGAACAAGCATTTCTGAGTTAGAATTATCCCTGAGATGGCAGGGGGAGAAACATAGAAGACATGAAAGATGCTTCCCTAGTAAGCGCAGAGCTCTGCTAGCCCTAAGAGTGCCAAGGACAGCTCTGGCACAGCTCTGACTGACAGGCATTATAGAGCTAGAATCATTTTAAACAATAGTCTCGGTATTCATGGGCTAAAATAAAAAATATGTGGTCGCCAATACTCAGAAGGCAAAGACGACTTTCTCTTCTGTATTTCTTCTCAGCGTCTGCTTGTGTTTCTAGTGGATTTTAGCTACAGAGACAAACCGCAGTGCTTGGGAAACAGAGCTATTTGAGTGGGGGAGTTAATGTGTAAATTTTAAACTTCCTTCTTCTGCAGACTTTCAAACTTGGACTAAGTCCTAGATGAGTGAACTCAGAACAAGGTCTGTTGTTAGGAACCCCCTTCAGATGACCAAAATAAACAAAACCGTTTTGATACCTTTATTCTTTTTTGTGAAAATGGATCATATTTTAAGAAATGTTGAGAGAATTAAAACTCTAGTAGATAGGTTAGAATCGTAACAGTGATGAAGTCATTCATCATATCAAGAATACATGTGAAACTGTTGCCTTATATTACCTCATAGAGTGAAAGGGGAAGAAAAAGACTGTTTCTGACTAAATACTTTTCCATTTTTTTATACATTTCTATTTTACAGTAGTAAAAGGTTCAAGCAGTCCTGCGTTAAGCTAAGTTCAAACTTACTCTTGTCAGTCTGCCATGGACTACTTCACCGGCATGCAAGAGCTTTGATTTTCTGGTTGTTTCAAAACCCTACAGGTGAGCGAAAAGTCAAATCATAGCAAAATGGCAAAGGTTTGGCTACCACCTGGCAAATAAGGTGGCTAATGCTGTTGCCCTGAAGCCAGTCCAAGGGAAAAATAAAATTTCACAGTCTGTGCCAGCTGGATAAACAAGCGGGAAGAGGAAGCAGGAATATTTCCCTTAAATTGCAATATTGACCTTTCAGTGACCATAAAATCCAAATTCAGATCCAACAGGTGTTTGACTACCTAAAGCCTACCAAAACTGATGGGTAAATGACTTTGCAGATTTGGGTTCTGATCTTGATCTCCAACTTGTATTGTCCTTTTTTCGTTTTCATTTAGGGATGACACATATTTATTTACTACCGTTCTTTCTACAGAACTCTTCAAAATGTGAAAGGTTACGTATCCAGATTTCTAGAAAATGTCACATTAATGCTCCCTGTGACTGTTTTCTTGGTAGTTAGCTTAGCTGTGGATTCTTAACTGTTTCCAAGTTTGCTCAGTCATTAATTTATAATGCTTTCAAAAACATAAAAGGTGGATTCTCACTCACAACTGCAGCAATCTTGTGCCTTCTAGAAGGTCAAAGATAATTTTAAACAGTAAATTTACAGCTACATTGCTTCCTTTCCAAATTCATGCCTATGTTCTTCATGCTATTTTGACCATCCTTTAAATATGATAAATATATATCTCCCTTTTTTCTCAGCATATGATCAGACTGAAAAAAATTGCCTTTGTAAGAGGTATAATTCCACAGGCATTTAGACTGCATTCCTAAGGAGCCAGAAATGCGTATACAGACATCCTATAATCACAAACTAGAAATGATACATGAGTTATTTATTATCAAAAATGCAACCCAAGTTCACAAACAAGTGCATTATCTCAATGTCTTAACAACACAATGTATACATCCATAACATACAGCAAAACGTCTACTCCTTGTCTCGATATCAGTACTGGAGAAGTAATGAAGGGTTCCACAGCATGCTGAGTCTGAGTAAATTTTCCTTTTTTCCTGTGAGGAATATATCTCCACTTGGCTGTGAACAGGTATCTTTCCCTCGTGCTCTGAAACAAAGCCTACAAATGGCAAAATTTAAAAAGCACCTCTCAGCTAGAATTACACTGACATTTTTTGAAACTTACAGAAAGTAAGCACATGCTTTTTTCTCAAGTTTGAGAGGTCCTAGGTTGTCAAACACAAAATCCTTTTTACCCCATCTTCTTTGGAGCTTTGGCTTTTAGCTCCTAAACAATTTTAGCTTGCGGTCCAAACTTCCCTGTGACAGCACCAATTACTACACAGTCTGGGGTACATTTTTTCCATTGTTTGCATTGTGAAATATAGACATACTTGTTATCACTTCCTCTTTTTGCCTGACGCCAGAATGTGTTTTCAAATGTACCTTCATTCTGTTCTTAGCTGCCTTAAGGTGGATAACAGGTGGAACTAGGTGTTTCTAGAGGGCATCTGTTTAGCCTTTTTAGGGTAAGCAGTAGGGTGAGGGAAAGGAGTTGCTAGGGATTTCTGTGGGCTCTAGCAATATGCAGGCAAACATGACCACACTGGCATGATGTGAGAGCAGCAGCTCTTCCCCACGTTGCGATGAGCCGCAGGCTGGAAGACTGTGCAGAAGTGGCTTGCACAAGAGAAGTGGGGATCGAAGAGTACCTTGGCTGACACAGACTCTCTTTAAACTGCCCTAGACCTGCACAACTGTGAGCTGTATGGCAGTGTTTACGCATATTTACCTCGTCTGGCATCATGCTGTTAATTACAGGATGCTGACAGGCAGCTCAGTCCAGAAGGAATGAAACACGGTCAAAGAAGGACTAGAACATTACAAGTAACGAGCATAGACTTTTCCAAGTCTGGTTGTTAATGGCATTTCTCAAGTTAATGGCATTTCAATATTACGTTTGGAATATATTCTCCAAACCTACCTAAATTACTTTTTTACAGGGGGAATGGGACAAAGATTGAATTAGTTTTGCATTAATGTCTCTGTGTATTAATTACCAAATGTGTCAGGTTTCTAGTTGTTCCTAGCTATAAAATGTTTTATGGTTGAAAAAGTACAGACTGATTACTTTTCTTTTTGTTGTTTAGCTGACTGAAATGGAGCAGGAGCACAGCGCTTTTTTACTCTTTTATTTTTATAATGTTAAAAGGAAACACTGATGTCTCTTTTGGCAGGTTTGTTTCTTTTTCTATTTTAAATTCTATTCAGAGATATTCAAATTCTGTGACTTCATATTGTGTTTGAAGTACCTTCCCACTGCTGGTTAATAAAGCTCATGATGAAAAGAAAAGCTCAGTATTCGTCATACCTATTGTTACCAAGAAACAAGAGGGGGAATAATGATAAGTGAAAAAACAAATATTAGCAAGCAGAGACTTTATTTTCGATGCATGCGGCTAAGCAGGTTGGTCCACATGATCTTCTTGTCTCAGGATGATTCTACCTCCATAATCTCTTTAAGGCTGCTGCAAGAACATAGGGAATCAAAACCAGAATCACAAATCCTGACTCAGTAAGGCAAATAAAAACGCATTATAAAATTAAAGTCTTTCTTAAAGATGGTCTTTTCCTGAAAACCACGGGCTTAAGGCATATTGTAAGCAACAGGACTACATGCTGAAAATCAGGCATTTGCTGCAAAGTGAAATCGAACTGATAAATTAGTGCTAGAGATCAGAGACCTCCTTACACTTTCCTGTCCATGGTGTCCACGTTCCTGGGTGTCCAAGACACAAGGAATTCAATGTTCTGAATGACAGGGAAGGAGTGAGGGTTACCTAACAACTGAACGGGGGCCCTGTTGCTCCAGATCATTTACAAAAAATACATAAATGCTGGCTACACTTTCCAAATGCAACTCGTATTCATGTTCTCAGAAGAATGTAAGTCGAAAGAATCTAGCAGTGTGCTAAGGTGCTAATCTAACACATTTCAATTTCCTCCGCAAAACATTTGCTATAAAGAAAACAGCAGAGAAAGTGAAAGATTCCTTCCTCTAAAACCATTCAATCCAACCAATTCTTGCAGCTGCAGGTACTGGTAGTGTAGTCCAAGAGCTTGTTGTCTCTCTTCTTTTTGATTCCTCTCAAATCCTGTTCCTGAGCCTGCTTTCCAAACTTAAAGATATCACACATTTCTCATAAAATGAAAGGGTGGTAGAAAGTCAGTTTACTGAACAGAATGAGTTTTATAAAGATTGAAGTAAGTTTTTATTTTAAAAGTGTTCTAATATGTTTTTATACCTGCTAGATGAATCATTCAAAGTTGTAGATGTGATAAATATTGTTGATATACTAGAAGAGTGTGTGTGTGTGTTTTATTTTAGGAAACAGAGCACATATGTTAGGCTAAAATTGCTAAGCTTGAAAATATTCATAAAAAAAGTGTGATACCAGCACTGGGGGAACTGAAAGTCAATGAACTGAGATTCTTCCCAGCTCATGAATCATACATAGATTATTTCTAATTGCAGCACATGGAGTCGTACACAGGAAAGATATTTCTTCACCAAGTGTTTTGGATGGATAATTGTCACTCAACAGTCTAGCACTGGCCATGATGCATGTTTGGTCATGGGACGTGCTCTCTGCTCCTCAGCAGGAAAGCTGAAACTGTGCTGGGACTGAGGAACGGCGAAGAACAGAAACAATCATAAATGTTGCCACTAAACATCAGTGGATCAAATGGGGACCCCTTATAGGGTTCAGTGCTGTTGGGCCCACTTCATTTGCGACCTTTCCAGTCTCACCTCCCTCAAGCATCTATCATCCAGCCCACTCTGATCTCATCATATTATCTGAGGTAGGAAAACTAGTACAGGGAGGAAAATAATTCTTCATGCTGGATTCCACAAGACTTAACATACTACAGACTAGAGATGAAAAATAGGTATTTCTCACTCACATCCAAGAAAATTTCTTTGTCAGTAAAGTTGCTGGAACATTTTGACTAACGAGGCAGTTATGGCACAATCACTCAGTAGTTTCAAGGAAAGGTCATATATACATAATGAACCGAGTATCACAGAGTCCTCCCCTCCTCAATGCAAGAGGCTGGATCCAAGCACTGCCTTGATCCTTTCAGTCCTGTTGTCTGTGATTTATCATCAAAAAGACTTCCCCTCAGAGCACAGATAGAACAGAAGTCCAGTTTTGTATGCAGGGGGAGCTGCAGGGAGTGAGCTGTTATCGTTCTATTATTGTCTGAGAAGCCTCTGTGTGCCCATAGATATTTATAATCTGGCATGTTTTAGAATAAATGCACTATCTCCCAGAGAACAGCATGTTTGATATAATTCTAGTGAGATATATGAAACACAAGTTTGATGTGAATGGCAGGAATGCCAGGGGAGGTGTGTGACAAGCCGCATTTGCTATGCTCAGTCTGCTCAGCAATACACTAGAGAAAATAAACAAACTGCCATCTTGATTGGATATCTCCCTGCTTAAATTAAACAAATAAAAATGAGAACATTAAATAAAGCTTGCTGGTTGCCATGAGCTGTGCGATCACTAGTGTGTGGGTACACGCACATGAGTGTTTGCATTAGCAAAATCGAGGGATTATAGCCAGGGCAGTGCCCATTGCTCTATATAAAATTTGGTTAGGATCACATCACACACTGAGCTTTCAAGAGGGCATAAAGAGATCTCTTTGAAGTCTTTTTCCTACAACATGAGATTTGCTTAGGCTTTGCACATCCAATACCACAATCTCACTAAGTGTAAAATGTCACATAATGCACAGGAGAAAATTACCTGATTGTTTACAACAAAATACAAAGAACTGTAACACTTATAAAAGGAGACTCTTTCTCTTTTTCTTCCTTGTAAAAGGGGAATCTTTCTCTTTTATTTTGTCACGCCCCTCCCTTATCCTTTCCTTTTTCATACCATAAAAAAATACAGAAAAGTTTCTTGTTTTGAAAGCTGTATTTATATTTCCTCTGCATAAACAAATGTGAGCTCATGCTGTGCTGCTGGAAACATGATAATTAGCTTTGCTGCAATACGAGAGCCTGAGGTGATGCAGTGATAGATTAGGGCACACAACATATCCTTGAGCATTTTTCAGCAATCAGATGAGGAAATTATGAGATTTAGAATTGGATCAGCTATAGAAATAAAATAGCTCTTCATAGCTCTCTCACGGCAACTGAATGATGCTCTATGTATTTTACAGTACCGCGATGCTATATTTTCTTGTTCCCACTGCTGACATGAGCAGCTCACTGGTGCTGCAATTGGAGATTCCTCTTGAATTGTTTCTGTTTCAGTTAAAGCACATAAGCACTTTCAGATAAAGAAAGACAGCCACAGCAGTGAGCAACAGCCAAATGTTCCATGGATATTTGAGCTGAACATCAAAGCAACAGACGTAAATCAGTATCACTTTTCTTGCTGGTCAATAGAAAGAAACAAAGACAAAGATGACACAGAATTGAATGTTATGGTTCAGACCACCTGGAAGCTAAAAAACATAAAATACAGAAGTCAGCAGGATGAGACATTTAAAGGAATTTCTCCATCTAACTTTGCAGTGAAAGGAAGCATCTTCTCCACCATAGTTTGTTGCACTTGCAGTTAGTTTATCAAAATACACACTAATGTAGAGGTATGGGTTAGTATTTTCTTTTATTTTAAGGTTTTCTTAGAGCCCTAATCAGATAAATTTAACATGATATCCATCAGGAATCCACAAAGGCCTTTTCATCAACTTTTGGCTAACAAAACCAGTGGGATCATATTGGACTGCAGAGATCAGGGCAGTGAATTGCATAGGTCCAAGACCATAATCTTATTATAAAATACCAATATTTTCTAGCAAGCCTAGAAGAATGTGCACAAAATTACCTTCAGCGAACACTGAGCTTTCCGATACCTTCTCATTCTGCACCCAGGTAACAGCAATCATAACACTCAGTGTGCAGCTTAGGAGGAGATACACAGACTGCTGGCTAATACAGGAGAGTTAAAAATTTCAGAGTGCTTTCGCAGGATAAATTATTCAGCTTCTAAGGACAAATCTTGACCCTTCACTGAAGCAAACAGGTTTTGCTCAGCAAAATATAAACCAATTGAGATAAAAACAGAGCTATAGTCACCATTATCCACTGGCTTCTTAAAATGAAACATTGCACCAGACTGCCCTTATACCTTCTGTGAAAATGTTTTCTCATTCAAGGATGATTAACTGTGTTTTCTTTTGCTTCTTGCAGCTTTCACCAATTGAGTCTATGTGATTTTTAAAACAAACATAGTTTTGGCATTTTATTGGCTATAGAGCAGACTTGATTTGACATGAGCAGTGATTTTCAAAGTGCTGTCCTCAGGCCCTTCAAAATGCTTAGTTTACTCTAAGAATCCATGAAAAGTAATAAATTAAAAAAATAAGCCTGCTTTGAATAGAATCTATTTAGTCAGCATCTCCAATGAAAATAATATAAAAGATTCATAAATCAAAAAAGAAAGTCATAAGCCTTCAATAAAGTATCTTTTGGAAGTATGCACTGAAAAGCCTGTTGCAAGAAACTATTTCTTCTCATCAGACTCCAGATATCTCTGATCATGTCTGGCCAGTGAATGCTTTCTAGCACATACATCTTCTCAGGAATGTATTCACTGTAATCTCAGGATACTTTTTGATCCCAGTGAACAAAGATCTATGATTCAGCTGCCTTTCTGCATCATTTATTCTCTTACACGTTCATCTCCTTTCAATGTTTCCAGGATTTTTGAGAGTTAGGATGAGGGTAAAGAGAAAAATGTGGAAGGGTGTCCGCTGGTTTCAAACTATCTTGTGAAACCTTTTTTTGTTTGAAATTTTCTGTTCTTTCTCATTTTTTCAAGTCCAACATGGCAGAGCCAAAGGAAAGCAGATCTATCTATCTCACAGTGACATTCATGTGGTATCAAGAACAGCCACTACTACATTTCTCGCTCATCAAGTTGGCCTCTCTCTCTGTGTCACTCCATCCAGGAACTGAGCAACCTTTGCAGCAAGTTTTGAAGTTCCTATGCTGCTGCAGACATTTCACTTCCTACAAAACAGTGTACCCCAGCAGGGAAAAAAACACTCCAAACCATTCTGAGCACCTCATGTTCTTTTCCACTGACAATATAGCACCAAGCCATTCCAGATGAGAAGATAGATCCTTTCCTGGAGAAAGCTGCAGTGATGCGCTTTCTTCTGTACATGTAGAAAGTGGAGTGGGAGTGGTATTCACAGCATTGTTAATGCATGACATGGCTGGTGCACACTAAGGCAACCCTGGCCTTAACCCTACACCTTTGTCCATATAGGCTGAAGGGTTTTTCCCACAACAAAAGGTCTTGAATTTTTTTTTTGATCAGTTTACAAAACTAAATAGTTTCTGAAATGATTCAGGATCTTCAGGAGTGGGCTCTGCTACGTTTTCTGGATCAAGTGACAGCCCTGTGGAGGCCTATAAATATTTCTTGGATAGTCCTTTATCACTTTATTTCCTCTTGCTTCTATTCAATCCCTATTTACTTCATTAAGCATTTCAAGCTGGACAGGGAAGGATACAGTTGCGGTCGGCCTTTCAAGCCATCTACAGGTCCTTACAATGGAAGTCATTCATTCTGATGCAGTCCTTTGCAAACCTTAGTGCTTCTTTCTGGTACTGTTAATACTGCTCTGCCACTGGCTTGATCCCCAACAGTTTGTTCAGTTATCTCTGCTGCACATCACATATGTGGTCAGATAATAGTTTCCTTTGTGCACTAGCCAAACCCCACGTTCAGCATAAGATACTACTTTCGCCAAGTCAAGCAATTACAAGCACTGGACAAAGAGCTTTCTTCAGCGCTTTACTTAAATTGTTTGGAGCCGTGCAAATGAATAGTTGCTTTCTCATGTTTCTCCTACTGCGCTCACAGATCTTTTTCTGCATTGTATTGCATTGTATTGGTGTCTTCTCCTTTGTTGTTGTGCGCTTGCTTTTGCACAACTTTGATCATACTGACATTAGGGTGTCTGTACTTTCACTCTTAATAGTGGATTATCTCTGAAACTGTTCTCCTTCCACTCTGCATTTAGAGAGAAACTTTCAATTTGCTGTATCTGCCGACAACTTTTGACAGAGATAGCGTGGGATCTCTAAGTATTTTTCATGCAAACACCTGCATTTTGCATTCCATTTACTAACCTATCATGAATCACTTTCAAAATGTGTTAACTGCATGAGTCAGGCAATTTGTGCGGGTCACCAAAACACTGATCCATTGTTTCTCCAATTCTTGATTAGACTCATTAAGTAGACACACATCTGACTGCTTGTTGAAAGTACTTTTGAAACACTTCTAGCACATTATACACATCCCCCTAGCCTGCTGTTCACTAAGCCAAACACTCTTGAAACAGGGGACATACTGAACTGGTAAGAATCTATCCATTTTTCTTTTCCTTTTTTTTTTCATTTTACTAACCCCGCTAGAATATCATCACTTCTCCAGAGTAATCCCGAGCAGGGCCAACCCAGAGGCAGCCTCTGCCCTGCCTCCCTACCTTCCCGCAGGAAGACATGCACATCAGGAGCTGTCTAAACAGCCGCGCAGCCGAAGCCTCCCTCTCCCGGCACAGCTGCTCCAACAGGCGCTGTGGCCTGGGGAGGAGAGGGGTGCCTGTGGCCGGCCGGCACAGCTGTCGCCTCTGGGACTTCAGTCACAGAGGAGGGTGGAAGGGCAAGGATAGCGCCGAAGCAACCTGTTGCCTCTCCCACATCTGCACAGACACATGGCGATGGAGAGTGGCAAGAAATACCTCTAATATAATACCCCCAGCACAGCTGAGCTGCTACAGTCACCACCACAAGCAGCGACGGGGAAACTGGGGTCTAGCTCCCTTTGCTGCTGACTTCTCCCCACCTAGAGCATATCCAGTTGCTGAACCATCACCGCATGTGGTCAGGAACAGGAAGGCAACATGTTGTTCAAACAATCTGCTTTGATGAGATAATTTTTGTTTTCTCGCTTTTTTTTTTTTAAACTTAAACTTTTTGGTGGGGAGGGTTAGAGGACACTGGAAATACTCATAGTTTCTAATTTCACAAACCTGCAGGAGCCAACTCATTCCTAATAACATAGTTGATGTTTGAGAGAGAAAGTGAGAAGGTGCCAAGACATTACAATATCCCAGCTTCCTAGTCCTTGCACAATATTCTTTCCCACCAAACCCTGCCCGTTGCTTTCCGAGTAGAAGGCCCTCCATGGAAAGATTTCTGTTCCAGTTACCTGGAAGGTGAGTTTGAAACCCTTTTCCTTGCCTGCAGAGAAAGCACACTGGGATACTGCTGGAGAGGGGAAGTGGAGCTGTCAAACAAGGCAAAAATAGCTTAGCTGTTCTTCCACGGCCTGCAAAGAAATCCTTCCCCTTGTCCTGCCCCTTGCCCCTGTCTGGGCACAGTGTGGACTCCTGGAGGAAGGACAGCCAGGCCCCCCAGGAGTGCATGGAGGGGAAAGGCTGGGCACTGTATCTCACTGCTTTATATAGACAACAGTAAACATTACTGGCGCAGCTGCTGCTCAGCTACCAAACTCTGCAAACTCTTTAGGCAAACAGCCTAAAGAACGGCCAATGCAGACAATATAGATGAAAAGTATTTCCCAGCCTCAAGTGGTAAAAGTTAAAAGGTATATACATGCAGTATTTGTCTGTATTTGTAAAATGCAACATGAAGAAAGCTGCTAAAAGCCTGCGAACCTCAGGCACAGAGAGTCTGCAGGAAGGAAGCAGCTAAAGCACCAGAATAGGAAATGGGTGACTGAGGCTTGGATCCAAGCTTAGTCACAGATACCTTTCTTGGCTTGCAACTTCAGCTGAACTGTGTTTGGCCCTGGGCTCCTGAAGAGCAGAGGAATTTAAGGGCAAAGGTTATCCAGTTTCTAAACATGAAAAAGAAAAGATGGCTAGAGCATGTATTTTGAATTTTGTGAAACCATTGGAAATCTGCCTTTCCCCTCCCTTCACCATCAGTTAAAATATATTCCTACTTCCTATTAAATATGGAATGTATTCCATATTTAAAATAAACCGTGCAAACTTGGACAGAAGCAGTTCTGCTACAGAAACTAAGCATAACCTATAAGAATGCTTGTGTTCTCCATTTCATTTTCAGATTTCAGGCAAAACAATTCCATTGTATTCCTTTTCTTGTATTCCTAAAAGGCAAGCAGGGCAGAAATACCAGGTGCTAGAGCCTGAAGATGCGAGGACAACAGTGGGTCGGAAAATAGGCTCAGTCCATTTCAGAGCGGTCTCCCCAGCTGGCGGCTCCTTGCTTCAGTTCAGTCTTGGCTGCACGAGGTATCTAAAACAGCAGTTCTGCCTCCATGGGGCACACATATTCAAGGCTCTCCTGCTGAGGAACAGGTCCCCTACGCTTGCTTGAACTGAAAGGAAACACCTTCTCTTTCATTTCTTCCCCCTTTCAAATCTACTCCAGGAGGGGACAGGTATCTGTCTTCACTTCTTGTTCACTGAGGAGACCAGCTACCAGGAGGATGACTGAAGATTGTAGTTTTCCTTCTCCATCAGGCAGCCCATCTCCTGGCCCACCTCTCCCCCACTCCATAATGTGCAGCTCCTCCCTTCCTGTTGGCATGTGCTCCCATTTCCGATTCCGCTCACAACTGGAAAAGTACTGAGCACTTTTGTTTCCAAAGGTGATCACATAACAACCCTCTGGCAGCGGCACCAATTAAGTGTGAAGGAAAGTAATATTAGGAAAATATTAACGGAGTTAAACTTCTTTAATATAATTTAGCAGCTGGAAATAATGAAGCGAAAGATGCACACTGCCAGCTCACCATGAACCAACAGGCAGTGATCTCAGGAGCCCCGTTCAGGAACCTGTGTCCCAAGGAAGGGATGAAGGAGGATGGAGACAGGGAGGGTTTTGGAAAGATTACAGCATGCACAGGAACCACTCTCTGACTTTCCAGACTGAGAGCACCGTTAATTGATGCCAAAGGAAGAAGAAATGTAAGGGATTTGTATAGAAACAAATAGGAAGGAGCTGACAAAATGACATTTGGAGTCTAACTGAGGAAACCATTTACTCAAAAGAATATGTGCTGAGAGGCCAAAAGACCAGGAAGCCAAACTGGGAATGCTGAATGGGTCTATCGTGTCCAAATCCTCAGTACTGCCAGAGGCTTTGGTTATGCTGCTTACAGAACAGGAAACATTACTAACTCACATAAGATCTCCACGAACATAAATGAAGCATGTTTGGCTCTCTACATTGACAAGCATACAGCTGGAATTCAAATTGGTAAAAAATGTCAGATCAGAATGTGCTGATTCAGAGGAAAAAATATTTCAGTAAAGCATTTTTTTAAGTTTCTGTGCTATCTAGAAATCATCAGAAGTCATGGGCACGTGTTTTCTTGGGTCTTTCTTGGGTCTTTAATGGCAGTGTATGCCTTCAGTCGGTAACTAAAGGTACTTGTAAAGCAAGTAATTTCCCCTTACAAGATTTTAATATCAGCCACCTACCAAAAGGTCATAAGTATAAAAGCAGCATCACTCATAATTGCTGTAGCCCTGACAAAAGTGATGGATGGTACATATCAGGCAATTCTTTCCTGTTGCAAGTTGTTGTGAGAGTAAAGGAGAAAGTGATTTCTCACCAATCACTGCTTTCAGTGACAGATTGTCTACATTTCTTAGCTAGGGCTTGTGCTTCTAAAATTGAGTCGAAACATAAGAAGTAATATTCTGAAAAAAACAGTTGAAATATAGTCTTTGCTTTGACTAGTTTTGCTTTGTTTTTGCTGTGAAGGAGTTCAGTTTATACCTCTAAACATGTAACCTAGATACATTGCAAGGCTAACCCCTGAATTCTTGCTAAGATAAATGAAGTCAGATTTCCTGTAGCATATTTTGAATGGGAGGAGTTAAGTCAAGTCCATAAGTTCATCAGTAATTCTGTTTTCCTCTTTTCATGTTGGACAGAAAGAAGAGTTTGCCCGCTATGCAGACTTCTTCATGATATCTTTAAGGACAATATAAATCAATTAATCATCTCCAATGTAGGCATCTACACAACCAGCTCTCACAATGCCAAAAGCTGTGAGTCACCCAGTTAGGTCTCTCCAGTTTCCTCCCCTCAGCCCCACTTTGAAAAGTGCACTTTAACACCAGGTCTTTATTAGAGCCCATGTTGACATAGGAGACATGACACGCAGTGCAAAGCAAGTCAGCATTAAAGGGCCTTCCTGGCTGTAAAAAATGGTTTCCTTTTCCTCCCTTTCCACTGCCCAGAGTTTGCCGCATCGAAGCCTGCTTCGGACAACCAAGAGACCATTTAAGGAATATTCTGTGTGCTCTGAAAAGAGCAGGGGAAAGTTATAGGAGGAATCTATGCTGTTGTGTCACCCAGCCAGCCACGTTTGTTCTGCATTTATCCTGATTTCTACAGGATTCTGGCCGTCAGCTCACAATATTCTGGAAAGGCACCGATAACCGATCTTAACTCTTACAGCCTTTCGGGGCAGATAATTCAGTGACAGATAAACGCTGTGCAAAAACAGTAAGGAACTTTGCAAATATGTAAGTTTAAAAGATTCACTTTTTACTTGGATTATAGCATTTTTGAAAAAGTATACAGCTCAGGAACCCTCCCAAACGACTAAAGATTTTTTTCCTTTTTAAATATCTTTTCAAATTCAATTAAAACCTCTTTAAACCTTTTTGTCATGATTTCAGGCCTGATGCTACTCAGTTCCATAAATTCCTTGCAGTAAGAACAACACTTTTTTGACATTCACAAAAATCAGCACAAACGTACACCGAATATTCATTTATCACATTGAAGTAGAACAAATGTATGATTAAAAGCAGAATGAGCTGTAATAACTTCTGCGTAAGTTCCATATTTTTACATGCTGCATAGCCCATATTTTCAATTTACATTTGCTATGCTGGAACTGGAATTTATTAAGGTAAATCAGGAGCAAAATGGGGATTCATATTTCAGATTTTTGTGCCATTCTCCCATGTGAAAGCAGAAAATAAGTGTCTCATTGATGCTGGTTATTCCCACCACTGCTTTCTGCAGTTTCACTGATTTTCCCATCCAGCTGAGAAAATATTTTGCTGTGAAACATCTGGTTAAGGAATGCTGGGAGCCCTGAAATGGCTGGTGCATCCTCTGAAGTAGACTGCTTTGAAGCAAAGTAACCTAGTTTTAAACAATTCCAATAGACCGAAAAATATTTAACAAAGCTCACCAGAGACTGTCCCAGATCCTGGAGTTGTTGTCATCAGCTTCTTTCAGTGTGTTGCCCTGGCACATGCAGGAGTAACTGAGACTGTGAAGGTATTATAGGCATAAAAGTACAACCCCAGCAGAAAAGCTGAGAGAGGATGCACATCAGAGCAAAGAAGGAGCTGGAAAAATAGAAAGTAGTGGAAAATGTCAAAAGAAAAGAAAATCTGTTTTGTCTAGCCTGCAGTTTTTCTCCTGTGAATTTTTTTCACAGAAGGTAAGAGTCTACCCAACCCTCTGCAGTTACTCCAAAAAGAATAGAAAATTGTCAGAGAAGCAGAAAAATATTGTGATCTCTCTTACCACCTTTGCACTCAAGTGAAAAATAAATAACCGAAAAGAGAGAATAAATAACTGAAGATAAGAATAAATACAGTATTTATTTCATTCATGATAGTCTAGGCCCAAAGGTTGGGGCAGAATCCAGTCCAGCAATTGCCCACGCATACAATTACAGCATCATCAGCCAGACACATTATCACGTGCCGAACTTGAGGTGTGCTGAGCAGGCCAACTGAACCCTGTGCATACGACTGAAGTTAGGACTATGGTAAGGCCTGGCTGAATGAGAGCATTCATCCTTTCTGGAACTCAAGACTGTCATTCACGTGACTGAAGTTTTTCTGCTTTGTTCAAACACAGTTCCCAGCAATAGGAAGGACTGATCATTGCAGCAACTGATCATTTAGAAGCACTTGTGGCTCAGAGGAATGGTCACAAGTAAACTCCAAAGTCAATCGAGAAGATCGTAGAATTGCAAGTGAGATCTCATGAGAGACTGATGAAGAAGAAAAGGAGTTAAAAAGTTATGTCACTGTGGAAGAAAGAAACGAAGCATAGCAAGGAATTAACTTGGCTAAATCATGAGTCCTTCACATATCTCACAAACAACAAAGTATGCAAGCAGTGAAAAGGGGGTCAGATTACTATGGACAAGTACAACACACTGAGACAAGAATAACAAGCAGGGACATGGAAAATGTTCTAGTAATGTAAATGCTCTATAAATATGTTTACAGATAAGAAAAAAGAAAAGAAAGGATTGGTCCACTATGCAGTTGAGAACTCATTGATACATTACCTTAAGAAGGTATGAAAGTCAGCTGCTATCAGATCAGGATAATTGGTTCTAGTGATAAATTAGCAAAACATCTGCCTCTGGTAGGGAAAGAATAGGTTAAAAAATATTTAGATAAGTCACATGTTTTCAAATTGACCAGTCTTGTCACAATGTAATCATAGGGAATTTTAAAGAGCTAGTTGATTAACTCTTCAAGTCATTAGCAGTTATCTTTGAGAAGTCATGGAAAAAGGGAGATGTCAGAATACACGCAGAGGGGAGACATGGCATCTACTTTTAAGAAAAAAAGAAGGAGGCATCAAGGAACTACAGACATATCCACTTAGTTTCATTTTCCAGAAAAATACTGGAAAAGCTAAATGAATAAATTTATGATTACAAGCATGTGAATGGAAACAAAGTGATGAATAATAATCTATATGGATTTGTCAAGAGCAGCATCTGTCAAACCAATTTCATTTCCTTCTCTGACAGGGCAACAGATCTAGCGAAGAGAGGAGAAACAATAATATCACGATGGAGCAAGGAAAGATTCTGTGGTCCATCCCTGTGGCAGCAGGCTTGAACAGCAAGGAGGAGTCCAGGAAGACTCTAGGAAAAGTTTGCAGGTGGTGAGGAGAGCGAAACACTGCACGAGAGTGCCTGAAGAGGCTGTAGGACTCCATGAATAAAGATCATACCAAACAGGTTAGGCAGATTTCTACCAGGAATAACATAAGTATATCTGATCCTGTCCTGGGGCAAGGGCACGGATAAGACAATCTCCCCAAATTTGTCCCATCTTTGGAGCTTTGTGAAGCCCTGCAAAGTGAGGAGTTAAGAAATGACTAAGTCTTGAAAGTCCTTTTCTTTAAATCATTGCTAAGTTACCTTACGCAAAATTTGTCTGCCTCATTTAATACATTCCTTGAGGGTTTGTTTATCTCAGCAAAGATCACTGAATAACTCACTGACCTAATTGGATACCTCCAGCATACCTCCACACAGCAAAGTCAACTAAGATAAGCAGAATTGCTTCACTTACCTTTTTCTCTCTTGAGAGTCAGTAATCCAGATTAGATAGATTATATACATTATTAGACAATATTTATGGCTTTTTGAATGACTTGTAGCTTCTCTATATAACAATCTGGAATGATCCCACTCCAGTATCATGGATACCAAGGCCATCAGGCTTTGGGGAGAAGGCTTAAAAGCTCATTCTCAGGATTTTGCCTCATGTCCATCTCTATTATAACCAATTTTTATTTGTACGCATGAAACATGCAAAATTGTTTTTATTGTTTAGTTACCGAAAAGACAAAGCATTTTAGGGATGTTTAGTATGTCTTTCATTTTTTTATTTCTAACTTCCTCTCCTGAAGCTATTTTTCCCTGAGGAAGTCTGGTGCACAGGATATGCGTGCACATTTTTTTCACTTTTCAGACTGCCCAGCAAATGAATGGTTTCTCTGGTCCAGAGGATTTCCAACCCAAGGCATAACTCATTAATGAAATTTTGCAAGAAACAGGAAAAAAATCAACAATTTACCTCCCTTAATTCCACCAGTTCCTACAGAGAAAGAGTTAATACAGTCTAGCTTAATATTTACAAGTCCTTGATAGCAGAAGATCATTACTTCATCCAGCTAGTAAACACCCTTAGTGTTTATTTAATATTTTAAACATTCCAGTGTGAAGTGCTATTAAAAAGAAAGACTGGATGAGGGCAAGAAGGGGTTAATGGCCTTTCTCAAGGAAGGGACTGCTTTGGCCTTTTCCCACAGCACTTGCCAAGAGTGACAAATCTGGAGGAAGGGGCCTTCCGCTGCAGACCCTTGGGGCAAAGAGAATAAAGATCAGGAGGGAAGAAAAGTGTCAGAAAGGATTCAGAGATTTCTCTGGTTTAAACGGTTACACGAAAAGCGATGGGCGTGTAAGCAAACCTGCTCTGTTACCTAATATGCCTATACAGCCTTATCTCTGATGTACAATAACAATAACCCTGATATGTGACTGTGCTATCAAAGCTACCAGTTTAACTGGCACATAGGAAATCTCTGTTTTTAACTCCTCTTTATCTGATTCAACGTTTACTTCTAAAAATTTGTAGAACTATTTAGTCACAGCCCCTCTGGGCATGTTTTCTCTTCTGACAAATCACTAGTAGAGGAGACATTTAACCTCCTCCTCGAGTTTATCATACTGCCAGGCATGCGTCAAAAAGGCGTTTGGCTCTGCACCAGCTCAAGTGGTTTCAGTTGCTGCCACTGATCTGGGCAAGAACCTCAATATGGTTAGCTAGGCTTTCTTCCTCAGGGCTCTACACAGTAGTGAACTTAAGGTTAGTGCAGATAAACAGGGCTACTCAGTTTTTTATTTGGCAAGGAAGGCATCTACCCTTTTCTCAACAATTGATTTTCCCCTGCTGATACTTTCGCCTACACACACCGCTGACTGCAGAAAATTTGTGCAAGTGATTTGCAGTAAATGAGGGGACATCTGAATTTGCTCTCTGCCCTGAAGTGCCATTTCGTCTGGTAAGAAAAATGTGTACTGCACAATATGCGGCTAAGGTACTATTAAGGGTCGCTTCTATCCCACATCTCAGCCAAATTTGCGCAGACAAGTTTAAGCCTAAGTGTAGAGCCAAACTTTAATGCCTGTGCAGATAGATCTTTAAAGAGATTTTTCCAGAGTGCCTTTTCATGGCACTCTCTTTGTGCTTTGCAAGACAGGCAAGTGAGTAAGTTAAAGGAGGAATTATTTGCCTATTCAATTATACTGCATTATGATTTATACTGTGAAACTGATACATGACACAGGATCGATCCTGAGCACCTTTGGAACATGCTTCATTTTCATCAGATATTCACTGATCATCAGAAAAGTTTGAGCAATCAACCATTCTTTAAAGGGGGAAAAAAACCCTATAAAACTAATACCCAGACTTCAAAAAGCTTGCCACAAAGTGCTGCTGCAAATACTAGGAAATGAAAAAGGGCCTGTCTAAACCATGAGATTATATTTCTGCTTTTCATGGTTAAATCTGAAATGACTGGCTCTAAGTAAACATCTGAACTTCATCTGAGTTTGTAATGAAAAAAATGAGATGTGGATTCATTTAGGCAATAAAGAACGAGTAAACTGTGCTCTTGGTAAAGGTTGCAGGTTTGGATTAATGTCTGAATTTGAAACTACCAGTTTCCATACTGCAAATAATCTCTTCTGGTAAATTAGGGGCATTTTTGTATTTATTCTTTCAAGTCAGTTTAGTTCTGGTGAAAGCTGCTACACTGACAGCCCTGGAAATCAACATTCTGTATTTATAAGCAGTCTGGGCAGAGGGACGAAATGTGTAGCAGCAATACAAATTTTCACTGACTTGCTTATACATCTCAAAATAGACTATAAGTGCCTGGCTCCATGGGACACAGCCAAACTGTCCGGGCAGACATTAGTTTTTCAGGCCTGAAAGCATTGATGCCAGTCAAAGAACTCCAATTTTGAAGGATTTCTGTGAGAAGTCATACTGAGATGCTCTCGCATTGACAAATTTGTCCTTCCAGGCATCAGAGAAGGAAAAGAAGCAAAAACTGCTCTGCACAATTTTTCACAAGGTCCACTTTGTGGAAACTACTGACAACTCTCAACTCTGTCCACCCGTCAGTGACTCCTATTTTATAGAACAGCGGAGGGAAGGGTAAGAGAGGGAGCGTTCATTTCCTGTTTGCATCACTAGTGAAAAAATATTCCTGCAGCTTTTATTATCATCTGTTGCCTTTAAAGTGCCTGGGGTACAGCTCAACGGCAGATTCATCTCTTCCTATTAAATGTAATTTTTAAAGCTACACTATGTCAATGCACAAATAGGAGAAGTAAGACTAGGCGGTCATCCGCTCCCACTCTAAGGCATTACGTGCAGTTGCCAAAACTTTCTGAAGGAATTACCCTGGGACAATGTTGCAGAACAGTGCTGTACTGAGCAAAGCAATGCAGAAAACAGATTTTTTCCATATCAAAATTTCTATCACTGTCCCAGAGGGGGAGTAATCTATACCAGTGCCATTGCTAGTGTAGGGTGCAGCAATGAGAACAATGAACTGGACCTTATGACTATGAGGAGCCTTGAAAGTGACAGTAGACAGACAAGTATTGTAGGAAAGTTTATGTGAAGGAAGTAGATGATCTGTAAGGGCCCCTCTCTTTCTCCGATTCTGAGAGCAGTTGTAACATACTCATCCTACTAAAGATCTGCTGGACTTAATCAGAATAGGTTGTTATGGTGCAGTCCAAACACTTTAAATGCTACATACCTAAAACGTTGCTCAGACCTGTCCTAGTCAACACAGTTTGTAAGGCAGGAGAAAATGTTAGGCTAGAGTCATGCTCTGTATTCTCACTCATGTGCTCTAAACATCCACGTCTCCTCTCTCCAGAAATGATGTTATGATGTGAGCAACTCTTGCAACATCCTATGCCCCAAGGCAGATATTCACAGTTTAAGCCAGGGTTCATATTTCACCCTAAAATGTCTGAGTGCCTTGAGCCTATGTGCATATGATTACAATAATAATAAAAATTAATATATACCTTCAAAATGTTGGATGTATATATGCTACACATGCTAGAAGGGATGAAGAAGGATCTGGGGAAATATAGCCTGATTAGTCTCACATTGATCCCTGGGAAGGTGATGGAGCAAATACTCCTCGAAACCATTTCCAAATATAAAAAAGAGAAATCACTTCTCACCAGCAATCACATCTTTGATAGCTTTCTAAAGTGAGACGACTGTCTTGGTGGATGTGGGGAGAGCAGTGGATACTCTTTACCTTGACTGTAAGTATGGCTTTTGACACTGTTTCCCCTAACATCTTCATAGACAAACTGATGAAGTACCAATTAGATAACTGGTCGGTGAGGTGGATTGAAAATTGGCTGAACTGCCAGGCCCAGAAGGTTGTTATCAACAGTATGAAGTTCAGCTGGAGACCAGTCAACAGTGGTGTCCTTCAAGGGTCATTACTGGGGCCAATACTGTTTAGCATCTTCATTAAGGACCTGGCTGACTGGATAGATGCACTCTCAGCAAGTTTACTGATGACAGAAAACTGGGAGGAGTGGTTGACACACCAGAAGACTGTGCTGCCATTCAGAGGGACCTTGACAGACTGGAGAGATGGATCAGAGAAGAACCTCATGAAGTTCAACAAGGGGAAGTGCAGGGTCCTGCACCTGGGGAGGAATAATGCCATGCACCAGCACAGGTTGGGGGCTGACCTGCTGGAAAGCAGCTCTGCCGAGAAGGACCTGGGAGTCCTGGTGAATGACAGATCGCACATGAGCCAGCAATGTGCCCTAGCAGCACAGAAGGCCAGTGGTATCCTGGGCTGCGTTAGGAAGAGTGTTGCCAGCAGGTCAAGGGAGGTGATCCTTCACCTCTACTCAGCCCTGGTGAGGCCTCACCTGGAGTGCTGGGTCCAGTGCTGCGCTTCCCAGTATAAGAGAAACATGGACCTGCTGGAGCGGGTCCAGTGAAGGGTCACAAAGATGATTAAGGGACTGCAGGAGCATCTGTCACACGAGGAGAGGCTGAGAGAGCTGGGACTATTCAGCCTGGGGAAGAGACGGCTCGGGGCTGGGGGAATTTATCAATGTGTATAAATAGCTGCTGGGAAGCAGTAAGGAAGATGGAGCCAGACTCTTCTCAGTGGTATCCAGTGAACAGACAAGAGGAAATAAGTACAAACTGAAACACAATAAATTTAATTTAAGCAATAGAAAAAACTTTTTTACTGTGAGGGTGGTCAAGCACTGGAACCCGTTGCCTAGAGAAGTGCCTGGAGATATTCAAAACCCTAGAGGACATGGTCCTGGGCAACCTGATCTTGCTGACTCTGCTTGAGCAGGGGGGTTGAACTGGACAATCTCCAGAAATGCCCATTAACCTCAGCTATTCTGTGACTCTCAAGTTCTGTTGCGTTGCATCTGAATTCTCTGCATTTCTCAGTTACTCTTGCTACACTTTTGATGAAGCTATCAGATCTCTGCATTTTGAATCAGGCTGTTGTCACTAGGTTTCAAAATTAGAACAATATCTCCCTCTCTTCAGCTTTTTACACCTGTTCATATGCTTCTGTATACCAAAATACTCTACCCTGCCTCCTCTCCCCCAATCCATCAGTGATGTACAGAGGTCTATGAACAATGAATTTCTTTCAGTGCAGTGCATCAGCTAACATAATGGGAAGAAGTCTTTCAAAGGCAAATGAGATGCTCACTAGAGCACACATGGAGCAAAAGTACTCCATTTTGTTTTCATATTACTTCACATTTTAAAACAAGAAATGGGAGAAAAATTTTGAAATAGGATTATTGTTTCAAAGGGGAAATGTTTTCTCTGAAAATTTCAAAATCAATCTTTTAAAGTATTTTTTTCTTCCAGATTAATCACCAAATTCCAGCCAAATGAATATACATATTGAGAAATCTTCCAAGTTCTATCACCCCTTTGTCCATTCATCGAACAGTTATCTTACATTTATTCCATTTTTCCCTTGATAGATGAAGCACATACTTCAAAGAGATCTATACTCAGGCCCCATCAATATCTACTTTTATACTGATGCTTTTAAGAAACTGCCAGTCAGGAAAAACAAGACTCTCTGATAAGCAAAGTGGAGACTGATGAAATTCTGTCCTAATTAAGTCAGTGCCAATGCTTTCATTAGCTTCAACACACTTAGAATTTCACCCATGACATTTCTCTTATTTCTCATGTATTAATATATGCTTTTATCATTGGCTCCCTTTTCATCTGTTTTATATTTTAATCATTCATTACATTTATTTTTATGCTTCTTGGCTTAAAGATGTATTGTGCCAGCAGTGTCATTAAAGTCCAGTTGGAACCCCGAGGACACTGGGACAGATGCATTTGCAGGATGCAATCCTTAGCTTGAAAGCAATTCAGAATGGGAAACCCTTTTAGTCTGTCCTTGTACAGTAACCAGCGTTAAGGGTGACAGCTGTGATCAGGACTTCGTTACCATGCAAGAAATCACTTATAATAATTACTCTGAACAGAATAATGTAATAAAGCAGAAGACAGTACCTTTCATTTCATCCAAATGCCCTGCAAATGAGACTGCTTGCAGTTTTAAGTAACAGAAAAGTATCAGACATCTTACAATGAATGACTTGGATGTTTCTCACAGATGTGTCAGCTGCAGCTACCATTTTTCTCTGTTAAAACTGTTCTGTGAAAAAATTAACCATTTGAATGGTCAAATCCAAAAATCAAAAGCAAAAAACAATTCTAGATGAACTAGTGCCTTTACACGTTGCTATCGCTTTACTTGCTTTTCATTGCAATACTTGTAACTGTTAGCCTTCATTTTTCACTAGAAGCCTAGTTAACAGATTTTTCTCCTCTGCAGTATTGAACTTGGATGTAAAATAGCTTCAAATTCACTTGCAATCTCCATCTGACACGTCAGCTCAGGCAGCTACCAAGGCTCAGATGCTATGCTGTGCACTGTATTCTTGTGGGGGGCAGATGAGAGAAAAAGGGATCATCAGGTCTGATTTCAGAAATTATCCTCTATTCCTTTTAAAGAAAAATAAATCAATAAGTTCAGCCGTCATTTCAGGCTTCCCCATCTGAGTTTTAAGTGGCTCTCCAGTGAGTGGTGTGTATTTACCACTCAGTATGAAGACTGATATTCATGTCTGGTGAACTTTGCTGTAGTTCAGTAGTGAGAAGCTTAATTAGTAGCGGTAGCAGGTTACTTTACTTTGATCAAGAGCAAATCTTACAGAAATACTTCACTGGTTTCAGTGGGATGACTTGTTCCAGTGAGGTGAAAAGGATTTGGCCCTGGAATTGTAAAACAGACTGAGATTGACAGCCACTTCCGTATTTGCTTTCTGCTTTAATGAAAGCTACATGATACTTTAATGAGATCACAACAGGGCAAGTCCAGGTGGACTGGCACGTAGACAGTCAGCACAGTTTATCTATAAGGTTACTTGCCTTCAGACTTCTAAGTATCCACTCTGCCTTATGCAAGCAGCAACAAATAGTGGCTCCACATGCATTTCTGTAAGAGATGCTCTTAATTTTAAAAATCCAGGAGGGAAAACACACATTTTCCATCACTAGGTGTCCATCCTAATGCCTACCTTGTTGTACCAGGAAGAGTGAAATAACCTGACCTGAGATGCTTATTTTCCAGGGCCAAGCATAATGGGTCAAGACGTAAGCTATAACATGGGAAGGTTGAAGCACTTTCAGCGAAACATTAAGCCAGCAGAGGCCTGCCTCAGGGCAAGGAAGGCTGTGAAAACTGAGTGGCACACAAAAACAAAAATGCAGCTGGATTCTGCATTTATCACACAGTGATACAGGGTAATTTGCTGACAATCTCTTTTGGAACATCTCCTAGCAGATATAATATCTGAAGACCACACAGTATTAGAGACAAGGCATTTGGAGCCATCTGTCTCTGTGTAGTGATGATCCAGTGTAAAAACCTGTGCACGTAACAAATTAACTGTTTTTTACTGACCTTGGCATTGCTATGTTGTTTAGGTCCTGCCATGGATAAGCTAATTTTCTATCTCAGCTTCACATCTTCTGAAAGAAGATCATACCACCTTCAAATGTGTCAGCAAAGCAAACCCCATCTATACACCCCTTCTGCCTAGCGGTGTACTTCCAGTGTTCACTTTCACACTTGTACAAATGAGTTGACGAAACAGGGCCTGTCACTCAGCAGCAAAAAAGGTCTAAAAGATCAAATAACTAATTAGATTTGAAGCCAGGAGTTGGCATAGCATGCGGAATTTGAGGTTACCCATGTCCTCGTCCTCTCTATCTGAAACAGTAAACGTTATATGGACAGAGTCACTCACCTTTGCCATATGGAAACTTCTTCAGTTCTGTTTGACGCCCACCCCTGAGCTGTAATTTCCTCTGCCTTTTTGCTTGGATATTTTCTTTAGATCGTCCAATCCATACCAAGGACAATGCTCACATCCTCCTGAAAAAGCCTTCTTTCTTTCCAGCTCCTTAATAATATCAAGTTCACCACAACTGGTTATTTTCAACACCTTGCAAGGGAAGCTCTTTCTCTGCCTACTCATTTTTCTATCAGCTACCTCTTCCTTTCAGTGTGCTACTAGCTTCAAACCTCTAATTTGTCTCCAGGCATTTCTTATTGGCGAGTGCTTTCTTACCACTGCTGTGTGTGGAATACTCTTCTTGTAGCTACAATAATACTTTTTTTCCCCCTACCGAATCTTTTTCAGCCATTCCAGTTAAAACAGAAATTGATTTCTCATTTTAGTAAATTTTTCCATTAGTCAAAGAGAAATTTTGAATTGAAAAATGCCTATTAAGAACTGTTTCGGATCAGTAGAAAAATATTTCTGATTTTTTCTATGTAAAAATACAAAAAATAGAAGGGGAAAGGGTGAAAAAAAAGAGAGATAAAGTGAAGGAAAAACATTCATCTGCTTTTTGTCCCCACTTTTTTTTGTAGTGGAAGAAGATTTTCAAAATGAGCGTATCCTTACCAAAATGAAGCAAATGAAACTACCCTGGATGTTACAAGAAACCAGCCCTTTCATTGTGTGTACTCTCTGACTTGGTGATAGTCATATCTTTTTAATAAAAGAAAAACATATGAGATTGTCAAGACACAACCATCCCCGCTTCTCTCTTTCTGAGTTTTAGGTTTAGTGTGGCAGGTAACGGGGCGAGAGTTCCCATACTCGTACCTCCAAGTGCAGTTCACGTCCTCTCAGCCAAAAGTGGGAGATGTCACATGACTGCATAGACCTTTCCTGTTCACTTGTACACTTTGCTTTTCTGTCCTGAAGTATTTCAAGTTCTTTATAGCAGAGGCTGTGCTTTTTCCATGTGTTTGTGCAATATTTCACACCACTAATAAAACATGCAGTTTGCTACATTTTCTTGCACTGTGAATTTCATTCTCGAGACCTCAGCAAATATTTCTGTCTTTCCAAAGGTTGCTTTCATCTAAATTCCATACCATTTGAGGCAAGCACTGACAAACAGTGAACCTTGCCTCACATGTCACTCCACCTCCAGTTCTTACCACATTGAAATAATAATGCAATTTTCCTTACTGGGTAGCCTTTCAAATGTCTACCATTCTTACAAATACAACGTAGAAGTTACAGAACAACCCTCTTAAGCTTTGCACAGACCAGAAATTATATTGGTGGGACTCAGAAAACACTGCACTCTTTGGTAATGAGTAGAGTTGTCAGTGGACCACTGTACATGCCACCTTAGGGCTTGAGTTCACATCCCTACAGTCCTTGCCAACTACGCTGATCAAACTGAGACTGGCTGAGAAGATGGTTTTAGGAAGTTTGGTTGCAGTATGTTTGCCTTGCTTTGCCCCACTTCCCAAAAACTCAGAGCTGCACTTCCTCATCTTCTGTGGGGAAAATAACACTGAATAAATAAAATGATTAACGACCAATTCAGAAAACCTGAATCTAGCCTGAGCTAACATGACTTACGGGTGGTTCTGTCTCAGCGCCATGCTGTGTATCAGCCAACACTCAAGTAAACATATGGAGCTACAATACTGTTAGTCAATTATTTAATGTAGAGCTGCTTTCTAAACTTCTAAACTGCTTCATTTTCTGATACTTTTTAGTCGAGTATGAACTCCGCTTCTTTCAGATCTGGGGCCAGCTTTGAGGAAAAAGAGGAAAGCGGTAAGTGAGGAGCCACCAGATATACACTGGCCAACATAAAATGCAAGCAGAGTGGCGCCTCTCTGAGCAGCTACTGCAGTACTTGCACTGATCACACCTATCTGTCCATAATTGGATTATAAACACTATTCTCATGAGTTTTAAGCATGCAACTTGAACTCTTTGTCATCTCTCTCACCTTAGATTTGCTGCCTCACACACTTCTGCACAGTTGGTATTTTGTCTTGGATTGAAATTGTCACTGTCAGCTCTACTGAACCATGTATAAGACTGAACCATGGACCAAATCCATGCATTTTTGGATCCTAGAACTGGCGCTTTGGTAAACCCCAGCCCAACACAGAGACACAGGGATGTTTTCTGGATTTTTTTCTCTTTCATTATAATGCACAGAGAAAATCACCTGTCAAGTCTCATGCTGATGCCAACAGACCAGCCTCTTTGTAGTGTGAGGCATTTTCCTTCTTGTGGCCGCGAATAAGACAGCATGCTTTCTTTTCTCTCTCCCTTCCAAAGCCCTGGAAGTCCACTCTATCCATTGAGACGATGGCACATGGTCCAGGGTGGGGTGTCCCACCAAGGGTCACTTATTCCAGCCCTTGCATATCGGAGGTCTGTAACCAGATGGCCCGGTGGGATACAGGTGACTTGAATGCATTCAACTCCCTGAATTAGCAGAATTCACATTAATCTATCAGCGTTGTTTGCACCTAAATCTGTCCACAGATCTACAAAGCTGTATCTTGTATAATGTCTGTTTTCACCTGCTCTGCAGTATTAAAAGGCTAAAGCTCCAGGTTTGTGGTACAACTGCAGTGTCCATCCACATACGTTTCAGTAAATGTCTGGATTTTGCCTCTACAGCCCAGCAAACCTGCTAAACGGAACAGGGCTTCCTTCCATTCCTTTTAGATGAGACTCAGAGGAAATGGCTGTGAGTGAAGACTCCAAGCTTTTAAAATAGCTCAAAAAGAAGCTCTTCTCAAGGCCATTGCCACCATGTGCTGCTTGTCACTCTCAGGTCAGAAAAGGAGGCCTAGGTCTCCTCCCACTAAGTGGCAGAAACTAGCTCTCGAGAAGTAAGAGAAGGCCTCTGTATCATCTTTAGCTCTCGTTTGCTTCATATCTTCCAGCACTGTTTTCTGGCGCTTTGTCGTTCCTTTCAGTACATCCCATATTTCCCGCCAGGGCAGAAGTATATGGTCCTATACATATGCATGTGGCACTCCCAGCCTCCTCTGAACAGAACATACACATTCACTCTTCTCCATATGTCGCCTCCTGATATTTGTTTTCGTTGTGAAAGCAAATAATAACGAACTGTAAACTAAAGTGTCGACCAAAACACAGAGATTCCTACCATTTCCTCTAAAAAGACCATATTGTTCCAACTCTATTTTCAGCCTTAAAGAGACACTCCAGTCTATACCATACCCTAGAGCCAGTAGGACACAGACATTGATACTGAGTAAGAAAAACTAATGGGATTTCCATGGAGGATTCTGGCATATTTTCCCTAAAATAGAAGAATAATCCAATTTCAACGAGTTATCTATTACTAGATGAGGCCAGAACTAGACAATGTAACTCTAATTAACTTCAGCTCTCTGCTTAAAAACTCTCATCCCAGAGAAACTGTATCCTTCCAAGTCTAAAATACTATTTTCAGTTAAGCAAGTTTTTTAATAAGCTGAGTTTTGCACTTGAGATTTACGCATGCCAAGTAGGAGGAATTTTTTTTTTATGGTCACAGCTGGATATAGCTGCAATGTGGTCAGGGATGGACAGGGGTTAGTCATCTTGTACCCACTGACTATCGCCTTATTCAAAATGAAAACATTTGGGTTTTCCTCATGCGTTCACTGTTAGCAAAGTCTGCAAACAAAACCCAGCACACTTATGCTTAAAGTATTCTGTTATTATCAGTATTAATAAAATGAACAACCACACACTTTTTATCATCCACAACTGAAGAAAATATTGATGTTCAGATAAAAAAGTGTAAGTCTGGATAAAAAAATACTAAGCCATTTTGCAGCCTTCTTTCTGTCTGTGTATTTTACTTTGATTGTATTTCCTCTGACATATTTCAGTTATTCTTTGTGCCTGTACCTGCATCAAATATATAGTTATAAATATCATTAGAGGACTTCTACAGGTATCACATGACAAATACTATATATTTATCTTTAGCAACAATTTCAGAGAACTCTGCTTCTACCTTATTCATTAGCAGTGTTATCACTGCAAAATCAATCTAAACCAGAAAAGAAAGCCCTCTAAAATTGCACACGAATTGCCGCTGCAATTGACAAAGCATATATTTTATGAATAAACCATATCTCTAGTCAAAATATATCCATAGCTATTTTTGCATGCTAGTAAATTAATGACACAAATGTGTATGCTAAAATTTGACATGCTTCCATGAATAAATCTATGTAGTCTGTCTCCACAAACTAGATGCTTTAAAAAAAAAAATTTTTTTTTCTAATACAACTTGATGATTGTCTCTTCTTAAGATCAATTTTTTAAGGGGATAAAGTCATTGGCTGCTGTCTTGCAGACAACAAAACAAGCCAGTATATCCTACACGTTCAGGAGCGGTGAATGACTGCAGCTATCTACTTACTGAAAATGGACCTAGGAAGTTTGCTTTAGACATAACATCATTGTGCCTCAGTCCAGTCCGGACAGAACTTTTCTGAGATTTACTGAATTCGCATTAATAAGTTACAGGTCTGAATGCCTTGAAAATCACATACAGTGGATGCTTGCTGGCATGTTGAAAAGGACTGATGATTAGTGGGTTATCATCGCAATTTGATCAAAGTGTAGATTTCCCAATAAAGGTGAGATTCTGCTAAAATTGAAGGGGCCAGGTCTGGTCATCGTTGCTCATTTTCACCAGGGCCAGAGCCAAGCCGGCCAGGTCTATCCCTGCAGCGCAGCGCTCAGCAAGAGATACAGCAGTGTGGCACAAGTGGGACGAGAAACCTGCACAGCCTGAGGGGTGGCAGTCCCTCTGCCTCACCCCGCTGCCTCGCAACCACAGGAGGAAGATCTTGCCCCCCTCCAGCCTCTCATCCCAGCCCCTGCCCCAGCAGCCTCTGGAGAAACCTGGAACCAGGTCTGAGTCAAGTGGTGCCAGGGCTCATCAGCCGTGACAACGGCTGGTTTTGCGGATCCATTTAGGCAGGGCTGAGGTAGCCCTAACGCACCAAATGACATAGGCCTTGTAGTTACTCCTCATGACATCCATGGCAAGTCAGCTCCGCTTTCCCCTTGGAATAATCTGTAACAGCTCTCACCGGCAGGCAGCCAGCCTCTGTTTCGAGAAAAGTCAGACGTCTCAGAAGCTTTCATATCCCATCAGGCACTAAGGTTTGAAATACTTATTAGCAGCAGGGTGACAACAATCAGAGCAGCTCAGTTAATTGAAGAGATTTGGAGAAAGACTGTTCAGCAGCTCACTGTAACAGAGCTGGGATGTTTCTTTAGGAGAGAAAGTGGTTATTTGGAGAACAGTTCCATAAATACCAAGAGTAACCACCTTGTCTGTGGTTAAACAGACTGAGGGTACTCTTAGCAGTGGCATAAGATTTACGAATTTTGTTTTTGTGATGTCTCTTGGAAGTGAGAGCTGCCCTCAGATACACGGAGGGCTAGATGTAGTTCTGGCTGCCACTGCTGTTGTTTCTGGGACCTACACTGAATATGCTGAACCTTCTCAGGAGTCTCTGCTTTGAGCTCCATTCCTCATTTTGTACCTGTTCAATGTAGCCTTAAATGCAAAGCTTGGTAACATCAATTTGAAAACACATGAGAGGTCTCTGAACTATCTGAAAGGTCTCTCCATTTGTAGCATCTCAAACCAAGGTACCCAAACTCTTAGTTATTTGGTGGAACGGCATCAACTGGCACTTCTAACCATTCTTTATCAAATGCCTGAGGAGTAAGAATACATATAAACAGTTGGCTTAAATAAGCATTAAGGAAAAATCTCTTAATGAGGCATTGCTAAGTTTAAATTCTATTATAACAAAGAATCTAAAATCTCAGCACCACAGCTCAGTGAGGGTCACAGTGAGCCATGTCTCATTTTCTATTTCTCTTTTGATGTAGCTTCTCCATGCAGATCTCCGTTTTCTCTAGTGTATTCATTATGTCAGTTTATCTTGTGCCTTGTACCTGATCCTATAGAGCAGAAACACCTGCCTCACTGTCTTGTTATAATTGGCTATGTTCTATGAGAAACATATTTACTCCTAAGCTTGGGGAAAGACGGCCTTTAAAAAGTAAACTTAAAATTCATTTTCCCTAAGTCATATAAGTCAAATCTTCCCAAAGATTACAGGAGCATAAAACTGGCTTTCCATGAGCATTTGTGCTAATAAAATGCAGTCACAAAATGCTTGAAAGAAGCAAATACTAGAAATATTTGCTTCTCATTTATTTTCAGATAAATATTGATAGAAAGGCTTTGAGCTACAAATGCCATTCTACTTGTGAACATAATTACTAAAACTGAACACTTTTTAATTGAATTTACTCTTGACCATGGCTGTGCCTTGTTTATTTTGCTTTTATGAGACCGTAAAATAAGAATACGAGCATGTATCAACAGGCCTTGCAAGCACAAAATTCTACTGCACGTGTTGCAAAAGCTGGAAGAAAACAGCAACAGGTGTGGCAACTGACATAAATAAAAATTTTCAGGTCTTATTCTCACTGTCATTTTTGACTGCTGAATCTTCACACAGATACCATACTCTCCAAAACATCACACTGTGTATCAAACTGTCACTCATTAGCATGTAAATCTTTTGTGCTTCAGAACCTTCATTTTGGGCTGAAACAACACCATATTTGATTGTAAGAAAGACTGTTAATTCTTTCCTACGCCTGTCTCATGCTGCTGTTCCGCATTTGCTGTTAATTCATATCTTACTAGGAAAGCAAGAAATCTGGCTCTCTAGCAAAGCACTGCAAGGAAAAAATCAAACACTTGGCTTATAAAACAATGTCACTTATTGATTCTTTTCTGACTTGGCTTGATGTTATTTATTGTGCTGTGCTCAGACCTAACCACCTACATACATTAAATATACTTATAAGAAAGGAAGGCTATAGGTTTGCCTTGTCATTTGATTGCATTAACTGCACATTAAGTGATGAATAACAATTCTCCCCCATCCTGCACGCATGTGAGGCGAAACAAACTGTGAGCTGCCTCTGGGCTCAATGACCTAGAAACCAGGGATAAGGCTCATAAAAGTCAGATGCTGAAGAAAAGCATCATGGACAGCTTCAGAAAGGGGATAATAAATCATTTGACAAGGCCATAAGATTTAAGTACTTCTGAAACAAAAAAGGTAACTATTTAAAAATACTCTTCAGATCTAGTTTTTTCTGTCATTTTTGGCTCTTTGAACATTTTTAGAGACTCTATCCTGTGCATAACAACACACTGAATGACTGAATGTCCCATTTTCATGGCAGGATAAAGTATTGTACCTTTCTTCTCTTTCCTCTTCTTTCATTCACACTACCAGAACTGGTTATTGTTAACGCCTAAAATCCATGGGAAAATCAAGATCATGGAAGTACACAGAAGAAAGAGATGTAGCTGTTTTGATTCAAGATACCATAAATAGATAACAAGGCAGTTTTCAATGAGTAATAGTTTCAACTATGGAAACAGGTATATCCCTATCAAAGTCAGACCCTGGGAGAAAGTGATTTGGATATGAACAACTAGATTGGAGCACTAACATGAAATCCTGCTCTTCTTAACCAGTTTCAGTCTCTTAGATGGGCCAACTGTAGGCAAGGTATATGTACCTGGTGATCTCCAGCAATGAAACAGTCATGAGTCTTCTTCCTAAAGCAGTCAAATGACATCACTTTGGATTATAATTCAGAAAGAGGGATTTCTACAAATGCTCACGAAATCTGAGGAAGTTGATTTGGAGTTATGGGATGGTTAAAATTCTGAAAAGGTGAAGGTGGGAGGTGTTTCTGATTCCAAAATTTTACATAACTTTAGATGACTCATCAAGAAAGTATGGGGTAAAGACATTAAGTCAATATATTGTGTGGGTACTTAGTGCAAATAGACTATCTTTTTCCTGCAAATTGCTTAGACCTATTAATGATGTGGATCATCATTAGTACTGTTGAAATCTAAAAATTAGTAACTAACTGTCAGTTACACAGAACTGACGTGTTAATGACAGTAGGATTACTTTCCAAAGAGCAAAGCTAACTAGACACACGTCGTAAGGTTTTGGACGGCTCATACACACTCGTGGTTATGATACCTGTTACAAAGAGCCTCAAGCACAACTCTAGATCCCATTGTACTGAGTGCTGCACAAACAGAACAAAAAGAAAGAAGGTCATTCTCACACAAGAGGTGAAACCCGGCAACGTAAGTTTTATATCGGCTCTTAACCGTTCACATGTATCTTTCCACACTGACAAGTGCAAAAAAATAAAAGCCATATCCAAGGATTCCATGATTTAATTTTAACAGCTTAACATGCCAATTAGGTAGGAGCAAACCTCAGGTGTCTAGCACTTTCTCAGTGTGATTCTCATTTCTCTCCAGTGTATGCTGCCCTTACCCTGAAAGAATTGAGTACTTCAGGCCATGTTATAAGCGCCTTCTTTCATGTCTTTTTCTTGTGTGCTTTGTTTCTGTCCTATACAGAGCAACCTTCACACCACAGGAGGTAAGTAGATAAAGGCTACAGCAAGGTACTGGATAAAGGCTCCAGCTGTCCCAGGAGATTTGTTTTCCTCCTCTCACACCACCTTCATCTGGAAAGGTCTCAACAACAGAAACATGACTAGTGCTTGCCACCATCCCCTGCCATCTTTGTGATTCACACTTTCATCTGCTTGATAGTTAAATTTCCATTTCCTGGAACTTTTTAATGCAGTCACCATTGTCTGTGAGTAAGATCTGGGGTGGGGAGGCGCACCACCAAGTGAACTTATGCCACCTTGCCTTGGCCACCTCAAATTTAAAATACATAAATATGAACAAGAGAAAACAGGTGACAGATGCGTAACTACCTTCTCTTGTTTGCAATAGTCGTTTTAATTGTAACTGCCCTGTTACATGCTTTGTGGCATAGCTATCTGTCATCCATTCCATATAGATGGCTGAAAAGCCTAGCGCAAAATATCAGATTGGCATTTCCCATGCAGTGCAGGCAAGAATGAACAGGGAACCAGGATTCTGGAAAAAAACACAAACTGTCTCAGCTGATGTACGGACATTGTAACCAGTAACGGTGCAATACGAAAGGGGGGGAAAGCAGGAGGCAGAACTGGAAGAAGGGTCTCTTATTTTTCACTCTCTTCTGCGTTTCCTGACTTCTGCAACACCACGTACATGACTGTTCACACTTCATGGGAGAATTTGCCAAGTGTTATTTCTATTTCAACCAAAAAAGCAACTGTTAAAAGTCTTCAGAAGCAGGTTGTTGCAGATTTTTCAGCTTGTTTTGCAGACATAAGAATCAAAACCATTTGAAAAGAGGTCAATAGGAGTTAAGTATATAATCCGTTTAGGATTTAGTAAATCCTACCAGGACTTTTTGCATTTCTAGGCATCTAAGTACCTTTGTAAACTGGCCCTTGTACAAATTTTTGAACTGTAGATGCTGAAGAGAATCGAACCACTGAATCATCCAGGTTTGTCCGACTGAAGCTGCAAAGAAATGTCTTACAAGTTTGGGGTGTCTGATGGGTTGTTGTGAGGAAGAGCCAGAGAGGGAGAAAGGATACAGAAATTAGGCTGTTTGTAATGAAGCAGCTGAAGCGCCTACTCAGTTCTACCCATGTAGAATAGTACTGGCTACAGAAGAGTATCATTGATGTAAAAGAAAGAAGAATTTTATGGTAGATGCTTGAGAATTAGGATGTTGTAATCATTTTACTTGTCTGAAAATGTCTGACAATGTCCTCAAATCTTTTTATAAGTAAGATACCGAAGTTGATCAATGTTTTGAAGAAATAAACATCTGGTCAAAATAATAGTAGGCTGCTCCATAAGAATTACCAAGGCACATGGCTGACAGCTTTTAAATACAGATGGCACTATCGTAATAGCTATGACAGCATGACAGTAAGTTGTGACAGTAGCTTAGCAGTTATGACAGCACAGATAGGCAAGCATTAAAGCACATTAAAGAAAATACAGGATGAAAAAAGTAGCGATGCTAAGCCAAAATGAAAACATTTCCATGTGTTTTGCAAAAATTAAAGGAATTTGGACCAAAAAGTTGGTTAGTTTAGAGAGATTATTCTCATCCCAAAATTGTGGCGCTCCAAAAGAACGCTGAGGAAATAACACTTGTTGAACCCAAGTGTAGGTTGCTACATAGGACAGTTAGGATCTGATCTTTAAGCCCTCAATATCTCTCTCATTTAGGTCAAAAAAATAGCACCAAGCAGCTATTTCTGGGCACCATAGTCTGACTTTCAAACGTGAAGAGGAACTCTGTGTGCAATCGTTACTTCAGAACACAGGTGAATATATGGGAGCAAAACAAGCGCTTCCTTTTCTGCTAGGGGCATATCCGTGCATACACCGAACGGCCCCACGCTGCTCCAAAAGAAGAGGTGGGGCCCTCCCAGCAAGAGGAGGCACAGCAGAGATGGAAAAGAGCTGTGGTTACTCTCATTCTGCCACTCAAGGTACAGGGAGGGTGCTCCCTATCTCAGAGCACTATCTTTCCGCTCGCCAGGAAGGCTGGCGTATTATCAGAGGGTAGCAATCAGAACCCCCATACAGGCTTTTTATGGATGAGCCGAGCAGAACATGTGCAAAGCTTGGGTTGGCAAGACACAGCACCCTGGCAAAGACCCACCGTGGCAAGTTAGCGATCCAAGGGATCCCGCCCTGACCACAGTCCTCGTCTCTGAGAAGCCATTCGTTCTCTGTAACTTGCAAGAAAAATTTTGATTCTTTCTCACACCTGTGAGCTTGTGACCCTTAGGCACGATTATCTAGAAAAAACTCAGTCACTCAGTTGCAGATTACAAAATGATAGCACGTAATTTTTTTCTTCGATGAGATTAAAAATGTATAAATTCTTCTGGTCCTCCAACATTCACACAGTAGAATGCCAACTGGAAAAAGAAAATATTGATGAAATAGGTATTTTCACTGTGTGCTGAAATTACTCTGAACAGTGATTTATGTTTTATTTCAGTCCAAAAAAAGATCAAGCTTGTGCTATTTACAACTGATTTCAACGTACACATGAAAAGTTCACTCTGTTGTTTGGACACAGATAAAGCCATATAACTCAACATACTCTTGACATCTTTGAATAATGAAAGACAACCCAGTCAGCTGAAACAGGTCATAGAGGAACCACAATTATTTTGAACGATGCCTTTGTGGCTTCTGACCAAATGAGCACAGCTACCTCTAACAATATATCTCTCTTTGCAGTATTCTACCCAGAGAAACAATCCTAGCTTTTAGCTGGTCCCATAATACTCTATAACTGACCTGAGCCGTGCTTGGGTCAAAGAGGAAAAATTAGGGCAAATGCAATATGAACAAAAGCCTGTCATTTTTTGGTTCATTTTTTCTTTTTGCACGCTAACATTGAACGAAACTTTGTAGCCTGTTAGACCTTACTTGTTTTCCAGATATTTATTGTCATGTCTCCTCAATTATCGCTATCGAATGAAAACAGGAGCCACAGTGGGAGCATGTATAAATGAACAATGCGTGCCTGGGAGTATCTCCTATTTCATGGCAATGCTGCTGGCTGTAGGCTTTGCTATGGAAGTAGGACTTTCAGGATTTGCCACTTAAAAGAATGGGAATTTCTCACTGATAACAAACTGCTCCTAATTTGGCTCATGCTTTTTCTATTGCTATCCCCTTCTCGGGACTTTGTGCTGGCCTGCTAGTAACCAGAGTCCAGTGGCTCAGAGGTCCCAAATGTCTACGGTGTCAGCATATCAGTTTGATTTCAGGCTGCATTTAGTTGTATTTTGATTGAGTAGCAGCAAAACAGTTATCCACTTCTCCAGCTACTTATCCTTTGGAACTGGCATCCCTTGAAAAAACACTTTAAAAATAGATACAAGAATTATGCACCCCAAAGCCGGTGACATTTAATTTTTTCCACGTACATTTTATTTACAGCCTAGTCAAAACAGACTTCTCTCAAGCCCTGCTTTGTCAACACCCGTTCCCTCAGAATCAAGTTCACCAAAATAACAACGAAAAAGAATTTCAGTGCACATGCAATAGAGCGGTCCTAGTAGAGTGAAAGAGTTTTACCTTCAGCAAAAGAAACAGAGACGTAAACTGTTCTTTTGCCACCAGCAGCTGATCAGATCATCTTTCTAGTGAAAAACTTTTTGCGGAAAAAAACAAAAATACTGCTTTAAAAACTTGCCAGAAAGCAAGGGCAAGCAGTGCAGCTAAATTAAGTGTCCTCCTGAGTCTTTGCACAAAATTTCTACCAAATTTGAACCTTATTTGTCATTCATGCCATTGTTAAATTTTTCCGGGTAATATGCTTGCTTTTTCCTAGTATATCAATATAGACACAAATCTGTCTAGTCAATGCCCATAGAAATGTTAATATGGGTAAAGAGACACTATTTTTATTGTATTTCTAATTCAGCTAAACTAAATTTCAGACATCTTTCAAGCAGGAAAAAATCATTCAATTTTTTTAGTCTCCAAAATTTTAGAAATGCTTTGGGTAAAAACATTCTGTGAACATGACCATTATATTCACAAGGCTTCCTAAAAACTTTCTGAAATTTTCGCCAAAAAAAATTCCGCCGTGGAAAAATCAACAAAAAATTTTTGCTAACATTATAAACACTTGCAAACATTTAAGGAATTCTTGTAAGACTACAATAGTATGAACAGGAGAGAACCTCTCCTCGTGCGCAAAGACTTCTGTACATACAGCTTCTTTAAAAATAAAAAATTAGAAGATGTTCTGCTTTCCTAGATCTGTAATACTGAAAAACATTATTTTTTATATGATATGATATTAAAATTTTAAAGTCTTTAAATGTCATAGAAACCCATGGCTAGATTTCAGAAGTGCCATGAGGCATTTGTTTCTTTTTATAGTTTCTCATTCAAGACCCTAATTTATAGGGAAGCTGTTTCGACTTGAGGCTATACACAGATATTACTGCTTACTAACTAGTAGTTGTTTTCTTTCTGCATTCTGCCAACAGAGATTGCACTTTCTACAAGTGGCCTATGTGCCTCACACCGCAACGTGACCTCAAACAGCAGAGCATTGCGCTGATGTCTATAATGGAAAAATTATTAAAGTTTCCATAAAAGTTAAAAGTAATGTTTCATTAAGTCTCATGAGAAACATTTGTATCACATCTGAAAGAAATAATTGCTCTACCAGTTTAACAGAAAAGAAAATATCTCATTTTAATTTATTCACTAAGAAGATATTCTACAAGCTTAAAATATAAAATTGTTAATTTTAAACTAAATTTAAGTTACAGTCCCCAGCATCTGGAGCACATTTGAAGGCCACAATGAGGCTAACCAAGTGAACAATCTAATTTCTCCTGATACATTCAATTTGATTACGGATTTAAGAGGCAATAAATATATAACTCACATCCACCTCCATAAAACTGTACTCTTCAATTAGAAAGAACGTAATAAAGTTCAGAGCTACTCACTTTAACACTGCTGAGTGAAAATTTGTGCCCAAATAAGAGGATAGAGGATGAAAAAGAAATAGGAAGTATTCCTAATATCATTCCTTGAAATAGACATGATGATCACTTTAAAACATTTCTGTTTTTACCTGAGATGCCTCCATTGCCTGAGAAAAAACATACATTAAATGCAAGTACCATTGTTTCTATGCACTGTTTTCATAGAACCTACTAGCATTAAGTAATTTTAGGGTTCCTCTGGTGTTATCATTAAAAACAAAATACTTGCTTATTTTTTTTCCAAGTATTTGTACAGGAGCCATGTTGAAACAAAGTCTGTTAAGGCAACAGTATAGAGTACTATGCATTAACACTCAGCATGAGACATTTCTAGGGAGCATTTGGAGCTGTCTAAATAGACAGTTTAGGAAAAGCTTTAAACGTGCCCTTGTGCCTTACTGTACTTTCTCATCCAGTGGCAAATGCTGCCGGAATAACTCCAAGCCAGAAAACACTCCAGGGGAAACGGCACAGAGCTGGCCGTGGCTGTTTCTCAGCCTGCGCCCCGGCTGCGGCTGAGCACGCAGTCCCTTCCTGCATGGAGTTGGAGTCACCCTCTCTGCCCTGAGACCACCATGACAGTTGGCTAAAGTGTTACGGTGAGCTTGATTTCTTCTCCGTAACTTTGGCGCTCCAGACGTAGGGATCCAGCCCAAACTCAAGCAACAGTAAGAGATACAGACAACAAGAGGGGGAAATCAGAGCTATAGTAATCTTAAGCAGCTGCTTTAGGCTAGATGAGCAACTCTCAAGGTCCCCATAAAACATCCATCCAACTAACTTAGGGTGGAGAGCTGCGTTTTCAGGCTGCTGGAGCTGTGAGTAGCATTTGATAAAGCTGCTCTTTGCTCACTTTCTGCAGCTTGTATTTGCCTAGTGGGGCCAACGTGGTAGCCAGGTCATGTGCAGGTAAATGCATTAACCTAATTCTAAATAAAATAGCATAGCGTTTATCTGCTTCTCATACTTGCCAGCTGGTGACTTTATTTGCTGCTCTCCAAATGAGTGTGATTAAGAAGAGATAAAGCAATGTCCTGGTATTTTATTGTTTTGAAATGGAACACTACACCACTGGCAAAAATAATAATGTTCTGTCACTTCTAGTCACGTCAGTGCTGTTAGATCACCATGTGTGGCCACTCTGCTGTTCTCTGATTTAGTCAAAGCTTCCCGCTCTGCCAAAAGCAGGCTGCTGGAGCAGAGAATCCTCTGTGGAGCCCTTCTTATCCTAACAACATCTCAGGAGTTTTTAACCAGCTTCCCTCCTGCCTGCAGGCTTAAAAGAGAAAGACATTCAAAATATAGACCAACAAAATGGGTTCTACAAGCAAATTAGGTGTTATCCAGTACGTATCTAAAACACAAGAAATAAAGGAAGCTGGCTGCAGTCTCACCAGTGATCTAGAAAGACGTCTTCTCTGATACTGTATCAAAACCTGTAGACTGGTGAGTGAATTCAGGTTAAAGTGCACATGTTGGCCACAGGCTGTTCACATGTCAGGGAATGACCCAGGTAGTCCTCTTAGTCATTAGTCCTCTTCCCTCTTACGATGTTCTTAATAAATTGCTTCCATAAGCAGGAAGTCTGGACACCTGGGTCACACGTGAGCTATGGCATGTCCCAACCTTCCCCCTCCCAATCCAGAGGACCAGGACAGCAGGGTAAGCTGAAGCATGCTTTTGCAACGAGATCATGATGTAATCTCCTAGGCTATTTCTAGAGCACCAAAAGAGGAGTTTTAATCACTCAAATATACTGGGTAAAAGGAGAACTGCCATTCCTGTCCTCAAAGTGAAAGTCAACAAAGCAGTAGCTTGCGCTCTGTGAACACTAAGGGTAAAGCCAAACAACTGTTTTAACAACCTTCACAAGAAGGTGATACGATAAAGTTTCCAGTACTTCAAAATCCTTAACTCAGAAGCAAGTGTCTTGTCGAAGGGGAAGCTCTTGTTGCCCAGCCTATTCCTCAGAAATATTCTGAGCATAAAACTATGATCTGCGTGCTGCAACAAGTCAGGTCCTCTCTGGTCCCACATGTATAAAAAAAAAGTATTCAGTTCCCATGGCTAGTGTTTATCCTGAAGAGAAAGAGGTTTTAGATTTTTAAGGTTATAATATCATTTTAAAGATTTTGATTTTTTAACCACTGTTTCCTTTCCTCTCCACATCCTTTCCTCCTCCACATCCAGAGCTATCCCAGAGAGCTACATACAGTTCAAGCAGATGATACATTTCACCAGGAGAGGTGACAGAAATGAAAAATGCACCTAGAGACTTCAGAGCTGCAGAAAAAAAGAAATGAAGTTCATTCCATAAATTTCCCTCCTAGAAGACACCTCTATTAAAATGTAGAAGTGAAGCTGTGAAATATTGAGGAAAAGGCAATGAAATGTGCAAGCTATCATAAATCAAGGAACATAAAAATCTTGGAAATACATAGTAAGAATAAAGTTCAAATCCTAACAGTATTTCTATTATGGTTTACTCTACATTATAAATTCTGATTTGCAAATGTACAACTTTGAACTTATTTCTATGTGGTGGACAAGCTTTTTGAAACCTTCCTGGTAAATAAGATTCTCTGAGATTGTGCACAATGGTTTGCACAGAAACAAGGAAAATATTACAAGTATTTAGCCAGAATGTAGTATAGACGTAAATATAGTGAAAGTCATACGATCATTTCCTTTGGCTAGATACATGGAAATAAATAAATATTTGAAAGTAACTAATATTGTTTTGAGTAATGCAGAATAGTTCTTCCTTTTTAATATTTCAATGAATGAATAAATATATAATAGATGAGAGACTTCAATGCTTCAGAAAACACAGGTATGACAGACACACTTCCTATTTTATTTAAATCCTAGGACACTACTACAGAGGGCAAAAACAAAGAGATGATGCTTGTATTGCTGGTTATATTTTTTTTTTTTTCAGGTAATCCTCATTCTCTCATCACAATTAGCTCTGTCCACTAAGCCACTAAGGCTGGTTAGGAGGAAACAGCCCATGGGAAGCCTATTCCATGAATCATTAGCTTTTGGTTGCTTGCATATTCTTTTGCATCGTGTAAGGGTAAGGCGGGGGCAACGCCTGGACTCCCAGCAGGGACAGACACACAAACACAAGGCACACTAGGGTGTGCCTTGTGCTTGCCACACTAGAGCATTTATTACCTCTGCATCTGAGCGGGGGTTCCCCAGTGATTTCCCTATCGAGGCAATAACGGAGCAGGAGAGTCCCTGGCACCATTGAGCACCGATCCATGGTGAGGAACACTGCAGGGCGGGGGGCACTATACAAGGTTTTTATGGACTACACATATGTGCGGTAAGCATATTGAGCTCATCGCTAATCTCGATTCAAAGCCCAGGTGTAGCACCATGCTGGTATGCGCTCAGCCAGGTGACTATGGGTCAACATGCCCTGTTGATGCTCCTTTTCCTGTGGAACGGGGTCTGGCTAGCTTCCATTACTTACCTCGTCGACATTCTTCCACATTTTCCCATATACATTACAATCTTCAACCACTGTTCGTAACAGTTTAACAGCTTCAGGTTTAACTATGAGATCCACTCATTCATCTTCTGTGTGAATTTTCAGGGGACAAAATTGAGAAAAATGTATTAAATAAAGAGAATAATTCTCAGATAGGCTTGGTATCAGTCCTATGTTAGCATGTTCATAGCTGAGGAATCTCACTCATAACATCTTCATATTAAGTAGATTTACCTTCTAGTTTCTGAAACTGATTTTAATTGATAAGAAGGCAATGTGCCCCTCAAGGAGCATTCACCCACATACTGGAGGCAATATATTTCTGCCTGCTTGGGTCAATGGTATCTTTGCCCGAGAAGAGCAAGGACCTGAAAATGATAGAAGAGTACCAAAGACCAGAAGAAGGAAAAGAACTTGTGTTATTTTCTCTATCAGTTGCAGACTTGAGGGAAAATAACCTTGCTTTAAAAAAAAAAAAAATCAATCTTCCAATAAAAGTCCACATTTTGTTCATTTTGATTGTGATCTCATCTTAAGGCTAGATCATAAGAGGGTCCTGTTTAATTTTCCTCTGGGTTGTGTACCAAGAGCAAGTATTGGAGTCAACTTTGGTTATGCAAAGGTTTTATTTTCTTACTTGTTTTGAAGGAATAATTAACATAAGAAAACTATCTTTTTTTTTTTCCTTTAGCACACTCACCGACTGAGATACGGCATGAGGAAAAAGAGTCTCAAATCTAAATGAAAGAGACCTCAGAGAAAACTGTGGAACAAATCCTGTGCCTCATAGCTCCGCTGGTCTGTTACAGCTGTTGCCCCAGAGACTCACAGGCCTATTGAGGAAACGCGAGTATATAAACACATGTTGTGAAGTGACAGCAAAACCATTACCTCAGCTTCACGCTTCTGGCAGCACTTAACAGCTATGTCCCTCCCATCACCACATCATCCAGCGGACCCACAGAGTTACTTCAAGGTAACTGATTTCGCTGTTAAATTCCCTTTGCCCCAAAGCTATTTCTGTTATTGTCATGCCAAATTTCTTTTGGCTCGAAGTTAGGGAGAAGTGCTTGCTCCTTAAGCTCCAAGCATACTGTTTTCCAACATGCTTGTTTTTTCAGGATGTTAACGTAGGATAAAAGTGCAGCTTTACCCCCCCTAAGTTGATGATGTGGTCATGGGACAGCAGACCAAACTGAATCTGTGAACCATGTATTGGGCAGCTTTATGCTCAGGGATCACTCTGTGAGGACACGGGAGGCATTTCTGCCCCACCACTGACGCTCGCTTCCTACTAACCTAGCTGTAGCCTACTATGGTTCCTGCAATGACGGAGGAGCATTGCTGTTGATTTGCCTCTTTTCATCACACTGGCTGCATCCAGCCCTGCTAGTTCCCCTTCTGCTCCTGGGGACTCCATAAGGCAGAAGCCCTGCAAGGCCATATTGAAGCCCAGGGAAACTCCATGGCCTGAAATTGCTAGGTGGGGCTCACGACACTTTTGCTGTCAGCTCTACATGCTGCTCCCATGACAGTCTCACACAGCAATTACACGGATTGATGCCAACCACCACTAGTACCAGTATGACAATTAACCTTTCCTTTTACAATTATCTTTCATTTTCTTTTTGCATTACTTTTCCCTTACACGATCTTACATGATTTCTCTGATAAAAACATGACAAGTCATTGTTCTGAATTAGCCAATGTACTGTAAATTGCAGATGTTATCATTTATGGTATTTTGACTGCCTGAGCCCTCCCTAAAAACATTTAACAATTCACATCTTCTGGTGACACATGCTTATGAACTATCAGTGTTTCCAGCATTTGATCACGTTTTGAGAGGAGTTGTCTTGGCAAGCACAGGAACTCATCAGTCGCTCAAGGTGTCAGCTAACTTCCCTCACCATCATTATTTCTATTCCATCTGAAATTCCATGGTAACAAGTCTTTAAACACTGGCAGTGGGCAGGTAGAATAACACACCTTGTCATTTAAAAATTCCATAAAATGGGGCAGGTTGTAGAATATTTGAGGGGATATTCTCATCTCAACAAACTGGGCTAAAACAGCTTTTTCGTTAGCATGTAGCAACGCAGAACACACAATGCTGAAAATGCAACATTTGCAGAACACAGTCACCTTCAACTGAAAGCCAGGGGACACGAGAAAGACCTGAAAACAAAAGATACAGAGAATAGCCTTGCCTTTGCCACTACTCAGTGTGCTGGTGGTGCCACTCTGTGCTGCCAGCAGGGTAAAGTCACAAATCTACGGAGATCACAAAAAGCAAGTAGTTGTGGCTGGTGGGCTGGGCTCTGCCCGGTTCCTGGCCTCCAGGCTCATCCCACTGTGCTCCAGCTCTGGTCCTTGCCTACTAAATATGTCAGGTGTAGATGGACTGCAGATCTGAGGCCACTTTTAACTACATGATGCCTGCCAGCTTCCACAGCAATAAAATTTGAGCCAGCCCACATGTACTGTTTCTAAATTGCAAAAACATTTGAAATCTACATTTTCATGTTCAATGCTTGCTTGTTGAGATGGTCAAAAAATATCCATCATCCATTTGATGGCAAATTAGCAAGGAGGGAAATGTCATTAAAAAAAAGTTATTTTTTGACAAGAGACTTTGAAACTAAAAAGACAGTTAGTTAACATTTACTAGACCTTTTCATGACAAAACCACAATTTCCAGCGTGCAGCATAGTTTCGTCAATCATCCGCAATTAAAATAATTAAATAAATAAATATAACAAGTTCTAATTATCCTTAAATGCATTCCACACATGTCCATTTAGTAATAATCATAGTGACGAGGCTAGTAAGCAATCTCTCATGTGTTCCTTCATTCAAGAGATATTTAATATATTGGCAAAACACCTTTGTACACTGCAATGCACTTTTCTGCAGTGTCTTTTTCTCTATTTATTGTGAATACTAGAGGGCACAATATGTGTGAAATCACACTTAAGACTACGTATCTAGGAAAATATTTGATTGTGTGATGCACAATAAGGCAAGTTTCAGCTTGCCTTATTGTGTTATTGTTTTATAGCACCATACAACTTATATTAATTACTATTCTTACATCATTATCTTTTAATGCTTACACGTTTCAGCAATATTCTCTGAATGCCTGTTATAAATGAAGGTGATTCTGAGAGAAACACCTGTTCAGTTCTGGATGCCCTTGCTCAAGAAAGATAATAGTCAAGACTGAAAACCTCCAGAGGGACACAACTAAAACAATGGTTTAAGTTGAAACACTTAGTCCAAAGAAAAAATAAGTCAAATGCGATCTATCTAGCATAAACAGGTGAATGGCTGACATCCCTCTCCTCCTGTGAGGGGATCCTCAAAACTCAGACCCAAACCAGGAGTAAGAAAGGGGGAAAAGCATGAAATGAAATGAAAACATGGTGCTTTGCTTGACAATAGGTTAGCGTAAAATGGATAGTAAAGAATAGTGACGCAAACCAGCCCACCCATGTCCCTTTCAGTGCAGAATTCTCTCTCATTGATTTTTTCCACTGTTCTGCCTGATGCGTTCTTGCTCTAGGCAGTATGACCTGGCATGATTTTCTTGGAAAGATGGTGCCACAGGCTAGTAGATCTGCTATTCTGGCTTTATTGTAAATCAATAGAGATGGGAGCTTCACTTTTTCCTTTTTATTTAGCTTGTCTCCAGAGTGACTGTTTGTCACAATAATTAATCAGTGCCCAGAGTGCAGGAGCAGGCCATTAGTAGACAAACAGCAACCAATAGCAGCATGTTCCAGGAAAAATAAAGGAATTTCACATGTTTCTTGGCTCAGTTTGGAAGGAAAATCACAGCTTTCTGAGGGCTGCAGTGGAAACCAAGATTCAATTTTCTGGCCTGAAGGGTCACAAAGCAGCTAACTCAATGCAGACTGAGTCGGAAAACAAGACAGGCAAGGAAGGAAAGAAAAAGTAGCAGCTCAGCTAAGTGGAAGAAAGTTTAGGATAGCCCAGTATTTCTCAGCTGCACTGCCAAGTTTCAGGTTTGCAGGGGTTCATTTCCTTTCACTATAACAGGATGCCCTGTTTTGTGGCACTGTAAGTCGAGATCTTTTCTTCTGGTTACCCAATTTCCAGTCTTCAAATCAGCTTAAGGAAACAGCCTGTCTTACTAGCAAAGGAATCTTTTTCCCTTTCAAAGCTTGCAGAAAGTCTGTTGGGGCATTACACTGTGTCACACAAAGTCAGACCTTGTTGAAAGCTAAGAAATCCATGCGGGATACCTTTGTGACTTTGCAAAGATTTCTTGCTGATAATGTTTTCTTTCTTAAGCATGGGAACCAGTGATTGTCTGCTCTGGAAAATTCACAATGGTGGTGATTGTTTGTGATATGAGGGCTGCTGAAATTTAGCTGTGTTGCTTAATGCCTGCCGTTCTTCCGAGATGAACAGTAAAAACATTACTGTCAAACTTTATTCTTTGTTTCTAAAAAAAGTTGAGGGTCTCTGAAGTGCTAATGTTACACATTATAAAATCCTAAGCTAACTTTAAAAAGAGAATTTGAAACAGGCATTAAATACAGTATTCTTGCCTCCTAAATCAGCTAGTCTGACTGATGAGCTTCTTCACAAGTTCCCCGCTGTGATTATGTCCCCAAAGTGCTTCTGACATATCTGTCCATTCAGGCCTGTTCTGGAAGAATGACACCCAAGAAAATGAAAAATGTATTTTTTTTGTTCATTAAATCTTTGGCCTTTTTGAGGTGAAAGTCAGATCTACCTACTAGATTGTTGGCCATGACACAGACATCCACCGCCTAAAATATCTCACTAATACTTCTGTTGTTTTTAGGTATTCCTAAATTAATTTCACTGGCCAAGACAGCGGTAGCACTTTTCAGCTCTTCGCAGGCTGCACTCATAGAATTCAGAATAGCTGGGGTTGGAAGCGACCGCTGGAGATCAGACACCCCTGCTCAAGCAAGGTCAGCTAGAGCACGTTGCCCAGGACCACGTCCAGTGGAGTTTCAAATATCTCCAAGGATGGAGACTCCCCACCTCTCTGGGCAACCTGTTCCAGTGTTCATCCAGCCTCAGAAGAAGCTTTTTCTTGTGCTCAGGTGGGACTTCCTGTGCTTCAGTTTGTGCCTGTTATCTCTCATCCTGTCACTGGGCACCTCTGAGAAGAGTCTGGCCCCATTCACTTCTGCATCAGAAGAACCATTTACCTCCTCACACAGTGTTCAGTAATGGTGAGCGCGTGCCACCATGTCAAAACACGTGGTCTAGGACATCAAAGTATCAGGAGACAACCCTGCCTTTCCATTAGCCTGCTCTTGAGCCATACCAGTACTCTCACAAACCACCAGAGTAGTCTCTGCAGAACTGCGAAAAATGCAGTGGAGGTCAGAAAGTGACAAGCGTTTGTTCAGAAACACAGCTCTCAGCAGTGGAAGAGATTACGTTCAGTTTGCATCTACCCAGGAAGAACTGCTTGTTCTGGTGTAGCACCAAACATCCACAGGAACCTCCCAAAGGAGATGAGCTCTCAGAGAAACTCCCTCCCGGAGAAGCACAGGGTGAGCTTTCGCTGCACACAGCGCCGCACGCAGGGATTCCTGACCTGCTTCCCAATCAGCGCTCTCTGCTGAGACCTCAGTTTTGAGAACAGGCCTCTCCTCCTTTTTAGTCACTCTGAATAAGATCATACACTTTAAGCAGCTGATCCTAAATGAACAGCTCTGATCATCTTGTCTTTTAGCAGAGAGAATGAATAAGATCTTTTTCCACATCTTCTGATCCAAAATGATACACACTGGAGGATAAACAGTCCATGCTGAATGGGTCACTTGAGAGAAGTAATTACTGTTACTCCTTGGTTCCACACACTAATTCCTACAGGTGAATCATGTGTTTGCTTAAAAAATAATCCTCTTTCCAGAGGATCAACTGGACACTTGGGGTTTTATTTCATTTTCACTGAAAGATGCTGTCTGCCATCTTAGTCTATCAAAAACAATTGCCATTTTCCCCTGCTTGTCATTTTAAATAGCACTTTTGGTAATTAGATTATTCTCCATGTGATGAGATATGTCTTTATACTCCTTACAATCCCATGGCAGAGAAAAGAAGAAAACTTTGTATCTCTTCTCAGCTGAAGAGCAATCTTTAATGAAAACAAAGAGGACAAGATCTCGCCTTCCTATGAATTCCAGGTGATGCAAGTTATATCATTACCTGACTCTGCTGCTTTCCCAGGTGGAGAACTCGTAATAAATGGAAGAGACAACCTCATGCACTATCCTGCTGCTTCTGTCACAATTCTGAAAAAAATGACACTCAGGCTATTCAGTGAGGTCTTTTAGAAAGTAATACTACCCCAGTTACCGAGGGAGCTCAGGCAAACCCTCTGGAATTTGATACTGAGACCATGATGGGGATTGGGTACCAATAAACTTCCGAGTGTAACTCCAGATGTTGGTTTTATTTCATAATGCTCCAGATATAGTTTTCAAACCAGAAACTGCCTTGACATGAGCAATCTGACTCTGGAAAGCGCCATAACATAGCTGTGCAGCCACCAGCTCTGATGTCCAGAAGCTGGAATCTGCTCGGATTAAGTAGTTCAGTGCTACATGCAATGGGTTTTCTACATAAAGCTCTTCAATTTAGAGGCTTTCTTCCTTGTTTTGCCAGTTCCTGGTATCATAGTAGTCCTATTTCAGTTTTCTAGGCATTCAGAAAAGTCACGTTTCCGCCCTCTCCCTTCCATCCTCCCTTTTTTCCTACTTCGTATTATCCCTTGCACCGGATCAGACTGATGAACCCCACATCAGGAGTTGGGAAGGGAAGTTTTATACTATGTCATTATTATTTTAGTACCAGATATTAATTCAAATGTCGCAAAGCACCAAAAATGAGTGTTCTAACATTTACATAAATACGAGGACAAATGGGAAATTGCCTAGATTTTGAAGCATCAAAGATATTAAGAACATGAATCAAGAGGATTATTTAAATTCGTTAATGACCTTTTAAGTGGAAGACAAAAACACGGGTGAAAACAAAAATAGCCTGGGACTGGCCTTCTTTGAAAAATACACTCTGTCAGGAGGTAGGAAACATTCAGAGCCTCCCCACTCTGCCCTACCAGTGATTAAGCCTGGTTAAATCGGCGATAATTTCCTTTCCTGATTCAGCAGTCCTGATCCACTAAACAAAAGCGATGCTTCAGAGTGTGCTGCTTCGCAGAAACCTTCTCCTTTTTTCTGCAGGGAGCAGAGGGATTGGGGGTGCCCTCCCACGTAATCTCACTGGCTCCCGGCAGCTACCACTGGGAATAGAAGTATGCAGTTAAAGCGTAATTTATGTTATGCACTGCCATCTACTGTGTCTCTAGGTAAACTACGACATGAAATTCAAGCCTAGAAAATACAGAACTTGAAATAAAATCATGGCATGTCACTCTCCTCGTGCTTCAAGAGTGGATCATACCAGGGTATGCAGAATAGATCCACATGATGACACAAGTAAATACAAGTGGCACATACATACATATATATATACCCCAAAGATCTTGAGGTTTGCATAGTGAAGAGGATTCCATATGTATAGAAAGAGTATAGGCAACTTTGAAAGAAAGGATTTGACATGCACAGTAATATTAATGAGTGATAGGTATATACATAAACTAGAATGATCTTCTGCGTCATAAGATGCTAATAATTTTCTTGAAGACTTTTATCCTATGTGGAAATTTATGCTAACCCCGCAAAAGTGAGCCTCAGAAAACCTGTCAAACACATTTACTTATATTCCAGCCTAGAATCTCCCTATGGCAATAACCTTAACCTATTTAGAAATAACCAGTTAACTGGTAATCCGAGGGAACAACTGGCTTTTTGAAGTGCTAATGGCAGACCACAAAACGTTACATGGTAATCACAGAGAGAGAAAATAGTAAACTCAGCACACTGGGATTTTGTGAAGGAGGCATAAGAACGACCCAGGAAACATTAGGATGTTTGCAGCCCTGCTACACTCCTGCTAGCTACAATAAGACAAGTCATAACAAATAACACATTTTTCTGCCTGTAAAATGGGTATAATTTAGTAGTATTTTGCATTACATTGTACACCTCCTTTGGAAAAAGCTCTGTGGATGGGAAGTGCAATACCCAGCTTGGTAATTTTGTTCATTTAGATGGGTTAGTTTTCCATTCAAGTGCTGTATCCTCTCCCTGCATATCAAATGAATCTATTGCATAAACTGGTTTGTATCTTCACCTGTTTAATTTTTCATGGCATTTTTTGTACCTGAACTTCTTAACAACACACAAAGAGGAAGAACTGGTTCTTGAAAAACAAGATTTCCTTACCTACAATACCCACCCTACCTGATTCTACCAATCACCAACCTTTATTTTTTTTCAATGCAGTAAAGTGACGCAAGTTGTTACATCAGCATAATGAAACAAGCTAGAGATGAATAACCATTCAGCAACATAGGAATTATATGCTTCCTTCTAACACGTATTATATCTTGGTACCTCGCTTCCTAAAGTCTTGTAGAGTTTTGAATTATTTGCCATTATTGCCAATGGTAAGTTCATAGAGGGGCTTGTCCTCCTTCAGTGCAACTCTTATAGCCATGCATGGGTGATAAAAGCTCCCATGACACTAGTACATTTTCTCACATCATGGCATATGGAATTCGCATAAATAAACTAGAAAAACATAACTACATGAAACTACTGTCAAAGTGTGTAAAATGGGCTGGCAAACCATAGTAGAGGAGTTAGATATGATTCACTATCAGAATAGAGTTATGTATCAGATAGGGTCCTACAAGGTATGCCCAGGGCCCAGTGCAACACACTATTTTCATGATTGATCTGGGTGATAGAACAGATCACATTGCAGATCTAGGAGTATACGGAGAAACAGGTACAAAATTCAAAAAGACCATAAAAAGTTAGAGATACAGACCAACAGAAACACAGAAATTATTTAAAAGGGATGTGCACAGTTCACTGTAGATAGGTAGTGACAGTCAACTGAACAGGCATTGGAGGACAGAGATTGAACAGCAATTCTGAAAAAAAGAACCTGGATATTACTATAGATCACAAGCTGAAAATGAGTCAACAACATCATGCTACTTCAAAAAAGAGAAACATCATACTGAGGTATATAAATAGAAATGTAGCCTGCAAGACTGGCAGAGTCATCTGACCATCCTACACAGTTAAACTTCAGCTGGAGTGCTGCACTGGGTGCTGCTCTTAAGGAAAACAAGAACTTGTTGGAGGTGGGCCAGAGGAGATTGATGGGAATGATCAAGGTCTAGAAAACACAATTTAGGAAGAAGGATTGAGGGTATTTTACCTGTTTAGCCTGCAGCAGAAGGATGAGGGGGAACATGAAACCATCCCCAAGTACCTAAAACACTGCCGTAAAGAATGGGAGCAATTTGTTTCTCATATCCATGTTGGAAGAAAGGGGAGGTCATGGGATAAAATTTCAACAAGATAAATTCATTTTACACACTAGAAAATTATTTCTGACAGTAAAAAACAACGAAGCACTGGAGAATTCTGGAGTCTCTAATCTTGGAGAGTTTCTAAAACAGCTTAGGCAATCCTCAGTTAGAGGCATGGCACTGCTATAGTCATTGCTGTCTTAGGTCAGAAGAATGGATGACAGGACATCTTGAAGTTCCTTTGAGCCCTTCTCCTCATTAGTAGTTCAAGAGAAAAGGCCAGTTCAAGAGGATAGCTGAGAAATACACTGAAGGAAGTACTCTCTCTCTGACTATCCATTTGCAGAAAAAAGAAAATGAGAAAAAGCAAATGATCTCTTCTATCTGGAGCCCAATCCTTTCCCATATTATAGGGGAGCAAACTCTTCTGATCTCAGAAAAGTTTGTATTACAGGAGCACACAGCAAAATGAGGCCCTCTGTTATTCAGCAAGTGGCATGTTGTCACTCAGATGGTTAGACAGCTAGAGTACATAAATGTACAAGGATAGGCTGAGGGAACTTCATCTGCTTAGGCCTGAGAGAAAGTGGCTGATGGGTGATCTAATTACAGCCTTTCTACTGCTTAAACGGGGGTTAGAGAGAATGGAGCCAGACATCTCAGAAGTGCATAGCGACAGGCATGGCCTCCCACAAGGGAAGTTCCACTAAGAGAGAGAAAACGAAAAAACGTTTCACAGTGATAGTAGTTAAGTGCTGGGACAAGTGCTCAGGAAAGCTGTCAAATTTTCATCCTCGGAGATTTTCAAAACTAGACTGCACAAGGCCATGAGTTAACAGTCAGTCCAAGCAACTCCAAAATCCTACAGGATGCTGGGAGTATGGGATGGGGGGGGGGGGGAGGAAGGGATTGTGTTTTTTTTGTTTTAGATTACTGAAAAAAGCACTGGTTGCAAAAACACCTCTCTTGTAATAAAGCACCATCTGCAATTGAGATTTGCACCAAATTAGAGTGATATCTGTGTAAACACTAGGTGCAACCAGGACCCAGTTTGTGGGTTTTATTGAAACTCCTGACTACAATACACGTTAAATACTCCCTTATATCTACGTCCAGGTAGTACTCAAACTTACCATGGATGGTAGCACTGCCATGATATGCAAGACTGAGCACTGCAAAGAACCACACTGGATTTTTCTGTTCCCTTCCACAAGTTTTTTGCCATGGTGAAGGTTCTATTTTTTCTCTTTCATACTGTTGATACTTAGCTTGAATTGAATCTGTTTCTTGTACCCGAGTGTACTTAACTCCACTGTCTGAGCTGAATTCCTTGGTGTTACAAGTTTCAACGTTTCTTTAAAGGACTCAGCAGCTGGCATTGATTTTCCTCTCTCTCAATCCCTCTTTTTTTTTTGGGGGGGGGGGGGGTAGTGGAGAGGCATAGCAAAAATATTTCTTTTGGGGCTAGGGAAAGAACATATGTGAAGAATTAAATGAACTTTAGAAAAATATCCAAAAGCAGAGGTTGTCCAGAGCTGGCATCACGCCAGCCTTGACACTATCTTCTTAACTTTCTGGCAAGCTGTTGGAAGGGATATTTCTGATATCATTTCCTTACCTCCATTGCAAAATCCTTTTTTATAAGGTGTAAGGTTCTATACTGCAGAGTTGGGGGCTATATTAAAGGATCCTGTTATAGGATAAAAACAACAAGGTAGCTAGAAAGCTGGAATGGAAGCTAAATATTTACAGCTTTAAAAAAAAACTTCCAAAGGGATTCCACTGTGACTGTATTTCAGTGCTTTAATGTCTTGTGTTAAAGAATTTTAATAAGCATACCAAATACCATACCATAAGTGGGCTAAAGAAAAAAACAGGAAGGCGTAGTGAAAAAGGCAGTCAAATTCTGCAGTACAAGCTTTATTTAATGCTGCTACAAGTCAACATCATCTAGTATCGTCACACTCACTTATTCAAGCCCAAATTCATCTTATTTACCTGAGAGAGGTACAGCGCATAATCCTCATAGACTTGCTTTGTATGAATAGAAAGGGAAAGGCAACATCACAGGGCCGTTTACATTTTGAGTTAGATGAAGATACTTGTTTTCCTAGATCAAATACAAGGAGATCTAAAGAAGCACCTAAGTTCCTACCTGCAGCTGTTCATTTAGATACCTGGAATAAGTGCAGTCAACATGCCAACCTTGTAGACATACAGATGCAGCCTTTAAGGAGAGAAGTACATGCCTCACCGAACGTGGACTCTAGCATCAACCAAGCTCTCAATGGGATTTTAACAAAGCCTAAAGGATCCTTCAAAAAGAGGTTAAATCTTCAACACTACAGTGTAACTTAGTGATGGTGGAAATGACATACATGGATATTTCTGTTAAAAGAAGAAAAACAAAAAAAAAATCACCTTCTGAAACACCTTAAAAAAAAAAAAAAATCCACCAGCCACTGCTATACACTCAAAACAGAAAGAGCAGAGCACAGTAACTATTTCCCTTTGGACCATCTATAGCCTTCAACCGCTTCATATATGAGGAAGAAAACCTTGCTCCATTTATTTATGTAGCCCTTCTGACACCAGGACTTTCTAAAAAAAACTCCCTTCCTATTGCCTCTGCGCTCCACCTGGGTCTGCTTAAGCGCATTAGTTAGGAATGATACCCCATGGGGTGGTTCCCAGCAACGCCTGTCCTTTCTTCACATAGCACAGCCAGCTGCTTTCCTACATCCTTAACATGCTGGGGCATGCCACAGCATGGGGACTTTGTGCTGAAATGTGACAACACACATGAATGGCAGCTTACATTTTTGTCACTGGCCCACTTTAAAATATCCTCAGCATGCACACAATAGCCTGGCTCTTTACCTCACAGAGGTAAAATAGTTGCTGGCAACTCATGTAATACTCAAGTGGTTATTTTAAACTAACAAAACAGACTCTGAGAAGGTTTCAGATGAACAGCCTACATTTTAGCACTGTTCATGGTTTTTGTTTTTGTTTTTTTTTTTTTTACATTCTAATTATTGTGATACATACCACAGAGCAATTGAAACTACGGAGACATCATCAGAGAAAAAAGAGGAAAATATCCAAAAAAGCATAAAGAAATCTACTTGACATATTTGCAAATAGAATTTGGAAACTATAATATTGCTGATATTGTTGTTGTTGATTAATATTAGCCAACATATGCTTATCATGACCAATATGATCAGAACAAAAGAAGGCAGTTTCTAAAAGGGAAAAGAAAATGTGACAGCAAAATATATCAGAAAAGATGGATTCTGCTCTCAGAGGATGGCTTCAAAAAGGAAGGGCACCAACTCATATTTGATTTTCCTTGAGCATGCTCTTAACTGGTGGGAAACACATAATTAGTTGATGTATACTGGCCTGCAATGGAAGAAAACTAAGCTAAGCCACGGAAAAAGCACACAGACAGACATTACTCTCCCAATAGCAGGAACTACTGAAATGAAGGGAATTTCCTTGTGAGACCAAGTCCTTGCTATAAAAATCTACAAAAACTTTGGGGTTCTTTCTGCCCCCCCCACTTCTGATATGGTTGAACACCACAGCCACCTGCCCAGAACTAGATGTCAGGGAGCAACATGAGGGGCTCGCTGAGGCAGGCACAGTCCCATGGTGCCCAAGCAAAGGTGAGCTGAGAACAGCCAGTGACAGCAGCCAGGGCCAGCCCGGCATCCAGTGACTCCCAGACAAGTCCGTAGTGACAAGGCAGGTCCAAGATCAAGACAAGACATCAAGCCTGTGAATGAGCAAGGTACAAGGCCAGGAATCGGCATAACCATAACACAGCACAGCACACGCAAGAACCTGCGCTAGCTTAAATACAGCTCCATCTCACCCTGCTCTTTTCCCAGCAGCCTGACCCAAAAATCATACATGAACCAGAGCTGGCCATGGGTACAGGCAGCCCAGTCCCGAGGGGAGGCATGGGAAGGGAGCAGAGTCTCTGTACCTCACTCAGGGGCCTCAGATTATAAATGCTTCTTTCCCACTCCCCGGGACCACCATAGCCAGATGAAGCTGGACCATACCCTCTGCAGCCACCAGGCACGATGAACAGTGTGTGAGCCTGCTGTGCACCTCTAGGATCAATGCACACAGGGATGGATTGTAGGGATAGATGAAGCACTTTTGAGTTATATCATAAAGATTTTCCACAGACTGAATCTTCTCAAAAAGGAAAACAAGTGGGACAGGTTTTAGTTAGCATTACTTTCCCTCCTCCCAGTTTCTTGTGCTTCAACAGCTTCAAATGTTCCAAGACACTGCAAGCAAGACTGCTCTAATACTTTGACAGGTGTGAAATATATCAGGCTGTTTCCAGAAATGTCTTGTCAAGGGCTTTGCTCAGAAAGTTTTCCCACCTAAATTTTGCAAACTCATGGGTCTGTGATAAGTATCAAATCACAGAAGAGCTTATCTGAAATGAGCAGACAGGTCCTCTGATATCAGCCATTTTATTACCTGATGCAGGATTTATTGAGTCCTTTAAGAAAGGTTTTGTTCTTCTCTCCTTACAGTCAATGCATTTATATACCTTTTAATATAAAAAAAAAAAGCTAGGGCATACTGCATGGGAAATATTTGGCTGCTTTATCTTGGAGAAACATTAGCACCTTTCCAGGAATTCTTCTGCCAGTCCTTCTTCTCCTTCAAAAGGACATAGACTTTCATAATGACTGATGCCTACCAGGAATCAAATAGTTACTTCTTTTTGTATGCAAACAGCAGATAACTTTAATTAGCCTTAATGTGTCGGTAACCATTCAATAAGAAAACTATCCATTTTATACTTCAGTAATACTTCTGTGAACAGAAGTTTTTTATTTTTTCCCCTCCTTTTAGGCTGCAAAGGAGGACAAAAAAAAGAGTTTGTGTATGTGTATGAACATGTGGGTGTGCAAGTGAGTTCCACTAGAGTTAGCTGACTGGCTCCAGGCCCAGAGGAGAAGCATTCATCTGAATTGCATTACATCATTAAGGAGGGATTAGAAAGTGTTGTTGCCATTTTTTCTTAAGATTTCATTCCATCTCTTCAGTCTGTGCAAGAGTTTGTACTTTCAAAAAACCTTGAAATCCAGCAACAGAGCAGAGGGAAAAAAAAAGTTAAAAAAAGTTTAAAAAGCAGAGAAGTTGTCTATTCTTATGGCTGTTTGGTCCATGCACCTACATCACTTTTGAGGGGTTCAGCAACTTTGCTAAAAAACCAGATAATCTTACCTGCTCTGTAGGATATAGTATTAGATAGATAAGTTAAAACTCTTAAAATACATTAAGTGCGATTTTTTGGCACAATTTTCAGGCTGCCCTCTGATCCATACCAATTTTTGTTCATCTGTACCTAAAATAAGGAGTCTGATCTAATTGAACATACAAGTTGTCATCATTGCAAAGCTGACAGAACTGTCACAAGTCTGTGATGACAAACTAGAGGAACCAGAAAGTGACCCAGAAAATAAGTTATGAGAACGCAGCACTCCTGAAAATTTATGAAAACAAACTAATTCAGTGCATCTCTCTTCTATCCTTTGACACTCCACAGCTTCCAGAGACATATATATAAGTTGCTTTAGGTGACTTTTTTTTTTAATTTTGGAAATGCATAACAGCTTCACACTTTCCTAGCTTGTTTTTGTCATAGAATTCCTCATCACAGATGAATCTTTACTGATATGTCACTCTTATTTTTATTTTGTTTATGAAGCAAATGCCACAGATCTCGATGCTCCAGTCTTTGTTCATTCACATAACACAGGGGCAGACTGGGTCAACTGCAGTGACCTTTACGTTACTCAGAAGGGAGCTCCAAACAGAAAATTCTTGACTCTCAAGCTTACTATTGCCTTGGGTGAAGCTGTTTGCTCTTCAGGTGCAACATTTTCAGTTTACCTGAACTTTCACTTGAACAACGTCTCTTCATATTTTTCATCTTTGATTCTTTTATTTCTCATTTGCAGATCTCTGTCACTACCTGCAGACCTCATCTCTCACTAACTCTGATTTTAAAGCCAAAAGAAACTGGAATAATGTAGCCACAAACCCCCTCCACCCCCACCTCCCACAAATCCTGAGCATGCTAAATACAGTCACCACTCTAGATTACAGTAAGCATAAAGAAAGCTCTTTAAGCTGTGGATAGGTACCACTCTGGGGCCTGCACACAATAAGCTATAGATTCAGAATTAATACAGGGGAAAAAGTTTTTTTTTTTTTTTTATTTAAGAGTAATGCATTTCACCAGCATAACTGATAGGGCAGTAAGAAGCAGACAAACTCAATAAGTCATTTCAACGGGCTGCTGTTAATGGGAATTTGCTCCCCTAGGCCTAAACATATAGAATACCAACAACTACATCTGAGCAAGTCATCAGGATTCACACACGGAAAAATAGCTAGGTGCCTTTAGGGAGGCTTTCACCTGAACTAATTTACATGTTGGCCTTAGGATGAGCTGAATTGTCATAGGTCAGTAAAAATCAATCCCACTCCATTTATCCAAAAACTTGTGCCCTTTTCTTGCTGTCCCCGTGTGAGCCAGTAAAGGCTCAACATTTTGCACATCACAGACACCTCCCAGTTTTCTTACTGCCTGGCTGAAGCTAAGCTTGACAAAATGCTAGAAAAAAGGTCATCTCTTTCTATACCGCTCCTCACTAACAAAGTCATCTACCTCCTCTCCCCACAGCAGCAAATCCCTTCAAAACAAAGGCCCACTCACAGCATACTCAACAGGCAGTCCATTAAGTGGCAGGAGTCATCAAAATCTCATATTATTTCCAGAGCTCTGCTCTCCATACTAGTTTCCCGCAAGGTTCAGTTCAAAGGCCCTTTCCTAACAGCACCATCCTCGCAGACATCCGACAGCTCGTCCGACTTCAGCTCTCCTGCCAGCCCCTGGCTCCCCAGATGGGACATGGAGCAGTCAGTCCTCAAGAAGGTAGGGGGCAGTGAGAGGGATCACAGCACCAACAGTCCACAAGCTGCACGTTAAGGAGCTCATTTCCAGATACACGTGGCACTGTATGTCAGTGCCCTCACAGTGACACATCAACCTCTCATTCTATCAGAAATCCCCTGTAATTTCTCTTGCACACATGCATGCTAAATGCTTATGTCTTTACCTCCGAGGACAAGAAAAGGTTTACTTCTTTACAATCAGCAGTTAAAAAAATTGCACATCAGTCTTTAGCTGATGGTTAAAGCTGTCCCCAACAAGCCCCCTTCCCTTACCCAGCCCATCCTGTCATCAGCTCACCAGGCAACTCCTGCTCCTTGTCCCCCAGGGAGAGACGCTCCGACATAGAGCCCCCACTACCCCAGAGCTCAGCCCCCAACAGTGCCTTCCACTGCTCTGGCAGTGCAGCCCCAGCTCCCTTTCTTGTTAAGGCTGAGCAATTACGCTGTGGTGGTACAGCTCATATACACCGACAGTATAGTGTCTATTTTGCCGTTGGCCCATTCAACTATCTAGTCTAACAGTATCCAGTAGTGCCTTCCATGCATTTTCAGGCATCATTTCATATTAATTATTATTTTCTTGTTTTTTGATAAAGTCATTTCACACAGAGCCTGCTTTGGCAAGGTTCTGAAGAAACTGAAGTTATTAAAGGTTCACAAGTATTGGTAATTCATGCCAGGGGAAAATAAGATATCCTCACCTCCCAGTGACTGATTTCCCTTCTCAATGGTGTTTATCACTCTTGCAGCAGACCAGTATAGTATTACACCTCAAGGCATCACTGTTCACAGACCAGCATATCTCCAGTTACAATAAAAGCTAATAGTCCAGGCTGTGAACTGCACAAGCAGAGCAGCTGGCATGTAGCAGCATAGCTACCTCTCCCACTACGGAGGCACTAGTTTCCAGCCAAGAGGCAGGGAAACAGTTGGGGACTGTAACTTTTTTAATCATCCCAGCTAGATTTAGCACAGCTGCCCTGGAAGCTAACAATGAGGGAAACTACAATGTGGTCATTTAAGAAAGTACTAGAAAATCACACCTGTTATTGCAACTGCCCTAAGTCTTCCTAAAAAAAACAAGCAGCTAATTCAAAACTCTCTGCTGGCAAGCTACTTAAACAAGGGCTTTACATGACCAGCTCATACAAGTTAGGATTTACAGCATCGGGTTAGTTGAAAGCTATAGATACATAGACAGTCACATACTAATTTTGCATTATGTGAGAGGGTGAAAAAGCTCTGACATTTGCTACTACTACAGCTCAGAAGAAAATGTAAGCTGATAGAAAGCCAAAGGAAACACAGATGGCTTCTGTTTAATATGATGCCATATTGCAATTGAGAATGGTCTTGCGCGGTGCTGTGTGACTTGCTTCACTTGGAAACGAAAATTCCTGTATTCCTCTAATTTCCTCTCCCTTAAGCTGATGGCAGCAAACATTTGAAAGAAATTGCTCTCTCTAAGCTTCACTCGCTATTAAATTACACACAATTTGCAATGCAGGCAGCAGCACTGGAAGGCTGTTTCCACGGAGAAGTTAAATCTAGCACCCTGCTGGAACTAATGGATCAACCAAATTTTGTAAAATTGATTATTAATTTATTTATCTTTATTTTTCTGGGGAAAAAAGCTAAGTCCTTAGAGACCCTTTTCAAAGCAGACTACATCCTTCCTGAACGCATTCTGAACTCTGGGCAAGAGAACGTTAGAACAAACTTTCTAACACGAGTTTCAGAATATGGTGGAAGTACAAAAGCAACCATCACCTTCAGAGATCTAGGCATTTGTGCCCTCTGCAAGACACGCACATTATTTCTCCCAGTCTTAGTCTGATTAAACCAGATTAAAATCCTAACAATATTTTAGTTGTTCCTATCCAAGTTTTCATAGCTATACTCAGTTACTGCCTAACAACTGAGATGATGAAACTGCCTGCCCAATACATCCCTTGAAGTTGTTTTCATGGAGGATATATGCTTGACTCTTGATGCTGCCGCTGTGTTTTGTACCTGATCCCTAGAAGGATTTTCAGTATTGGTGATCCCTTTTCTATTTCCCAGGGTTTGATCTCAGAGCGTGACCATCAATTTTGTACATGCGTATAACACATAGCAGGCGTGTTAACCACTCGTTGAATAGTCCTACGATTAAGCTACTGTCACAAGGTAAATAAAGTTCAAATGTCTCCTTTGCAGTAAGGATTTTAACACAAACGTCTATTTCTTATGTTATTCTTCCTTCACTAGCAGTTATTTAACAGTCACTGATTAAGAACAGTCACAGAAGCACTGATAAGTGCTTCTTAGTCTTGCTTATTAAATTGCGATTAGGCCACAAGAATGGAAAGCTGAGTATTTATAAGAGAGACCTGCCTTTCATCTGATGCAGCAATTTCCATATTTTCTGCAAGATGGAATATACTCAGCTGAAGAAGGTGCAGGAGATCACCTTGGGATGTGCTACCAGACCCCACTTAAGAAAAGTCTCCTGTGAGGTAATAATCCTGTTCCCAAGAAGGAATTTAAACTTGTGCAGCATCATAGATGAGGTCCTTAATCCCAGGACAGCTACAGGAGGAAGATTTTTTTAAAAGATCACATGGTTCTGTAGCAGAATATAACAGCATACCAAGGAGGCACACAAAGCTGTGCCCCAGTAGTTTAAAGAGTAGGATCCCCATGATGTATTCTTTGAAACCAGGAGCTAAATGCCAGTGGGTAGTAGAATTGGGGATGACTTTAAAAGTTATATTGGAAGTTATATTGTTGAGGCTTGAGAAGCATGTACTTGTACATAGGATGGGACTATGCAGACCATCAGTCGTGATTTTTGAAGCAACCTATTAAGGTGTACAGATCTCCATCTGAGCCCTGAACTCTAGGTATGATCTGAGATCAGCCACATTACCTCAGGAGGAGATGAATCAGATCTCCTGGGAAATAATTCAAAGGAAATGGTCTTAACTACTGTTACCCTTATCCTGTTTTGTAAGATCCTAACCAAGTTATGCTGTTACAGCTCAGAGGTTATCCTAATTCTCATCACTAGCTAATGCCTCTTGCCACTAGATTAACACAGTGTTGATTGTCCAAATTTACTGACAGCCACATCATTGAGATATGTACTCAGTTTGCAAAGCTGACTTTAAATAAGAGATCACTTCCTAACAAATGTTATTTAGACTCTGAAATCTCTATGAAGGGCAACAAATACATTTGTGAGTTTGTGTATGATTTTCAGGAAAAATCAGGTGGTCTAATGCTGGTGCATTGAGGCATTTATGAAAGATCATTAGGAATTTCAATTAGGTAGGAAGTAATTTGGTTTTAGATGCTTAAAGGTACTTTATCAGAGACAAATAAAGAAGGGAGATCCAATATCAGACCATTCTGCACTGCAGGAGTGACATCTGACTACATCCCTAAAGCACTCCTGTGAGCAGCACAGCAAAAGATGGAGAAAGAGGAAAGATGGCACAACATAGGAGGAATGAACTTCTGAAAACAATACATTTGGAAAGCATTTGCTGATTTAGGGCACAGAAAGGAAAGATTACAGTGGGTTAATAATGATAAGACTGGACAAACTAGAAGACCTGGTCCTCAGCCAAATGAGAGAGAAAACTGGTAGCAGATGGCTTTGGGAAGGGCAATTCATTTAATGCCTTTTTGCTTCAGTCTTTCTGCTTCCATCTTCATTAAGAAAGTTAACTGGGCTCAGATGGCTAACACAATTAACATCAGCGATAAAGTGGTAACAGCTCAGGCTAGAATAAAGACAAGACAGAGATTACTGATCTATGTTAGACAAGCACCTGGACCCACTTAAATCCACTCTAGAAACTTCAGGAACTGATTGAATCTCTATGGCATTCACAAATACTTTTGAAAACTCATAGGGAGCAAAAGATGTTCCAGAACAATGGAAAAAGCCCATTATAGTGCTCATCTTTGAGAATAGGGGAAAGACACACACATACACACCAAATTGTAGATTGTAGCTAGCTTATATGCCATGCAAGAGAAAATACTGGAAAATAAAAACAATCTATTTGCAGGCAACATGGGGATATCATGAACAATAACAAGCTGATATATATTTTTCAAGAATAAACTGTGAAAAATGACAGAATACAAATTCTCAGCATGAGACTGCCGAAAAGGACAGATGTGATTCTTGTGATCCCTTTGTGTAGAGAGCAGTGAAGAACACAGTAAATGAATCTACTTTTGCACACAGCCTGTACAGAAATATTGCACATAGTGCTGTTATCCATATTTTATAAAGGATGAATAAATATGGAGAGTGCTAAAAATGAAAAATTAATAAAATGATCCAAGATCTAAAAAAGTTCTTTCTAGTAAGAAACCTAAGTCAAATCTATGGAGCTAGTAAAAAGGCTACAGAAGACTGAGTTAGCTTGATCACAGCACGTACTTTCATGATGACAGATAGCAGGTATTGAACCAGGAGAAAGAAAGGAATGACAAAAATTAATAACTGGAAGATAAAACAGAAAAAGTCCAATTGTAAACAAAACCTTTTTAGGAAAGATTGTCCATCTGTTCAAATCTTCAGATCAAGACTGGTTATCTTCTGGAACTATGTCACAATAGGAAAAAATGTAAAAGTATACTGGAGCTGAGTAACTAACTGGTAGAGGGAGAAGCATTTTCACTGTATAATTTTCTCTCCTTTCTGACAGAGGGCCCAAATAGGCTAGAAAGAGACAGGAATTTTGTTCATATATGCAAACCAACAAAATAATTTAGCAAGCTCTTAAGGTAACATTTACTTGGAGACAGAGAATCAAGTAATTCTGAGTGATTACCAAGGCATAAGGCAAACCATCCCCTGCTTATGAATAACGCCTTGCTAAAGCTTTCTCCTACTCCTCAAAGGTTACACCAAATATATTTTTATGCCCAAAAAGCAGAGTATCATCCAAGCTTCATGGAAAATTATAGGCTTTAATTGACATAGTTATCCAACTGATGTGGATAATGCTGTACTTGATTTGCAATATGCTTGTACCGGCTGAAGATTTGGTGAAGGTGTTGTAGAGAGTCAGAGGTCATGTCATAATTCCACTACTAATTATGAGTATACAAAGATGCACCAAAAGATAAAATCGTAATATAAACTAATGAGTGAACTTACAGGTGCATCCCCTGCTGTTTAGTAACGGCCTGTTCCTGTAGTAGGTATGGTGGCCATGAGGTGTGGCAGCCATGAAGTCAGCTTTCAATTAAAAAGGAAAACCTCTTCGATGTCCCCTGACGATGCTGGCACATAGCTAATGGGCTGCAAGTCATGATGGCATGGTGACATGTTTGGCTGCCTCTAACAAAAGGAAACAGAGATGTTGTACAATGCTGTTGTACATTAAACTCCTGCACCTGATTAGCACATATCAGAAAGAATGCCCCCCCATGAAAATAAAGTAAATGTATTTAACATGTGGCTGAACGTAGAATGTGTACGTCCTGAAATATAGGGCATTCTTTGGGGCCCAGCTGCACCAACAATACAGAAGCATGCACCGTGCCAGCATGAGTAGAGCAGAGGATCTCCTTCTCCCGCCTGCAAATCCACACCATACTAATGCCATAGATTCTTCAGGCACTAGATTTTAAAGTGAAATAAAAAGCATAGCAACGATCTTGACAGAAGCTAGGGAATTAATGTTTATGTCTCTCCGCAGGACAAATATGGAAAGAACAATGGTTCTTCCACTGCCCTGCCTCTGCACCCTAGCACATACCTGAGCAACCATCTTAATAGGTGGAAAACGAAGTCCAGCCTGCATAAATCCCTCTACAAGTTATACAGAGACCATTCACCCATTATCAGCCTGATCTGACTTTAGATTGATAAGCTAAATGTAGAAGATTTCACAGGTCATTACCAATCTCCTGAGCTATTCATCAGTCCTTAGTGACACAGGTGCTGAAGGTCATAAAGACACCAAGCATAACTGTATGGTGTTCCTAGGTTTAGGAGGTCTATGCCAGCTGTTTTTTTGCCAGTTCAGACTTTAGTGTGTGCAGATAAGAAGAAAAACATGGAAAACAAGAGTAGCAAATTCCAAATCATATTCCACAATGTTAATTAACACTAACAAATTAATTATGCACATTAGAATGAAACTATGCCATTTGCTTTAGGAACAATTTAATTTATAGTCTAATTAACAGTCTGAAAAGATACATGACTAATACAAAGTCAGCTAATTCACCAAAAGGTGGCACATGGGATAACAATTGTTTTGCACTGTTGTTAAATGATTGCAGCTCCTTATCAGTGTTATAGTCGATACACAACTGCTTATCAGTGGCCAATACCTCAGTGGGCGAAAGGTATTATTTCCCTAAATTCACATTCTGATTAGAAACAGTGAGTGGTTGTATTCCCTTTCCATCACCTTGCACAAGAGTCCCATTTCTTGGTCCTTTGTGCAGCTGGGCTATGCACGAGGAGGTCAGCAGGGGGAGTTCAGTCTCATTAACAGCCTGTATCAGCTGAGTCCACTGTCATTGCCAAAACACACTGACAGAACTGATAATAAGCATGACAGTCAGGAAGAAGGTGGTGGTTAGCTGTATCTTATAAAATGGGCAAAAGATACTGTAATCTATAAACAGTAGATATAGGTATTTTAGTAATCAACTATATCTGTAAACCACAGCATCCTTCCTTCAGAGTTTGTGGAGAGAGGGATAACCTAACCCAGCTCTGAGGGCAATGTCAAATCAAAGGATCTAAGCCACTTGGACACAGTTTGGACTGTGAACTAGAGTGGGAAAGGGTTATGGCACAGTCACCACCTCAGGGAAGCACATGCCTGCCCCGTAGAGAATTCCAGGTTTCCTTTAGTGAGGTCTGAGGAATTGGCATACTGGGCCTGGGATTTCTTGGCAACGAGCAGCCCCAGGTGCACACAGCTCAAACTGGGCAGCCAGTCATTCAGAAACATCAGGTGTTTTATAGTGAGTATATAGCAGCCAGCACTTCCATAAAGCACTGAATGTCCTGGACAATGCTGCACAGTTGCTTCCAGGAAGCACGTTGATGTGCTTGCATTGCATGACCCAGGGCTCTCACACTCTCTGGAATTATCATGTTGACTATTCACAGAATCACAGAAAGGCTGAGGCTGGAAGGGTCCTCCGCAGATCATCTAGTCCAACCCCCCCGCTCAAGCAGAGTCCTCTAGAGCACATTGCCCAGGATTGTGTCCAGATGGCTTTTGAAACTCTTCAAGAAGAGAGACTCCACAACCTCTCTGGGCAACCTGTTCCAGCGCTCTGTCACCCTCACAGTAAAGAAATTTTTCCTCATGTTCAGATGAAACTTCCTGTGTTGCTCTTTGTGCCCATTGCCTCTCATCCCATTGCTGGGCACCACTGAGAAGAGTCTAGCCCCATCCTCTTGACACCCTCCTTTCAGATACTTATACACACTGATCAGATCTCCCCTCAGTCTTCTCTTCTCCAGGTTGAACAGGCCCAGCTTTCAGCCTGTCCTCCTATGAGAGGTCTGCCAGGCCCTTCATCATCTTTGTGGCCACATGCTCGTCTCAATCCAGCAGGTCCATATCTCTCTTGTATTGGGGAGCCCAGACCTGGACCCAGTACTCCAGGTGAGGCTTCACCAGGGCTGAGTAAAGGAGGAGCACTTGCCTTTGGTGAACTTCATGAGGTCCCTCTCTACCCAACTCTCCAGCCTGTCCAGGTCTCTCTGCATGGCAGCACAGCCTTCTGGTGAATCAGCCACTGCTCCCAGTTTCGTATCATCAGCAAACTTGGTGAGCAGGCCATTGTTGAATAAGTTAAACAATACTGTACCCCTGGGGGACACCGCTAGCTACATGTAGGCCTCCAGCTAGACTCTGTCCCACAGATCACAACCCTCTGAGCTCTGCCATTCAGTGAGTTCCCCATCCACCTCACCATCCACTCATCTAGCCCGCACTTCCTGAGCTTGCCTACGAGAATGGCAGTGGATGGGAGACAGTGTCAAAAGCCTTACTGAAGTCCAGGTAGCCAACATCCACTGCTCTCCCCTCATCCACCCAGCTTGTCATTCCATCATAGAAGCCTATCAGGTTGATTAAGCATGATTTCCCTTTGGTGAATCCATGCTGACTACTCCTGATCTATCTACCTTCCTATCCTCCATATGCTTAGAGATAGCATCCAGGACGAGCTGTTCCTTAACCTTTCCAGGGATGGAGGTGAGCCTGTGAATGTGCTACAGCATACATCTTTCTGCCTGGGAAACCCCAGAGGTAATTGTAGACCTGTATTATTTCCCTTCTCCACCCAGTAAAGCTGTGTTTGGGTGTGAACTACACTGCAGATGGTAAATCAGGGCACATCCTAAAAACCCTCTGTAGTCCCACCCAGAAGGGAATTTTTCAAGCTGAGCATCTCCTCAGCTGCCAGATAGCCCTCAAGCTGCAGTCTCTAGTTGGCTCTTCCATAAAGTTACGTTCTAGCTTATGTTTTAGCTGGTCTCCCTGTCCATGCAGGCCATCAGCTGCTTTAATAACTCTTCCCAGTATATACATGAGACCTATCACATTATGAGCCTACTTAAAGCCGTATCCACTCCTGGAAAACAGCTTCCGTTGATTCCCCAAAGCAAAGTGATTTCATTTCTTACTAATACCATTAAAGCTGTCTAGCCAAGGGAGAAGGATACCTGACAAACTCCAAATGTGAGCTGCTGTAACCTGTAACCTTGAACCAAGGAGAAAAGATGGTGACAGAGTAAGGCCGTGACTGAATATCACTGTTTTGTTTCTCTCTACCCTCATCAGCCCATCATTCATCCCTTCAGTGAGACCAATGACACGCTTCAGCCTGTCTTTTCAAAGCATTTTCTCATATAGCTGAGGGGATGCCACGGAAGCATTATTAATGGTATGGTTTGTCTGAAAGTGCCTACCTTGATCATATATCAGTTGGGGTAATCTCAGATGAACTAATATGAAAGACACACATGATACAATAAATTCCACTGATAGAAGAGAGTATTAACCCTTCGACACTCTCCTGCAAACTGTCCTCAACATGACTACCAGCTTTTGTTTAAAAAATAAGCAAGCAGATGGTGGTGTGAGTGAGCAGGTGGGAGAGCAGGGGTTTGAGACTAAATATGATACAAGCAAAACCTCTGAAGAATTTATTCTGACATGTGTTTCCAGCCCGGTACAGCCCAGAAAGAAATACTGAAACCCAATTATATTAAATAGAGTACAGTTGAGTAGCTAAGGCCATAAATTTAGAGTTATTAAAAAAATATTAAGAATAGGCATGCTCCAAAAAGCTTACATGAAAGAGAAGAAGTGGGAGACAAAACTGCATCTCTAACCTAAATGTCCCCACTTGCATGTTTCCCCTGTTCGCAAGCTGCCCATCTCCTCAACCAAGGACTGAGTGTAGGTGTAGATCCACTTGGGCAGGCAGAAAGATCAGCGCAGCAGAGAGAAATGACAGTGTATTATTGATTTGGTTGGGCTACTCACCAGATCAGAACATCAGACAGAAAATAAAAAAATAAAAAAGGAAAAAAATCCTACAAGAATATGAAATTAAAAAGTATCCATAAATATTTGGCAGTTGTCAAGCGGAAATCTTAGCACTTACAGACACATTTTTAAGGAGCCTAAAGATGCTATAGCGTAAAGACTTTCTTGATATGTCCATATTTGGGGGCTCTTAAATGAAAATTCAACCCTCGATAGTATAGAAATAAAAACATGCCAGATGTTACAGGGATTTGGCATAGTTCAACAAGGGTAAGGTTACAAGTTTATTAACTAAACCAGCTGGTATCAGAGGATTTACGATTTTTATGTGACATATAATTGGTACATGTAAGCACACAAGGGGCATGAAAAAATGTTGTGAAAGACCAACAAAAAGAGAGCTCATAAAAAGAGAACTTAGAGGAATGTAAAACGTAAGGTGATGTAATAAATTAAACGAACAGCAGAGGTCCTTGTTAAACTCCCTGCAGCCACGCAAAGATGAATAAATGCAATAAAAGATCATTTATTTAGTTAGCCAAAAGGATTTTTAAAAGCTTCTCTGAATTACAAAATCTTTTCAAATTATAGCACTTGTAATTAAATCCATCTCCTCTGAACTGAACAGAATACGAGCACTATAAAGCTGTCCCCAGCCCACACCTCTCCACAGCAAAGGTCAAGTGGTGAGTTTGAGATGGAGCTATGAAATATATGGGGAAGGACTGCTGTCCAGCAGCAGCATGGTGGTATGTTGTGCTTAAACCTTTTAAGAAAGCATTTATATGAAAGCCTAACTTATATTTAAGCAGTTATATAAATTAACAGGGATTCTTTGTAAGGAATTAAAGGCTTTAGAATTCACATCTGCTCATCCAAAACAATACAAAAAAACCTTGTGACCCCTATTAGTTCCTTTTTTTCCTTTAGGCACTTGAAAATAGTAAGTAGAATGGATTTACTTCACAGTGGACAGAGTTTTTAAGTTACTAGCTTTTAGGAGCAGTGGATTTTCCTGAAGCATACTGCTGTGCAGATGGTGGCATTCAGAAAGTACTCTAAGTTAAATGCAAGGGAAAAAAGAGAAAAACTGTGTTGGTATTTCTCACTCCTTGCATATGGAGGAAACTGTATCAAATAGAATATATTCCATCTGTTTGTTGTGTATGCAGATAGATCACTTCTAAATGACAAGGTATAGGTAATTACATTCCTCGCATAAAAGAGCATAAGAACAGTAAAGGACAGCAAATACAGGAAAATAACTTAGTAGTAGCACGTAATGAAACTACGTTAGAGGGCTGGAAGCCCAAACTATTGCCAAACTTTGGCACTTCTCATTCTGCTGCCTGCATTTCAGTTTGTAGTTTTGCCAAACTATCACCATTTGAGATTCATATTTTATATGCTGGGTGGTATTTGCTTTAGTATTTCTCTTGCTCTGTCTTTACTGGGCCAAGGAGAGAAACAAATACACTGTTCCGATCCTGGTAAGTTCTGGCAACATTTTCTTCAAAATCCTGAGCTTTAGAGCACAAACTTTACAGTTGGCACTGAAGGCGGCTTGTCTGTCCAGAATTGTTTTTCTCCAAACCAATGACAATCTGAACAAATTAATTCAAGTTAAAAACCCTTCAAAAAGGACAGTTCATGCATGCTCTTGCAAAGGACAGTCATGCGTTGACTCCTGCAGCGAAAACTTCTGAAGACTTTGCTAACAATGAGGCATCCAGCCACAGCTGTGGGCTGCTCTGGGTTAGTTTTTTGTCTGGTTCAGGCATATCAGCTGAGAGCCAGGAGACTCCTGTATACTTTCAGTGGTCCCCTAGCTGGGTCTAGATAGAGCAGTAGAAAAAAACTCACTCTGTGATTCAAAGGCAGCTGAGGAAAACGATCACTGTGGGAGGATCAGACAGCAAAACCTATGGGCAAGGAGACTTGAAAATGAACTCAAGCAGAGAGATTGTTACTAGCCATCTCTGACTAGCCACTCCCAATTACAGACGTTTCCATCCTAACCTCTGTAGCTGTGTTCCCCATTTACAGATAATTAAGTTCATCTAGCCAGTTTGTTACAAAAATAAAGTCATTAATTTGGTGAAACACCCAGCTTCTCAAGTAATGAGCACTACAGAAAGCCTCAGAGAAATCAAATGCTTAATAAACGTACAACATGCATTTAAATGTTGTGGTTTTGCGTGCAGTGATTTCTATTACGGCACTGCTCCAAAAAGCTAACCAGGAGCAGAGCTGCATTGTGCTAAGCGCTGTGGGTGGGATTCCTGCTCCCAGCTGGAGTTATCTATGATTTCAGCATCCATATAGTCCTCAGCTAGGCTAGACTCCCTCTAGAGTCAAAGGAAAGAAATAAGCACTTCCAGCTGATTCATCTGCTCTGCCTCAGAGAGGATGAATCACTCTCTGAAGGTGACTACCTCTCTCTGTTACCTATTAAAATAGCCTCAGGGAACTAGCTTAAATTGGACAACTGTACCTAACTGATGGAGCTGAATCTTGCTCTGGAGAACCACTCTGACAAGTCTTTTGAGCAGATTTTGTCAGAATAGGATTCACCTCACATAACCTCAGCAGTCAAAAAGCTAGGCTCCTGAACTAAACTGATCAGCTTTTCCCCGCCGCAGTCAACACAAGCCGGTACCTCCCTCTTGAGATACTTGATTTAAACTGTAGGCTGAACTTTGTGATCCTTCAAGTTAGGTGAAGTAACTGCCCCCTGCATGTTTATCTAGAGAATATACAAGAATGAACATCATAAACTTCTTTAAAAGTGGAAAACAGAGGTTACACATGTACTCCTGCCACTACCGCCACCACAGTGCAGTGTAGAATTGCATGAGGCAGGTTTGCACCACCTAGCCCAGACACAGCTCACAGTGAGTGGGGCTCAAGAGCAATTCAACACACGTGGCAAAATCCCACCAAGAACCAGAATAAATGGTCCATACGTAGCTACAGGCTGTGGGGCGCTGGATACACCTGCAGTCCTTACGTGATGAAGGAGAGGGGTGGTTGTCGCGCGGCCTAGGAGGTCAGCTACAATGCCTCGGCCCATGGCAATGGCACGTTGCAAGAAAATACAGCACTCTCAGCCCTTTTTACTAAATCTGATCTTAGTGCCACAGCTGGGTCACCCTCAGTACCAAAGTTACCTGCTTCGAAATCCAATTAAGGTTCACAAGATCATCATCAGATATTCTTTCTCACTGTAAATATGTGTTAAGAATCAACCAAAGGTCAGACGGGCAATCTGAGGCAGAGCTCTTCTGCATGCTAATTCCCTGTTTTCCAGGCCATGTATCCTTTCAGGTTCAAACGTGTTTTCGGCTACATTCAGCCATACAACTAGTTCTAGGTATTTTTAGCAGAGTTTCTTTTTTTCTGTCATTCTCATTTCTTCTTCTAGATCCCTTTCTCTGATGTCTTCACTGCTATCTGAAACACCTCCCTGTCAGCAATAAATTTCATAAGGATGTTATTTATTGCTTTCCAAGTCAAGAGATTGAGAGTGAGGAGCTAATCCTGACATCGCCCAGCTAGACACTTTTCCCAATTTAACACATCGCTCCCTTTATGACCTTTCTATTGCCAGTTAGACAGATTTTAATTCACATAATGGTGTTCATACCCCAGCTGGTTTGAATTGACTTTGAAACATTATCTAATACTTACTAAAATCAAATTATATTTCATCTCTTTCGTTCATCTTATCTATTGATTTTGTCATTCTGTCATTAAACAATCTTGAGTTTACATGATAAAATGTGTATTTATAATTTCTTACTACTTGCCTATGATCTGTTATCATAATCAGTGGGGTATCTCATATGAAAGCATATGTGTATGTTTTCTTTTTTTACCCTTGTAATGCTATAAATTAGAATACTTCTTTATTGATATCGTATTTGCATTTCTCATATCTCATAGCAAAGTCCTAGCTGCATTTCAGGCTGCAGTAAGTCATTTTATAAATGGATCATCAACTGATTCCCTAACAAAATGTTATCCTAGCCCATTTTGACACATTTATGCCTATCTTTGAAACGTGCATAGATCCAGTACTAAAAAGTGCTGATTTACATACGAAATTAAGCACCTGTGTTTTCAGTCTCAGGGTCTATGAGGAGGTGCTTCCGAATCATAGGCAATGACACTATCAAGCTTTCCAGCAGCTTTCAAAATAGGGACAAAAAAGCTGAGGATCTTTAGCCAGGATGCTTTTGTATACTTGATCACGAAAGAGTTATGAAAGATCATGAAAGAGCAATCATTTAACTTTCTTTTTGTTTCATATCACTGAAGAGAGAGATACAAGGAACACTGAAGAGTTGAAGTGACATTATATAATTTGTAGGATATGTGTTAGCGGCATTCTCAGCACTCATATTTATCATGCTTAACTCACAGGAGTGATCTATATTCATCCACACAGTATGCTTTCCAGCATAGAGGTTATGCTGAAATAACCTTCTGAAGTATCAGCTTCACTGATTACCCAGGTAGATTAAATATGATTCAGTACATTTGAAGTATAACTGCATCTCTATTAAACAGAAACATTTAACAAAACATTCCGTCTTCCTCTCTGTTTGGATATCCTAACTGCTGCCATTTTTTCCAGTTATTGGTTATTCTTTCCAAAAATTCTGTCACTGTGCTTTGATATGTATGAAAATGTCACCTATAAAATCTCTGAAATTTTAGACTTCTCTCGTGACAAATTGCAAACAGAGTATTATCCTGTAAAAACACTGCCAGTGAGTTTAGCTAGGAACGCTTCAAAATCAAATAGAATACAGAATGAATAAATGTAAATAATTCCCCATCTTTCAGTGCTTTATGTAGCTCAATGATCGATCGGCTTTCAACTGAGAAACTAAAGACCATTCGGCGAACTGATGAACTGTGTTTCACGCACTGCACATTTAGCCCCAATTTACCACCCCTGTACCAATCTGTGTTCTGCTAATTAGTTACATACTGATTTATGATTGTTCCATTTAAATGTCAGTAACTTGCCACATATGTAATCTAGAAAATTACACAAACCTTCCCAGACAGATTTGTGGCTATTCTTCTGAATAGTTCGGGGTTCTTGAGTTTAGGAAAACCTGGAAATTCCCAGATTTATCCCACACAATAAGGTCTTGCAAACCAGCTTCATTTGTAAAAAATAGATTTTCTTTTCAATTTGACATTTGTCTTTCAGAGGTAAATCCATTTTTCTGCGTGGTATCATTTTTCACGTTCTTACCTATCCCTGACTGATGAGCATCATTTTAGCACTTTCTTCATTTAATGTAAGCAAGGATGTTTGGTATCGTTTTCCTGCTTCCAAGATAATTGTTGGAGTTTTTCCCCAGCTTGACCAACAGGAGATGATGCACTTAGCTCTTGTGGAAACTGCATTCCATCCACTGAAACATTCACTGCTCTTTTCCCTCTACATGTACATACAGTGTCCTCCAGGCCTGGCTCTGTCTTGCTACTATATGCTTGTCATCTAGTAAATCAGGGCAAGAAGGATCTTCATACAACAGACTGTATTTACCGCCAAGGAGAATCACTCACAAAGGAAGAAAATGTAATTTGGCTTTTTTTTTTAAGTACATTGCACTGAGACAAACTTCAAGAGCAAGAGTTGGATCTGAATTTCTCCCCCCTGTTATTATTTCACTCTTCAAGTATAATCTAATGCATGATTTGAAAGAGAACAGAATTTGGTTATGCTACATTGTCAGAGGAGACTATATTCCTCATTAGACACCAAATAATTGAGAGGGAAAACTTTATTTTAGCAAATGACATCTCTGTCAAACAACTACACTGAACTTAATTAAATCAACAAGTCCCCATATAACCTTTACAGCTGTATTGCCTTCCTGTGGTTTCAAATATTTTTATAATCTCGGGTGGAGCGTGGGATACCAGGTGCTTCAGTAACTAACTCTGGAAACAGCTGAATTTTTTTTTTAAAGTATGTTACACTCCCAAAGTGGAAATAAACATATCTGCATTCCCATGACTAAAGAATCTCCTTTTATTCTTTACCAAAGCAACAATCAGAATAGAGACTATTAAGAAAAAAACAAAACAAAATAAAACACATTACAGGGTACGGCATGGAATTTTTAATGTTCCCTGGAAAGGAATAAACTAACTTTTCTTGCTTTTTTGCCTTTGTGAATAAAAAGAATGCTGAATTTGAAATTTTTATCATATATCAGCTTCTCCCCTGATGTTAACAGTGATACAGGCATTTTAAAGCAAGTAAATATACTCTCATTTCTAATTAGATTACTTTTCAAAGTGCTCAGTATTTTGGGAGGGGAGAGGAGGAGAAATAAATGAGAGAGGGGGAAGTGTCAAGTGATTTTCAAGCAGTTTGAATCTAAATTGTTAATCACATACGTAGATAGGTAGCGCTACCAAATAACACACTGGTAAAGCACCTCCAGAATTTGGTTTTAATTTCTTGTTATTTTATGGGACACTTCATGTGTAATATAAATGAACAACCACAAATGGACAAAAAGGAACTGCCAGAGGCCAATAACCTTCTGCACAGGGTGTCGCAGAGGGGATTATTCTGACAGTGGAAGAGAAGACGACACCCTTGGTAACTGCAACAAATTGAAGTGAAGAAGCTCTGCAAATGTTGGGAGTTAGCTGTCTGCTTGCTAGAGGTTAGATTTCCCTCACTGAGATCTATGACCACGTTGCCAGTGACTTCCAGAGCGCACCATGTAGACCCCAGCACCCAAAAACCATCCCTCTTGAGCAATTTTTAGCAACTGAACTAGTCCCAAAGCTCAAGTGCCAAGGCTGCTCTTACAACGTGACGCACACCATGATGCTGGGGGGACAATGGACGAGTCCATCATTTGTGTTGATATTATTCCTGTCACCCATGCTTGACAGTCGCCTGGTCGATGCCAAGCAAGATCTCCTATTACAAACACCCCCTCTCCCCTAGTTAACATTTTATTCTAAAATAGATTGCAGGCAAAGGAAGAGGCATTTCCTGCCTGTACAATAGCAAGTAAATGAACCATTCCTGCTGAATGACTCTGCTGTTAGGCAGCCAACATTCATTTCAGGACTTCATTCTCTACAGGAAGCCAGACCATTGGTGCGAATTATGACTGTATAGACCCAAGGCAGCCAAAGAGGGGTTTTATAGCCTTATTTTGAAAAGCAGCCAGTCTCTGGTGATTCCAAACTTCTGCAATTGTGATCAACCTCAGCCTTCCTTAACCTCAAGATATTCACAGTAAGATTAGTAGTAGCTCACTGCCAAAACCAGAGCCTTACAGTCTGCTGCAAGCAAAGCTGAACAGTGGAAATTGCTGAGATGGAGGTAATGTTTTACACACTTCGGTGCCAAATTTGGGATGCCTAAAATCTAGGATTTCAAGCACAGCCTCCTCTTACTGCCACCTCACAGAACTAGGCTCCTCAGAAGGGAGACCCCAAAAATCTGCATCCCTCTGCCCAGAGAGGAAGCACTAGGTCAGATGCTAGTTCGGGTCTAGAGGCCGGGGTGACCCAGGTTCGCAGCCTCCCTCAGGCCGGCATGCACTAGAGCCTGCAGGATCATCCAACCCTGGGGCTGCTAAGCAGATTAGGGCAGAGCCCCCTCCCCACCTGTGTTGAGAGCTGTCAGGAGGTGGGGGAGAGCACGGGAACCACAAGGCAGACTACGACAGAGCCTGCTGCCATGTACTCACCTACCCAAAGGCTCTGCAAGTGGTTTGTGTTCAACGTTCTCCATGTAAAACAAAAGGTGAGGGAAAAAAGAGACCACAGCCCAAAGCCACTGCACAGCTGAGTCTCTCATCTCCTAGGCCACTAAAGTCATACACTGTTAGCTATTTCTCCTTTTGGCTTCATGCATCCTCCCTTGCCTTTTGCATAATCATAATGCACATTTGGATGTATAGCACAGACTTGCAACTTGATGCATCAGTAATAACACAGCACAGAAATACGATCTTATTGTTTATGCTGCGTCTAGTTTCTGTCTCACTCAATAGACATGGAGGATTACATGATTTGCAAGAAAGAAGTTATGGAGTAAAGGCTATTTGTATTAACATAGAAAAAAAAAAGATCTGTGAGGTTTTGGTTTGGCTCATATTGGGTTTTCTTCAATGTATTCCTCTCGCAGGAAAGGTCAACTCCTGCTACTAAGAAATCAGCTAAACCACATCTTCAGCTCCAGGTTGTGGCCTAAGTGTAGCCACTGCAGTTATTTTGGCGGGGAAAAAAATTTTACCTCAGAAAGTCGCCCCCCCCACCCCAACACCTCTTATTCCTTAGCTTTGCAGTTCTGGACATATGGTTGGAACATCTTTGTATGCACGTGTATTCCCTTGCTTTTAGATTTCAAACTCACAAATGTCTATTTCCTGTCCTTTTTAGTATGATCATAGCAGACTATGGTGGAATACTGCCCCAGCTAGTTGGTACAGGTATGTATTTTAGAACATAGGAATATTTAGTTTTCATCTATCCATCCATTTAGCTTCCACTTTCACTACTACTAACTTCCACTACTATTTTTCTCTTTTGTGAATTCCTGTGCTCTTGAAAGGTACTGAACTGACAACTGTGAGACAGTGATACTTTGCTTTACCTCCAGGAAAGTGAGATTTGGAGAGCAAACAGGCAAGCTTTCAAACATCTCCAGGAAGCTTATGTCAGCTTTAACCCAGAGGTACAACAGCTGATAGTACAAGGAGTATTTAGTTCAGAAATTCACGTAGACCTCTCCTGAATCTGTTCAACCCGGCTCTTGCTAAGAGAGCTGGCATGGATATTTGACCCTTTCTACAATAGTTATGAAAAATTTTTTGATTACAAACATCACAGAATATTGCTTTCAGAGATGTTTCTAAATCTATCCCTTTTGTATTCACCAACTTGAGGCATCTTGCAAACACCTCTCTCTACATAAAACACAATTTAGTCGTATATGGGAGCTACTAGCTATGAACAGTTTGGTGCGAGTGAAATGCAGCTGGTTTTCATTATCAACATGAGCCTGACAAACGTTCCTGTTAACTTTTGCACACATGACCTACAAGTTCACAATAGTTATCAGTGGTCTTTTTCATTTATAGAAATAATATTTGCACTAGTCTATCCATAATGCAAGGGGTAGGACATGAAACAATATTCCCAGTAAAACCAGCTCAGCTGTTCTCAAAACTGTGTATCTTGTGTGTATTAGAAATTAAAAAGAGAAATTACAAAATTGTTTTTTAATAAGCAGCTGTCTTACATCTAAATGAAAGGCAATGTCTCTGGCACTGGACATGCACATGCACAGACTGCACTAAAACAACTTTTTAAGACTGCAAAGTCAAACCTGAGTCACCTGAATTCTACCCTTTTGTGCATATCTATTAGGACACTGCTTCTAATTACAGATGTGCATAACAAGCTTGTCCAGTACACTAAAAGACAGTGTTCATTTAATGAGCATCCCACTGATAATTTGTTTTCTCCTCATTATTCACTACCTGGGTCCTGGTTTCATGTACTGCACACTGTTCATCTGTTCATTTTCCCCACGGGTTTTTCTGTGGGCTTGCACAGCATCTCAGTGATTCAAAACAGCATCCTTACATGATACCAGAACATTACTCTGTTGTACAAAGAGGAACTAAAACAGAGAGACATCCACAGGAAAAGTATTCACTGATTCTGCATGCCAAATCTAACACTTCTGACTGGAAGGTAGCTGCCTAAGCAGCTTTTTAAAGAAGAGCTTTTTATTATAAAACACAGAATATAGAAATGAAGCCTGTATCTTCTCCCCTCCCTGTCCTACAGTTTAGCACACTTTACAGAGCACAAGAGACTGCTTTAAAATTCCTCTTTAGCTTATGGAAGTTTAAATCTCCATCTTCCAACTCCCAGCAATCCCTAATAACCAGATTGCCCTTGCCACAGTGAAAATGTTTCCCTCTGCAGAAAAGAATTCAAGATTTAATAAGGAGTGAGACAAAGTGTAAAACCACAGATATATTTTATTTTAAAAATTAATCTGCTAAGCTGTCTAAAGAAACATTAGCACGCTATAGTTTCAACTCAAGGTCGATCAAGGAGAGGTAGAAGCTTCTATCTGAATTAAGAATAAATACGCAAGTGGTTTTCAGCCTGCAAAACAGGCAGCGGAGGGGAAATAAGACAAAGGTCTGAACAGGATGGTATGAGGAAGACGAACAGGGAACAGTTGAATAACTGCTTCATCGCTTCTTCTAATAGAAGAACTAGGACATACCACATGTCACTAGCTGGTAGCAGGAGTTCTTTGGCACAGGGCACTGTGGAAGCAAAAATTTAAGATGAGTTCAAAATGTGACTAGACAATCTCATGGAAGAAAAATCCATTGAGAACCGTTTGACATAGAGAACTCCATTGGCTCAGAAAATTATTGGACTCTAATCTTTGGTTTAAATATTACAGAGAAGTACTAACACGTGATAGTCTTGTTCCTATGCTCTTTCCCACACGCCTGTTATGGGGGACAGGACACAGAGGGAGATGGATTGTTTGCCTGATCTGGCATAGCCATTCACACCTCTGTTCTTAAGTAACACCCAGATTAACAATGGTACTGGGTTTGACCTAAAGCTCCATGTGACTCCACAGAGCAATATCAACATTTAGGAGATTTTAAGCACAATCAGTAGCAAAAAGGTGGATGGTGTTTGTAAGATGCCATTGGAATTCAAAGAGGCAGCCAAGTACTTATGAATGTTAAGACCTCGGCCTGAGTGATGTAGATGACTAACTGACTTTGACTTTCAGGTTGCTCGATTTCCTCAATGACACTTCTGCTTTTGAAAATTAATATTAGTCTTTGGATTCCTATATAATCTCATAAAAATGCAGTGACTTTCAGCCACATAACTGGAAAGAGTAGTCAAAAAGGTATACATGGAAATGTGAGCAACTCTTCACGGTACCTAAAGGTGGTAAGACATCTTTTCAATACTTCTAAGAAAAGAAAACGAATGCATTTAGCATGTGTAGCTTCTTTTAGGCAAGTGACCCTTATCTCCTGTCAGAAGTGGCTAGATTTTTTTTTTTTTATTATTTCTCCATTTGTATGCAGCAAAGAGTTGACATCTAGCTATCGGTATGTATCATGCACTGAACTGAGAATCCATGGCCACATACTGGCAGAGTGATCTGTTGCTGTTCTCTTTGAATTTCAATGTGTTTCCTTGTGTTTAGTGAGAGATGATTTTAATGCTAAATTTTTTAGTCCTCTTTGACACAGATATATCTAAGAAAAAAGCTGGTATATCCAGTGCGTTTTTTTGTTATACATCCTTAGAGTCCTTGAAGAACAATGGTATCAGGGAAATCTTCCACAGACAGCTGTCTACTCTCTGCAGATTTGTGTGTAATGAAACAAGGATCTGTTTTTAAGTGAGGGGGGATTTTTAAGGACTTAATGCTGCTTCTGTCATTGCTGGGAAACATCACTGTTGAAAGCATGTGTATGTGGGGATTTGCTGGCTTTGGAAAAAAGTTAATTAGAAAAGGTTTATAAGATGAATGAAATTTCAGGTCTGAGATGTCTCCATCCCAGAATAAAACTGTCCTGTGAGTAAGGAAAGGACAGGAGAACAGGGAGAGCCTTGTATCCTGGGCAAGAACTTGAAGCATGTGATTACAGCTTAACAGAGCCTTTTTTCCTTAGAGCTGCTCCATATTGTAGAAATCATTAAATAAGCATTAGGCCAAGGAGGCAGACAGACTTTACAGCTTGTTGCTTACAATTTGGAGAACCCATAGCAAGTGCCAGTTCCAGGCCACAAAGGAGAAAGCTAGAAAAAGGATTGTTCATCTCTCCCAGATGAATGCCCTGGCAAGCGATTTATCGCTTGCTTGGGTTCATCTGAATTAGGCGGAAAGATTCTAGGGAAAAGAAGCTTTGGAAGTATTGCTTTCTTTTAATTCAGAAAGACCGAAATCTTTCAGCTTCATTTTTCCTCTGAATGGCAAACATTCAGAAAGCGCAGGACGTCCTTCAGTACGAGGGAAACAGCCGCCTTCCTCTGGCTTTAGCTCGGCCAGATTTCCCTTTCCTTCCCAGGGTCCAGCAGGAGGACGTGGCTGCTCCTATTCAGGTTTTGATCCTGTGCAGGACTGAGAATTCCCGTACAATTTAAGGTAAACACGGGTATCAGAGTCTGGCTCTGAAAGAACAGATGTCATCTGTTCTTATAAAGCTTTGGCAAATTGCCTCTCTTTCATTTTTGGAAGTTATTTTGACAAACTGACAATCTTCTTCTTAATTTTTGAATTATGTCAAGCTTGTGGAAATACTAAGCAACGCTATCACTTTATGAATTTTCTGTCTTCCTGAAAGTCTCATGCAATCCCATTTTTACAAAATGTTACCCACAGCATTTCAGAAATAAATCAAGGCAGTTCTGCACCACAGAGGGATAGATGCAAGCATCTGAGAAAGCTAGGCACTAGTAAGATAAGCTTTGGTAATTATGTAAAAACACATTTACTTTATTATTCCCTAGTTGTCCTTTTGCCATCTGCTTTCCCATCTATGCATTTGTCTCTCTTTGTCAAGCATCTCTACCGTAGATTCTCTGGGGCAAGCGCTGTCCCTCGGCACTACTGTAAGAGCAATCAGCTGCAGAGATTGTCCTCCCAGGAAAAACACCATTTAGTGATGTACAAGCTGAAATTTAAAAGTAGATCTCTGTGGCTTTGTCCTAACTCCTAATATTGTAATTCCTCAGTGACTTACAGAGATTGGAGCACTTATTGCAAAATAGCTGCATGTACTGTGGCAGACGAAAAATATTAACTCATCCATTATCTCTGGGTGAGTAAATTTCAGAAAGAAGAGGCTCTTTTTGTTTGGAAGAGAGGAAGAATAGCTATTGCCTTACTAACACTGTTCAAGAGGAGCGGTAGGAGATGTTTACTTAAGTGGCTATAGCTCTTTCTTGCCATTATACACCTGTTGCACAGTCACTGTGCTAACAGGGCTTACAGTCATATTTGCATTTCCATTTCCTAAAAATAAAGACCAGGTGCTGAATCTGACCATTTCAAGGACCTTCCCTGTGCCCTGTCTTTTCGTGTATATTCAGATGTGTACTTTCATGGCAGTATTGTAGAATCACAGAATAATTTAAGTCAGAAGGGACCACTGGAGGCCATCTGGTCCAAACTCTGCTCAAACCAGAGTTTAACTACAAAGTTAGAGCAGGTTGCTCAGGGCCATGTCCAGTTGAGTTTTTAATATCCCTAAGGATGAAGACTCCACAGCCTCTCTGGGCAACACATTCCAATGCTTAACCACTCTCATGTTGAAACCAATTTTCACTACGTAGAATGGAATTTTCCTTGCTGCAGCCTGCATCCATTGCCTCTCACTTCTGTCACTGTGCACCTCTAGGAAGCCTCTGGGCTCTGTTGTCTCTATAACTTCATTCACAGAGAGACAGTAATTCATTTTCTCTGAGAACAGATCCTGTTCTCTCAAACTCTATTCCCACACCATGTAGTCCTAAAGATCTTAGTAACCCTTGGCTAGACTTGCCCCAGTTTGCAAATATTTCTTGTACTGGTAGCCCAAAACTGGACACAGTACTCCACGTGAAATCTAGCAAATGTCAAATGGTGTGAGGAGGAAGTAGTCATTCCTCTCAGCCTGCAGGCTAGGCTCTCACTAATGCAGCCCAGTATGCAGATGGCCTTTGTTGCTGCAAAAGCTGATTCATGTTCAACTTCATGTCCACCGCAACCCCAAGGTCCTTCTCTGCAAAGCTGCTTTCTAGCGCATTAGCTGCAGTCAGTACCCCCATCTCCTTGCAGCCTCATGAAGAGCTCAGCATGGCTTAACATTGCTGGAGGTTTAACTGACAGACCCGGAGAGGAGGGATAAACTCTGTGTTTCCTTTCTTCCTGCACCCTTCTCTCTTCATGGGAGAAGCCCGAGAAAGTGCCTCCTTCTGCAAAAGGTCATAGTGGTTTAAAGAGGAAGTTGGAAGACCATGGGAAGATCTGCTAAAAAGATTTCGCTAGAAGTGAGCTGGGAGGTCCTCAGATAAATGCAGGGGACCTTCCTCCCAGAATCCAGAGGACTGACAAAATCCTCGTGAAGAGCCTGACACTTCCCAACGGTGATGTCTCCGAGCTTTTTGGCTGGAGTGGATGTCAACAGACCATTTTGTTGCAGATGCTTGCACGTGTGACTGTCTCTGGTGCGCATACACATTTCTTATGGAACAGAAGTTTTAGAATAGTATCATATAAAATAGGAACAGCATAGGTTATTATCAAGGTAATACTAACAAGATGAGAATAGTTAGTTGCTATATATTGGAAAATAGAAAAAAGATCATTAACTTGTAGAGAACCTTACAACTTTCTCCTACACCTCCCTTTTTGTGCTCAGCCCCATCTCTGTAAGCCTAGGGATAGGGAGGAAAATCCCTGCTTAGCATAAATGCTTTCAGTTCCTGTGTGTGCTGTTACTGGATTTGGTGCTAGCACATGCACTGTCCACACTAAGCCCAAGAGGGAAATAAGACTGAGAACGATTTTACTGAGGGTTATAAAGATGTAGTGGGGAAGAACCCCACCTCCCCAAAATAAGTGCCATACCGGTTTCCCAGACTAAAGCCTAGTTACTTGCGCCCTGCTTATACTTCCAATAAACAAAGAAATGCCATTACCCTAAAATGGACAGAAGACAAAGACGATGTGACTCATCTGAAGCCAAGCCAAACAGGACAGAAAAGGACTGAGCCAGCGCAAACCTGTGCACTCACCACTACGCCATCCTTCCTTCCAAGTTCTTTGCTTCCCTTTCACCAGGCTGCTTCTCCTGTGTTTTCTTCAGCTGATTTGCTCCTCATGAAAATGGTTGCATATATTGATAGAAAGGTTGAGGGAATAGGCACTTTTTTTTTTCCTCACTGACCTTCTTTGATTTTCCTCCAGAAATAATAAAACTAAAAACCATTCATCTCTGTCTCCAAGCCCTGAAAAGGTAAACAGAAACTACAGCTTGCAATGCTCATAGCTTAATGTGGATTCTATTTCCATTTCTTCTTTCTCGTTTCAAATAAATATCATTTTTTAGCTTCTAACTTCTATGCTGCTTGAAATTTCAACACACTAACCAATCTCTGAAAAATTTCGAGTTGAAAGGCATGTACTAGATGCTTTACAATATTCATTTCACTGCAGCTTTGATATTATGTGGTTCATGAAGCACTCACTTTTTCCTCAATAGAATGTTAATATAGTAAGCCCCTCCTATGCCCCTTTCTAGAGTAATTAAAAAATGAAGGGAGAAAATACCAATAGCAACCAAATTAGCAATAGTATCTCTTAGAGCTTTTTCATTTAGATCTTGAATTCTGCTTGTTGGCTAGTAGATCAGGGATGTTGAACAGTTATGAGAATAATGTCTCAAATTCAGTGTCAGCCCCCACTGCTCTACGATGGTACATATACAGAGTAAGAGCTACTCCTGATTTGAAGAAACTGCTCATTAGGTTTGTCACAGGGTACATAGCTCATCATTTTAGATGCAGCAGCTACACAGTGGTGGGAAGCGGCACAGCACTGTCCTTGGGTGGGTAGTTACTGTGCAGTACCGCGTTGGCCTTCGAGGAACAAACACACCACATGGGCGTAGGCACTTTAGGGACTGCACAGCAACCTCCTGCAAGCATCGTTTGTGAGGTAAGCGCAATCCTATCATACTATTACATCCTGGGAGTTAAAACATGAGAGAAATCATTAAGTGGCTGCTTTCGGTAACCTGTGAAATATTTGCCCTTTGACAAGAAGCACATCATACGCACAAAAGGAATTTACCCTTTGCCTGTTTGGGTCTGACCTCTGCCCTCCCCTCTCATGGCTCTTCTCCAGCCCTGCAGTTGCAAGCAGGCCTTTTAGATGCAGAAAAGGCATCTCCGTTCTGGAGTCTGCTTTTTGCATAAAGCTAATGAAGTCCTTGTGTATATAATCCCTGGGGTCTATACATCTACTCACAGAGTAGGCAGCTCTATATCAATACCGGAAAGAGAAGCCATAGCAAATTCAAAGACAGAACAGAGAGACAAGAATTTAGTGTGGGAATACCTCTGTCACTGCCTTTGGGTGAAGAGACGGAGAGTTCATTCACATGTGTTTCTCCAGCCAGTATGCTGCAGTTTCATGTTACTCCTCAGAACTTTACATATAAATTCAGAACTGTTCAAATTGTGTGAGGAATAAAGAGAAAGGTGGAGAAAAAACTTCCTGCAGTGGGGGGCGGCAAAGTGACACGTTTTGCTCTATAACACCTAATGCTGTTGATCCCCATTATTGAGGACCTTGCACAGATATACTTTTGTAGGGATTGCCAGTGCTCACAGATCTCTTGCTGAAGTTGCACAGGGGGAGCCAAGGGAATTCTGGTAAAGGCCCATCTCTGCAGAAAAGATAGCACTAAAGTTATGACGACTGAGTTAAGGAGCATGCCTCAGCACTGCACAGGCAGCTCTTCTGTAGGAGACTGGGGAGATAGATGCCTCTCCGAGGGCCCTGCAGAGGCTATATTCATGGTTGGTACAAGCCTTAAACCACTTAAGTTTCAGGCATCCCTATGAGAGTCTCATTCAGGAGGAACCAGGACCTCGCACTCCTTTGTCATAGTACCTGGATCCCGCACGCCCCCATGGAGATATCAGGGGCTTCTGTCCCATACATAGAGCCAGCATGCCAGCTGCCCAAGAGCATCCCCTCATGACTGAAACGGCTTCACTACACGAGCCCATGTGCCTGGCGCTGCTCCCCTTGCACTGCAGTACTTGCCTCTGCTCAGACATGACCTCCTCACACCACCCCATCTGCAGGGGTCAATGTGAAAAAGCTGAGACCTCTGCAAATCACAAGGACAGCATTCCATATGGTTTCCTGCACAGTGAAACCAGGCTCATTCCACCCTGGCCACCCCATCACAGTTTATTGCCCCTCAGCTGAGCCAACGGGACTGGCTGTGGATCTGCACTGTCTATCAGCTCATTCTGGCCTTTAACTCTTCTGAGAACTGGCCCAGGCCATGCACTGGTATCCCTCAAGCCAGCCAGGGGCACCCACAGACCCAGCTTTACAAATGTCAATCACAAAACAGCTCGGGGGGTTCCGCTTTTTTAACTTGATTCATTTTGGTGATCCAGTTCCCAGCAAAGCCCCTGGGAAAGTGTTACAGAGGTGGTCAAGTGTGCTGGTCGGTGTGATTCACCCTCCAGACATTTCACAGGCAAGCAGGAAGAGAACTACAGGGAGAGCACTTTATGTAGAATCCATTTATACCTGTAGGGCTTTTTCCAGAGGTGATGTTGTGCCTCCTTTGTCCTCAAATAAAATTCTTTTTTTGTTTTATACAGATCATTTTTGTGTTTTAGACAGACTCAGGGCACAAAAATGATCTGTAAACAGTTTTCTTGGGCCATTATGGGTAAAGTCTTAAACCGACGTATTTATTAATTTTTTGAGCAAACACAGGCTGTCTAAACCAAAGTCCTGATGTTGACAGCACTTTCTAGTGTCAGAGCTAGACAAAACAATGAGATCTGCATCACACAGGGAAATAAACTAGCAGGTACATGCTATCTTTGTATGTATGTGAGCTTTTCTTCTTCCCTGCCTGCCCACCTCAGGCACAAAACACAGAATTTTATCAAAGATGTCTACAGTCAATACATCTACAGCCAAGACATTTGTCAAAGTAAGTATAAGCAAGTTGCCACTGCAGTATCTGAAAGTCTTTCCCTCAGATGCAGGGATTATTTCTTTCCACAGGAGGCGAACAAATACAAAGTCGGGTAATGTGTTTAGGACTGCTTACAAAATCTATGGCATGAAGGTTCCAAGAAGCCTAAGATAGCCATTTCAGAACTAACCAGATGACAAGAGCCTAAATGACTGCCTCACTTTTGATTAAGGAAATGAGGAACAATCAAAGATACCTGAAGATGGAAATAGGTTTGTAGAATTTATACCTTAGCAATTATTCTTATGCAGTCCTTCGGCATAGGCCTATCCTAAATCAGCTGCATTTAAACCTAATCCATGCTTTTTAAGCACACTGCTGAGGTTTTGCTAAACATCTGCCTTCACCATAACGGCTCCATTGTGCTTCCAATATTAACCTCTGATGCCAAGGAGAAAAGGCCTAGTTCAAAAGTTGTGGTCCGTAGGGGCTATTTAGCATCATATGCAAGCAAATCTCTATTGAACAAATTTTTGATGATAAATTCTAGTTTGGCTACCTCCTTTTTTTTTTTTTTCCAGCTCTGTATGAAGAAATTCCAAGGCTATTAATCTATCATTAGCCCCTGGCCAATTCCTCATATCAAAGTCCTAGGCCTTGTTTTTTATTTTCTCACTGCACATACTTTACGTTGGTTCATATAAAGGTAATTGATACTGTCAAATCTAAATACCTTTAATCTCTTTCAAGGCAAATAGGCATTCCATACAGAACTGTAATACCTCACTTTGTTAAGCATAAGCCAGCTGGATCTACCATAGGATCTGCAAGATTCAGCATACGAATAGATGTCATTTTGCAGAGCGTGTCAACAACTAGGAGGTGAATAAATGGGCAACAGTGAAAGAATACTTTAACAGATAGAGTAGATGGGCAGATGGTATTTCTGTATGCATGAATCAAATATATATAAAAAATATTATTTATATATCATAAAAGCATACGTACCAAACCCGTCAGACAAAACCCCTTCAATAGGAGTTTGCAATCTAAATGAATCACACTGAAAGGGTGGGTATATTTAAAAGAGCAATCTAGTATTAACGCACAGTGATTACTGATCAGCACACGTGTTTCTACCCCCTCATCAATACAGTCCAGAGCATAATCAGAGATGATCTCAGATGACTTGGCTCCTCAGACTGAAACTAGAGAATACTTCTAAATGTTCTTTTCCACCCCAAGTCCATACAACCAGAGCCCTGAGGATTCAAGCCAAAATGAAACTTTGAAGCAGAGATGAAGCATAGAACATTTTGGCCTCAAAGCCCCCTTCTTCGGAAAGCTGCAGATACGCAAGCAGAAGGCATCTTTCTCTCCTGAGGCTGCCCTTTGCTGCAGTGATACTGAAGGAAAGAAGGCAGGTCGATACATATCTGCTGCTTTCTCCTTCCCCATGTAGTATCTTTAAGATAAACACTGCTTATTGTTTCAAATAGTCCAAATTTAGAAACTTTGCTTTCTTACATGCAAAAGAGATCCTTTGTCTCCTTTACTAGGATACATAAGCCAATGCATTAGCAATCAGCCTGTCAGTTTATGTTGGGGTTCCTCTACTTCACAACACAAAGTAAATAATTAAAGAAATACCTGTCAACATATTCCTCATTTCACTCTTGTTACCGCAGACCATTACAAATGCGGACCCGGTAAAGGGTAATATTAGGTAGTCTTTGCCAAGTAGAGGTATGAAAGAACCAAACTGCACTTAGCACCTAAAAGCCATCTTGGAGTTCAAAAATATTTATACTACCTAAGACCTGCTTGCTTTCTGATTATTTTAGCACCTTGGTAGTCTCTGTGAATGGGTCAATACATTTCCCTTCCAAATCTCCACTGAACAGCGGTGAATGAATTCAAAAATATGCAGAGGGATGGTGCTTAGGAGAAATAATCTCTGTATTTCCCATGGTCTAGGGAGTGCGATGAAGCCTCTTTTGCCTGAGAGAAGTAGGAAGGCTGTTTCCAGTCAGTGACTCACACTCCGCACTGATGGAAAGCAATGCAGCTCCACTCACTGCAGTGAAGCCCATCATCCCATACACACTCAATGATGGCCAGTAAGAGTACTGTCACTAAAATATGGGCAATTTCAGTTTCTTGACAGAACTGCTTTCTTTGAATTCTTCTGGGACCAGAGAGGAGTAACAGAAAAAGCGCTAACAAAGGAGCTATCACTGCACTCAAGAATGGGTCTAAATTCCAAGGCATGACGTGCCTTTTTAAAAAGTTTAGAGAATGTTTCAAAGGTCATGATATGGGGATAATTTAGGCCTTAAAAGAGCTATTGTGCTTCCAGACATGTGAAGTGTCTTTCTAGTCCACATGATATTCATAGCATTTTTATGTGTTAATTTTTTCCTCTTCTTTTTCCTTCCCTTTTCCTCTCTTCTTTTTCTGGGGCAATTAAGTAGCAATGGGGTTGAAAGAAAGTGAACTCATTTGGGTAGAGGAAGATAAAAGATATAATGTCAGATCCCCATGTTTCTTACATGGAGCCTACCATATAAGAACAACAGCTGCCAAACACTAAGCCTTTTAAAACTGCAGTGCTGCGTACCGGCACAGTCTCTGAAGTGGATTAATCCAGGGTGGAGACCAACAATACACTCTGCTAAGCCAGTCTAAGCGTAGTATTTCTCTTTTCTTTCTTTTTTTATTTTAGTAGAATCACATGCATGGTGCGTCTCCATTGTGTTCTGGTTTTCAGTCTTGTTTGCCAAATATCTTACAGTTTTGAATGTTTCTCTTTTAATTTCTGGTTATAGATTTGACTTTTGAGAGCTTTGCTTGGATGAAGTATTGTGAAATTTTACTCATATTCAAATTGGTACAGTTATTCTGAAATAGTTGTTTTCCCTCCATGCAAACAATAAATGCATATATCAGAATAATAGCCTGACAGTGTCCCATCTGAGAAGGGAATCAGCCCTAATATTTGTGTTGTTGTCTTGTACTCTCCTTACGCATCTTTGAATCTTATAGTGATTCTTATGAACCAATAAATGGACAGGCACTGCAGGAAAACAGTACAACTTCAGAGCTTTCTGTAATTTATTGTATTGTAACCCAGCAAATCACCCAAGAAAGTCTCTCACTGAAATGGAGATTTGGTTTGGAAGGTAAGAAATGACACTGAATGGTTTAAAGTATCACAGTTGCCGCTGTCCCATTAGTACATTACACGGTATCAAGGCGCTCTACTCTGAAAATTATAAAGAAACGCTCTCTAAAGCATTCCTGTTCTCCTAAACATCAGTTGCCCTCTTGCACTTTACATTGCAGCTATAAATATATATGGACAGTTCAAGAGTTTCTGCTTTGATGGTAGATGTTTATTCTCCTTTTTCTTTTTTAAATCCACACTGTGTTTCTCCATCTATGAGCCTCTTTTTATATAAACAAATATTTGTGACCACTGTAGTTGCAGAGAGAATATATTTTCATTTTGTGATTTACGTTTTATGAGAAGAGCTTTGGGGTGAAATCTTGGTGCTATTTAAGTCAGTCTCAAAGCTGTTACGAATTCCAGTGTGGCCAAGACCTTACCCTTACTTGCTTTTTTAGCAGAATTGTGAAACAATACACAAATGATCTCATCAACAAATTGTCATCTCGTTATATTTTGAAATATTCCACTTCTATTTTCGTCCTGGCATATGGATAATTCCAATATCTATTAAGTCAGTTCAACCATTTGTTTGGCATTTGATTGCAAAACAGGTTGCCTCGAGGTGTGTCTTAACTAACCACAACAAATTAGAAGCATAGGGCTCAGGGAAATACAGAAAAGTAAATTATCCTAGTGAGGCAGCCGACAAATCTTGATTCACGCAAGCAAAAGCCATTCAGAAGCCAGAGATCAGGTAGGATTTAGGATATCCATCTCCTGAAGCATAGCTTTTCTCCTAGAGCATTTATTAAACTTGCACTAGCACTGGTACTTATCTAGTCTCTTAGTAATCAAGTTGAGGGAGCCAAACTGACAGAAAACTGTTTGCTTCGCTTTGTAACAGTAGTTTTATGGTTCTTTAGCTCCCTGAACTGGCTTACCATGGGATCAGACAAATGGCAGTGCTAGTACAAGGGCTTAGATCAGCATAAATTATCAGGGAGTTGGAAAATGAGGTTTAAAGGCAGTTAGGTAGAAGAGTGCGAACAGCACAGTAGGAGTTTAATCAGTCTGACTCAATTCACATCGACAACTGTGCTCACTATTTCCTACTTTTTTCATCACGTTCATGTGTTTAGACAGCATTATTGGAGTAAAACAGCATGAAATTGTCAATAGGCCTCTGTAAATACATAATAGGGTTATCCAGAAATTACTCATGAAAAGACTTGCCAGAGCAATGTCCCTTTCTTTTCAACAGTTTTGGGGAATTTTACCATCTTATATAATACTATTAATGAGATACAGTTTTCTATTTAATTTTTTTAAGAGGTTCAAAGAAGCCTATGGCAAGATTCTTTTTTTGTTGTTTGTTTGTTACACCCTTTTCTATTACTGATAATACTACTAAAGCTCAATCCTTCATGGCAAGTTTGCAATAGTTTTTATATGAAGCTTTCAAAAGTTTTTGGCTTGAGTTTGCTTGCTTTGCTCTGCTACCTAGAGCAATAATAATACGCCTCCACAAACTGACACAGAATAGCCTTCATTTGCCATCTACCAACAACAGGTAGGCAACAGGCAAGAAGTTTCAGTGCTGAGCTTCTGGTTTTAACCTGCATGTCCAAAAATGGTGAAATCTAGCCTGCAGCATTAAAAAAACTGAACAGCTTAGACCCAGTAATGACAGTCAAGTCCATGACCTCAGATCCAAGTATCCATAATACCCTCAGATCCAAGCAGCTAATCACATGTCGATATCTGAGGAGATGAGAGGGCAGGAAACAACGTCCAAATGGAGAAGACTGAAGTAATCAAGTTGTGAAACAGGCATGGCTTGGATATCAATTTCAACATGCACAGCAAGGAAAGCCTTGGTGTGAGAGATGAGCAGGAGGAAGCACCTGGATTTAGAAAGTGCTTGACTGGGAAGAGCTAAGAAAAGAGCTTAGTAAAACAGGAAGCTGAGATAAATTTAGTCGTCACAAGGTAGGAGTGTTCGCTTTACTATGATACACAAAGTATGGAATAGGGAAAGGATCTGGAGCTTGCCTCTGACCACATTAAGTTCCATTGAATGTTGGGACATTTGCAGAGACTTGTCAAAAAGACAAACTGAAACATCAATTTGGAAAGAAGCAGATGAAGAGAAGAGACTGTGAGCTACCAGCATACAATGCAACTCAGAGAAAAAACACAATTGGGGAAAAAGGAATAGTGATGGCAAAATCTTTGGATGTACAACTCAAAAATGGCAAAGTTGGGAAAGAAAATGCTGAATGCAGCACTGAAGGAACAAGTTAAGAAAGGAAGCAAGAAGAAAGAGCATCACAAGGAGGCAAAGAATCAGAAAGGGGAAGAGTGCTAAACCCATCTGTTTGGTGAGAGGAGCAAGGCTGTGGAGCGTCAGCCCTGCAATACGGCAAACAAAAGACTTCTAGATACCTTTGTTTGATCCATAAGGAGTAATGGTTCTTCATCTGCATCAGAAAGAACTTGCTCTGGCCCAGTAAGCGTTGAGGACTTGCAGCATAAGGCCCACAGCAACAATTTTTGTCTTTCTGCAAACTCAACCAAAAAGGGAAATTTCCCTTGTTTAATTTGATAGTCAATATGAACAATCAAACTTTTCATGCAAAGCCAGTGTTCATCAGGGACTGTTTCCAAAGCAGTCAAGTGTGATGTTGGCTGCTATGGATACAGTAAGTGAGCAGTCACTGCAGCAGCCACGAATTCTCCCATCACAGAATAAAATGTAATATACCACTATATCATTTGATTCAAGCATTTTGCCAACCCCAACAAGCACTGAAGTTAGGGAAAGAACGTTACAAAAAATGATCAGAACAGAAAACAATATAAATTCACCTCTGCCTATTTTGTGCTTGTCAAATAAGGAACACAGAGCATAGACAATAGGATTTTAAAGACAGCTCTGCAGCCTTGACTAAGAATAAACCTAACGGGGAAGTAAAGAAAATCTCCTGGCAGCTAGCAGTAATTTCTCAACTATGGAAACTAGTGATAGTCACTGAAGAAAGTGGTTGATTTTCTTGGAAGCCACAACGGGAATGGTGTCAAAGCGTTAGTGGGTTACTGTTGTCTCAGTACCAGGAATTTTGACATAGGACTATTTTCTACCATTAAGTTGGGGGTAAGCAAAAATATAGAAAGTGCTTTGCTTCCTGCAGCTTTGGCTGGAGTTAATAGAATGTTACTACCTACGTAAGCCTCATTTGGATTTCTCATCAATTACCAGAATAATGGATGACACTATGGAGACATGGTATACGTGCTGGAAGGACATAGCAGAGTCCCAGTTCAGGAGGACTAGGATACATCACAGAATCACAGAATGGCTGAGGTTGGAAGGGACCTCTGGAGATCATCTAGTCCAACCGCCCTGCTCAAGTAGAGTCACCTAGAGCACATTACCCAGGATTGTGTCCAGATGGCTTTTGAATATCACCAGGGAAGGAGACTCCACCACCTCTCTGGGCAACCTGTTCCAGTGCTCAGTCACATCCACTGACATTTTAAAAATAAATATAGATTCTGAGAAGTCTGAGTATGCCCCACTGTGGAGGATTAAATGACTTGTTAAGCGACTGGTTGGTCACCTTCTTGCCTTTTTATGGGTCAGTCAATTGGTCCTGACTGCATTCTCTGCAGATGTTTGTTTTTGGCTTGCTGCATTCACATAACACATGGCAATGAGTTCTGTGGGGACGAAAGGGCAGAGCTGGGGCCACTTGGCAGTTCCTACCTAATATGCATATACATTTCTCAAAAATGTTTTCAGTTCCCAGTTTTCAGCTTGGCCAAAAGAATAGTTTGGGCCTAGTGCAAAGCTTAGAGAAATCAAAGGAAATATTCCCAAAAGTATCTAAACAGTCCTTATTCTCCAAACATTAGGCGAGATTTTCCCAGGATACCTGAATCTCAAAGTCAGAACTGAGGAGATCAAATGCAGACAGTTTGGCCCCAAAGCAATATCTTTTACCAGCAATGCACTCTCCAGCAAGGGAGATATACGTTTAGAAAGCACCACATCATATTTGCAATCATATCATTTGAACTTAACACTTTTCTGTTACTTAGAAAAAGCCATCAAGTTCAGCTTCTGGTTCTCATTAAAGGCAGAAGACTTTTCCCGCTTCAGATAAAGTCTGCCTAAGATATCAGAGAAGAAACAGTTGCCTCTGGTCATACACATAGCTTGTGTACCTAGGGCAGTTGCCTTGCAGCACTGATCTGCCCTGAGTTTTACACAATGCCTGTCCATGTGCTCTGAAACACTTTCAGATCTCCGGTAGCTCAATAAAAGTGGACAAAGCAACACGGATTCTCTCACAGCTATGAAAGCAAACCACTAAAATTGAAGGGATTGGCTTAATCTGAAGTTCTCTGACTGCATAGCTAACAGCTTGGCAATTAGGGAGCTACCAGGATTCATTTGTATGTTTAGTTAGGCAACCAAATCAGCCAGTTTTCGACATGCATGCACACTGCTCTGTCTGCTGGCTCTGTTGGATGGATGCTGTCGTAGCAAAACGCTTTGTGCCAGCTCGAAGACGTTGGTGTCTCCTGAACTCTTTTCAGTTCTGTTTTACCTGAAAAACACAGCATCATTCACATGTGTTACTGTGCTAGGGAATACCACTGCAGAGGAAAGATGACTCCTGCATTTGTAATAAAACTTTCCATGCTGCAGAGCCTCTCTGAAAGCAGCTGACGCCCCAAAGCTGCTGTTCTTTTTCCTTAATTCTGGACAGATACGGGTAGCACTTATGCAACTCATTAGCCATCAAGACTTGCTGTGGAGCAGGTTAACAGCTGAAATTTTATAGCTGTTGTTGTCAGCGTTTCTTGGCAGTGGGACAGGGGCCAGCTGCTCAGCCAGCCCTGTTGCTAACAGACAAGCCGGGTTAGCTGGTATTGTGCCTTCTGTCAGAGGGAATTGCTTTGTTATTCTACTGAATCTATCAGTTGGCCAGGGCAGAAATCACAAAAGAAATACAAAAATAGAATAAAAAATGTAAAACAAGGTGTCCAATGTGTGTGAAAGTGGCTTTCAAATACCCTTGCTTCTAAGATAGGCCCACTATCACTCCAGAAGAGTGAGAGTGAGACTTTGTGTCTTCACCTTTTTACAGGTCTTAGTTTCATATACATATTTTCAGTTTATTATGCAAATGAAAACTCTTTTGATTAAACTGAAATCTACAGTACAGTTATGTTCATTTGCGGTTGAAATTTAAATATCAAGGACAAATGGGAAGTATAATAAACATCACAATTTCAAAAAATCTAATTAACTGTCTTAGTTCACTGCCTTTCTCATTTAGAGAGCCCCTATTATCCTGATGCCTTTGATTAAGCTCTTCAGAAAAAATCCAGAGTGCTCCAGCTGTCCATCGTAATCTATGAGTTCATCTAATGGCATCATATTAGCCAGTGCCCTTCATCAGGTAGTCAAGACTTCATGAACGTTCATTCAGTGCCTGCAGACAAAACATTAACAAACTAAGCTGTCAGGATAAGGGGTGCCGTAGCGCAATCAAAACAATATTCCTCTGCCTTGCTTACTGGGTCATTCAGGAGAAGCAATTTTAGCATCCAAAACCAATAGCTAAGACAGAGCACATTCACTGCTCACTCCACTTAAACACGAAACAGTACTATAGAAAGCAAGGATGTGATAACTACTGAGACACAAGGAAATTCCCTATCAGATCATACAGCAGTATGTATGGTATAAAAATCTACACAGATATAAACGTACTGAATCTGCCTTCCTGAAGTGTTTGTGTTCCAGGGTAACACTTCTCTTTCCATTGCAGCACAGAAGTTTTAGCCTGTATTTTGGGCTTGATCTTCAGGCCAACTAAGGATGTTTTCAAGCTCTGCTGGCACAGAGCAATTTTAAACCTGACGCAATGCTTAAAAAGGGAATGATTCAGCAGTCAGAGCCTGCCACTGCCAGGATGCTTTTCTATGGGATTTCCCAGGTTGGAAAAGATTGCTTTTGCAAGTCCAAAAACACTATCTCTCACCCAGCACAACAGACATGTCAGGGCAAAGCTCAGTGGAGACTATAAAACCCACCCAACTAGCAGGAAAATAAGCTGCACCTAGTTCTTTGCTGCCTTGGTTACACCGCTAGTGTTTTCAGTATTATTTAAGTTATCTCTGTGTTAGACTATGTCCTCTGCTGTTAATTGTAGTCAGCATCCCCTTCGGACCACCAGAACGCCTTTGGATCTCATGACTGTGTAGGATAAACTTGAGGAGATCTGAGACAATTTCTTCTTTGTGCCGATAGCACAGGATCTGGGGGAGCATTCTGGCGGAGTATTAGAGTAACTACTTTTGTGTGCCTTTATATCCTAGGCTAGCCTAAACACTGTTTGCTTTTGGGAGGCTTGTTGGGAGCGTTGTTGGGGGTTGGGCAGGTTTTTTCAGTTTTGGCAGGCTGTTTTACAGGGACTTCTAGAGGGGATGTGGAGTTCAGTGTGGATTTTTGTGCAACACATTTTCTTTAGCCAATGTTCCATTATTATGATCAAACAAACTACTAATGAGGAAGGGTGGAGCAGTTTCCCTGGAGAGAGAGTGGAGAATTTAAAAAATATGTAATCTGAATTAGACAAACAAGCTAGGAGAGAAAGGGCAATGTCTGAAGACTCCAAACGAAGAGGACAACAGTCCGTGCAGATCAAAGCATAATACAAGGGGAAAAACAAAAGGAAATGCTGCACCATGCATGCAATGACTAAATATACCCATTTATCAGAATGTGAGTACCAAAAACAGACTGAGGATTAAAAATATAGCAATCAGGGGTTTTTTTTGCTTTCATCTGTTGTTGTTGTTAAATCTTCCTATTAGCCCCTCAAGCCCAGTATTTCAGTGAAGGAGCAAAGGTAAAGTCAAGCAGAGGAACTATTCGATTAAGCGGGCAGCCTCACGAAGGAATTGTTGTAGCTTTGAGAACTCTCCAATAAAGGAATTTTTTGGAAGCAGTAAGGACACATCTCAGTGAAATCATTAAGCAGCAGTAAATTAACAAGGATCTTTCTGGAAATTGGGAGAAGATTTGCAAGGAGAATAGCAAAAGGAAGGAGAACACAAGGAAAGGATCCTTACATAATCTTTTCAGAAGTAAATGAGTACACAGTTAACAGCAGCAAAATTTTCACCTGCCACAGCCTAAACTTGCTGCATTATGCTGGAGTGCGCAAAGACAATTTCTGTCTTCATTAACACCCAGTGCAACTTCACTCATTATAATGAGACATCCACTTTATATAAAGACATCTGTCTATACATAAGGTTAGAATTTGTGTTTGTCTAAAGATTAATCTCTGTCCTATGGGTCTCATTTTGAAACCTGTTCCAAAGGATTTCAAGAGAAGTTTTGGAGGCTCTGTTTAAAGTCAGGTTGCCATCCACTGTTTTCTGTATAATATGTTGCTGGTAATAATAAGATCTATCAATAACCCCAGCTAACACATTCTCCCTATGCTGTACAATTCTATGTCTTTATTAATCTCTCTACTGATATTAAGCGTTATCATCTAAGAGCAAAATGTAGCTGTCCAATTCCCTCCTAACCATAGTCTCTCCAATCTCACACAAACCTACAAAGTATATTTCATAAAATTATGAACATTTCCATTGGAAAAATAACATTTACAATTTATTTTTTGAAATTTTTCATTTAACATTTTATTTCGTTTTAGCAAAAGATACCACATTCCTGGCTACAACAGACTGAATTGATTTGTCTTGGTTTATTTGATCTTAAAAGATAAGCAGTCACAGATATGCCCAAAATTTTTATGGGAGGCCATCTGGAAATATCAGGTGCAGGAGATGCAAGCCAAGGTGTCAGAGCCAAACACTGGCTCTAACAAGAAACTGAATGAACTGGAATATTACACTGGTCCTCTTGTCACAGCTGAGGTGACATACGAGTTGTGATAGGAAATGAATGGATTAAGCAGCTCATCCAAAGAACACGGGAAGAGCCGTTTCCTTCCCTGCAAATAGCCTTTCGCCCTCATCTCTCCAGACCCACCATTTTTAAGACTACTGAGTCTTTGCCGTTTATGCAATACTGCTTATGATGGCATTTTCTTTTCACATGCACCTGTCTACAATGGGAGTTGGGCTAACACCTCCTACTCCATTTCAAGTTGACAGTCATTCGTAAAGAGAGTTGTCTCAGAGCAGACAATCATAGGATCCATAAGGAAGGAAGCAGTTAACATTTTTAATGGTAGTATAGCACCTCTAGAGTTTACACCATCCTATTGCAAGAGCGATATAGCAGGAGTACAACAGGGTTCATGAGGGGTGACAAAAATTACCAGAATTACTGAAAGACTTTATTACTAATAAAGTCTGAAAGCATTGTTACTGCTTATTGGTTACTGTCTAGGAGATGATATTGGACTGGGAAAACCATTATTTGGAATCGGATTAACTTTTAGCAACAAAGGAAAGTCAGATTTTTTCAAGGAAGTTATCCAGTGCTACGCAACGCTGTGATTCATTCCAGTATCCTTACAAGGTCCCCACAGTTCCCAAGGACAACGCTTTCAGCAAGAGAGTCCGTCAGCCAGCTGTTTCCCACTCAACTGCACTCTGGAGATGGAAACCCTGAGAAATCTTCCTCAGTAAACAAATTTGCCTTTTATATTTCAGTACTAAAGAACTATGGCATGCTCATCAGACTTACAAGACCGGTTTGCTTAACTGAATATGAAGAGTGCTTCCATGGAAAAAACTGTGCAATAACAATGTATCAAGGCAGGAAAGAAACACTACCGGAACAGTTGAAAGCAGTGGGAATCAGACAAGATCCCAGTGTTGAAGAGTTGTTGGCTTTGAAGTGTTATCATATGGGAAATTCATTAGAGGATGCCTTTAACTAGTACACCAGAGAAAAAGGGAACACACTCATTCTTTCTTCAACCAGATCTACACCCTGAAGACTTTAGGCTTCGGGGCGTTTTTGAATATGCTCTCCTTAAACACTACAGCATAAATTCTATCTTCTACCTGAAAACTTAGACTTTTCCTACTACGGTATAGTCCAAAACACATTAAATAAGTTTTTAAAAGTGCATTTTTGTCCAGATAACTTAGATTTAACTAGCATCTCTGGCTGGCACAAACTATGGCAGGCACATTATTCCTCATTGCCACTCAGTTGACATAGCCCTGTGGTAAACACTGTAGATTGCTTATTCATTTGCTGATATATAGATATACTGCCAATATGTTCTAGCCTTTACAAGGCATTTTGAGCACTGGTTCCAAAACATTTTGCATCACAAGCATCAGCCATGTGTCAACACGTCTACTGGACCACCATGCACCATTATCAAATCTTCAGCTGGTGACATTTGCAATGGAGCTTGACAGACTGCTTGCAGATCTCCCATTGGGACCTAACAAACCACTAGTGGCTCACACACAACAGCCTGAGATTGGTGGATTTAGAATATGCTATTTGTAATATGTCTTTCACTGGATTCTTCACTTTCTGTTTCGCTAATCTTGAATCAAAACCGAATGTTAAAGGGAAAAAAAGAATCACTAGTAAAAAGAATAGAATACTGAGAAAAGAGAAGGGGAAAATATTGTTTCTGTACTATGCCATTTTGAACAGGTCCCATCCCATATCTGAGACTATTCACATAACACACCCACAGAATCTCTGCCAGTCTACCGCAGCACAACTTTACATTCAGAGGCTTGTATGTGTATAAGCTCCTTATGCACCATTTTGTTTGCTCTGTATTTCTACAGTCTGCTGTTTCCTAAAGGGAATACAGTATTTTAAAGTTATAAAGTTCAGCAACCTATTCCAGTGATGCAAAGTAGAACAACACTTAGTGATATTAACAAATACAATAATATTTACTGCTCAAAAGATTTGCGTTATATTTATCCCGGTATGGGACTAATATTTATTTGGGGAGAGATATAGATCTTGTGAGCTGCAATGAAGTGTGCGTTACTCTTTGTAATTCATAATAATAAATTATTTATGATGCAATAACGCTACCGTTTCAAGCTATCTTTATTTCCTTCCCTATATAGACTCAGAAATTGAGATTTTTCCAGAGTAATTTGGGATTTTGAATGCCTTGGGCCAGTCTGAGATTTTTTTAAAGGATCTAATTTTCCAAAGATGTTAAGCAGTGATTTTCCTCCTTTTAAGACTTTGATCTTCAGGATAATCACAATATTACCTCATTCTAATAAAGTGACGTAAATTATGGTTGTGAACTGGATTACAAGGGATATGAACATCTTTACTTCAATTTTACACAAAATGATGTGATGGGTAACAATGCTATCTTCACTTGGCAACCTTTACCTGTGTTAAGAGTGCCATTTTCTGCTTTCTGGAATATGTCCCAGGATTTTTACATTACTAATAACCTCTGTCCTACTGCACAAGCTGGGAGGCCTTCATCATGCACTGAAGTCCATTTTGTTACCTGCTGCATACATACAGGTACAATACATATCACGCTCTGCTAAGAGAATTTGTAATCTAAGTATCCTGGATGGTATTTCTAATGGTGTTTCTTGGGCTGGTTAAAGGAGATACATATTTGAAAAAAAAGTCACTAAACGGAGCAGACAGGGGAGCAGATTATCAATTCACTGAGCTGAGCAGAGCTAATGAAGCTCACAGTTGCTCTGGTTGAATATTTTTCATTAATATTGGAAAGACTTCCATATTCACGGGCAAAACTGCCTTGACCTGGGGAACTTCACTTAATTTAATTTATTGCCAATTAACATAACATTTTAATTATCGATTCAGGTATGGAGAAGAAACAAAAAGACACACAATTACAAATACACTTAGGGAACCACCTTTCCTCCCTGGTCCCCAGGCTCAACTTCAGTCCAACACCTCTCCTCCCCGCTTCCTACCCTCCACTCCCCTCGCTTCTGCGGCAAGCACGCTACGCTCAGTCCCACCCGATCCCTCCACCCAGCCGAGGGGCAGCGCAGCAGGTCGGGCTCGGTGTGTAATGCTTTCTTTCTCACGCTCCTTGCCCCTGACACTTTGCCTCTGCTGCTCCCGGCTTCTTACTGCTGGGGGGGGGGGGTCGCCCATGGCCGTGGTCCCTCGGGGTGTCCCTGCCCCACTGTTGGGTCACCCAGCGGCAAAGACGCTGAGAGGCACTTTCCCCAGCACGGAGTCATGCCCCCTTCCGTGCGCCTCCTCCATGAGGCATCGCCTCACGTCTTTCCTTTCGGGTGACCTCACGGTCAGCCCCAGAGGCCTCCCCCTCCAACCTCTGGTGCCTCCTGCCCCCGGGGTGGCCGCTGCCCTTTCCTAGCTGTGTCTGCCCGCAGGCGCCTGGCGCTCCCCTCATGGCCGGGAGAGGGGGGTGGGCGCCTCCCCTGCGGAGCCGGCTGGAACCGGCTGGAACCGGCTCTGACTGGCACAGGGCAGCTCCCGGCCTCCTCCAGACAGGGTGCCCCTGCAGAGCCCTGCTGGCAAAACCCTGCCTTTTACGCCCAAAACAACTAGTCAGTGATGCCCGGTCGTGTAAAAACTCTTAAAAGCCACTCCAGGCTGATGCGTGCATGCACTGTTCAGCTTCACCATCCCTGCCATGAAAAGACTTAAGAAATCAATTAAATTGTCACAGTTTAGTTAATTCAATTAGCTTGAATTAACTGAATTAATTAAATATTCAAGAGAAAACGATGAATCTCTCAACACAATGATCAGTACCTACCATTGATCTCCTCTACCTCTCACATACTGATCCTTTCTTGGACATACTTCCAGTCCTGACCTGTATCCACAGCATTTCACGAGGCAATGGAAAGACACAAAGAAACCTTATTTGCTCGGCAAATTACCTTTTGAGAGGAGCCATTTATACAAAGTCTTTTATCCTGAAATTTTATTTACTGAAACTATCCCAAAATGTTGTAGCGCTCTATAAAGCATAACTTCAAAAATTGTGAAAACTTGAACAGATATCTTTTCTTCTTGTTGCAATGCAGTCCTGAAAGAATTGTAGCTGCAGTCAGTCAATTGTAGAAAAATAGTTACACCTTGTTTTTGTGTAGCTGGAATTGAAAATCTTGTTCTCCAGAGCAAAAACCATAATAGCTAATGGCTTCCGAGGAAAATTAGAGCTCATAACGCTAAGAAGATCCTTAAGAAGCTGTCTAATGCTTTCCTCCACCTTAAACTCTTTCACTTTCCCTCTTTATTGGATATTGAATCAAGGATCTCCGAAATCTTCCTCTTACAACTATTGTCCTTCTAATTATATCTCCTTGTCTGCCTTTATCCTTCAGCTTTGGTCTCCATGTGTTCCTCCTGCGCTCAGATGTAGTAAGCAGTCTCGGTTTTCACTTCCCGCGTGTTTCGTTCTCAAGCTTCAGGTCCAGGAAGACCTCAAAATTTAGCCAAATCTTCCTGTCTTTCTTGTCTTTCCAGTTCATATCATTTCTCCACAGACCACCTACTCGCTTCAGTTCCTTTTTGTTTTAGGCAAGAGCACTTTCCTCCCAATTTTGTGAATTTGTTGAAGACTGCCTGCCAGAAGTATGTAGATTCGATTTTCCTCTTCTCCCTCCTTCCGATGCAAGGGCTGGTGAACGTTAGGTAACTCTTCCCCAGGCTACCTTCCACTGTCATTTTGTCAACAGCTCTTCCCTAAAGGCTGGGATCAGATCTAGCAGATTCTCTGCTAGCTGATTTTTCCACTTTATGTATCAAAAAAATTGTCTCCCACATATTCCAGTAATTCATATTCCACAGGCCTTGTCCACTCGTAATGCAGTTTCCCAGGGGTTAATTTCTTTATAGTCCCCATATGTCATTTATACAGGGTTTATGGTCCAGAATCTGTATGTGTAGGGGAGCAGAAGTTCACAGATCCCCCAAATGCTCTATTTTACCCTTACTTCTCTACTAATTGCTTCCCTGGTTCATAATATTTTCAGTCAGATAAGAAGAGGAGGAGGGAGGAAGAAGGAATCAGCTTCCAGAATGAAGCCTGAGAAGCCAATTTCTGCCTGGGGTGAATTACTGCAATGGTGTTGCAAACCCCTGAAAAGAGGACAGATGAAGGACGGGGTGCTGACCCCTTAGCTGGAATGGTGCACATTAGTATAATTATATCTCAACTTTGTCCGAAAACCTAGGAAAGATTACTGCTTTGTCTTTGTGAGATTGCAGTCTTAAAATTAGGTCAGCTGTGGGCAATATATTCAGCTTGCTTTCATATACTGCGAGCCTTGTTACCAGGGCCTCACAAAGCATCTCTTGAAAAGGGAATACAAGATGCTCTTTGTAAATAAAAGTTCATGGGTCTGAGTAATGAAGTCATTTTCCAAAATTGCAGTGAACGATATTCTTTTTCACGAGCCGGCAAGAAGCTGAGAGGTGGGCTTGACGGAAAGGATTTGAAAGGAGCATGTTAGAGAAACCACTTAGCCCTGTTAGCCCATGGCACAGCCAGGCTGTCTCCCCTTCCTCCTTCCCACAGCCTCCCCTCCCCCATATAAAAAAAAAAAAAGGGGTTGTCTAGCATTTTTTAAAATACATTTGGCACCTTTCTGTCTTTCACTGAATGCACTGGAGACATTAAAAAAACAGTCACAAGAGTCAATGCTTCAAGTGGAGTAGTCGAATCGTGTCCAAACTGAGTAGCAGGGGGGTGGCCAGGGGGAGGAAAGGGTGACCTCACTTTCTGAACGGCAAAGTTTAAGTGGGAGGGTCTCAACACCAAAGGTAAAAAGGGAATGATGTGAACATGTGAAGGAAGCCAGAGTCCTGAGCACAGCGTCAGTCTGTATCCTGACAGAGGGAGATAAGGTGGCTGGGGAGCTAGTGGTGCTTTCCTGGAATACAATCTGTGTTTGACACTCTCTGCTTAAGCACTGCCCATCTGTATGTTATTGAGCTGGAGCCTCTGGGGAAAAAGAGGAGCCACAGGCACAGAGAGTGAACGAGGGAGGCAGCAAAAGCGCTTTTCTTCCCTTCTTTTCCTTTTTTTTTTATTTTTTTTCTTTTAAATAAGGATCTGGTTAGACTGCCTTGAAATGCCACATCTGGAAACTGAACGCTGAAAGAAAGTTAAAATAACTGAGGCACCACTAAACCAAGGGGGGCTGATTGCAGAAGAGGGTAAACAATTACTAAGACGCTAGAAGACCACTGCTGGATGTAAGGGGAGGAAATGGCTTTGATCTCCGCCTGGCCCCTCGTTTTTCCTATATTATTCTTTTTGAGTTGCTTCTCCTCCAGCACAGCCTCAAGTGAGGGAGGCATTTTTCATTTTGACATTGAAGGTAGCTCAGCGGTCAGCGTGCAAGAAGCCATTGATATCAGAGGGCAGCAGCAGTCAGTAGCTACTGGAAGTTGGGTGTCTTTTGCCGAGGTACAGTAACTCCATTCTCTCTCTAGTGTCTGCACTTTTCTGCTTTCATCTGTCTGTGCTGAAGTTCCCATCTGGTTAATGTTAGCTTAAATTTCGATCCTTAAAGTGATACCAGAGATTTTGCGGGGGGGGTGGGTTGGAGACGTTGCATTTCAGGACTAGAAAGATATAGTTCAAACTTCAAAATATACGCATGCCCTGCCTGCTGTGAGCAGACAGCTGCTGTACTTTACAGTGAGACTAGCTTAGCACGTCTCTGACTTTCCTGCCAACATAACTAAACAGGCCTGTCCAAACAGAGCTATTTTACAAGGGTTAATTGTCACAACACTTTTCTGTTCGCCTTGTGTAGTTCCTGGAATTTTAATTCACTTAAATTTCCAGGAAGAGTCTTTCTCTTGGTGGCAAACACTGTACTGTAGACGTTTGTGTTTTTTTTCTCTTAATGCCATCTCCCTCCAAAATCTAAAGTTCCTTTTTTTGATGGGAGCAAGGACAGTAAATCAAATGTGCATAGAAAACTGCCTTCAGAGAAAACACCTGCAGAGATTTTAAGCCTTCCAAAAAGTATGAGGTTGGGATTAGTGACAAATTAAAGCAGAGAGATCTGAGAAGCGATTTGACTGTGGAAAATTTTCCTGCAATCCCTGTGATTTGGGATCGGTTGATACTTCTCATTTTAACAAGGCTGCATCTGGAATGAACTATTCAAAAATACAGCTTGAGTAAACAATAAATTACTCTAGCATACACTGAGAGGGGGAGACAGTAATGTCTCATGTGTGGGAGATGTGAAGTAGGAGGCAAATTGAGTTACATAAGGTCGTGGGAAGGGACAGAATAGTTCTTCTAGCATAACATCCAGAAATGAGGTGAGATTAGCATAGCCATGTCGCCATGACAATATCAAGATCCCATTCTCTTATATCACAAGACTCATTTCTCCCCCTTTACTCCAATTACCAGAACTAACAGCCACGGAAATAAATGTACAGAGTTGCACAGAAAAACCTCTCAGACAGTTGGGGTTACCACAGGGCTGAAAAGAGACCTTCACTGCACTGTAGTGCTTCCAAGCAGCTGCTCAATCTCAGAAAACGCCTGCCTACTCTGTCAGTGACTTGGTGCGAAATATGACCTGTGTGAGAAAGCTGGAACCAAAACGCTGCTCTGCTTAATGTAGAAGCTCTCAGGAGCTGGCCTGGGCTTGGATGGACTCCATGATGTGGGACTACGTCTCTTCCCTGGCCTGGGATCAGCCCCTGGGAAGCTGGATTGCCACCTGTTGCTTACAAAATGGAAAGTCCCTAAATGAAATGCCTAATTTAAGAGCCAGATGCGTTTTGTAGCTGGATTTTGCAGGACAATGAGCATAAGCAATTAACAGCCTTTCTGGATATGATTGTGTTGTATCAGTTGTCTCAAAGACACATTGCACATTGCTTCACTTTAATACATTAGACTTTGTCTTAGAAAAGTGCTGTAGGATCTATTGGCCATTTCAGAGGAGTAACATTTTAGTCTCTTTCACCCACCTTAGTCATCCCTAAACTGTCTTTTGCACAATCTGATCTAATAGACTCACTAATTGGTGTTTGCTCTAACAGTTTACCCTGCAAGGGCAGCCTTCAGATCCCATATTATGACTAGATACTGCCTGCTGTAATCATGCCAAGGACCCTGACTGCAAATATTAGGGTTTCACGAGGAAGGAGCCAGGATTTCAGGCTCTTCCGCTACCTACAGATTCACGTCCCTGTCATGCTTCAGGGTCCACCTCAGTGGCAATTTCCAAAGAAGCCCAGGAGGATGCTCTTTTGGGATATGGCTGATGGCTCTACAACTCTGAGAACCTGCTACCCATAGATCCATGTATATTGTTGGTAACAAGAGCTGAGAAAGGCCACTGTAAGTCCAGAGGCTAGTGTAGTGGCCAAAGAGTGATAGTCTGACAGTCTTTCACCTGAGGAAGGAACATTTCCTCCACCCCTCATAGAGTTTCTCTTGCCCACAGCCCTCCTACTCTGGCACTCAGCCCTGGGAACAGGATTTATCCTAGCAGTTTTAAATTAGCCTTTTTCTGAGCTTGAGTTCTTAACGCACAACTCACAGTGAACCGCAGTATAAACTCCCTTACACAGCACTGTTTGATTCAGCTCCTTAGTCTAAATATTGACTCAGGCCTATAATTCTCCCAAGCAGACAGGGGCCGTTAGTCACATCGAATGGTGCCAAATTATATAGAGAGCAGATTTGTGAGGCAGAACGGCAGACTCGCTATACCTAGTCCTTCATAGTAGACTGCAGTGCCAGTCAACCACAAAGTTAAATTTGCTGCCATAAAGCCAGAGAACACATCAGGACAGTTAGAAATCATGACTTTTCATCATGTGGGGCAGATGGGGGACAGTATTTGCCCTACACATCATTCTGCTCTAGTCAATGTCTTCAGAAATCTGAAAGGTCTGAAACAGAGTTAGTGGGATTTTCTGAGCTATACCTGGTGAGATCTTCTTACTTCCTATTGACAGTATGATATTATGAGAACCCATAGAAGAATAGGAGACCCCAAGTGATGTAAACAAACACATATTAGTGAATATTTCTCAGTTTCCCACTCCTCTTTCTTTCCCACATTTGGCAACCCTAAACTCAGAGGAATTTGTAGATGCGGTTTCAAAAGTTCAGAATTAATGTATATGTGGCACTTTCCTGTGCTTTGGATTAGAATGAAAGTCTCTTTATGGCAGAGAGAAGCGTATTAACTACATTTTCAGTATTATGCTAGTATGCTGTACCGACTCATAGAACAGACCACGGGATTGAGTTGGACCTCAGAGGACATTTTGGAAGAATACAAAGTTAATATTGCACTCTATATGGATTAAAAACTGTTTTAGTGGTTGGTATCAAAGCGTAGGATCATACTGCGCAATGCATTTCCAGGAGGGCCCTAGGGGACTGCTGCAAGAGGAGTGCTTGGATCTCTGTTGGTTAACATACAGAGTAATCCAGTATGTTGGTGCCCTGGCTGTAAAGCAGTATTTGTATGGGATCCAGTCCACCTAATTTAGGCGTATAAATTGTGCCTAATCATCATGTGCAATCTTAATCAGGTTCCATATACAAGTATATGCCTAAATTTCCTGTATAGTCAGTGGAGACACTAGGCTTTTAAAGCCTCTAAATCCTACTGGTCTCCCTCTGAAGGCCCTCACAGAAGCCTCTTCCTCTGTTTAGACTGTGTTGAGTGCTCACTTCAGGACTGCTTCATTAATCAACTAAAGCTTGAGGCACAAAATGTAGATGTCTTAATTCATTAGACTACATTCCATACAGAATAACGGTCACATTACATTCAAAATGAGCACTGATACGGCCATCATGGACTAATGTATCCAGCTCTGTGTCTGTGTTTCAAGAAGAATGCTTATAAATTGATGAAAATGATTCAGAAAATATCATGAGAAGGATTAAAGTTTTAAGGGTTTAAAGATAACTGATAGATTCCAGAACTCAAATCTGTTTAGCTCAGAGGGAAGTTAAGCAAAAAACTTTGAATATGTTGTGTAAGTACATACACAAGCAACAAAACTTTAACAACAGGCTCCCCAGTCTAACAAATGAAGGTCTAATGCACGCAGCACCTGGAAATTGAAGCTGAGTTTAAACTAGATGTTATTCCCAAATTTTAACTTTTAAGGTAGTTAAGCGCTGAGCAATTATCCAGTTGTGTTGGATTCTCGATCAAGAGGCAGATCAATATGAAAAACACTCTGTGAAGTACCCATACTGCTTGCATCCTGTTTCAAGATAAAGATTAAGTTCCTTGGCTCACAAATGCAATAGAGGGAAGATGTTACAGAACCGAAATTGCGATGTGTATGGGGAGACTGTGAGAGGGAGAAGGAAAGTGAGCATAAAGCACTGGATCCAACTGGTCAGTGTAACCCAAATGCAACTGGCAGCATTGCATTAGAGACTGATTTTTCCAAATACAGAAAAATGTAAACATTTTACAAGGAAGATAATCAGAGATGGAAGCAAAGGGGTTTTAAAACTGACAGCCAAATTTTACATGAAAGCTAACAAGCTGAGTGGCAGTCATTGGAATTCTTTTGTCAGGTGTTGGTTCACGTTTCACGCATTAGCATGAAAGAAAGAAACTTGACAGAAGGAAAGGGTGGTGGTGAGACATTTCTATTTTTGATAGAGCACAGAGACAAGACTGAAAACTAGAACTAAGTTCTGAGAATAGTTATATCCCATTGTCAATCACATGCCTTTAAAACAAGAGGTAGGTCATAAATTACCATTTGGATCTGGAGCCTTCCACTGTCAACATTCAATGCTTGTAAATTCCACTGATATTATGATTTTAATTGTATAGGTGAAGATTGTTCACAGGTAGGAGCACAGTTCCTTGTGAACTTTAGATGAATGGAAAGTCTTAGGTGAATATAAACAATGGGGCAAGAGCTCAAATAATAGAGAATATGACAAATCATTCCCTGTGATTCATATTGTGTAGTCATTTACTTCAATGTGGACAAGGCAAAAATGAGTATAAATGAGTATGTATATAGATATATCCAGAAGACAGCTGTTCTAAATTCATTTCATTCTGATGTAAATGGCCACAGGAGGTTCAAGAAGATAGCAAAGAGAGTCCAGTATCGATTAGCGTAGGAAGGTTTAGTAGAAGAAAGGGAAGAAATTCTATGAAGACATTTGCCAAGCAAGAAAAGATCATTTCAAATGTGCTCTCTGGGAAATGAAGCAAATGATGGGAAAGGAAGCAAACTAAAGCAGAAAGAAGACAAAGGATAAGAAAAAATTAGAGCAAGAATGAGATTATCTATAGCCTTAAGGGTTAGGAAAAGACTGAAATAGTTGGGATAAGGCAGGAAGCCAATTCCCAGAGTGAAGGAAGGCATGATATTGTTGGATGGATGGAAGAGGAAAATTGTTTCCAGCAACAGTGTTTTTAGCTCAGGGGGAGCGCAGGGAGGAAAAGAAGAGAAATCCTTTAAAGGAAATAAATTATCATAGTCGAGGCAAAATTAGTCATTTTACTATAAGAAACAGTAAGCATTAGAAGTTAACTGTTGGAGCCTGCACACTGAAATGACATGTTTGACAATCATATGCTCCCACCTGCCTTCTACCAGTAGCTGCTGATCTAACTTTTCAAAAGGAATAATGGTATTTTAGGTGCTTTCTTTCTGGTTGGCTAAAGTGATAAGCACTGATTAGCAGAGACCCCCTAATAAACTCATCTCTCTAGAATGGCTCTAGTTAAATATCTAAGAGCAATCAAAAGTCCTAGTCTCTTGTAAGCAAAGACCTCAAACTATCACCAAATTGCTTTCACTCCTTCTCCCATAAAAGGTGGAATGGAAAGTCTTGCAGACTGTTTAGAGAAAGCACAATTTCTTCCTTACTTGTGGCATTAATCTGTTCAAAACAAACCAGTACTGAAAGAAGCAAGAAGATCTAATCGTGAGGTGTGAGCCAAAAGGGTTTTAGCTTAACAGAAATCTTCATATTCTTTGAAGCTAAAGGGAATTGCATCCACCTTTGGAAAAGCAGATCTTTAAATGAATTCATTTCAGTGCCTTAAGGTTATGTTAGGTTAACTCCCATAATTTGGATTCGGGCAATTTGGATTTCTAGCTGCTGTTTCTTTCTGGTGTAACAAGGTTATGTTCTGAGAAATGTCTGCTACTGCGGAGAAAGTTTTAACTGCAGATGTTTGTGATTCCAGCTTAAGTTTTTAATGAAAATCAGCTGCTAGGACAAGCACTGACAGACCCCAAATCTTTTAAATCATAGGAAGCTGAAGTGAATGGAACCAAAGGACAGAGCAGACGGATAGTGGGAAATGTTCTCCATTTCAAGAAGGTGCATACAACACAGCCGCCAGAACAATGCAAGTTAAACTCCACTGTCGCTTGTTCCCACAAAGTTTTGGGCAAGCACCAGCAGAGTGCCCCAAAGCTTATTCAGGGCTGTGAGAACCAATAAAAGGCATTTCATGCTCCGTTTTATTCATGACATGGGAAGCAATGACAGAATTAAAAGTCCAGTTTTTCTAAGGGGCATGAAAAGCAATAAAAGAATTGTTTTCTGAAGGAGAGAGAACTTGCTCTGATTTAAACTGATAACAAATACCTACGATTTGTGTTCAAAAGTTGTGGAAAATTGGTGTAGTTTCTGAGTAATACGCAGCCAGTCACTGAATTTGCTTCTGGACTTAGATGTCAAATATTAAAATATAGACACATTTGGTTGTTAGATTTTAATTGGTCCTCCTGAAAATTTGGATCTGATCCCAGTTCATTTTCAGAAGCCACCATCGGCTAGGGATGTTTGGACTGTACATCCAGGTGCAGGATTCAACAACTGCTGAATAATACCGTATATAATGCTGTTATAGTTCCGTGTTTCAATATAGTTCCAATTCTTTGTCATTAAATGAACGCAAAGAAATTGTTCTATGAGTCAGGATGCATACAGTATACATTTGTCAATGTAAGCAGAGATTGGTAAAAATGAAATAAATATCGTCTATCTTTGTTGTTCCTCTTTGTTCAGCTGTATTGTGCAATTCTTTAGATGATTATTGTCTTAAAACAAACACTTCAGAACCACCAGAACTACTATTTGGGGGTTTTTTTTAAGACCAACTAGCAAGAAACAGTGCCAAAAGTCCAGCAATCATAAGTTACTAAGATACCGAATATGAGATCAAGAATAACATAGGCTTGTGAAAAATGTTTTAGAAATTACTATTCCAAGCTTACATGATTCTAAACAGGACTAAAACGTTATTTTAAAAGTCTTTGCATATGGAAGCCAGGCAGCATGGGGGGAACCGGCCACACTTAAAATGTTAATTTTAAACATAATTTAATAATTAGTGAATAAAAATAATCTATCTGCATCATCAACTTGCAATATGGTCTGTAAAAATAGCCATTTTAGCTAAGTTTGGAGTGTTGTGAATCATTGCTTAGCTCTGTCATCCTAACAGAAATGAAACAAAATTAACTTACTTGGCCTTTCACCATTGGCATCAGATGGAGGAAACAGCACATAGAACTAGCAACCAAACCAGATCATTTCCAAACAGTGTAGTACCATGTTACCACCTTACTATGCATCCTGTTAATTTTTGCACGAAAGGATGCCAAGTGGCAAGAGATGGACAGACTTATTTTCAGTCGAGGTTAACACAAGGCCAATAAGACCAAGGGTGGCCCGTTGTGGATTTTCATCTCTCAGCCTGGATGAGGGCCTGCAGAGAGCCTGCTATTCATGAGTCCCTGGCACTGTAAAGAAGAGGAGCTGTGCTTCCCCTTCCTCACTGCAGGGACCCTTCCTCCAAACCACTCTGTGTAAACAAGCATTTTTACATAGAAAATCTGCCCCAGCACCAAAAGAAATGAGCAGGCTGCATAAAATATGGAAAAGCCCCCCTGAGCTATTTAAATCCTACACACATGGATGCTTGAAAGCTAGCACAGCCTGGGCAGTAGGGGGTTGGGGAGGTCTTGGAAGGACCAGTACCTAGCACAGATTTGTTCACAGGGAAGCGGGCAGGTATTGAGGATCTAGACGTGGTGCAGTCAGGGGGGATTTGTGTGCTGTGCCCCACTTCTTGCAGGGTTGCGGAGGCATTCTCTGCGCTTCCCCACTCCCCTGTTAATGGAGAGGATTCTCCGCAGAGGCTCTACAGCATCACTAAGGCAACTAGATAATTACTTTTAAGTCAACTGGAAATAGGGGCTTTAGCGAGGGATCGTCGTGAGGGATGAGGGAACAGGTTGGTAGGTTTTTTCCTCTTGATCTACTCTTCCCCTTCTTTGAGCCAGCAACTAATTTTCTCACTATCAGACCACATCCATGATGAAACAAGTTCTGCTTGTGCTCTCTGCTATGGGCAGAGAGGCAATGAGCAAGTGGGACAGGTTATCCCTTATCCCTGTCCCTAACTGATGTAAGCACACCTTTCCACTCTCCTTTCAGAGCACAGCCTCTGCCTGCCTCCATATACTAGTCAGACACCACTCCTGGGTATAATGCTTGTAGCACAAATTTAACTATGCCAAGCTGTGTCCCTTTCTTCACACACTTTTGCAAAGCACTGGCCTCATCAAGGGAGAAACCGTGCTGGAAGAACAGCCTGGAAATAAGGCAACTTCAAATCAGCTGTCTTCAGCAGCTGTCTGGTTTATCCACAGTACAGGCCACCCTTGGGATGAAAAGTCTGATGAAAGCTCTTTTGCTTGGTCTTTAGTTTTTCAAACTGTGGCTTCTGTTTGATACTTTTAAATCAATGCCTAGGCTATTGGTCTAGCAGAACACTATATGTCTCTACTGTGATTCCAAAATTTCACAGAGCTGCAAAACTGAACCAGGACATACTACAAATGCTAGCAGGGTTCCACAAGGGAAATCAAAGGAAACTTCAGTCACCCATGATGACCTACCTCAGATTTACCCTCTCAGTTTTTAACACTCCCCCACGAGCAGAGTAATACCTGCTTTAAATGCCAGTTTTATTTGTTATCCTTGAAAATTTTGGTTTCCTATCTGGAAATCTCTGGGTTGCTGTAGTTTGTCAGCTGATTACATCTCACTTATCTGGGTGACTCAGGTGATCAAAGTATGACTCAGCATCCACATTTCATGTGAATGTTTTGTGGGGACTGGGTGGAGGGGTTAATGAGGAAACAAAACAATATTATTTTCCCTTTTCCTGTAAATTGTTTTCCCTGAATAAGCTTGATATTTTGTTTGAAAAAGAAGGATCAGATAGCTACCTTCCCATATGCAGAATTTCTATGTGCAAAAGTGGGCATCTGTAACAGTAAGATTTTTACTTAGTAGCTGCAGTAATAAATATATTAAAGTAAAGGCTGGAATTAATCTCTAATCTTTAGCCAGCTCTGCAGACAGCTAAAACCTTTTAGACCTTCCCCTTTTTGGAGAAGAATGCCTTTTAAGCAGAGGCTTTGTCTTTCCCACTGTATATGGAAAAAATGACTATGCACTTCTATGGAGAATGCCTAGCTGAGAAATGTTTATGTTGGATCCAACCCCATCTCTAAATCACAGGGCCTGTTGCTGAATGGCATGTTGTTTTGCACTTGGACTAGGGAAGGGGTAACAGCCTGGAAATGTTTTCAGCACAAGAAATTTTTCAAAATTAAATACAATTACTTAGTTACGGTAGGAGAGAACATTGGTCTACATCAAGCTATCTGGTTTTCAGCTATTGCTTCTTTTTACAGGAAATAGTTATTCTGTCACTATTACAGAGGCATGAACGAGCAGAGCTCACTCAACAGAATTTAGAGCTGCAGTGGGCTGGGGCGGGGGGGTGTTCCCTGTGATTTTTGCCCATTCCCCAGGTCCTCCTTTGCATATTGGTTGGGGATTACCCATGTGCAATTAGCCATATTCCTTCTTCCTCTGGCTCATAGCTCTGCTATGCAACCGAGTGAAACTGAGGTAACTTTTTTTCTGTGTCTCCCCTCCCAGCAGGATTTTATCTAGAAGCAGAGCAACTGGTTTCAGTCCTGCTAATTTTAGTCTTAGCAGTCTCCAAGCTCTTCGTCTCAAACCTCAGGAAGACCTCACCATCATAATCCCTTCTTACTATTATCAAAAATAAACTTAGCAGTAGCTGATGAGTTGATAGCTCCTCAGATCATACACAGATATTCCTAAGTGTCAGGAGTAAGTCAGCAACGGATGTTTTCAAATGAGTTTAAGTAAGTTAAGACCTTGTCCTGCCTCCTTTAAGGCAACTAGAATTTTTTCAATAAATTCGGAGGAGAGCTCAGCCCCCCAGTATATATAGATGATGGAGACCTTATAGTGTTTTGTTTTGCTTGCTTGCTTGGAAAAACAGGCAAAGTTCAGCCATTAGGTATTTTACTCAGCAGTTGTCAGCTAGCCAGATGATGTGTGGCTCCAGAGCAGCCACAGCACTGCTCTCTCAGGTTGGGGCATCACCAGGGACACAGACAGAAAGGAACGTTATTGATATCGGTGCACAGTGGACAAGAGAAAAACACTAGTAAGAGAAAACAAGGCTTCATTTGCTTCATCACTCATGGAACAGTTCATTTACTGAACAAGATTATGGATTCAAAACCAGTGTCGCTGCTTTAGTTTTTTTAATGTTTCAAGATCCAGATTTCTGAGCTTCATAAGAAGTGAGCAATTGAGTTCTAATGAGCATTTAATATCAGTTGCCAAGAAAACCTCATTATTAGGTTCAGTTGTCCAGAGCTAATGGCAAATGCATGCAGGGAGGCTTTACTTTTCATTGAATGTATCTCATCTCAAAATTTAATTAAAAAAATAAGAGTATGCAACAATATTTTTTTCACTGAATGACTATTTCAGCAGCAAAGAATTTGAACTTACACTTGCAAGCTAAGTGAAAAAAAAAGAAACAGAAAGCTTGTTATTGTGTAATTCATGTAATTGTTTTAGTTCGTAATCTCATTAAATGTAATTAGAACTGAAATACCTGTCAAGGTAAGTGGATAAAAAAAGATTACCACCCTTGTGCCCAAAACTCCTTACCAACTTTTGGTTAATTCCTAATTTGCAACATCGGTGGAGCACTGGAAGCAATAAATATTCCACAGCTAACAATGTCAGAAATTTAAAAGAACAATACAGTAATTTAATATACTACAGTAGGGTGTAGGGCTCATTATAAAATCTATCATGAATATTGATTGGGAGACTGAGGTAAAAAATGTGTTCCTCATGGAGGTGTTTATAAATTTTAAAATTAATGTGTATTTGCCAATGACTAATTTGCATGTGTTTTCTGCCCTTGAAATGGTAAATATAGTGCAGTGGCTTTGTGCATGCAGACAGCTCTCTAACAGCTGTACTGTCCTATTAACGAGGCTAATTAACTGTCTAGCTATGATGTCACACACAGAATTAATTTCTCCAGTAATAATAGTTAGACTGTGACCTTTCTAGTTCAGAAGAATTTGATGCTGTAGAACAGAGGTAATGAAGGCTTATAGAAATTATAAATAGAGATTGGAGGCCTAAGGGCAAGCTGGTGAGCAAGCTTGTTTGCTTTTAATTCTCTAGGCTTGTCAGGCTTCAAAGCCCAGAAAAATTTAGCTGTAGAGCATCTGTCTTTGCAATGAGTTTGACGCCAGAGTTTAGCTGGCTGACTGGTAGGTTACTAAATTCTGAGTGTATCATTGTGCAGAGAAAGACAAAGATCTCACTGAAATGTCATTTCATAGAGATTTACAGGTTCAAGCACAAAGAGAGTCTTGAATTTGCTACTACTCAAAACCTGGGACTTTTAAATACATTGATTTCTTCAGATGATAACTTGAAGTGAAGTATGACCTTTCTTAGAAAGGGCGTTACGAGGACGTTTTAAAATTAGATATATTTTAACTTCGCGGTTGGAAGCACTCACTGCAAAATCCTCCTTAGCTAGTATGTGCTCTAAGAAGACACATGTAGCAAATAAATAGAAATGAATAGGGCAGGTTAAAAGGGGAAGTTGACAGCAGAAGCAGCAGAGCACAATGGGGAACTGCTAATTGTTCCTTTAGTAGAGGTCCAAGTCTTCATTTGTTTTTCAAGAAGAGGAAAATGTTTTAATCATTGTATCTAACAAAATCGAATGAAAATGCTGAAAGATATTTTAACCAAAATCATTTACTGTATCAAATAGATTTTTCCATATTCATGTTTCCTTCTACTTACAAAATGAAGACAATAAAATTTCCTTAAATATCTTAAATGCTGTCCTACAAAGTTAGTTTTACTTTTTCATGTGAAATTTTAACATTGAAGTGTATTTTTAATTCTTTCTTTTTCTCCCTACCCTCTTTGATTAATCTTGTTCACATATCTGGCATGCTTTGGCAGTAAAGCCTTGCAGGTCGCTCATAAAGTTGCCCTCAAATACCACAGTGTGGACCAATTCCTTAGAAAGGGCAGAGAAAAAAAAGGGGGGGGGGGTTGGCACAGTGCCAAGCAGTGCTGTGTAAGTAAGCAAATGGCTCTAAAAGCTGGTGGTTTAGTTGAAAGCCAAAAAAGTGCTCTCAGCACTGGATTAAAAAGATTGGAAGTCTTGGATGTGGCAACAGCTTTGTATTCACTGCAGGCATCTGAAAAGAGCTAATTATGACTAGCAGAAATGTCTGCCCTCATGAGGATATTCCTGGTGGTTCTGACGAATTCTCTGAAAAGACGTGAAGTTGTTGACTTGTGTCACAGTTGTGGACCACACTCAGTGCACAGAGGGACTTCATCTCATGAACACTAGAGCTAATGGAAGTTATGCAGACCATTGAATGTACTGTCCTGGATTAGACACCAACAGAGGAAAGTAAAACCCTAAGCAACAGATCTGCCCATTGTGTACATTGTCCAAGAACAGGAAAACTTCCCTGGCTCCAGCAAAAGAGATATAACTGAATGGAAAGATAATTCAAAAATGGCATGAAAACATGGCCACAAATAGTAATAAGTATTAATATTGAAATAATTGTCAATATTGATTGACGTGCTTTTATGTAGCACTTCCATCCTGATGTACCGAAGCCTTCTCCAAAAGAGGGCTATGGTCATTATACTATTTTGCAGATGGAGAAACTGAGGGAAAGAGTGGAGCTCAAGGTCACACAGGGCATGAGAGAAGAATGTGTTTTCCTGGATCCCAATATCCTTATGAACATAGTTAGGGACAGAAGCGTCAGTGCACAGAGACAAGATGATGAGTTCCTCATCTGTTCAGTAAGAAGCAATACTTTTATTTATGTTGTTTTCAAGCTTAATATAATGAAACTATTGCTGTGAAGAAATTAGCTGACTAGAGGTGAAGGGTATATCATGAAGTGGATGAGTGACCATAACCAGGTGGATGGAAAAGGCAAAGAAGAGGACAGGAGTGAGGAAGAGAGAACACAAGAATGAGCACAGAAGAAGGCAACAGTAGAAAGACTGTGGGAGCTGATAGGGGGTAGATGGAGATTGGAAACTTGTCAGCGTAATATGCAGATATGCCATTAATAGAAGCAGCCCAAGAGAACTACAGAGGCCTCCCCCAGGATGGGCCAATGAGTAATCATCCCCATCTGGTTGGCATTTGTTGTAATAGTGTAAATGATATTCAAGCCTGGTCATCAACAGCAGAGACAAGTAATACAGACACGACTAAAAGGTAACCTATAAATGAAATCTGGAGTGAATGTGTGCTATAAATATAAACTGAAGAGCCATGGATTTAATTAATGCCTTGCTATATATAACTGGACCTATGGGAGCATACTGTCTGCAGCAAAACCCTCACTGTAACAAGTACTCACTAAGCTTTTGAGGAAACTCCAAGCTACACAGATCTCTACCCATATGATTATTTTTTCTCCTTAGCAAATTCCAGTTCATCCAAATGTTTGTGAAAGGAGAGCTAGAAGAAATGGAAGAACAAAAGATTTACAGCTTCATAGTCCAGATCAGAAAAGAGCAGCAGGAAAATGAATGACAGTTAGCATAATGTCAGAACTGTCATCAAATACTCGTATACAAAGAGACCTCTCTCTCCTACCTCAAAAAAACAAAACAGAACAATGCAGACAGAATTTGATTAGACAAATTTTAACCCAAGATTTACACTTCACATAAGATTCCTATCCATCAGATCCTTTGTTCACATTGACTATGCCTAGTCAAGTCAGATGTAGTTGTAGAAATCCTTTTGGCTGGTGGGAGAAGTAACAAAAATCAAAATGTTTAAATACAGTCATCTGTAATCTCAGTCATTTCAGCTGTTGAGAGACAGAGCCTGCAAGCTTCTCTCATAGTAGCTATTGCAGGAAAAAGTCTACAAGCATTGCTCTGCGTTTGCTTTATTACACATTTTTGGCGCTCTTGTGAACAGTCTAGTGTTCATGTGTGGAACAGAAGAGGATGAAGTTATGCAGAAGAGAAACAATGCCAAATAATATTAGAAGCACGGTTTTCATGCTGTTAACAGTGACTGTCCTGCACTTTTGGAAAACAGAAATTGGGAGTTTGAGCATATGGAGTGTTTGGCAGCATCCGGCACTGGATTCAAATGATTTCTTTTCTCGTAGTTATAAAATGTGGCAAGATAGTCTTTCATGGCAAGCTAAGCCAGATAGGAAAGGCGGATCATCTGCTGAGGCACACTGCTCAGATATCTTACATGACCTACTGTAAAATATGTACTGTCCTCTGGGAATAGCCAAAAACAGCATGGTCCTAACTTTCACCAGTCAAACTCATCCCAAATTGCACTTATTAGAGTTCTTCCCTGCAGTGGATATTTGGAACAAAAATGTTTCCAGCCTTAAAGCCAGAGCTAGCGAGCTAGCGCCAGTGAGTTCTTCATGCAGAAAAGTTCAAAAGCCTGGGGTGTGAGACAGTACACAAGACCATCACATACTGCATGGAGAGACAGAGTATGGGATAGGTAAGACATGAGTTTTGGACAAAACTTTGTGGAAGGTAATCCCATACTAAAAGCAGAGCTCCATCTTCGTAACTTAAAGGCATGTCCATGTAGACTATTCAAACTACAGCATTAATTAATAAACACCCTATTAGTCTGGTAAACTCAACCCCAGATGGCCCCAATGCATGTAGCCTATGCATTTGGCAAGAAGGGAATGCATGCAAGCTTTTCTATCGACTGACCCCACCCAGCAAGTGCAGTTTATAGGTTTTCTTGTGAACTTGTGAGGCCATCGAGTGACTCGAGAACCAAAGAACAAGCAGCATGTCTGAGTCAGCACCAGGATCCTGCAGAGCAAACACAGCTATATCCTTTCCCCCACATAACCCTTGCCCATCCCCAGATATACACACTCTTTTGAAACCTGCCCCCTGCGGTTCCACACTCCTGGATAATCCTAAAAACAACGCATGCCGAATGCTCAAGCCAGAATTTAACCTCCAGCAGCTAAGCACCTTGCCTGTGGTCACTGAATGCCCACAGTAGGTGTGTAAGACAGTGAAAAGCCCAGGGCTCTTGAGTGCTGGGCTCTAGCTCACCAGTAGCACATGTCTGCAGTGGGCTGCAGTTGCACACAGCATGTACTGTATATCTGCCAGATTTGACTTTTTGGCAACAAGTGCAGAAGGGTTTCTTCTGCAGGTCATAGAAGGCAGGAAGATCAGGACAGTGGGGCGCAGTGTTATTACAGCTCTTTCTGTTTGCAGAAAGTTTCTCAGCAGACTCAAGAAGAACTAAATCTTTGTGCTTGTGCTTATGCATAACGTATCTTTGAACTAGGCAAATGGCTGAGGAATTTGAAATGTCTGTTACTCTGCTCCCAGGGAGCAAGAAAACCAATCAAACGTCCATCATTCTGCAACTAGGAGCCTGGATTTTAAAAGTGTGTGTTTAAAAGGACTGGGATTCAATTATGCCTTGAACTGAAGAGCAGATGTAGGAAGCATGCGGGTGCTGTCAGTAATTTCTTGCTGAATGAAATACCAGAGGTAGACTCATGAATCTGTCTGAGGTAAAGAAGATTGCTTTGTTATCACTTAGTTAATGCTTTCCAAGCATGATAAACTATACAATTTGTGCCTACCCAAACTGGTTTTAAGCTAAGATGTCCATGGATTCTAACACTTTCTTGGAAAAGCAGCATTTCTAGGGCAGTGAAATGTATGCCTTTTGGAGGGAACTAGAAAGTGTCCTTAGAATGGGGTCATGCTCCTTTCTTTGCTAGAGCTTTGCTGTGTAGCTGTCTGAGGAGTTTTATTCCAGTCACCAGCTCTGCAGATTGCTCAAGTCACTCACAGCAATTCTCTTCTCCCCAGTTGCATCTATCTATGTTGCTCAATTACAAGCTGGAGCCACAAATAAACATGACAACACTAACATGATAGCAGAAGTCAGTTTTGCTCTCTGTAAAATGGGATAATCTTGTATCTCACAGGCATGGGTTAAAACTAAAGTCACTGCGTTTGCAGTGAGCAGCACGTATATCAAATGGCAATACAAAGTCTTAATAATAATTGTTTACAGACTTCTTTCCTAAATATTTTTCCATGTTGTCCAAAGCCACTAAGTTAAAGTGGCAATGAGATCGGTTTTCAGCCAGCAAATATCCAGTAGTATTTTAAAGCTCTTCCTAAGAAATATAGCTTTGCCCAAAGGTATTAGTGTATATTTATGCCTTCTGCTCCCCAATGGAGAAAAACAGATCTCAGAGATAGGCTGAAAAGATTTTGCTTGCAGGGTCATGAGTGCGTAAGTATTCTCCGGGGAAGGTGGCACTAGTGCAGGGTAATCTAATACAACTCCCTTGGAAATCTAGCTGTAAGTATCAGAGGAAATTCTACCCACATGAAGGGGAATCTCCCATGGTCACACTGTGAACTGGCCAGAAGCAAGTGATCTCAAATGTAGAAACAAAATTGCACGGGCCTGTCAGGTGTCCAGGTTTCCTTTACATGCGTCCACTTTCTCTACCTGAACATACTGCGTGGGCGAACAGACCATCAGGAGCCTTTGCACTCCTCCAAAGTTTCAGGATGTCCAGCAGTTTGGCCATACTTACAGCACAGCAGCTGTGATCTGGGCATTTCTACGCAGCACAGCACACCTGACATGGGACATGATTCATCTCTCCCAGATTTCATATGGAGTCCACACTTCTACAGTACAGAGGACTACATCTGAGGTAGCCTGCCCAGCCTCCCTTTATAGTCTATAGAGAGCAAGAGGCACAGCTGACTTACTTTAGAGAGATTTTAGCATAAAAGGAGTTAGACCATACTAAGGGAGTCTAGCTGGCTTCTTCCCATGTGGATGTCTCCACGCTGCTGACTCCCACCTTGCTGTGGTTTGGGCTTCCTACATACACATTGCTGCCATTCAGCTGCGAAGGATGCCCCTATGCCAGCACAGCCACAGCTGTGTTAGCACAGCGTTGCACCTGAGTCAAGGAGATCCTCTGGGATCCAGCCTGGGTCTGTCTTCATTGCTGGCATAGATGTACCAGGTGGGACCTGCTGAACTCTGAAGAGCTGGCATACTTTCTGCGAGCACTTGATGGGGAACTGACTATTCCTGAACATGAAGCTCCTATTGTAGGTGATAAGGACCAGTAATCTCTTCAGAAAAGAGTCCTATTTACTCTAAAGAAGCCAGAGAGACTTGGAATAGAATCAAATGTACAAGAGAGGACTGCTTTTTCAGCATAGGCTAGGTGGCACTTGTTTGTCTAATGTTTTTATTTCCAATAAATAATTACATAAAGTACTGAGGGATAGTCAAGAAGAAAATATCTTTTATTTTTAGGAAGGGCAGTAGGCTATTTATCTCTAGTTGGCCTAAGCAAACAATCTTCAAAAAGGCCTCAGAACTGGGACTGCCAATTCCAAATACAGCTCACAAAAAAATAAACAAACATGTTTGGTTTGAGTTTGAAAATAACCCCAAGGAGTAGATGGCTGTTGTCTCCATGGCAATGCCACGCACTTCCAGTAGACCAATGTCTTCTATAGACCCACAGATTTTAATACCAGTGGAGGATGTTTAGATTATTTATTCACTCCGGAATAACAATACAAAGTTTCAGGGAATTAGTACTATGTGGAGTCCTAAAGTTGTGTTTGGCTAAAACATATCTCACAGAAAAGCATACAACTTGATTTGAAGCTATCAAGGAATGAAGAATCCATAGCTCCACTCAGCAATTTGTCCAATTGTTTTCATCATCACATTAAAAACTTGTGCTTTATTTATTCACGTGTCTGACTTTGACAAGTACCAATGGCTGATATGGTGTAATTTCTCATTATATCACAGAAGCAATATTTTTCTGTTTTCCTCTCCCTGGGCTCTGAGTCCAAGCTTTGATAATGGTCAAGTAGATTGTCTTCCTTTCTTCAGGGGTTAAGGGAAAAAGGACAGGGGAGACTTTGAGGATCCTGCAGTTCTATTGATCAATCTATATCAAGTGATAAATATTAAGATGCAAATAATTAACAATATGTGTCACAGTTCTCCATAGGTATGTTTCTATTGAGAGATAGCTTCTCACATCAAACCCCATAGTTCTCATTACTAAGACTCTCTTAAGTATATGTATTCTGACAGTATTTTTACCACCTTTACAGCTCATACTGCAGAAAAATGGTAAACTCTGATGCATGAAGGGTCTTCACCTAGGGCTGAACTTATATGTCCAATGATCTTGCTGCACCGTCAAGATAAAATACTATCAGCTGAGCCATGGTAACTATCCATGTATGTTCTTGACCAAAACCAGAGGACAGGTAACGAGACTTGATTTAACTCTCTTTCACTGAGGGCTAAAATAAAATCAGTTCCATTTGCCAAAGGCTAAGACCATGCTCAGGAACAGTTACAATGGCTTGGCTAGGGTACCATAAGTTATCCTACAATCATTTTTCTAGCCTGTAGATATATCAACATGTGTGTTCCTTGCCAGAAACCAAAACAAATGTTCATTTTTGCCTGTTGGAGTCTAAAATCACCCTTCCACACTAAATACAGGTGTTTATGACCAAGGATAGAACTTTCTTTGCATTCTTTTAGGGAGATTTAGGATAGTAGGTAAATTAAGATAACTCTAAGATGATCATAAGCCCATGAGTTTGTAGAATTCAAATGTGACCAGGCTGCACTTGCTTTTACTGCACTGATTTGACCTTTAAAGTGAGAGTCTGCTAGGTAATACCCTAGTGTTTGAGCTTTGCCCCTCTGCCTGAACATCATGCAGCCCACTGAGGATCCTTCTCTGACCTGGAAGGAAGCAAAATTTTTGCCTCCCTAACAACAGAGAGCGTGACACTATTGGGCAGCTACGACTGAATTTCAGATGAGACTAAACTTATCAGTGACTTGGCAGCTGATATGCCATGGCTGCTGCTTTTAATGCTATTCTTCAGCTTCAGTTCCCCAGATGCATCAGTTATCTCTCCTTTTACACTGTTCCTGGAGGCAAGCACCTTCTTTTTGTTCTAGACCAAGCACAATGGGACCTCTGGTCCAACACTGGCAGGCATGAATGTGATGAAAATAACAAAGGCTGAAATCGCTTAATGATGTAGATCGTTTAACCCTGGATCCACATCTCTCCCTGTATCCCAGCATTCAAGAGAAAGCTCTGGAAATAAGAAATAGTACTGGAGATCCAAAGGAGCTTTTGGGCAGAAGAAAGAATCCCTTTGTGCTTTTATATATTCACAGGAAAGTCACAAGTTCCAATACTAGCTAAAGAAACTTCCCGTGTTTTCTAACCATTAGATGACAGAGTTAATGGCTACATTATTGAATAAAGCAGGCTGAAGACCTCTTATGAAATTCCGTCAAGTAGCATTAACACAGCTCAGGTCCATATGCTTAAACTTTTTCCATGTTTGCCCAGAAAAGAGCAGTCCCATACATCCTGCCTTGTGGGAACATTCCCTAGCAAATGCCATGCTCTGAGCTGTGCTTTGGCATTGCTGGGAAGAGCACAATTTTGCAAAGAGCAAAATCATGACAGAAAATGAACCATCATTAAGCTAGTGCCTGAAGCCATGCTTTGCCCTTCTCTAGTTGGCTAATATAGATGTAACCACAGAGAATATCCTGTGCATATTACCAGCGCAGCACTCTTGTTTTGGGAAGAGCAAATCAGCAGATTTGCCTACAGCAAACAAACTTACCATAGCATGGCTGCACCATTGCTGGCAGCAGGGAAGGAATGGGAACCTGATTCTGCCCTCAGTTACTCAGGTGCAGATCAAAAGCAGCTACAGTGAAATCAGGAGAACTACTTGAATATAAGTGGGAGTAGACTCATACCCTGTACATCTGCATTGCTATCCCTCTTCAGTCCCATCTTGCACCCATACCATTAAAAGGGTCTGGAGCAATAGAATAGAACTAGAGGCTCCATAGCGCTTGTAGCACTGCAGCTGGTTCCTGTTTTTAAGAAATATAATAATTAAAGCCAAATGCAAAAAAAAAAAAAAAAAAAAAAAGAGAGAGAGAAAGAAAGAAAAGCACCAAGAGAAGCAAGGGTGTAAAAGATTTTAAAGGGCTCAGCAACATTAGATTGGACTTTTTGGATTGAACTGGAACAAATATTGTCCCTCACGCGAAAGAATAACCCTAGTATCCAATAATTATGAAGACATAATTGCTAATGCAGACTTAGCATTTTGGCCCACTAATTGTCTTCACCATTCAGAAAAGACCAGTGTATGGAAATGTTGCTCACTCAATTACCTACATAATGATTTTTCAGGGAGGGTATTTCCATTTTGTTCCAGACCTATTTGTGGTCTGTGAGCGATTATTTTGTGCTCCCAGAACACTGGCCATTTGAATCCCTCAATTATCTCAACACTCTGACACTTCTTTTTATAAATATAATGTTGGCTCATGCCCTGGAACATCTAACAGATCACTCCATTATCACTAGTAGGGCAAGGAGCAACAAAAATATATCAGACTAATTGAGAATGCCTGAGAAAACTTCTGAACTCCAAGGAAGCAATCTGGATCCAATTTTCCTCTTCATTCCCACTTCACTCATACCATTGATTGTCAATACCTCATTTCTGGTTTAAAGTGATGCAGCCCATGGTTTAAAGCAGTATATTAAAATAATGAGTATCAGTACCTTCCAAGCTGTTGTGATGAACTGGATAGTACGAGGAGGAGATAATGTTTCCAAAAAGCACCCAGGTGACTTAGGAGCATGCATCTCATTTTCAAGAGGGGCTCTGACAGTCAGAATAACAAAGGCACCTCAACTTAAGATAGGGGCTGAGAAGTGTATGTGGTCAGAGCAGGGGGTGTGCTGGCTCCCAGCTGGTGTCAGTAAAGGCCATATAGCCCTGCCCATACAGCTGCCACCAGTGAAGTTGCACTGAGCTGGACCTAATTTGCTACTGGTAGGTTAGTTAACTGCATGAAAGCTCACATGTTGAAATCACGCTTCTGGCTGAAGTGCAGACATACCTCTATCTTAACTTTAAAGGAGATGATATTAATGGCTGATTGAACAATTTACATAGGCACCTTTATAAACACTCATACATTTTCACTGTCTACATTCAGCACTATATGTCAAAAATGATTCTGCTTAGACCTGCAAAACCAAGAAAGCTTTTGGGGCAGACATTAGCGGATCACCTAGGACCACCCACCCATTGAAGGGCATTAGAGAACATAACATGCCTTAGATCTGTATAGGTGGCGAGAAATATTGCCAAGAAAGAAACTGGGAAAAGAATCTGTTTTCAATTTAGAAACTAATTGTCTCCCTTCCACAGTGTGGGGTGTAATCATTCAGCTGAAATCCTTAGTCTGGTGGGAGCCAGTCCTACAGTTCTATGTTAAGACTAAACAACTGAAAGAAATGAGCAGGACAAAGGGATAGCATTTCTGCTGTCCCAATGTGGCTTTGGTATGAAGGCTTTTCCTCTCAGGAGCTATTATCTAAGAAAGCATTTCCAAAGACAACCAGATAAAATATTGTGTGTAAGAATGGTAAAGGCAACTGAATTTTCCATTTATGTTCATCTCAGCTGCCTGGAGCTCTCTGGGATAAGACTGGACTAATGACTCGTTTTTAAGCCTCATTTTTAAAGCTTGTTTTCAGTCGTCATAATTATAAGATGTGTTATTTTCTAAACAAGAAGCTGATCTGGCTGGATAAAAGTCTCTATCCACCCCTGAGAACAGAAGCTACCATACAGATGAATCTCAGAATTGCTGCCTCTTGCTACCCAGCCTCCCCACAACTGTATCTACAGCACCATGCAGACATACTAACTCAAGTCTCCGAAGCAGTGTAGCCATAGTGCTGAGCCGAGGTTAATTAGCTACAGCCACCAGTAGGGCTGGTTAGCAATACTACTCCCAGGCTAGTTTTTGCAGCTGGTGGAAGCATCACTGCACAGTGCTACATTCAGTGCTGTAGCCCTACTGTTCATGTCATAGCTCAGAAGGGACATGAGAAGGAGTGGATAGGCCAGCACAGAATAGAAATCATCCTTTTTTTCAGGGCAACCCAGGAAAATGAGGCAGAACGAGATTCAAAGCAAATCTAATTCTAATTAGATCAGTACAATATAATTAGAAGCCTCATACCTCACACAAATGCAAGATGTATGTAAATGTATGCAAGACCATGCTCTTCTGATACGCTAGAATTTACCACTTTTTGTAAGAGTAAGGGACCTCACGAACCACAAAAGACACAAAGTACTGGAGAGTCAGCCACAAAAAGTATTCCAGGAAAGCCTGGCATGTTTCAGGCTCTGACAATCACCTCAAGGATAGGCTTTCTAAGTGATAGCAAAAAAAAGGGTGGAAAGTAGTTTCTGGAGATCTAAATGATACGCTGTGGCCTTCATATTAGCTCTGCAAACAATATTGCAAAAGTTATGCAAGGGTGAGAGCTTCAGGATCCAAAAATACATAGGTCTGCAGGGATCTAACATCACAAATAATACAGAAACTGCTACACAGAGTGAGCAGGTGTCACCTGAGTGCTCCTGAGATCTCCCTGTGCACATCTCACCAGTGTAATGTATAACAAGGTGGAAAAGTTCCTCAGCGGATAACCAGAAGTTACCCCTAGGAGATAGATCACTAAAGCAATCGTCTTTCATTTTGTTTTTATTCTCCAAACTTTGAAGGATATTTTAATAGCTTTGTTATGTTATTGTTCTAATTAGTATTTGAAAGAAGGTGATTTATTTATTTATTTATTACAATCTTCTGTTTAATTTCAGTAAGCATAGTTATCAAAAATACTAAATGATATGCACCAAGTACATCCATACATTCAAGAACTTACAGAAAAGTTTTACTTTTCATACAGTCTGCCCCTTCTGTTTATTATGTCATATGAAAAATGGCTGGAGAACTGTGGTATCTCTCAGGGACTGATTACTTTCTGGAATGACAACAGGTTTTAGCTGGCCTGACAGACAGACAGACAGACAGTGAAGTGAGGAATATGCCTCTGCTATGACAACATCTCACAGCAGCCAGACGGCTCTCATTCCGAAGGGTATTTATCTTTGTAGATATGTTTCAGTCTTCCCTAGGATCCTCATCCAAAGCTCCTCAAAGCTAATGCAAAGTTTGCTCTTAGTAAACTTTCTATAGTTGTTCTTCTTTTAAGTAAAAACTATTCCTTTCCTATAAATATGCCTTCCTTACTGAAGACAATTATCATTTCTAGTTAACTCATCCTCTCTAGCACAAAGTGCAGTGAGAATTTGCAAGCTCCTCACTGCCGTGCAGGCACCCACTGGAGGGCAAGGGGCAGGAAATGAGGCACATAAAGGAATGCTGACAGCTTAAATAGTGTAAGGAAAAAAAGCAAGCATCAGGGCAGAGAGCGTAAGAACAGACTCAACTTCAGCAGTGTGTGTGTGGTCTACTAGGATGGGGCTGTGTAGTGTTCTTTAGGGAGACCTAACAGTTGTAATTTTTGCTTTCCCCTGCCTCTTAGCCAAACCAAACTCTCAGAATACATATGTATAGGAAATACTTTATTTTTATTTTCTCGTTGCAGGGATGCCAAGAAGGATTTTACCGTACCAGCTCAGGAGAATGCTCTCCTTGCAACTGTAATGGTAACGCAAACAGATGCCTTGATGGATCTGGAATCTGTGTGGTAAGGAATTCCTATCTTCTCTGCTGGTCCCTCACTGAGTGATAGGACTTTTTATTTTTATGATAACATGAACCCTTTCACCTTCTTTCACTCTTGCATGAGGCTTCACATGAAGATAATATTTTCCAGTAAAACCCAAGCAACTGTGGACCATGGTCTGACTCTTCTATTAACACCAATGTTGAATTTCAATATATACAGCAAAAAAAAAAGTCTACCTCACAGGAGCTTTTTGCTGAAGGACAATCATAAGCAGAGCCAAGATCAAAACATTAACAAGATTATCCTAACCAAATTTCATTTTCACTTACCTAAATTACCTCTGCAGATTTAAAATCCTCCTCCACTTTTCACATCCTCCTAGGTAAGCTCAGGAAGTATGGGCTAGATGAGTGGACAGTGAGGTGGATTGAGAACTGGCTGGATGGCCGAGCTCAGAGGGTTGTGGTGAATGGCGCAGAGTCAAGTTGGAGGCCTGTGGCTAGTGGTGTCCCCCAGGGGTCAGTCCTGGGTCCAGTCTTGTTCAATATATTCATCAATGACCTGGAGGAAGGGACAGAGTGCACCCTCAGCAAGTTTGCTGAGGAGAGGCTAACACACCAGAAGACTGTGCTGCCATTCAGAGGGACCTGGACAGGCTGGAGAGGTGGGCGGAGAGGAACCTCATGAAGTTCAACAAAGGCAAGTGCAAGGTCCTGCACCTAGGCAGGAATAATCCCATGCACCAGGACAGGCTGGGGGTTGACCTGCTGGAAAGCAGCTCTGCCGAGAAGGACCTGGGAGTGCTGGTGGACAACAAGTTAAACATGAGCCAGCAGTGTGCCCTTGGGGCCAAGAAGGCCAATGGTCTCCTGGGGTGCATGAGGCAGAGTGTTGCCAGCAGGTCGAGGGAGGTGATCCTGTCCCTCTACTCAGCCCTGGTGAAGCCTCACCTGGAGTCCTGTGTCCAGTTCTGGGCTCCCCAGTCCAAGAGAGACATGGCACTCCTGGAGAGAGTCCAGCGGAGGGCTACCAAGATGATTAGAGGGCTGGAGCACCTCTCCTCTGAAGAAAGACTGCAAGAGCTGGGCCTGTTCAGCCTGGAGAAGAGAAGACTGAGAGGCGATCTGATCAATGTGTATAAGTATCTGAAGGGGGAGTGTCAAGAGGATGAGGCCAGCCTCTTCTCCGTGGTGCCCAGCAACAGGACAAGAGGCAATGGGCAGAAACTGAACCACAGGAAGTTCCATCTGAACCTGAGAAAAAACTTCTTCACCGTGAGGGTGACTGAGCACTGGAACAGGTTGCCCAGAGAGGTAGTGGAGTCTCCTTCGCTGGAGATATTCAAAACCCGTCTGGATGTGATCCTGGGAAATATGCTCTAGGTGACCCTGCTTGAACAGGGAGGTTGAACTATATGATCTCCAGAGGTCCCTTCCAACCTAAACGATTCTGTGATTCTGTGAAAATATGCATGTAGTATTGGTGAAGAGCTGGGGAGAGTTTTTAGTCTATCAAAAATATGGAAAGGGTTTTGTATCCCCTGAAGAAAAATGTATACATCCAAACACATTTAATTCTCTCCTTTATGAACATAGTGCTATATATCATATACACAATTTATGATGGTGAGTGACCTCTGTAAGTGTATATACCTGTGTTATCCATAGTAATTCTGCTGCATGGCAGCCTGCTGCTGTGAAGTAACAACACGAAGAGGTTGAAATAATGCACCAAGGGAAGAGCATGTTGAACACCAAGGTAGTATTACAATTTGCCATATATTTAGTCTCACTCATTATCAGCTAATACAGAAAGCTGTGGGTTAGTATTAGAAGTTGATCACTTGTAGCTCCAAAACAAAATGTAGTGCAGTGAAACTAACCCACTTACTAGTGGGCAATCAGAGCAATAATACACTGAAAAAGGATGGAAGTTAATACTTGCAATGTGTCTGAAACGCATAGAAGAGCTGGGCATTAGTGTATTCTTTACAGGCCTATAAAGCAGGAGTAGAGCCTAGAGCTCCTCGTTCTGCCATGAATTTACTGTGTTACTTTTGACAAGTCATAAACCTTTGCCCTCAGTTTGTCTCTTCATAAAATGGCCTGCTAATTTTCACATACTTTGCATTGTTGCAGCCTATATCAAGTTTGCAGTTATATACATACATACATACTGCCATGTTCCATGAAATATTTCCTATCATTTTTATTCCCATGGGAGGAAGACAGTGCAACTGTTCAACTCAGGGACAATTAGCATGGCTTGGCTGCTGCTGTGTACTTAGGTTTGGCTAGTGTTTGCAGAACACATATTGGCTTACTGTTTTAACATTAAATTTGAAAAAATGGCTCTATGCTACCAAGCATTCCAAGCTATTCTCATTTCACATGCACAAAGCTTTTCTTCATGGAACTATGACAAGAGGAAACTTCTGAAAGAAGACTTAAGAACAAGAGAGAGAGTTTGACAAATGTCTGCTTCTGATGACTCCACCAGAGTTTGTCAACAGTAATAATATATGAGAGAGGAAAGTGATTAAACCTCAATTTGCAAATGTAAGAGAAGACTTGTTTCCTGTCTTCTACAAAAAGAAGGGCTGATGTCAGGAGTTGGGGGGACAAATAAGGTTGCTGAGATCAGCAGAAAGGAATCTGAATGTATATATGTATTTCAGATTCTGACGTTTATCTGGGACACGAGACTGTCTGAACCTATCACTAGTAAAGGGCAAAACTAAGACGTAAAGTCCAGTTTACTTGAGTTCAAATAAGCCCCTGCTCAGGCCATTTACCTCAGAATAAAGATGAACAGAGAAAAGGCTTAAAGGAAAAAAGAGTGAAGGGGAGAGGAGGGTACGAGGAAACAGCAGAATGAAAGGATTTATGAAGGTTTGATGGCATAAAGCAGAACAGAGATACCCATGGAGACTGCAATTCCTAGGCATGTGGAAATCTCCAGGAAAATTAGTGAAATTGGTAAACTGGGAAATTTGCCTGGGAAAGCTTAGGGGAAGAAATGCTTAGAGAAATTAAGAACGACGGAATTTGGATGAGAGCAAGAATAAACATCTTAGATGAAAGAGTGGGAGTAATCTGGGAAGAGGATACTTGAAGGTTAATAATCTGCTTTGCACTAGAATCAGTGGACAAAGCAGCCCTTCACTAAGGACCACTTCTCCTAGAAAGCTTGGAGAAGCACAGCAATGGATATGGCTACAGACACACTGGGGGTTGCTTTTGGGCCCAAGGAGAAGTAGGTACCTGCATGACTGGGAGTTCCTGGGAATAGATAGGACCATATGGTATTAAGATTTCACTGTTTTCTCCCTCCTCAAATTTTTAGGCAAATTATTCCAATAACTCTTGCAGTGCTAAAGCTCACACCTGGTAGTGAGTCATATGACCTTCTGTATTCAGTTAGTGTTCGAAAGGCAGATGAAAAACAAAGAGATTCTGCATGTATTGCTGGGGCCTGTATTATTGCTCTTATCACCCCCTGTTTATATCCATGTAAGCCTGGCATCTCCCTGCTCCTAAAAAGCAAATGTTCTTAAATTTTATCACATATGGACTCGCCACCAAATCCCACGTTACCTTAACCATGAGACACAGATGTTACTAAATGTCCTTAGCAGACTTTTATAAGGACTGATGTTCAGTAAAGTTAGAAGTTTCTATGTTTGCATATGTATTCACACAATGGAATGATTAAAATATGAAAAAATCATTTTTAAAGTTAACTCTGCTAAGAATGATGGAAGACATCATGAAAATGGCTCTGTATTCAGTTGGCGGATAATTAATTTCTGTAGTTGAAATAAATAATAACTAAGATATAAGAACTGAATAAATGAACAAGTGTAGGACAGTATGAAAATGAAAAAGTACACTACTCCAAAAGGGATGAAATATAAGGGTCAGATCCAGTATAATGCTTTAAAACCTTCATATTATGCAAATCCTCCAAATCAATTTGGTGATCGTAGTTCCCACAGCATACAAATTAATGAAATTTTCATTGGCCTCTGCCCTGAATTTGAAATCAAATAAAATTAAACCCATATTAATGATGCCTTAAGGTAAAGTATTCACAGCTTTAATTTCTGCTGACATAAGTGTGGGTTAGCATTCTCTTCTGAAATCTTCTCTCAGCCTTATTTATAGAGTATAAATCAACCCCATGAGTCTCTAAAAGCTTATTGAATGACACAACCAATGAATCAAAACTCTTATTAGGTAACCAGACAGAAGAAATTATTGCACACAGAGCCTTTCTTGCATAGATGTCCACTTAAAACTAGTACAGAGATCAATCACGTGATCTTGTGATTAAAACTAAACAACCACTCAATCCATTTTTAATACAGAAAATCAAAATCACCCAAGTATTAGAAGAAAAGTGAGCAGTCAGCACAGTGTAACTTCAATATATGACATAATACAACACAGATGTCAAATAATGTTTCATTTCAAAGTCATTAGTTGACTGTGTCACACACCTTGGTGATGCGTGGAAGGCTAATAGAGGAAGAAACATCAATTCTTTATATTGATTTTAGGCTTTGGACCTTTTAATGTAACATTCTCAAGCCTAGCTAAGAGAAGAAAAGGAAGGTACTTGTCGTAGGGCCCAGTAGCTTTTGAATTTGGAAAAAAGTGTATGTGTGATGTTAACTGGATTAAATTGTAACAGCAACAAATGGCAGTCTGCAGATGGAGTGATGCGCATTTCTCCTGCATAAAGCCCAAGCAGTCAAGTTTTACTGCCAGTAAGAGACATAGATATGTGGGAATGTTTTGCCTTTTTCACTACTCCCAGATCCTACCCCACCAGCAACGCACAGCTGAGCTGTTTCTTTACAGCGTCTCTGTTGATGGCTCAACATTTGAAAATTCAGATATGAGAGCGGGCTTCAAATGGCTCAACAACTGAACAGAATTTCATGGAGGTCACAACTGTCACCTCTGAAATGAGTGGCATATAGAGCTGAAATAGCTTGTCTAAAGCAATGAATTCTCATACCATATGTGGGTAGCACAATGGCGAGAGCTTTATCTACCATATGAAAACATTTGATTGCATACACTAGGGAAAGAAGGACACCTGAGGTGACTGCAAAGTGCTGTGGCAGTGACTTCAGAAGCACAGTAAAATGGATTGGAAGGATGAAAGAATTAAGAAATTACGAAGCTGGATATCTAGATAAAATTTTTGTTGGATTGAGTTACCAGTGTCCTTTCTGAGGTTACTATTATTAATGGAGGGTAAATATTATTATTCTATGGTTAGATCTTCATAAATGCATGGAACTACATAGAGCAGAAAGAGCCAGTCGGGAGAGAAAACTATAGCAGAAGGTGAAAGGCAGACTTATTGGTGTCTATCTAGGAATCTCAGAGTGAATTTTTATCATCTTAGTCCCAGATATTTGATCAATATGTATATAGGGTGTCCGAAGACTACTTTAAAAAATCAAAACCTTTTTGGGAACAAGAAAGACCAAAGGGTCACAGTGGTGGAGAGGATAAATTTGCTGGAGTCCTTTCCAGCCTTTTATGGAATTTTTAACAGTAGAGCATATTGTCCTGTAAGTGATTTGTTTTTAAGTGTTTGGGTTTACAGCTGAGTAGAAAGGTTGGAATGGATTTGGCAGTTCTGCCCAAGAGGATAATATGTTCCACATGATTGCCAAGACAGGTCTGGAGAATCGCCAGTGGATCTACAACCATCCATCAAGCACAAGCAGAAAGCAGCAGGGAGCTAGCAAAATTCTCCCGCTTATTTGATACTTCTGGCTTCAAGACGAGTCTTGCAGCTTACAACTCATTTCTTTCTACAAAGATGGACTACATTTGTCTACAGTGTGGGTGACTGTGGTGATCTGTGCTTGGAAAGGTAACCAGAGCTATCAGTCTGGTGCTGAAATGCAGCCCTCCTATTCTCCAGAATATTTTGGTACGCGCTAGTTGTCAAGAGTGTTAGCATTAATAGTCTCAATGCCTCAGACGCACCTATTTCCTTCCCTCTTAGTTGTGTTTTACCTTAGTCTTTGCTGTCATGCTTTTCTACTAAGAACTCATACTAGTGACCCCCAACAAGAGACCACTTCCTTTCCTTTCCCCATGTAGCCTGTAGAAGAGATAATGTAGGAAGTCAGGCATGACTGCAAGGGGTGCATTGCACCCCTGCCTGCTCTCTGCAGCACTTCCTGCGCTGTGCTTAGACAAGTCACAAGACAGGAGAGTACAGGGCCAGGTGTTTTATTGGCAATACTGATCAGCTTTCATGTCATTCGTTAATGCAAGTCCTACGAACCAAAACTTTGACATTCAGAGGTAGGTTGACCCAGCCTGGGTCAGGAGCTGAGTTTTTTTGCTGTTCTCATTATTTTAGGTTGTCAGTTTGCTTTACTTTAGTAAAAGCTGCACAATATTTAATGATCTCTGTAGAGCCTCATCTCCTTTTTCCATAAGAACTTCTAAAAGCTAACACTGCACCTCAGTCTCAGTGGCTGGAGAGAGAAGGCTTGAAACTATCAGCCTTAAAGATGGAAAAAAAAAAAATGTAAATCTCATGGCTTTCAAGTAATTCTGCTGAAGTATTTATTTTACTGCTATTATTTTGGAACAGCCATGAATTCAGGCATTCCAGGGTGGGCAATACTGACCAGTTCTGTAACCTCAGACAGGAAAGCATTTCATAAATTTGGGGAGGTCTGAATTTACATTCAGATTTTTTGCCTCAATCTCATCTATGTTGGCTCAGTAATAAATACAGACAGACTGCACAGAAATGCAAACCCTTTGCGTCACTCCAACTATATAATTTATTTGTTCACATGCCATTTTTCTGCATTAACAATTGCTACAAGACTGCCTCTCAGCAAACAAAAGAAATAAGGGAGGAAAAAAAAACCCCACAATTCCTGCTTTATGGTAACAAAGACTGTTTTCAACTGCAAAGTAATGACCAGAATTCCTAACAGTTGCTTAAGGACACTTCCAGATTTCACAGATAATATTTCAGATCACACAATTTTGTTTGTTTTTTGTTAACTTTATTAACTTCACTAAAAGCACAGCCGAGTATTAACTTTTGTGCTCCAGAAAGTCTCCATGCCATCCTGTGTTAGGTGTGTAACGCAGGTGCTCCACATCACTCTGAGGAAGGTCCTGTCTTTCTCCTTTGACCCTAGAGAGTACACAGAAAACTGGCCAGCTATCCTAGGTTCCTAGGAGGAGGTTCAGCCCACCTAGCCTGCACTTAAGTGTTATCCATCTGATGAAATAATCCCCCTAAAGTAAGTGCCTATTCACTGCATTTAGTGAAGCTGGTGCCTTTGCAGGCCATGAGAAAGAGCTCTTCTCACTTACATTTAGGTACCTAAGGAAGGTGGGCAGATTCCCACCCCTTTGACTTTTAGTAGTTTTTAGAGAAAAATATGTTTGTCTTTTGCTGGGAAACTTGTCCTAGTACCATTGCCTGAGAAGAATTAACAAACTTTTCATTATTATTTGTGCACAAGCATATTTACAGACCAGAGCTGCATCACACAAAGTGCTCTGCAGTCTCAGAACAGTGGCTCCAGCTTTATTTTCCAAGTAAATGAGTGCAGCTCAGTTCTCCTGACCATTGCCACAAAACCTCCCATAGCACCTTTTCATCTGCATATGTGTAAAGTATAGATGGTTACAGTAAGGGACATGTAGACCCTGACTGATGATACTGTATTAGATCAGAGTAGTTTGACCAGCTAAGGCATTTTCTAACACAGGAAAATGCGCCCCAGACACTCTGTCATCTGACAAGCTGCTGCTGATGTAATGGTGGATGAATGATTATATGCTGTATCCTCATTTAGAAGCTTTTAGAAACCAGGCTGCTATTACACTTGATTACTCTCCCTGGAGCTGAAGTGTCCATGAAGGAGGGACACTTCTGCCTTGACTTTTGTTCAGTGAAAATATAGGTTGTATTAACATGGGCATATGGAAAGAATTTAGCCTAGAATTTTAACTTACTGTAATTTAAAACATTGTTTACAAAAAGCAGTGTGTTATAAAGCCTAGTTGCAGTAGTTTTAACTGCATGGCTGTTGAGTATCTGTCTTTTATGAACTGTACTATGTCTCGCTTTGTTGTCTGCAAAGCCAGGCAGCAATTTTCTGCTAGCTGCAGCGCTTGATGTCCGAAGAGATATATCACTGATAACTTTGGGGGATTTTTACTTCAGTGTTCCTTGTTTTTCAAGGAAAACAAAATATAACAACACTAAAAATTGTCTACTGCCTTTCTGCATTTGAAAAAGTAGACACAGGTATCAATAAACGTTTCAACAGTTTTGTGAATACATTTGAATGAACTACTGAGACAGGAAAGGCTGTGAACAATCATACACAGTCAGACTTATGACATCAACTGTAAACGATGGCTTTCATTCTAAAATGTGTATGAACACTGGGACCCAGAGTATCCCTTTTCTTGTAACTCTTACAGCAGGGCACTTCTTTAAGATCCAACTTCACAAAAATGCTGAAAATTGAATTCCTTTTTTTTTTTATTTCTCATGATTATTTCCCTGTCAAAACTCACCAGTTCAGAAACAAAACATTTTCCTCAAACTACCAAACCAGTGCCACTTGGATCGCAGAATTACTTAAGAGCTGCAGTGTCTTCCCTGCCTTCAGAGCTGTCTCATAGGCTTATCATAGTCAAAGTTTTGTTGGAGATGCAAGCCAATGTAACGTAAAATAGAAGGACACTTTTCTTTTTTGCCATTACTATAAAAATATGATTATAAATACCCGCAGTAGTTCTGATTCGTTATATAAGATAAAACCACTTTTACATAATCACTAACCAGAGAAAAACTACAAAAGTGCCTCAGGCACTTGGCTAATGGGGGCTTTGGGGTAAAAGGGCCATTTAGCACTGCCCTTTAGTTTAGAAGATGAAAAATACTATGGATAAAAAGAGCAACATCAGCTCCCCTGCTACCCTGCTGTGTTCCTCACAATAGGAATCTTAGCTTTGGAAACCGGTAATGGATTTATTCTGATAACATCCATTTGAGGAACTGAGGATAAGAGAGGTGAGGTGAATTGCCTGGAGCCAAAAGGACGTGTATGACAAAGTCTACAGCTGAATGTAGACCACCTGAGGCCTACTCATGCTTTAGATATAAGATCGTCCTTTCTCTTTGAGCTCTCACTGCCAATGCTCTTATATTTCTTCTGCAGTACATTAAAATCACATTTTCATTGAATAACGACAAATGCAACCTATTTTTAAAACAGTATGAGCCTTCCACTGCCTTGTGCTTCACACTGTGTGCCCCAGTAGCAGTGCTGTTTGTGTACTCTTGCAAGAGAAGAGTTCAACGTTCGGACATCTCCCCAGCTGCTGCCTATAACTCAGCCCTCATTTACACTTCTGAGTTTCTCTGGTCTTCCTCCTCCTGCTCCTAGTCAAGTTTTGTGTCTTCTTTCATTGTAGGGCCTTTTAGTTAAAAGAACCTTCTGTTTTCTGCATACTAAGTACTCTCTTCTCTATGACAAACCTTACTATGAAAAAACTTCCTAGGAAAGTTTAACTCTGCAACTATTGGAATCAAATCTGTTTAAAGTTTCATGGAGATAAAGATTGTCTGTTTTTCTTTTCCTTGTCATTTTACCTGCTGTAGAGTTCTCTGATCTCACAGCTTTGTAGAAATAAATAATTGTTGTGCAGTAGGATACTGTTCGGTATGGTTATAAAACACACAGCAACACAAAGTCTCCTATAATCAAAAAGAGTCTGAACTAAATGGATCAGTCCTAATGGGAAGCTGTAACGGGGTTCAAATGAGGAAGACAGTTTAAAAGATAACCAGATACAAAACTGGAAGGAACGGCTGATACACCAAATGGTTGTGCTGCCATTCAGAGGAACCCCGACAAGAGGGAGAGATGGGCAGGGAGGAACCTCATGAAGTACAACCAAGGGAAGTACAAAGTCTTGCAGCAGGGGAGGAATAACACCATGTACCAGTTCAGGCTGGCAGCTGGCAGCTGACCAACTGGAGAGCAGCTTTGCAGAAAAGGATCTCGGAGTCCTGGGGGACAGCAGGTTGGACATGAGCCTCCAATGCGCTTTTGTGACAAAGAAAGCCAACAGCCTCCTGAGCTGCATTAGGAAGAGGTCAAGGGAGATGATTCTTCCTCTCTGTTCAGCCCTGGTGAGGCCACATCTGGACTGTTGGTCCTGTGCTGGGCTTGCCAGGACGATAAAGACATGGACTTGCTGGATTCAGACCAGCAGGTGGCCACAAAGATGATTAAGGGCCTGGAGCATCTCTCCTATGAGCAGAGGCTGAGCGAGCTGAGACTGTTTATCCCAAAGAGACGGCTCAGGGGAGATCTTATCAACGCATATAAATACCTGACGGGACAGTGTCAAGAGGGTGGGGCCAGGCACTTCTCAGTGATGCCCTGTGACAGGACAAGAAGCAATGGGCACAAACTGGATCACCTAGGCTTTGGCGCGCAGACTAGTTTTGTTCAGTATTCACCAGTGCCTTACAAACAGGGACCAGAAAGGCTAGGGCTGTTCAGCTGAGAGACAGAAAGGCTGACAGAGGTGTGTGGCTGGGGTGTATAAAATCAAAAATGTGGTAAATAAACTGAATGCAGAAGAGTTGTTCACCCAAATCCTGCAATGCAAGAACTGAGGAGCACTCAGTGAAACTAGGTGAAGACATGAAATTCTACTTGAACACAAGAAAAAACTTCTTCGCTGTGAGGGTAACTAAGCACTGGAACAGGTTGCCCAGAGAGGTTATGGAGTCTCCATCATTGTAGATATTCAGAACCCTACTGGACATGGTCCTGTGCAACCTGCTGTAGCTGATGCTGCTTGAGCAGGGCGTTTGAACCAGACAATCTCCAGAGCTGCCTGCCATCCACAGCCATTCTGTGATTCTGTGTGCTTTCTTAAGGGTGAATGCCCTTTATTAAAATGAGGCTTTTTGATGGAGATTGATGGTATTGGGTCACAGATTTATGTAAACCACCCATTAGTGTTGCCAGGACAAAATTCTGCCAATAAATCAAGGTTATGATATCCGGATACAAAACTCATTTAGCAATGCCTGTGCAAGTGAAATCCTACTAATTTGTCTTCCTCATTCTTATTCCTCTTTCTTCACACTCTTTTCTTCAGAAAGCACACCATGACTGGAAGATAAAGTCAGCTACCAACCTGTAGGGTTTGGCTTAGTTGAAAAATTGATAAGCTAAGCTCACCTACCCCCAATCTGGTGCTACTGAAAGAAGAGCTCCATTTGCTCTGACCACAGTCAAACTTGCTGCTGGCAGTCACTGCAGAAGCTCCTTCTTGACGTACTGCTAATGCACCTGAAATCCGACACACAACTTCCCTGTTATTCCAGAGACTGCCATCTGCTAACAGCGTAGTGATTTCTGTGATGTGATTAAATGACTACTAGAGAATATGCTGGGGCACCAAGGTCATTTCCTAGTACTTGTGCCAACTCTGAACATAGGAACACAAGAAGTGCCCTGCATGGCCTGACGAAAAATCTCTGTGGCCAAATATTCAGTCTCCAGTTGTGGCAACAGGACATGCTATTTGGGGACAGCACCTGAGCCTGTACAGCTCTTCGAAGTCTATTTGCTTCACACTCCGTCAGCAACCACAGTTGTTGTATTAGGGAATGTCAGAGGGTACATACCTGCTGAGGCCTTTTAGCAACCACTTATGGACCCATTGGCCATGAATTTCTCTTGGAAATCCCTTTCTGAACATGCAAATAACTGTCATCTCTCAGCCTCCTGTCAACAAGTTGCAGAAGTTCCCTACCTTCTGTGTAAAGAGGTATCTTTTAAAGTCACTTTAAACCAGTCTCCTCCTAGTTTCACTGAGTGCTCCTCAGTTCTTGCATTGCAGGATTTGAGTGAACAACTGTTCTGCATTCAGTTTATTTACCACATTTTTGATTTTATACACCCCAGCCACACACCTCTGTCAGCCTTCCTGTCTCTCAGCTGAACAGCCCTAGCCTTTCTGGTCCCTGTTTGTAAGGCACCGGTGAATACTGAACAAAACCAGTCTCCACGCCAAAGCCTAGGTGATCCACTAGTGACTCCTCCCCATTCTGAAAAGTGACCATTACATCCTACCCTTTGCTGCTTAGCCTTTATCAGCTTTCAGTTCATAAAAGAGGCTTTCTTTCAGTTCTCTGACAACTTAACTGGCTTTTTTTGAAAATCTATGTATGTATGTTATGTTCACTGAATCCCCGTTTATACTTAATTATTTGCACCCTCATACAGCAGGTTAGTGAAGTAGAAGTCCCTGATTCAGATGATGCTTACTCATGTACTCAGAGTTCTTGTTCTTTATTACAGACCTTGTCATCCTACCAGGATGGAAATCAGATTCATGAGCCCATAGCACCCATGATCCCCTGTATGTAGGTCTGAAGAGGAAAAAAATTGAGTATGTACTGCAAATATGCACCACACAGAATAGTTCACATATTTCTGCCATGGAGATGACTCCTTGCTGCCTCAAGTCTTGCATTTATTTGCATCTGTACTGTATTAGTACTAAGTGGTGTAATTGGAGAGTTCCGATTCAGGGACACTGCAAAAGTCATTGCAGAGCTGCAAGAAGGAAAAGCACTTCTACATCCTTCCTTACTCTTTGATAAGTAACTCGTCAAGGCAGCTAGAATTTGGGGCTTTGTGTCTTCCTGATGATAACTTCTGGGTATTTTGCTGAGATAGAAACAGAGGCTGTAGTCTTTTTGTCACTGCTCATGCACGCCACAGCAGTCTCCCACAGCCTTAGCATGTACATAGGGGAAAGACCATGTAACCTGCTGCATCTCAGTGTGTCCACTTCTAAAATGAATGATGTAACAACACTTACTTCAGCTTGTGGGACTTCTGAATTCAATGTAGAATTGTTTACAATGAAACATGACATTGTTTGCTGATAGAAAATATTATGTGAGAGGCACAATTTTGTACCCAGCATCATGAAATATTTCGGAACAAATATTCAGTATAAATTATCATAGCTTGACTGATTTCCATGGAACCTTGACAATATCAAGTAGTGGCCGATTTGCCTCAGCATGAGTAAGCGTATTTCCTCATAAACAGTGGAGATGAAATTCGTTTATTAAGTGAGGTTTTGTGCAGTTGCTCTGTATTTCATGGAAAAACTGCTGGAAATGCAGTTTTGCATGAGAAAGATATATCAGGCTCCTGCTCCTTGCATCTATTAAACAGACCTCCTGTGAGGCTGGGAACAAGGTATTGTGATAAAGCATCCCTTAACGCTGTAACACATTTCATCTCAGGAGAAAAACATCAGAGCCACTGTTCACCTGCAGATTCCTTTCTGTTCATTTCCAATCATCAAGTCAGCAGCCTCATGGAAACCTGTATCTAGACTCAAATCTGCTGACAGTATTTACCAGCAGCTATTTTGCATTGTATTTTGGTTCCAGTCAAAGGGATCACACTCACTAGCACATGCAACTCAAAGCAGAGCTGACCGCTACACCTGAATGCTCATGACAACTCTAACAACAGGCAGTGTTGCTTGTGCTCCTGCACCCAGCACGCTCATATGTCTGTTTTGTCCTGTACTGCACCTTGCCAATACTTGCTGGCCTTCCAACGTAATCATTCAAAGCATTTTTACTTGTAGCAGTGCTGCTTACAAACAGGTTTGGCTTCATCTGTCAATGCCTCAAAGGGTTGGGATCTGGCACCAGCCCTTATTCTGCTTGGCTAAGTCTTCAACCAAATGATTTCTGCTCTAAATTAAGTAGCGCCTTCATTTAATGATCTTCACTCTCTCTTTTAACTGAAGGACTGCCAGAGAAACACAACAGGACAGCACTGCGAGCACTGTCCAGATGGCTTCATTGGAGACGTCGTCAGAGGACCGCCCACGTTCTGCCAGCCTTGCCCTTGCCCTCTGCCAGTAGTTGCCAAGTATGTAAAAAGTCTTTGCTTTTCTTTGATTTGTCTTGATTTTGGTACTTTATCAGGTGGGGTCATCATCCCCTGGTCCTGGATGCAGGAGGCAAGGGCTGCTGTCCTTTCCAGCAAAGAAAACCAAGAGCACTGCCAGCTCTTAACCACCAGGAAACAGCATTTCATTTAGAAAGTGTAAAATATCTTTAAGCACTCGTATCAACTCTTACCAAGAGGGAGGAGGAAATATTTGAACAGCTTCACATTCTCCTTCTTCCACATGGGAGAGATTGTTCAGCTGTCTAGTTATTTTAAAGAATCCCCAAAGGATAGATTCACTCACAAAGCATCATCATGGAGGTATGTGGTTGAGACAGACGGAAAGATGGATCAGTGGCCTCAGGAGAGTAAAACCAGTCAGGAAAAAGCATTGCCTGACAGACTCCTGAGCAACCACTGGCTGGATCTGGTTAATACAAGCACAGTTAAAAGGAAAGGGCCAGAGGACACTGTGACAGGTACAATGCCACTCCAGCTTATGCACAGCTACCTTTGGGTAAGAAATTCTGAAGCCTGTCAGAAAGCAGAGACCGAGCCAAAGAACTCCAGCTGTTATCCACTTTATGCCTCCAGAGGAAACAAAGAACTACAAACAGTGACTATTAGAAACTTTTAGTGGTACATCAGTAATGCAGCTGAAAGAAATAATCAGCCTGCTCTTACTTGAGGTCCAAACTCCATTAGAGCAGCATCTACGCAAATCCCACTACAATGCACAGAGGAAATACTAGTAAATACTTCCTGATGGGTTTAGGCTATTTTTCAGTGAGCTGTCTACTTCCCTTATGTTGTTTCCCATTCTAATTTCAGCTGGTCTTCTCAAAAGGGAATTTTTCTCCCTTGTGTTCAGGAATAATTATATTTGTTTATGGTTGCTATAGGGTTACTCACACAGCTTTAAGGTGGGGCGATCCGCATTTTGCTCAGCTGCTCAGTGGCACAGGCCCAAAATGGCAACTGAGCAAAATCCCTCCTGCCGGACACCCGCAGATCACTTCTTGGCTTTTGCAGCAAGCTGCAGACACGTGAGGAAGGCTGTAGGGTGGAGAACAGCTATTATTGAAAAACTACAGCTTTGACGGGATTAGAGAGAAAAATCCTCAAGAGAGAGGGGGAAAACCTTGTTTTATTTTTATTTCAAGGGCTTAGGAGTGAGTGAGCTCACAGACAAAGCATACTGCTTCCTTCATTTTCAGTAGTGGAAGTAATGCCAGAAATGTATAGCAGAAATAAAACAATCAGAAAAACTTCTTTCCTGTGAGGGTGACTGAGCACTGGAACAGGTCGCCCAGAGAGGCTGTGGAGTCTCCTTCCCTGGAGATATTCAAAATCTGCCTAGATGCGATCCTGTGCAATGCGCTCTAGATGATCCTGCTTGAGCAGGGGGGTTGGACTAGATGATCTCCAGAGGTCCCTTCCAACCTTGGCCGTTCTGTGATTCTGTGAAGCGGCACCTTTGCTCAGCAAAAGAGAGTGGATTTTTTTTTTTTCAACTTGTTGGGCACAGAGCAGCCACTTTGACTTGTAAGAAGCAGTCCTCTCAAAAACCAGGGCTGCAAACGAATGCAGCAGCACTGCACAAGACCCACTCTAGATCACGTGTGGCAAGCTGAGCAAACATCTGCACTGCCCTTCCTACAGTGCAATTTGGCTGAGGTGGCCGTGGCTGTATTCATCCCGCCCCATGCCCAATCCTACAAGCTATCTGGCTTTGTGGTAGTGTTCCCTAAAAACAGGGAACCAACCAGCCCGCCAGCCCAACAGCACTCAGTGCTGACATTATGGGATGTGTAGGCACCAAAGCTATAGGCAGTACTATGGGGAATTAGAGAAGCCTAAGGAGCATTCCCTGCTTTAGCCCAAGCTTCTTAGCCCATGCTGCTAGGGATATACTCCTCTCCTATTTAGACCACTAGAGATAAAGAAGTCCTAAACCCAAAAGGACAGCAGTGTGGGATCAAGAAGGGAGAACAAACCTAGCAAGGAGCCTGTATGCAGATGCTTACATGTTAGGAGCAATGTGTCACCTCTTTAAAATCATTTCATGCAAAGATACAGTTCAATTTTACAGGCTTTTCCCTTATATTCAAGTCCTGAAGGCAATATTTAAAGGAATATCTTATCCCAGTTGCCTTATATCCCTATATAAATTATATGCAGAAATTGTCTGTACAGCTTCTTGTATGAGAGAGACCTGACCACACAATCGCCTTCAGCTGGGGCTGAAACACAAGCACATAATAATGATTGAGCAACACTGAGCTTTGCATAATTAAATTCGAAGAAAAAACATCCATTTTTTTTTTTAATTGGGCCTCCATTATTCTTAGTTAATTTCTACTAAGGCAAAACAGTAACTCTATCAGAAAGCAGAAAAACATTAAATGCCTTAAATACAGAGCATGCAAAGCATGCTGTTTTGCAGTCTGCGTTAAATTGGAAATAGCTAGTGAATTCATAACAGTTCGACAAACTGACCAAATCTGAAAACTGACAGACTCATCAGATGATACATATTTGTTCTGGGATTCATCTGTGTGCCTCCAGATTTTTTTCTGGCCAAACTATCTTCATATCCGCTATCCTGGGAACTTTTGGAATAATCCACATGAAGCATAATGTCACCTCTTTAGAATAAAAAAAGGGATTGCTTCAGATTCCAGCAGATGTTACTTCTTTTTAAACCTGAGGGAATTTTAGGATTTTTTTTCTCTAAAAAACACAAGACATATAAAAACTCAGGAAGGCTTCAGTCTTATTTCATAACTTAAATCCACAATGTGGTTTGTTCAACTACGTGAAGGAATTAGCCTCAATAAAAGAAGAGGAAGGCTGCCAAACTGTTACGAATTTCTAGATGTGTTCTCATAAAAACTTTTACTGAAGTTAATTTGTGAATTGTTTGAGAAGAAGCTCATTCTATGTTCTTTCTGGCTGTATGAAATGTTTTGAGACAACACAGACATCTATTTATTTGACCCTGGTTGTCCCACCAGCTGAGAAATGTTGGTGGGAACTGAAGCTTTCCAGGAGTTGTCACCTTTTAATGCTGCTCATTCCTGGAACAGTGCATGGATCATGCTCTTTCCCATCGTTCTGAGCATTTTGAACTTCTGCACAAAAGGGATGCAATCTGGCCACAGCTGCCCAGCACAACTTGGTATAATACTATAACAGGAGATGTGCAAGAGGAAAAAAGACATGTAGTGACTTTTGCTCTGCCAGCTCTCAAGGGACATGCAGTCCTTCAAGAACCATAGTTGATACCAATCAGCATAAGGTTAGCAGTGGGACAAAGGACCTACATTTTAAGATCCATGGGCCTGCAGCTGGCAACTGCTGCCACTCAGCATTTTGACTGCATTCCAGTATATATCAGAATGTAACTGAAAACATCTTTAAGACTTTATGCTCTTTTACTGCAAAGGTATTTAAGTCATGTAGACCTCTGTATGTGAAGCGTATAGAATTTTGCACTACCCAAATCAAGCTGCTGCTGTTCTTGTATTTTGTTATACAGTGCTTAAAATCTGAAAACATAAGAAAGCAAAGGAATCCCTGTTTTACAATCACTCCAGTGAAAATTACACCACCAAGTGCTACTGCCGTCAGTATCACTAAGCGGCATGTTGGTCTCAGAACAGGCCCTTCCGGCTTACTCACTGAGATGGTAGAGACTTCAGTTACGGTAAATGAGGATGGCATCACTGAGTTCAGTTTACACCACTCCATACCTCTGAACGAGGTATGAGGAAAACTGGGAGTCGTAGAGGAAACTGCTGTGTCCATTCCAGAATCTGAATTCTGGAAGTGCTCAATGCAATGTGTTTCACAGGCAATATTTTGTCCCTTAGACTAAAAGACAGGAAGCAATTATGTTCACATGCCATAAACATTTATCCTAAGTTCCTTATCTAAAATATATGTATGAAAACCTGCAAGTGTGTCTGATCTACACTGCAAGATAGGAATCTGCACGTATCTGGGGCTTATATACCTCCATAATGCAACATGGTTCTTTCTACACTAATTAAAAAGACAGGACACTGGGTATAAAGTGGATAACAGAGCTTAGGAACCTAGTGACACCAGTGAAAGAACATTCAGTAACAATTAACCAAGAGCCAGAGCCGACACTGACAGCAAATGTCCTTAATATAGTGAACAAATACTCCCAAGTGTTTGCTATTGCTCATTATTCTACCTATTCCAATAAAATTCCAGCTTTGCAGTGTCCTGTTACAGAAAAGGTGGAAGTCTACGCTGTGTCTGTAAGGAAAACTACGCAGGACCCAACTGTGAAAGGTAAGAAACTAAACGGATGACTTGCCGGTCAACAATACTGAAGTTCAGAAGCCTTCAAGGGAGCTTTCCCATATTGGGGAGAAATCTTGTGCATGTGTATTCATTAGGTTGAATCATGACTGTTTAAGGATCTCACTCAGTTCCTACAAAACAGCAGCAAGAAAGTGCTGTAGAGACATGGCTGTGCAAGACAGACATTTACATCTGATTTATTTTGGTCCAATTCCTGCATTTCTTGTACCTTTGTGTATTTATCTTCCTAAAATGAATACAATTTACAAATTGAAATATAAAATACAAATCGGAAACAGCTGCTGAAGTGAAAAATCACCACCACATAGATGCCTCTTGCAATTCCCCAACCTAAAAACATGACAGGGTTCAACCAATTAAATGTTTCAGAAGCAAGGGAGAAAAATGAATTATGTGATCAAATTCTTAATGATCAGATACAGCTTCACAGATATACTTCACAAACGTAATAATTCAGTCAAGTCAACAAAGCAACTGTGGGTCAGTTTTGCTTTTCAATTTACTGTGATATCCATAAGCAATCTCCACCAAAAATGTTCTAAATTACAAAGTACACAAATAAATGAAGCTATGTAGTATAGATTTAGCTTACTATCCTATCTTGTAAAGGGCCATCTTACCCTCTGTGAATACACATGAAAGACATTTCAGTGAATACCAGAGGCCTGATTCTAACTCAGAATTTCTCCTTGGGCAGTGATTAAGTTTAAACATCCCTAACACAGACTGAGCGGTACAGGACTGCTCAGTCAGCTGGCTTCCTCAGCACCCATTTTAGAAGAACTCAGTCTATTAAATAACTCAGTTCACTATCAATGGGCAAGTCTTGAATTCAGTTGATACTTAAATACCAGAGAAAGGAGAAAAGTGATGCTCAAGATGCAAAAGAGAAATCATGTGAAAAAGGTAGGTCAAAAAACAGTGTCAAGGCTTTTGCCCTTATAATGGCTCAAAACATCAGCATATTACCTCTGTGTTACTAATATGGTGACAGCAATAGTGAAAGCCCTCTACACAGCAGGCACAAACATGAAAAAAAGAGCTTATTTCCAGTCCTTTGGCTATATCCTTTCATTCTTCTGAAATGTCAAATATATACACAGAGAAAAACGCAGACAACTAAAAGGTCAGTGAAGTTCCTTAATGGTTATTAAAATGTCATCCTAGACTACAAGCAAATCAAATCCTACGACGTGAGTGGCAAATTATAATAGTAGGAGAGAATCATACAGCTTTGTCTTCTAATAGCCACTAACCAGCCTTACCCAGTGCATCTGTCTCAAAGAAGGTAAAGCTGAGCAGATGGATTAGAAAAAGCCACAGAAAGAAAGCGGCTTGCCTGGGTCACTGGTTAAGTCCTTGACTAACTTAGGTGGTGAGCAGTAACAAGTAAGACTTTCTTTCTGGTAGGCTCCTGGTCCTACTCGCATTTGTGTCAGAAATGATGAAAAGAGTTTTGAAGACAAATGATATATGCGTTGCTGGTCCCTCTCCACTTGTTAAAGAGCAAGTCTATGCCTTACATATGCTCCTGCTGGGCACCTCCACCATTCGTTGTGAGTACTGGCAGCCACTGCGCTGTCAAATACAGCGACAGGAGCACTGTGTTGCCTGGCCTCCCCTCCATCAGCAATCCCGAATGCTAGCAAGAATGGATATTGCCCCCATCCTTCCTGCAACCCAAATAGCAGCTTGTGTCTCCAGAGGCGGTCATTACTATGTCCTGCTTAATTTCATTTGCCTGAAGGCAACCTAGTTAAAGGAGAGGAAGGCCATGTCCTGCCCATCAACCTCTGTGGTCTGACCCCCCCCCATCCCCTCTCTACCAGCTCTCTGAGGCCATCAGGAACTGGTGCCACGGAGCAGTGGGCTGCGGGCACCCCACCATGGGCAGCACATGGGACCTCTCAGCAGGCCAGGAGGCAATCGGCTCCATATCCTCTGGCATTTAAGTAGGAAGTTTTCTTGTGCTGCTCTGGGGGCTTGGCACAAATCTATCCAGTTTCTTTTACATTTGCTAGCAAATAAAGTTCTAAAATCATGGAGGCCTTCGCTAGGAATTAGGAAAACCATCCTCCCAATTCAAAACGTAGGAATGAATCATTTTGTTCCTTGACTCCAACAATAAGGCATTAAGGTGGTAACAGATGAAAGCCAGGTTTTATTAACACCCAAAGGTTAAAAAAGATAACTGAAAAAATGATACTTTATCATCCACAGTGAACGCAGGAAAAGAGGTCTTTTGGCATTGCCAGTGAAGGGGAAGTTAACTCACCAATAATTACAGGAAGCAAACATGGCTGTGAAACGAAGCAAAGATAACTTAGCAGCTTTATTATTTCCACAATGTTGAAAAATCATGTGGGAGAGGAAATGTTCTTTGTTAGCAACAAAGAGCCATTTATTGATACAAAGGAGGAAAAAGCATTTACCACGGGCCTCTACTTTTTTGGACCATAAAGCACAGAGATGGCCTGGTACGCTTCCGTCCAGCTGTCTTCGCTCTTCTCACTCAGCGTCAACTATTCAAAAGAGGCCAAGCATAGTCCTAACCTATGAGATGTACTCAGTAGAAAAGGAAAAGTGAAGATGACATATTTATTTTCTGCCGTAAAAGTTTCTATTTGTTTTAGACAGCTACTCCAGATGATGAGATATGGCTAATGAAAGTGATTCAGATGATCATACAAAACAGCACTTACTTCCAGACCCAGAAATATATCTGGAGGATGTGAGCGCTGTCCACTACTCTTCTGGCAAGTGAAGAGAATGGTATCTTTCAGAAAAGAAAAAAGAATTACCTTGTTCTTATGAGAGAGCATATACTATGGGCATGATGGGAATAGTATACAGTCTTTGGCAGACAGTGATTGAAAGCTACACCTGATTAGAGGTAAGCAAAACGCAGTTATCACCTCCGCACTGTTCAGTGGCTTGTGTGATATAAACTGGTGGCCACAGAAGATGCACAATCATTTGGAAAATGTCTAGCTACAGAAAATTTTTAAAAAAAGAATGAAAGATTTTGAAAGTTCAAAATAACCAAATGGTTAGACAGATCTTTTTTTAAAATCACGGAGGGTTTTTTTTCTTTTTCAAACTTCATAACGGTACTGAAATTTTGACATTTGGAAAAATATAACTATCTTGTATAGGCTCTAGAATATTAGAAAATTATAGGAAGCCTTTTGGAGCATTTCCATCAGTGCCTGCTCTAACTCCCATGTAAATGACTCCACCAGAATGAGTTAAATCACATTCTTTATGCTCACTATTTTATTTGCATTTCTTCAAAGGATGCACAGAACTCCAGATCATACTTTTATTCTTTACATCTAGGTCACCCAAATGATAAGATCGGCACCAAAGATTCAGACAGTGCTGCAAAGAGACAACTATAGTCTTTGCCATTGGCAAAGGCAATAACTGAGGCAGCCAAGTGGTTTATATTAAGATGCTTAAAATTGTATATGTGCTTTTACTGTGGGGGTTCAGGCCTGGAACACGAACAAAGCAGTGTTGAGGAAATTACTTTCTTTATTAAAAAAACCTTCAGCAAATGTAGGAAGAGATCAAAACTGGAAGCTCTTATCAGATCTCCCACATTTTTATCATTCAGATATAGCAGAACCTGGATTTGACTGTGTTCACATTTTAGCAGACACTAGACCCCAGCTCAAGTCACCAGCCAGAAACTTGAGAAAATTAAAGTAAACTGCCTGAGAGCCCACCCTCCCCATCCACAAACAACAGCACAAACAGCATCTCAAAGCAGGTCTTTCTGGATGAGAGAAAAGCAAAGGACAACAGGGGGATAAAACAGAATAAAACACAATAAATACTCTTTATCTAAAGCGCTGCCACAATTATTTAATCCACTGATTTCTTCATTAAGCTAGGTCAGCTAGCAGCCTCTATCCCCAAGGAGTAATTCTTCATTCCCAGTTTGTGAGTACAAGTCCCCGAGCTCTGCAGCGCAAGGTGCCGGGGTGGCAAGTCCCCCCTGCCACACCTCGGTGACACCACCAGCAGTACAGGCCGCTCTCCATCCTGCCAGCTAACCCCACCAGTCAGCTTACCACTGCTCTGGCTGCCAGCAACTCCAGCGATGCTGAGGACATACTCCAGTGAGCTGCTCCATACCCACTCCTGTGCCAGCTCTGCTCGCCACTCTGCCTATGTCTGTCCTCTGCCAGCTGCTGTGGCTAACCGCTGCACTGCTGCCAGTAGCTGCTGTTCACCAGCTATTTCTGCTCTTTTGCAAAAGTACTTGTAGCACGTAGGATTAAGTCTGCTCCTTGCTATCAGCAGGGACTCCTGTAACAGAGTGCCTGTCAATTCTTTCCAAATGATGACACCAAATCCATTCACTATTGTCTCAGCTTAGGGTCACCATCTGCCCAGGAACATTAGGTACAGTTGGTTTGCCCAGACTTTCAAAAATCACTGCAGTTTTAACATTTCTTCCATATTATGATGCAGTAAGTTTTCAACAGAAGTACTTCCCAAAAGCAATAAAACATGAAAAGCAAACTGGGCCCATTTCAGGTCTTCCCTGTGGTGCTTGTCTCTCCTACCAGAAAACAATAGAAGAATCCACCCCTTCTGGCATTGTGGCTGGTCTTACAGTCTTTTGGCCTCAGCCAACAGGCTATCATAGACCATATCTGAAAAATGGTGAGGATGTAAAACGGAGGTTGTTTCAGTGTCTGTTTTGTTTTGCAGAAAACAGAAACTATCCTGTATGTCATCACAGAAATATTTCTATAAATCCCTTCTGGTCAGAACATTGTTACGGACATTATAATAAAAATGATGCCTGAACTTCCTCTGAGTTTCCACATCATGGAATGCAGTCTCTTTCTCCCATTTCCTATATAACACAATATAGTTGGTGAGATCCTAAGCTGATAGAGACCAAAATAAACACCAGAATTGCAGGGAGGTCATTCTGTCATGCAGTTTAAAACAATGGGGAACAAATCATTTCATCGCTAAAGATACAAATGAAAAAATACAGACTGATGTGATTGAGATACCAGGAGTGTTCAAGAAGGGAAAAATAAATAACTATACAGCATGAGACTAGTTCACAAAACAGCCTCTGCAGGATTACAGTTCCTAATTTGCCTTCTGTCCCCTAGTAGTTGCAAACGGACATCAATTCATGGTGACGTCAATAAAGCCAGAGAAAAAACAGTACCACAGATGGGAATGTCACTGTTAGTCACCTCTGGGCTTGCTTTTCCTTTCAGGTGTGCCCCTGGTTACTATGGAAACCCCTTACTAATTGGAAGCACTTGTAAAAAATGTGACTGCAGTGGGAACTCCGACCCAAACCTGATTTTTGAAGACTGCGATGAAGTGACCGGCCAGTGCCGCAACTGCCTGCGCAACACCACGGGGTTCAAGTGTGAACGATGCGCTCCGGGTTACTATGGGGATGCCAGATTCGCTAAAAACTGTACAGGTATTGCCTATGGTTTGGTATAGCATAGAATAGTAAAACTCTGCGCATCACAGTGTATGCACTACTTAGTAGAGATGCTAAGATCAGCCAGCAGGAGGATTCCTATGGCACTGGGAATCAGGGAGCATTCCCCACCGCCTCCCTGGCGGGATCATTTAGATGCCTGTTCATCTGAACCATTTCCTGGCACTTTCTCCCTCTTTCCATTGCCTGTGAGGAAGTCTCAGACTCCAAACTCCAACATCTCAATCAAACACCTAGGCAGGATGAATGTAGGCATTGCTGTGTCCTATATCTTGTTTTAAATGAGGACTCTAAGCTTTCTTTTGGGCAGAGACTTCACCTTTGTATTTGTGGGTACACACTGTACAACACTCCCACTCAAACTGATGGCATGTGAGGATCTGAAGGCATTTTTTAGGGGAACGGGATTGTCCCTCCTGTCCTGACCAGATCCTAGCTCAGTTTCTCTTCGTTTTCAGCTGATAATGTGTTCTGCATTCTCCCTGTAGCTGTGTCATCTTCTTTGTTACCATATTTCCACTTCTGCAGTGACTGGAGTCCTAGTGATTGGTGAGGTGCTACTCAGAGGACAGTCACCTACACATACTTACACAGAGGGGTCACAAAAATCTACACCCTCCAAGACACTTCTTCTTCTAATTTACATGGTGTTAGATCCAAAAAGAACGTTAACCTTGTGCCCTTTGTCACTGCTTTGGCTTCTGAGAGGAGAGATTTCACCTTCTTTCAAAGCACCAAGGAATAGCCACAGCTAAAGGCAGAACGCAGGTGTCAGACCTCCAGGCTTTCTCGCAGCCTCTTTGATGGGGAACCTTCCCTTAGGGATTAGATTACAAGATGGAGGAGATGGATGACTCCTAGCTCTCAGAGCAGTTTGAGGGTAAGACACAGCCAAAGCATGCACCCAGCCTGGAGACTGGCAGTGCCAGAGTCTTTTGGTGTTGGGCTAAAGGCTTCGGTGCCTATAGTCCTATATGTCTTGACCAAACATACTTTCTTCTTATGACTCACTGCTGGGATTTTGTTTTCTACTAATTTTTTATAAGGTGCTAAGGAGTTTTTGGGGACCTGTAGGGTGGAGGTTCTGGGGACACTTTGGACTCAAGTGTCTTTTGTGCTGCTGCCTTATGCAGTGAACGGGATACGACGATGCTAATGCTCGCTTCCAGTACTATTTTCCTATCCTGCGACAGCTAGAAGTCGAGTGTCTGTCTCTGGGATATAACTCACACTGATAAGTCACATGCCTAAATTCCATTTACGGTGAAATGGGAGAGATCTTGCCTGCAAAACAGTAATCCCAAATGCCAGCACACTGTGCCTAGGTGTCCAGACCAGCCAAAAAGGCAAAGGTTGTAGGGACTAGTATGCCCAAAACTCAGCTCTTGCTTGGTTTTGGGCCCCCAACACAGGCCTGCAGTTCAACATCTCTGTGATATTCAGGTTGAAAGAGCAAACCTTGTTCATGCAGTTCACTACCTTATTCATTTTACCTGAGATGATTTAATTGTAGTTCTCCCATAAAGAATAACAGGATCTAGTTTCTGGATCCTGAATGCCATCAGGCAGGAGATAAGCACCCAGCACTTTACCTCAGCCACAGCAATGATGTTCTGGCCATGTGCAATAGCAGAATTTAAACAGCTGAGAGGAGTTTTGCCAGAAGTCCGAGGATTATAGGGCATTTTAAGTGTCTAAGCAAATTACACAAGACGTATACTTGGAAGGCATTTCTGAATGTAGGGTATCTAAACTGAAGTTAAGTCACACTTTCATCACCTCAGTATAGTTTTGGTTTATGCCCGTAAAGAGTTGCAGTAGAATTACAGAGAGAATGCTTAGGTGTTATTTACATTTCTAAGATAGAGTTTAAGTTGGATTTCGTGGTACACCATACTTCTCTATATAGGTTTTTCATGCAGATTGTAAATCAGCTTGGTAATTCTGTTCATTAGAAGATTTTCCTGCAGTGTTAGATCTTTGCTAAATATAAAAAGTACCTGGGAAATTGAGTATGTTAGGAAAGATGCATCTTTTCTCTTTTTAGGAGTGATTTTAATCCTGTCACTGACTCTAGTAAATCCTGATTTTGATATGTTATGTTTCAGAGTTACACAGTTTTAATTTCACCTTCACTTCTGCTAAAATTAAAAATATGGATATTTCATAACTGGTAGCTGCACACAGCCTGAACAGAAACACTGCATAAAAGTGTACATGCTTGGTCTATTTACCACATAGCATGTTTATTTAAACACAAAATTACCTGCACCAATCAGAACATCCATGATATCCAAAACATCCTGTTACTTAACAAGGCTAGCTTATATTTTGGCATTTTGGAACAACTGGGAACTCTAATTTAGAGAAATATTCATTCTGAAATAAGATAAATATCTTATTTTAAATGTAAAAATACAAAAAAGAAAATAATGTAAGAAACTGAAGGTTTGGGTACATTACTTTCATAAAGCACCGCACAGGGTATAGAGAACAAAATATTTTAAGAGAGTGAAATGAGCTCTGTGCAGCTAAGGTAATCTTTTCTTCTCCAAGCAAAAAAGAAAATCTGTGTAGAGGTGGATAGTAGTTTTCAGCCTCTTTTCAATAAATCCCTTAACCCTGTGGCCTTTACCCACACTTCAAAGCCTTTTAAAAATGTCCTTCAGAAATAAAGGTAAATTTAGAAGACGTCTCCAAGAGTAAGCCAGAATATCACTGAAAGTCTGAAATGCCCATTAAAATATGGTACCTTCTAAACAATTAGATGAAAAATTATCAGGACTGCTTTTGAAAAGAATTTATTATAAGCATTTTTGTGACAAAGTAACACTTACCCTGTTTAATAAGAAGATGCAATTTGGTTTTCTTGAACACCAACCTAATCTAAATTCTAATCTTTTTCCTGTAATCTTGCCAATTGTTTTTGGAATAGCCTGGATCCTGTGATATAAATAAAGGCAGATCTCTGCTTTCAACTGAGACTTTTCTTTCACTTGGTAACAAAAGAAATAATAAATTAACTCTGTAGATCCAGGGGCTGGGAGACACCCAGGTCATACAGGTCAAAATATCAGTTGCCCAATAAAAGTGATAAGCAAATTCTGTTCTCACACTAATACAAAAACGGAGTAATTCCACTGGCACTGGGTCAGTTACACAAAATTATTCCAATGTTACTGCATCATGGTTACTTTGAAGTTGTATTACACATTCTCCCTGAAAATTCCTTGAATGTGCAATGTAAATAGGGGTAACTCATAGGAAATAATGAATGGGCTACAATAAAATGGCAGTGAACAATTTTGTTACATGAGATTCTGATGAAACCATGAATAACAAGCAAAATGAATTCCAGATAAATCTCTGCTGCTCTTATGTGCTGCTTGAGTTTTTGTTATGGAATATTTTAATCTTTAAATAATATATCTTAAAAGGCCAATTAAAACTTTAAAGAGACACTTCAGATGAGAAATTATACTTTTTAAAAAGCCATTTGCGCTGGCAATAAAAATGTAGCTTACTCAAGTTAAAAAAATTTAAAACTTAATTTAATCTTCATTGTAAGTAGTAGGAGATGTTTACTTTTTGATATGCTCAAGCTGCTGATGGAATTGGAGTCCACTATCAATCCCTGATAAATTGGAAAGCTTATTTAGTGGCAGCCTGAAGTGGCATTGAAAAATTCCACAGGCCTGTCCAGAGATATATAATTAATAATTAACTTCAGTTGTACTGGTTTCCTTAGCTCATCACCTAAACATCACTCTCTAGACAGTAATGCACAAAGACCCAGCTGGACAACTCTGGTCTCTCTGCTTCTGCTTTTGACCACCTGGGAAGCCTTGAAGAATCACAGAATCACAGAATGGTTGAGGTTGGAAGGGACCTCTGGAGATCATCTAGTCCAACCTCCCTGCTCAAGCAGGGTCCTCTAGAGCACGTTGCCCAGGATTGTGTCCAGATGGCTTTTGAATATCTCCAGGGAAGGAGACTCCACTACCTCTCTGGGCAAGCTGTTCCAGTGCTCTGTCACCCTCACAGGAAAGAAGTTTTTCCTCATGTTCAGATGGAATTGCTTGTCTTTCAGTTTGTGCCCGTTGCCTCTTGTCCTGTTGCTGGGCACCACCAAGAAAAGTTTGGCCCCATCCTGTTTACGTCCTCCCTTCAGATATTTATACCCCTTCAGGTTTCTCTTCTCCAGGCTGAACAGGCCCAGCTCTCAGCTTTCCTCATAGGAGAGATGCTCTAGTCCCCTCATCATCTTTGCAGCCTTTTGCTGGACTCTCTCCAGTAGCGCCATGTCTCTCTTCCACTGGGAAGCCCAGCACTGGACACAGCACTCCAGATGTGGCCTCACCAGGGCTGAGTAGAAGAGGAGGATCACCTCCCTCGACCTGCTGGCAACACTCTTCCTCATGCACCCCAGCATACCACTGGCTTTCTTGGCCACAACGCCATGTTGCTGGCTCATGATCAACTTGTCCACCAGGACTCCCAGGTCCTTCTCTGCAGAGCTACTTTTCAGCAGGTCAGCCCCAAGCCTGTACTGGTGCATGGGGTCATTCCTCCTCAGGTGCAAGATTTTGCACTTGCCTCTACTGAACTTCATGAGGTTCCTCTCTGCCCATCTCTCCAGCCTGTTGAGGTCCCTCTGAATAGCAGCAGCAGAAGCCACTTCAGCACATACTCTTTCTCATCCCATATTTATCTGATCCAATTTGCCTGTAACTCTTCAGTTCAAATAATACCTTTTTCTACACACGTAAGGAAAAATCAGGCTCAGAAGCCCCTGATTTTGGTGTGAACATCTAGGTCCAATCCTATAAACATCCTAGGACCAATTATATGTGTAATCGTTTTGTAAGTGTTGGCAGGGAAAGGTTGGTTGCACATTTTGAAGATTACTGCTTTAAAAAAATCCTTTCTTTTTCCTGCAGAATGTAACTGTGGAGGAAGAATGTGTGACAGCCAAACAGGAGAATGTCTAGCAGATAGTCCTGAAGTTTCTACTGGCACAGACTGCCCGACCATCAGTAAGAATATTATCAAGAGGACCCCAAAAATGCCTATCGTTCTTGCATTTAGATGCCTACAAATATGACCTTAAGAGCTCAGTTCTCGAGTGGGCTCAGCACTTGAAACTTGATCCTGCAGGGCACTTACACATGTGAACATGTGAGATGCCTCATTGGCTGTGTATTTAAACTGGTGTCTGCTTGCTTGAATGAGTACATTAGTACTTTCAGCTCTGTAATAAGGACTGAACGCTTAGGTACAAACTGTGGAGTATTAGGTACACAAAGATACTCCTCTAGACTTTGAGGTGCAGCGCCTGCAAAAAAATATTCTGGCTCTACAAGTTGCCAGCTGCAATATTATCTGGACTATCTTGCATATCAGTTCTATTCTTGTATGCACACCTTACTATAAATTGTCACTGTTGCCAATCTGACATATAGAAAGCAATCAGTTGCTTTTCCACTATTTCCCCTATATTAACTATAGGAAGCCTGGGGAGTTTCCAATTGCACTATGTTGTAACTATGTGTAAACATGGGGTTTTTTTAAATGCTAGTATGTCTGTGGTATAATGCCTACCACGTAGCATGCGTTTCTAAACAAGTTCCCAAGAAACAACCATGGCAGTGAAGAGGTGTCATGTGCACAAACAAAAGGAAAACATTTGGGAGCTGCTGCAATAAAGAATACAGACTATGCAACACTAAGCAGAAGTTTCTGTAGGAATCTGTGTTTCATGTTCATCTAAGACTCTTTGTATTTAGTAGTGGCACAAACGTTACTAAAAAATCAGATGGTATTACAAGCATTCAGTAGGTACAGGGATATAGTTCTATGAAAGCATAAACTAAACATGTTATGACTGTGGTTTTAAAAGCTGGCTCCCATACTGAATAGCTAGCTGAGAGTCTGGCTGCTGTACATCCTGACTTCTCATACCACCAAATTTTTAATACACAGTTTAGGGTTATAACAAAATTAACTTGTTTTTTGACCCCAATCATCTGTTTTTTGGGCCACAAACATGCAGAGCCTTTAGGGAATAGCCAGGAAATGCCTCATATCTTTCTCTCTACTGATTATGAAGCCGCCTCAACAGGCTCTCAGACTAGTCCCATCTGGGGCTTTTCATCTGGAAGTATCATGACTGTACTGTGGGACCTTGCAAGTGGGTGGATGAAAGTGAAAGAAAAATGGGTATCCATCACTATCGATCAATAACAAAGAGAGGGAACCCCATGGGGCAAGAGCAGTATAGAGTAAATTTTAGAAGGAAAAGAATATTTGCTGTTTAACTGACACAGAATCACAGAATCACAGAATCACAGAATGGTTGAGGTTGGAAGGGACCTCTGGAGATCATCTAGTCCAACCCCCCTGCTCAAGCAGGGTCACCTAGAGAACATTGCCCAGGATTGTGTCCAGGCAGGTTTTGAATATCTCCAGAGAAGGAGACTCCACAGCCTCTCTGGGCAACCTGTTCCAGTGCTCAGTCACCCTCACAGGAAAGAAGTTTTTCCTCATGTTCAGATGGAACTTGCTGTGTTTCAGTTTCTGTTCATTGCCTCTTGTCCTGTCACTTGGCACCACCGAGGAGAGTCTGGCCCCATCCTCTTGACACCCTCCCTTCAGATACTTCTACACATTGATCATGTATATCAATTATAATATTGATAAAACACAAACACTAAAAGAAAAATGTCACTCTTATTTTCTTCTCAGGCTGCGATAAATGTATTTGGGATTTGACTGATGACATCCGATTAGCAATTCTGGCCATTGATGAAAGCAAATCAACTTTACTGAGCATTTCTACAGGAGTTGCAGCTCAGAAACACTTGAATGACCTCAACCTCACTGCCACCTATCTCCAGGTACAAACACTGGTGAAGTTCTATTTTTTTAATATAATTTTGATCTATGAATTGCCACTCCACTCACATATATTTCAGTCCCTGCCCAGTACTACTGAATTCTTACGTCACTCGCACTGTATTCATCAGAGAAAGAATTTGCTGTCACTTGCATTGTTTTTGTTTTGTTTTGGTTTGGTTTTTTGCCCCACACAGGTTGCAATGTCCAAAAAAAAGAATCATTCTCTACTTTGGACCACCCAGGTCGATGATGTTGCAGCAGAAATGAACGATCTCCTGACAGACACAGATATACTCAGTGAGCAGGTTCGTGTATAGCCTTTTGACGGAGTACTGAGAGTTTCAGGTTTGTCGTATTCACATTATGGCATAAGCAGTTCCCCCTGTAAGGGTGTGAGTGTCCCAAAAGATACTTGGGAGAACTTTCTATTTTGTGTGGGAGGGGGGTTAATTGAGCTCTGAATTAAAACTATAAATGGCCTATCAGTCTTTTTGCCAGAAAAGGAAGGATATAGGGCCAAAGTCCATTGAATATAGTCTGAGGTTTGCCACTGATCATAATAAGCCTTCCCTGAGGATCTGCATTCCCACCTTACTCCCTACACCACACATACATTTCATCTGAGGTAGACCCACTGCATTTCAAATTCTGACTTCTAATTAAGTAAAGTAACCAAGATTGAAGCAATTCAGATTGACTTTGAGAATGTTTGCACTGTATCTATTTTACATGTATGCTCTCATAAAATTTAAATTAACCTCGAATAGACACTTCAAAATGTTACAAAACTGCCAGTTCAAGAAGTTTTTCAGGTACCTACTGACATGGGAGCCTGATCAGCACCCAAGATATGTTTTAACACAATTATAATCTTAAATGTTGCATCCCACATGCAATTGCCAGGCTTTAAAATTAAGGTTATCTGCTCTCAGCGCACATAACGCTTTCACTGCACCCTAGAATACTGTAATGAAATACATTAAGAGAGGAAATAAGGTTCAAAATTGCTTCTCCTCCTATTTTAAACAGATATTATTAAACATCTTTCTGTTGCTGAAATGTACTATGTGTATTAGTGAGATGCATCAAGCTATATTAGTACCAGTCAGAGATAACTACGGTTTCACTAGGTCTAGAGTATATTTCATGTTTATTGCAAAATGCCAGACCTTATATTCACCTACCAATTCCTTCTCAAGACAAATTAAAATTATACCTTAGACTAAAAACTCAAACACAGGAGCAAGGAGAGTTAAAAAGAAAAAAAAAAGAAAAAAAAAGAGAGAGAAGGACGGACTATACAGGGAGGCAGAAGAGAAAAATCTGAGTTTTGGTGGTTTTAATCAGCACTTGCTTAATGGAACGGTGCTGCAGAATTGCACAGACCATAGCTGGCTTCAAAAGCGGGTTTTGATTAAATCAGCTCCCTCACCGCCTGTGCCTGTGAAAATCTAGCCGTACTGACATGGCCTCTGCGTTCTGCTATGTCTTGTAGGTAGGACGGTTAAGGCATTAGGTTTTCTAGGAATACTTAATAAATTTGGATAATAAAGTTTTGTCATCTTCACCATTATTCTGTGTAATTTTTAGCTCATTCCATGGTTCAACTTTCCCTGAAGCAATAAATTCAGCATTTTCTGTGGTCTTTTCTCCCTACTTATTTATAAAGCTTGTTCCACACAAATATCTATGATTGCTTGTAAAGGCAGGAAAACAAAGGCCCCAGACTCTCACAGTGGAGGGAAGACCATGGTAATAACTTTGAATATACCCCTTTTTGCTCTTTGCAAGGTACTTTCATGGAAACTGGGTGCCTGAGCTTTGAATGGATTTTGCAGATTTATGCTGTGTCTTCCATTCAGAGCATTTCAAGAGCACTTTGCCATGCCTGATGGTTCACTGGACAGTCTGATTTAAACCATGAAAACAGAATGAATGCACAAATTGTAGGCAATTCTTTCTGGTAAATGAGAATTATAAATGTAATCTGTAAATCCCCGAGTCTGCTTGGGATGGGCTTTTTTAATGCTAATTAGCATTTAGCTCTGTCCTGAAAATCTGTCTGAAATCTGGGGGAGCCAAGCACCTTCCCTCCATAGGCACTTTGCAAATGCCAGGTAAAGTCTCCAAACATCAGTGGGAATCTGAGGGTCAGTAAGAGCACTCCTCACTCGCACTGTCATGTTTCCCATCAATCTCAGGGTAATCACCAAACCTGTCTCTGTAATTCCCTGTGTGTTCAACAGTTAGGAAGAATGTGGTATGGAAAGAATAATATTTAAAGGCAAATGTGTGCATAAAAACAGCAGTAAGTTGCTTAAAATAAGCAACAAATAACAATGACAAGCAACAAAGCAACCACAAGAAACTATGCTAGCAATAAAGGCATATAAACAGAAAACATACTGCTTGCCCTTCAAAGACTAAAAACTAGTAAGCAAACAGAAAAAAAAAAATGAAAGTGTGTCCCTAAACTCCTCTACTTATTTTATTCAGGTATAATTATATTTCTGTCGCATTCGCATCTCCTAGTAAAGATAGGCCCCCCCTCCCACTGTCTTGCTGAGCCAGGGAGCTGCAGAGCACCTGGACCACGGATTTTCAGCTCTCTCATTGGTTTCAAGCGCCATCTGGTGCTTCTGCACTTGCAAACCACGTTTAAATGGGACATATCTGGGTTATCGCAGCTGCTAGAATAGCTACAGCCTGCACCTAAAACACTGCTAAGAGCTACAGGGCTGAAAGATGAAAACAGTTTTCTCAGCCAAGTGCAGGATTAAGCAAGCATTAAGCGAGTATGCCAACAATCAAATATCTTCAGGATTAGTAGGTGTCAGGGCATCCCAAAATTCGAAACTAATTTTCTGCTGCAACCCAAACAAGGACTTTGAATCAAACACCTTACCACTGGCAAGCATGTGGTGCGGACTTACACACAGGCACACACACACACACACACAATGCAGGAAACATTGATAGCACAGCAGTCATCTTTTTTCTCTTTCCTAAGAAACAGAAGTGGAAATTAAATCTAAGGACTGCTGATGTCAATGTCCTTTTAGGAAACACAGTAACTATGACGTGGTAAATTTTCATACCCCTACAACCACACTGATGCCTCACCATACAGCATGTTTAGGGACCAAATAACCTTGTGCCCGTAAGAAGGAACTCAACTTAGAGTACAGCCTCAGATGCAATATAGGATAACAGTGTGGCTGAGCTCTTCTGAGCATTTTGGCTCCTCACGTGTTTCTGAATTTTAAGAAGTTACAAGGGCGGGCACCTCACATGAGAGAGACATTGATCTAAAAATGGTTGTGAGCTTCACACCTTATTCTTCAGTCTATATGCTTACTCAGGAAATGCAATGCCCAGCAAAATCAGCCAGTCCTGCTGAATGCTTAGGAGACTCAGCAGAGGGCATTTTACAACTGTACATAATTTATGGCAATTTGATTGCAGCAAATGATGGATAAATATGGGACAGATTTTAATCTCTCACTCTGCAATTCTAAAAATACTGACAAGACAGTCCTTCACTTCAAACACCTTTGTAAATACCACTTTATATGATAAATGGACTTTCATATGCTCATGAGGAGAAAGCAAAATGTGTGCTTACACTGCTCATCCCCACACATGCATATGGATCTGAAAAGAAATCTAATCTCTACCTCACATGCTTGCTTTATTCATAGGGAAATAAGGCATCCAGCAAAGGCCTACTGGTACAGAAGGAAACCATAGCGACCAACAACCGTGCTACTCAGCTTGTGCAACAGCTCAATAATATGAGAGATAACATCCAAGGTAAATAGATTTCGTTATGGTTCAGCTCAATGTCAAGCATATATTAATGAAACTTCCAGCGCAGAAATGTCATAGCACCTGGGCTCACTCCCAAAGCAACCCACACATTAGGTTTTAAAAACTGCAATGCCACGATGAAAAGTTTTCTCTCTTAAAAGATAATTGACACAACGGGCTAACATGGGCTGACACCCAGTACAAGGGCTGCTCTCCCTTATGCTTTTTTTCCTCTTCAAAAGAGAAAAATAATAATAAGTAGATTTATATGTAATCCTTTAGGCTAATTCAGCTTGTAGCCTTTGATTATTTGAATAGCTGCTCAAGGTATTCACACTCACTTGTGCTTAAAAAAAAAAAAAGGGGGGTTGACATCCGACTGGGGCTGGATGCAGCCACAAACATGACTACAGGATGGGACACAAGACTGCTCACTGTCTCTTCCTTGTCAGCAGATTCACTTTTCCCATCCTGCTGATAATTAATAGAGGCCATATAAGTAAGCTAGGTAGACAGATGAAAAAAATAAGAGGTTTCCCTTTTTGAACCCATCACAGTCCCTGTTAGGTCCGACTAACTCTGGTAATCCCACTGGTGAGTTTTACTTTAACTCCAGTTTCTATCTTTTAGCAAATTGTTGCTGGGCAGGATTGTGCTGACTCATATAACTTCATCCAGATGCTTCTAAAAAGAGCAGGATGCCGAGTGGTAAATAATTCAGTGAACATACTGCTTCCCCATCACCGCTGGTGGCAGCTTTCTCCCCCAGCTGTTCATTGCCTCATCTGACTAGAACTTCCATTTGAGTTTAGGTCTAGTCGTATCTATAGAGCACTAGAGATTATCTGTTGTCCTCTTGTCTTTTTTTTCTTTTAAATATAGAAGTAGATTTGGAGGAGTGCATTTTCATTGCCTTTTTTCCCCAAAAGAAAGCATTGCCTACAGTAAATGCAAATACAGCACTGTAAACTGTGTGGCTAATTCACGCTGTCATAAATGGTTATAGTACTGCTGTCTCACAGTAGGAAAGGCAAACAGCACACTGAAGCTCTCCCAGAATTAGGAGAAGAATGAAACCAAGGGCTTCTTCATAGTAAAACGCAGTGACAACCTGTCACCTATTGCCTCAGTGTCCTACTTATTGGTGTTCATGCTGTGAGGCAATGCAAACAAAGCTTACAAAGTCCATCTTTGGGCAACACACAAGAGCAATAAAAGCATCTCCAGAGCCAACACAAATATCAAAACATAGCTCCTCTCCTGACTGTAAATGTATGCCCTTTATACCTTCCCAGATGAAAGATTTTTATTTTGATTTAGAGCCTGAAAGACTTTTTGCATCTTCCAGAATTGTTTCTGGAATTTCTGGAATTATATATCAAAGAATTTGATATTATATATCAAAGAATAAATGACCACAGTGAACACCTTCCTAAGCACAACTGCACTTAAAAAAGATTTCCTAGTCAAACATGATCACCTCCATCTGCAGTACTGATGGCATCATTATCACACTGCTATATGACATTAATTAAACTAACTAAACCAATTGCAGTCTCTTGTTCTGTACCTACAGAAAGTAATAAAACCCCAAAGGGAATGCACTCAGAAACTTCCCTGTGCACCTGCATCACAAAAGCCTCTGTTCTGCCACAGAGCCCCCTGATATCACCCAGTCCTTAAGAAAGCCAACAGTAAAAGCTGTACACGGCACCAGAATAGAAAGACTGATTGGCAGCTGAGGCTAAATAGCCCTTTTAAAATTAATGAAAATCCTTGATTAACTAGAAGGCTCTTAAAATAAACCTTGTTTTGCTATACAAACGTGTGTAGATGATGTATTAGATTACACCCTTTCTTCTCAGGCCCAGTCACTGCTGATGGCCTTCATCTCTCATTTATCAGCAAAATAAAAGCTGATTTTGCAGCTTTATGCTATTTACATTAAAGGTCTTCAGTCAGTCATGAGGCGTGGGGAGGTGTTGGGGGTCTGCGACATTCAGAATTAGTGAGTTGTCACCTTTTACATGCTTGCCTGCAGTCCCAGGGATCTCACCATGACATTCCTACATCATTACTGAAGAGGTGACAGTGATCTTGTTTGGTATTAAAAGATTGCAAGTGTCTTTTTCCACAGGAGACCTGAGGGATTCTGACTTAGAGCAATTATTGCAAGCTCTGTGGCAACTTTTGCAATGAAGAGTTGTTAGTATTAATTGCATTGTCCTAGCTGATCTTTATCTCCATGCATACTTCAACCATTACTTCAATGTCAACAAACATTAGTTAACACATCCTGTCACACAGTGGGAGCAGGCATATGAAAAGTTACACTTTTCCTACCTCCGTACACCTGTGATGCTAGATCACCTTGCATGTTCTGCCCATCCGTTACATATTGTTTCTACAATTATAGAGCACAAGCGTCAGCACGAGCCTCGCTATATGTCACCAACATTCATTGGCTGACCTGTGTGGATAGCCCTTTTGTATTTTTAACTGTTCGGGTGGGGGGGGGGGGGGGAAGAACTACAGAAGGTAGAAACATATCTTTTTGAGGCCCAAATAGCACAAGTCAGGCTGAGCTATCACAGAAGATGCAACATCCATGACTGTGAATAAAAAGGGTGCTTGTTCATCCAGAAAGCAGTTAGAGAGAAGCAGGTGATAATGAACTCCACTATGGTTAATATTATTTCTCCTGGCATTGTTGCTGTAGAAGGCAAGCCACTTCTACTCCCTTTGTCGAAGGGAAAGTGCACGTGTGCACACATGCACACATGTGTTCCACGATGAAAAAGAAATCCATGAAACCACTGCTGGTGGTCAGGTGTTGCTCAGCATGAGAAATGCTTCAAGAGCCATCCAGAAACTACACAAAAAGACAGTCTGCCAGACAATCAGTTGTGGCATTGCCACAACTGCAGATCTACTTTTTATAAATATCTTATAGATGCATAGTGCTGGCTTTGCTAGCTCTGGTTTATCTACAGAACGAGTAAATACAGGCCAAAGCTACTCATATCACAGGAAATAAAAGAGAAAGTGATTGGTATTCCAGGCCAGGGAGTGAGAAATGGGTAATCCTGTAATGTCTATAGTAGGAGTGGGTAAACTCAGCTTTAGTACATCTGTGCAAGGACCCAACAGTGTGTTTTGAATCAAGACCAAAACTTTGAAATAATACCCCACTCCAAACCAGCTAGGCAATATCAGGCCAGAAGCCATATGTTTCTTTTTTAGGGCCCCTCAGACTTCTTCAGGTTACTTTTTGTGGCAGCACTTAGAACCCAAAATCCTGGACCCAGGCCCCAGTCCACTACATGCAGAGAACTCAATAAAAAGATGACCCCTGCCTGTAAGAACTACCAAGCCAAATAATGCACACAAACCACGCCTGTTTGATCTCATCCTCCTCTGATGATACCTCCATATACGCCAGAAAGTATGGTTTATTCACAGGTTTAATAAGACTAGACTAAGCCTAACAACTATCTACTGCAGAGTTACAAGATAATTAAAACTTTATTTTGCCATCAGCATGAACTGGATTCAAAAAAGTAAAAGTATTCCAAAATATTTACTTCACTGTAGCTACGTTGCATTGACCATCTGTTCCTTTTTCCCTCAGAAATCAGCAGCAAGATGAAATACTATGCAATTCAACAAGAGCTGAGCCCTGAAGAAATTGCCCACAAGCTGAATGTGGCTGAGGAGATGCTGAAGGAGATCAAACGCCGTAAGCCTTTCACTAATCAGAGGCAACTTGCAGAACAGGAGGAAAATGCAGCAGAGGAGTGTGAGTTTTAAATCTCTGTTTTCCATTCACCCATATATTTATGCACAGTTGGCACAGGCTGGGCAGTTCTGGATACAATTCTGAACCCTGGGGAGGATCAGCAAGTGCTCAGCAAGCGCTGACTACTGTGCTGGGCAGCTGCAACGTTCACGGTTCAAAAGAATGTAAGACAAAGTATGTGAGATTAACAGTCTTTTGTCATTAATTACTTAAACAAGAGGCAAAAGAGATTAAATAATTCCTACTCCTACTGGTTTAAAAAAAAAAGACAAAAGTGAGAGAGCACATCTGGGAAAGAACAAGAAAGTGAAGTCTGAAGAAAACTATCATCTGCCAGTATGACAGTAATAACTAGCCTCAGTTCCCGAGCCTGGTTCATCATGATGAGTCCCTAACTTAAACCACTGTAATTCTGCTGATTTCAGGAGACTGTCAAGCATTAAACAAACTTCAGGGCTATAGCTGGCTCCCTGCCTTTCCTAACTTCACTAACAGAGCTTGGGGAAAAGAGGCCTGCAGTGGCACAGCTCTGAGGGACAAACTCACTGAGCCTGGCTGCAGCAGCAGCAGATGTTGCTGCTTCCAAATGTCCGCCCCAACTCTGCTGGCATTTGCTGCCCTCATGGCAGAATGGGCAGAAAAATGTGTGCGTGTGCCTGCACACTGCAGCGCCTTAGCAATAGCTGCTGAGGAACGTAGGTTTGTGCCAGGGCTGGAATTGCTTATGTGAACGTGTCCGTTCTGTTCTGCCAGCCCTGCAATGGAGACAGTAAATTCCAGGAGAGAGATAAAAACTACTGGGATGGGAAAGAGTGGTAACTTAATTTTCACAGCTGTTTGCTCAGTGAACATGAGTCAGAGCCCCCAGACAATAAGGACTGTCTTCTCCAGAGTAGAGAGGTCAGCTGTGATAATGGGGAAAAAAAAAAAAAAAAGTAAGAAAAGCCAAAATTGGTCTCATTTAGAAGAAGCTACTTGTAATTTGAGAGAGGGGATTGATGAGGTTAAAGTGACTTATTAAAATAAGACACAGCATTCCTATTCAAAAGAGAAGGGAAATTAAAATCTAGGTATGTGAAGTAAGTAAACTCTCAAGTGGGCTGTTTGAACAAACATGTTTTACTGATCCCTTGATAAATAGCAACAGAAATTGCTGCATAGGTAAGTTTTGTCAGAAATCCAAGTTTTGGATTAATTTAGCCTCTGACTTTTCTCCCAGTGCTACAGCAAGTTGAAGAGTTTCATGAACGGTACAATGACACCAGGTCTCTGGTTTCTGATGTGCTGGAGCAGCTCAGTGAACACGATATCAAACTGTCAGACCTGGAGGAGGCGTTAGACCAGGCACTTGACTATGTTATGCAAACTGAGGACATAAATAAGGAAAACACAGCCAATCTTCAAGAGCGTGAGGTATTATGCAGTACTTTTATCATAAGCATTGTCGGTGAACCCTCCATTTTTACTGGCGTTTAAGATAGTGGACGGCCAACAATTTAGATACAGGAATCACCAGTCCGAAAAAAAGTTATTTGGACCACTCAGCAGGGTGAGTTTGACACTGCAGCTCCAACTGATAAATTGTAGAAGTGCAAAGTGCTATTATTTCTTGAAGGAGTGACAATAAACACCAAGTTCTGGCACGGCACGACTCAGTGGGCCAAAGGAGAGATGAATAAGCATGCTTAAACATAGGAAGATATATTACAACAAAACCCAAGAAGCTAAAAATTCCAAGTAGCATGGCTGCTATATATACCATGGTGGGATTGTTCCACATATTATGTACTCATTTATAATATGGAAGGACTTTATGCCCACAAAATTATATTCTATTAAAATCATTACTTATAAGGATTCTGCACTGCATTCAAGACCTGGGCTATGATTGGCTTCATGGTGCCCCTTTCAAACTCTCTGCATTTGTTTAGGAAAAAATGACTGCTCTTCCATCATTAAGCTCAAATCCATTCTCTAGCTACTTCACAACAGATACCTTTAAACTGGGTTTCCTACTTGTTGGGTGACCAGCTTAGCTGTAGGACTAGAGTAGTCTTCCCTTAACCTTTTGTTTCAAATGAATAGTTTCAGTATTTTGTACAAAGTAAACACACAAGAGAAGAGCTCAGAGGAGACTTGTCCCCTACAGCATGAAAGGGGTGCACATTTGCCTGAGGGAATGCTTAGGTTTGAATCCTGTCTGGCTGATGAGGAAATTGAACTTCAGGGCCTCTTATCCTGGAAAAGTACCTAATTCATCGGTCATATAAAAAGATTGTTTCTTTCTCCTTCCAGCAGTTCTGTGATTCTTACTCTGGTTTTCTTCAATTTTATTTCAGTGATGCAAAACCAGAATGTCTCACTCAAAATTGTTTTCTTCATTTATTTTTTCAGCAAAGAAAAAGTGAAGAACTTTTGGGATTATTTCAAACTAATTCATTTCAATGACCAAAATCATTTGGATTCTGGAGGGGAGAGATTTAGGGAACAATCTTATGATCAGTAGGACAGTCTTGCGAATTCACGCTAACTGCTCGGTTCCACAGAGACAGTGGGTGAATTTGAGCTCTTGGGATTTACAGCACTAGAAGCTCACGCTATTGTGGAGGTCTAGTAATTGAATACAGAAATCAGGCATGCTGTTCTTGTGAATTGTTCTACAAGAAGCTTGGGATCCTTATGTACGGTCTCCTCTGTTTTTCCATTGTTTCATAATTACAGTGCAGAGCTGCAGCTTGTCTCCTGTTTATGAAGTGAAGCCTGAAGTATGCTAGACGCAGTCATAATTGTTCACTGTTTTTATCCAGTTAGATTTTCATTATTCCTCACAATGAAGGCAGATGCTGCACCAAAGAGAACATTCACATTAGCTTTATTATTGTCAAGGAAAAGACATCGTCATGCTGCAAATTTAAAAACCTCCAGAACACACTAGTCTCTAGGCCACCATGAGAAGTCCATGCTTAATTTGTCTCTACTGGCAGTGCAGTGCATGATGCTTCATTCCAGTAATTGCTCAATCTGTCATATAGAAGGAAATTAATTCGTATAAATAAAAAAGTTTTCTTTCACAACGACGAGAAAATGCAAAGAGTCCCATTATAATATGCAGCTATTAGAGATGTCTGGAAAAAAAACTGGGCTTCCAATTTGTCTATAATTTATTTAGTTTATCACTTTTTGTTTTGAATTTAATAACATGACAAAAATGGTAACACTGTTTTTAGCAATTCACAGACATTTTTGGATGTGGGTTTATTTTTTTTGCAGAAACAACACGATAAAATAAAAGAGCAAGCAAATGAAGTGAACAGCATTCTGCTAAGTGCTACAGTTATTTTGGCAGGACCACAAAAGATCAACTCAGAGTTAAGCGAGGTAATAAAGGTAGGTGCTTCAGTGACTTGTTTAAATGATCTGTCCTGATTTTTTGAACTTTTAAGAAGTCCTAAGTTTAGACCACTAAACACAAGCCTCTCTTTTTTTATACTTCACTGAAACACTGATAAATATTCCCTAAGAAAAGTGTAAGTCTTCCTGGCTGAAAAGCTTTGCAATTACGTTTTACTGCCTCAGAAAAGTAACGTACTATAGAGACACCTTACTCTTGGCACAGCTGAATGAAGGATTTTGCTGTGAAGATCTCAGTTCTTTCCTTAGAAGAGGCTGCCAAAAGGCCACAAGATGCATTGGTAACAGACTGTACTACATGCTTAATTCCGTTGTTCATGCCCGCAAGTGAGCATAGGGGAAGGTTAAAGACCCCTGGCCTCAGTGCTATAACCAACAATGGCTGGAGTGTAAAACTTAAATATAAGCACATTGCCTTATAAAAATCTTCCTCTGGGACTGTAGATTAGTGATCCAGTGTTTTAAATGAGACAAGGTTTTGCAGGAAACTTTTAAAAGATTAATCACTCCCATGGTTTTTTTGGTCTTTCTATGAAAAAACGAAACAAATAAATCTGGGATTTTGCTAACCAAAACTTTTGCTATTTTACTAATTTTTTTATATTAAAATTTTGAGGTAGTTTAACACAAATGAAAATTGTCCAAATACACTTCGGCCACAGTTGTCCACTTCTATTTTTAGCGTAAGAACAAACACCAAAATCTATTCTTTTTTCCTTGAAGAAGTCATTTGAGAAAACAAAAAGAAGACAACCGTCTTCAAACATAATCATTCCTGTGTGACTGAGCTGTATGATTTTTTTTCCTCTTGTGCTTTGTGCAAAACAGCTACAGTTCATTGATTGGGGTTCCCCCTTCGCATCAATAAGTTTACACACAATACACTGCAGGGAAGGAGGTAGTTTGGGAATATCATACATCCTCATCAGCAGAGAGTATCTTCACACTTTACTCCTTCATCCTTTTTCTCTCCCTCCATTTCATCTTTTTATCCTGCATATTGAGGCTGCTTTTATAATCCTCTAACTTATCAGGAAGGTTGTGTATCAGAGAGGAAAGAATGCAGGCCTCTCTGGTCTTCCCCACAATAATTTTATATAAGGAAGAAGCATAGCTATGGCAAAGACTACATCTCCTTGCCTATACGTATACTGAGGTAGTCAGGCAAACTCTTATAAAAATCACATTACTCCAAAATGTCCTAGCATCAGGGCTCTCTCTCCACGGGGGGACAGAACAGGGCCAAGGCCAGTTCTCCATGGCATGGCACAGCTCAAAGCCATACAGCTAAACCCTTTGTCCCTCTTCAGCAACAGGTCTTCTCCTCCGAATTGCCTATGGGGCACAGGCACTACCCCAGGCTGCTTCCTAGGGAGGCAGGTTTGAGAGAGCGCTGGCTGGCTGGCCAGGGCTAAAACAGTGCCAGGGACCATGCACTAACAAGGTCAATTACTGGAAACCATGTAAGCCCACACATCCCAGCAGCATTAGTTTACTTGCATTGATATAGTTTAGAAGACCCAGAAGCTAATTTCTGGTCTATGGTCTTCACAAAGAACAGGTCAAAAAAAAAAAAAAATCATGGTTTCTACCTCCTAATTTAATATGAGCTACAGCAAGGGGATTTTGCAAACACATGGTTTAATTATTCTACCTTTTAGCACACGACTCCAAAGGTTATGCATTGGCATCATTCTGGAGCAAACATAACGGATGCTAATACATCTCTCAACTGTCTCTCTTTTGTATTTCATTCACATCTCTTTAATATCTTTTTATGCAATTTCTGGAATTTTGGCTGATTTTTGTCTTCCTGCACTTGTCTTGCCCCATTGGCATTCATAAGACAGCCTCTTTTTGACCTTTCCCCTTTTTTATGTGTTAAAAATAAAGCATAAAATAAGATTATAAAAATATAAAAGGTAAAATAAAACATAATAATCAAAACATAGACTTGCTTCTTACAATTTTCATCTTCTTTCCTTCCTTCTGTATTTTGTGCAGAATGCGTCAGGGTTCTACGCAGAAATAGATGGAGCAAAAAAGGAACTGCAAGAAAAACTAGCCAATCTGTCTCTGTTTGATGATGATTTGGTAGAAAAGGCTATGCATCATGCCTACAACCTAAGAAGCCTTGCTGATGAGCTGGATCGGTAAAACTTAACTTCTGCAGACTCTTTTCAAACAAGTGCTACTGGCTGAGCAGCTGGATGAACACAAAGACAAGCAGAAACATGGTGACATTAGATATGCTGTCTGTAAATAGGTGTTAAATAAATCACTGTAAAGTGATGTATGGGAAGAACTGTCATGGTCCAGAGGAAATGGGTGAACTTGAGCTAAGCAAAATCTATTAATCTTTTCAAAGAATAAACAAACATATATCTTCTGTGATTTTCTCTACTTTCTAATTTGATACATTTTCCTCTTCCCACCACAGGAGAATAGAAAAGCTAGATTACTGAGACTATAATACTGACAAATGTAAATAGGGTTTGCAGGAACAGCTCATGTGAGTAAGTTAATTCACATTAAAAAAATGTTCAGCAGTATGGGCCAAAAAATGAGCTTTGTGACCATTTTTGTTCAAGAACCGTTTTACAGCTGAAGTAGTTTACATACTCGGTGGATCGTGAGCCAGTAAAACTAGCTCACTGTAATATCAAAAAGCTACTGTAAGGCTTCCTGTTTTGCTAGATGATAATAAATACATGAACTTTCCTCAATTTACTATAAAGTCACCTCTACATAGGTTTGAAATAGGTTTGAACAGGTTTGACTTCATTTGCAACTGTGACTATCCATGGAAAAATAACTGCTGTAAATAATTTCTTAAAGAAAAATGTTAATAAAATTCTAAAATAAGTTACATTACATGGGCCTATGTTTTTGTAAGATAAAGTTTTAAACTACTCATCAAGTATCTCATCTAAATACCAGTTTTTCTTAGTATTAAGTATGCCCTAGATGGGCAATTAAAACAGAGAAAAAAAATAGCAGATGAATTTCTTATATAAAATTGTATGAAGCTAACTCTGAAACTCTGTTCTATAATGTTAAACAAACTACACACAACTTTAAAAACATGCAGTATGTTGTCTGAGACCAGCTAAATGTGGGAAGTGGGATCATTTGAAAGAAAACCCATATGGCTAGCCTTCATTTCTCTCCAAAATAATTTAAAAATGACTACTAAGTCCAATATATTAGGAATTTAATAGAAAGCAAACAGAAATAATTGTGAAGTATACAGACGGAAATGTGTTGACTCTTTTCCTTGTTCAGGAGATTGTTCTGCGGTGAAACTTTAATCCTTTTTAAAACATTTAGCCTGTCTTCAAATCATTTTGGTTTTATGGGTTTCCTTTACAAGCCTGTTTTAGGCTTTTATTTAGTAGTTTCCTCTTCTGTCTTGGGAGGAATATAGCAGGAAGTGTGGGAAATTCTTGCAACAGAACTGAACCTGGAAACTTAATAAGTCCTCAGTGCACAAACGCTTTTGAGGTGAATATACACACATATGTAGATAACTAATATATATCCTGAATTCTGTTTATCACCAAATATGAAACCCAATTTAAAGTTGCTAATAGTTGAAGGCTGAGCCCTAAACTAATTACTATTTTGAATACCTCCTGAATACCAGCTCTCACTTAAGGTACAAACCAGGCTCTACCATCCCAGCACAGCTATCTTGCATATTTTTGCTAAGTTTCATGACCAATGGGCAGTTTTTCACTTGGTCCTCCCCCTTCCCCCTGCCTAGTTACTACAAACAGCTCAGTGATACAACTCTTATGGTTATTGACACACACAAGCCTTTACATCACAGCCAAGGGTAATCCCTACAGAAGGACAACTGACAGATGTGTTATTCTGTGAATTCGCGGAATATCCATGAAACCACTGCTGGTATCCTTTTAAAAGGATAAAAGCTCAGTACGGACCTGTTGCTGTTCACATAAAAGTCAACGGTAAAATACCCAGCGTTAAAGTGCTGGGAAGTTCTTTCTATCCACATAGTTTTCTCCTGCTTCAGATTGACATAAATGGTCATACACAATTATGAGAGTACTGCTTAAGCCAAGTATATTTATGTGTGTGTGTGACAATGTAGTCAGAGGTCACAGAAAATTAAGAAAATTAATCAATTTGTAATTGATTTAATTTTGTTTGGTTTTGTCCTCTTTTTATTCTCTTTTTAACAGGAATTTATATGGTGTTGATACAAATGGGTTGGTACAAAGAGCAATAAATGCCTCAAATGCCTATGAAAACATTGCCAGTTATATTGAAGGAGCAAATAAAGCTGCATTGTTGGCACTGAACACAACAACCCGGGTCAATGATGTAAGTAATTTTCATACCAGCTTTTACTTTGCAATGCTTCAGGGGCTTTGGGTGCCTAAATGTGAAGAAAAAACAAAATCTAGATTACCTGTCAGCAGTAAAGTTCTCACTGCACATTTTGCTTTGTTTTTTTCTTGATTTAACTCCTACATGGCTCATTACTTCTGCCTATCTAAATTCCCGTTATTCTAAAATATGAAATAGGTTCCTCCTGTCCCAAAGTACAGGGTGATTCTGCTGCTCTGTGCTGTCACTCACATTGAGGTATTTCTGGGAATGCCCAGATAAATCTCTGGCCCTTTAGGAACACTGAGTTGGCATTTAGTGCTCTACTCCTCATACTCCACACAGCACGACGTGGTAGGAAAGGTTAAAACACCTAAAAGAACCGTTTCTCATAGAAAGTTAAAGTGAGGCAAACAGCACGCTTGCATGCTCAATGTAGTGCTGTGGACACTAATTTTGTCTACGGCCTTGCTGTTCTAAAATATTTCATATGTGTTTTTATATCTGTATAGTTTTTTATAAACTGTAATTTAGTTTATGGAAGGGACAGAAAGAGGAATTGGTTAGATTACAGGATTAGATTATTATATGGACTAGACTATTACCTGCTATCCGTATGGATTTAAAACATGACAAAATGTCAGGTCTAGACACAAATATACTGTGTTTTATCCTATTTTAAGTCAGAGATGATGGTCAGTTGCTTAAAAGAGGGTTGATTTTCACATAGACCTAGAAGCAGAGTGGAGAAAGGCCTGCCCCACACATCAGAACAACTGCACTCCCTCAGGAGGTGACTCTGGTCCCGATGTCCCGAGTGCATACAAGAGCTTTCCTACCGCCGAGCACAGGGGTCTGAGCCCTAAGGAGCCACGGGATGTCCCATCCAGCCCTCTGCTTACAGTATGCCCCGGGACTGCCAGTCCCTACTTAGTGCACGTGTTAATCACCCCTCTGAGGTGCCAGGAAAAATGAACGGTCACAGTGCCTAACGAGTAGCATAAATATTAGTTTGGCCACATGGGAGTTGAATAATAAAGATGACTTTTGTGCTTTCTGCATCATTGTTACTCAGTTTAGCTGCCTGGAAAGCATACATGTCCTTAAACTTTAATTGCAATCTAAAGAATACTTGCTTTTCAGATATTTTTTTCTAATCCAGTTGCCAATCTTCCATGTTGACAAAGAAAATGAAACTGCAGTGACTTTGCAGTTATTTATGTGAAATAATGTGTTGTCTACAAATAAACATAACAAAAAACAACATTTTGATAAGCATAATTCTGACTTTCTTTTTCGAAACGTGCTTGTAGGCTGCAGTTGGAATTGATACTCAGATAATTTACCACAAAGGTAAAAGTGAAGAACTTCTCAATCAAGCCATGGAGCTACAGCAGACAGCAGATGCCAGTAAATAGACATCCTTTCTACTTTTCCAGTCAGTTTATAAATCATGTTAAAAGAGATTTCAAAAGCATATCGCTAAGGCAGAACTACTGTTGTTACAGAATAGTGTACTCATCAAAATTAGCATACAAAGTATTCGAAACGGCCAAGGGCACAGTTTGAGTAGTTCGTGTGTGGTCATCCTGCCAGCTGCTGAAACTTTATTTCATTTATAAAAGGACCATTTCAGATATAATGACTGTTCAGATATAACGATTGTTTAAATATCTGATCCTGCAAACAGTTGTTCACGGGTAAATAAGCTCAATCAACTAGTTTGAAATCAATTCGCAAGAATCTAAGTGCTCAGAAAGAACGGATTTATCAGTGAAGGACAATAATAAATGTTAAGGGATTGTGACTTTTTTTTCACTGAAAAATGTATGAAAGATGTAAAATTCTAGAAAAGTCCACTTCAATTTTTCAGGACCTTGTGAGTTCCTTTAAACTTCTCCCGTATACCTGTTGCAGCTATTCTCAGCATTTCTGGTTTAGGAAAGAGCGATGGTGCTGACTGAGATACAGATCTCCAGATTTTTCTGAGATGCTCTGTGGCAGGTGAATAATGGCCATAAGCTACAAGGTTGCTTTTCAGTTTAGATCATGTGAAGTCAACAGTGCTAGTATGCCCTGTATTAAAAGAGGCCACAGTATACTGTCTACAGTGTAATAAATCCGTAATATGAGACAAAAGGTTAAAAATTTACCTTTTTTAGATGCCACTTTGATGCCATTCAATTACACCTCCTATTCCTTCCCCACAGGTAACGATTTAACCATTGCAGACACTAGCCAGCATGTTAATGGAACTTTTGCCAGAATGAAGGCTCTACAAAGCCAACTGATGAGAGCCATCACAAAAATGCAATCGGCAGAACCAGGTTGTAAGAGGAACTTTGTCTTTATGATGCTTCAGCTTAATATGCTTAAGAGCATATTTTGTCTTCGCAAAAGGCCTATGAAGTTGGTACTAAGATTTCAGCCCTGGGGGGGAGGCCTAAAGGAATCTGACTGAAACTATGAGACCTAGTCAGAAAATTTCCAACTTTAAAACATTCATGATGAAATTGTGTACTTTGCCATCTGAAATGATTTGCTTTCTTGATCCCTCCTTACTACAACAGTCTTCTCCTATGTAATTCTCAATCTTTTTACAGACTTAGAGAATCCACAAGTCTGTGGATTTATTGCACTGACAGACAAAATCTAATTTACATATCTATCATACCTGACAAGTAGAGTATTTGGGAGGTAATTATTGGCAATCTTGATTTACAAGATTTCACCATAGTTTTTCAAAAACAGACATCACAGAGCATGCAACAAGCATGCCCTAAGGTGTATGAATCTCCATGGTAGACATGGTCAAGAATTCTTCATTAACCTCAGCTAAGAATGGCTGGGTTTTACTTCCAATACATTATCATGTACAAAATGCCACAGTTTTACAAATACGGCAATTGGTAATTTCAAAAAATTTAAAAGCAACAAAATGTCCGGTATGAAAAAACAAAACCTCTTCAGTTTCTTGGGTTTCTCTCCTTGAAAAAAATTTTCACTAAAAAATGTCAACAAAAATGTTCATTTTCTTTTAAAAAATTCAAGGAAAACAACGGGCTGCTTCATCTCTTTTCCAAAGGCACTGGCTAGATAACACACATCAGAATCCAAGAGTACTGAAAAGATTAAATTGTTAACTATTTCGAATGATGAGAAAATGAGGTTTTGGTAAATTTTAAGAATTAATTTAACAGTACACCATAGGAGGTTTTGAACATCCCCTGTGGAATTAAAAAGAAAACCAAACTACCAAGGTTGGGTAGGTTCCCGTCCTGCAGAAGGTAAAATCCCTTTAGTTTTCTCACTTAGTTCTAAGTATTGGCTATAGCTCGCCTGCTTCTTTGGCAGAGTTTACCTCTTCTCATTCCCTATGTATTTTGCAGCGGATGCTAGACAACGTTTGGAGCAAGCTAAACTGAAGACTGCTGAGGCAGTAAGTGCTACTGTGACAATAGCACAGGCTACGACACCCATGGATGAGAATGTGAGGATCTGGTCTGAGAACGTGCAAGACTTTAAACAGAGTTCATCTGCGTATGACAGGGCTGTGCACTCAGCTGGGGATGCAGGTATTGTGACATCAGTTTTACTATTCCTTAGTGTCCAGATCACAACATCATGTTGTAGGTATCATTTACATAACACATTCATTGCATATCATCTTATAGCATTTTAAGTACTGGAAAACATCTCAAAAAGTAGCAGCTGCCTAAATAGAGACTCGACTTTTCCAAAAGTGACTTAAACACCCAGGGGCTGAAGTGTTAATTGACTTCTAAGTCATTTTTATCAGGGTACCAAAGCCACACTGAAGGGCAGACAGCTTGTCTACATACATCTTGTTGTTATGATTGACTCTTCAGTTAATATCATTCTGTTTGTAACATGGGGAGGCATTTGAAAACAGGGCCCTTTTGTCCTCAGTAACAAAAACATAGAGGAGAAATGGTCCCTGACTTGATGAGCTTGTAGTCTAAACAAAGGGGGCAAAGAGGGATTAGGGAGGAAGTATAACATTCAAGCAGGGTGATTACTGGACAAGCTTGTAAACTTCACATTAATTCCACTTTTATTACTGGGGAGAAGGAGGAAGGGTAGAAAAATGGGAGGGTTTGTTACGAAAAATTTAAGGTAAATAAAAAGAAACTGAAGAAGACTACAGAACTTAAATGAAGAGGATAGGAAAGAATGGAAAAAGAAGCAAGGAGAGTTAAACAGAAGTGAAGTGACTACAGCGAAAGAAGGAAAAGAACAATTAGGAAAGAAAATATCCAGAATAAAGAGAAAATATCCAGAATAAAAATTGCTTACAGCTACCAATATTTATTATTCAATGTACTGCTGGCTCTGCTCAAGAGTCTCACTGCTCCCAAGTTATTTAGCGCTAGGGGAACTAGAATTCCAGAACAATAAATTTCCTGCATAGGTTTGATGGTATAGCTGATGATGATGGTATACCATCATCTGCAGCCCTATTTAGTGATGTTTTGCCTCCTGAAAATGCCTCACAGGAGGTCCATAACTCCTTTGGTTCTATTTCTGGAAAATCTGAATCTCAATTGTACTGCCCCAAATCACTTCTCTACAAGGAGCTTTGCAGCTTGAGTGCCATTTAAAGCAAATGGTCTTATTAGTATCATGCGTGATGTTGCTTCCAGCGCCCTAGAGCAATAACGCTATAAGGGCAGCAAAACCCTCTAAGCTGGCCAATATGAACTGCCTTTGAATAAAACTTGCACCTGACTTTTGTAAGGGTAAGATGTCTTGGATGCACAGTCTGAGAACACTCCTTGTTTTGCCACTGCATAGAGAACTGATGGGCTTCAGGACAAAGAATATTAAGGACAGTTTGGAGAGGAAAACAAGAAAAGGAAAAAAGTGTATGGAAGGTTATAGTCAAGGCATTTCCTTCTTGACAGCTCCTGATGTATTCTTTTTGTATTTTATTACTGGATAAGACTCCTTATCCTTTCTCATCCTCAGCTTCATCCCAAAAACGAAAATAAAAAATCAATATTTTTCTATGTTGAAGAATGCCATTATAAAGGATAAAGAGGAAGAGATTTATGGGGAGGCTTTTGTCATAGTACTAGTTTGCTACTACATACTTGCTAGTTTGGTGTTTTCAAGATATAGTTGTATTTCAGGTTTAATAACCCAAATTTCAAATAGAGGAAAAGCCAGTTTTTTAAGATATCAGAGCATACACTCTGCTGCCAATTATTAAAAAAAGATATTGCTAATAGAAATTTGCTAAGTTACTTTCAGAGTTTGCAATTTTTTACTTGAAGAATAATGTGGGTTTTTTTACCAATTTATCCAGATGACATGGAAGATTCATTTCAAAAGGCAGAGAAGACTTTACGCAAATTGACTATTATACTGTTAGTTTTTAAATGCAGAAATTTTAATGCCTTCTGGAATTAATGTATTGCAAAGAATTGCATCTCTTTCAGGATTTGCTAAATTGATGGCACTTTTAATATACAGTCAAGCAAATGTACACAGTAAGCTTTACAGGGAATATCTGATTACTGACCCCCAACAGTTCTACATGGCCCACTCCTCCACTGGACTTGGGAGAGTAAAACACAAAAGAAGAGAGCCAAGCAGAGGGCAGGACTTTGGCAAATACAGCATCTCACTCTATCCAAAGAGAAGTAGGCCTTGCAGGACTTCATGGGATTTTCTCATACTCTGTGTTGCTCTAAATGAGGCTGCTTCAGTATCTATTCAACACAGAACTTGAAGCCAGGAAAGGTGACTGGAGGCAAATCTTTCTTCTTTCTCTTCTTTATGACCTCAGTACAACTCAGGATTAGCTCCTCCACCCATCTCTCTTCTGTCTTTTCACACAAGAGTAAAATTATGATGGGAGGACCATAAGAGCAGGTGGGCACAAGTTTACAGTCCCTAAAATATAAATGAAAACCCTACAAATGTGGTCTTAGCATTTACAGAGGAGCAATGTCATCAAAAATTAGCTATTAATGTTATTTCTTTCTTATATACATGCTAGTTGTACCTCAATTTAATTAAAAATGAAAAATGAAGTGATCTGGAAGTATCTTTCAAAAGGTAGCATGTCAGTGGAATCTGATGTGATGATACTGGATTATAATTAAGGGTGGTTATTTCTCTTTCACTGTAATTTTCCCGTCTATTTATCTTTCTGGAAATGGAATTCTCCCCTTTGGAACACAACAAAGCGCCTCCACTTTCCTTTGACAACAACCCCCTTCCCACGTGCGCCAGCAATGAAAGCCTGGAGGTCTAGGGCTGATTGATTTACCCTGGCCAATGTAGGTATGGTAGCTGAGAAGTTTACCACTCACAAGGGTTGGGGCAGGCAGTAAGTACCTTTCAAGCTCACAGGCATCATCAGCTAAGGTGCCCCACCACCGTACAGCACAGGCTTGTTAACTACGATCTGAAAGCAACAGTGTTTCTGTTAATACAGTGGGCTGTGAAGCGTGCACAGACACGTCACCTGTTCAGCTGTTGCTGCTATTTGGGAGAGAAGCCCAGCAGAGAGCTGAGGAAAATGACCTCTTCAGCTCCCCTAAAATGAATCTGAAGAGCTCATGAACCAAAGCTCCTAGATCCAATCCTCAGATCCGCCACAGATATCCAGTGAGATGCTGAACAAATAATCTTTCTGCTCCAATTACCCTATCTGTAAAATGGGGTTTAACATTTATCTACCTTGAAGAAAGATGAAAAGGTTAAATAGATTAATATTTGCAAAGCTCCTTGAGGAAAGTATTCCAGACGAAACAACACAGTAGCACTTAGAAGTTGCACATGCAGTTCCCTTTGTGCAAAGACAACTTCTTTCCAAAAACTTTCCTAATACTAGACCTTAACAAATCAACACCCTTTTTGAAATCACTGCTTTTCACACGCTGTCACTTATTTCCTAACTGCAGTGAAGAAACTTACAGAAGTCTTCCCTCAACTCCTGGACAAACTGCGCAGAGTAGAACAGAAGGCACCTGCAAATAATATTTCTGCCAGCATTCAGCGGATTAGAGAGTTAATTGCTCAAACCAGGAGTGTAGCAAGCAAGGTAAAACTTTTGGATCTGACATTCAGTTACTAGAACTAATAATCTAATGCATTTTATTAGGCGCTCCAATTTCTTGGTCTATCTTAGTAACCCAAACCTTGACATTATCTCCTCCCAGCAACTGGATAAACACAGTATTATGACAGTCATTAAACTTTTTACAGTTGCTATTTGCAAGCAATTAACATTGCCATGGTATTCCTGGTCGACTGTTGCTACTGTGGTAGCAACTTTAATTAAGTAATTGGCACCGTTATTAATGATGGTCATTGTAGCAGAATCATTTAAAGCTGAAACTAATCGTTCACTATTCAACTGGCAACATTAGTTACAAGCAGTAGCAATTACGGCAATTTAATGCAAACCTTTGTTAGTTTACAGTATTTCCTTTTTTTTCCTTTTGATTTTCTGCGGGATAGAAGACTCTCTGGCTCATACACATTTAATAGAGAAAAATACTGTCATTGACACATTGACAAAATTTGAAGGATTTTTTCCATAACAGTAACACTGAGGTTGAAAATTAAAACAGTGTATTTGAGATGATTCAGAGAAGCAGAAAATGCACTTTACTATTACATGTTCACAATGTTGGAATATGCTGCGCACATACATCACTTCAAAAAAGCAAAATTTAGTCAGTACACGCGCAGTGCTTGATCTTTCTTTAAACATATTTCAGCACTCAAACATACACTGCTTAAACTCTGAAAATATTCCTTTAGTTACGTTAAAGCATTCTGAATCAAAATGAACATTTTTTAAAATTTGATTGCTATCTCACATATTTCACTGTAATTTCAGTAATAAAACAGGATTAATCGTGAACAGAAAATTGGCCATGCTACTTCCAAAGCAAAGAAATAAATTAGGGGTAGAAGTTTTATAGCTATGTAAAATTTTTATTATGTGCCATGCATAATGATGTATCCCTGATTCAACTAAGCATATGTCTATGTCCCACTGAAATTTAATTTACATTAAGAATATGCTTAAGTGCAGTTAATTAGGCATTTTAATTAATTTTAAAATGAATTCCCTTCATCTTCTTTACAATGTTTTCCATAAGTGATTGTGATAAACATACAGTAGATGCCAATTTCACTCTTGTAGTAAGAGAGGCTGCTGGCCACGTATTCTTGCACGTTTACCTTAAGTGATGTCTCCAGGCAGCAATAATGTGTCTCACTTAGCACACTTGCAACTGCAGGTCCAAGTGTCTATGATGTTTGGAGGTCAGTCAGCTGTTGAAGTCAATCCAAAGATCAACCTGGAAGAACTGAAGTCTTTCACCTCCATGAGCTTGTACATAAAGCTTCAGAAAGATGACCCACAACTGGCAGCATCTCCAGACAGATTTGTTTTGTACCTTGGAAACAAAAATGTAAGAGAATAACACAGTTAATTTTTATATAAAAAAAGAAAAAGTGGAAATCATTGTGAAGGTTATTTGTTCTTGGTTTTTCCTCTCACCTTTTTCTCCATGTCTCAAAATAAGAAGTGCCTACTATATGTCTTACTCATGCTGGTCATTGATTTAGTGACATGCTAAGAGCAAGGGCTTCTGAGATTCCCGTCCTTGAGACTTCTCATCCCAAACAATGAAGGATTCCTTTAAAGCAGCAAAATTAGTTTGCCTATGCAGTGTGCTGCTGCTGAGACTGTCACTGTTGCGATCTATACTTGCCAATGCAGATTCCACATCTCTAGGTTCAGAGGTCCACAAGACAAGACAATTTCTTTGCCTGTGTCTTCTGCTGCTGCTGTTGTATACTCTTGTACATCACTACTTTGAAACACGTAGAAAGGGCATATACTCTCACCACCAGGTGTAAGTGCTGTTTGACCACTATTATACTTTGGTTCCTGAAAGAAGAAAAATCACATCTCTCAGAAGCCAGGTATAATCCTGGTAAACCATTAATCAAGAAGAGTAAAGAGGAAGACTTTTCTTTTTAAGCTTTTCTAGAAAGAAACCCCTCTTGGCAGAAAATTTAATTAGAGTGCATGATACCTAGGCTTTTGGACAAAATGTTTCTTTCTATACCCTACCTATGGCACTGCACACTAAATACTGATGAACAGCTTCCAATTAAACATGACACATTTCAGTCAGAAAACATCTTATGACTTTCTATTTACCTCCATCAAAATGGATATGAGATAAAATTTCAGAGGACAGATTTTTTCTGTGCAGTCCTAGCTGGTGAAGCAAAGCAATTAGGGAACGAAGCTTTTGCTCGTCAGTTATATATTAAGGCATCATTTTGTCTAATAGAGCCTGTCCTTTACTTTCTGCATTAAATCTCTTTCAATGTTGTAGCTCTGACATCTTTCTGCATTGCTGTTTGTTTTAGGCAAAAAATTACATTGGTCTTGCAATTAAGAATGACAATCTTGTGTATATTTATAATTTGGGAGGCCAAGACGTGGAGATACCGCTGGACTCCAAGCCAGTCAGCACCTGGCCTTCTTACTTCAGCATCATCAAAATTGAGAGGTAAAGTGCCAATGTACGTTTCTCCAAAATCATGCAATTAATAGAAAAAATCAAACAGAAAGAACTGTCCATCAGTAGTCTAAGTGTCTGGTCCTACTACTGATGAAGTAAATGGAAATTCCCAGTGATTTTAAAGAACCAGGACCCAAGGGGCCATAAGGAGGAAGAGAAAGTGTCTACAGTTTCTCTTTCTCTCCTCCCAGACTACCAGTCTTCTAATGGGGAAATAAAAACCTTTCTTGGAATTGGGGGCTTTTTTTTTTTTAAAGTCTAGCTTGCAAATGCAAACATGAACAAGATGAAAATTTCTTCTCCTCCAATTCCTCTCTACAGGATTGGAAGACATGGCAAAATGTTTCTAACTGTGCCTAGTCTTAGCAGCACAGCTGAAGAAAAATTCATCAAAAAAGGAGAGGTTCTCGGTCCTGGTTCTCTCCTGAATTTGGAACCCGAAAATACTGTGTTCTATGTTGGCGGAGTGCCTCCAGATTTTAAGGTTGGTCAGATAAATACCCTATATTCAGACTTAAATAACATAAACCTATCTTGCTGGGACTCCCCTTACAACACGGAAATTGCTAATAAATACGATGTCCACGTTCTGTCATTTTTCATCCTGGGACTACATCTCCTAGCCATGGCCAAAACTACCACTTTGTCTAGCACATGTCATACAGTAAGAAGATGATCAGATTCATGTTAGTGGCCATTAAGGTTTTTCTGAAAGGTACTAAAACGGAAAAAGCTTGTTGGCTATTACGTAGTAGCCATAAACTAAGGCCTATTAGCCCAGCATAACAAAGTGTTCAGGCTACCAGGTTTTTCCAGTGCTAATGAGTCCTTGACGTTTACAATTTTTCCTCTACAGCTGTCACAAAAATAAAAAAAATGTATTGCTAATATTAGCACTGTGTGGCAAAACAGTAATAGAGTGATCCATCTGAATGTGAATTATCATTGGTTAAAATTGAGCCTTACAACGGCATGAAGACTTGCCCATGTAAAACATGTCTGAAGACTTGTGTGAGGCAGTTGCTTCGGTCTAGTTCCTAGTGAACAACATCCATCTCAATTCAGTCAGCATGAATTAGCACCCCAATTACCTGCTTCTGTAAACATATCAGGTCCTCTTTCAGGATCAGCGTCATAAATTGTTATGAATGATCTCTGCTCCAAAGATTGACGTGGCTGAACGATAAGACTTTAGAGGATGCTACCCTTCCTCACATTGTAGCAGGTGCTAAAAAGCTGAACAACTGTTCCACAAGCAGCCCTCCTAACAATATAAAAACAAAGATTAACTCCATGTGCTTATGTATACCTGAGCTTTTCCAATGCCATGCCCACCAGATATACAGCATGGTTCAAATTTTGGATTACTGAGCCCCGGGAATGCAATGCAGATTGCCTGGGGATAGGACTGAAGACTGAATAATAGTTGCACAAAAAAAAAGCAAATAATCCAGCCATCCAGGTCTGATCCAGAGCACAGCAGAGAAAAAAGGAGGAAAAGAGAAGGAGAAGGAGAAGGAGGAAGGAGAGGGAGAAGGGAGAAGGAAAAATGGAGAAGGGAGAAGGAGAAAGGCAAGGGAGAAGGGGGAAGCAGGATTCATCAATTCAAGCATATAGGGCTCTTCTGTAGGAATAGATACCTCATGTTTTCATTTATTAACATACAGTGGTTTTTTTCCTAAAAGCTAAATGTTTTTGCTTCATCATTATATATTTTGTAAATATGAAATGTACCACTCAACCATCGGAAAGTTTCATGCTTTAAAAAATTTAACAGAACAGTAAAAGAAACAAAAGAAAAAAGCAAACATGATCAGTTTCCAAAGCATAGGCAATATGCTGCAGATGCATTTTCTCTTACAGCTGCATATATATGGTCTGCATTTCTGTATTGCTATTATTATTCTATTATAATCGAAATTGAAATAATTAGAGGACAAGGAAAAGCTACTGGCAGTGATCAGAGTATGAAGTATATAAGGGGTGTTAATATCGCACCTGTTCCACAGGGCAGAGTATTTTAAGGATAAAAGAATGATCCACTAGCTCTGTCAGCTTTATTCTTTTACATTTTCCTTTCACTAATGCAGCTATTTAAATCCTATTTGCAGTGACCTTTGTTAAAAGAAGAAGTTTCTATATCCTGCTAATACTCAGTAGATATTATTTGAAACAGTTAGCAGGATATAGAAGTGCCCTCTATTTTAAGTGGTTTCTCATTTCTCTCTCTTTCATCATGGTGTTAAATTATTTTTCAGGCAGAAGAGGATATCTATACATTAGACAGGAAATATCTATTGAGAGAGTCCCATACGTCGAGCAAGATCTGGGATTAGTCATGTAACAGCAAGATCTTAATTCTTTTCCCTTTCTCCACCAAGTGTGCTCCCTTTGAAACTACAACGAAAGTTCTTGTTTGCAGTTGCCTTACCTAAACTGTTGTCCTCACTGCACCCCATTTTAACTTACAGCAAAATGGCCATATGCCGATAAGGACTGCAAAGAATACTCCAAGGTAGCATCATCCCATTCATTTCAAAATATGAAGAGCTCAGAGACAAGAGCAACCCCAAGCACAAATGGTTTTTTGACACCCAAATAAAGAATGTGACCTTTCCCCTTCTGCCTATCTTTGCTCTCTGCACAGCTCCCTCCTAGCTTAAACCTACCTGGCTTCATTGGCTGCCTGGAACTGGCTACCCTGAATGATGATGTGATCAGCTTGTACAATTTCAAGCGCATCTACAACATGAACACCGCCACATCGCCACCTTGTGCCAGGTAGGAGACAGATGGTCCCAGAGTTACTCTGCTCTGGTTAGCCTGTTGAGTTTCTACAAAGTGCAAGTCCTAGTATTTCATACTTTTTTTCAGAACGCAAATCTGAAGATGATATTGACTTGTCCAAAAAGAACTTTGCCCCTTCAAACTCCTAGTCCCATCAACAAGTTGAACTTATTTATTTGCTATTGCCTATCTACATTAACCTTCTCCCAAGCTTGCTTATGCCTTCAAAACGGAAATTTGGCACATGTCTGCCCTGTGTGTTAGCTGGGGCACAGCCCAGACTCCCTCATTATCCACACTGCTAGCCCAAGGGCAGGACTACTCCTGACTTGTACCCTGTCCCAGCAAGCGATATGGCCACAGTTAGCTCTAGGGGGTGTGGCAAACTTGAGTGCATTTCCATGCCTTGTGAACAAAAACAGCATAGATGTCAAGATGTCACCTTTCCACAGAAGACATTCCTCGGATAAGCCACTCACAATCAAACTGGGAAATACAGCCCTTAAAGCTGAGGGGAACATTCACCCCAGCAGTGGGATTACGCCGCATTTAAGTGTCTATATAAACCAGGAGCGAAAAAAACTTGCAGCTCTTACTGGGGAGAAATGCAGGAGGTATTGAGCAGAGCAAAGCGATTAGAGCAAAGGATTGTTTCCCATGTCATTCTCACAGGAGCAGTCCTGAGAGCACAAGCTGCTGCTCTCCAGAAGAGTGCCTGTGGGCCACCTCTCCTGGGCTCCCCAGCAGAGCACATCCTCAGTTAAAGGCCATGGAGAATTTGAGTAGATTTCTGCAGAAGCCAGAGAAGCTCTTAATATGAAAACCTCTCCTTGTAATGAGGATGAGTTGTGGCCCTGCCACTTCATGGGAATATACAGAAGAACTTTCCTGTCCTCTACATACACCACAGGATAAGGGTGGGATCTAATGGTGGAGTCAATGCTCCACCAATGCTATCCATAATTTTTCAGAAGAAAAAATCCAAAAAAGAAGTAGAAAAAAAAAGCCAACAGTCCCACTGCTGCCAAGAACAAGCACCAGTTCAGAACATTTCAAGAAAGCATTTTAATTGTAAAGCCCTTTAAATTTCCCCAAATTAAAATGGGGAGACTTGGTGCTGAAGCTACGCCAAATTTTGCTTCTCTGTTTGTTTTTTCTAGAAATAAGTTGGCTTTCACTCAGAGCCGGGCTGTAAGCTATTTCTTTGATGGTTCTGGGTATGCCTTGGCAAGAAACATTGAGAGAAGGGGAAGATTCAGCCAAGTGACTCGGTTTGACATAGAAGTTCGAACACCTACAGACAATGGCTTGATCCTACTGATGGCTAATGGGGTGAGTACCAAACTCTGCTGATATCCTTTATTCATAAGTACAACACGTTCTCCCGTATCTGGAGTGTCATGGAAAACCAGAAGTAAATGTCGTAAGATTTCACTCAAGAGAAGAGGAAACATTTTGTGTTCACCTGGTGCACATATATGTTGGGAGAGTACTGGAACATACCGTGCCCAGGCCGTGGGAAGCTGAGGCCCTGAGCTGGACTCTGCTCTCATGCAGAGACAGTCAGAACTTCAAAGCACTCATACCACTGTGATGATACTTTGAGAGGGAATCTAGTTAAGCCCAATATTTGCACTTTTATTTCAATGTCAATGTACAGTCAAAGCTATGCAAAATTTGCCTGAAGTAGTTCCCATAAAGCAGACACTTTGTGGTAGATGCCACCTTATAACTGTGTCTTGGAGGAGTATTAGAGTTTGACATTTATTTTAGTTACTGAAAATAAACAGTAGCCCCCCAAAAAAGGTGAAATCCAAATTATCACCAGCTTTTCTGAAGTTTGAGGGTGACTCAGACTCTGTAAGGGTCTGAAGAAAGTACAGTCTACATAAAAATATCCTCAGGCTTCAATAAACTGAAGACAAACTCAGATATTTTGTCTTTGGATATCTCCACATTGAACTCCCAAGTCCTGTGTGGATTACAACTAGTAAAGCCACAGAAAACAATTTAATGCGTAGATGCAATCTGCAGACATGCACATTTCTACACAGCTACATGCATCACTGCACTGGGCATTTAGAAGAGAATGAATTCTACTCTCATTAGAAGCATTACTCTCTAGCTTTTGCCATAAGGTAACTTCCAAAAAAGGTCGCTGGAGAACAATTTGCTTTGCAGCATACTATGCCACCACTAACCTTCACTCTTAGGAAGTTCTGAACTAAGCAGTTTCTGCCAAGTGTAGCAGTGCTATTGCAGACCAGTCATTTTTTTCCACGCAGAAGATCACAGAAATTTGTCTGTGGTATATGCACTTTGTATGTTATGGAGGAAACTGTGATTCAGTTGGATGTCAGCCATGGAAGGTCATCTCTGTTGACAGATGCCTTCAGATGGACTGTGTAAGCAGCCTCCCATTACTCAGTCCTGCACGGACAACCCATAAATACTCTGAATCTATTCCCTGTTTCGTTTTCAAGTTTAAGCCACTCAAGAAAAATGCAAGCTGCAGTTTCATTAAAAAGGACTGCATCAAAACCTGCTTTTACTACTGTAAGTAATGACTTCTGAGGGTGAGATAATTAGTGCCAGAGACAGTAATTCTTGGCTTGCAGATTTTTTTGAGAATTATTGTTCCCACATTTCCAGTAGACATTTACAGCATGTAACACCAGAAGAGAATGCAAACATTAGCATTAAAAGCCTTACCCCAGATCCACAGCTGCTGTAAACCATACTTTCTGCTTCTTTATGTTCAGATTTGGAATGAGATTAACTCTGTGCTACAGATCTTGATTTTAAGTATAACTTGATTTCCTAGTTCTGCTCTTCCTTTCTCAAGGAAGATTCAGCTCCATGAAGATTTCCTAAAATAGAGCTCCTGTTTCTAAAGTTTAGGTCACCCATGCACAGAACAGAAGCCAAATCATGAGGAAGAAGCAGTCCAGAAATGCTGAAACCAAATTCAGGATACCAAATAAACCATAGCTACTGCCCAGCCTTCAGCAAATATATCAGTGCTGATCAGGGCTGTGAAGAGATATGCTCCCTAGCTATCATAGCAGTGCTGGCAGAAGCTTTTACTGCAGATATAGCCATTCTAGCAAAACACTGTTTTTACCAGTATAGCTTCTTTCATTCAGGGTATGTGGTTTTACTTTGTCCATGCATAGAGGTATCCACATTAGGAATATTTTGCTGGTAAAGAATACTGACACACCTGTTCTATCAAATACTACTCCTATAGACAAACAGCTCACCAAGCCACCATATAAGTGCTGTTTATCAAACAATTATGTGTTCATATGTATATACATGTATATACACATATATTACAAATACACATATAACCATATATATAAAACCAAAAAACTGTGTTCTAGTTTTACAAACAAAAAGGCCTCTTCCAAGTAGCACATTGTTCACAACGCGTATTAGACACTCTGATTACACTATTTTTTTTAATATCACTACAACAATCATAGTGCTTTTCTGACTGCTGTTTTGTTTTATACAGAGTATGTTCTTCAGTCTAGAGATGCACAATGGGTTCTTGTACCTTCGGTATGACTTTGGCTTCAGTACTGGTCCTGTTCTCCTGGAGGATTCCATGAAGAAGGCACAGATTAACGATGCCAAATTTCATGAGGTAGAGATGGGGTTACAGTCACAGTGATTTGGCTAACTCCAACAGCTGCAAGGCTGCAATAGTTTGCTCCAAAGCCGATTAAAAGAACACAAAGACAAGGAGCCAGGCTGTGGCAGATGCAGTAGACTGGGCAGAACAGCAGACTGCATAACTGCCTTGCATATGAAAGAGCATACGCCACTCTCACCAACACAGTCGGGTGGAGAGGGAAAGCTCTCCCTGCTTTCTGGTAAATCGGCACGTGTGGGCAGATTTTGAATATTACTAGCGAGGTTACTGACTGCAGAGGGAGAGGACACTTTATGTAGGAGAAAAAGTGTTACAATTAAAAATGAAACTATACCCAGAAAAACTGCATCCTTCTAACATACAGTTCCCTACAACTAAAAACATGTCACTGTTAACTTGACCACCTTAGATGTTATGCATTGTATCGCAAGAACTATTGCATTTCACGTTTTAGTCAAAGAGAGATTATTCAGCTATCAATCTTTCATATATGCACAGTAATCTGGGGACTTTGCAGATCAAAAACATCAAGTTGTACCTTGTTTTAAGAGAATTTGCTTTAAACCAGTGTAGCTGTGGCAGTGATAGTAACCCCCCCCCTTTAGCTGCTTGCCTCTCCTGCTGCTTACTTAGCATAAATTCAGTCTGATCTACCAAGCTACAGTTCTGATAAACCTGCTTAAACCGAGCAGAATTAAGCCTTTTACGCTTCGACAATAAAAGAAGTATTTAAAAAAGTATGCCCATAACTTCCTATTGGATAAATCAAGAAAACACTCTGAAGTTAATGGAGCTGATTTGCTTGTCTCAGTGTAGAATTTGACACGGGGTAGTTTTGGGTGGGTCTGGACACAAGTGAAATATCCTGGTTTTTTGGCCATTAGAGAAATTAGGACATCAAAATAAGCTCCCTACTAATAATTGTTGTCAGCTCCTCCTGATTCACAAACAACTTTTCTGATAAACGAGAATAACTGTTAAAGTTTAAAAACATAAAGATACAATCAATTGTGCAAAACCAACATGACAATTTACAAAAGATGGCATTTTGGACACTGAAGTACATGTTTTGTTTTTCAGATTTCTATTATATATCACAATTCTAAGAAAATGATCTTGGTAGTAGATAGGAGACATATAAAAAGCATGGACAACGAAAGAACAGCAATGCCATTCACAGACATCTACATTGGAGGAGCACCTACGGAGATCTTACAGACCAGGTTGGTTTACAACTAGTATTCAATCACTATTGTCAAGTAATCACCACATTTAAGTTATGTTTTATGACTTGTGCCCAGTGGCTCACAATAAAACCTTTTCCCAGCCTCAACACCTTATATGATTCATTGTGTATCTTACACCTAAGAGGTAAAACAGCCTCTAAGGCACTATTCTAATTCTATCTCAGAGCTCTGAAGGACCAAGGATTAGACTTGATTCAGTATGGCTAAGTTCTGATGAAGCTGGTCTAGCTCCACTAAGGGTAGCAGAAACTGTTGTCCTCTTTAAAATAAAGAGACACTTTAAAGCATACATGACTATATAGAAGCATTATTCCTCCTTACACTGCAAAAAGTGATCTTTGCAAAATAGAAATGCCTTAGCTAAAGGATCAAAGCCCTTTACCAATTGCATTTTCAAATCTAAACATGGTGTTTTTCCTACTGTGCACTTCAGTTCTAATCAGTCTGTTTCTCTCCAGATTCAAGTTAGCTTGCTTTGCATGGCTGTGGGAAAATATAAGGAAGAACAGAAAAAATCTCATTTTCCCATCATACCATTTGACAGAAGCCAAGCTTAATCTCAGCAGACCGTGTAACTCCCATTTCCTGAAATGGGAACCCGCCGGACTAGGGTCACACCATGGGAACACAGGTCAGATGCTTAAAGAAGGGTATGCTGTTCTGACATGCAATATGCATTCCCTGGGTCAGACAGCTAAACCCTCTTTTTGAGAAGGGCTCCGGCTGCCGATTTAAGTGTCACGACTGTTAACAACAACAGTCTCTCTTTAAAATACCCTCTACATTAAAAAAATGGAAGACAGCAAATGTTGCGCAATAGTTTTGAGGAATTACTGTTGAGTCTCCTGAAAATGTATTTTGCCGTCAGGTTAACTGGTTGAATCAATAAATAAATAATGATGTCACAGATATAGAACACAGATTAAGCTTTTATGATGAGGACAAACTTCCTCTAAAGAAAAGTGATGCCTTCTTTGAACATGCAAACAAAATGACGGCAAGGGAGAAATAGCTGACATAATTTATGCTGATATAATTTAAAATTTAAAATAGTTCCTCATAAAGGTCTGTCACATGGGGCTACTAAGAAAACTGGTGGGATGGAGGGGGGAAAAGCTCCAGTGTATTAGAAAGCAGCTAGGACAGAGAAAATACAACAGAGTGTAACTCTTCAGTTTTCACATTTCAGCTTTTTCAGTATAAAAGATGCACAGCACCTGCCCCAAGGATCTCTGCTAAGGCTGATACAGAATATATACAGTAATGATCTATAAACAACAAAGGATGGTAAAAACTACTTCAGTCAAGGTTAATCAAGCCTAGGGAAAACTGGACAAGTCCAGAAGGACCTAGAATTTTAGGCACCTGTGCAGCACATGCCTAAATCATTGGCAGATTAAACTTGTTCACAAATGTAAGATACACAATGAATCACATAAATTATGCCAGGAGTCTTCTAAGTGGGTTGCGGTCATTCTGCAAAATACCTGGAAAATACTTTCAAAGCAGGAAAAATAGCTGTTCAAGGTATAGGTGATATCAGAAAAAATCTGTAGACATTGCAAAAATGTGATCAATTATAGTACGTAAAAATGTATTAATGAAATGATTTATGCATAGGTACACCTGTGCATTAGATATTGTACTCAGCTTTGTCTCTCACGGCAAGGGTAGACAACAAAAAGTCCAAATGGTCCAAAATGGTCCAAAACTGGTGACAACATTCCATTTGCATCAGGAACATAAGTCTGCATTAGAATTAAATCATCTTCTATTGATATTTATACTCCCTTTTTCTAGAGAGATTTACATTTGACTGACATTGGGGGACGGGGACAGAGGGAAGAATTAGCTGAGTCTTAGAGAAGGAGTTTAATTTTCTTCCAAAACGGTGTATTTTCACTCATCTCAACAGCACTTGCCCCTGTCAACTGTCCTTTTCGCAAATAAATGAATCTGGAACTACTGGAAGTAGTGACATGGAACATGTTACTTTTCTCCCACCTTATTCAGTGCATAAAGCAAAGCACTCAGGGCAGCTAGCAACACTGGGGGCTGGGAACTATAAGGAACAAATTCATAAGAAACCTTTCTTTAGTTTTAAACCTATCCTCTTTAGTTCCCATTGCTCCTAGAAAATGTTGTTCCTTAAGTTGGTGGTATTTAACAAAGAGGTATATTTGCGGTATCCAGCCAGTCACACAGCCAATCACAGTTCAAACTGATTGACTGATACCTCACATCTTGAGCCAAATCCCAATGGAGAGGAGCCTTCCTGTAGATTTAACCTTCCTGCTGATTTTACTGAGGAGTAGATTAGGCCCCTACAGTGCTCCTCCTCTCCCCTAATTTCAGTCATGTACATCTGTGCTATTCCACCTGACAGTCAGTTTTAGCCAATGTAGAAAAATAGGCACTTCCAGAGCCTGATTCATCTGACACGTTTCAAATTCGACCTTACAATGAGATAAATCATAGAAAACTAGTACAGAAGTAGATGTCAACACTGTCACTATCACCTCAACTGAGGTTGAAGAAGAAGTAGGGGAAGTAGGAGAAGAATCCCACTGCTAAAGTGGTACAGAAAGGGCAAAGACTGTCTACAGATTAGCCAGGTCAAAACTCGGGATTAGTTCACATTCACTCCTTCAGTGTATTTGTTCCCTGGTTATCTCCTGGGCTGGGACCCAGCAGATCTCATGACATTTCCTGGCTCTACCACAGACTCTCTGTGGATCTCAGGCACGTTTCTCCTTTTTCACCACGCAACAGGAATATTCTGAGGATAAATTTGATGATGTTTGCCCCGTGCCGTGAGGTTGTGCTATCTTAGTGAGGGGTTCAGCAGGAAAACTCAGTGAGCAGGAGCAGCTGGGATACGCTGCTGTACTATCTACCTCAAGCTTGACGTTAAAAGGATTCAGGAAGCCCACCCACTGCTCTCATTTACAGCTATATGAAGCCATTCACCAGCAGTCAGAATTTACTCTTACTTCCTTGACCTCTGTTACTATTATTTGTTATGAAACAGAGATCCAGCTGCTTTCTGAGAGAGGGAGATAGATTGCCAATAGAAGCAAGAGAGGAAAACTAAAATATAACTTTCCTAGAATAGTAAAAAGTGGAGATAAAAATCCCCTGATTTTCATCGTTAAGCGGGTAGAAATCTGCTTAAAAATATGTTCTTTAATTTCAGTATCTACTGTTAACTTGCTAAAGTTATTTCATATGGGTCTCCTTTCTGATTTCTCATATTCTCATTATCTTGATGCATCATAACACATAATATGGTTAAATAGTTGCTTTACGTAAAGATGTAGAAACTAGGGTCTAGTGAGGCAAATGACTGAGGCTGTTCCAAGTATTTTTTAGAACCCTTTGGCCATAAAAGTATACCCAGGAGGGCAGGGATTATTTAACTGTTTGACACTGTTTTCCAACAGCATCAGCTCACATCTGGCAGGAAGTGTTGGCTTTAAAGGCTGCATGAAGGGTTTCCAGTTCCAGAAGAAGGATTTCAACTTGTTAGAAGAACCAGGAACCCTTGGAATCAGCTATGGGTGCCCAGAGGACTCACTGGTAAGCATAACACCATGCATGAGCTAACAACAAAATTTTGGTAATGGATACAACCACAAGCTTGATATTACTCCAAATAATGGAAAGGAAAAGTCTTTAACTAAGGAAACTACAATGCATTGATTGTGATTTTTTTACTTAGTCTGCTGACAAACTATCCAATTTTCATTCTGAAATGCAGCACTAGGTGTTTTACTTGACATTCTTCTGATAACTGAGATTGCAAAGTGAAGGCTGGATCTGACATAGGCCATGTTCTGTATTCTGAAAAGCAAATATTCCATAGTAATTCAATTTTTCTTTATGAAACAAAGAGAATTGTCCTCAAACACTTCCTAATACAGATGTATGACATGAAAAAGACAGCAAGATACTGACCTTCCAAATGAGTTCTCCCCTTAGGTCAGTCCAGCTCTACTTTGTGAAACACAGTTTAACTGCACCAGCACTGAGGGAACTGCCATTTCTTTTCAGATCCCCTCCATCATTCATCGTTTACTCATTACGATACAAGATCGGTAATTCCAAACTCTGTTCAGTTTTTATCCTGTGGGCGTGCCTATCCAAAGCCATGCTGTCTGTGAAGATGAAGACGCCCACCACTTGTAGAATTCATTACACAGTGTCATCCTCTGTAAAGTAGGAAACTAGCAGCAATTTGTCCTACCTCAGGCCTGGTTTTCCTTCTGAGGTTGAGGACTACAGACCCCCCCATCCCCCAGTATCAGCCCTCAGTGCAGCATGCAAACTAACACATCTCATGCTGTGATGGTGACTAAGCGCTACACTGCTGACAGAGGGGCTTTAGCCCCCTCTGTTTCTAGTCTTCACACTCATTAGCATCAGCAGACCTAGGATGAGCGCTGGAGTCCGTAAAGAAATTGAGAACTGTTTGGCTTGCACAGTCTAAATGGCTACACTTTATTAATATTTTCATAGCATGCAAGGGGCAGTCTATCTAAATTAGGTTAGGCCAAGCAGAAAATATTTATAAAAGAACTGAAATAACTGCCTCTTTAAGAGAAATAGTCTCATTTTTTATTATTAAAAATGTTTTCTACAGCATACTTGTAACTTTATTTAATATGCAGATGTCCCGCAAAGCATATTTCAACGGAGAAAGCTTCATTGCATCAAGCCAAAAAGCATCGCTCTTTGGTGAATTTGAAGGAGGCTTTAATTTCCGAACATTGCAGCCCAATGGGTTGCTCTTCTATTATTCTGAAGGAGTGAGTATGCTTTTCTTTAGTTATTTTATCCTTGGATTGTTTCCCAGAATACTAGGGGAATAATGGAATTTTTCACTTCATGTTTTAACAATGGAAAAAGCAGTCTAGAATATAAAAGCATTCGGTGATGGCCGCATTTTTACAGCTTGCATTCGATCTACAGATGAAATCCAGCTATGCCTAGACATTAGTTTGATGCCAAGAAGAGGATTTGAGCCTGGAATTAACATGCATCCATTCATGCTCAATAAAATCCACAGGGCAGAAATGGAAAATGGATCTTGCAGTGTGCTCAGCAGCACTGCAATCCCGATTTGGACCTGTAGGTGCTATCAGAGCATAAATAATATTAACGGGCTGATATTTTCCTCCCGGAGACAATCTCTGGAAGCCATGCTGCATGAGAGAGAGCTTGTTTGGATTAGCGGGATGGTATTCTCAGCAGTGCTGAGTTGACAGAAATCAGTCAGAGAGCTACTACCAGATAGTACTTAAACCTTCATGAATGACTGGGTAAAACTGTGTTCTAGAATGGCTCCTTGCAGTTATGGGCAACAGGCTGCCCTAACTGCTCCTCTCGGTGAGAGATCGGCACGCTCCCAAACTGGTGAGTGGGCAGGGGGGATTCTAAGAACCTGAAGGCTCAGACTTACCTCTGCAGCAAGCATAAGCTCTGATGGAGGGACCAGTTGCTACCACCCATAAAGGTCTCTTCTGCCATCCTTGCAGAAGATTACCAGCAATGCAGCAGAGAAGGCTGTATGAGGACTATATCCACCCCTCAACTCTTGTATTTTACAGCCTGGGGTATTATCATAAATTGAAATGAGTAACCACATCAGTTATCCAAGCTACTTGCATAAATGAGACAGAGCCTGGAATGTAATAAAGGGTTTACTTTTATCACCTTACACATCACTTCTGGTTTCAACTCAAAAGCTCTAAGCCTGTGAGATGCCAAGTGCGGTATTTAACAAATGGAAGTTCAGCTATTTAGCACATTACAGAATCAGGCAGCATGATTCCTGTGACTGTGCAGTGACAACGCTTGTTCTAATGGAACAGATAATACTCCTGTTATATGGGGGCTGTGATCCCATATGCCTGACCCAGATAGCAAATCATCTCTCTAAGACCATTTTGAGTGACTAAATGAGCCTGATCGGGGGGAATTAGACAAAAGTAGTATTGTTCTTATGGAAGCAGAGATCTTACAGTAACAGCTGCTCTATATAGCACCATAACAGGGTTAGCAGACACACAAATCAAATACAATCATCATAAACTCCTAGATGGAAGGAGCTCATGTGACAGATGAGACAGTCAGTAGCAGAATTCCCAGAATTCAGGCTCAAAGAACAGCAAGAATATCGATTATAATGCCATCATCTCCTTCTTTGCTTCTCAGTCTACCTCACTGCAAAAAGAGTAAGACTGGGGAAAACAGCAAGAAGAAATCTGTTTGGTTAGGGAAAATAAGTACAGCAATAAAATGCACTGGACTGTTAACTTTTCCAGTGTAACAACACTTCTGAAGATGCTTTTCTCTGTATTTCAGTCAGATGTGTTATCCATCTCTATGGACAGAGGTGCTGTCGTTTTAAATGCAAGTGGAATCAAAGTTCAGTCATCAGACAGAAGTTACAACGATGGAAAAAACCATTTTATCATTACTTCTGTCACTCCAGAAAGGTAAAGCTGTCCAGCATCTTTTACTCCCTACTTACATAAGTATTTCTTGGAAAGAATATGTTATCATTTAATATTCTCTTTCAAAGGGATGTTTAGGCATTTTCTTCATTGACTACTTTTAACTGATTAATCCAGTTTAAAAAAATACAAAGCTGAAAGCAACATGTTTGAAATCTGGCCTGTGTGGCCTGAGGATGAGATGCTAGGAATTTTTAGTGAAACTAAGAGAAAAGAATAGTGCCTTTAAAAGCTTATTCTTTTTTGCCCTCATGTATGAAAGCAGTTTCATATAACTAAAAACTAGCATGAGAGTCATTCTTTTTTTTGCTTTGTTAAAGCAATCCCAAATTAATCATTGAATCATTTTACTATGGTTTTCTATGTAAAACATTTTCTTAAAAGGTCAAAGAATCAAAGAATCTTTCTTTTAGAATCTTGCCTATGCAGATAAAAATAGGCCATTCTGTTTCCAAACTGAAACGGAGGCTTGTACATATGACTTCTGACATCCAAGAAACCAAGAAACACGGTTTGAAAAGCTGCAAGTGCAATATGATGCCTTGGAACAGTGTTGAGAACTGTCATATTTCCCTGAATGTTCTGAATTCTGAATTTGCCAAAAATCAGTGCCTCATGCTTCAGATAATAGTCAGTTTCTTATTAAGGCAGTAGAATCCTTCCTGATTTCTGCATCAATTATTTGCTTGTTGTAAAATGAGATTAGGTAAAGACCACTGTATAAGCTAAAACAGGAATGTGTTGTGAGGAAAGAGCAGGAAAAAGGGAAGGGGACATAAAGGAAAAGGATTGGCCCGTGCTTGTATCTCATTTTCCCAAACAATGGCTCCATCCATTTCTTAGTGATCTCTCTGCTTATGTATCCTCACTGGTGGACTGCAGTTTTCTGGACTTCAGGATTAACCCCAGGATATCATAACACGACATCTGTTGCCCTGTGGACTCCAGGCTGCTAGTGCTAGGGCTAACTGCCCTATTGCTCATTGTACAGCTGGAAATGAGAAGATGTTCTCATGACTTTGAGCGTTACCTTTTAGTGATTTATGCACTGAACGCAGCATTTTGGGTGTATGTAATATGCTGCGTAATAACCAGCATGGCCTTTTCCAAAACCAGTCTGAAAAATGAATGCTTTGTCCTCGCAGATATGAGCTGACTGTTGATGACAAGAAAGAAAGCAAAAAGAAGCCATCTAAGGACAAAGCAGGGAAAAGCCCCGACACTGCCAAGAAATTCTATTTTGGCGGCTCTCCCCTCAGTACGCAGCAAGCCAATTTCACCGGCTGCATAAGCAACGCCTACTTTACTAGGTACGTAGCATCCTCCCAAACACATTATCAGGCAATCGGTGTTTGACAGCTCAGAAAGTAGCTACTCAGGAGAACTGATTTATTTGCACAATAAAAATATTTCTCTCAATTTTGTGAGGCTAGCCAATACGTGTGAATACCTTTCTTACCTCATTTGCCATGAAATCTGTTGGTGCAGACCTCCTAGGTTAAGAAATTGCTGAAGTGGGAATAACTGTTGACGTAAATCAGCTTTCAGCACTGCACCTGCTAATGCCTTTGGTGCAATGTATAATTTGCATAGCTGTAATTTACATTTATATTATGTAGCTTGCAGCTCTGCCTTTGAAACAAATTGATGCTATGGCATCTCACAGAAGCTGTTGAAGTTAGGAGTTTGGTCATGTGAAAATGGTCAGAATTTGTTGATTTTAATCACTTGACAAAACACTCTGCTATAGAAAATTTTAAAGTAAATTTGGTGCTGCAGATTCTGACTCTGTTTAGGCAAGCGTGGATATAACAGACGGAAGTAGTATAGGCTGCCCACATCATCCATACATTAGCTCATTATTCTGTACTTTTAAGCAAGATGAAAAAAGCCCACAAAAAACATCATTTAAAATACAAATGTAAAATTCTGTGATTTCTATGAAAACTACTGCAATACTTGCAAACAGCTGTTCTTGTCACTTTTCAGTCAGTCACTCAGTCAGTCATATCCCCTCTTTGAAACACAGGTTGGATCGAGAGGTTGAGGTGGAAGATTTCCAGAGGTACTCTGAGAAAGTTCGGACGTCTTTTTATGGATGCCCTGTTGAATCCCCTCCAATTGCTCTTCTGCATAAGAAAGGAAAAAACTCATCAAAAGCCAAAGGAAACCGTAATAAAAAGGTTTGCTACAAATTGCTTCAGTTACCACCTTAGAATTTTCCAAAGCTGATACATACTGTGTCAAGACTGTAAATTCTCTGAATCATGGTTCCAAAATGTACCACTTGAAGAATACTTCAGATGTAAGATAAGGAAAGGTCTTCTTCCCTTTGCATAATCCATGACTACAAACAGCTGCCCTGACCTGATCTGGTCTACACTTGCATCATTCTGTTTTGCTAGAACTGCAAAACGCAATTTCTGACATCTTCAAGAAAACACTATAGGAAGAGCCTTCTTTGATTTCTTCTATAGCCTAAAGGCAATAAGCTTACTTCTGTTCTCAGCTACTTCCATGTGGCTCTTGTGGGTACAAGTAGCATGCATTAATACAAGTGAGAAAAAAAAAACTCTTCCAACATGCAGAACTTTTATGGTCCAAGCATGTCCTATTATGACTGTAGTATATCCTACATCACTGAAAGCCGAGGGGAAAAGATTCAAATAGGAAAACTCCAGCAGAATTGAATTGTAATTTTCTTAGCTACACAGTTAGGAATTCTTGGAACCATTCATATTTTTTTAAGGAAAGTATATATTGCTAGTTTATATATAAATGATATTGCTATTTTTAGAATGTCCCATCTTAGTTAACACTTCTGGTTAATGGTTCTTTTTGGACGAAGGTGGGAAAAGATAAAGACAAGATCGTACAGGCTTCAACTGGCCTCAAAAAACTGTATCAAGAAATGAATATGCACAGAGACCCTCAATGCCAGTTGTCCATAAATCCTAAGGCAACTGAACACGCATATCAGTTTGGAGGAACAGCAAACAGCCGGCAAGAGTTTGATCACATACCAAAGGATTTCAGTGAAAGGTAAAGGAACTTTAAATAAAAATGAAATACACTAGGGAAGACAAAGTAGTATTTGAAAGAAAGAAAAATGACTTATTTCTGCTCTTAGCCTGGTGCTTTTTTATGTGTTATATCTAAGGCAAATTTTTATATACAGAATGTTTTTAGGATCTATTAGAAGGTATTTCAGCTGAGTAAGAGTAATAAACTGAATATGTTTCCAGTTGCATCCCTTTTGTAGACTTTTCCTCTATACTATATATTAACAAAAATGTGTCTTCTTGCCCATTCATATGAAGACTTTAAGAATGTTAGTTCGATACAAGTAGCGCACCATTGGTCTCTTTATCCGAGAAGTAATGGCATTAGAGCGGAGCTGGAAATTAACATGATAGTTCACCAAGAAATGAAGCGCAGTCGTGTGACGAGTGGACCACGGCAGCTGTTTAATACTGCTTGGGAATCCACTTAGTGCGGTAGGACATAAAAGCTATGAAAACCATGTCCAATTCAAGCCATAGTGGAAATACGAGCAATTAATTTTAAGTCCCGCTATTGTGGACATTTAATCCTCAGACTCCCATAGAATATGCTGTAGGGTATTTTATGGCCACCAAAGCATCTTAGTTTAATACTTTCCATGAAAGTCTACAAATTCAACAACATAGCACTTCCTGGAAGCACACCAGACCACTAACTCAGAAAAGAAAAGTGCTATTTCCTGATTTAAACAACAAAAGCGTTACATTTGATTTACTTCAGAAGTGTTTTACTTGGGGCAGTCCTGCTGGTGCCCATACGTGACAGAGGAAGAAAAGCTCAAACTCTAATATGTCTGTTCATCCCTACAAGATATATTTTTATTATAATTGCTTTTACAGCTTTGTTGTTGCAATGTTTTTTTAAAAAACAATGACTTGTGATATTTCAAAACAACTTCTAGTGGCAGGGGCCTAAATGTGCGTGTGGAAGATACACACTGCAATGGAGCATGTATAGATCCCTCATATAATACTAGGAACAGAAGCAAAGCTAATTAGCTGACCTGAGAAGCAAGACTAATCAGTTCTGGCACTGCCCTACACAAATATAGCTTTGCCATTTTTTAGGCCCAAAGTAGTAATACCAACCCCTCAAGAACTCTCACTGTTCACACTGTATCGAATCATCAGTGTAAATGGCAATGTTGTCTTGAACTTTATGAGAAATGACCAGAAAGTACAGGCTTAGCAACAAGTCTGGAGTAACTCTAAAGATTTGTGAACTGTCAGGCTCCCACTATACCAAAGGAAATGTTTAAAAGTTCACTAACATTGCTATTTGACAGGAATGGATACACAGTGTCTGTGCTGTCAGTTACTGATTATCTGCATTGATTTTATTCACTTCAGAGATTTTGGGTTTTGTGAAAATAAATTCCTTGCAAGGCAGCTTTTTCTCTAGCTTCGACTTCTACTCCAAAAATAAGTAAAGAATGCTTCCCAGAAACACTGCTCTTTCCATAAAGGACATGTGTCTTCCTTGGGATGAGAGCAAAAAAATCAATCCTCCTCTCTGCAAGTTGATTTCTGTCAATTATATCTGCTCTAATATTAATATTGTGTTTTTATTTGCCAGAGCTCAGTTCTCTATCAGTCTGAAAACTCACTCATCTCATGGCATGATTTTCTATGTCTCGGATCAAAAAGAGACCAACTTCATGGCCCTTTTTGTTGCTCATGGCCGACTCATTTTTATGTTTAATGCCGGTCATCAGAAGATAAGGATTAAAAGCCAAGAGAAATACAACGATGGCCTTTGGCACAATGTAAGTAGAAGAGAGCAATTAGTAGGAAGACGCATGCTTTAAAAGGTGCAGTAAAGACACTGCTGATCTGATGGCTCAGGGAGTTTTCATTCCTCTGACCACAACCACATCTAAGTGTTAAGAAACTTCTGCTAATATTTTTAAAGCTTACCTGCAAAATTTTACCAAGTCATTAACTGAGGATAGGAGAGTTTACTTTGTAAATCAGTTATAAAAATCCAGCAATTCCTCACACTAACAGCTGATCAGAAATGACAGAAGCAAGCAGAACAGTAAGGCAATAAAAAGCCAAATCAGCTAGCAAGGAAGGTTTAGGATATTTCTGTTAGGCACATCTCTTTGAAGTGCATACGCAAGAGGCATAGTTGCCTTAGACCCCCTCTGTAGTTCATGGAAATTGAAAGACAAATTTGAGGGGAAGGTGATTTTTCCCTGTGCAGGTACCTCTCTCTCCTCACTGACTACAGAGGGAATCCAGTTATAAGCTCCTAATTTAGGCACTTAAGTGCTCAACCTCTTAAACCTACTTTAAAGCCGGCTGGATGAATCCAGGCCATACAACTGGAGAAGACTGTGAGAATTGTATAAGTGTAGCAATGAATCATATAGGCGAATATAAGATAGGCAGATCTTAACTACCTCAGCCCCGTATGCAAAATATTAAGACAGAAGTTCTACTATCAAACACACAAAAGAACGTGAAGAGTGAGAGTTGTTCAGCAAAAAATACCAGCAGTTAATAAAACAGGCTTGTAGACTATGACTTAAAGCTTTTCTTCTCAGATTTCTTATCTTCTTCCACTACACAGTAGTGTTCCCTCAACACACGGAAACAATCTTCTGGAATTTTTCTTCCTCCTTTTCTAGGTGATATTTATAAGGGGAAAAAATACTGGCCGTTTGATAATTGACGGTCTCCGAGTATTGGAAGAATCCTTCAGTGGCAGTGCTAATACTTGGCAAGTCACTGAACCGCTGTATATCGGAGGTGTATCTCCAGGAAAAGCTGTGAAAAATATCCAGGTAAAGTAGACATTCATTACATCGCTACATATCTCTATGTATAGCTAGCACAAAAGTTGACTCTAGGAGTGAACTGAGGCAAAAGCTGTAATATTATCAACCCTCAGCATGCTGAGGCGCACACAGCTCAGTTCAAGTGGTTCAAGCTCAGTTCAAGCTGAGCTGGAAGTGTTTTGGGCTAGACTTCAGCAGACTTGGAGCAGCAATCAGGAAAGCCAGTGGTTCCTGAGGAACAGAGAAATCCTAGTGACATGCAACCTTGGATGAGACAAGTAAGGTTAGGTGAGATCAATCTCACTCTCAGGTCTGAGATATAGATGAGTATCAGGATTTAATTGAGGTTTTAGTGTTGTCTCAGTATCTCTCTCTTGAGACAATACCTAGAGGTCAAGATTCTGCTCCACATTTTGAATGTTTAACTACATATGCCTCCAAGGTAATCTTTGGTGATACGTGCCTAACAAGGTAGCTGCACTGCTCAGAGAAAGTAGAGCCCTTTCTTGCTTTGAGGTATGAGGTATGACTGATGCAGTACTGCCTTGCTCTAGTGGCACTTTGTTTCTCATGGTTCTATATGGATCCTTTGAGAAACAGCACAAGCTAGCCTTACCTCAAGGTCATCTAAGAGACATCAGAGGATAAGAAAAGCACCTGTCCTCCTCCTCTTTCTTGGATTTAATTCAAAGCCAATACACCAGAGAATCATGGCCTTAGAGATCATAAACAAGTACAAATTGGGGAGAAAAGAGTTTCTTTCCTTCCATAAGCAATTTATCTACTAATCATGCTTTCTGTTTCCTCAGATTAACTCAGTCTACAGTTTTAGTGGTTGTCTCAGCAATTTACAGCTCAATGGAAGATCAATTACTTCTGCTTCGCAGACATTTAGTGTAACACCTTGCTTTGAAGGCCCATCAGAAGCAGGAACATACTTTTCATCAGAAGGAGGATATGTCGTCCTTGGTAATATACTACTAAACCAATGTATCCAATAAGACGACTTTAGTCTTATTTACTGTACTTCAAAATGGCACATATAACTGACGGATGTGGTAATTTCATGCCCTGTGAGCAATAAGGACTGTTAGATATAGATCATTATTGTGCTAAGCAGCTGATGCTGAGGTGAGAATGTTACCATGAAACCAGATAAATGGTTGCATATATGTGCTATATATATAAAAGTAGATATTTAAAATAATTAGAATAATTTCACAGAGGGTCAGATTATAACACGATAAAAATTATTGTAGAAAAATGTAAGACAATGGGGCTAAGACCATGTACACCAGCAAATGGTCACCCATTAGTCTTTAATAAAGAAAGCAGTATGTGATTCAAAAACCCTAATGAAAGGCTTTCTGTATGTCTTGACAATGAACAACATGACAGAACTCATCTTTTCTGTCATTTAAGCCTGCTGTGTTCCAGGAAGTGTTTTATGAGGTTTTTTTGGTCACATAGGCTCTGATCTGAATGGGAAAGAAACAGAGCAACCCTATCCATTGGCAATACCAAGAGGAACTACATGCTGTTTCTAATTTGTTCCCTGGCCTGCCACCAGATAGAAAAAGGGGGTTTATACTACTACTGATTCATCAAATCTCGAGTGAACTCCCACTCATTGTATAAAGACTGCTGAATGTCAAGCAAATTGCACAATACAAAACTGCCTAAACAAATACACAGAAATTTTCTGCTTTCCATCGCATTGCTGAGAAGTATTTTCAAACAAAATACATACTTTGTAAATAACAAGACAAATAAAAAAGCTATTCTTAATACTTCAGTGAAGCAGAATAAACAAAAGTGGAAATGGGTCAGGTATGATGACACACCCCATTATCTCTTCAGGTATGCCCACAAGCACATGTTCCCATAGTTACAACAGGACAAATAGGTTTGATCCAGGGGCTTTGAGTTTCCCTTTTGACTTTGAATAGATGTCCAATTTCATCATTAACTCGATACAAAAAATAACGTCATTCTTTTTCCCCTCACAGATGAATCCTTCAGTTTAGGCCTGAAGTTTGAAGTTGTTTTTGAAATACGTCCCCGCAGCAGCTCAGGAATTTTACTGCATGGTCACAGCGTGAATGGGGAGTACTTGAATATGCACATGAAAAATGGACAGGTACAATAAAAGTTACATTCCTTCCGCTGCTTTGACTAGTTTCTCTGTCTACTTGGACTCTGTGCTACATGCAGCTTTTGTCTTACAAATTTGCCATTACTTGATTCTTGTTCCTCTCCTAAATATATTAAGTGCTTAGATTAGGCAACCCAGATACTTCTTTTAATATATATAAAATAACACCCAGCACAAAAACAGATCACTTGACTGGTACTAACAATAATTAATATTTAATGTGTAGATGAAAAGAAGCATGAGCATTGACACTTTGGTGCTCCTCTTTCATCCACACATTAAAAATGCGTAACAGTTACAAGTAAGGTGATTTTGTTTCTGCCTGATGAATTTTTATTTCTTGCATGTTAAAAACAAAGTCTCAGTTGCGCTCACTGTCTTCTTGTTTTAACATACGTGTGATGGAGAAAGTGAGGAAGAAAGAAAGTTCTGATTGCCTGCAGATATGGTTACTAAAGGCTCTGGATTTTTGTAAGGCTGTGAATTGAACGAGAGAGATCAGAAACGAACTTTTCAGGTAGCTGTTGTTGCTGTTGCTATCTTTTATGATAACTGCTAAAATCTGCGTCCCTTCATGGCAGGCATTATATGCACGCAGTAAGAATCTGTTGTCTAAAAAGACAGAACAAGCAAAGGTTTGAAGCAGGAAAAAAAAATCTTTTCTCCTTTTCGCAGAAAAAAACCTCAGGGCATAATCAAGCGAATGGGCAGTGTGGGTGTTCTTCACCACCACAGTGCGCTACCCAGCAACTAACTAATTGTCAGTGAGGTTGTCTGTTCTGGGCTAGAAATAAAGAACCTGGAGATATCCCATCACCTCTGCTACTGGAGCAGGAACCTACAGTAGAAGGACTGAATGGACATTGCAACAGTAGCGATTCATCCCATCCTAAAGCAGGTGTCTAATATAGGTGGGATGAACTATCATTTGGAGAATTGATTGTTCTATAAATCCCATTCTTACAGCTGTAGCTAGTCCTTGGTAAATTAACAGAGAACTTCCTATAACCACAATGCATGTGTGTGTCATGGCACACTTAAAGCTTCCATCTACATAAAACTAACTCAGCATAGCACTTCTTACATGAAGATCTGAAGAAAGCTTCACATATCCAGAAGCTTGTTGCTTTTTTCCAACTGTATCAGTTGGTCTTAATAAGAGATAACACTTCTCTCAAACCTCACTTCCGGCATAATGTATATGGGAGCCACAAACAAAATTCACTTTGGAAAAGTAGATCGTCCCGCTTGTCACCAAAACAGGCCCGCCAGTTAGCCTCTTAGTAAGCCTCCATGTTTTTACCATTAACTGTCTGCTCTCTTTGAATGCATTACCAAGGACCTGTTTTGTGAAAACTTTTTTGCTTAACAAACAAGAATGATCAGCATCTTGGATTCATTTTTAAGTGCCTATATCTCTATCAGTACAGCTTGTCTGAGTGATTTATTAAGGAACCACTTTCCCTCATGAATCTTCCCTCATGTATTTGCTTGAACTGTTCCAATAGATCTCATCCAAGGATAGATGAAAAGGAAGATGAGGATCATTTCATTTTTGTTTTCTGGTGCCCTTGAGCAAAAAGCTAAACATCCCTCAGCTACTACTGTGTTGAAACAAAGATCCTCTACAATTGAATTTCTTTTTGCTGTTTTCTAGCAGCATTGTCAGTCAACAAGCTGTCAACATTGTAAGGCACAAAGCGGTTGGGCTCAGTGTTTGGAATTCTCTGATAAGCGGCACTAGGAATCCCATGCCCTGCAGCAGGGCACAGTCCTGCTCTGCCAGTGCTGTGGCAGTTTCCATCTGCAAAGATACTCACCCTTGTAATTAATGCAGAGGTGCAAAATTCACAATTAGGTCCACCTTCTACCTCTGCCATAGATTTCCTCATAAGCTTGAACAAGTAACTCAGTAGTCATCCCTAAGTCCCCTACCTATTCCTTTCTCCCATCTTGTCTGTTTGTTCAGATTTAGGTTTTCCATGACTGTTTCTTATTAAGTGGCTAGCAAGATGCCAAAACATCATCTGAGGCCTCGAAACACTAATTTAACACACAGGAAATTATAGAGTAGCTGTTCTGGAAAATCTGAGTTAATCTGTTCTTGAACACTCTTCCCTGAGTTCCAATCACAAATGTTGCAGAAGTGTTGAATCTAAAAAAGTTTCAGATTAGAAAGGTGCTTCATTTAAATGATTGTTTTTGAGAATTCACATGAAGCAATGTTTTCTATCACTTACATACTAGATGTTCTGAGAGGGGAACATAGCATTAGTACAACAGCAGATAAAAAGAGAACAGGAAGGGTTTTACAATGACAACTACATTATTTTCCTCCAGGTTACTGTGAAACTGAATAATGGAATCAGGGATTTTTCAACTTCAGTGACACTGAAGCAGAGTCTCTGCGATGGCAGATGGCACCGAATTGCAGGTCAGTAAAACTTGATCATTCCCTTAAGAAAGATAACAGAGCCACATTCTCCATCCTCAGCTATCCATCTCCATGGGCCAGCACACTGGGAAAGGAGTCTCATTTGCAGTTACTCCCTTTCACCTGTCAAAATTCAAGCTTCTATCTTGTATTGCCTTGAAAGAGGCAGTCCTTGTCCACCTCCAAACACAGAGACTGTAGAGCTTCCTGTGAGGACAAGCACAAGTTCCTGCCAAGCACAAATGAAGAGGGAAGCTCCTTGTTCACAGAACACAGACAGCCTAGGTAAAATGATGGCAACCTTTCCTGAGTGGTATACCAGATTGTGTTCTTCTTTCCTCAATTTGAGGTTGATAGAACATTGATAGAACACTGTAGCTGCAGGGAGATGATGCCTTTAAAGGTCACCTAACAGGCCAGGTCTGAAGAATCCCAGCCTCACACAGAGCCACAGTTAAGATTTTGTCCCTGTCCCAACAGCCATCCTTCATTCCTAGGTTGCAAAGTCAAAAAGTGTATCTAAACCCCAGGCACTTGAAACTCTCCTAACTTCGTTTCTAGAAGCTCACTTGGGATGCCTCCCAGCACCACGTCCACAAGAGATGTCAATGTACACCATTCCCCCATGCATTCTTTCTAAAGGAAACGCAGGCACACAAGCAAGGAGGAAACCTCACTGCACTCTAGTATGCCCCTATTGGGAATGACTTGGAGAACAGGATTATGCAGCACACCATTGTATACACCTGCCTTGCAGCCTAGACAAAAGCACAAACGATCAAGCGCCTCACTCAGAAGTGATCTTGCTCCCACAACCTTGTCTCGCATTGGCCCCGCTCTGTCACAGACTCTGCCTGCGTACCAGCGCTCAGATCAGACAGACACTCCTGTCTGCCAAAAAACCCTCAAATGCTACTTTTTATGACTATGGATCTTTTTAATCCCTGTTCCTTCTTGTTCCAGTTATTAGAGATGCTAATGTGGTGCAGTTGGATGTGGACTCTGAAGTCAACCATGTGGTAGGGCCACTAAATCCAAAGGCAATTGACCACAGGGAACCAGTGTTTATTGGAGGTGTGCCAGGTAAGTTTTGGCAGCTTTGTGGTATTGTTCCCAATTTTCAAAACACTGCCTTCACAGGAAATATAGAAGCTTAGTTTACACTTAGAAAAAAATGAAACATGCACACTCTTCCTGTGAAGAACTTGGTTTAACTCAAAGGCTCACGAAGAGCTGATCAGAAATGTTCTACCTCAAGCCCGCTGAGAAAAAAGTGCTGCTGCATTGAAATTAAAACATTCACAGTTGCTGGAGGGTCAGGCATGGAATCAGCAGAGAAGTCAGCTTGCTAGAAAAATTCACTCCCCCCCCCCCCACTTCTCTTTCCAGTACAGGCTTACTATTTTTTTAAGAAATGGTTTTTTTTTTTTTTAATGAGTTTGGAAAATCACTGTTAGTTGTAATTGAAGTCCCCAGGTTTTGTTGCTAGTAGGCTGCTTTCCTCTTCCCCAAGCAATGGCTTCTTCGAACACCATGTAAAGCATGAAGATTCTTATTCCGACTAGTGATTTCTATTGCACAGATGTCTGCTAATGTGAATTTGTGACTCATAGACCATCTGTGTAGCGTGGGCCAAGATTACTACATTTACTTCCCTTATTCCACAGACAGAGCTACTCTGTTGGGGGTTCATATGCAAACTGTAATCAACACTACGTGATTCATTTTTTAAGTCATCTCCTGCACATTTCTCATTGAAAACATGCAGCATTATTTCTGTGCCTTGCATGTCAATCATTAATAGCTCTAACAATCCAATTTATTATATTGCTTATCTTGGATTAGTGGCTTGAGTGTGTGATGTTCTCATCCATCCCACACTACCAGGAGGAAAAATAAGCCTAAAGGGAATCATAAAAACTATGTGCACATGCTTGTATACTATTTAATTCCAAATTGGAATTTTATTAGGACAGAACACTTCCCAGAGACATAATACAAACTGGTAATTGCAAATGCTGTTCTGCTTCGACGTAGAACTTCCTAATTCTGCATTAATTATAGAATACTAAAGCAATGCCATATGTTAGCTCCATAATACTATTATCACCCTGGCACAGAAGAATCCTATAATGAACTTCATAAAAAAATTGTATTAACCAATACCATGTAAATGCAGTAGACTAAATAAAACCTAACAAATCAGACTCAGCTGACGATATATCTGGTGTTTAAAGAAATTACAAATATGCAGCCTCGGATTCATCTACTCCATTATTTAACAGAGAATGTAGTTGTCCAAAAATGCAAGATTGAGCCTGTACCCACTTTATGTTATCAAGAATTTTCTTAAATGTAGATGACTCCCCATGCTTACTCTAATTGCCTCTAGGACACCAGCAACAGTCTAGACATTTTGAAACACCCACAGAAGATGCAACAGAGCTGCACCTAGTAGCATACAGGGAAAAAAAAAAAAAAGAAAGAAAGAAAGAAAAAGAAAAAGCCATGGAAGATTCTTATCATACATATACATTAGAATGCAGGCAACAGCTTTCCTTTCATACATGCAAGCTGTTCGGTGGAACAAAAACACCTTTCATATATTTGGCCTCTTCCAAAAGCTGACTATTCCAGTGTCTAAAGTGACTATACTTTTTTTTTTTTTTTTTTTTTTTTTTTTACAAAATTTGGACTTATTTCAACTTTACTGATGGACTGATCACATGTAGGATGTACTATGGCATGGGCTCCTAAACAGAATACTAAACTGCAACTGAGGAGACTCAGGTCCCACTACTGATTCTGCCACTGAACTGATTATTTTGGTTATCATCAGCTCTAATTCTTTTGTTTCTAATTTGTTTCTTCCAGAGTCTCTGCTAACGCCCAGCCTGACTACACGCAACTCCTTCATTGGCTGCATTCGTAACTTCATGATTGATGAAAAACCAGTGAGTTTCAGTAAAGCAGCTTTGGTTAGCGGTGCTGTAAGCATCAACACATGTCCAGCAGCCTGATACTGCATTGCATCATTTCTCAGAGCACAGAAGGAAAAATAAACCAAAAGAAACCATGCTCTATTCTTTATCGATGCACAGAAAAGAAAAAAGAATATCTCAGCAAGGATCCATCTAGAGAAAGCAGTACATTTAGGGTCATTTCTAATGTTTATATGCAACCAAAAATCACTGACAAATAAAGAGCTGTTGTTTCTGCAGTTCTCTTATTATACCACAAGAGTGAGCTTTACCATTTCTTATAGTATATGTGCAGCCAAGCCTACAACACTGTTACAAGAAACTGTTGGATGATAAAAGAAATGAAAATTATATTAAATATGTTGCTTTCAAGATAGATCCTGTATACATCATTTCATTCAATACCGTAGGCTATCCATTGTTTACCAGGAAAAGATTTGCTAATACACATTAAAGAATAAAAAGCTAGATAATAGACTTGCATTGCAACTAACTGTGCTCAAAGATTTTTTTCAGTCTTCCATTCAACTCATTTATATATTCTCCAATTAAAATGGGGAGCAGAGAGGATACTGATTATGTAAGCTTATAAACAATGAAAAATTAGAACACATTTAATTCCACTTCTAGCACTTCTAGACTTCATGGATACATTCTAGCATTCTAGCAGGAAGTGAAGAAAAGATGGATATTTTTAAAACAGACACTTTCATTATATAACTGACCACTTGCCTCGACTAGACAGTTTTAGAACAATAACTGCCTAATTTAGGAAGGAGGAGGAGGAGAGAGAAAATTTTAAATTTCGAAATTTCAAGTTACTGATTATATTTTTTTCTCTAAATTTATCAATACATTTATTTATATGATAAATCAAAGCACCAAATCCAGGAGTTGATTGTGAGCTCATGTGCACTAATATAGCAAAGTAAGCACCAAGTGTAGAAAAGCAAATTAAAAATCACAGTTTCAGCCATGGAATCATATAAATTATCACTTTTTTGTGAGACTGCTACAGGGCTTTAGTTTACAGCAGTAATCCTCAAACTGGGAACAAACTCCTGTTGAATGTATCCTTGAAGATGTGTGGCTGAGGAAAAGCTGGGAGTAAAATTGCAAGATGCAACCAGAAGGCAAAGGACTGCAAATCTGAACTGTGTTAAAACAGCAGAAGATGACGGTTAGAAGTTAGTACCAAACCTCAGTCCACAGTTGGCCTGAACATCAAACAAGCAGAGCTCGCTTGCAAAACTCGGTCTCTTGAATGGTCAACTATAAAGCATCAAATCCATTCTTTCCTTTTAAGAATAAACTGCTGTTGCCAGAAATTTTGTAATTGCTGAGCAAATTATTCTTGGAACCAATTCAAAATATGATCAGCTGCAAAGCAGGAAAGCGCCAAAGGGAGGATAAAGGACAACACCCAAACTAAAACTTAATGGGAGCTCAGGTAAAGCACAGAATCTGAGACAACTAGAATCCAAAAGTCTTGAATCTATTGACAGCTGGACAGACTACCAGAATAAGAAATATGTCAACAATAATCAGTAGCTGGCTTACTACTCTCTCAACAGAAGTGTTTCGACAGACTGAAGTGCTCTTAGCTCACTCTGTGTGAAAGAATCGTAGGGTCCTGACAGACCATCACCCGGTCCAGGGAAGATGACAGGATCCCTAGGTGCCACAGCATGGCAGAGAATAGGCGCAGAGGGACTCTGGCAGGTGGGAGCCTGTTACTGCTTCTCCACTTGCCTCTAGAGCCTAGTTTTGGGGACAAAAAAATCACAGTGGTGAATGGATGAGAGGAAATAGCGTGGCTTCCAGCAGCCATTGCCTTTCTTTCCACCAGCCTTGTCAACTCTGTTCCGTCTTTCAGCCGCACGCGTGTTCTAACAGCCTTCTCCTGGATACATCTCCCATTCTGTTCTCAGCAACACTCCAGCAATATGCTCCCAGGACAGATGCCCTTCCCACCCCAGCAGGGAGGCCCCCTCCTCCTGAGAGTGGTATACAGCTCTCTCTTTTCCAGTACAGTACTCCACAGACCACTGTTCAGAAGCAAGCAGTAAAAATACTCCTCTGCACTTTCTCTGAATCAAGCACACCACACATCCCCAAATCCAATTGCCTTCAAATGCCGTGTTTTCCTCAGACACCCAGGATAATATGCCTCTTCAACTCTTCCCTGCTCCCAATCACTACCCAGACTGTGAGGCTGTGGTTTCACAAACAGCTGAGTCATGTAAGAGCTTGCTGCCATCAGAAGGCAGTTTAGCTCCTGCCTTTTCTCACCTCCCGCCATGCTCCCAGCTGCACAGTCTTGCCCCCTTCAGTGTACCAGCCCTGGAGCACATCAGACTCATTATCTCCTTATCCCAAGAGCAAACTCTTTGAGCTTTTGGTTTCAGGGAGGGGTTTTTCCCAGATCAGTGAGATGGGCCCACAGCGGTACCAGAGCTCATGCAAGGTGTCAGGGCTGTGCAGCTGAGAGCCAGGGTGAAGAAGTGAGCAGAACCCTCTCCTGTTTCAGTGGCAGTGAGCTGTTAGACTGGCTCTCTTTATCTCATGTCACCACAGCCTCAGTTAACCTTCCTCAGGCCCCAGTCTCTGGTACCCTCCCACTGGAGAGAAAAAACAGCAGATTACCTGCTTATATAGGCTCGTTACAGGGATTACTGAAATTCCCGTCAAGGTTGACTGCAGCTGGTAAGCAGAGATAGCAAAGAATGGCATATGCTTGTGCCCCTTAAGAGCACCACAGTTTAGTGAATGTTGGGTATTAAATCGAGTATTGTACATTAACTGGTATATACATACTCAGAACGCTCTTCCATCTTACGTTTACTTCAAGCTAAAACATATCTTCACATATACACATCCAAGCTCTGGGAATAAACAATACTTTTCTTAGACATTTACTTCAGTGAGATTTCTTTTTGGTGGACTTTATATGTAAGAATGACTTTCCTGATTAACCAGTCCTTATATTTTATAGAGAGAAAATTAAAAATACAGTAAAATAGTACCTGAATAAAAACACACATTAAAATTCATAAAATGCTACCATTCAGTTTATTTCTCTTTAATATATACCTAAAGCTAATCAAACACAGCAGTGCTCGTGGAGGATTTTCTTCCTCAAAGTTTCCTTTTCAGGCCTCAAAGAGGCATGTTTTGCATCTGCAGGAACGAGATTCTAAAGAAAAACATTACTGATCCAGAGGATACTTGCAGAGTCAGGAGACAGTACAGAATAACGCAAGTTTCCTTGCTCCCAGTAACAACATGGACCTTGACATTACCATTCCATATGCACCAAAGATAGCCTATATCTGATTCATAGTATTACACCTCCACATTCATTTTTAAGGTCCTGGTGTTCAAGAGAAGGAAAATGCCTATGCAGAAATTTTCCCAAAATTCAGTTTGGGTTCTTGAAAGTCATAGCTCTAGAGCAGAAAACCCCTTACAAAAATCTGGGAAAAACCTAAAAATTCTGAGGTTTGTTGTTAGATTGTCCATTTGCACTTTTAATATTTTCAGTTGTCATAACTATCTCACTTCTGTGGAAAACCAAAAAATAAAATGAGCACTGACTTTAAGGAGAGTATACTTCTTTGATACCTCCAAGGCTTTGATTATAGTGTTCTCATAGCCCTGATTTAGATCAGAGTGGGGGCTACAATAACTACACTGTTATTACATCAAGGGATACACTGAAGTTTGTCATTTGCAAGACGACACAAGAAAGATTCCACCTTCAAGTTGAAATACTAAACTGCTTCAAAACAGAATATATTTAATTAGAATCTCTGGCCCCAGTACCTCTAATTTCTAAAGACCTGTAGAGATCTCTCACAGCTGAAGGTTCTGATGAAACTGTCTTCTTCCTGAGGGATCTAGAGTATGAACAATAGCCTGAAAAGGAAAAGGAAAGATCAAGAGTTAAAGGTCTGATGGTAATTCCCCAGAAAGCCAACAATTCCAAGTAAAAAAAAAACCCTTCATATGTGAACTAAGCCCCTGATATAAATCAAAGAATAACATTAGTTCAAATTCCAGTGTATTCTCCCTACAGCAGCATGTGGCCTAAATAGTTAAATGACTGTCATTAAAAAGATGCTGTAAGCACAGCACATGTATTTAAGTTGTGATGTGCATTTGGCTCTTGTTGTTATTAGGATTTGAGGGTATTCACTGGTTCACAGCAGTCCATGTCAACTCATTTCCTCTCAATAACACAGTAACTTACTCCTGCAACTAAATTGTGTTTTGAAGCTGCTGTATGCTATTACTGTATTACATCAACAATAAAAAAAGTTACGGATAAAATGAGCATAAGAACATAAGACCGTTGATTAAATGGTTAACATAAGACAAAAATTCTCTGAAGACAACTGACCAGATTCATGCATTTATACATTATCAGGAGCTTCAACTATAACGAAACAGATGCTCAAGGTGCGCTCATTTCTTTTAGACAGTTGAGCTGCCTATCACTTTCATTAAACTTCTGAGCGCATACACCAAGCCAAACCAATAATTACACATCCACTTCCTGCCCATGAGCCTCCTTTGGAAACTAAAAAACGTTCCCATATGAATATCTGAATTGCATCTCTGATTCAGAATGCCTCTAAGCTCAAGGAGAACGATGAGTTTACATCACATCCCATCACAGATCTCTTAATAGCACCTTGAAAGCCAAAGCATGGGATTTCTTGCTGCAATACAACGTTCAACAGAGCAAACCCCATAAAGATGCGTATTCACAGGGCACAGAGCACAAAAACTTCAGCTAACTAAAAGAACAAGCAGAAAGCATGGCAAACTGAAAGAATAAAGAAAGCCATAGACACGCAGTAGAATTAAGAGTATTTTCTAGACTTTAATTTAAGCTTTAAGTGCTTATAAGCAATGTTTTGCTGCCTTTAGCCTAAATTAGGCCAAAAAAAGGTGTCGGGGAAGACTACAAAAAAATGACCATAGGCAACAAGCATAGAAACAGTTTCACATCTAGCAGCTAGAAAAGACCACAGCTTACAGATGCAGAGCAGTTCAGGTAACCACAGGGAACAAAATTAAGCTACAGGTTAGATCTGGTCTGTCCAGAGAGCTGAGAAACTACTATCTGCTTTCCTGATTAATATTCATGTAGTTTGACACTGAAGAGTCATTTATAAAAGTAGTGCTAAGGGCAAAGGCAGTATTCATGGTGAGGTTTCCACCTGCCCATACTGAGGGCATTGCTCCTTCACGACTTGGAAGGTGACAGTCATTAGTTACCGTCATTAGTGTTTCTCAACAGCCTACAATGCACAAACTTTCAGAAATAAGATTCTTTTCTGTCTAGTAAGTTTTTAAAAACTAGCCTAGACACGTTATTATATGTAATATTTATAATGCATTATTATTGTTGTGTTTGCTGTTAGTTAATATTTTCAAGAAAGTTCTTTAAAATCAGTCATTTGCATAACTTTGTTTTTCTGGACACTTACAACTGATCTCTACAGGTTCCCAGGTCGTGTCCGGGAGTCAGCACTGGTTTCTCTAGAGTAAATAAAGGATTAAGATACACTGAACTTAAGATTTTTATTAAGAATTTCACTGAGCAAATTTTGTTTGCATACCTGCACTACAAATAATATATTTGGAAAAAATACATTTTACTAAATAGTTTTGGCCATAAGAGCTTATGAATTGAATGAAAACTTTTGTTCTCCTACTGGAAGTGGAAATGTCTTTGTCACAAGAGAGTTCTCTGCAAGAGAAGGCTTCACATACTGCACATTATTTACATCGTTTTGCAGCACATCTATGCTATGGACCAGTCTTACCATGCTGAGAGTGTAGTATCTCTACATTCCTCTCATCTCCCATTTTTAGTGCTAGAGTTGCTATGTCAGATACACAGGAGAAAGCACCCACTTCTACTGTGGATAGCAATTTGCACAAGAAGTCAGTCATGAAGCAGAGCCTGGTGAAAGATGTAACTTGTAGGCCTGATGAAGAGGTATATCATTACAGCTTTTCTACACACCCACTTTTTCATGTTAAAGTTAATTTATATTTTCATACAATCTGGCACACTGCACACCACCATTCAACAGCATATTTGGGGAAAAAGTGTATTTTATTACACATTTGTTTAAATAAAAGCCATCAAAGTTGATGAACTGGACCATATGTAAGTATTTCTGTTCTGCCACAGGAAGATTTCAGCTCTTCGCCCTGTTTCCCCTATCTGGGCTTTAACAGAGACTTTTCAAGTCCTAGCAGGTTCACTCTCAAGACTAGAACGAGCCTCCGAGCATTTCACCATATCCACTGCCCTTCTTGCCCTGCTGTTTTAATACGCCCATCATCTCTGGCCCAAGCAAGCAACAGAAACCTTGCTGCCGCCTCAGCTGCTCTCAGTACACACTTATTCTTAAACCAAGGCCTTGAATTCCTTCGAAGCAGTCGTGGCCCCTAAGATAAACAGCCAAACGCTGCCCCGGCAGACCGGCGGCCACAGCACGCCCCCGTTTGAACCCGCCCGCCTGGCACCAGGCCCGCGCTGGCCAAGGCTGAGCCCCACCCCGTGGGCGCCCCCCCCCGCCCGCCACCCTCTGCATGGAATATTCCATTCGCGGCTGGGAAGTGGCGAGCGCCGGCAGGGTGGAACGTTCCACAGCGGGAGGGAGGCGGGGGAGGGCTCGGCTTCCGAGCGGCGGGCCGTTGGAAGAGCCCGCCCGCGGGGAGGGCGCGGCTTCCGGGCGGCGAGTTCGAAGGAGGAGGAGGCGGCGGCGGTCATGGCGCAGTCCGTGGTGGTGCAGGGTAAGGGGGCCGCGGCGCACGCAGCCCGGCGCACCCTCTGCCCTGCCTGACCGGCATCTCCCTTCCCTTTACAGTGGGCCAATGCGGGAACCAGGTGGGCTGCCGCTTCTGGGACCTGGCGCTGCGGGAGCACGCGGCCGTTAACAAGGTAACGGCACCGCTTCCCCCGCCCCCCGGGGGGAGGGGCGCCCCTCGCCTCCTGCGCAGTAACGGCTCGCGGTGTTGGTTCGGTGAAATCAAGGCCGCTTCGTTACGAGCCAAACTGCCCGCAGGGTTTTATGCAGCTCAGCTAACGAGCTCTGATGCAATTTGGCTTTCTGCAGTCTTTGCCAGCTGGGAAAGCCCTGGCTGTGTCCCGAAAGGCAGAGATTGCCAGGTGCGAGACAACCTGTGAAGGGAGAGGGCTGTTTTTAAAACAGGATCCTTGTCTTGCAGCGCGGTGTCCTTGACAATAAAGCCAAAAAGCAGTCACACCCAAACCCACCTTTCGTTTCCGTGCTAGCACATGCCGTGCGGTGAAGTGGGTTGGGCTGAGCAGCTTGGAAAAAAAAATGCACTCCTCTTGCCATACTATGAGTATACTCTTTCCTGGTAAATTCCACGTGTTAACAAAGATAATGCTGAGTAGTCCTTTTGGAAGCTTTCAGAAAGGCAGTGGATGAAGTTCATACACGTGTGGAGAGTCCCTTAGTTCTAGTGTTGTAGGCAGCATTGAGCTCCAGGCTCTGCCTCGTAAGGTCTCCCAGGCCGTGGCAAATGGTCTGTAAAACCATATTACTATGAAGGTGTATAAACTTCTCGGGTCTCTTTTAGTTTTAGGGTCACACCATCCATTAGCTCTCGGGTTGGGAATCACTGATACAGTGTAACAGGCTGTTCTTTCTACTGGACTTCATGGACCTTGATAGAATGGGCATGAAATTGTCTCAGTGTTGTACCGCTGGTGAACTGAGTCAGCTAAACAGCAGTATTTTAATAGCTGCATTGGGAGCTGCAGTAGAATCATATGTCTTTAGATATGAAGAAAATATATTTGTTTAATCTTCTGCTGAAAACTTCATTTCCTAATTAGATCTGCCTATAAATCTTTAACATCAAGTTGGTGTTTCAATGAAGTACTGTTTCTCTAGTGCTGATTAGAGCTGTTTAGGTTGAATTTAAAGGTTGGCCTTGTTTTGAGTGAGAAGGTTTAACAGATGACCTCCGGAGGTTCCTTCCAACCTAAGCTACTCTATGAACAAGCCCTGAGAATATCTGATGTTGCAAGTCTTGATTTTATGTCGTGTTGTTTATTTTTAGAAGGGAGTTTATGATGAAGCATTAAGCAGTTTCTTTAGGAACGTGGATACCAGGTAAGTTTTATCAAGAGGCTCATTTTGAGTTTAACACAGTAGATCAACAGTTCTAGTCTTTGCTCTTAACCTAAATTAAAGTTCTTTGTTTCAGATCATATTTAGTTTGTGCTTAAAAAAAAAAGATTTTGCTTTTTAGTCGTCTTTTCAGAACATTATCTGTCCCTTTCCAATTTTAACTGTTTTGAATGTATTCAATTTTACTTTTACCTTCCTCCCATCTGAAAAATGGACAGTGAAGATATGATAGCTTTTGCAATTGCCAGTCATGTTTAGATTGCAAGCTCTCTGACTACTGTATTAGCGGCGTTTATTGGAGAGTAGTATGAGGAATTATATATAAAGTAACCTGAAAAGATTATGTCAGTTTTTAAATCCCTTTTATCTGACTAGTTTGTTACACAAAGACTGGCAGCTAAGGTTTTGTTTTGGTTTTTTTTTAAGGTTATCAAGTTCACGCCTTAAGAGCATTCAGTTGTCTTTTTTCTGTCCAATTACAAAAATCCTTGCAGTTTGTTTAAAGGAATAAAACAGTCGGCCACCTGGATATTGCTGCGCATTGTAATTGATTACGAAACATTTGACTAGCCTCTCTTTATTTCCATAATATGGCAAGGCTGCAGTGCGGCATGCAATTTTAATTAAAATGGTACAGAAATAATATTTATTTAGTCTCAATTCTTAACTTTTTGAAAGAAGAAGCAAGTGCATTGGGATTTATCATTGCTGTTCCCTGTGAGTAGTTCCTGCAACATCTTTTTTATCAAGAATATTTGGTTTTAATTATGTATATGAGAATATTTGGTCTTTAACTATGTATGTGTTTTTATACATGGCCAGATGAAACCACCAAATTTTAATTTGGCCGGTTGGCTGCAATGTAAACATCCCTTTTATGTATGTAAGGAGGAAGGATTCATCTCATCTCACTGAATACTGCAGAAGTTTCAGGCAGTGTTCCTCCAGCTGGGAGAGAGAAGACTGAATGTTCAAATCCCATCTTTTTTAGGGTCTGTTCATATTCATAGTGAAGTAATTCCCGTTTTTGAGTGTAGCTTTGAACCATAACTTAAAGGAGAGTGGTTTAGTACTTTCTCGCTTATGGGGTTTGAGTCTTTTGTTGTTGTGGTGGGTTTTATTTTAACTTTTTCAAAAAGAACTAGGTCACCTTGAAGGTCATTGCAGGCATAGAACTGATGCCATAAAAATGACAGACTTCAGTCTTCTGTGCTATGCCATACTGCTCTTCAGAATAATCCAGATGGGTTATCCAGTCTGAAGCAGCTATAAACAACATTCTTGCAGAACCAGAGAGACTCTTTTTCTCATATAGTGATTAATAAACTGTGTAACACTGAGAATGTGTTTATGTTCGTTCTTCTGTGATGTGTCTACGGAGGAATTTACAAATAATCCCGTCACTGAATTAACGAGGGAGCTGAACATCCACACTTTTAACCCTGATGTTGATTTCAGTGGGGAGATAATTTGGCTGCGAGAAAGTTGTTTAATAGAAAGACAGTTTTGTCTGTTTCTTAAAGTAAAAAATGCATTTAGGTCTGTAATCTTGGTCAGAGTTGGCACTTAATGGATTGCTGAAATGACTTCTTTTCACGCTTCAGTAACTGCACTATGCATTTCTCTCTCCTTCCCTTTCCTTTCCCATCAGAGAATATAAAGACTCTTCAGCTGGCATCTTGATTTGTTGGTACATGTTGTAAAGGCTTGTGCTTTTTGAGTTTAAAAGCTTATTGCTTCAATCTGTAAGAGTTATCAACCCGGTGATCATTACTCTTAACAGATGGTCCACGTGGGCCTGTTTGAAGATGGAAAGTTATACTTCCTGTGTGTAACAGACATCTAGATTTGCTCATGTGCTGCAGGAACATACATCATCTTTGGTAGATGCTGCTGCTAGTATTAGTTTTGTAGAAACCAGGGATTAGAGCATTCAAGAAAGGGAAAGCCTGAAAGCCTTCTCTAATAATATCAATAACGGCCAGAAGGCCACCTTGCTCAAATAGAGCTGAAAGCAAAATATTTTACACTACCTCCATCAAGCTGGTTGTGTAGTGAAAGCTATTAAAAGTAACTTAGAGATCAGGCACAATAATTACCCAAATGCATAGCGAGTTTGCGTGCAACAATCAAGCATGCTGATGAGTCCACCTCTGGTAGAATTGTATAAAACAGTTTTTGTATATGAGCATTCTTGTTGTGGTAAACTTAGGTATGCAGAACACGTAAAACAATCTCCTAAATGTAAAAGAAGTTGTCGTACCGTAATAGCATGCAGTTTGCATTACAAACAGCAAAGACTGGTAGTCATAGGCAACCTAATAAACAATGTATGGTTTTGTAGGCAGAAATATATGTTTTAAATACACTTTTAACAATTTGACCGGTTTATAAAAACACATAACGGTATAAAAATAACATAATAACATTATAAAAACATATAGTGCATAAAATAAATAAAAAAACCACACTTGTTAAGTCACATAAAGGCACACACATCTACATAAACAAACACACTCCATTTGTCAAAAATAAAATAAGTGTATCTAGGAGATATGTAGGGACTCTAGAGAATTCAGGAATTTTTTCCAAGCAATTGAGTCAAAGTAAGTTATTGAATGTGACAGGCTGTCATGGAAGACCACAAAAGACAACAGCTGGAGAAAGGTAGAGATTTTTTTTTTTCCCTTCTTTGTTGGGTTTGTTAGTCCTTGAAGAGAAATAGAACTTCTCTTGCTGGATTTGCTGATGCTGTAGGACTCTCATAAGGAGTTACATAGGCTAGAGTAATCAGCATGAATACTGGAGGATGCTATGAGCTGCTCAGCTAATGGAAAGTGTTTGGAGAGCTGCTAGGAGTGAGAAGGTAGAAACTCCTTGAGGATTCCAGTACAGTCCTGTACTGTCTCTCTTCCGCTTGTTCCTACTGGACTGAGTGCTGTAGGGAATTTCATCGGAGGTTTTGGAATGTTTTTGTGGTTGAATGTAAAACAGTCTAAGAAATACTTCAAGTTTTGTGTGATCTGAGGATTGACCTGCACCCAAATTAGGTAAGTTGAGGGGAAAATTAGAGCCATCTTCCCTGCCTTTTTTTCCTGTGTTGGTATAGTTTAGCCAGACCTGAATATCTCATTCTGTGAGTGCAGAGGCACCACAGTTCATTATGAAAAAAGTATGTGATGGAATATGATGCATAGCCCCCCAGACTGGTGCAGTATAACCAATCCAAGAAAAAAAGAAAATAAAACTGTGTCAGCCCAGCATAATTTCTGAACTCATACATCTCAATGGCAAAATAAGTCAAGCAAAGTGCTCTGCTCATGCAGTTATACTGCTTTCATGTCCTGAGGAGTAGCATAGTGCTATGCTACCCCTATTGAAAATCCAGTGGTGCTACTTGGTGCACTATGTTCCATTATATGATGCAGACATACCACATGCTAGGTAAAAATGCTTTTGGCAATGCTTGCAGACTTACTACAGAGCGGAGGCTGTATCTGAGAGTAAGCCTTCAATGCTTATCTTTTCAGCTTCCTGATGAAGTACTGCTCAGGATATTTCTCGCTGAGATTGGATCCTATAATTGCTTTCTTTTACAGCCCTCCTGAGATCTTTCCTAGCAGTGTTTTATGTTCAGTGTTTCTGTTTATATTGTAACAGTCCTCTGAACTGAAAAGATTAAGGATGGAATTTGATTCTAGTATTTATTGCCTTATTTCCTAGTATGGTTTTGAGTTCGGATTTTTTTTTTTTTTCCTAGAAGTGGTGGAGATGGTCGTGATATTTCTAAAGGAAAAATCTGCTCTTTAAAAGCACGAGTAAGGCAATCTATAAAGGTCATTCCTTTACATCACATATTTATGTCTGACAGTGTAGGAGTTTTCGTAAGGTTCTTATAAATGAACATACTTTCAAAAAGTATTTTGAATAATAAAACTTCTAACAATAGGTCTTTTGCTACAATGGAGTAATGCAGTTTGCAGCCACTCTTCCTGAATAATTCAAAGTATAATTTAATAAAATGATTGTGGATATTACAAAGAGAATTTTTGAATTTGTTTAAAGGGCAACCTCTTTAAGCCACTTCTGTTTCTTACGTGATTAAGAAGCAACAAAGCTTGAAATATAAAAACAGTTTAAATTCCTTACTCTGCAGTACTGGGGCAAAGTATTTTTAAAAATTTAACAAAACTGAAATGTATGAAATGCTGTCCTACTGAATGACTTCTAGCAAAGCAGTCAAGATGAATTTTGCTAATTGATCTCTTAGTTAACTACAACTGTAAAACAAGACCCTCTGGAACATAGTAGAAACGACGTGTGTTTTATCTTGTAAATAATTTTATATTTCTTTGTCTGATTATTTCAAACTGTGGCTTACTGACTGAATTTTAATTCTTTCTTTTCTCAAAGGCACTCTTGATTGACATGGAGGAGGGTGTGGTAAATGAAATTCTTCAGGGACCGTTGAGAGATGTGTTTGATAGCAAGCAGCTTATCACAGACGTTTCTGGATCAGGAAACAACTGGTCAGAGCAAATTCTTCCTAACTCTTCAGAACGGATTTCTAGCAATAATTAGATGGCAGTTGAAAGGGAAAATGATAATAGTAGCATTCTGGTTCATTCTACTGCACCTGGGGAGCTGCAACATATTGCTTGTCAACTTTAGAGTTACTGTTGCCTGGAGGAAGGCTTTGAAAACCATTTTACAGAAGGATAATTCTGCTGATACATCATTTTGTCTATTTTTCTTCCTGTTTTTGGCACTTTTTTTTTTTTTAAGAACGTAGTTTATATTTTTGTTTCTGTGTTGTTCACTGCTCTGTTGAAGCCATAATCTAGTTTGGGACTGTGCAATTAGGGTAGAAAAAGAAACTAGTTATATGAACAAATGCACTTCTGATTTCTAAGCACCACAGATTCCAGCTCTGTGCATGTGAGGTTCGCTACTAAAAAGAGAAATTCAGGAAACAGGTGAATAACATAATGAATTCCAAATTTTCAGAGACATTAATCTCTAGTAATGTTCAGTGCACTACAGACTGGGAAGCAAATTATCCGCAAATATACCAGAAGAGAGACCAATACAGGAAATAAAGCATTCCATAAGCTCACCATCTAACAGGAAAGTATGTTGAAAATGATCTGTTTGGGTTTTTTTAATTAGTAGTAAGAGCTGACTTGCATAATACTCAAATGAAGATCAGTACCCCTATTACATATGGATGTCCCCTTTGTTAAGGGGTACATAACGTTCATTTGATGATAACAATTTTGGATAAAATTTGATCATCTGACATGGGTATTTATTTTCCTCTAATACAAAATAATAGGGCAAGCTCCAAAGTTGTGAACTTGGTGCTGCTTGCATCCTCAATATTAAAACCATTTCCCAACTTTCCTATCCCGTGGTGTAGTCACAGCTTTGCAGCTCTCCCAAATCAGGAGTTGCACCTGCTCTCGACTATTAAGCAATAGCATATAAAATCTCAAATAGGAGGAGGTGGAGTGAAAAAACTGGAAGACGATTGTTAGGGAGGTTTCTAAGTACTTTTCTTACTTTCAGGGCTGTAGGTCACAAGGTATACGGCTGTCAGCACCGGGAAAACATTGTGGAAAAGCTGAGGAAAACTGCAGAACATTGTGACTGTCTACAGTGTTTTTTTATAATTCATTCTATGGGCGGTGGTAAGTAATTGTATGGTTAGTATGATTGCACCAGCCACAGGTGAAAAGAAAAAAACTAGATCTTGAAAAGAAGATCAGTGTAATAATCTCCATCATGCAGAATAAAAAACCGTTAACATGGTCCAGTTAAGTGGACTTGGAATTATTTTTTACTTGTTAGAACACTGAGGGGGTCTAATTGTGAACTAAAGTAAGCACAGTCAAAACAGAACAAAAGTACAATTTATATTATATTTATAAGACAAGACAGAGTGGATGCATCTAGACAGGTGGCAAATGCAAGGAAACACTGCGGTGATACTGACCAAAAGAAGGGGCAGTGGCCTCAGAACACTGGCATCATTGCCATAATCGAGTTATTCTTAATTGTAGTCAGAGAGTTTTCAGGAAGGGTTTGAAGGAGGCTTCTGACGTTGTTTAACTTGTTTTCCTGTCGTTATTCCACACAATTTTCTTGAATCCAGTCTAACTACTTTGTTAATAAATCTGAAGGGAGGGTCTTTTGCGATGACAACTTTACTATTGCTGTCTTATCACTAAGGCTTTCTCCCCAGAAACGTGGACAAATCAAGTGGCTTGACATTGAGCGTGTATTATAAATGGTTGTGATGTGGAAATAGACACTGCAAATAGCTCTAAATATGACAAAGAGTTTTGTCAAAGGTCTTTTTTCTGGTCAACTACTTAATTTGAGAGATTCTGCAGATATTCTTGCCGTTATTGCAGAAAATTGCTGCATTGTTGATAGATGAAATTGTCAGCTGCTGAGGTTCGGTTAGCTGTCCAAGACAAGAACCTACAATTTAAGGCTCAGACTTGAACTTAGTGTTGATGAGGAAGAAATCTCAGTGGGAAAGTAAATTTAAAGACTTGTCTGAAGAAGAGTTAGTTCAATGTTTTTTAAACACGTATTTTCTTTCAAAATTCAATTTTTTTTTTTAAATAAATTAAAAGACCAGGTCAGGGAAAATTTGGTTACCTGGACAGATACATGTTTTAGGACTTCTTGGTTTGCAGAAATTTTTGAGATTATGCATTTCATCCTCTCTGGTATGGGAAATACTTTTTTCACTTGGGTTTTTCCAAGACAGAAAAATAATTTTCTGCCTAAACTTATGTGCCAATAGCCTCCACAGTCTGCTGAGTACTTCAGAAAATTTTCATGTATATGATTGAAAAGTTATGTTTCCAGCATGTGAGACGTAAAAGGTTTCCCATGTTCTTCCAAGCATTATCTTTTCTCATTCTGTCTTCTCATTCATAACTATTTTTAGGGACAGGATCTGGTCTTGGAACTTTTGTACTGAATTTGCTTGAGGATGAATTCCCAGAAGTATATAGATTTGTTACTTCAGTTTATCCCTCTGGTGAAGATGATGTTATTACTTCTCCATATAATAGCGTTCTGGCTATGAAGGAGCTTAATGACCATGCAGACTGTGTGCTACCAATAGAGAATGAAGTAAGAAATAATATTCTATTTCTGTCAATTTCTTTTTAATAAACTGCATATAGGAAGTGCTTCTTCCTTCTGTGTATTGATTTTAGGATCAAGTCTTAAAAAGCATCATTTCATTTTTTAAAATGATAATTGAACTCCTAAATCACTTGCAGGCTTTTGAAATGAATCTGACTATCACTTAAAAGTCGCTCTGTTCCTTCCATCTTCGAAAAAAAATATCGCTCTTCCACCCTCAAAAGTCGTCAGAGTTAATTGTTTTCATGTCTCTTTGAAGGTAAACAGTGAAATGCTCCTATTTACTGAGGACAAGAATCATAAAAATCATTCTAGCAATTGATTTGTGTGTAGCATTAGTACAATGCTGCAAGGGAAATGAATAACGCATGCCAAATTCAAGTAGACTTGACTTTACTGGTAAGGGATATGGGCATCATAGATGTACCTGGCCACATAAACAACTACTAAACGACATTTGAATCCAACTTCGACTTTCTTGAATTGCTTTTTGGTTAGAAGAAAGCTAGAGAAAGTGAAATATATTTAAATAATATATTTTTACTTCCACAGGAATTACAAGAATTTGAAATGTCCTTTTTAGAAGATAAGGTTTTGGAATATTTGAATAGAATTCAGACTTCTTTCTGAGTTAAGCTGTATGTAAGTTTGTGACATGTACAGGAACAAACATTTAGAAACACTTCAGTCAATTGGAATTGGTCACAAGTTGTACTTACATGTATCATAGCACAGTCTTTTAACTAGAACTACCATGTCTTAGTTTTTCTTTGAGTTTTAAGATTATTTGAAATAAAAAATGGAGGTGCTGAATTTGAGAACTCTGTGCCCAAGACGTCTTGTATGATTCCTGGTTTTATTTTTCTCTCAAAGTCTTTGTTTGATATAGTTAATAAAATTCATCAGATGATCAGTTCTGGAAAGCTAGGAACAATTGTGAAGCAAAACAGCTTGGTAACATCAAGTACAGGCAGTACAAAAACTGTACAGGAGAAGCCATTTGATGCCATGAATAACATCATAGCCAACTTGCTGCTGAACCTAACAAGGTAAAGTTACAGGTTTTTGCGCTGTAAAAGTAGTGTTGCTGGAGGCAGAATGCCTACATTACCTCAAATAACATTGATTATTTTCAAATTGATGTTAGTCTCCTCTTTTTAAGAATTAATGATTAAGCCTTGAAGTATAAGAAGGTATTCAGATGTCAGTGGTGTTGCTGTAGCCGTGATAGCCTAAGAACTTCTGTCTGTAGGCAGAAGCATGTTGTCCTTCAGTAACACTGGATGGAGACCATAGAGATTAGCCTTCCTAGGCCTTCCTACGCCAATTAAATCCTTTTACAAATGTCATCTCCTAAATCAAATGTCAGCTCCTAAATCATCCACTGCTGCAAGAAACTCCTGGTGAAATATACCTTCAGAGTTTTGGTCAACTTTTCTTAAAGAGTTTGTCAGAAATGTTTGGAGCCACATGTTTTATTACACCTATGTATTAAAACTGGCTTCAAGCAGTTGTGTCAGCATATTGAAAAACACTGCTAAAGACTACAGCCCATACGCATAAGGTCTCAGTCTTGATGCTTAATTGTTCTGTTGTGAGAAGTGCAAGGAAATGAGAAATGGCAGTGTTCTGCCTGATATAGTTAAACAGTTTGGCATTTCCTGAAAGGATATTCTTGAACTCTGTTGTTTCCCTGTTTCATTATAGAGAACAACTGAAAAGTAGATAATGTTTACGATACATAAGTCATTTACTTAAATAGTTTTTAAACGGCTCTGTTGATTTTTCAGCTCTGCTAGGTTTGAGGGTTCGCTTAACATGGATCTTAATGAAATCAGCATGAATTTGGTTCCCTTTCCTCGACTTCATTACCTGGTTTCAAGCTTGACTCCTCTGTATACTTTGGCTGATGTTAATGTACCTTCTAGAAGGTAAGAAGAAGAGGTTGTTACGGAATTAGCAAACTGTCTACGTTTGAAGTTTCATTTTTAATTCTTCTATAGTTTCCATTAAAAAAATTCATTGTATAGCAAAAGTAAGGCTAGAAGTTCTGGAAGTCTGAAAGGGAGGAGTTAATTGATTTTAAAAGCCCGCCATATATTCAGATTTGTCCTGCTGATTTTTGAGAACATTCTCTGTCCCATTTCCCTAACTGTGGGTCATGTTCCCATCCCTTCACAAGCACTTCTTGTGACCTCCAGGAGATGTTAGCACCTGAAAGTGGATTGTTGAGCTACATCAGCACAACATGGCTGATAACAGAGTGATGAGGGAAGGAAAATGAAGGAAAAAAAACCCACAAATGAATTGGTATTTGCTTTTTAAGATCATACCTCTGTCATGTTTAAGTTAGCAAGCTTAAAATGTGTTTTTATTAGCTCTGCTGGGAAATGCCTTTATTACTAGGTTGATAGAACCCACCACAAGTTAAGTTACACTTTGCAGTTCACTCGCAAAGTGCTACAAAGACAAACAAGGAATTAAACAAGACTCCTTGGGAAGTAAGGGCATCTTGCTTTGTTCATGACATGCAGTGAGCCTCTTTAACAGCTTATTGTAACAATCGAAAGGGACACGTTTTGCTTCACCTTTTATCTTTCCTCCTCGCAGTTTCTTTTTTCGAGCCACTGGTTCCTTCTGCTGATGCTTGTCAAGTTTTCTGTAAGATGATTTAGCCCACTGACATGGCAGAAAAAATAACCCATTAAAACAAGTTTCTCCTGTTTTAGAGAGCAAGATAGGTCAGAAAAAAGTCCAAACAGTGATAGAGGCAGCTAAGGGTAAGTGATGGGAGTAGGCAAACAAGTGGAGAAGAGGGTGAGACTGCCCTCTTTCTGTGACAGTAAGTTGTAGCGATCAGTTCAACGTCTTTCCCGAAACCATACGCCGAGGAGGCAACACAGTGCTAGAGGGAGAATAGCAGACTATGAGGAAATGCATAGTCAGTGGTATTTTGGAATGAGGTGGGAAGAATAGTACGTTTGTCTCTCTCTCTTTTTTTTTTTTTTTTTACAGGCAGATTGTTGGGAGAAGTGATTTGAAAAAAAAAATAGAGCTGAGAGATGCAGAGAACTTGGAACAAATAAAAAGAATGGCTTAGATGCTATGGGTCCACAGAGACCTAATGGGATTTGCTTGAGGAGATAAGAGAAGAAGAATATAGTCTGCTGTGTCATCTTTTAAAGAAGGCATACAGGATAAAATTAGAACCAAAATTAACCAAAATTAATGCAGTGATATGGTTCATTGCTCCTTTGAGACAGGAAAGCAGAGCAGGCAGATGATCAGTTCTGGGCAGCAGCACTTTGGTATTTTCTTGTCAGATCCTCCACGAGTAGTGAAATTGCCTGCTCAAATTGGCATGTAACCAGAACCTCAGGTAGTTAAATCCACCTGAATATTTTAATAGTTTGTAACATTGACCTACTTTCCTTATTAATAGTCTCTTTTAATCTGCCAACTTCTCTGACTTCAGACTCAACACTGGGTTGTAACATGAGGGAGAATAGAGATGGTCTACTTCTAAAAAAAATTCTAATACCACATGGAGAAATAAAGGTTTGAATCTTTTTTTCTGTCATTCACTATCCCAGTTTAAATGTACCTTTATTTTCAGAACTTTATGAACCTTTTAATCTCTGAAGGTGGGAGTTCTGAAGGACTTTTGTAGCCTGCTTTAATAAAAGTAGATAACTCTGCTTTCTCTTGACCCAGGTTGGATCAGATGTTTTCAGATGCTTTTAGTAGAGATCATCAGCTAATTCAAGCAGATCCAAAGCATAGTCTGTACCTTGCCTGTGCACTCCTCGTTCGAGGAAACGTGCAGGTTTCAGATCTTCGCAGAAATATTGAAAGGTTTGTAATGCTGCACAAAGTACTCATGGTATTTATTATAGAAGCTGTTGTCAGTTGTCTACGGTGCTCTCGCTTTTCACCTGAAGAGTTTCAACACCAAATCAGTTTGCTCAACAAATATTTTTTTCTTAATTTCAGAAGAGAAGAAAATGTAAATAATTTACTTTAGTTAGCATAATAGATACAGCCTTCTTGGAAATAAAGGGAGCTGACTAGATGTCCCTGAGCTGCTCCTCCCATCCTCTGAAAGCCCAGCCTTCCCCAGATCGCCTGCCATTGTGGAATATTGGAAGAATGGGCTCTGTAGTAGAAATTTGTTTTTTCTGAATGGAAGCCAGCTCTTTTTCATGCGGGTAGGGAGCCCTTATTTTGACGACCTTGTGTTGTTAGCACTTTGTTGCTACCTGTTACACTATTGTAGTAGATTACAACAGGAAGGGCAGACAGGTTTCTCATGCAGAATGAAGTTTACATGCAGACAGGGGCGCATGAAGAAGATTTCTAAGAATCAAAAACATTTTACCTACACCTAAACTGTAGGTAGACAGACTGTTCCTGCACACTATTTATCTGCCCCTTCCATGAGACTTCAGAGTGTTTGCAGACCCTTTTATAGAAATCGGTGCCTTGTAACTTTGCTTTTCAAAAATTGGTACATTAAATTAACAAAACAAAATTGGTATTTGCAATTTAAATTTAAAATGCATAAACAGTTTTAGTCTGAAGCCTAGAGTGTATTATGCAGAATGCGTTATAACTGGCTTTCTCTGAAAGCTTAAAGGTCAACCTTTGGAGACTGTTTGTTAGCAAAGGAAACTTAGGTTTTGTGTTCTTTACATTCTATATATATCTGCAAACTTCTGAATCACAGGTTGAAGCCATCCCTGCACTTTGTCTCCTGGAATCAAGAGGGATGGAAAACTGGCTTGTGTTCAGTACCTCCTGTGGGCCATTCCCACTCGCTTCTGGCTTTAGCAAACAACACCTGTGTGAAACCGACTCTTATGGAACTCAAAGACAGGTTCATGAGGCTCTACAAGAAAAAGGTATGGCTCTGTCGTTATTGTAGCATTCATAGCCACTAAGCATTACTGTCTTACGTTATTGGGAAACAAATTGTAGTTTCACGAAGAGACTACTTAAAAGTGACAGCCCAACCCAGCTTGTGACACCCATCAAGGAATCATTTCAACAGCTGCTGTTTAAAAGCAGACCATTTATTTACCTGTACTTACGAGACAATACACTTATTTTCCTCAGCAGTGAGAGGGTATCTGACAGATCTACCTACCACTTTGTTTGAGTGTCCCCCAAAAGACAGAATATGAAAAGTTCCATGTGTAAGAAAACAGTAATACCAACTGCAATTCCATAGAGGATTGTTACTAAAGTTGCCAAATATATTAGGAAGGGATGTCATGAAACCAGTCTTTAAATGTACTTTCTACAGTGCTTTGCGCTACCCTCTTTGGTGCAGGCTAAATGATGGTTCCTGATCCAAATGAATTAAGTTAGGTACTAAGAAAAGATTAAAGCTGAATTCGTTACTCTCATAGGCTCATCTTCACCATTATCTGCATATAGACGGGATGGAGCAAAGCTGTTTCTCTGAAGCCTTATCATCTTTGTCTGACCTAATAGAAGAGTATAATGAACTGGATGCCACAAAAGGTGGGCCTAGAATAGAGCCATCAAGACTGAAGATAGCTGTGTAAAGAAGGAAGAACTGTTATTTTTCTTTTTTTCCCCTAAGCATTTCATCCACTTCAGTTGACCAGAATGACTTGCAGAGTGCCTACATCTTGTCATTCTAAAAAAGGACTGGGACAACTGCCTCAGCTCTCTGGGGTGGGGGGGAGTAATATTAAGTGATGGGCCCCCCCTGCAAGAAAGATTCAAAAGTGTATTGCTTGCCAGCACCTAATTATGGAGGAACTCAGTAGAGAGCTGTCATACTAACTGTAAAGTTAACATACCACACGCTGTAAGGAGGAGAAGGAAGAAAGGTTGTAGCAGCCCAAAATGTAGTTCTTAAAGTCGTCTTAAACCTTGAACTTAAAATAAACTACAGGCAGGCCCTGCTTCAAAGAAGGATCACCATTACTAGTTTATTAATTTTTTTAACAAGTAACTATGAAGAGAAGGAGAACCCATATGCTGTTTTCAAAGATGAAAGCAAACCTCTAAATTTTGCAGCATACTCATGTGTCATTTTAGAATGCTCTAAACAGTGTTCGTAGTTTTATATTTTTGCTTCCTTGTACTTAGCTATGATTAGCTGTATTAGAGCATTCTTAGTTGAGATCAAAAGCGGCAATATCAGAAAACTCAAGAAAATGCATGTTTTTTCAAATATTATAATTGGAATATTAATTAACATTATTTTAATGATACGTGTTCAAGAAAGCGGAGTTGCACTTGATAATGAATTAATACACTATGCTTCTGAGTGAAACAAGCACTTATAATGAAGACTGTTTGGAGAACAAAGATTACATGGTTAAAAAAGAATGCAAGTTAAATAGATGCTTTAATGTATATAATTATTGGGGTAAGCTGACTTTTCTATGACAGTAAGAACTTTCAGAAAATAAAATGTACAGCTATTTCCAGTTGCTTGCCAGCTTTGACTGTCTTAAAACAGCAGGAGAGCAGTAAACTGTTTCAGATCAGAATGGACCAATAAAATGAATTCTTAAAGTTTGAGTGGGTGTATAAGTAAGCACAATTTTCAGTGTATGAGGCCAGAAGTATTCAATAAAACATTGTGGTAACAGTTGCTGATGACTATTTTTAAAATGCTTTCTTTTAAAAAATGCTATTTCCTTGATATTTTGCAGTTCTGTTATCTGTAGGTGTCCCCTTCTTTGTTCCTTTGCAAGTGCATTTTTTATATTCATAGCACTAGAGAAAGATTAATTGCTGCAAAAAAGCAGTCAGCGCTTTAAATTAACTTTTTGTGTGTTTGAAACAGCACTGATGTGTTTGAGCCTTGCAGATGCATAGTTGTAAATGTTACATTGATAATCAAGGATGGTAGATGAGGTATTACAGATTAAAAAGTCTTTTTCTGATAGGTTATTTACAGCATCTGTGAATTTACATGTACTTGTCATTTGGGCAGTGCATGTTACAGTAGGGTACAAAGCTGTCTTGCTGTGCTTTTTTTTTCCTTTTAATTACAAAAGCTCTTGTTCTGACAGTACTAATAGCATATACATACTTCTCAAGAATGTATTTCCCCCATATTAAAAAAAAGTTTAAATTAAAGATGTGCTCTTATATGCATTTTGCAGTTGGTATTTAACAAATGAATATTCACACATGTAGTTTCACTATGAAGATTGCAGAAGGCTTCAGGATGTGAATGTGCTGTCACCCTTGCAACTATTGCTGTCAATGATGTAACTCCTTATAAAATCTTGAGTTCAGAAAATATATCTCTTGGATCACTGCAAATCCTCTGACATACACAAGATGTAATCCACATCATCTTCCACTGGAAGGAGCCTTCATTGGGACACTCAAACTGTATAGTGATCATTTTGGACTTGCTGGGTATGCAACATCTCTTGTCCGAACACACCCCACAGAAAGTTAGTTGGTAGCTTTGTGTGGTTGAACATCCGGAGAAGATTAGTTTCTCTGCTGTAGGAAGCTGGAATGTCGGTTGACATGTTTTTCCTTTTGGAATCTTTAATATAAAAACAAAGAAAAGCCTGAGGTTTTTACAGATGGAAAACAGCACATATAAAAAAAAAATTGCAGTTTACATAAACACATCTTGAAAATTACCCCTTCTAGAAGCTGTCTTATTTTTCTTTAACAGCCAACAAATAGAAAATATTTCCTGGTCAGCACTAGCAGCCCTTTTATTTCAGTACACACTATTGTTTTGCTTGAAATTGCACTTCTGTAGTGTACTACAGAAAGCTTAAGATAAGACTGAATCTTGTGTTTCAGGAACGTTTGTACAAAAAGGAGAAGTGTCATTTTGTATGACTGTTTAAAAAAAAGTCATTTTATATTAGTAAGTATTGCTAAAACATCAATTTTTGCACTACTTCTAATATTTCCATTTTTTATTAGGAAGTCATTTCATGTTAGAAAGTACCTTTATCGTCTTCAATATATTAGTCTGACAAGGCTGAATGAAGCATAATCTCTTTTCTTTTCTCATTTCACAATTACTGTTTTCGTTGGTCACTCTACTGGATATGCCTATGCCACAGGTCCTGGAACAGGGTGTCCAAGCAGTTGCCTGTATTAGGCACTTTTTCTTCAAAACTAGCGGTAAGTTTCTGTAAGCTAAGACAGCAATATATAATTTACGCAGTGAAACAGCCCCAAAAGGATTAATTGAAAATGAAAGCATAAGCATTTGATTTCTGTTCATGAAGATGCTTTTGTAGGTAAATCTAAAGATGAGGCACAAGCAGAGCTATAAAAGAGTTTTGGCACTGACTTCCCGTTAAATTAACTGACACTGGATATTCAGACCCCAGGAAGGATTATGAAATTGCATGTGTTGTATGAGCCTCCGGTTTAATGTTATGTGGTAAGTTTTTTGAGAAATTTTTATGAAATGTGGGAAGAGACTGAAAATTAGCTTAGGCCAAGCACAGCTTGAAAATGGATGTTGAAAACATAGCAGATTGTTAGTAGATACTGTGAAGGCTTTAGATTTTGTACTGAGGAGAAAACATTTCTCCAGTCATTTCCAGATATCACCAAAAGGCCTATTTTCTGATGGATTAGAGCTTTTATTAGGTTGGGCATATTTAAAAAAAAAAAAACTTAAAATTGTAAGTAGTGCAAAAGTTGGTGGTGAAATTCTGCAAAAAATAAAAATAAAAAGACTTGAATCTGTGCATTTAAAGAGCACAGGCAGAATTACAAGGGTACCTGGAAGGTAGACAGCAATTTAAAGATCTCATTGCAGCAAGCAGACTAAAATTTAGCCTGTCACATATCTGTAACAAATAAAATGAAGTTAAATAGTTGTTTATACTTAGCACATTTTTTAAAATATGATCTACCTACATTCCTATTTATATAAATTAGGTAAATAGAATGCACAAAGAAAGCAGGAAAACAAAGCAAGAGCAGTGAAGTAAAATAAAACTTAGCAGTTGTTGTCCGCACCAGCAAAAAAAAGACGACTTTCAAAATAGGTGTTAGTCTATTGAACCATTCATGCAAGTCATGCACAACTTTACACTAATTTACTTTTGCCATACTGGGAATGGGAAGGGGGAAGGCCTCATTTTGAAACAATATTTCAAGGTACTTTTCTTTAGAGGGGGAATAGGATGAAAATGAAGTTTATGCTTCAAAATATTTGGGGGACAGGGAGGACTGCACGTGTCTGGTTCCTCATTTTTCAGGTTGTCTGCTGTTTTCAAGCACCTCCATTGGCGCAGACATTCCATATTGTGTTTTTGTAGCTCAGTTCATGCTAGCTCTGGGAATCTCACTGGAAGAGGCATGCCTCTGGTCCATTTGAGTGTACTGGCCTGGTTAGCTGCCCTTCTCCATCACCTGCATCTTGGAGAAGGAACAGTTAAGAGAGTCTGTATGACCTGAAGAAGGGCTCTGCTGTTTCTTGTGCCCACATTAGTGTTACTGAAGAGTAGTCTCACCATGTAAATGCTTGCAAGTGCACAGGGAAGGAGGCAGCACAGAGCAGGTGGTTGCGTCAGGAAGGGCCAAGATAGCTGCTTCTGGCAGTGATGCTTTCTTAGGGTGATAAGGGAACTACAGTTTTAGCTGCAGAGCAAGAATAAGGCTAACGGGATTATGAGCTGATCCTAGCAGTGTTGCATATGTAAACTGCTGTATCTTTTTGATCAGACTGAATAGAGAAGAAATGGAGGGGACCTTTGTCCTTTCAGTGACCTGAACTTTTTTGACCAATCAAGGGAAGCAGCTGCGGCAATCTTCATTATTTTCTGCTTTCTACTGAAAGAAGAGGCCTGCAACATGCTAATTTGGATTCATGATAACCAAGACTCCCCACCACAAAAGAAGCAAGGAAGCTCCTAGTTTTCCAAACATCTGCACGCTGACACTCTGATTAGTCTATTCCGATGAGCAGTAAAAATCTGCAAAAAGATGGATTGAAGATTGCTTTGGCCAGTTCCCTTACAGCAAAAGCCGAAAGGCTTTTCGCTTTTCATATCCATCCAGGCTTGGAGAAAAGAGTCTGTGAGCTAAGAGAATGAGGGGTTATTGGGACAGACCAGTCAGCCTGGCAATGGCCTTGAGGGAGAATTAAGAGACTGCCAGTGCAGGCTGTCAGCCTGGCTGGTGGAGAAGGGAGAGGAATGAGTGGATGATCAAGCACCTTCTCCTACCCTTCTGTCCTCAACAAGCTGGAATACTGAATTAAATGAGCCTCATCTGCAGGAAAGTTTACCAGTCTATTCAGGCACACCTGACATGAGTCTGTAATTTGTTGATTGAAGTTGCTTGTGCTGTCCAGGGCTGCAGATGGATTGTCCAGACTTCTTTCTGCCCGGGACCCTGGTGCAGGGACTTGCTGCTAATTTCGGGATGAATACAGGTGTACATCCAATTGCACCACTGACACACAGGCACTTATAAAGAGGGTTAGGTTGGAAGGTCTGCCCATTAAGATAATAAACTCCATTGAGCTCACATCCTACAGCTACCAGATCTGCAAATGGTAAACAACAGTTACTAACACATTATGAGTGCATAGTTTCTGCTTACAGAGTGCTAAAATATGACTATCATGTACTGAGTTTTCTGCTTTCACAGCTTCAAGTTCTTAGTAGTTCAAGTACGTCTTTTTTACCTGTGCCCAGTGATAGCTTCAGCTGCTTAACTTTAAATCAGTCATAAACATGTCTGCAAATAACAAGGTTATGCACAGTGAACTGGTTTCACTGATGCATAAGCAAGTAAGTTCAAATATAGCCCCTGCCCTGGTCTCCGGTTCTCTGACTGAACAATAGGATTTCTAAATTTGTATAAGTCACATAGCTTCGAAACCATTCACCTGTGTGGTCCCACCCTGCTGGATTTCAAAAAGAGAATATGAAAGAGCAGCTTACTTACATGCGCACACGCCTGTTTCATACTTAGGCTTGTCTTCAGAGTAGTCGCAGTAGAGACCTTTGTGGGGGTCACAGATGTCTGCTTCATTACAGGTCTCTCCAGACTGCTTGGCACAGACCTTACAACAGCCACAACCATCTTTTACCAAGCTTACCCCAGGGGTGCAGGTTGGCACGAGCGGGCATCTGCATGGCCAGTGACAAAACTCCTTTCGCTGGTGGACTTCACTGGTTTCTGAAGGTTTTGCTCCAGGCTTCACTCCTTGCAGGCTGTGGGCTTGTGCTCTGAAGGAAAACTTACATAGAGTGGGATTTTTTGAGAGCTGAATACATTATGCATAGCTGTAATACCATAAAAAAGAGTTGGGATGGAAGAAAGTGTGAAGTTTCATGGAGCCACTAAGACATTTTCCATAAGCTCACAAGATCCACAAAGGAAACACGTTGTGAGGTTTAGGTAGGAGACTGATGTCGTCAGTAACTTTAATACATTGAAGTGTCATTTCAATGATGAGTCTGATCTACTGTTTATCTGAAAAACAGTTCACTGGTCTTTCTTTTTCCTTCTATGGAGCAAAACCTGTAATAGAGTTAAAGGTTTTACAAGGTTTTGGAAAAGAGTTTAAAATAGATGGCAGATTTATTTTAACACTTCTTTCATAAGAACCTTCTATCAAGTTAATTAGCTTTGGGCTCCTCCTGCTATTTGATAGCCAACTGCTATCCTTTGTGTCACTTTTGATGGCAAAAGTCTTTTAAAATAATGTCTTTCAGCGTTATTTTTCCTCAAAAATCTGAGTAGCTGTTTGGAAAGGAGTACTATATCATTTACAAATTGTCTTGTACTAGCTGCAAAAATTGAATTCTGCCCGTAGTAAGAGATGCTAGTAGTTGCGGTGAGCTTAAGTCTGTTCCTGGAGTTTATCTGTTTGCATGAGTAAGTGTTCTTTGAATCCAGGGCTTACAGGGGGAAAGAGGTGTCTCAGAAATTGATTGGTATCAGCAGTAGAAAGACAAGATGTAGCCTGAATTTACTGCTTCCACGTTGTCTCAGAAATCATGTTTTGTTTTGCTTTGCTTTGTTTTGTTTTTTAATAAGAAAGCCTTAAGTAGTTCTTGATGGTTTGTTTTTTGAGGCATGGGGGAAGGTTGAGTCTGCACAGAGCGTGAAAGGATTTCTTTGAGAGGGGTATATTCTGTCTCTTGTTTTGAAGAATTACTTCTAAAACATAGAAACAGTTTAGATCTTAGCATTAAATATTGTAATGCTGATTTCAGCAGAAGTGTAGACCTTGAGATTCTTATTCATCTGGATGGATGGTTCTGTAGCTAAGGGGTGGGGGCTTGACGGGACAATGCTTGGTTGCTAGTACAGTGTAAGACTTGGGAGCTTGGAAGGTCTAGCAGCTCTGACTGCCCGAAAAGCAAGAGGGAAAGACAAGATCCAGTCCCTTGTCAGGTGCCATTGCCACCATCTAGCTTGCAGAAAAAAAAATATTTTCTACGTTTTTCTGGGCACACAAAGCCCCCGCTATCAGTTTATCTCCATTCTTCCAAACTGCAAGGCTCTGCTGTTCTTTAAAACAGCCTTGCACAGCGACAATGAGAGAAAGTTGGAGGGGAGGTCATATTTGTTTGTTCCTTTCAAGTCAACTGGCAAACTAGAAGAATCTGCAGAATTCAGCATTTCATGTTATATCAAATGAAAGCTCTTGCAGCATAACTGAGCTGGCCTCATTGCAGGCTGCAAATGACTTTTTAGAAGGTTTTTTCTCTACCTCTAATTTCAATTTTTATGGTCCTTTACAACTGTACTTATGACATCTTAATCCACAACTACTTATGAAGCTCCAAAGTTGTAGCTTTCAAGTTCCTTTGGCTGAATGATTTTTAAGATACGTGTTCGTTCACAGAGGCACTTCATATAATAACTAAATATTAAACCATGTCATCTTGTATTCTGTGCAGTACACAGAATATAGTTTCATAAATGTGTTATTTTGTTAGTCATTAATTTAATCATTTGCTGATGATTTCTTCTAATCCGTTCTACTAGAATGCAGTAATAATACAGGAACCACTAACTTATGCGTACTTAAGTGTATTCTAAGCAGCTAAGCTTTTCATATAAACTATAATGTTGATTTGTTGAACGCATGCACTTTGCATAAAGCTTCTTAACGGCTGGTTCTGGAGACAGGATATGTGGAAAACAGGTGTTCCTATGCAGTTAGCAGCATTCAAGCCTAATTGCATGAGGTAACTCACTCTCTTGTTGCTAGGTCTTTTTTTTTTTTTTTAACGAAACTAATATTATTACAGATTTGGCCATATGCCAGCTATATGAGGCTATGAGGCCTAGATCAGATACCTTATTTCAAAATGGATGTGTATAGCAGGAAATAATATGTGTGTTTTGACCGTTAAGTTTCAATTTGTATTACAAATTAAAATGTACTTAAACCTATAGAATTCTACATAAGCAACCTTTTTGACTTCCCTTTTTTTTTTTAAGAAAAGATGCCAACCTACCGATGTGAGTCTACAAAGTTTCCCAGGAAGAAAAATAACAGTCAGGGGAACATCTGATAATTTTAACGGTGGAATTATCGAATAACTCAGTCTACCTGAAAATTTTTCAAAAATCTGTAAGGTATGATGAACATTTAAAGTCTGCCTATAAAGTTTACAGGCCAAATATTTTCAAATTCTTACTTCCCAAAGTTTTTATATCAAAGCTATCCACATCACACAAGCCCACTGCATACTTTTCCTGTATGGGCAGATAAGGAAAGCACACCATTGTGCAGCAACCTTTCACGTGCTTTTTGTTTGTTTTCTTGCATTTTTAAGATGGAGCAAGGTCTGTATGGCATAAATAAATAGCAAAAGTAGGCAATGTATTATTATTTATGTTCTGTTATCTTAGTCTAGCTTTAAATATTCTGAAAGAAAGTTATCAGAAATAGATTGTCATTTGAATATTCTCCTTTTGATATTCATCTTGATCTCTAGTGCAGGAAAAATACTGTGCTTTGTAAAGCATATTTTCAAAAGAAGAAGAAGATTAATTAAATTGTTAAGAAAATAAATAATGAAATTGGTCGTTGACACAGAAATACCTTTAGCAAAAGCTACCACTTAAAATTGTCTCACAAGAGACAAAACAACACAGCCCAGTCACCTTTCTAATTTGTAAAACAAGCCTGAAGTCAGATCAGTGTATATATATCTGGAATATGAGCAGGGACAAGATGGTTACTTTCTTTTACTGCATCAGACAGTCATTTGTGCTTAAATTTAAAACAAAAAAGACAAGGTCACTGAGAATTTAAGCTTCTCTAACACTTTTTTTCAACAGAATTGTATTAATACACAGATTAAAGAGGAAAAAAAAATACCAGAATCAGGACTGATGCCGTATATAAGCTGCAAATGAAGTTTACTCAGGAGTAGTGAATGGCTTCTTATTCTTTATGAGGATTTTGCTTCTCTCTCTCTTTTTTTTTTTTTTTGGTCATTAAGCAAATAAAAACTTTAAACCTGGAGAGAGTGAGGAAGGGAGAAATCTTTTTCTTCTTTTTAATGAACTTACCTGTTGCATACAAGAGATGATGAAGATAGTGGGAAAAAGGAGCCACCGCATGTTCCTGCACATTCAGAAGTGAAACTGAGAGATAGGGAACAGGCTGAGCTGTGTCAGAGTAAGCACTGAACACAAAGCTCTCCTGTGTCTCCCTTGCCAACCCTACTTTCCTCAGCACATGCACGAACACATACACACATTCACACTTGAAATTCTCCGTTTCATACAGAACCAGCTTCACACTGACATTTTCAAGTGATCTTCTTTTCTCTATCCTGCTTTGGAATACAGGTTTTCACGCTCTGCTTGATCCCATCCAGTTGCTTCTGCGGATTCTTCCGGACTTAACTGAGGTTGGGTGGGGTGAGCATCTGATTCTTAGAATTTTGCTGCTGAAAATGTGGTGTTATTTTTAACTTGTATTCAAGTCCATATACTAGGAATTTCTGAAATCGGCAGGGCAGAGCCCCAAAAACATGTATTTTGCAGCATTTTCCAGAAGTTTTAATGTATTGTAGCAGTATGATAAGAATTAACACCTTCTGTACATATTCTCTAAATAGGGAAAGAGAAAGTTACTGTAGCGTGTAAAATGATAATGCATATTTTACACTGTTCCTTTCCATGAGGAGCCAAACCCTCATGTTTCTTTCAATGGGAACCCAACTAATGAAGGAACCGAAATTATAATATGCTTTTCCCTGAAGCGTGTACCTTGTCTTACTGCAATGCCACCCTGCTTAAAACACAAGGCTGTTGAAATCTCCAGCTTTCCTCCTGTAATGCGATCAGGATGACATGCCTGATTCTTAGGTTGACAAATGAGGGTCTCCAGGATGAGAGATCTCCACCCCTGCAGCAGTGATGTTGGTGGTACCCTAGGGAACACTCTTACTTTGCATTTGTCCTCAGTCACCCACAGTGAAGTTTAAGAGTTATTGAAGGATGCTGTCTACTACTACCAAGGACCAGACTCACACAGCAGCTTGTGTGTGGACAGAGGCAGTGGTGCGAGGGTGGAATCAAATCCAGTCTCAGCAACTCTGTTTTGCTCCCAGACTTAGAGAACCAAATTCTGTCTGTAGTTACAAGTGAACCCTGAACTGTACTTTTAAGCTCTTAATCAGTAAGCTGTACGTTATTGAATAGCTGCTCTTCTTTAGCACATCCACTTTGTCACATACTTTGTTATAAAGACAAAACAATACCTAGGTATCAAGTGGATGCTCCAGATCAGTTAACTGCAGTGATGTTACTCTGAATGTATATCAGTGAAAATCAGGTCTGATCCAGACCTTGTGTTTCTCATTAAAAGCTTGTGAACATAGCATCTAGGTTTCTGTTACTTTCAGAAATCTCTTCTACGTAGTTTCAAAACACAGCTCCTTTCATAGGGTGAGAAGATAATTGAGGCTGGAAGGGACCCCAGGAAGTCTCTAGTTCAACCCCAGCTCAAGCAGGGTCAGTGACAGGATCAGGCCAAGTAGCTCAGTGCTTTGTCCAGTGAGGTCTCGAAGATCTGCAAGAATGGAGACTGAACAACTTTTCTGGGCAACCTGATAATAATGAGCCATTCCGGCTGTCTGAGGTCCCAGGTGCAGCTCTTTCTCCTGTAGACCCAGTACTCTCTCACCTAGCAGAAGTGAGGAAGAGAAGAGGAAGAGGACATCCAACACCCCTTCTCCTAGGACTGCAGGGGAACACACAACATTCTTTTGAAACATGTTGTTTGTCTTTTTACCCCAGAAATAAAACTCATTTGGCCAGGGCAGGGCTGGGAACGTTCTGTGTGAGCTGGCAAAAACTGATCTGTGGTGGGTCACGGTCCCAGGTCTTGGGAAACTGGAGAGGGATGCTCCTGTAGGATTATTCATTTGTTTTATATGGTGTCTTGTGTTGGAATTCACCTGGAGAGCACGGCATTTTCAGGATGAGAGGGTGAGACTTTGAATCTGGGGTTTGAGGTTCATCTTTTGCCTAATGAGTACGACTGAAAATAAGCACTAGCTGATAGAAAATGTTGGGGTTGGGAAGGCTGAGAGAAAGATTCCTCCCTGAAGAAGATATTCTGGCAGTGTAAACACATTAAAATGTGATTTGAAGTGGTTAGATGGCTGCCCATGTGTGCAAAGCAACCAGCATGCTGCTTCAATCCAGGAAGGGCTTGCTGCTAGGAGCAAGTCTCCCTTGGGGGTCAGGGTGAGCAATACTTCGTTCTTCAATAAAAGATAGCCAAAATGATAGGGGGAAAAAAGTCTTCCAGACAGTCTGGAGCCTTCCCCTGAAGATCAGTGCAAAAATCTGGCTCATGCCATAGTCCTGTTAGGAAATTCTTAAGTACCTCTCAGTGGGTCTGAGGCAAGTGACCAGTACTACAGTGCTTTTTTTGACCTATGCAGAGGTTGGGCATGCACATGTTTTCCTTATGGTTTCAAGGCTCCTTTAAAGTCCTGAAGAGCCACATGTTGCACCTTTCTAGCTGCTTTGTCTCCCCCGGACTGGCCCCTCGCTTCCAGTTGAAGTGGGGCTGCTCTGTAGGGCAGGGCTAGAAGGCATGACATCCTGGCTTCCATTCTTGTGAATGTGAACACACCAGGGTACACATCTGGGAACATCTGCCTTTCCTGCAGCAGTGGTATCAGTAACATGCCTTCTCTGTGCCCTCTCACTGTAGAGCACATTCATATAGTCTTAGTGAAAGTAAACGTTTACTCACTTCTCTTTAACAGCAATCCATTTCTTTCCCTGGGTGCACAGAAATGAAAAGGGAGGAAGGTTTTGCTTTCAGTACTGATAAGTAGATGACCTATTAATTGACCTCATTAACTGCCCATTAGGAGAGATGGGTGACTTTAGGGTACAGGAATCAGTGTTCTCTCCTCAGCCAGAAGCAATCTCCATCACCTCCCTCCTTGCTATTCTCATCTTTCCTCTTCAGTCTTCTGCCTCTGCAGTTCTCAGTTCTAGATTGCTTCACCAGCTATTTTAGAGATCTGCATGTTTGTTGGTACCTGGTGCTTAAGAATTTGAGGGATTTTTTGTCTCCTCAGGATTCATTCCTTTCTACAGGTCTGTTCTTTCCACCTTTTAGTTGTATGCTTTACCTTCTCACTGCCCTTGTGAAAACATCAACGTGACCACTGAAAACAGGGCCTGCATTCTTCCGCATAGCTCATACAACCGGTATAAGGACTCCCACATCGTTAGTGGTCTACGCGGATGCTAACATGATGAGCAGTGGTACAGCCCTCGTGCCTGACTGCAGTCAGACATTAATGAAATAAACTGTTGGTTTAGGTCAGTGTGTTTGCCTAGTCCTAAATGAAAGCTTAGACTTAGACAAACAAGGCCCTTTTCTGAAATATATTGCAATTTATTTTTAATGACATAAAAGCTTTAGATTATCTCAAGACAGCTTTAAAATACTGAAACACAGGTCATGCAGAGTATGGTCATTCTACACACAGCTTTCAAATCCTTAGCCTGGACTCAAGCAGGCAGGTGTTGGGAAAGGAGCTGTAAAGCAGAAACAAATTTGTTGACGTTTAATCAATTTTTTTTCCCCAGAACACTTGCATTTATGACCAAAAGCTATTGTCAAAGATTGACACGTGATAAGCTTTGATGTTGCAGTCTTATTTCAACCCAGGTGGCGTATTGAGAAGTTGCCTTGACTGAGCAATATTTAACAAAAACTCAGGGAGTAATTAGTATTGTGAACTTTGTGTTTGCAGGGGGTTGGATAACATGATTAAAAAAAGAAAATGGATATGTTGCCTAACACTGGTATAGAAAAGACAGAGAAACCTGCAAGATTCTCTGATGAGCAAGACAAGTTTGTAAGTAAGTGGGTCTGAACATCCAGTTTCGGCTGATATCCAAAGTAAGGTAGCTACTAGGACTCAGCTCTCGAAAGGAGTAATACGCCTTCATTGCCTCTCATTAACGAATACATTAATTGAGCTTGGCTCTCTGAAGCTTGCAGTACCTGCAAAGTTGAACCCTGAGTGTATTTAATATGGAGCCATAGGTTCACACAAATGGCATTACTGACTCCTTTACATGAATAATGCACCAATGCTTTGACATAGTATCGGCATCTGTGTTTCTAGTAGTACTGACTCTGATTTAAATAAATGAAGGCTGTATGCCCTTTTCCTCTCCTGTAGATCTTTAGTGCACAACTGCACAACTTAAAAATTAATGTTATTAATGCTATGTCCAGACTCAACAATAATTTGTCTGTATGCATCCCTCTTGCTAAATCTCCCCTGCGGTTTTGATTGCATAAAGCATCATTTATTTCCTGAACTAAACTTGCTCTGCTATTTGGTGCCATTCTCATACTACCCTGAGGAGAAATGTAATTTGGTTCTATATTCAGTGATCCTACCTACAGCATCCATTTCAATGGTGGTGAAAATCATCTTCCCATCTGTGAAACATGCTGTTTAAATCCATTGTCATAAAAGTCAGCACTGGAAAAGTCCTTAAATCACAGGATATAGAACCATAAATGAATATAATTATTTATTCTAAAATAATACCTTACCTTAGACAAAATGGCAGAAGTGCTCATCGTTGATATTCGTAATGAACCAACATTTTCAATATTAGACTCCTACTGGGCTTGATGGAGTTATTGTTACAATATCTCTCTAAGTCAGGGCTGGGTTCATCCTGTCGTAATCACTGGGTGTCAGTCCTGGACACGCACAGCAGAGCTAGGGGTTCACCTTTTGGCAACAAGATTATAACACTTTGTTCAGTTTTCTCATTCTTTGTGCAAAAAGACTTCTCTGTTTCAGTCAGTCAAACCTACCGTTTTTGTCTCTTTGCTCACAAAAATAAGCAGGTAAATAAAAAGAAGCAAGCATATTATGAGACAGTATACTACCCTTGCCTCAGCTTTGGTGTTTTCCTGTGTGCTGTTTGCTCACTTGGGCTTTGCAAAGAAACCGCCTTTTTCAGAACAGTCCTACTCCAAAAACACCAATCTGTTTCACCAAGGACTATGCATGCTATTAATGGCAGTTTGGCCATACTGAGGCACATCTCACTCCTGGCGGTGGTAGAGTTTGTTCCCAGGCAGAATGATATGTCTCAAGTCTTGCGCTCAGCAGTGCTCAAATGTGCAATGAAGCCACCACGTAAGATTCCCATCTGGGTCACTGAGGCAGGGTGGCCTTTGCAGAGAAGACTCTGTCTGCCACCACCAAGCTCTTAAGCTGTGAGGTGCCTCTCTTCTCTGCTGGCCAAGTGTTCAACTTTTGTAAATATGGGCCACTTGTGTTTCTTTTCAAATTGGGCTTCAGAAATGAGTCCTACTTGAAAATGCTCTGTACCCGTTCTCCTGGAGCTTCTCCAATATAGCACTTTTTTTTCACAGAGGTGAATAACGAACTTCTCTCAGGCACTGTTACAGATCATGGGGATATTGCCACAGAGAAAGAAATTCACCTTATCCTTCATATCCGCCTCAGCAAGTCCGAGTGCTTGAGCAAGTCCATAAGATGACTCTCAGAGAAACAAAATGCAACATACAAAGGGGAGCTATAATGTGCCCCCCATAGCATGCATCTGTTTCTATTTATTTCAGTTGTTATCTACATCCAAACTAATATATAAAGCTTCTCAGAACCAAAACAAGCTACTCAATTCATGAAGATATTTAGACACTGATTTAACATATCTAAATCTCGTTTTCAAAATTGACATAGGCAGGTAGGTGTCTATATCCTGTTGTCCTCTAATGAGCCTTAGACTCCGAAAAGATGCCATAAAGTGCATGTATCCCAAGGACACATGGCTGAAATGTTTCTTATCTTTCCATGACCATCAACCACGTGCAAAAAGAAAGTCTCAGAATTGTTGAATATATTGTCAGCAAAAACAGGCTTAGCTTTTATTTTTCCTGTTGGCAGACCTTTGGAAAGTATACATGCTAAACGAGATTACTCTGCACTCTGCCCAGCTTTGTGGGGCAGACGCTGTGCAACAAATTCAGAAAGGCACAGACTATAAAGTACAGCCCAGGAACAATGAAGGTGGAAGCAACGATAAAAATTAAGACAAATTGACGACCCACCAAGCAAGACAGAAAAGTGTTAGTAGGCTGAGCTAACCTATTAGATGCTGAAATTTGCCATTTCTGTACACAGTGCAGTGGTTCTCCTTTCTCTTTTTAATTTGAGGCTGAATTTACTGTGACAGAATAAACTCAGATCAGCCAAAATAATATTCGCAAAGCAGCTTTCCTCATCATAGTCAGGCTCTGTAGAGTAGTGAACCTGCCAGTTCCAGCCTTGGCTACCTTTCTCCCCCAGCCGCTGGTTAATGAGGCTGGGCGTGTATGCTTTGCAGAGCACGCAGACAGCTGCTTCTCAGTGGAGAAGCACCATCAAAATAAATATTTGAGCATGGCGGCTACTCCTGCATTTCAGGAGACATGCAAACTTCCACAGAGGCTCATATGATTCTCAAAAGGTTTCCATTGTTAATTATAAGAGGAAATAGTAGAGCAGCTTCCCAAACTCCTGTACTATTTACACATGTAGTTTGTGTGCCAGCTAAAAAACATTCCCGCTGGAAATGAAAATAAGATCCCCGCCAAGGTCTTACCCAAACCTTCCTTGAGGGGAGGGCATGGGAGAGACACAGAAAAAGAGTTGTGTTTTTTTCCCAAACCATCAGCTGAGGATTTTTTTTTGTTCCAAATATGTCCCACCATTTTTTGTCCAAATATGTTTAAAAAAATGTCCCACCTAAATATTGATAAGTTCCTACTGCTATCTCCAGATTTATTTTGGCACAAGGTCATTTGAAAGACAAGCTCAGCTCTTTGGCCTATAGAGAATGTATATAGTGTTCTCCATGGATCCAAGGAAGTCCATTAGCCTATAGGGCACTGGCTGGATCAGGTGCTCATTTCTCATGGCAAATGTCCCAAGGCTTGGGGCATGAGAGCAACCTGGCAAGGGAAAGGGAGGCTGCACCAACCTCCTCTCCTTCCAGCTGGTACAGCCACCTCAACTCCTCTCTTCTCCTCTCCTCTCCTCTGCTCTCCTCTCTCCTCTCCTCTCCTCTCCTCTCCTCTCCTCTCCTCTCCTCTCCTCTCCTCTCCTCTCCTCTCCTCTCCTCTCTGATGTGAGGAAACTGCTCCAAGCTTCAGGGCTGGTAGGATTTTCTCCTTCATTGGATGTCTTGATTAAAAATAGCAGCAACTGGGGAACTGGTGTTAGAAAGCCCAAAGAGCAAATGCTTGGGTGGGTGCATGAGAGCTGGGCAAGGTCCAGGGCTCACAAAAGTCATGACAGCCTTCTTCAGGCTTTTGTAAGAGATGATGTCAGAGAAGGCATAGAAGAGTTCCTGCCCCAGTCCTTAGGTGTGTCTCTCAAACTTAAAAAGTGGAGAAGTATGCATGAGAGAAATTCCATACTTCCTTATTGTAAAAGTATCGAGAATAGTGTGAAATTTCTTAATTTTTCTAAAGGATCTCACCTCAGCATGTGTATGAGAAAGCGCACAAATCCATGGGAAACTCAGTTTAAGCAGCCCCTTTCAGTTTCTTTTCAGTTTCCTCTGTATCAAAAGCATCAAAATCTACAAAATTTCCAAGCAAAACCCCACATCAGTTAAACTCTCCAGAGATTCTGCAAGCTTGTCTGGCTTGCGAGAAAATTTTGCAGCGTTCTTGTGGTAGGCTAACCACCCCAGCATTTCAGTTTCATAGTTACCCTTTCTTTTTAGTGCCTACAGCAGAATTCCTTGTAAATCATCAAGGGAAATGAAAATAACCACCTCTGTTGCACAGCTGTGTCCATTTACTTCATCCCAAAGCTTCATTCCGAATAATGTGTCCATCACCACTGCGCTGAAGTAATGAGGAGAGATGGCAGGCAGGGGTCAGCTCATTTGTCCTATGGAAGGGAAAAAAAACCTGAGAAGCCGGTTAAGGCAGAAGTCTTCTAACTGAATGATTGTGCCCGGCTCAGTGAACTCTGGAAAGACCCACAGAAGATCTCAAACAAACATGTGGATAATGTGTCTCAGATCCAAGACTCACTCATATTTTGCAGAAACAATTATTTCACTTGCATTTTCTATAAATGAGTCACAATCTCCTGGTAGCTACAAAAGTCTCCCTATTTTTTTCTGCAGAGTTTGGGTCTCAGAGATGCTGCCTCACTTTTTTTGTTTTTTATTTTTGTCTTTCTTTGTTGCCTCACTATGTGGTAGTTCTGGCTCCATGTGCTGTGGAAGCCATGCGTTGACTGTTGATGGGATGATGCAGTGGCAGAAAGTAAAAACAGAAGAATTCAAAAGGGAAAGGGGAAAGAAAGAGAAATGTGGAAGCTCCTGCAGTCAGAGTCTTCACAGGGCCAGCAGTGGGCCTGGCATGCTGCAGGTGCTCACCTCCCAGCCCTGTCCCTCCATTCACCAGAGCTTGAGGCTGAAAGCTGGCAGCTTCTTCAGTAATTTCAGAGTCTGGCAGTCGTTCATTACTTAGGATCTGCATGACCCATTGCACCTTCCCTGGGGGCAGCTCCAAATTCCTCCTCGCTTCCTCCTTTCTTTCTCCACCATTTGCTCTTGCTGGGGGCCAGCGCTAGGCAAAGGCAGAGAGGGGAACAGCCAACTGATGGGTCTGGACTGCTGTGAGGCCACAGGCACCCCCTGTCACGCCTGGGCTGAGGAGCTGAGGCTCTGCACCTAGCACCTCCACAGCTGGCCAGCACTTGAGAGGAAAGATGGCCGAGTTAAAGATGCAACTCCTGTCCCCTTGGTTATGTGAGAAAACACATAATAACCTTGCACAGATACCCACGAGGCCTCTGGATAATGCAGTTCTGATCTGACACTGCTAAGCTAACAAGAAATTAGGAAAATCTTTAAAAAAACTTTTCCCATGAAATTAAAAGCAAGAAGGGATGTGAGGGTTTTCTTATATATCACCAAAAGAGTCATGAATTCTTATTTTTTCAATCTCTTACAGACCACCTTAAATTTGTTATAAAAGTGCTCTATCTTATATTAGGTACGGTCCTGCCATCTGTTGGAATTTTTTTTTAATTAAACCATTGTTTAATATAAGAAGAAAAAAATGACAGCAGCTGCTTGGTTTCTGATTTCAGCCAAATATTTGTTTGCTTTTCTAAAGGAGTTCAGAAACCAGCAGTGACTGACGTTTCCGCAGGAGTCCAGTTAATACAGGGTCCCATCCAGATACCCTGAGCTCAAGGTTGTGCTCCTGTTTCTGAGCCCTTCTCTCCACAGGTGTAAACTAGATTCAGTCATGGCATCATCCTTGTTCTATGGGTATCTTCTCACATAAAGGAAAGGGTTATTCTTTTTAAGGGAAAAGGGTTGCGTTCTTTTTCACTTAAGACTAACAGATCATTTTTCATGTATGTTTGTCTGGGTTACAGAGGGAGTCTCATGGGTGGCAAAGAACAAGATGCTAAAAGACCTTTTAACTTAACAAAGATAAAGCTAAGAAGACTCAGTGGTTAGCATCTCAAGTCAGATAAATTCTAATTAGGTACAAATACTTGATGGGGGATGAATTATAACACAATATAGTAAGGGAAGTGATGGATCTCTGCCTTTTTTGGGTGAGATTCACCTTGATGTCCTTCCATGTCTACAGGATACGTGAGAGCTAGCAACTGTTGCCACGTCTGGAGAGCAATAAGCACTTTTAAGGTGAGGTTCATTTGGTCAGATGGACCCTTCATCCTCAGGAGGAGATGAATCACGTCCCAGTACTATTTTCTCCCTAGTGACCATAAAGGGAGCTCAGGATGACATCTGGTTGGAGAGGCGCAGCTTTCAGGTCTAGGCATCTTTCTGGTAGGACTGCTTTTCCAGAACACAAATAGTGGCACCCAAAGCTTGGGTGACTGGGTGCAGTGTAAAGCTGAACACTTAGATGTGCTTAGAGAATTTAATAATCCCTTCTGGCCTTGCTCTCTGTGATTCTGGGACTCTGGGGTTGGCATCACACAAGTGCTATAGAGAGAGTACAGCCTGCCACAAGGACAGCACATGTGGTCATGGCCAGCCCATGGTCTGGGTGACCTTAAAAAGTGCTTTTGGTTCCTTGTCCTGTGTGAGGGGCAATTTGAGGAGTTGCCCATCAGAGTGCTCAGGGCTCTGTGTCGAATCACTGGAGAAATTAGCTGCAAACCTACCCAGCAAACCTTCGTGCCACGGCTGCACACAGAACAACACCTACCAACTCCTTCCTTAACATGCACAGGGCTCCAAAAGAAAAAAGGGACTTAACAGAGTGTTTCTGAACATGGAGCACATAGGGGAAGGAAACAGTTCTAGCCTCAGAAATGTGAGCCAAATATCACCACTCTGATTCAAACCTCTGACAATGATGAATGCATTCACATTACTCATCTAGCCCCAAGTGGTTGCTTTCATGAAAGCCAGGTCAGTTTAGTTAAACTAACAACTGGATCTTTTTTGTCATGAAAATATGAAAGGCAGGTTTTAGAAACTGCTTATTCAAGATGTTATTGCAGCTGCAGACAATGGAAGAAGACACTCCCTCAAATACTCTGTTGGAACTAGGATTTTTTGGAAAAGTTGATGTATTCGCAGTGGGGAGCTTTCACTCTTCCTGCATATTCTTGTGCGGTTTCATGCTATAACTCTTACTGTGATGTCAAAACGTAGGCAAACTTCCTCTGTGAAAGTCAGCAGGCAGCTGAAGGAAGCCACTGCAGATAATGCCATGTGTTTTCTATACTAATATCAGAAATGACAGGAAAAGCCCATATCTAGTGTGCACTTGAGAGATTTTCCAGCCCCAAAAATTCTTTGCCTACAACAACAGACATGAAGAACTCTTTCAAAACGTCTCAGAGAACCTTGTTCCTGCTCCAACTGCAGCTGCAGTCTGACAAAAATAAGGGAGAATCCATGCAAAAATCCTTTCCTGAGTCATGTGTGTGATTCAAGGCAAGGTCCTAGTGTACTGGGAGAGGTCCTGGGGCCAACCTGCATGAATGAGCGATGTCTGATGCCGAGCCTGAGTTGTAACAGTAGCAAGAAGCTGAAGTTGAGAGACTGCAGAGCGTGCGCTCCAGCCCTTTGCCACGGGCAAACGCACTGTCTTAGAAAAATTAGCACGCAAATCCCAGAGGATGTATCTACACAGGTACAGAGGGGTAAAGATCAGATGTCAATGAAAAATCTCAACAGTCCCACTTAGCATTTGCATTATTCATACACAAGTGTGCATGGCATGGCCTTAGCCCAGCCAGGGAGGCAGCTGGAGCAGGGGGACACAAAGACATGCCAGTACAGGCGGTGTAGTCACACTATCTAACTTAAACAGGTAGTGAGCGTATGGATTGTAACACCTGAGCTCCATGCACAACTCACAAGGTCTCGAGGTGTTTGTTCAAAGCATTTGACCAGTCGGGATCTTTTCCCAGTGACGGACAGACCTCCTGCTGTTCACCCTCTTGCAAATAGCCCCAGCCCCAGTTCAGGAGATAGCACGGCTCAGGAACCCCTCCTAGTAGGTAGGATAGAGACACTGATCCAGTTTTGGGGCATAAGTGAATTGAGCAGTACAGATATGAGTTATGCTGTGCGAGCCTGCCCCAGGGCCAGGGAACGGTCTCTGATCTGTTTTATTACTAGTACAGAAGTAGCCTCTGGGTATAAAACATGCCTGATGGTGTTTCCCTGCACCACTTCCTAATAGGATGTAAAGTAGAATCTATCTCTTACTATGCATTAAATCAGGAAAAACTACTGACATTAAAAATCACTATATTCAGCCAGTTTTGTGGTAATCTGGCAGTCACCAACTTCTGTCCTGAGGTGCACACTGAACATGTGTCTACATGACTGTCAGTCCTATGTAGGTCTCATGAAAGTACCAAATATACCTTTAAAATATCTAGCTGGGCTCCTGCAGACGGAGTTGCCATGGCAGCACAGAGCTAAGCAAGGCAGGAGATCTCCACTTGCCTTTTCAAAGGTGATAAATGATTTGGAGCATCTAATGGATACTTCTTTAAAGCAATCTGTATTTTAAAAAGCCTAGTTTACCCCAATCTCTCAGAGCATCAACCTGAGACCTAAAATCACTAGCCACAACAGAAAAGGAGTAAGTGCATGGCGTAAGAGGCCCATTGGGATCAGAGACCCATTTATGCCTGGTGTGAAATCAGGGCAAGCCCCCAGGACACTGCTGAGTTGTCACTGATGGCTGGAGCAGTTCTCAGCAGCAGCGGTGCTGCAGTTCTCTTAGCCTTCTGCAGATGGCTGTGATGCTATCAAAGTGTCTGGTTGTATTTTCTTTCGTTACTTTCCTTCTGATAGGCAAAATTACTGCGCTTGGATAATAAACAGTGTTTGTTGCACTTCTCCTGAATATCAATACAGCTCTATAACGTTTAGAAAAATACACACTTCTCCTGAATATCAATACAGCTCTATAACATTTAGAAAAATACACAAAATGCAGGAAGATAAACAACATGGAATACCAATTGTTAGTATTTTCATCATGCCATAGGGGTGCCTAAGGTTTAGCTGAAATTAAAAAGAAAGCTGAAATTAAAAAGAGAGCTGAGAGCTTCTGCCTTCCAGGACCTCTGGCCCCAATTCTTCAAGGAGTTCAGGACGTGCTTTCATCTGCACAGACCAGTTGTGCAGAGGGGCTCTTTAATGTGTTTGTGCCTAAGTATTTGCAGGGCTGGAGCCTGACCTGACAAGCACAGAAAATTGGAGAAAACTACTAAAAATGGCAGAGGAATTGAATCTTGATTAGACAGATGAGAAGCTGAGGCATTCAGTGGCATCAAAAGCTATTTGTGACCTGTAACTTTTGTCCCTATGAAAGGAGAAGATAGGAATTGTTCTTAAACACTCAGATTAATTGAGTCTCATCAAGAACTGACATTTGAGAGAGGTGCAGATATGCCCAGCTCCATCATGTTGCTCATATCATACATGTCCAGCTGTGCAGCGACGAACACAAGGAAGGGGCAAGGGAATCCCTTCTGATTTATGCCCTGAAGCATGACCCAGTGTTCAAAATCTCTGAGAATCCTACATCCTGACATCAAACCTCACTCAGACCTTTAATTTGAGTCAGATAAATCCTGAGGTGAGCGCAGAAGCTTCTTGTTGACCTACAGCATTTCTGCCTGCAAAGTATCCAGACTATATCTGAGAACCTCTCTTCCCCTGAGTAAGTAATTCCAACGCATGTCCTCGGCCTGCCTTGTTCCTAACCTGAATTTCCAGCCGCTTGACTATGTTATTCCTTTTCAATATTGCCATACTAACTTCTCTCTGAATGTGTCCCGGGTATTTATGTATAGGCCACAAGGAGTTCTCTCATTCGTCTTCTCTTTCACAGACCACGAGATCTGTCACATCTCCTTTTATGATATTTGCCTTCTCATTTGCTTATTACTGGTGTTTCTTCATCTAGCCCTTTTATCTTCGTCTTATGTTTTAACTCACGCTTGCTCTTTGATGGAGTGAGCTCCTGCCCCAGCACGTATACATCAGCTGCACCATAAAATGGAAGGCCATGTAAGCTGCAGCTTTTTTCCAAGTGCTGTGTTTTTTCCTCTGAGAAAAGTTCTCTTTCCTTAAGAGGGAGATGGAAGGCAGAGGAATGTGTCTGAGTCATGTTTTCTTTGTTGTTCTTTTTCTCCTCTCCTTTTACTTGGGACACATCAGTAAATTAGAAACCATGAGTGAAGCAGCGCTGCTAGCAGCCCATGTACTTGCATCGCTGCCAAGGACTTGGACAATCACTGCTTAAGGGGTCAAAGCAACACGGCATTTATTGGAAAAACAGTAACATAACAAAAAGCTGCTACAGGTTTTTCCCAAACTCGGCATCTGCCCCCCACCTCCTCCGAGAAGAAGCTGAGAGCAAGCTGTTTCCCAGGAGCCCGAAGCAGAAGTGCCCTGCAGTATTGCCCGACTGCCTCCATCCCCCAAAGGGCCCCAGCACAGGCTGGCCATGGCCAGCAGCAGCACTTCCAAAGGAGCAGGTCACTGCTTCCTAGACTGGGAATTTTCCGAATTACTTTGTTACCATTTTTCAGGTAAACTAATCTTCCCTGAAATTAGCAGAGGAAATAAAAAGTCAATTTTTTTTCTCTTGTCTCTGGGGGCTTTTGGTGAGCAAAGAAGTGACCAAAGTGCAGAGACAGTAAAAGAGGGCGAGGGAATCAACCAGCCAAATAGTGGGATTCGTACACACAGGAGCAGCAAGGGGAGGCTGGTTAGTGATTGCTCTCCGCTAGCTGTTGTCACTTGGTGATCAGGGGTTGGACCTGACTGTCGTTATCACTGTCGCCTGGTTTTGCCCAGGTGCTCGCAGGTGCCTGACTTGGCTAGGCTGGCAGGAGACTTTAAAAGCCTGTGTTTCTGAGGCTGGCGATTTTGTCTGGCTAAAGTGTGGTAGCAGCTCTAGGAACCATTGCCCTCTTTCACTGGAGGGATAGGAGGTTGGAGAGGGCAACTGGGCTGAATTGGGGGGGGGGGGGAGGTCATGTTTTGTAGTCCCCTTTGTGTTCTGCCAAGATCTTTTGCACTGCAGAAATTGTTATTTCCGCAGAAGGTGGGATGTGTGGCAGGAGACAGCAGAGAGTCACTGCATGTCCAGCATTTCTCACTTCTAGGGCAGCTAATGCCATTTTGGAAATGCCAAACAGAGCAGATATCATATTCTGACAACCAGGAAAAAAACAACATAACAAATGTGAAGATGGCTTTGCTGCGATATTCTTGGAGGGTTGCGGCTCTGAGAGGCCACCACTGAAGCTTTAAGCGGATTTCTGCCTTCTTTTTATAGCAGCAGCTGCTTCAGTGTCACCTAATGGGGACTGAGAATTTGGGTCAGGAAGGAGGCGGAGGAAGGGCAGCTCTTACCAGGGAGACTTTTCTAGCAACCACGCTATTCTGCACAGCGCCGCTTCTCACTCACGAAACAAGCATTGGTAGGTAGGAGAGGAGAAGGCAGAACGGGTGCACCGACGCAAACATTGCCTTTCCCGCCCCAGAGCAGCCGGGCTCAATAGTCAACACTCACAAAGGGACATTTTTCCATTGTGCTTTGAGGCCTAATTGTTCGTCACACAGGCAGCATTAATATGGTTCGGGCTGGCAAGTTTACAACAACGATTTGCAGATGGACTCCTGCTGGCCTTGGCTAATGGAGAAGGACAGGACAGCTGACACAGACTGTGCCTGCACGCTGGGAGATCCTGCTCTCCAACACCGGGGTGGAGGAAACTCGGGTTTGAACATTTTGATCCTAGAAAAGAGCTATTTAGCCACTACCTGAGTAACTGCTGGTTGATGCTGTCAAGGGGTAGAAATGTGCTTTTTACAAGGGTAATGCGTGGAAGCGTGCCAGCTCAGAGGCTGTTGTTGCTGGATGACGAGTTGCCTTTTCTTTGCCGGTTTCAAGCCAGATTGTTGCTGTGCCATATAGCATGTCACATCAGAAAAATGCCTGCAGCCCCAACGAGAGAGTAGAGCCCAAGGCAGGTACAGGAAGGGCAGGAGGCGGCGGGGGCCAAGGTTGAGCAGGCAGCCCCCTGGCAGGGCTGTGGCTGGCAAGCTCCCTGCTCCCTGCTGTATTTTTATGGTTGTTATTCAGAGTTTCAGAGGGAATCCAGATGTAGGAAAGGAGGGAGCAAACACAGAGCCCTGACCCTGCCCCTCTTAGGGGAAGGATTAGCTAAAACCTTCAGCTCCCACCTACTCCTTTCCTCTGACCTGCTGCAAATGGTGGTATCTGCCACAAAAATCAATGCCAATGGTCAGCTGGAAACATCACCATGTGATTTTGCCATTCATAACACATACGTGCCATGGCTTTGACTGGTCTCATGCCGGAAACCTTGGTGCCATCATGCTTGATCGGCCAGGGAACAGTCCAGGGAGCTGGGTCCACCTGCAGGCGTCGCTCAGAGACACTGTTGGTCCTATGCCTGGGCAAGAGGCTTTCCTGTCCCCATGTAAAGAAATCCTGGGCTTCAGACGGCGCCAGCTGGAGGCACAGCAACCAGGGGCTTCTCTTTGGGGGAATTTATAGAAGAAAAGTACGTACTTCTGTTGATTCAGCAGATTGCTGTGTTCTATCTGAGTTAGACAGGAAAGAGGCTTTTATGATATTTGCATTAGAGAGATGTTCAGGAGCTGAGTAAGGAAAGAAGGAGGAAGTTCCGAATGTGTTGGGAGACAAGAAATATTAACAATATTAACAATAAATGGATTTTCATAGTGGAAATAGGTTAATGAAATGAGCTGTTCCTCTGACCAGTGGCAATCTGGGAAAAGATGTAGTCAATGGTGTGCTAATTTTGCTAAGAATAGAAATACATTTAATTTAGTTTCAGCTATAGAGGTTTCTCTATTGAGACCATCGCTATGGTTTCAAAAGAAAAAAAAACTACTGCAAGAGGTGTTGGATGTTAGGAGATATTTTGTGGTATAGATATGATAACATACATTGGAAGAATTAGCTTTTTTAAACATAAAAACTATTCCAGTTTTTTGCCTTTCCTCCCTCAGCCCTGACTCTTGTATCAGATCTCATAAATACTGAATGGCCCACATATACAAGGCCTTTTATCTAGTATATGTTCAAACTCAGTGGTTAAGATGAAGATCATGCTTTGGGTTCACCAGATCTCTATCACAGCGTTAGCCGCACCAGTGACACACAGAGCAAACGGTGCTCTCCTCTGCTTCTGTCTTCTGGGCCCTGGGCAGCAGCTGGAGTTGTCCAAGGAAAACCCAGACGCTCAAGTTTAATTCCACATCCTCTGTCTCTGGACAAAGATTTTTAAAAGAATCAAAAAAAGCCAGAAAATCCAGTAGCGGTTTTTCCTCTGAGACCTTCACCATTTCTGACATGGACGAAGGGAGGACAGGATTTCTTCCCTTTAACTCCCCTCTCCCCAACCCTGGCTTATCCTTGCCTACACCTCAGGGGCAGGAGCCTTCTCCCAGCCTTCAGGCAGCTCCAACATTTCTCCTGGCTGTTCCCAAAGGGACTTGGAGCAGCACAGCCAGGGAGGGTGTGAGGTGGCCACGAGGGCCTCCGGGAAGTGGCCTGTGCCCCGCCTTGGCCCCCTGCCCGGGCCAGGCCCTGGGAGCCCCAGAAACACTGTGGGGAACGTGAGCTGGGGAGCAACAATGGCTTTTCTTGACATTTCAGTAAAAAGCCAACACGCCAGTTTTAGTCCTTCCTTCGAAAAATGACAAAATCCACTCCTGCGCATTGGCTCCAGGTTTGGGCCTTCAGGCTCTTTGGAGCAGAAGCTCTTCAGCCTCGGAAACGTGTCCCCACCAGGAGCAATGGTCCCATGGCAGCGTGCAGGGGGGAAGAGCTGCACCCTCGCAGGCACGAGTCGATACTGGCAAATTGAAGTGCTCAGCAGTCGCGGCACAAACCTCAAAACTAATAAAGCTGTTTTGAAAAGCACATCATAAAACAATCATCACAAACATTTTTGTTATTTTTCTGTTTACTAAATCTCGAGATTTCTGTTCTCAGGCGTCTGCTCCGCAGCCAAAGGGCTACAAACTTTTTCCAAAAGTGAACACCAAGATTGTCAAGGAATTGTTTAATCACGGAAACTGAGACTTTCAGAAAAAGCCCCAAATATCACAAGACTTCTGATAAATTTTGGGACTTGGCATCCCATACGATTTGTCATGTAAGCCTGCAGAGACAGATCGTTTGTAATCAACAAAAAAGCTCGCAGTTTTTATGAAAACTCCTGAAGAACTCAAAACTTTCCTTTTTCTTTTTTGCATTTTTCTTTTTTGGAGGGGAGACAAGCTTGGTATTGCTATTGGAAGTACTTAGAGTACTTAGTATATGTAGCGTTTCAGATTTTAACTATGTCTGAGAGCATTCAGAAAAAAAGCAGTTTACTGTCTATCCAGTTGGATTCAACTGGGAAAATTTGACTCTTATCTTCAATATATTCCCTAATGCAGATTTTTGAATAACATGGAATGGAGTAAATATTAAATTGGTGTCTCCTGACACAAGGAAATACCCACTAAACACTTGTGCAACTAGACCAACAGAAAACAGAAACAAAAAGTACAGGGAAAAATTGAGTTTGTAACACAGATAAAATGAGCTTCATGAAATTTTCTCTTTGGAAATTGTACACATAGTTCTGTTAGCCTGGCTAAAGAAATAATAACGTTACACAGCTTACCACAAAATGGGAGGCAGCAAAATTTATATCACTTTACAGTCTCAGTAAGATAGTGAAGAGGAATAGCTGGAAATCAGAGTTAAGCCAAGTACCCTCTCCTCCAGCACATGTGAATACATGGTACCAGGCATTACAAGTGACCCAACGTATGTATTTTTAAGGCTGTGGAGTTTCTGCGCCTGCCATTGCTGAGCCTTTCAAGCTGGTGAGCACAGGTAAGGAGGCAAAAGGCATAACCATCCCGGCGCAGCCTCAGGTGGCAAACCGGTGCCGTTTTCCCGTGACTTCCATAAAGCCACGATGTTCACACTGGAACTCTCCCCACCTGCTTCTTCCCAGTTTAATAAATGAACTTCTTCCTGAGTTTGCTTAGCTACACACCAATATACTTTCAGGAACACGACCGTGAAAGCGACAGTTCCTCCTCCACTCGCCAATATGCCTATTAATATGCCTAGCCTTATTAAGCAAATGAAAATCTGATTTTATCGCAATAATTTGGCTTGTCAATCTCTTTCACTAAAAAAATGAAAAGCGCCGCAATACTCATCCTCCCAGTAGCACACACGGCTTTCTCAAGGTTAAATATCTCACATTGTACTGCTGTCTTTGCTTCTTGCATGTAATTATATTTTCTGTGCGAGTCTGCGTGTCCCTCATCTCGCAGCATTTCATAGGGACATACTCTTGTGGCATACTCTTGTGCCAGCCTTTGGAAATTGTTTTCCGTGAGATTAAGTTCCTCCCTCCTAATTAAAAGAATTGCTTGAATTTGGCAAATTTAATTGAATATATTATTAGCTAATTTATTTTTAGTTAGACCTAAGGGAAAATCCAATTTTAGATAACAAAGTTCTACAACATGTCTCCATCTTCTGCTTTCCCCTCAAGAAACTCTTTCTGATGAGCTAAATCCTCCTGCCATTCCCTACCTGCAGTACACTACTGCCCTTGCATGCTGACTGGAAAATTGTATAAAACCAGTCTACAAATCCAACTGACCCCGAGGACCTGGAGTCTGAGTGACGGTGGCTCTTGCTGCTCTCTGCACTAGCTTGCATTTTGTAGAAATCATTAATCACCTGGTAGGTTAATGAGGTATCTCTTCAGCAGCCTACAGAGAGTATCCTCTCTCTGTATCGACAGCTTCTGCCTCCACTGATGCCCATATCTGAATTTTAAAAAATTACCTGATGGTTTAGGTGAAATACGTGCTTAGGAAAAGTGTCTTTGAAGGTAAACATTGCCCTGGAGACTGCAGGTTATTGTATGCCTCCAGACTGATGCTTGGTAGATATCCACTTTAATGGCTTTTAGACTTCCTGGTATTTCTCAGTTTAAGCTCTCCTGATGGTACCCTGACAGTATCCCTAGCCAGAGCTTTTCTTTTTGTTGGAAATGAACAATATTGTGGTACTATCTGCAAGACGCTGCTGTAAAAGTAGCAAAGAATACTGTGCATGAGCTGCATGGAAACGTACTGAAATTGGCCCAGAAATGAACCCTGTTGTTAAAGACCCACAGCTGGATTTTATCAGCCAGTGACTGACAGACAAGGACATCCTTCTCCTCTCATAAAGAAGATGAAGGTGAAATAAATAAAGAGTGCTGTAACAGCATTCATCTGAGAGGCATTTGCCATTCGGCCCCCAGCAGTACGTGCACGCTGGCTTTATTGAGACCCTGGCAGGAGCACGCTCCTTCCCAAATGCAAGATGTTTTATACGCCAGCAGTCAAAAGGGCAATGCTCCCCTTGTGAACATGAGAGATTTGAGACGTTCGGGCATTATGGAAACCTGAGTCACGGGGATGTGGAGATATGAAATACACTTCAATTTGAGAGCTTCTTCCTCTTATATGAATTTACTTTGGATTATAAGCAATGCAGCTGCTTGTCCTCTTGTCAAACCACCCAGTATATGCAGGGAAAAAAAGCATTTTCACTGTCACAGTTCTAATGTACAGCTAAAAACTAGCTGACAGGGTAAAAAATGCATTTCAAAAGGAAGTTAACCTTACAAATACTCAACACTGCTACAGATGTGCTGCATGATATATTTAATCTATTAGTAGCTATTGTTCGAGTGAACAAAGAAGAGAAACAATGCTTGCGGAAACAAAAATACAGAAGAAAAAAGAAAGGCTCTACAGCCTCAGAGACAAGTTCCCTGCCCATCCAGAGGCAGAAAGTGCCAGTGGTTATCATGAGGGTCGCCCTTCTGCTATGTGAGGTGACCCTGTCCAGATTTAAAATCTTGTATTTAGCAATCTACTTGAAAACTGGATGCCGCTGCTCTTATCAGGCCTTTCTCAGAGCTCACCTTTAAGACCACATTTACATTTCCCTTGCTGTGGTGCAAGCCAGATGCTACCATCACCCCCAGCATAAATGTGAGTAGCTTCATGGCTAATCTCATGGGCATTAACCTGCCCCAACCCACCTGGGGCAGTCTGCAAGGCTGTGAAAACAGCCCCACTCGAGCAAGGATGACGCCAGCAGCCACCTCCACCTGCACCATCATCCTACTGTGACACTGAGCCTAAAGCGATAAACAGGAGTCCGGCCCCAGAGATGTAACTTCATTATCCCTGAGAGGAAACTGTTTAGAGAGCATTTTCTAAAATGTTCTTCTGTTTTGCCATTGTTTGCTTGTCTTGGAGAGTGGCTCTGAGGCCACAGTGGCAGGATATACCCACCAGCCAGGAGTAGTCTCCAAGTCAAAAGCCACCTGCCACCACTGTCGAGGCTTGGGGATATCTGCATGGCCAACAGCAGGGTCACTCGTGACTTGCGCCAGGATAAGAAGAGAGACTGGGGTGCCAGGTGACCCACGGGAGCCTGCTGTGGTGAACGGGCTGCTCGTTCCCTGCCACAGCATTTTGTTTCTCCACGCACGGTGCCCGCTGGCTCCTGCCTGCTAGGGCCTGGCTCCTCTGCCAGGAGAGCTCAGAGGCTGTCATTTGTCAGAGCAGATGTGGCTGTCTACAGAATACATTGCAGGTGTACTTTTGCAAGCAAGGCAAATGTCTGCTCCAAATGTGCATCTTGGGTATCTGGTACACCCCTCTCCTTTATCCTCAGTGGAAAATATGTACTTCTTGGGTGCAGTTCCTCTCATGGAGGACCATTGCATGGACCTCCTTAGCAGAGGTCTAAATAGGACCAATGATGGCTCATGTTCAAGAAGCACCTACTTCTGCCCATTAGCCCGTGTGGGAGCATGGGGTGACAGGCATAGAGGCAGGCATCAGCTGCATGTCGTCCCACACAAGCCATGCGGGCACTCCTCCATCACCCTCTCACCTCCAAGGACACCCTGTGAACGGCATTGAAATATGCTTTTAAAGCAATGTCGTTTTTCCTTCTGTGAGCACCCTCATAAAGGCCAGGTCAGAATAGCCTTGGAAATCTGAGTGGTTTTGAGACGTTTCTAAGACATCCACTTCCCTCTGGCTTTTTCCCAAATGCTCTGGTAATTGGGTTGCAGTCCTAGCAGAGTGCTAGAAGTTAAACACACCAGAGCAGTATCATCGCGTCCTAAGACCTGGACCAGGCCTAATAATATAATAATTTACTTATTTGTTTTTATACCTCCTTATTCAATAACTCGGTTGTTGCCGCTGCTTCTCATCCCATTGTCCTGTCTGAGTCCAACAGTGACTCTCAGGATCTTATAATCCAATGAGATAAACTACATTCAAGTGCAAGTTAGTAAACTGGTCACTTCCCACCACATGAAACGTGCTAATCCCCCTTTGTTAGAGAGCATTACAGATTTTCCTAGGGCAGGGCACTGAGATAATATTCTGGGAGGGGATGGGGGAACGCCAAGTCCTGGCCTTTCTTACGGCTTCACAAAGAGGCAGAAGAAAGTTAAACTGCTTCATTAGAGACCAGGGTAAGTGAAGATGTCTGTCAAACTGTCCACCAAATGAATTTAGTACCTTTAGTGCTACACGCTACCCCCCTCTTATTTTGAGACAAGCACCTATTTTAACTCTCATTAACTGCTAGATGGCTGATTAGATATATTAACACCAAGATTTTTTCCCACCCTAATAAAAAGTTATTTCATTTAAGTCAACTTTTTGGGTGTGCATAATCCTTTTTAAGCTATACTCTTGAAGAAAGTCTACAGAATAGAAAGCAGAAACTCTGCATAGATATGCGGAGTACTTATGCAGCTTAAATTTCATGAAGTGGAAGGTAGAAAAAGCATTTTAGCATTTAGTTGAGATTACTTATCCAATGATTAGTATTAGAAACAGGGAAATACCTAGCTAAACATGATCAAGATTTGATGTAAGGAAGAGAACATGATGGTCTGGAGTCCACCTCTTTAGAGGTGGAGCAAGTCAGATATTTTAAGTGTTAGAATAAGTTTAGCTTGCGAGTGATAAAGCAGAGGGCCACTATGTATGTAGCACCATTGCTCTCTGTGTTTATACTTCCTGCTACAAGGATACACATTTCACCCTCTGAATTCCTGCCAAATTGCTTCCCCAGGCTTATAGCGTGGGCTTTCTTTTTTATGATATTTTTTCAACGTAAACAACTCTATCTAAAAACAAGCATAGAGAATCTTGATTGTAAAAAAAAAAAAAAAAGTATATTTTTTGGTAAACGTAGTGGATAAAGTAATTGGATGTACCTCTTTTTTATGCATCTCTGTCCTGGCAGCTCTTCGTCAAATACGATGTGTGTATGGGGGAGATTTTGTTTCTTCTCTACTGCAAAGGGATGCAGCTCTCTGCATCTCAGCTCTCACTTTCCCTGCATGCCCAGAAGATCACACATGGCATGGAGAATAGCCAGACATCTGTGCTATGCTCAGGGTAGCAAGTGTCCTCTGTTTGCTCTCATAAGAAAAATAAGACTTTCTCTGGATACACTCAGAAAGAGCAAATCTCTTACTCTGCTATCAAACGTTCTCGCTTATGGAAAAATGTAAGCCCCAGGAAATATTTAGGGCTCTAAATCATTTCAGACAGGGCCTGGCCACAGCCAGGATTTTCAAAGCCCTGTTAAAAATAGGTTTTCATTCCCCAATGTCATTTTCTGTCCAATTTTTTCTCTGTACTGCACCACACCCACACAATTTCTCCTTAAATTGAAATGCTTCCCACCGCTGCTTTCTTTCGACACCCCTCACAAGACTTGTCACTTACAGTACATCTGCATTTTGCAAGCCGCAGTCAAGAACCAAACGAACTGAGCCCTTTATGCTTCATTTAGCGCCGGAGGGGAAAAAAACAAAAATTTCAAAGAACCCCCCCCAAGCAGCTGACAAGCCCCCCCAAAATCAGCACTGGGATGAAGCGGGGCTGTGGAAATACAGTCACACAGGACATGGCTTGTGCTGCCTGTGGTTGCTCTACCATATTTCAGCACAAGAGGACACTTGGGTAGTCTGACAAATGAAGAATATTTAGGGATAAGCACCTTTCTTGAAGCAAATATTCCTCTGAAAGAGCAGACAGAGAGGGTCACCTTTATAGTTAAGTCAGTATTGCAGTGAGTGAAGATGATGAACTGGGCCTTGATGGATCTTTTGAAAACCTCAAGTTCATCTCTACTCGATACTTACAAACGGTACGAAAGTACTGTATGAAAAGGCATACAGCAGAGTTTGTGGATGATTTCCAAAAAAATGAGGATTAAAAATGTATGAATTTTTAAGATGAGCAGTTGGTATAGAGAAATTTGCAGGACTGCCATCGGTGGCGCTAGGCAGAAATAAATGGGACGTGTCGTGCTGGGCTGGTCAGGTTCGCTCTTCTGGTGGGAGCTAAGCCGGAGCAGGCCGCAGCCGTGACCTACAGCGGTACAGGCACAGGACACAGCCAGGGTGCACAGCAGCACATGGCCCCGAGCTCCCAAAGCCCTGGCTGGTGCTGGCCGGGAGCTCAGAGCCCCCTTGACTTTCTCCCCACTGCAGTTTTGCGCCACGGCCAGTCCAGGAAAGCTTCCCACACATCATTCAGTGTAATTATTTTGCTACCTTCAGTGGGATTTAGCTTACTTGTAACTTTAGGCATTATTAAAAGCGTTACTCTTCTTCCTTACAGAGGCTTTAACTTTTCCTTCTTTTGTATCTTAAGGTATGCTGAAAATAGTGTGGATACCCTTTGAGTGGAGGTCCAAAGTAACACATCAGCCCATATAGGTGAGGCACAGAAGGGTTTTGCTAAGAAACAGCAGCTTGGGCAGGCCCACTCTGTCCCATGTCAGACCTGAACACCGTCTCTTGTAAAAGCTACAGATTTTTGTTTGGAAATGCTGAAGGGAAATTTGTCATCCTTCTCCTAACTTCAGGGCATGTTTTTTTCCCAAATGTTGTAACCTGGACTTTCTGGAAGGGGTTTTTTTTTTTCTTTTTTTTTTATTCACAGGGGAGATTATAGTATGCGATTCCTTCCTCCTGCAGCTCTGTTCTGCAGAGGCCCCGGGAGCGGGACCTTCCAAGAGGCCCGTGTTGCTCTGCGCCTCCCCGACGCTGGGGCACTTTGCACACAAGAAGCGGCCGGGTTCATTCCTCAGAAAGTGAGAGGTCTACGGGGAAACACCTTACAAGCTCCATGAGCCAGGGCACAGGAGCAGCATGCCTCTTAGCTGCCTGATTTTATGACCGCTTCTGTGCAGCGAGGCTCCCGCTGCTCTTGTCTTTCATCAGGTCCTCTGCTGGTTACTTTTTATAACTAGACACTACCTTTCATATTAGAAAGCGCATATATGTATGTGTACGTCACCTCTCTTAGAGACAGAGGATACTGCCGAAAGGCGAGACAGATATGCCAGCACCTGCACATTTGAAATGGCTAGCTATCCCGATGCACAAAAGACCCTTCATCTATACAAAGATAATGAGAGGACTGTGCATACAGCGTGACTGCGGGAGATGTCCTACAATAGATGTCCCAGTGGATTCACTCCAGTCTCTGCACAATAATAGGATTTTCTTTTCCTTTTTAAAATTGTGTTCAGTCATTTTGGGGAAAAAAAACAAGCAAAGCCACAGGACACAGTAAACTGCACAGAAGGACAATGAGCTGAAGTTGTAGAGATCATCGCAGTGCTGTGCTAGGATGCTGGGAATTCAAAGCGTTCAATGATGAAAAGAGAGCTTGCATTCAAAGGTGACATTCAAAGCAATTCAAATGGCATAACAAAGCAGTATGTAATTAGGTACACAGTTTGTATCAAAGGTCCCCTTATTAAAGGGATGCTGGATGTGCTATGCAAAAGGATATAAAAAAGACATTTCTGGTTAAACAAGGTCTCATTTCTAGCATATCTTCCTTTTCTACTTGTTCCCGCAGCCGGGAGGTCGTATCACAAGGCCAAATTTATGACGACATAACTGTTTCCATGGTAGCAAACTATTGTCATAAACACTGAGCTTTATGATTTCACAGCTGGATTAAGAAAAAAAGAGGATCAGGCTAGAGAAGGAGGAAGTTTTTTATTCCAGTGAGAGTTAGGGGAATACAGAAGATTGCAGGCAAAGAAAATTGCTTTTTGTGTAAATGTTCTTTCTTAAGTTTACCCCAGTGTGAAAGTCCCTTTTAAGGGATATAATTTGGGTAATGATCCCTCTCCTTTTTAAATGCTCATAAGGCTAATGAGCAAGCTTGTCTATTTTTGGAACACTTCAGCAGTAATACTAGATGCTTTGCAGCAGGAAGCCAACTATATTGAATTGTGTTTTCTTCACTTGCCCATCAGCTCTTGACCCCTTTCTCCATGAATTTCTGTAACTTTGCCATCTAGAAAGCAATTTACAAGTGGGGTTACCTTATTTATACCAATGCATAGACATATCAGACACCATTCAACTCCTCATTACCTGGATTATAGTTTCTCTTTATCGCTTATGTTGAAACATGAGTAACTACTGAATGGCAATACCTGTCGAGATGGACTGACAAAAATAAATCATGTGCTCTTAGGAAGGGACGTTTTCCTGACATGGTCATTTATGTGCTTACAGTGAAATTAGTACTGGTAATTAGTACTTGAATATGAAAATACAGTCAGGAAAACCTGGCTGTGGGAGGCTGGAGGTGCCCCATGCTGACGTACCACCGGAAGACGTGACCTACCGTCAGCCCTTGGGTGATGGGGCTCACTCTGGCGGGGGCAAACCCCAGGCAGGCTCCATAGGCATGTGAGTCCCACGGCTGCAGGCCATCCCCATGGCCCCAACCCCGAGACCTCAGCACCTCTCTAGGCTCAGAGAGAGGCCTGGTGATGTCCCTGGTGGCCACCACTGAGCCACCGGCAACCTCCTTTCCAAGCCCCCTGCAGGTCTGCTCACTGGACAGAGACGTAAGCACCTCAGAGCCACCTCCCTTATCTCCCCTCAATCATCCTACATCTCTGTGCCCATAACCGGCCTGTCTGAGATGCCATCCTTTAGGGAGCTGCGTTTGGGTAGGACAGACTCCATCCTACCCAACCGAGAAGGCAATGACAAGAAGAAATGTCGCACAGTGAAACACACTGTGCTATTATTTTCTCTGGTGAAATGTCCAGCCTTGGCCATCACCAAAGACAGAGCTTGGTGCTCGAAAAAGACTATTACTGTGTCTCCTAGTGATTTCCCTGGAATTTCTACAGCAGAAACAAATTAAACATTAACTCGTCTTACAAGTAATTAGCACATTTCATTTCAAGAAATCCCAGCTGGCTTTACCTACTAGACATTAGATTGCTACGTCCTGCACTAAATGCACCTGAGATTTAACTTTCTAACAAAGATTTATTCATGTGCAGGAAATCTAGATTGTCAAAACACAAAATAACTGTGCAGGCCGGTTTACAGGCTGCTACATTCCTCACTGAGCCACACCAAAATGAAAATGCTTTAGAGCGTGAGGGCTGGGCTACCGCAGATCCAACACTCTCTACTGTTGCTCTTTTATCAATTACCAAAGTTTTAAAGGAGCATTTTTCCTTTCTTTGAATGGCATCCAAAATAAGCAGAGAGGTCACTTTGTGCAGCTCCTTCCTTCCCATGAGATGGAAAGTGACCTTGCTCTGCAAGCGCCAAACGCTCAGCTTGGATGCTGAGAGCTGTACACTAGAGGTCACTGCTATAATAAAAGAATGAGCTAGCACATAAACCAGGTTTTGTTCCCCCACCTCATTATAAAGTGACTCACAATGAAAAGCAACAGCTAACTGAATTATAATGTACTATATTATGTGTAAAGAATCGCTGAATAAGGACCATTCAGCTAGAGAAAAAAATTAAGAGAACTTCAGATGTTTGGAGCAATGGATAGAGACAGAGGAGTGGGACCGTTTATTTTGAAATACCAGTTCTCTTCCATCAGTTTCAGTCAGTTTAATTGGAATTGCAAAATTATGTAGGCCTGGCACACTTGACCTCTTTCCTTTTTTTTTTTTTTCCTTTTTTTTTTTTTTTTTATTTCTGCAAGAGGTACTACTGGGATGGCTTATCTTGACCAAAAGCCTAACATTGCCTGCAGCTCCGGCAATAAATGGACACAAGACACTATTACAGAGTCAAGGAGAAACTGTGCAATTAGGTTCTCTTTTATTATAAAGTTTGCAATCAGAGATGCAAACCAGTGGATAATTAGCAGAGGATTACAGGTGGGATGTTGATGAAATAAATAGATATCTGTGAAGAGATTGTCACAGCCAACCATATGTCAGTAAACTTATCCCAAGGCTTCCTGAGTCTCAAAACGTTCTGATCTTTTTATATCTTTCTGTTGCTGTAAATTGTTAACTAGTGTCTGGGACTATCTATTTAATGAGGCATCCCGCACTCAGGCAGTGGTATCTTCTCTCTCTCTTATGATGTTGCCAAGCAGACATGGCCAGCCTGAATTTTCGGTCTGTCTTCTGTAAGCTCGTGTTATAATGTTATGATACTATTTAAATATCTTCTTCCCAACCCCTGGCAGATTATTAATTTCATTCCTGGTTGAGCCGTGAAACCTGTCCAGGGCCTGCTTGCTGATGATTCATTACATGCTTCCTGTTTTGTTTCCTTTATAGGAATCATGGTTCCTGATGATTTTGCACATCTTCATGTGGCACATCCTGTCCAGGGAATTTCTTATCGCAGTTGTCAACAATGTATTTTGTCAGCTGTTTCTCCTTATTCAGTCTTAGTTCCAGTACTTCACATCCTTGTGGCATTATTTTATCCCTTTCACTTCATTTTCATAATTTTATTCTTTCCTTGTGTCAAATGACATGCGAGGCAGGAACGTGAAAGGGGAGACCATTTTCATCTTGGTTAGATTTCACTCATCAAGAGATGAACACTTACTTCACCACTACAGAAACTGCCTAAATTGAAACTTATAACTGCCTGTTCAGTTTATATGCAGATCACGCCAGCCCCACACAGCTTTCTGCCAAGATGTTCTCCTCGATACCTGGTTTATGTATTTTTTTCGTAACTGTCGTCTTTCTCATCACGAACTGGTCTTCCTTTTCTTGCCTCCTTACCTCAGCTAGGTAAGGCGAGTTAGCTGGAGAATTTCTCTTTTTCTCCAGTGGCAACACTGCTCACACGATTTTCTTCCTTCCAACATTTTATATGCTTTCAGGTCTTTTACGTTTTACCCCTGAACCTAAAACTTACATTCAGCTTTCTAAAGCTGCTTTATATCATACTTTCATGTACAATTTGTCCTTTGTCTGGGTCTATTATTTCTCCTAGGCCTTTTTCAGCAAGATCATTTACCAGGTTCTCTACTTCTCCTTGACTTTCAATTTCCAGTTTACACACCCCAGAATCCAGAAAGGCTGGATTGTTTCCAACATTAATCTCATTGTTATGAGTTCCTCCCAGTCTAAGAAAGAGGTAGTTTGAAAAACATTACAGCATTTTATTTCTAATGATATTCTATAATGATAATTTTCATTTAAGTAGCATTTTATATATAAAGCATGGAATGCGCTAGAGCAAATTTTTGGAAGGAGCAATCTGGAACTATGAGTACTGGGAATGTTTTCAACATAATATAATATTGCTTTTTGTCAAAATGTCTCTGGTCATGCCTGTTATCTTTCTGGCACATCTTTGTATATGGATATAAACCTGCTGTGATACCACTGAAATGCAGAAAGGCTAGAAAGAAAGGGAGAAGTCCAATTCTTTTCCAGACTTTGCATAGAGTAAGAAGATTGTAATATGTTGGTCATTTACGTAATCCAGAGGAATTCACGTTATAGCACAATTTCCTTTATTATTATTCCCTTATTATTATTCCCTTATGCTTCCATCTTCTATGGAAGGAGGTCCCACCACCAGCTCCGTGAACAGACTATCGTTGTCCTCTTTCTGAGATCTTTTCCTCTGCTATACTGCCTACGCAAAGCCTACGGAAGGTTAGCCAGCTGGTCTGCCTTGACCAGCACGCTGCAGCCTCCCCTTCTTGTCTTAGACTGCTAGGCGTCCTTCTGGGACTTAGCCCTGAAACATCTCTCTAGGCATCCCTGCAATGCAAATAAGTAATGAGCAAGGGCGTTGCCTCAAGAGTTTCTAGCCAAACAGTGCTTCCAGGTCAATGATTCCCACACTTGGAGTGGTGAGCTTGGAAGTGTTAATGTGAGTGACGCTGTGACCTGAGTCACAAAGTCATGAGGGGAAAAGTTTGAGAATAAGTGCTGTAGACAGTAAATTTTTCTAGAAAGGACTGTCCTTCAAATGTTTTTCTAAAACATTACTTACATTGACCTTTCTAGTATGTCATAAGAAACAGTGGAGACATCACTAAGATTAGGTGTGTGTTTTAATGCTGTTTCATGCAATAAATACAGAATTTGACTCCATTACTAAGCTGGGCTGCTGTATATGCTCTGAATTCACACGCTCTCAGTTCTTCCCCTCTAGGACTAAAATTGTGCGCACACACATTTTGCTCAGGCTGTACCCCTACTCCCATTCTTTATCTGCAAGTGTTTGGGATTCTCACATCTGAGTCAGATTTTGCACGTGAGCACCATCCGGCTGTCCTTGAAAAGTTTGTTGGTAATGGGCATGTGACACCTGGGGAGGGTGGACAGTTTGCCAGAAGACCACAACAGATGTATTCCTCAAGAGACAGTGATTTGGGGAAGTTTACCCATCCAACAGGCTAAGTAGCATGGCATCCATCATTTGTTTTTCTAGTTCATACGATCCATCCTGCGAAGGAGTGGTTTGAAATATTCTGGTAAGGCTAAAAACCAGAGCCGGTTATGTGGCCCAGACCACATAAAATTTCTCACACACACACAGAAGTATATGCACAGTATTTCCACAATGTATATATTATTTTTTGGGGGGTAGCTATCTCCCATTTGTATTAAAGAAAGTTTTAAGTATTTGCATAAAGAGAACAATAAATGAGTCCTAATGCCTGTTGCCTGACCAGGAATTTACCCTGCTTTCATGAAAACACATAGGCTGCAAGTTTAAATGCTATTTCTAACCATCAGAGTAGACAGTTTCTGAAACAAGACCGAGGGAAGGACAAACAGCCTAGTTAGCTTTAAGATGGAGCTGGAATGAGGTCTGCGGCATGGCATCCTGCAAGAGCAGAGGCCAGGCCTCTGCGACCCCAGCGGTCCTCTCTAGGCCCAGGTTTCCACATCTGTGTTATCCAAGTTGCACAGCAGCTAAGCCTGATCACACTGCAGCTCTCCCCGAGCGAGGTCATGCTCTCGCTCGGTATTTGTGTGGATGAAGGTTTTCATTGTTTTCAAGTGATGTCAAGCTGAGGGAATAGGATTGCAACCGTATGCTAGAAACTTCATCATGTCCCTTGGCTGAAGGTTTCTTGGGGCTGGGATGGAGGCATATGATGAATTTTTGGATGTTGAATGACCTATTATTAACACTTAGCATGATGACTGCTGATTGCAGAGATTTGTACGTAGGGTTGCATAGTTTGATTGGTTTGAGTTGGTTTTTTTTTTTCCCCTTCCCAGGCGAGCTTTAGAGAATGTTACAGGCCTGGCACCAGCCTCTGTACAACCCTCTTCTTTTTTTTAAGTATGATTTTGGGAAGTTCTTGGAGCCTGATCCCAGAAGCCTCAGACAGACCTAGAAACCCCAGAGCTAATTCCCAGTTATTTGTTCCTGCATTTGGGACATGAAGCTTTATACCGCTTTTGCATTTCCCATAATCTGGGTCTACTTAGGGGACTGATCTGTCTCCCCAGTATAAAAACTGCCACAAGATCCATGTGGCTGCAGAGTACTGTCCCTTTCAGCAATATGTGTCCGTCACTATCCTAATTAGACGTCTACACACAAGCATGGCCGGCATGTGGCCCTTGGGCAGACCTGAAACAACTAGAGAGTTTTCTCAGAGGGGCTTTTACAACCCATTTTCAAAACTCTCTATGTTCTCCTACTACTAGTTAGCTCAGGCTCAGGCTGCAGAGACTCCTGAGACTCTACAGCTGCAAGGGGCAGTTTTGGCAGTGCCACGCTTTCCATTTCTGAAGGACCCTGCCGTGTGCAGGTCTGGCTGCCGTTCAGTAACGTTCAGCCATGTAGATGCCCCATGTTGCAAAGAAAACAGTATTCATTCTCACGGAGACTTTACTTTTGCTCTCGCTTGTTATTCCTCCTTTTCTGTCCCATCCCTCCCTGGCTAAAATAGAACTGTGTTTGCTTGTAAGCACACTGTTGTGGAAAAACATATCAAAACAACAGCAAGCTATCTGCAAGGGGTCATAGTAGCAAAGCCTATCTGTCCCAGAGGACAGAGGGGAAGTTTGTTAATTTATCTGTAAAATGTTCTGGCTGGAACTAATGATCCTGTAATTAGCTGCTACGTCTGCATTGCTAACGCCTTGCTAGAAAACAAAGGAAAATGTGAATAAGAACAGGTACTCAATTTAAAGTAAGATATGCAAGGGAGTCTTCTGTTAACAGGTGATCTGACACAAGCAGAGCTGATTTTTTTCTAGGGTTCTCGGTGTTGGCTGGATGGTCACTTTCCACAGACTCAGGATTTACTGAGACAGTGAAAGGGGACCCTGCGCCAGTCCATTCCCCATGCCTGTGTAACGCGGCATGCGTGAAACAGGGCTGCCAGCTCTCCCTTGATTAACAGGCATGGCCAGCGTGCCACCAGGCCAGCGGGAGGATGTGTCACCCCCGGGCACACGGGGCCCTGGGATACCCTGCTCAGCGCACGCCGCGTGCCCCGGCTGGGCACGTGTTCCCTGCCCACAAGGTTTTGATTACAATTATACAAGAAAGGTAGGAGCAATAAGGAAGCACCAAGTGTGCCCATATGCAGGGGCCAAAAAAAGAAAGTTTGATGTGTCGCCCAATGGGATGGCAGTGGCTAAGCCGGTACCTCCAGAGTCTCTGCCTAAGCTCACTAGATCAATATTCTCTCTGTGTTGGATTCATGTACAGTTAAATGATGGGTAAATCATGCCATCTAAGAGAGTCACAGGTTATCAGGTGCTACACCTTGGTCACTCGTCTGATGCATTTCTATCTATCTATCTGAGCTGAGCTGTTGAGTGCAAAGCGTCGAGAAGCTTTGTTACTGAAAGTCCTGACTGGCAAGCCTGCCCTGTGTGCATCTGCATTTCTGTGAAGTTTAAATCAAGAGAATTTTTCATACTAGCTGAAAGAAATTTACATACTGCTGCCTTCATGCAGAGCAGCACAAGAAATACGTTACCTACCGACTTTAAATGGGAAACACCTTAGAGAAATGAGCTAAATGGAAGGAGCTAATGGAGCTAATGGAGCTGATCTTTACAGCATCTGAAGCAGATAAATAGTCTGCAATCTAAAAACAAACTCATTTTCTAAAGTGTATTGGGTAAAAAGGCAAGGAAATCTACCACAGGGCACAGGTCTCTCATGGCAAGTTCAGAGAAGCATAGAGCTCGAGCTATTTCAATCCTATTGTTTCCTAAGAAAAACACCTCTGCACAAAAAGCTTTCCTCAGCAACTGCCTGTAAGTATTGCTGTATCCACTACAGACCGGACAAAGTCGCCAGATGACCATTTTCAATATTCAGTTTGAAAGATGTCATTTGAAGAGAATATTCTATGTCATAAGAAATCGTCTTCTCTCACAAGAAATGCTCCAGAAAAAGGTGTACAATTCAAAATAGAGGAACTGCGGGGAGTCAGGTCATCATTCCTGGAAATCTATCCTATGGTAAAACTAGAGGCAAGCACAGGGAAAACTATTAATACTGCTCACAAGCAATAGGGAATGTAACATAAAACTGGGGCATAAAATGAAATATATGAAAGTATCATTTATATCCACACAAAGTCCTGGAAAAAATAAAAAGCTTGGTTATCTATAAAGATTATAACAAGTTAATCAGACGGACATCAGGACAAGAGCTTACAATACATAATGGACGCCATCACTTTCGAAGAAAAACTGAAATGTCGCCATGCAACTGTATTCCCAGAAGAGGTTTCACTAGTGGCACTATTACTAGAGAGCACTCTAGTTGGACAAAGATCAAAAGAGACAAAACAGCCTCAGACAGAAAAAAAATTGCCGCCGTTGCAGGATATCAATGCCTCTGGCAGAAGCAAGCTGCAAAACTAGCAAGAATGTTGTATCTCTCTAACTTGTGCACAATCAAAACCAAAATGAAGATTTTAAAGGTGCAAGTGCACCCTTAAAGATCAACTGGAAAATGAAGCATAAGCCCAGAAGAGAAATTACCACAGCAAATATTATTTTGAGCAGCTCTGCAGGTGGATAAAGCGCAAAAGTGGATCATAACTTGAAGATCTCGTTGCAGTTCATATTAACATGTTTACCAGTGGCTGCGGCGTTTACTCATAAAACAGCTATATTTCTTTCTCCTTTTCTTACTGAGTTTTAGCCACAAGAAGTAGCCCATAGCTAACAAGGAACAACTTTTCTAAAACTACAAGTAATGTATTGTGTACTACCAGTCAAGGAACGCAGCAATTAGGAAACAAAATACAGCAATAAGAGAAAGAGATTAATCTTTTTAAAGATCCAGTAAAGTCAGGCCAGCCTGCACAAAAATGAACATGTTGCTTTTGCTCTCAGAATCTTTGGCTAAAAAATAGCTGGACTCCAAAGAACAGTAATAATACTGTAAGCAGAGAAATGAGTGCTCCAAAGAAAATGAGCCCAGAGTTTTCCAATAAAGACTCGTCGAACACGGTGCATGTCAGTGCCAGAGCCTCCCTGGTCTCACAGTCATGCACAAATGGAGGCAATAGTAGTAGCAGTGGTGCATGGACGGAACTACTATGAATCTGTGACAACTCACAAAATCCCATAAAAAGCCTAACAGGAAAAGACAAGGGATCTGCTTGTACCCAGAGATAACCTTCTTCTCACTCATGCTGAGCACTCGGTATCAGCCTCGCTGGTTTGGATTTTGTGGTTTTATTAAGGTAACACAAATAAACAACCTCTTAGACATCAGCAGGGGACTTATCCCAAGACCCTACTTTATCCTCTTGAGCATCCTATTTGCGATGAACATCTTTTGGATAGTAGACTGCAATGTAAGTCCGAAGAATTTTGAAGGCTGGAGGGCAATCTTCTGTTTTCAGTGTGTGCTAAACTTATTTTTAAGAATTGTATGAAAAATTAAGCTAATACTAACTAAAGCAAATAATAGCAAAAGCCTCACCTTGGTTTACCAAATATCTGAAACTTGTCCAAGAAATTCCGAGATCTAAATAACTTTTCATAAACAGGAGGCTGAAGTCAGTTTCTAATACCCAAAACTGCTGATTTGGACCAAGTTAACAGAGCCTCAGAGATGGAAGAAGACAGGATTTTCTGTTTAAATATCAGAAAGATGGATGGTTTTCATAGAGAAATGTAAAAATAAGACCCAGGATATAGCCACAGAGCTGTGCAGGTCAGGTACCCCAAAAACGGGTAACAGCCAAGTACAAGCAAAATTGTAGGGCCCGAGGATCGCTCTGACTGGTGCACGGTGATGCTGAAGGCGCCGCCTGAAACGCTGCCACCAGGGCAGGAGAGCCCTAAACGTGCCTCACATCCATCAAGAAAACCAGATGCAGAGCCATAGCCAAGAAGCACAGTCATTAGGAGACACTACCCGTAAGGACACGAGTAATATTTTGTCCAATTATAGAAAAAAATTTGAGCTCAGAGGCTAAAAGGGTTATCTGTCCTAATATTCTTGCTTGGCAAGAACATCAGTGATTGCATTGCCAATTTTGTCCTATTTAAAGAAGAGAAGAACTCCTGTGTGTTTTAGAAAGAGGATGCGTTAACTCTTCAGAAGAAGTGCATGAACATGCAGCCTCTAGGTTGCTCTGCACATGTGGCTGTGGAGAGTATTGTGAGTTAGGAAACCAGATGAATGAAATTATATTTAATTCATCCTACCCCATGTGGAAGAGCAACCAAGCCAGCTGCTCACTGCTTATGCAATCTTCGCCACTGAACACTACCTCGCAGGTCACACACCTCCGTTCCAAACATAATATTGCCTCATAATAGAACTTAGGCAAACATATTGAAAGGTCAAAATAACAGTAACAAGTTATAAAACTCTTCTGTTTATTCAAGGTGTCTATTTCCAATAACCTTTTATTAATTTCCCACTTTCAATATTTGCATAAACTTTTGCAAACTTTATTAGGCTGACATTTTGAGTATGGGTGGGCAGTGTTAAAGTGTTAATCTCTGCATGCATTTTAACACCCAAACCAGACTGTGTAGCCAAGATATTTTATGTCTCCAGGGCTCACTCTCTGCTTTCATATAAGCAGTTTCTCCTATAAAAGCAGAGAGTGAGCCCTAAGTGCCTGAGAAGGAGTTCATTTATGATCTGTACCAGCAGCATCAGTAGGTATTGAAGGTTTCCTTCTGGTGGACATCAGATCACGGAGAGCAGAAGGGGAATTGCCAATGTCCAGACATTGTCATGACTGGGTTGGGAAGCCCTTCCAGGTCCCACCAGCAAACACATCTTAAAATACCTTCTCATGGACCAGCTTCTAGGAGCTAATTCCCAGATAATCATGGGAGTTATATCAATGGACATTTTCAGTACATTGCCCTGAAAAACATGCCTTTAAGCAATTTTCCCAAAGACATTTGAGAAGACTGAGGCAGAATTAGAAATGGGAGTTCAGTCTTCCAAAGACAGGCACAATATTCAAACCACCAGACTGTCATTTTTCTGCTCTCTTGCTCTTCTAGGACTCGGGGCATGGGCATGTAGCTGAGTGTCAAATGAGGAGCAGAGGCTTTAGCAGCGCTGCTTCTCCCCTGGGCTACTCTGCCTGTTGCATGCAAAATTCACAGAGGACATAGCCTTCTCATGAGCCTGCGACCCATTCCCACTCTTTGTCGTCACCTCCCTGTCCCTGTTTAACACCTTTGGTTGCAATGCGAGCAGAGGACGACACGGGCACATGTCCTCCAGCATATGGCCCCTGGATTAGCTCGTGACACCCCTGCAACAGTTCAAGCTTCATTGCTGGACACTATATTGAGGTGGATCAGGACCTGCATCAGGAGCCCCCCGGTCCCCGCTTTACCCCAGTTGTGGGGCTAATTGCTCCCTGCAAAGAGGTGACAGCGCATGGGTTGGACAAGAATATAGGAAGGAAATGGCAGTAATATCTCATATTTCTGTATCTTTTTGCCGTGTGAACACCTGGGGAGGCGGGTCAAACCCTTGAAAGCCCAAATGCAAGGTAAACCTGTTGGCTAATCCACCCTCAGTGAAGCTTAATACAACTTTACCTTGCATTGGAGAAGGCTAAGAGCCCATGCCCACACAGTTCCAACAGCTCAGCTGACAGGCAGGAGTACAATTAATTTGCCGTGACTTGATTACTTGCTGTCACACACACCTGTTCCCTCACACCTGAACAATGAGCTACTTATTTCTTACAGTACCATGTAAAATGATGGTGTTTTAATAGAAACCTAAAAGTTCTGCGTCCTTGATGGATCCTGAGGCTCCTGCCACAACAAAACCAGGTAATGAATCAGATGTGAATGAAAAATTTCATATATTACAGCTTCTACCTTTTCCAATCTGATACAATTTCTCAGCTTTTATTTGGCTCTCTTATGCCAGTTAACACTGTCTCTCTGACTCCAGTGAGGAGCACAAAGCCTTACAGCATTTCTGCTACAGTCTCCCACTTCTTATGGCTATCATAAATCAAAAGTGCTGGTGGATAAGAAATAAGAACTGCTCATTTGCACAGCACTAAAACAGCTAATGAGCATGTTACGGCAGAGCTGCAGCTGGAGTTTTACAGATGCTTGGGACGTGACTCCTGCATCTTCAATAAAATAATTAATACTTTCAATTACATGTTTTCTAGGAGCAAACTGAGCAGCAACTTCAGCGTTCTCCTTTTGAATACAGGCTTAACCACAGTGATGTTACTATAGGAAACCTTAATCTAACATCTTTGCAAGTGGGACGTTACGTTTATCTTCGCAACTGGAGCAAGTCATAGTTTCCCTTGCACAACCACTATGCTTTATCTGCTCTTGAAAGCACTTAGACCATGAAACACAATACCTTATTTTTGTCAAAGAAAAGTGGCATGTCTAGGTTTCTCAGTGAGAGTAACTCAGGCATCATTGTTTCACCATAGCACTGGAAGCAAATGGCAGGCCAAAGCAAGAGGGGGAAGAAAATACCTTATTTCCCCTACAGCAATGGAGTGGCAGGCAGGCACCAGGGGGAGCTAAAATAGCGCCAGAATCCCTTTCACCAAAAAAAGGAGAACCCCTACATATCCTTTTAAATGCAAAGCTCCTTAAAAAACTTTAACTCTGTGTCATATGAGTATTAACATGTACAGGATTCTGTCATCTTTGTTTAGAAAAATGTAGACAGATCAGAAGGAGTTGGAGCCTAATAGATAGTTCCCAAGAGATGCAACACAATTTACAGCATTAGCCTAATGTCAGCTGTTTTAGAAGCAGTGTGGTTACATATAGCGATCTGCAATTTTCAAGCATGATGAATGGAGGAACCAGTGCTCCGGAGAGCGGATGAATCACATTTTCCATATTCAGCTGTAATCGGCATAATTTCTTCATCATAGGGCAAAATGCATTAAAGACCAAGCTGCCACAAGACAGCAGTCTGAGGGCTCCACTCTGCTTTTCCTCGGCAATCACTCCTACTATCAGAAAACAGTGCTGGATGGTCTTTGCACCATTTATGCATCCCATGCGCTCTTCAGGGTACTCACATCTTGGCAGTTAGCTTTCTTCTTTCCCTTTTGCTTATCTGCCTTCTTGTATAGGGTTCAAAGGCACTGAAGTCTCAGCTGAAAAAGAAAAACTGCTGCTCAGTTGCTCCATCCTTGTGCCTGAAGCACAGACCTGCCAGGGGAACACAGCGGGGCGTTTGGAGAGCACTTTGTGGATCCTCAGACCCGCTGATTCCTCCTCGTCTTTCCTTTCCTTTGGTGGCTTTGATTCCTCCTTCTAAAAGGTGTTCCAGAAGGAGAAGGATCTTGCAGGCAGGAAATTAGGTTGTGCCGTTTTACCCAATTACTGTTCCTACCTGTTTCAGCCACTGAGGCAAGAAGTGGCTGACAGCTAAACCGAACATCAAGTTCTGTCCTGTTTCTGAGCATATCATCAAAAATACAGTGGTCTGGCTGTCAGTCTAACCAGGCCCAGGATAGCCGGTGCTCTGTATAGGCTGCAAATCTTCATCAACCAGGTGGAATATTTTTTTTCTGTCATACCCTTCCTTATGCTGCCCAAGTTACAGCAGATTTCTTAGCCATTTCCTTATCTATCAGCCAGAGGGTCACAACAGTCACTGCCTCTCTCCATGTAACACAGTACTACTTCAGATCCTCTAGCTGCACCTATAGCAGTAAACCAAGCAATGCGCTGTCATGGCCACTGTCCTGTGATTTTCCATACCACTGAACTGTCAGGGCATATAAATGGCCTGGTTTTGACCTGTGCCCCTCAGCAATCTTCCAGACAGTGCCCAGGCCTGGTTTAGGGTCAATCCTGGTCAGGGACCACCCCCAACAGGCAGTGTGGGTGCAGCACACACCCCTCAGGGGCAATGTATGGACCCTAGCCCATTTTATGTATGGAGGTAAGGACTAGAGAACCAAACCTATCTTTTATGTGTAGAGCTATCACCTTCTTACTCTTACTGGATATGCATCTTAATGTGGGACTCATCTCACCAAACTTTAGATGGTTGAATCTAAACCACAACCATCTAGTCTCCCTCCTTAGCAAAGGGACAGAAACAGGAACCTCCAATGGGCATGCTAAAATAGATGGAGTGAGTCACCAATTGAAGACATCTTATTATCCACTAATTAAAAACAGAGCCTAGACGACTAACTTACTTACACAACTATCTTCACCCAGCTAAACTTGAGTGACATGTATCTTCCCCTATGTGTTTTTGGCTCTAACTAGCTATGGAGTCCTAGGATAAGACAGTGAGCTATGTGTGCAGCCAGTCAAGCTACTACATTACTGGTGCAAACATTAAAATGCAAATTTTCATATGCCTTTCTTTTTACTGATGGCTCCTGACTTCTGAACGATTATTTGTGCAGATTTAATGTTCTGAAATACGGATTTTCCAGGGGAATATATGGAATGTCATCCAGTCTGCAATGAGCTAGATTCTGGATTTATGTCATAAATGAGAATTTCAGATATGACCAACATATCGATTCCATGAGCTCTCACATGGTTGAAGGAGAATATATATTTCTGGAATTCACCAGATCCCTTAAAGCTGGTCCTCCCAACAGCTAGACCATATATGGCTCGGTGGTAGTAACTCTATCCAGCATCTCTAAGATTAAGTTAGCAGCAACATAATTTTTTACCCATTGACAGTGGCATCTGTGACAGCATGGAACAAATTAGGAGGCTCTGACATGGCCCTGTCCGAGTCCTGTTCCTTGCCATTGTTTGATGACTTCCATTGCTGCAGCCAGGAGGAGCGAGTGTCAGAAGAACGCATATTTCTTTCACTGTAGCTCAGAAAAGTATCAGTATGACAAGTCTTTCTGAAATAGACAGTAAAAACTCATTTTCCTCTTGCCTCCACGTGCTGATGACTGTGTGAATAAATATAAACTGACATGTGATTTGTGTGTGTGTGTAATAGCATGAGGCATCATTTTGCTTTGCATTGCCAAGATGTGGGGATGGCCACATGCCTCGCGAGGAGTGGAACCATTCAGATGTAATACCAGTCTTCCTAAAAACACATAATAAACACTGTGCAGTGTTCCAAACCACTGTGCCTTCATTTTGTTTATTCTGCTTATTCTGCTCAAGTGTTAGTCTTCGTCTTTTAAATTCCTCTGATTTTTCCCCTCTCACTGAAGCACTTTAGTTACCATGGAAACGGGTCTGTGGGTACAGAACTTGGTGACATCCACATCAGGTAGATGTTTCCCAGGAACCTGAACATCGACCTGACGGTTATATGTGAACACTGCGAATAGCCTAGATTTTGCAAAAACTTGCAGGAGGCCACTGAGGGAGAAGAGGTAGCGGCTGAAGTTATTGTGAAAGAAAAAAAACAAAAACCAGCCACTGGTATGTGCTGAAGTCCCATGACTGATCCAGTAACCGGTCCTGTGACTCAGGGGGAAAGAAATCATAACCGAGCTGCCTTGAAGCCACAGGACTGTGGAACTTTCCCAGGAGCAGCGCTGTACAACAAGAATAACACGAGGTTACTGGTGCTTCTTTCATGGGGAGCTTTAATGACGCTTACGGGAGAACTGTTAGCAAAAAATACAACCAATTAAAGCAAAAAATACCACGTGCAACACACCAAAATTGTCCTGAAAGCAATTTAGCTGATTTTATAGAAAAGCCTGCTTCTTCAGACAGAAATTCATCACTTGCAGAAGACACCCTGGGCATAGTGGTGCTTTGATGTGTCGCAGAGGAGGAGAAACTCATGGAGGGATTGAGCCTACATGTAGGAGGCTGCCACAGGGGCAGTCCTGGGCCTCAAGAATGCCGAGCCAGTGGGTGGCAGAGCCCAATGGGCAAAAAAAAACAGCCAGGAGGAAAGTGGACAAGGTGACAGCAGAAACAAGCATGTTTGCCTGTGATCACCTGCATAGCCCTCTCTGCGGCCGCTGGTAGTCACCAGCCTCACCTTGCCACACGAGAATGGCTCTCAGTCTCACTGCTCATTAAGAGCTGTTTTTTATTCTCATTAAACAACTCATTACACTCCTGAGCCCCTCGGCAGCAGGCTGGGGTCCAGGCAGGGCAGCACAGGGAGCCAAAAGCTTCCTCAGGCCCTGGGCAGAGGAAGGGGCAGGAGGGACCCGTGGGGAGGGCAGGGCATGGCACAGAGGCACAGAGAAGGGACAGGGAGCAGAGTAGGGCTGGCACGTGGCAAAGTCCCAGGTCTAGATTTATAGCCTCCTAGTCTCAGCCTAGATTTATAGATTCCTAATCCTTGTTGCTGATAAAAGTGTGAATCGCTTTCTGCACTAGATGCTCATGTGTTGAGTTGGGGAGGGTGACAGTAAAAAGAAAGGAGAAGGGTTTGCAAAGGTAGTTGTTTTTGTTTTTTTCCAGTCCACCTTTCCCAAGGAGCAGGCAATGTCTCTGAACATCGCAAAGGGAACTTTGCATCAGGTGATGGATGTCACAAGAAGCAGCAGGGAGGCACCGGAGGGAGAGGCAGGCACATCGGTGAACGAGGGCCGAGCCACTGGTGGCGCACGAGTGGGAACCTGGTCTGAAACCACACCGAGCCCAATGGGCAGAAACGAGAAGCCTGAGCACCTTTTTCAGATCAGCAAAGACTGTGTCTGGGAAGCCTCCTGTTCACGGCTTGCATTGCTCAGGCCCAGGAAAAGTCTCTCCCAGTTCACAACAGAGCAAGTCACTATTAGAGCGAACACTGCCAAATGAGTTTCCTACAGAAGAGGGCTAAAACCCTTGGATTACCCTCAGGGTTGGTTTTGGGACCAACCAATGGGTCTTTCTCTTTGATGCCACAGGGCCATGCTGTTGCAGTTGAGCTGGCTGGCTCACGGTAATTGTGATCCCATTTCTTTCTCTGGACACACAAGCAGGGAGCGAGGGGTGCAGGCTCCCTTTTGCCCTGGTGCTGGCCCACCATGCAGCCTGGTGCAGAGACCTTCAGGTTGCCCATCCTCCCCGCAAGGAGCACAAGCAGGAGAAGGCTCGTCGTCTCCACACCTACTGCTAAATCCAAGCTTTCATCACAGCTTCCCTCTGACCCAGCAGCAGCACTTCATAATGGCACGGTGTCCTCTGTTCTCCTTCGCCCTTTCCTCACAAAACACCCAGGGATACGCAGTACATGTCAAGACATAAAAGCCGTCCTGGAAGAGGAAGAAAATCAGAAGAAGATACCATGAAGGAGGAACAACCCCAGAGACTTTAAAGTGAGAAGGGAGAAGTTAAAAGGTAGCTGGCAGACAGTCTGGAAGGAGAGCTGAAGAAGGAGGGAAGGTGTTGAGGAAAATGAGATCTGATAAAGACACAAAAGCAGAGATGAATGAAGCTAAACACTTCCTTGCCTGACATCCTCTCCCTCTAAAATATCAAAATCAAACATGACTCAAGGTGATTTCTATAAATATGATGGCAAAAGAGCAGGCTTTTTTCCTTTCTAATCAACCCCCACTGTCTTTCAAAATCCTAACTTCCTAATTCAATTTTTATTTTCATTTTTAGATGTGGAAGATTTAGAGACCAATGGCTGAAAATGAAATCTGATCCAACTGCAACTTCGGAAAGTTGTGTTAAAAAAAAGAGTCCAGTCTTCTTTGGATATTGGTTCCGCTGCCTCTGTAGCAGACCCAAGTAAGGGTAGTAAGGTAAAGAGATACAGATTGCTTTTTTTTAGGATAGGAAGTGGGACTCTCCTCAGAGACAATCAAGTAATTTAACACCTTGCACTGTGCTGTCACATTTTCATTTAGCAACTATGTGAAAAGTCATCATGTCCCATTTTTAGATGGCCACCTCCCTGTTCCCACTGATCTTTGTAACAAGCATGCAAATGCTCATCTAAATTTAAAGCCGGCTCTTTGCAGAACCCTAGAAATTCGAGAGAGCCACAGATTTGAGACCGAATACGGACAATGTATAAAGTTCCAACTTTTGTGCAGTTTGCCTAAATTTCCAGGACCTGCTCTCCCTCCCACACTGCCTCTATCCGCCCCCTCCCTGCTTTCCTCAGGGATTAGCTGTGCAGAAACCACGCTAGCAAGGGAGGGGTGGCTCTGATGCGTTGCAGCTCCATTTCCCAGTGCCTAAACTGTAGGGATTTTCCAGAGTGCGTTTTTAGATCCACCTGTTGTTTGCTCAGTGAGCTCCACAGGAACATATAAACCTGTTTGACTTGACAAGGGGAAGCAAGCTAACCTCACTGCAAAATGAGATTGAGCTGTCTGTCTCCTTTAAGCCAAAAAAGAGGATGGTAGGTTGAAGGAACAATTTACCTGACTGACATCTGAACAGGAACAGAGTGAATCCCCTAAATGAAACTTTCGCTGCAGCCACAAGGCAAAAATTCTATCCTATTCCCGCATTTTTGTCTATTTCCCCTCTGATTTTGTGTGAGGAATGACGGTTCAGATCTGTTCTCACTTGAAATAAATTGACCTGCCCATCCCTAACCAAAACCAGTGTTTAAAATGTGACAGAGGAGCAGTTCTCCAAAATTTAACAATGAGCTGATGACCCAGATGTAGAACATAGCTGCCAAAAACTCAGGCTCTAAAATGTGCGTATTCAAAGTTAACTTTATATAAATATTGCTAGATACAAATAATGAAGCTACAGAAACAGTGTGGGAAATTGTACTGATGGTTTTGCAGTAATCTTATGTGCTACAGACACTAAAAAGAATCAAAAAGTGAAGCAACAGCTAAAAGAGTACTTGATGGGAAATCATCTGGCTGGAATCCATGCTGGTCAGAAAGAGAATGATTGCATGTTGTAATGAGTTAGTGAGCACTAATCGGGTGGTGAAATGGAAAGGAAATTGAGCAGCAACATCCCCATATCTTTCCTAACATGGAGATGTCTCAAAATTTAGCAACACTTTTGAGATGGTAAAAAAGGAGCTCCAAAGCAACCACCAGGACAGGTGACACCTGAGAGCTGCAGAGTCTCAGATGGAGTGGAAAAAATGCTACCATATTCTGTCCGTAAACAAGACATACTGAAGGAAAAGGCAGTGGAAAATCCAGAACTAAGACTTTAAAAAAGGTCAGAAATGAAAGCCAATTCAGAAAACAAGATTAACAGAATGGCAGCACCTTCCTCTGATCACCTGCATTAACCAGCAAGACCTCTCCTTTATTTACATTCATTTTTGCCTACTGATGGTATCTAGACTTGGAGACAATGGATCCTGTTTTTATTAGATGCAGCTTGTCAAGGCTTCAACAATATTAGTGTAGCAAAGTTTAAACAGCCGTTGCCTAGGCTGAGAGAGGCTATGACTGCTCTCTATAAATACGTTGGGTGGGGGTAAGCGGCAGGGAAAGGGAAGAGAGATTTGAGCAGAGAGATATTTTGCAAGAAGAACAAATGGTTGTAAAGTGGCCAGGGCTGCATTTAGGAGAAGTTTCTGTCTGTCAGAAGGGCGACGTTCTGCAACTTCCAGCTAGCAGCACCAAAGCAAAAAAACGAGCTCGTGTGACATTAGAAGACAGTCAGCCTGAGCCAGGGATGCAATGATGGCTGCCTGCATCCGCACAGCCTCAGGAAGCCCCAGTGATGACCACAGTCCATGAGAAATAATACCCAGGCTGCCGTGTGGAGGGAGCATATTATGCATTTGGCTGTCCTAAAGTCTGCAAAGCTGTTCAGACACACTTCGCGTTGCCTGGCTGAGCTGCTTGGGTTCTTGTGCTGGCAGCATAGGACTGTTGGTGCTCCTTCGCTCCTTCTTCTCGCATGCCTCTCCAGGAACATCAAAGCCTCAGACATGGGTGTGTTGGCTGGTTACGTGTTCAGTAAATCTTTCTCAAAGATCTTTACTGAAAAGCCTAGATTTCAAACAGGGCAATTGGAGTCTTTGCAATGACATTCGCAGCAGCAGTTACTGGAGAATACTCAGGAAAAATGGCAGTTTATGTCTTCCCTTGTGGTGTTCAGAAACACTCAATACACAGCTGGACAAACCATGTTCACCTGAACCGCAGATGACTCACCTTGAATACTCTCTCAAGTACTCTGGGGATTGTGTCCGGCCTGGGCAAGAGCCTGAGTGGAGGAAGAATGAGGAGAAAATGCTGCAGTGAAGGTTAGGATAGAAGTTGGCATGGAAAAAAAAATACTTGGGGCATGTGACCAGGGAGGAGATCCTAACATGCCTATAATCCAGGACCTAGAGCATGCTCCACGGTTAAGTACTGTGTTAGACTCGTCCATCTTGGCGGATGCTCCAGCAACAACCCTGGCATTGGGCAGGACGCAGCCGCCATCAGACGGACTCAGAGAGCCGGGCCCCTACCAAGCCTGGGGTGGACGTTGTTGGAGGCCACCTGGGTCCCAGCCCTGTGCCTGGACTGTGGGCACTGTACCAGGCAGATGAAGCCCCACGCTCCTTGAGTAGGGACCAGCCTGAGCTTCACCTGCAGCCCAGCTGCATGTGCCTGCCTGCTACTCCAGCGGGCAGGCCACAGGAGAAGTTTCCTTTTCACTAGAAAATACTTTCAGTAATTATTTGGACCATTACAGTAGCATTTAAAAGGCTACTGTCAGTTTACAGATGCAGATGGCCTTTTTTTTGGGGGGGGGGAGGGGGCAAAACTTGAAGTTACATAGAAATGCTTTGTAAGATTTATTGGAGAGGGGGGTTCTGTTCCAGTACAAATGGCTGGGGTTAGACAAATAAATAGTACGTTACTATGTAACATCCACAACACAATGTAGCACTGAGAACCCAACAGCAAAACTGCCCAAACAAAAAACTGCTTTTCGGTCTCCAAGCTGAGAACCAAACACAGAACATAAAAGAAGACTTCTAAAATGATCTCAAATTCAAACATTTCAGGTATTGCTGGTAGCATGAATAAAGAACTATATGTTTAAAATACAATTTTTCAATACTCGAACTGCACATAGACTTGCAGAGTATAAAAGTTTCCCAAGGTGAAACTCTTCCTTTCGAAAACCAAAACATCAGACTCTTGGGGTTTCTACAGGCCGAGTCTGAAGTATGAATACAGATCATGGAAGCAATTTTGCTATAAAAAATAGCAATCCCTAAACTAAATCCGTTTGTTGGTTTCCACCCAAATTCACTTCATCCTTAGTTGGCAAGATCACATCAGAAAGCAGGCCTTTGGCTTGCGATCCTATCTTAGCAACGTGCACGGTGCTAAATAAAGCTTTCATCAGACCTGTACCAGCTTCCATCACAGTTACAGAGCTGCACCATAAATTAAGATAATGGTCTAATCTATTATCTAATCTAGTCTATTTGTATTGTACAGTTCCTGCACTGTAGAAGTTGGGAGCACTCTCAGAGGGATGATTTGGAGACTTCCAGTGCTAAGGTTGTTCAAACAGATAAACAGTCTTTGTCATGGATTTTTCTATACCTTGTATCCATCTGCTTTCCTGACAAGCCCATCACCGTTTCTTCTAGGCACCATTTATAAAATTTGCAGCCGTATTATATCCGTCTGGAAACTGACTTATCTAACCAGTGTATTTCAGCTGGTTAGCTTGCATAGTACATCATAGCAAAAATATTCTTTTCATTTCTTCATTTATAGTGAACCCAGAGTTTATCAGCCTCCCAGGCTGACTTCCTACATCCCAAATCAGAGCTCTTCACTTCTGTGGTGATGCTTTCAAATAAACATGAGAGGTTATTCCTAAATATTGGATTTATATGGTAGGTCACAGTGGAATCTTGTTCATAAGAGAAATCAGGCCATAAGAGACAGAGCAAATAGAGAGAAGAGCTGAAAGTCCTGCTGTATGGGTATGAGATGCCACAGTTTAATGGACTGAAGATAGGCTTGGAAAGCACCAGCCTTCCTAGGCCCTCCTGACCCATGGCAGAGGGTCTGGGACACCTGGCTGTACTCCCAGCTGGAACTAGGAGATTCTTGCTGCAAGGGGTTGTTCTCCAGTGGAGAGAGTGCCAGGGGTACTGCCTAGGTCGAGCTGAGAGCTTTTCCTCCCTTTTTGCTCCTGGCCATCTCCAGCAAGTCACAATTGGGCCATACTAGCAGAGAAATAGGAAAATTGAGCCTTGAGTCAGTCTATGCCATTCTTTCCAAAAAAACAGCCTAAAAAGTTCCAATAGGAAATGGCTACATGTTCAGTGTGCCCCTGCGTTTCCTGGCTTCATCCGATCCGGAGGTAGAAGTCCTGCCGGTCCTGCCAGGGAGAGCCTTATTAGCAACACATGATTATTCATAGAAGAGCAGAAACCACCTGCCCCCCTCCCTTTTAATTTAGGGGTTCACATACATTTCTTTTTGACATTTTAAACCTCAAAGCTTAATTTAACAGAATTTTCTGGAAAAGCCTCAGGACGATGAAGTGTTTTCCATACTTACCTGGACCGAGTTTCTCACTGCCACTCAGGCAATCTTGCCAAAGGTGACCCTGCCTGTAAAGGGCACTGTGCACACATAGCTTGGAATACCCTCTTGGCTCATCAGAAGGGCTGAGAAGCCTCTTACCATCCCCAGGAGCCTGAACTCTTCCTGACACTTGAACCCTCCAGGTTGTGAGCTTGGAAACCTGAACAGTGGACAGCCAAGGCCAGCTAAAATCATTCCAGGTGACATTAGACAAAAGCATCTATCTGAAAAGCTGATCTCAGCTGTTAGCTTCCTGTGTTTCCTAACCTACTTCTCTTACCTCTCACCCGCTATGACAGTGATGTTTATTATCACAGCCTGTTTTGATGGTGGTGTGTGGCTTTGTTTTCTTTTCTTTTCGTCTACCAGCTGCAGGGGTCCTGCTGAGAGCGACAAACATCCTCCTTCATTTGTGGAGAAGATCAAAACCTACCTAGACGTTATATTTCATGAGTGGAAACAATCCGCTTCAAAGGAAAACTGACCTGTCGGAAACTGTTTCCAAGCAGCATTGCTGATTATGAAGCTGTAAAGATCAGTTTAGAGGCGTTAATAAGATCCCTTGAAAATAGCCTACTAAGCCATGCCAAGGGAAAAGGAGCAGTGCACAGCCTTTGGTGCCACCTGACACCACCTCGGCCAATGCCGGGGTACAGCTCAGGGGAGCACAGGCACCAAGGGCACTTCCCTGCGGTAGGCTGGACGGGGGCACCTTGTTTTGGAGAGGACGGGAGTTTAGGCCCACGGATGACTTGTCCCCTGCCAGTGGGCCTCGGGGTCTCTGAACCCTACCTTGGTCTCTGTGTTTGTAAATATACCCAAACAACATTTTAAGGTCAATTTTGCCTTCTAGCCATTTCTCTAAAACTAGTGGCAGAGAGGTGTGGTGTTGCAGTGGTAAATAATTTTAGAAGTATATTACTTCATAATAATTTTAAGACTCTCCTGTTACTCTCACATGAGAATGGCAGCCCTTTAATTGAATATGAGGGATGTATTCACACCCTTGAACAGAGGCTATTGGACCCTTCCCAGTGATAGTACCATGTGGTCTAAAATTGCTGCTTTTCTCCCCAGGCTTCCAGCAAATGAAACCATTTAATCTAGGGAAGAGCCTGTTTAGAATAGCACTGTTCTGAATAGCAATCCCAAGGAGAAGAGAGACAAAGAAAGCATGGCTCAGGTAGCAGCAGTAGAAGGCTAAAGGTTCAGTCCAGTCTTTCACAGTAGAATATAAGTGTGGAAAGATGCTTGCGGATAGTCCTGAAACAAGCTTAGCAACTCCTTCTGGCTCTGCCATGGGAAGCCTCCTCCTAGCTTGCGTGAGCACACTTCTGCTTATCAGCTACTGGTGACCCATATCCCCAAGGTAAATTCCCAGTGTGGCTGCACAGGGGCTGCACTGCTCATTTTTTATCACTGCCAAATCTGCGTCAGTTGTATGCAAACCTACAGAGAGAGAGAAAAATGTAGGGGAAGTTACACCTGTACCAGTTTGTCATGGAGTGAAATAGCAAGATGAGCACCACCGGGATGATATGTGACTCCACTGAAGTCATTAGGCCTCCTGGCCGCTCCTGTCAGCTCTGGCTTTGAACCTGGGAGTGCGGCGGATGATCAGGGCATACACAAAATAGGGTGTGGAAGCGACCTTATCTTGTTAGCTGCTTTCCTGTTTTACATCTGCTGCTGGGCTGCTTTAAGCCACATCCCAGGGGCTGGGCAGGGTTAGCACAGAGGTGCTCTACCACCTCACTCCTTGTGAATTCCCTTCGTCATGTTTTGGACCAACTGAGTGATTTCAAGGGGATCATCATGGGGCTTAGCACTCTTGGTGCCGTCTCACTGCCAGTTGTGCTGTGTTGTTATTTATGGACTTTTCCGATTAAGTCACAATTGCATTAACTTTCTACCCTTAGCTTAAATCACCATCGGAACAAGGATTTTTATGGGGCCGCACACACCTATTTCTGGACATATTTTGCTTTGCTTGCCTTAGTCCAGGCAAGAGATGTGAAACTCTGACTAGTCAGTAAATCTGCTCTAACATTTGGCCATCAGCTGGCAGATGCCCAAACAGACTCTGGGGAAGGAGGGAACGTGCCCAGATGTGTCATGGCCAAACTGCCTGATGTCAGAGAAATACTGCTTGTCACACAGGGAATTTTTAACTTCTCTCCACAGATCAAAAGCCTTGCAGCCAAACTAATGTTGTTTGCCTCAGAAATATTTCCATTAGAGGAAAGATGAGAGGGTACCTACTTGGGGACATCTGCTGTACAAAGCCACTTCAAAAACAACAACAGCAATTGTAAGTAGACAAGCCTCAGAACGACAGTCTGAGTACAAAGATACACCTTTCCCAACCAATTTTTGCCCTTCCGCCCTTGCAGCAGGCCCCCTTGGTCATAACCATGAGACTCTGCCGAGAGGGGAAAGCAAAGCTGGAATTTCAGATTATTTGGTGCCAACCCTGGGAGAGATACCCAGCCACGTCCCTGTCTCATAATCAGCTGAAAGAGGCTGATTTTTTTAGAGGCTTTCACTGCCAATGCCCAAACTACAGTGGTCTTTTGTGTTTAAGGGTGTCATGGGACCCTCGCCCCGTGCCACTCTACAGATAGCCGTTGTGGGTGAGGAGTGCCCAGTCTTTGCCCACATGCTGAGCAGTGCAAGCCAGTGGAAAGGAGCCTGGTGGAGCCTGGTAGCATTGAGGACTTTTGCTTCTCTCAAGACATGTTGGTGTGATCTGGCTAGAGCATGGGTCTGCAATGATTCCTCCAAGGAAGGAAGGCTCTCCAGGAGGAGGGGGTTTCTGAAAGAAGCTCTGTTTCTTCAGTCAGTTGCGAGACAAAACTTGGCAACTCAAAGTACGAAACTTTTGAAGGCTTTTGTCCCCCTCTCTCTGCCACTACCACTGTGCGCACACCATGCCCAGGACCCCAGAGAGGAATCAGGGCAGGAAAACAGTTTGACTAGGAAATCATTCCAACGTCAACATCCTCCATCCTGAGGCCTTGCTTTCCGGGAAAAGATGTACTTTGTTTATGCATGTTTGTGTGGACTGGGCTTAAAGGCAAAGACCCCTCTCGCAGGTAAAAAAAAGTTAAAAGGTAGTCCACAGACTAATCACATAGGGCCAGCAGAGTACTTCAGTGATGTATTTAGCAACAGTTCCTGCTTCCATGCAGTGGAGCAAAGACTGGGCAAAGCCCAGTGCTTAGAGATTTCAATGCTTAGAGAAACCCTAGGGCCGTAGGATCCTCCACCCCACTGCTTTTCCACAAACACTGTGGACCGCTGCACTAGTCCTCTGAGGAAGCTGTGCTGAACGATTTAGGCACAGAGAGGCTGCTCAGACTCCAGGGGACTGGGCTGGGGAAACCCGCGGCTACTCAGGTCCCTAATGCTTTTATCTTATCCTCCTTAATTTCTAGTGGAGCTGCAGAAAGCTGGCTTAATCAGCTGCCAGTGACTTCGCCTTGTTGCCAGTCCTGCTAGGGCAGAAATAGGAAACCAAATCAATGTCTCAAGACTGAAAGCCAAACTGTCAAGGGCTGGTCCTGAAGCGCAACCAACAGGATCCACTGAATTCAGCATAACTCAGTTGAACCAGGGAGGAGGATCTTCCACAGCATCCTTATCTCTCTACCATGCCCTGTCCCTCCCTAGGCTAACAAAAAGTAATCCTTGAAGCAAAGTAACACAAACTATGCTTCCTCTTATCGACAGTTATCCTCACTCAACAGAGAATCAATAACATAGGAATATTCATTACTACCATGTTGAAATACTGCTATTTCAATAGAATTATCATTATTTCTAGAAGGCAGGAAAGCATGAGCGCTTTGAGAATATGTAGCATAAAGAAGCAGGTTTACTTTACAAGACTGAGTTGTGTACTATTTTAAAGGAAGCTTTGTCCATGACTAAAAATAAACCTAGGCCTTTTTGCTATTTGAACTTCCTCTAGATCTTTAAAGAACACGGCCCAACCAAGTCATTCTCTTTGAAGAAAACATTTGAGGTCATTAGCAGCTTGCCTGCTGGGAGGATCTCAGATCCAGATGTCTTGTGGTAAAATTGCATAGAGCATTTGGTATCCTATTTATTCTCTCATTTACAAACCATACGCAACTCGTAAAGTCAGCACTGCATTAACAGAGGGATGACTGGTGGTAGCACTGTTTACAATGGACAGGCGTTGGATTAAAATGGGGTTTCACCGTTAAGTGAAAAGTTACTTCCACACACAGTTCTTAACTTAAAACATCTGAAAAATTAGCATCCTCCTTGGAGCATTTATCCAGATCAGATGGTAGCTCCTGAATGCTCTCTGGACAAACGATCTCATCCACAGTCAGTGGCTAAATGTTTGGCTCACTTTTCTAACGCATGTACGTGAAGAATGCTCTTGTTTTTATTAATCACCCCAGAATCAGTCCAGCATCCCACATCACAGGTTTTTGTTCCATTGCTGTTTCTGGCTTGCTAAAACCAGAGCACTTGTGTCACACTCTCTGACACTCCCCACACACTTCAGCAATTTCAGACTCAGATGACTCCAGTTGCTTTCATTTTGGATAACTTCTTTACTTCCTTCAGCACCTGTCAAATCTACCTCTTAAATAGGCTATCAGTCCGTGTTTTTTTCTGGGACAAGTTAGGATCTCTTAACTCGTCTGTATTCCATAAATCCAAACAGACTGAGAACACAGAGGGACTGTCTGCACAGGGCTTGCTACAGCAGGTCCCCACTCCTTTCATCTGGTTTCCAGACTTTATTATATATTCAGATGGCACCTGGGTTCGTGGTCATTGTCAGTCTGAGTAGTTCATCAAGGGAAGTGACTTGTGCCACACACTTGTGCTCAGCAGAAACTCTGGCTTACAAGACTGATGAAGTTTGCAGTGACTCCAATGAACTTCAGTAAGGCATACAGAGGCATTGTTATTAAAACATGTTAAATAATCTTTTTGCTATATTTGATGCTGATAATGCCTCTGCTGCAGAATAGCAACCACTTTGGGGCACCAAGCTTCAGAAAAGATGTAGAGCAATTGGAGAGGAACAAAAATGTGAGGGGCCAGGAAACATAACCTACTAGAAAAGGTTGAAATTGGTAAGTCTAGCAAAAAAAAAGCCTAAGGGGAGACATTAAGAGCCTTCAAGTACGTGGAAGAAAGATGCAAAAATGGAGAAAATAAATTGTTCCTATGTTGTTTGGAGACAGGACAAGAAACAATGTATTTTGATTGCACCAAGACAGAGTAAGGGTTGGTGCTAGAGACAGCGAACTGTAGCGATAAGAACAATAAACAGTGGAAAAGGTTGCCTAGGGAGGTTGTAGAATATCCATCACTCTTGATTTCTAAGAGCAAATGCGACAGGTGCAAGTTAGGGATTATTTGGTATAGCTGGGCCTGCCTTTGGGCAAGGACTGTGGTCAAGATTACTCCTCAAGGTCCCTTCCAGACCTATTTATATAATAGCTAGTGATGCTGTGCCACAGTTGCTAGATAGAGAAGAGCAAATATTGAATCTACAAACAAAACTACCTCAAGAAGGAAGATGGGAGGGTGGAAAGAAAGGCCTTCAATGTTGGCAAGTTTTCGGGAGACAGAGATGTGGCTTAGTCTTCAAAGAACTGTCTGTTTCAGTTTGGTTTTGCATAAAGCATTATAAATAATCATTTCGTAGGAAGCATTGCGAAATCTATTGACTTAAGAGAGGTCACTGAAGGGGGATGAGTGGGGTGGCTGCTGAAGTCATTTCAGATACCTCATCAAGTTTCTGACAACTGTCACAGTCATGATTTTCATCAGAGGAAGTGCATATGTTGGCTGGTTGAGAGAAGGGTAGTGCTATGTTCAGGAACCTTTTAAAAGAGACTCAAAGCTTAAAATAAAAATAATTTTTATAAAGCACCAAAAAACACTGGTCCAGTAAGCTGAAGTAAAGTTTAAATACTACATACAAAAAAGGAAGAGAGAATTAAACTTGCCATAAATATTTACAATAGAAATGTTAGAGATGCGGTCACAGTTTAGGTTATGGTGGCTCAATTTATCATGCCTCAGGATACGCACAAGGATTTAGAGAAGTGGGGCAGTGGGGTGGTTGCTGGGTTAGCCCTCCCCTTTCCATGAAAGGAGCAATGACAAGACTAACTGCCTTGCAAGGCCAACAGGACCATCTTTCATGATTCCAGCTAATTTCCTTTTCTTTTATAAAACCATTCGGTACCTTTTGTATAAGACTCCTAAATCTTCTTCACTGTTACTTCAGTAAAATTCAATACTACATCCATCATCTTAAAATGCCTTCCCCAACAGTTGTTCGTTAACAGCTTTTCCAAATTTTGACTTCACTGACACCCAGGACTTTATGAACTGTTGAGATTCAAAGCAAAATTCAGATGAGGGAAAAATTGAGGTCTAAACCAGCAAAGACATAAAATGACATATTTCTAAGGCTTTACGGCCTTTATTTCTCTGAATATTCTCGGCTGCACTAGTGTAAACCTGGAGCAACTCTGCTAAATATAGCAAGTGTATATCAGTGTAGTCCCACTGTGACAGCATAATCAGTCCTGGAAGTGCTCTCATCAATTGTCATTTAGATGCTACCTTTTTGAAAGCCTCTAGCAATAATTGAGAAAAAAACAACATAAAAAAGGCACTTCACAGTTCTAGTCGCTGCAAAATGTCACCTTATAAAGGAGAGAATACCTCTATGTTTTCATTTAGTAAGCTGACATGCTTTCCAAATGCAGCCAGCCAAGTCAAAGTACTTAAAACAATAAAACATTACCGTGACAAATCTTGTCAGTTTGGGGATAATAGGATGATATGTGAAAACTGGCTGAGTAGATGAAAAAATGGCACTTGAGAGGTTATGGGAACACTGGAGATAAAGAAGCAAAGGCCTGCTTAAAATGATGTACAGGTTGTTGTACCAGTCTAGATTTTCAGATGATGGGAAGTGGACTTGAAATAGCAATTAATATTTCCTTTTCCTTTCAAGTATACTCAAATCTGTCACACATAGAGTCCTGCAAACTTCATTCAGAAACCAAAAAAACTTGGAGAAATCCACTTGTGTTTTGGTACTCTTTTGTAAGCCTTAAACTCACAGCTGATTAAATTAAATGGTTAGGACTTCTTCAAGCAACCTTTCTTTTCATCAGGTTTTACGGACCACTTAAGTGTCTCACAGACAACATGCAACTTAGTAATTTTATCTGGTTTCAATGGGAAAGCTGGGGAGGCTTAGGTTTCCAACAAATGCAGTTTTAAGTTTTTGACTTCTTTGCCTGAAACCGAAAACTAGGTTTTGAGTCCATGCTGTACAAAGCAAAAGCATAGTCATCAAACATATCTAATCCACAGCCTAAATCTGCCAAGTTTGCATAACAAAAAAAAAAAAAAAAGGAAAAAAAAGAAAAAAAAGAACAGCTTTGTAGCTAAATGACAGCAGTAGGTAAAGATGAATGAAGAAAAGCGAATGCTGTGTGTTTGTATTGTGTGGCATAATTTACGGCATGAGTGCCTTTGAACACTCTTACCATTGATACATAAATACTTCTGATCGAGGAAAACACCCTTGGTGAAGACTAAAGAAATTACTAGATTTCAGTTCTCCAAAATTGCATATGAAAAACCCACGCTTCACAACAATAAAATCACAGATTCTTGAGAATGAGTACAATTAGTCAAAGTTATATAATTGTAAGTATACATTTAATTTCTCTGTACACGCTAAAGAGAAATATGTGAAAAGAGAAAACTTTTTTCAGATTAAGTCATAACATACTGAGAAAAATTACAGCACGTACAGGGAAGGCTTTCACGGGAGAAAGCGTGAATGCCATTTCAATAGAGGACACGGGGTCCGCCAGGACACACTGTTTTGGAGCGCAGTATATTATTGATTTTCTGTGCATTTGGGGAGGGTTTATAGAGGGTTTCCCAGCTGTAGTTTTGTCAGTGATAATCTTTAGCAGTGGGCATTTTGGAGAGAAAACCATCCACCAGAGAGTCAGGAGAACACTTTCACTGAGTAAACGGCATATTACATGTGGTGCGATGTAAAATACTGGATTTACCTGACTGCTTGTTTTTCTTTAAATTCATGAGACACGTTCACAGTAAAGTCCCTTGCTCACGCTGCTGTGCTCTACCTAAGGAGGGCCTTTGTCCTACAGGAACCTCCTTCACCAGTTAACATGGCCTTTTACTCTTTTTGTACGGCTGAGAATCTGGCCCCAAGCATCCATGAAGTGCTCAAACACAAACCTCTGCAAATCAGATTGCTCTGTCAAAGAATCAGCTTTCACTTAAAATATTCCAAAACCAAGGGATGTCAAAGTAAATTCTGCATGCCTCAAAGCAGAACAAAGAAACAGACCCCCAAAGTAAAAAGGGAGGCTCCTGGCTTGAGATTCAAATTTGGTTCTCAACCGCAATTTTCCGTTCTTTAAATAACAAAAATATTTTTCAAAGTATGAATCTCTTGGGCACTGTCATATTATGTCACCAAATAATTCATTAAAGAACGTTAGCTCTACTGCTGCTTTTTGAAGTGTCAGTGATTTCTTTGCCTGAAACTGCCTGTTATTCCCAAGGATGTATGGGAGAAGAGGGTTCTCTTTGTATTTTTCTTTCAGAGCACAATGGATTAAAAAAAAATCCTTAATAATGAGATAACAATGAGAGAAGCCATTCTGAAGGATTCTAGAGTGCTGCAAAAGTACGTCGACATACACATTAGGGCAAGGGTCTGTTCCCTCCCTGTGCACAAATTGCTTGATTGCACTCACTGCCACAGTTTGTTTCCTAATATCCAGCACGACATTTCCTGTTTCTAGCCTTGGGCTTAAATAAGTTTGATCCAGCCCACCCTGGAAAGACTGTTATTTCCTTCAGTGTCCCCTTTTACCATTGGCTGCTCCAATGACTTCTTTACCCTTCATTTTGGCTGGCCTTCAAGTACTTCCAAAACATCACGCCTCTCACTCTGTGCACAAGCACCAAAAGAGGGAGGGACGAGATAAACTGTTTGGCTCAAACTCCTTCACTGTGTGCGCTGCCAATGGGTACAGAGCAGTTCACACGGCAGCGGTGCAGCAGATGAAATGCAGCACATGAAATGCTGCAGACGACCATCAGCAGGCATTCAGGCCTTCCCTAGTTACTCCCATTTCCCTGCGGTTGCCAATACCAGCATAGCCAAGAGCTACGCTGTGGCTCGCTGCATTTATCAAACGCTGCGAGTCGATTTTTTGAGGTCCTGAGACATGATCCCATACCCAGTCACAGTATAATGCCCCCTGCTCAGAAGGTATTCACCGTAACATTTCTTTTTGCCCCAATCATTTGGGAAAGCGGGAATACTGCTCCTTCTTTACATCACAGTACTTAACTTACAGTCTATATCGATAATCTCTCTCTGACTGACCAGCTCGCTTGGCGGCTTTCCTCTGGGTTTGTGAGGTATTGTAAAAAGTCAGGTGTATACTTTTCCAGGTGCTTGATAACTGAAATCTGTGCAGGTTTTTCTCCAGTCAATTGCCTTGTACTTCTGGTGCTGTGGTATTTACTTATTATGGGCTGATACATTTTTGTCTGGATTTTCAATTTAACACATGGTTCTCAGAAGTCTGTAGCTTGCCCACAGTGGCAGTCCTTGGCCCACATGCATGTCCCTTTTGTCCTTTTTCTTGCTTTTACTACCACTGCTGTTTGCAGTAGCTAAGTACCAAACGTAGATATATTCATCTTGACAAGCATTTTTACCAGGCTGCTATTAATGCTTTCTGCAGGGAGTATTTCTCCATTCGGGAATGCTTTGACATACGCTTTCTTTTTTTTAGCAGCTTTCTGTAATAGAACTGTAGCAACTCTAGAGAGTGATTAAGCTTTGTCATTGTAATGTAATGGTGATATAGAAGGCCTATTCCAAGGTAAATCATCTAAATAGAGTGGCCAAAGTCAGGGCCATTATCTGAATGCACAAGCCCTACGGTATCAGGTCTGCTAAACTGATTCTTGCTGTGGTCAGTGCAGGAGCAGGAAGCCTCTGAGGAGTGCATGGCAGAGGATGAGCATGCTTTAACCTTTGCCTGAGGCACCTACCACTATCTATGTCTGTAGCATTGAATAAGGGAGAGCTAGGGACTTATTCCCAGTCACGGTTTCCAGGTGGCACAAACTGGATCATGTCCAGTCATCTCTGGGGTAGTCACTTATATAGCAGATTTTCCAGATGAAAGCTAGTTCGAGCAGCCCAAGAGAAGCCAGGAGTGACAATTAAACAGCGTGGACAATGTGCGATCAAACGCTCAAGTTCATTCCGAGGCTGTCCCTCATTTAGAGCACAGACAAACAAAATGCTATATGTATTTTATCATCTTTGGGTTGTTTTTGCACATTCTCATATGAACCACACGTATTTACCAGGTCTTTGATATCCCTGGTCATGTCTGCCAAATAGTGACATCTCCAAGTTTCTTGAGACCTACTTCAGCTTCAGAAGACGCTGTGAGAAAATTTCTGTTCTCTGTGATCTGATCCCTCTAAGCCAAGTGCCTTTAACTACGATGCCATCTCATATGCTCAGATTGTCTTCATAATTCAAGTACTCTATGGATGCAGGTGGGAGTTGTCCTTTGGCATATGCCCAGCTAATCAAAATGATAGATATGAACATTTGTTTCATATGGTTTGTTCTCAGATTCCTTTCAACCACTTCTTTGACAATGGTAAATAATTGGCTTGCTTGCTTTCTACGTCTTTCTGTTATCTGCCTTTCTAGCAATCTGAGGATCTCATATTTTGGTTCATTTGCTATACTTTCATGACCTGGAAAAGAAGTCAGCTATGTATATCTAAATCCCTTATTTAGTTGTGAACCTCTAAATTGTAGCATTGCAGTTTCAGCATCATGGAGAGTTGCTAGCCATAACTCCTTAAAAATGCTCTCTGGTGATTTAGTGTCATTTTCTCCTTGATCGTTTTACATCCTCAGACTTAATGATGAAGCAACTCACAAGCAAGTATGATGAAGATGTATCTTCTTGATTTGGATATCTCCCAGTTCTGCTGATGATAATGAACTCAACCCAAAAGCTACCAGCTATCTCTGCCGTAGGAATTAGTACTCCAAACTACAATTCACTCCAAACTCACAACTCACATTGTGTGGTTGCCTTTTCAGTCATACTGTAATGTTCTGAGACCAGATCACCTGTTCCCTGATCATATGTAATGGTTATACGGGGTAACCGTGCCCATGCTTTTTTTTTTTTTTTTTTTTTGCAGAAATGAAGGGCTGATGCTGGGAAAACAGTAGAAAAAATGGCAGCCAGTTTAGAAAACTAATATTAAAGCACTTTAGAAATTACCTTTAGACATGGCTGCATTGCTTTTACCTCTTCATCACATAATCCTTGGGAGATCAGCAAATGCCTGTATATGACATGGCAGAAGAGTGCAATTTACGGTGTTTTTAGTTAGTTTTTAACCCACTTCCTGAACTCTCTCAAAGCAGTTTGTAGCTACTGCCACGCAATCTCCTTTTTGGTACAGTAGAAGGTCATGAGATACCTACTGCCCTCAATAAAGCTACTAAATCTACTAATCAACTAATCCCACTCCTTTTGCTGACAGGCATTACACCCTTCTTCTGCAGACAGGATCCTAAGTGTCTTTCCCAACTCCCTGCATCTACAGGAGGTCCAGAACTTTGCAAAGGAGCCATTTGCCTTACATGGCTGCTCTTGTCAGGTTTTGCCACTGTTTGCCATGAAGCACTGGGAATCTTTCTGCTTCTCCAAAATTGATAAACTTCATTCAGGTAGGTATGTAGCAATGAACTCTAGTTGTCTCCAATGTGTAGCTTTGCTGGCTACGCTGCTTGTCTAGCTTTTCCTCATCTAGTTATAGCATGGGGAAAACGGAAGCACGCTCTCCCAAGTGCTTCAAGGACACCCTAAGGGCATTTTGGGCAAAGGCAACTTGAGCTGGCTCAAAGGTCAACTCTTCTAAGCTCTTCAAACGAAGGAAGCACTGAAGTGAAGCAAAATATAGGGCTCTGAAGAGAAAGAGCACCCTCTTTGGTAGGAAAAGTGCACAAGGCAAGGGTGCAGCAACACATTCAGGCACAGAGAGTCATTATGAGCTGTTCAAGGAAAGCTACTTATCCCACCTGAGCTTGTACTATCATGCGGGTAGTGACATCCACTATAGCACAGCTGACCTCACCCACAAGGGACTGCGAATAATGATGGCAGCTTGTATTTTACGACATTCCACCACCATTATATTACTTTAGCTAGCTTTGTTTGAGTTTTACTTTCTTCTCCCAAGTGATGCTGAGGAAGTCTTTGTAGTTTCATGTATTTACTGGTGCCGTACTGCTTTTTTGGCATTTGATTTCCTAGATATTTTTTGTTTGTTTGTTTCACTGGGTGGTGGTTTTTTTGATGCCATTTTGTATTTGCATCAGGAGGCTGTCTGAGCTTTACAACAGCATTCACTTCTGCAGGGCATTAATATTATATGCATGCAAAATCTTACTCTTGGTCTCACTTCTTGCCTTCTTGATACGTTATTTCACACTTTCTTCTTTCATGAGTGTATCTATCTTAGCTCAATGTTTTCTCTTGCCATAATTATTGCAGTCAAACCCTTTATGCAGCACACTCTTTACTGTCCGTCAGAGTATTCACATTTCCCTTTGAATTTTGTCTCCTTTTTTGCCTCTGTATATTTGGTTTTTGCATTCACATTGGTGCATTTTCATGTTTTCTCTGTTCTACTTAGTGGATTAATAATTCTGGGTCTGCTCCATCTTACATCTTGCATTTACATGGAAAACTGCTTCTTCCCTTTACGTGTCTCCAGCTTTTGGAAGCTCGTAGAGCATTTTCCTTTTAAGTCTTTAAAATTCCTGTATTTAAGTCCTTTAAGATTTGATGATCACATGAATCTTGAACTATTCACAGGATGAACATCTGTTCCAGGCTTGCATAAGCAGATCCTCTTTTTGGTAGAAATGCTCTTAGGGAGTTTTTTGGAACTTCAGCTGGGTTCTCACCATCCTAGTGCTGATATATCTGTTCCCACTGTGGCTGCTTGAGTATCACTATGAGCAGTGTGGCTGTGTTTTATTTTGTTTCTTCTTTTGTCTGGCATAACTACATCTTATATCTTGTTTCCACTGCAGTCGAGAGAATATCGAAATGATGATCACAGTCTATCTATCTGCCTTGAGACAACCATGGCGTAGGGCCATGATATTTTTTTTTTTTAGTTGAAATATCCAGAATCCATCCTTAATGGTGGATGCAATTAGAATTTCTAAGCAAAAAAGCCTCCAAGTTAGCAATAACGCCTATGAGGGCACACTTTCACTTCGACATTGCCATCAAAACGGCCAATTCAAAATACCACACGAGGTGAGAATCGAGCAAAACAAGGGCGCTGGAGCTCAAACCTGCAGCTCCGCAAAAGCAGCCCGTGGTGCTGCAGGCATGACGACAGCCAAGGTGATGTCTGGTTCGTGGGAGATTCTCACTGAATCATATCCGTTTGCAGGTGCCAACTGAGTTGTGGTACAGGCAAAGAGGATGATGAGCACACTGCTGGCTTGCTTCTTCCTAGGAGATAACAGCAGCAGGAGAGGCTCCTGTTAGTAAGCTGAAAGCAAATGATACTTGCTTGGAATCCAGGCTACAAGTCAGCATGTCTTCAGACAGAAATACAGTTAATAGCACCGAAGCAATACTTTAATACTTTAGGCATGTTATATGGAGGAGTGGATGGGGCAGAAGAGCTGGCACTGAAGTGAGGATGGTTATCTACAAGCAGAAAGAGGCAGATTTGGGACAGAAGGTGAGCAAGAGGATCTATGAGAAGTTGAGCCCCTGCACTAAAATGGGGGACCACCAAACACTGCTCTGCTGTCAGCGTATAGCTAGAAACTCACTGGAAAAATACGCACTTTTTATCTTCCTACGAGTTGGCCCACACAGAGGATGACAACCCACTACTGCCAGGTGGTGTCTCTGCAGTCTCCAGAGCAGGAGTGCAGGCAGACGGCTCTCCTACTCATCTAATTGGCTCGTTAGCACGTCTCTGCTAACGATACATACCGAATCAGACCCTTTGCATATGACAGATCTCTGGGTAATTTCACCATCTAAAAAAAACTGGGAAATCACACCCAAAAATAGATTAAAAGAATATTAGAAGTGCAAGGTCAGGCATCCAACAGTTGGGTAACGACAGAACTTAGACTGCTTATATAACCTTATTTTAACCTCACTGAATGAAAATAGTAGTTAGAAACAGCATTGTGTTGGTTTTTTTTTTTCCAGAAAATCCTGACTTATCTAGTGACATAATGGCCAAAAGGATTAATGAAAAAATAATATTCTCCTCATTCTGCATGTGGCACTATGCAATAATCACTGTGCACAAATTCACCTCCACAGTGGAAACAGAATTACTAATTTTTGTCATGAGCTTCTATAGCAGAGTCTTCTCAGAATATCTTTAATTCTTTACAGATAGTAATTCCTTACCCATGTGAGAAGATATTATTATCCTCATTTTATACATAGGGAACTGAAGCACTAAAATCAGAGTCAAAATTTTCCCTCAGGTAATTTGAGGTACCCTTATGGTGTAAGTTATTTCTTAGTACATAGATACTTTTTAGACACAAAGAATGGCTGTGTTAGCTCTGTGTGTGACTATGTTGATGTGCCTTGGAGACAAACTGTGACAGGCAAGAAAGTTTATTTTTATTTTTTTATATTTAAGGACAATTCTTTGGAACGTATATCCTCCGGGAAACCACATGGCCCTACCTGGGGCTATTTTTTGGAGGTTGGAGTGTATGCGTGCAATTTATGAGTACCTCTGCTATGAGATTGGTCTATATGAGTAAATGAAGACAGTTATACTTGGAATAAACTTGGACTTTTTGCCCCAGATTTTCCCTACCACAGAAAGCCAGCCTTCCCAGAATTCATCTAGTGCTCAGCAGAGGGCTAATACTGATATCAAAAACAGGACAATGATGAAACTTTCTGTATATACTGTTCTTCATTTCTACAAAATTATGTAATGTAATGTATGAGCTGCCCCCCGTATCTTCAGTGCTGTCCCAAAAGAAGAATGACTATGATGTTTCTGGGCTGGATTACAGATGCACTGCTGTTCCCAGTATTCTTCTCCCAGTCTCCTCACTACCATTTAAAAAAAAATATTTTTACTGACAGTTAGTACATTTTATCAACTTTCACCAAGAGTTTAAAATGTTTATTTGAGTAAAAATAAGAGTAAGATTTGTGTCTGACTTCAGTAGGTTCTAACTTTTGATAAGTCTAGATTCATAGGAAGTTTTGAAGAGGTGGATTTAAGATATTTTATGTTAACTGTTTCTAGATTTCCTCAGGTAACCCTATGTGTGTTTTTCCCCCATATCTGCATGTTAGCCACACAGAGCGTAAACACATCTGGAGCTTATAAACCCAGAAATTTAACTTTCAGAAAATGCATGATACCATTTGAAGACGTAGCATTACAGTTTAGTACGTGGTTTGTGCGTTTGGGAAAATCTCTGTGAAATGTCTTCTACTTTGTTTTTCAGGTACGTTCCAAGACAATAAAAAAAAAAATTGGTACGGACCTAAACACTTGTAATTAGCCCTTCTATAGCAACAAGGAAGGCCTCTAATGGTTATTATTTACAGCTATAATTGTGAGCAAGTTTCCTTCTCCACCTGCTCTCACAAATGGTCTACATACTATGCAAAACGCAAAGCTCTCTTCTAGCCCTGCCAATACCCTTCCTGCGGTTGGAGCACATTAGCACTATTAGCATTCAAGGGCAGGATGAAGAGCTCAGCTCAGCCCCTTCCCTTCCTCTTCCACGCTGTTGTTCCCACGCTGAAGCCAGTCTCCCCGGGGAGCCGTATCCGCCACCTTAGCATCCCGCCGGAGTAATCATCAGTGAGTCAGCAGAACCCATTTAGCACTCCCCAGCCAAATCAGCTCCTGAAAACACAGTAGGATGTTTCAGGCAAATACTGTCAGCCTCTTAAAATACTGTAGGCAAGTTCTGATCGTCTTTTTTTTTCCCCCATTGCTCTGTAATTATTATTATAATATGCTATACATGACAGTCTATAGCTGGTAAAACATATACAACCAAAAGCAAAATGAATGGAAGCGTCACCGAGTTAATAAAGGAGGAGGAGAAGCATAGTAGAGCATATAATGCAATGAGGCCGATCAGTGATTATAGACGTACAGTTTTGAGTCAACAATTTGAAGGTGACATTTGGGGATCCTTCCGAAAAGTAGTTCTATTCAAAAAGATTGTGAAAAAAGACACCATAGAACCAGACACTTTTTGGATCTTCTTAAATACAAGTTGCTCTTGTACTGACTTTTTCAAAATATGGCTTGGAAGAATCCAGCAAGTAACACCGATGTTTTCACACAGAGACAGTCTAGTTTTACCAACAGTAAAGCTACCAGCAAAACTGAACCACTCTACTGTTCTGTTCTGCACACAAACTACTCTTACATCTCCTCGGTATTACAAACTTCAGCTTCAGTTTTGCATGTCAAAATATTACCTTTCAGTTCAAACTGTGGATGTTATTTATTCAGCATACATTCACACTCTGTGTCACTGATTTCTTGCCCACTGACAAGTGAGGTATTACGAACACAAGTGTCTCATCCCATGACTGTGGCACTACATTCCCAGGTGCTAAATTATTAATACAAATAAATCGTAACCAGCTTCCATAATTTTCACACTGCTCAGTTACAAAAATGGCTTGGCTTCTTTGTTACTGTAGCAGAATATGGGATAGGAAGGAAAAGGGTAAAATCTTGACACAATATTGGTTAGCATGTGGGACTCTGCAGAATGAAGTTTTTGACTTTTCATGTCTTCCATTGAGGCTACAGAGGAAGAAGTATTTCAAAGGTCAGGACTGCTAGACTTTGCTGAAGAAGTATTTTAAGGTGAGGCTGGAAAAGGAGAAAGCAGCTTCGCGTGCAGAGAAAGGCTATGTAGATGAAGGTGGGAGAAAACAGTATTATAGACTTAAGACTAAAACGCTTAGAAAAGCTAAGGAAGCAGCAGCAGAAGGTAAAGAGCTGCTCCTGTGTTACGTAAGTACATTTAGTTATTTCTGCTGTTTAGCTGGGAGGATGCCTGTCAAGATTTTCTAGATGATTCCCAAAGGCTGACATCAATATGGCCAGACCGTAGCTGTGAGGGCCAAAGACAAAATCTGCTGTGGGGAAGAGCTGCTACCTGCCCGCACCTGCGGGCCCGACCAGCATAGGAGGCCGTGCTGCACCAGATCTCGCCTCTCCCACGGGGGTCCGCGGGAGCTCACAGCGACTCTGCTGCTCCTTATGATCCTAAAAGAGATTACAGCTCCCCTAAAGGGGAAACCCATCGCTTCTTCCCTTGCTTAATGACATACCAGCACTTGGTTTCTGCCTCCACACCTTGTTCCTCTTTAGCTGTACTAGCTCAGAGCATCAGACTTTCTGTGGCACGCTGCCAAGCAGCCAAGCAAGTTTATCTGCCCAGGCTTAGAGCTGCTCTGTGGCTGATGTGTGATATTGTTCGGGTTTCATTGATCAGTTGGTAATTTTCTAACTTGGCTCAAAAAAAGAGTTGCTGCTCTTTTCTTTTTTTTTCTTTTTCCTCCTTTGTGCCATTCTGGTTTTAATTCGCAGCAAGAACATTCAAAGCTTTGGACAAGGATTTTTTTCTCTCACTTTTTTGACTGTAAAATTAAGTAAATTTCCTAAATCTCTTGCTGGAAGAACATCTGGTCCTTTGATTAAAAAATGGGAGGCTTAGGGCATAGAAAAACGCACGTTCTCCTAGAGTCAGGCACTGTTTTTTCTACTTAGGAGAAAAGCTTGGGATATAAAGCACTATTGGCAGTCCTGAAAATCAACAAGCTGGACGTCCGTAATTCTACTCGCCTCCCGGACTGCACCAGGCCCGCTGAGGTTGGTCTCTGCTCAGGACCTCTGCTTTTCCTGAACCACTGCCTGCCTCTGGCATAGCGCTCTTTGAAGCACTGAGCACTTTGAAGCCAATAGGACCAGGATACTCTACCTGGTACTTCTGGAAAGGCAGAGCTAGACTTCTGTATTTAAGTTCTGCTATCACCCACTAGGACGCAACAGCAAAACTTTTTTCAGTTGATTTATGCACTTCTGTTTTTGTGCTGTTTTTACATTCTATATGTTAAAATTAAAAAATTGCATGGAAAGAGCAGGAGGCAAACTAAAAATGAGCTACCTAAAAGCCTGAAAAACGTTTGCTTATACTCCTATAATCAGATTTTAATTGAGAAACAACATGATCGGCACCTTTCTTTTGGAATTCTCATCCTCTCCAAGTTTTTCATATGAGCCAATGGAACAAACTCTATAAGGTCCTGAAATTTTATTCTCAAAAAAGAGTCATCTACACAGACAGCCAGATAGACGAACCATTTCTTTTTTTGCTGTGAACACACAACTGTAGACATTCTGGTAGAAAATAGTGTTACATTTGAACCTATTAAAACTGTAATTTCATCAAGAAATCGAATCATCAAGATCAAAAGATTCCCCGTGTAAAATATCAGCAGGTAAAAATTATATCTGGGGAAGAGACGAAGAGATAAACGGAAACCTTATTTATTGCAAACTTGTATTATACTTCTTGGTGCCCTTTCAACATTTATTCCATTTCTCTTCCTCTGCATCTCTCTCTTACACGTCTCTCCTGTTTTTGTTGGAGTGTAGAGCGCAATCAGTGATTTCTTCAGTGTTAGGGCAGATAAACTTTCGAAGCCTGCAAGACGAGTGACAGCCAGATGTGCCAATCTCCGGCACAGGAGCACCCCAGGTCACTGACGGGGTTGTGTATGGCGTGCAAACGCTGAAGCTGAAGAGCCCAGCGCTTTTCAGTGTGTGTTGGCGGCGGACAGAAACACCGTGAGAAATGCCAGGAGGTACTACAGCATTGCTGAGACAAGGAAAGGAACAAGGTGTACGGAAACCTTTTCCTCTTACCTGTTTATGGAGCGAGGTATACCACAATTCAAGGACAGTAAAACCTGCATGTGCTGAAGCTCCAATAAAGGCTTTTAACTGTACTAAAAATATACATATACACTTCCCATAAGGTGGACATTGTTAGCTTACAAATCTTTCTGACAGTGATCTGAAATTCTCAGCAATTAAATGCAGATGTGGTATAAAACCATAGCTGTTTCCTTATAACCCACGACTGCCAATTTCAAGAATTAGGGATAAAAGAAAAAATAGACACCTTTTATAAAAGAGGGATAATCTACTTAAGGTTGTTCTCCTATTCATCTGTGATTCTGAGCCTTAAGGAAACACTTAATTCTTGTTTCCCGCTCCTGGGCACCCTCGGAGACAATGCACCTCCCCGCCCTTTTTTTATTTTTTTTTATGTTTTTTTTAAACAGAGGTTTCTGCCCGTCCGTGGGCCCCGGCCAGGCGGAGGCTGCAGACCCCAGCGCGCCGGCACCGCGGTCCCCAGCAAACGCGCGGAGCGGCGCAGGAGGCGCGGCGCGGCCTGCCGGCCGTCATTTTACGACTCCCTTCCTCCTCCTCCTCCTCCTCCAACTTCGCCCCTCTGCCCGGCCAGCCCGCAGCAGCCTCCCGCATAGCCCCGGCGAGCCACCCGCGGCCATGACCGTTACGAAGAGGCCGGGGGCGGAGGGGAAGCGGCGACCCGACCCTCCCGCCGCCTCTCCGCCACAGCCGCGGAGAGCGGGCGCTGAGGCGCGGCCTCCCCCCCGCCGCCCCGCCTCCCGCCGCCGCCGCCCGCCAATGGCGACGGCCGGGGCCTGCCGGCCGCCCCTCGCCATAGGCCGGCGGCGCTGCCAATCTGGAGCCGCCCCCGCGGCGGGGCGCGGCGCGGCGCGGCGGGCGGGAGGGTGCCGGCTCCCGGCTCCGTGCGGGTGAGTGGGGCCGGGGCGGCAGCGGCGCTGCGGTTGCGCCATCTGTCAGGAGCCCCGGTGGGAGGGAGCGCCTGGGCCGCGCTCGCCCGGGCGGAGCGGAGGGGAGGCGAAAGCAGCAGCAGCAGCAGCAGCAGCAGCAGCAGCAGCTCCTCTCGGCGGGGGGAGCCTGTGCGAGCGCATCTCTCGCAAGGCTGCGGCTCTGCCGGCCACACAAAAGCTGCCGCCTCCCGCTGCCGGGCTCAGCCCCGCCGGAGTTTGCCCTTCCCCTCCCTTCCTCCGCCCGCGGGAGAGATTCAGGGGAGGGGGGGCGGAGCGGTACCCCGGAGCTGCCTGTTATTATTGTCGCTGTCACTGTTGTCGGAAGCGGGGGGAGCCCCTGCCGCGGAGCCGAGCGAGGGATGAGGAGGATGTGAGTGCGGCGCCGCAGCCCCCAGCCCTGCGCTGAGCTGCCCCAGGTAACGGAGGGGCCGGCGCCGCCCGCCCGGGGAGGGGAGCGGGCGTTTCGGGGGGAGAGGGAGGATGCTCCGGCGTGTTTGTTTCCTTTGTGCCTCCCTCCGTGCGGGCATGGCGCTGAGAGGCTGTTTCGGGAGCGGTGGCGGCGGGTTTTGTCTCCCCTCCCCGCTGCCTCCTCGCCGGCTCGGCCCGGGGAGGGGGGGATCCGCCGGGCTGGGCCTGCGGCGCCGCGGCGAGGGCTGAGGGGGCGGGCGGCGACGGTTACGGGGGCAGGTGGTGACGGTTACGGGGGCGCCGCGAGGCCGCGGCGCCCGCCGGTGCCCCCGCCCCCGGGGTGCCCCGCCCGGGCCCGGCGGCCTCGCGGCGGCCGCCGCCTCAGGGCTCGCGCGGCGCCGGGCGCGGGAGAGGTGCCGGAGCTGCAGCACAGGGCTTTATTTGTTGCCGCTGAACTGCGAAAAAGGGGAGGGGGGGGGAAATAAATAAAAAGACCTTCTCTCCCTCTCGGGTAAACCGTATAGGATTTGCGCCTCTGTGACAAAGGCCTCTTTCAGGGAGGAAAGAAGGGGCGCACCAAATGCCCAAGGGTGGCAGGATGTGAAAAGAGGCTTGTTTCTTGTCTTTTCCCTAGAGCTTCTCTGTTTCTCCCCAGATGAGGCCGCTGAGCTGTTCCCAGTTCCTTCCCAGCCACATTTAGATTAGTGAGAGATACCAAACGCCACGCCACGGGTGCCAGGGTTTTGCTGCGTCTGCAGAGCTACGGCGTACATGTCACCAGATCTCCTGAATCGAATTCGGTTTGGTTTCTGCCTCCTTAGGAACTTGCCTTGTTCCATGTGGATTTTGCATGCGTAGGTGCTAGGAGAGGACACTTACTAAAGACAAGAGCTTCCTATCCTGGTCCGTTCAGCAGTGATGGAGGAGGCAGGGCAGAGTCAATGCTAAAGGAGAAGGTTTAGGTTGAGTGGAGAGCAACCCAGTTACTCATCAATCATTTGATACATTCTGGTTCTTAAAATGCTTAATAAAAAGTGGGAACAGCCTGGGCTTTCAAATGCATACCCAGCACTGGAAATGCCTGTGAGACCTTGTCATTTTCTTCCTTGTATACAACCTCCCTAACTCCCACATCCTTCCTGCCACCATCCTGGCAGCTGTAACACTTTCCAGTACCCCCCCCCCCCACACTTTTTTTTCTTTCTATCTTTTAAACTAGTATTTTGTGATCAAAGCTTAGAACAATTGTAGGTGAAGCTTTGTTTGTTTAGATGTTGATAGAGGAAGTGTTTTTGTTAAGGTTGACTTGTCTGATCTCCCTGGAAGAAGGAAGAGTTAACTCAAGGGACACTGTCAACTTGAAATCCAGAGAATTTGAATGATGAATGGAGAACTGTGTCCAATATTACACCCACTGTTGAGTTCCCTGCTGGAGCTCTGTGGTTTTTATAATCCTGTCTCCTGACTGTGTGGGTTTGTCATGCAGCGAAGGAGTAAAAACACACTTCAAACAAAGTTCTGTTAAGTGAACAAAGGAAGCTAGAAGAAAAATACCAGAGGACTGGGAAGGGAAGGAAACATCTCCAACTTTTCAGTTATATCCATGTCAGCCAGTGCTTGACCCAGTGGGAAATTTGGGAAGAGAGAAGAAATTATTTGTTAGTTTTTAAAACTGAACAATTTTTAAAAATTGAAACCAGTAAAGTAAAAAGATTTGCCCTCTCCCCCTCCTCACACTGTACAGGATTTATTTACCATCTTAATGTGTGTTCTCCAGAAGCAGATGACACTTGGTGGATGTCAGTAGATGGGTGACTTTTTAGAATTCTTTATATATATATATATATTTTTTTTTTTTGAAAAGGGAATCTCTTGGAAGAAGCACTGGGTTCCTTTTTTTATCCTGTCCCCCTCCAAATGAATGTTGTCATTTTGATAAAGAAAGTAATATGACCTAGTTAATGCTTTCAAAATTTGGATTTCATTTGTGGTAGGTTGCAGTTCTCCCTAGTTTGTTGAAACATTCAGATGATCCTTAGGAGATGGCCTGTCAGCCTCTTTGTTTTCCTCCTCTAACAAATCAGTATGTAAACTCATCTGAATGGCTCATCCTTTGCTAAAATAAGAATTTCTAATATGAGTTGTCTAATGATAGATAAGTGACTTTGGTGTTTCACAGTTTATGCCTCAGCCACATGATTTCAGCCCTTCTGTGTTATCTGCTGGGGAAAGATGTAGTGACATGAAACATCGCTTAAGTATAAAACCCTAAACAGACCTGAACACTGTTTTGAGATTGGCTAAGGCCAGTCTTTAATGAATGATGAACGATTCAAGCACATGGGCGTAGCAGAAAATGCAAGGCAGAAGTAGTGATGAAGATGATAGAGGGAAGTTACTTGTTAATTATGTCAAGTATCTTTAAAAGTTAGGACCCGCTGATAAGCTTCTATTCCAGTTGAGTAAGATAAAGCATTGGTGAGGAACTCATTATTTCTAAGGTACTGTAGATTTCACATAACATTATTCACACATCTCATGTAAAGTTATCCAAAATGCATGGGTGTAGTCTAATATGAAAAGGACCTCTGTGGCCAGTGACTCTATGGGTTAGCTGAATTAAACTGAACATACTGAGATGGACATGGTGCAGCCTGAAGTGGATTTATGGTGTAATAAAATTGTGGTTAGACATATGAAAACACCTTCGTGATGATTTAACAGTGTAATGTGATACGTCTACAATATCATATTTTTAGTTATGCTAAACAGGGCTTACAGTTGGTTGCCATCTTATGCTTGATTAGTTTTATTTAACCAGTACCTTCTCTTTGCTCTCTTGCTGCATTCTAATGCATTCTCTCTTCAAGGAGAGAATGTGCTTGCCTACGTGTGCTTTCTCATTCTCCCTCAGGTACACATCAATGTTTGATTCAAACTTGTTGTGTAAAGTTCTGCTTAAGTCAGTTTGGATAGTACTTTGAATATATAATAATGGAATTAATTTCTGTCATGAGCAACACTTTGTAATTTGCTTTATGGACAGGTTTGCTTTTGACAGTATGTGTTGTCAAAGTGACCCTTCTTAAGAGGAAGAAAATTAATAACCCCTTTCCCCTTCACACCCCTGCAGCTCCCACCAAAGTGTTCACAAGTAATTTTGACCCATTACTCCAAAACCACGACTTGAACCAGACCAATCTAATTCGCTCGAGTAGTCTCATTGAAATCTGGCAATTAAGGGCTCCTTTGGTGACAAAAGGCCTACAGATCTGTTTAGTGCAACTCAGCGATTTACTTAGGACGAAAGCCACAAAAGGATTTGTATGCTGCAGCATGGAGCATCATGAGGCCCCGCTATCAGTGCACCACTAACCACTGTGGAATTGGCATCCCTGAGCAAGGGGTGGGAATGCTTGCTGCGTGCTGTGTAGGAAGGGTCACATATCTCGGAGCTGCATTCGTGACTGCCGGGGTCCTGAGCGAAATGCTGCCTGGGCTACCCAGTGCAAAATGCCAGAAAGAGGTGGAAACTAAATGCTGCATCTGCCAGCCTGCTTGAGTGTCTTGCTTTGCACTGCAGTGGCTTGCTCAAAAAGCTGCTTTTGATAGAATAGTAATGATTAAAAAAAAAAAAGCCTCATATTTCAAAAAGTGACAGCTGTGTGGGTGATGAAGGATGAGGATTTTTTGCACTTATGTCCCCTCATGGATTTTGCCCTTAGTGCCTGACTTTCTTCCTAGATTGAGGAATGGCAGTTCCAGATGAAAACAGTGGAAGTTTTTAGTTTTTGGTAAGTTTGAGAAATGTACGATAGTCCTTAAGGAGTGCATGGATCTCTTTAGCACTGTGCTGGAGGGCAGTCTCGGTTATTACATCCTTCAGTACCGGTTTGATTTCACTCAGGTAAGCAGTCTCTCAGTTTGCGATTGTGTGATGAAGTTAAACGTGTCTGTGGGAGATGTCCTTGAGCCGTGAAACTGGAAACAAACTTGACCTTACAGCAGAAATTTGCAGCCAAGGAAAAGTGACCCTGTTGTCCTCCTCACAACTGGCTGCAGGAAACGGTGACATTAGGCAAAGAATTTTCAGAATTTTCCTTCATTTGGAACTGCACCAAAAACTAACAATATCCACATTTTTAATGAAGGAAATGAAAAAAAAATTAAGTGAATCAAAACATGTAACCTCATCTTGCTTCTAGCTCTGTTTTGTATTGTAACTCACTAGGAAATAAAGGATTACAACTCAAGATATTTGCATCTATTTGGAATGAAATAGAACCTTTTGACATTTAACTTTTCTTTGAAGATTTCCATTAAGTATAAAATCAGCAACAGTTTTGCAGAGGTTTTAGATGTGGATAGAACTAAATTATCTTGCAGAAAATGACAGGTTTTTCCTGACCAGCTCCACTTCTTCTATACCATGCACTTGAATGATTATTTTTCCTCTGAAAAAGCCTTCACAAAAACTAGCCTTGCAGTATCAACTGATTTGAATTAGTTTGCCTGAGTGAAATCATTTTTTCAACAGGAGGGGAAGGACAGCACGTGAATTTTTAAACTTGTCATTCCACAAATGCAGCTTCCTTTTGATATCAAAGCATTCCAGCTTGAGCGGCCCTGCTGATACTGTTTGTGACAATGTGATACAGGGAGGGTCTAGCCCAGGTTTTCCAGCTGAGCTTCTCTCAATTCGAGGAAGTCTTGCACTTCTGAAGGTTGCTTTTTCTACACCATATTTTTCTAGCATATCTACGAGTAATAAATGTGACTCGATTAAGCCGGTAACCTAAATTCTTAGTGCAAGTTAGCTGATGTACTTCACATTCACGTGATTCAATATAATGAGCTATAAGAGGCAGCTGCAATGTGGTGAGAATGATTTGGTGGGAACAGAGAAAATCCCCTCCAACTTTTATTTGTTCTTTTTTAAAGAGGTGCCAGTGCACTGGCCCCTAGGAAAGTTCATAGTCCCTTCATGCTTCAGGTAATTCGTAGCTGTGATTTGGAAAGGCATGGGGGAAAAGTAGAAGTTCTGTGATATTTCCAGCCCTCTGAAATAGGAAGGAGCCCAGGCAGAACTTCACAAAGAAGCTAACGCTGCTTTCAGTAATATCAGATCCTGCACTGTGAGAGCACTTACTGTCCCCCAGACTAGTGGCACAGTGGTGTCCAGTGCTAATGACAGCCAGTCCTCAATCTTGGGATGGCCTGGGGAAGAACTGGGTTGTGTCCTTGATGATGCCTTGTAACGGCTCTAGGGTCTCTAAAAGTTAGATGAAAATCTAAAGCGTTGCCTGTGTAAAGGCTTTAACAAGTTACTTTAAAGTGAAATTGAGATCTTAACGATTTAGGTAACCCAAAGCATCGGTGCTGAAGCTTCCAGAAACCCTTTAAAAATACTGTTTTATACACTGGAGCCATGTGAGTCACAACGGTGAATTTGGAAATTGTTTTGAAGATAAAAGTGACAGTATCAGCACAACCTATGAAGAAGCAGGGAAATACTTTGAGTAGAGGGAGATGCAACAGACTAAGTGAAGAACTGGCTGAAGCAGGCAAGAGGAAGTTAGATTCTGTGTTTTTGAAAATACTTGCTTTAGTAGGAAAAAAAGTGCTTGGCACCATTTAAACTTGCAAATAATTTTTGTTTTAGCAATAATTCTTAAGGGGGAGGGAGGGACCCTCAAATGATTGGCCTGACTCAGTTGAAATGAAGTATCTTTTGTGTGTGTGTGTGTGTGTGTGTGTGTGTGTGTGTGTGTGTGAGATTGTCCTTTTATCTCAGCTCAAGTTTTCCTGTGTTAGCAGATTTGGCCAAAACAGTTCTTAAGCTTTTTGGTTTAGTCTAGAATGGGTATGTTTTTCTCGATTAATTTTTAACTGGTCAGGCATCAGTTTGATCAGTTTGCTATATGAAGCTCTACTGAGGAGTTAAGCAGGTAATGATAGCAAAGATTATAGTTTAATATTAAGGACCGTTTCCGTTTTTTAGAGAACTTTACTGTTCCATGATTGAGTCCTCTAACGATTGTATCTGACGATTTCAAGCATCCTTTTTTCTTTAGATCGTCGGTTATTTTTGGTGTTACAAATAGTAGGACTTTTACATTCATTGGAAGCCTTTTTGTTGTATTAATAAAGACCTTACAAGCTCCCTTATTTTAGAGCAGTCTGTGCGTGAAAAAACAGTTCACGTAACTTTGATCTTTGACTCGGAGCTGTACCACTTATAAAGAGGCTGTTACAAAGGTTTTCCTGGCATGAGTTTGGAATATCATGCGATTCCTATCTTGGCTTCTGAGACTAGTGGCCGGACAGTTACTGAATTTTATGAATATGTCGGGTTCTTTCACTTCATGCCTGACCTTTAATTGCAGAATTGCCCTGGAGATTATGATCGAAGGGGGAGATACTCCTGTTCAAATTAATTTGGGTGCCTTGTTACTAGTTTAAAAGTTCCCAAAGACAGAATCGCTAGGTATTCGATGTGGTTGTGTGCTGCATTTCAGTACTCTTAGAAATGAAGTTAGTGCTCAGCTAGCTTGGCCAAGATTAGCGGAAATGTTGATAGAGGCCTCACATCAGTTTTGGGACGCCGATGAAGTGCACAGTAAGGGTGCCCAGGGACTTTTAATCTCTCCTTTTACACAGTACAAATTTCACGGCTATGTTAATGAGGGCTCTAGCTATCTCTGTATCAACTAACATCCAGCAACTCTCAGGCTGTGTTAACCATCTTAAAAAAAGTCGTGTGGAAGCTCATCTGTTATTTTATAAATTCTGAATTTGTATCACTTCACCAGAAAGCTCCTTTTTTTCTCTTTTGGGATGTCTTAATGCGACACCTGGTCATTTGTAAAGTTCTAGCATAGGACCAGATGAGACCCCTGTTTAAGGGGCTGAAATGGGTTGCTTCCTATAACAGCTGCTTTTACCCGGAGGGAGGAGAGCAGGTATAAGAGAAAGCAGCTCCCAGACCATTGAAAGTAAGAATATTTGTTTACTACTGTGACTGGGTTTTTATTCATGGCCATCGTCTCGCTGTGAAGCAATGATGTATTTTTCCAGGCAAAACGCAGCTCGAAGACTTGGCAGGAAAACCTCTGTTCTCCCAGTAGGCAATTTAAACTGTTGCTTGTCTTAAACTGTAGGTAGATGCTCTGTATTTTTAGTGATGAGGTTAACGATGTTTTTAATGGTGAGGGTAGTAGCCACTTGCGTGTTTTTAGACTCTTCTGTGGATAGGTCTGCTTGCACACTATCACTATATGCTAGTGATGTTTGAAAATGGGCAGGTCTGAATTCTGCACTGATAGCATATATAACTGTGCACTGGCTTCTGGAGGAGGATGACAGGAAGAATAGTTGGGTGCTTTTTTTCCCCTTTCTTGCTGTGTGATATGGTCGCTTGTTTTCCATATTGATTATTTATTCCTTGCTTCAGAAAATAAGTTACAAAGTCAAAATGCCTTGGAGTGAAGGTACTATTTCCTAGCCATGTTTACTATGTTCTTTCACAAATCGCTAAGAGTAGTTAGTTACTAATAATATTTCCAAGGGAGGGTCCACATCCAGTAAAAATTTTTTCTGTTGTGACCAGTGAAAATGCCAGTTCTGTTGCCTGTTTGTCTTCTGGAAAGTAAATTCAAACTCCCAAATTTCCTCTGGAATTTGGATGTGAAATAGACAATAGTTGATGAAAATTCTGGTCGCTGTCACTTCAGGCAGCATTTGAATTGGTAATAAGAGAGAGAGGTTCTAGATCTAATTTTCAAATTCATTGATGATATTTTACTAGTTTCACCCTTCAAGGAGGAATAAAACTATTTAAACGTACCCTTTCAAATTGCACCATATTTAATATCTTTTGGAATTTTCATTTAAAGCCTTCAGCCTATAGGCAGCCCTTTCTCTCCAAACATTTAGTGCTGCAGGTGTCTTTGAAGGGTTAGGGACCTTGCATTCGTACAACCTGATACTTTGGACCGGTGGGGAGGAATAGCAACTGGATTTTATTCATTTTTTAAAAATTATTTAATTTCTTCTCTAGTTTATTGAAAAAGGGTGAGGCAGATGACCTTTAAAAGAGAAAAGTTGTCAGACACGTTTATTGCAACCCATTTTATTAGTCGTAATCACTGTTGGAGAAAGTTGGTGAGCCCAGCAGCCTATAATTGGCTGGCAAGGTGTAGGGTCAGCGTACAGGAGCTGGCAAGCTCAGGAATTGGATTTAACTCTCAGTGTGATTGGCGGTGTGGTCTCAAGAAAACCATACATAGCATTGGCTTTGATTTCATGTGACCACCACTCGAAGAGCTTCCCTTTTGTAGAAAATGTAACTAACCCAAAAGGCCAGCTGAGAGCAGAGCTGCTAAGCAGTGTAATCTTGTGAAATGTCTTTTGCATCTGAAGGTCAAAGATTACCGTGCGTGCACTGGGGGAGGTAGAAGATAAGCATTGGAGATGACTCTCTTGCTTAGGACAGCATTACTGACGTGCTTAAAAACTGCAGAATTTTTAGTCCTGATTTTTCAAGTGGGGCTGCCAAAAATGAACAAATACAGTTGCACACAAAGTGCATGAGGAAAACTGCGTACCTTGTCATTCTGTTCAGTCATCACAGATAGTAAAAGCATCAGTTTGCACTACGTGATAGCTTGAGGTTGAGAGCAATTTGCTGCAACTCTTGTAAGAGGTTAAATAATTTTTTTACAAGCTTTTGTTATTTCTGGGCTTCCTCTGACATCAGTGTGATTTAGTGACTTTTTCAGGAGGAGGTGACCTTGTCTTTGCTTTTGCCATGTTCTCAGCAAGTGTTAATTTGAACTGTAGTAAAGATAGGATGTTTATTTTCTTTTTCCATGCAAAAAATTTTGTCTTGCTTTATGAAACTGGATGTATAGCTGTAAACGTCAAACAAGTTAGACTGCTTTTGTGGTCACCCCTTTAATGAATTGCCATATAAGCCTGTGTCTTATTAAAACTGGCTGTCATCGTTTCAGAGCTAATGTGGCACAGCAGAACTGTGCTGAGAAAAATCTGGACCCGAACGTGGAGGATGGATCAAAAAAGCCTTGCTTTGTTTCTACTTCCCTGGGTAGAGTAGGCCTCAAACTTTGGATATGTCTATACAGCACTATGCAGAGATGAACAAAGTAGCTCATGTGTGAGAATTAGGAAAGCCTTAGCAGTCCAGGATGAATATCTTGCTAATGTGCCTATTCCACTTCCAGAACCACAATAATTTGTTCAGGTTATTGTGGGTGTGTCTGAACAGCACTGTGTTGTGCTGTAGAAATTTTAGTTTACTTTTTGACAAAAAGAAGAAGAGATATGAGAGAAATGACCTGCGAGAGTGGATTAATGAGATGGATATTCGTTCTCACAACACCAAAGCTTACTTAAACTACCTTTTTAAAAAATACTGCTAAACTTTAAAGAAACCCTCTTTTTTTTTTTTTTTCTTCAAGATTATCTGCCCCACTGAAGAAGAGTGATTATAGTCCTGAGGAGCTCCATCTATAGCAGCTATCTACAAGCTTTAAAATGACAAGGTGCTGGAACTGTATGCAGTTTTTATGTTCACATATTTTCTTTAAAAGAGGGATGCAAGAGCCATTAAAATTGTGTTGCCATGAGAGTGGGAGAGTGCTTCTTGATGAATGAGAACTTTTCAAAGTAAACTTGTTTAGAATGCTTGCTGTCTTGAATTTAATTTCAAAGTGTTAATACATTTCTGTGGTTTTCTTAGTGTCACTGGACAAGTGTTTACACCCTCTTCCAAAAGTGAAATATCGCAGATGTTGAAAAGAATGCAGGTATAAACAAATCTGCAAGTGAAATAAGAACAGTATCTGCCAATAATGTAGTCGCCCCAAACTGCGATAGTATCTCTTGCATAATCAGCAATATATCACCACTGAAGTATAATTTCTGAGAAAATGTCTTGAAAATGGCAGTCAAACCACATTCTGTAGATTTACTATATGATTATTAGTATGGAACTTCCTAAAATTGTGCATGTCAGTGTAAGTGTATAGCTTCAAACTCTGTTTTATTTCATGCTGTGAACCTGGGGGAAAAAACAGGAATTTTGTTTTAAGGGAACGGTCACCAACAGTTTGCCTTTTTTTTTTTTTTTTTTTTTAAGTCAGTCATGTTGTTAAAAATTATTTTCTGTAACTGAGCTCTCCCTAGAGTTAACAGACCACTCTTCTAAAAATACTTTTTAAAAGTTCTCTGGGAAGTGATATTCTTCCATTGAAAATTTAATCGCAGGGTAATTCAGGTTTGAAGGAACCTCTTGTCCAACCCCTGCATGGAACAGGGCTAACTTCGAAGTCAGATCTAACATCAAAGTTAGATCAGTTGCTCAGGGTTTTGTCCAGTCAAGTTTTGAATATCTCTAAGGACAGAGAGTGCACAGCCTCTCTTGACAGCGTCTTCCGGAAAGTGATCGTTCCCGTTGCAAACAATTCTTTCTTGCTCTCTAATAGGATTTCCCGCGTTGCCACTTCAGTCTCCTTGGCATTTCACTGTGCACCTCCAAGAAGAGTCTGGTTTCATCCTCTCTGCAACAGCACCCACTAGGTATTTGCAGACAGATCCTGCCCGCCCCCTTAGCCTCCTCTTTTTCAGATGGAAGAAACACAGCGCGCTCAGCCTCTCCTCGTATGTTGAGTGCGCCAGCCTCCTCAGCATCTTGGAGGCCATCCGCCGGACTCGCTCCAGGACATCAATCTCTTTCTCTTCCTGGGAAGCCCAAAACCAGACAGAGTGCTCCATATGTGGTCCCACAAGGGCTGCAGAGTGAGGAATAGCTGCCTCCCTCCACCTGCCAGCTAGTTAAATTGTTTATTTTGAGACAAATCTTCAGCTCATGTCAGTTGTCTGTGCTTCCCTGAAGTTCGGGGGGTAGAAACTCTCCCTTGCAGGGAAGCCATACCATTAGAGTACTTGTAGGCTTTTCTATGACCTCGGAAGGGATTGGAACAGAGGCAGGACTTTGCTTAAATTAAATCAGGCAGATAACCAAACCGGTGTTTATATACGTACACCACTGCAGCACTTTCCTGTAGTGAATTTTTGCACCAAACTTTCATGCCGCATATACAGGATAACCCGAAGCAGTAAGATTGTATAACAGTGATTATTTAGTAGAGCAGTGAATAAAATGCAGAGGAAACAACACACACTAACGGATGCATTGTCTGTTCTGTTTTCCTGGATAATACCTTAGCTGTTAGCTAAGTTACCCACTTTAAAGTTAACGTTCAGTAACAAATAAGAGGATTGAAATAGCAAGTGTGCCACCTGGATTAGCCTGGTGGAAACTATAGGATAAAAACACATGCTTAAGATTTTAGTAACCCCAGAAGGTGTTTCTTCTGCCCTGGATTTGTGAGACTTTCTCATCACGTGTTGTGCTACTATTGGTGACTGAAGTACATGTGACTAGCTGCAGTCTGTGCTTTTTAAAAACTTGATCTTCCTGTGGTATTTGGTCTTTTTTTTTATTGCACAAAATGGAACATTTTTACAAGCATGTGCAAAATGAACATTTGTTTTAAAAAACAAAACGATTGGAATGCTAAAAGAGAAGAAAAACCACCACCACCACCAAAGTGTACACAAGGCATTGGTGCTGCAGTTGCTGTTGTTTTGAGGTGTGTGTGGCTTAGCTCAGGCGTGGTGGCAGAGAGCAGCTGAAGGCATAAGCTTCTCCTTTCGACAGGCTTATGCTTGCTTTAATGTGTAGCTATTCACACTTAGTTTAGAAAATTCTGATTCCCTAAAAACTATGGAAACTTAAGTTTCTGGAATGTTAATGTAGTGTTGAATTGGTACTGACTGTTGTTGACTAGGGCCAGGTTATGAGAGGCTGTAGTGTTAGTTTCCCGCTGCAGTTTGTGCCTGTATTTTCCTCTTGTGATTTTCTCTAGGCGCTGTTACTGGCTCTGTGGCACCAACTGTGGCAGTTAGAGGCTATTTTGGGGATCTTTCTTGTGTCTCTTTTGTTCCCATAACCCTGCTTACAGCAATCCTGTCTCCATGCTTGTTTATCCTTGTCTTCCCCGTTCCTCACCTTCCATTCCTTGCCCTCAAATCATCTCGTCTTCTGACACAAATGAGCTGTTTATCCTTGAGCTAATAGTCGTTAAGAATGCTCTGATCATAATGCTGCAGAACTGCTTATATTCACGGTGATTAAAAAATAAAAAGATGGATTATTTTTTGCCCTACCCTGCCCTAGAGAATTAGTTGTGTATTTTAACTCTGTACAGTTTGTCACTGTGGGATAAATTGAATGGAGCTCAAAGCTGAATAAGAGGTCCTTTTTGATGAGGAGATGAATGTTATATAATACAGCTCATTCAGGTTATTCAAACATCATTGTACGGTAGAGGAATGGTATGTGATAACTATACTGAAGTTAAAACTTACTACTAAACTGATTCCTGAATTATGTAGTGAAATGTAGAGTTTTGGCTTTGGGTTGTAATAAATAGGCCATCCTGAGTTTTTAAGTAGTGCAGATCTTCTCAAGAGACCATGAGAAGAGCCAAAGAACTGCTTCGTAGTTGACTCATAGTGGCTGCTCGGGTGCGATTTACTGTCAGGGTGCATGTTCCTTCCAGAGCAGAAAAGTCACTTCTATTACCTTCCTTGGTTTGAGTCAGAGATTAGGGTCTCCTTGTGGCATGTGTAAGCTCTCATAGGGGAGATGGTGACAGTTTAAAACGTTTCAGATTTTTGTTCCAGTTTTGACTTAATTCCCATGAAAAGCTCCTGAGAATTCTGGTGTTCAGTGGCAGCTTGAGTAAAATCGTTTCACTGGGAAGATGCAGGGGGAAGTAAATCAGCTTGTAATGGAGCTTGGCTGGAGCATCTCACTTATAAGGAAAGGCTGGGCTGAGAGAGCTGGGCTTGTTTAGCGCGGAGAAGAGAAGACTGACTATCAATATGTACAAATATCGAAATGGAGGATGTCAAGAGGATGGGGCCAGACTATTTGCAGTGGGGCCCAGTGACAGGACGAGAGGCAACGGGCACAAACTGATGGAACCAGAAGTTCCGTCTGAACACGAGGAAAAACTTCTTTCCTGTGAGAGTGACAGAGCACTGGAACAGGTTGCCCAGAGAGGCTGTGGAGTCTCCTTCTCTGGAGATATTCAGAACCTGTCTGGATGCAATCCTACGCAATGGGCTCTAGATGACCCTGCGTGAGCAGGAGGGGTTGGACTAGATGATCTCCAGAGGTCCTTTCCAATCTCAACCGGTCTGTGAATCTGTGATTGTACTTAATAGTTGTTTAAACAGGTTGTGCACAATAATTTACGTTGTTGCTACGTTACTAGAGAAGGTACAGAAGGTGACTGAGTCTGAAGAGTATAAGATATATTATTTTGATAGGAACTCTGGTAGATAAAGCAACAGAACTGAACATAGGAAATTATTAGCTATTCTAGATGGGGATAGTACCTTCAATCTATCTTCTGTATCCTGTCCCTGCATATCCATTTGTGTAAAACTGAGGTGGCAGCAGGACTGGAATCAAGCATTACCAACCCCCCGTGTTGAAATACTTAAATGATTTTGGAGGGAGAAGAGGAGCCAGAGTTTGGAGCTTTTAAGTGCTGCAGCTGACAATACTGAAAATGGCATTTGCTTTAATTGAGTTCATTGGGAAGCAGATGTTCAAGCCTAGGCTTGCAGAAACTACCACTGAAGAGCTCAAAAGCTAGTGTCTTTTCCTTATGAAGAAGATATATTTGTGTTTGTTAGCACCTTCCAGCTAAATATCTAAGATATTCAAATCACATTAGAGTTAGATTCCACCGGTGTGACTCAGGTATTTTAAATACATAAATACATCAGGTATTTTAAATACATAAATACATTTTAAATACATCAGATATTTTAAATACTGTACTGTCTGGAAGACTAGTTGGTAGAGTCGATCTGTTGCTAGTATATGCTGTTTTGAAATTGCTGATACATAGACTGCTGCAACAGAGGCTGAGCCTGAAAATGGTCTCTGTTTTCTTCTTTTGTTAATGTTGGCAGATGTTTCCAAGCAATACACTGACTTCTTTCTATATCGTTTTTAATCACTCTGGCCAAAGAAAAAAAAAAAAAAGAAAGGAAAAAAAGAAGAAGGAAAGAAAAAAAGGCAAAGGTCTCTATAAAAGGAGTGGTAAGAGATGGGGCATTGCTCAGTATCAAACAGTTGAGGCCAACCCAATGTACTGTTTAAAAGGGATAAGTGATTTAAAACCCCTTTCTCTCCCCTGTGTTTCTCAATTGTTAAAGCGCTGTCAGTGTTGTGCCTAACACACAAGCTCACCAAACGTCCTTCCCCCACCAAAATATACCTTTCTAAAGATACGTGTGTTGTCCAGAATAGCTGACCTTGATCTGTTCAAGTCCGCTTCCTGTCTGCGTGCAGTATGTCTATGCACCCAAACTGTCCAAAGTGTTCCTTTTGTGTTATAGATAAGATATGAGTCAAATGTTTTCATCACCCCATGACTTCATTCTCTGACAGTTGTGACGGCTTGCTACTTGAAATGAGATGACTTAGTTTCTAACCCTAAGCATATCACTTTTTGCCTGCTATTGTTTTAAGTTGGTTCATTGTATTTCTTCACCTTCTTTGTTGGAGCAATTTCTGAGTGCAAGTGTTGTCAAGAATTGCTCTTTAACACCAGTCGCATCTACTGAAGACCCAAAGAAAGGGATATATTGTATTGAAAAGTGGAAGAGGGAGATTCTAAACTATTGTAATCTCTAAAACTTCATCTTGCAAATTAGCATTTCTGGTGTACTTAAATGTGAGTAGGTGCCACATGCTCAGAACAGAGATACAGTACGTGCAGTTGCATGTATATATAGATAACTTGTACAGTCTTTTTTTCCAGGTGGGGAAAAAACATGTTAAAGAGGGACTCTGACTCCTTTTTGGCACGAGAGTAGACAGATCTGGATGATGTTTGTTGCTAGCATAGTAAAGGCTGAGCCCTGAAAATAACAGCATAATCCTTGCTTGGCGTTAGTTCTTGATTGTTTTTGCCTTATGTTCAACAAGAAGTTGCTAGCCTAATTTGTGGTATTTCTATTGGAGCTTATTTATGATAAGTTGCCAGGAGTCTTAAAGTTAATTTTAAGTGCTTTGTTGGCACCTGTGGGCTGGGGGGGTGTTGCTGATTGGGTTTTTTAATACTATTTCACTTTCTCTGTATGTAAGATTTGCTTTCTTTAGGAAGAAATTGTACCAAATAAACTAAGCTTAGTAATGTGGAGCCGAACAAAATCTTCAGGTCTACGTAATGGATGCATCAGGTTTTGTGCCACTTTTATGGCTTTCTGAAACTGTATCTGCAGTCTGCCTGCCTTCCATCTTGCTCTAGCGAGAGGTACGGCACAGTACAGCTGACTGTAAGTTGCAAAATTTAAAAAATATTAAAAAGGATAGGTTTTTTAATCTAGCAAAATAAATAAATGCAAAAAACCCATGGATTTTGGCATATTTCAGATTTCCTACAGGCATAAGCCTTTTGTAGTTGGTTCATTTGTCCCTCTGAAATTTGGAGCCTGTTGATCTCTTTGAGAAAATTGGAAGAAGGCTGTGAATTGTCTTCACAACCAATTTCTTTGAAGAGAGGCAGTTGGATAGAGGAAGCCCCATATCAGTAACTCTCCTTGAAGGACATGAGACCTTAGTGCTTTGTATTGTTGACAACTGACTGCTGCCAAACCAAATCAGCATGTGTATTTTGTCAGACTAGCCATAGCTCTTCTCTCATTTTGGGGTGTCAGGAAATGCAGAAGAAAAAGGTAGATGAGAGGGGAGGCTTGAGGGGCCAAGCGAGTAGGAAGTAAAGGCAACACATCTGTAGGAAACCAAGCTTCATTGGCCCAGTGATTACAACTTGATTTTTAAATTCAGTGACGCTTATTTAAGGGATGTTTAAAAACTGCTCAATACCTGAAGAAACAAAATTTTTACAGCAAGGATCTTTGACGTTAGACTTACTTTTCTAGGTTTTATAGAGCAGGTGGGGGATTTTCTCATTTAAAAGAAAAAATAAAACAAGCTGCTTGAAATAATAGTGCTCAGTAGAGGATTTTAAAAAGTGATGGCCAGTTTGCCTTTTAGGTATGCCCAGGAATCTAAGACACTTGCTCTGTGAGCCAGTTGCAGCACTTCTAGAGATCTGAATGGACTGCATTTGTGCCTGAATAACGCTCCTTATGACATGTGTTGGAAAAATGGTTGACTTGTAACCAGAAAAGGTGCTTTACTGCATTTACATTCATGTGGGTAATATGTAGAATACTTTAAAGTACTTTTTAATCTCTTCTTCCTAAGAACTGCAATTTTTAATATCCTAAAGGTGAAGTTTCATTTGTAACTCTTTCATTTCATGTAACTTTTCCTTTCCAGGAAATGTCTGCAAGGTCCCTCTGAGGTCGTGCTGGTCTGATTTCTGTGAAAATTAGGGGACTGTTTAGTGGAAGAGCAACGTGGGGCTGAAAAGGGAAGAAAGGGGAGCAGGCAAAACTTTTCATTCTGTGCCTGCACTAAGGTTTCTATCTCTGCATTTTAATCCAGCAGTTTTGACTGGGGTTGGCCCTTTCCTCTGGGAGTGTCAGACTTCTGACCCTTCATATTTGTTCAGCATTGTCAACAACAGCAGAGGCACCTCTTAGCCAGCCCGCTCAACACGCTGCCTTTACTATGACATGGATTTACTGGGCATCTTCCAGATAAATGAATCCTCCAGGGAAAATAAGAAAGGAGGAGTGAAGGGAGGGGAAGAAACTTACTGCTGCAATTTACTTTGGGTGGGAAACTCAGTGTTTTTTAAGAGTTCTTGTTAAACATGGGATGAGGAAATTAGTTATTGCGGTCTCAAGCCGTTTTTTTTTTCTTTTTTTTGTCAGTTCTGTTGACCATCTCTTACTCTTCTATATGTTTTGTAGGTAAGTATGCTGCATTTGGTCTCACTGAGTAGGGCTGGATAAGTTTGTACCAGTCTAGCTTAATTTGTTACTTTTATTAAACTGAAAGTGATTCATCCCCTTGTGTGAATACTTGAGGGCTCCAACGGACAGATTCAAGATTTGACAGTACCTTTTTTAATGTGTTGCCGATCTCAGGCCTGCCCTTCAGCAGGAGGCAGCAGCCCTCATAGGTGCAATGGAGAAGCGTTCTTCTTAGTTGGACCTTCATAATTATATTGAGGTTTAATTTGTGTTGGTTTTCCCCTCATGTTTAACACAGCAGCCTGTGAGAGAAGGGAAGAGATGGATCTTGCTTCTCGCAGACCGCTCAGACAAATGGCTCAAAGTAGTGTCAGCCCTGCGCTTGGTGAAAAGGGTAAGAGTGTGTGTGTGCATGTGTGTACACGCATCCATCTGCCCACATCCCAGTTGCTACAGTTCCTAGGCTGACTGACATTTTAGCACTTGAATGTTCTGACAGCTTTAAGCTGGCTGAGCTGCAGGCACTTACGGTGTGGACACACATAATCTACCTGCACTGCAGAGGAGGTGATAGCACCTTAAACTCCAGTAGGTTTAGCTGTGGCTACTTATGTCTGGCAAAACCCTGATTTTTCTTCCCAGTCATCTTTACCTAAATTGCTAACAGGAACAACAGAAGTGTATAGAAAAAAATTCTGTACGAGCATAGTCATTTATTTTTATAATCTTCCCTGTGTTATATGTTTATGTGGGCTGTTAATACATGTCCAGAATAGGTCATTTTACAGCTACTTCAGAGAGGTCGGAACATGTAATTGCAGTAGCTCTGTTGCTTTTTAGGAGCACCTTTGCTGCAGTCGTCAGAAGGAGAGTAAAGTGTTTAAAGATGTGTTGCTCCTAGTAGTTCCAGTGCTTCTATACTAATGACCTATTGCTTCTGTGAGGGAAGTTGTTTTTACAAAGTACTGGTATGGCAGAGAGGAAAATAATAGTCACGTATTGCTAGCTCAGTTACAAACACGTGTCCAGAGCCGTCTGGCTGCTGTTAGGATGTGTACATCAGCAGCATTTGCTAATGGGTGCTAAGTGGGAGGAGTGTGTGCCCATAATGTTCACCAAGTATCTCACTTGACTTTTTGTACTGTCTGTATCCAGTACTGCCATAACATGTATGTACTTAAACGCACGTTGACTCAGGCTAAGTCTTAAACCACAAAACACACAGGCATGTTGAAATTAGGGAGGGCGGGTGCAAGGTGAGATTTTATGAATCTTACTTTTTTGAGAATAGTTTCGGATAGTTGCACAAAGATGTGCACTGTAGAAATTTAGGTCTGGAAGGGATCTTAAAAAAAAATCTTATCTGCCCTAAGGGTCTGTGTTAGGATGCGGTGAACACCAGTCACTCCTGACCCCTAGTAGTCTAACTTGTTCTGAGAGAGTTCCAGAGATGAGAATCTTCGGCATGCCAAGTATTGTCTTCTGCACTTTCATAGGTGGGAAGCTTTCTCTAATATCCAACAAACATCTTGATTCCTACAGAGCTTCTTCTGTTATCTTCAGTGTACATGGAGACACAGGAAGACTCAAAGGGCATAGGCCCTGAAAGTTCATCTGTTATTCCTGTCTGCAACACTTATTCTAGTGACATACACTGCCACTTGGCGCAAAATTTGCCTCCTTGTAAAAGTCTTTTCTGTATTTCAAGGCTGTTAGTTTATTCCTTTCCCATTCTCTCCTTATTTTACTAACTTGAACAATTTCTTTAGCCTTTCTGCGTGAGCCATGGCAGGGAGAAGGCTTTCAACCAGGTTGAGCAAGAAGTCTCGAATTCCAGACCCTGGCTTGTTTGCTTGGGATTACATGGGCAAGGAGACTGCTGTTGGGATGGGAAGCCTGAGGAGGAGAGCATGTCGTTAGACTACTGAGAAGATAGGAGGAGGCAGGACTGGCATGGCAAGAAAGAAGAGGGAAAGTAGAATGAGATGGAGCAGATGAACCTGAACCCATTGGCCTTTTTTCCTGGCTCTAGAGGGAACTGAATTCAAGAAATTCGGGTTTGGGTTTCTTTCTTCTGCTGTTAGCAACAAGATGTGAAACCTGGCAATAACTGGAGTGGCTTGTACCCTCCCTGATTCTGGTTAGCAGAGAGATAGAAACAGCATTAATTTTCAGTTTCTCCCTGAGCTTGAGCGGGAGAGATTGTGCATCACCCTGCTGATTAATTACAGGCACCCACGCGGTGAAATTTCCTCAGGGGATGGGAAAGTTTAGTTTTTACAGTCTTAAAATAGCCATATTTAAAAGAACATTTCCTAAAGTCAAGGATTCATAAGTGTTTTCAGTATTATCTTGTGAATGTGTGTGCATTATGCTACAGTCTGTAGTTATATGATGTGATCATGGGGGATTTTTTTCACCTGTCGAGACCCTTGCTTTCTTCACCATACCAAATAGATTGTTCCCGGCCTCGACTGAGACTGTAGTGTGAGAGAGACTGTTTTCAGCAGAATCACAGCTTAATTTGTTCCAGGAACTGGGAGGTGCCATGGGAAAGAGATGGGGAAGTTTGTAGGAAGAAAAAAGAGAGGATCAGCCAGGCATCTGGGAAACAGGATCTGTTAGAGCACACAATTATAAAAAGTGATTTATTTTGCTGTGTATCCATGCTAATAGACTTGTGGGGTGACTGGAGAAGCAATGAGTACATGCAATTGCAAATTAAGTCAATGCAGTCTTTGCTTGGAGTGTACTGAATAGTCAGGCCTCAGTTGTCACAGACGAGGCTCCTAAATAAAGGACGCTTTTGATTTTATCTTCTCTTTGTCAGTTCCTGTTGTAAAATGGCAATAATACTTCTGGTGTCTCAGGATGCTGTAAAAAAATGCATGTTTTGTGAGGAAAAAGTCAAGTGCAGAGCACACCAGGGACCCATGAGTAAACTAGTTTTGTTTTCAGAACAAGACTGAGAATAGTTATTTTGTGAACTGACACTGCCTGTCCAAAAAAAAAAAAAAGTATTAAATGACCACACTGAATAAGCACCAGTCATTTTAGGCTCTAAATGAGCCTTCAGTCTTGTGGAGAACTTTCTATGTGATCACGTAATTAAAAGCTGCATCCCAGGGAACTTACGGACAGGTTGGGGGAGAGCAAGCCAAATGAAAGTGGCACAGCCAGCAATGGCTCTGGAAAGTCTAGTGTTTGTGCACGTGATTTTATAACCTTAATATTTATGTACAAAACCTCTGGAGGGATAAGGGAAGAGAAAGCTGAGGAGGAAAGCTTCATGTTGCTCCCATATGAAGTAACACATCCGATAAACAGAGAGGTCTCGCTACAAACTCGTGTTGCAAGTCAGCACATGTGAACCATCCTAATTTGCTCCTGCATGCAGCGCTTGTGGCAAAGATGACAAACTAGCCTTTGTATGAATGCAAAACCAGAAAGACAAAATACAGGATGGAAATTTGCTGCTGTTACAAGTGTCAGCGTTTGCTGGCTTCTCGTCTCTTTGTGCGTTCTGGTGGGATGGTCTGTTCTAGGTGTGGGAAAAAAAAGTCATCTGAACCGCAGGTTGGCTTTCTGTAACACCTGAACTGGTTAGAGTGAGTGTGTTTTGTAGTGGCAGGCAGACTGGTACCCTAGGGGAGCTCAAAACTTAGGTCTGTCCTAGCTCATACCTCGTGTTTTGCTGCTGCTTCTTTTTTTTTTTTTTTTTTTTGGTAGCACACTAATAGTTATGGGTCTGGCCTGTATCATACCAAGAACTCGTCAGTTAAAAAGAAGCTCATTGATTGACATATGTTAAATTTTACTGTTCTTTACTGGTAACACAAAGTAAAATCAGAAAATAAACAATCCCACGCATGTTAGCACCTTGCTACCTTGTTTCATTTAGACCTATGCTTGAAAGGTTTAGGGGAAACTGAGAACCTTGACTTTGGGCACTTCTCAGTACAATCATATTACCCATCAGGATCCTTCTCGTATATTTCTGTGAAGAACTCTAGAGCTGTGATCTCACTTTCCTCATCTCCTTTGAGTTAATACTCAGGTTAATTTTTTCTAAACTCTACAATCCAGGACATCTTCTGTTAAAAATAAGTGGCAAAAAAAATCTGAAAACTGTTTGGAGGCCCCTCTACATGTCGAAACCCCAACTAACCGTGCCGTCATCCTTCTCTGACTCTCAGCAAAAGACTCCAGGGACCTGTATAGGTATCTGAGATTCTGACCAGGGGGGTAATAGAAAATTATGAAATGCACTTGTGCTGTTAAGCAAGATTATAGGATATGCACAAGACATGCAAGAAAGAGACTAAATATGGCTTTTACTTGATAAATGAGGTGTTTGTAAAAGAGCCCTTTGTTAAATGTGAATTGAAATGCATTTTTGTTGTTTGTACTGACGGAGTATGAAGAAATGTAAAGGCGATCATAGAGTAGTTGGCAATATTGCAGTCAATTAGCTGAACTTCAGAAATAGAAATAAAAAGGAAAAGTTAAATTCTGTGTTGCCTTTTTTAAAAACTACTTTTCAGTGTCATAATGCTTTTTAAATTAACCATTACAGACTTGTAAGCTATCAAGCTATCAGATAGAATGCTGAAAAGGTGGGGGTTTTGTTTTTGTTTTTGTTTTTTTCAATTTACAGGGAGGAAGAATAAATTTTTTTCCTTTTGCTTTTAGCTATTACCACCTCTTGTTTTAAGAGGGTAAGGGGGGAAGATTGTGGGAGGAAGGAAGGAGGTTGGGGGAGAGGAGATCTTGTTTGGCAGTTGAATTTTATCTGAAGTAAAAATATTTTTAATGCTAGTAAATAATTTTATATAATCCCAAGTGGGTTTGTAAAATCTGTTTATATTTTATGATAAAAAATCAAAAAAGAAGAAGAAACAAAAAAGCCCTGGGTCAGAAACATCCAGACACTTGATGAAACACTTTTTTAAAGAAAAAACACATCCTGTGCTCATTAACATTTTTGTGTTAAGAAAAGCTGATTCAGTGTCCATACTGCATGTCCCCAACATGATGTTGATGACATTTTGAGAGAGGTGGGTAAACATTTATACTGTACTTTGAGAACAGGTTATATGAAAGCCTTTCAATGGAACTTGGAGTTGCTATTTTAGTTTTGCTTCTTTAAACAAAAAAAAAAACCAGGTCAAATGTGTCTGTGAGAGGTTTTCCTCTTTTGACTTAATGGAACAAAGTAAACCAGGTCATAAATGCTTTATGTACATCAAATGGTATTTATAGCATTGCTTCTAGACATAAACATTTGTATATTCTTTGAATACAAATAGTAAAAGCATCTAGAAAATACCACGCTACTTGTAGTTGTGACTTTAAGAAAAATCTTTTTTGTGTTTCAGGACACAAACAAACAGAGCTTACACTTAATTTACTAAATTTGAATGGGCACATCCTGTGACCAATTTCCTGAAGACTCTAGAGGACGTTGGTCTTTTCCATTGTCGTTATGTCTGTCAATATAAAATAGAGATTATCTGCCTTCTGCCATTTCCTCTTCTCTCTCCCTCTCTGTTTCTTGGGGGGGATGAGGAGGAGGAGGGAGAACTTTTCTCTCTGGCTAATGCAGATGTTAACACTGCATAAAACTTCTCTGCCTCCAGCTGGAGGAAGCATTTCCTAAATAGAACATACAGTCTCTGGGTCTTCATTTTATCTTTTTCGCTTGTTTTTATGTTAGATTGTTAGTATGCTGGTTTAGTGCTGAATAATTTGTTTCACTGCAGTAGCGTTTGCTGTGGAGATGCTGTAATCGTTTTGTGATTCACTTTGGAGAGGCTCATTGTCTGTTAAAACAGCACGTGAAGGAAAAATTATTTAAGAAAAGATGTAAGAAGTATAGCTCCTGTGCACTTGCATCAGAGTCTCTGAAAGATGGTTTTAAGCAAGATTACAATAGTGCATATGTGACTAAAGCATCAGCGTCATGAAAATACTGTGAAAAGAGAACAGATGCCCACTGTGCTGAGATTTTTCTCTTCTTTAATAACGGAAGTAGTTTCAGCCATCATGCATAGCTAAGACCTTTTTCATTCTGCCTGTGGAGTACAGTGCAGCCACTACTTCAATATTGTTGTGTCTTGGTACAATGAAAATCTTACTTGCAAAACTCTGCTGAAATGTATAGGAGAAAATGCTACGTGTATGTTATTTCCCAGCGCTTCTAAGGATCACACATTTTAAACAAGGATTTTGGTTTATCTGTATGCATTTCTCCTTGCCCTCATCCTCCCGCCGATCTGCTGGCTTATATATCGGTCTGTGGGCTGTTTCAGTTCACAAAAGTCGCTGCAAGCCAGACTAATGGGGATGCCTGGCTGGTGTTTTGTTGGAGAGGCTAGGGAATGAGCAACCATGAAAACTGCTTTTACTTACTTTTCTGTTGAGGAAAAAAGTCATGTTAGTGAGCAGTTTGGGGAGATGTTGCCTATGTTACAACTTTATGGATAAACAGGGGATTCTTTCTCCAAAGTGATGGATCTTCGCAAGAGCCATGAGCTTTAAAATAGCCAGCGCTTGCAGGTTTTTGCCCCAGTAACAAGCATCCTTTCTCTGCTTACTTGCAAGTAAATTGCATTTTTAGTAGTATATCTTTTGACCTTCAGATTTATGCTTGCTGATAGCCGAGGAAGTAACAGGAAAGCTGCATACTGGCTAATGAAATGGCCAGCAAGGGCACTGTGAACGCGCCAAAGTCAGGAAGTCAGCTTTGAGGAAGAAGGTGCTGTCTCTTACAAACAGAATAACCCTGAAGTGGATTGGTACTGTAGGCTTTGCGTGGAGTGAAGTGAAGATTCCCTGATACAGAGACTCGTTAGAAACAGTATACCTGCGATATTTTGTTTTCTGTACTGCTTTCTTCCCGCCCTCAGTGGAATGAGTTTGTTTGGAAATAAAACCTGCTTGTCTGCTTGGGGTGAGCTGATCGTGTCTAGCAGAGAAAAGCTGCAGCCAGCGCTTTTTTGGAGGGCAGGGCCAGCTCTGGTGGAGCATGCCTGAGGACTGCCGCTGCCCTTCTCAGATGAAGGGGAACGAGGAGCAGTGGCCGGGTGGACTCGCTTTGTCCCAGAGCATCCGGGGCGTTGCGGGTGAGCAGAGCTGCCTGGAAATGCCTGCCAGCACAGCGTGCAGGTGGCGAACCACAAGCAAACCTCAGAGCTCAGACGAGCGTGTGTCGTAGTGTGGGTGAGCTGAAGAAGAGGGCTTTTTTAATACAGGTAGAGACGAGGCTGTGGAGAGGAGGTGGTTGAGACAGAAATTGTAGCCAGGGCAGGAAAGAGCCTGCAGAAGGTAGAGCTGTTGAAGCGAAAGCAAAAAACATTCACTGACTCCAGTGTAGTGTGTAATAAAGGAAAGAGTGGATTGAAGCCACGAAGTTGAAAAGTTTTTAACTAAACCACGGGAGATGCTGTAAGTTCATTGACCAGAAAGCCATTTGGCTGTGCTTTAATAAAATATGGTAACACACATCTTTGTATTTCAGGATGTCCCTGTTTGAGATGTGGCAGTGCGGAGCTTTTTTTGTTTAACCTGAGTTTTGCTTAAAGGGTGGGATCATGTTTTTTTTTTTTTTGTGTTGTCCTGATCTGAGCCTGAGACCGGGGAGAGGGAAGGAGCGTACGCAACTGTGTGTGTGGAGAAAGTGCATGAGGCAACCTAGACTCAGGTGAAGGTCTCAATATATCAAGGCTGAACCAGGCTGAGGACAAAGCAGATCAGGACAAGAGGCAGGAGGTGGTCGTAGGACAAAGGAGGACAAGAGGAGGATAAGGAGGATCTAAGAGCCCTTGGAGAAGGATTGAACTGAGGAGAAGGACGCGGTGGGTGAATGCCAGTGTCTTGTTTGAGTTGTAAAGGTGTTACACTGGCAAGTACCAAAATTTCCCTGAGGAAATTGTGCCTTTGCGCAACAGTGGCCTGCTTAGAGTCCAGTTCCAGTAACTGTATCCTGCAGTCTCGGCTGCACAGGGTGTTCGCTCCCCCTGACTTGGTGCTATTTTAAAAACAACTGCTATGTTCCACCTCTGTAGGTAGCTGCACTGCCTCCTGTTGGTGTCCTAAGTGTGCTATTATTTGAGCTTCTCCTTACTAAAAGGCAGTATGTAAAATGCTATAATAAGTAGAGAGTGCTGTAGGAATTAATGAAATATGAAAACGATGACCAGCTCTTTCTTGTTCTTTCATTTGACTTCCTCTGTTTGTGACTGTGTATTTAGTTAAATGTTCTGCAACTTACTTCAAGCTTTGCTTTACCGAGCGCATAAGTTTGTAATGTGAGTACTTGCAAGTACGTTGAAACACTTTGTTAAGAAGGCTACGAGAGTTGACAGTGGACGTTTCAACTGATGGGAGAGAAGAATTGTTAAATTGGGGAACGCAAATTGAATGTGGTGCAGAAAGAAAAAGCTGCTGTGAAATGGATAGTCTGAGGTCTTGCTGGGAGAGTAAAAGTTTAAAAAAAAAAAAAAAAAAGGTAGGTGCTTTGGCAAAGTGTGAGGGAAGAAATTTGGGAGATGAAGGAATATTTGAGTTCACGCCCAAAAGTCAGATGAGACTCACTCAAGCTGTTGTAGCAGGTTTTCAAGACAAGTTAATGTCGAAAGGTAGTGACGGGTGTGTGGAATATTGCCTCTTGGAGGGGGATAGTAGTTCTTCTCCATGTGGGGACCAGGAGATGGCTGCCTCTTTCCTGCATGCAGCAAGATGGCAGCTATCCAGGGAAGGGGGAGGACCTGGACAGAGGGAACATAAGTAGTTTTGTACATCGCTATTGCTATTCTGAGCCTGTTTCTAACACGCCTTGCTTACTAACTGTGGCAGTGACTTTTTCAATAGTATTCTGTGGTTTATGGGAGGGGGAGGAGGAGCTGGTTATGTGAATAGGAGAAACACTTTTAAGAATTAGTTTCACAAATCAATACCTACACTATTTTAAAAGCATCAGATCTTGTTGCAGAGTGTGGAGTTTTTCTCTCACTTCCATCTGAAGTGGAGAGAAGGCTTCTGCTTCCAAAGAAGTTTTGCTAGCTATAGTGATTGTGGAGCTATTATCTCAGATTTCCAGTGGCCTGTGAGAGGGACAGAGTTACGTTGCGATAAAGAGCAAGCTGTACATTCCTGAACCAGAACTGGAGACCAGGTGCCATGGCAATTTACATGGGAATTACTCGGAATAATAAAATACGGCAACCTCTCCGCCTGCTGATCCATATGCACCTTCTCAGTAAAATGCACACATGGTAAAATGTCAAAACACTTCTGCATATTTTAAACCAGCTTAAAGTGGGAGATGTAAAGGCTCAGGGCTCTGTTGTTTTGGTTTAGTTTAGTTTTTTTCAGCTGTTTCGTCCTATTTTCCTTTCTTGGATTAACATTTGGGTGGAGGGTTGTAGGGTTTTTTGTTTGCTTGTTTGAGGAATACAGTCCAGAATTACAGAAGACAGTGGGCAAGAGGCAGCAGAGAGGAGAGGCTGATGAATAATGGTGGGGAATGGGAGACAACTGGAGATGGCTCAGCCATGCAAACACCATCTGCCCATCTCCATTAGTGAAGTGAGTGTAATGGCAGTGAAACACATTTTCCTTTACTCCATTTCTGTAGCTCCTTTATGTCAAGAGTAGCTTTAAAATTCTACCTACCGGACGAAGGATTTACATGAAGGGCAGCTACTGCTGGAGCGTGTAGAGTGCATCACAATAGGGAATTCTTTAAAGAACCTGGAAATCACAGCAAAGAAATAGGACAATGTTCAAAAATGCTCTTAATTAACTTGCATTATCAGTAACTGCACTGAGTCGGTTTCTCATTTAAATTTTCAATCTAGAGCTCCTCCTGACTGGGGTATTTCATCATTATTGCTACAATTTAGCCTTTGCTGTTGGAATATTGCAAAAATGATGGGCTTTCCTATCTAAGAAAAAGCTGCCCCAAGTTCTGGCTTTTAAAGCTTAAAATTCCTTCTGACATAAATGAGAAAAGTGTAGTCTTGCTGTGAATCTTACTTTTTCAGAAAGTTGGGAGGTTTCCATATTTATTTAGATAATGATGTTTTAAAATTTGCATGTACTTTGAAATTCTTCCTTTTGTTGCTGGAAATGTCATTTTCGGTTCTAAATGAAAAATGATAAATACTTTTCCAGGAGTCTGGAGCTCGAGGATTAATGTAGTTGAACTAGTTAAATGTTAAATCTATTCAAAGTAAAACGGCACAGAGACTGCAAATGTTCTTGCATGCAAGTAAATCCTTTTTATATTGAGTCTGGTTTGCTAAAGACATAACTGTTCTGCCAGCTTGTTCTGGACAGATAAGTTATGTGTGTTGTAGGTACTTTATCTTAGGGTGCTATACTTCCTGTCCCCATTAATGCTAGACTGAGCTCGCAATTTAATTCCGCTTCGTATTAAAATGAGAATCAGCCCTTTTGTATAGAAGGAAAGATGCTGTAGAACACAGAGTTTATTTTATAGAAATAGTTCAAATCCTCTGTTATAACTAATTTTAAATGGAAAGGTTTGCAGAACAATGATCAGGGGAAGGTATTTATTTCACCTGACTTGTAAGAACCAGGGGATGAAACTTTGCAGAAAAGCAGCATCAAGATTCCAAGAACTCAGAAGTTGGGTGGTGAAAAACTTATACGCCGGGACCGGTTTCAATTCCCTGTGTTCTTCAGATAAAAGGTTCTTTTTTTTCCTCAGCTACATTCTTGGAAGTGACTGGATTGTTTTGGCTGCAGTTCCTCAAGAAACTAAGCCTGAACTTGATATATAGAATTTCAGCACAAAAGGTCTAAAGAGTCACAAGTTTCCTAAGCAATGAAGAGCCATGTAATGGGAAGCTGTAGGCACCCCTAGTTGTAAATTACTCCTTTTTTTTTTTTTTCTTTGGGAAATGGGATTTAAAATTTGCGTGCCAGCATTCAGTTTGGGCCATTTCTTCCTATTCCCTCGTATCACACATGTAGACTTTTTTTTTCCATATTAAACAAAGGCAGTCAGATAATTTCTGCACCTGAGTCATACTTGTGGCACTACTAATCCAGTACGTAGTCTCTGACTTAACCAGAGAAAAGGTTTTTAACAGCACAGGAGAAGGAGGAAATAATGAATCTTCTCTTACTTCTCATGATCCTTTGTAATTAGACTGTAATAAAACCTTACACATGATATTTAATAGCACTTTTAACACTGTTACTAGCATTACAGCAAAACTAGATACTGTTCCACATATAACAGAGTACAAATAGGTTTAGTTATGTTCCAGGCCCGCCAATTTGTTGTGGCAATGAGTTCAGCGGGCTACCAGCTTACATGAAAAAAGTATTCCTTCTACTGTGGCTTAATTTCCATAATGGTCCTTTCTTCCTGAATTTGAGATTACTGTCCAGAATTTCTCTTTTCCTTTCCTTTTGATGTATTTGTCCCTATTTATTCTGCAACTCCCAGTTTATACAATCTTGATCTTCCTCAGCCTCTCCCTGCCAGATCATTGTCATTCTCTGAACTTCATGTGTCCATTTTTTTTTTCTGAACCTCATCCTTCTGTTTGACAGTTTGATGATCTGGTGTTCCAGATGGTGCCATGTTTTTAGAAAATTTCGGGCTTTGTCTGAGCCTCCGTTAGGTGTTTTGTTTTGCTGGCTGTTCTAGCTCCCTCCTAGCCCCCCTGAGGAGTTTGAGATATCCCGAGATTAGACAAGTCACAGCCTGTGCTCACATCACGAGGGGCTAACCTGCCCAGATGGCTCTGTGGCTGCCAAATGTTGTCAAATGCCATCCTTTCCCATGGGCTTTCCGAAGATGATGCTAATCTGGGCCTCGGCCTTTCTTCAGGATTGCTGTGATCCTGAAGTAGTTTTTCAGATAAACACGGGAAATAGGTGTAGTTAATGAAGTCTCTGTGATTGCAAAGATAGGGCTGAGGATGCAAGTATAGTGTTAGTTTTTTCAGAGCTGGGACTTGAGGATGATATAATAAGTTTAAGATAAGAGGAGATATATACATGTACATATCTGTGTGTATGTGTGTGTGTTTGTATGTATGTGTATATATAGATATGAAATCAGGAAAAGAGAAGTCATGTCATTTGGTGCTGTTTCTAATTCCTTCTGTAGCGTGGTGTCGAAAAGAAAAAAATGATTTACCCTACTTCTGGTTACAAGATCAGTAAAGTGAACCCAGCCATCTATAAATGGAAACCTCCACAATATTCTTTGTTTTCATAACTTTAGTTCCTCGTACTGTAAGAGCTGTGCAATTACTGTGATTGAATCAAATGGAAACCCATTTAAGAAGCAAGCCAAGTGTTTCTAAAAACGATCCTGGTTGGGGTATAATAAGTTTAAATCCATGCTCCTATGCATGAAAGCTGTGGTCAAAAACTTGGTAAAAACTTCAAAAGCAGCCTTGTTTCTGCTTCAAAGAGAAGGTTTATTTAGCTTTAAAGTAATCACAAGGCAAACGTGGCTGTGGTCTGTAATTTTTAGGGATGTAGTTTAGAAGTATTTTTAGAGATTCGAGAGCTGTTGATAAAAGGACAAACTGCTTGTGCTTCCTGAGTATTTTCCTCACTCTGGAAATTTTAAGTGCACTAGACAGGGTAGTGATGAGAAGTTGTTATACATTTCATTCATAAATAATACATGTTTATGTTAATACATTCAATCATTAGTATGGTATCTATGCAGGCATTATTCCTTCTCCAACCTAATGTATCCTTATTGTTTTCTGTTTGTGATTATTTTAGTGCATAAGAAAAATCTTTCTGCTTTGGGGAAGAAAAATGGGGGGATAATGACTATCATTGTTATATTTTTGTCTGCTTCTTTGTAGGACGTATAGGCAATTCCTGTAAGAAGTGTCTTTCTTTGTGTTCTAGGCATGCTATGGGGGGAAAAGGAGAATGTTTATGGAGTTGCACTGCCTAGATGCACTTTGCCTGGACCTGGTTAGCATGAAGCCTGCAGAGAGCTGAGCTCCAGGACTTTGGCAGAGCACAAGCCTATGGAGGTGCTCGCTGGCCTGTCTGAGAGGGTAGCGAATGCAGAGGGAGCAGTCTCCACCTTATCAGCCAAATATGGTATTAATGGAGTTGAGAAAAATATTGCAAGTGACCTCTAACAGGGTGTGATAGTCAACTATCCATGCCTAAATATTCCCTTGACTATTTCCCCCCCCTCCCCGACCCTCGCTGAATTGTTACAATGTAATTTAGCGTCTCAGGTTGAGAGCGCTTCCTAACCACCTCCTGTAATGGTGGATTAAAACAACACTGTGAAGTGTGTATCAGACTACTCCATTAGAGCCCCTTTTTGGCTACTGTGCACAGACTATAGGCAATTTTGCCTTCCACGAAGGAGGGGCAGCTCCTCCTACAGTGAAGTAATCTGCCTGCCTTCTGTTTCTTTTTTATTTGGTTGGTTGGTGGCGTTTTTTTAGTAGAACTTTGCTTAATATAACTGGGGAAGCTTCTGAACTGCTACTAATAATTAACAGCTAAAACAGTAGTTAGAAGCCTTATCCTGTCAAATTTGAGTCATCCTTCAGCAGAACCACAGAAGTTGTTTTAATTTTCATCAGACATTATCCCCGCCACAATTTTAAAAAAAGAACAAGACAACTTTAAGCTTTGGGAGGGAGTTGATATGTAGCAATTCTGTACCAAAATGGATAAAATTTGGCCATTTTGCTGATTTGAAATGAAAGAGCTCCAAGGTTTTTCTGTCAAATTAGCTTTGTAGCTAAGATAAACATATGCCAAGGGAAAAGATCTACCTTTTAACAGGCTTGAATGTGCTCATAGTTGATTTATAACAGATTCCTGATGCTTCTGTCACGTATTTCTTTCCTCCATTCTTCCTTTGTTGTATCTTACGATTAATTATTTTTGAAATCCTGAGAAGAGACTCTATCTGTACCGCATCTCATACGACAGAGATGCGATGATGTCTTTGAGGTCTCTGAAGTGCTGCAGAATAAGCTCTGCGAAGCAGAAATGATAGACTAGGCTTCAGCTGAAATTCCTTTCATCAGGATATTCAGCACTGCAAGTTTCAGTACATAAAATGGAAAATAAGGTCAAAATTGCCAGACTTCCACTTTCTGAGAGAAAATTTTCTCTAAACCTACCCCTTCCAACTTCTGAAACAGCAATAAAAAAGAGCATTTATAAAGAAGTGTCCTTATGGTTTATAATACAGCAAATAGTATTAGAAGTGTTTTGTCTGTTTTTATTTTAGAATCTTCTTCACACAATTTTGTAGGATTTGTGTTTTCTGAATAAAGACTGTATTCTGACCCTTCAGTATCTAATTGTTAGTGAGGTTCTAGTTATGTAGCTGCTAATGCACTCCTTAGTACTGTCAAGCTCTTGCCTTGAGCTAGCTCTCCCCTTTAATGTTGTTAAAATGAAGTAAATGGTTATGGCTTTGTTCAGTTTGATTCCGGCACACGTAGCCAGAACCACACAAGTGGTGCCTTTCTGAACTAATTGGGCAGAACAGACAAAACTTGTGGTTGAATAACATGTTGAGTTTAGAGTTGTATCTCAGTGCAGAGGAGAAGCTCATCCTCCCTACGTAAGATGCAAACTGCTGTTTCTCGTTCTGGCAGCAGCAGAGTGGATTCAAAATCTTAACTTGTGAAGGGAAACGTTAGTGCAACAGTGAGTAGTTTATAAAATGAGATGCCTTTCCAAGAGTTGTGGTTATGTAGTAGTTGCCTTAATCTTGAAGAAACTACTCCTCCCTCTCCCTTCCACCCTGGCCTCATGATTTTCTGTAAGGCTTTATTAGTCTTCCTGGTCTCATCAGTCTGCATTTTAAAGATTCTTCAGGACTCTCCTATAATTATATTTTTCATTTAAGGTTCTTCTGTATTCCTGCAAATGATTTGGAAATCTTGAAAATACACTAAGATAATTTTGTCCTGGTTAAAAAAAGCTTTCCCAGGAAGAAGCTGAGACTCTAGCACACATTAAGACAGATGCACAGTAGCAAGTCAGTACTTACTTTTTTTCCCTGTAGCTCTGTATCCTGTGAGGTGACACTCCACGTTGCAGTCTTTTGAAGTTTGTTGCTGGGCTCGTGCCATGAGCGCTGTTCTAAAGGCAGCAAGTCAGTGTTAATGCAATTTTTGCTTAGTTACCGTTAGGTGATTTAAATAATAAACTTTAGGATACCATCCTGTGAAGACTAGGGCTGCAAGAATTTTTAGAAGTACTGCTGGATGGAAATAGTTTGTTCTGTAGCAACCCAAATGTAATCTCCGTCCTCAGTTGGTCAGGAAAACTAGTCTCCACCATTGAAGAAAGGGTAACATTTGCACAAAAATAAAACTTGTTATGGTTAGATACTGGGAAATAAAATGAAGGGCTTAATTCAGGCAAGTGGTTGTCCCTTGTATGGACTTCCCACCTTTTCTCTAGTGTTCCACATTAGGACATTTGGCAGCAAGATGGAGAACTTAGGTTCCAGTCTTTTGCTCACTCAAGGGAGCTGACCCCCCATCCTCCCTCAGGAAGATCCCAAGGATCACGCTAAAGGATGTTTTGAAGTCCTTTATTTGCGTAGCCTTTTTTTTGAAGCCAGATTTGCGTAGCTTTGAGAGGAGTGAAACAGTGTTTTCCACCAAGCTCAAGTATTTGCTGAAGACTCTTTGCTGATGATCATCTGCTTCCACTACATATGCCACTGGCAGCCATAATGCAGCTGGAATCACCATGGCTGCTGAAGGAATTCAGTAATTTATTGCGTGTTCTTTTTCAGTAGCTCTAATAAGACCTGGATTTGGCCAGATTAATTTTAAAATTCTATCAACTTCTTCACCAGTCAATAGACGCATTGAAATGTCTTTTGGGGGCTTGTTGAGATTTTGTTACACGAGCAGGAGGATTTTTCTTAATTGAATCTGACCTTCAGTAGTTGGGGGGGCACTGTTCTGTTCTGTGTTTGTTTGTTAGCTTTTTAATGCCCGAAAATGCAGTCTTTATCTTCTGAAAACTAAGTAATAAACAGCTAAGCCTTACAGGCTGCACGCATGCAAAACCCCGTAACTTCAGAGGCATTTCCTTTGTCTAATGACTGCTGGATTGCCCAATTCTTATGCAGAATAAGCATTCATAAGTTTTCCAAATACACCAACTGTTGCACACACCAATTTGTCAGTAGATGGATTTGATTTGTTCCTTTTGGGGAAGAATTGCACTGGAAATTACCTTTTGTTGTTGATATGAAAAAGTTTTAATTCAGCAGTACGTTTACTAATGGTTCTGGGATGCTTCTAGCTAACTTTCTATCCTATTCTAGAAACAATCATTTCAGGTGTTTAATTAAAACTTTAAGGTTTTTTTCATTTTGGTTTCTCTTTTTAATTTAAAACCATTTGTATGAGTCAAACTCAGTTTTACCTTTAAAATACTTCTAAGTCATTGGTTTGTGAATCTAATGAGTTCTAATGTATTGATATAACTTTTTTTTAATTTGACCAACATGATGAAGAGGAATTCAATTTTTTTTGTTAAACATGGTGAAACTTTTGATTATTCCTTCCTTTCTGTGTATTCTAATGAGCAGGGTTTCATCCTTTTGCTTGCTTTCAACTGGGAAATTAACTTTTAGGATATTTGCCATTAACGAATAGCTGCAAGAAAATTCTCAGCAAACTTGTTTTAAAGGCGACTTCACCATGAACTTTATTTTACTACTACCTTCATTAAATGAGTGCTGGGAGCACTGTCAACTTAAGAGAAACCAAGCATTAAAAACAAACAAGTTAGTATGGGATGAACGTGGATGCTTGCTTGCAGCTTGTGGGTTTCTCAGCAGCAGTTTCTGTATGTAAGCTCTGACCTTGTAAGCTATGCCTTTGCCTTAGGTAACCATCCTCTTCTGCAGCTGTAACCACTGGGGAAAAGTACATGTGCTGACAGCTACCGTACACTGTATGGTCTACTAAAAGCTCGTAAGCTACCACCAGTTAAATTGCTCTTAGTGTTTGGTACCCTGGACTGGTACTTCTGGCCCAATGTTCATGGGATTCAGGCTGCACAGATCAGATTTCTGTTACCAAAGGAATCTATGTTAAACATTTTGCTTATAGTCATGTTAGTGCGATCTCTTTGAGTTGTAGGAAAGGGGGTTAGTTTGAAATAGCCCGTATTCCCCCCTAGTAATAAACATTGCTTCCTGATTAATCTGGGCAAGGGCTGTAGTTATCTTTGGGTGCGTGTTAAGTTCAGTTCCGAGTGATTGTGACATTTGAAACTCTCAGATAAACTAGCCTCTGTCATCATTTATAACATGTAGATTCGGGGTCTAATCACTCGATTCTCTCGTATTGTCGTTGTTTATTGGTCTCTGTGGACGTGTTGGATGTGTAACTTCAAGACTGACTTTAAAATAGCACAAAAGCGACTAGATACTTGGTTTTCTTTAGTTTTCAGTGTTTCCCAATAACAGAGTAATCTAAAATCAAGACGTATTTTTTTTTATTATTTTAGTGCCTTCCCAAATATAAATAGATAGCAGAAGTTTCATTCCTTGGTGATGTGTCAAGCTGATGTTTATCATTCTGAAAACAGAGGAGCATCAGCTTTGTTGTAGTAAAAAAGCCAAAAATTTAATACTACTTAGTTCTGGAGGGATGAAAGGAAGCAGGGAAATGAGAATTAAAGCTTTTTTCTTTTCCCCCTCAAGAGTATTTGGATGCCCTATTAAGCGGTTGTTAATGAAAAATAATTTTGCTACAATATTCTTAAATTACATTGCAGTTTAGTAATTCAGCTACAATATATGCCTGGTGGGTGACAGGACCCACACGATACTTCTATGTATTAGAGGAACATAACGCAGGAGTTAAGAAAAACAAAATAGCACCATTCATAACCAGTTCATAACCAGGTGATAACCAGTAATGACCCATTTGCGTATATCCATCTGCCTTCACAGCACTCAGGGCTGTAAGCCCTTCCATGACGATGTAAGTTTTGGTGCAGGAAGTTACATGTGGCAGGGTGATAAGCCACAACCTCAGCTACAAGCTATACCTATACGTGGCTCTTTGCCATCCTATTTTAAGTCCTTCTGACAACAAAAATCTGGAGATTGATTGGGAGCCTACTGAAATTAATGGAAAAGCTTTGACATCGGTGGAACTCGGACCAGGCCTTTGTAAAGCAGCTTCTTTGAACAAGAAGGGTCTTTTTGTGATATTCTTTCAGGGTAATTCTGTGAAAGCAGTGAGCCTGTGAGTGTGTGTAACCATTTTCGGTCCCATTTAATGTGATAGTTTCTATTTATCATTCATAGTTAACAGCTCTTTGTGTTTGCTGTGCGCGTGGCTACGCAAGCAGTGATATTGCTGGCTGCTGAAGAGCAGATTTTGAATGAAGCCTTTGGGTGTGTTCGGCGAGCTCAGCTGCAGATGGGAAGCGCCTTTCCTGTGGAATTTAGATTAAAATTGCCATATGCGATATAGCATTCAGCACTTTGAAAAGCTACAGGGGGTTGTAACTGATAAAATAGATAGTAAAGTATTAAATCTAGAATCTTGCTGGATGCTATCTTTCTACCCCAAGCTCAACGGTGTTGTATAAAACAACTTCATGATTTTTTTACAGGGAAAAATTAGCCAGTGTTATGACTATTAGGTGCGAGCCTGGCGTTGCAATATTACTGGATATTGTTTCCTGCAAATTCTCTGTTCATCATCTGTGGGTGTGTGATGCATTTTCAAAAGTGTAGATGTATCTCTCATTAATCGTGCTTAAAATGAATAGGCTTTAAAACCTGCATATAATAGAATGTGCTTTTACATTTAACTATCCATGTATGCAAGCCTGCAGTTGTTAGTCGGTGAACCTCCCATTGGAACTTGCAGGAATTTGATCACATAAAGGAAGGCTGGATGAAACGTAGTTGAAGGTCTTGAGGGAGTGTATGCGTCTGAGAGAGAAATCTCTACTCCTAATTTTAAATCACATTCTAGTATGGTGTAAGCTTTTGGTTATTTAGTGGTTAAAGTGTTTCCTCCTATTTTGACAGGGAATTACTGTATCTGTTTAATTTTCTTTGGATCATTTCCTGTCCACAAAAGAGTATCTTAATTCTCAGCCTTTCTAGTAAACACTCAATAGATAGGAAGTTATAGCTTCATAATAGATCATATCCATGTACAAATTTATAAACATCCTTTTTTGCATCCTTTTTTATTTTGGGATTTATTCATTAGTTATTCATGCTACACTGCTCATTTTACATGGCAATTTTGCTTTGTCACTAGTTGTAAAATAAGAAGCCCTTTGACTGTGTAGATATACCAAACTAAAACTATACGAAAAATGTCTATCAGTCTAAATGTTAAGATATAGTACATAGCCTAGAAATAAACAGAATAACCTGATATGGAAATTTTTTTGCGTCCAAAGGATAAATTACCTAATACCTTAGAAGTTTTGTTTGTTTAATTATTACTTTTGAGAAGGTTAGCAGCAAGAGCGGGATAAGTTGATGACTATAGATTGAATCTCTTCAGTGGGCAATCTGAAACACAATAAACTCTATGCTGAGTTGATAGTTCTGTCCATAACGTGGTCTGAGGTCTTTCCTAATCTACAGTTTGTTCTTCACCTATTGAAGAACATCTGTCTGAATGGATTAGGTCTCTGACTCATGTTTTGTGCATGAGATTCCTGTTGGAGTGGGAATCCTGTCCTGTTCCATGTCACGAGCTCATGGAACCTCAGCATAGCAATGCAACATATTCTTGGCTCTGGGACCAGTTGACTGGCCTGCTACGCACTGAATCTGCCATGTGTGGTCTAGGTCCAGAGGGAAAATAGAACACACTAAAGAAGCTGGAGGACTTGTGCCTCTCTTCAGTCACAGTTTCTCTTCAGGTTTGTCCCGTTACACAACCCAATGAGGAATACAGGAAATAAATTATTTGTCAAGAGCATCTGTTCAATTGAACAAATTTCTGTGTTGTTTATAGATCAAGACAAGTAGCGATTACCTCAGTCCAGTTGAACTTTTTCTGTACCTTGCGGCATGATTTCTCATCCTTATTTGATTCAAAAGTTGAGATTTATTTCCTAGAAATTCACTTGTATAAAATGTATACACACACACACACGTATGTGTGTATATATGTATTATATTTGTACACAGATATATTTTTAATGCTTTAATCATCTGCTTTCTCATAGTTGCTAACTTCATTATAATGGCTCCTAGGAGAGATGGACAAAGAATTCAGCCTGAAGTTGTTTGAATTACAAATTAAAGGCCTGAGAACCAGGAGGGTCTTAGTTTCTAATTCCAGATATCTTGCTGTTGACCTTAGTGGTTTTAATTCCTTTTCTATCTAATTTGGCAAAGTGATGAGAGGTCACTTCCACTAAGAAACCTCTAAATCCTGTCATATTGTGGGGTGGGGAACGTGTCTGTTTCCTTCCCCCCATGATTTCTAATCTCACCTAAGAGCCCATAAATCTGTAACAGCGTCCCTACAGCAGAGATGGCTGATGTAACTCCTCTAGAGCATCGTTCTCGGGGCAACCATGTCCCCTCATCTCACCTCAGGGAATGCATCTGTTGCTCCTGCATCTCTCCTGTTTTGTGCTAGCCAAAAGGCAAGGGCATGTACCTCCTTTTTCCAGACTGCATCGAGATTGCAAATTCACTTTGTCTACTGAGACTTTCTCATTATGAGACTGCCCTGAGGAGTGCTGTTTCCCTTTATCTGCTGAATTCATCAGGATTTTCTTTTTTTAATTTCTCCATGGTGCCTAGCAAAACTGACAGGGATGTCATCTCAGTTTAGGCCTTACCGTGCCGCTGCAATGCAAACCAAACCAGAGAACTTCTTAAGCCTACATACCATAAAAAAAGTGTTCTTTTGAAAGGTCTCTTGAATCTCAGCTTTGTCTTTCTGCTATTCTGTACTTTCCTTCCTGTTTTCCTGTCATGCTTGAACCTTGTTACCAGTATCTGTGTTTCTGCGTGTCTGCTCTGTTTTATTGGGTATCTGGGGAAGTAGTATGTATCACTTTCCCCAAACTTGTTGGGCAGCTGGTACAGGGAAAGAAAGAACCGATTGAATGGCCTGAATCACTTGTTTGAATTACTTACACAGTCTCCAAGATACCTCAGACAGCGAAGCTGGGCAAGTCTTTGCAATGAAAATTGTTTAAATGAAAACTATACTTCAGTGAGCCAATTCTTTCAAACAGGTAATCTGTGCAGAATCAAAACAGTGTTTTCCTTATTTACAGATCTAAAGTTGTTGAGTTATGAACTTGATCTTTGATAGTGAACTCTGACCATCCTTTCCATAGATGAGGATGTCATGTCATTCGATTTATCGAAAATTAGTATTTTCTTATATTCTCTCCTTTCCATGATCCAAAAGACGTACAGCTGCTTTTTCTACATAGTGACTTTTATTCCTCCATGAATTAGCAGCCATCCCTGACCTTGAAAAATTTTCTCACAGTCCCAGGAGAGGGTGGTAAATGTAATGTTAATGGAAAGCAAAAACCTTTATTCTGCAGGGAAGGTACTTTGTAAAGGCTTTGTAAAATGGAGTAAGAATAGTAAAGTATTGTGTTTCTTGGGTGTTATAATATCACTTTCCTCCATTGCCTAAAAAGAGCACGTGATTTTTTGGTATGGTGTCTGAGGCCTGTTAACAGCTTATCTGTGAATGGAAAGTGCCTTTTCAAATGTTATATTCGGATTGAACTGATTCTACTGTCAGTTTATTTTTTGAAACAGTAAATGTTTAATGTTGAAGAATCTGTCATTGTCATGATCTGAGACGATGACAGTAAATAAACAAACAAATAAGTCTGTCAAATTCTATCATCTATACCTTCTAGGCCTGAAAGTTTCCACTGCCATTTACTGAACTCCTATTGAAGCTCTGTTTACATGAGTTAATTCATAATCTAGCCAGCTTCTGGTAGACATGAGGTACAACAGGATACTGATCAACTGCCTTAGGAAAATCCGGACACGGAGCTGTTACAGTAACTGAGGTTTTGTCCCTACCAGGATATAATACTGTGTCGTCACATGGTTTAGTAGAAGTGGTATAACACGTGTTTTCCTCTATCTGCACTAACTGTTAAGTTGAAGTTGACATCACTTTGCTCAGTCCTGTGAAGGCCAGCTGATTTGTTGAAATGATAATGTTCTAGGTCACAGGTTGATACTGTCTGCCCGTCCTTAAAGATGCTCCTTCCAGTGCAGTAATGCTAGCTGGAACTCTTCCATGCTCAAGCGGGAGACTTCTGTCCCCAGAGTGTGACTGTGGCACTTCTGACTACTAGGTTCTCTCCTTCCTACGCAGCATCACTGGTGTAGAGTCACCTCTGGGCTGTCTATTAGCATAACTGTAGTGTTCTTTTGAATGGAAGCATGTGACTTTCCAGTTGCAGATGACTTATTTCCTGCAGAAAATCATAAAGCTGACTTGTGTTGCAACGTCTACTGGGTAAACCATGATACAAAGGTGTCAAAGAAACCATTTGTATTCATTTCGCTGGAGAAAAGAGAAGTGCTTCAGAGATCACCAGTGTAGAGTTCATATCCTATGCACAGCTCTGCTACCAACTGTTGAGTAGGTCATAGTAAGCACGCATGACCATGGACTTGGAAGGGATAAAGGTAAAGAGGAAGCACTAATATCAGGTCTCTGATCTCATGGCAGACAGTCAATGTCTAAATACATCAGTTATCTGTATCATATTTCTTTTGGTGTGACTGCAGAGCAAGAGATAATGGAGCTGGGAGTAGCAAACTTGTGATTGCTAAAAAGAATGAGGTGACAATGTTTATAGGCAGGGCTGTATCTGGAGACAACTCTACAGATAGGAGTTAATACTACCTACTGTTTGCTTTTTTTAAACTATGAAAGGAGACTGGTGGATAAATGGTAAAGGTATCTGTTTCTGTGAAACAGTTCTCGCTGGAAAGTGTGAAAGGAGTTAGCCACCATTAACCGCCTGTAGGACCACGTAACTGATGGTGCAGTAACAGTAGCTATCTAGAGAATCACATGGCCTTGAGGAAAAAGGATGTAATTGCTGTATGTCTTTGGCTTTCCTTCTCTGTAATGGTGCCTTCGGTGGTGCAAGAATTTGTTGATCAGACATAAAGGAAGAAAGCTGTTTCACGTGCAGTGCCTTGGTGGTGCGGACTATGGTTCCATTTTGAGATACGTTCTGCAAGGCAAGCAGACTTCTGCGTTGTTCTGGGAATATTCAGTGTGACTAATCTGAGAGCAAATTAAATTCTTATTCTTACTGTACACATGTATGTCTCATGGGACATGCAGGTGGGTTTTTAAGATTTCATTCTTCTCCAACCACCCTTCCCTGTACTAGGCTTCCCAAGAAATAATAAACAGCTTATACTTTTCAACAAGAAGTGTTGATTGGACATCCAAAGGAGGTGCCATCACAAAATGATCTGTGCTTCTTGGGGCTATTTGAGAAAATGTCCTGAAAAATCCAGCCTCTACCAAATGCCAGGTTGAGTGCCTGGGGTAATTAGTCACTTTTTCAATTTAAACAATAGTTTACATTCAGATGCCTCCTTCTTTCAGTGTTTTGGGGCTATTCTGGATAATACTCAACTCTTGCATGGACCACGAAGTACACTGTAGACTGGATGTGCTTCTCCAGTGCTGAATGGAGGCACTTCATACCAACTTTGTAAGTGGGATTTATTATGAGTAGGAGCTATTCATAGCTTTTCCATTTGAGGCTATGAGGGAGCATTAGACTAGCAATTAAAAATTGTCCTCATAGAGTTTCCCCAAGATATGTACAGTGACTAATTTTTTTTGGGGGGGGAAGGGTATTTTAATTCTGCCATGTCATCTTACACCAGAAAGAGAGATCTCAAGGCTTCAGTCTGAATGTATCATGTGGCTAAGGAAACCAAATTATGTGCCCTTTTCCATTATTGGTCTTGGGAGCTGGGGGAATAAGTGGAATACAAGATTCTTTGGATGCTTAATGAAGTATTGTCCTCTTTGGGACACCTTTTTCCTAGGGAAAAGGAGATGCTCAAATGCTTTCAGTGGGATCTTGGTATCGGTAGAAATCTCCCATGAAGTGGCCCTCCAAAAAAGCTTATGAAACTCAAAGTTCTTCTCCTCCACGAGGGAACTGGCTCAACATATTAAATTATAGGCGAAAGAGCATTGTGCTTCTAAAGTTGTAGTGCCCGTGCTGAGTCCTGGGTAATGCTTTCTCTTTCTCTGCTCACCTACCCATACATTGCTGAACAGTTCAGCCGTGGGCATCTCAGATATCACAGGTTGTTCCTGCACAGCTGCTGGGAGTTAAAGGAATGTAACAGTTTTGTTCCCTTTTCCCCTAAAAACGCATTGGTTCCAGCAGTTTGTCTAGGTATCTACATTTGCAAGGAAATTATTTTTTTTCTTTCTAAGTGAAAGATAACTGATAACTGCTGTTCCTTTGCCTCCAGCCCCATGCTTAGATTGTCATTAGCACGTAATTCAGCCCTCCCAAAAAGGAATTGCTTAGTGAGTTGCCATTCCCATTGCGTACAGAGGCCTATTCAAGTATCACAGAATCACAGAATCGTTTAGGTTGGAAGGGACCTCTGGAGATCATCTAGTCCAACCTCCCTGCTCAAGCAGGGTCCTCTAGAGCATATTGGCCAGGATCACATCCAGACGGGTTTTGAATATCTCCAGCGAAGGAGACTCCACTACCTCTCTGGGCAACCTGTTCCAATGTTCTGTCACCCTCAGAGGGAAGAAGTTTTTTCTCAGGTTCAGGTGGAACTTCCTGTGGTTCAGTTTCTGCCCGTTGCCTCTTGTCCTGTTGCTGGGCACCACGGAGAAGAGTCTGGCCCCATCCTCTCGATACCCCCCCCTCCCCCCCCCCCAGATACTTATACACGTTGATGAGATCACCTCTCAATCTTCTCTTCTCCAGGCTGAACAGGCCCAGCTCTTGCAGTCTTTCTTCATAGGAGAGGTGCTCCAGTCCCCTCATCATCTTTGTAGCCCTCCGCTGGACTCTCTGTAGTAGTGCCATGTCTCTCTTGTCCTGGGGAGCCCAGAACGGGACACAGGACTCCAGGTGAGGCTTCACCAGGGCTGAGTAGAGGGGCAGGATCACCTCCCTCGACCTGCTGGCAACACTCTGCCTAATGCACCCCAGGAGACCATTGGCCTTCTTGGCCACAAGGGCACACTGCTGGCTCATGCTCAACTTGTTGTCCACCAGCACTCCCAGGTCCTTCTCGGCAGAGCTCCTTTCCAGCAGGTCAACCCCCAGCCTGTCCTGGTGCCTAGGGTTCTTCCTGCCTAGGTGCAGGACCTTGCACTTGCCTTTGTTGAACTTCAGGAGGTTCCTCTCCGCCCACCTCTCCAGCCTGTCCAGGTCCCTCTGAATGGCAGCACAGTCTTCTGGTGTGTTAGCCTCTCCCCCCAGTTTAGTATCATCAGCAAATTTGCTGAGGGTGCACTCTGCCTGTACTGCCTGTTTTTGTCCTGTATGCTTTCCTGGACATGCTGAGGCCTATAGGATGTTCTTTTTGGGTGTGTTGAGGAACCTTTACGATGACCACAGAAACCAATAGCACACTCACCCACTGACCTTGCTGTTACCAAATGGTGCTCCTCTCCCAAGCATATGTGACTAATCATAGCTACTGACAGCTGCAAGGAAGAAGTAAACTCATAGGGAAAGTGAAAGCGGATGTAGACAGTGTTTTGCAAGCTGAGAGATGCATGGTCCATCATGTCAGTTAGGTTAGAAATAATGAAAGCTTCAGTTTTTACATTCATGCATAAATCTAATGGCTGCTGTGCAGCTGTCTGGATGGGTGTTTGTAATGCAGATTACATTCAGAAATGCATAGACGATATCTTTAAAATCCTTTCTCAATCACTTGTGTGTACCAAAGATGTTCTGATTTTCTAGAAACGTAACTTGGTTAACTTGCAACATTCCCTTTCCTGAAAGTAGGAAGGCAGAGTTGAAAGAACACTTGATTATTCAAAACATTATTAGGTTGTCTCTTAAGGTTGTGGGGCCAAAGAAGTGTGTAAGGACTTAAACCTCCATAACAGGATTTAGGTGCCAGATTCCTAGTACCTTTTTGGATCTGTCCCTGAATCTTTTGACAATAGTTGCAGTGTTCATCTTCAGAGTTTGCCAGCTGAGGAAGCCTGTGCTTCCATGCCTGCTTTTCCATGTGAAAGCAGAGATAAGAATAGAAGAGTGCAAAAATAAAGTGAAGCCGTGAAGTTTGTTAGGTTACTTTTTGCTAGCAAAATGTTAAGTTCTCCTCTGTGCTCATTCACCAGAAGCCTGATGATGGAGGTGGAGGTCAAGCCAGGATCTGTATCCTAAAGAACATGGGTGTCCTCCCTGAACCTCACTAGGGAAGGATTGTGCAGGTCCATGCTGAGCTATCTATAGAGCAGATCATACCAGTGGTAAGCTGCTTGTGTAACTGTGCAAAGGAGGCGCATTGGTGGGGATTTTTGTGTGGGGATACTTCTTTTTTTCCCTTGCTCGCTGTCTTGGAAGTTCCCTTCCAGTTACTTGTCATGGTCAGCTGGCATTGACTCTTAAGTTTAAATTTCCTTCTCCTTCTTTCAAGGAGATGTTCTTTTTGCGTGCTAGTAGGTGTTTACCCCATATCTATCTCTTCAAAGTCTAAAATTTCTTCTGAAGTTCCTACACAGGAATGAACATTTGATCCACTATCAACCTGCCTTCCAGTGTGTTTCCTGTTCAGTTCTTCTGCTGCTCAGCAATTTGTAACTGATGTTTTGACTGAAATACTGGAAGAGTAAGAGAATGACCAAAAAAAAAAAAAAGAAAAAAGAAAAAAACCCATTCCTTCCAATATTTTACATGTTCTGACTTGCTTATTAGCTTTAATAGGGGCTTAATAAGGCTAAGACTGCAGGTGCTGCACAGCTGTGGGGTGTTAATGGGCAAGGGATATTCCCAGCTGGGCCTAGACCTGCTGTATGGGTACTGGCTGGCTGCAGAGCAGGATAGCAGCATCCCTGGCAAAGAGACGGTAAAGGAGGGCACCTGGAACAGCACCCAGGTTTTCTTTTCTAGTACATGCTGAAGTTTGTTTTTGTTCAGGGTTTTTGGCCCGTTTGCTTTCTCTTTCACAAGTTTGCTTTGCCTTGGGATTCAGACCACTATGTTAGTGTTAAGGTGGAGTGAAGGAATGCAGTTTGGTTCTGAGGTCTTCAAACAAAACAAAAGGTTAAAAGGTTTGTTTGCCCCTTGTATCTTTCTGAAAGCCTGCAATATCTTTTCACTAAGGTGTCATGTTTTATCTTGGAAGAGCCTGGATGTGATTTTCTAAATGCAACTTTTGTAGTTGATTTTGCTTCCCTCTGAAAAGGAACCTCCTCCACTTTACTGGGAGTAGGATGCAGCTGTGAGTGCTTTGTGTTTTCTTGCTATCTATGGGAGCCTGCTCCTATAGAAATCAGTGGGAATTTTCCCATTGATGTTGGCAGGAAGGATGATCAGACAGATGCATAGCTTTGCAAAGCTGCTGGCCTCGGTATCTCTGAGAGTTCTTAGTGGGTTTGGTCCTTTTAATGTAAAGCATCTGGTACTGCACCAGTGAAGATTCCGCTCTATAAAACCCTTGGCAACCAGAATGGTGACTTCTGGATGCAGAACAATAATACAAGGTCTGTTTATCCTGTATGGCAGAGGCTTTGAAATAGCTGGCACAGGAGGATTATCATTAGAATCTCTAAAATACAGAGTGTGAAAACCTGTAAGAGAGGGGAAAACCACACATAGCTGATGACTGTTTTAATCAGCCAAATACTTAACAGCATGAAATTGGCTTAGCAGAAGCAAAAATACTAGTAGCACTGAAGGTTTGGGAGAAAATGGCTACAGTAACCTGACATTCTGTGTGATTTAGTACTTGTAATTTAGCTTGTTTATCCAACTCATGCAAATCGGAAGACAAGTATAAAGTTACAGCCTTTTTATGCGATGTGGAAGATCAGACATCAATTGCCGGGTTTAAAAAAAAAAAAAACATAGAAAAGCTATCTTTTCTTGCTAGTATTCATTTAATGTCTGTTTATTTTGTGTCTATGCATGTATGCAGTAAGAAAATCTCCATCTGCAAGAGGAAAAATAGAACTCCTTAAAGTTCATCTGTGAAAATGCTTTATTGTGGCTTCCCTAAAATAAAGGAAGAGTAGATAAATTTGGTTATTCGGAGTCTAAAGAGACTAATGTTTTAGTTTGCCCAGGAACAATGCTCTCGAAATCTGAAGCTTCAAGAAAGGTTGCTTGCTGTTTTGTACAAACAAGTAAGTGCAGGAGACTTGATATACTCTATCTACGCAAGATATGTCAGTTGGAGCATTGCAATGTTCCTCTTCAGTGCCAAGCAACTCCAATTACGCTTTGGTTAAACAAACTTTTCATTGAGATGCAGTTGTTTGCCAGAGCTTTTTGTAATCATGTGGCAGAGGGGGCACAATTAATACATTGTAAAAATAGATTTTTTTTTTTTTTAATGGTGTATGCTATGGAGCTGTAATGGATCCCACTGGCAGTGAGCTGAGGAGCAGTGCCGGGCCAGGCTGAGGATTTGCCAGACCATAGTAGAATACTTAAAATGCTTCAACCAGTGAGCAAGCGAAAGCGTGCTCAAGCAGCCCTGTGGGAACTGTATTTTGGATTCAGCAATGTCCGTTAAGATTGTCAGGCTGCCTATCTCAAACTGTTAAGTCTGATAAACTGCCAGCAATTATCATTTATAAAAACAGTGACTGCCAAGACCATCACGCATGTTACATGCATTGGTTGGACTGATTTGAATTTACTTTGCTTTAAAAAAAATTACTGAGTCTCTCTCTGCTCTGATCCAAGAATAACACTGAGTTTTGACGAATGACAGTTGGTGGTGGCGGCGATAGTTAACTTTTGTTGGTTAGAGCAGGCTTGGGGGATGCTTTCTTGGAATGCACAGCTAGTGCTGTTTACCTTTTGGGTGAGAGGGCCACCAATACCTCTGAATATTTGCAGCAAATGAAAATAACTGAAGCTAGTGGGGTCTCCTTTCCTGTCCTATGAGACTTTGAACAGGAAAGAATGAAAAATACTGGCTGCTAGATGGAAAGTTTTCTTATTCTGTAGCTGCTCTCCAGCCACAGAAACCCAGATTTAGAGTGCAAAGGCTGAACAATGCAGGGGAGGAACTTAGAGAAAGCTTTATCTGCACAACACCAGTGCTTTATCTGTTCCCAGCCCTCTGAAACCCTAGGCATAAAAACAGTGGCTTGAAGCAAAGCAAATGTCACCAATTTCCTTCTGAAGGAATCTGAATGCGGCCACTACTGAGGGCTCAGGACAATCTGGATACAGCCATATCACACTGCTGTTGTTGGGAAAGGAAATGGTGATGGTGAGAAGGCCACGTGGAAGCTTGCGTGATTTCTCATGCAGAAGTTGGTGGCTTTATCAGTCACCAGTGTATAAGCTGGTGAAAAGTCTGTGAGTCACATTGACTGTCAGATCTGTGAGTCTAAAGGACTGCCAAGTTTCAGTCATCAGAGGGTCCAAGGAAGTATCACTTATGTTTTAGTGTGTGTACCTTTTTGCAAATTTTATGTACAAGGGTGTAAAAACTTCGAGTGTTCTCTGCTTTTCGCTCTGGAGTGTAGTTCAAGACAGGTTTCCCATGGCTGCATAGCCAACGTCAGAAGTCCCTGCTTTCTCTTGTTCTCTTGCGCTGCTCGTCCAACACACCGCTGTTATATTGTTACAGCCGCTTACAGGCTGCATAGCGTTTTTGATGGCTGTTTTGAAGTTTAAAACAAAACACTTTGTCTTGTGGTGATTGCTTTTAAACTTCAGTCTCTTCAGGACCCAGCATTCAGTGCAGTATAGCAGATAGGCATCAGTTGAATTGAGCAGTGAAGAACTGCAGAGGAACAGCCTGTGCACCTAAGGTATGGCAATAGCTTAGGAATTTTTCATCAGCAGTCCCATTTTATATTGGATTTACACCTTTACAATAAGTAATGTGATATATAGGCTTGATGTAACCCTTTCTGGAATGGGGGAGGGGAAATTACTCTTCTTAATGTTGTTTCAAGACCTTTGAAACAAGATGCTTTCTTATGCCTCAACAAGTACCAAATATTACGTCATGAAAATAAGAGGAAAATGTGTTGCATTTTTTCATTTTGTCTATGTGAACTCTTTTTACTGTATCTAATTCTCTTAATCTAAAAATTATAAATGAACTTACCCTGATATAATCTAATTTTCATTATAAACAGCAAATACTATTACATTGGGCAACAAATGGGCTTAAGATAACTCCATCTTTAAAAACTAAAGTTGTACTCAACGGATTTAGAGTTTAATAAAATCTCATGATATATGTAGGCCCTGTAGCTTTTAGAGCTTTACTTTCAGTTCAGTGTTCCCATTAGTCTAATTTTGGTTTATTGTTACAATCATTAGATTTAAGATATGCTGTTTTTTTTTTTTTTTTTTTTTTTTTTTTTAAGCAACAAGGACTATCAACTTGAGACACTGGAAGGAGGCAGAAACCAATTAGGAGGGATTTTATTGCAAAGCTGTTGGTGGGTGATATCTAGGGATAATGGCATGCAGTGAGATCCTATGTCTACTCTAGAATTTGGGGAGGAACAAGGGATAGTGAGAACAGGTAGGCTCCCAGTGGGAAAATCGAGTTTTTACCAAAAAGTAAAAACTTTCTGTAGACCAGAAATCCTTTCCTTTCTTCTTCTTTCTTTCTCTTTTCATCTTTTGTTCTTCTTCTTCCCCTAGGCAAGTCTAACTGTGTGCCCCTGAACAGTGTGCTACAGCTTTTTTTGTCCAAGTAGCTCTGGTCTCGAGACTTAAAAGCCGAGTCTTGTTTCACTGAAAACCAGCAGCAGAACTCCCGTAGGTACTGATGTGGAGAATTAATTGCATCTTATTTGTGGACATCTTTAAGCAGAAGAGATGAGGGAGAGCTAAGCTGAAACCTTCCTGATGTGGTGTATCTGTTTGCATGTGTATATTTTAGCTTTTGATGCATTTGTTTGTCTACATTTTTGTACTTTGTAAGAGTAAACCTGTTTTGTTTTTGCTTTTCTTCAAAACAGCTTTTTGTTTTAATAAGAAAAGTCACATGCTTATAGTTTACTCGGTTTCTTGGCTGAGCGAGCTTGTAGAAATAATTTATCGAGCATGGATAGAAAAAATAAACAATAGGGAAAATCTTAGGATAGACAAGAGATGAAAACTAGTTACGCAAAAAGGGAAGGGCGTGTGATCTTTTCCTCCTGAAATTTTGATGGCATGGAGGAGTGTAGGATGACCTTAGATAAAATGAGAGGCTTTAATCTCGCTTTAAATCAGAGGGAGGGGCAAGTACGTCTTTAGCTGTGGTCCATTGCTCTTTTCTATAGCAAATTAAGTCTGAAGCCTAAACTGAAAATGCTGACAATGATTTTTTTTTTTTACTACTACTTTCTACACAAATTAATTTGTGTACAACATTTTATTACTAGCTCCTCCTTTGAAATTGTTTTTTGTTGTTGATGAATGATTAATTGTAAAAATGTGCTTGAATTCAGGAATCCAGAGTAGTGCAATGTAAAGGAGGACAGTGCTAGAGTTTATTATGGATTTTGAAGATGGAGTTTCTGCATTACCATTTTGATTTCAGAATGAGGATAACTTATGCCCAGAGTGGGGGGTGGATTAGGTGATATGTTGGCATTGGAACAGATGCAGATACGGTAAGTGCAGTGTGGGTCCACATCATCTGTGGGTGGGATCTTGCGTGACCTTTTGCGAACAGTTCAGAACCCTAAGCAGGAGTGCATAGAGGGATGTGAGTTTCTAGCTAGGGGACTGTATATGGTCAGGATTAGAGTATATCTGTGCTTTTGTTTCAGAGAGTATATGAAATGTGAGGCTATGTGAATATGCTCTGGTTTAGGATCCTCTGAAGGTTGACTAGGGAGAGACTGGGATCTCTCCCCAGTGGTTTGTCACTGTGCTTTTTCAAGGAGCTGCATCCTTCTTTAGGTATATTGTTTTTAATGTTGACTAAAAGCTTGTAACTAAATGTAGGGGGCTTGAAGAGCCTGGGAAGAGCAATCCATCTCAGTTACTCCAGCAAGTATCGCTATAACGGACATAGCACTAAACTGTGAATGATCAGCCCTGACACAGGCAGCTCTTTGACTGCAGCTTGCTAACCAAGATGGATCGGGGAAGAATGGTGCGACTCTGTGTATAGGCTCACCCCATGAGTGAAGTTCTGTGCTGACAGTACAGGGAGACCTTATCTCGGGTATAATTGGAGGTAGCAGGGTGTACATCAGGGAGCAGCTTCCCTTTCCCCTTCCCTCCCCCCCTTCTCCCATGCTTTTAGATTACAGGGAGGGTTTCTCTGATTAGAAAGCTTCATTTCATAAGGACAGGAACCAAGAGACTGTTCATTTCTATGGAAAGTTGCTATAAATAGCTTGCTCTGTTAACATAAATTCTTTCACTAAATGAACCCTACAAACAGGGGTTTGTTCCAAGCCTACAAAATATTTTGTATGTCCTTGCCACTTTGTGCACACTTGTTCGAACATCAGCGCTTCCCCCTTCCAAGTGAGAGGTAAGCCTGACACTCGCACAGTAAAGCTAGTCAGCTGTCGGAGTGAGGTGGTCAGCCTTCATAAATAGGCCTGTTACAGCTTTGTTTTTTTTTGGTTTTTTTTGTTTTTTTTTTTTTTTACAGCTTTGATAGCAAAAGCACTGCTGGATATGTATATTTTCAAGGCAAGTAAGGCAGAACTTGCTGAAGTCCATGCTCACTGATGTTTAAAACTTAAACTATACTAGGGTGTCTTCCAGCACCCTGCTCTCTGCTAATGCTTCCAGTTAGTCCTGTTTAGAAACTGTAGCAGCTTTAAACCTAGGAAGCTTGTAAATGTTGTGCTGTGAATCCTAGAGTGAGAAGGAGTTTGCCCAAGGGGAAGAAAAGTCTTCTGTTACTGCTAGAGCAGTAGAAACTCTACAGGTATAAATAGTCCCCTGTTAGTCTGAAGAATGGCAGCTTTTTATTTCCTTCCTCTTACATAGTTCTGGTATTGGAAAACCTCTCTTCAAGAAAAGATTTTCTGATTTCCATTTAAACCTGTTTTCTGCATTGGATCACATGATGCTCAGTCCATGTCCCTTCCCCTTTTTGCTCCAAATAGCAATAAGTTAGCTGTTGGTGGGGTGTGTTTTTTTTTTTTTTTTTAAAAAAAAAAAAAGAACTGGAAGACGTGACCCGGAGGTGTCTGTCTGGAAAACAGAAACAATTTGGAGCTCAGACAGTTAATAAACCATATGTGTGTATGAAAAAGGATGCTCCCTCTTGCTCTCTGTCCATCTTTAAATGCATCTGTCTGCTTGCGGAGGTTGTATAGTTTTCATGCCCCATATGCATGTATGAGAAGGTCGAATACACTTCCTTTTCTTCATACCCTACCAGGCGTAAAGGGCTTCAAAGTACTTGCTAACTGTATGTCCATGCAGGTGGGTTGGAGGTGGAATAAATTGTGGATGAGCACCCGTGTAACAAGAGGGCAGGCAGCTGTCCAAATAAACTGGTTGTCATTAGTGGTTAATACCGTGGCGCATGGAGGGAAGCTGGTGTGCAGGTAGGATTTCTGAATAGGCTGTCCAGCCGCAGCACCAGTGGCTTTGCAAGACTTTTTTTGCAAGACATCACATTCTGTTGATGCTTTGCTGTTAGATGAAGGGGAAATATGTGAGAGAAAACTTGACATTTTTGGCTCGTATAGTTTGGTTTTAAAATTAACTATTGGTTTAATGGCTCCTTTAGCCGTTGCTGCTGATGTATACTGCTGAAATCTGCACAACTGTCCTTTGCAGCTGCTCACAGATTGTGCAAGTGGTTTTGGAGGGGAAAATTAATTAGCTTGTTTTCATACTCCTACTCCTACCCCCCCCCCCCAAAAAAAAAGTCGTCAAGCCTTGCCTTTTTGTGATTCTCAAGGTTGCGCCCCTCTTCCCCTCCCCCCCCCCCCCCAGGATTGTTAGGGATATGTACTTCCAGGGATTGTACCATCAGCCTGTACTATTTGTAGGTTTTCCCGAGTTCACAGTCAAATGCTTTTACTGCTGGCAAGTCACACACGTGCTGTGCTCTGAATGCTCCTTCTCAAATGTCGTCGTCTGCTGCTAACCCACATTCTGCAGCTGGAGTTTGCGCTGCGAGCGCTGCATGAATGGTGTATGTTGTATTTCAGAGAGGCTGAGTGAACTCGATTCTAGGTCAAAATCAAATGTGACATTTCCTAAATGTGCAAGTCCCAACTAGTTAGAGGACTGGAAAACGGAGCTTGTGAACACTTTGTGTGTGCTGTTTCTTGCCTTATATTCTCAGTGATTTACACGACGTTTTATTTTGGGGAGGGAGGAGGGGTTAGCTAAGCTTTTATAATCCTGGTTACACCTGCAAAACTGAAGGCGGGGAGAAAGTAAACCAGTGCCACCCCCTCACTTAGGGGTACAAACGATTCAGCCTTACAATATCACAAATTCCCTCTATTGTTCCAGGGTAAGAGTATCCAGTGGCCTAGATAAAACCCGCCAGCACCGTTCCTCAGACCCGCAGCCTGCTCCCTGCTGCGCTCTTCCCCAAGGTCCTCTCAGGCGCGGTGCGAGCTGGCAGTGACCCAGATGCGCTCCTCTGAAAGTGCCGTTTGTTTCCAGCACGCAGCTTACTGGCAGATTTGACAGGTGACTAAGCTTGCTTCCAGCGCTGGACCGACATACACATCCCCCATATTATGTCAGATTAGTCAAGTGACTGCCTTTCAGGACCAGTAGTTGCTTGCATATCCTGTGAGGTACGTGGCAGTGAGGGTGTGTGAGATGCCTGCCTTTCGGACGCGCAGCAGTTTGTCATGTTGCGTCCTACAGAAGTCAGCCACAGAGGCAATTGAAGTCTGCCTAGCCTGTTCCTCTTGAAAGATTAAGCACTGCTCTAAAAGGCTCTAAAAAGTACCACATGTCACAGTGTTTTCTTTTGTCATCTATTTCCTTGTGACAACAACAACTTTTTTAACTACTTAATAAACTTTCCATGGGATCAACAGGCAAGCAGTTTGCTGCCATGTTCTCCGTTACCCATTATGATATGACAAAGGAACAATGGAGAAAGACCTTTCCTCACTCCTGCTTTTTGCCGGGGGTGCAGGGCTGTGCTCTTTTTCTTCTCATAGTCTTCCCCAACTACAATTTTTATTTCAGACTCTTTCATCCTCAGACAAAACTGGGTTTTTTTTTTAGTATATGTGTATGTAACCGTAGAAACATAGAGGCACACATATATATGTACATATATATATGATTCTTAGGGCTGGAGTGGAAAAAGTAGTTCTCCCTCCGTTGGTCCAAGCTATAATCGCAATTTGTCTTTCTTGACATCTTTGTGTATGCCAAGTCATCAAGTCTCATTCAGCATGGCTAGATAGATATCCATTGATACATCTCTTCCTCCTTCCACCTGCAACTTTCCCTGTTATCTCCTGTCTCTGTTGCCTTGGAAAACATCAGCGTCCCTCAGTGAAGCCAAAATGTGCATGTGTCCAACTCCAAGTTCTCTCCGTCTTTACACAGAGATCAGCAGAGTCTTCCTGTGTAACATCTCTAAGGAATGTCCTATACTATCCAGACTACACAGAAGAAATTTACATCTAAGCACTCATTTGATGTCTTGAATTACTGCATGATCATTTTCTCTGGCTTCTTAAATTATAATCGTGTCTATCCAGAATGTCTTTTTAAAGGCAATTTGTCTAGCTTCCCCTTCCCTTTTTTTTTTTCTTTTTTTTTAAAACAGTGTAACCTCCCCTATGCATTCCTTTACTGGCTCCTTCTTGAGCACAAGCTGCCGGCCTTCAGCACTGAAGCGTTTCACATCCGCTCTCTGCTTTTCATCTGTTGCACGGCTCAGGGAGGGCGACGTTCCCCTCCAGCCGCCCATGGTGCCTGCCTCTCCAGCGCAGGCTAGTTGCTTTCTAACAAGCAAGGGTTTTCTCTTGACCTAACCCACCCAGTTGGTAAGACTACTTTATTGTTTTCTTTTAGGTCTCTCCTTGAAAATACTCTTTTCCTGGGATGCCTCCAAAAACCTCGAGGCTGCTAGCGTGCTGAGGCTGGCTAGCTTTCATGCTGACCGTTTATTGTGTTGCGCTCAAAGGTTTGTAGCCATCGGTTTCCTGCTAGTTTTTAGGTGATGCCGAGTTCCTGCCTCAGGCAGTTCACAGTCCATTTGCACTTTCCGAGTGTAGCACTTCTGTTGTACAAATAATACGTACTCATTTGAGGAATCTTAGGCCTTACTGAGATTAAGCCTTTAAACAACATCTCCTGTCATTGCAGGCTTTTAAAAATAGGCTGGACACACGTGGTAAGAGCAGCGTTGTAACCATGACAATATAAGAAAGGCAGGGTTTGTAGGCAGACATCTCTCATTAGACCAACTGACGTAGCTGAGGGCCTGGAACAGGACAACACACCGATAAGATTTCAGGCTCAGGAAGGGATTCGGAGCCCAAAAGCATATCTGTTTTCCCCTAGCTATGTCAAATGGCCTAATAAAAAGAATAACAGAAGTGTAGCTGATCCTGCCTTGGGCAGGGAATCAGACTAAATGGTCATTCAAGGTCCTTTTTAATCCTGTGGTTCTGTTTTCTTAGGGATAGCTGGCTTCTCCTTTTCTGTAGTCTGTGTTTTCAAGCATATGCTGATCTTCCGCTGATACCGCGAGAAGGCCTCTGACCGTCAAGAAAGTAGAATGTCCTCATTAAGGATCTGCTGTGAAGATGTGAGAGTAATATATTGCTCTTAGACATGAGGCTGACTTTGTGCTGTAATAAAACAAGAATATTAAACAGGAAGCCAGTGACACTTCTGAAACATTCATGAGACTAATCCAGATGCTGCTGTGGGATAGATATAGCATAGCCCTGAAGCCTTACGTCTATGCTACTTTTGTTGTTCTTGTTGAGTACTGCAACTGCATAGTTGGGGGCATGGGGGAGAGCAAGGGAAAAGCTGAATTTTTAGCTTAGTTTCCTGAGGAAGTGAGGGTTCGGCTGTTACCTTGGCGTGTCTGCCTGTTAGTCCTCTCTGTAACTTTGTAAGCTGCTGATCTCCACCCAAGGGGGCTTCAGGGGCAACATCTGGCTTCATGCTTTTTTTCTGATAGATTAGCAGCTGCAAGGAAATAGGCTGTGTCTGACTGGCTTGGTAGCAGGGGAGGCAGCAGCACAGCACTGCCCCCCCCCCCCAACCAGCTGGCCAGTGGCTGGAGCAACTGTTGCCCAGCTAACATGGACGGGCATTGTGGCAGAAAGCTGTATGTTGCAGTATGGGGAGACCAGGAGTGTTGTGATGAAGCCTGGGAGGGGATCATGCTGTAAATGTGGAATGATAATTTTGTTCCATAGCAAACTACGCTCAGGCAGAAACAAGTCGGAAAGGCAGCTTCATTAGTTCCCCTGCTCAGGCATTTGCTTAAGAAGTAAGATTAAAAAAGCATGGTGTGTATATGTGTGTGTGGAGGTTATACTGAATAGCACTATTTCTGTAATGACATTTCAAATCCATAGAATATTGCAATATAGGAGCATTTACTTTCTTGCAAAGAGGTTTATATTGATATAGCACAATCCTGGAATTACATGAACCCAGTGTGTATTCTGGTTCATATTTGGATGTTTCCTTTTAAAGGAGGGACCTGAGATATTTAAGGACAGGGTGCAAGAATAAAAACTTGATCCTGAACTCTGAACTGAATCTTTATGTCACTGCAAAATGTTTTCATTTGTACTTGTAGCGTGTTGTCCGGAGAACCTAATTTCCTGTTTTTCATTTTGTGAGAGTCTTTTTTGGAAGCCACTAGAGAGCAGTTTTCAGGATTTTTTTGGAAAGTAAACTGTCAAAATACAGTGACCTTTTTTTGGTTGTTTGTTCTTTCCCAGATATGGAACTCATCAACTCAAAAACTCATCATTAAAATAAGTAAACAGATAATCAATGAAGTATGAGAGACTGCAGTCTCTCATTGCTTTTCTCTACCTTTAGCCCATCAGTGACTTTTCATAGCTCTTCACAATAACGCTTTTCTTAAAGCCGCTGTCCCCCCACCCCCTTTTTGCTTTGTGACAAACAAGTACCTCATTTATTTGCTTTACGCAATTTGTCTAACTATAAAAAAAAAAAAAAATAGGATGTAACATTTTCTAATCTTTTAGTTATGGTACTTGCTTACTTTAAAACTTTCAGAAGGAGATAAACAGATTAGTCAAAAATGCTCTCTAGAGCAATCGTTTGAAGAGCAAGAGGCTAATACTGCAGACTGGTAATAAAAACCATGCCTCCTTTGTAGGGGGAGAGGAGGTTATGTTTTCTTTAATTATCTGCAGTTGGTTTTGGTAAGCTCCACCATTCTAATGCCACTACCACCTTTTTCCCCATTCCTACAGCTTAGAAGATTAAAGTGAACATGACAAAAAAAAAAAAAAAAAAAACCCAACACTTTATTTTCAGCTGTTTATAGTTAACAATTAGTTTGCAATGCAGTATTTGCATTGTTCTAATCATGTTGCTATATGCTTTTCTTACCCTGTTTACTTTTTTGCTTTATGGACTTTGTTTTATATGGAGACAGATTTACAAATAGCTCACTCTTGCAAAATTTTAGCATCTCCTCAACATTTTATGTTTCACATCAGGAAACGTGACCACGCGTAGGTGGCTTAGCTACTGCAAAAGAGCATCCCCTTTGATTTCCCCGCGCCTAGGCCACTGAGCATGTGGGGCAGGCTTGCAGAATGTGCTATTCTTCCTTTGTTTCACTCTCAGGTAATTTTTGAATTACAGTAGTTAGAAAAAACAACCATACAGACTTTTTTTTTCCCCCTCCGTGGGCAAGGACGTAGCACAGGAAGCCACGATAATGTGTGGCTGGATGAGAACCTGCATTGCCTGGATTCAGTTCCCAGTTCTGCCATGGACTTGCCCTGTGTAACTCGCAGCCGCTGAGCCTCTGTGCTTTGGTTCGCCGTCGGGGAGTGAGAACCCACCCGCCTGCTGCGTGCTGGTGTCAGAATGAGCTGCTATTCGGTGATGTGAGTCTGCACTCAGGAAAATTAGGTATCTTTTTATGGAGTGATTAATCCATTAAAATATGACATGTGCACCATGCAAACTTTATTTGACATACATGCGTTGACTGAATTGTAAGAAGTTCTCAATAATACAGAGTTCCTCTTTCACTCCCTCATATGTCCTAAGAATGTAGGATATATGCTGAATTCATTAAAGGGGTAAAGCCTTGGAGTAAATTGGCCAAATTGAGACTGTTTCTTCCCATATATATATTTTGTATGATTTCTTGTACAGTGGGAATGGCTGAAATTATGGGCCCTATATCAATGCAATCATTAGCTGGTATACTCCATATACACTATGTGCATTCATATACTATATATTGTTCATGGTTATAACACCCTTAATTAAAACCTTGCACACTAATCAAAGAACAAAAGAACAAAAATGTTTATTAGATAAGTAAGATTGTTGAGGGGGAGAGGAAAGACATGATATACCCTGCTGTCATCTGGTCAGTGATTTTAAAAAAAAAAAAAAAAAACAAAAAAAAAAAAACAACTAGATTTAGACTGCAATGTATTTGCACTTCTAGATGGTGGTTATTTACTCTTTCTGTAATATGTTTACAAATAAGCTGTTTAGTCAGCAGTTCAGGCTTGTTTCTGTATCTGCAGAAGAAAAAATACTTTTTTTTTTTGTATGAGATGAAATGCAAAAAGTTCTAAAAATCTTACATTATACTGAATCTCACTACTCATTTTTCTGTTGATGGGAGTGCTTATATTTGCTCACAGAAACTGTCCACTGGCATACTAGGCAAATGAGGATTTGCAGGCTGAGGGTGCAAAAGATGGATGTAGTGTTCTCGCTAGATACCGTGTGCGTGCCTTGGTGACTGGTGAGACACTGGTCTTTTCAGTGAGCTCCAGTAGCATCCAGCAGCATTCTTGAGAGCCAGCTAAGAGGGTTAGAGTCTGTGCTCTATTTTTAGGACTATGGACTCCATTCATTTATTTAAAAAAAAAAAAAAAACTACTTAGTGCAAAGCACTTCTCGTTTTTCTGCAGATAAAAATGTGAATGTTGTTCCCACAATTCATGAAATTGCTTTTCTGTTGTTTTGAGAATGAAGTACATTATCGCAATCACATGCTCCTCGTACATGTATTACAGTCTAAATGCATGCTCACTTTTGAGCTTGCTGGTTGTTTCTCCTATTGATTGTTTAGTCCCTGTGATTGCCAGCGATAGCCTGGCGCGCAGGAAGCTGGGATTCCAGCGGTGCGGCTGAGGTACGCTGTGCACAGATTGGCTTTCAACTTAAAAAAGCAACTAAAATTCACGTTCCCCTTTTAGGGAACGTGGATTGCAAGGGATGCCAAAGATCAAGGGTCGTTCTTGGACAGATTTCAGAAGGCAGAATTTAGAGATAGGCTGTGAGTGCAGTTCTTGTCTAGCTTTCTATTGCCTGTATACTTTCTCTTTCCTTCTGTTTCTGTGTTTTGTTCCATTTGCTCGTGATAATTGCTTCCTGTTTTGCAACATATTTCTTAACTCTTTTGCATCTTCTGATGTTTCATCTGCCTTTACTGCTTGTTTTCAAACCTTTGCGCCGTCCCCCTGCATCCACAATTTTCAAACTGCAGTGCTCAGTTAGGTCGTTCCCACTCACAGCTCCTTTATGCTTTCAGCTTTCTCTATGGTCCTGTAGTTGTTGTGTTGCAAAGAAAACTGATGCCTAGAAAAGCAGCTGAACCTCAGGAAAAAAATCAGTTCAATCTGTCCTGCTTGAAAGTTGAGAGAGGAAAAGGTACTAGTATTGCTGGTACTGAGCTGACAGTATCAACCATCAATGATGGGCTTAAACTGACCATGGGAGTGAAGCATCCAAGGGAAAGGAAAACCGAGCAGCATGCTTTGGAGGGAGAAGGCATGGCTGGAAGCAGAGTATTTTCCTGTATTTTCCTAAGGTTTGGGGTTTTTTCTGGTTGTCTTTTTTTTTCTTTTTTGTTTCCCGCTTCTGCGTACTTGCTGCAGCTGCAAAAGGGACTTTGCATCTGAGTTCCTACAGTTCCAAACAGAAAGGGCAACTGTTTGAAAGATGTGTGTTTGGACAGCCACAAGTCCAATGCTGGAGATGATGCTTTTATGTTGGAGTTACTAATTTTCTTTGGGACTCTTTTAGAGAGATTTAGGCATCCTCTTTACATCTTGCAACTACATGAAGCTTTCAAATAACTGTTTCAGAAACCCAGTGAGTTTCCCCCAAAATGGGGAATGCTTGTCTTGCTTTGTAGCCACTGTCCTCTTTCCAAATTTTATCACTGTTTGGGGGGGGCGGGGGAATAATTAGAATTATAATGTCTATTCACAGTAGAGTCTTCTAACAGCGTTGCTGTTTCTTTTCCTCTGTTGACGTTCAGGGTTGTGACTGTCCTAGTTGCAAGAGCTGCTTCCCTTGGGAGCTCCCTCTTTGCTGCCTCTCAGTTCCCCCTATTGAAGCCTGAGCTTTTTCCTATTACGTGCCTGCTATCTGGAACTCCCACTTATCAAGGAACGGTTTCAGGGCAACAGTGAGGCTTCTGTCTCTCTGTCGAAGAGCAAGCCTATAAGCTTCCCTTACTGTAAAGGTTTTATTGTTGGAGAGCTTTCAGATGTTCACAGGATAAGGGGTCTTTATGTATAAGCTGGCATTGCACAGCAAAGGATTGCTTTATGTAAGCTAAGTTTAAGATGTGCAATTCCTTTATACATTGGCCTCAAACGCATTGTGTGGGTGACTTTTTTCCTCCTTGTGTTCTACATGACTTTTAGAAGGTTTTTTTATATATATATATTTCTAATTCTGTTAAAAATCCTGGAAAAAAAAATCATAAAGAGGAGGAATATGAGGAAAACGCAGCACTCTAGAAATAACTGAATATGCGTGCTTCTCTACTGAGCAGATGCTAGTGTCGGCATCCTCTGCGACAGCAGAGTCTTTGTGTCTAAGAAGAGTGACTCAAAACTTTCTTACTGTAGGGCTGTAGTAACCCACTACTGAGAAATACTTTCTGGACTGATTTATGGCCCAAAAAACCACTTGATTTGATGTGATATATAATAAACACAGGGCTTATTAGTCTGGCTCAGCAGACTAATCAACTCTTTCTTTACAAAGCAGATCCAGCTCATTTACAGGTCGTACATCCTGATCCAGGCAGGTTCATTTGTAAACAGTTGTCCAACCTGAAAACCTTAAGTAGGTTTCCTTCTTCTTCCTTATTGTTTCCAAGTAAAATAGCAGCCCAGTGACCAAGGATGCATGGTCCTAATTTAGCTTTGAATAGACAGCAGCAGAAGCATGTTACTAATGGTAAGCTGACAGCAGTTCATCATCACATAGAAATTCTTCTGTGTATTTGAGTATGTTGTAAACTGGAATTACATCTACTAAGGCCTATTTGAAAAATGTTAAAGACCACTTACAACTTCAGCCCATCACTTTCTCCAGCTGGGCCAAGCTCACATACAAACTGCAACATTACACAGCGAATTTTCTCTGGTATACCTTTTTTATGTCTTAAATCATGTTTTCTGTTTTAAATGGTCACTAAATCATCACTGAACAATTTTTGCTTTAGTAAAAAAATCAAGTGTTTTGTAGGTTTTGGTCTAAGGTTGCTCACCATTGATTTGATCCAAAGATCCTTGAAGTCGGTGGGTGTTAATGGATTTTGGCTTGTAGGCTTGCAGGAGGGGGAAAAAAAAAAAAAAGGAAAGAAAAAAGTAGTTAGTATGTCTGTCAGTGACTTCTCTTCTGCCAGTAGTAATAACAAACTTAATTCTGATCCCAGTATAAACTGACAATAAACGGTCTGGAAATTGCAAGGCAACCCCTCCTTCATCCTCATCAAAGCAGGAAACGTAATGAAACCGAACATACAGGTGACATGTGCTTATTACCACTCACCACGTTCTATTTTACAAAATACATTTTAAAAAAAAAAAGTTATTTTTTACACAAAGGTAGATGAAAGCTCTGCAAGCGATATGCAACATTAAGGGTTTATAGTTTTTCCAGTAAAAAATGCCAAATACTTGGAACTGGTGCTGCTCACAGGAAATGAACAGCAGATATTCTTGGCAGATAATAAGCCTGATCCTCTTCCCAAGAGAGACCCCCCCCCGCACACACACACACCAAGTAAACTCCCTTATTTCAGATTCAGAGCAACCTTTCACATCTCTGGGTTTGCTAAGTATTCTGCAGTCTTACAATTTCTTACGTTTAGGTGAAGGTGCTTGGACAGTGTTCATTTGGGCATCGCTTGCATACTGGCAGTGATGCATGTGTCACAGTTTGGGATGACCCTGCTGTAAACGCTCTGGTCTGGGATGGATAGAAGGTGGCAGCTGCTTGCGGGAAGCTCATGTTGCTCAAACCTAACACTGTTCAACTGTTCGTACTCTAAAGCAGCCTGATCTGTATTTGATTTTTAGATGGGAAGGGGATTTAAAGGTGAATTCTTTTTCGAAAAGGTTTTCATTCCCAACGCTTTTCCTCCTGTTCTCGAATCATCTCCTCTTCCTTTCCCACTCTCTCCCCTTGACAGAGGTAACAAATAAACCTAAACGTTCACTATGTCCCATCAGTTGGTGCCAGCAGCCTTTTGAATATTAGGGTGTACTTTTGTATATGTCTAGCCAAGTCTTCACAGCTTAAGCAAGTCAGCATCCTTTGTGTAAATGCTTTTTGCTAAAAATAACTATTTGTGAAAATAGAGTTTTCCAAAAGAAATGCACCTTTCACTAAACAGTCAGATGACTACTTTCAAATTTTCATTTTTCCCAAGCACAAAAACTAAGGAAGGAAAGCTCTCTTCCATTAGTAATTCTGGTGAGACAAAAGCTTGCCACCTGTTCAATTTCTTATAATGATTTTAAAAGAAACCAGAATTGGCACATCTCAAAGCCTGTACTAATTTATTTTACTGCCTTCTATGCTGTGCTTTCTAAAGTCAGCAAAGCTTTTCTGAAAAGTGCTGGTCAGAATTTGGAGGTAAGAAAGATGTGAGACGTTACCCAAAGCCCTCAAGAACAAGCCCCCAAGCCTTTCTTTTGCTTACTGAAGTAGAATGAAAATCATTTAAATAAAGCTAACACTGGGATCTGTACGGACCCTATAAACTTCTCCATTAGGAGACCCTAGACTGAATACACAGAGTGAATAGTCTTTGGTTTTCTTTGTGTGCCATGTCCAGCCCTCACCCCCAACTGCGCAACAAGAAATGTTCCCTTCCCTTCTCCCTCGCTGCCCCACCGTACCCCTAAATAGCTCATCTCCGCTGTAACTGAAGAGGGCCCATTCTAAAATCGGGCAAAAAGCATCCTCTGGAAAAGTTTCAAGCTTTCAACCTGCCACCCCCAAAGTTCAAAACACCTTGCAACATTAGAGGTGCCGTAAATGGTCTTTCTGCCTGAGCTTTTTAACTAGATCCCCCTATCACCTGGTGCTCTTGCTAATTTTTTATCATACACAGTTTCACTGAGGGCTTAGATTTTACTGCTTCAGCACGTATCCTGGTAGCTGCATGCAATGCAGTGCCACAATAGTGGAGTTGTCCTGTTGGCTGAAACTAGCGGTGCAGCCAAAGGCAGCAGACCTGCCATTCCCCAAGCCCTGGATCCACCTGTCCGTCCCTTCCTCCCCGTTTTCCTAGCGCCAGCACAGGCGGTTTTTTGCCGTTATATTGTGAACCGGGTTAGGGAATTCATCCAGTTAAAGCCAGACGGGCTTCCCATCCCGTTTAGTTTTCGTGCAGGTTGCTTCCCCGTGCTGGTTTGCGGCACAAGCCTCAGCGCTGGGGTGAGGGCGGGAGCGCTGCTGGGGCAGGGCTGGCTCTGCCCCTTCCGGCACCTGTGCCAGCCTGCACCTCTGCGTGGGACCGGCAGCGCAGAAGTACCGAATTCCCCTTATTTGTCGCTTCTCTGAGGCAATTATTAAATCAGTCTCTTGGTGTAAAAGAAAATAATGAGCTAACTGGGAGCTGAGTGCTATTGGATTGTTTTGAACCTGGCTCGTCTCGTAAGCTTCTCACTTCCCTGTATGCAGATGTTATCCAATTAGGTCTGAGGCAGAAGTAGATTTTCTTGACTTGATTTTGCTTAGCAGGCCAAATGCCTGGAAGCTAGGGAGGGAAGTGGATGGTGCTAGAATAATAACCACCTTCCCCGAGTCTGAGCAAAGCAGTTCAAGCCCCATATCTTTTCAGCGTTTTCCCAAAATCTGCCAAGCCGTACAATAGATGTTGGAGGAGGAGGGCTTGTTGTGGTGTTTTTTTTCTTTATTCCCCAATATGTTCTGGGTTTTTTTTTTTTGTTGTTGTTTTCTCTCAATCGCTAAACCAAAAAAGCAAGCAGGGGAGAAGACATTTTGTTTTGTAGTTTTATGATGAAAATTTATATTCCTAAAATCTTTCCTACCGTCTTCCAATTTTTAATGATTCTTTTCTTTTCCTTCCCCTCCCCGCCCCAAACTCTCCACCCAAAACGAACAGTTTCAGCGTTACAAAACTGGAAGTCTGCTTTCTAACCTGCATTTAGAACAGTGTAATCCACTTGCTATAATGTAAAGAGGGCTTATTTGCCTATTCCATAATATAAACTTTATTTTCATGGCTACTTTTCATGTAACAATGACTAGAGAAAATAATTTGATCTAAAAATCTATTCCTCCTTCCTTTCCTGGAAATGCCTACAACATCCTTCAGGAAAGGTCCTGCTTCTGTAGCTGAGGCAGACTTTCTCTGTCAATAATGCAGGCTGCTAAGTCATTTGTGTCTAGTTGCAAAGTTATGCATTCAGCATTAATTTCATAGATGCCTCTCTCGTGGAAAAATCAGCTATATACTGGGCGGGGTGGGCAGGCGAGGTTGCTTTCCTTTTCTAAAGCAGTTCATATTCAATCCAAGTTTACTTGTTTGGACACCAGGACGCTGAAATGGGTGTCCTTCTCCGTTTGCTGAACGGTTTTCATTCGCAAAGCTCGACAGCAGCAAAATCATAGCCCCTCCCTTTTCCGGGGGTTTAAAAAATAGATATGTTAACATCATTGTTAGTCTGTGCTCCGTGAGTTGTTTTTTTCAAAAATTTTGCCTCAAGGAGAAATGAGGAGTCACTGTCATTTGAAATTTAGTCAAGGCTGGCGAAATGACAGCGTTTGTCACTTCTGCTCTCCCTGTTGTTCAGACTGGCCCTAATGTATGTCAAGCTGGACAGTGCATCTACTTAGCTGCTTTACCTCCGTGTTCTTCTAGGCAACGGGGGGCAATTAATATATTTGAAAAATGTAATGTGGCACAAACCTTTTTTTTCCTTTTATGTGTAGCTTTCAAGCAAGGAGGCTGTTCAGACCATTGTGTGCATAATCATATTAAAATAGCTTGGTTAAAGCAAAATCACTAGGCGATATTGGGTCGACCAGTTTTTCAGGGCTGGATCGAAAAATAATTGGCACGCTTGCTTTATTGCCGCTGCTTGTTTCATGTTGTTGACCTTGAACTGCAGGCTGAGTAGCTGTCATGTCAGTGACAGCGAGGTGTCCGAGCAATCTGAAGGAATCCTGTGATTATTCAAAGACTTTGCATAATATTGGTGGATTTTCATAATTAGTCGCGAAGGATCAAATCCAATTACCTCTTTCCTTAAAACAATAAAAATAGTGGAACGTTGGTGATAAATGTTAGCAGAGTGAAAAAGAAGTGTAATGTAATTTGTGGTGTGTTAGACACTAAAAAAATTTTTTTTTTCCTTTTTCTCCCTTTTTACAGGGCCTGTTTTTGAGCTGTTTTTGAGGAAATGTGGTGAATTTAAACTTACTCTGTTTGGGGGGAAAATTCTGGTAAGTGGTGCTGCCTTGATTAATTTTGTTTTTCAATGACAACTTTGGAGAGAGATTGCTTTCACTTTTTTCAGTTTGAATTTTTTTAGCTAATGGGGAATACGGCTCACAGGGATATAGTTGATTACCTATATTATTCTTTCTTTGCTACGGAGACTCACGGGATGCGGAGCATTGACAGAAAACAGCCTGCTGGGCCTCAAGGCAAGGAATGTAGTTTCATTTACTCCAGTGGCATCTGCTTATTGTGTTTGTAGCTGTTATGTGGCACTGAAAAGTGGCTGAGCTAAAAACCTGTAGTGGAAGAATCGCAGAGGTGTATGTTGGAAACAAGGCAAACAAAAATGCATACTAGTGATAGGAAAAAATCAGGAGCAAAATTAATGCAGAGAAAGCATGTAGCTCCCGAAGTGGGTATGTTCAGTCACTCAAATCTTTTCATCCATCCCTCGACTGTCTGGGACACCTGCCTCTAGCCAGCAGACAGAGGTAGGATGAATGGCTTATTCCTGTGAGATAAGGAGGTAGCTAATGCTCCTGTTGCTGTGCTGGTTTTCCTATTCCTTCTGTCTGTCCCACGTGCCAGGGTCCTCTGCAGATCTGGTTGTTCTGCATGCGGTACTTCCAGAGGCAGCAGTTTCCTAGCGACTTCTGATCCTCAGGTGCTGTGGGAATGTGGCATGTTTTGGTTGATGTATCTGTGCTGCTGAGTTGTGCCACTGTGAGGGGAAGAGAGCAGAGAAGAATGAAAGATAATCAGTGAAACGTCCCAGCTAGAAGGAAGGACTTCTGAGAGAACTCCTCCTAATTTTCTCCTCTTTTCTCAAGGCTTCTAGTTTTAGCCCAACCTCAGGCCCTACAAAAAAGCAGGAGATCGGGAGAGGTTTGTAGAGTGGTTTGTAGTAGTTTGTAGTCTTGCTCTAGGAAACTCTCAATAGGTACAGCTGTGGCTGTACCGATCGGTCACCATCACCGGTGGGGGGGAAAAAACTTGCCAAGAAGATTGTGTCCGTTCCTTCCCTTGCAATACCCGAGCAGGTTACTGGGCTGGAATTTCTTCTTCAACCAGCATGTATAGATTCCAGATGAAACCTGCTCATTCTTCACTTGCAGAAGGCTTCAGAGTAGGATAGCTTGCAGGGGAAGAAATCTGAAAATCAAAGAGTGGCTCTATGAGAACTTTTTTTTTTTTTTCTTAATAGCAGAAAAGTGATGTTGCTTCACAGGGAAAGATCTGGATTAGCTAGCATTTAAATGTTGATTGTTTAGTCTCTACAGAATGCATAGTCTTAAAGATAAGAAAAGATAAATGAGATCAGAATTTTACCAAGGAGTTGGCCAAGTGCATGAGAGCCTGTACAGTTGTACCTGGGTAAACCCTACTGCAGCCTGTACAGTTGTACCTGGGTAAACCCTACTGCAGCTTACTCTTTGAAGCAATTTTCTCACTGCAGTTTAGCTTTTATGACAATTGGGTGTGTTGAAAGCTTGCACCTGTATCACGTGTTCTGGAATATACAACTAGATTTTAACTGTGGGCCCAAAGATGAGCCACAGAATAGCAGCACGAACTTTTTAGTCAATGAGGTTTTGTGCTGACTTGTGTTACAGCTAGAGAGGATTAGGATCCAAATCTAGTTTTCTTTTTGGTGGTAGTAACTATACTTTGATATTAAAAGTCATCCCATGTCCTTACAGATTGGCTGATCTTTGTGTGACATGTGAGAAAGCTCTGGTGCTGGCAGGGGTAAAAGAGCAGAGTCATAACTCAAAAATAGTGACATCTCATAACACCAAGGAAAGAAAGTTTATCAGCAGACCTGGTAGTCAGATTGTTGTATTTAAATTTCCCTTCAAAGATGCATCAACTGAGACCAGTCCATGCTCCATGGGTGGTCTTAATAAAAGAGCATAGTTCAAGAGCAGCAAGAGGAAAGAAACAGAAGAAACACTTTTTTTAGAATCATAGAACAGAATCTTAGAACAGTTTTGGTTGGAAGATATTACTGCATGTCGTCTTGTTCACACTCCCTTTCAGAAAGGGTCCAATTAGATTAGGTTGCTCAGGGCCTTGATTTTCAAAATTTGACTGGACACCAAGGATGGAAATCCTACAGCCTCTCTGGGCACCCATTCTAATGTTTGACCATACTCGGAGTGCAAAAAAAATTTGCTTTTTGTTTCTCGTTGTTACTGCCTTTCTATCCTAACAGAGCAGGGTACTATTGAAATTGCAAAAGGCAGGTTACAATCTTGGGATATTTCTGAACAGATGTGGAAAAAAAAATGCGGCTTGTCATGTATAGCTGCAACATCCTCAGAGCCATCCTGTTCAGAAGAACCAAACAGGACCCACTATTGATCGTTGTGGACTTTGCTTCTGCCTGTGAGAGGGGTGTCTTGGAGAAGACCCCCACATCGAGGAAGCTGCTTCTTGTGGCCTTGAGGAAACAGGGTGTCATGCAGATCTGGTAAAGCTGTTTAAAAACAAAAAAAAAAACCCACATACACACACAAGAACCCCCACTATCTGGTGCACAGAGGATCTGCTTGGGTTTCTCAACCTTTAGTTCATGTTCAGACTTGGGGAGCATGGCTAGTGAGTGGCTAAACCTCAAAACTCGGAAGGTTAGCTGATAAGCTCTGCCTTTTGATACTCCTGAAAGCTACCTATTTTCCTGACGTGCTCAGAGATAGAAGAGAATAAAAAAAGACACTTCCACTGCTGGATTGCAAACATCCTGGAATTTCTTCAAGATAACCTAGAGCTGGGTTTGTACCACTCTGTGCTCGGGAACTTTGCCCCAGGATTTAGTATTGTTTTCCCAGAACCATTTTAATATGTAAATAGACTTAGGCAGTTTTTCCTTGCTTTCACAGCTGTTTCTTCCCCTCATCCCCCTTCAAACTGTTTGCAAAGTCTTATTTTTGAGGCAGATAGTCAGGACCTTAAGGGTCTCGTCTTTAAGGATTTTTGTGATATCTCCTTCCCCGCTATAGGCTTGCCTATAGCACTCCAAATTCAGTCCACAGAAAGTTTAAAAATAATTACAAAAAATATAAGGCAAGGAGATAAGTTTTGCCCAATCTGTTACCTTAACCTACTGAATCCAAGAAGGATTGGACATCAAATGAACGTTTTGAATTTATCTTGATGTAGTAGCAGAGCTCAGAGGCTCAGAGGATATTTGTCTATCAAAGTCCTAGAAAAGGTCGTGCAGCCTCCAGACCAAAAACTCCTGATGGATTTAGGAGCTGATTAGAGAAATACATTTGAATGCTGGGAGAGAAGTCTTAGCTGAATTGAAAACTCACTCAGCTAAGCTGATGGTATCTTTCTCAGCAGTGTGAGTAGAGACCTCCTTTTGATGAGATTTCTGTAAAGCAGCCTCCTGGCTGTCAGAGCAGATGTTTGCTTGGCACTTACAGGTTTAACCTGTGCTGCACTGAACACGGAGTTCTGCAGGCAATTTTGGAATGGCCGTCTCTTCACATAAAATACTACTTCTACCACAAGGAGTTCCAAGGAACATGGCTGAAGTAGGAAAGAAAACCCTAGAGTGCTCTGATTTTGGCTTTCCCCTCCCATACCCCCCGGTCAGATTGTTCTTTGCCAGCCCAAACTCCCCTTGAAACTATGGCCTTTCCTAAGAGATTGCTATATTTCTTGACCCATGCTGTACACTATGGTTATCCTCGCTCATTCATCTCGCTCCTCTAGATCCTATAGTTGATTATAGCCATCCAGGTCAGAGGAAGATAGAGCTGAAAAGTAAATAGAGCGGCTGCTGTATCGTCTGCTGTGCTGCTGCATATTCGCCTTTTTCCCTATAGATTTACTCTTGCTAGTAAATCTGTGAACGCTTAAGCTGAGACATGGGCCATTTAGCTGAAGTTCTACTTTAGGGACTGGAATTCCCCCTGAATATAGGTGGGGGGGTTCCCCCCCCCCCCCCCCAGGTTCTGAGCTTTTTGATGTTTCAGCTGAAATGTGAGATGCTGTGCTTCTATCTACATGAACGCTTTACAGATCAGAGGCAACTGCACTTCTTAAGCGATGGTTTCAACGGGTTTTAGTTGGTCAGCTTTGTGACATAAAATGTGGGTTGCAGCTGGTAAGACACTCGTGTGGTGTTTTATTTTGTTTTTCCCATTAAGGGCAGTCAGATTCCTCTTCTCTCTTTATTTTAAATGAATAATAATCTAGCAGGTATTGCCTGTTTTGATTTTTAGAAATCAACTAAAAACAAGTTTTCAGTAACTTTATTTGTCTGATGTTAAAAAGATTGTGATGCCCTGAGCGTTTCTGGGTGTCTGATTTGTGTGATATAATTATGTATATGCTCGACATCTACTAGAAGTGCTATTGAATTTCCCTTGGTGATTCTTTGCACTTTTGAGATTTCTGACATTAAGTATTACGGAGTAACTACGTATTTCCTGCAAAGATCTTGCTGTTCAAAACTCTTACTGCAAAAATAACCCTCCATAACATTTGTGTTATTACTTGTGTTCTGCCATGTCCACAAGAGGCTTTGCCAGAATCATTAGCTGTTCTCTGTGTAGTTTTGGCTGACCTGGTACATTTTGATCCTATTTCTAGGAGATTTTAGTCTTCCAGAGTCATTAATTTGAGCACTGATGTGCCTCATGATGTGCTTCTGTTGCTCAACTTCATCTCCTTTCTATGGACTGAAGGTTATCACGCGTCTTTAGGAAGGAAAGTGCATGGAAATTCTTGAGCATTTTAAAATATCCTGGGTTTTACTGAGGTTTGCTGTGCTATGCTTGTAATTCCTTCAGTTTTGGTCTGTTTCTTTTCTTCCAGTCTAGCGTGCGTGAAAGGTCTGGATATTGGTGCCCCCGGGTGTGATAAATGTTAAGGCAGGTTGGTAAGATTTCCAAGGAATGAAGCTTGTCCCTTGCCCAGAACTGTGTGCCTCCAATCCTCGTAGGACTGAATTTAGTCTGCTCTCTTAACACAGTGAAATGTTGTTATACTTGTGTCCAGTTCATTAAATCAGATAACATCCCCGTACAGGGTATGTTCCAGTCTCCTGCAGAAGAGGATCTTTGTGTCTCAGTCTGTGCATTTTCCTAGGTGTCTTCCTGTGTCTCGCTCGTAATCCATTTAGTTTAGCTTTTGTTTTGGCTGAAGTCAGGGTGGCCCAACTGTTGGAATAGCTTAGCAAAACAGCGTTGGTCTGTGGGCCATCTGTGCAGAGGCCTCTCATGCTGCAGCCACTGGAGAAGAAATAAGGAAAGATTATTTAGACAGCACCTGGAGTTGGGGACTGCGTGTTGCCATACCTCCCGACTTTCTTGGCTGGCTCAGTGGCAGGGATCTTTGCAGTGTTATCGTGATGCTACAGAAACTTGAAGCTGCAGGATAGTTTTTTGCAAGTGATAAATTGGTTGGTCCTTTGATCTAGATAGCAAGCCCTCCAAATGTTGTGTTCGAAGAAGAGCATTAAATTTGCAAATTCAAACGTTCATTTTAGGAAATGTCACATCAACTTTATTCTTTTCTGTACACATGCCAGGGTATTTTTTTTTTCACTGTACAGTTGTGTACTTTTTAACACAAAAACACATCCATTCTATCACACTTAAATGTTCCTACAGCTTGTGTACACCTTTTTCCTTGTCCTTCCATTCCTTCCCTTTAAAGAACTGAATGGAAATGTTTCTGCAGTGTACTGTAGGGATCACTCCCATCTAACCTGTTATGAGCTCAGATATGCAACAGACTTGCACCTTGTTTCACATCCAGCTCTGATCATTTAATATTCAAGTGTAAGACTACAACCTTGCAGCGGGTTGGTCCAACCTATTTGATAGTGAGGTTTCTGTAGTATTGCGGGTGGAATCTCCAGGGAACTTAATTGCAAGGAAGTAACAACTCCTTAAGCCAGTCCATGCAAACTGAAGGTATTTTTTCACAGATGAGTAAGTTGGTCATGTTTGGGAGGAGTTTTCTGCAGAGATTAAAAAAAATTCCTAATACAAAGATTGTGCCTTATCACCTTAGAAGTTCCTGGTCCAAATCACAAGACCTCTCAAAATGTTTGAAGGGTCACCGGAAGCTCTTAGCATGGACAAATCACGCCAATTTCCCATGCCTTGGGTCAGGTTTGGCTTGAAAAATGTTGGCTGAAGACACGCCAAAAAACCAAAACGGTAACAAAGAAAGGAAAAAATTTTGCAGCAAACATCCAGAAAGGCAAATATTGCCAAACGTGAACTGTTTGTGCAATAATCGGGCAATAAACCAAGTTTATAATCGGGCACCAGGAGGGTCATAGTAGGTAGTGCTACCAGCCCCCCAGCTAAGTGAGGAAGGCCACAGAGAAGCCTTCAGAGAGAGACAGCACTCTTCAGCCAGGGCCTGATTTGCAGGATGTGCTGTATGTAAGACATGGGTGGTACCCAAGATTAAAAGGAGTAGAGAGCATCTGCCCTGGCTCTGCTTCTGCCTATTGAATAAGGCAGTTTCTGTGGAAAAGACTCTTACTAAATTGTATACGTGTTGTAGGAAGAAATATATGCACAGGTATTTTAGATTGTGTGGATGGATATAAGTTTCCCTTTCTGACGTGTACTTTATTTTGTATAGTTCAGCCAAGGCACTGATTTAGCTCTAGAGGATTTTGTTTATGAAATAGGGATGGGGAGGGTTAATGTGATACTCCCAACACTAATTTCTTCTCACCAATACTTCATGGATTTAATAGATTTTAAAACTAAAATCACTTGTGGTTTTTTTTTTTTCAGCCAGCTATAGCAGAGCTTGCACAAACTGAATGAAGGACAAAATGCACCAGTATGAAATTTAGAATGTTGCAGTATCAAGATTTACTTAATTATGGATTTGTTTAGGAGACTTCTCTGTGCTTTTTGTGCAACTTTATTTTGAGAGCTAAATACTCTGCACATAGGCAAGTTATCTCCTCAGTAAGAGTTTGGTATGGGTCTCTGGACACAGTATGTATTTCCACCTCCTGGCATAAGCACACTGCTTTAGTTCTTCATCTCTCATTATGTCTCCCTCTTGGGTTAAATGCTCGTCTGGCATGAACATGATGAAACTGTTTTCAGAAAGGAGCATGAAGAAGAGGAGAGATCTCATTGCAGATTACTAAGGCTGAGTATTTTTGGACATTGAGTTATTTATATTAATCAGTTTGCTAAGCTCAAAGATAAAAAAGCCTGGGAGGCAATCCAGAAAAGCCAAGAACAGAAACTAAAAATGATTGTGTGAAGATCATGCATTAGTGAGCATTTTCAGAAAGCCTGCAGTGCAGTATCATAATAGCCATTTAACAATGAAAATAAAGATGGGCGGATCTCAGGCCAGTGCTCAGAGATGGGGGAGATTCCTGTTTGATGTGTCACTCTCCGTCAGCGGAGGCAGAAGGGCCTGTCGGGAGCGCTCCGCGTCATCCTGCAGCAGCCCCGCTACCAACAGCGAACAGCGTTCGTGAGCTCCAGCAAGTCCCACATGGCCCCTGTGTTGGTCCAGGAAACTCAACTCTTCCCAAGACACGTTATCAGGGAAATGATTGATGATGCTTTTTAGAAAATCTCCAGTGAGCTTAAAGGAAGGTGTAGTCTCTGCCTTTAGTAGCAGGCTTGTCTTTATGCAGTGTGTATCATCCTGAAAACCTCAGAGCTAACAGAGGTTTATACAACCTTCTAATAAATGGTGTTTTGTCCTCATGACCTTTATACCTGTGCTCTGCCCATCTGTAAGAGTACACCTAATATTGCAAGTCATATTGCTTCTATTGTTTTTAGGGAGCAAAAAATAAAAGATTCAACTGTGTAAATGTCATGCCTGCCCAGCCCATTTAATATTATGAGAAGTCTGGTCTGAGAATTTCCCTCCAGCAAAAGCTTGAAAAACGTTGAAGATGATTATGTGCGACTTTGATCATGCCATGCAACAGTAGTAGTGAGAAATATAAAATCTGCTAGTTCAGTCCGCTAGCGTTTTAAATACTGTTCTGAGTGTTGAGAGCCCTGCCTTTCTAATCCTATAGAAACTTTTCAGACCACATTGATTTACTAACATGGGTTGTTTTTAATCAAGCTGTATTTTTAACTTCTTGTATTTTACCTTTGTAAAAATAATGATAACTGAAGCAAGTGGCTAGAGAGGTGAAAACATGAATGACGTGAGACTCTTCAGATTCTTTACACGATTGTTACTTAGAAACATGCACAAATCTTGGATGTGATCTGAAATGTTAACTGCTTGGTCCCTGGCTAACAAACCTTCTCGTTCATGCGGTTAAGATGCTAGTTAGAAAGAAGACCATGTGGAAAGAAACTTGTACTGCACACTTTGGGAATATCGGGTTATATCTTGTCCAGTTCTGCTACTTCAGAAGTTGAAAGTTTGTCCTTTTTTTTTCAGGGGGAACTTAAGCCAAATTACAGTACAATATGCTTTAACCTAGTGGTTGCGTCAGCGCACCAAAACCCGTTGCTGATTTCCAGTTAGCTGTAATTGGACTGAATTGTCAGTATGGGCAAATGCTTATTTTGCCACGATACTTGCTGGTTGTTTATGACCCTTTAAAGGGTTCTCCATTTTTTCCCCTCAGCTAGTTCTGCAGTGTTACAGCATCACTTTCTCCCTGCATGCTGTTTGCTATCAAACGTAATGCCTCCCCCCCCCCCCCCCATTTCTTCTTACTTGCATCTTTTGCTGAGAAATGTTTAGGCAGCTGTGTGTCTTTATGCCTAAGACAGAGGCTGATAGAAGATCCAGTAATTGCAATTCTGCTCTGTCAATAAAGCAAGTCATCTCCAAATGTATTTGTAGACGTATAGACAACGAGGAGACCTACAGCTAATAGATAGTGTAGGCTTCTCATTACTTTGTACTACAGTGATTATGCCTGTTATGTCAAAACGAAGAGCAACAAATATGTATATGAATGAAATGGCATACTTTTTGCCTGGGAGGACTGTGCAACATCTGCAGTTCTATTTTTAAATCCTCTGTGATCGTTTTGGTATCTGCTAAATACCTTTGCAGGAGACAAAAATCATCACGTTTGCTTTTTTAAAAGTGTTACACTTGAATTTTGCCCTCTAACTCGCTGCAATTACATAGGGAGGCTTAGTTTGAGTCTAACCACCAGTTCTCCTGTATGTCATTAGATGCTGTTGAGGGATCAGCATGCACAGCTGTAAATGACAGTGTATATCTTCCTTTTCTTTTTTGGATTAGACTGTTTATAAAACAAATGTCTCCGATGAGAGAGCGAGCACTATTCAAAGCCAACAAAACAAGAAAGCTTGAGCTGAATCAAGGGGCTGCTTGCAGCAACCTTTTGCTCTCCCAGGGGAAGTAAGAGCACGCCAAAGGCACAAGCTCCGTTCTTGGTTTAGCACAGATTTAGTGCCTGTTGCTACTACAGTACTCATTTCTCTCTTAGTGTGGCAAGTGCTTTCCATGTGTGTGTCATCCTCTGCATGTGATGTAGATGTTATCCAGAAACAGTTATCTGCACAGACTTGTCTGGTCATGTGTGTGGAATATGGCATTGACTATTATCAACACTAGTGAATCTTGCACGAGCTGTGGCTAATGTCTTGATTTGAACAGTTTTGCAGGGCTCATGCTCAGGAAAAGACTGCAGCACCCTTCATGTAATATCTCTTAGAGCTGTACTCAAAAGTGCTTTGTATTGCGTAACATAGAAAAGAGCCCACCTTGAAGACATTTCAAAAGATGGATGTTGGACAGAGCCCTGAGAAAAGGGAGTCGGGTTTGCATGCAGAGAGTTCAAAGTACTTGCGCTGCTGGTTATGCACAGGTGGGTGTGCTTGGGAGGGGTTCACACTAAGATAGTTTCCGTTACTTTGCCTTTTCCATTCAGTTTAAGCTGCCAAACTTGCAACTGCTTTTTACACATGCTCTTAGGCATGTGTGATTTGGGTGAATGTAGGTGAGAATTAAATTTTAAGTGCTGAGGAAACAAAGACTTGTTAACGTGATGTTGAAAGACCCCTTTTACGGCACCTTTAATTTTCTAGAAATCAAAAGAAAGATGTATGTATTTTTTTTTTTTCCCTTGGAGGCATATCTTTCATTACTAGCCTTGAAAGCCGTGCGTATTGCAGAGGACTTCTCAAAGCACAGCTATGTCTATTACCACAGTAAATATTTGCCTGGCTGAATGTATGATTAAATAAATAAATACTTTTAGCTGTGACTTTTAACCACTATTTCTTTCCTAAGAAAATTCTTCATAAATACTATGAGAGGCCAGCACCGTTCCAGGCCACCATCCTGCTTCAGCAGGAGCTTTAGGAGTGGTTGCTGCATAGAGAATGTTTATATCAGAATATTGCTGCTGTTTCGCTTCCACTGTACCTAGCAATTCTCATGCTTACCCCCACCCCCCCCCGAACATTTATCTTCTTTTGGAGGATGCCCATTAGCATAGTCAGTGTCTTGATATCTTCTTTTTCTTTTCTCTCTTACATCCAGAGAGCGTTTCCAGGAGCGTTACGATGTAGCTTTAGGCTCTTCTGGATTGGTGAAGCTTCTGCTTGTCACCCAGACAAGAAAACTCTTTTTTTTTTTTTTTTAAATTAAAAGTCAGTGGTGGAGGAGGAGGATGCCCTAGGCGCAGCTGGTGAATTAGTCGTATAATTTCTTCAGGTTGGTAACCAGCATTGGTAGAAATCTGTTCTGTGATCGACAGTTCTCTAATGATGTCGGACAGGATAGCAGCAAATGCTCTGTAAATCTGGGTTGGTTGAAGCACTGGAAATTTCTTAAAGTCTGAGATAAATCCCTTTGGAGCTTGCTTTGTCTGCTCATGTCTTTCCCTTTCTTGTGTTTAACCAGTCTGAATCCAGGTCAGCTGTTCTAGGCTAATCTAGGTCAGTGGAGTGTGAAGGGAGCAACTTTTTTTTTTTTAAACCCAGAACACATGAGCAAAAGATTAGGTGGTAAGGACAGTGAAATCAAGGCAGTCCCCACAATGTGTTGAAATAGCTATTGGTGATGGCGCTGGCAGAAATCTGTCAGTTCTTCAAAAGGTAAACTAGTTAATGTACTCCTTTGGTTTTTCAGCAGGTACCGCTGTCCAATTACTGTGTTAATAAGCTCGACTCTAGCCAGAATGGTCCAGCAGTCTGCAGTTGAAGCTTCTGTAATTTAGAGAAGGAATTCCTGCTGATGTTGCATGTGGCTTTTCTGCAAGGATCGGGAAATATCTGAGTCATCACAATCCATTTGTTAAATTTTATAGATGTTGCACGCCTTATGTTTAAAAAATAGTTTGAAAAATAGAATTCTCTAGTGCAGCCTAGTTAGGTCTTTTGCAAAGGCTTTTAAAGCGCCAGATGCGGCTCACAAATAGCAGAGACTGGTGCTACAGATTATTTAAATGTGTATGACATCATCAGTGGATAATTTAAAAACCCCACTTACTATGTAGATATATTCAGTATCTAGTAGAAGCCTTACATACGTGAGAAATCATACTTTTTTCTGCTTTAAGTCATCTCACCTGCGTTATGCTGGTTCTCGGTGGAACAGCAAATCTGATTATGATTTGGAATCTCTCCAGAAAGCGCCTCTTCAACTAGCCTCTGTGATTTACAGGAACAGCCTTGTGACGCTTGTTCAGCCTTTTGGAGCTTTCTGCTTCTTCGCTGGTCGTTCCAGGGCTAACAGAATTTCAGATACTTCTTAGCAATTAGGCTAGGCACAGTCAGTTTCTGTGTAAAACTGCCTGAGCAGGTCCTCCGGTAAACAGTAATAATGTTCTTGTGGCTCAGTGGAGTTTGGCAGGAGAATTAAGATGGACCTCAGTTCTGCAAATAGGTATGCAGTTAAACTCCACAGATCTGCTCAGGTGCTTGGTTAAGTTTCTACATACATAGGTTCAACTGTGAATGTATTTGTCTGTTTATGGTTTCCACTGCAGTCTACACATCCTTTGCTCTGGAAAATCGGAATTTAAGTACACTGAATGCTAAAGCATTTCTATCTCTTATTGCATAAATGTTCCAACACTAGATGGATTCATGCTGATTTGTGCCATCTCTTTTTTAGACGTTTATTTTCAAACTACTTTTATTCCTGAATGCTCAGGGTTTTTAAGAAAGAGGAAAGAGAGCTCAACTAAAGATTTCATACAAATCCAGAGTCACCTTTGTGAGAATCTTTCCAAATAAATCAGAGATTTGTACAAAGTTGACAATTACTTTTTTCATGTGGGGTCAATATTGATTTTATGCTGCATGAAACATCCTGCTAAGTCTTAGTGCAAAACAAACCACGCTAACCTCTTGACCCTCTCCCCGACAACCTCATCATTTTCTGGCTGAACGTGTCTGGTCCCCCTGCAGCTATAGCCATAAACACCAATGTATCTTTCAAAATCATTTCTTGAGCTTTTTCTCTTCATTTCAGAGAGCATAGAGAAAGTGCCATGTCTCTGTCTGCACACAGACATACCCTTGCATTTCCAACCAGTAGTTTGCTTTTAAAAAAAAAAAAAAAAAAAAGGTAATTAGCATTGTGTATGTAGTTAATCGATTTAAAATAAAATGCCGCTGCTGCTAGTAAAAGGTCATGCTAGGTTTTGTTATGGCTTTGAGAACCCCAAGGTTTTAGCGAAAGCCCTTTGTGAGAAGGGATATTGTCTTTGTATGTAGCCAGTGACAAAAGAGGAGCAAGGGATGCAGTTTCTACAAATGATACTGTAAATTTTATTATCATGTTTTTATTTATATCGTGGTTTTGCTGTGTTGATTTTAAGAAAGTAGCCTTTCAAATGAGGCAATGTGAGGAGACAGGGTGTGTTGTCTTAAGCACAGGAGAAGGAGCTGATGTGCCGAATGGATGAGGATAGGAACCTGATCTCTGGCTTGCTAGTCCACCACTCTCTTTATTACATGATCCTGCTTCCTAAGCAGACAGATTACTTCATATTTTTATTTATTAATGACTTACTAGACAGCTCCTCCCCTAAAGCCTCATCTCTTCTGTTATATTCACAGCCCACACACAACCAGTAACGTGAAGTTGCCAGCTGGCACTCTCACATTAAGTGTGCAAGCTGCTAGTACTTTCTAAGTCTTCTGTTGCCCCCTTCTCCCTTTCCATCACAGCTGCTTTGGCTCACCTGCCTGCTACGTGGTGTTCTAGGTTGCACCAGATCCCAAAAATCTTAATTTATCCTGTTTTCCTATCCCATCTCTCTAATCCTTTTGCTTAATGCTCTTGTACTAACTATCCCTTTTAAAAAAAAAAAAAAAAAAAAAGAAAAGAAAGATGAGGTGACTCCACTTGTAATGTGGCAGTGCTTGTGCTTTTTTTTACTGAAATACTTAGTGGCTCTTTCAGAGCACGGTGCATTTTGGTGTGAATATATGCTCAGTGGTGATTGACACTTTAGTTGAAGGTAGAATTAGAGAAGAGAGGGCTGGGGAGAAAATGAAAGAACTTTGTCTATGAACCTATTAATGTGAAGGTGTGGGTTGGCTTTAATTTCAGGTTTTGCTATCAAGTTCTTGGCACAACAGCTTTTTTTAATTCCTTTTTCAGTTGTCTATATGAGATAGTGATTTTTATCACATCACTAAATATCAGCCCCATTGTTGTTCTCTGTTCTGCTCCCAGAAGTCAGTCATGCTTTGAGGTCTGGGAAAGGGAGTCCAAATGAAATCTCATAATTAAAGGGAAAAAATCCAAAATCACTTACTGCTTTCCAGCCCTGCCAACTACCTTAATCATGATCTGCCTACTAGTTATTCTTGCAGTAGACCGGTGATGCATAGAGCAGCAGTAAATGTCCACTACATGTGGGTTGTGACTGAGTACACGGGTTACAGAACAGGAGGAAAAAATTACAATCTAGAAGAGGAGAAGGAATAAATGAAACACGCTTGAGTAATTTATACATGAATGTATAACTCGAGTGCTTAATCTGCTCTTGGCAAGTGGTGATTGATAACTAATTTTCTCTCTTCCCTCTCCCACACCCTCCCAGCATCTTCAGAAAGGGCATGTGACAGGAATAATAAATCTTGTAATAAATTCACCTCCTTGTTTAGTATTCCGAGCTCTTGAAACTCTGTGCCATCTTCAAGCCTGTTATTTTAGCAGGTTACAATGGAAAGCATAGATTAAAAGTGCCAAGACTGCCTCAGGAGGAAGAAACTAACTGCTCCTAAGATGCTTAAAATACATTGTCACTCACATTATTTTCAAGGACTTCCTGAATTGCTCCCTAACCTGGTTATTCAAGCCCCTTCATGTGCCCCTTTGAAACATCACTTAATCAGCGTTAGAGGCACCTGACTAATCTATGTACTTCATTGCTCCTACAGCTTCAGAACAGCCAGGACTTTGCACGGCGTGATCTCAGGCTTTGGGAGGAGTGTGGATCTAAATCCAAACTGGATCATCTTTACTCTGGGTCTCGAAGCTGCAGCTGTACACTGCTGTTTGAAGGACAGAGCTAGAAGGAAAAGTGGAATTCAGGCTGACATACAAAATGGCTTGGCTGTCATGTTGTAGACCACAAGACTAATCCATTTGAATACTTCTGGCTTTGAAGGGAGAGAGGTGGGTGAGAACAGTAGAAGGTGTCGTGTGTTTTGGACAGCCAGGTGTCTAGTAAACTACTGTGAACTTAGAGGGAATAGAAACTCTTCCTGCTCCTCAGTGGCCTCCCTCTTCCAATCAGAGCAGCAAGTAGGCTATGAGGCTCCCAGAAGGCTGTGCTCACACAGGCCATGGAAAGAAGTTGTCATGTGGTGCCCTGGGACAGAATAGGGAGAGAACCAACAAGAAACTGCAAGTAACTTATTTCCAGGGCCAGTTTTGCAGAATGAATGGTGACTTGGGACATGGATCTTATACGTCCCCAGACCAAGCAGCAAGCTGCTGCAATATTGGTGCGTCCCAGAACCTTAGATGATGACGGGAACTGGGCTTGGGAAGGCACTTTCATGCATTAGCAGATGTGCCAAAACCTCTTTCAGCTCTATTCTGTAAAACCTGTCAAAGCTGGTACGTGACTGTGAACAGAACTAAGGGCTTGTTTGCACCAGGAGGTTGCTCTCAGAAAAGCAGGGTGCAAATTTACAGCACACTGACTCCTTCTTACCAGGTCTCTGTATATGGTGTATGTTACCTTATGTACAGTGAGCATTAAATGTGCAAAGAGCTGGTGCAGTGTAAATAGCGTGCACTGAGTTTCCACCTAGCACTAACTGCCTGTGGTAAACCTCAGTTTACCAAGCAGTTATTTGCGTTTTCTTGCATTTCATCTCTTGACTTTATCACTCGAATTAGAACACAGGTTCTAAAATAGCAGGGATTTGAATCATGCGATCAGCCTGCAAAATGTGTATTGTGCTTTTGTTACAGTAACTGAATTGCTGCTTTTGTCTCTAGTTTCTAAAAGGAGGGGGAGGAGGAGGTTAACAAGTGCAGCAGGTGTAAGTATAACCTAACAGAGTCACCAAGGACTCACCGAGGTTATAAAGGACATCTGGGGAGCATCTGGTCCAACCCCCCTACCCAAAGCAGGGTCAACTAGAGCAGGTTGCCCAGGACCAAATCCAGTTGGTTTTTTGAATATCACTAAGGATGGGAAACTCTGCAACCTTTCTGCGCAACCTGTTCCAGTGTTTGACACCTGTACAGTAAAAAAGTGTGGTTTTGTGTGTTTAAATGGAATTTCCTCTATTTCAGTTTGTGCATGTTGCCTATTGCCCTCTCCTTGGGCACCACAGATATGTCTTGCTTCATCTTTTTTACTGCCTCTCATCAGGTATTTGTTTATGCACATTGATCACATCTCCCCTGAGCCTTCTCTTCTCAAGGCTAAATAATGAAGACTGGCCTTGCAACGACACAGTCCAGCTCCTTCAGTATTCAGAAGTGCATTCCATCAGAGCCCATGGACCACTGTGTGTCCAGTTTGTTTAAACGTTCCCAAACCTGATCCTCTTTCACCAAGGGAAAGTCTTCCTTGCCCCAGACTTTCCTGCTGGTTTCAGGGAGGTGGGATTCCTGAAGTCCAGTCTTAACAGTCTTCAGAGCAATCTGAAAAAGACAGTGAGTGCCTCTGCCGTTTTTGTGTCCTGTGGTGCCAGATCCCCTGCCTTGTTCAGCAACAGATCCACGTTTTCCCTCGTCTTGCTTTTGCTGCAGACGTACCTGTGGAAACCCTTCTTGTTGCCCTTCACGTCCCTCGCCAGTTTCAATTCCACATGGGCTTTGGCTTTCCTGCTCCCATCTCTAGGCGCTCAGACAGTGTCTCTGTATACCTCCTGGGTCACCTGACCCTGTTTCCACCTCTCGTACGCTTCATTTTTACGTTTTAGTCAGGAGCTCCCTGTTCATCCATCCATGTGGGCTTCCTGCCACCTGTGCTTGACTTCCTGCGTGTCGGGATGGCCCGTTCTTGAGCTTGGAGGAGGTGATCCTTGAAAAATCAAGCAGCTCTCCTGCATTCCTCTTCTCCCCAGGGTCATATCCCATGGGGTTCTTCTGAGCAGGTCCCTGAACAGGTCAAAGTGTGCTCTCCTGAAGTCCAGGGTTGTGATCCTACTATTCGCCTCGTTCCCCTCTTTTTAGGATCCTGAACTCCACCATCTCGTGGTCACTGCAGCCAGGGCTGGCCCAACCTTCACATCTCTGACCAGTTCTTCCTTATTTGTAAGGATGAGGTTCAGCATTGTATCTCCCTTCCTCGGCTCCTCAGTCGCCTGTGTTAGGAAGTTGTCAGTAATGCGCTCCATGAATCTCCTGGATTGCTGGTGCCCTGATGATTCACGCTGGCATTCTTGGCCTTTTTTCATGTTTAAGGTATCAGTGACTGCTATTTCTCTGTGCAAAATAGTCCATCATTTTGCATAATTAAACTTTTGCACCCTATCCTGAAATTATGTCCTGTAGAAAGCAGTTTGAGAAGGAAGGCTAAGTGAGGTTTGTACCAAGATGAGTTGTGTAACCCACCTAGTGTGTTGTTTTTTATTTCCTCCTCTTTTCTCACGCTTAAATGTAAAATAAGCATTATTCTGTAGGAACCAGGCAAAGGCTAATTTGCCTCATTTGCATGTGAAAAGGAGCCCACATCCTTCCTGTGCCCTGCAAAGAATGCGAAAAGACTTTACAGAAAAAACAGATGTACTAATATGTATCACTTGTGGGGAGGAGGGGGAATCCAGGGTGATGCGATTAAACTAATGCTGAACTTGCAAGAAAACAAAAGCACCAACATGCAAAATACAGTGCTGGGAAGTTGAGAAAGTTGGGACTGTTCTCTTTCACTTACATTTATGCTTCTGGCATCCGAAAAGCTGGTTTGAAGAGTAGGTACAAAAGGAAATGTGTAGCGTCATTTTTCACGCTCAAGAAAACCTACATTGAAGATGCTGTAAGTGCTTCGTGTTAGCTTGCTTGAATGCAAACAAAAAGCAGAAGCTCCAGCATACCCTTAGAGAAGTTTTCTGAATTTCAGGGACAATATTACCTAGCCAAAAGAGTTTGCTACTCACATCATACACAAGACAAACCGTTTTTTAAGTATCCATGATTTTATTTATATTTTGAACTCCCTACCGATAACACTTAAATACAAAAGACTTAGTGCTGCCAGCTCTCCAAAAATACAGTGTACAGTGGGGAGGGTTTCAGTGGTTTCGGAGAGCATAGAAGATGGAGAACAAATGAATTCTGGATGTTATTTCTACATCTATGCAATCAAGTTCAAAACTTTGTCCTTTCCTGACTCTTCTGTCTCTCCCTTTTCATGAACTTTGCTAATGAGCAGTCAGCACTGATCCATCAGCTTGCAAATCTGCTGCTGCTCAGACTCCTGAAATTCACTACTCTGCGTGATGCAGATTTGGCCTAGAAGCAGTATAATCTCTTGCTAGCTTTTACCTTGCAGACCGGAGACAGTTGCATGTGGCCGTTTATTGTTTATGTGCATTGACTGTCCGAATAATAAATGGATTAAGAGAATACTTGAAAGTTACTTTTAAAAAGCTACCTCAGACTTCCTAAATTAAAAGCTAGAAGTGAAGTGTAACAGTCGGTCGTGTTTCTTTTTTTCAGCAGTGCTCTTTGGGTAACATCTTGGGTGGGTGCAGTGCTTCAGGCAGGCTATATGCTGTTCTCCGTAGATGCAGCATGACTCACATTTTCTTGCTATCTGGAACGCTGAGGCTCTGGACCATGGCAAAACTCCCCAGAATTCATGCTTTCTGCTTCTGAAATTGATACAGTTTGCATATTCAGAAAGTGTTCTTAATTCACAGGAATTTAAAAACTCTAGCTCTGACACCAAAAATTATCACGTATGGATATGAAAAGCTCAGTAGCCTTGAAAAGAGGGATTTTAAGCCCACTTACCTAAATCACTTACGCAAATGTGAATGAAGTACAGTAGTTTGAGATGTTTGGATTGCAGTTTAGCTGCAGGCTTGTTTTGTAGAATCAGGGTAAATTGAATCTTGGCCTTGAACTAATATCTGTGTTTTGGAACAAACATCTCAATGCAGCACACTGCAGAAGGAAGGAAGTAGAATAGAAATTAGATCACTTTTCCTTTCCTGCATTATTTCTTGTAAGCGTGGTCTTACATATGGAATAAACATTTCCTGTTGTAAAAATATGGTAAGAGTCTGCATTTGCCAAACAACTGATAACCTACTATCGCTGAAAACTGGAAGTCATGTTAGACTAGCGTGTTTAGGGAGAAGTGTTCAAAGCATGCAGACGATCAGATCTGGTGCTCATCTTGCTCTGAAAAAACAGTGAGCGTAAGCTGTCTAATAACTGCTGTGATTGTCGTAACAACTGTAGCTTTGCAGTAACGAAAAAATGATGAACCTTGACTCTTCATATAAACAGCAGTGTAATGATAAGGGTGCACTCAGTTCTTGCTTTTTGATTTGTATCATCTGTGTAATTAGCCAAAATCAGATGGGTATCTTATCCTCTTTATTTCACTTGCTTTAATCCTATATTGCCGATGCTTTATTTATCTGTCTACAGTAATACCGGTTAGTAACTCCATTCCACAAGTTGTTTTACAGCACCGTTGAGTCCTAGCTCTGCTAACTGCACTGTCACTATACTGTGATAGCAGCTGTATAGGTTGGAAGCCAATTTAGTACTAGTAAACTTTTGATTTGGTTAAAACCCTCTTCTCATTAGTATTAGAACAATGTTTCAACCATGCTTCTGCTGAGATGCTAAAATCTTAGAAAAAATGCTTTCAAAATATAATAAGAGAACATGAGAAATTCAATGAATTTCTTTGGATGCTAAGTCTTATTCATGATCAGCCTTTGTCCTCTGACTCTCTAGAGCAGCATTTCCAAAGCTGTCTTCTGGAAGGTTACACAAGGATCAGGACACCAGACACTGCAGTGACTGAAGTGTTGAATGATTTCTGATGGCTTGTTGTTGTAAGACCCTTATTCCCTGAACATCAAAACACTTACCCAGGTCCTAGCATAGCTGAAAAGGCCGTGCAGCCTCTACCGGTTTGATGATCAGCCAAACTGTGGACCACGTTTTGGAAATAGGTCAAGTAAAGGGTGGGAGATGGTGGGATGATGGATGGTGGAGATGATGAAGAACAAAGGGCTATTTTTGTCTTACACAGGGGTGATTTGATATTCTGGATCAGGTAGTTTCAGTAACTGTAACACATGATCAGTCATCTTTCAGAGACCCTGCTTCTTACGGACACTGAAAATAGTAGTGTCTGTCTGTCACTTTATCGTGGTCAGATAACAGATGCAGACTTTTATTGCGGTAGAGTGACCCACACAAGTAGTTGCAGTAAAGGGAAGTGAGAATAAGTTTCTTCACAGGACTTTCTCTCCTTGGAAGCACTCTAGTTACACAGAAGGAGGGAGCTTTGGGGATCTCATCTGGCTATTGCATGACACCATTACAGACAGTCTGTCTACAGGGACTGATGAGGAGCTGAAGGAAAGGGAGAACATTCCTGCAGGACAGGAGGAGGCCTTTCAGAGGAAAGGAGGTAAAAGAGGGAGGAGTGAATCAGGATTTTTAGTTTGGGATTTGTTTGCTTCCATCTTAGTGTTGACAGACCAGCCATTTTCAGCCTTTGTACGGTTCCCCAGGAGTTCTGAAAAACTGTACCATTATTCTGTGTTTTTTCTCTTCTCCTTTTATACAGAAGTTATTTCGGGAGCAACTGTGACCAGTTAGAGAAGAAAATCTTTAGTTTACTCTTCTATTCTCAAGGTAGTCATCATGGCTTCCTTGATTTGGTTTCCTACCAGAATTCACCTTTCCCTTGGAAAATTTTCCCAGCTTCTATTCGTGCAGTCCACATGCAGAAGAATAAAGAGTTGCCTTGATGTTCCTTGAGTTGGCATCAAACTGTGCAGCTTCAAGGTCTCTAAAGCTTAGGTATTTAAACGAGTGGCGAGACAGGAACGTTTCATTGTCTTGAAAGCAGACCCGTACAGTCCCTTACTTTTTAGAAGAGTGGGAGAGAAGGTTTGCTTTAAGGTGAGGGAACTATATTGGTAACTCTTTTGAGTTTACTATAGCCATAAAGGTCTGAATTATGCTGTTCCTGAGGTTTGAGATTAATATCCTATATGGAACAGATGTTTCATGTGTGCTATACAGAAAGAGCCAATTATATATGAGTCAAATGTAAATCTAAGTTATAAAGCTAATGCAACGTATATATCCAAATGATGATGGTGAAGCGTTTGTCTTAGTTTTTCCTTTCTTAGACAACATATATTAGTTTTGCTGCTGAGAGGTATGTGTTTGTTTGGCCAGGTTTCAGGTGGCGCTCTATTTTCTCTTATTGTTTACTTCAACGAGGAACGGAGATTTGGTAAAACCCTTTTCTAGTCTCTGCATCAGCACATTCGATCTGCCTGCGTCCAAAAGAATTATGTCAAAACAATTGCCTGCATTTGTTTCTTAGCATGTTCTCGAGCAGCTCTGTCGCTTGAGGGCCAAACTGGAATACATTAAACTGGAATTGGGGCAGAAACTGCAGCCAGCCTCACGTCAATGATGCCTCTTGAGATTTGCAAAAGTGACACTTCTGGGGTTCATTGCATTAACTTCCATAGCATTTCTGAGTCTGGTCTGGGTGAATTACAGTGGCGGATGGTTAGGCTCACATACTCCCATTTAATTATTTCTGTATGTGTCTGGAGTGAAAGGAAAAGCTTAATTTCTGGCTCATTTTGTAATATTTCAAAAGTGTTTTTTTTAATCCATATTTTAAATTTATTTGCTTTTATGTTGTTTCTGTATATTTATGTTTAGGAAGATTACCATGATTGCTTGGTCTTTTGAAATAAATTTGTGAATTCTAGCCTATATGATCTCTGGTACCTAAATGAAAACTAGTGCATCTTTTGACATAAGCAAAACCTTTAGCAGGCATAAAAAACACAACAGCACGCCTGCTAAGCAGGACAGCTTAGCACTGTAGGATGTAGCTGGGTTGTGCCAGAGAATGGAGGAGAAAAACGCATCCAGGAGGACAAAAAATACTAAGATATAAAATGCACAGTTCAAACCGTACTTTATCAAATCCTTATTCATCTTCCGTTAGGAGCTCTGAAACTTTGCTCTTGATCAGCTTTTACAAATGTTTTGTTCTTTTAGTAGAGTTGCCAGTCATACACTTTTGAGTCTCAAGATCTGTTGATAAGAATGCCAGGTACAGCAGAGACCATTTGTTGCTGATGTTTGTGCATGAACGCATGTGTGTATATGTGTGTGTGCGTGTGTGTGTGTGTATATATGCATATACCTACATGTATGTACATACACACACACCCCCCCCCCCCAACAGCACTTGGACTGACTTTTTTCCTCCCTAAAATTTTCACAAGCTTTATCACTTTAGCTCACTCTGCAGTTTTGTAATGATCAGTTTGCCTGTGATGGGATGCTGCTTTTGATTTGAACCCAATAGTGAGTTTTTCCTGGCCTATGCTGTATTTTAGCAGGCATCGCTTGGTGAAAGTGACTAAAAGTGCCAAATGCACACTTTTTCCCCACCTGTTGAAAAGAAAACTATCTGTAGAATCACGATTAATTAAATATAATGAAGTGTTTGTGTGAAATAATGCCTTTTAAATCTCTGGAGTGGCATATGTGAACCAACACTGAGCTCAACTAATTGAGATTATTTTATCTATTTTATTTGCAGAATTTGCATTGCAGCATTCAGTCATAAGTGAATTCATTCCAGAAGCTTAACATGAGCTGATGCCAGCAACTGGCACAGACCAAACAGTCCCCAGTCCCCTTTGCCACTCCTACACATTGATGGGATTGATACTTTCTGGCCAAAAGCCCAGGTTAAGACGGACAGTGTGGACAAAAGCTGGTACTGTGTCCTCAAAAACCACTAAACTTAAATATTGGCAGGCTGTGGGATGAAGGAAATTCAGTAGCTGGGGCTCTGCACTGAGCACAGAGTCCTTAGCAGCCCACCTGCCAGAATGCAGCCTTGGGATGCAGAGCCAAGAGCTTTCTTGGCAGCCCCCGGTTCCCTCAGCAGGGTGAAGGGAAAGGAGAAGAAATGTGAATATCCTGCGTGACCTCGGAGGCGCCTGCTGGCTCAGTGCTCACGTCCACTTATCCCGTTTAAAGAGGCTAACTTATTTTCCTCAACGAGACAGTTAGTTCCTAAGTTTATCCTGAAAGGACGAGACTGGGAATGGAAATATCTATAACACAGGGAAGACTCCTTCTGTCAGCCTAACTCTTTTAGGCCACCTTTTGTGGCTTTGGGATCCTGGGACATGACTGTAAGTAGCAGACAGCAGATAAAGTGAACTGCTGAAAAAAGGGGAGCAGATACTCTCTCCTAGACAGAGCCTTCAGGAGCTTTCCAGCTCCTGAAGGTTGTTTCCTTGGCATCCCAATGTCAGGAGCTTTGTGCAGTGAGGTTTTGTGTGGAGCCAAGTGCTGGGAATTCAGAGACTACTGCCTTCAGGTTCTTTAGAAGATGGACAGCTGACTGTCATCAGTACTTAGATGTCACCTCAGCCCCAAAAGGCTGTTTCCTCTAAAGGCATCTTGTATGCCATGAGCAGGAAGGCTGTCAGAATTGCTACTACCTCCAGAGAGAAGTGGGTGTTTTTTAATGGGAATGCAAAACACTCAGACACTGTGATCGCTCATCTGAGCACCCACGTTATGCAGGCAATGGATCTTACCTGAAGGAACTCCTGCTTCATGCCTTATAACCTAGGCTAAATGGCGTGCATCCTTTTTAAATCAAGAATGGCTATCTTTCTAACTTTGCAGAGATGAGCAGTCAGTGCATCACAGCCTGTGGTGCAAACGGTTTCCCTAGTTAATTGGCTATAACTGATCACTGCTGGAAAAGCAGAACAAAATTGCCCATTTCCAGTTTGGATTGGAGTAGTTTCCACTTCTACTGAGTTTTCCACCTTTGCTAGATTAGCGCCCACTGTTACCAAGTTTGTTCCCTGTATGAATATGCCTAGACTGTGAGCAAAACAGCAAAATTTCCTTTAAGCTTTTTGTTTCTAATAAAGCCTTATGTTACTCAGTGTTTTCAGTCCTTTAATCTTTCTCCCCTGAACGTTCTTCAGTTTTTTCAACACCTTACTTGAAAAACGGAACAGCAGAACTTGATACATTATTCAAGTAGCAGATGAACAAGAGCCAAATATAGAGTTACTAAAAATTACCTACTCATCCTTTGATTTTCATTTGTTTTTACAGCTGAGGCTCGCATTAGCCCTTTTGGCCACAGCCTTGCATTGGGAATTCATGTTGAGCTGATTGTCTGCCAGGACCCCTGGTCTCATATTTGGTCTCTGCTTCAGAGGATAGAGTCCTCTCTCTCCCTCTCATCCTGTAAGTATGACCTGCATTCTTTATTTCTGTTACGGTTATTTTACACTTGGCCATATTAAGACTGAAACTGTTTGGTTGCTCCCATTTTTCTACAGGTCCCCGTTGCTCTGTGTCAGACTTATCCTTTTGTTATTGCTTTTTTGCTGTCCCCACTCTTGTATCTATCCACACTGACTTAACTTTAATCCGAGTTTCTGGTGAGACTGTTAAATAGCAAAGGAATGATCACCAGTTCCTGTGGGAACCCAACAGAAACACTTCTGTTTGCTAATAAATAGTTCCCTATTTACAGTTACACTGTGGCTCCCATAATTGATCGACTTTTTAACACATTTAATATGATTGTGGACTCAGATGTGACTTCAGTACAAAATATGTTTGAGTTTCTTGCCTGACCTCATACAGTGCTCTCCATGTATGGAGACTTACTGTCAGTGTATGGAGCACACTCCATATGGACTTCAAAGCATTCAGTTTCTTGATCAAGATGTTTAACAAACCCAGTCGAATGACTTAGATTTGTAATACTATCAACAACACTGCCTTCATCAAGTAAACTTGTAATTTTAGCAAGAAGTAACATCATATTAGTTTTACACAGTCTATTTTCCTTGAAGCCAGGTTGATTGACTTTAATTACAGAGCCTTCTTTTAAGCTTTTATTAACTGAATCCTGTGTTGGCTGTTCTGTCCTATGCAAAAGACTGGAAACTCAACCAACTAGCCTGTAATTACTTTTTACCCTTCTTCAACGCTGGTACAGCGTTAGCCTTCCTCATGTCCGTAGAACTTCCCCAGTGGCCCAGAAATGCTTTAGAAGCAGCAGTAGTAACCCAGAAGCTAGTTCTTTAAAAAATTCTGAGGCAAGTTTACTTGTACCAGCTGATTTGAAATACCTGGAGTCTTGTATCTGACTCTTGATGTCCTCTGTAGGTACTACCGGAGTGGCAAGTTATTTCATCATCATCATAAATAGATCATCTGGCTTCTTACCTGCAGGCTACTCAGGAATATTTACTAAATAACTTGCCACGCCTCCGCTGTGTTATTGTGAATGATTGAACCACTTTCATTGTTTAGAATTTGTCTTAATCTGCTTAGAAGAATAAAAAAAAGACATGTCTTGCTCTACTTGCCTTACTTTTTCCTAGTATCTTCTTGCTTCGTTGTTATCTTTTCCTTTTTTCCCCTTCATGTGCTGGTTTTACATGTAACAGTTTATATCTTTTTTCACTTCCCTACTAAACCCAGCTGTTGGTTCTTTGGTTGCATGTTATTTTTAACTAGCCTAGTCTTCTTTTCTCGTTTGTAACGACGTTTAGCAAACATCTTAAACCATTCCCAAATATCAGCAACTTTCTTTTCTTTCTTTCTTCCATCTGATTTGACTCCCATTTATTTTAGTTTCAAGAATGCCTCTCAGAAATCATGCACTCTGTTTTTAATTTATGGAGAGATGAAGTATGTGTTCCTATAGTGTGTAAAATTTTACTAGAGTAGATTTTAATGCAATGTACAGATTTTATTTGTACTTAAAGGGTCAGTCCTTTCCAGTCTAAACAACCAGTAACCTTCTGGGTTTGTGATCATTTCCTCTCTGCTAAGCCAAGATCTAGAGCAGGGGTTGTCTGGCTCCTCTGTTAAACCACATGCGACTTGCAGGCAATTCAGGTGTAACTACATCATATGACTAGCAGTAAGCTGTACTTATGCCAGCACTGCAGCTCCTGAGTGTCACTGTTCTCTGGCTGTGGGAGGGAGCAAGTGAACAGATCCTGCTGTGATTGAGATGGCAGAGTGACCATGATACTTGTTTTATATAGGTATTGAAGAAGCCAGTCATCCTATCCTCTGATGCGTTTCCAGTGGTCTATAACAGATGCCAATACCTCATCTTAGGTGTATCTTGATTCGTTACTATCCAAGCTGACTTACATCCTAAGTTGTCAGTCACTCAAACAGATGTCATTTGTAGCATAGAGTCCCTGTCAATTCCCCTCTTCCTTTTGTGCTTCTTAAATTGGTTTTAACTATTTCTCTTAATAATCCAATAATATGAATCTACCTATTAGTTTTAAGGTATATTAACGTGAATTGCTGCTGTGCAGACACATGGTTTATCCATTTTTTCAGTTTACCTTTCAGATGCTCATAATTAACATACTGGCAACAGAAAAAGGTCTCGTCGTCTTACAGCCTCTGTTTTGTTTAATTTTGTGCTTGCTTTCAGGTTTTTGTGCTAGATATGCTTTTGGTTGCTTATTTAATCTGGCTTGTCTAGCCAGCCTGGCTTGTAGAGTGTGTATTATTTTTCTATTGAGAGGGGACATCCTCTTTACAATACCCTCTCCCCATAGGCAGTAGACCATGGTCCACAAATCTGACAGCTGAACCCTGTGCTATTCAGCTAGTTAACTTCTGCAGTCTTCACTTTTCTGTCTTTTTGTGCCAGGGAGCAGGGAGGAACTCCAGACAGGATCTCCAGATCTCCTGAGTTACCTACACTTGTGTAATCTCTGAGGTGTATCACAAAGTAGTCTCCTTCAGCGAAACCCTGCCTGTCAGCTCCAGATTATTCTCCAATTCTGCACTTCTCTTTTGTGTCTTAAATCCAAAGAAACAGCACAAACTTCTCTTGTCTGCCTCTTCCTCATGCAGTGCTTTTTTCATTCTCCTGATGATTGGAGCTGTTTTTGTGGGCGCTCTGGGTCAGTACTTTACAGCTGCTCATGCTCGAAGGATCAGTCAAACTGGGGAAGACATATACAGCAAGTGTGAGGGGGAACACAAGTACCATGTGCAAAATGTTGCCACAGTGTCTTGTGGATGTGCGTTTGCTTGCTCATATGCGTGCTGTGGGCTTGTGGACCGCCTGATGATTTGTGGTCCCTGGATCACACAGGTCAAGGAACACTGTTGTAGGTAGTCCTCCCTGCTAGATTAAGCAAATGTTCACCTGAGCAAACATCCACCCTCTGTTCTGTGTGACTAACAGGATCTTCAGGTGTGTTTTTAGCATCTTTGCAGATGTTTCTTCATTCACAGACCGTATTTAAAGGGCAGTTTCTTCTCTTAAGCATATGAACCTTGAGCAATAAAGAGAAGGCAAGAGAAATAAAGACATCACACTTCCTCTGGCTTGAGGGGAGGGACTGTAGAAAGTGTTTGCGTCTGCTGTTTTTGTCACTCATTGAGTCATAGAAAACCTACCCGAAAGAGGTTCATCCACCCTCCTGACCAAAGGCAGTACCATTCCTGGTAGATTCCTCTCTAGCCTTCACATTGTCTTAGGCAATCTAGTCTAGTTTTTTTGCTGACCTTACCACTGGAAAGGATTTTTTTTTTTTACTGACATCTGACCAAATTATCCGCAGCTGCCATTTAATCCATTACTTCAGTGTGACTTTCTTCTTGGAACATTAAGGATTATCTTCTAAAGCTACAATGACCAGATTGTAGTAGCTTTAAGCTGAAGAACTGGGTTCTGACCTGCAGCTGAGAGTTGCTACGCATGAGCATCCCCTGCAGATCATTCCCTGAGCAGTGCATGTAACAAACTCAGGTTCATGATGAAGTCAAGTTAACCCATCATTTTCTCTTGTACTTGCCCTCAGACATATGCAAAGAACTTAAAAATAGATTACCCTATGCTTAGTGAACAGATGCTAAAAATGAGGTGTTTTGCTCAATCTATTCAGTCCTTATGTGGAAAGCTGGGGTAACATTCTCTAGCTCTAGAATACATTTTTCTTGGCCCTTAGCTAGCATCAAATCCCTTTTTAAGCCCCATGTGGCAGGGTCTTTCTCTCTTCCTCCTTCCCTCCTAATTTCTCCCGCTGTCACCCCTTCTCTAAAGTCTGAGTCCCATTTCTTGAAGCACGTCTGGTGTTCTCCCTGTATTTCTTGTTGTTGGATCATTCTCCTCCTAGGAGTGATTCGAGAGGTGTAACCACCTACCAGTCAGGGCAGACTGTGGGATTAATCATCAAAAATGAAAACTCATCAGGCCTGCAGCCCTGTATATTGATAAATATGCTACTAGTGAGACCTATTTTCTGTGCAAATATAGGCAGAGCTGTAACATCTGACCGTTACTGACACAGTCCACCTTCAACGCTGTGGTTGTTCACTGGCCTTTGTCACCATGTCACCCCATCTTGTTTGGAGTCTTTACCTGTAAGCATCTCTGCGGTTTTAGCTAAAGCCAATTGCAGTTATGGTGAGAAGTTATGAAAAATTTCTTTGTGAACAGGCCACAGACAAATTTTTGCTCCTTTTTAGGAAGGAGATTATTTTTTCTCCAAAATAACTTGGCAAATACTGAATTTAAGTAGCACTTTTTAAAATATCAGCACTCATGGCATAGATGGGATGAGATCCCCTTTTGGAGGACCCTTCTTCAGGGAACAGAATCCTGAATAGTCTCAAAGTAAATCGTCATCTTATTTGAGACTCAGCTTGCTCCTATTTCCTTGCTGACACGTGCTCTGACTTCTTCAGAAATCAGACAAGGCTGAGAAGATGTTAGTTTTGCTTGTGCACAAGCAACGGTGAGGGGGATGCTAGGGGAGAGGAGCAATATATTTTGAGGGAAGATCTTTCTGTCCGCCTCATATATTCCAAAGAAGCAAACAGGCAAAACTTCTTTACCTCTCCCCTTCCCTATTCCTCCTTCCTTCCCTGCCCTTCTCAATTCACATTTCGCATTCTCCTCTGTGTAGATCCCATGCTGTGAATCAGATGAATACCCATTAATCCTGGGTAGAGTCTAAAAATAAGAATTGAGAGGAAAAAATCAGAACAGTGCCAATCAACCTGCAATCATCTTTCTGTTCTCTTACGGGGGAAAAAGAAAGAGGAAATCAGTTGGGACACTGTTTCACTTCTTCTCTTTCCAGGATAAAATGACTCTGCCATTTGCAGCAGTTGTTCTTTTGATACAGGTTTTCTAATTTATATACTTAAAAGGCACATTAAAAGTTAGGAGCATTAGCTCAAAATGTTTACGCAGACCATCCACCCACTTCTTTCTGCTAGTGAGTAGAGCTACCACAAGCAGCTTGATGAAGGAGGAATGTAGCTTGAAATCGTACTGTTGAATTGACATTGTATTCTTATGTGTTACTCAGAGCCAAGGATAGACCCATGCTTTTTGAGATTTTAATTGTATAGTAAACAGTCTATTTACTTTGTATATTTACTGCCTTTAACTCTTAATTTCAAAGCTTTCTTGAACTCCTTGTAGGAACAGAAAAAAAAGAAAGAAATCCTAACTGAAGATATGGGTCTGACTTGCTCTTCAGTGTATGAATGTAAACCTGCAGGCTTTCTTTATCAAGTTAGCTATAAATAAATCTCTTTCTTTTAAATTACAACTGAAGTTTAGATGTTAGTGAGGGGAAAAAATAAAACAAGAGAATTTCTCCATACAACAGATCCTTCTGAGCTCTGTTTTTCTGCAGCATCTCCTCCTCAAAGTAATAAATACCCTAGGACGATACAGGGTGCAACTCAGTTACTGTTACTTTAAGAGATTTGCATGGTGAGATTTTTTTTAATTTCTTGGGGAGGGGTGTTTTCTCTTTGTTTAGGTTTTTTGTTTTTTGGTTTTTGTTTTTTTTACTGAGAGGAGTATATCACAGAGAATGGGAAAGAATTCCCTATATTTGAAAAAGATGAGTCCATAATATTCACAGACTCATCTGGCAAGGAAAGAGCAGAAAACAGAATGGCAAAGTGGGCTTTTGTCAGCAGTTTGGAAGGCTCACCTCCTGTTCTTTCCTTAGTTGCATTGGGGAGCTTTTGATTATGCCTGCTCAAACAGCTGCATTGTACTAATGTGTTTTCTTGTGGCCTTGCCAGGTGACCCCCTCACCCGCCGGCTATGGGCCAATTCCAGCACCACAACTGTCTCTTAAACAAGCACCGCAAGTCGGGGCACCTTCTGCCACTGCTGCCCAGCTGGAACACTGACTTTCTTGTTCCTCTCTAGCTCGTAGTAAATGTAACCTAGTTTTGATTAGCGTTTGTACTTTGAAGCAGCACAGGAGCCAATGAGGTGCCCCGCTGATATCAACAGCAGGAAGATGGACCTGTGTGTAAGGCGTTCATCGCTCGTCCTTCCTGGCATTCGGTGGCCACCTGTCCTGCCCTGTGGACAGCTGCGCTCGCAACCTCTGACAGAAACCAACCATCTGGTTGTAGTTTGTCCTTCAAATCCTTCCTCATACACCTCCCCTTTGCCAGCCGCCCTGGCCGCTGGGGCTGGCTGAAATTAAGCGGGCAAGAAGCAGCACAAATCATCTTCATCTTGCATGCCTGGCTTTTAGCTCAAGTCCCAAAGGGAAAAAAGAAGGAAGGCAAACACAGTGATATGCTGCACAGAAATGTGTTGCAACTTCAGCATTGTCTGTAGGGTCAGGAAATTGTTGCCAAGGCCTCAGCCCCAGTTGCTCTGAAAATGTGAAAGAGCAGCAGGACGCAATGTGGCACCTCAAAGCTCAGAAGCAAAGCCTGCTTTCCTGGTGGCAGTAGAAAGTCTTCATTTTCCTGGATCATTTCTAGCCATTTCTAGCCATTCTGACTTGCAGAAGACTTCCAAAGCGACTCTGGACTGACCAAAAAAAAAAAAATAGAGCGCTCCAGCACTGCAAAAGGCATTTGGCTCAAGCCAGAACAGCATAGCTGTAGGAGTTCATCTAAGATTGCTCTTCCTACTGCTCCTTCCACAGATGACATGGAGAGTGGCCTGCTCATGTTGCCAGACTTTTGATATCTGCAGACAAACAAGCAATTAAAACCCTGAGATTTTTCTCTCAGCCCACTAAAGCAGAGTCTAGGGGTGGAGCTTTCTCCTCAAAAATCTCCTCAAAAATCAAATGAATGCAGCCCAAGCATTTTGCACTGCTGTTTTTCACATGAGTGTGCTGTTTGAATGCATTCATTGATCCAGATACATTCTTGACTCAAAAGTTTTGCCCTGGCGTTTGTGGCCTTTTGTTCAGGAATACCACGTTATGTATGTGAGATTTTCTGCATATCCATAATAGTCACAGGATATCCGGCGGTAATACTGTCTTTTCTCTGATTTATATTTATTAATGCAGTATGACAGGTGCAGTGCCCATGTAGATTTACAGGCATTCTACACAAATTCCCAGTCTTCATCCTCTTTTAAGGCTGAAACAAATCTATCATATTTCAGTACAATACTTTTCTTTCTACATTGAGCCATTAGTTTCAGTGGTTCTGTTAGGTATAAAAGTGTATACATATATGCAGTAACCTGCAACCTAAAGCCTGAGAAATAATAAATAATACTCAACAGTTCTTACTGTTTTAAAGCATTCATTGTATCTTTCTGACCTGTTTCATGATTTGTACAAAGTGTGGAATCACTGATCAAACTGTAATGAAGGCAGTTTTCTAAAAGGTCTCAGAGTTAATAGATATAAACAAACAAGGCATCAAATGTTGCTATTTTATTCCATCTGTCTGATTCAGGTTGGCTTGAAACTGACACAAAATGAATTCTAGAAATCCAAAAGGCTGCTATCAGCATACAGGTAAATCAAATAGAGAGGTCAGTAAGCAAAGACCATGAGAGCTATTGGCCTACCTATGACTAATTTTGAATGTCTGTTTATTGCCTTCTTAATGGCTTGTAGTAGTCAGAGTGAGCAAGACTTTTCTGAAAATTGGATTTGGTTCATGTGTCTTAGGTTTATGTTTCAAAATACTTACTCCATCAGTTTCTCCCCAGGGAGCTAATAATGGAGACTTAGAAAGTAAGATGTTCCAACTTTGGGATAAATTTCTGTTGATTATTCCCTATATCCAGCCTGCAGCAGGCATTCCACAGAAAGTGTCAAGTGTCTTTCTAAAAATTCTTATTATTCCTAGAAGTCTTTTTCTGTACTTCTTGCATCTTCATGATAACCTAGAATGTAGTATTTCGAATATTAAATCCTACTGTAACTCAGGAAATTGTGGCTTGATATCACAGACCAATACTTCTGTAGTGCTTTCAGCAAAACATAAAACAGCAAGAAGATACCCTTGGAGAGTATTATTTCACTGCCATGCTGGATGCATCCCTTGGTTTCATTAAAAAGCATATTCACCGCAGAGACGGAATGAAAGCCTAGGATTTTGTTCTTCTGATTCCCTTTTAACGTAACTGTTTTTTAACTCAGCTTTCCTGCTGGTGGTGCTTTCACGTCAATTTGTAAGATTTGGTCAGAAGAAGATAGCTGACAGTTACCATTCATCCAACCTTGCCCTTTCATCTCTTTCACTGACAGAAGTTCTCCTAAAAATATACAGAATTTCATTCCAAAGAAAACTGTGGAAAGGAAGAAGAATGCACCCCTGCTGGATCTGAACTTGATCCGTGTCTCGTCTGCGGAATAAAGCTCTCCTCTTCTACGGTGATGTCCATCGCTAGGCAAGGGGTTGGAGGATAGATGCCATGGCATGGATAGTAAGACATAGACAGATGTTTCCCTACATCTCCTTGTGTCCCTCCCTCAGGCTTTGTAAGAGATCTACATTCTTCCAGAGCACTCAAAAATCACATTCTGGAGAAAGCTCTGTAAAGTTCTATGTAGAAACTTCTGATGCTCTCAAGGGGCAAATTTATACCAGTTAGCCTCCCGTCTGTCTTTTCTTGATGGTTTATAACTGCAGAAGCGAGAGTATGTTGTGGCTTATCAATACTTTTTTGTTTTTCTAATATCACATATCCTTTTTTTCAAAAAAGTATGAAAAATATACTTTTTTTAATACTGCTATTTTTTCCCTGGGCGTCTTTTAGCTAACAGAAAACTTACTTTGTTTCTGTTAATTGAGTGGATGTCTGGCTTTTGCTCGTGTTTCAGTCTCGGCTTCAATTTTTATATTAAGAGCCAACCACCCTCTATAATAAAGTGAGGGAGGTGATTAATGTTAATAATAATAGCATTAATAACATCTTTGTAGTCTTCATCGATTTCCTAACTGAAAGTAATTAAGATGCTGTGGTTATATAAATGATTAATAATGAAATAGTTAATTTTGCATCTTCGTCCAATAACATTTCCACCACGTGGAAGGAAACTACTGTTTTGGCTAGCCTGACGTTGGATTGCCTGCAATGTAAGTGTTAGAGTACAAGAAATATAAGAAGGGCAAGAAACGAGACAAATAAATAACATAATGGTTATTTTCATTTGTCTTTAAGGAAATCTTACAAACCATGTAAATGTTTAATATTTTTATGAAAACACATGTTTTACATTGCCTGTAAAAACACATCTTTAAAATGAATGAACGCAACTTGTTTGCATTAGAAAACTTGATTTTAATTAAGCTCCTTCTGTACTTTCTAACAATACCAGTGACAAATTATAATAATGCTGCATGACCCATAACTCATACATCTGAGAAACACTGCCTGTCCTAATGGAAACTTAATAAAATCTTGTTCCTTTACCGTAAGTTGCACAGCATGTTGGATGAACAATGTTGTGTGCTCGTCTCTAGAGAATTCGGTGTAAAATAGTTCCAGATTTTGTTTAGTGATCTCAGAGCTGGCTGAATAACTCCAGCTTTCCAAAACTGCAAAAGCTGACATGCAGGGTGGTGAGACTTTAGGATATTAACTGCCTGTTCTGTGATACTGGAGGAGATTAGTTTTTGGAATCCATTCATTGAAATAAAGCGTGAGGCTGAATGGAGGTTATATTTATTGTCTCTGAAAACCCTGAGCTAGCTCAAATCACTTCAAGCCTATACATGCACACATGTATTCTCCCACATTTAGCAAAATCCTCAACTTTTCCAGCTAGTTTCTTTGAGGCAGGAGTAGATAACTTGCAAGGACTTGGCTTGAAAAGATGCGTGCCTGTAACACCCTCTGTCACATTTCACAAGAGACTACAATCAAGCAGCCTTTATACTTGGATTGTCTAGACACTGTAACAAAGTGGAAAAGGGCAAGGGAAGGGAAAAAGCCCTCTTTGTCAGTCATTCACTGTGCATCAGACCCTCCTTCCCTCTACATTGCCTGTGCCAACAAAAAGATAATGGGAGCAAAAAGCAAACTGCAAATAAGAAATTGAGTGGTTCTCGATTCACATCCTCCCTTTTTAAAAAGAAAACCCCAAACCAGTATTTTTCTGACACTGCCAATACATATGTGTGCCATCTCCTGATTTGTTCACTTTTTTCAGAATTAATACTTTGAATGATTTTTTTTTGGCAGGTGGTCTGTAGTTCTAACTTTTTCCTCATCAATTTGCTTGAATGTGTAAATGAAGTGTGTAGGACTGGCTTGTCAGCGCTGGTAACTAGATATCTGAAATCTTCCCAGACACCAGAGGAGAGTTTTTTCCTCTAAACAGCTGAAAGTTTGTGAATAAGCAGTAGGGCTACTTGAAAAATAATTCTCTCATATATTTGTTTCATGTCTGGAGAAGCAGCAGCAACAAGAAAAAAGCCTCTTTCATCATCATCCCCCCGCACAATTTCATATTCCCCTTCTCTTCTTTCGTTTTTTTTCTCCTTCCTTTGGTTCTCTACTTTTTTCCAGTGAAAACACAGGGGAAAAACTAAGAGAAGGAACAGAGCTGGGTAGGGGGAAGGAGGCGAAAGAATTTCACAAGGAGGTACGGTTTCAAGCCAACAAAAAGGCTGCTGTGATTCTTCTTTAAATAACAGAGCCTGCGCGTCACTCAGCTGTTTTGAAGTCCATGCATTTATGTTCCAGCACTTACAACTTTTAGTCGTTCTTCTTTAGTGGCTCAGTAACCTCCGTTCAAATCGTCTGCACCTCTGCGCTTCTTTTCGATCTGGAGTTCCCCTCGTGCCATGGCCTGGCGCAGCGTTTGCCTAGCTGCCTGTGTTTGGCTGCCCAGACCAGAGGCGCGGTGGCTCCCCGAGCAAGGCCCTGGCACGGCCGCTGCCCTGAGGCGCCGCGTGGGACTCCCAGGGTGCTCTCCGCGCTTGGAGGAGCGAGACGAGACTTCATGCCGCAGTGGCCTTGCTGTCCATGTCGCTCTGCTTCATTCCCTGGCGTTGCCAGTACGAGTCCTTGGCTCGGAAAGGAGCCTGGGAAGACTTGACCTTAAGCTAAATCACTAAAGAGAGGGTCTCTAGGGCCAGACCACTCTGCTTTTCGAAAAGAAGCAGCACAGAGCTCTGCATGACCGGTTTTTCACTGCTAATTTAAACTGGGCACCTCTGTGCCCGGCATGGTCCCTGGCGGGCTCTCCCAGAGCCACTGCCGGGCCGGCGCCAGGGCCGGGTGGCCTTGAGTGCCCATGCGGGACCCCGCGGCAGCGGCCCGGGGCAGCACCACCACCGCGGCAGCCCCCTTGCCAGCCACAGCCCTTTGTGCTCCCCAGGCTGCTGACGGCTGCAAACCTCCTTTCCCTCAGCCCTTTCTGCACTTCTGTTTCTGCAGAGACACGAGCTCGCACCGCCTGTGCTGGTGAACGCTTCCCGTTGGCCTTAAGAGATTTCCCAGGTTTTTGCGAGGGGACTCCGCTGAGCGAACGTGTTGTCTCGAAGGAAATAAATGGGAAAAGGGCACCTCTGAGCTCAGAGGAGGAAATGGGAGAACGTGCGCTGACTGCAGACAGTGCTGGTCAAGGCAGGACAGCTCAGGAAAGCTTATTCAAGTGGTGTTTGTTTTTCTGAACATGGCAGTAGAATAACTGACAGTGTCTTCAAGTTGTGGAAAATGCCCTTCAGCAGAAGGGTTTTCATAATTAGGCAGGCTAGATTTAAGAAGCAGGTATCTGTATTATGAACCATCACAGACAAACAGCTACTGCATAATTTTTGGGGCATTAGCAGCAGTGGAGTATGCTTCTTCAGAATCCCTTGAGTTTGTCAAAGCCAGTTTCCTGTGTTGATGCTGGGGTAAGGCATACAAAATAGCCAGCCTGGCAGCTACCGAAGAATGAGGATATTTGCAAAAGGATGTGCTTTTTATTTACCTTAAGTGGAGGATATTGGCTGAAATGTGAAAAGAAATATGACAAAAATAGTTGTGTGCCTCACTATACTTTTTTTTTCTGTCCCGGGTCTCACTTTCTCCCCTGCTGTTTATGTAGTCCGGACAAAGTACGGTAGGCTGAGGTTAAGAAAGTTTGTCTCAGTGATTCTTTTCCTTCTTCTTTTTCTCTTTTTTTTTTTTTTTTTAATTTTTCTGTTATCACTGCTCTTTCTTGTAGCCCCGTGCCTGGAGTGTATTGTTTCTGTTCCAAGTTACATATAAGATTCACCATGCTGGATCAAGAGTCCATCCAGAGCAATATCCAGTTCCCAAGACTGATCACGCCTGACTTTAGAAACTTATATTTGTGTCTAGGTTCAGCTAGAGCCCATGGAGAGTTTGGCTGGTAACGCATGAGGACTAAGATATTAGAGCTCACTGATGAAAACTCATACTAGATAACAGCATGGACCTCTGAGGGCTTTTTTTTGAGATGTGGTGAATCACCCTCTGTCTCGCTCCACCTGTTGAGAATATAGGCTCTTAACTTTTATGTACCTAAAATTAAAAGAGATTAATCCAGGTCCTAGTAGTGGCCAATGAGAATGCTGAACAAGAGATTATAAAAATTAGAAATCTTAGGGCTAACTTTTCCAGAATGTACCCTCTCAGTTTCCTTTTATCAGCGATCTGGATCTTAAGGCTGCCTGCATTTAACACGTTAACTCTTCCATGGCTTTGTCTAGTTTCTTAACTCATTTATCCTTTTGGCTACCCCAGCCTCCAGTATCAGCAGGTTTTATACTTCAGTTAGGTGTTTCATAAAACAGCACTTCCTTGTGTTTTAAATGCTCTCTCTGATGAGCTGCCTCCTACTTTCCTGTGTAGTGATAATTATCTGCTCTGCTGTATCTGCATCTCTGTCTGTCGCGTAGGGCTCCGGGAAGGTATTACCTTTACATGAAATCAATGGCAGCTATTGTATAGTTGGCAATGGCAAAAATGAGACCGTGAATTAAGTGCCTTGCTATGTATTTCGAAGCCAGACTTGAATACTTCTAGTTGTGCTTTCTGGCTGTGATCTTCCCCTGTGAGCTGCGCTCTCCTGGCAAAGGGTGAGTGAGAGAAGTTTCTTCCTCTTACTGCCTCCATGCAAGAAATTTTCTGGCAGGGCTGGTCAGACAGCTGCTACTACAGTCAGAGCAGGTAGGATCTCCTTCCCAGACCCTGATAGGAAACCACTGTGGGGAAGAATTTTGTGTGAGCTTTCCCAGCATGTTGCTGTTCATCTTCAAAAGCAGAGATTTTTTTTTAAAATACTTGTCTTTCAGGCCACTTTATCCTCATCTTATGTGGGTTAGAGAGAGATCTGGTGAGCATAAACGAGTGAACACCTGCTTTCCTTGCTCTCCTAGGATTTTAGATAATGGGCTGTGTGCAATGTAAGGATAAAGAAGCAACAAAACTGACTGACGAGAGGGATGGCAGTTTAACTCAAAGTTCAGGCTACCGCTATGGGACAGATCCCACTCCACAGCATTATCCTAGCTTTGGCGTGACTTCAATTCCAAACTACAACAACTTCCATGCCACAGGAGGCCAAGGGTTGACAGTGTTTGGTGGAGTCAATTCCTCCTCTCATACGGGAACGCTGCGAACAAGAGGAGGGACAGGTGAGCTTCAAAGCCTTATTTCGGTGCACTTAATCAGTCACATTACATCAGGGCTGTTTGAGGAGACACAACCGTCTCAGCATGTTGTTTAAGATAGTTCATTATTAAATAGCACAGAGTTGAAGTTGGGGTGAAGCCGTATCTTCAGCCCTATCATTGCTAACCTACAGATGCTAGTTCGCTTTGGGGATATGCCCCAAATTGGCTGCCTGCCTGCCTCATCCCTCGACCAGGGAATGAAAGAGGCAGGTGGTCGAAGCAGGGAACCATCTAGAGTAGTTCACAAGAAACACTGGGCATGGGTATGTCTAAACTCCCTCTTCTCTGAACGTTAGACACACTTTACGCACATGGGATCCTTCTCTTCTGTGTGAGTACCAAACCAAAAGGACTGATGGTTTTAGAAACTGAAGGACATAGCGTGCCCACTCTCTGCTGAAAAGCACAGTGATTAGAAGGGTTGTCCAAAAAGTGCAGTTTTCAGTTCAGTTTACTCCTCAGACGCTGGGGTAGCTTAAGTTTAGCTTAGCCACCTGATCTCTTGAGGTTCCTTTCACTTCTCTTTTCTGTGATGGAGTGTAATTCATATTTGTTCTTCTTTAGGTGTAACTCTTTTTGTGGCGCTTTATGACTATGAAGCAAGAACAGAAGATGACTTAAGTTTTCACAAAGGAGAAAAATTTCAAATACTTAACAGCTCGTAAGTTTTAAGCTTGGAAATAGGCTTTTTAGTATTTTTAAGTTTATAATGTTGATAAATGTTTGTCTGTTTATGTTATTTGTAAAATATGATGTGGGCTATTCAAGATATGTAGGAGTTTAAGTCTTTATGCTCGCTTGTCTTTGTCTTTTAAGTGTTTTATAAAAAAAAAAAATCAGCCAAAATGCAGTTTTACTTCAAAAATATGTAAGTGTTAGATGGTGTGGTTCGCTGCTTACATTTCACAGTAGACTCGCATTCGGAACTGAGAGCACAAGCTCTGTACTTTACTGGTAGGAGCAGAAGTTCTGCAAGGCTTTTACCACAGTCTTTGCAATCTGCTGCAAGTATCTCTGCACAGGAGCGAACTAAGAAAATCTGATTCACAGGAAGAAATGTGATCCAGACTTGCATGTCAACATGGCTTTAAAAGCATTAATGTGTTTTTCATTCAAAGAGAGGGGATACAGTCTGAACTTACTAGGAAGTTTCATCCTGGAAATCATTGACTTAAAATTAATTTTGTCAACTGCCCATAGAAAAAGTCAGTTAGCAATTTAAAAATAGCATCTAAATATTACTGTGCTACTGACCTGAATCAGAACATCTTGTAATTCCTGGCTGAGAACATAAAGTTGAAGGCTCTGTCATGTGATAGTATTGCTATCATATAGAAGTAAAAATGGGTTAACAACCAAGTATGTAGCTTTCTAGAGGCTTTGTGATCTCTCTCCAATTTTTGTTTATTATACTACATGACAATGAGTCAAATTCATCCCTGGTGCAATTCCTGTTAATTTTAATAGAGGAACTCCAGGGCTGGAGTTGGCTCAGGGTGCATTAACTTAAAAAAAGCCAGGTAATTCTGTGGAATGTTTCATGAAGCCATGAAGCTGAAGAGCTTTGATGTAGATGAAAGCACAAAAACTTCAGTTAAGACTTGTAAAGAGAGCAGCAGCTTAAAAACCTCTCTACTTCTAAATTAGCACTTGGGGGGAAAAAAGACTTTTTTTTTAAAGCTATTATCCATTTTTTTCACATTGCCTACCACTTTCCTAACCTCTCACAAACTCTATCATCACCTGAAACAAGTACAAATTCTACTCATTGCAAGCTCCTTACTTGTTGCAATTGGTGAAGTCTGGGGCTGCTCACAAGGACTTGCGAAGCAGTGGTATTTGGAGTCAGTGGGAAAGAGGTATTGCCCCCATTTGTGGCTGGCTGCAGTACATGTATTTTGATGCAGGTAGTTACTGCTGGGAGGATGGCTTTCTAAGAGAGAAAAGCAGCCACTGATTTTCCTGTAGGATTACAGAAGCTCAGTTGCCATCATAGTCACCTCTCTCCACTTAGAAACACTAGGCCTAACCACGCTCCTGGAGTATTGACAGCCAGGCTGGGATTGCCCCAAAGCAGCTTTTCTGTGAGAATGCTTCATCTTTTCCCTTATATCAGAAAGGACGTGGAAGTACCCTTTTTAATAGTCAATGCTGCTTGTGATGAAGAAGCATTCAGGTGCCTAAGACCAGTTTGTCTGGAATTTACTGAAGGTAAAATTTTTTTTGACTCCAAGAAATGAAATTTGATTTCTGCTTTGGACTGCAAGTTCAAATTGGCAGTACCTGAAATGGCTTACGGAGGGTATCCCTGTGATTTGAAGTCAGAAACGATACCAGGTGCAGTCTGGGGAAAAGAAGTGCCTGCAGGTGGCGATTCAGGGCAGAGTCCTCACTCAGGTGCTCTAAAATACCCATGGTTCCCATCACCACCACCACTTCAGCATGTCTGGCTAGCTTTACTGTCCGGCCTCCTCCTAACGCAGGCTTGTCAGTTGGGTGCCTGTAATTAAGTGTTGTGGAAAAAAATCTATGTTCCCCTTTCTTTCTGGCAGAGAGGTTTAGGCTTCTCTGTCAAAACAGAGGGGGTTGCTCCTGATGTTGCTACGAGCTACAGCACTTTTTTCTCTCCTTAGATACGATAATATATCTCCATCTAGTGGAGTGTCTGTGCGGTAAGAGAGCAGAAGTAGGAACTAGTGATAGTGGCCCGGTTCTAGCAGCTGATAATAACAGTCATAAAGGAATTGAAATATTTATCAACAGTAGTGTGGCATAATCTCACAGAAATATTCTACACCTATATACCGAGGAAATATTAGCCCTTCAGCTGGCTAAAGTTAGGGTCATAAACCCTAAAGCACCCTAAACTCCGATGGCCTATTTGTCTTGAGATGCTAGTACACACAGCCTGTGTTAAGATAGCGTTGGCTCCCAGCATCTAGAAAAGCTAGTTGTTGTTCACCTTCTGAGCTGTGGAATTGAAAACAGCTCTTTTTTGACTAACTACAGCAGTTTTCTAGTTATTTTCCTTAAGAGTTCATATTCTTTCAAGCTACTAACAAAAGCGGAGTTAGAAATGTTAATAAGAGCTCACCTTCACGCAAGCTTTTCTGCCTGTTTAAAATGGCTTAGACAATGTGCTTTCAGTAACTTCTTGCTTACTGAAGATGCTGAACTTGCTGGCCATGTTTGATAACAGTGGTTCATTTAGTAAACAAATTGCTGTATTACAGAGAGGGAAACTGAGTTTCTAGGCAATCCAGGTAGAAAGGAGAACGTTGTTAGTGAAGGTGGGAGTTAAATGTCAATGAATCTGGTTCTGGGAACTAAATGTAAACTACTAAATCCCTAATCACTGCATCCTATAAAAAGCTGAGCAATAAACTTATTTTAAAGCTATGTATTCTACAGCAATAGGCATTGGCTGAAGAGGAATACCATGTCACACTGCAGATGTGTGCATATGACAGAAGTTGATGTTGAGCGCGTGGAACACTGGAGTAAGATGGTCCTATATGGACTTCTCTATGTCTAAATGTGGTAGAAGAATGTTTTTCGTAATTATTTGAAAATGTATCTAAGTCATTTACTTCTTAAGAGATCTCCTGCGGGTGGCCAGGAGAGGGAATCTAGACAATGAAGTATGAGCCTTAAAGGCTATCTAAAACTATTGACTATTTGATATCTTTGGGTTTCAGATGGAGTATCCATGTAAAAGTTTGAACGTCATGCTAAAATTAGCAGTGGATGTGAAAGTATTGGTTTCGGCACTTTTTTAAACAGATTCTCTCAAGGATCTATAGTAGAATAATTGCTATGGGGACCATTTTCAATATTCTAGTCCAAACTCAGCCCTAACCAGATCTGATTTCAGTGGAAGTTATGCCTGTTTATGCCATTATGCTACATTTGGAAGGCTACGTTACTAATCACTGCTCAACTAATAACAGATGCAAAGAAATACGTGTAGTATTTTGGTTTAGATGCAAGCAGTTCTCTCAGAAGTATGCCCATGATAAAGGGATACTGTGGATTCTTGCAACACACAGTAGCAGTCAGATCATAGCCTTTACAGCTCTCTCTCGCTTTTCTTCACCTCTGTTTCTGCAGGGAAGGAGACTGGTGGGAGGCCCGGTCCTTGACAACAGGCGAAACTGGTTATATTCCCAGCAATTATGTGGCTCCAGTCGATTCCATCCAAGCAGAGGAGTATGTTTTCTTACTATTGTAAAGACCCATTAGTGCTGTACTTGAAGGAGATTTGAGGAGATTGTTTTGATTGATTGCAGTGATTTTTCAGATGACTTGTATCATTTTTATTTCAATTCTCAACTGCACTGATAAATAATTAGGTAATTAGTAACAAAAGAAGCGCAAGCTTGGCGCTTTTTCAATGTCAAAGCAAAGGAAGAAAACCTAAAAGAACGCAGGTCTGCTTACTTTATTTGGGTGTCAGCTAAAGGTGCCCTTGCTTTTCCTGAACCAACTTGTAAAAATATTTACAGTCAATCCGTGTGCAAACTGTCCATTAAACAGGGCACATCATTGTAACAAAAATACCTTTCACACCGTAGGATGGCTACAAAGTGTACGGCAAGCAGTATGATAAGGACATAGCTGTGCAAAACAATGGAGCGCTGTGGCTGTGTGTGTGTATCCGTATTATTTCCGGTATCAGAGTTACACTGGGGTAACACTGGAGTTACACTGGGGTAGCTTAGATATCCGAGCAGGTACTGTAAAGCAGCGCTGCAAAGCATGGCTGGTGGGAATCTGTATGTTACTGAACGAGCTCTGTAGGATGCCTTGGATTCTGCTCTGGGGGTACTGTTGTCTGTACTTCAGGCTATGTTTTCTATAGTTCATTGACATTATGCTGATAACTAGGTTATAAGGATTCCAACTGTCATCTGAAGTGGCTCTGATTTGGTTGGTTGTGAAACATCCCCCCCCACCCCCACCCCCCCAAAAAAACCCCAAACCCTAATTAATTGCTGGAGGAAGGAAAAAGATACCGAAACTATAAAAGCCTTACAGAACCACGATAAAGTGGTTGCATGTGGTCATTCTACTGAGTTTTTGTACCTGTACTGCAACAAAAATATTGACTACTAATAAATCACTATGTCAATCAAATATGTAGTTTAGAACAACGTCTGTAAAAATACTGCTCTTCAGCAGCAAAGCATTTTTCTCCCTTCTTCCTTGTCTCTTCCTTCACTCCCAAGTCTTGCCCACTGTTTGCTAAAATATGGCTTTTGTGGTATGACACCAAACAAGCATTCTCCACATCTGCCAATTACAGACTTAATACAAGTGCTGGTATACAACATATACAACATCTACTCCACAAATCTGTCATGTTACCTTCCCACCCACAGTAAAATGGCCACAGTATGACAGTAGTGGTTGAATATACTTGAGTAACCGTATTTTCCACAAATAGTCTACCACGTCTGAGCTTTGTGACATTGCCAAGTAATCTTATGTAGCATTTTCTTACTATTTCTGCTGTTTCCCCAAGGTGGTACTTTGGCAAACTGGGCCGAAAAGATGCTGAGAGGCAGCTGTTGTCATTTGGAAACCCGAGAGGTACCTTCCTTATCCGGGAAAGTGAAACTACCAAAGGTATGCTGGCCAAAGCTATTCTAACTAATAATTAGTAGGTATAAGAGAAAAATTATGGTAGGTTTGTAAAATACTGTGTTCAGGGGTACCAAGGTAGAGAAAAGTATCATCTTGCATATGTGTGTGTTAGGGAATTAGATGTCTGGACATCCCAGGTTTCGGAGTGTTCAAGGCAGAAAACAACGCAAGTGCAAGCCGTGCCGCGCTCAGCCCGTGGGATCTGCAGTACAAGTTAGGCACAGGCAGGTGCTCTGCTCTGCTGTCACGCTCAGAGCACTAAACTGTCTGAACAGTGGCGCTGAGGATACTACAATTGCAATGGAGTTGGAGGAGTCAGGCCATTCAGAGCAGCATCTATGGGCTGCAGGAGGCAGGCCTCCTGGTGTCCCTGTTAGGGTCCAGACAGGGCCACCTGGCTTACTGGGAATACATACTGGGAATCTGCAGTTTAATTTGGTGAAAACTGTTTACTTCAGAACAAGCAGAAAGTCTGACTCTTCTTGACTGTAAAATGTAAGATAGACTTGCAGGGAGGGAGATACTGGTTATTGTTTTGGGAAGACGGTAAGGAGAGTTTTCTGGTCTTTTCTCTTCAGGAAGGATCCTTGGAAAAAATTAGCAGTTTTTAATCCATAGAGTAACAGTGAGAAAACTTGAAAATATTTCCAATGAATATGTTCTGGAAATATTTACTTGTATACATTCTGTTGAGGTGAAGTGGAAAGATGTATTGTCCTCCCCTCTAAAAATATTGCAGGAGCTCTATCTTTATTGGTGGGTCCGTCCTTGCTTTTTCATTTTGTTAATGAGACCTATCGGTTTCTTCAAAGCATCATCTTTACAAAAAGATCTCTCTAATTCATATGACCATTGAGGAGAAAACATGCAACTAAATGGAAACAAATCTGACAATTTCTCAACTGACCAGCAATGTGAAACAATAGCTGGGGGAAGCATAAGTCACTAGAATTCATTCCATGGAAATTCTGAAGTCTAATGATGGTCCATATAATTGAAGCACTGACTTTTCAGTGCTTTGATCAGAAAACGCTGTCGGCTAGAGTTGGCATCCAAAGTGGTTGGAGTCCTGGCTGGTAAAAGGACTTAAGGAAGAGAAGCACCACTTCCTCCTCCTGTCCCTATGACATATCTTCAGATGCTGTATTCTGTCATCTAAAATTGTATGGTTTAGAATTTTTGACTCCTGCAGTCACTGAACTGTCCCTTCGTTGTACTTAGTTCAGAAGACTGGTTATCATGCAAAATCGGAATCAACATGCTGCAGTTGCAGATGACTAATTTCCCATCCTGTCACCCTGCAGCTTCTCCATACCTTAGCTAGCAGCAAAGCATTTCTCACCAGGAAGAAGATGTGCTCTAACTTGCTCTCTTTTTTTGCAAATAACCTCCACCTGTTCGTTTTGTCCAACTGTTGTTGTTATGCACGTGAGGAGCAGAACTTCATTCCACTCTATACAGAGTTTGAAAAGTCACTAAAACAGGCATGCTTAAAAACATCCACGACACCTTTTCTCTAAACCGTGCTGTGTCACTTGAGTCTATTTTGACCTTTTTTGTGCAGTGATAGGAGAGAGATTTTGCAGGCGGGTTTACTTACCTAAGTCAGGTTTTTTCTAGGGCTTCTTTGGAGAAACAAAAAGCATTGGGGAAATGGAGTAATCCGTCATGGATGTGCTTATAACAGCAAGCTTAATTTCTCTGCTCTTGAAGCTAAGGCTTTCTACATCTTCAGGCTAAGTTGGCATCAAAGCCACTGGAAAAAGAAAAACATGCATGCTTTTTGTCAAAAATGCCCATTTCCTTTCTCATCCTTGTGGTGTCTCTGGAAATACGTTGTTAGAGGAAAACAGAGAAACGTTGTTGATCACGAGAGAGAAAAAAGCCAGCTGAGAGAACTGAATGGTGCATTCTCCTGTAAGTCTCCTCAAAATGCTTTATTCTAGCTAGTCATCCTGGGCTTGAGGTAGGAATTGCTTTGTGACCTAGAATTGTCCCCTTTGCTTTAAATAATAACAATAATAAAATTAATCAAGCTTATGGTAAATGTATCAAAGTGGACGGCTTCCGCTTGAATTTAACCTCCCTCGATCATGCTTGCCTTCTCCCCGTACTTCGAAAACAAATCAGTCAGATCTGGCTTTTCATTTTTGCAAAGCCTGACTACCCAGGTACTTCATCAGCTCTTGTGTGTATAATCCTTTGCCTGATTTCAATCTCCATCCCCCTGTGCTGTTTGTTTTCAGGTTTTTTTTTTTTTTTTAAATTCATTGATACAACGCACTGCTGTCTGGTATTTCTATCCAGCTTTATATTATGTGTATCCCTTATATTTGAATTTATCAGCAGATAATAACGAATAGTCTAAATAACAAACAATCTAAATAAATGAATAATGAAATGAATCTTGGTTGTTTTTGTCCAGACTTGAACTAAATCTGCAGTCCTGCAACTTGGTCTGAGGTCAGTGGGGGTCCACAAGGGGCCACCCACGCAGATCTGATTGCAGAACTGGAGCCAAAGATTGTTTACATTTTCCTAAAGAATCTAAAATACTGATCAGATAGGCAGGGAATGTGACTAAGAAAATACAGCTGTTCTTAGTGCATCAAAACTCACAAATGCAGAGGTGGAGAACTCTGCCTGGAAAATTTTGGAAGCAGGATGACAGTGCACAGCCATCAGTGTTCGTCCAAAACACGTACAAGATTTGCCTGCAAATCCCGATAAAGCTCCTAGCTTAGAGAAATGTACTTACTCAGTGGGAGACTCTCCTCAGAAAAATAACCTAAAAATGTTTTTTCTACACTAAGTTTTTTTTTATTTTTTATCTAAAAATAAAAAGCTTTTCACTTCTTTCGGAGTATCTCCCATTCACATAAAATAGAGTCATGCATGTAAGTGCTGGCTCTTTTCCTCCTATTTAGAGGGTAAACAACAGGGAATTTGAGAACTCCTTGGAGTCTAGGGGTGGAGGAGTTTTGTTTGCTGCAGCTCCACTCAGTGGCGAGCTGTTTACCAGTGTGATCTGTTGCATTTTAACATGTTCAGAGAAGTTTTAGAGTGCCATAAAATTCTTGCTGGAGAGAATCCAGTAACAACATTTTATATCAGGAATCTCAGCTGTGTAACTGTGAAGGTAGCTTAAGCCATTTTATTTAGATGGAGGTGCTTCGGGGAGATGTGACTGTCCAGTGTGTCAAAAAATACAGGGGGTTTGGAAAAGCAGCCGTCAGTGGTTTTTGCCATCAGACCCGTAGGAAATTATCCCACCTTCCAGGCAATCCAAAATTATCTGCTGGCAGTTTTCTTTTCCTGTTCTTAGCTGAAGTGGTTGCCAATGAAAGCAGTCCAGTCTCCAGAAGGGGGGCCTTCCTGAGATCTCTGCAGTTGCCCCAAGTATTTTCTTTTAATTTCTGCATTACCTTTGAGTAAACAAAATATCCTTCTGACCGTGAGCAAAGACGTCTTCCCTGCTGCCTTTGAAACAACCAAGCTTTCGCTCAGAAAACTGCATTACGCTGTAAAATGTGGTTTCACCTTTGAAAACGTAGAGAACCAACATGTGGGCGTCACTGTATCTGGAATAGGATTCTGCTTCATATTAAGACACCCAAATGTGCGGCTCCCCATGGAAGCGTCCAAGCTCCCTTTACAGTCAGTGGAGAGGTGGGATTCACTTCAGCTGCCCACAGCTGAAGACACCTAGGGTTCAAACCTAATTCCGCCATCAGTGTGTACAGTACCATTACAGTCAGTAGAAACGAGGCTGGGATTCAGTTGCCTTAACAGCACCAGAAACTTGTGTGTGGGCATCTGCACCAAGCCCGTAGCACATCTACAGAGGGCTACTGCTACACCTAAAACCTAAATCCAGCCCCTAAACTGAATTTCCATTGCCTGAGCATGAGTATTTGGAGCCACCATTTGAAATGCCTGATGGTATCCAAGGCATTCACATGGTTTGGATAAATTCGACACCTGTGGGAAAACTACTGCCTTGTGAAGAGGCCAGGCAGGATGTCTCACATGATGTCTGACATGGCATCTCGCATGGCTCTGTGTTTGAGCATCTGAATCCCACCAGTAATGTCTAGTGTTTCTCCATGGATTTGGAAAGGGAAATGGGTAGTTCGTGCAAATCTTCTGATGCATGATGTTTGCGTGGTGGGGCTTTCTCCTCCAAAGACTGTGACATGCAGAGTTTGTTAATTTGGTTGTTTAATGCTTGTAAAGCAGTTTGGGATCCATCTGGGTAACAACACTACATAGATGTGAAGTCATTATCTCCACTGGCTCCCATGAAAATCTTGACATTTACCACCCACTGGCATTTACCTAAAGTACAGTATTTGCAGTGTAACCTGACACTTAAGAGTGGGAAAAGTAAATTTAACGACCTGAAGCAGTAAATGTTAAGATGTGAGTTTTCATTTACCCAAAAGACCTGATTTCTTTCTAGAAAAATATGGAAGAGGCATGGCATGAACACCCTCAGATTTCTGTGACACTTGCTTTAATTATGTTGGATTCACTTGTTCTTTCTCAGTGTAGAACAGGCATTTTTTAAAGCAATTTCTCTTTTATTTTATAAAAAATGACTGGCAAGCCAAAATCTTTAGCTATCTGAAAGGTACTTACGATTTTTTTATTCCTCTTTCTCTTGGAATAGGTGCCTACTCCCTGTCCATTCGTGACTGGGATGATATGAAGGGAGATCACGTCAAACATTATAAAATTCGTAAACTTGACAATGGTGGCTATTATATCACAACTCGGGCACAGTTTGAAACTCTTCAGCAGCTGGTTCAGCATTATTCAGGTAACTTTTCAAAAAAATACTGAGCGCTCTTGAGAGCTTTAAAACAAAAATGTTTGCTTCTGTGCTCTCATATGTATAAAATGTCCTGAAGAGTCTTTTGAGCTATATCTCTTGCTTGTTGTAATGCATTATCACTTTCCCATTATAGTTATAAATGGCTTTAAGTGCACAGCAGCATAGCTTTTCAAAGGTAGCAGTCTACTCAGGTAAAGGTTTTGCCTGCTCTGCCTTTTCAAAGAAACCAGAATTACTGAATTTGACTTGCAGATCTGAAAGCATGAATTCCCTGTGTGTAAGCGAGTGCTAATATGTACCCTTTTGCAGCATAATATTGCTAATAAAGCATTTACAGAATTACATTGTGGCATTCAGTCACTTAAGGCAACAGCAGAAATGTTTCCCTATATTACTTGACTCATATTTTCCCATTGAATTTGTGTTCGATGTGCAGAGTATTACCATTTAAATTATCAGCAGTCTCAAGTGGGTATTTTTGTATGCATATTGTTTGTCTCCCACTCACACTCACCTCCATTTTTTTTTAATTCCTGTGATTAATTCCTGTGATTAATTCCTGTGTTACACACTATTCAACCAAAAGTGCTGTCATTGGGAACTGGTATACAGTAACCTAGGACTTAAAAGCCCCCCAAACCTCTGCACAGGTTCACTGGTTCTTACACAGAAGACTGCCATACTTCTCAACAGTTCATTTTTAGAACAGAAGTGTGAATTTTTAAATTATTATTCTTTATTATTTTGTCCTTCCTTTAGCTTTTCATCATATTAACAGGTAACCCCACATGCTCGCTGCTTAAAAACTTTTCATAAATTTTGCTTGGGAAATCAACTTCTTTGTGGGGTGTTTTTTCTGTATCCTTTGTATTCTGTCTGCTATATTCTTATGCTGCTCATACTAGACATCTGGCTGTCTTCTCCGCCCAATTTCTGATGGGTGTATGCTGCCTGGGAGAATTTCTAGTTGTTTCTGGTGACTCTGCATTAAACTAAGCTAAATAATGTATAGAAACTCACATCTAAAGATGTTAGTTTTCATCTCCACTATACCAACTTTCTGGGTCTATATCAACTTTTGGTATATATCAGTCTGTGGCCAAATTATTTGGGTCTTGTATTTTCTGTGCACAGATGCAGAGACAAATCAGGTGTGGAAACAGTGAGTTCTGCGCAACACAGGGGCATGATTAGTAGGATCCAGGTAGGGTCAGCTCAAGAGAGATGGTACAGACCAACTCCAGAGGTTTCACCTGCAGCCTCCCAGGCCTAGGTAAACATAGTAGCTCTCGTTCCATGCCCAGCCCTAGCTGACTCCAGGCATAAACAGTGCTTCTAACTCCTCTGTGCAGGGTTTTGGATTTTGGGAGCTATAATAGCTCTAGCACAGCACCTTGTGGGTGCCTAGATTTACCTCGGGGAGCGCAGCTCAGAGGTGCCCAAATGCAGAGATCAGCGTGGTTCCCTGGTGACCGCTGCAGAGACCAAAGGTCAGTGCCTTCACAGCAGGACAGGTATGCTCTGCAGCCCACTTTTCAACTCTCATTCCCCAATTGTCCAGGCTTGAGGACCCCTCCTGTCCAGGCAGCTGGGTACCAGGATCTCCAGGAAGACAGTGTACAATCTGGTCTCATGTAAGCAGTCCTGAGTCAGGACTCGGAAGTAGAAAGTGTATATAGACACAGCCCAGGTATCCCTGCCCTGCGCTCCTGTTGCATTGCAGACTGCCCTTATTATCCAGACTTTCATGGATGAGATTTCCAGATCAAAAGTACTGAGATCGCCAGGATGTGCTGACATCAGACTGAAGTCCAGTAGCAGCATATTTGAAGTTACAGTACCATTCACCCATTCCCTAGCAGTAGAAGGCCTTTCAAGAAAAAACATTACTCTTTCATGTGCAGCCTGGTCTTACTGGAGCACCAGCATGCCAAGTTTCTGTTTCAGTTAAAGGAAACAAGAAGTTCTTAAAAACTCCTAGTGCCTTTCTGCAACTATCCAAATGCATAAGGAGGATTTCCAGGTATTTCCTAGAATACAAGGTATTCTAGGTATTATTTTGAGTCCCTATCCTAACGTTCCTCTTAAAAGTATCTTGAAATCAGACATGCTCAATAGTCAGCTCATCTTTCCAGCTTTGTGGTCTTTGTCGCCTTGTTACAGGAGACATAACAAGGTCCATGTCAAGGTGTCTATAGGGACTTTCCCACCATCCCACAACATTTGTGCGGAGGAGGTAGAGCTTGGTGTTGCAAGAACTTTGACGCTTTCCTGCCTTGCGATGCTGAAACAAACTTCTCAGCTGCCTAGAAGGATATCTTGAACAGGAGAATGAAAATTATATTTGAGTCTCAAATACAATAGCAATTCTCCTCTTTGTCCTGCTCTGCTGCACCTGTTTTAAAGTACAAATTGCTCTGCAAGCTTTATGATCCAGTCTGCCTTGTGCAGCACAGTATACTATACAGCAATAGACATATAGCACTGGTTTTAATCCTGCTAAAATATCTTGTGATTTCTGTCACAGTTCAGTCTTCTGGGAAGCTTTAGAAGGGATAAGTAAAATGAATCTGCCCCAACGGTGCGGGACTGGCTGCGTACACTAACAAAGATCTGCACTGTAAAAAATGTGAGAAACAGTCTTTCACAGAATACTTAGAAAAAATTGTGCAAAAAAAGGACTGCCAAATTTTTGTTGATGTGATTTTCAGATAAACTGAATCTTTGCTATGGTGCTTTGACTCAGTTTAGAAGCACTCCAGTTTGTGGATTACTGATGATTTTTGAAAAGTTGTACTGTATTATACTATACTAGTTACCTAGGAAGTTGCCTTAAAGCAGCACTGTGGGAGAAGGGAAGTCCTGAGTCCGCATGAGAAACCACCGATGGTCACCTTCAGTTTAAGGCTGTGGAAGCAGAAGCTAAAATATTTCCTGTTCTGTCTCGAATGAATATGTTTCAGTGTTCAATTTCTAATCTTCCAGGATGCTTTGTGGTATGCAACTAACAGCTGTTGTGAGTAGCATTGTTTTTAAGCTTACTGTTTTTGTTTCATGTCACACTTTTTTTTCTTTCCTCTTCTGTGCTGTTGGCTTCACTTCTGGCTCCATCAGAGAGAGCTGCAGGTCTTTGCTGCCGCTTAGTAGTCCCCTGTCATAAAGGAATGCCAAGGCTTACTGATCTGTCTGTCAAAACCAAAGATGTCTGGGAAATTCCACGAGAATCCCTACAGTTGATCAAGAGACTGGGAAATGGGCAGTTTGGGGAAGTATGGATGGGTATGGAGCAAAAAAATTATTCTAAAATAGCTCTCTGTGTGGGGATTACAAGATGGAAGGTGAAAGTGTAGGACATTGTGACCCACCAAAAAAAAAAAAAAAAGGTGCAAAGCTCAAATTATTAGGAAAAATGCCTTGGGAATTATGTCTCTGACTCTGAAATCCTTTCATCTTCAACTTTCACAGTAATTGATGGGAAAAGAAAACTGAACTTTCATGTTCCTTTGGAAGGTTTCAATTTTGACAAATTACTACAGTCTTAATAATAAATCAAGGCTCACACAGTGAGTCTGGTAATTATACCGAGGAGCCTTTTCCTGCAAGCTAGCAAAAAAGTCCCTGCCTGCAGTATCCAAAAATCAGTGTTTGCAAGTGAACTTTACTGCAACACTGAAAGACAAATCACCTTCCATCTTTCTCAATGCATGCATTATTTTGGATTATAAGTGTGTTTTTTTTTATTAATTTCCTCTCCTATAGAGAAAGCTGATGGTTTGTGTTTTAACTTAACTGTGATTGCTACGAATAATACCCCACAAACTGTTGGATTGGCTAAAGATGCATGGGAAGTTGCACGTGATTCATTATTTCTGGAACAGAAGCTTGGTCAGGGGTGTTTCGCTGAAGTGTGGCGTGGTAAGGCAGAGAATATATTTTGCTTTGGATGGATCTTTTAAGGCCCTCTTGACAGAAATAAACATTTCAAATAGAGATCTGAAAGCTAGAAGATCAGAGTAGTATGAAATGTTAGTCTATATCGCCTAGTACAGTCAGACCTAAATACAGTAATCTATGTGGATGGAAACTTTCATTTGCACTCACTGGTATGAGGGTCTAGTTTTAAACTTCATTAATTGCAATGGGTTTATTTAGATGACTACACAATAGTTAAATATTAAAATGGGAGCAACACTAAACCCATAAAGCAGAGTGGCTAACCAGAAATTAATGTTAAGCAGACATTTTTCTTTCCTCATGTGTTTTAGCATTGATGGGGTCAGCCCTTGAAAATGCTTCCATCCCCTCCCCCGGTTTAAAAAATAAGGGCAAGTGTCAGCAAGCTAATATTGTCAAGCCAGCTTTCCCATGCATCCACTTCATAAATTCTGTTTTGAAATTTGTATATGTGGCAAAACCCAGTAACTTGATATAGAGACCAGGGACAATAGAGTCAAGACTTGCCCAGCCCAGCTGAACCCACTCTTTGAAGTCCAGGAACTCTGACATTTTCCAAATCCACTGACATTGTTTTCTGCACGCTTGCCTGGTTTTCTTACTACTCCCTTCTCCATGAGCCACCTTCCTGACTGTAAATGACTGTAAAACAATAGCAATTAAAAGACAGATAAATCTTAGTGTAGTCTTAGCACTGAAACACAACATACTGGTCACTTCATGAAAGGTGTACTCATTTTTTACAGCAAATTGCATTCTGTATAGCCTCTCTAAAATGACTGATGAAAAAAACCAGCAGCAGCACTATATGTAGTTTCTTTACTTGAAGGTCATTTGGTGGACCAGTTTGGTCATTCTTTTTGCTGCAGTGACACAAAAGAACGTAAAACTAAAATAACCAGTGGCCTGTCCGGGGTGTTTGCTGCTATTTTCCATTGCAAGGCTACAGCAAGGAACATGCCAGTACGTCTGTGAAGTTTACAGAATGTGGCTGACCTGTTGCAAAGAAAACTGCCTATGTTCTCTGTTAGCATCCCAAGCTAGCTGCAATTTCACCTTCTTGTTCTCCATCTCGAATGCATGTGAGAGATTCAAGTTGATGTTAATTCTTAGTGGTCAGCTTTGTATGCCACAGATCTTAACTGTAACAATAAGCTAAATTAGCAAATGCAATTTTAAAAAAATCTGAACTGTGAGAAATAAAATACCAAGTATCGGTCAGAAATGCAAAAGTTATTATTACAGTAGTTGCATTTTTTTCTTAAAGTAATATGTAGTAAAAATGTTAGTAGTCCTGAAGCATTACCAAATCTGAATAGATTAATACATTAAAAATGAACTAAAAAATGCATTAAGTAGTAACTAACTACCAACAGAAGAAGTTCAGAAGAAGCTCTCTACTAGTGAAGGTTAACTAATTTTCCAATGACAGATAAAAGTACTAAAGCACAACAAGAAAATTTTATAATTTAAAGTGAAATTTACGTGAGAAGGTGAAACAACCTTTCCACTTGATTTTCTTTTTTTAAGTAGAGAAAGTCACAAAAGTATTGTTAAAAAGGAGAATTACCGAAAGCACGTCACAGTGATAGAGTGAGTCTTGCGGTTTTTATTTTGGCCACGCAAATAGATAATACACAATTAATCAGGTTTAACACGCCAAGTAAAATCCTAGTTTATTAATGTCAGTGACAAAAGCCCTGGTGTCTGTGAGACTAGGGTTTCATTCGAGGTTTATACAATTTGTGGTAATTTTGCAGAGTGACTGCCTGAAGGTACTCTGTGGTTCTGTTTCTCAGTGGCCCCATATGAAACATACTCTCTTTCACACATTAGAGAAGCCTTTGGCCAGCCTGCTTAAAACCAGAAGGCGAAGCTGTATCCTTCCTGGCTTATACATTAGTGCCACTGAAGTGAAGTCCTGCTTCAGCTCTGATTTGAAGGACTGAGCAGGCTAAGAGCTGAGGAGTCTGCCTCAGGTACCCTGAGCTAGCAGTAGTGGTAGCTCAGGACATTACTCTGCCACCGAGGGAGGTCACAGCACCTGACACTGAGCTGGCGGAAGAAAGACAAGGCTTAGTGAAAAACAAAATTTTACAGCCCACTTTTGGCCGATACATATCTCTTAAGCACATAGTATGTCGCTGCATGAATTGCCCTGGAAGTGAAAGACGACATACCCAGTGGCTCCCAGCCACTTCTCCTCTGTCCTTGACTAGGCGAGATGGCAGTTGGGAATTGACTTTTTACACAAAAGCAGTCCAATTTGGTTGTGCTCTGGCAGCTTGCAAAAAGCTCATGATCAAGTTATTTTGGCTCAGCCAGTTCCTGCACAACAGCTGAGCTGTGGTAACGGGCTGTTACTGTGCTCTTGACAAGTTCCAAATACGCTTATTTTACATGTTACCTCTGTCATTGACATCTTCAGTCACAGAAAGTAGACTTAAGTCTGAGTCTTCTTGTATTTTGTAGGCCGTCTGCAAACCTCACACTCACGTGCAGAGGAATAAATTTCACCCAATGTGATTAACTGCTGAAGCCATTTAGGGTTGTTCTCCTGCCTTATTAAATAGCCGTTCCCTATAAACAGATCATATTCTATATGAAATCTTTGAGATCCAAATTAAAAGAATTCCACAGCCACACTTTCACAGTCAGTGCTTTATAGAGAGCCAACAGAGAGAGTGTAGACTGCTTGTTTCTGTGTTAGAAGTGATTTCTTAGTGATTTCTTTTAAAAAAATAACTTTTTTAAAAAATAAGCATTCACCATTGCTTCTGTTGCTTTTGGCTCCCTATTAATATAGGACAGTGGTTGTGAATTTATCAGTAAAAACAATCAAGAATTTTTCTGAACAACCGTAGTTCTGTATATGCCCATCCACTCCAAAATGCTGTATGAAAACACACCATCTTGAGATGTTTTCCTCAGGTTTTCTGCCAGCTCACCTAGCAAACCGCAGGGGATCCTGTGCTTCCAGGGTTGATGGCTTCAGCCTTCCCTGCTGACTCCTGGTAGTTCAGGGGTCCCATTCGAATCTGTTTCAGCCCCAGCCCTGAAGAAGGGTTCTGGGAAACCTGGGCAAGGGACAGCTGAAAGGCACTCGGGAAGTGATATTTCCACCCATTTTCATTTTCTTTTCTTTCCCTTCCCACCTGCCCCACTCTCAAGAAACCTGTCATCATAGATAGATGTTTATTTCTTCCTTTCCTGTCCTTCCTCTTCCCCCTTACAAATACCTGAGCGAAGCCACACCACTTGTGGGAAGCCCTGAGTCAGTGTTGCCCAGCTCTCGCCAGGTCCTTGTGCAGGCCGTCAGGGTCCAGAGCGGATGCCTGTGCTTCCCACCGGTGTCCCAGGGCTCTGCGCCCCAGCACTGCCGGCCTCTGCGGCTACCAGGCTCTCCCACTCCTGGGGCCAGTGCAGCCAGCCACACGGACAATCCCACAGGAGGAGGTCTGCAGGTTTCCAGTAGCAGAGCAGTATGCTCGGCTGCGTTGCCCCAGAGCAAGGTATTCCAGAAAACTTGGTTAAATCATGGCTGAAAAGTGATGCGACTTGTTCATGTCCTTGCTAACCACAAGTAAAGGAGCAAAGCAAACTGGACAAGAAGCACCTAATTTTCAGTCAGCAGCTGCTGGGCTTCTGGGGGTGAGGAAGGGAGAGGAAAAGACACATTTCGTTTTGGAAACATGCCAGTGTTTCTAAAGTGAAATCAGTTCAGAATTTGTTTCTTGGGAATTTTTCACAGAATGTTTTTTGCCCTGACTCAGAATAGAAAATGTTAAAGTGGCTTGCAAATTGAAAGGGCTGGGTTTAACCAGTTCTGTTATCCAAATCTGTGACTGGTGCTGCGTTGTTTTCAGCAGTAATTGCTTGTCACCGGGGAAATATGCGAAGACGGATTTCAACAGTATGTACTCGGTCCTGTATTTCTTACTCGGAGAAGGTTTCCATCAACGTCGGTGGAAGCGTTGTCTGAGTAAGATGAGGGAGATTGTGCCCCAATGGCAACGGGAGTATTGTTTTTGGGAGTATTATAAATTATGAGGGAAAGGTGGGAGGAATATAAATGATGAGGCAAAATGTGAAACCACTTTTAAAAAAAAACAGTAGTAAGTGTCGTTGCTACTTTACTCTTAGGTTACATTAGGTGTCGGTCGGAAAAGGAGCAGGAGATGGTTAACCTAACTAAATATCTGTGCTTGTAGGTACGTGGAATGGAAATACTAAAGTGGCCATCAAGACTCTGAAGCCTGGCACTATGTCTCCAGAATCATTCTTAGAAGAAGCCCAAATCATGAAGAAGCTAAAACATGATAAACTGGTCCAACTTTACGCTGTGGTGTCTGAAGAACCCATCTATATTGTCACGGAGTACATGAGTAAAGGTGAAGTCAGAGCTGCTGCCCTTGAGAGCAGTATTTTTTTTGGTCAAAGCTATTTGTAGATACAGAGAGGGGTGCAATATGATGCATGAACAGTATGTGTAAGGAAGGAGACAGAGACTAGGAGACTAAATTCACTTCTGGCTTCAGAAGAGTTAGGAATTCAGCTCTGAACTGCACCCCAAAAACTAAAATCCCCTAAATGTACACGTAACAGAAAATTTATGCCAGGTAGGGGGAGGGAGAAGTAGGTACAGCTTAAGTGTTTTCAACTTCCTCAGCCTCTAAACCTCCCTTACAACTGGAGATTTGCATTTTCTGGATTTGAATGATATTACATAATGCTTCCTGATATTCTAACTTTTTCTGGCACTGGAGAGTTCATATGGCATCTTCTTTCAGTATTTACTTCTCAGCCTAAGATTTTGCTTTCAAAAGCAAGTCTGAGTTGTGAAGCATATACCTCACCTCTCTGATCACAGCTTAATTTTAAGTCTGCCCCATTTATCATTTTAACAAACGGTTTGCACGTGTGGTTATTTTCTCCTTCCCTTCCCTCCTCTTTCCTTCCCTCCCCTCCCCTCCCCTCCCCTCCCCTTTCCTTCCCTTTCCCTTTCTCTTTCCCTTTCCTTTCCCTTTCCTTTGCTTTCCCTTCTGTTCTCTTCCCCTCCCCTCCTCTCCTCTCCCTTCCCCCTTCCCCCTTCCCCCTTTTTCTTTAAGGTACTTCACTGGTTACAATGTAGTAAAATGAGAAAAGGAAAACTTTGAGCTCCATCAGATCTCCAGCAGGGGTGCTAAGAGTAGAGCAAAAAATCTGCTTGTTTTGGAAAAGCAGCTGAACCAAATAGGAAACATAAGTTCTCACAGGGTAGTTTCATTGTAGGCTGGAGGATACACTCTCAGATTCTGAGTACATTTTTTCAGTCTATTATTTGGAGTTGATTTGTATTTTCCTGGCAGGTGCCTGCCCACCTCCCTCCTCAGAGGCATCCAAGTACTGACTAAGTCACACTTTGGTCGTATGTCTCAGTGTCAAGCATGTGCTTTTTCCCCTTCTGAAAATCTTTCTGAAATACATGGTTTATTTTGGCTTAGTTTACTAGTTTTTACTGTACCATTTTGCATCTTTGTTTCTGAGCTTGAGGCTGAGGATTTATCAAGGGAGAAACGCCTAATCATCTGTCTTTTCCCCTTGTTTATTAAACCATTTGACTGACCTTATTTAAAGGAGACTGCTCCACTTGTCTGTTTAAATACACACTAAGTACAAGGTTGGGAAGGGAGCTATGGCATCCTAAGCTTTTTTAAAAGTGTGGAGAACCTCCATGCTTTCCCTTGCACAGGGAAGGCATGTGCATACTGCTTTTGCTAAAACCACTTTTGTCTGATCTCCGCTTTGTCTTCCTCAATTTTGCGTAGCAGTCTTCTGAAACTAATGTTTCACACTATGTTTAGTTGCATGTTACCTAAAGAAGAATAGCTACTAATTTTTATCTCCTAAGGAAAATTAGTCTTTATTAATGCTAGCTCCTTTGGGCTTACTGGGCTTCCGGCTGACCTTTTCTTTGGAGTAGGTTGAGCTGAGATCTGACTTTTTCCATAGCTTGTGTGGCTTGGAACCGAGCTGATGCTTTTCAGCTAGCTGACGCCTTTGGAGAGCAGCATTATGTACTTTAAAAGACCGCTGGCACACACAGAATTAAGTTAAGAAAGATCAACTTTCTTAGTAATAGTCAGGAACATTAAAAACAACTTTGTTTCTTTTCACTGCAACTGTCTTTGGACTAGTGACATCCTCTTCTGCAAGCCGACCTTAAAGCAGAGTGAAACAATGTATAATAGAATTTTAAAATATTGCTCTGTCTTTGAAGCTGTTCACTTGAACTCAAAACATTTCTGTCTTTGATATTGCATATAAGGTTTCATATCCATCCTGATGAATAGTCATTTTTCCCTAACATTTCTGTATTTTTTCAACTTTGCATTTACAGGGAGTTTGCTAGATTTCTTAAAAGATGGAGAAGGAAGAGCTTTGAAGTTACCGAATTTAGTGGATATGGCAGCCCAGGTCTGTTCTCAGAGTAATGAGCATAGGTATATGTGTTTCATAGCCCATTTATGTGCAAGTATGTTTTTAAATGCACCGATTGTGTTTCATGCTTCTAACAGGTGGCTGCAGGAATGGCTTACATTGAGCGAATGAATTACATACACAGAGATCTGCGATCTGCAAACATTCTGGTGGGGAATGGCCTAATATGCAAGATTGCTGATTTTGGATTAGCAAGACTGATTGAAGACAATGAATATACAGCAAGACAAGGTAGATAATGCAGCAGGCATAGCATGGAGTGTCATTTTTGTTATGGGAAAGAGCAGAAAATTGTTTTGAAAAAATCTCTCTCTCTCCCTCTCATATGCTTTGGAGTTGCCTTCAGTAAATCCTGAACTCGTAATTAGCTGCTAGCCCAGAATTTTACTGGTCAATGCACATCCTAAAGAGAAGGTTTTATTTGGCTGTCTTTCTTTGTTTCGTTTTGGTCAGTTTCTAAAGGAAAGATGATGACTGTGAGCCCAGGTGGGTTAAGTAACGCTAAAGACAAGATCCATAAGAACAACAATATTTTACTTACCACCTTAGAAACCTGAACAGGAAACCCGTAAAAGTCTGTGCCACTATAAGCTATTTATTTGTTAGTGTGTATTCTAATATTTACTGAACTGCTGTGCTAGTCTTACCTTTTTTTTTTTTTTCCAAACTGGTCAAAGCAACCTATTCAAGACTTCTGCCTTTATGCAATAGCACTGTCTCTCTGAGAACAGTATTTCCTTCGGGAACTTAAAAAATTACTTTGATAGCAAAGCCATTTGCCAGTGCCACACAGACTGCTGGGCACAACCAACCACTGATATGCTATAAAAATATACCAGAGAATATTAGAACTTTTTTTAAAAGCATGTATTTGTTCAGACTGAGCCATGACACAGGCTCTTTGTAGTTAGTCATTCTTTACAAGTCATGCTTAGTTGTCAGATGTTGATCCAAGTTTGCAAAGCTACAGTTTTATTCCCTCTCTGCTGGCAGTACATTGGTAGCGCTTGCTCAATATGTGTCGGTAAATACCACTCCGTCCCTTTTCAGTTCCAAAGCCAGCGAGTGTCTTATTAAACCATGTTGTATGTCATCAGAAGGTAAGGTCAGTTAAGTACTCCATACCCCACATTTACTCCTTTCTATTGCAAGCTGCTTCTCTTAACCAAAAGTCCCTGTTCTAGCATGGATTTTGTCATTAATTCTTAGGAAAGAGCTAACCTCTTTCTGTAACTTTCAGGTGTTGACAGAATGAGCCAGAGAGTTTCCGGAATGCCTTATATGTCCCTGGGAGCAGAAGCTCTCATGCCGTTTGCACCACTCTTAATTGCTTTCAGCAGTACCTAGTCACAAAGATGGGGAGCATGGGCTACATCCATGCTAACAGTCACCTACTGTGTGTTCAGACAGGAAGGCCTGATTATTTTGTGGTGGCCTTTAAAGAACCTGTGATAGATATTAATGCAGAGAGTTAACCAGTACTGATTTGAGCCTGAGGGTAGGAATTGTTCCTTGCTTGCAAAAGTAGTCTTGTGTCATTCTCTCTAAAGCAATAACAGTGTCTGCGAGCTCCGGTAGACAGAAAGCTGCTTGCTTTGCCTTCCCTTGTGTAAAGCAAGAAGAGTTTTGCGTGAAAAAAGGCAGCCAGATTCAGTCTGTAAAATGGCTTTGAAACAGTGTTCTATATTATCTCAATTTTTGTCTGTTTTACTGCCATGTTTTTTATTCCCTTTGGAAACCGTCCAATGTATAGTTTGATATGACTCATTATTTGTTTTAAAATACAAGTATGTAACCTACTCCTGGCCAGATCTCTTCACGCTCCTGATCCCTAGGAAATCCTTTGATGCCATGTTTGCTTCCTGGTTGAAATCTCTCAGAATAGTTTCGCCCTCTTTACATGTTAGAAATCTTTGAAACTCTGCCTGGCTGATGTTGTGGAGAAGCTTAGTTTTTAGAAGACAATAAAAATTGCTGAGTTTTGGATGGGAAACCTTGAGCTGCAAAATGTGAAATGCCAGGACTGGCAGGGGAGAGGGAGCATAGACGTGGGTATCCCCTGCCCTTCTTCAAATGTGGAAATCACTTGTTTTGTGGAAAAAGAGTCTGGCTGGGGAAGGAGGAGTGGTTTGGCCTTGAACCTGTGTGGCTGATGGTAGGAGACACGAATCCTGCTTCTCTGGTGTGATCTGATTGTGCAAGTTTGGAGAAGTCACCGTTCTGTCCTGCAGAGGGATGGATCTTCCCCTTGCTGCAGTCAGACTGAAGTCCCTCAGGGACAGAGAATGCCTTGAAGTAAGAACTCAGAGGGTTGTAATTATGGACGTCTCTTGCGGTGTCGTTCTCTCCATGGGTTGAGGGACAGGTTTTGTGGAAAGATTTTCCTACTTTTACTAATTTTTTGACTCCTCCTTAATCTGTAGCTTTGGTTTTTTTGTTTTGTTTTGTTTTGTTTTGTTTTTAACCAAAAAGGAGTAATCTCACTTCACATTTCACTGCAAGTAACCTGGCTTCCAGCTGGACACCCTAGTACCTTTAGCTTACTGAGGAAGAAAAATGGCTCCTATGATTCCACTGGAATCTTTCTTTCATTGGAATTCAATCCCGGTTTGTTTTGTTTAGCCTCGGTTTTGAGCATTGCTTGGTGGAGACCACAGTATCAGAAGGAAACGGTTGCCTCTGCTTGTTTCCCATGACCTATTACTTCAGCCTCTGAGGGGATGCATCTGGGGATTGCTCTGTTTATCTAGCTGACTACCGCCTCGGTGGGAATTTTGACGCAGGAATAGAGCCTGGCGAGCGGAGGGAAGGGGGGCGGGGAGCGCTGCAGCCCCGCAGCTCCTCAGGGAGCAAAGAAATGTTTTGCCATACAAAATGTGACGATTAAAGCCGTGGGTCACTCTCTCCTCCACAGTCCTCCGTCTCACGGCTGAAGCGGGTTAGTACGGAGCTTGTTGTCGGAGCAGAGAAGAGGTGGTTTCTCCAGCCTTGCTTGATCTCCTGCTCCCTTCCCCCACTGTCACTTTTGTCTCTATTTAAATATTTTGAAAGGAAACAGATGGGGATGCTTTGAGCCCCAGTGGGTTAGAGTGCAGAATTCCTGAACCTGTACGGGTATTACTTAGCCTGGTGGTAACGTTTCACTGACCGGTTTATTTTCTTTTTGGTTTGAACAAAGGAGACCTGACTGCTCCTGATTTATAAGAGGTAAATAAAAAGTGGTTCGTTGTCTGCACTGCCGTTTCTCAGCAATTGGCAGGAAGGAAAGAGATGGTCACACCACTAATGATTTAAAGTGTATGACTAGTAGCTATATACAGCCATTAAATAATACAAAAAAAAGAAAGTTCTTGGCTTGTAATGAGCATTTGGCTCCTCTAGTTTTAGAGGAAGTGAGTAATCAAAGGGGAAAAACATGCCTGTTGAAAGGACACCCATTTTAAAGGCTACAGTGGGGAACTGTATTGCAGCCTGCACCATCAGGGCTTGGTACTTTTGACAGTTGCTGTTGCATCATCTTTTCTCCTTGCACGGTGTCGAGCGTCACTCTTGTCTCCTTCCATCAGTGAGGATGCTTGCGTCCACCTCGGCAGGCAAGTCTTAAAACTCCAGCTCTTCTCTAGGACAGAGAGAAACTTCCCGTCACCTCCGACACAAGATGGATATCCCCTGCAGTTTTGTTACCCTTACACCAATCTGGTTCAGAGCTATGCAGCGTTTTGGCCAAGCACATGGCATTTTTGCGGAGAGTGCTGGGCGCTCCACAGAGTTGCTGGGGAAGAGTTGTTACTATTCTAAGCAGTAGCAGCTGATACAAATTTAAAATTGCCTTTACAAAAAAAGAGCAGAGTTATTTTCCAGGCCATGTTTCTACAGCATACACTGGCAGCACTTGCAGTAACGCTACTCCAGCACACATGAAACAATAAGGATCTTTCTGATGCCTTCCAGACAAGTCAGAGCTATTTCGGGAGCTCTGGTACGTGTTTGTAAACTTTCAGATCATTTTTGCCTCCTTAACAGTTAGAATTGTCTCCTTCCTGCCCTGCAAAAAACCAAATGATGCTTCTTATTTTTTTTTCCTAGAAATGAGTGGGGATTTTTTTTTCCTCCCTCCGTGCTCTTGCCAGTCCTTTTGTAGAGACTTGGCCGCCCGTTCGGCAGCTAATCAGATCTCTCTTGTTTGCAATGGACTGTACTGCAGGCTGTAGCGTCCGGGGCTTTGTTCTTGCTCTTTGCCTGCCGTTCCCGGGGCCCGCAGTGGAGCGGACAGGCTGAACGACTCTTATTTCTCAACAGCAAACCCCCTGGGGTCCTGGATTGCTGATACACTCCTACGGCGATGCCATCTGTTCTGCAAAAAGAGAGTGTGACCAGGTCAAGAGGAAGCACGAGGGGGAGAGGGGCTGCGTTCAGACCTGCCCTTCCATCCCTCGTTTCCCTGCTTCCCGGGGTGGGAGCAGCCTGCCGAGCCTGGTCCTGATTTCTGATGTTTTGCCAGGCTTGTAATTTCATGTTAGTTCTCACAACACAAAAAATGTAATTTGCGCAGTCCCTCCCACACAGCACTCATCATCGCCTACCACGACTGAGTCGTTTCCTGTTACAAGCCTGCTTCAGTGTTTAGTTTCTACCTTTTGCGGCTTCCCTTTCTCAGCCCCAGCAATTCGATGCTGAACTACATTTTCTCTGGTTGCTGACCCAAGAGCTCCCGTGGTTTATGGGTCTTAGGGCTTGGGGTGTTCAGCTGGGATAGGTTTTAAGGTGCAAGAGGTAGCAACTTCGTAGCGTTTCCTGAAATGGCATCATTAGCAAGCTGGCAGCAGCTCTAGGGCATGGATTTCAGAGGTTTCTGCTCGATAGAGATTTAGATTTGAAAAGCGAAGCTCCGAAGGAGCTTTCCCTAGCATCCGAAGAATCCAGGCTGAGAGTTGTACGTCAAGGTCACTCACTTATCCCAGCCCCCTCTTGCTCTTTATCATCACGCAACCTGCTTGGAGCCAAGGAAGAATTAAAGCAGGGGCACTGATTGATTTTCCCAGAGAAGTCCTCTTGGGAGATAACCTGTGTGAATGTCTGGGCAGAGCAGGGCAGAGATCCCGGGGCTAAGTCTGACTAAAATCCTCAGAGGTAGTCCTGTTGCCCTAACAATAGATCAGATGAGACGCTTTGGATTATTGTTTTATGCTTCCAAGCAGTGCAGAAACCCAAAAAAGGCCTTCCCCGAGCTGAAGCGTTTTGAAAAAGGGGTGGGGAGAAAAGCCACAGATTAAGACCTCCCTTTTGGGCAAAGACAGGCCATCCTGACCTAATGAATTTAGAGCGTGATCAGTTTATAGGCATCGAGTTACTGACCTGCTAGTTTGTAATAAAATGGGTTCATCCGTTCCAGCAAAAAAAGAGACAAATCCCCCCACTGACGTAAAATATGCCTTGGAAGTAGGAGATAGGCTGCCTTGTCAGCTGGGGTAATTTGGCTTATCAGATTTATTAACGTGCTTGTCAGTAGTACAGATTTTATCTGATGATCTGATGCTGTAATTTTGTTTTCAGCACAAATTCAGCTGGTTTAATAAGCTGCTGAGAACTGGGCGGGGGGGGGTGGGTGTATTTTTTAATCAGTGTATTGGGAAGAGAGGGAGTGCAGAGACTGCGTGTCGATCAGAAGCCAGACTGAGCAACTGGAACAGCATCTGGCCTGTGTGAGCGCCTTGTACAGCAGTAGCAATCAGGAGGCTTTGGAGTGGTGCTCCACACATTTTGGGTTTTTTCTGTTTTTGCAGAAGTGCACTGTGCCTTTGTCCCCAGTACCGGACATTAGACGGGAGGCAGCACCTTGGAGGGGATCCACTTTAGTCACAGCAAAGTGTTGCTGTGACGGTCTCCTACAAGCACTCATACACACACACACGGTGGCATTGTTCATGCGGTAGCAGTGGTGCTGCCACCTGTTTGAGCTCCTCTGGAAGCACACAGAGCTTCTGATGGTGCTCTAAAAGTGCTTCTCACCCTTGCTGTTGCTTATCCTTGTTTCAAGCAAGCTGCGTACCATCTCTCTCTGTTACGGCTGTGCGTGCATTGTACCTGCAACTGTGCAGGTGGCTGGCTTGGTGCATCCTCACTGGTCTCTGCTCTCCCCTTACCAATGGCTCTGCCATACGAGTGCATTGGCTGTTTTGGACCATCTAGCTTCCAGCATGTGTTGCAGGCTTCAAAAACCATGAGGCAGAAACCTGCTGGTGGTCTCTCTGCCAGCCTCTCCTTCCCTTCCTCCCCTTTCAAACCAAAGTTCAGGAAACACTGCAAAAATGAGCATGTGACTTTTGTATTAGTTGTTTCAGGCAGACAATCGCCTGTATCAGAGGCAATATGGAAGTGTAATGAGTAGTCATGCTGCCATCAGAAACTCCACGGTGCAGACTGTTTGTCTTCTCCAGCAGCGCTCATCATGTCCCATGGGGTTGGTACTGCTCTAGCTCTGAGGAAAACGGATGTGCTGGAATTGTCCCCTCTTCTCGCCTCTTTACCTTGCTTGTCATCTTCCCATGGTCCCTCAGCATACCACATATTCACCTCCTGGTGCCACACTGCCAGTAGATGAAAAAGATAAAATTAGTGGAGGAGTTGGTCACAAAGGAGCTTGAAGAAATTTCTTTCTTCCAAAGATGAGCTCTGGGTGATTGCTACCTTTGGATCTGATTATGAAGCCCAAGGGAATTAAACCAGGGTTGGCTCAGCTTCTCAGAAGAAGAGCTGAGCACGGCTGATGATTGAAGAACTTGCTGGATAAAACATGTGCAACAAATGAACACACAAACCCTCACGCTTGGCCATCTCACCCACCACCAGCCAAAGTCCAGGTCTTCAGGCTGATAGCCAGCCTGGAGCTATTCCTTCAGCTGGCATGGTATTGGTGTACTATCTCAGCTGTGTATATGAAAGAACAGAGGGACATTAGTCCGCGTATTCATAATACGCCTGCCGTGGACCACAGGCCCAGGGAACATGACCTACAGATACATGCAGCTTGCACTTTTTCCAGGGATTGGCATGGGGTTTGTAGTCCCAGGCCTTGCCAGTGGTTGAGGGAGCCACTTGCCAACCCCTGTGGCTGCTGGTGTTGCTGAAGCCAGGTGAAACTACAGGACAGGGGCCTGCCATGGCAGGCTGCTGCAGAGCTCTCAGGCATCACAGCAAAGGTGGATTTTAAGAGAAGATGAAGCTCTGCCAACTTTGAGTGTTGTAAACTAGGACTGGTCTCATGAACAAGTAGCGCAGGTAAGGGAGACTAAGGCCAAAGCTGAGCACCTGAATTTTAGCTCCTGCCTTCATATTGACTAATGTAAATATAGAACAGGTTGACTTTTTTGAAAGTGCATAGACATCCACAAATCCTTCAGCACCTTTGGAAATCTAACCTTTGATATGCTGATGCTTAGCTAGACTTAAGTTCCTAGCTTCAGGCGTTAGGGATTTGAAGTGTTGTCCTGCGTCTTTTAATTTTAGCAGGACCTATTTGAGCAACTGCAACTCGCGCAAGAAAATACATATTTCTCTCTGAGTAGCGCTCTGTCTTAGGACGACTTACATGTAGAGCTGGAAAGCTTTTAGCACACCTGATGTTTTACTAAGTGAGGGAATGAGATTTACCATGTCTACTTTGTGCTGTGAGCCCAAATGAGATTGCAGCATACAGCAGAAGCTGTGAGCGCTGAATGCAATGGCAGAGCAGGAGCAGCAGGGAACTGTAAACAGTGGCATAACTTAACTCTGAGACTGATTTGTCCACATTACAGTTTCCACACTCCTCCTGAAAGCTCAGGGAACTTTTATGGGAGGGTGGTGAGAAGTCAAAATCAGTATGTTTCAGAATTCGAGTGTGTTTGTCGCTAGGGATCAGCAAAAGGCAGTGCGACTCTTTTGCTTGTATGCTAATACAAGGCGTCAGGGAAATGTCTGCATACTTTTTCATACATACTATGAGTTAATTATTACCACAAGACTTTTCTTTAAAGTTATACTGAAAATCTTTTCCCTAAGAAAACAGTAAATGATTGGACAAGCAAATAAGTCAGTATTTAAAGGCTTGTTATCGTACCATCCTTACCACAACTGGCTCCTGCAAGCTCTATTGATGGATGAGCACATTAGAACTGCACGTATTTAAGGCGCTGTGGGCTTTTCAGTGCCAGGAGCTTGAAGTACGCTGTCAAGTTATAAATCACAGGCCAGAGTTATGCCTTGACATCATTGCACTCCAAGCAACTTGCATGGCAGTATTATTTGTAAGCCCTTGCATGTTTCTAATGAAATATTAGGTTTGTTTTTAATTTATGTTTTTACCATATTTGTTTGTTTTGCATTTTGCTCAGCTTGAGCAGGGAAACTGGGAGGTACACTTCTAATAAATCTCACTTCTATTCGTACATGCTAATTCTGTTTAAGCTGCAAATATCACAGGGAAATGCTAATTGAAAACATTCTGGGAGAGTTTCTCTTATGTTGGGGTTACTGTTTTTTATAAAAACTTCTTTCCTTTCATAAAACATCAAGTCTGAATTAAAATTTCTTACACTTGGGATCCGGGACAAATCCACCCCTTTTTCCTGCTAAGTCTTTCCCTCTGCCCTACACATTCCACCTGTCCCATCATCCTTGGTCCTATTCCAAGGAGTAGTAAGTTAATATGTGTCTGCAGCTCTGCCAGCCCACAGTGTTGCAGAACAAAACGGTCACCTGTGAACCGCTACTTTGATTCTGTCTCTATTTTGATTAAAACTCATTTATTCTTTCATTAGGTGCAAAGTTTCCCATCAAATGGACTGCACCAGAAGCAGCGTTGTATGGAAGGTTCACAATAAAGTCAGACGTGTGGTCTTTTGGGATCCTACTGACAGAGCTGGTAACAAAAGGGAGAGTGCCATACCCAGGTAAGAAAACAGTCCCTAGTTGGAGCTGTGCTTCACCTGGGGAAAGGAGTGGGAATGAGCCACATGCATAAATTGGACTTTACGATTATTTTCATTAGGCTCAAAGGAGGATGGTTATCATGCATAAGTTTTGCATATGCTTAAAAATGGTCCTAACTCAGAGAGCCAGTGTGTGATGGTCGTGTTGAAAATGACAAGAGACAGAAAATCCAACATGTGCATTTTTATTTCTCTTTTGTATTATTCTCAATTCGGTTAGTATAACTTTTCTCAACCAAAAAATAAAATAAAACCATGTAAAATTACTGTATAATAGAGCAAATAGCTCTCCATAGTATTGTACCCGCTTTAAGATACCAGCCGTTAAACTTCCAGAGTGACATTATCCCATTTATTCTGTCAGTCTGGTTCTGTACAAGGTTTGATGACTGCCCGAATGTCTGGTGTTACCAAATCTCTTTTTTATAAACTCTTAAATTTCAATCCTGGTTTTAGATGTGGATGGAAAGGAAAGAAAAGAATTCTGTAACGTGCAGGCCAGAGCTCAAGGCAAGGTCATAGAGGGGCCAGGTTCTCTGCACCGGGAAACTGGAGGCCCCATGACTCTTTGTTGAAACCCTGCCAAGTATCCAACGGATTAAGATTTGTAGCAGTGGTGACTGGATCTGCCTACACAGAAAGAGCTTTTCATTCTGTTGCCCCCTGAAGGTTGTAGGCATTCAGGTGAAGAAGACAAGGGTGAGGTGAAAGCAGCGCATTAGATGGAAAAAAATTTAAGCCCTTCGTTTATTTATCACCACAGATACTAACAACCAGGCATCTCGTTACATCGTGGTTCTTTGTTTGGAAATTTCCCTAAATACTCACCAGTAAACTTTGGCTGTATGTACTGCAGCTGACTTAGTGAAAAGCATGCTAGAGCCATTTCAGTTTGCCAATCATCTGTGCCATTTCCAGGCAGTCAGATCCGTACATCAAATTCAGCAGGAAAAACCTCACGGTGGCGTTCCGTTTATCCTGTTGTATCGCATGCCACTTCAGAATGCTGAGCCTGCAAAACTGAACTCCCAGAGGTTTTGCTCAGACATTTCGATTCTGCTAGCTCCTAGCAGCCAGTAGCTGATATTTGGGAAGAGAATATGGGGACTCAGTAGTCCCCATAGTGATCGGTAGTGAATTTTGGCAGGATTAACAGGCAGCATCTTAGCAAAGCTGCAGCTGTGACAATAGAAAGAAGGAGCAGAAGGTGGGATGGTGCATGTCTGTGCAGTGGATGAATCCCTCTGCCCAACACTTCTGTATGTGGTTAAAGGAAGGAGGGTCCTGCCACTGCATAGAGCAGGTGGTGTCAGTAGCAGCCTCAAAGGTCTTCCTGCCAGGAGGGTTACTGGCAGAGGCATGGGAGGGCCAGCGTTATCCATAGATTTGCAGAGGGTTAAATGCAGGCAAGGCACTGTGTGCAAAGGTTGCAGAAGTTATAAACAAAATGTGTAAGATTTAGCTGAAACTGTCATTTCCACAAGGTGGGCAAAGATCTTGACCGTGATACAGGAAGAGACAGTTCCTGGTCGGTCCTAGCAGAGTAGATGTACAGGGACTCTTGCCAGCCAGGACAGAGTTAAGGGTGATTGTTTTCTTTTTTTTTTTTTTTTTGCTGAGCTCTGCATTTGTGGAAGAGAGATGCTTTGTAACTATCCTTCTCTCTTACCATTTGTGTGCACATACACATACACACACACAGAGGAAATAGTAACGTGGGCAATGTCTAAGCGCTTCATTAACTCCACGGTTAATAATTGAACGTTGTGCTAGCCAGGGCAATAGAGGAGGTCTGCATTTCCCAAGGGTTGCTTTCCTTCCCTATAAGAGAATGAGGACAGTGGATGTGCATTTAAGTGCTTGCAGTATATAATTTCTTATAGGATCCATGACAGAAGTCTCAGGCATGGTTTGTGTCCTGAAAATACAGACAGTTTTATTACGTGGCAGTTTGAGCACATCAAAGACAACTGGTGGCATCTCTCCTCTTTCAGTGCTGTCCTCCCCCTTCACCCCTTAGCCCATAAAGCCCCCACATGCTGACAGTCTTTCCGGCTCATTCTCCCCTACCCATGTTAGGAAGAGATCAAGTAGCTAGAAACAACTTTTTATGGGCTATGTATGACAAGAGGGAGCAATTTACTGGATGGTCACATACTTCCCTGGTTACACACTGCATGAGCTCTGCACTAGGACCCTTCCTCCCTGCTGTGACTCCCACCTTTGCCTCAGCCTGGAGCCCTTAACCATTCCCGTGACCATCATCACTCCCACCTCGGTCAGTTTTACCGAAGGGCGGCCTCTATTTAAGCTTTGTATTAGTCCTTAGAGATTTAAACTAGGTCTCATATCCCAGACCCTGACTGAGGAGGCTTTTATACACTGATACAATAGGGAAACTGAAGAATTGAGGCCTTCTCAAAAGCCCAGGTATGTAAGTGGGATTGACAGAGGGCTCAGACTTCCCAGAATGGCATGGCCCTCCTGAGTACCTCAGAGAGGACGCTGTTTTCCCCGACCTAGAAAGGACCATCCATCTCCTACTTCACACTTGGGAAGGAAGGATAAAGCTTTGTGAATTCTGATTCCTGTCTGGGGTAGGGAGAAGGGTTCACACATCGCCACAGGAGAAGGGCCTTTCCTACCTTCACATCATGGCTTGCATGAGGAGGGAGAAACAGGAGGTGAGCCACCCCAAGGGACAGGACTCTGCCCTCCTCACCAAGGTGCAGCAGACAAGCTGTAGGTGAGAGTGTGCAGTTCACAGGCACCGCCGACCCACTCTGCCGCCCAAGCCATGGGGATTTGGAAGCTCAGGAAGGGGTCAACCTTGAAACAGAAAGGGTCATGGAGCTGACACCCTGCTGTAACGTCCAATTTCTGAAAGAGTTGTGGGCACATTGTCCCTATGCTCTTGCTCGTAGCAGGCCAGGGGAGCAGGGAGAGGCCCTCAAACAAAGGAATTGCTCTCTTACTGGACTCTTGGTGCCTGGAGTGGTTATTTGTATCACACGCCCCAGTTCTGTGGTGGTAACCATGCCTGCAGGCTGCTCTACCTCATGCCATTTAGAACCAAGCATTGTTTTAAGCTTGCTTAGGAGGGAGAAGGACAACGCAGAGGACAAAAGGAGAAGGCGGGCAGTATGTGGACAGGACTAGATAGTGTATGTGCAGGACTTGGCATTCATCATCTCCCAGATTTCAGTCAGAACCTGTTCAGATGTCCCCTTCAGAAGGCAGGCTGGAGCAGTGGCAGGGTATGTGAGTAATAAAGATTTTGCTGGCAGAGGTGAAGATCAAGCCAGGGTTCATGGTCAAGCCTTGTCCCCCAGACCTAATAGCTCTCACAAGCAAGAGTCAGACTTTTTAACACATGCCATCATCTTCATCCTTTAGCCAAGCCTGCTTCTCTGTCAGTGGACCTAATGGATTGCTGTGATAACTAATTTATAAAAGCTTTCACTGCCATTCCCTAATGCTTTCCCTTTCTTTTCACAAGACAGCAGATTGAAATAAGCAACTTTCACAGTCTTTTGGGGTGTTGAGGTTCTTTTTTTGCCATCACACTCGGGAAATGAAAACTGGATATGGGCAGAAGAGGAGCCAAGTTTTGAAAAACAATCTGCATAGTCAACCTTTTTCAGTTTCTGTTTCTTTCCCTTTTTTCAACTTCCTCTTGGGTCTTAGTATTTTCTTAAATGGAGTTTAAGAGTAGGAGGCTGCGATTCTCTGGCGGTAGTCCAGAGAGATTGTTGGTTTTAACATGTTACCTTTTGGATAGACACGAATCTCAGTTTCACTCAACCAGCACCTTTGACTTGCCCCTTTTGAACTCTCTGCACTTGTCACATTGAGAGCATTTACATTTTATGTCTAGCCTGACAGCCACCATGATACCATCCACGGTGCTGTCTCCAACCAGGCTGGGCTTTGAGCTCAGACTCAAGCACCTCTGCAGTCAGTGGGGAGCTGTGTTCAGCCTCCCTGTCAGCTGGGGAGGCTCGGGCCGGAAATGTGAAAGAGTGCATGGCGCACTCCCGAGGGCCTGGGCCGAGCACCCGTCTGTGAGGCAGCATGTGTACATACCATCATCATGGATGGTAAATAAGAAGTCAAGAGAGATGCGTACTTAACATATAGCGCAGATACGTTCAGGTATGTTCTTTACTAGATAGGAAAGTTCCACTCACAAACGCTGTAGCTCCTAGTTGCATCCATTATATCTAGCAAATGATAATTTATTAAAAAACAAAAGGCAGATTTAGATAACCTAGCCCTGAGGGTGTTTTGAGGGTGAGGAGTTCTTAGGAGTTCTAAATGAAATGGTATGACTTCCAGGTGCTTATAACTTGTTACTACTTTTCCACAGGAATAATTAAGTTCATCTTATTCCCTGTAGCAAACAGCATTATGATTCAAAGGTTATCCACATTCAGGAGTAGCTTTCCCATTCCCTGTTACAGGAGCTATTGTTCCTATGTATGAAATCATCTCCCTGTCTGAGCCCCACGTCCCATCCCTCTCCCCTCGCTTCTGGCTTTTCTTTAGGGTTACCCACAGAAGTTAGGAATTCTGTTTCTACATCGAACCAACGAAAACTCATAAATCCAGCCATGCTCACTGTTGTACCTCTCTCTTGGAGGGCGTGCTGTCAGTGTCAACGTGATCTAGCCCCTCTGGAGAGCTAAACAATTTTACCTTACAACTGCACTAGAGGAGTGCCAAGCTGCCCACTGCAAATATGTCTGAGAAACCTTTGAACGTGAGCAGAGGCACAACTATGGGTCCTTGGAGAACCTTTAACCTCTGAAACACAGCATTTCTGGGGATGCACAGCAGATATACTGTTGTTGCAAGGGTCTTGTTTTAAGCATCTGTATCTGTGTAGTTTGGTCGTTGGACTGAGAGTATGCAGTGGATCCTGAAAGATAATTCTCAGTCCAAAAGAAGGAAGAGAGAATAAAGTGGCTTAAAACCATCACTGCCGTCACTGGGTTTGGATTGCCCAAAGTGACCTATGTGAAATATAAGCTTACATCTCTTACTAGTGCAGCTTTTCTAGGAAAAATCAAGCAGCATTGTGTTTCTGTCCCCAGTCCGTATGGGCAGTATATTTTTATTCCGTCAGGTTTTAAAATGGACATATTCTGTGGTATGCTAAGACTGCTGTTCTACTAGCACAGCTGGATGGCAGGGGGTTATTTGGTCTTTGCTGTTCTTGGGGAATGAAGAGCTAATAGAAAAAAGCTGCCCTTTGGAAATTGGATGTTTTCTTTTTGGTCCAAATGCTAGTTCTAGAAACATCATGAACACAAACAGGTTTTTAAGAAGGTAAAAGAGCTGTAGTCTGCAGGAGAACATTGCTGAGTAGTTTATTCCACAGACTTAGGGTTTTGTAAAATAAACTTTTAAGGGGTCTGGAAGTGTACTGCAATCAGAATTTCATTTATTATTTACAAAAAGACTTGAAACTCTTGGGAATTCATTAGGAGAGAAGAGTTATACCAGCTGCTCAAATATTCTCTCTGTGGTGTTAGAAGTGCAGATACAGCAGGCTCCTGCTATCAGAAGGGAAACGCTGGAACGTGTAGGATAAGATAAGTGAATCTAGATAATAGGTTTGTAAACATAAACAGGCCCTGTAAGAAGGAAAAAATAGTATCCCTAAAACATTGCTCTTTTAGTAAGTCTGACTAATAATCCAAATAAGATTTTGAAAAAAATGTATTTGAAACTCTCTTTTCCATCTACTAGCACATCTTAAAACCAACCGAATATATATTGGATAATCCTAGATTCTGCAGCGCTTGGTAGAGAAATGAATTCCAATAAGGAACGTGAAGGTCACTTGATTTGGTTTCTTATCTGGGATTTATTCAGAGGAGGGAAAAGGAGAAAGAAAAAGAGGGTGTTTTTCTGGATAATACTGCAAAACCTAGCTTCACTGACTTTCCAGGGACAGAAATGACTGTGACTTCAGTCAGCACTGTCTCTTTCATGTTCTCTTTTCCACCTTTTTACAAGAAATGGGAAGTGAAGAGCTAGCTATTTGCGTTTTCCCTCCCCCGCTTCTCTCCTCCGGGTTTTTCTTCCAGCGTGTAACTTCGTTATCAAGTTTCAGAGTATGCTTTGCAGCACTGAGTAATGCACTGCATAAAAATACCAAACATTTGATATCTTAGAAAAACAAATCAGTTGGGAAGGAGCTTTTCTGCTGCTGTTGCTTCCATCCATGTTGTACTTAAAGGAGTACTGCCAAAATAAAAACAAAGAATGCAGTTTGCTCGTACTGTAGGTATATACAATATACGAGTTACTGTTAACACTCGTTTTCTTAGGCTTCACTATGTAAGGGAAGCAAAACACAGAAGTTTTTACCCCAAAACCTGAGCTAATTCAGCTGATTTAGAGATGAGAATAAGACAAAATAGTGCAGTTTGTTGTTCAAAAAGCAAATTAAAAAAAAAAATTGAGACTATGACTTGGGCAACATGCCCATTTTTTCTTGTAGCATCTCAAAACCAGCAAAGCCAGAAGGTTTGGGTTGATACTGCCTTTGGGGTGGTGGTGCCTCACAGACCATTATATTCTTTTGCAATTTAAAAAGAAAAAGTGGGATATGTTTGTTAAGTTTTTTTGGGGTTATTGAGGAACATCCAAAAGTGTGTGGCACACTTTTCTGGTGATGTGAACCTGCATGACCTAACAACGTCAGTCTTTTGGAGTTGGTAAGACAGGAGAACTTCTACTCTAGGCAGAGTCTGGTGCCTACAGAAGAACAATTTTTACTCTATTATTTTCACCATTCTGTTGAGTCCTGATCATACGCCACTTTAGGTGCCATACAGTTTGTTCCTACTCATAAGCATCTAACACAAAAAATATAATGGGTAGATACAGGTGGAAAAGCAAACACAAGAAAGCGGTACTAAAGTGTTGGTCTGCAGGATAAGGAATACTATAAATCGGTAATCAAACCTTTGTTTTTGAAATTATCACTACAAAAGGGGGTGGTAAGGAGAGGATCGAAGGAGGGTGAGGCACTATTCTGAGGAGCTCCCTCCACGTGCAACAGGCAGCATAAGAAACAGCACAGCGGCGCTTATTTAAAAAGCCAAGGTGGTATGGTAGGTAGGAACTGCGAACCGACCAGGACATGACCGAAAGAGAAACTAAATGCTAGCGCGGCAGGTTGTGAGATGCTCTGAAATTGAAGACAAGCAGCTTGTATTTCACATAGCAGACAATGGGGAGCAAATAGCGAGTACAAAGGCTATAGGCAAGGAAAATGATCCTGACAGAGACATTGTGAATGGATTTCACCAGGAGGAGATTGCTTTGTCAAGAGGAAAAGGTTTTGTAATCATAACATGAGATGGGGATGCGGATGGACAGGAAAGGCTGTATCTTGCAGATGCTTCTTTCAGTACATCTTTAAGAATTAAACATAGCCAGGACATGAGGACTCAGGACAAAGTCCCAGTCCAAGCTTACACCTAAATTACCTGTCTAAATGCCAGGCAGGCATTGGATGTTATAAGGATGTTATTCACAGTGGTCAAGGTGGAGAGTAAACAAATGAATCTGTATTGAAGACGGTGGTTGAATATTTCTCATAGATAAGATTACCCAAAAATATGGGGTGGAGAGAGAAGAGCAGAAGATTCTCTGGGTCCTGAGGGTGGGTCAGGAAGGATTTTCCAGAGGACACCCTGGAAAAACAGGTAGAGGAGACCCAGGAAAGGACGGAGTCGTGGAAGCCCAGGGGAGGATAAGCTAGCAAGAGGAGCAGCACCAAAGTGCTGGTTTCAAGAATGACAGCGTTGCTCCCGGTTCCCCTGCAGAGCTGCTCGGCAGAACCCACTAAGCTGGGGCAGTGAAGTCTGCAGGTATTTTTCAGCAGTGGACTAGGGCTGTGCTTGCCAACTGGCAGGAAAGCAGTTTGTAAAGCTTGCAGTCAACGCACATACTTTCTCTAAAATACTTCTGCGTGCCTATGGTGCCGGCCTTACCCTTGATACTGTTAAAAAGCCCAAAGGAATAACTGGAAGAGATAGCTAACCTGAAGTTGAAAACTGAGGTGAAAAATGTTTCATCAGAGGAAATAAGGACTGAGGAGGTTACATAGGAAAGGCAAGGTAGCAAGGGGCCTGGCTTCCTACACAAAGACAAGGATGGCAGTAATGTAACTTATTTTCTTTTTTAAAACTTCTTTTGAGAGAGAGAACTGTGATTTTGCAGTGGAGATGTTTTGCCTGGCATTTGACTTGTCTTCTGAAACAGCTTGTTCTCTTTTGGTTTGGGATGGGACCCTGGGATATGGTAGGAACAACCCTAGCCAGCACAGACCCAGGGAGTACAGCACGAGGCCTCTGAGCTCATGTGAAAGATAGCACTGCTGGACGTACCTGGTAGTCTAAAGTAGCGGAGTCTGTCGTCATGAAGTCTGGGCAGCTTGACCTCAGAAGGCACTAAAAAAATTTACAAAGCCCATGCTCAGAGTGAGTGTTTCAAAGATTTGTCCTAATTTTTAGAATTTTGGTGTTTGTTGTAAGGCATTTATTTTTCTTTAACCTGCTCACATAGTATATCTCAGAGCTACTTTTGGTGTGTTGGGAAAGTGCCAAATTCTACCCTGTGTAACTTGGGCCTGATCACTGTCACTAAACCAAAAGGGTAGCCATGGGAGCAGCATTTTACTCCTCACTGTTTTTTAAAACCCTCTGCTGAGAAAGAAAATTAAGCCAGGTTATCTTGCAATAGATGGAAAGCTGAAATAAGACTTTGAGATGGTTTTGTATTGCTTGTCTTAACCAAAATAAATAAGTATGCGTGAGAAAATGGTATGTATTGTAAATACAGTTGTATATGAAGAATAGGGTTAATTTTCCTGTACTTTAACAGTGTGGATTTGTGTGTTCCTTACTAGGCATGAATAACCGTGAAGTTTTGGAGCAAGTAGAACGTGGTTATAGGATGCCATGTCCTCAGGACTGTCCCATCTCCTTGCACGAGCTTATGATCCACTGCTGGAAAAAAGACCCAGAGGAGCGTCCAACTTTCGAATATTTGCAGGGTTTCCTTGAAGACTACTTCACCGCAACAGAACCCCAGTACCAGCCCGGCGACAACCTGTAAACCCCTGGTCTCCACACACTGTCATGAATTACCAGGTGTTTTCAGCCCTGCCCACCTGCTCTTTAGCTTCCAACTCAGTGACCGGCTTCTCCAGAGTGCAGCATCTTCCAGCACCGCAGCGCACATGCGGGGGGGCCCCGCAGCTGCGAACTGCCTCAGCCCTTGCCTATGACCACTTGTCCTAATAATCTGAATGTCCTTGATGAAAAGGAGAAAAACACTTGTTTTTTCTTAATCAGAGACTCCTAAACTGCATTGTATTGATGTTATGTAAACTGCAAAAACTCTGTTCATTGTAAATAGTAACTCAGTGCCAATAACTGATCCTAGTGCTTTCCTTTTTTTAAAACGCAAAACCTATGTGATTTTAACTAGTCTTCTCCTGATTCAACTAAAAGTATTATTTTCCAGAAGTGGCCTCTTTTGTCTAAAACTTTTTTTTTTCATGTTTTAACAAAAAAAAAAAAATCAGGACAGGTGTTTGGTTTTTTGCTTTTTTATATATAAAATATATATAATATATATACATACCTGTACATACAGTAAATGGGTGCTATTGCAGAGGAAACTCATTTTGAATGGAATGAATCCTGCTGCAGCAGTACCCAGAAAGTGATAATTTTACTGCAGACATGAAAACACTGGTGGGATTCTGAAAGCCAGTGATCTAATTTTTGGCTTTTGCCAAGCATGATTTTTTTAAATTGGATTGCACTTTTTGTTTATGACTATGTACCTGTAGATGGTTGTAACTTTGCTCTTTCAGGAATCATGTGCTGTATTTACAGTAATGTTTCCAATGTTTGACAAGTGTGTGATGATTTGTTCTTGAAATTAAAATGAACATATTTAAAGCAAGAAAACTACACCATCACCGTTTGAACTGGAAAATTGAAACCACAAGGACTTCTTGTATCAAAACATATATACTGAAATGTTTCAAAAAGATTTATTAAGCAGTGTAACCACATTCAAATGGTCTTACAATCATAGCATTTTAGCCATGTCACCCTGCTAAACTGTTGGTCCTGCAACTAAGATTTTTCTGTTTTATGTGTAACATTTTCCATTGTAAAATAAGTGTGTTGAATGTCCTGTACTGCTAATGAAATTACTTTCTCTATGTCTGCAAGTTCTCCAGTGGAATTACTATGCACTTCTTTACATTTCATGGGGGATGCACAGAACGAAGTATTACCTTTTCAGTTGTCTGTACCAGCCTTGAATTACTTACGTTTAACCAAAAAAAAAATTCCTTTCTACTTCTATTGAGTTTTTAATACTGAGTTGCAAATTTTAAAGTCTTAATTACATTTTGTTATGGTTTATTTGCAAGTTTACATTTTAAAACTGTTTAACTTTCTTAATTTAGTAATTAAAAAAAGAGCATTTTACATTTGGATAGTTGTTTTTTTGTTTAAATTGTGGAGCTAACGGTGGAGAGGAGATAAAACTTTACCAGCAGGGGTATCAAGCCATTTTAGGCACCATATTTAATAAGAGTATACAGACCAGTTACCTGTGGGGCATCCTTTTCCAAATTATGAAGCCATTATGTTTTTAAACAGCTGGAGTTCAACTTTAGGGATGATTGATAGGTGAAAGCATAGATCATCTATCTCCCTTTTCTCTGTTCTAAAGAGCAATTTATTCTTTAAGAGCTGCCTTGCTTTTAATGTGAATACTTTTGCATTTGCAAGTGTTACAGGAAAATAGTTTCTATGCCTTTTATTGTTGTTATTGCTTTAAAGTGTTGCAGCCAAGTAAGACCTCCTGACACTTAAAACTTTTAACACTTCGGTGATGGATTCATATTCTGAATATTCACACATTTTCTAAAGAGGACCTCTTTCAGTTTCTGAAATCTAACACACTAACAAATGGAGATTCAGAGAACGAGTTGTCATCGTTTTAATATTTTCTATACAAAACATTGACTGAAAACCCTCTTTCAAAGAAGGATCCCACAAACTTAGCCTTTCTTGAAGTGTGAATTTATGTGGCAAAGTTGCTTGTTACCAGATTTCCATGATAAATTGGTTAACATTTTACATGCAGAGACTATATGTAATGTTATGTACATGATATGTATAATGTTACTGTTCCTAACGCTGTGAAATACTTAAAGGCCAGACCTCTTTTGGACTTTTTTTAATCGGCCTTCTTTTAATACGTACAAACTAACTGAGTTGTGGTCCTCTTTTCCCCACAGCTACCCCCTTGCCTTAAAAGATAATCCACTGAACTGAGCACTTCAGAGGAACACACCTGGCTATTGAAGTCAAAACGTAATGTACTCAAACAAGCGCTTGGTAGCAAAGCATGATAACTCTGCCAAGTTCCTAAGCAGTGTTTTGTGTGCGACTAATTTAAGTACCATTTCCATCCATAATAGAGGATGAGGCTAAAACATTGGTTTTGCATATGTTTCTCACTGGAAGTGAGACTCAAATGGGGAGTTGCTGGGGTTTTACAGCGGTTATTTCTGATTCTTGGGTTTGTTGTTTCTTGTATCACATTCAGTCTATGAGTACCATGTTGGACTCTGCTGCCTCTCTGCCTGCAGCTCTTTTGTATGCAGACTTCTGCCATTGCTGAGTGGCAAATCCAGACCATTTCTCATCGGTAGCAATTCTGCTTCTTTTTCTTAATGTTGAGAGTTCTGTTGTTTGGGTTTTTTAATCTCTCAAATAAAAACATTAGCAAAAATTTAAATAAGGTTGTTAGCATCTTTGCTATGAATTAATAGAAAGCTATTCATAGGCACTGTGTACAAACTACACATAGCTGTGCGGTGACTGTAGAAGTAGAACTATCAGATTAAAAATCTCCTGTTCCCTCCAATAGTTCTTAAATCTAAGGCTAAACAAATCACATCCAGATATCTAAAGACAATTGGCCGAGGTGCTCCCCACACCAACGCATCTCACTCCTAACCAGTCTTCGGTGTGATAGTGAAGTTTCTGCCAACATCTAGAAGCAATCAGTGAGAAGGCCCAGATAACTATAGGCTGATTAATCCACCACCAGCCCCAGGAAAAATGACAGGCAGAAATGCAACACTGCCATGAAAGGGGTGGTTAATACAATTAGTGCCTATTAATATCATTTTATGGGAAGGAAATGATGTGCGACTTGGTTGATATTCCAAGAGATCCAAAGTTTGATAAAGGCACTAACATTATATTGCTCGGCTTAGGCAAAAGGTATTCATCTGACACTTAGTTCTATCTATCTGACGCTTTTTTTTTTTTAATTGCCACTGTAGAAAAGCAATGTAAATACGAAATGGAAAACTGATTAACTCTTGAAATTACAAAAGTAATTGGAAGTGGAACATGTATCTCCAATGCAAGTGTTCCTCATGAAGTCTCCCGAGTGGAAGGGACTAACTGCAGACCAAGAAGACAGATCTGCTAAATGTGTTTGACCTTACCACATAGCTTCAAGGTGAGTGAAAAGCTGCTCGAATTCATTTCAGTATGCACCATCCTTTTCTCAAATACTGCAGTAAGGAATTCAGTGCACTAATGAATGCTACCATATTGTACCATAAAGGTTTAAGAGCCTTACATGAGGCAGAACCGAAGTATACAAGAGCTATTAGGATATGTATAGTAGCTCCTCTTCCAATGTGTGACTATATTCATTCATCAAAGGCTTTTCCTGTCTAATGGGAAATTACCAGCAGCAGTGCAGACAAAAGGATATTTATTTTCTCAAGTAGTGTCACTTTGAGGGTCTGTCTATCTTTCAAGAATAATTGAAGGCTGTTTGTAGCTCAGAAATCTCATTGTATTCTGCACTCTCACTAAGCAGTCATAATAATTTCCTGTGACTCGCACGCAGGCAAATTCATCGCTGAAGGAGTTTCTGTTAATTGGGGCAGTATTCCCTACCATCTGAACAGAGGAAGGGCACAATTTGATTTAGGCTTTTCCTATATAGACTAAAACAGAATCCATGTTCTTTCAGCACAAAAAAAAAAAAAAAAAGTCCTTTGCCAGGGTCCCGCTTGCATAGGATGTTAGCCTCTCCCTCCCAGGGCTTCTGAATTTATCAGGAGAATCTCTGACAGCTAAAAAGAAGTTACTGAGCTTCCCTTTGAATGTTAGAGGGGAAATCCTAGCTTACCTTAAATCTGTGAGAATTCTTCTGTTGACTTTTAATACAACCAGCATACTTACGTATGTATATCAAAACCCAATTCAGGGTCTGCATATATATCAGACATGAAAACATCTGAATATATATAAACATCCATCCATCTCCTTCTGTTGCTTCCCTGTAGCTTGAATGCTTAACAAAAATGCACTCGTAGGACCAGGACATGAGTGGATTAGGAGAACAGGATGGTGCCAACAACCCACGAGATTTTTTCTTTCTTTCTTTTTTCAAGGGCTCCCACTACTTGATCGGTCACAACCTTTATTCCCAGGCCGGAAGCGGGGCGGTACAGCCAGCACTGTCGCCGCAGCGCTGTGATGGTGCCGGTCTCTGGCTAATGCAAAGAGCAGCCTACAGCTGACTTCAAAGTGGGGGAGGAAAAAAAGGTTCCTCCAAAGGGAAGGGCTGCAGTCGGGGGGCCCGCGGCGTGAGCATGCCGGAGGAGCAGAAAGGGGAGAAGACTTCCCTCCCAGGAAAAACAGGTCATTAACTTGTCAGCTGTACATCATGTCATGCACAGGGAGATCTAAAGGTTGCAGCACCAGCTGTGCTTGCAGCATCTGTGTTTCGCTGTGGCCGGGGATTTATGTGATCAGATTATGACAGACTGGCGAGCCTGCATTGCAGTTTCTGCTACCAAATGTAAATATCTTCTCTGTTACAGGGGAGAAGGGAAGGGGGAGGGTAAACAGAATATATTTAAGTTGGTCAAGAAATTGCAAGAGCGGCGTGTCCGTGACTGAAGGGAAAGTGTTACGTCTGACTGAGTAAGCCAGATGGGAGTTTGATTGTTCTGCTCATTGTTGGGAATAATTCAGCATTAAGCTCTGTGAATAGCAAAAAGGGCAAAGAGCAAAGAAATGAGATTATCCTCCTTCCTCCACAGCAGAGGCATAGCTTGCTGAGGGCTCTGATTTGCTTTTTTATGCATCAGCCTTTGCTACTGAGCCCCGCACCTGGAGTCTCGTGAAGTTTGCTCAGATACCTACTGTCACAGCCACGTACAAAATCCCCGAGGCCTGTAACAGATGCATGGGCCTGTAATGGTGCATTTTCATTGGGGGGGGGGGGGGGGGGGAGGGAGGGAAGGGAGAAGAAAAGGCTGCAGGAAAGCTTTCTCAACTGTTACAGCCTTATCCGCAGACCTGGAGCTGAGCTACATGCCAAAAGCCTGCCCAAATGCCTTGGCTTCACCTGCACTTTATTTGCTTCTGTGATTAAGGCAGCTGAATTTTCCCAGCCAGAATCTGCTACTTGCACAGGAAGGGTCCTGGGGTGTTCAAAACCTGCTGCAATGGTCCTAGCAAAAGGGTCCTGGGCCGTTGCCGGAGGGCTGGTACACTCTCCGGCCAGCCACCCTCTGCAGCCTGGGCATTCCTGCAAGCTGGTCTGGGGCCGGCAGAGACTTGAAGTGAGCTGCGTTTGTGCAAGCCTCAGACCCCAGCCTGGGTGACTACCGAGCAGCAGATGATAAACTCCTGGTCTTCTAGAAACAGCAACGGCAAAGAGCCACAACAGGAACTGATTTACGTCTTCAAGGAAGAGGACTAGGTACTTTTGATCAGAGGAGAACTGAAGTTTTTCCCGCAAATTCCCATGCCTCCCCAACACAGTGAGGCCTCCAGCCGAGCTTTGTGTATGACCTCATCACATACGTCCCGCGTCTACAGCACATACCACATACTGAACATTTGCATATGTTACGCGTCTTTTGTTCCACATGGGTGGCCTCCCCTTCCCCTTCCCCCTACCTCTCGCCCCATCACTCACCCACGCTGCTCCACTTGCGTTATTTCAGACGTGTCATTGCTGCAGAAATACATACCGCTACCCTGGCCTTGCTGAGAGTGGCGGCTCTGCTCATTGTCAAACGTCGAGTGGGTAATGATCAATGGATGACTAATTGGAAGCGAGGGGGAATAAAATAGGTATTACTCTCTAGCTTCTGCTCTTAATTAAGAGGATACATAAGGCTGTGGGGAAAATTTTAACAAATGGCAAGAGGGTTTTTGTCATTTTGCAAGGCTTAATTAGAAGCATTGCGTAAGCGAACGTATAGGTACCACTTTCGTTCCGTTTAGGTGTCTCTCGGGGCGTAACTAACAAATGCCAAAGCAAAGGCCTAAAAAAAATTAGTGGAGAAGATGTCTGTAGGCACGTGCCTGGCAATTTAAACAGCAGGAGAGGGAAGAAAGGGCCCGTTTCCCTCGCGGTGCAGAGCCAGGGAGGAGCTAGCGGAGTGCAGGCAACTGGAGAAAGCGGTGGTCACAAACGTTACACTAAGCAATGAAATGGTCGTCGTAATGTTTCTTCATAAATTCGCTCCACTAATTTTTAAAAGTCAAGCAATATTACAGTGCTTTTTTTCGAGCAGTTAATCATTTGGAAGCAAAACATTTATGATTGAGAGAGTTTTCGGAATAAATAGATGCAGTAGAAAATATAAGAAGTGGCACTCAACACTGACGTTTTCTGCCTAACAGACAAGAAATTTTCCAACTCCTGAAGGACCAGCGACTGCTCACTACAAAAAGGCTTCACATTATCTGCCTTGCCAATGAAATAGTCACCCTGTGTTTGAATGTTAATCTGTACTTTCCATGATGGGCCCCCAATATGACACATCACAGTCTGCTTTAAAATAGTGTACAGATGAGATACTAACTTTAAAGAGTTCAGAGCTTGATCCAGCTTCCAGTGAAGTGAGCGGGAAGATTCCAGAAACAGAAAAGAGGCCTTCAGAAAGCAATTACTGTAGCCTTGATTTTGGGGAAGGAGAGAGACAGGCTTTCAGTATTTGCAGTGCTGAAATAAACTGAGATACCTATTCTCTAAGTTTCCTAATCCAAAACTGGCAGCAGGTCTACAACTTTGGGGGGGGGGGGGGGCTTAGGTTCAGGCTGGACTTTGTCTTTGCTTTTAAACCCTACTCTGCCAACAGTGCTGTTAACAGTGTGCAGAGAGCGCCTTTCAGGTTTTTTTCCCTGTCTCTCAGGCTCATGAAGTACGTGAAGCTCAAGTGAGATGAAATACTCCCAGTACCTGCTGCTTTCTGGGGTTTGGCAAGCTAAAGAGGGGACAGAGACTGGTCCTTCAGTCGCGGCCACAGATATCCTTAGGCCTGCAGGCGTGACTGATGGACCTGGGAGCGCTGACATGAAGGCCAGATTTCACACAGTGCTCCCAGGGCATCATGTCCTTGAGGAGGCAGGCTGCTCCGCGCTCCTTCCTTTGCGCCGCAAACACCACTTCAAATAAAGATATGTACACGCGGTCAGAACAGAAATAACCCCAGGAGACTGAACACTGAATGAGGCTACCTAACTGCCAGGGGCATTTCTATGCAGCCAGTTGAAGCCAACAGCCTGTGGCTTTGCCATTTCTCCATCCAGCCGTGTCCCATAGAGCCTCAAACGCACGCCGGCCACCACGAGCCGCACTGGATCGAGACCCTGGCGAGGACCCTTGGCTGGTGATTACAGCCACAGCCTCTTTCCTCCGACAGGCTTGCAGCTATCTTGGATGGAGGGGGGAGGCCGGCAGCTGCTGTCATTTACTGGTGGGTCTAGCCTCATGTCCGGTGTATAAACGGTGGAGAAGGACAGAAGACTTTTCATAGCCCTCGTGAGAAAGGGAGCCCGCCCCGCTGGGCGAAGCTGAGAAGCGCTAAGTGCCACCCACCCGCGAGGCTCTGGCCGCCGTTCCCCCGGGGCGACTCTTCCCGCAGTTCCCTGCAGCCGGGAGCAGGAGCTGATCAAGGCACTATAGGAACCGTGTAAGCGTTTTATTTGAACTCCAGGAACATCAGGTACTAATCAGAACAGCTTTCCCTCCCCTCTCCCACCCTGCCTGCACGTATCAGCTGCAACACCAAAGATAATGACACCCTCGTTGCGGAAATAAATCTGCCCAGCTCTGCCGGCTGCTACAGCCAGGCGCTAACTGCAAGGCGTCCACCAGCCAAGGCACGTGCTCGAGGCCCTGATTTTGACTCCTGTGTGGCTTTGGACCCCCTTGCAGCCTTTTGCCACCACGGGCTGCAGCCAGGGCCGTCAGCTGCCGCACGCTGCTCCTGGGCAGGCCGCCAGCATCCCACCGGTGCGGAGGTCAGCGAGCAGGCGAAATAGCTGGAGTGCTTTTAGCTCAGGCAAAAAGCCTCCCATCTGGAGCAGTTCGGTCATCGTCCCGGGTGAGGAGCGCTGCTGGGCTAACGAAGCTCAGCCTGGTGACGAGCCAGCTACCCGCCCATCTCCTCCTCCCATAATAACCGGTAAACACTTTCCACCTGCCTGAGTGGGGCTCCATCCCCTCCCGAGGAGGCTGTAATTGAGCCCCTGGGAAAGGCCCTGGCGTGTGGCAGGCGCAAGTCTGAATCTCGGTGTTTCCTTAGGAGAGGAAGGCGGGATTTATGGTTAAAGAGGATTTGGGAGTTTAGTGATCTAGTCCTAACTCAGTCGCAGATGTTTGCTGGGATGTAGGGCTGGGCTCCTTGGGCAGGTGCTCCAAACCCCGACTTGGGTGATGCTCCCTTCCCCAATCCCTGGTTTTGCCCCAGAAGCTGCTACTCAGAGACTTTCTAACTCAGCATGTGCCAAAGCCCAGCGGTGCCTCCACCCCGTGGCTTGCAGCTCTGGTCCCCTCTCCTGGGCTAGTTAATTTTTTAATACCTTGTGATGCTTTAGGGTGTGATGCATAAGCAGTCATGTAGATAGGAACTGATATATATTGGCAAGGAAAGAAGGCATGTCTTTGGCTGTAAGAAAGGCTGGTGTTTTCACAGGCTTGTCCGTTTTTTCCAAATATCACATTAATTAAATGAAAACTACGGTCTCTTCCTTTTGAGGGGCACCAGCTTCTCGTTTGTAAGAGCATAAAAATCTGCTTGGCTGCATGATGAGGATGCTTTAAGCTACTGCCACTCTTTCCGCACCTCTGAGTAGGAACTGAAGCATCTGGTTGTTCGATAATAACAGGGACTGATGCTGCAGCCTGTGCAAGAATAAAATACTACTGGGGTGGGGGGGGATGTAGACAGCAAGTCACAGGTAAACTGAAATGCAAACTTTTTTACCTGATGTATTTTTTTCATAGATCAATCATTCCTCTATTGGGTCCGATCCTGCAAGAGCAGCCGGCAGGACTATTACGTTCTCACTGCAGCATCCTGCCTTCAGAAGCAGCTCTGCCATATTGTGATATTAGGCCCCAAGCTACAACTGCATTCATAAAAGCAATAGTAATGTTTCCAACGATCCTTTAAAAAAGAAAGAAAAGGAAAGCTGGAGAAGGAGTAGAGAGGCTTTGTAACTGCTCCTCGCACTTCTTTAAAATCTCTAATCTGTTTTTTTTTTGTTTTTTTTTTTAAAGATACATTGCACTTTGTTTCTCTGTGTGCGTGCTTATACCTTTTCTTCTGCCAACCCGTGTGCATTTCCATAGTAACAGAAGGGAAACCATGAAGGGGCCACAAGAAGCTGCGAATCGTTTTCATCTGCTGGCTGCCATTTCCCCTCGCGCAGGGTCAGAGAGGCTGCGGGCGGCCAGCAGGCAGCTGTCAGCTCCTCGCGAGACGTCTTCCCCTGGACGTTTCGGGCTGCTGGCTGTCATCCGAGAGCTCCCGGCGCCGGCCCGTGCGCGCGCGGCTCCCGACCCGCGCGACCCTTTCGCTGCCGCAATGCCGCAGCGGCTGAGGAGCCCTGGCTGCTTGATGCTTTCGGAGCCAAGTCTGTCAGGGGCTTGTAAGTAACGTTACGCGGTGTCTGCCCAAGTTCGCTACGAGAGGAGCGAGCCTGGGGGCTGGGTTTGGGAGGGTCGGCGGTCGGGCTGCCAAAGAAGTACCCTGCGTGCGCGTAACTGGGAAACGTTTCGCCCTTGAGAAGGAGAGGCGCTTAACGCGCGCTGCGGGGACGACGGCTACGCGTCCCCTTCTGCCTGCGCAGGCCGTCGCGCCAGCTAAACGGCGATGCGGATGCCCATTACGCTTGGCTCTGCTGATGCGCTCGCTCGTCTCCTCCTCGCCTCTGCCGCCTGCAAGGAAAGGGAAGCGTCCCGCTCGTCAGCGCGCCCGCTTTCCCTCCCTCCGCCCTCGCGCCCTGGCCAAGCCGGAGGAGACCAGGGAGGGCTCCTACCTCCTGTTTTTTCCCCTCCCTTGACAGGAACAGAAACCAGCCTCTCTCAGTTTTTGCAGCAAATTCCTGTCTTTTTTATAAGTGAGTGAATACGGCATCGGGCCGAGCTTGCCTGAGTGAGTCACCGCCAGGATGCAGCCGGCCGGGAAGCGGAGAGCCCCCAGCCCAGGGCCGCGTCACTTGCGCCGGGCGCCCTGCGCGCCCCGGCCGGGCAGCTGCGGCCGGCGTCTGCCTTGCTGTAGCTCTGCGTTCACCAGGCGTGCACCTTGTAACACCAGTTTTGGAAGGGGCTGGGAGCAGAGCCCCCTTTCCCCTGACAAAAGCGGCCTGGCTAAAAACGCCGCCGTTGGCCCTGCAGCAGAAACGCTGGGTTTGGGTTGCAACCAGAGGGTTTAAAAGGCGAGCTGATGTGAAAAGGGCCGCGGGAGCAGGGCCGCTCCTGGCCCCCGGGGCCGGCTGCGGCCCCCTGGCAGAGCTGGGCAGCTGCCTCGGGCAGCGGAAAGCCTGGGCCGTTTGTGGGCAGCCAAGGGGACACGTTTTTTTCCCCGCTGCCACGGGCATTAAAAGCTAGAGAGCTAATGCTCTTCTGAGGGAAGAAACTACTAGCAGAGAGTTATTTGGGATTCAGCCTTGTGAGCACAAGCAGCGCCCCGGCCGGTTGGGGGGGAGGCGAGTAGGGAAGAGGGCCCCGGGCCGCCCCGGCGCTCAGTTGGCAACCGGCGAGCCGAAATTTCACGGGGAGCAGGGAGAGAGCAAAGGGCCCGGCGGGTGCCGCTTCGTCCCCCCGCGGGAGGACACCGGGGGACGCGGCGGGTGGCGGCGGCGGCTCTCTCCTCTGCTGCTGCTGCCCAGGAATGAGAGAGGAAGGCAACGCTGAAGCGACTGACTTCAGGGGGCGATTTAAGCAGCTCCGCGCGCGCAGGCTGGCTGGTCAAGCGTTAAGGGCGTGCGCGACGGCAGCCTATAAATGTCTGCGGGGCGAGGCGGACAGGGATCGCCCAGAGCGGCGCACAAGCCCGCAGCCAGGACCTGTGAGGCAGGCTCCTGCGAGGGTTAAAATTAAGCCAACGCAGGCTCGGGATCAGGAAGAGCTCCTGGACAGCGAGACGTAGGGCGCAGGGAAGTCGTGAAAGCTTTGCAGCCCCGGGACGCGCAACGCCAGCCAGCGCGGGGACGTGGTCGTGGCGAGCAGCCTGGCGCTGCCTGAGCACGCAGCGTGATTTATCGGGTGGCTTAAAAACCCATCGCGCCGTGCTGTTCCCGCTGGGGTTACGCGAAGGTGTAGGGATTGCAGCTTGTGTAAAAGTGAGCTTGTGCTCCTCAGGAGCTCAGCGAAAAGCCTGGAAGCATTTAAAAGTCTGACTGTAAAAAAAAAAAAAAAGACAAGAAATTGTTTTCATACTTTGTATAACTTTCACACTCATCACGCGATTTTTTTTTTTCCTTCCCCTCCTTGGTAGTCTGAATCACACTCGGGGAATTGACGATAAGTAACCGAGTTTTTTTTTGTTTTTTTTTTTTTTTAAAAAAAAGGAGGAGGATGAGTTTTCCTGGGACACTGCACATCATTGTTCAGGAATCGCGCTGGGTTTCCCCTGCAGCCCTTTGCCCATAGGGTTCAAACAGAAGCAGCCCGGCCGCCTCTCGGAGGGGACGGGGCGGCGGGGAAGGGAGACGCGCAGCCTTCGCGCTCCCACGGGCCGCCGGCGCTCCGGGGCGGCTCTGCTCCGCTGCGTGGCTCGCCGCCGGCCGCAGACGCAGCCTTCCCGCTCCTCATCATCCCTTTGCGCCTTCCTCTTCCTGCTGCCGAGCCTGTCCTGCAGCTCACCTGGGCGAGGCGGAGGGAGGGTGTCGTAAAAGGAGGAAAGAGAGAGGGGGAAGAAAAAAAAAAAAAAAATATATATATATATATATATATGCACACACACAAACACACACACATATAAATATATATATATATATTTATATCTCCTGGCCAAGGAGAGCGGCCCGGACGCGCGCAGAGCGAAGGAGTTGGGTCGGAGACACCCCAGCCCCTTTCAGCTCCCTGGGGCGGCTTGGCCTGAGCCTCTTTCACCTTCAAGGTAGGAAGCGTGAAGGGCGCTGCTGTTTTCGGTCCCTGTTTGCGGTTGGCTGGTGACCCACTTTCGTTTCTTGGTTTGCGTGTCTGGGGCGGGTGGCGGGGGGGTTGTTCCCTCAAATTTCTCTCTCTCTCTCTCTCTCTCTCTCTCTCTCTCCGGTTTTGTTCCCCTCCCCCCCCCTTCCCCCCCCCCCCCTCGGTAATGATAGCCTGAGTTTCACAGATGGTTACAACATGTTTCAGCCATTTCACTGCATGCCTGGTTTGGGGTTTTGGGGGTTTTTTGTTGTTGGTTTTTTTGTTTTTTTTTTTAATTTAATCAGGCGAATCGCGGGGGTAAACGCTGGGAACGGACACGCCTGGTATCGAAACGTCGTCCTGCGTGTTAACCTAGCTGCCTGGACGTGCCCCTCTAAGCTGGGTCCGAGCCCGGCTCCTCCTGGCCCAGGCGCCCAAACCCGCCCGGGGCCGCCATGGGCCCCACGGGGCCGCCGTGGGCCCCACGCGGCGGCCTTGGCCTCGGCCCCACCGCTCGCCTGCCGGGTGCCCTCTTGCCCTCCGGGGCGAGGGCGCGATTCGGGGGGGGGGGGACCGGAGACCCGGTCTGCGCGGGGCTGGCGCGGGAAGGGCAGGCCCGAGCCGAGCTGAGCGCGTTTCTTCCGGGTGAGGGTGCCCCAACTTGCACTCATGCTTTTCTTTGGGGGCGTTAATGGAGCCGTTCAGGGCGCTGGCTGCCTAACGCTTCACCACCCGTCTCGCCTCTCCGCCGCCTCCCGGCAGGCCAGAACCTCCCGGCCCCTGCAAACCCCGGCAGGCCTCGGGCCCGCGCTGCCATCTTAGGCCAGGGCGGCTGCGTCGCCTGCGGGGCGTGAGGCGGGGAGCCGCGGCGCTGGGCCCTGTGGTGGTGGGGAATATCTATACCTTGCCTTGGCGGCTCGTAGAAGAAAATCTTTTCAGGGTTTTGGTTTTTTTTTTTTTTCCTTTGTGGGTCCTTGGGGTGCTCCCTTCACGGGCCCCTGCGTGCGGCCGCGTCCCGGCTCACCAGGTGACGCCTGCCAGCCCCACTTGCCTCGATGGCGCCGAGTCAAGGCAGCGAAAATATCTTTTCGAATCCCCCGTCAGCGGTCAGAGTTAAGGTGATGGTGCCTGGTCCCGCTCTGTGCTTGTTCCCTGTAAACCCAAGCCGGGGCGAGGGGACCGGGGGTGGGGGGAGTGGGCAGGCCTTCTGAGCTCTGCTGCTTTTTAAATGCGTGTTTTATCTTGGGCAAGCCCGTGGGTGCCCTTCAGCAACGCCGTCGCACGCTTCGGAGGAGCGGCGAGCGGCGGCGGGGGCTCGCGGCGGGCGGCAGGAGCCTGCCGGCGGCCTGCGGCGGGGCGCCTGCCTCGAGGAGCGCCCGCAGCGCCTCGGGCTGGCCGGCCAGCGCCGGCCGCTTGCGCTTTTGCCCGCGATGCCGTCAGGCTTGCCGTTGCGGAGGGCTGTTCTGAAGCATGCTGTACTTAAAAAATTATTTTATTTTTTTGTTTTGTAAAGGAAAGAAACAGTGCGCCGCCCCCCCCGCGTCCCCCGCCCCGACCACCACTGGTGGCTTTTGAAATTTGGTGGAGGGTACGTGTCTGACAGACAGGATGATACATTTCTGCACGCCTGGCAAAAGCAAAGCGCTGAGCGTGACAGAGGGGCGGTTATGACGCCGACCGAGGGAGACGCGGCCGAGCCCCGCGTCCTCCGCGCAGCCGGCAGCCCCCGCGGCAGGGAGAGGCGAGTGGCGTTGGAGAGCACGAGCCCGTCGGCCGTGGGAAACGCTGGAGCTCTGTCCTTATTAGGAACCGGAGCATCTGACATAAGGCACAAAGCTAGTGGAAACCAGGCTTTTGCTGCTCCTGGGACAATTTGTTCCTGTCGCGGAGGCTCCAGGCAGCACTTTCTGGTCAGGCTGCCCTGGGGATACAGCCAGCAGCGCGGTTCCCCCCCTCCAGCCCTACTCAGCTGTCCCATAATTTGTGCCTGCTAAGAGTGGTTATGTGTCAGGATTTTCAGATATACCAGGGATGAGGCATATCCCAAGTTTGGGGCTATTTAGTGCCTATGGAAGTTTTATCTGCATCAGAGGTGGGTGGGAAATACTCTCTGGAAAACTAATGTATTTTTAAGATGTTTATAAGTGGATATCTGAAATCACTACAGATATTTTCATTTTTAGTGAATACTAGAAAACTGGCTGGGAATTCCGCCTCTATTTGCGATGCCTGTTTGGCTCCTGGCTCAGGGTGTTGCACTTCTAATGTCTTCCTATTTATGGTCTAGAATTTCTGTTATATGTATGTCGAAGTCTGCACTGAAAAGGTTAAAAATATCTGCTGTGATCTAGCTGTTGCCCCACTGATAGGCCAGTGAAGCGACTTCGATGCTGCAAAAGAGAACGTGATGTTTGTCACACAGGAAGGGTTGGAATTATGTCCCCCCGTTTTCCTGGCATGTGTAGACTTCTGTGCTAGGGCTGCAGGAAATGTGTAAGAGCAAACATATAGTCAGCGTTGAAGAGGAAAGTTGTCCTCAAATAATTTTTCTACTTTTTCCAGAAGTTGTAAAAATAAACATTACCTGTCCCAGAGAGCTTAAAATTTGGAGTAGGAACATAACACAGTGCCTTGGTCTTCACTGTGGAAGGTACCCAAGGAGGGTAAGCGTCCATGATGAGAGCAGCCAAAATTCTTCATGGTGAAGTAAAACTGTTCGGCTTGGATTTCCTTCACTGTGCTTATTCAGGTTATAGACCCAAAACAGTTCCCACATTTGCACTTGCTCTTCCTAAAAGGATTTGTCTGTTTTGTTGTTGTTGTTTTTAAGGAAGCTGTGTCTAATATTTCTGTAGAAGGAGTTGCACTTACATAAGTGTACATATGCACTTATCTATACTTACATGACCCTATCACAAGAGTATTTGTTGCAATCTCAGTGTGTGCATCCTCACGACAGCTTGCAAACTCTGCATCCAATTATTCCCATCTTACAGATGGATATCTGCAGCACAAGAGAGCTTAAATGATTCAGCCAAAGTACACAGGAACTGTTTGGAAATCAAGGAATTCCTGTCTGTCCCCACCCCTTGTGATCTCAGCTTTGCCTTAATTCGTATCCATGCTATTTCGGAAACAATGCTATAATTTGTAAATAAAAAACCCTTCACTTGTGTGCTGTTCAGCAAGGGAGCTGAGGTGCTTTTCTCATCCTCATGTTCTCTTCTTTACTAATGCGCACAAATACGTCCTTTATCAAAAGAGTAAAGATATTTTTCCCTCTCTCTGGAAGTGCCTGGGAGTGTAGATATGCTTGTGTTGCACATTCTCTTTTCTTTTTCTTCTCTGTCAGAAGTTTTCTAATCAAAAGCAGATAGCGTGTGTTTTGGGACAGTGAATCTTGACAAGTCTTCATGTTGGGAAAATAGATGGAATGCCTGAAGGATTTCACAATCGACCACAAGAAAACTGCAAAGATGGGCCTGAACCCAGCACCCTTCCTCTCCCCCACAAGCCACAGCCTCAGTCGGATGTTTGACAGGGGAGTTGGACCCTTGCTTTGAACTAAGATACTCAGGCCACCTCTACTGACCTGGAAAAGTATTCGTTCCCCGCTCCTCCCTCCATTCACGCCCTCCCCTGAAGCCTCCCAGAAGCAGCCAAAGGCAGCTCTGTGTAGGGCAAGAGGACGACACTGTTGTTAGGATCTGACCGTCCATGGCTGGACATGCTGTTTGGGCAGCCGTCCCTTCAAACTGTCTGGCAGGCGAAATGGAAGAACCTCTCTCAGCCTGGGAACCCTTGCAAGTGAGCTTGGAAGGGTTTCGGCACAGGAGGCTGAGTGTATGCCAGACAGCTCACTGAGCACCAACCCAGCAAGGGTATTTGCTAAATTAATGCACGTTACAAAACTGCATGTATGGGCAGAGGAAGGAAGAGAAAGCGAATGGGCTGTTTAAATAAAGGCTCCTCGGTGTTTTCAAGAGCAGTCCAGGCTTGGCTACTCTACTCCTTTAGGAAGGGCCCCTTCGCCTTATAAGCAGGAATATAAGCAAAAGCTCAAGCTGGTTATCAGTAATCTCCTGCATTTTCATGGGTGCAGGGGGGATATTAAATTCTTGAAGCTTTCTGGCAATATGATGGTATGACTTGATATTGTAGAGTTTTTGGAAATGAGATTGGGCATAATCTACATTCTCCAGTGGTCTCAGTGCCAGAAAAAGGATCAGGCTACATGTTTCTGAGGACTTTTCAATATGCTGAAGCATTCCTTTACCCTAATTCTTCAACACTGGGGACCTAAACAACTTATTTTTCTGGCGTATGCTTAACTATACTTGTAGGAGAAGTTAAATAGAAAAGTCAGAGGAAAATGAATGAAATTGTACACCATGAGGCCACATAAAATACTGGGATAATGGGCTCAGTGTTGGGTCTTTTACCAAAAGCTGGGGATCTTCAGCAGAGCAGAAACAACATCCTGAAGCATTGTCTTAGGAGGAGGAATATTTCTGAATCATCTGCAACGTTTCCAGCAGCATGGGGGTGTTCTCTTGGGCATTCCCATCCAAATACGGCTGCCAGCATTGCTTGAAAAGTGTTCAGCACATCCTGGGGTTAATTTATCCTCTGGGCTATCTCTACAGACAGAGCTCTGTTGTTGTAACAGCTTCTTCCTCCAGCCAGAGCCACTGAGAGAGGATGATGATGAAGTCACTTCTCCTCCTTTCTAATGTGTCTGTTTTAACGTGAAACCCATCAGCACCTCGGTGCCTCGGGCCTCGGCCCCTCGGGAGCAGGGGCTATGCGTGTGCATCAGAGTACAGCTTGCGCTGCCCAACTATCCTGCGGCAGGGTCTAAGCAAATTCATATTAAAAAAAACAGACAGCAGCTTTTGAAGGAAAAAACATAGGTGATGGAATCAGATTTCTTTCCTATCTGATCAAATTATTATTGCTTAGATATTTGGCAGAGCTTTCATAATGTTTAGCTTATGTTACACAGGAAAGAGATAAGGAAGTCATAAATATGAAGTTGATTTAAGAGATAAAGAGGCATTTATCCTTTTAGAGGGTCAAACTAATGGGAAAGGCAATTTTTACAGTATTATACAGTAAACCATTTGGGGAGCTTGGTAGCTGGTCATTTGCGATACAGTTTAATAGTTAAAATCTTAACAGAAATCCTTTGTCCAAAAGGGAGAATCAATACACTAAATAAACTTGGAGAAAATAAGTCTGCATTAGTCTGCCTATGTCATACCTGTCATTAGGTTCACAAAGTCTGTGTAAGATACGTTTCACGGATACCCAGATGTTAATAATGGGACTTTAAAAAGGTAGAAAAACTTTGGAGGTTGTAATCTCCAAAGGAGTTTAGTAACCTTTAAATCCCATCTGAAACCTGATCCAAAATCTGCCAAAGTCCACGGAAAGATTCCCATTTATTTCACTGGGCTTTAGACTGAGCTTTTGGTTTCGGCACAGGAATCTATTTCTTCTCTCTGCTGGAAATGAGTCATGGTGCTAAACTAAAGGCTGTTGAGTATAGACGGTCTGCATTCAAAGCATTTTGATCTAACTACTTCAGAGACCATCAAAGAAATATCAGAACATATCAGACATTTCAAATTTGTTTCTGAAAAGCCACATTCAGATATTTGATAACGATTAGATCTAATGGTGGGGCGCTCCGACAAAATGTTTTATGAAGCAGGTGGAGCTGTACCCAGTGACACCACAGCTGACTTTGCCCATTAGGAATACTAGTGAGAATTTGTCACAGGCAGCCAGGTCACCGAAGCTGTTGTATGGGGAGAATGAGAAGTTGCAATACGCTTTGCGCTGCTTTAGTGCACGTCATTCGCTCACTGCAGGATGCTGTTGTGTCAGCTCACGAGCAAACGGACAGCGCTATTCACAAGGCAAAGCAGGTCTGAGCAAGCGCTTCAAGGCCAGGTGATCTAAGGGTCAGGTTTACAAAGCTGTTTAGATGAGCAGATATGCAAAGGCAGATGGCTTGCACTGGGTTTCATACCTAACCTTCTCAGGTGCTTCTGTCAGTCTTGCAGGGGACCACTCAGCATCTTTACACCCTGAATTTTGTAAATTTGACCTTACGCTGTATTGTCCAGGTGAATCATCTGACCGCGCTACAGTAGTCATCTGAGCAAAGTTCCCAGGTAAATAACATTTTGCCACTGCTGCAAAAGAACAGTGCTGCATGAGTCCCCGTCATAACCCTCTGTTGATTATGAGCGCTCAAAGTTTTCCCTTTCCTGTCAGGACTAACATCAGTTATTCCTGTCACAGAGCAGTGACTCAGCTAGCAGGGCCAGTCATAGAGATGTGGCTTAAAGGAAAAGGGCTACAGACCACCGAGAAGAAGGCATGATGGTGGTGAGCTGACTGTCAGGATTTCCAGCGTTGTAATGCTTGTAATGAAAGGAGCCGGTTTGGCACGACAGCCTGTATTCGTGCTCACGGGGGTGTAGCTGTCAGAGCTGCAGCGTGGTCGCTACGTTGGTGCAACTAATGGCTGCATGGGAAAATTTACCTGCATATTCGTACTACTGTAATTATCCCAGGATAACTCTTTGTGTGCTTGTTATAACATGGGATATGCATTTTGAACAAATGGTAAATCTTCTGCATAGATGGGTTTTAAATTACACAGAGGAGGAATATTTACATTGCAGCCCAGCAGCAGCAGCAAAACACAATTTTTATTCTACTTCCCAGTAAATGGTATACCCAGAATTTTCTATGCCAGAAGTATTTTCAGTGGGGCATATATGTCGTTTTGACTGATCAGCACAACTGTAAAGCCTCATTTCTGCCATATAGCATGTGAATGCCACCTGGGATGGGCATAGCCTGGATAACAGGAAAGCCCAGATAAAATATGTATGTTTAATATGGGAAGTGCTTGGGAGCCACGCAGGAGAAATGTCCGAGTTGCTTTTTAGCATGGATTTAGCATGGTGGGCCCTGCTGAGCCCTTATGGGGCCTCTCTGTTGGGCATCCTGCGCTGAGGTCCCTAGGTGTCGGGCTCGAGGAGAGCAGCACAGGGACGATGGAGGTAGTGCTGCAGGAGGCCTCCACGCTGCATGTGTATCCACCGTACCCACGTTTGACTCCTGGGAGAAACTGCCAACAGACGGGTGAGAGTTGACTGTAATAAGCTTTGAAAACTGACTGCAGAGCTCCTGAAAAGAGGGCCTTCACTCTTTGTCCGGGAGGCTTCTTTGAGCGGATTTTGGTGACTTTATCACCTTAGACTACTAAGACCTGAGGAACCTCCATACTCTCAAACAGTTATGGCTCGGGATAGGATGAGCCCTTTGGAAAGGCCCTTTGGAAAGCAGAGCCCTTGTACCATGTATGTCCCTTTGCAGCCATCCCTTGAGGGAGTCGAACTGGATCTGTGCAGGGCTGGACCAGATTCTTGCACTGGATTATTTTCTTCTTCTCTGCTACAAAACAGTAATGCTTGTAGCACCATGGAAAACCAGCTGAACTGGAAATAACAAGTGCTCTGTCCAGCCTGCCCCAAGATTAACTGGAAGGAGTGTTCCTTTCCTCCTTTGAAGGAAGTGAGGCACATTCTTTGTTTCTACAGAAGAGCTGTGGGAGCCACGGTAAGGATTGGGATGCTACTTATAGCTCTCTGTGATCTCACTGAAGTGTTTTAAATACGGTGGTCGTTTGAACATGCTCTTCGTTTGGACTTTCTGTTCAAGGTACTGTGTCTAAAGCTGGGAGAAATCCTTGGATTGCTAAAAGCTCCTCAAACTTCTTGTGAATTTGCCTTTCTTCATCAGGCTTTTAATTCCATTTCTGTTGTCAAATGTTGCCATTCACATTGCTTGAGTACTTAATCCCTTCTTTTCAGATGACTCTCCTACCTGGAATTTTGACTTCTCCAATCTGATAGAAGGAAAATAGCTGGGGAAAAGATGAGCATGAGATTTCTTTCTCCATCGTGCAACGCAAGAGATCAAATCTGCTTGGAGCAAGCTAATCTGTACCCTGTACCACAGGACAGAGCAAGGTGCAGAGATCAGCAAGCTAACATCAAATGTGCTGATACTTTTCTGTGCCACAACCTGAGGAAAACATGGGCTCGGGTACCCGGAGTGGCACAGCCTCATCAGTGTATCACCGCCCCATACCCAACTCATGAGCTTGGCCTCGGGGCTCAGGGCAAACGAGCTTCAGCTCAGGACCAACCTGCTCCCAGTTCCCACCTGAGCTCAGCTGCTTGCTTGCAATCCAGCAGGCCCAGCAGGAGGGGTCATACCAAAGAGAAATGAGAATTTTTTTGTTCCCAGAGGAACAAAACCACAGGAAGTTCTGAACCACAGGAAGTTCCACCTGAACCTGAGAAAAAACTTCTTCACCGTGAGGGTGACTGAGCATTGGAACAGGTTGCCCAGAGAGGTAGTGGAGTCTCCTTCCCTGGAGGTATTCAAAACCCGCCTGGATGTGATCCTGGCCAATATGCTCTAGAGGTCCCTGCTTGAGCAGGGGGGTTGGACTAGATGATCTCCAGAGGTCCCTTCCAACCTGAACGATTCTGTGATTCTGTGATTCTGTGATTCTGTGATTCTGTCTTTGGGTGCAGGATAAACAGAATACTCTGTGTAACCCTGTAACAAGGTTTTCACTTCCCATCCCCCAAAATGCTACAACAGCAGCATATAATTCACATGTAATTGCTTCTATAATTCTGAATGAAGGTGGTGTGGAGGCATCATCCATCAAGAATCATTTGGCTGGTCCAAATTTACTGAAAGGCGCCCCAAAAGGAAGTGATGATTTTGCTATTTGGAGCCCAAGCCAATTCTGAAAACAGGGAAAAATCGAAACAATAGCTCAAGTCTCTAAATTGTCTTTTAATTTGCAACAATTTGAAATAACAACAACCACATAATAAAAGGATGGATGAACCGGTTCGCTAAAATAAGCAACAGTGTTGGAAACTAGCAGTGTCTGGCATTAAAATTACTCAGCTAGGTGTGGGGTAAAGTTTAGATCTGAAGAGCTAATACATAGCTATTATTAGAAGGTCTGGAGTAAAATATTGTAAGTGACTGTATTCTCTGGAGTATCTCTGAACCAAATTTCCAGACCTAAATAGCCTGCTCTTTTGTCAGGTGGAGAAAATTACCTAAGAGAGATAGTTCATGCAATTCTTTTCTTCCCAGTCTCAGCAGGAACAGTAAGTACCAGAAATCCTATAAAAGTGTCTGTTCTGCGAAATGTGATTTCCAGAACTCTAACCAGTGTTCTTTTTCAGTCTCTGAGATAGAGTTATTTTTGGATTATTGACCGTGTGAAACTGTACTATGCTCACAAGAGCACTTTCTCTTGTTTTCCAGTTTGCTGGAAAATTCTGGCCTTGCAGTAAGACAGTTGACTCTCGTTTCCAGTGGGACTGCAAAACTTGGAAATGGCCTCCATCTCAGGTGAGTCCAAGCAGTAACTCTGTGCTAGCCACACTCCAGCTAACCGTCTACTTTCTTGTTTCATCAAAATTCAACCAGATGTGTCTTGCTGTTTTCTGCCTTTCTTTTTAAAGAATATAAATGCTTTTTGATACTCTGCTCTTAAGTATTCTGGCTTACAGTCATTGAGCGATATGCATTTGTCTGCATGGCTGTCAGTCTGCATTGTTCCTTCTCCTGCTTTTTCAGGCGCTTTTGTGAGTCGAAGCGTACCAGTTGAAGTGGATGAATCTGTGATGTGGTCCCCATTTGTCGAACGTGCCTTGGAAGAGGCTTCACAATCTTCTGGTGAGCATCTGGAGAATGAGGAGCCCCGGGGACCTGAAGCTGCTCAAACACCTCAGCCCACTGCTGGACCATCATGCCTCTACAGAGCACCACCACGTCACCAGCCTGCACCATCCGATGTAGCAGCCATGGAGTTGGACAGCAGTTTATGGTCAAAATATACAGATCCCGATGAAGATGGGCACTTCTGTTCCCCTGGTGAATCAATGGCTGGAATAGTTCCCTCCAAGGCACGTCTTTTAGCGATGGAAAAATCAGGTGGGCATTTGAGAGCTCAGCTTTCAGCTGATACGGAGCACAATTCCAGTAAATCGAGCAAGAGTTTGTCTGATGTTCCTGAGGATTCGCTTGAGGACAGCAGCCAAAGGAGTTTACAGCCACAGCAACCCTCAGAAAACAGAGCACCAGCAGAGCTGGTGACTGTGGATACGGGATACAATTCCCAGTCACGAGATGTCATGGGCATCAGGCACTTAGAGCCCCCCTTACCACTGGTGTCTGTGCTGAACCCCCAGGACCTCCCAGGACCCCTGATCTCCAGAGAGTTTTTTGGACCCGAGCATCACCAGTATCCTCTGTGCCAGCACTTGCCCCATCCCAACATTTCATCGCAAGCTCACGGCTGCTTCAGGCACCACTGCCCAGCAGAGCAACACCCGCAGCACCCATGTAAGTGACACAGCTCACCCCCGACGTGAGGTTTTCCTGGGTTGTCACAGCCATCATTCACCAAGCTGGCATTTTCCTGTTGTACTTCCTTCACAGCACGCAGTTATTAGCATTTTTAAATATGTATTTGCGATCCGGTTTTATATTTCCAGATTTAGGGGTTATGCCACTGCACTTGCTGATGCAGAACCTCTGAGCTGGATAAAAAGTTAAAGAGCTCACAGTTACTCATCAGATGAAGGCTAATGCTTTTGCCTAGAAACAGTCTTTTGTCGGTCACACACTGTGCATATACAGCCTTCTGCCTGCTGTTATTTCATATTCTAGTCATTTCCTTCCTCCTTCCATCAGTCATTCAGCAGCCTCCTATACTGACTTAATTCCTGTTGTTTTCATAGATTTTCTTGCTCCCACTTGGATCCTCAAAGAAAGTTGAGCATTTTCTGCCAAAATCAGGATGGGTGTCTACCTTTGATCCCTTTAAATAGTATCTACCAGCATTATGACCAAACTAATCCGTGTATTTTATTTCTACATTAAAAAAAGAGCATGACATCCATCATCCACATTTTTTCTCTTGTTAGCTGAAATGAAAGCTCATTACTTAAAATGGACACCTCTCAGCTGCTGGCTGCTGGTGATTGTATCACTGAACGCTGACGTGACTTAGTCAATATGGGTGTTTTGGCTCTTGGAGACTACGAATCAGTTTACAGGCTGCTATTAATTAGTATTCCTTTTCAGTCGCTGAGATTTTTATCTGTTATGAAGCGAGCTTTGAACATTCAACAGCAATATCATTGTTTTAATATAATTCATATTACGTTAGACTCAGGAGGCCCCAACCAGTTTTGGGCTCACTTTGTAATAAAAAGCTGCAGGCCTGTTCTAATAGCCTTTTTTTTTTTTTTTAACCTTCTGTTGACTCCACAACATTTATATTACATCTGTTTAAAGAGTTTTATCATTCCAGTAATGTGCTATAATTAGGTACAACACAGCGTAGCAAGAGCCTCAGTTGTCGCCTTTGATCTTGGGACTTTGTATTGGGGAAGGGGCTACAGATGCACCTCCATCAACCGGGACAGCTGAACACTCACAGAGCGTCCTCTGTTCTTCTGTTCATAGCTTCTCGTTTCAGTTTGGGTTTAGCTGTAAGCTGGAGAAGAGCTGGTCGCACAATACCCCTCACTATTTACCTCGTCCACATGCAGGCATCGTGAGAAACAGGACGCTGAGTGAATGAGAGCATTTGGTTTTAAAGCAGGAACTCTGAAAGGCTCTCTTTAGAAAAAAATCACTAGTGTTTCAACCATATCCAGAGGGCAAAAAGAATAAAACAAACTCAGATGGCTGGAGCAGATTTGGTCAGGACCAAGAAGCTGGCAGCTACACTCCTGTTTCTCACATGCCAGGCACAGCATAAATCACCTCCTGGCAGCTCCTTGCATTTCAAAGGATTATTGGACAGTCGCAACCAACAACAAAGCTAGACACTGAGTGCGTTGTAACATGCCTCTCGCGGGCAATAGCAGCAGTGCGGATTGTGCCCGTAGGCTCTGACCTGTCTCTGGACACCTGCTACTTGTGATACCAGAGTAAGCAACATCTGAAATCCGAGCGATCCTCTCAGCCACACTATGTGCCCGGGGACCATTGTTCCAGACATTTATATGTGAGAGCTGTTCATGCCTGAGACCATGCATACCTGACCATGCTGTGCCTGGACCAGCGGTGGTTACATCTATTAATATACTATAGCATCAGATAGATCCCAAAGAAGCAGGTGAAACTCACACCAGCCTAAAAAGCCTTCAACCAAACTGAATCTTCCCAGAGCCCTGCCAGTTTTCCTAGAGCTGGTCATGAGGAACACCATCGCTAACCATATTTATGTTCATTCTTTGTCCTGCCAGCCTCTTTCAACATGTCCTGTTAGAAATAGCCGAGAGGGAGGAAAAAAAATTTCCTACAACAATCTCAACAAATGGGATGTTGCCAACTCTCACGATTTCCTCAGGAATCTCTCTGTAACTGTGGGGTTGGGGGGGGGGGGCGCTGGTTTTAAAGCACTGTCTCCTGGAGTTGGATGATTTCACTAAAGCTTTTCTTTTCTTTTTATTTCTTTTTAAAAAAATTTAGCCCTCGTGGCTGCTAGGAAAAGGAAAGCATGACCCCAAAGTAGCTAAAAAGATTTTAAAAAACATCTAGGAAAAAAAGTGTGTTTGAGTACTACAGCTTTCAGAGCCAGCTCATAACACCATAATCAGGCAGCACTCGAGCTAGTAAGCCCTGCCAGTCTGGACTTTGATCTCTGCACAACAGCTTGCAAGTGAGCAGAGCTGCTGCCTAATGAAAACTGCAAGCAGAAAGACTGAAAAAATAGTTGTCCCTGTTTGGGAAACCAGCAGCTTAGATGATTGCCTTCTCTTTCAGCCTCTGCCAACACTTCCACCGTACATTAGTTATTAAACAGCATTATGATGTACACCGTTGGTGACAGTAAGACTTTTCAGAACTGCTAAAGCAAAATTCTCACTTCAGGCTTCCCTTGTAGCCTCCTGGATGGCAACAAGACCAGCAGCAAGGCCTTAAAAGGTCAGCTAGGCAGAAAATTCATACAGAGTGAAGTAACAAACCAAGTGATTATTTTTTCTCTTTTCATTTACAATAAACTCAGTCTGTTTAGCCCTAGTGTTGCAAACTGATTCATTCCAGGGTTTTTTCATGTGCTTTCATGAGAATGTTAGGATGATTCATTTTTCTCAAGTTATTGCCAAAAAGAAATTTTTAAAAAATACCGAGGCATATTAAGTGCAGGGACAAAGCAGCCCTCAATATTTAACTGTCAGTTGTCCCAACAGTCCAACCCACAGCGGGAAGCTGAACCATATCATATGTGAAAGGGAAATAGGAAACTTGAAACTGTAAAAACTTTCCTTAATCTTGCTTCTTTCAGACTAAGCACCCTGCAAGTGCCTCAAAACTGCTGCAGTTTCCCCAGAAATAAAGGAGGATCTGTCTGGAAGCTGATAAACCTAAACTGAAGCAAAAATATATTGGTTGAAATGATAGTTGCTGCTCTTATTTTCTCACCCTCCCAGATGGCAGAAGTCCTTACCAACATTTTGCACATACATCTCAGCCGCTTCCTCCTGTTCCTGGACCTTGCATGAGAGTTATCCGTCCAGCCCAGCAAGTTATCCCGAATTACTCTAACCTTCGTGCCCCTAAAGGCACCGGAGACAGACAGCCCCAGCGGCCGTGTTCCTCCCCGGCTCATCCGCGATTCCCGTAAGTATGCTTCAAGTGAGTTGTGCGCAGTGGAAGCTCCTATAATAATATTTTGTGGGCTTTTAACCAATAATTCTGAAACTTTGTAACGTTAGTATACTTGGCTTGCAGGGGGTTATGCGAAGTACTGGGTAGTTTTATTTATTTGCTATTTTACATGCAGCAGGGGCCTGACCTTACCCTGAAGAACTTCAAAGCCAGTTACCTGATATGTTGTTGCAGCGTGCCCTGAAATGCACACATTAAGAAAGATAAACACTTGAAGGTTAAAGAGATGAGGGGTTGAAAATATCTCAGCTGAAACCTTAGAGCTGTCCTGTTTGAGAGCAAAGGTCAGTTTAGTGGTTCGCTGCGGTCTGCCCCCCGCTGCGGTACACCCACCTCGGACGCCTCAGTCTTTGGCGTTCAGTGACTTCCACTTTATCTCTTCTGTAGCACAGAGGAAAATGGAGAAAATCTTGCCTGTCACTAATATCTCTCTACATTGCAGTTTGCAGCGTTTTCTAGGATCGCTCATGTAGGAATAGGACACCTCACATCTAGCACCTCTCATCTGGAGCTTTTTGCCTGTTTTTCAAATATTAATTTACCAGGCCTCGTACCTTCCTTCCGTTAAAAACATGTCATTAAGAAATGGGAGACATCATTATCCGTGCAGGGTTTTCTCCAGACTCAGTTGCCTGAAGTCAAATTGAAGCTGCAGGTATTTAGCACATCTGAAAAGGTGACCATTTTTATTTAAGTGCCAAAATACTTGTAAAGGTGCTAAACTTACAGGCATCTGTGTTTGAAAAACATTCTTTTAAGTGATACAGCCCTGGCAGAAAACTGAGACAGCAGGCAGAACTAGCAACAAAATGGGGCAGCTGACCGAAAGATTGCACTCCTCTGGCCCACGAAAACTTATGGGCTGTAACAAAAAAATAACATTAAGATAAGGCAGTCACTGCAGTAGAGATAGTTGCATTAAAGCGTTTGTTTGCAAGCGTAGAAACACTGATATATCCTGGTATCCAAGGATATATGGGTAAAATTTAAAAATGGACTCTTAATTTTGGACATGTTTGTTGTATAAGGTGAAGTTTTGGAAAGACCTGTAAATTAACCACAGGGTAATTTTGTGGCCTTTGATGAGGTGTGTGTTGCTTTTCTTGGTACTTTTCTCTTCTAAAAGACATTCATAATATCCAGGATCTGTCCTGTGTCTGAGTTACTGGTGTTTGCGTGCTGATTCCAGGAACAGCAGTTATATGTTGGTAATATTTGCCTATAGAGTATTTTGTAACAGAAAACATCTGTACCAAAATGAATAAACCGAATCTTAATGTGACAACAGAAAACATGCTGTGACCAGACTGTCATCATTCATTTAAGAAAGGCAAAGGAAAAGAAAGGAGTGGGCTTGATTGACTAAATATCACTGCTCTGTGGGGAAAAGCTCTCAGAGAAACCTAACACTCCTCCAGCGATTCAGCCCAACAGATTCAGATCACACCTCATTGAAAATTGCCCTTCTTATTGGCTCAGACTGTGAACCTGAAGTACGCTAAGAACCGAACTGCTAAGCTTCCTAAAATCATCCTTTTCTCTCCATTTGTTTTAAAGGTAGGCATTATGCAAGGTTACTGCAGGTCTAGAGCATAGGTCCCTAATATGAGAAAACCCCACTGGGTCTCTTATTGCTGGTCAAGAAATTAAAATGTTTCCCTTTAGCAAAACTTGCAATTTTGTCCAAAACCAGAGACACTTCAAGTCGTGCCAGAGCGTGTAGTGGTAGTCGGAGTCCCCATATCCCATTTTTCTCTAGAAGGTGGCTTCCCTCCTTGAACCACATCTCCTGTGCGGCATCTTGAGGATTGTCATGCCTTGAATGTCTGAGTTGCCACGAAGCACCCTTTGGATGGTGGGAACAGATTACCCACATGCCACTCTGGTCAAGTACGTGCGTAACCACATCCAAGGCACAGCATTATTTCTCACTCAGAAATGTTCTTCACTTCTGCTAATCGCAAACTGAGCAGCTTTCAGCGCTGAGATGCATTTACTTCCTGTGGCTAATGTTGCTTCTGCAATAAATTGTGTCTTGTGGTAGACTATCACCCAGGTAGCGAGAGGGCTCAGTTCAAAAGATGCTGTAATAGCTAAAAATGAATGCCGAGCCAAGCATTTTTTCAAAAACTTTTCTTAGCTCCTATACAGATAAAGTTCTTAATGTGCTTTTTTTAAAAAAAAAAAAAAAAAGAATTTTACCTGAAAACAAATGTGTTTAAAATCCTCACTTGCTTTTCGTTCTAGAAACCAGTTATACAACCAGCTACCTAATGGTCAGCTACCCCTCAATGCCTGTGGACCGGATGAAGTATGCTGTTGTCCATCTGACAATTTTCCATTTCCAGCTGCTGTCCCAAGACCTCCCAGTAACCCTGCAGCCAAGGGAACTCTGAAAATGAGCAATTTGCCCGAGGAATTGCGTAAGTGGTTAGCAAATTTGTTCTGTGCAAGATCTTACAGAGCAGCCTGACAGCTTTAGGTGGGAAAGCTCGGGGTGGTGGGGGACAGCATCAAGACACAAAGTCAACAAGAAAAGAAAATATGAAGTGTCATCACATCTGTAGGGTGTGGGTGTTCATGTTTGGCAGAACAGAATTATTCCCTTGAATCCTGAAAAGATAATTGTCATTAATTGCCTGTTATTTTGTTTACAAAAAATAAATACTGCTAAGATTGTTTTCATGACTCCTTGCTAAACAGTATGTCCCTTTGAGGCAGGAGGCACTGAAGCTTACAGTAAAAGACTAATAACAAACAAAACCCTCAGGATAAAGTATTTCTGCCTGTCCCAAACCAGACAAAAATGTCAAGTCTTGACCTTGCTTTCTTGCTGAACTGGTCAGAGGAGAGGGCTTTCAGCAGGGAGCCCACGATGTGCACCGAGGGCGGCACAGGCGCTGGCAGAACCGCTCTCCCTGCCACCGGGGCCCTTGGCATCAGCTGCAGTGAAAGGCTGTTCCTGCAAGGAGCATCAGCCTTTCTGAAGCAGTCTCACCCTTCAACTCTTATGGGAAAGTTAGGTTTCAGAAAAGCTGGCTTCCTTTTAAACGCTGTGCTGGCTAGCGAGTGATATATATTGTTGCTGAGATCCCTCCACATCTCTCCTCGGATTTTAGTTTGTCCTTTATTCTTCATTTTGCGTATCACCTTTCAAAGTCCCACTGCAGCTTTCTGTCCTAAAGAGTAAGTTGCGACGCCTGATAGCACTCTTGGATATGCCCTACTTTATCAGTTTGCGTGGACTAGATGCAGGAATTACTGCATAAATTTGTGTGATTTGTGATATGCAGCCAGCTGGATTAGATTAACCATCTGGCTTCTTCTGACCTATGAATCTATGATTCTTTAATAAGTACGAAAACTCCTTCCACGATGGTGGGGGCAGTCGAAGACGCTGTTGTCCTCAGCTCCCTGTCCTGCCCCTCGCAGGTAGTTGCTGCTGCCGGTGTACCAGGGAGGCAGTACAGGATGGGTAAGGGCTCTTTGGCCGACACGGCTCTCAGCCTGGGAAATGAGGCTTAGGGGGACACCATGCTGGTTTCAGCTGGTGCATGTGCTGCCAGCGTCGGGCAAGAGCCCAGCCTTGCCTATGCCGTCAGGCTAGGGAAAAATAAGCTCCGGCAGTGGAACAGGGCGAGCAGCTGAGCAGTGTTGCCCTCTTCAACTTCTGCAGGTGGGTTTGCCGGCAGCAAAGCCGTAGGAGCTAAAATCTAGATTGAAATTGCTGGACAGGGGGTTGAGTTTCCCCCACGCCACTGCGCTACCCCGTGTTCATTTTGTAAATACGCGAGAAAGACAGAGGCAGGACCCACTGCACAGTGCAAAAGGAGAGTTAAGGAAGTCTTGCTCTTTACATTGCTCATTTTAATGTATCACATATTCATGTGGAGTCTCTCGCCTAGGCAAGGTCTTTATAACCTATTCTGTGGACACAGCCGTGGAGGTCATGAAATTTGTGAACTTCCTGCTTGTGAATGGATTTCAAACTGCTGTAAGTATTCCTTCTGGAGAAAATGATTTTCAAGCAGGGGAGAAAAGAGACTTTTTTTTAAAAAAAGCGTAGGGCGCACAGTCTATTAAATGTTTTTCTGTGTGTCACTGCATTGTAGATTAAAGAAGATACAAACTGAGTGAACTGGGCTTTGGATTTAAAAGTTGTAACTTAAATGATTTGCCTTTTCGTTTGCTCATATTTTTAAGTGAATTTTATACTTGGAAATGAGTTTCAATAATGACCCTGGAAAATTCTGTTTAGTGACACCAGGTACCAGATGGGCAATAGTATGAGTTTTCATGAGCTATTCTGTTAATGTTGCCTCATATTTGATCTGCAATATTAAAAAAGGTCAGTTTTCATGTTCATCCCATGCCAGCTTCTTTTCTGAGAGATGCTGTTACGTTGCTCGTTCTTTGGATATGAATACCTTTCTACTAAAGACTGATCTAAAACCAATGTATTTCACACAGCTTAATGAAACAGCCTATCTCATCGTTTCATTTGGTTTATTATGTTTTTAAAAAGGATTCAAAAATTGCTGTCCTGAAAAGGTTTATGTCCTACTGTCTAATCCCATAAGCTGTCCAGAGTTTCATTTAGCTTCTCGTGAGTTTGCTTCATCACAACCGCCCTCTCTAAGGGAACCATCCACAGAGGCTCTGGGATTCAGTGTTCATCAAAATCTTGATTCATATTTTCCTATTTCAAATGCATATGCTCTCTGACCCCTCAACCTTCATTCTTTGGCTTCAGTTCAGGAAAGCATTTAAGCAAGTGGCTATCATTAAACCGAATGAGACTCAGTGGGAGTTTAACACATGCTTATTTATTTTCCTGAATCAAAGACTTTTTCCAGAGCCTGAAATTATGCTTCTCTCTAGTAGTTCTGTCCTACATAGGACCAATTCATAAGAAAGCTATGAACATCAAAGAGGTATAGAGTAGACGATTACTAGAAGGCTCATTAATCGCATCTTTGCTGGACAGGCAACTCTTAGAGAATGGTACAGAATAATAAATAAAGAAAAATGACCCCAAAGCAGGGAAACAAAAATACTCTCTCTTTTTAAAAAGGGTGAAAAGAAAGACTTGAGATAGGAACATGACTCTTCTCTCAAAAGCTTGGAGAAGTTAAAACTTACTCCACTGGCCGTGGTCACTGACTGCCAGTTTCTTGGCTTAGAGACGGTGCAGGGAACTGAGTGGTGTTGGTCATATTCAGTGCTGTGAAGTCCTCCACCGCTCTCCTCTCACTGAAGGCAGCTTTGCTGCTTCCAGGATCAGTGACCTGGCAGACTTGCTACCACACACCCTGAAAAGTTACTGCAAGATGAAGCTAAATTTTGACACGCAGTGTATACTCTTGCAGCCAGAAAATTTTCTGATGCAACCGTTCAGGGTCAGCTATACAAATAGAGGAGGTGGGCAGCTTCATGAGATATTAATGGAAGCAAAAAAGCCAGTTTGCAAATGTTGAATATCTAATGTTCACCAGCAGCAATTGTCTCTTGTTTCAACCAGCAAAAACGCCTGGGGGGTTCAGAGCTGTCAGGGCAGGACAGCAAGAACAGCCAGCTACACAGGAGCCTCGAGGTCCTTGTGTAGCAGACTGCCTCTGGCTTTGTGGTGGTGCCCATCTCGCTTAATTCTGGAGTGCAGAGAAATGGGGAGAATTGTGCATGCATGTACACATGTGTATGTATGCGCATGATGTTTCTTTTCTAAGGGAGGTAGGCATGAATGTCAGAAACTAGGGAAAAGTGCTGGCATCTAGGCTCCTTTTCAGAGCCACCAACTGGGAAGAAAAGGCAAAAGGACACTAACCACAGACTTTCATTCTCTTGCAGATTGATATATTTGAGGACACGGTACGAGGCATTGACATCATTAAGTGGATGGAACGCTACCTAGGTGATGTATGTAAAGACAATTTAGTTTTGTTCCCTGACAGAGGTGACTTGAAGAAAATAATTGTTAAAGTATTCCAACAGTAATGGGAGCAGAATTAAAATGCAAGGTATGCCCTTCCCTGCCCCTGCTGAAATGGTAGAGGCCTGTGATAGAAGGTATAACCAAATCGCACACACTTCTGCTTCGTACGATCCCAAAAATCTTTCTTCAGGAAATTAAGTGCTAATCTGGGCCTTCCTGCCAAATTCCAATGGTGGCTGTTACATTCAGCCTGAAGCTGCCATTGGACAAGTTGTTCTTCCATATCATTTTTCAATAGCGTGTGTTTTTACCTGTGCATGGTAAAACAGATATCTGTTTCATCCCAAGTTGCATGTAGTGGTTAATGTCTGTCCTGCTTCTCACCCGTGGCTTCTTATGTTGCTATCTAAAATACTGATGAGTTGGTCTCTGCCTGGTCCCTGCCTGTCTTCCTCCATTGACTGTGGAGGCAGTTTCTAACTTTCCGCACACAAGCAAGGAGGGACTGCTTGGACACAAGCAGGGGCACATGTGCAACTGAGCATGTCTCTGCAAACTTTCAACATCTGTAAGTGCTTACACGCACGTCAGGCACAAGCAAAAGTAATTCTGCAGTATGTTAAGTCAGTGCAAGGGATAATGGTTCCTTACAGTTTTTGACCCGGCGGTGGGGCAAATTCCCTTGATATTGCACAGAAGGAAAGAGTTAATTAGGTGCCACGCTGACTGTAAGCCACATACTTGGAAGTCTTACACAGCCTGATGTGGCAGAGATAAAAGACAGGCCCTAAGTAAATGAAAATAGGAGCCTTTAATCTGCTGAGCCTCTTCACCGGCCCACCATTAAGGAGGAGAGAGATTTCCCAGACAGGAGGCCCCCTCCTTTCCCAGAAGGATGGCCCCTCTGTGGAAACCTGAGATCAGCTAGGGCCTGGGATCAAACAGACCACAGGCGGGATCCTGGCTGTCCTGGCAAGGCAAGGAGCACTGCCTTCAGCCCGGCCAAGGCAAGGGGGGACAGAGCTGGCAGGTTACATGTAACCTGGCCCAGGCCGTCCCTAACGACCCGGGGCTCTACACAGCTGTCTGTCTCCTCACATAAGGAGATCAGCAATAACCGTTCCTGCTCCTGTTGCTGAAAGCCCTGGATGTAGTTTCCACAGACAACGGCCTTTCGTGTCTTTGTGTGTAAAAACCGTGAAGGGTTAAATAGACGCACTTTTACGTAAGCTGTTGGAAAACATTTCGATCTGAATTTGAAGCTGTTTTCTCTGTACGTACATATGCACTCTACAGTGATAAAAAGTAGCTTTTTATTAGAGGGATTCCAACTGCAAACTGGTAGCTGTTAATATATCTCTTGACATTTAGATATTCTATATTATGAGATCTCGAGAAATAAAGAGGAAAATGAGTGAGTGTACGAATTCTTCTGTATTTCCTGCCAGAATGAATGAGATCCTCTCACGTTTGCCAAGAACATAAAGATCACTTAAAATACAAACTGGCAGATTTCCGATCTGCATCTACCAAACATACTGCATTTCCCAATTTCATAAAAGTGCTTTTCTCCCTAACAGAAAACGGTGATGATAATCATAGCAATCAGTCCAAAATACAAACAGGATGTGGAAGGGGCTGAATCCCAGCTGGACAGGGATGAACATGGCTTACATACTAAATACATCCACAGGATGGTAAGCAAGGACATGCATTTGCTGTTTTACAAAGAGTCGGTCTCTTCTTCTCAAAAGACAAATCTGTCTCGAAATGGCAGGTTCTGCGCTTTGTTTTCACTAATCCCCATAGTTAAACACCCCCCCCCTTTGGAATTCATTAATCCTCCCTCTCATCGGCTCCGTATGCTCATTAACATCTGCTAAGAGGTTCGAGAAAGAAAAATCCTATTAAACATGCTCATCTTATTCCTTCATGTTCTTTATGATTCTATGTTTTTTCCCTCCTTCACCTTCTTGAGCCCTTGTTGCCCTGTCGTATAGCCCTTAGCACAATCTTATCTAACGCTGCCTGACTTTACTCCTTATAAACCAGTCCTCATCACTTCAGCCATCCTGTAACTGAGGTCTTTTTTGGGGGGGGCAACAATAAAGCTGGCTGAAACATGGAATTGCAAAGTTAAGGTGAGAGCTGCAGAGGAGGGGGAGACTCCTGGGGACATGAGGTGGCAGGGGCCCGGAGAGTCGCTGAGGCCCGTCTCTGCAGTCAGCCCCAGGGTGGACATTTAGCCCAGAAGAGCCCACGGAGCTGTGAAACTTGTCATTTCTCCCTCGGTTCTCAGTTTGCCCCATTTCTCACCCCATAAGCCATCAGATCCCAGTTTCATCCTATAGTTAAACTTCTGAGAAACTGTGACCAGCACAGGAGCTCTCAGCAGCTCACTGCACTCTGCACTACCTCATGAAAGCCCATGGAGCATACAGCCTGTGTCTCTGGGATGTGGGGACAGGTTGGGTTCTGGCTTGGACTCTGAGCTGGCCTCCAGCTGAAATTTTTCACCCCATTGGCGCCTTAGTTGCATCAGGCTTCATTGGCTCTAGAAGGATTTCACGGGACTGCAACTGCAGCTAAAAGCACAGTAGTTTCATACTGAAGAACTGTAAACACTCACGAAATGCTGACAAATCTCTCCTGTATCCTCTCTGTAGTAAAGAAGAATCAGATAAGTGGCCAAACAAAATGATACCCAGAGTCCACCAGCAGTAGATCAAATCACTTAACAGAAGAGCCGTTTCAGTAAGCAATGAATGTTTTTATGCATAGGATTCAGATGCACGTACAGTAAAATTAACATAACATTAATCACAATAAATATGGCAATTTGTTCTATTCTAGATGCAGATTGAGTTTATACAACAAGGAAGTATGAACTTCAGATTCATCCCTGTGCTTTTTCCAAATGCTAAAAAGGTAACATAGAAACATATATATATTTGTTATGTAATTAAGCACATATCATTTTGATCACAGTGCACCAGACGAAATCTTAAAGACCAAAACCTCAATTTCTCAGCCCTTAATAGCCCACTTGCAATATTCCAAGCTACATTTTACATGACAAGTTTACAGTTTTATGTACAAATAATAAGAAGAAAAAAATCCACAATATAAATATCAGTACATAAATGTATTTTTGATGGTGAATGTATAACTAAAACTCAAATTGTCTTGAGCACTGAAAGAATGTAAATGGAGAGATACAATCTATCCAGCAAGCATGCTTTTTGTATTAACCCCTTTATAATTTTGTCCAGATGTAGTGCTGATGAGTGTGATGGGGGAGATTTATGACTGATGTGAAGTGAGGATTTGGAAGGGGGTGGGTTGAGAATATAAAAATAAAGAGGACAATAAATATTAAAGTACTGTGCCGTTGCTGGAACTTTGATGGGCTCATCAAAGGCAAACTAGAAGGTTTTTTTAGGACTTGCAATTTCATCTACCCTCCTTATTGGTTTTGCGAATTCATTTGAAAATAAGTAATACAATTGAATCCCTTACCTTTCTTCCTCACGCTGGGAGAATCTCTTGGATTTTTACAAGGCCAGAAAAGTCAAATGGCCTCATTTTTCGTTGGGTAATTACATTCTTCTCCCAAACTTAGAATGGATATATTGTATTCATGTTCACTTTTTGTCGTTAAATGCTGTGTGCACTGTTTGGTAGCTGTCATGTTACACCTAGGTACAGCTGCATTTTGGAAGAGGATGGAAAGATTCTGTATATTTATTTGGGTGCCCAGATTTTGGAAACTAAGTCAACATTCAAACAACTCTGTCAATGTTTTGTAGGGCTGTGAAGTCCCACAGCACTTGTGGATTTTAGTGCAAAGAAGTTATTTACTTAGGCACTGATTTAATATCAGTTCAGAAATTTGAAAACATATCCCTGGGTTTGTACAATATGTAAGAGTCTTTGGAATGGGTGGTAGCTCTTAATATTTTATATCATTCAGCTTCCTGAATGACCTTGGCATGAAGGAGGATGATCTGTAACTTACATTAAGTGTTAAAAGCTCAGAGGCAACACTGGTGGGAACTGGGCAGACCAAAGGCAGTGACCCGTTCTGTGTTTTCCGTTAGTCTTTAAGCTTGATCAGGGCACGGGGCAGAACTGCTCCTAACTTTGGGGACTCCTTGAGTGCCTGCTGTGCAAACAAACCTTACAGCCTGAGGCCATTTGGCACATACAACGTTAAAACCAATGCAGAGTTGCAGAGAGAAATGGCGCAGCAGTCACTCTAGCCTCCTTTGGGCCTTGTGGCAGACACAAGAACAATAAACTTGGGTTAAGTTTGGCTGAACTTTGTGTATCAACAGACTATTTAGCATATAGCAGCAGTTCGCAGACAGTGATCTATAAGGAATTTCCAGGGTTGGTTTATTCAGCTGCTCTTATCAAAGCATCCGTCTCCAAGCAGCCTTCATGCTGATTGCTGTGTAGTCCTGATCTCCCTTCAATTTTTCAAGAGGTGCCTTTCTCATCTAAATTATGCAGATGAGCATTTTTTGTTGCTGTTAAGGTTTGCTCTCTTTCTTCACACATTTCTTTAGTACATCATCAACCTTCATCAGGCTGGTTAATGATAATATAACTGAGGAAATCATGGGTGGAAGGAGAGCATCAGACCCGGAGGGGCCTGGGCAAGTTGCAGTAATGAAGTCTGTAGGCAGTCAGAGGAGATGAAGTATCGGTATCTGTAAAACTCACACCTATTCCAGGGATGCAAAAATATGATGTGTATGTAAAATGGGATGATGTAGATAGGCAATTTTTTTGTCTTTTTCACACTGGCCTTTTCTGTATGTGTTCAAGTACTACTGCAGCTGCACCAGAAAAATGCAGGGAAAGGTTTGGAAGGTTTCATTTGGGAACATGGATATTAGATGAGTTAATCTCATCTGAAGAAAGCTAAAGAACTGGTGGTATTTGAAAGAAAGTTGACCTCCAGGGAAAAAGGATCTATATTATCCGAAGAGTGTTCTTTAGGAAATTGAATAATGAGGGGAAAAAAACATGGCACACAGTTACAGTGGAACAGGCATTTCCAGTCTCAAATTGTACGCTGATAAAGGAAACCTAGGTCTTACTGGTTCAAGGCTTGCATCAAGCCTGTCAACAGCAATGTATCCTCCTGATCTGGTCACGCGACGAGGGAAGCGTTGTTAAGCTGTGATTGCCCCAAGATGTTTGCTATCATTCCTCTGCTGGAGGTTTCCTCCGGCGCAGCTGAGCCAGCAGGAGGGATGACGTGAGCGGGGTCTGTGCCAAGGCAGCCCGGCTAGCTCAAACCACGCGCTGCAAACATGGGCCCTGAATACACGGCTCTGCCCTTTGCACTAACACGCTCTGCCATATTCCTATTACAATCTTGAAAGTAATCAAATGCTTTCCTTATGGTGTTCTGAATTTCCTCCTTACTTGCAGATACGGATCTGAATTGAGAAGAATTAAAAGGGCTGGAACTACTTTCCCATTACTCCCAGCTGGTGTGACACATCATAGTCTGTGAGACTGTGAGAAAAAGGCCACAGGTCTACACAGTCTCCTTCTCACTTTCTCCACTCCCCATTGGGGTCCAAATAGCACCTATAGTCATCCCCTGTGCCTACACACCTCCTCAATTTAAAATTATTACCAAACTTGATTAGCATGCAGGTGCTTTTTTGCACCAACTTTGTTAAGGAAAACACTAAATAAAATTGGAACCAGGACTAATTCTGGAAGAAACCCCCAGACATGTCTTTTTGGGTGTGTAGTACTGCTGTCAGGAGACACCCGCTTGCCAGTTTCCTACCTACTACACATTTCTCACACTAATTTCCATTTTTTCTAGCTTACCTAATCATTTCCCATGTGGACCCGTATCAGATGCTTTGCTGAAGTCCAGACAGACCTGGTCTACTGCATTTCCTTTCTCCAAAAAATGTATTTCCTTATCAAAGACAGATAGAGGGTTGTTTTGATAAACCCATGCTGTATTTTTATCATGTTTCCTTCTGTGGCTCTTAACAAGATTTATTAAAGAAACTATTTTTATGTAATAACGGTATGCATGACTGCAAATATGTGCATGTGCATGCAAACATATATATATATATTATATATATATATATATATATGTATAAATACACACACACACACACAAACACACACACACACGATTCTTTCTTTTTCCCAGTAACTTTTGAATCTGTTGGCCAGTTTCAAACAACTTTGTCAAAGGAGTAAAGTTCACAAAGATTAAAATCCATTCCTATGAGCTTAGTGAAAACAGACATGCAGGCGGAGGCAAGAAATCTTATTCATGCTCCTAGCAAAGGAAATGCTGCAGGAGCAACATTTTAAATCCTCCACTTTGGGAAGACCCTTCACCGAAGCCCATGCCTTCTTGGCCCCTGGAAGCCAAGCTCGGAGAGCCAGGCTCAGATGGCTCTGCCACTTACCAAGCTGCTTGTTCAAAAGCCTCATGTGCTATGAAGGTGAGACTCCTGGGTCTGTGGATACCCAGGTTGCTCACCTCTTCCTTCTTAGACATAAGTACTGTAAATCTAACAAAATAGTGACACCAGTTAATGCAACCCGCTCCCTGAGCAGCAGAAATGAGCAGTCTGGATCCTACAGCTGTACAGGCGCCTGAGAAGAGAGCCAATGGGAGAGGCACAAGGCTTGGGATTGAAAGATTTGCACTGCACTTAGTTTGTCTGCTGGCAGGTAGGAAACACGCTGCCCATGCCAGGGCATCCCCCGGCAGGGTGCCAGAGCCATGGTGTTATGCCAGCTGCTGTCTGCTCTGTCCTCCCCCAGCTAGCTCCACTGGCTCGAGAGGGATTGCGCCACTCCTAAGAGGAGTCACCTTTCGGGAATGTTGCCCTGCTAAAGAAAAGGGCCAGGGAGCAAGTGCTGGACATCTTGGTTGCTCACACTGCTTACCTGATAGCTCACTTCTGGCTTTGTCTGCCTTCTCCAACAAGAGCTCCCCACAAGAAATCTCTGTCTCCATGGTGGACATGAACCAGCTGGTTTTGGCTAGGGCTCTGTCTCTGACCCTGTTTTATTAGTAGTATGAATATAGCCCTTCTCCCCTACAAACCTCAGCTATCAGTAAGGAGACTTCCCCAGGCTGTGGGAACATGGGAGCTGAGCAGGCTTCTCTGCTTCAACTTACTCCTCTCCCTCACCGTCCTGTGCCATGACGGTCCCAGATTTGTTATGTTGAGGGGCATCAGCAAGACCCTTGGAATGGCTGCATCTTCTCCAGGATGTGAGGAGTAGTGGGTGTTTGACCCCATCAATCTGGAGATGCATCAGCTTCACCTCGAGCTCAGTACGAGCCTCAGCCTCCTGCTCAGGAGGTGCCCAGCAGCCACCACACTCGGTGAAGGCGTGAGGGAGAGGAGACACAGGCTCCTGGGAGGAGAAATGCTTCCCCATGGTCCTGCTCCGTCCCTATAGAGTCTTGTCTCAAAGCTGAACGTGTGTAAGGCGCCTTCGGCAGCTAATAAGGGGGAGACACAGGTCGCAGCCTTTCCCAGGTAGGGGCACTGAAGCGTCTCCCTTCTCTCTTCAGTATTTGTTTTCACAAGCCTTTAGATGACTGTGTTTGAGATCCAAATCCCTTTAAAACATAGTTGAAATTAGCCAACTTGATGGCAGCAAGAGAAAGAGAGACAGACAAGCTGTGAGATCACACTAAGTTCATTTCTTTAGGAACCCAAATACGATTTTGAAGCCAAATCAAAATTTCTTGTTGTTGTTACAGAAAATGTCTAGAACAGACAAAATGAATGCTTGCTTGGCAGAGTTTAATGGAATCTGCAATGTTCTGGTATAGATTCAGTGGGATTTACGGGATTTCAATTTTTTTTTTCCTCATTTTTCAGGAACACGTGCCTACCTGGCTGCAGAACACGCACATTTATAATTGGCCAAAGAATAAGAAGAACATCCTTTTGCGGTTACTGAGGGAGGAGGAATATGTTGCCCCTCCAATAGGACCTTTACCAACACTCCAGGTTGTGCCGTTATGAACGTTATTACTTAAAGCGCATGACAAGCAGTTGTTAAAAGGGTTGTTCTTGGCAGAGAGCCAACACTCTTCCAGATGGCTCTTTCTGAGGATAGAAGACACTCTTTCTGCTAAAGGAATTAGTTGTCCTGGGTAACTCAGGCTCAGCTTGTTCTCCACCATGTTAAACGTCTCTTGCTGAAGCTGATGGGCAGAACTCCTTTCTCTAGACTTTTAACAAGTTGCAACTGGAAAGAATACCCAGTTTTATTCTGTTTTAAGATCTGTTTTTAACATACTCCTTTATTAGTCAATATAGCAAACAAATACCAGAAATAATGTTGCAATAAGTGTAAAATAAAAATTACATCCTCTTTTTCGCTCAGGGTTTCTTTACAAGATATGCCTTGTACAACATCATCAAACAGTTAATTTGTCTATGCACTATTAAATATATTTACCTTTTCTAAGGCTACTTTATGTATTGCGTCAGTTTTTATTACTGCTGGGAACAGTGAAGGAATGGTAACTGTTGGGTAACGCAAGCGTTACTTAGAGTGTCTTGCATAAAGACACTGCGTTCAATTAGAGGACTGTCAGATCTGAAATCTCTAGAGTTTGATTTACATACAACACAGCCCCTAACACCTTCAGCGTGTTACGGCAATAGTCCACAAAAGGACAGCGAAATGCCTTACTACGCGTGCGCAGTCAGGACTGTGGAATGCTGCTGTATTTTTATAGTGGGCCTTCAGCTTCATTACTGCTCTTCATCCCTTATTTAAAACAGAACATGTCAAAGAACAATTGCCATTTGGAAACAGTGATTGTTAAGAGAATTAACATTGACTTTACAACTTGTATGCATTAGGGAACAATAAAATAATCAGAGATGTTGGGGAGCCATGGGGTGTTGGCAACCAGGAAGACCCAAAAACACCAGATTAACTAAAATTTGGATTTTATTTTTTTACAAAGAACACAAGTACTACTTTGGTGTGGTTTTGGGTTTTGTTAACTGCTTTAACCTTACTGAGACAACAATTAATCCTATTGGCTTAAAATTCTGCAGCCCTTATTCTTTAGAGTAGTCATACAAGAATGTCCTGCTCTGGCCTGGAGTACTTCATGCATACTCAACACAGATTCTTTCCAAGATCCTCTTCAACTTTATTATTTGTTACAGAAAGACCCAAATATAGCTACACACGGACACACACACACACACACACACACACAATGTTTAGTAGTCCGAAAAATAAACTAACCTCAAAGTTCATATTCCTTGTACATTACCCAAAATATTTAGCTTTCCATGAAGGATGTGCTCATGTGGTGTGTTGACACAGGACACGCTTTGCAGTGCTCCTGAGAAACAACTGAAAATGGAGTTGTAATATGAGGTCCATGCTGCAAATATAGTCAGGACAGATTTTCCTTAACAGGCTTTTGTATTAAGAGTTACAGCTATTTAAGAGAATTGGGAGAACGGTATATCCAGTGTTGTCAGTTCTCATAATTTTATTGTGACTGTGATACTTAACTGTGCTTCTTCCAACTCCATTTTCTGAAGAAGATCACCAATTGAAATAGGCTGATACCTGCCATGCTGGCACTTCCCTGACAAGCCAAAGGAAATAATATTAGCGCCGCTTCCTACTCCTGACCTTGGGGGTGTGGGGGGGTCCATTTTCCATGTGATAAAATGAAAAACTAAGTTTCCAATTAAGAGAATAACTTTCCAGTATTTGGTGACAAGCCTGAAATTATGACAGAAATCCGTTTTAAAAGGTCAGTGAAGTGAAGACAAAAGGAGTAGGATTTGGGTGCCTAAACATAAGCATTTAGGGTTGTTTGGAGTGCCCTACAACATCCAGCCCAGCCTCCAGCTTCTGCTCTAGGAAAGGCAAGCTTCCTGGGGCACTGTGGCATATCTGCCAGCCCTGCATGGTCATCTCAGGTACTTTTAAGTCATTTAAAGTATTTTACAACTCAAAAATAACTCCAGGTCTCCAAACCTACAACTTTTAGACACATACATATTTTGGAGAGTACAAAAGGAGTTAGGGTTTGAGGTTGGAAATTTTGGGTGTCGTTTGGCAGTAAGGTCATGATACCAGAAGTTGAGGGTACAACCAATTGGGCCAGGAAAATCCCTGAAGGAAAACAAACCCAAAAGGATGCATGTTGGAATATGGAAGGATGATGATTTTTCTCTGCTCTGCAATTCTTCACATTTTATTCTAGCAAAGACAAACATAAACGAGATCTAATGCTTAGACGCTAAAGTGACATAAATACGCACCTTGTTTCCCATTCATACTTCTACTTTGGTTTCAATTAGTCTCTCTCAAATGGCTTCTGACCCCTTTAGCCAACTCCTACCAATGTGACAGGCAGAAACTCAAAGATATTAAGTGCTTCCAAGCTTCATGGAAATGACTGCCTGGGTAAAGAGAGAGACTGCCGGCTGCATGCAGTGGGGGTGGAGGTGGTTGTGATTTAGTCTCCGTCTCTTCCAGGAGGTGGCCAGGTGGCCACCAGCGTTTACAGCTAGGCGCCGTGCTCCTGGTCTCCTGCCCACCCTGCCGAGCACCGAGAGGAAGCTGGGAGGGCTTTCGGGGCGCGCAGCGTGCCTAAGGATGGAGGAGAGAAATGTGGAGGAAATGAGGCGGCGTTAGTTTTGCTGCTCACAAAACAGCATATTAGGGAGCGCAGTTAACCATTCAAAATGATTAGCAAGGCTGGGTGGTAAATTCCTTTCATCGTTTTGGCTGTCATCCTAAAAAATGTGCTCTAGATTTACCACAGATTTGCTTGGCTTGGGCCAGGGAATTTCATTAAGTAATTCCTGCATCATGTGATACAGGAGGTTGCATTCAATGGTCCAGTGATCATTTCTGTTCTTCTGTTTCAATGATCCTTTTCTGAAAAACGACGACAGCAGAGTGAGGAAGAAAAATTAAGCGTTGGTGTTTAGGAAGTACAAAGAGCCCAATCTATTTAACTGCTGGGGCATTTTTTTTTTTAATTGAATAACAATTCCCAGGATTCATTGATCTTTACATTAGTTAGAGCATCCTACAAGGACAGAAACCATGATGCTGAGAGTGTGAGTAATGAGCTAGCAGCCTAGTGAATCATTTCCCCTAAAGCTTTGTATTTGTAGAGAGACAGATGGTGGGAGCTGTAAAGAGGGAGAGGGGAGATAAAAACAGTTTTTTGAAAAAAAAAAGAAGTAGGGATAGAGGAAAGGGAGAAAGGAATAATCAGCAGGTAAGGGAGAAGAGGCTGAAAATACACAGGTTGTTTCAAAATTGACACCTCAGTGTTAAAACAGATCAGGGTTATGGGAAAATACAGGAAGGAAATTACAGAAAATAAGAGCTTTGTGGCCACATGGGAAAAATTTAACAAGAGCAGCCCTTAAAAAAAAAAAATATAGATGAACTCTGAAGTCAGTTATCGACTTTATATGTAAATCATGAGGAAGGAGCTGAAGGCATGTAAGGATACCTCCCACAGGCTGGCAGTATTGCCTGGCAGGAGGTGCCGAGCTGCAGGCACCTGCAGAAGCAAAAAAGGGATCGCCTGAACTGTTCCCGCAGGACTGGGGTTTCTCCCACAGCCACCACGACACCTACGTGGGGGCAAGTGGGAGAGGAAATATGCTGTCCACCAGAAGACAAAATGGGAAGCAAAGCAAAAGAGTTACATCCTTCACGCCAGGATGAGTGTAGCATTAAGATATAGATTGAGATCACTGAGAAAGAGGCCGCTTTGCTGGCTTGCCAAAAAGCAGATTACGTTAATGCACGTAAAGACTTTTGATGCAAGTCACCTATGTGGCAAAAACACAGCTGTGAAGTTCATCCCACAGTCAAGCTAGATTGGCCTCTCCAGCAGGGGAACTGTATGGCAGATCTGGTACCCAGTTAATCCAATAAAACCTTGCATGCGAGACGCGAAACACTGCCCATGTACCTCTCCAAAGGGTTGATTTTCTCTTTAACTGTCATCATTCGGCACCATTTAACAAAAAAAAAAGAAAAAAAAAAGCAGCAGAAGCCCCTGCAACCTCCCCGGGACAAGCAGCAAGGCGGAGAGCGGAGCTGCTTCATTAGAGCGGCCGGCAACCGGGCTGACGGCGAGGGACACCCGGGCGCCTTAGTAAGGGTATTGGTACAGGCAGCGCACCTGGGCGGCGGGGTCGGGGAGCAACACGAGGCGAACTGGTGGAGAAAAAGGAGTAATGGCCACAGTTTAGCATGTTTCGGTATCCTTGGTTTGGAGGCGCTACTAAAGCTGAGGGAGGTCCCTGGTCTTAAAAGGGAAGCAGGGAGGAAGGGGAGAGCTGTAGGACCTCGCGGCGCACAAGGTCTGCCGCGGATATGAAGGAAAGCCCCTGTCGGAGAGTTTGCTGGCGCTCGGCATGCCAAACAGCTGCACGTAATCTCCCAAAGCAAACAGCTCTCCTCTTATCCTTTGGCTTTAATTTAACAGGTTCTCCCCTGCCCGCACCTGCGCGACTCTGCTGCTGTTTAACACACGTTTGGGAAACAGATCCTGCCGCAGAGGTCACGGCTTTCTGCAGTCTTTCTCTCTCTCTCTCTGCCATCCTTTACCGCGGTGGCGTTGCAAGAAAGCGCTTTCATAATATTGGCGTTGCAGTATCGATGGGCTGTCGCCCGGGCTGCCCCAGCCTTCGCGGGGGCGCAGCATCCCCTCGGCCCGACCCCGCTGCTCTGCGCGGGCCACTGGCCACCAGCCTCCCCGCCCCGCGCAGCAGCTTCTGCGGCCAGACCCGCGGGGCCAACGGAGGGGCCGGGCGAACTGGGGGCGAAACACGGACGCACCCGGCGGGGGGACCTCCCAGCAGGACTGGCTGTTGAGGCAGGGGGAGAGGGGGTGGACCAAATCTGGCCGGGGACGGGCGACTTTGAGGGACCTAGTTGGCAGCGTAGGCAGGCGATGTCCACCCTGCGGCATCGCCCCAGTCTCCTGAGGTGGGAAAAACGAGGGAAAGGCCCAGGGAAGCATAAAAGTGAGGCCCTTAGATAGCTGCCAAAAATGGTGTTGTAAGAGCAGACAGTGGGCAAGAACAATTATTAAAATAGTGGACAATTAAAATTAACTTGAAAGAAAAAAAAAAATCACCACCACTCCCTGCTTATTCTGACTGTGTTTTCCCACTTTTTTTTTTTTAAAGGAGTGTCGCCTGGAAATGGTACCTTTGAGCTCGCTTCAACGCTGTCGCCTTTCACTTGGGCTGACAGTTCTTCCGACGCGTCTGTTCTGGTTTTCATCAGCTACCTCAAGTTAAAATCCGTTAAGCGCGATGCTTTGTGACTGGCATGTTTGGCATTGCGACGCTCCAGCGTGTCGGCCCCAGGACTTCCAGCAAGCCGGGAGCGCTGCGCTACACTGCTAAAAAGCCTGCAGTCTTCAAAGGAAGCAATTTAGTGAGAAAGACTTCTAAAAAGATAACGCTCCTGGGGATTGAGTTGAACGGCCCAGGAGTAATGCACTGAAGAGCCTTTCATCCTTAAGCTGTGAGAGAAAACTCAGCCTGGCTCGATACTGACCAAAAGAGTCAAGTTGGTGTTTGGCAGCGTCACTTCGGTTCTCAGCGGGCTCTGCGGGCACCTCACTCGCACGTACGCGCACCCAGCTGTGTGCGTGCAACGCCCAGCAGAGTCTTCCTCCCAAGAGGACACGCGGAGATGCTGAGCCCCAGGCTCAGTATTGAGACGGACGCTAGGGATTTCTTAATGAGTAGCACCCCATGGGCAAGTGACCGTCTTCTTTAAAGAAGACTAAAGATAGACCTATCAGTAATGATTCCAGAAGGTCAATACCGGCTTTCCCCATGGACGGGAAATCTGAAAAATCATTTGGAAAATTAAAGTTTTACTCTCCCCTTTACTATTGAATTCCTGTAGACAGCAGGAAAACCATCAGCTCGCTCTGCCTCAGCGTCCTTTCCTTGGAAGCTGAGAGGAGAGCAAGCTGACCACCTAGGCAAAGTTATTTGTGACTTACTGAAGAAAGTGCTATGTACATGCAAATAATTTTTATGAGTCCATTCTCCTCCCAGTCTGCTTACAACGGAGACACTTTTTCCTGAAGTGTCAGCTGCGTAGAAGCTGAAATAGCAGAAATCCAATAGCAAAACTATCCCAAAAGAGAGATGAGGAGGCCTCTTTAAATAGGCACAACAGAAAGCGAGAAGACAGACAGGGCGCGTGATAAAGAAGTGAGAAAGTGGAAGGGTATTACAGTGTAATAAAATGGAACAAAGTAGCAAGACAAACCAACTTGCATAGACCCATCTTTCTTGCTACATTTTATTTTAAAAGGGGGAAAATAATTTAGCACTTACTATTTTCAAAATGAAGAAGAAAACAAATTGGTATTTTCCTTTGAGCTTCTGTGTACTGTTGTAACCATGTTAGTTGGAAAACAACCTAGTAAAGCAGCGCAGTCCCTACTGGGGACACAGCTGTACCAGTGTAAATTTGCTATATGAGTATATCAGCAGTCAAGAGATTGATGGCTCTATTAGGACAAGACTGCCAAGTATTAAGTACACAAAAACAAAGACAAGGGATTATCGTGTAGCTTTTCCACTAACACAGTGAATGAAAACTGTACATCTCAAACCCACACATTTATTGATTAATGCAGTCCAGGCCACTTTCTCACTCTAGGCTGTGCCCAGGAATAACTAACAGGTTGGGTTTTAAAGCTCTGGGCAGGTTGGACTTTGGCACTGGCGACACAGGTTTCGCTCTTTCCTCAAAGCAGCATCTGGACAACGGCACAAATGCTGAGACCTGCTTCACTGGAAAAAGGCATAACCCCCATCAAACCTGCTTGCTTTTCTCTATCTGTTGCCCATTTATTTCGGTCACGCACACGTCCACGTTTTTCATGTCTCACCTACTCTCGCCTTGCTCTGACTGATGCTTCTTGTTCCAATAGCAATTTCCTGTGCACAAAAACGTTCACGTGGAGAACCCGCATAAGGCTCAGCCCACGCGTCCCTGTGCAGAAGCATCATTCGCTCTGCCATGACCATAGGTACTGCTTTCCCATGAGCTTGGGCGGCGAAAGGAGAGGTGCAGCTGAGCAGCGCTAACGCACGGAGGCAGGCTGGTGCTCCGCACACCTACCTAGGGCATTTCTGCAATAAGGTTGGTCCAAGCCTACATATGTGGCAGTACCCAAACCGTTCCTCAGCAGACGGCAGCAAGGCAAGGGTTACGAGATACCGACTGTGGAGCTGACTGTGAAATAGCATCTGTGAGAAAATCCAGCGAGCGTCTGCTCATTGCCCGTGACAGAGCTCAGTGAAATGAACGCCTGCGAGGAGGCCGAGCAGCCCTCAGCCTGTCCCCTCCTAGGTACATCAGATGGAAACGCATTTTACCTTACCAGGCGTACAGTGTGCAAACACAGGCTGCAAACAGCGTGTGTGCAAGCTCCTAGCTTGTCATGCGAGAGTCTAAGTATTTCAGACTTCACCACATACTGGGATTTATTGGGCTTTCAAATCATTTTGCAACAGCTCAGATACTGGCCCTGCAGAATGTGTACTACAGCCCAGATAAAAGCATAGTTTCAGTTCCGATTTCTTTTCTTTCTCCACATGCCTCCATTAGTTAATCTCTAACCAAAAGAAGCAAGCAATTTCTCGTGTCATCTATATTTTACAACGTTAGAATCAGCTATTTAGATAGCTACTCAGTGCGTAACACTGAAAAACAGGAGGCTGTCCTTATGAAGAGCTTACAGTCTAACTGCATCTGGGATTTGAGTGGCTACCTAAAATCCTTTGCAAATTATCTGTCATTCCTTTGTAAGTCTGCTTCCTTTCTTTATGTCTGAATTTGGACAGGGGATAATGAACTTCCTGTATCATACACTGAGATACAAGGAAACTCATTGTATCCCGACCAAGGAAGAGTGTATCAGTAAGCAGTTCATAAGGCGGCTCTGAGGGGGCTTGTTAGAATGACTTCTTCTCTTAGTTTCAGTGGTTTGATTAAGTGGATCATGTGATAAACACTTATAATGAACTTCTTCAGATGCTGCCAGGGCAAACCCAGCAGATAAAATGCTGAATCCCACGGCATTGCTCTGTGCATAACAAACTGATTACAAAGACGGAAAAAATCATGCAATTCATTGGCTGCTTCTCCTACTCAGGACAGCACAACAGTGTTATACAATTTTTTTTTCTGCTGCCCCAAATTAAAATATCCTTGTTTCCAAATCCAGTTCAAACTAGTGCAATTTTCCTCCTCCAGCTCACTAAGCACTCCAACAGAGCAGGCAGATCACAGCTAAATGTAACCACTTGCAAACAAGCCTATTCATGCTTCTGAGTGATTCCGTTCCTATTAAAAACAAAATAAAACGAAAAAGAAAAGACCAAGCAAACAAAACTGAGCAGAAACTCATGAGTAACATGAGCTAGTCTGATTTGTTTCAAACATAAAAATCTAAGTCAAGCCAAATCACCACAGGGTAAACCTCGTCGCGCTGGCAACAGTGAGAGGTCAAAGAGCATGCCATTTTTAAGAGCATCTCCCGCAGTTTTCGCCCATAGCTCTAGGACCAAAGATCAGGGTAAGACAACAACATCTGTATGCCCTCTCTTCACCCCCAGCTAGAGGCTCATTGCGGCTAGTTCTCCGCAGCACAGCCTCTCTATTTTAACCCCCTCTCGCGAGTCGTCCCTACAGAACAAGCTACGGTGCCTTTGCAAGAAGTGCCCTGGCTCGGGCACACAGCGCGGGACGCCCTCGTACCAGCCTTGTGGGTCAGCCTAGTTTATGGCACTGCTTTGCAAGGCCAATGCTATTGCCCTGACGCAGGGGACAGCTACAGCAAGTGTGAGACAGATGGGGTGCCTGTAAGACGGCTCCTGGGACCAGTTATCTGACACGAGGCAAAGACCATGGGCAACAGCCATTTGCACCTGGACATACTCGCTGACCTGGTCTGATGCCTGATTAAAACAGCTGCGCAGGCTCTGCTATGCGCACAAGGGCTGGGAGCTCTGCTTGCACTTGCAGCTGCCACAGTAGAGGCACTTCAAGCTCTTCAGCTGGGCATGGTACTGCCAGCAGCGAGCACGTGGAGAGAGGCATAAGTGGCAGGCATTAAGGGAGGTAAATGGGTTTAACCCGGGAACCTTACTTCTGCAAAGGGATGATGGCGGCATCCACGATGCCTTTCCTTTCAGCTGCTGATACTAGATTCCCCAAGCCCAGATCCCAGACCTTTCAGAGCAGTAGCTGAGTTGACATAGGCTGCAAAGCCAGCCTCTGGGGATAGCTCCCACCTTGTAATCCCACTGATTACCCACTTTTTTATGGTCACTTGGTGAATCATCTTAAGGGGAATTGCTTTGGGAGTTCAGGTGGCAGGAGGAACAAGAGACAAGAGCAGCTCCCCATCCCGCACATCACTAGTGGGTCTGGCGTCTGTCACTGACGTGCTGCGGTGGAACCGAACTGGCAGCGCTAATTCCTCTGCCGCACTTCCCTCGCGCTCTGCAGTTACGCTGCACAACGCAAGAGCGCTCAGCCTCTCACAGAGGATGTACAATCGCTAGCGCATCACAGCTAGAAAGCTTGCATGCGCCACGAGGCTGCTTTTCTACAGTGCGTAGGAGAATGACCTTGGACACGGCTGGCATTTTAGCATGCTCCCCGGTCTGTTTGCTTCTCATATACGCGGGCAGCCCCTCACGGCCTGAGCGGTGTATTAAACTACCTCACTGAATACCAATGTACTAAACACTAGACATGCGCGGGTTTGCAGCAACCTCCCAGCTGAGGCTGGGCATCCAGCTCACAGAGCCCATCAACAGGAGAGCTAGTCTAGAGGAAAGCCTAAGAGCATCCTTGAAGTACAGTATCAACAGACAAGCATGCTACATGGGATGATGGATTTATCACGCCCAGTGCAGCTGTAACAAAGAGACCTAAGGAGGAAGTCTTTGCCAAATGAAGGACACGCACAAATACTGAACGCGCTTGTTAAATGAATCAGCATCCGAGAGGTGAGGGGAAGCCTTGCCCTCTGGCTTGACTCATCACAATGCTTTACCTTTCAGTTCTGTTTTGAAGAACGGTCCAATGTTTGTGGCATCTCACAGAAATCCTGGGGGATGGTTCAAAACATGCTTTTTTCAGGTGGTCAACTTTTAAGTACAGTTAAAGCTTAAAATCTCTACCAGGCTTTGAATATCAGCTTTCCTGTGCACCATTAGCTATCAAGTTTTCTCAGGTGATGTCATGTCTCAGTTAATGGGATTACACAGGTGTAATCAAAGGGATAACACAATACCAGTCAGCTTTCATCAGCAAAATGTTGTCTCCAGTTGTGACGGCATGTGAGAAAGAGGGCTTTATCTTGATTTATTTTACAGCTAGTGGGAATTCATATATCTAATAGTGAGGAAAAAAAGTATCTTTACAAACATATTTTCTACGTAATCAGTAATAATCAGCAACTGCAGTATTACGATAGTGCTATTAGACTCAGTCATCAGAGAAGAACTTAATTTTAATTCTGTAACCCCGGCGCAAATTTGCCCTTTAAATTATTTTGTTTCGACTTGACAAGGTAGTCTCCTGGAAATGTAGGCTCATTGTCCTTACCACATTTTGGTATTTTGAACGGAATATACTTCCCCAAAGCGTTCTCTGCAATTCCATTTGCTGGTCTGGTATTTCAGATTAGGTATGGATGTCGGACATGAAATGATTTTTTCCATCACTTTACACTTAAAACAGTTACAGAAACATTTTCTATAGCTCAACATCTCTCTAAAATATTCAGGTAAAAATCATTTACTCATAGTTCTAATATGTAACTATAAAGGAAAAAGCCAGTATAGTTTTTTCCTGCTAAATCTGTGTCCCAGGTTCTGTGTGCCCATTTGTTAGAAACCGAATCCATCGAATTAGGGCACATGGACTGATGGAGGCTTTTGAAAATGTGACGCTTACTGAGGCTAGGTTTTCCCAAACAGAAAATCAGGCTAAGATACTTAATTTTTCACACCTCTAGTACCACATAATTCTTTTTGAAAGGTGTATTGTGGGACTCCGGATTTTAAATATTTAGCAGCTGAAGAGCATCGTTGTGTGTTAAGTACAATTTCTTTCAGACTTACTAACCTTCACTTTGTCTCTTCCTCCCATATAACAAAACAGATAAAGCTGTTCGTGGTTTAAAACATGGACAGGTTAGTACCTGTCCATGATCTAGTCTGAAATCTTGAATTAGATCAATTCGGGGTATCATTCAGTGGCTGCATTTTTATTACTCTCATACTTATAGGTACTAAATATTGTCTACAGATTTCCTGTGTAGGCCTGTCCCCAGGGACTGAAAACCTGGTGTACGCAACTCACAAATAAAGGTAGTGAGACATGAGCAGGAAAAAGCATAGCATACTTCTGGGAATCACTCCAGGAAAATAAATACGCAAGATGGCACCTCACCCTACACAAAGCTGGCAAAGGTAAAATAACATTTGCTTTTCATCATTACAGATAATAAAGTAATTCTGTGTTCATACGTCCATGCTGGTCTTCCACTGTAACAAAAGGGTAAAGGTAAGACTGGAGTTTGATTTACAAGCAAACAAATTTTCCGATGATAGCTGTGTAGCTTCTTTAATTAAATTAGAGGATCAAATCTGAATTTGATCCCTAGCTTTCCGAAGGACTGTGAATCCTTTGGAAATGACCACCATAACTGATTTCCTGTCTCTGTGGTTCTCCACTCTTTCTGTAGCATATGCTTGTTTTTAAGAAACTATTTAGACTCTAGGTACCTTTCGCTTAACAATTACTATGTATGACCCTATACAGAAGAACTATTAAGGCACTGTGAAGAACAAAAGAGGAACAATCAGTTTGCTTTCCTGTAATGGGTTTGGATAAACATACCCTCCCATTTCCATCTGTATTTTATTCTTTTTTCTTGAGAGTAGGGTTTTATATTTATTGGCATTGACTCTTTCCTCAGAGCTTATCCTTTTGTTCCCCTTCCACTCTGCTCTAATCTCCCCAGTTCATTCTACCTTTTTTATAGTTTCTTGAAAGCTTTTTTTTTTTTTTTCCTATCAGGCTTTGTACTATCTAGTCCTCAGTTTTGTTGACCGTTACCATTTATGAGACAATGAATAAGTTCAAGCCACTGTATATAAAGTATGGCAATGATATGACTGCCCCGAAATGATAATTATTTAAGAGACGAATTGGCAGAAGAGACACCCTGCAACTACGCAGATTGTAGACAGATGTTTACCTGTGTTTTGCTTGGCTGTAACCTGGAAACGTAGGGAATTCCTGGAGTGCAGATGTGATGTGTTCTTGCCAGTTTGTGTTTCTAAGTGGATTGGTCCATATTTTTGCTTTTAGTAATGGTTTACCTTCATCTCCATGACTTATAACTGTTTGCCTGGCAATGCGTGTAGATAATTTTGCTTGGGTTCTTAGATATTTTATGTGACAGAAGAATTATATGCTTTCCTGCGCAGCCACAGGTTTAAAACAAGCTATTTATTGATGTTGCATTTCTTTAGAAGGTTTTAAAGGTTTGAATTTAAGGATAATATCTTAAAGTAGTAACTGGCTGTATTGCAAATATGTTTTGTTCATGTGTGGGTTTTAAAATCACTTTATCCTTTGCGTGACTGAATCTCCTTATGCTATCAGATATTCATTATGACGTTAATTGCACAAAGAACCTGTAGAAAAGTTTTTTATGCCTCGGACTGAATGAAAAGTTACTTATGATACAGCAACAGGAGTTCTTCAAAAGTGTATATGCGTATCTGCTGAGGTTGCACATTTGCTTAGGGGATTTTGGGGCCTAATATACCAATACAGCCCATGTAAGCCTTGAGGCTCCTTGAGATTTCAATTTGAGCGATAGCAGGCACTGTGCACCTTGTCTGTTTGAGAACCCCAAGCGTGCAGGACTAGAAGAGAAAGAGAACGGGGAGCTGTGTGAGATATGCACATACACAGCACTGATCTATTACTGGTATAGAATTAACCCTCTGTTCTCCTCCTGGCAGTTACCTGTATGCGATACACGTCCATATTTCTACTACAGCGTATTCCAAAGCGATCGTTAGTTTCTTCCATCATAGACTCCAAGAGTCTTGGGAGATTACAGCTGGAATATTGCTGCATGTGGTGTCCTAATCAAGAGTTCTTATAGACGCTATGTAACATTTGCTGAATTGGGAAGAAAGAGCTGCTTTGGGAAACTGCTCGGTCGATGTCTGAGATAAATAATTTTCTCAGTGAAACTGCCAACGCAGATGCTGCTCTGATAAGAGTGTGATCTCATGGTTTACCTGAAATTGCCCTAACAATCTTAAAACAGACTTATATTCTGGAATATAATTAAGAAGGAAAAGTAAAGGGGTTGACCTAAAAGGCTTCACCTTTTGCAGGTAAAATACCAGGGTACCTGTTACATCCCTGGTGTGGAGATGACTCTGTCTCTTGCAACATACGGTCTGAGGGAAGAATATGGAAAGATGAATGTTCTGTTTCAGATGGAGCTCCACAACCATCACTGGCAGAAATTAGAGGATATCAGTAAGTATCCAGTTAGAAGAGAGGGATCAGCTGTACTTCTCCCTTACTCTTCTTACGGAAGTAACAGCCTCCAGAAGGTCATCCCAGCTGACAAGAGCATAGAGCGTATCACTGTTCACAAGGATAAGGACTCCCGGGCTGATGGGACCCCATCAGCTGATGGGTCTAGAAAAAGGTTCCAGTCTGAGGTGGGAAAACTGGCAGACTTACCTTGGTTGGACCCCTCAAGAACCACAGTTCAGTGAGGTGGGAAAAGCCACTCTCTATAGACTGCTGCAAGTTCAAGTTCTTTCAACCTTTCAGGAGTGGCTACTCCGTTCTAAAACCAGAAGATAGTTTAAAATGTCATGTAGCAATTCCTCAAAGGTATTCAGGATAATTCATAGCTCTAGGAAGAAAGTCTCATATTCTTTGCCAATTAAATTTGCCTCTGAGAGGTTTTCTTAGCATTAATCAAGACCATGTGAAAAGCAGGATCTTCCTATACTTAACAGTCACCCAGCATACAGGCTAGGAGAGGGAGGAACTTCAAATTCAGATATCAAATCATTCCTTTGTTCTGCAGCAACAAATCCAAATGCAGAGAAGACCTTAAGATATCCTACTCAGGATATCTGGAAACCAGAACTCTTTTGGCAAGTGAAGATTTAAAAGATAATTTTGCCGAGTCTTGTTTGATTTTGCCAAGTAATCTGGGAATTAGAAGAAATGACAGATAAGCACAAACGGAAACAGCTATCCCTGGAACGTGGAAACCATCTTCTTGTTAACCTGTACTGTGAACATATCCACCCAGGACAACTCTATTTTGAAAGCATGCCTTCAAATGTTTTTGATTTCCTGTCTGTGTTTTGAAGAGAAGTGTCTACTGAAATCTTTTACCCAGCCAACCTGCAGACTAAGCACAACGTGGAAAAGAAGACTGCATGCCAGTGCCATAATTTAATCTCTTCCTGGCACAGAGAATAAAGTAATGCTTTTGCACTACTGACATGAAGCCATCCAAGGAGATGGCTAACAAGTATGATGGTTTTTCTGTTGCTCTAAATATTTGCTGACTGGGAACTGGTTTATGCGTCAGGCTTAACTGTAAAGAGGCCATCCAAAAACTATCAGATGATGATAACCTCCTACCATGACTTGTGTGGTGTCATGATCTACCTCACATCCTGTGAGTTACTCATTTCCCACAGGAAATTCATCTTTGCTACTATCGTTTAACAGAAGAGCAACCACCTATTCTACACTAAAGTATTTGTCTGCTTTCTGGTGTTTCAGTCTGGCAAAGATAATTCCTCTGAATTGATGGGATTTTTAGCACAAAATGAGAGGCAGAGTTCTTGTGGTTTGAGGAAGTCAAAGGAAGTTCTATGTCTGGCTCGAAAGCAAACTTCCTTTTGACAACGTGCAAATTGATGGGTTTGTGGAGCTCACAAGAAAAAAAAAATCTATCAAGAAAAAACATATTTGAGGGGTGAACTGATTAGTATTTGTGACCCATTCAGCTAATCTTCCTTCTTTAACTTGTAAGAAACTGAGCGATGTGTTTTGGGTTTATTTTTTAATCCTCAGTATTTGGAAACTCCATCTCCCACAGGAGATGAGACCACCAGAACTGCATCTAAACTAAAATGGAACAAAAAATCCTTTGGACTAGATACACACGGTAGGTTCTGTGCCCCCTCTCCCAGGTGCTATCTGCTGCAGATACACTATGGTAGCAAGGACCACCAGAAAACTGCCTGTGAGCACTTGTGGGCTAGCATGCTAACCCAGCAAGCTCACTCAGGTATCCAGACGCCAGCATGCCGTACAGAAAGGGCAATCTGCCCGCATCTGAGGCCAGTCCTGTACGCTTGCAGTATAAAATGTGGGTGAGTGTGATCTTCGGCATGGCTTCAGGTCTGCTCTCACCAGAGAGTGCAGCAGATTATGTAAATATAGTAATTATGTAAATCTAGAAGACTTAGGATAATTAGAATTAAGGCTAAGAACGTAAGCTTGGACCTTGCTATCTTGCTTTTGGAGAGATAAGTTTTATTTTCCAAACAATGTAACGCATGAAAACCTCAATTCCAACACAAATCTTTACCAACAACTCAGGCTGAAGGGCAGTAGGGCAAAGGTAAAGTGTAACTTGTTATTTACAGTTTTCAAAGTCATATACAAATCCTTATGTTCCCAAGTGCTAAACGCTTATGCCCCATACATATGTTGTTTGTTTTATTAGAGTACATGTGAATGAAGAGAACAGCTGTGACCTTCCCTTGTACTCAGAAAGGGCTCTGACAAAAACAAATAATTGGTCTTTAAGAAAAAAATTCTCATATTCGAATTGAATTCATTCATGCTGCACATGTAAGAACTTGCAAAATTAGTCCATGTTTTTATTAAATTCAAAATTAATAGTAAAATGGGAATTAACGAGGAATTACACACCCGTTCATATTCAAGATTAGTTATCTCTTAATATTTCAGTTACACTGTGAACTTCACCCCCACTGTTTCCTGATCTTGTACTCGTGGAACTTTGAGTATTTTTTCTATGATAAAAGTTACTAAAAATGATACATTTTTTGGAAAAATAAAACACAACAAAACTGTTTATTAAGATCGTTAGCTGCTGTCCATGATTTTCATAGGGTTAAAAAAGACTCGAGGAAGAATCTTGTGATTAAGGTGTAAAATAGGAGGGAAAAAAAGTAATAAATGTAGTTGCCTGGTGACTCTTCCTTGTCATAATCCATAAACGCACAGATATAGGAAAAGAGTAAAAGAACTGCAACAATGACTATAAGCATAAGCCTGGAGGTGTTATAACTTGAGACCAAAAAAACCTCTATATTCCAGAACTGAGGCTTTTTTTTTTTAATGCTAAAATTACACCTGCTTAAGTAAAAGTGAATTTTGAAACTGGTTATATAGAAATAATGTAAATCTTTCTGACATTTAATAGTACCTTTTAATACCCTTTTAATAGCGCCCTTTCAGTACCCTGGTAATACAGTTTAGAAACATACTGCTAGTTGTTTAAAAGTAATGAAGTCCCTTTTAAAATAGACTAGACTCAAGTGTTCATTAAAAATTGTGTATGTTCTGGCTTCTGTGATTGAAAACATGGATGTAATAGAAGATATGGACTCATAAACTGATACAATGTAAGCCACTGTAAGCCACTAGTTCAAGTTATATCATTTCCTCTTTGTACAACCTTAAGTGAAATATGTTATTAACATGATTTTTCTCTTTGCATATATAATTTTAAAATTTTTGTTGGATAGGGTGTGGTTTTCTTTAAGTGTAAAGCTGAAATAAGTATATAGCTTATTCCAATAAATCCACTAATATTACTGTATCTGCATTGCAGGCTTAGGCTGCTTTTATTAAACCAAATGGTTGCTCAAAACAGTAATAGTTAAAGCTACACCAAAGCAGGAGGTGCGCAGCCCATAGTTGAACTAGTGGAAAGCCCTATACAGTCTTATAGAGATTTAGCTGAAGTTAGTAAATGGAATAATTAATCAGTATAAGTTTTGAATGCAATCAAAACACAATGATGCACATTTCACTCTCCAACACTCACTGCAATTTTCAGTCATCATCCCTTTACTGCCCATCCTGGGCAACACGCAGCTCCCTTTTTTTTTTTTTTTTTCTCCTCTCCCCAGGAAATATAGCTCTTCAAATATAAGTAAAAATAATGAGAATAATATGAAAACAAAAAAAATAAAAATGGCCTCTGAACTCAGCTGGAGCTGGAGGCTGCTGCCTCCCCATCAGCGAGATGGTGTTGATCAGCCTGCTCTTCTGCGAGGCAGCTGCTCTCAGCTTCTGCTAAGCTCTGCACTCAGTATGGGAAGTGGAAGAAAGGAGAGAGACATGAGTGCTGGGACAGAAGTCTGGAAATAGGCAACATGATAGCTGATATTCTGATGAGGAAGGAAAATGCAACCAAACAACTGATTGTCACCCACTGACACTATATTTTATTTGCCTTGTCCTTGGCCTGTGTAAGTTTGATGATGTCTGCCTACTGATCTTATTCCACAAATTCCCACTGCCACCTATGCCTTCCCAAGTGAGTGTCAAACGGCCCAAATACTTCCCCTCCACTAACCGTTTACAAATTTGCCTGAGCTGCTCCTGTAATTAAGCAGCACAAGCACATAAACATTGTGCATTTTCGGTAGCAAATTCTGCAGTGCACTGAAAATAAAAATGCATAAGATTATTTTAACATTTTATTTAAGTAGTAGCAGAGATTTATAAGATTGATTTGGTGTCTACTAATTTGGTTCATTTTCATAAATACATGTTTTTAAAGAAGCTGAAAATATATGATGAATTATCTAAAGCTGCTACACAATCTCTTACCTGTAAGACCGGAGTAACAAAAAATTTGTCCGAATTTGCTAAATCACTGCCTGAAGAGATAAACAAACAGGTCCAGAAAGCGCGCAGTACACAGCTGTAGCTGGCTATGCTCATGTAATCTCAATATTTAATACCTAATAAATAAGCAGTAACAAGTTCTGGGCTTAAGCTTATGAGGTATGCAGTACACGGAAGGAAAGAGACAAATAACAGATAAGTATCTTCTGAACTATGCTACTGACAAAGCACAGGACAGGACAGTGGGCAGGAACGGTCCATACGTTCTGTACTTAGTTCCTGACATGAGCAGAGCAACTTCCCTTGAAGCACATACTCTGAACTGCCCAGTCTGTGACAAGGTAACAGGCCTGGCCGGACACCCAAATCAGCCGAGCGTGCCCACTGGGAGCCCCGTAATGTCGGCAGGCATGATGGCTTAAAGCTCAAAGGAGCGCCGGGAATGTATTTATCCAGCCATGACGAGAAGTGCAGTAAATCCGATTGCTCAATTTCCCCCATGTTCTCCAAACACACTTAAAACAAACCCGTAATCCCCCCTTGCTATGTGGTAAACACAATCCTCTCCTTAAAAAAAATTCTCTGTCTGAAATAACATGTTAAATAATTTGCAGGAGTGATTAATAGTTCTGCTGACTGGTAGCAGTCTGGTTAGAGCAGCTAGGATTTGACGGCTTTTTAGGAGCAGAAGAAAGATTATTTGATTCTCTGTAACTGAGTGTCCTCAGTTGAACCTACCAACCCTTTGCTGTGCAAGGATTATAATTCATGCTGCTGTTGGATCAACCTCCGTTTCTATTTTTAGTGCTGATTTTGCTCCTTATTTAGCCCTGATTGCATAGCCAGAATTGCATTCTCAGCAGCTCAGTGAAAAGCTTGTCTGTTCTATTTTATAACTTTTCCAGACAAAAAGATGGGAAGCCTGCAGCTTTCCAAATAGGCTTATTTTAGGAGTTTGCAATACGATACAGTCCAAAACCCAAGGGCCACATTAATCCTTGCTGAAATGCTATTGACTTTCCTGGAGTTTTAAACAGCATGAAGTTGGTTGCTTATAAGCTAACCAGGAAGTTTATTAAAAAAAGGAACAAAAACCAAACCCCCTAAACCTTCACACCAAATGCTTAAAAGATATTTACTGAAACTGTAATACGCAGCCGGATCAAATTCTCAAGAAAACATCTTATCCTCTTTGGATTCATAGTTTGTAAAACCAGTTCTTAGAGGCAACTACTAGCCAAAAGAGAAACAAACAAGGAAAAATGGAAAAACGTTGGTTTTGAAGAGTCTCTTAGCAGAGATGACCACACAGAAGTAGTTTTCTGCCACTCAATTAAAAACATAAGAACATTTTTGTTTTTGAACAAAGTTTTCCCACTTACAGCAAGAATAGTTAGAGTTGCAGCAGTTCTATGTCAGAATCGGCTATAATGCTTCACTTTCAAGGTTTGTTCCTGACGTATCTCTTTAGTGATATATATTTAAATAAGCTATACTGCCATGTGTTGCACGTAAGCGCATGACTGAAGAACAAGATTAAGAAGATCAAGGTCATTGTGAGGTTGAAAGCACACGCACGCACGCACCCCCCCCCCCTCTATTCTGCTAGTGAACCTAGAATATATTTTTATCTACGTGTATTAAAGTAGATTGTCAGTAATGGATCTTATTTCCACATGTGAATGAACTTTACATCTTAATACGTATTTAAATTATGCACACCACCAAACAGGTGTTTTATTCTTAACCCAAGATAAGGAGTCATATCCTCATACGCACAGATCTCTTAGACAATCCTAAACCCCTTCCCCTTCCAACTTGCAACAAATTGCTATGGGATTGTTATGCTTGTTGGTCAGACAGTGATCAATGAATTCAGCCATCTTTATCGTACGTGTAATGATATCTAACGCTTCTCCAGCACTGGGGGAGACTGACTGCAGATGGAAATTTCCCTTCACTGCCCCTATATGCAGGCTGCTGACTGGTCCTTTATACCACACTGAAAACAAAAAGGGAGATTAGAAAGAAAATTAATTGTAGTAGTACAGGAATCAAAATCAGTGAAGGAAAGGACAAACTACTAAATTCTCATTCTCAATTCAGTCATTTATTTAGCCCTCAGTCAAAAATTGAACAGATTACAAAGCTAATCCAAAACAAAAGGGCCACAAAAACTGTGGATTCGGCAGGTCTGAACCTGCATATTTTGTGTTCCCGAATACCTGATTAATTCTCCAAAAATATGAAGTTCAGTTCTGCACCTTGATTTTAAAAACACAAAGCTTGAGAGAGAGAGAAGTTGAATGCCGCAATAAGTACTCCAGGTAACTATCTCAAAGGCAGGAGGATAGATACTGGAAAGACTAGAAGTTATTAACTGAAAATAAAAGACTCAGGGCTGTTTATCCTAGCTGCTGCAGGAATATTAAAACTGCTTGTACCCTAAATGGAGACTACTGAAATCTGGGTATTCAGGATAAGCAGTGCCTCAGCTGTGCTTCCCAACATGGCGCACACAGCTGAAATTCTAGCACATTTAGGAAAATACAATTGAAAAATACTGACTTGAACACAGTGAGGTGCCAAAGTTAAACGAATCGATGGAATTATGGACTGTGGGCATCTATAAATTAGGAATAAAAATTTAAACATGACCATTCTGACACAAATGTTTCTAAGAATAGAGCTTTATTTTCAAAGTGCTGTGAAGATGCCTCAGATTTTTTTCCAGGTAACATGGAAGGAAACTGAAGTGCCCATGAAGCCCTTTAGAAAATGCTTAAAAATATAAGGTAGCTAGAAACTGTGCTAACTTCCTTTGAGCCTCTTTCAAGAAGGATTTTTGAGTAGATGGGTGGCAGAGAAGCCCAAGAAGTTGATGCTGAGCTGAAAGGGGCCAAGGTACAGTTTGGAAGTCTCTATACCTTTAAAAGAATACGCCATGTTCCACGTAAGGTTTGGAAAAGCCATCTACATGGAGACTCTACATCTAAGAATAAATACAATTTAGAAGAAACTCCTTAAGAAGAGCCATGACAAGATTCCTCTAGCAAGCCTCTGGCATGGACCAGTTCTATGTTTTGAGTTAGGAAACGTGCATAGCATTAAAAGAAAATTATTCAAGTGCCTTTTAAAATCAAAATGAAGTAGGTAACCTTGAAATCAGTTTTGCTGGCCAGTGTTGTTCCTCTTTTTTTTTTTTTTTTTTTTTCAAATGAGAACATGAGTCTGTTCCCTCAGCACCACTTAATCATTGGTAACTTTCATGAAGAGCAAACAAAAAGACTCTTATTTATCCATTATGTTCCTAAGAGGTGAGAACAGCTTGATGCAAATGAAAACCATTAAAGCATTCTGCGCTGCCATTAACTGCCTGAATATCTGTCTAAGCAAATATGGCACATACCCAGTGAAACTGCAGCCTCATGACCTTCTGCATTGAAAATCTATGCCTTATGACTCTCTTAATCTAACAGTTAAAACACTCTGTATGACATGCCTTTGCAAGGGCTTGGCTTGGACAGGCATGGAAATGGAGTGCAAGCCATTAAATATAAGCATATTCAGTTTCAGATACCCCTTCACCCTGACTGGGCAAGAGGTAACATCAGATGCATCTAATTTGTAACAGTGCTACATTATTTATACTGTAAGCTAAAATGTGATTGCCCAGATCTGATCCTGCATGCAATTACACCCCTAACTTCACTCAAATGAGCAGTTCCATTTAAGACAAAATGAACATATCATAATGCAAAACTACGAGCGGTTTGCAGAACTAGAGGCCTAATTAGATATAAAACCTACTGACCCAGTTTTTTAGAACTTTATCCTTTGCTTATTCACTTATGCCCATGCATAACAGAATCCTCCTATTCTCATTTAGCAGCATTCTGCCCGCACAGCACAGGTGGGAGAAAGACCAAAGTATGCAGCTAGAGAGTAGTTCTCCCAGCAGAAGTTGCACCTCGTAACAGAAATGCACACAAACTCCTGCATTCTTACTAGTTGTAACCAGAGACATGCTTAGGATAGCTGAGTAAGCATGTTACAGAAGGCCATTTATTGCTGCTATACCCTTGGTGAGATACAGGGCTGCCTTCAGGCTCAAATTTACATCTGCTGCCTAAGAGCTTTTCTAGAACCAAGCGTTGGCACAAGTCAGGGATATCTCCTCCTTCTTTGGGGCACGTGCCTTTGTTGCATACTCTTACGCAGCAGCACAGCAGTTAGGACACTATTACTCAATAGCGGATGAAGAGGAAATAGTGGATTGGATTCTAGACCCTCAATTGCTTGAAGGACTTCCAATCAGCCTTTCCTGTCTCCTAGGGAGTGCCCCAATCAGCAAGTGGTGGCACAGGAAGCATCCCTTACCTCCAGCTTGAGATGTTGCCAAATCATTGCTCAGGAACGGCAGACTCAGAGGTCAAGGAGAGTAAGGAAGCAGGATCCATATTCTCTCTCCTCCTAGGACTGCTTATATTTTTTCATTAAAGGGTAATCATGTAGCATGCATACACACTACTGAGAACAGGGACTAAGGACTCTCCATCAAGCGCCCTTCCTACTCACTTAATAGATATTATAAAGACTAATTAATGTGTTTGAAGCGCTGAGAACAAGACTTTTATGGGTATTCTGTTTCACCGATTTCTTTTTTTTTTTTTTTTCCTGTTTGGTAAATAGGAACCTCTAGAAAGGTCTGCTGGTTTGCCTATAGCATTTAATAAAATGGTACCAAGCAATAAGCTTGAACCCTGGACTGCTCATCACCCACACTGCCAAACTGATAGCACGCTTCCTGGAACAGTTTTGGCCTGTAACAACTAATGCTATCTGAAACAATGATCTTACGCTGCTCTGGGGACAGCATTTGGACACAAGGAGACACAGTGATCTCTGCTCCTTTTTTATTTCACAGTATAGATGTAATATATGGTATGTATATCACAATACAATTAATGCCAAATAATTTAATTTTTAAAAAATCTTTCTAGTAACAGTTTTCTCATTTTATAGACAGTTAAATTAAAATAAAGATGCTTTGTTTTTACTAGTGACAGAAAAATAGGTATTTACTTATGTATAATATATTATACATAAAAAGATATCTACAGCAACGTTGTGCCTCTAACATGCTCATTCATCTCTTCTGGCAGAAGACAAAGAAAAAAAAAAAGGTCTCTTTCCAACTAGAGCACTTCATCCCTTTTGGGAACTACTGCTCTGTTTTCTCCTTACCTGAGCAAAATTCACTTCTAAATGGACCTTTTTAACTTTAAAAATACATAATGCTTTTGAAGTATGATACAAGATAAAGCTATTCTGAATAAGCTTTAGCAACACGGATGCTGTTGATTTTGTTTTGTTTATAATAATTAATTTCTGAAGTATTCTATGCAAAAAGCAGTTCTATGCTTTGGAATCTTTGCTTTATGCTTAGAAAAGAAGAACCCAGGCAACTGACTAAAAATCAGGTCCTGGAGCAATAGAAAGACTCTCAATGTACTGACAGTAAGTTTTTTTTAATCACAGAACAAGTTTGAAAAGTTGCAGCTAGAACACGTACTCTTTAAACAGCTTTCTGCCAACAACATCAAAGAAAAGGTGGAGATTTTTTGGTGAGAAATCAAACTTCCTTCTCTAAACAAAGAGATATGAAAAAACTTCTGGTGATTTTTAAGAGCATATTCATTATCATACATAATAAATACAACCTGTTTTTCGTTTTTCACGTAAAGATCCACCTAGGGTAGTCACTGTAACTGCTATCTTTAGAGAATGATAAAGGAAAACAACCCAGGTATGCACAAAAGGTTTTTTTTTTTGTCTCACAGAAGACATATCCACTTTTTCTCTAAGTGCGATAGGTCTCAGCACTGACAATTCTTGTTTCAAATGTCCAACTGTAACGCCTTATTTTATAATGGCATGGTTTTGCAGACAAGACCACAACTACTTTTGATTTACTGACCGATTCTCTTCTGTTTCCTTTTAAAGATAAAGAATGCGTTTAAAGCTGAGTGTGAGAACGCGATCACTTCTTGGAAGGCTCTCTTCCCTCTGTGAACAATCTAAGAGACTATTTCTAAATCATTTTTACAGCATAATCATAACCTACTTTTTCCTGTGAACAACAATTCTTTTCTTTGGAAAAAAAGGCATTACTCCATAGTTCTAATACAAACACACAATTTAATTATTAGAGTAAAAAAAAAAAAAAAGGTCAAAAGCCTAGAGTTCTGTCCTGAGAAGTACAGCTACTCACAATAATATCTACATAGCATACCCTAAAAAGTAACATAGGAAAAGGGAAGGTGAAGGTGCAGTGGGGGGAGAGACTGGAAGACGGCATAGTGTGTGTTACGTTATGGGTTTTTTCACAGTCTGTTCTTTAATCTTATTAGCCAAATGACCACGTTCCTGCTTTTGGAGGAAAAGAACTATCACTGATTTTGTAACTTAAGGCAGCTGCAAATTACTCAACAGACATCAGGAAACACAAACTGTATTATAACAGAATCAAGTCTCAATCACTTAACTGCACAACTTTCAGAGTGAGTGACTCTGACTTATGTACTTGATTCGAGATCCATAACCAACATACAGAATTTTCCTCCCAAGAATCTTGAACAGAATCATGATGTCTTTCCTTTCAGTCTTTCCTAACTTTAATTAACAGATCATATTAGATTAGCAGATCTTTTATACAAATCTGTATTCTCCCTAAGTTTGTATCTCCAACTATATCTATCTCATGCCTTGAGATATAAAAAGATCAATACACAGTAAGAAAATAAGTTTTATTTGCAAGACTCCAAAATTGGTGAGGTAGAACTGTCTGTTGATGGGGCTTGCATTTGCAGTGTCTTCTTTAGTAGATATTACTGGAAATGGTAGACGAGAATAGTTCATATACACGTTTATCTAGATCTCTCTCTCTCTCTCTATATACAGACACATGCATGTATATACATACATGTCTATATATCTATCTCAATCAAGCACAGGGAAAAGTGTTTACATAGGAAATATATGTCCAGGAAGACCTTATTCTGGATGAACTTCAGCTCCAGTGATAGCTTTTTGAGATTATCTGTATGCTACTCTGTTGGCATCGCCTTTTCCCCCACGTACGCCATTAGCCTAGCAACGTCTGAAGGGCTTGTTTTCTTTGTGCATTGCACTGAGAGTCGGTGAAGTGACCTTATAGGAATAGTTACAGTATCATTAATTAGCATAAATACTAACACTTGCAACTTTAAATTTAGGTCCACTTTGATCTTGAAAAGAATAAGAAGCGCAACTGTGTTTAACTGACAGATGTCACACTAAAATAAAATGTTACCAATTTCTGGCTAAACATCAAATACTCAGTAAACACCCAGAACGAGAGGCGATTAAAGGACAAGCATGGACTGCATAAAAACTGTGTGAATTCAAGGAAAACACTGACTCTTGTAGGGCTCAAGATAAAACTGTGTAAACTGACAACAAACTAAAGAATCCTAGGATAAAGGGCGAAGGGCAGCATGTCTATAGATGTCACACGTATACATGCCACAGGAATTGTTATGACTCTTCTTTTATTTGACATCTTAGTCATTGAGAGGCCACGATATGGACAACTTTGAAGACATTGATATGTCTCAAAGTGCCTTAGTGTGGCTAAAAGGCAGCCAGAAAACAGTAAAATCAAACTGAGTACAGGAAAAAGCAAGCTACTACTATAGAAAGGACTAAGAGAAATATTCTGGAATATATTTTGGAATACATTCAATAGGAGAGAAAAACCCAGAAGGCATAATACTTCTAAAGGATCTAAGGATAACAAGCAAGCAGAAACTACAAATAAATTTGTAACCAGGGCACCAACAAAAAGACTAATTCAGTTTTGACTTGCGTACTTGGAAGTACTGTATCCTGGAGCAGGAAGGTAACGGTTCCTCTATACGCTGCTCCAGGGCAGACTGTAGAACATTTTCTTTGCGGACAACCAAATAAGTCTTTCAAACTTCTTCGTGAACCAAACATTAACACCCTCAAGTAATTCATTCCATCTACACATGCAGGTCACGTGGATGACTAAAAAAAAAAAAAAGACTACCTGGATATAAACCATAAATTCTTCATCCACACTCTTTCATAACCACACCTGGAAGTCACCGTGAGTTCTGGGCATATTACCGGAAAGATCTCAAAAAATCAGGTGGAGTTCAGACAAAAGTAACAGAAACTACTTGGGAGCTGAAAAGACTCACTCAAAAGACAGGTTATGAACCTAAACAAGTGCAGCCCAAGGTAAGCAAATGAGAAGTCCAAAATACTATTTTTTATAACATTCGTCTATTTCTGGAAATATTTTTGAAAGAAAAAAACATCAAGAAGGAAAATCAATTATTTGAGGTGAAAGAAGTTGTATATATAATTAGGAAAGGGAAGATTTAGCCAATATAAGAAACATATGCTGTGTTCTAAACTATAGGTAATCTTCCTAATGGAAAAAAATAGTCGATATTTGGAACTGCAGCATAACGTATGCATTCATGTATTCCACGGACCAGTATTGACAGAAAAGGACAAAGCGTTCAGTTGATCTTTGCCATCTCTAATTTAATCATAAAAACATTCTAAGTTTACTCTGACGTTCACACTCCTTTCAGCTCTTTTTGGATAACAGATGGCTCCTTGCGATCTACATATTGGACTGAGGCATCTTTCACTTTGTCTGATGCATGAATGGGGAACACCTCCTATAAGCCAGGCTATATATCAGGAAAAAAAAAAAAAAAAGCATCTAAAATTACATGGATTTCACCACTCACCATCCAGCCTCATCATTTTTGTGATGTATTCACAGAAACACATTTTGCATTTTCAAATAACAAAAATTCAACTAATAACCACACATGCACGTACGTTTGCCTACAATTACAGCAGGCTAGTAGTTAAGGCACTTGAAGAATTTCCACGAGTAAACCTTTTTTTCAGTTACTTACTATTTGCATCACTTGGCCTAACTCTCTCCACACTGGACATCTTTCTCAATGGAGAGTTTCGATTAAATGCTTCAACTCTTTTTAAAAACAAGAGAATGAAAAAATGTGTTCTGTTTGCCCATTTCAAAAAAATTCTTAAAAACATTTACCTGAGCTCCATTGTATGCAACAGAAATTTCAGAGACTGGCAGGGATATGTACACATATACATACACGTCCTCACAAATTATACATATTTTAAGTTAGTAAAATCCCACCCAGTCGTAAAAACCCACCCAGTCACGCAACCTTTCTCCTGGGTAAGACGACAGAAGGATCAACCACATATAGGTTCAACTGGCTGTTTTTTTGTAAAAATAAACCAATAATTTTTACTATTTTTGCAACAAAAACTATCCACTCAACCGTTTTTCTCTTTATACTCCCCTACTTGCTAGTAACTCTCACTGCTGAGCATACCATTCCTACAAACAACGTTCAAATATTATATATTGTTAAACAAAATTTTCTGTCCATACCAACTTCACAGTCATTAGACCCAAGCACCAGGGAGTTATTTTTTAATCACTCTGATTCAGCAATGCCACTCAAAAAATAGCTCCAGCAGCACTCAATTATCTGATTTAATCAGTTCATCTTAAGCAAATTTCATCTATCAACTTCTCGTTGCCATATAGCCAGCCACTCAACATCACTCATCACTATACTGTTAGCTATTCCCCAGTTGTGTGTGTCCCCAGTTTAACAGTGAATTCCATTAATCTGTTACACAACCATACAAATATTTCTTTCTCAACAATAAGTCATTCTCCTAGCATATAGGAAGCTCTACTCGTTCTTGTCATGTAGAAATATGACAGCAAAGAACAGATCAAGAAACTGACCTTATCTCTAGAATGAATACTAAAGGTTTACTGTCCCTTTTCCTGTATTACGCATATTCTATTCAACTAAATAGATTATTTCTCAAATAAAGTGATATATTTCTGTATTTTCACATGTGTAATTCTTTATTTATGTTTACATTTGAGGTGCTATTTTTTTTCTTGAATACTTATGTGTTTTCTGCGTGCACGTTCACTGGTAGGTTTCTTTCACGGGAGGAAAGGCAAGACCTGAAAATGTTGGAAAAAAAATTGTTACTCTTGAAAAACTGCCCTTTCAGTTAAAACTTCTGCTTGAAATGTAAGTTGCTAAATACAAATATAATCCAGGAAACAAAAACGCTCAAAGATATTTCTGTATTATGTATATGAATATATATATATATATAAAAAATAATTGGAATATATATAATTTGTATTCACAACTTATTTATAGATATGAATATATACACCAGGCCACAACATAATGTGTTGTAACATGATTTTATTTTCTGCTGCAGTCAAGGTTTTCTGCAATGGGAAGCTACGCCATATCCATGGTATACAACGTATACTGTGTTTTGTACAATAGCGATGAAAACTACATTATCCTAATGGCTAAATTGTCTGCATCAATTAGAGGAATCCACTACTGAAGTGTTCTGTGAACTACAGGTCATTTTTCTAGAATCTTGATCATCGGGTGCAGTCATGTGCAGTAATGAGCAAACATCATCATATAACCCTTTCCATAATCTGATCAACCTCCATATTAAAACTTGCTAAGATGTTTTGCCCTGTTATTCTCATTGAGAGAAGAAATTCATTCCTACATTGGTTAGAAACCTTTTTTTTCCGTGGCCAGTTAATTTCCTGCTTAAATTTCTTACGACCAGTTTATACCCAATCATTCTATGTCAACACTGTTTTTTGATTTCAATGGCTTTTTTTCTTGCATACTCTAAACTTACAAATAATACTTACAAAGATCACTTACATTCTCTCTCAGCTTTTGTTTCACTAGAGGAGGCGAAGTGATTTTTATCTTCTTTATAAAACAGGCTCTTCATATCCCTGATTACTTTCATAATCCTACTCTGCACCTGTTCTAGTTTAAATTCATCCCTCTTGATGACTTAGAAAATAGCCTAAATGAGATACGATCAAGGTCTTGTACAGTCACACCGATATGTCACTAGCTCTGATAGAAATCATTCACTGGATGCATTTTAGGATTGCACTTAGCTTTTAAACCCCATTACAGGGGTAGACTCATTGTAGCCCGGCTGACTCCCAGATCTTTTCTTCTGTCATTTCTGACTAGGGACGTTCCGGTTGAGAGCAGAAAATCCTTACCAATTGTAACATGCAAAATCTTGCATTTCATATAATAACATGTCATGACATTTCTATTATTCCAATCCAAGCCAGGCAATTCTTCCTATATGATATGCCCGTTCTCGGTAGACAGTACCTTCAAATTTAAGGTCATCAGCAAATCTAATTTATATTAAATAGTACGACTACCCTAAGACTAGCCCAACATAATCCACTTTCATAATACCAAAAAAAGTATTTTTTTTTTTTACTTCTCTGTCTTTGCTTATCCTGTGGTTTTTTTTCCCCCCCAAGTCCTGCATGCTGCAATAGTTGCCTGTAACAGTTCCTTTGGCTCCCCTTCAAACACATTTGTTACTTTACGATCACGTGGCGCTGTTCTTGCTCTGACAGGTTTATTAAGAATCTTTGCTGAGATTGCTTTGATACTTCTAATATTTTCATAACCAAGACCTAGGTTAGTCTTCCCATCAGATTTCTAGTGGCAAGACGTTCTTGGTGTAAGGCCATTGATTTAAACGTGTTATTGCCCTAGCTCTGGCTGAAGCTCAGAGCCAGAGCCAATTGCCTAGCTTGCATCCATGCAGGGAGGAAGGGGGAAAGGGGAAGGGAAAATACACTCAACCTCATGAATTAGGATTTTAAGTGGTATATCCAAAGCACAGTTAGTTCCACAAACGAACTCAGTAGTCTAAATGCCACCGTAAGCCAGTGTGGTATCATTGGAGTTGCTCAATTCACTGCTATTCATATGTTATGAATAGATTTTTATCTAATAACATCTCTACAGTACTTGATTTCCCACTGGTACGGTGGGCACACACAACGCTACCTCGAACTCCAGCAAAAGTGGGCCAAACTATCTGGAGCGTAAGAAAAACTTATGAGGACTCCCAGATGAGGAATCTTCCTGCTTACCTTGCATATGATGTCCAGTCTAGCAAGCACTCTTAGAACAGGAAAGACAACCAGAAATTAATTTTTTCTAGTACTTTGCATGGATGCATAAGGGCTCATATGTGAAATGCAGATCTCTCTTCAAATCCCACATCTGCCTGACTTGGAAGAAACCTATTTTTCCCTGTTGCTTTATCTTCTAAATAAGATTTGGAAGTAAGCCCTTTGGCTTACTTGGCTCAGGTATCTAACTCTAGGAAAGGACTCCCAACTGAGAAACCTGAGAGAAGACATAAGCCTTACTCCTCCGGATAGGGGAATATTTAGGTTATATTTTCTTTCTCAGTATTTCATAGGCAACTCCTCATTCAATGCACTCACTTCCGTGGACTTACAGGACTACTGTTTTGCATTGAGCGTTTCGGCATTCTCAGAGCCTAACATGAGACTGTGAATTCTAGTATATGGCGGCCAAGCATGTAGAGGTTTGGTAGTCCGACACTATACTGCACAGCACCAAAGATGTAGTTTGAAGATTAAGTCTCCTTTATTCACTTCGAGTGTGATGCATACTGCAGAATACACTTACTCTACAATATAGACAGTATGACTGTCCAGGTTGGGATACCAACTGGGTGTACCACATGCTGCTTATGATTCATGTGCCCAGGTGTTCTCCTCATAGAATCCAGTTTTTTGTAACCTGAAAAATCAACACTCAAGAATACATAGTCTACGCTTAGCTCTCCTTCTGACATGCAGTCGGGATACACCCAGGGCATCCCCATAGACAGAGCACTCCAAGGTTTGACAGTACAGACATTAGAAATGTAGAACACCCTGGAAATCAATGGGGCCATAAGTCAGTTCTGAAGGTAAGATACTGAAACCGTCCCTGCTGCGTTACAGTCTGATCTTTTATCACCAAATTCTTTTGGATTTTTGCTACTATAATTAGAGATTTAAAACACAGGCTCTTTTCTGATGCCCTACCACATGTACTTGTTGAATGGTTCTACCTGTTCAGATTTGCACTTACAATTTTTTTTGTGAACTGCATATATCATTTTGAGACCAGTTTCAGTAGGTACGTAATATGGATTAAGAGAAAGAAAAGCCTGACCTGCCTCTTGTTAAAAAAAAAAAGAAAAACTATACTGATTCTACTGTATAGGGAAATCCTAACTTTTAAGTTGGTAATTAGTCATGGTGATAGCTAATACTATTAATACTCAAAATTTTACTGTACAGCTGTTTAACTGTGCATGATTAGAAGCAGTTATATATTCAAGCTTGATTATTTTCATGCAAATACATGGCTGGCTAATGGGGAAAACAGCTGCTGCTTAGCAACTAGAGGAGCAGAGAAAGGGGGTGACTTGCTTTACAGCAGAAAACTGGATAAAACCTTAGAGAGAATACACGCAGAGTTTGGAGACACCATGGTAAATAGGTGGCAGTGCTCTCTAACCTTGGTATTTCCTTTTGCAATTAACTCCCGTAGGATATCAGCATTTTCAGGTAATGAAGGATAAACTACAACAATTTTTATATTTAATAGACACATAAACACACACACACGCCTGCACAACAAATATAATACGCATTGAAGGCGAACCCTGATGCACAAGCTGAATGCAGAAGAATCCAGAAAAAGACGGTGTCTGTCATCTACTGTAAGGGATAAACTGATAATAATGTCAGTGCTTTTTAGACTTTAGCAGCTTAAACTTGCGATCAATTTAAGACACCACAAGCCTACGCCGCTGGAAGAAGCGTTCTCTTTTTCCTCCTGCTGCTCAAACTCACCCCCAGCACTGCCTCCTCCACTGTGCAAGCGCAGGCATTCACAGGCACACACATGATGAGACAGATCAGGAACCTGATCCCGGTTAAAACTAACCTAATTTTTTCAGCTGGACCACTTTTATCCAGATCACCTGTAACTACTCAAAAGCTTCCACTGGCATGAGTAGGAGGGCAGAGGACTTCCAGTGCCAGAGCTGATTCAAACCTTACGTGAAATTATATTCTTACCTTGGTGTGACCCTGAAGGCTAACTTCTTCACTGGACTGAAAAAGAACATGAAAAGTAGAAGCGTGCTCTCAATCTGTAAAAAAATGAAGGGAAATTGAAAAGGTACAGCTCAGAAAGCATGGGAGTTCCACGTAGATTGCTAGCTGAGAGATGTCTGCATGGCTAAAAGACTTCCGTTTGGATCAAGCTGTTTACATCAAGCAGGAAAGTTGCTTAATTTTTCTGAAGGTACCTTTCAACGTTTTAAGGACTTGGATGAATAAGCTCGTATGAACGGGAAACTGCCTCTACCTTAGCTATCAGCTGTTCTTATATCAGTCCTGCTGTCTTCCTTTCACAGCAGTTCTTCCTAATTCAAAACACAGTCCTCTCTGCTTTCATAAATTAAATAAAATTTTTGTAATGAAACAGAAGACTATGAATGACCTGCTTTAGTGAATCTTGCTTTGTGCTTCTAAAAAGTTAGTCATTCCAGCTATCTACACTATCCTGTTGTGGGTGATTGCACTCTTTTCAGTAGGGCTAGCAGATGTGAACTTGTGCCAATACCTTATCCACCACACTTGTTTAGAGCAAGCAAGCAAGCATCGACCAGCAGCTTAAATACCTTGGATTATATACCAGCAAGCTGAATTGCGGTCGCACATTATATCCTGCTTCCTATGACCAAGATAACAGAATATAGTAGCAGACTGGTATCCCCTAGCACAGAATTGGACTGCTGATGTGCGTCTTAAATTTACGCAGGAAGGGCAAGAGCAGATTTGCCAGCGCCTAAAGACATTAAGTGAAGTAACCAAGTGGCGAGGAGACAAAATCTCAGGAAGCTAGACGTTCAAGTGACCAGAAGGACAGCAAAGCATGGAAGGAAGTAATGCAAGAACAGAGCAGCGTCCATACCTAAGTCTCTTGGAAAATGAGGGAAACGTACTATTTAAGATGCAGTAAAAAATGTATTCGCATAGCAAGAGTTAGAGATGCCATCTGGTAATAGTAACCAAATCAGTAACCTCCTACTGATTTATTAGCCTTTGTGAAATTACGTACTCTTTAAGAAAGCATTCTTTTAGTTCCAAAGGTGTTCCAAATATTAGCCTTGCAAACGTAAATATCTGCCAAAAAACCCGAAAACTGTAGCTCAGTTATTCTTTAAATACAATGAGAATAGTTTAGGTTTCAACCCTGTTTCAACTAATTACTTATGTGATGTACGCTTTCTTGATGGCTAGGTAGTTTGACTTTTCCTGTTTGCATAAAAACAAGTTTAAGTGAAACAGAAGTGAGCTAGAGAAAATAAACAGCTTACAGAGAAAAAGAGTAGAAAAACAGTTACCCTTGAGTAGACAGGCAAGCTTCCTGTTCATTACAATGAAAAAATAAAGGGTAGCAACTGCCTGACCTGTCTTTTGTTTAAATCCAAAACCAAAACATATGTAAGTGAAATGTGAAACATGTGTTTTACATATTGGACTTTTGTCAGATTTTATAGATTTGTACATTTGTCTCATAGCATCCCGTCTTGCACACATATGTAACAAAAACGTGCTAAGTATATATATATGTACGCTTAGCCTTTTTACAGGCAAATCTTCCACGTTGCCAACTGTTTTGATATTTGGTGTTGGTTTTTTTCTGAAAACCCAGCTCTGAGACAAAGAGGAGTCTCAGCGCAAGGTTTTTGTTATCGCTTTCCGCGAAAACCTGCATGGGAGAGTTTGAAAACGTGAAGCGAACTCATCCGAAATGCCCAAGGACCAAATAAGAGAACGCTAAACGCTCATTCTTTTTAGCAAATTGGTGGGGAGGGGGGGAGGCTCTCCTAGCTTTCGGGACTAGTAATAGCTCATTTCCTCGCGATTAACGCTGACCTCCGAGCTGCTGTCTTCCTCACTTCTGCTGGGGTACAAGAAAAGAGGGCGTTTAGCCCCAGGGCCCCCCCACCCCACCCTACCAGATAAAGAAGGGCTGAGGTTGCGGCCTCACTGCCGAGCTGGGAAGGGGAGCCACTGCCACTCCCCCCCCTCCCCCCAATTCCCTCTAGAGGAACAGCCTGGGCAGCTATTTGCTCAACCTTTATTCTCGGGTCGCAGGAAGGTAACGGGCAGCCGCGGGGTGGGGGCGAGGGAGGGGGGAAGAGCGGCAGCCGGTGGCCATGGGGAGAGCGAAAGAGGCGGAGTGCGACGGCGGTGCAGGCTGCGAGGAGGGGGTGAGGTGGGGCGAGGGGGTGGGGTGGGGGGGTGGAGAAGGCCGCTAACGCGGGGCAGAGCCGTCCGCAGACGGGGGCGGCGGGGAGGCTGCGAGCAGGACGCAGCCCGGCCCCCGCCGCTCCGCCGCAGCGCGCCCGGCCCCTCCCCGCCGCCACCCGCACGTTCGGCAACGGCACCAACCGCCGCCGCCCTTCCGCAGGCCGCGCCTCGCTCCCCGCCCTCCCCCCTCCCCACCTCGTCGCCCGCCTCGCGCAGCGCCCGTTACAACCGAAGGGGGCGCAGGCGACAGCGCAAGCGTTACCTGAGACGCGCCGCCGTCCCCCTCCCCCCCCCGCGGCCCCGTGAGTAACGACGGCAGGAGGCTTTCCCGTCTCCCTCCTCGCTCCGTTCCCTGCCCTTTCCTTCCGCTTTTTTTTTTCTTTTAAACTCCCGCAGCGTGCGGAGACTCACCTTCCTGCAGCGAGACGACTCAGCATCCAAAATGGCGGCCGACCCTGCTTAACCCAATCCTGGCCCGGCGGCGTTCCCTCATCCTCCCCTCCCCGGCCTGTCCAATCCGCGGCTCGGAATTCCGCAGCCTCGCCCCAGCCTCGGCGGCCGATCACCGAATCATCGAGGCCCCCTTCTTGCCACCCGGGAGAGAAAGGGGTGTGTGTGTTGTGGGGGGGGGGGGAAGAATAATAATAATTTGGGGTGGGGGGAGAGGAGAAAAAACTCCGAACTCCTACGCACGTCTGCTGCCGGACTGGTAGACGGGTGGCGATAAGACACCCCCCTCTCTTTTCCCCCCCCCCAAAACCATGCCCTGTCTTCTCCCCCCCCCCCAATAGTTGCGTCCGTGACATCATCATCATGGCAACAACAGCTGCAGCCTGGAGCCGGGCAGCCGCCGCCGCCGGGGTGTCCGTAGTGCTGAGGGAGGACGGGCCGGCCTTGTCCCTGCCCCTGCGGCCCGCCGGGCTCTAGAGACACCGGGCGGCTCCGGCTGTGCCAGCGCCCGCCCGGAGGCGGCGGTCGGCGGGAGGGGGGGGGGAAGGAGGAAGAAGAAGAAGAAGAAGAAGAAGAGAGGGCGCGCGCGCGCGCCCGCCTGTGCGCGAGGCTCCGTGCGCGCGCCCGCCTGCCTGCCTGCGGGGCGCGCGCGCGCGTGCGTGCGCGGGCGGGCGAGGAGAGGCAGGCGGGGGGCTGCGCGCGCGCGCGCTCGCTCGCTCGCTCGCTGCGGCGGGGGGGAGCCGTGCGGGCTCCGCGCTCGCTCGCTCGCTCGCTCAGTGCGTGTCTCGGCGGCGGCGGCGGCGGCGGCGGCAGCGGCGGGCGAACAACATGTTCTCAGTGAGGATCGTGACTGCCGACTACTACATGGGCAGCCCGCTGCCCGGCCTGGACCCCTGCCAGTCCCACTTCCGAGAGGCCCCGGCCAAGCGGGTGCCCGTCGTGAGAGTCTTCGGCGCCACCCCTGCAGGTAACCGCCCGCCCCGGCCCCCGCCGCGGTCAGGCCGGCACGGCCCCGCCGCGCTGCCCGTCCTGCTCCTCCTCCTCCCGCCGCCGCCGCCGCCGGGCCCGACTCCTTCCCCCCCCCCCCCCTTCGCCGCCACCACCGCTCCTGCTCTTTGTGGTTAGGTCGCCTCCCCCCCCCCCCACCGCCGCCGCTGCGGCGCGTCTCACCTGCCCGCGGCGGGCCCAGCCGGCGCCGCGGGGTGGCGGCGGCCGGTACCGGCCCCGGGTGTCCCCACAGGGCCAGCCCGGCGGCGGCGCCTCCGCCGGCTGCCGTGTCGCGCCGCCCCTCCCCCCCCCCCGCTGCCGCCGCGTTACCGGTGTGTGGGGGGGGAGGGGGCTGCGCGGGGCCGGGCCGCAGGTGCGGGGCCGGCGGAGCGGGCTTTGTGCGCGGCGGCGGGGCGCGGGGGGCCGCGCAGGGGCGAGGGGCGGCCCCGCGGCGGCGGCGGGCAGCGGCGCGCTTCAACATGGACGGGCGGCGCGGGGGGTGCGCTGCGGGCGGGGGGCGGCCTTTGAGCGCAGTCACAAGTGAGACTTCTGCCGGACTTACGAAGTGGGCTTCCCCCCCCTCCTCCTTTTTTTTTCCCCCTTCCTTCTCCTTCGCGTTTGATCTCGTGCTGGCGTGTTATAAATTGCCAAAGCCGATAGGCACTGGTGCTGCACTGCAGAAGGGAACGTCCTAACCGCCGGCCACATGTTGCCCCCGGAGACCTCCTAACGTGTCATCCGGCTTGTTCTTGGCTCCCTCTCCTCCTGAGGACGCCTTATCGTGGTCTCCTGCGTCTCGAATATCTTTGCGACCGTCAGCCGCCTTGCTAACAAACCCAATATTTGGGAAAATTAATATTTATTGTAGGCTTCGCGTGCAATAATCAAAGTTGAAAAAAGGCCTCCTCCTTGAGCTGCTAGACATGTTAAGGATCTTTGCTCATGCTCCCTTTATGCTTATGTTGTATAATGCTAACCTTGGGAATTAAGGTATTTCTGCATATTTTGTTGACTTAAATGTTGAAATATTGGTCGTACACGTTAAATGTTAGTCAGGACAGGAACCACATAATAAAAAAGCACAATAACGGTATCTTTTCCCTTCACCCGGTTATATAAGAAAGAAGATTTTTCATTTTGTTTTTTGGAATTATCTGCCTGCTCTCTCTTTAGGATCAGAGGAACGTGAGCTATTAAAGCTGCTGTGATCTGATGCATCTGCAGCTCCAAGTTTTTAAGTGGATGACTGGGGCTAATAGATAAAATATTGAAATAGTAGGACCTCTTTTATTGTAGTTCTCATTTTGCATACAGAGGAGATATTATGTAATATTTATGTAATGGCATGAGTAACTATTTCATTATTAAAAAATGCAGAGCCTGAGGTTGTCTGGCAGGTAGTAGGCTTTGTGTGTGTGTGGTTAACTCATTAAGACTTATTTTCTTAAAGAAAATGTTTAGGCTATGCCATATCATGACTGTGGCATCATAAAGTAAACAATAAAGTAGTTTAGTTGTCCAGTTATTAGGAACACAGTAGGAAATCCTTGGTTTCCCAAACCATAAACTTTAATGTTAGTTTGCATAATAGAAGTGTTTCTAATTCATTTTGATTGAAGAAGACGCTTTACTGCAGTCCTCGTAGGAGCTGTGACTTGGTTATCTTCTGTTTATTTCCTTCCTAAACTTTTTAATCGATTTTTTTTTCTCCTTTCAGTCCTTTTAATAATGTTTGCTAATAAGCTTCAAGAACTTCATGTTACATCTCTGTGCCTTGTTTTTAAAAAAGCAAACAAATATAACGCTATCTGTTTTCGGAGGTGTTTGAAGTAAGCAGGCGCTGTCAAAAGTAGTGTACGTGACTTCAGGGAGAGGCTATCCAGTTATTTATTTGAGACTTGAAATTAAGTATATTTATACCTATATGTTTATACCTACATTTCCTTTAGGAAAAAGGAATAATACAATCAACTTCTAATATACCATATAAGACAATGGTATGTATTTACTATTTGGCTTATGGATAATATGGTCCTTGTATTTGCTTGGGTTGATCTGGATAGAACGACTGCTTCTGATTGGGTTTAATGTGTATGTCTTGCCTGCAGGAAAGGTGTTCGGTTGCAACACTGCCTGTGTGACAACAAACCACTATGCCTGTATAGGCTGCTTGTACGTTCGATGTGATTAGCTCTGCATGAATCTTAGTATGTTTAAAACAGTGTGTCCATGCTGTGCAGCTAATTGGCAGCTGAGTTCGGAGCAGACTCCAAATTCTGCCTGCTGAGTGAAGGGAGATTGGCGGTATGTGAAAGTTGCTTATGCAGACATTCAGAAAGTTAAGTATCTAGAAACACCGTGTCTCGAGTCTAGTACCAGCTATGGACGTTGGTTCTGAAGGCAGAAAGCTATCCTTTTTCTCCTTAAGAAGGTATTGTGTTCAAAGAGGTATATGAATGACAAAGATTTCCAGTATTCTTACCTTTGAGAGTTTTTTTTTTTTTTTAATTATTGGTAGTCCTGTGTTACACAACCTAATAGATAATTTTGTAAAGGCTTGCTTGTGTTATAGATAAAAACTAAAATGGTTTTTGATAGGGTGATAGGGGGGAGGTAAAACCAGATTTCCATTTAAAAAGAAATCCTACCAGTTCCTGTACCTCTTAGCATGGACTCTGTTGGTAATAACGTTTGACAATTTTAGGTCCTTCAAAGAAGAAATCTCATTCTATTTGGCAAGGCCCCACGAGTCGTCTTTTGGTGTGCTACATCTTTGCCTAAGTAAGAGCTTGAAAGGCAAGGAGTCAAAATTTTGTTTAAGCCCAAAGGCAGTAGCTTGTTTACTATTTTCTGTTCTGTTCTTCTGCGAAATATCAAGAGTAAAAATCTGACTACAATAGCAAAAGGTGGAGTGAAACACTACTAGAATTTCTGTTTGAATGTATCTTGGCTGATCTAGCAATTTCATTCCATTTTAGCAGTTTAGTATTTGAAGCTGACTTGCACGTCTGTTGATATAGCAGCTTGGACAAAAATATAGTTTCAGAAGTGCCGCAGCATTGCCATGGGTCATCATGCAATGAAAGCGGTATTAATTCATGCTTTGGTATATAAGATCATACATATCATTTGACGTAGTAGTCGTATCTCTAAAGGAGTCTTGTGCTTCTTATATTTAAAAACATTAGGTTTTAATTCACTAGTTAAGGCTGAGTTATGAAACAAAATCTCATGATCTTAGGCAGTATTTCTTTTCTACCAGCTAGCAGTTCTTGTCAATGCTTCTTATAAAAACCTTTGAGAAATTGCAATACCTTTTTGTTACAATGAGAGCATAATGAAAGTTGAATTTTTTTTTTTGTTAACATATGATCTTTATTTTAATTTGTTATTCTTAAGTTGTCATTCTTGTCACTAAGCTGTGGTATAGGAAGGCATCAAAGTTGTAATTTACTTCCTGGTAGCTTCTGGCCGTTTCAAGTCTTGGTGTTTGTCTCAAGACTTGCCTAACTCCTTCAGAAAAAAAAAGTGTGTGAATGTTCAGTCAAACGTTTCTATCAGATGTTCGTTCAACTGCAGGAAGACGGAACCAAACTGTAAATCCATCCATAAAGAAATTAAGGTGAGATTGCATGTCATGTTAGTGGAGACACTAATAAATGAGCTGAGGTTGCTAGTAATACAGGTATCACTTCCCTTACAACACAGAGGACAGGTAGCTGAGGACGTTCCAAGTCTTAAATTGCACACAGTGTACCCGTTGGTTTATGATAACAAATATTTCAACTACCCATTTCAAAGTATAAAAAAATCAGAATTCTGATTGGGGCAGGGTTTGAGGCTAACACACGTGATATAAATTCTACCAAAAAAAGGTACACATTTAAAATTGCGTTGAAGGATTTTAGCGGAGAAGTGTCTACTCAGTTGACAGAAGAGTGTTTTTGAAAAGGCAAATTAGGAATTTACCTGAGAAAAAGAAATGTATAATTTGAGGAATGATGCAACTCTGCTGTCCTCAGTTGCCAGTATATCTATTTGTCTCTTTTGAAAGGTCTAGTATTTTATATTATCACTGATTCAAAAATAAATTTTACTTCAGGGCAACACAAAACTGGGACAAAGAAGAGGATATTTTAAAGTTACTTTTGTATACTTTTGACCATGAATTCTTCTGAGACTAAGCATAATTCAGAGGAGTAGTTCACTGTTGGCAAAACCTGGATGCATTTCAGGTGAGTGGCTGGGCTGAGTTTGGTGGCTTCACTTCTCCTTGGTTTTCTGAGGAGGGATGGGGGGTGGGGAAAGCAGAGGCAACTGCTCCAGCTCAGTTCTGGCTTCCTTCCAGTGGCAGTAGCTCTGGTATGACTCAGTGAGGGGGCCTGCTTATCTTCTTTCTTCTGTTCTTCCCTCCCCTTTTCCCCCTTCGCTGACCTGGCCAGCCGGTATAACTGATCCCAGCCCACTACCGCTGTTGCTCTTTCTCTCCTCCCTGGCTGCTCGCTTGAGAAAGAATGAGCTCATCACAGGAATTTGCTGCTTCCTACGTGCAGCTCGTGATTATTACTGTTTTTTTTTTTTAACTCCTCTCATTCTCGCTATCATTCCAGATCCTTTGCCCCGCAATGATCGTTCCATCTAGCCTTCTCAGTTTGTTACCCCAGTGCTTACATCCAAGCATCATTCCAGTTGTCACTACTCACTACTTCCCATTTTCCAGGAGTGGGCACTTCTCATTGACACTCTTCCAGTCTCTTCTGTGGCTTCATAGTAAGGGTATGAGGATGCAAAAGACTTAATAAGGCCGCTGTAGTGGGGCTCTTCTTCCCTATTCCTTCCTTCCCTCCTCTTTCTTCCTCCCCTCTCTAGCCCCCCACAACCCCCTAATATACAAATCTTGATAGGTGTTATTCTGTGGACTGCAGCGTGGCCTAGAACATTTTCAACATTGTGCGTCGTAGCTCTGCATCCAGCATACCATTTCTGCCTCGTGTACTGTCGGAAGAGGTATTTGAAAAATGGCCTCATGGCCGTTTGTCTTGCTGTTCTCCAGAGCTTTATAGCTCCTACAAGTTGTGAACATAGATGGAGTAGGAATGAGGGATTTGAGATAATGTATTTATTCTGAGATTGCTTTGAGTGTTTGGGTTATGTCAGTGATGTGATTGGAGATCACTAGCCAGTAACTTTACTTGATTTTTAAAAAGACTGTTTTCTAGTGTTTTTTTGGAAGAGCTTTCTACTTTTTTGAGGCATTTGTTACTTGCTTTGTCTAGAGGGGCCTCTGGGTTGTTAGAGCACTGAGAGGCTGCCTGAATAAACTACGAGATTCTGTTCTGCAGACGTAAAACTCATTCGCTGAGAAGCAAATTTAGTTACCTGTGTATATACTGCTTGCTTTAATTCTGTTCTCTTAAGTAAACCCTAAAATATTGTGACAAATTCAGTGTTTTAGCCAGAATCCAGACATACTGCTTTCATAACCGTTGTTCTGTTTGCTATTATAGAGCACCTCTTGGTCAATCCTTTGGATCTGTTTGTGCTTTCATAACTCAAATTTTATATATATATATATATATATATAAAAACAAACACGATGTGCTTAGAGCTCCATCAGCTGTAGATTTCAGTGTTTCACAAAGTAGCTGCATCTTGATTGCGTCTAACATGTAACTTGAAACTAATTTTTACGATCAGTGCCTCTGGTAATAGACTAGCAGCTTATCTATCTGAGATATGATTTCCAGTTCTGTTGCAAACTTCTTATGGTTTCTTCTTGGCTGTTTGCTGAAATACTTTCTTTTTCAGTTTGTAAAATGAACCTCCTCAAAATAACGCATCGGTCTGAAAATAGTTGTCTCTATTACTATTACCAGAGTAGCACATGGATATCACAACTGAGCTTGGCAGGATTAGGCAATGTGTAAACACACAGTGAGAAACAGTGCCTGCATAGTAATTTTTGCAGTCTAAGTAGATGAGATACGTTTCTGGAAGAGGGAAATGACTCTCTGCTATCCATTTGTCCTCAGTCTCTTGTTTCAGAGTTCCAGGGTTGACCATTTAACTGTTCTGCTGCTAGCTGTTGTCATTAGCCTGTTTTTGTCCTCTACCCTTGATTGACTTGATTGACCTCGGCGTTCATTGGGCCTCTGAGAAGGATAATGACCACGATGGAAGTGTAATCTTTTCCAAAGAGGCAGCACTCACTCTGAAAGATTTACGTTGAATGTCTAGTGTTATAGATGAACAGCTGAGATCTTTTCACTAGAGGTTTAGGTCTCATGTTACAGGAGACCTGCTGATGAAAATCTCAGGTCAGTAAGCAGTCTTTTTTTTTTTTTTTCTTTCTTTCTTTCTTTCTTTCTCAGTCTTTGTGCCTCATCTCTTCCACCTCATCTGTCTTTGGATGTTGAGGTAACAGTTGATGAACTTGCTTCTTCCTTTCCATCTGCCATTTCTTATATACTATGTATTTAAATTGTGTGCATTTCTTAACTCCCTGTACACATCTCCTGTGTATTACATTAATTCTGTGGGAAAAATTGTTTCACTAGCTATTGAATTGCTATCTCACCTTGCTATCCGTCAAGAATGTGTTCCTGAAAGGTATAGCTGTATAAAGGAAAGAATGGGCTTGCTTAGGGTCCCAAATCATATAAATCGCAGAACTTTTAGTACAGTGAAGATATTATTGTCTCAAATCAGTGGTGGGGTTTCTGTGACACCACCCTACCCAGTAATAAATTAATGTAGATAGTAAATAGTGCTCCTTTATGTACTGAGCAAAGTTATAGTTCGGGTAGTGATACTGAAACATGAGGGCCCAGACTTGATTAACTGGGTGGAAAGATCTGCCATGAAATCTATTTAGTTAGGCTGTAATTACACTGTTATTCATGATGTCTATATATATTCTGGTGAAAACAATAATTTTGAGGAAAGCAGTGGAAGAATCAAATATATGAGTTTGCAAACAGGCAGTATTTTTCTGCTTGTGCTACAGTAACTTTGTGAATATGGAGACAGAGCCCAAAATATGCAAGAGTCTAAACTACAACAACAACAAAAATGGTACTAGATACGTGGACTGTCTAAAACGCCAGTGTTTTTCTACGTAAACTTCGTTCATGTGTGTTTGTTAAGGTTCTTATCTTTCAATGACCATGTTTTATTTTAGAGAAGCTTTAAGGTATGTAGAAGAGGTGGAGTTTGTTTTTTAATGCCCTGTCATGCTCGGGGGGGGGGAACACATACGGCTTATTAGGAAACCATTTGACATCTCTGTGCTCCGCAGCTTCTCTGTCCTGTGGTCTGCATATAGACAGTGATTTTGGTAATGTCTTCCTCAGTACGCCTAGATACCCCCCTTCATGCAGACTGCGTGCTTGTGAGTTCATGTTGTATGACCTCGATGTACATGCTCATGCTTTCTCAGGTTACTGAGAGTTGTCTTGTCAGCCGTGAGTATCCAGGTGCTCTGTGCAGCCTGTTCACGTGTCCAGGTAAACAAACTTGCATCCAAAGGGTATGGAAGGAGTGCCAGGTAGCTGGCTGTAGGTTGGTTACCCTACTGCTGTAAAAGTAACTGAAAGGTTTTGGCAGTGTTATGGTGAAAACTGATGGAGATGTGGAAAGAAGAAAGAATATTCACTGCAGATACCACTGTAGGTTGGGCTTATCCCCCAGTGACAGTCTTTTTCCCAAATGTTTCAGAGAAAGCAGGAGTAGCCACTTTTTATTTACATTCAAGACGCACCTCTGTGCTGTTTGCTGACTAAACCAATGTTTACTGCAGCAAGGCTGTATATCCTATTTTAGGTGCAATATCAACATGCAATACTCGATGCGAATATTGAAAGGGCTGTGGAACGTTGCACCTAATCCATAATACTTGGCATTACTCCTCAGGGGCGGTATATAATACGAGTTTTCAGAGTTTTGTATAATGAGATGTATAATGAGTCTTTTTGTATTTGAAACTACCTAGGTGGGTTTCTGTATAGCATAGATGCTATTAAGCAGTGGGAATTGGAAACCGATTCAGCCCTCATTTTCAAGGGTACTACCTTCAGAGCCATAATGAACAAATTTTTATTGCTGCCACCCTTATTATATTTAGTAAATGGATGAGGAGATTATTTTCTGGAGTTCTCAATATAGCACTTTTTACATTTCCCTGTAAGAAGTTACTTATTTAACCTAGCTAAGATGTTACATCATACTCTTATTGCAGGTGAGTCTTCCTTCATGTTCTTGTATGTTTTAGTTTTATTTATTTGTCTGTTAAGCGAATGGCTGTGTGGAATTCACATTTATAATCAGTGAAGCCTATTTTACTATCTGTAGTGAATTAGAAGAGATTATAGGCCATTTATTGAGTTAAGATAAACTGAAAATATTTGTATAAATACTTGATATCAAATATTTTACTTTTTGCACTGTTTGAATTGGCTTTATAGAACTGAGCCTTTACTATCTTTACTGTTAGCCCTAAATAGTAGTAGTAGTAGGTGAACAATAAACAACCTGGTTCTGCTCTGAGCATTAAGTGTTTCTCTATTTCCTGCAACAGATGTGTTTTTTGTACTCTAATTAGTGCTCATAGAATCACAGACTTGTTGAGGCTGGAAGGGCCCTGTGGGGATCATCTAGTCCAATCCCCACCTCCACTGAAAGCAGGGTCAACTAGAGCAGGCTGCTCAGGACCTTGTCCACTCACATACACTAGACTAGTTTGTAAACCTGTAATACCCATGTAAATAAGATCCTAGTGTATTTACAGTCTGGATTCCTATTTCAAGTTTGATGCATATTTAAAAACTTAGGATAGATGGGAAGCACAGAGTAGAGCTCTATTTAACGTTTACAGATTGCGCCAGCATGTCAGGTTTTGGTAAGCTTGTGTTCTTGTGCCAACAGTGGGAAACCTAATCAAGGAAATAAGTCATTGTTTTTAACTACTGCTATAATAAAGATGAAAGGCTTGAGAACAGAACCCAGTTGTTCTAGGTGGTTTGCAGATAATAGTGAATAGTCGTCACTTCAAGAAAATTATGTTATGTATAGATGAAATGTTAAAAGGTGTAGAAAGAGTGGTATGTTATGAAAACAGATGGCATGGCAATATTGTTAGACTTCCTATTTTGAAGTGGAATTTCGTAGGAGGGATTGCCTGAATGGAAAAATAGGAGAAGAGGAGGATGTGTTGAAAGTAAGGCTGTGGAAGGAAAGGAGTAGGTAGAGCATAGGAAGTGAAGGAGATGGGGGGAGGGGAGGTTGGAAGGAGGAAAATGCTGAGAGCCAGAGCCATAGAAAATACTGGTGTTGGAGCTGCAACAACAGGGACCAGTTATCTGAGGTCTTTCCCTGTTGGTTTCAGTTGCCTCGGCTCTTGGGACTGATTCATCCCCTGGAATTTCTTATCTCTAGACTGGTGGCTGAAAGTAGATGAGGTGTTATGTAAGATTTAACGCTCTGTGCAATGGGAGAAGAGAAAGAAAACAATGTCTTCGGTACTGAGAGCTCCAAAATGTGTAGAAATTAGTGAACAATAATATTCTCATAAGTACTTTGCAATTTGTGAACATGCTTTCTCTGATGTATCCATGTGTTGCTTGCTTTCATGAAAATTTGGTTTATTGCTTTTAGGGTAAGTGATGTGAAAATGCAAATAAAACAAATTCTGAATTTCTGGTATTCATCCTCCCAGTGTATCAGTAAAAATAGAATAGGAATAGCCAGACTTCAAGTCTGACTGTGTAATGTAATGCATGCTCATCTTTTGTCGCAAAGAGAAAGATGGGTTGGCCTACGTAACGTAGGTGTAGTAGATGTGGCAGGTTTTGAAAAAACTGAACGAGAAACAGATCACTTACTCTTTCAATTAATCTTCTCTTCTTTAGTGTAAATCAACTTTCAGAAGCTTGTTCCTATGTCATGTTCTTCACTTGCCTCCATAAAAATTGTACTTGTTTTGTGTAAGCTTGTTTCATTGGGGGGGAGAGGGGGGGGACCAAAAACCCTTAGCAACACCTCATTCTATCCATCTCTCTCATCTTGGGCTTTTTCAGAATATAGTTCTCTTATGCAAACTACTAGCAATGATACTTTTAATTGGATTAATAATTTAGCTTCTGGAGCTGACTTGTAGACCATTTAATTTGACTGAATGTTTGCGTTCCATAGTTTTTTAAAGGACAAGTGATTGCATTTCTTACGTGTAGCACCCTCATGACCAGAAACTTGATGTTTTGATAGCAGGACGTTCATAGTGAGTGCCTGAAGCTTATGTATTTGAAAACAAAATTATGGAGATAAAATCCCGATGGAAAAATAAGCGGAACAGAGTGGAGTTGATCAGAGAACCTGTATGACCTTGAATAAGGATACCTTTTTGTGTATGACTACTAAAAGGTGAAGAGGGGAGAGCATCTTGTGATTATACAGTATGCTCTAGGAAATCGGACAGTTCAAGTGGTTGAGGTATTTCTTGAAGGTACAACAATCCAGTCCCCCACATTCTAATAGGTACTACAGTAATTATATTGCAAATTAATTCAGCAATGTGCTTTACCAAATGCCAGAGAACATTTTTATAAGTTATTCTTTCATTTTCTTACTCTGGATGAGGGAGGCTCAAGTGAGCAGAATATTTTACGTATTGCCTACGTATTAGGCAATATTAGGTTCTCTGTTTCAAAGCAGACAAATCACAGAATCTGTAGTTGGGGTTGGAAGACATCTCTGGAGAATCCCCTGCTCAAGCAGCGTCAGCTAGAGCAGGCTGCTCAGGACCCTGTCCAGATGACTTTTGAACATCTTCAGGAACAGACTGCATCACCTCTCTGGGCAACCTGTTCTAGTGCTCGACCATCCTCACAGAGGATAAGTGTTTTCTTTGTGTTCAAATGGGATTTTCTGGGCTTCAGTTTGTGCCCTTTACCTCTTGTCCTGTCACTAGGCACCGCTGAGAAGAGTCTGGCCCCATCCTCTTGACACCCTCCCATCCGGTTTTTATGCTCACTGATAACATCCTACCTGAGCCCTCTCTTCTTGGGGCTAAACAGTCTTAGCTCTCTTCAGCCTCTGCTCTTATGAGAGAGATTCCAGTGTCTCAGTCATCTTTATGGCCCTTCGCTGGACTTCCTCCAAAAGGTCAAGGTTTTCTTGTCCCAGGGAGCCCAGCACTGGACCCAGCACTCCAGGTGTAGACTCACTGGTGCTGAGCAGGGGGGAAGGATCACCCTTGACCTGCAGGCAGCGCTCTTCCTAATGCAGCCGAGGAGGCTTCTGACCTTCCTGATCTCCCTACGTATACCAACACAGCGTCTTGTTGCCGTTTGTGAGCCTTCTGCAGGGTTTTTTTTTTTTTTTAACTCTTTTGAAAAACATCTCATTCTAAGAACTGATTTAGAGAAGGGGTAAGGGCATAGTAGGGACTAGGTCAGCATTAGAGTTATGTATGGCTTGCAGGGGTCCCGTGACGTTCGTGTTTTTTTATTCTTCTTGTGCTTGTGTGTGCCTCGGACTCATTTGCAAGTGTCATCACAGCTGAAGGAGAAGGCTTTTTGGAGGAAAAAGTTGGTTAATCACATAAGTGGGAATATCTAAATACTGTCGTCTTGTTACGGATCAAACTTCCAGTACTGCAGAGTTGATAAATGTAGGCAGAATTGTCAAGGACTCTCTTTCAGTTCCTTTTGAGACTTCAATGCATTCATTTTGGAGAAAATGGGGTGAATAAGGTTGCGATGTAAAGTTTTTAACATCTGAAGATACATAATTTATTATACAAGGGTTTGGGGAAGCACAGGTAATGTTTAAAACTTGGTAGTACAAAACTTTGGCTCTTTTTACAGCTGCTTTATCCTTGCAGCAGCCATCGGTTAAAGCTTCTGGCTTGATCATACGGTTGAATCTGTGCGAGTGGCTCTAAGCTAGATTATTTCTGACAAGCTTCCGAATCTAGTAGCTTTCATTCTTTCTCTTATATTTAATTAATAATTTTAAATATTTTATGGTGTGCCGTATTGAACTGGAGTTTCTTAGTCCAGGAATTTGATGTAGTAACAGTAACTTTGCCTAAATTTTGCTTTCTGAAGTCATCCAATTTTTGACTTACATTTGGACAAATGCAGAGGGCAGTTATTTGTTAGTGCTTTTCACCTCGGAAGTCGTTTAGAATTCATTCAACTTAGAAGCCATTCAACTTAAAAGTCATTTGGTCAGGAGGGAGGAAGGAGGAGATTGATGTATGTTTGCTGAACTAAGGAGTTTTAGGGGTTTTTACTGTTACTGGAGGTAGCCTCGATCTGTTGCCATCAATGATTGGTTCTTCATGTTCGTACGGTGTAGTTGAGGTTTTGACTGTTCTCGAGCTCAAAATAAGCTATTGCTTTGTATTTTGAGTCTTTTATTATTATTTTTGATGCTGTAATGGAAAATTAAAAAGGTAAATGATTTTTACCCATTGTGTGTTCTTAAGTATTGCACGCTGCAGAAGCTCTTCAGAAGAATTCTGCTCTGTTTCAGTTTAACAAAGCAGTAAAACAGGTTACTACTAGATGTACTACCTTCATGTGAGGATTACAGGGAGAGAAATATATGAAGAGAAAAGGGCCAAGGGGAAAAATAAAGCACAGGGAATTAGAAGTCCACTCCATCTGGCATTCTTGAAGCTGTCTAAACCTTTTTCCCTCTCCATTGTTAGAAACAGTTTCCAGACTCCTTCAAATACGTGTAATTGATCTGTTACAGATACCAGCTGTTCCTTACTGTATCTAGACGTGATGGAGTTAAATATATTCTACCATTCGGAGTAAGATCCTGACTCTTAAAGATTTGTAAATGGTACGTTTCATCAGCAGCCCTCAAGAACTATAGCCTTTGTGACAGAATAGAAATTAGTATAGCTATTACAAATCCTGCAACGTGATTTTTTGACATAGATTTTGGATGTTAAAATTTAGCACTGTTTTAATGCTTCACCTCTTTTTGCAATTAATATATATTTGGAAAATTCCGTAACTGTTGTATTGATGTTCCTTTGCTTTCTTACGGCCTCCAGTGCTCCTTGGAGGCGTGCTTTTTAGGTTGTCGTAGTGCTAGTGTGCTGGACCTTCGCTTTAACTTTGGAAGTTCTTTCATATTTTTTTCCCCGGCTGGAACACTAGAAACCCCAATTGTAATTGACTCTATGGTTACTTTTACAATACTCATCAATTATTTTTTTAAAAATAAGATTTTTCTTTTTTCCTTGTCGTGCTTATATTGCTCTCTGTTTTTAAAAGAAATGTGCGGGAAAGATAGTATTAAATATAGTTCTATCTATGTAATGTCTTAAAAATCCCTTTATGAAAGAAAATGGAATTACATGTTCTGAAGTACAGCAGCTGTTTTACAGCCTCCCATTACAACAATTGCTTTTTCTGAAGTACTGTGTTTTAAGTACTCTCTAATTTGAGTGTTTAATGTATTGTATTAATTCACAATATAAAGGAAGATTGTATTCTGTGGTGTTATTATTTGCAAGCTAGGATTGGAATTGAAAGAATGCGTTTCTCTCGTATGTAAGGAAGCAGTCTTTCTTAACCTGATTCACTTTTCTATTTTTTTGATGGTTTTTGAGTTGACCGGCAGAATCCATCGCCATGGTGCATTACATATTTTACAAGGAGAGAAGTGTTTTGTTCATTGACCCACGTTTTAATAGCTGCCAGCATTTAGAACAAGGAAATCTCCGAGTTGATATTGGAGGCTAGCCATGTAAAAGGATAAGGCGCCAACTGCATGAAGTGTTGTTTTTCTGGCAAATAGCTTCTGTGTACGCTCTTCTCTAACTTAGAAGTAAATCTGATCTGAGGTATTGTGAGTTGCTGAAGTTCAGCTCTGAATTAGTAAAGCACAGGTCACATCTGTAGTGAAAATTGTTGCTGTTGGACTGTTTTTGTAGTTGCACAGGGGAGGTCAAGAGCTCTTTTTCGATTCGGGAACTTCAGACACGTTTTAAAATCTGCTCAGTTGCAACCGGACGTCACTGTCTCTCATTGCCAAGCTGTATGTTTAACTATTTAGTCTAAAAAGATTCCTAAAAACGTTCTCTCGTGAGGCTTAGTGGTATTTCTGCAAAGGCCCAATCATAGACAAAAGGCTTTACTCTAAAGGGGGGTTTGCAGTGGTTGGCGTTTTCTCCGTTTTATATTGGAATTTGCTCAACCAGTTAAGAAACCTGTAAAAATCAGACCTTTTCTTCTATTAGTAAAAGGCCTGATTAAAGCAGAGCAACTATAGTATAGAAAACAAGCACAGTTCTACCTTTCCCAAAACTGAGAAGTAAACTCATATGAAAGGAATTATGTAAGCAATTAAAATTTGTAATTTCCATTAAGTGAAAGGTGGAAAGAGGAAAACGCATTTAAAAAAAAAATACAATATTTATGCTTTATAAACGTTGAAAGAAGGTTAAAATTGGTATTTATGTGGAAATAGGCTGCGCTTTTTCCAGTGGGGAAACAAATGCGTTCTGTAATTGTCTGTCGTTAACAGAGATCCCTTGATATTGAACACTAGCAGCCACAATAACAGGATTAATGTGTTTAAAAACATCACAATTAAAGTTTTTTGTTAACTATCCATTGCTATGGGAAATCTTTTGTGCTTTGTGTATAAGCTTGAGTTTGTACTCACTTATGACCATAAATTTTAAGTAATTGCTGTTTTTCTTGCTGTTATAGCTTGGGGTTTTGCGTCCCCTCCCACCTCAACTTCCCAGTTCATGTCCCAAACAGAATTCTGTACATCAAGACCTGAAAACCTTTTCATTACAGCAAGATCCATCAAAAGATTGGCCATATTGAACCACTGGCTTTTTAAGCAATACATGTGTTGTTTGGTCATTACTTTCTACTGTTACTAATTACAGTTACTATAAAAGATGAAAATCTTGCAGGGGAAGAATGCATTCAAGTTGGCTTTTAAGGATTATGTTCAGATTGAAGGCTGTCTTTTTTTTTAAATACTACTTCTCAAAGATTTTTTTTGAGTCATTCTCTCATATATAGACATTGATAGCCTCCTGTATGACTGCGCATTTCTGTTTGACTGCAGTGTATACAGCTAGTGAACTATTTTTACTTGAAAAGAACTTAAATAATACCAAATGAAAAATTACTTAATTCCAATGTAGGATCAAGATATAGGGATTGAATGACTTGTAAAAGGTCATAGGACTCCTTGAAGTGGAATTCATCCCACTTTTCTTGCCTTTAGGTATCTTAATTGCAAGGTCATCATTTAAGATAATTCATATGTTGTTAGTATGCAGCAGTGTTTCTAAAAATTCCTCACAAGATATGTGACTTTATGCCATAATTCTGCATGCAAATCTGTAGAGCTGAACTACTGAACGGTAGAGTGGAAACGGACATTGTAGAATATGCACTGAAAAGTCATATAGCAAAGGGTGTTATTAAAAGTTGTATTTTGAAGGGAGCCATAGTTGAGGTGGGTGTATTCATCAGTTTCAGTCTGTTTCATTAAAGTACATGCTTTTTCATCACGTGTAGTAATACAAGCTCTTTGTGCATTCTTTACTGATCAATGATTTAACAAAGACTCACAGCATAGCTTTTTGTTCTTGGAAGGTTTATGTTTGTACTGTGCTGTCTTCTAATCTTTTTGAACCATTTTAAAATATAAGTCTGCATGCCTGCTAGTGAGGACACTTGTTTGAAAGATAGTCTCTGACATGGTTTGGCTTGTGCAGTTCCTTTCTTTTTTAAAGAAAAAAAAAAAATCCTGGACAGGGAAACTTGGCAGACAGTCACATTGGAAAATAATAAACACGCCTTTGCCAGAAGTGTTTGAATTTGTTACAGTCATCTGGTGTGGACTAGTAGCTGCTTAGAGATCTATGAATAGCAACAGTAGAGGCAGAGGAGCAACTTTTCTACAGGCATAGAATTGAAATAATTCTTATTTGGAAGTCTGCCTTTGTCACCAAAGAGTTAGAAACATAGTTTTTTTCTCTTAAAGTTTTTCTGAAGAAACTGATATATAGCGATAAGTAGAAATTTAAATTTTTTGCTGAAACTCTCATTTTAGAACAAGATGCTGCAGAAACACCCCTGGTCGCACTGATGAATGACCTTCTTATCAAAGACAAGAAGAAATAAACATCCTAACCTGTGCTTCTAAATTTCAATCTTTTGGTATTTTTTTAAATGATGATTATTTTCTGCTTTTCCTAGAAGTAAAGTAGTACTTATCTCTTAAAGGGCTGGAGCCCCTGAAGTTCTGATTATTGATTTCAGAAGACTTACTGTTATCTCCTCTCAATGCAAGGTTTTCAGGTTGTTTTCCCAGTCTGCAGACACCACTCTTACTAGTAGGATGTAGTGGTTACCCTCTGTGTGAGATGGTTCAATTGGTCCGTGTTTTGCTAGACAGCTTTCTTTCTTTGTTTTAATTTAAGCTAATTGATTAGGATTTAAAATTGGCAGTTAATTGTCAGTCTCAACTCTGCAAAAATACTTCTTTAAAACACAAAGCGTGTATTCCTGGTTACGGTGTGCGTTCCCTCCATTTGTCCAAGTGCTTGAACGTCCACCTGAAGAGCAATGGTTGAAGAGTGGTCCGCTGGTTAAGATGTCAGAGTTTGGTTTCCTGTGAGACTTGGGAAAATGCTTCTAATACCTATGAAAAATAAAGTGGAAAAATTCCTAATTTATAAATTAGGACAGTGAACTGGTAATTTGGTCATAATAGTATGAGTCTAGACCAAAAGATGAAAATACAGTAATGTATCTATGAATCAAAAAAGATACCCCGTCTTTCCTTCATTTCCCTGGACTTTGTCTTTATTATCATTAGTTTCAAATTTTTTGTTCTGAGTGCCTAAACAAGCTAAGTGTGTCAATCATTTCTTAAACTCATTGCAAATAATGGCATTATTACTGTCGGCAGCTTCTCAGTATTGAATTAAACCCTTTTATGCTGTTCCCAGCAGGACCAGGAGTACGGACAGCAAAACAGATTGAATCTTGCACTGATACTGGAAATAAAATGTGAATACATCCAAATCTGAAATGCGAGAATAAGAGTATTTGTGTTCTGCCGCTGCATCCCAAATTAGTGTTCTCAGACGCTTTCTCGGCTTGAATGAGGCCCTACGTGTGCTTTGAAATTTGGCAGAAGTTACTGAGTTTTGGGAGAGTCACAGATTAGAATTGAAGCACATCTCTTACTCAGGCTTGCCACGAGGATACAGGAAAAACTACTTGAGGGCTTATAGTCCTCCAGTCCTCTTACTGCAGTTCTTTTTGAAGGGCAGATAAGCAGATATTAGGCTCTGGGAAAAGTTCTTAAGAGGATCTCAGCATGAACAACTGGAACATACTAGAGGTAAATGCATGAATGAAAAAAAAAAAAAATTGAGGATGCAGAAACACTCAGTGTTGCTTTACAAGGTTAATCTGGGTCTTTAGATTCAGTTGCTAATCTTGGAGCTCTCCATGGGATAAACAGCTGCAAGGATATCTAAACACAAACGTGAATAAATCAAAAGCTCTTTCCAAAGAGATGAAGGCAGTCACTTCTCTGAAAATAAAACTATGTTCAGTAGCTTCTAGTCCTCTTTGTTTTTTTTTTCAGTGCTAGCTTCTACTATTCCAGTAGTTGTACCATGGGAATACAGTGATTTGGGAAGATTACCATGTGTAATGGTAATCACGTTCTACCATCAGCTGAGGAGGAAAAAAAATAAACTTAATGCTTCTGTTTTTGTAAGCTCTTGAGTAAAAAGCAGTAGAGCCACAGAAGAAATCCAACCAGTGTGAAACGCACTGATTTCAAATGTTTGATTTGTAATGGTTTCATCAAAAGGTATATTCAAAATATGTAAAATTACATCTCATGGTTAACCTCTATTTTTAGCCCCAAGTTTTAGCTCTGTTATTATGATTGGATTCATCCTATTTACTTAAAGTGTACAGTGTGCTGGGAGTTGAATGGGACTTTTCTTGTAGTTTTCTCTTTCCCATTGCTCCCTCTTTTAGCCCTCCTTTTAGCTATCATTTAGCTCTAGAACTCTTAAGATTCCCTCTTCCCCCTCAGATCTGCACTACCTCTACTTTTCTACAAGAACCCATTTAGTCCACATGGACCTTTTGATTAATGCAGTGAGGCATCTGGGTTTTGTTTGAACGTTATTTCAGTTATCAGGTTGTTGTGAGGAACTTAATGAAGTCTTATGGGTGTCTTAAATGAGAAATCCTCCATCCTCATACTAGAATGTATGGCTTTTAAATGGATTTCGGATAACAATTGAGGATTTACTTTGATCCAACTCATAGATTTTTATCACTATTCGCACACTAGAAACGTGTTCACTTGCCTTCTTTTTAAAGCATTGCTGTTGCTTTTGGTGATCTGTTCAACTCAAAGGCTGAACACAGTAATATTTAAACCATTAAACTTGTGTAGGTCTTGTATGTGACTTCCTTTTCTGAACATGGTAATCAGTAGGCATGAATTTTCGAAACCTGAATTGATAATGTTCTGTTAGAGGAACTGTGTACACAATTTTGTACAAAGTATACTATTCCTTGTCTTTTTAGATTTGAGCAGGATTTTGTGTAAAGCCAAACTTCCTAGAATATCCGCAGCAATCCCAGTGGATACAGGGGTATCTTGGGAACATAGACAGACACCTCTGACTTGTTCTTTGGTATATCTTACTTGGTTTTCAAAGGAGAACCGGTTCTGTAGCTGTTATTGCAAGGAAACATTAAATGCCCAAACCAAATCAAACTAATAAAATGCTGTCTGCTTGAGCTGTCAGAGAGCTTGAAACGATAGCTCAGAGGAGTGAACTAACCTGTCCTTAAACTGTGCCAATTTCAGTGCTGATAGTGATGTTTTAAAATGTCAGAGTACTTTACTCTTTCACTATTCATCAAGCTCTAGAAAGTCGTACCATATTTATATGCATCTTATATTTTGGAAAATGCAGAGTCCAGACAGGCTGAGAGAGACAATAAAATGAACAAAATATGTACATTAATATTAAACTAAACAGTGGCCGATTGTTAGAACTGGCATTGCCTTTTGGAAGTAAATATTGTCAAGGTTTAGGCATACTGATAGAATTAGTGTTAGACCATGATGCTTCAGTTTTAGGGGGTACACGTTGGAAAGGTTTAATGACGTTTATTTCCTTGAAGAAAAACTTCTCCCTCGACTGCTTTCTCTCTTATTTCTCTTTGTTGTTGGGATTAAGTTTAATTGTGACTGGATGACTTAAACTCTTGTCAAAATACCTTTGAATAGAATCAAGTCCAATTTAAAAAACTAAAATATATTTAATAAAATTACACCTTACACCTCCATTCCTTCAGAGGGTCAAAACCTGACTGGACAAGGAAGGCCCTGAACAAGCTACGCTACCTGACTGCTTTGAGGGGGGAGATTGGACTGGATGATCTCTAGAGGTGCCTCCCAACCTCAAATGTTCCATGATTCTGTCACGTAATAGAAGAATTGCATTAAATTTAACTAGATTAAAGTAAGTTTATTTGACAAGTTTGCATTTCAAATATTTTTACTCTTTGTTTTGTTGAAATATTTGAAATTAGTCTGGTTAGTGTGTTTAAAAAAAACTTTAGTCACTTATACGTCATTTTTTTTATTGATTAAATTTGAAGCTAAAACAGCTCTTACTCAGTTTTGAATGAATATCATTGAGCCGAGCTATTTGAGTAAGCTGAAGTGAAGATATTTGCTTTCTGTCTGTTTGAAAGAGTCTGTTAACTCTATCACAAGCTGGGTTTAGAAAAGCCTGTAATTCTAGGCCACTTACTTTTCCATTTGAATTGTTTGATTTTTTTTTTTCCTTTAAAAACATTTGTATTGGAGGTGTGTTGCTTAACTTTCAAAAGCATTTAATTGAAATTAACAGATTACAGCAAATTTAAACCTCAGTATAAGTTGTTATACTTTTAAATTTAAGCCTTAATAGATTTACTTTATAGGGAAGGGAATTGTTTGAAAGTTGCTTAAATGGAAACAACTTGCGTTAATGGTTGTCTCTTAACGTAACCCTATAAAGGGTTACACCTATAAAGGGTTAAACCTATAGAAAAGGTTTAACAGTTGTGGTATTTGGTTGCCAAATGTTTTTTGGAATCCATTTTGTGAAAAAGTCAAATGGTACTGTGGACTGCCTATTTCAGTCGTTTAAGGCTCAGGATTGTGTTGATTGTATCTTAGTTCACATGAATCAGCCTTTTCAGAAACGTGATTAATGAATAGCACTGACGTAATCTGTAACTCCATAAAAATCTAAGGGACACAATTAACTAGTTGGATAAAGGACCATGATTTTAACCAGGTAAGATTAAGGGAAAAATTCAGTACAGCTGACAGAGATGCACTGTAGCTGCTCATGCTGACATACTGCAGCTGTTGCACTCAAGCATTACAGATTTCGAAGAACCATCCCAGTTTGACGAGAGACATAGTATTAAGTCAGTAAGTGATTAAATCTTCAGTCATGGAACAAAGGCAAACAGCCAACACTTGGTAAAATTTGCATAGTTCAGATTAAGTTACAGTTGGTTGTTGGCATTTAACAGCTCCCTTAACACAGCAGAGAATTCCTTTAGCAGATTTACATGTATCAGTTTTGGTGATTATGATGAGTACCAAAGAATTTTAAACTAGCTATGCTTCAACACAAAGGTAAAAATTGTGACTTTGACAGTGCTTTTATTCCTATAGCAAAATTTTAGAATGCAGACATTTCCACTGCAGCACTCCTTATTTGGACAGATATTTATAAAATATGCGAGCACACATGTGCGTACATAAAATGACACGACTCTACATAATGATAGAAAAATAATTATCTGCTTTTTAAATCTACTCTGCGTTCAGTTGGACTGTTCTTTTGAGCTGTATGGGAAAAAATGCTTGCATGTTTTGCATGTATATTTTTAGTATTGTTGTTATACATTTTTTGTTTATAGATGGCTTTTAAAAGTAATTAAGAGTATAGGACAGAGAAGGGCTCCTGGATGACTTTAAAAATACTCACTGTATAGAATACAAGGCAGCAATTTTCTGGTAACTTTATATGACACAGTGCGGTATCAATCTAGAGTTGCCTCTGGATAGGAGGTGCTGTTTCTAGTGCCATCTCGGCAATGTGGGATTCTTGCTAGTCAGAGGCTTGTGAAATAGAATTTGAGATCAAATTCCCTAATGAGCCTGCTTGCATTATCTCATAACCTCATGGCTTTTACTCATCTGAGTTGTTTCTAAACAGCTGGCTCCGAGTATTGGGGGTGCAAATACATGCTGTGGGCCATCTGCTCTTGATATGAGCAGGATCGTGCTTTTTGCATCCAAGAGCTCATGAGAGAGCTTACTAGCTTTGCAGCCCCAGTCTGATGGTGTTAGTCTATAGTAACAGTTATGCAAACTGCCATCACAGGAGCAGCTGATATGTTGAAAATTTATGTGCAAGTTTAACCTGCTGTAGTTTGTGCATGAGCCTGTGCTTTCAGGGATGATGTGCAAAACAACATGCCCGTGCTTTCAAAGCTTTTGAGCAGTCGTTTGTAATATCTTCACCTGGTGTTACAGTCACAGCGGAATTAAGAGACCGAAGCTACATTAAATGTGTCCTTGGATAGTCAGGGTCTCTGCATTGTTTTAATATCTTATTTTTGGGGGAGGCAAATGTAATGGAGGAAAGCATGTATTGTCTTCCAAAGCATGTATTGTCTTCCAAAAGTACCTATTAAATGTATTGTCTTCCAAAAGTACCCGTTAAATGCAAAATTTGAGTAAACTTCAGCTCAGTACACCAATTTTTGAGATTTGATTTTTTTTTTCTTGAAAGTGCTTCTGGTTAATAGTTTAGCATGTGCAGGCTTGAATTCTTTTGGCTGCTAGCAGTCTAAGAGATGCCTATACTGTGAGTGCTCTCATATTGTGTAACTGAGGGCATAAAGGGCAAGTGGCGTCAACCCGTTCTCTTATTTCTGGTTATAAGAGAAAATCCTATTATCTCTGCATACCTTACTCTTAGTGAGTAAATAATTCAGTTCTTAGTTTTAAGAGTAGATGTGATATGGATAGAATTTATTTGGACCTTAATTCTTTCTCCTTTTCCAATTAGAGAAGTAGAGTTTCTTTACGTATAGCTGTATTTTGGCCGTACGGAAATGTTTGAGTTGAATCACTGAGCTTCATTATGCAGCTGTTGATGATAAATATTTCTGATGCTTTTTGCACTTTGGCATATGCTAATTCCTTGTTCCCACTGTGTGAGCAAATCCTTTTTCAAAAGGATGCAAAAGATGCATGAGATACTTTTCAGGCAGTACTTCATCCGGTTAGACCTACAGAAAATATCATGCAAGCGTGCTTCAGCTTAATAAAACCGGTATTCTAGTAAACAGAAAGGCAGTTTGGCACAGCCAATCTATCTTTATTCAGACCTCTTCTTACATACAGAGGTAACACTTTAAAAAGCAGCTGCAGGAGAGCACAGCATCAGGCCAGAACTGATCTGATTCTCTACTGCATAAAATAGAAAGCTTTTGCTGTTCTTTTTAAAATAATTGGATGTTTGTTCCTGTTAGTGTTCAGCACTTCAGCATCAAGTGTACTAATGCAAAATACAGCATCACAAGATTATTTGAAGCAGTTATCTTTATTTCTGGACAAAAGTCTTTATTTCTGGCAACACAAGTGTCTGACTGGTATCGTTCTTGACTTATGGCACCAAGAGACCTTTCTGGCACTATCACTGTCCTTGCCTTCTCATTGAGAGTCTGAGAGGTCATTACAAAATACTAGTCAGGTACCAGCCGATAACAAAGGCTTCTGAGTAGTTGGACCCATCTACTGGAAGAAGCTCGCTCCTTGCCGTCGGAGGTTTGTTACTCGAACATACTTTACACCGCCCGTGTTGATGAAACATGACTCAGAAGGAATCATTGGAGAAACGTTAAGTGGAACGGAGAGAGAATTTTGGTCATGCATGGAGCAGCCAATGGCATCGTGTTTACTCCAGAACGCTACCACTCATAAGAGGATCCAGCCCATTTTAGATGACTGGCTTCATCTGTCACCTCTGAGGTTAGGTATCCTTCACTGAAGAAGCTGCTTGAGTTAATACCATTCCTGGTTGAAACCCAAGGGATAAGCGAGAAATTTGCTGGAAGATGATTGCTCTCTGACCGGTGTAGCTATCAGTAATTTGCATATTGTTGCACTTCTGTCAGCAGTTTTCCCTTGGAAATTTTAGGGTTCGGGCAGCTCACAAAACCCCCTAAATTATAAAGCTAGGCCAGATCTTGATTTTGGGAGGGACAGGAGAGAGAGATAAAAATTGGGCTTACTTGGGAGGACATTGTATTCTTTACTGGCAAGCGGTCAAGCACTATTAATTGTATTCATCATCAAGCTTTATAGCATAAAATCACTCTATGGTTTGCTTGGCAGTGTAAGTTACATTTGATATTTCTGATAAGACGTCGCTGTGGCTTTGACTGTTTAAGCAGAGCGTTCTCCATAGAAAACTTTCAGGAGACAGTGACCATTGAGAACCTTCTGCTTTAGAAAGGCATTGCAATTTATAATTTAATTCAAATTTTCACAAATTAAAAATCACAAGGTGATTCTCTTTGCGCTTGTGAAAGCATCGTTTTTCCTCAACTTCACTGATACGTGGTAGAATGACAAAAGGGATGGTGCTGGGACTCTGTCTCCTGATATATCTTAGTGTAAAGTTTTAGCTTAGATGATAGGCGGATTAAACATGATTCAGTACCATATCTGGTAACTACCGCATGGAAGTGACAGGTGGCATTAGAACATGGTCGAAAGCATTGAAGTTTGTTAGAAAATGTGGCTGGTGACAAAAGCATGGAAGAAATTTCCCCCAACTCTTCCAAACTTTTATGCATGTAACGTGCCTGCTAAGTTCCAATGTCACATGAAGAAGGGGTTACCACTTTTTTTTATTGCCATTCTGCTTTCTAGCTGTTCTCAAAGTAGCTTTTGGTGCCTCTGGGACACTGGCAAGGTGTTGTCTGTGCACCCACTATCTTAAAGTTGGGTGAATTGTCCGCTGGAGGTGGCCATTGGTCCCTGTGAGCGCAGCGGGAGCGTAATGCTTAACTCGCCAGACTGGATGAATTCCATGCTCAAAAGCAAAGGTAGGCTTCTGCAACAAGGAAAGATGCGTCTAGCTCATTAGAGTAACTATGCATAACATGCCTGTTGTTAGAAATCATGATGCTGTTCCTACTATATTTATAGTTCTTTCTCAACACTTATCTTTCCCTTTTTCCTCCTAGGGCAAATATGAGCGCTAGGGGTCTTTAGCTCCTTTAACTGTTAGCTCTCTATAAACAGTACAGTTCTGTCGACCATCAGACAGATCAAAATCGATGTACTCTTTATTTCCCCCTCCCCCCCCCGGGGGGGCAACAGTAAAGCAATATCTTTATGGAGTGAACAGTAGTACAAAGTATGTGATAGATTTTGGATTCAAGTACATATAGTGAAATGAGCCAAGAAAGGGAATTGCAAATAAAGAACCTCACGCATCTAGACAGTGTGCATGTGGTGTAAAAATGCAGGCAGGCAATTAGACAGATCATCTGGTTTACGCACAGTGTGATAACTGTGCAAAGAGAAATTTTATCAGTGTATTGTTTTGTGTCTGCTCATTTTTGCAAGGTTGGAACTTTTGCTGAAGTAACCAACTTGAAACTAGGAAAGTTTTAAAAATTGCTTTGACTATGTTAGTTGGATTTGAAGCTAGACGATCCTTTTGTAGGCATGTTTCCATTAGAAAAAGGAAAGTTATATTTATGCATGGTTATCGTGTACGCTGGGGGCTTATCTGCACAATTTTTTTTATAAGCTATGAGCTGCAAATTAGACTGTTAAGAATTTTTCATAACTAGAATAAAGAGGCTTTAGAAAATAGCATGTTTTGTAATATACATCCCTAGAGCTATGTGTCTTCCAGTTGAGTGCAGATGTTAATTATTAGTTGGTTAACCTCAAATTTCTCTAGAGCAAAAATGTAAGTCTGGTCACGTGGCAGGCCACAAATGTTGATTGCTATTATCAGTTCCTGTTAAAAGTTATTGTTCTAGCAATAGAACTTTTAGAAAAGTTCTTTTAGAAATTTAGAAAAACTTTTTTCTAAATGTTTTTTCTTTCATATGCCTAGCTATGAATTGTGAGAGGTATTATAGTTAAGTTCTTTAGTCTCTCTCTCTCTCTCTCTCTCTCTTTTTTTTTTTTTTTTTTTAAAAGTGATTATTTAATAGACTATAATTCTAAGCCAGGAACTAAAGTGTGCCGTGCTGTCTGTAAGAGGGCATTGCTTCATTTGTATAAAGATGCTAGAATCTCCAATTTAGAGCCAATTTCTTTGCTGTGATTTACTTCAGAACTTTCATGCGTGTTTGTCTTTATTGTGTAGCTGTTTAGAAATAAAGGACACTTCCAAAAATTGCATTGCCTCCCTTTGAGAAAAACAGACTTCTACTTTATGAAATTGTTGTCATATTTATTCTTTTTGTGTGTGGTGGATTTTTTGTTTATATATATATATATATATATACATACACACTTTTAAATCAGTTTGGGAGTTGTGGCTGTTTTCAGACCCATAGGTGTTTGTTCAGTAAATATTTTAATGTGATGTACTTTAAACTGTACTGACTTTGTTTTTAATATGATCCTCTAGCCTTAAAGTATGAACACATGATTTCACATTGGTAATTTATTTTTTTCTGTTTATATTATCTGATAAGTAACTGCAAAATATATAGAGCTTTACTGGTATATTTCTTGATTATGAACAAAATCACACGTGCAATTATTTTAAGGTGAAAACATGAGTTTCCCATTCAGTAGCCAGTGTGCTAACTCCAGTCCAGTTACGTTACCTTTGATATAATTGCACTGCTTATAGAGACATTTGTTTTCCTTTGCACTCTACAATATATAGCTCTTCCACCCTCCATGAACCTCAAGTCATCTTATGCTGTGTATAAGTGACAAGAATAATAGGATTCATGCCTTAGAAAGGGATTCTTTCTGTGTTTTCTTTTTATTAGTCTTTGGAAGTTACTTGCTTTGTCAGTATATTTACCAAAACTATTGTGAGATACTGGCCAACCAGGTTGCTTTAAAAGCAAGGGGTGTCTAGAGGTGGTGGTGGTTGTTTTTTAAAACTGCTTTAAGTTTTCTGTGAATTGCTGATGAAAGACTGACCTCAGATAAGATGGTTTGATCAAATATTTTGTAGCAGTTAACTGGCATTTTAGCAGTCCGTTATATTTGCAGAAAATACTACTTTTTATCTCTTAGTAAAATCGTAAAAGCATAAAAGGTATATGGGTATACCTCTGGTCTGACTGTTCTTTGCCACTTTTACGAATGTGGCAGCGTAGGAGTGCTTTCCTTTGCTTTTAAAGTAACTAACAGTTAGGTTGTAGTTTGAATGCTTCTTGAGCTGCCTATAAGCTGGCATTGATACTGTATGAAGCAAGAACTGCCCACAACTGCGCTTTCATTCTCTGTGCAGCTTTTTCTGTTTGTGCTGGCACCATAATTTCTGCAGTTATAGTGCACTGGATTTGGGGAACTGATATATTGAAAAAAGTGATCTCTTCTTGCAGGATGAATTTTCAGCCACATCAGTTTTCCAGCTCAGTTCATAGTGCAGCTGTCCAAATGGCTGTACAGTCTCAAAAGCAGAGAGCAGAAAGGGGGCAAGGAGAGCAGATAGCCCAGGCAGCTTAATTTTTATCTGATTATTGTCTCTGATATGCAGTCACACTGCTTTTTCTAACAAATGATCTTTTTATGTCATATCTCCTCTCTGTATAAACACTGGGAGGAGATTCTGTGCTGAAATTCTTGGAGCAGAGAAACTTTTTTGTTTGTTTGTTTTTTTCTTCTGCTATACTTTGCTTTTTTTCTTTCTTCACATCTCCTAGAGGAATAAAAGGGCAAAAAAATAAGTAAGAAAGAGGAGAGATAGCAGGTGTAGCACTCTGGTTTTGTATAGCTGTGTGTTATTTCATTTCTTTCTTAATGTTGTCAATGTTAAAGGGGGAAAAATAGTGTTTCCAGTCAAAGTTTACCATCATTTGAAAAATCAAATGTCCAAGTTGACGTTTTACTACGTTCTAGGTTCAAGTGGTGCTTCTTTAAAATTTAATAAGTTAGAATTTAATAAGTTTAATAAGTTAGAAGCTTAGTATTTTAGCAGTATGATCAGAGGCTGTATTTTGAATAAATCTGACATTTTGATTTGGAAGAAGTAACCAAAGAGCAAGCATTTTACCTCTAACTCAAATGGATCTATGTATTTTTATAATGTGGCTTTTGATATGTTGGTATGAACAGTAAATCCTTAGTCATCCAGTTGTAGTATGTGCAAGCAACTGCATTAATAGCTTTTCCTCTTTTTGATATGCTTGTTGATGCACACGGATGCTAAAGAAGCAGTACTTCTCCAAGTATTGCTGTTACAAAACTGTTTTTAGATTACAGTTCATAGAGGAATCTAATGCGTTATCCATTCCAGCAAGGAGGTGATTCCTGCTTTTATGTTGCTCGTACACAGCTGGGATCGTATCAAGAAGTATGGATTCACAAGGACAGATAATGCACAGGAACAGCTGAACCCAGTGTCTGGTTCCCTCTTTTTGGCCTGCGCTAACTATGACTGAGAAGATTAAAGGGGTATCGGTTGTGCCGAAGCTGAGCTTAGCGTCACTCAATCTGTGATACGTAGTTGGTGGTTGTTCTCGGAAGTGAAATGTGCATCCTTATCCTAGCAAAGCATGCTTGTCACGATACCATTCATGGCTGCCTTTTTCTGTATGCTCTAGTAACATAGAGCTGTCTTCTAGAAGAATGTTATGACTTTACCAGCAATCTTGAACTTCAGTAAACTGATGCCTTGAACTTGAACACCTGCAGCTTTTACCTGTTTCAAACTCTTCCATTATTTAACAGCTTACCGTTAATTGGCTTGCTTCTTTAAACCTCTAATCTAAATTTTGTAAATTAGCATAGTAGCTTAACCTTAAAGATCAGCTACACCTAGGCAACAAAGGAGAAGGATGAACGTGTGGACCCTTGGAAATACCAAGGTAGATTTTGATAATAAAGACTTTTAGTCCTCGTACGTGCTGAGGAAGGAGCGAGCTACTTTGGCTCTTGAACTAGCTCAGCAAGGTTTGTCCAGTGGCATCTACTGGCCAATTCAAGTTGATTGTTCACTGTCAGAGTTATCGAATTGTGTTTTAACTAGCTTTTTCTGTCTTGTCTCTTCCTCATCTTCTGTAGGAGGTCTAGGAGTCCTGCAGTCTCTGTTTACCGGCGTGTCGCGTACAAATTCTTTGTCAGAAGAACATGAGGGCTGCAGTCACTAAAAATGTGAAGGACTGCCAGAAATCTTTTCCCTTGTGTGAAAGCATTAGGATCGTTTTCAATAATGTGATCAAATGCTATTTTTCCACATTCTGTCTGCCAATTATGGTGCATGGTGCTTAGTGACTTGTTATCCAATTACTCAGCTGTTAGGCATAATCTTATTTATTATCCACAGTCAAAAACTTATCCCAAGTAAAACATTATTCACTTTGAGGGATTTTTCCTGTAATATTGCCATATTTACAAATTTTTGTGAAGTTATCTGCAAGTCAGAGCTGAGGTAATGATATTATCTCCATCTTGTACATGAAGAACTGAGATTCCAAAATGAAGATACTAGATTTCAAATCTCTTAATTTCGTGGGGGTTTCAGCACTAAAGCATTAGAGTTTACGTTTTTGTGATATTACAGTGCTTAATAATTTAATCATACAAACACTTCTGTACTTAGTTTTGCAAATCATTTTCTAACTATCTTAGAGTGTAAAAAGGCTGCTTGTGCCCTTTTTTGTTCATGACTTATTCAGCATCACAATAAAAATTCCAAGAGAAAGGCAGGAATAGTATTTGCTTTTCAGAATGATATTCATCTCCTTCAACCATAAAATCAGTCTTTCTGTATTTGTTGGTACCTGCTTTGTTTGCACAAATGTCTAACTACTGTGACAAATGAGATACGCGTTATGCAGGTAACTCCTTCGGCATGTAGTTCTGACTTATTTCTAGACCCAGACCTCTCCTGTGAAGCGAAGGCTCTGTGAAAGAATCGGTCAGTTGAACAATTAAACTGTATCTCACATATACATACATACACACACACACATATACATATATATATATGCGCACACACAGACACACACACACGTGTGACACGAGCCCTTTAGTTCTGGCACTGACTAACATTTCTGTCAGAAGATCGGCTGCTTGAGTTGCCAGCGAAATTTGGTTTGATATCAGTGATTATCGTCTGCCAGACTGCCCTTGTCTATTTTTCTTGTCATTCTCTGACTCCTGTTTCCTGTTTTCTCTGAGACTTTTTTGCCCCCCACTACACGCAGTTTTCTGTGCTAGCTGGATGCTAGCAGTAGGGCTGTTGCAAACCCAGGAGGAGGGGCGTCTTGGTATTTGGTTGCAGTTATTCACCTCTTGGTACATGCTTTATTAACACTCATAGGCAAGACCATAGAAGAAATCCCTCTTATTTCTCAGATTTTGTTTTTAAAAGAAAGGTTTTACTTCAAGTATGTACTGGCAAGGTGGCCATATTTGGCTTTGTGTAGTTTTAGACTTTGTTGAATATGTTGCAGACTGGAGTAGCCACATACGTGTGTTCGCTTTACATACAGTAAATCTTGAGCAGAAAGCTAAACTGAAGCACTCTGATATAAAAATCATGTGGCTAAGTTTGACAGCATCCTATTCCAACAGGATGTCCTTAATTCTGAAAAAATTTCTGCACGTGCCTCTCTTTCTGCATCACTGACTTCTGTGGGACTGCTTACGGATCAAAAATGAAGCATGCTCTTTATAACGAGAGGTCTTTGTAACTGTATTGTTGTACAGCAGGAGACTGTAAAACTCTTAGGTAATTGCAGAATATGCAGAATATTTGAATGCTGTAATCACATATTTTAGGAAATGATAAATCGAGCATCAAAAGTCAATGTTACTGTATGTTACCATGATAGTCTAGTGTTTTCTAATTCATTGGCCCTAGAATCTGTTACGTGTTGTTTCAGTCGCTAGTGCTGGTATTAGACAAATGCAGCTCAGAAAAAAATAGTCCAGTTGTCCTAGTCATTTTGATGACTTGTGATTTTAAGAACTAGAACACATGAAAACTTATTTGACTTAAAAATATGTAACATGCCATACATCTTAAAATTAGAAATCGAAGTAGATTTTTTTCTTATACTGGCTTATTAGAGTCTTATCCAAAGATTAGGATATTTGCAAATTAGCATTTTTGCAATAATTGTTACAGCATTTTGTTGGAAATCTGCAGTGTGCCAATGGATCACAAAGTATAGCTTCTCTTTTCTAGTTGTTCCTACAGTTATCCAGGCTTTTCCCCGTTAATTTTTCTATGAACGAGATGCTATATGAAAGAAAGTTAAATACATGAACGGTTTCCTTATATAGTAGCGCTTAAAAGTAGTGCGATTATCCGTGTAGCTGCTATTGTAAATGTGTGGGTACACTGACTGTTAAACCGCCAGTGATTATAGCGGTAACAAGAGTCTTTCAGTAGGTGCAGATGCATCTGCGCTGTTAAGATTTGAATGCACTTTCTAGTGAGCTAGTTGAGTGCAGGAGTTTATTCCACGTTGACCTTTCAAGAACTTGAATTATGCGGATATACCCAAAATACGTATACTCTAGTACTTCTCTGCCTTTCTGATTTCGGTTTTCTTTGGACCGCTCAAAACACTGGGAGCTAGGGGGGAACATGATAACTTCTAAAGCTTAGTATTCTGACCCTTAAAAGAACAGGACATCTCTTAAAGCGTTAACAGAATTACATTTTTATAAAAAGCTTTGGACTGTTAATGAAAATTAAATGTCCTTTCTGACAGCATATCAGTGCTGGAAGAAGTTTGTCACACGCTTCTAGAACATTATCAAAAGTTACAGCTTTTGTCTTAAAATTAAGGTCGAATGTGAAAAGGCCATTTTCATCAAGGCTAATTTTAAGGGCCAGTGTTTTAATGTACTGCCTATATATCACTCCTGTCACTGGGTTGGAAAAAGGTGTAAGTGAGGGGAGAGGGGAAAGAAATCTGAACAAAGCAAGAGTGGGAACCTGGTGGAGGGTGCTCTCTCCAGCACTTATTGGATTAGTTTAAAAAGTAAAGCTAGATTGTTAGCTGTCTTTCTCCCCTTGTCCCTCTCAATTATATGTGAGGGAGAGCTTTTGTTTTCTGTGCAGAAAGGTGGTCGGTAATTTGAGTTGTGCTGCGTATAGGATTTCAGTATTTTAAATTTAATTGCCAGTGAGGCAACCCTGAAAAATAGGAGTATCTGAATTGGGTGATGTTACATCCATGACAGATGTTTCTGAATAACGCTTCTTAAAAGTATTTCTGAGAGTAGAGGCATTGCTAAAAGTAGCTTGTCTCGGCAAATGAAACATGCCGTCTATATAGTCTTCACAGGCACTCTGAGGGTTATTGAGTAAATGCAACGCAACCACGTGAAACAATCTGTATAAGGCAAGCAGGCTTTGGATGCATGCTTTCTGTACAGCGTTAAAACGTTTAAAACTTCAGCGCTGAGATAGAAAAAGGCCTTGCAGTTCTAATTATGTGAAGAACTAGAGCAGTGTGTGTGTTATCAGTTACTGACCGAAACAAGTCTAAGATTAAGAGTGCTGCAAAGACGGGGCATTCTTTGCAGAAAGGCAGGCTGGAGCAGGCAAAAAGCCATGAAACCCTTCAAGTGCTGCCAAGAGACAGCAGACTTTACCGAAGATGAAAAGAGGGATGGATGCCTAATTCGAGAGGAGGAAGTGAAGTAGCATATTACAAAAGAAACCAAAATAGGAAGTAAGATATTTAATAGTATTGCAAAACGCGCAGAATAAAATAGTAACGCCAGCTGTATTACTGAAAGAGCATGCATTTACATATTTTGTAATATATAAAAGAAGAGAAGAAAGCATAACAAGATTACATTTGAAGAGTGACAGATGCTGTGCATGCATTTAGCTTCTATTGACTTCAGTGGATGTTAAGGTTTTTGTTTACCTGGAATGGAGAAGCAGCCTGTCAGGAACTGCAGCTGAGGGTGTGGCCGCAGTTCTGAAGGCTGCGGTCCTAGCAGAAGGCAAAAAGATACGACGCACATTCCTCCAAAATACCATGGATGGATCTGTGGGAAGAGAGTAAGTCTGCAAAGAGCCCGTTGCATTTATTTTTGACTTTTCTGGGACGACTTCTTGTGTGACTTTTTCTTATTATTCCTGTGCCGTGTCTTTTGACTAACAAACAGGCTACCTGATAAACGGATGGCCAGCAAAAGGAGAAGTTTACTGTAGTGTGATTTGTGTACACCACGTTATTGTGGAGTAAAGGAGAAGGAGAAATCTTTCATCAAAACAAAAAATATGTGAAAAAATACTGTATCTTAAAATCTTGAGTTATTTCTAATGCTACTTTTATTTCTACTGTTTAAAACCATTATTTCTTACACTTGAACAATCCTCTCACCTGAGCTTTAGAATATATTTTGCAACAGTTAATCCTGAATGTCTGTTGAAGATGAGCGCAATAATAGTTAGTTATTGAGCAGCTGTCAAACTAGAGCAACAGAGATTAAAAATGACCTGTGGAAAAAGGAGGGGGTAGGAGAGAATCGTACTATGTTTGTTTGGTTTTTTTTCTTTGTGATACGAACTATGGAATTGCTCAGGATTTACACTCCTATAAGATGAATTCAGACCACCAGCTTTCAAGAAAACAGCTTCTGTAAATCATCTGTGGAGTTGCTCCCTCTGTAACAGCTCAATGGAATTGAATTTGGTTGGGGATTGGTCCATAACAAACCAAAGGCTAATGTAGCAATATCAGCTGAAAGTCATTTCCCCAGTGTAACTGGTTGTAGGGTCATAAAAGCAGGAGGGTTGGGGCAGAGGGGAATGAATATTTGAAGTTTGTGTAGTCTCATTTTACAGCATCTTTTTGAAAAGCTACAATGGATTAGAACGTTTTGTCACCCTCTCAGCTCACTGTGGCTTTTTTCCCCATGCTTGCAAATGTCTTGAATGTTGTGCACCTTGGTCTTTCTTGGAAAACTCAAGAGCAGGCATACCTTTCATTATTTATATTTTTAAAATAGTTGCTCCTAAAGGATAATAGTTTCTCCCACATTAAGTACTTTTCTGGTGTAAAATTGCCCAATTAATAATATAATTTAACAATGTAAGTTTTAGCAATATAACTAATTTACGGAAAGTTTGTGGTTATATATGGCACTGAAAGGTTGTATGGTTGTGTGGTTGTGTGTTTTTGTTTGTTGTTAATATGGATTTACTGGAACTTCTACTGTGGTGAGTAAGAGTTAAAATTGGAGACCTTGAATTTTTAACAGCCTCTGAAATTTTCAGGTGAAGTTGTAGACAGCTATGTAGCAGGTATAAATCCACTAGCAGTAGACCTATTCCACACCCTCTGAAATAGTTTGCACACTCCAGAGACTGACAGCCAGGAGCTCATGTCTTTAACCAGTTAGTAAGATATTAAAACGTAGTTCCTTTCTGGGTCATGAAGTTCAGTTCCCTATTATTACCGTCACACGCTGTGAAATTCTTTTGAAAGCTTATTTAGGAATTTATGATAAGGTGTCTAACATAAATGATTATTCCTTAAGTAAGTTGCTCCTTGTCCAAAAATGGTAGGCTGAGAACATACACAAGATTTTAGAACTTTTTATTTCATTAAAGGCTATGCATAATATGCCTTTGCATAATATGCACGGAACATCATGTATCTCAAGTTTGCCTATGGGTATCCTAAAAAGAGCATTTGATTTTTGTGGAGCAAGTTGCTTAGTCCTCATCAGCTAGAGCAATAAGTTGACATGAGGCAGTTACCTGAGAGTTGAAAATTTAAGAGCACAAAAATCTCCAAGAAATACTAATAAGATTAGTTACTTCTATTAGAAGAATATGGGAAGAGAGAGTGAGCAGCATGAGATATCATTTGTTTAGGTTAATGTAAACAAATTTAACTCATAAGAGTGTCTGTACTCTATGGTGTATCATTTCTCTGGAATTACACAAGTTTGACAATGTTAATAAATTTATAAATATTCAGCATTGCTGGAAAGTGTCTATAGAGGATAACATTGACAAAAACACTGTTAACTTTATCACAATTAATGTCAAATTTTTTGCCTGCAATTCAGAGTAACAGAGAGGAGCGTTTGTGTATTGGAATATACGCACATAAGTATTTTTATTTTTATATATATTTATTTTCTAGCTAGCTGTCTAGATGAGAAAAGATCTGTTTTTCTTCCAGTTAAACACAAACGTTTGTCTGTGAGAAAAGGAAGGGGGTTGTGATTGGCAGAATCACAGAATCGTTTAGGTTGGAAGGGACCTCTGGAGATCATCTCGTCCAACCTCCCTGCTCAAGCAGGGTCCTCTAGAGCATATTGCCCAGGATCACATCCAGGCGGGTTTTGAATATCTCCAGGGAAGGAGTCTCCACTACCTCTCTGGGCAACCTGTTCCAATGCTCAGTCACCCTCACGGTGAAGAAGTTTTTCCTCAGGTTCAGATGGAACTTCCTGTGGTTCAGTTTCTGCCCGTTGCCTCTCGTCCTGTCGCTGGGCACCACGGAGAAGAGGCTGGCCTCATCCTCTTGACACTCCCCCTTCAGATACTTGTACACGTTGATGAGATCCCCTCTCAATCTTCTCTTCTCCAGGCTCAACAGGCCCAGCTCTTGCAGTCTTTCTTCATAGGAGAGGTGCTCCAGCCCTCTAATCGTCTTGGTAGCCCTCCGCTGGACTCCCTCCAGGAGTGCCATGTCTCTCTTGTAGTGGGGAGCTCAGAACGGGACACAGTACTCCAGGTGAGGCTTCACCAGGGCTGAGTAGAGGGGCAGGATCACCTCCCTCCACCTGCTGGCAACACTCTGCCTAATGCACCCCAGGAGACCATTGGCCTTCTTGGCCACAAGGGCACACTGCTGGCTCATGTTTAACTTGTTGTCCACCAGCACTCCCAGGTCCTTCTCGGCAGAGCTCCTTTCCAGCAGGTCAACCCCCAGCCTGTCCTGGTGCCTAGGGTTCTTCCTGCCTAGGTGCAGGACCTTGCACTTGCCTTTGTTGAACTTCAGGAGGTTCCTCTCCGCCCACCTCTCCAGCCTGTCCAGGTCCCTCTGAAGGGCAGCACAGTCTTCTGGTGTGTTAGCCTCTCCCCCCAGTTTAGTATCATCTGCAAACTTGCTGAGGGTGCACTCTGTCCCTTCCTCCAGGTCACTGAGGAATACATTGAACAAGACTGGACCCAGGACTGACCCCTGGGGGACACCACTAGCCACAGGCCTCCAACTTGACTCTGCGCCATTCACCACAACCCTCTGAGCTCGGCCATCCAGCCAGTTCTCAAGCCACCTCACCGTCCACTCATCCAACCCACACTTCCTGAGCTTACCTGGGAGGATGTGATGGGAGACAGTGTCCAAAGCCTTGCTGAAGTCCAGGGAGACAACATCCACTGCTCTGCCCTCATCTACCCAGCCAGTCATCCCATCATAGAAGGCTATCAGGTTGGTCAAGCATGATTTCCCTTTGGTGAATCCATGCTGACTACTCCTGATCACCTTCTTGTCCTCCAGATGCTTAGTGAGGACCTCCAGGAGGAGCTGTTCCATCACCTTTCCCGGGATGGAGGGGAGGCTGACAGGCCTGTAGTTCCCTGGCTCCTCCTTCTTGCCCTTTTTGAAGACTGGGGTGACATTGGCTTTCTTCCAGTCCTCAGGCACCTCCCCTGATCTCCAGGACCTTTCCAAGATGATGGAGAGTGGCCTAGCGATAACATCCGCCAGCTGCCTCAGCACTCGTGGGTGCATCCCATTGGGGCCCATGGATTTATGGATGTCGAGTTTGGACAAAAGATCTCTAACCTGATCCTCTTCCTCCAAGGGAGAGTCTTCCTTTCTCCAGCCTTCCTCTCTTGTCTCCAAGGTCTGGAATTCAATGTACGCTCATTACAGTATTCAGTATATGGATGAGTCTTGAAGACTTGCAGTTGCTTTGCTTGGTGGTAATGGTGGGTAACAACTAATCCATTCTGATGGATGTGTCTTTATTTCCTATGAGCTGTTAGATTTATCAGTGGAACTTCCAAAATTGGAGACTAGATCGTTTTCTAACGTTGCTGTAAGGATTCAGGAAAGTTCCTCGTAGTTCAAGGTAGTTAGAGGTAGTTGGTAGTTCAAGTGGAAGAACGCATCTGTTGGTATGCTTTGCTTGCCACATCAAGCCATTCTGCGGCTGGAAGAATGAGGTTGTGTGTTTTTCATATGGTCCAGCTGTTTTGATTTGGCTTACGCAAAAGTAATCATTGAAGAAAGGCAGAAATAATTTCAGGAGTGAGCGTGAGGTAGAAAAAACAATACAGGAGGGTCTGTTACTCTCAGAAGAGCGCGTTCAGTAGTGAGAGTCTAGGCCTACAGATTGCTCATGAAAGTTTGTTTTCCTTTCCTGATGGCTTGCTGAGGCAGACCTGTGGCAATATCCTGTCTAGGGCACTGCTGCTCATTTAGACACTTTGTCCTGCGTCTTCCTTGAGCTTGCGTGCTCCTAGAACCCATCTTTTTGCCTTCGAGTGTTCTTTTTGTGTGTTTATCCTTTCATACCCGAAAGATGTGCTGAAAGTTCTGTTACCTGGCCTATGGCAAGTTACTTACCATAGGTGAAGTCTCCCTAGGTGGAAACTGAACTCATCTCTTGATTCTAAACTAGCTATTACTTCAGTATGTGCCCAGCAATAGAAATTTCTAATTTTAATTTGCAATTGAAAACTCGGCCTTTCTCCTCTAAGGATCTCTACATGAAGAGTGAGGAATAATCTAGCTGTAATGAATCACAGACCTTCATTTTCCTAAAGGATAAACTTTTATTTTCTCATTCTTTTCATGAGAGTAGCAATATTACATGTTGTAAGGGGCATTACTGACTGAAGAATTACAGTGTGGCAAGTCTCTAGCCAAATGCTCCGTTTAGATTCAAGCAAATTTAATTAAACATGATTTTTCTATCCCTTTTACTGAAGTGTTACTAAAATAAGTGTTTTCATGTGTGCCAGGGAAAAACTGAAAGTCTTGACATAAATTTGTACCACTATATATAAAATATGGTCTTCAGGCTCTGTTCTTGGTTTCGTTTTGAGGATATCTTGTTCATTCAAGATCCTTTATTTATTTTTTCTTTCTTCAGTATCCGGTGTCTTCTCACCCCTCAGAAGGGGGGGGGGGAAGCTAATTTGATTCAGGACTCTGGGGAAAGGTTAAGAGTTTTCCCTTTGTCACTGAAGTTACACAAATGTAATGTTCTATGTAAAAACTCTCTGACGTTAAAAGATTAGGCTATATGTTTTTGAATGCCATAGCAAACGTTTTCAGAGCGAAAGACGTTCCCAAGTTATGCTGGGGAAGGGATTCATCTTCATTGCAACATTACCAAACGTTTGTCTGAATTCATGTATGTGATTAATTTGTTTTCTGAGAGAGGCAAAGAATGGTGAGTTTCATTTCATAGGCTGTATTACCAGTGTAAAGTAGTTGAATCCTGCCCATTTATAATAGCTCACTTTTGAGTGGTATGCAATGATCAGTGTATTGACAAGCTCACTCTAGTGAGTGAGGTGGCTGAAATTTAAAGCACCGTCTAAACTGAGCAGGAAACGCTCATGTTTGTGTCTACCTAGCAGTCAGGTTGGAGTAAGTACTCCTGTTACAGCTTCACGTTCGCACTCTTCCTAGAGAAATACTAAGTGCAGTTGTGTATGATACGGCAACTTCTTGTGGGAAAGAAATTTACTTTGGAATTGGGTTCTAGTATTTGTATCACTAGTAAATTTAGGGGATTTTTAAAAAAAAATTTTTTTCCCCAATAGGATTGTTGCTTCTCCCAACTCTCTGCAGTCATCATCGTTCACAGTTTGTTTTCCAGATCTTTCTTTTCCGTTTCTTTTCCGTTTCTTTTCCTTTCCCATCTGAGGATAGTTCAGTTGTGATTTGAAAATACCTGCTAATCTCCTAAAGATGAAAGCATCATGTCTCCTGGTTTCTAATGCAACTTTGCTTCACAGTTAAAGGAAGCAAATCCCTTGCTACATTTTTCTGCATCCTGCAATGGCAAGCTTGGTACATTCAAATACATTCTTCCACTACTATAATATGTGTTTAATTAGTCCTGCCACTTTACAAAACTGCACTTAAAAGTACTTTTTGTAAGTTTGCAATGTATTAAAAGCCCTTGCTCTCCCATCTTCTACATCTTTTTTTTTTTTTTTAATTACTCCTTTACATATAGGATTGTATTCACTGCAGTTTTTCCCTGTGACTCTGCTTTGCTTATAATACTGGCATCGTCTCATTCTGTGGAAGAAATACCACAGTGAAATACACTTGCACCTAGACCAATATTAAGTTTTTTTTTTTTCTAAAGCCTTACTTCATCTAGACTTTGTTTTCTAGATATGAAATGAGATCGTATCTCTTTGAAGTATTTCCAGTTTGTCACGTTTAACTTCAATTTGAGTTGCATAGTCAGTTTGTAAATTAAGCACTGTAGGCTGGGAGCTAAACGGCTTTGAGTAATATGTATAAAAAAATTAAATTGTATCACAACTGTAAGACATGCTCTGATTCATTATTAGAAATCTCAGGTGCAGGAATTTAATATTTCAGAATCATCCTATGTAATGCCTGAACAGTACTAAGAACGGAGGCTGAAATGTCCCCGAGTTGCAGACTCCAGCTCTTATTCTCGCTGTAGGAGCCTTGCGTTCCTTTCTGCGTGGTGGCACAAACTGGGGGCTAAACAGCTTTGCCTAGAGCCTTACGGTTAGGTCAGTCTCTAATGGGAAAGCTGTGGGTTTGGCTATTCATAGGTAGAACAGATCCTACAACCTAGTGTGTAATTTCTTTTGGAAGCCTCTAGCCACTAGGCTGATAAGTAAAATCTGTCACCCTTTTCTTACTCATGGCATATTTTAAAGGGAGAAGAGTGAACCGGTCGTGTATTGAAAGAGAGCTCTTCAACGGCTAGAGGAGGAATTGATTTTTGTTTGTGAATTCCTCAGTATTGACTTAGGGACTCGGTAGATTCCAGTTTACTTTAATTTTCTAGGCTATAAACTGCAGTGGCTTAGGATCATCCGCATGATTTGTTCCGACATTCTGCTGTGAGAGTGGAAGTCTTTTGGAGGAGATAACTGGAGGCAGTAAGTGCATCAAGTCTCCCATTCCTCGAGGATGAGCCAACGTTTAGTCCCGTATGTGTGGGATTCAATCCAGAACAGATGGACTTCTGTCTTCTCCTCCTGCAGCATATACACAGACTTGATGTAAGAACTGTAGTGAATCCTTATGATTGAGTAAAGTACAGGAATGTGCTTGCAAACTCTATTTCTGAACTGGGCAATGCCATTTCACATTTTTATTTTGGATTGGAATTTGTCTAATTTTGTCTTGACTCAGTTTTTTTTTTTTTAGCAGTTGTAAGAAAAAAACAATTTTATTTTCAAGTTATGAAAGAATTCTCTGAGGGCACTGGGATAACAATCCTCAGATTCTGTAGCTTGTTATAATCTGTATGAACATATATTGCAGTACATCTTATCTATACCTGATCATCTTGTATGGCTGAGCATTCTTGCTGTCGGAAAACATCAGTTCTTACTCTTTCTTAAGAAGCAGAGTTAAGTAACTTTGCAGTTCCTCTATCATACTGGCTTCAATTCTCTTCTAATTGTATTGACATTGTTTGTCTGGAGTACTATGTTTCTTTCTTCGTCACTTGAAACAGTCGAAGTAGGGCAGGGGTTATGCTTGGTATATGTTACTAACAGTAATGCACCTGGCTGCCATTTTCAAAAATTAGCAGATCTACTTTCTTAGTCTGTCTTGTGGGTTGCAAGTGTGCAAAATTGTCTATTCGATTTTAATACTTTCGTAATATTCATGCCACTCTTTTGGAAGTGTGGGCTGATGGAGGGGAAGTTCTCTTTCTATAAGCCATTAAATCCATATTATTTTTGAAGTATTGATTCGTCATTAGTCTGGCTGTTGGTCTCTTTCTTCTTTTCTCCTCATAGGAACTAGTCTGCAAGCCGAGTATCCTACAATATCTCATGGTTTTGTGTGTTCCCTCTTTTTTATGCTATAGCCACACTTTTCATGTTCATTCCGCATTTCATTCAGTGCTACCTGGGGCTGCAAACAACTTGTAAATAAGTTGCAGCCTTACTTCTGGATTTCTATATGTTTACTCAGCAACCCCTAGAAGTCATATACTGGGCTGCTTGATCTGTGACCTGCAGATAATTCAACCAGTGCAAGACCCAACTCTTTAGGAGAGGATGGGCTAGAGAAATTGGGCAGCTGTTTCTTTCTGGCTGGTTTCCCATTGTCGCCACCAATTTTAGCGTTTACACGTGCGCTGTGTTCGTTTCGTTGATTGGGGCAGCAGAGGTACTGCTCACGTACAAAAAGGCTGTATGCACACGCACAGCAGATCCGTTAATGAGGCCCCAGCATGAAATGTTTTCCTTGGTAAGGAAAGGTAAGCGTCCCAGCCGAAACCTCTGGGAAACACTACCAGGCACCCCGTTTTGCATCAGGAAATTCTGAGGAGAGTGAGAGTGTGAACTTTATGCCTCCTCGGCAGAACCCCCCGTGGAACCCGCTGTGGAGTACTGCTTTCCTCGGTTCTACAAACGTAAAGCAACTGATGAGCAGACCTAAAAATAACATCTGCTGGTCACTGTAGGGGGTTGCTGTTCCAGTGTGCAAGTTTGCTTCTGTCTGTACCTCTGAAAAGAAGCAGAAGCATAAAATTGATATTTCTGAACCTTTTCTCAAGCCAAGCTTTTAATTTATTTATGTTAATTGGTGAGTCTGTGTGGTCTGAGATCCTCATGGGTAGGTCTGTTTTCTTCTTGTGGCTGGCCCTTTTGGAAGGAATCCACTAGAATCTGTAATGGCTTAGTGCAAACTGTGGTTGTTATTACTGCAGTTTGGCCTTCAGACTCTTAACACCACAACATTTGGTGCAATTTGATGCTTTTACTCAAACGATGGGAGCAAATGGGTCTGTTCTTACACTAGTAGGGTAAGATGTTCAGTAATATGGGCTGTAAATAAAAATTGTAATATAACCAAATATCGTGGTAAATGAGTTGATACTAACAAGGATCAAAGCGAATAACTGCATAAACCCATGTAATTTGACAGCTGCTAGCTTAATAGGAGCCTTAGATCAGCAGTGGCTTGCTTGCTTTCTTGGCAGAAAGAAAAATAAAAAGTACTCAGTGTGTATGTTTTATAAGGTTTCCCTGGAGTTAGGTGGCAATTTGACTCTTCAGTCAATTGAACGCTGTGGTATTTTCTGTTTTAGTTTTTGCATGTAAAAGTAGTGCAGGGGAAGGGGACAGGAGGTAATAGAAGGAAGCTTTCTTTGGTACACTTTTTTTTTTTTTTTAATTGAACTATAAAAGGGTATTTCAGTTCAGCAAAAACTGTTAAATAACTGCAAATGAAATGGATATATCAGTTTTTAAATTTAACTTGAATAATCAAGTGTTAGCTATAAAAGCATTATTAATGAGTTGACTTGCATAACTTGAAAGGATTCTGAGTGTAGACACGGTAAGTTTAGGTTGTCATCTTAACTATAGCTTTATTTATGCTGACAGTTTGTGATTTTGCTTTGCGGTGAACGTACTTTAACTAAAATTCAGGGTAGTTTTTTCTGTCTCATTTGTCAGCCATTAAAGTGAAGACTTTTTTTTAAACGTTACCAAAAGAACAAGAGTTCATAGCTATTCTTGTAAAAAGATGGAGAACTGATTTTGAGAATTTACAGGTAACAAACATCTAGATTCATAAAGTTAATGGAGATAGATCTGTACACTTGTCAGAAATTCTTATCTGGGTGTAGTTACAATATCACATTGGAGGGTAGAAGGAGGGAATTTAGCCTCAGTAGGTGTTCAGGCAAATAACAGATCCCACTAAAACTCTAACTTCTCCCTGTACATACATAAAAAATTCAATAGAGGCACTGTAGAGGTTTAGACAGTTATTAATTATCTGTTAATTAAATCTGGGGAGGAAAAAAATGCCTTTATTTCAAAGTCAATCCCAAGTAGAGCTGTGGGGAAGAAAACTCAAATTTATTGGTGACCTGGTACAGAAAGTAGTGGTTCTGCTACCACTGCACAGATCAATACACACTCAGTTCATTAAATGACTTCCCCCGCAATAGGGGGACAGAAAATTTCCTGTCATATAAAGCTGTTTATTCCATCTGTTCCTTTGCCATAATTTTTTTTTTTTAGTTCATATTTAGTTTCTCTTTTTCCCTGTTATTCTTACTATTTTAGTATTTGAAGTACACAATCCATGACTAATATAAGTTTCTTGTCCTGAAATAGTTTGAGAGTGGGCAGAATTCCTCATAGATAATGACTTCAAAATTATGAATGTATAAATTGCGTTTAAATATCGATGAGGAAACTGATGGGGTTGACTTTTCGGAAACAAAGTTCACCTTGGAGAATAGATTCGTCCTAGCATCCATTGAGCAATTTCTTTCACTTTTGGACACTACCTGAAGCTCTGATAAATATCTGAAGAAAGAGCAATGCATCCAGCCCTCAGTAGAAAGGTGCTGTGCTGTTGTGGGCTCTGGAGGCATGCATTTCACAGGTGCAAAAACTTGCATGTGATCCTGACTCTGGGCCTCTGTCCTCCTGTTTGCTCTTTAATGGACTTGCAGCTGCCATCACTGGGTGGCTAGTGGTGTGCCAATGTGGAGAAGATTGAGTATAAATAGTACAGGCCAGGTCCAGCTGAAGAGAGAGATTCTCTTTTGAAAGAATAAAAACTTTTCATAAGCCCCATTCAGTAGGTGTCACAGTGACCCCAGATCAAGTAGGGGCCAAAGCAGTACTTGCTAGTCCTAATGACCAGTGAAGTTACACTGCCTCGTTATTGGTAGTATTTACATCCTGGTTCATTAAAGCACTGCCTTTAGATATTGTTTTGCTATCTGCATGCCAGCTCTTTCCCAAATAAAATACAAAATGAAGTGCTTTGCTTATTATGGGGAAGGGAGGTTAATGAGCAACGTGTATTTATAGTATTTAAAGCTAAGAATTTTTCTGTGAAACTCTTATCATTGGCCAATGTGAAGTCATGAACGCTTTGCCGGACGGAGGGCAGAAGTTCTTGTTACTTTGAGGAGTGAATTCATGCTCTGGAGTTTTATGGTGAGTTGAGAGCAGAGAACACGCGTTACAGTTGAGACTAGCTAAAAAAGAGTGGCCAGTGTTTGAGATGTCCCAGTTCACACTCCTATGCTACCTTATCTGCAGTGGAAACTTCAGCTACAGTCCAGCACAACGTTTTTCGAGACGTGTTCTTTCATTTTGCTGTTATTAGAAATTCACGAAAGCTAATCGTGAAAAGTAAGCCTATTGTTACAAGGCTAGAGACCTGCATATGCAGTAGGGATCTTAGGTAGGGATCTACAAATTTAAAAAGTTGAAAGTCATTTGGTTTTTTTTCCGTATCCCAACTTGTGCATTAATAACTAGAATATTGAATGATCTGGTATGTGTTCTGAATGCTCTTTTTAATTTCTGATGGTCATATGCTCACCCCAGTGAGGAATGGGAAGAATTTTTGTACCGCAAAACTTTCACAAGGGCTGAGAAGCCATTAAACATTCAGCTTTGAGGCAATATGCAAAATTATTCTCAGAGGTGGTGGTGTCTTACTACTACAAAGAGAACCATTAGGAATATCCTTGTATAACAGAACTTGCTGCCATCTGTGTCATGTGCCCCTATCTGTTCTGTCTTGCTTTTGTCAAAGAATCGGATGTGAGAACTGGTCTGAATTGGTAACTTGTTTGAATAAGTCCTGCGCTTGTGTCCTATCTGTAGGACCTGAAAATGAGCTTTCAAAAATTGAAACTTATGGATACTACTTATAATTAAAAAAGTTTTAAAATGAATGTTGTGACCTTATTTTCACTACACAAGAAGACAATAAATGATACACAACTGCAGCTTAAAAAAAAAAAAAGCTCTAAAAGAGGTTCAGAATGTAGCCTTGATTTGGAGCCTGTCACCCGGCATCTTGTCCACTTTCTTCTAATTAAGTCAACCTAATAAAGAGATCCTTTCTCCCTAAAACCTTTAAGCAGTTGTGGCTAGAATACTACTAGTACAGGGCAGATATTACGATGGCAAGAGGAGGGGGAAGGGTAGTTGAAGATGATGAGTCCGTTGAGATTACAAAGTAGATGGACCCTAAGGAGAATGAAAATTCAGCTCATCAGAAGAACTATGTCTGTTCACTGACTTCAAACAAACACAGAGAAATAATTGAGCAAATATAGAAAAGCGGTGTAGTTAGTAATTGGCATCAGGAAACCGAAGGGCAGAAGAGCAAACTCTGGTTGCGGGGAAAATGAGCAGTTTCTTCTCCCTTCTGAGAAGAAGGTAAGGAGTTGGAGTGACTTGATTCGCATGATAGAATAAGTTGAATTTATATTTGTGGTGAGACCAGGCTGTACACTTGAAAGAAACAAGCCGTTCAACCCACCTGATGCCACTGGCCGTTGAAGACTCACTGGAGAAGCCTGTAATCTGTGGCATGTATGGAGTGCATTATGCCTATAAAACAGCTGATAAACTAAAATTCATTGGTATAACCAGAAAATTCCTGTACTTGGATACAGATCTAATACAGACATAGCACTTTAAGGCTTTATTCCTTGTTTTTCCATGGGTGCATCCCCAGTTTGAGATATTTTCACACAACTTTTAGACGTTTAAAGATTTCTGTCGGGACGTAAGTTTGCCCTGACAGTAGTAGAATGAAATGTTGAAATCATTGTAAATGCATGGAGCCTGCTCATGTGAAAAAATTTAAAATATTAATAACTGACCTTGCTGCCTAGATTGATTAAAATGATGGTAAGTCTCTCCCTTTTACTTAATAGTTGCTGGTTTCAGTTAAAAAACAAAATGAAGAAAATCTACTTGAACATTTCTGCAGACAGTCGTTCCCCCCCCCCCCCCCAATCATGCACATGCTTATAGATGTGAGCCTTATTTTCTAAAGAGAACAAGGTTAAGGTAAAATTTAGCTAAGGCACATACCAAATGGAATTGCTTTAATCCAAAGTTGAAAACATTGAAGTCCTACAACCAGTGTAGACAGATATGAATCTAAAAATGAGATGATGAAATTTAGCTTCTTAAAATGCATTAAATATTTAAAAGGTAAGGGGAAGGGCCAAACATGCACTGGATCAGTTATTGATTTAATTACAAATGAGTCACATATTAAAAGAGAGAAATCCTAAAACACTGGCGAGGTTATATGTCATGTTTCATCTGCATCAATTGCCAGAAATCGATTTCACAATTCAGGCAACACAAACCAAAAAAGGAAAAAACACATTTTTTTTCCCCGTGCCTTAAACTGACGCCCGTAGAAGTCCAGTACTGCAGTATTTTTTACAAGTTGCTCATTTAAAACAAGACACAAACAAACTGTGGACAAATTGGCATAAAGTGAAATAAAAAATGCTAACTTTAAACTTTTTTCCTCTTAAAATGTATCTCACAGCAATTCAAATTGATCACTGAAGCGTGTTTTAAACTGGAAATAAATCCAGACCCGTATAACGACCGGCACTAATCACGAACCTGGACAGAACTAAAATACATACTAGCTTGACTCCCTGATACTTGAAACAAAAACAGCCCTCGAACTGAGAAACTGTTCCGATTATGGAAGACTTGTTGTTGTTTGCATTTTTTTATTGTTATCGGTTTACGAAATTGTATGCTTTTCACTTCAAGGTCACAGATTCAAGTCTAGCCTGGTTCAGGAAACTCCCCAAGTTGTAACTCATTCTCAAGTCTGAGTGTGAGTTGTAGGCGTCCATCCCATTCCTGGTGCGTGGTCAGGAGCCGATGAGTGAGTTCTTGGATATACCAGTAAGGAAGCCAGGGCACAAGGAAACGACAGCGGTTGTCCACAAACCGCCTGTGCCCTCACTGTCTCCCCGCGCTGCTGTTGCGCCCCCCGTTTAATGCTGTTGCGTCTCTGCTGCTGGGCAGGAGGAGGGACGGAGAGCTGATGCCGAGAGACCTCGGGAGCACTTTGTCGCAAAGGGAGAGCGAGGAAGGTAGAAGCTCCCCTGGCCGCGTAGGTTGTATTTGTGCCTTTTTCTCCTGTCATGTCCCAATAGGGATGAAAGAGTCGGCCAGGGAGAATAAGGGCTACATGGAGGGGAGGGGAGAATGGCTGTGAGCGGCTGTTGTAATGGATGTGCCCATGCCAGCAGCTGATCTCGATCTTTGTTGGCCTCTGGCAGGAAAGGAGAAACTGCATTGGCATAGAGACTGGGGCTTGCCTCTTATCTATAGAAAAGATGATAAAAATCTAAGGTTTAGACAAAGTCACAGGGAATGTCCATCATTATGTTTTTCATGCTGTGCAGCTTTAAAAAAAGAGAGAGAGAGAGGGAAAAAAAGATTTTTTTTCAGAGAGAGTAAAAAGTCTTCTTTTGCTGTTTCTTTTTTTTTAACCTCGCTGCATGCTTTTTATGTAAACCGGTCTCTTTATTGCGTAATGCTGTGGGTTTACAGGCCAGTACAGCTTCTTTATGTGTCATCTATTATGATTTCTGTGCAGTATCAAAAGGATGAAATAACATAGACAAGCAGTAAAATAGTCCTTTTGTTGAAGGAGACCAGTCAACTGATAGAATTACTGGAATTCTTTTGCTGTGCAGTATCTAAACTATAATGGTTTAGCGGGCCATAGTTACAATAGATGACTTTTACTTGTAGAAGACCTGAAACTGCTAAGAGAGATGTGCCCGTGATCTTACTGAAATCAGAAATTCCTTACTCGGAGGTGAGTTGGAACAAGCTGCTGGCAGAAGCAACAGCGTTGTCCTAGCAGTAACGCGGTATGTCGTCCTGCAGAAGTTTTTTGTGGGACCGTACCCTAAAGGTGCGTACTGCCAGAGCGGAGGATGCAAGCTACTGTTCTTTTGCTCATTATGAAAACCAAAGAAAGCCTGTGTAGACTCGCCATGCTGCGGTCGTCTTCAGAACAATAAAAGTAACCTGGTAGTTTTTTTACGTGATTCTTTTTGGAAGAAGGCATACGAGTCAGCAGAAGCAAACTACACAGAGAGAGAAAGAGAGAGAGTCTTCTGTTACAGCTCTTGAATGCGTTGTCTTAGATAAACACGGTCATAACTGAAATAATTTCAGACAACAGAAAAATGAGGAAAAAGCTCATGAACAGAGCGAAGAGAGTACATTGTAAAGATGAAATAAAAGAAAACCAGAAACGATAACTGAATTTGTAGCTGTATGTAATTCACTGTTAAGCTATGCATGAGGAATCAAACTAGTGGAAAACCATTTTCACTGTTCTTGAACCAAAACTTACTCTGGCCTGTTGCCTTTGAAATTATGCTGAACTTGAACATCTTCAGTGCTAATCAGAACTGAACTGAATAATTTCCTCTGATTTTTTTGGCTCCGCTTCTTTCGGGGATTTGAAGACTGAAAAATAAACAGGGCCATCAATACTGTGTTAAATTTGAGAAGTGTGTCACAGGGAAGTGTTTCTGTTGCCTCCATGCTGGAGGAAGTCAAACTATATTATATGAAAATTGAGTCTTAATGGAAAATACAGGGATAAATAGAAAAGCTTTTTGCTATACCCACATTTAGTTCATTTTGTCCACAAGCAGGGGACAAGCGTTAGATTTGTGCAGAACCTTATGTGACAGCTACACAACTGTAAATGTTAGGAATTTTTTCTAAATTCCTCAGGGAAACTCAGACCCATAAAACTCTTTTAATCTTTGAAATTGGAGGTGGATAAAGGTGTCTAAATAGCAAAATAAAGTAAGCTTTTCAGGATTTTTTTTCCCCAAGGTCAGGTATTTATCACTTTTTTTTTTTTTTTTTACAAGCTTTAACATTTCTCATTGTTTAGATCTTTATAAAACAACTTCACTGATTGAGTCTGTGTATTAGTTACTTTGGACTTGATAAGGATTATTGAAAACATAGATTTTCAGAGAACAAAGGTGTGGAATGGAGGTTTTACAGATTGTTATGTAGAAAATGTTCATGAAATATTCCTGATTGTTATTAGTAGCACCTTGACTCAAGTTTGGGTTTTTTCAGATAGCTGCATTGGTATTATTAAGCGTATCGAGCATATTTTTTTCACTTATTCTAATTGGCTTTTTTTTTTTTCCCCCTTTGTAAGACTGGAACTGGTTTTCTAGCTTTCTTTCCTTGTATGCTAATTAAAGTGCTAAAATTATGTCATGGTATTCCTGAGCTTCCATAGTTTAGGTGTCATTTAACTTTATAAAAAATTTTTACTCGGTAAAAAAGATGGGAAGTAACATTTGCTCTGCTGTTACAGACTCAGTTAATACTGTGAAAGAAAAAAAACTGTGTTGACTTTTTCTTTCTTAATTGTGAGAAGGTGCCCATTGTTTAGCAGGCAGAAATTGCATATCCATAGATTTAACAGTGCTTTGTTGTCCTTTATCTTAAGCGATTAGGAGTGGGATTCATCTCACCTAACTGCAGATACCTACAACTAAATCAGTCACCCCTGGCCACCTTTACTGTTAATGAAGAGTTGAGTTCTTGTAGCACGTGATCCATCTAGCCTGTTTCAGACGTCTAAGAGAATTGTCCCGTTGATTATAGTGACTATGAAAGAAGCATATGGTTACAGTCGTGTGTGGACATCTGGCATGTCAACACCTGCATCTTTAAATGAGTCTTCCTCTGCCTGATCAAACTGAGTTTTTTGTTTGCATTGTTTGAAGGTTTGTTTGGTTTTTTTCCCCTCCAGGAACTTTAATTTTTTAGTGACTACATCTTTTAAAAAAATGTTTACTTTTTGTTTTTAGGTCAGAAGACTTGTCTCCACTTACATGGTGTCTTTCCTTACCTCTACGTACCGTATGATGGTTTTGGACAGCATCCAGAACACTATCTTCGTCAAGTGGCGTTCAGCATTGACAGAGCACTTAACGTGGCTTTAGGCAATCCGTCTTCTACTGTCCAACATGTTTTCAAAGTGTCGTTAGTATCTGGAATGTGAGTAAAGTATAACATGTTAAATTTTTTGGTTATGTGTTTTGAAATGCTTTTGTGATTGCTCTATTCAGAAGTACCTGGTAAGGATTTGGGTGGTTGTGGAGCTTCTTCCTCCTCACCTCCCCCACACCGCCCTCAAATTCATACAGGCTTATGCAGCTTCTAAATACCTTTTCTCGTTCACTATGGTTTAACATAATTAACGGTTTCCCCCCAATCTGTTAGCTCTTCTGTTAAGGTAGTGCTCACCAGCCAGCATTTTCTACCTGTCTGATTTATTCTAGGTTCCCTGTGTAATGCAGGAGTCAACCTCTAGGTCTCCTTTCCCCCCCCTCTCCTCCCTTTCCCCTCCGCTTTACTGTCTAGGATGGACCCTTTAGGAAGTACATCACAGAGTGGGTCAGGTCATGTTTATCCATCTGATTCTCCCAGCAGCACAGGCCATGAAGCAGAGGCTTTTAAACATTCCTTTATTTATCTGTCAAGCTGGCTGCTGTGTTTCTATCTGTAGCTTTTTGCTGCTCCTAGAACTTATATTTTTACTGGATGTTAGCATTTTAAGGATTCTCTCAATCCATATTTGACTTGCGTAACCAAGGACTGAAAAAATATATCAAATCATGACGAATAATAGGAAACTGTCCTGGAGGAACACAGTTAGTCTATACATGCATTGAATTTTTCAACCTCAAAACAATGAAAATACTAACTTTCAACAGTGTGCAACAAAGCCTTTTAGGTTTTTTTGGTATGTATTTTTGAAAAATATGTCCTTTCTAACTTTTAATTTTAGAAAGATAAAGCATATCCTTTCTCTTGCAGTCAGTTGTAGTGCTGTCTTCTAGATACTGCCAACAAAGTAGCTGCAATATTCTTTATTTTTATTTTTTTTAATCTGAACTTTCCATTTTTGTAATAGCAGGAAAGTTGACCCACAGTATTTCTTATTTTTGTTATTTCTGTGAGAACGATACAAGTAGTGGTATTGGTATTCGTCTCATTCAACTGCAGCTGAAGAGCAGAGTTGTGGAGGAGTAATCCAACAATGAAAGCTGGGCAGAGTAAACTGCTGAAGGCACTCGGTGAGAAAACAGACATAGAGTAGGAGAACCTGCCTCTGTTTCATCTCTCTTACCTGGAGAGCTTCGAAACATTGGTTACTGAAAGTCAGGTGCGCACCACCTCAAAGAAGCCTAGAAAGGAGGGTTTCATATATTTTGTTTGTTTGCGTAAAAGGCTAATGAAGAGCACCTAACAGAAATCGTACTACATCTTCATCCTTTTCCTGGCTGGATAGACAGGATTACGTAGTGACAGAAATCTCCACTTCGCTTTCTTTGGCTTCAAGTCAAATTCTGGTCATAGATGTTATATGTCTGTGTGGTTTTCTTCTTTAAATCTTGGAGATTATCCTATCCTTGCTCTTCTAAATTAATAGGAAAATTGTTACGTAATAAATGTGTTTGCTAGATGGAATAGGACTTCTCTTGCATTAACTTCCAAACACAGTGGAGGTGAAGGAATACAAAGATAAAATATGCTATCCTTTTGTATTGCGATGTTGAAGTAGACATTCATATTTAACCTTGAAAGTGTTGTAAATCTTACTCCCCTTGCTGCCATGTCAACATGAATATGGATAATTTGCCGTGCAATGATGACATTTTTAAGTAGCTTTTAGTTTACCTACCTGCAGCATATTGAGTCATTATAACTCAATGTATACTGTCATTAAGTTTATAGTAAAGAAACAAAATGATTGCTTCACCATACAAGCAGATCTGTTCTCCTCCTTTTCGTTTTAACAGCTTTGTTAAGTTTGTTGTTTCAACATAGCTTAATTTTAGTGTCATGAACAATTTCTGAAACAGTTCAGTCTGGCTTTTAGAAGCGTCACCTGTGTGCATTTATACACGTATTAAGGAGAGCAGTGTTAATGCAGTAGCTGTGCAGTTCTGTTGGGATTTGCATTTAATTTAGGATTGAAGTCTCTCTTATTACTGAAGTTCATTCTTAGATTTAGCAGTTAAGCTTCACAGTAGCGTTTTTTAATAGTTTTTTTTTTTTACGAAGAGATTTGATTTTATTTTGTAGAGGTAACATTTAAAAGTGTGCCTTCCTCAACTTTTGCTGACATCAGTCATGGCTACTGCAAACTGTAGTCTTCTTGCATTCATCCAGTATATTGAATTATAGCCCGTTTCCTTAACATGCTGTATTATAAGTATGTTAGAATAATAATATTAAAGTTGAAAAGTCAGTAATTCAGCCAAGTAAAACCAGAATTAATGTTGCCTGTGCAACTTCAGTTTAGTCCTGACATTTCATTATGATTTGTATTATTTAATTGCGTTCTCAAATCGTATTTTCTTCAGGATCCATGCCTTATTTGGTTCACAAGACAACTAGTAATCATTGAAAAGGGGTAGCTATTCTGTCTTAAGCTGTTCTCGTTGTTCAGTTATTTATATTACAGAACTGATACTTACCATTTTACACCTGATCAGCAGAATTAACTTCCTCAAGGACTTTCTTAATAGCACTCACTGGAAGAGCTAAATGCTGTTTTTTTGAAGCAGTGTGATATTAATAGATTTACTCAAAGTACTTTTATCATGGTATGTCATCAATGTATTCACATGTGGGGAAAATAAGAAAAACAGAATGTTATGCCTTCAGGGGGTGGGTTTTTTTTTTTTCATAGTTTGACATGAGCAGGTCTTATTCTTTTCATATTTAGTATTGTGTATTTACTAATATATAATATATTAGTATATTACATAGTAATATATACTGTGTTAGTATATTACATAGTATATTTAGTATTATGTAGTAATGTAGTGCTCCCCTTAGATTGGACAGCATGGCATTTCTTCAGATAAATTGGAAAAAAAAAATTCAAATTGGTCATGCAGAAAATGAGTGGCAGCTTCTAAACAATCGTAACTATGTCTCATTTCATAGTCATCCATCTCTGGCGAGCTTGTGATCCACTGTATAAGATTGCTGTTGCACCTTGCTAGCGAAAGTTTTAGACTAAAATCTCCTGCATAGTGTGCACTCTAGTCCTTAGTACCCTCCCAGTCTTCTGCATTCTTTTTTCCATTGCTGCTTTCCATTTCTCCCCAGATTCACATTGTGTAAGTGTACCAACTGTGACCCCACTGAGTCAGTATCTTATAGGAACTATCTGTTTAGAAATGTCCAATGTGTTAATAATTTATAAAGATGATGGGTTAAGATTCCACAGAATATGTCTCTAAAGAATTGGCATTTGCACCAGGGACACTAAAGTTTTGAAATGGAATGAAAGTGTATTTTTAAGAAATACATTTGGATGATACGTGTTTTGGCCTAACGTGTGGGAATTTTCATTCTGCTGGATGTGCAGGATTCTACCCTGCATTAAAATCCCTACCTGGATTTTAATAATTTCTATGGTAAACTGTAGCTGAATAAACTCCACTGTGTAACTGGCTAGCTTCTTGCTTTTACTTCTTCTCCAGGCCTTTTTATGGTTACCATGAAAAGGAGAGGCAGTTTATGAAGATTTATCTTTACAATCCTGCAATGGTAAAAAGGTAAGGACATGGTGATGCTCACTCTGGATCAGGAGTCTGGCTGATTTCCTTGCATCTGGAACAAAAAAAAGTCAGTTTTGAAGGACGATTCATGTACATCTTAACATTTCTCTGCTGGACAATAATTTCAGTGCTTCCGCTGTTATTTTCAGTGGAAGCGCTATTAGTTTCAACTTTACTGACAGATTAATTGCAATAAATTCAGAAATAAATAAGGAGGAATTATTTGTCCAAGATAAATTGAAACCCCTTGAGTGTGTATTATTACCTACCCTAATGGTTGGGGGGGGAGGGGGGGGAGACACCTAATACATGGTCATAAGGGGTAGGATTGTCTGGTTTTTGTTCTAGGCTAGTAATATTCTGCATGGTGTTAAATTTTAGTCTTAATGTAGGATATATGCATGTACAACTGAGTGACAGTTGTGTCAAACTTCACTTTGGAGCTTCTCATGTTTGAATTACTTCTATCCAAATAAGGAATGGCATTTCATATAGTTTCTTCCTTCAGTTTTTCTGTGCAACTTACTTTTGAACAACACTGTTGTATTTAGACACACTCAGCGCAGTTTTGAGTTTTAGATGTTGTGCTACTTTGAAATAAATTTATCACACCAATTTATAATTATCCAAATACCTGCAGTTATTTTTTAATGAATAGACATTTAAAAGATTAGATTTGTCATGCTTCCTGGAAGCTGTTAAAATACTGCTTCTGTATATACAGGATGTACCTTTAGAACTGTGTATGACTTCTTTACATACATATCAAAGAGAACTGGAGTGACTTGCAAAATTATTACTGGTCTGCTGGCATACAGCTACCGTAGAGTTCTGTAGAAAGATTTTGATGGACCGTAATGACTTTGAATGAGTTGTAGTAATACTACATAGTACGATTTTTCTTCAGAGATTTTTTTTTTAAGCTGGAGGATTTGCACTCTTTTGTAATTAACACCACTTACTATATTGAATTATTATTAGCAGAGCTCTTTTTTGTGGATCTGCTATTGTGGAGACAAAGTTCTTAACAAGATAAAAGTACAACTAAGGCACAATTTAAGACATCTACACATATATTACATTTCAATAAAATCAAACATGAAACTTCTAAATGTTATTGTACTGGAAACATTTTTGTCTTATGTTCTAATTTGTCTTTAATTTTAGAGTATGTGAGCTTCTGCAAGGTGGAGCCATAATGAACAAATCTTATCAGCCTCATGAAGCCCATATTCCCTACCTCCTTCAGCTCTTTATAGACTACAACTTATATGGAATGAATTTAATAAACCTGGCTGCTGTCAAATTCAGAAAGGCAAGGAGAAAAAGTAAGGTGTTTATTTCTTAAGACCAAATGATTGTTTTGTTGCTGAATGAGTATCATGTTGTCTCCTTGTAGTTTGCCTTCTATGTCAAAGTCCATGTGTAGCTTTCCATCAATGTTCCTCTTGGTGCCTGTGTATTGGGATTGAGGAATAACCTACTTCCTGAAATGAGATGCTACATATCAAACAAGGCATGTTCTGTCAGTAGCGTGGGTTTGACCATTTTCACAAGATGTATGCACCTCTTTTAGAAATTGGAGGAATTTTGTCTTTTTAAAATAGTTGATATTTAGCTGAATAATTTACATGAAAGCTAATATACGGGTAATGTTATTTTACAATTTTTGACATTTATTTTTGAACCCTGAATCAATTATAATTCATTTTTTGCTGCAGTAATGCCTTGACAAAATTATGGCTAGATTATGTTATGGTCCTCTGACAAATAACATTTTAATTAAAATGTTTCCATTTGTACTACTGCTATTTGCTCCAAGCTGAAATTTGAAATATAAATGTCTGAGCAAAGAAGATATTTTTAATTTCCATTTTGAAAAGTGGGTTTGGCATTTTCAATGTAAAAGAAAAGTAAGTACTGTTTAGTTAAGTCATAATTGTTCTGATAGATAAACAAAGCAAGAGTTTAAAAGAACTGGTAAAACATCCTTCTGAAAAAACAGCAAATAAAAATCACAATGACTTTAACTTTTTCCCCATATTTTTTACGTGCGTATATTTAGACAGGAGTAGGTTAGGGCATGGGGTTTCATATCTGATTCTAATCTCTAGAAAAACGTTCAGAAGACATTTGGAAGCTCTCCATACTTGGCAATAAGCCACGCTTCTTGCTGCTGTCAGAACTGTAGGAAGAGAGAGGCTCAGTCTTGAGGAAGAACAGTGAGGTACCTGTAGCTTTCCAAACATCCCAAAGTGGCCTGCTAGACAAGTACAATCTGATTGTAAGGATTAGCTGTTCCCACTGTTTTTCCATCTTTCTTTAAAATCATTTGAAGGGGAGAGGAAAGCAAGACGTAAGCCATTTATATCAACGATGTAGATCTTGGGTGGGAAGAAGGGGATGGAAGAGGAGCATGGGCTGAGACCACTGGTCTTTAACTGTTCTTATGGGGGAAATCCAGTAGGATAAAAGCAAGAAATTGGCAAACTACCTCATCTTGGCTTGGTCACGTAATAGGAGCAGTGCTCCTAGCAAGATTAATGCCATTTGGTGTGAAGGCTCCACATTGCAGCTGTGTAAGTAGCCTGCATCAGCCTGTTGCAGTCCCCAGGCACAGGATTACTATCTGCCATTCCTGGTGCAGCAGTTGTGCAAAGGACAGTTTGTCCCCAGCACAACACAATAGAGGCAATTCTGTCAAGAGCGCAGTCCTTTCACAACAGCCCTGAACGTAGAAGAGCCATCCACTCTCAGCTCAAGACGTGGTGGAGTGGTGCCGAAAGTGCAGCTTCTGCATATGACTGACACGCCAGCCTCTTCCCTAGTTTCTGTATCTTGGGGGCCTGCATTCATTTAGCTGACTGTTGTTCGTGCCTCACCAGCCAGGCTGAACATTGCATTTTGGATATCAGTACAAACTGTTGTCTGCATAGGTGCCACAACTACTTTTCCTGCCTTGCAGATGATGATGCAAAAATCAATCTAGGAAGGAATAGAAAATTCAATAGTAGATCTGTTACTAAATGTGTAGTAATCAAACCTCAGCAGCCTGTTTCCAGTGGTATTTTTCTCACTCAAATGAGCAGGCTATTTTGAAGATTGAGAGAGCTAAGCAGGCAAATTTATAGTAACAGGAATACTCTGCCTTTGCCAGTGAATATCCAGAAGAAGCAGGACTTCCTCTTTTCTTTCCAAGTCCTTCTCTTTATGGACAGTGAGAAGGAAGGCTGTAGCTGCATTCGTATACCACATGCCACTAAAACCATTACAAAACTTTTATTTTCAGTGGTTTAATCTCCTATAACCTGACTCTAAAAGATCTTGGCGTGTCATTGATGCTGTCTTGCAAGATCTTCATGGCAAGAGAAGAAAGGAGTATTGAGCATCTGTAAATCCCTATGAGTAACTTTGTTATTAAAGAAAAAAACTGATCCGGGAGTCTGAGCCTCGCTTTCTGAAGGTGTTTGAAAGTAGATTTCGCAGGAAAGAAAAAAGGGGGCATAATGCCCTAAATCTGCTCTGGTGTTTAAAATGCTCTTTTTTTTTCTTCTTCTTCTTTTTTCTTTTTTTTTTAGTAGTAGTATATATATTCACAGATTTTCACAATTTGTCTGTTGGCCTATAATCTTGCCTAGCTAAGATGATGTGTTGTCCTTTAAAACATACAAATATTCAGTCCTGGGTTAGTCAACTCTTAGAATAGCCAAGCTGCAGATGGAAAAATAACAAGAGATGTCTCTTTGTAGAGTTAGTTTGCATTTTAATGTGGTGAATTAGCTGAGGTGCCCCACAGTGAAAATATGGCTGTATTTTCTCCTGGACCTGCTCTGCCCTGCTCTGGAAGTAGTGACTTCCGAACATCAGGGACATTAAGCTACTATGTGCAAGGTTTGGGCTGGATTCTTGCAAAGCCACATTAGACGATATGTATCTTCTTTCTGGAATCACCTGCTTAGGAATTGCAGTGCATCTTAGCACAGGTCTGACTGAATTTGAGCTAGCTCCTGCGTAAAGATGGGGATGTCTTTACACCACACTTCAGTGCTACGTTTCCAATGATAATTTAGTAGCTGAGTGGGCTGTATCAGCACACTTGGGAATCTGATGTAGGGGCAGCATTTGCAGGAACTAGTCTGGATCTAGCAGGGGTGAGCTGGGACAATTTTAATAAGCCTGCTGAATTTTGGTCGTTTCTAAGTGCTTCTCAGGCATTTGGCATCGTATTTCCCAGTGACTTCTGTAGTACCTGTATTATTTCTGTTAGGTGAGATATCCTAGTCCCTGTTATTCTAGGTGGTGGGCAATTGGCTCTGCATGTGTTCAAGACTCCATTGAGACACTTGCTTTTAAAAGTATGGAATAAAACTATATGTTCTCTATAAATATTTATGAACAGTCTCTGACAATTGAATCCAGTAATTAGTATGACTTTAACAAATAAAAAAAACTTTTTATTTTGCTGAAAGGTAAATCTAATAAAAGAAGTTATTGGTACGTTCCAGTAATGATGGAGAAAATTCAAAGTTCATGGTGGTCTTTCATATGAAAGTAGGAAACTGAGTAATTTTCCAAGTCCTCTGCCTTCTTCCCCTCCCTTGTTAGGTTTTTCTTTTTCGTTGTGCCACATACTGTGTATTTTGTTTTCCCTTCATCTGAAGAGTTAAGATTCAGGAGGAAACCACAGGGAGCACAATTCCTTAAAGTGAGGCCCCTGAGAAAACTTAGAGTCCTTTCTTTGCAAGTCAGACAGCATCTGCCTTCATTGCAGGTTCCACTTACTGCTACTGTCACGGTTATCCGAGAGATATTGTGCGTTTCCTCTCAGTTCAGGGATAAGAAAGAGGAACAGTAGAACTTAGTGTTTTATTTGGCTAATGATTTCCATTGGCATCTGATCTGAGATGCTTGGGAATCCGTAAGTTTACGTCAGACTATGCGTATTTTCCTTTGAAACTTGCTCAAAAAGGAAAAGATGGAATTTGGGTTAAGACATGATTGGACACAGCAAATTTAATTCTAACACTGTCAATGTGCTAGGAATATATTTTTCTTCTTATGTGTGTCTATATTTAAGAAAGGTATATCACCTAAATAGTAACGTATTACTTTTTGAAGCCTAGATCATGCAGTATTATTTATTCTTTAGAAGCAATTTGGACTTCTAGTACTAAATAGTAGGTGCAATTATGTTGTTATACATGTACAAAAAATATTGAAGCACAGCTAATTCATTCATTTTCTTACTATTTTTCTTCCTAGGTGATACATCAGGTGTAAATGAAAGTCATAAAAATCATTTACCAGAAAATTCAAACAGTGTGTCCTTTATTCAGTGGGAAGAAGATGAAATACCAAGGTCGGCATGCCTATTTTTTTTTAATGCATCCTATATTTTCTTATTAGCAACAACTTATAAATACTACAGGATTCCAGTGCCTCGTTTGAAGTGTGGTGTGGGACCCTTATATTTAAAATTAAAAAAAAAAAGCACTAATAGGCAGTCATTTTCTTGTTTCTTCATATAGTTTTGGTCATCTGAGACTTCATGTTTCTGGTATGTGGTTGTAAAAATCTAGCTGGGATATAACCTTAGGAATTCAATTTTCAATTTTTTGAAAAATGTCTTTCTAGTTACTGACTTTTGATGGAAGGTTAAACAAGTTGATAGTTAAGGAGAATATTTACATAGCATTTTACAGCTTTTTAAATTGGTCTTGACTAACATGAATAGTGTGCTGTCAGAGTACTCCAGTTTGCCTATTTTAAATAATAGCAGTTACATAAGAATCTCAACTTAGAATTTGCTTGTCCTTCTTCCATAGTCTTCTTTTTTTCTAGACGTTTCCTGGTCTGACCAGTTTGTAATTTATAATAGGAATGTATTTGTGTATTTGTCAGAAAAAAACGTGAAAAGGATACAGAAAATAACTGGTGCTATCTAGATCTACATAATTTACCACAGCAAATTCATCTGCTAAGCTACTTTTCAGGTGTTTGACAGGTCCTGTAAATAGTAGTAAAAAACATCTAGTAGTCATCTTAGTTTTTTGGTAGATCCTGCCAGTCTTCTGCGAATTGCTTATAAGGCTCAGCATGCCATGCTGCTAGCATTAGGTCCTGGGACCATTCACTTCTCAGTAGAAAGCAAATGCCTTTGCTTCAGATTTTTCTAGTGTGTGAAAGCTTGAGCGTAGGCTCTGTATTTTCCTTACTGTTTTTCTTTTTTCTGCTCTATTACGACTAAACAGTGAATGAAGGATTGAAATGGATAGGGTCATTGGACTAACCATGTCATAAAATACCATTCATAAACTAATCAGTTTTACCGTAAAACTAGTTAGCTTTTTCTCCTTCTACTACTCCTGCTGTACGGAGGTTTTGAAACGATACACATCTGATGGTTGTCCTCTGGTTTTATTCATGGTCTGTTCGTACCCATTTTTCTCTTGGGCTGTTGCTTGTCCTTATTTGCTACATACTTCATTTATAGTCCATTTCAGCCTTTATTTGGCTGGGGTTAGGTGAACCAAGTTGCTTAGTATTTTGTCTTGTTTTGTCTGTGAGTGTGTGTGTGTGTGTTGTGTTTTGTTTTGTTTTTCTTTTAAACTAAGTTAGACCAGGATTATTTGGTATTAATTTACCCAGATCTGGAGAAAGCAGATAAAAAGAAAGGGAAGCGGCACTTTCTGGCCTTCAGACTTAGAGGGGGATGAGCACAGCACTGCAGGAGCAGTAGGTGTCCTCTCTCCAGGCACTCGTGCTTATGGCTGTATCCACAAGCCTTCTCTCCCCACCTTCCATGCTATTACATATACAGCCGGGGGGGCAGCACCTCACTCGTGCCGTCCCCTGCTCTCCTGCACACACACACACACACGTTCCAGCGGTGTGATGTTAGTTGTAATGGGGTGACTATCAAGACTGTCTGTTTCCCAAGTATACCTCCTTTCTGCTTGTGCCAGTTGGAATTTCCTTAAATGTGAAGTCTGAATTGTACGCAGTATAACAAACAAGTTCTCTCTGGTGCCTTATGCAGAGATATTGGCAGTTCCCTTTTTGCCAAAAACTGCTTTGTCTGGTATGCTTTGCAGTCTCGTTTACTCTGTCACTTTGGCTCATATTCATTTCAGGATTAATTAATACAAGATGTTTCTCATCTTCCTTTTTTTCCTAAGTGATAATCTTTCATTTTGAAATCCTTATAAGTTCATATAGAGGATCCTGTTTTAAAATTTCATCCTGTTTCTGTTATTTCATTCTCAGTTATCCAGCTCTCATTTTATGATACTGTGATCTGGCTGTGTATCCAGTATGGTTACCAGCTTTGCCTTATCAGCACATTTCATTAGTACACTCCTGCATTTCCTGCCAACAATATTAATGAGATGTGAAATAAATGCAGTCCCAAAAGCTGGTCTGTATTCAGTTCTAAGAAGTTTCCATCAACCCTGTAGTCCCTTTCTTCTTATACCACCTATGGGAATTTCACCTTTACCTGCTCTTTACATGCTTTAAGAATTTATAGACTAGTTTACGTCTCCTCTAGCTTAAACTATTTTCTATTTGGTAGTGTCATATGCTCCTTTGCCTAGAAAATGAATTATTTTATTTAAGATGTTCTAGCATGACTGTCTTTCACATGCTGTAGGAGCTACAAACCTAAACTCTTCCTCTCCTGACTTGACTTTATTCTAAATCTACACAAATTCTGTATCAAACCCATACTGTAGTTTATCCCACTTTCAGATTACCTTTCTACTTTATTTCCTTTAAAACTTATTCTAAAAATTTGTGTCTAGGTTGGTGCAATGAGCCTGTAATTGTGGTGTTGCTTTGGCAGTGTTGCGCACATTGACCACTACTTGCTCCACAAGGGGTTCACACACACTACCCGCCTCTGCGATAACTTGTTCTTGTGTCCATCCCTTAGGTTTTGTGTCTCCCTTGATCGGAGAGAAAAAATTGACCCAGACAGTGGATTAGGTGTCTGTCCAATGAAACCCTTACAGTTGTTCTCTAAAACGTTTGCAACTCAAGCAGATTTTGTTTGAGCCATACTCTTTCTTGCAGTCCACAACATTGCTGATACATATAAAGTTGTCTTTCTGCCTTTATTTTTGTCTTTTCTTAACAAAGTATTCCAAAGGTTTGTCCGGAACGTTTGTTTTCTGTATAAAACTTAAGTTTCGTGAGCCATACCGGCACGGCCCCCTCACTTTATTGTCCAGTTCAAGTTAAGATGTTTGAGTGCGTTGTGAGCTGTTCAGTACTAAACTTTTACTTACTGTATTTCACCATTTGATTGGTACTCCCAGCAACGTTTGGATTTTTTTCTGTCTGTCAGTACTGAACTTTCAAAGTCTTTGCTCTTCCTTTGTATCAGAAGTGGATATCCCACAAACCTCTCCCAGCCTTTTCCCTGTATACTTCTTAGGTTGTTGACTGGTCTTTGAAGAAAAAGCAAAAGAGGACAGCACAGTCAAATGTTGTTTGAGAACACAAAAATTGGAGGGCTGCTATATAGTTATATTAACTAGGTAATTGTATTACTATATTATTTACAGTATATTATAGTGTTATTAGTGATGAGGGTATCTGTTTAGACCTGTTATCCTGGTTTTATGTATAGCCAGAATCAATTTTAGAGAAAGATCTGCCAATTCCTTGCTGGAAGTGACACAGAAATCTCTGGTTTGACCAAGCCAGTGCCGCTGATTTGGTATTTCTTCACTCTAGAAAACCACTTGCTGTATCATACAAGTCTGATGCTGGATGCCGGGGATGTAAAATGCAAGATATTATTCAAAAGTGTGTTAACATAAGCAGCATTTTGCATGAGTAAATGCCAGTAGTGGTTCCTTATTTCAATAAACATTTGAGAACTATGCCAAGGTCTCTCGGTAACTGAACTCACTCTTCAGGATTAGGTGGCACTTTGCTACTGGGCCACTTCTCCAGAACAGTGTTTACCCCAGCCATGTCCTGTCTTACTGCTGGCAAGTCTCTGAATTATTAACTTATTGCTATAATTAGCTTACTGTACTAAGCCTAGGGCCGATTTTTTTTTCTTATAATCTAGTTTAAATAAAGTGATTCTGTTACGAAGTGGGCAAATGTCCAAAGTTATTAGTGCCAAGGAATCCTTAATGTAAGGCTTTTAAGTACAATACTTGCTAGCATTATCAAACCAGAACCTACAAAGCCCACCTAAAAATAAACAGTAGTTGCCTGGGCCTGTCAGTACTCCAACAGCTTTGTGAGACACATTTATGTTATCCCTCAGGTAGCTGATAATAAATGAGGAAACACTTCTGTGGGTTCCAATAAGAAATCTTTCTGGTAAACATCAGGCTTGGAGTAATCTGCCTGTGGAGTCTACCAGTTGGATGCAGTGTGTTAAAGCAGAATGATCGGTAGGATGTTTTCTTTTTTAAGTCCTAGATCTGCTAGTGAACTCTAGTTTATATGGAAATGGAGATCTGATAAATAACACGACTGTGTAGTCTAGTCTTTATGTAACATTAAAGTTTTCTACTAGATTTCTGCTGTTGTAATTGTTTTTCTCACTTGCCAGGATGTGCATGTTTTTATCTAATAGAATGTGCAAATTATTCAAGTCATTGGAACATTCAGCAAGCGAAGAAAAAGTTTTTCTTCCTTGAATAGAATATGGAATTATAAAACTATTATGTGAAAAGGTAGAGTCCTTATCAGTGCAGTTGAATGAGACCTTTTAGATACTCTGCGGGGTTCATTTTATATGTACTGTCCTCAATTTAACATTATAAATAATGCTGCCCTTTAAATGTTATTTAACATTATAAATAATGGCGTGGCAGCAGAACTCCTTTTTCCCAAGGCTATCATTGGCGATGGTGGGTTAAGATACCGATGGTGGGATAAGATACCTTGGTGTCCATTCTTCAAGGTTTGTGAGGGCTTTGAACTAGCTAGTTGTAGTGGGTAATTTTTTAACAGTGTGTCCACTCTTGCCTCAGTTCAGTCACAGTGGCTGTCTCGGTGGCTGAGGGGGACTAAAGACTCAGTGCGTTCTTTGAGTGCAGGTTTCGTTCTATACCGTTGTTATGCCAGTGGATAGTGCCAGCAAACGTTTACCTTCCTGAAAGTAAGGTCTGTGGTCTAATTTCTCTGCCTGTTCTCAAAATAATTCATCTGGAGCTTTTTCTACAACGGTGCGATGGGTTTGCAGTGTTGTTTTCAGTACAGCGTGCAGGTACCACAGGTAATTTCAAATAAATTGATTTGCGAATTTCAGGTTCTCTATACATGGCAGCACAGTGTTGGGCAACCCTGATTAACCTTGCTTCTTAGCAGAATAAACTTTGTGTTCTTGCAGCTAGGTTGCTTCCCATGCTACCTCGCTTAAGCCTACCTTTCGTATATCTGTACAACAACAACTTGTGGCTCATGCATGAGTCTACGTACATTCTGCTCTACAGAATGAAACCTAGATGCTATGAAAAGCTTTGGCTGGGACTCGATAAGGTTTACTTTCTTACCTTGTTCCGATACAGATGTTCTCAAATCGCGCTGTTTTGAGATTACATGAAATTATCTTATTCTTTGCAAAACTGATGCAAATGATGTGAGCCCAGTGGTTTGCCTTTTATATCTGTAGGGCAATCCATGTCAAGCAGACCACTTTGAGCATCTGCTAAGTCACAATTACGAGTCACCTAAAGCAGTTCATGTTTCCAGCTGACTATAGCTAGGAGAGTAGACATATTCTGGCTTCTTTGTACTGTTCTCTTGGCTGCTAATTGTAGCATTATAGCTGCTCAGGAAACGTGGTGTGGTTTGGGAGAGTGGCAGGCACAATTGCTTCGTACGTTTTCTTGATGCGTTGTGCATGATTGTTCTAGGTGAGCAAAACCAGCAAAAAAATAACGGCTGACCAAACTGTTGACAGCACACAAGGTGAAAGTGCAACGAAGCAGCTGTGTTCAAATAATGGCGCTTCAGGACAGCTTGTACTCTGGCTTTTTCCCCAGACGTTTTTGTCCTATTCAGGCTAAATTAAAATGGTAAAAGGGCTCTGCTTTCATATGCCCCCTTTGAGCTTTTCTCGAGGAGGGAAAGAGTGGCTGCTTGGCCTTTGTTGCCTACCTGGATGTTCCAGAAGCTTGTGGTGCTGGTGGCCTGCCTCCTGCTAGCGCAAGCATTCAGTAGCTCACCTAGGCAAGGACGTTACATCCCGAGAAGTTAATGAGCCAGTTGCATTGAGAAGGCCTTTCTAAAGTCTTTGGAAAATCCTACTCTCCCTTTTATTAGCCTCCATTCAGTCTCTGGAGCGTACTGTTTTGACTGCCAGCCCTGCCATAACCCTGAAAACATTAATGAGAATTACAATGATAAATCCGAAGTCTATCGCAGAGAAAAGTGCTTGTTCAGGGTTTTTTAGCTTGAATAAGAAGTCATGTTAACTGAAATACTATAATTTTTGACTGAAAAACTCCTTAAATCTGCCTGGTTCAGAGCTTGGGCAAAACGAGCTTGCCTGCTTCTCAAACACCTTTTAGATCCGTTTACAAAAAACTTGTGAAATGGAGACAAACCCGAATTGTTTGAATACAAATACAAACCCGAATTGTTCTTTGCCTTGTAGGCAAAGAACGTGTTTCAAATTAATATTATTACAAGTTAAAGGCAGATCTTGACCAAATTTCGGGTCATTTACCTGTGTCATTCAGCAAAGGAAAGTATTAAAATTAAATGCTCTTCCAGTATCAGTGACCAGCGTGTATTCTGGTCCCTGTTGGCTTGTTCCCAGAAATGCTTTGGTTTCATGCAGGGAGCAGAGAAACTTTCTTGCAGCCTTTTCCCACATTCTCGTTTCCCAGTGGTCTTGCGGTTCTTTCTTGTGTGATCAAAATGCAAGTTTCAGCTTGCTTGCAGTTCCTGTCACATACAGTGCAGGCAATCCCCTTTTGAGTGCTTTGATGCGTGTGAGCACCCAAAGTAGGTAGGACATGAGAAGTGTGCGTTTTGATCCTATGAAGGGCTTGTTTCTCATTTAATAGTGTGACTGGGAAGGGAGAGAAGTGATAGCGATGGATAGTCCTCAAAGTGTGCATTAGGGCATAGACAGTCTACTCCAGCTCAAAGGCTGAGCTGCTTTGGGGGAGGGCTTCTGTGATCTGCTGTCTTAATGTTCACAGTAACTCCAAACAGTACTGCTGCGTGGAGGGATTAGTAGTCACACATTAATGCGTGATCTCTTACAACTCTTAATAAATTCTATACAATAAGTGCTTTTCAGCTTCTGCCAGACTACTTTTTGATGCTTAGAGTAAAGAAATATCCTGCTTTGCCTTCTTTTTGTATGACAGAATAAAAAGTAAACTTTTTAATAAACGTTTTATATTACGTATAATACAGGATTTTACTTTCCAGTAAAGCGTTGTCATCTTTCTAGTGGCTTATGACCTGTTAGAGGAAGAAATGGGTCCACTGTGGTTTCTGCTGCGTATCTCATCATCTCAAATTGCCATCAGATCCTATCAGTCTAACGTAGAGGAAATATTCCTTCCTTACCCCAGAAGGCAAGCTATGTATCAGCTGAGCAATTGAACTATAACTTTGTATTAATATAGCGTATGAAAGGATCTGGTAACCGTTATCAATAAGAAAAACTACATTTCCTTTCAGTCCTCTCTGTCTTTTCCCTTAAGTGCCAAACAGATACTCTAGGGCTTGTTTTGTAAGCTTAAATTGTTGCTTGTTTCATAAGCTTAAACTGTTGACTCAAGGTTCGCTCCTATCTTGTCATCATACAGTTCTTTGCCTAAACTGTTAAGCTAATGAGCTGTAACTCTATAGCAATGTAGCTTTTTTTTTTTTTTTTAAATCTCCAGTATTCTGATGGACAATTTCAGAACTTTACTATTTGTGGTTAAAAGTAGTTTTCTAATCTCTTTGTAAGGTCTTAACATTTTCTCTAACAACGCAGGAAGTAAGTTGATATTTCAACTGAAAAGTTGCAGCCTAACAATGTTGGCTTCCTGTGTAGGTGATACTGTCATCTAACGGTCTTGGAAAGCTTTTTTTTCCAGTGCTTTTCTTAAAAAGTTCTTGCAGTATTGTGGAACTAGTATTTCATGTATGAAGGAGTATCTTCAACTAACTCACAATGCATTGGTACACTTCAGATCTCCATTCTGAAACACAAACTGAAACAGAGGAAGTTCCATCTGAATGTGAGGAAAAACTTCTTTGCTGTGAGGGTGACTGAGCACTGGCTGCCCAGAGAGGTTGTAGAGTCTCCTTCCCTGGAGATATTCAAAACCTGCCTGGATGCAATGCTGGGCAATGTGCTCTAGATGACCCTGGTTGAGCGGGGGGGTTGGACTAGATGATCTCCAGAGGTCCCCCCCAACCTCAACCGTTCTGTGATTCTACTGGCAGAACTGAACAGTAGTAAATAAAAGCGTGCATTGTGCACACTCTCTAGATAACTAACCCTCTTAATTTATGTCATCTCCTCCCCCACTGCCTCTTTTCGCCTTTTTTTCTTTTCTTTTCTTATTTTCTTTCTTTCTCCTTAGCCTTTGCCCTTTGAGCAGTAGAACCTGAGTCTGTGGAGGAAGGGGTTGTTCTTTCAGGGTGGAGGAGAACTGATGGCTAGCAGGAGCTGACACAAGAAACTTGCACTCATTTAGCAACTCTTGCTTGGTTCAGTACTTCACAGCACAGCTGTAAGTGACTCTTTGCATGGGCTGAGTATCTCAGGCTTGCTTTCGGAGGTGAGCTCTGATGCAGTGGCAGAGCAGTGAGGCCACCAAAGCTGCCGGGAGAGGAGCTCCTCACCTTTGACTTGGGCTCGGGTTGTTTAAACCAGTTCAATTTCTACAGTGCATTTGAATGAACCTCTCGATCTTTTGTTGCTTCAAAATCATGGTAAGTATTTTAGAGCTGTTTTGCAGTAGGCATCGTAACAGTTTTAATTAGATCTCTACTGAGCAAATCCACACAATCTGCCAATGGATAACCATCCATCTTCCATCTTAAGGAAGAGCTTGTATCTGAGCTAGTTTCAGTCCTAATTTCCTATAATCTCTAGGCTGCGGATGGTCTGTACCATAGACCTCTGCAAAAGGAGTCTTAAAATGAATGTTTTTTGATTCCTAGAATGTTACAGATTCAGAATGGGGGGGGAGGATTGGAAGGGGTCAGATTGTTTGGCGTTATTAGTTTTTTGCTTGTTTGTTTTAGTGTACCGTCTTTATCTCTTGATAGTTCTTTAGAAACACAAACCATTTTTGTGGGGTTTTTTTGCTCACGTGTTTTCTGAGAAGTCATTAGAATCTTACTCTTATAACTGTATATAAGCTATATGTCTAAGCAGTTTAATTTTACATTTCTTCTAGGTTTCATATTTGTAGATTAACTGAATTTCCAGGGAAGGTATCACGGATAGCTAACTTTTAAATACAGCGTATCTTACTTTCTTGACCTATGGTGACTTCTATTCAAAGCTCATAGAGAGCACTGAAAATCCTGATGAATTATATCTTTTATTCCTGCTGCATGTGTATCGGGGAATATCGACATACAAATAGATGTAGTAAGTCAGCAGTTATTTGACCTAGACGGAGGGTCCTCAAGACTAGTGTCCTTTAACTCTGGATAGCTGTGAGGAAACTTGCAGTGTTTCCCTAAAAATATTCCAAGGGGAAACAAACTTCTGCTTAAACCTGAGAGATGGCTTCTGTTTCTTAGCTCCCTGCATGGACTCCTTGAAATTAGTTTGTTGACAGTGGCAGGGGGAGAACCACTGATCTTAACAGCTCTATTACTGAACAGAGACAGCAGAAGGCTGACCAGATCATCATGCAAGAAGCTTGAATTTGTTTCTCGTATTTGAAGACTTTCCTAAGCCAGTTACCCTTAGTCCTGCTATTGTGTTTGGGGTGCTAATATCCTGTTTATATTCACCGGGCCCTTCCCCACTTTCCTCTCTGCCCCCCTAAAAATGTAGGTTCTGAAAAATAAAACATTTTTTACTTCCCTTTCCTTAGTAGGAAGTTTTAACTATTTTGAATTGTTTGTAAGCGTGAAGGAAAATTCATGCTGCTAGTTTTCCTTGATGCTAGATTATATTAATGCAGGTGGTCCTGTTGGTGGAAAGATCTGTGGAACGTTTCATATTGCATTTGAAGAGGAGTTTATTATTATAATTACCATAGTATTTAGCCTTATTAACCATTTCTTTCCCATCTCCCTACAAAAGCCCAGTCCCTTTAAATCAAAGATACAAATTTCTCTTTTAATTAGACTTGGAAATGGCCAATTAATTTAATTACCTTGCAGGTAATGCTGAGAACTGGTAATTCTGAATTATTGTAATACTCTCCCTCCCCTCAACCTATGTTAGATGTTAGTCTAGTTAGAAAAGGAGGATGATACGTGTTTCAAAAGGAACGTAATGGCAACATTAACTTACAGTATTTATGTTGTCACAGCTCTCTAATATTGAAGGGTGTTGAGCCGCAGAGTACCTGTGAGTTGGAGGTGGATGCAGTAGCTGCTGATATTTTAAATCAACTGGATATTGAAGGTGAAGTATTGATAGTTTTCCACGTAAAACGTTTTAGGACAGGGACTATGTTGTTACATGCTTTTTTTTTTTTTTTTTTTTTTAAAAGGCTTACCTTAGTAAAGTCCCAATCCAGATTTCAATGTTGAAGTGATCTCTTGATCTACAAAGTTACAAAATACAGAAATGAATTGTGTAAACACTGGAAGAAACCAGATTATGAGAATAGCCTGTTATCAGAGCAATAGAAAAAGATTCTTGTTAATGCCTAAGAGAATGGTTTAGACCTATAAGAAGAGTAAGTAAAATATTAGCGTAATGAGTTGTTGCTTACTGATCTTTGAAATAACTTTGGCTTCTTTTGGCACTTATTCCACTTTAATATTTATTTATTTATGTGTGGGTATGCACATGCACACACATGCACAAACACTTGGTGAGAAGACCAGCAAAAGCCAAAGATACAGAAAACAAGTAGGAGACTTGTACCAGAACTTTTATGTAACACTGAATCCTCAAGTAAGGCAAGAATTGCAATAAAAAATAAGAAGTTGGAATGGCAAAAGGTGTTAGATGAAAAAGAGTGTCAGATTATATTATTTTTTTGTAAAATATGCTTTTTGTCACACTGACAAACTTCTCTTTGTGTATTCAGCCCAGATTGGCAGGAACCCTGGTTTGCAAGCTATATGGGAAGATGAAAAGCAACGACGGAGAGAGAAATCTGAATCTTCTCAGATTAAGCCGCCTGATTCACAAGGTAGAAAAATATTGCGCAGTTGTTTCTCGAAAGCTGTGAACAAATAGCAAGAAGGAGACAATTGAAACTGGTGTATCAAGTTTCAGGGCTTTTTAGAGGTGTTATTTTGCAGTTCTAAGCTTACTGATTGCCCAGTATGTGTACTGCAGATTTAAGAACATAAAACCTTGCCTACAAACATCTTGATTCAGCAAGCTGCAGAGCGTTCTAGGCAGAATGAATGATACTGAGAGTCAAGCTTGCGTGCTTTATGATGGAAAATATTTAAATGTTTAAACACTAGCAAAATTAAAGTTATTGGCCTCGGTAGATTTTGCACAAGGCCAATTCCTTTGAGTTTCTGTGAAATTTTAACTAAAATGCTGTTAAATGAAAACTATGAAAAGATAAACAACTCCCTGTATTTTTATTTAAAGTTCATTGCAAAGAGAAGACTATGCTCTATGAATTGACTGCATAATGAGCAAGGCTGTTGTCTGTAGAACCTAGGCCATGTTCCTTTTAAAAGGCGGACAGTATTTGGCAGGTAAACCTGAAGATTGCAAGAAGGGAAGAGAGAGGTTCCTGGTTAAGGCAAACTGCATTCTGACTGTGCCCTTTCCCTGTGTCTCTATATAATGCTGTTCAGAGCCAGAATTTCAAAACTGTTTTCTAACTGACTTTTCTTTTCCTTGATGCTAACCTTGATGTAATTACAATGTGATTTGTAGATGCTCCTGATACTTGCAGTTGCAAATGAGATCCACAGGAATATGGGAAATATTGTAAGATGTGTTAAATACACTTGAAAAAATCATCCCTGAAAGTTGGCACTTAAAATTAGCGGACACTTCTCGTTTGAACTATTTGTTAATATAATTAGTAATTTTAGCTGTCATACATAGCTTTCTCTTTGCATGTTGGTAGGTTAAGTAAAACTGAATAATAAATATTTTTTAAACTTTAAAGACCGTGGATTTGTGCCAGCAACAGAGAGTGAAAAATTTTTTCAGAAGCGACTTAAAGAAATCCTCAAGCAAAATGACTTCTCTGTGTAAGTGTTTAGCCGTTTGCCATAAACTGTAGTATTCTGTGCTAACCTTAAATACACATTTTAAAATTGGTTTTCAATTAACTAGAACATTGTCAGGATCGGTGGACTACAGTAATGGATCAGAGGAGTTCTCTGCTGAGCTAACACTACATTCCGAGGTACTTTCTCCCGAAGCCTTTCCATGTACACCAGCTAATATGGTAGAAGTGCATAAAGATAAAAAGCTGCATAAAGGTGAGTATTTTTAACAGCATGATTGTTTAGGCATAAATCTCTGTCATGCTTCGGCTGCTTAAAATATTAGCAAAAGTAAGCCGGGGAAGATTTGGCTGTCAGTTGTGAAAGACACTGAAATGTTATTCTGCTTTTATTTTCATAATTGTTAGTAAGCCTTTTAAAAATTGCTATAGCAAATAATGGAAGCATACTTGAATAATAAAATCCTTTATAAAGTGGCTTGCTTTCGTAATGTATTGATGTCTGTGACTCTTGCTAGTTCCATCCTTTTGCTTTTTGTTTCCTTGTGAAGAATCTAATAGGATGCATACTGATAAAGAAGAGGAAGCACTTATTAATGAAGAAGCAATTTTAAACATTGTGGAGAGCAGTCAGAGCTTTCAGCCTTTGTCTCAAAGACTCAATCAGACTACCGTTTTTAGTGAGTATGACTGGGATTTGTTTTTTCTTTTGGGCTATTTTGCTGTTCCACACTCCTATTGTGTTCGCTTACGTTACCAGTCATGAAAGAAAGTAAGTACTTCACCTCAGGGGGTGTGTAAAGCAGACTGAGACTTCATCCCTGTGGGGAAAAAAACCCTCATTTTCTAATAATGTCACCAGGAGAGTATGTTTGTAGTGGCAGCTGTGCTTTTACTGAGCTGGTACATCTTGGCAGGTCAGCTCGATGTAGTCTTTTCTGGATATTGTTCTTCCTGGTTGCTCCTAGGGTTAAAGGACTAGAACTATCAGAATAAACAGGATTTTGGCTGCCTGTCCATGATGCTCTTGGAGTTGCTATGTCTTTGTCATAGTCGTGGTAGAGTACGTGCTTTTAGGCTATCTTTAGATGTCCAACTCTTTGGAGCTACCAGGAGATAGTAGGCTGATGAGAGCCAAATTGCAGTAGCAGAAATATTTCCCAAAATGTATGGGAAAAAGAGAAATTCCCATAATTCTTCGTTCCCAAAAGAGTGATTGAAGGCAAAGAAACCAGAAGAAGGAAACTATTAAAGAGAGGGTGAAAGACCATGGCAGCAAACAACTATGGATGGCATGGGAAAAGAAAAACAATAAAATAGCATGATAGCATGAAAAGTTGCTTGTGGTAGAAAATAGTTAAAATACTTTAGAAAAGGTGAAATGAATATATGCCACCCCTATATATATGTACATTATTATGTAAATAAAAGAAAGTATAAGATTAGCGTGCTCTCAAACTGATGCTAGAAAGTTTGTATCGGGGCAGGCGGGAAAACCTGACAAACCCTAGCTGCCAGTGCTTTTGATACCTATACAGTGCAAATAGGTTTATTGGCAAAAATAGCCAAGGTCCTCTGGTAGCTGCTTTTTGTTGCACAGAAAGAGGGAATGGATGGAATAAGATTAAAATAATATTTTCCGGTGGTGTTTTATTTTGCGGAAGGTAGGCAGGATTTTGGTATGAAAGACTTACAGGCAAGGATTTAGATGGTAGAGAGAACTGTAGGTAAAGAAGGTATGCGATAGCTAGCAAAGGCAGACATAAATTTTCTGAGAGAGGTGGTTATATTGAAAGGATGAGAAGTGGTTAAAAAAATACAGGTAAGTCTTACAACTTTTTGAATCACTGAACATAATAGAACTGTTAAAAGACTCTACTTTGTCCGGTGATTATGGAATCAAATGGAGATTTTATTTATTGGATTTTTTTTTTTTTTTTAATCAGATGGCTACTTATTGCTGGTGTCTTGTGTGACCATGAGTAACACGCTGCCTCTCTGGGTCTCTTGTGCTTTCTCTTTTAGTAGCTTCTCACGGCATAGCCGAGTCTCTACTATGCCTTGGTAGGGTCCTAGCGTCAGCGGGGCCATGGGTGACAGTAGTTTGGTCAAAATGAAAAAAGAGCAAGGATTATGTTACTGGGAAATAAAGGCTGAGGATTAATGATGGACCTCACAAAGGGCAAAGAAGGCAAGAAGAGACAATAGAGTTTAAAGTGGGTTAATTTAGAACTCTTGCAGTGGGGACTGTTTCTAGTCTGAAGAGTGGTGTCTTGTGAAGCTTTTGTAAAGTATGGAAAATACCTTCCTCACAGAGATGTCGAGACTTATGTTATATGATTCTCAGGATCATTGTAAATCATGTAATTCCTGAGGAAGGAAGTAGAGATTGTAGTCCTTCAGCCAGAGGAGAAGGAGAGAGAGGAGTACCACAAAAATCACAGAATGGTTGAGGTTGGAAGGGACCTCTGGAGATCATCTAGTCCAACCTCCCTGCTCAAGCAGCGTCCTCTAGAGCATATTTCCCAGGATCACAGATACTTGGTAGACTGGCAATCATAAATTGGTTATCAGGTCAGATGATAAGCAGGTAAGCAGGAAGAGAGTGAGAAATCGTGACTTCAAAAGAGGGGTCAGAAATAGAGTGAAGACTGAGAAGTGCATGAGTCGGTTACAGTTTGGGTCAAATAAAAGAAATTAGAAACAGGATTTAAGGGAGAAGTGAAATCAGATAAACTTTCAGTGTTGAAATTAGAGGAACTTAGGAAAGAAATAGGTTATAGTGACAAGAAAAGAGAGGTGAAGAAATAAAGCATTAAAATAGAGGACAGGAGGAAAGAAGAACCAGTTCGAAAAATCAGCATCATGTTTCACAAGATGCAGTGATTGAAAGCCTTCCAAGTGATATAGAGAGAAGTTAATACTGCCGTAGAAGTGGAGAAAGCAAGAGAAGGCAGTGATAGTTCAGAAGCTGGCACTCATGCTGAAATAAAAGGGGAGAGTGAGGCGTGACTGAATGTGAGGAGGTAGTAAGAGGGTGGAGAGAGACAGAAGTGCTTCCAATAACTCGGAGCAGGAGGGTGGAAATGAAAAAATGGGTTGTCAAGACTGGGGTTGAACAGCTGGAAAAGATAACATAAATCATAAAACTGGAAAAATAAGGCAGATATAGAGAGCTGTGCTTCTGGAGCGTACCTTGCTTTGGACAGTAACAAACCAGATTTTAAACTGTTGAGTTGTTTTTTAATGAGCGACTATAACTGGCCATTTACAAGTAAAACAAAATACAGATTCTGTTTGTGTGGGCTTTCTCTGCAGTGGACAGTAGTGCTGATGAGGCCATGATTGATCTGTTGGCTGGATTGGAGAATGATGGGTATCAGATGGGACATGCTAGAACGATCTCGCACCATCGTTCTTTTGGAAGCTGTAGAAATTCTCAGAACAGTGATGATGAAGAAAATGAGCCACAGTGTGAGAAAGAAGAAATGGAACTTAGCTTGTTAATGTCCCAAAGGTGGGACAGTAGCATTGAAGAGCCTGGGCCAAAAAGAAGGTATATATGTGGTTTTGTCTTTTTAAAGTGGTTGATTTTTTTCCCTGCTAGATCCTCCCAGCTCCCTCCCCCGCCCCTGTTTTCAAGTGAGTTATGATCTCCATGATCTATAGAGGGATCTCTGTTGAAAACATTGGAAAAATCCCTGCATGTCTGTGATAGAATGCAGCTGTTCAGCTGGTGCTGTGAATCATCAGTCTTACATGCAAATACGGATGAAAGGCTTAGGTTTAACTAGACCTAAGCTACTAGTTTACTGTTTGAGGAAAAATTGAGTAGCTTTCTTTCCTACAAGTCCACATACGACCATTTTAATTGGAAATTGCTTTTAAAGTCATACCTTGGGTACGATACAAGCATGAGATGTATCTGGTACATCTCCCGTGCCTATAATTTTCACTAAAGGGAATGTTTAAGAGATACTTTTGTGAAGACTGACCCAGAAATCTGATAACTGCACCCATTTGTCTTCGCTTAAATCAAAACATGAATACTGCTCACTCTGCTGGAGTGCTAAAGGTTAGCAGCTAGAATATTTTAAGGCTAAGATTCTTGGAACACCTGCTCAGGTCGTAATGACCTTTTGTCAAATCTGCACTGAGAGGCATTGAAAGAAATTGTATCCAGTTTCCTGTCACCCATGCTTTGGGCAGACCTTCCAGTATTTAGAATTCCATCTGGGAGATGTGAGGAACTTAACACATACAACATTTTTGTTTTCCTTGCTTCAGACATTGTAATTATACTCTTGATTCGGAAAGGAAGAGGAGAGGCACAGAAACACTCAAAATTTTTCTTTCTTGAAGCTATGCAGAAAGGTGGTCTCCTACTTAGAGATACATCATCTATAAAGACTCTTTTCCTGTCTGACCTTTGATTACTCTTTATTTTTCCCCTCACAGTACTCTGAAAGTATTGTACCATTCCTACAGAAGTTGGAAGTTTCCATCTAAAACACTTAATGTTAATCTTCAGTGTAGTGGCAGTTTCTATGTAGAACCAGCTTATATTTTGCAGAATTTATTAGTTCAGGCACAGTTCTGCATGAGTATGACTGTACAACTTCTGGAGTCAAGTAGGACCCTGAAGCAGTTAACAGCTTTTATGCAATAAAGAATAAGAATCCAATTTAAAAACTCACCAGACATGATGAGCTGGCTCAAGTATAACTAGCTCATGTATGCCTACGTTTTTGTCACAGGCAGAAAGCACTGGGAAGAAAGTACATACCAGGTGCTTCCACATGGAGTCAGCTCATGTTTGGAGGGAATTGCAAGTTTTGCCCCACTGTGATCTCTGCAGAATTTGGACTAACTTCAGAAGAGAGCATGGGTATAGCTAGCCTTCACCCAATGCTGCTCACGCATAAAGAGCTAATTTGAGACTGACCATAGATCCAACCTAATTCTGCTCAGACTCCCTATTTGTATTCCTTCCTTATGCATCCTACAGTATCCATACTGTCACTTTTTTTTCTTACTGGGAATTTCCCAGCCTTCCATTGTCTCAAACAGTATATGGTGCTGGAGTAATAACGGGTAGCGACTGAATTAAACATCTTGGGTTTGATTTGCACTGAACTGGAGCTAAAAGCCCAGCTAGACTTGAATTGGTTCTTGAATAGTCGCTCCTACAGGGGTATCGTGCTGTGTTAGAGACAAGTCTTCCTAGAATGTCAAGTGATGGGCTTGAGTGCGGAGAGGTCGAAGCTGTGCTCTGCAAAAGACAGCTCAACTGTAACTGGGCTTGCTAGAATTCACACAGATTTGCTTCGTGCTCAGGATCGTAGCGTAATTCAGGATGGAAGACACATCTGCAGGTCATCTAGTCCAATGGTCAAAGCAGCTTTGGATAGCTCAGGGCCTTGTCTGGTCAAGGTTTGAGTATCTCCAAGGATAGAGATTCCACAGCCTCTCTGGGTCACCTGTCCCAGTGTTTGACCACCTTCGTGGCAGAGAATTTTTTCTTTATATCTGGTTTCTTCTGTTGCAAATTTTATCCATTGCTTCTCCTCACATCACCGTGCACCTCCAAAGCTGACTTTGTCTTCTTTATTTCCACATATTAGGTAGTTGAAGATAGCAGTAAGATCTTAGCTTCTTCTCAAGGATGAGCAAACCCAGTTCTCTTAGCCTCTCCGTACACGTCATGTCCACCAGCCCTCAGTATCTTAGTGACTTGGTTGGACTTGCTTCAGTTCATAAATGTATATCCTGTAGTGGGGAGCCCAAAACTAACACGCTCTTCCAGATGAAGCCTCACGACTGCTGAAGTTGGTTACACTCTTACTAGCAGAGCCCAGGATGCCTTTGGCCTTCTTGGCTGCAAGGGCACACTGCTGACTCGGGTTCAACCTGCTGCCCACCAGGACTCCCACATCCTTTTCCATTAAGCTACTAGCCAATTAGCCCTCCACCTGGACCGGTTCATCAGGTTATTCTTGGGATCAGGTAGGACTTGGGATTTGCCTTTGAAAGTTCCTGCCCCAGCCTTTTGAGGGCCCTCTGAACAGCAGCCCTTCCCTCCGGAGCACTGATTGCTCCTCACTCCCAATTTGTTGTCTGCTTGTGTATACACCTGAATGTGTGTATATATATACATGCACTGCACTCGCCCATGTTTTGGGAACGCAGAAGAGCGAGGACCAAGCTGACTTAGCTCATGGCCACTGTGGACCCAGCTGGGCTTGTTAGTTAGGTCCCTCTTCCAAGCCATGCTGCTTCCAGACTTGAGTTAGCCTAGAAATAATATAGTAATAATAAGATTTGAGTCTGTTGTTCCTGAACTAATAATCGTGGCTGAATCCAAACTGGCTCTGTGCTCAGCACAGTCAGATGTCTATGTTGTTAAGATACATATAATCCATGTCTAGTTAAACTCCACAGATAAAGAGATGTTTTTTCTTCAAAAGTAGATTTCCATATTTGGGCTTTTGCTTTTTAATTCCTGTGACTTCATATCCTTTGTATTTACACCTTTTAAGGTACTGCACAATAACATATTGCTATATCAAACTGCACAACAGTTTGAAATTTTCTTTACTAAGATAGGGGTTTTTTAATCTTAAAAAAAAAAAAAAATCTGAATGTTTGTCTGGACTTCTGTCTTAGAGCCACAGAATAACTTGTTTCTATGAAGAATCGTGTTTACCTCACAATTTATTTCAAAGAAAAATCCAGTTCCACATGGCTTCTAGAGTTGTAATTTGTGGGAGGGACTTGGGATTTTGCCCCCCACCCACCAGTATAGCCACCTTAAAGTCTGATGAAATTTTCAGCTTTTTCTGTTTCTTTCGAGCAGATTTATGACTAAAAATGGCAGAGTAGAATAGTTAACATAGTAAGGGTGGCTTAGAAATTAGCAATAGCAGCTTCTTCAGAATGATCGAGGAGGGATGGAAACGAACCTTCGGTTTCTGTGATTATGTTTTAGTTAAGCCTGCTGAGAGTGAGTTGTTACAGTACAGTAAAGGTTCCTTTTAAAAAAAATTCATTTCCGAATGACTAAATTAAAAGCACATTGCATAGCCTGTTTATCATCAAATTTCAAGCATTCCCAGGCAATGAAATTAATTTTCAGTAAAACTGAAACAAAAATAAGTATCTAAACCCCTTCTAACTTCTTAAACTATTGAGTATTACAGTTTTTCTCTACAAGTTTTAAAATGACTACTTTTGCCTCTTAAAATAATAACATGGAATAATATTTTGAATTTCTCAGTGAGAATTGTAACGATTTGATTTCCTTCTGCTTCCTCAAATCGTACAACCGTATAGCACCAGGCCTCTCTGATTCTGACATTCCCTATGGGTATAGGTATTTTCTGGTAGAAGTATTCCGCGTTGGTTAGTTCTACTGTTTTCTCTAGGTCAGCAGGTAAAAGTATGCATCGAAGTTCAACAGAAGAGGATTCATCTTCAGAGGAAGAAATGGAGTGGAGTGGTAACAATATGCTCCTAACTAATCTCTCTATACCTCAGTTAGATGGGACTGCAGATGAGAATGGTGGTAAGTAAATAGTAAAACAGCTTTGGAAGCTGAACGTTATTTTGGTCACAGTTAATTTTTAAGATCAACTTGCTAATTCTGGAAAGGGTTAATCGTTTTCAATTCTTGTTTTAATTAGGAGGAGGTGCTCTCAACAGAGCAGTAGCAGGCCATAATATCTTCCTTATAAACCAACAATATTTTAATTTTAATGCCCTCTACAAATTACCGGAATTGCTTTTCGTATTGTATTAACAGTCCAAAAGAGGACATTGTTTAATTAGTTTTATGGAAAAGGTAAAGTTAACTTTTTGCTAGAAGTATTTTTCTGTTACTGTATTAAGATATTTGCTTTGCAAATATATTGTTGAAATTAATGATCATTAATGGTAGGACCATTTATTCTGCTAGGATTTTGTTGTAAATTGTGAATGTATTAGTTGTGTAAATCTAGATGGTTAAATTTGCTTTGAGAGTATTTGCCACCCGTGCTAACAATGCAGTGAACCTTTGTTTAAGCATATGCTTCATTCAGTGGATTGCACGTTCACGTGTTGAGATTGCATGAGTTAAAACTACACAGTGACAAGGCTGATGCAGAAGAAACTACCGTTCAATATCTATTAAAAAAGTAATTGACTTTGAGATATCTCTTGTCCTCTCTTTATAACCTCTTGTCTTCCCTTGAAATAACTGTAGTTAATAGAATGCATTCTTTGAGATTAGACAGATACATAAATGTTATCTGTTAATTATACAAGCTACCTATTTTCACCTTTATAAATTTTTTTTGAGAGAAACAATGAAAAAATATATGGATCTTGGAGGAAAAAACCATGTATCTATATCCAGGCTTTTTTCTCAGTTAGACTCATTTTTGTTCTTAGTCTAATCAACAGTAATTATTCCTCTTTGTTTTTGAAACAGCATGTTAGTCCAACTTCACTGACTTTAAAAATTGAAATTTGTGGTTAATATCACTTTGTGCAGAAAATTCTTTTTTAATCTATGGTACAAACTGGATAGCATGAAAACTTACATATGTTCTGCAAGTACATAGTTTCCTGTTGCTGCATGTGCTCTTATGGGTAGGAATGTAGTCCTTTACGAAAGTTCTGTGTTAGTGAACAACTCTTGAAGCTGTTCAATAAAAATAACAGAGGAACACATATTAGTATATAAATGTTTGCATCTTAATATATCTATAAGCAATTCCGTAGTGGGGAAAGTGAGACGTGTGATCTTATTATATAGACGACCGCAACCATTCTTTCATATTCATTGTTTAAAGCGTAGTATTTGCTTTTTCCCTTGTTTTTATGGGTGTAACGGTGGGGTTGATACGTGACTTGATGTACTACTTGCATGATTTGGTTTAGCAAAATGTACAAGTGTAATTTCTTTTTTTGTGGTACTTTGTAACTTAATGTAAAAATGGGTACTTTTGGCTAATGAGACAGTATTGCTTAAATTTTAAAAATACTTGAAGTGTTTGAAATATTTACATGCAAGAGACAAAGAATGTCAACTTCAAGTAAGTTTTACTGTCCAGTTAATGAGACATGAAATAACTTGTACTGCATCAACTTCTTACAATAGGGAATACTGTAAATTCTAAAGTAGTAGATCTCAGTCCAGTTCATCTAAATCCAAAATTCTCTTCCACACACAAATCTCTGTGTCCATAACATCTGACTTACTTACTATAAGTATTTTTCTAGATTTTTTTAAATCTGAATAGTCAGGTGTCTTCCGAGTGTTCCTTATAGCTTCCTTGAACTCCCATTTTCTTCAGTTAATCCTCCTCCTTTGTGTGGACACCTGCTACCCTCAAAGAATCATAGGCTGCATCTCCCAATTGTTTAACAGCTCAGTGACTTCATGTATGCATTAGAAAGCGTTGTTAGCAAAAGATGGAGGCTTCCTTTTATTTTTCTCACCAGGGAATAAAAAAATTGCTAAACTGAAGGCAATCTGAATCTAAGATGATCCCATAATTTAGGAAAAAAAGCCCAAAGGATACCCCATCTAGTACAACAGTGTGCAGCACATGCTTCCAACTCACCCATCACATTTTGTAGCTTCTCTCCCCCTTCAGCTAAAGATGTGGATACATGAACAAACTGCTGTATGCCAGGAGCGTTGTGGTGACGATCTCTGCAGAAGAATAAACTCTTCAAATTACTTGGTGCTTATTGTGGTTATGAACAAGCACACAGTTACTGAAGAACAGTTGTTAATTTGTTAACTACCACCTGCATGCATGCGCTTACCCTACAGTAGATGTGAGGAAATATGACTTTTATCAATGAAAGAGAAAAAGCATCCCATGTATCATGTGGTGAGTCTGCACAGGACAGCTGCCGTGGCACATGCTCCTGGCAGATCTATGTGGGAATGTCAATGCATGGATTTGAATTTATGCTGTGGTGCCAATTTCTCACGTAAGCACCTGAATGGATGGTGGTTTGCTATGCTTTAGAAGTGCAACAAACTGCCTTGCACTTAGCATACAGGAGAGTTAATACACAGTACTTGTTTTAGGATCATACGTTAGGTTTCTGTGCAGTGCCTTGTCTGCATAGAGAAGCAGTCATCTAAGCAGGTTCCTTGCTTTTCAGAGCCAGCGAGTATACATACTTCTCAGGGGCAAAGCAGGATGCTAGCTTTTTTCTAAAAATTGGTCTGTTTGTATTTGCTTATCGGGAAGTGAACTTAGCCTTCTTTCAGAAAACTAGCGTGAAATCTTTGACAAACGTGTGCAAGACTGCTCTTTAGGAGTAACTGACAGAATGGCTGTGGGACTAATGTGCTAGTGATGTGATTTTGATTAGGCAACTCAGTGTCTTGTAGTTGTCATGATCCTAAATGGAATGTAATTTGGGAGAGGTTTATTTCTTCTTTGTGTGGGATGGCCTTCATGAGAATACCATTAAAATGGTTAATGACTTAGATCATTTTTTAAAGGGAAACTAGAGTAAAATTGCTTGTCTTCCATTTCAGACAATCCCTTGAATAATGAAAGTTCTCGAACTCACTCCTCCGTCATTGCAACAAGCAAAATGTCTGTAAAGACCTCAATCTTTCACAAAGATGCTGCTACGCTAGAACCCCCATCTTCTGCTAAAATTACTTTTCAGTGTAAACACACAAGTGCCCTTTCTAACCACGTTTTGAACAATGAAGACTTAGTAGAAGAGCTTTCGCAACCAAACGCAGAAGCAAGACCCGAACTTTCAGTACATCCTCTTACGAAAGAAAGCACTTACGCAGCAAAGTACCCAACATCATTCAGCAATAGTACCCTTGCAGAGAATTCACACAAAGAAAGTAACAAGAAAGATATTCTCCCGGTTTCTTCGTGTGAAAATAATATTTTTGAGTATGAAGATGATATTTCATCAGTGAGCAGACAGATACCTAGTAGAAAGTATACTAGCATCAGAAAGGTTGAAAAAGATGCGTCTTTTATGCATATGGGCCGCCACGTTGGTGACAGCGTGTTGAGTAAAAACTCATTTAACTTTTCCGATTTGAGCCACTCTAAAGGAAAAATATCCTCCGAAGCAAATGAAAAATCCAGCAGTGCAAGTATGAATAGTTTTTTTCCAGCGTCAGTTACAGAAAACTGTGAATTGGTGTCTTGTTCAGGAGGCAGTCGAACTATGGTACATTCACTTGAAAATAACACTGATGAAGGTGGCCTTAATAAGCTTAAAATTAGGTATGAAGAATTTCAGGAGCATAAGGCAGAAAAGCCGAGCCTCAGTCAACAAGCAGCACATTATATGTTCTTTCCCAGTGTAGTCCTTTCGAATTGTCTCAGTCGACCACAGAAATTAGCTCCCGTGACATATAAATTACAGCAAGGCAACAAACAGTCCAGGTTGAAGCTGAATAAAAAGAAACTCGGTTTTATAAATCATCAGGAGCCTGCAAGTGTAAATGATGTTGCATCAGTGAAGGAAAGCTGCTATACACAAGGTAATGCTTGTAGTAACATTCCTGATAAGGATAGTGTTTTACCTAGTGACTTAGTCCAAGTTCCTCTTGAGGCTTTTGAAAACAAAATGCCTACAAGTACTGCTAATTGTGCTGACTGCCAGTTTGGAGATGGACCCCTTGAAACTGAGCAGTCATTTGGGTTATGCGGGAATAAATACACGCTGCGAACTAAACGGAAGGTAACTTATGAGACTGAAGACAGTGAATCAAGCTTTGTCGCGCACAACTCAAAAATTAATCTACCTCAACCCATAGAAAGTATTGAAAGTTTGGATGGGTCTCAGCAGAAGTCTCGAAAACGTAGAAAACTTTCTAAAAAATTGCCACCTGTTATTATTAAATATATTATCATCAATAGATTTAGAGGGAGAAAAAATATGCTTGTTAAACTAGGGAAAGTAGATTCTAGTGAGGAAAGAGTAGTACTCACAGAGGAAAAGATGAACTTATATAAAAAGCTTGCACCTTTAAAGGACTTTTGGCCAAAAGTTCCTGACTCTCCTGCAACCAAATATCCTATTTATCCACTAACACCAAAGAAAAGTCACAAAAGGAAAGCAAAGCATAAGTCAGCCAAGAAAAAAGCTGGAAAACCACAGAAAACAGGTAGTAAAAATATTAAAAGAACTTTGTCTTTTAGGAAAAGGACTCATACAATTCTTTCTCCTCCATCACCCTCCTATAATGCTGAAGCGGAGGACTGTGACTGTAACTATAGTGATGTTATGTCTAAATTAGGTTTTCTTTCTGAGAGAAGCACAAGCCCAGTAAATGCATCTCCACCTCGCTGCTGGTCTCCCACTGATCCAAAAGCTGAAGAAATTTTGACCAACTTGGATAGAGAAGCTTTACTTAGTAAGGGCCCTAATACGTACAACAAGAAGACTGTTAATTCTAGTGTGGGAAAAAATAGTCGAGCAAAAACTCAGGTTAAGAAATGTAAAAAGAAATTTGCTAGCCCTGCTGTGTCTACCAAGAAAAAGAAAAAGATGAGTCAGTCTGACAAAACAGCAGATGATGGAAAGAAGAAACCCAGAACAAAGCAAAGACAAAAAACATCTGAAAAAGCGTCATCGAGAAAGCGCATGGCATTTAAAGATGAAAAAGGAAATACTCGCTCTGCTGCGGAAGTTAAGTTTGTGCTCAAGCATCAAGATCTGCCAGAGATTTCTTACAACTCTGGCACCTCACAGCCACTTCATAATCGGAAGGATAGTTCTCTTCCTGGTTATTCAACAGGATATCTGCCATCAGCTCAGCTCCCTCCAGCACCTGATCCCCAGGGTAATTCATCAGGCTGTTTTCATTCATTGATGGAAATTGATAAGGCTATAGATACACAATGCTTATCTACTCCACGAGAAGACCCGCTTTCGTCTCTCGCGTCTTCTGCTGTGGCATCTGGAAGGGAAGTAACAAAAATGAGCTCTCAGAGGCCCAGGACTCAAAGTGCTTTATTTAGAGTGAAGGACTCTGCTCTCATTCAAAACATATTTGACCCGTGCAGCCACTCAACTCAGGTGACACAGAATGTGCGTATGTCTAAAGATAAGACCTCTGTAAAAGTGGATGAGATTAAAAATTTGCAAAACAAATATTTACCACCAGTTGGAAAATTAAATGAAACTCGCGATCCTTTGGACACGAGAAAGATGGATCAGTTGCATGCCGCTAACTATCTGCATTGTAAGGACAGTAATCCACAGCAGATTTTGTGTTTACCAGATGCATCCAAGCATTCTAATCCTTATTCTTCTATTCTTAAGTCATCTGAGGAAAGCGCTGGGCCACTTCAGTTGCCGAAGAACTGTTTTGTTACCTCTTTGAAGAGCCCAGTGAAACAGTTAAGTTGGGAACAAAAACAGAGAGGATTTATTTTGGATATGTCACATTTTAAACCTGAAACAGTAAAACAAAGGCCTCTATCGGAAACAACCATGCAACCAAAACCCATCTCCCAGTATAAAAACAGGACTGCAGTGACCCCATCGGCTTTCAGTGAAGGCCAGTCTGGCCTAGCTGTTCTGAAGGAGTTGCTCCAGAAGAGGCAGCAGAAAGCTCAGAACGCCAGTGTCACACAGGAACCATTATCGGTTAAGACACAGCTGAGCAGGAGTACACCTTGCCCTCTTGAACAAAATAAAGCAATCAAAAGATCACGGTCAGTCGCATCACCAAGGAAATCTCGTGCTCCTAGGAATACAAAATCTAAAGAAAAAACACCAAAACTTTCCAAAAAGGAGTCTTTAAGCCAGCAGATGAGTAGTCATATTGATCACTCTGTGTCTGATGACAGCCCCATTTTTTTTTCAGACCCTGGTTTTGAAAGCTGTTACTCACTTGAAGATAGCTTGTCTCCAGACCACAATTACAACTTTGATATTAATACTATAGGGCAAACTGGATTTTGCAGTTTTTATTCTGCAAGCCAGTTTGTCCCAGCAGATCAAAATTTGCCCCAGAAATTCTTGAGTGATGCAGTTCAAGATCTTGGTTCTGGGCAAACAACAGAAAATGAGTTTCTATGTCACAGTGACCAAAAATCTGAAGAAGAAAAGCAGCATGCCTCAAATGCAAATAAGTGGATGAGGTCTGGCTCTCTGAGCCCTGAGCTTTTTGAGAAAACCTCACTGGACAATAACGAGAACCACTGCCATAGCCAGCGGAGGAAAAATGTTCATCCTTCAACTTCTAGGTCAAACTCTATAGATACCTCTTGTACACAAGAGACAGAGGTCCGTTTAAATGAAAAATTCAAATTAAATAAGGAGAGATTTCTTAACCTTCCTCAGCCAACCAGCTCAGACTGGATTCAAAGCCACATGAGAAAAGAAACCACTTTTGAACTCTGTCAACCACTTGATTCCGTCAATACCTCTTTTACATCCATATTGTCTTCTCCTGATGGTGAACTTATAGATGTGGCTTCTGAGGATTTAGAATTATATGTTTCAAGAAATAACGAAGCATTAACTCCAACTCCAGATAGTTCACCAAGATCAACCAGTTCCCCTTCACAGTCAAAGAATGGAAGTTTTACACCTCGTACAGCTCACATTCTTAAGCCTCTCATGTCCCCACCCAGTCGTGAAGAAATCATGGCAACTTTGCTGGATCATGATCTTGCAGAAACGGTTTATCAGGAACCGTTTTGCAGCAATCCTTCCGATGCTCCAGAAAAGCCAAGGTAGTATAATAAAGGCGTTTCTGTCTACATATGCTTGTGATTATATTAAATTTAATTTATTCCTTTAAACAATTTTATGCTATAATGTACCACGTATGCATGAAAGATTCTATCTCATGCACGTAAATTTGAAATTCAAAATTACTATACTTTCACACAAATATCCATTTTCATTTATAGTTGTTTTTATTGATTGATACTATTGTGGTAACTGGGAGTCTACCTTGCTTTATTTAAAAAAAAAAAAAAATACTGGCCACATGAATTGCATTGTGAGAAAACTGGTTACCAGGTTTCTGTCTATATATCATCTTGAGGAGTGCCTGCAGTGCAGTTTGGAGCAAAACAATTATTTAAACTGTTTTCTTTACAGGGAGATTGGAGGACGGCTTCTTACAGTAGAAACTAGACTTCCAAATGACCTGCTCGAGTTTGAGGGAGACTTCTCATTGGAAGGTCTACGACTCTGGAAGACTGCTTTTTCAGCAATGACAGAAAATCCTAGGCCGACGTCTCCTCCCCGTTTCGGTCACTCTACTGCTAACAAAAGAGAAGCTAATAGCCATAAAACTAACGAAGACAAAAAAATAGTTATAATGCCATGCAAGTGTGCTCCAAGCCAACAGCAGGTTCAGATGTGGCTCCATGCCAAAGAAGAGTATGAGCATTTCAAGAAATTACCTAAGAATCATCCTGCTGAGCTGGAAAAGGCAGCTGAGAATTTCAGCTCTACGGTGTTGTCTGAAGAGCAATCTGTAGGTGTGGTAAAAGCAGCTAAAAACTTAAGTTTATCTAGCCTAGAAGACGAAAGACCTATTGTGTCTACACAAGATTCTCCTGCTTCGGTGGCAGGTCCTGCAGCAACGCAAACCAAGGAAATCCGTGATAAATCTGTAAGCGCTATAGGAACTTCTATAAATACCAGAAGTGAGCCAGAATCCAATAAAACTCCATCTGAAAGCAAGACACTTACTGCTTCGACACTAGAACATGATGATGAGGAGGAGGAGGAGGAAGATTATTATGTCAGTTACAGTTCACCAGATTCGCCAGTGCTTCCTCCTTGGCAACAAGTAGCATCTCCAGATCCTAAGCAGTCCAGTTCAGAAGACGCAGACTGGAAAAGTCAGGATCTTATTTTGTCTTCTGTGGAAGAAAATGACATAGCACCTGTAGGAAGTGCGCAGAACTCTCCATCCACCCAAGAGAACATTAGAGTGGCCTTTGACACGCCTCCGTTTCTGGTTGGTGAAGATCACAGAAACTCAGAATCCATTTGCCTACATAGTACGCCCATTGTGCAGAGAAAGAATCAAGATGGAGTACCTGAAGAACTTGGTTTTACTCCTTTATCAACAGGTAAGTGCATTAAGTAAGCTTAATGAAACACAAAAAGTTTTCCTGCAAGTGATAATAAAGATGTTATATTTCATTTGACATAACGAGAAAATGCCTGCATCCGCATGAAAACGTGCTTAAAACTAGGTTTGGAAAGGAAAAGGCCTGCAAATTATTGTAAAAGTAACTTTAATTATGAAACTAAGTCTAGAAGGAAAACACGCTTGTGCTTTCTGATGGTGTCTAGTATCTGAATTTTGAAATGCTGGTTGAAAACATAATTGCAAGTGTACAGTATTTTTGTTTTGGGGGGATTTTTTTTTTAACCTTGTTGGCTAAGTTGCTTAGTTTTTTTCCAAACATAGTTTCAACGTAGAGTGTAAGTAACATAGCAATGCTCGAGGTAATCCAGTGAGGTTTAGTGTCTTACTGACCTTGTTCTGTACGTTCCTAAATGAATCTAAACACCATGTTATTATATCATAATTGTGCTTTGGATAGGGCAGAGAGTAATTTGTGTTTGTAATGTTAACCGAAAGCCTCTGGTTGTTTCCTGCTTATTGTTTAACGTCTAGACAGTATTAGGGGAGCTAAAGAGCTTTGCACTGCTGTATGTTTACAGAACCAAAAACCCAGAAACTGAGTCGTAAGAGAGGCGATAATGCTGATGGTCTTCGAAGAGTGCTTTTAACCACACAAATGAAGGTAAATAAAAATTGAATGTACAAATGTGTTTTTATTACATTGCATGTAAGTGTCCCTTCTGTTTCTAATACTTAGACTTATTTTGGACTTTTCTTTTAGAATTCTAAAAAAAGACTAGCAGTTTTCTTCTGTGTTGTTTTTTATATATGCGCCTCTGTGTGTGTGTGTGTGTGTGTTTATGTGTGCATATTAGTTTTCAGGCATTGTTCAAGCATTTTCTGGAAAACTAGTGGGCAGTGATACGATAATGGCACTGATATGCTGGCAGAGTACAAAGGGAATGGCTCGCATAAAATGTCACACTTGCGTGACTTCCTTAGCATTTCTGCTCCTATTAGTGAAGACAGCCTGCTGGGCTAGGTGCATCACTGGTCTGACATGTAGGGTTGGTGTGGGGTGGGTTCCTCTGTTTTTAACATACTTGGATCACCCAGTTCAACCAGTACTTAAGCATACCCTTAACTAAGTACCTGGAAAAGTGCTGTCTGAAACAGGCTATTTTGCTGAATCGTTGCTCAAGAGGGAATAGAGACTTACTGGTTCCTCTGTCCTCAGGCCTCTAAGAAAGGCGATGTGAATTTATACAAAAACTGAATGTCAGTATTTCAGATTGCCTCTTGCTTTGCCATGAGGTTTCATTAAAATATTCCTGAAAGGCAGAATGGTACACCTGTTGTCTTCCTGCTGAAAAATGGCATGAGGAGATAGTGAAAGCCTCCTCTTAGTAATTGTAGTATAGCATTTAAATTTTTGTTGATAGATTTGTATTTAATTTTTACATTATTGCACTTGAATTTAGCAACGTATAGATTTTTTCAGTGTTTTACTGTGGGTATTCTTCTTCAACAGAATCAGTTTGCTGCCCTCGGTGCTCCAAAGAAAGACACTTCTCAAATTGAAGGACCATCTTTAAATAACACTTACGGTTTTAAAGTCAGTGTGCAAAACCTGCAGGAAGCAAAATCTTTACATGAGGTAACTTACCGTTACATGTTGTTGTACGACTGCTAGACGTTATTATAGGAATAGTTTATCAGACCTGTTTTATAATGGCAGAATTAAAAAAATCTTTTCCTCCTCAGTCCTTCCCTGTCTTAAATTAGTCAGTGTGTGATGTCTGCAACTTGAAGTAGTTGCTGTACTAGTTGTAGCTTGATCTCCAAGTGCCTTTATTTGTTAGCATTGAGCTAAATTTCACAATACTTTTGCTGAGAAGGTAGTCAGCCTCGTTTTACAAAAATATATAAAGCTAAGGGAAAGATAGAAGTGAGAAGGAAGAACTAGTAAACTTTGTATAAAACATTACTGAAAAAATTAGTTGATCTTAACTTTTATGGATCATTTCTTTAAGAAATGAGGATTCTGGCATCAGCCCCTCCCCATATCTCTACATGTTACCCTCTGGACCTGTTGGCCACTTTCTACCACGTTTAGCAGAATGTTAGATGTCTGAAAGAGCGTTTCTTCGTCTTTCATGTAGATCAGTGTTCGGTTTGAGAAGAGATCAAAATCAGTGCTAGAGAAAGGGATGCAGTGTGAATACAGTACTGTTGTGTTTGGCTGCTGACTGGCTGGCTAGCATGTGTGCGCTCACAGGCCAGTCACCACATCCGTGGCTTGGGGTTAGCTCTTGACCCGCTTATAAATGAGATGGGGAGATAGAAGTTTTATGTGCTGAGTAGATGACATACGAGAAATTGCAAGGAACTAATGATACTGTAGGAAACGGAGATACGGTTTAATAGTAAAATTTTATGGTGTTTGTAGTGATTCAGGATGCAAATCTAGAGGAAATCAGTCTGCCTGCAGGGTGACTTACTCAGAAATTTTTTATAATTCTTTACTTTCCATTGTAACCCCCTCAGCTACCCAGTAGTCCAGTTTGTCAGCTATGTTATGCAAGACGGCAAGGCAACAACATAGTGCCAGAACATTAGGATGTACTGTTTCGAAGACTGTTTTTAAAAAGGGAAAAAAAAGTAACAAGCATTTTCTTAATGCAAACCCTTCTGCAAAAATACATGCCAGAACAATACGGAAGTTCGTTAATGACGGTGAAGGGAAAGATAGGTTTTCTCCATATCTTCTCGTAAGTGACCTAAGTTCTTCATGCTTGTTTCCATATCTTGGAGGAGGGAGGAAAAGGAAATAAAAAGACTGACAGTGACACTTCATTCCTCATATGTTTGGAAACTGAATTCAGCACAATATATGCAAAGAAAGCTATTTGAAAGTGCTATAGGGATTTAATATTTGTTAAAATTTAGTATTTCTGTTTATTTGTGTTTTCTGCTTTTGATAGACGAAGCTCAGAAACAAATACTGAGTTTTAGTAATTGTGTATAAAAAGCATTACGTGATTTAATTATTGTACAAGAAAGCTCTTTTTGCAAAAGAGTGAGAGCTAGAGATGGATGTTTAATCACTTCTGTTAATTTTTCAGGTGTGACCTCTTAGTATAAGATGACCATATAGATATATTATACCCTTGCCTGTAATGAGTTTGTTTGCATTAATAATCTCCTCTTAAATTTGTTTGAAAAAAGCTGCAAAGCATACTAATTTATTGTATTTATTTATTGGTAGGTCCAACACCTTACCCTCATCAGTATGGAGTTACATGCTCGAACCAGACGAGATTTGGAGCCAGACCCAGAGTTTGATCCTATCTGTGCTTTATTCTATTGCATCTCATCAGACACAGCGCTGCCAAATACTGATAAAAAGGAAATCACTGGTGCCATAGTGATTGATAGAGACAGGACACTCTCAAGCCAAGGTTCCTATTTTTTTTTTTTCTTAACGTACTTTACAAAAATACTTATTTCATAATAATCAAACACTAGCAAGCAAAATATAATCTAATCTGTGAATTACTATTTAGCTCATTTAATTTTGTCTTATTGACTGTTGGATGAATGGCCATATTAAACATAGATAGCGTTTTCCTGCTTATATCTTCCTAAGAACCGTTGCATGGGCTGTAAACCACAAATATTATACGCATGTGGAAAATATCTATGTTTGCGTATTTGTGGACAAGCTCCTGCACTGTTCTAAAAGTATAAAGAGGAAAACCTGCCTTAGTTTCCTACTCAAGTTGCTGGATAGCTACAAGTAGAAAATGTTAAAGCAAGACAGTATGTTTTATATTTTACTTAAGGGTTATTTTTGTGGTTTTATCTGATCCTTTTAGGATCTAAACAGGGGCCCTTATTCTATTGTACCTTTTTGGCTTTGTTTAGACCAGTGATACTCAACCTGTGGCTCTAGAGCCGGATGTGGCTCTTCATGGCCCTACAGGCGGCTCTCGCAATGTAGGCATCTGATCGGCGCTCCAATCTATCAGGCAGCGCGGGGAGCACTGAGCAAATGGACCAGCAGTGTGGGAGTCGCTGAAGTTCCCCCTCCCATAGGGGGAAAGAAAAGGAGCTGCTGGGATCCCCCCACAGGTAAGAGTAGAGAACACCTGCAACCCAGCAGCCGTGGGGCAGAATGGGGAAAAACTCGCCCTTTTGCCCTTCCACTCCTCCTCCCCACTCCTTCTTCCTAGCAGCCAGAAGGGGTTGAAGACAGCATGCTGCTGGGAGAGGGGATGCTAATGTGTCATCTCGTGATGTATCAATATGTGATGATGATGAGGCAGCATCATCACACATTGAAGTGTCATGATGGAAAAAAAACACACTGTTGATACTTGATTTTTTTATGGTGCTCTACAACTCCATTTAACAAAGAAGTGGCTCTCCAGCTGTTAAAGGTTGAGTACCACTGGTTTAGGCTGGTAAAAAAAAAAAAAAAAAAAAAAAAAATCTTTCTTTTAAGGTGTCTTTGGCATTGCGAATGTGTACCAAACCACAAAATACTGTCTAAAATTAAAAAGTGTGGAAAAAACCTACCAAAAATAAATTTAGCGTCGAGGCAACAGCTCCTTCTTTTACCAGTTTATTTTTCAAAGTATTGTAGATATTTAATGATGTTAGGCTAGGTCCCTATTATTCTCAATAAAGTTTATTCTGGTATATGCTTGTTACTAACTTTTTTTTAAAAATAACCGCCGTTACCTTAAGTGAGATTTGTCACAGTGTAGAATTTTATGGCTCCTTAGGTGTATGCCACTCTGATAAATTAAGAAGAAAGCTTTCTGTAAAGAGGTCCAATAATATATTGGAAAAAAAAGGTTTTGATCTGTTTTTGTTAGTGAAATAAAATGCGATGTTTACATGCTGTTGTGACATTTCTTGCTTTAATTGATATGTGCTGTTAATATTTTCTTGGTTAGAACTTGTTGAGTTCCCTGTGGAGTGACTTGGCATTGAGATGCATCTTTTTCCCTTTTTGTATTATTATTGCTTTGTAAGTTACAGTACTCATTTTAACACCTATTTCTGAAAGTGCACTTTTTAAATTATGAAGATCTTAAGAATGTGTCAAAGTTTGAACGCCTTTTGAAAAACATAGATTTGTTGCCTTAATCAGAGATATTACAATCTGTTGTATAAAGAAAATGAAAAGACAGAGTATTTGTGTTGCACACTACTTCATCTAAAGGGTTTCTTTATGCAGAAAGGCAAATGCTCACTTCCTGCATGCATATGAATTCAGCTAGTATACATACGTTACCAGTGTCGACACACTTACTGCACACTACCGTGTGCGGAGTTGCTAGTGTGCTGAAAGCTGTGTATTAACCTTCCTGTCTAAACAAGTCTATATGTGACTGGGTTTATTTTCCGTCTCTATTAGTAGCTTAGCAGTGTTTTTAATAAGTGTGCTGAAAAAGAAAACTATGTCATTTTGCAAAGCACTACTTAAGCTAGTGATTAAAGTGCATGTTTTGCATAAAAACGTTGTATGAGATATCACATAGTCCTTTAATATTTCCTCCTCAAAGCTAATTCTCTCATAGCTGGACTCTTTTAATGCGTAAAAATGGTGACATTTCTCTTTTGAATCAGTGGAAATTTCTGCAAATTACCACTGTGGCATAGTTTTACAAAGTGAAAGGAAGCAACTCTTCCATCCAGTAGGAACAAAATAATCCCATGGGATTAACTGTATTAATAATTAATGTTAAAGATAAAAATAGGATGTATTCTATACAACTTTTTTCGCATTTGTATGTTTTATTCTAAAGCCATACTGTTGACTGAAGTAATGGAATTCCTTCTAAAATTTAATGATTTGTTTTACTTATTTTCTAGGGAGCAAAGACCAAGCCCCCTTGCTCACAAGATCTGGAGTTACAGGACTAGAAGTCAGTTACGCTACTGATGAAAGAACTCTTTTCCAGGAAGTAGTGAATATTGTAAAAAGGTAGCATATCTGTACGTTCTGCTTTTATTTTTCAGGCTTGGTACAGCAGATTTAGTTCCTTCAACCCTTGCCAGTCTCTCAAATACTGTTTTTTGTTGTTATTTCCCTCAAAGGCTTATTTCTAGAGTGGACAAGCATGGTGGTCTCTTGAATAAAAATATTTTCTGCTTTTCCTTTTCTCTGACAGCAAGCATATTCAGATCCTCTTAAGCAGCTGAATTGCAGACTTGAAACTAATCACCCATATAAGTAATCTTTAACATATAACCTTTTTTGTTAATCCTGGAATTCGTTATGCATCTCTCTCTCTCAAACTGTCAGTGTAGCAGATATTAACAGTGCTGAGAGCTTTAGAGCCCCCCTCAGATGGGAAGAAGTTTTCCAGGGCCTTTGCAGGATAGCACAGAAAAACCTGCTTCATACTGAAACTTGTATGGACAGATTACAGTAACCAGTAGGTGAAAATTAGTTTTCTTCCTTAGTTTTGTCTTCTCTGAATGGAAACCCCTTGCTCCATCAGATTGGAAAACTTCTGGTTTTCCCCATTTCCGCCAAGACTGAGAGATCTGTTTGGTACCCCTTTCTGCTGGGGAGTGTGTGGAACTGCAGACGTCTCTTCAGGGCCTACTGACAGATGTGCGAAGCCATAAAATTACAAGGAAAAATAACCAGATTTAAGCTATGAATCACCCTACTGGAATACAGGCTCAGGAAAAAAGTGTGTACTAGGCAGAGTACATTTGCAATTCTCTCTCTCTCCAACCAGAAAACTTCTGATGAGAAAGACATTGACCAACCCCATGAAGCCAGAATACAAAAAGAGTTGCTGAATGCAACCAACACAGGGTGGGTCCTGAAAGAGCAGCACATCCCTGTTCAGAGAAGACAAAATTCAGGTAAGGAAACTAATTCTATTTTTCTCTTTCGTGGAAATCTAGTGCTCCATCAAACTTAGGAAAATTCCTGACATTAAGAGCTGCCAATAAATTAAGAGTCCTCCAGCAGTTGGGAGGAATTTAAAAAAAAAAAAAAAAAAAAAGGAGGGGAGGGGAACAGTATGTAAAGCATGACAGCATGCAAGAATGCTCAGCAGTTAGAATGTGTATTTGTCACTGAAGAACACCAGAAGCCTCCGTCTGTACATATTGAAGGAGTTACTGGATGAAAAAAAGCATGGCAGTTTTGTAGTAGTTCAAGATGGAATGTACCAACCACCAGGCTGCTGACTGACAAGTCTCCTCTTAAGAGATCTTCTCTTTCAACAGTGTGCTAGCTTGCCTTTTGGTCTTAACAACTATATCTTCAAAGATTCAGTTAGGTAACTTTTATTCCTAGAAGGTAACAGATTTGATCTGTTTGTTGGGAGGAGGACTGCTGCTCCTTACAGTTCTTCCTAGTCTACTTCCCTCTCTCATCTGTGCAGCATCACTTAAGGGATCAAACTTCTCGTGAACTCTCTATAAATATATTTTTAAAGCTTGGACCACATCTACAGTTTGCAGCTTTTTTCCACCTTATTTTCTGTAGCCTAGGGCAAAGAGAAGAATAATTTTTTTCTGGATTAAATGAAAGCTGTTTTGTGTTTCTTGGGTGCAAAATAAGGGTCTAGATTCGGAACAGGTTTAACTGAAAGAAAAATTGTGTTAAAAATACTTGATAAAAAGTAGTTGACTGTGAAAATCTTCCTAAGTGGGAAATGAACTAGAAGATTAAAAAACATGTTTCCCAGAGTAAACGAGGAACTTTAATGAAAACTTTCGGCATCAGGAGTTCTTTTCAAAAGAACTTTCTATTGCTGTTTTTAGTGTTGCGGTGGCAGGAGAGAGGTGAGGCTGTTACTGTCTCATCTAGCATAAACTAAGTACTCTAGTTGTTCTGGGAGGTCCACTTAATAGTAGGTCTGCTAGATTAGAGAAAGAAAACAGTCAGGCCTGTTTAAGAAGTATTACTACTCAGAGTCCATGAAACGATACTCAAAGACAGTTTATTTATCAGTAGAGGATTGTATCGCTGTCTTGCATGCTGATATATGCACCAGGCTGAAGGATAATAGGTTCTTGGGACCAAGAACCCATGTTCAGTATGACCACAGCTTGCTTTTGGTTCATTTTTCTGGCTCCCTGGATGTTGGAGTGAAGGGTGGAAGAGCATAATTGCAGATACCTAGCAAGGTGAATGACAGAGTATCTATTCATTCTTGATTGTCAGTACCAGGAACAGACTTTATCAGCTTGTTGGTACACTGAGCAGAGAGTATCAGGAGGTTGTTTCATGTAGTTCAGTCGAAGATTTCTTGTATCAGTTTCCATTTCTAGTCATTCTCTTAGCACCTGGCCTAATTCCTACTGGCATTATGGAATATATTAATTTGTTTGTTCCGATCTTTCACTTCTCCGTGTAGGCTTCTGCTTTTTTTCTGTTCTGGTTGTAGAAAACAAGAAATGCTTGCTTCTGTCGCTTTTTGTCAGTAGTTGTAAACTCTGGAGGAGCATGTTAGAGAAGTCTTGACCTTTGTTCCTAGCACACAGGTGGGAAGAGGAGATGAGGTTTCTTGGGAGATGTATCAGCACTTAGCTTTATGCAAGATTCTTAGCTCAACAGTCTCTCTTCAATCAGAAATCTGCAGAAATGACCCAGAGTATCTATACTAATAGTCTTTACAGCATAGCAGTTGATACTGAGGGACAGAGATGTTAAAAACAAAGTAGAGCTATAGATCTGTACCTATATATCAATGGGTTTTAATACTTTCTAATGTTTTATTCACGGGCTGTACCACTACCTTCATCAATGATGAGTGCTTCCCAAATCTGAGTTTTCATAGTGGAATTAAAGTTACTCTTTATATATTCATTGAAGACCAGTATTGCTCCAGAAAGTTTAGTGGGAGTGATGAGCTGAAGTTGCGTTCAGTTATACCTCCACTGTGAAGTTGTCGAGACAGTGCTAAAGCTGAATGACCATGATGAGATAACCATGGTTTTCTTAGATGCCCATAAAGTAAATACTAGCTTAAGAGTTCTTCTTGAAATTAATAGACATTGTCTCCAATTAACTTGAGGCAATTGGCAAATGAAAATGAGTTGTCTTGAGGTCTGTAGAACAACAGAAAACCTTGATATTTCACTGCGATCATGATCTGTGATTTCATTTATGCTGAAAACTACCAGATTTGTACAAAGAGTAAGGGCAATAAGCACCTTTATTTCTGGGAGATTGTTATTGAGAGTGATTCAGCTGTGAAATGGGAGCGCTCACAAGTGTGGGTCCCAAAATCTGTGTAGAGGCAGCTAAAGGAAAGCATTGCAGTTTAAAGGGTATTTTAGAATTCCCTTTGATTCTAAACGGTATTGAAATGTTGAGCTCCTTGAGGACTGAGAGGTAGAGAACAGTCTGAAACAAAGAGCCACAGAGGTGAGTTTGGAGGAGACAGGGAAGAGTTGAATTCTCAGAGGAACTAAAGGGTAAACAGCATGGATTTGGAACAAAGAAAAGGACAATTATGAAGGCTCTCCTTGGTTCATGGACAGCTGTCTTAGAGTTTGAGAGGAAGCTTTGCTACGCAGGTCCAGTTTTCCATTCTTTAGCGAGCGGTCCACTTGGCTGTAAACAAGAAAATAGGACTTGAGCTCAACTCACATAAAGAAACTGAAAAACAACCTACTTGCCATCTTGTACGACCGCTGAGGATCATCTGCAAGCGTGGAGAGCCACATGCAGGAACTGTAAACTTCCGGAGTTGCCACAGGGAAGGTTCACTTTTTCTTGATATGGAGTCTGGATCTATATTTGTGTCCTAAAGGATTCTCTTATGCTGCCAGAAGTCTGTCTGGGTCTCTGATCAGACCTTCTCTTTATCTGGAGGAGTCAGCTGCAGTGAGCTGGAGAAAAGCTGGAAGAATCTGCCTGCCTGAAACCAAAATAAAACAGAACTACCTTTGTGTCTGAACGTAAAGGCAGAAGAGTGGGTAAACGCATTCACATAGCTCCATCAACCAGTCAGTACAGAACACAGGAAAACTGGCTGTTGGAGGAGGAAGAAGGGAAAACAGCTACAGAAAAGCATTTGTCTTGGAGATTCAAAAAAGGCAGGAAAACTAGGTGCCCAAGCCTGATGGAGCAGTGGATTCCCATGAAAGAGAAATTAAGTGTCTGGGCCTCTTCTTCCGCTTTAGGGCAAATTCTGCCCCTCTTCTATAACTGTAAATACCACCAGACAACAGAAAAAAGCTGATCCTGCAAGCATTGAGAGGAGATTAGGGGAATTCACATGGGATTGCACAGTCCCCATTTCTGTGACACGCAGAGGATTATGGAAACAGAATGGGCTTGCAAAAAACTAGTAGATTCACTGCTACATGAGATTCACCAGCCACCAGCCACTGCTCTTGGTGCCCCTGGAAGCAGTTTCTGGTAAAAGTATAACACTACAGTATAAAGGTATAAGATTTTTCTTGAAGGCTTTGGGGATAAGTCCTTTGTAATTTAATTGATTTTAAATACGTAACATTTAAATATTTTGTATAAAGTTTTTCTTGTAAAGCATGGTGCTAATCACGTTTTTGTATTAGATACACTGAGCTATATTTGTTCTTCTGTAAACGTTTTAGCAACCTTTCCAGTTTAAAATAGAGATGTCTTTAATCTAACCTTCTTTCTCAGGATGGTAACATCTTCTGAGGAGTTTTCCTGTGGAAATCTCTACTTAATGTCCTGTATCAACTTCATGCATTTTTATTGTCCAAAGCAAACTGGAAAAAATGGTTTCAGAGATTTAGGTTATGTACTCGAGTCACCAAGTATTCTGCTGCCATGCAGGTACTGCTTTTCTCTGTATCATAGGTCTGGCCTAATTTTTTCCCCCCATTTCTCTTAATTTTAGCTGGAAGAGAAATAGCGAGCAGGAGAAGCAGAGACACGTAATAGAAGGGAAGGCATAATTGTGAGCTGTAGTGTTCATTCACGAAATCTTTCTTATCAAACAAGAAAGAGGGAGGAGGTGGTGTAACGGCACATTCAACTTAGCTAGAAAGGAAAATAATCGTATTTCTTCTCTCTGCAGCGTGTATGAGTTGAATGTTAATGCTGTCGTCTTTAAATCCTGGCAGTATAAACGCTGCTCTTCATCTTTGCAGAGAGACTGGCAACAGCATGCAAAGCAGTATCAGGGCCTATCCTTTTAACAAAAGAGAGTGCTCTGTGCTGGCAGGCGCACCTCTTATTCCTGTCGTATTAGTCCTAGCCAACAGCTTTTGAACATCAGTGATGCAATGTACTAGTTTGTTGCAGGTGTAAAAGTTGGTCTCATTACAATTTCTTTTAATAAGATAGCTTAACTGGCGATGGAGACCAGCCGGATAGTATACTGTATAAAGTTACGAGGAGAGAGGATGAAAAATATAAAACTTGTCCTCTCCTTAGCTCTTCTTTGTGGTACCACATGAAATGGGCTTTTCCCACCACCTAATGGAAGGGCGAGAGACCTGGGCTGAACTCTCCCCACACCAGTTAAACCTTGGGCCACCCTATTCTTACTGCCATTTGGAATAATGTCATCTTTTGGCTCCAGGCGTTTGCTAATAGCAAAAAGTATACTACAGGAGGCCTCAAGAGAGGACACGCTGGCCAATTTGTGCAGCCTTGATACATGGGATCATGCTGCAGGAGACGGCACCTGTGCTGCATAAATTGAGACAAAGTTGGTCTGCAAGAAATGAGAAACAGTAAACAGTTGTGCCCCTCATGCTATGTGTAGGACACCTGACAGGTCTGTTAATCCCATTGCATAAGGTAGGCTTGAGTACTATAGTGCAGGAGTTTGGGGTCCAGACATTGCAGATATTTGGTAGAAAGGTGTTCTACTTGTATATGATATCATTTATTTTGTTTTTTCCTCCAAAGATAATTCAGAGATACATGCAAACACTTTACTAAAAATTTTTTACTTTGATTATAAAGTTAAGCAGTTAGGATGTGAAATACGTAAGTATCTATAAATTTGTTACTACTAATTCTAGTCTTTTTTGCATATACATTTTGAACGTATATAGATACACAAACAAAATACGTGTATGTGTAACTATTACTGCAGTAGCTGAGCAGCTCAGCTGTTGGTGTGTTTCTCGTTATTCATGCCTTCGGAAGGATACCGCTTGGATTCAAGTTTTCAAAATGAGAAACTGAATCACGCAAACTAAGGGACTGTGTTTATCAGGGAAGTTATGGGCAGTACACTGGGGCCTGACTTACCGTTTACTAGCTACTTTGCCTTGATTTTCCATGTAGATAACTTTGTATGAGAGAGTTGTCTGACTGAAATTTAGACATCTGCCTTTCATTGTCTAGTAAACCTGATCTCTGTTTATATTAAATGGAAAGACTAGCATCTCATTCTGCAAAAGGAGGCTAGCGAATATGAACGGTTCATCCGGAAGGGTCTTTTTTTTTCCTCCATTGACAATAAAGAAACTGGCTTATAAAACTTGAAATGCCTAAATTAGTTGAAATCAAACCCTTCCCTTTAATGTACATGCAGTTGGGAAGGAAAAGCAGAGTAAGTAATGCACTGTAAAGTGATGCGGTATGACTCAGTAACTTGCCATTTTAGGCAGTCCTTAAATGACCTGTACAAGCAGTATTCTGAGTTCAAAATTAGCATACATTTTTTTTCCATCTTTTGAAAGGTAAACTTTGAAACCTAAATGTGGATTTGCATAAGAACTGTTTAAAATATGTAATTTAAGTTAATAGTTAATAGTAGCTCAATAGTTAATTCTCACAAAAAAATGCATGCGTCTGAGAACATCATAAAAAATTAGTGTTGGCTTGGCTTGCCTTGTCTTCTAAAACTTCTCATCTGAAGCAGACCAGAGGAACAAGTCTTAAGATTATACGCAGATGATATAGAGGTCTTTTTATCCATTAGCTTAAAAGTGAATAGAAATACTAACTTGAAGTGATGAAGTGTTGTATTCAGGTGCAGTACAAACAGGAATATTTGCAAGAATAACACAATAGCCCACTAAAATTTGGTTAAGTAGGGCGTGAGGTAGGTAATGCTCCTCTTCTGCAAGTTAAAAAATACAAAGCAACTTTCCTTCACCGCAGATGGTAATTGCTAGTGTACTTCTGGCAACTTGCTGCCTCCAACAGTATGATGGGGTCTGGTAATGACTTAAAAGACCAAGCCACCCGTGGCATAATGAATACAGTTTTCTGTACCATGTAAGCAGTTATTCACAAGTTTCTCATTCAAGTACACATCTGTCATGGAACCCGTCTGCATAATGTCTTGCTCTGCATAAAATCTACAAGTATTTTCTGTTTTGGACAACATGAAACCAGTTTTCAAGTACGATCATAAATTACTGTTTCTGTAATGTTTTCCTTCATTTTGAATAATCAGTAACATTTTGCAATATGCTAGTACCAGAATAGTCTAGTTGCAAGAATTAATGTGAAAATGTGTTAATTTTTCAAGTTTACTTTATGACTGTTTAAACCATTACATAATTCCTTTTTATTTCAAAGCTTAGATGGAGACTATTCATAATTTTGGAATCTTAATTGGCAATCATTTTGTATTCTCCGGAGCAGCAAGTGGTGATAACTCTTTTTGACATCGTGATTCCGTTGCTGGAAGGAGCTGCAGGCTAGCTTTATTCATTTGTTCGTAAGAAGTTCCAAGTAGCTTTGTTTTTGTACGGCTTGCTCTGGGTAGAATAGAGTTCAGAAATGAGTACTATATTTCCTTCACTCCTGATCATTGTTTGCTCTGTCCAGAGGCAAAGAACTGTTCATTTGACGTGAACAGCAAATAGCAAAATAGCCCCCAAATTCAAAGGTCTAGTCTTTAAATATCTCTATAATGCTGTAAACTTAAAATGTACTTTAAAATCTTTTGCTTTAGCCAAAAAATGTATTAAAGCTTTTCCTTCACGGGTGGAAATAGGTGGTAATACAGATTTTGTAATTTATGCTGGCTGATGCAGAATCCCAAATTCTAATAAAAACAGCCCCACTGAATCAAAAGTCAGATCATACTTTTTTCCGTTATTATTAACAAAGATTTCGTGTCCATGGCAGAAGTGCAGAGAACCTCTTTTTTGAAACTAGTCTTAGAGTAGTTGCTACTTTAAAGTAAGTTGTCGTATACCTTTGGTTGGGACACACAGCCAAGGAAGACGCTTTCCCATTAAATGGAAGTCTGTAGCATCGTTTGTCACCTCTATGATATAACTTTAACTTAGGATTTGGGGATAGGGTATTCTCCTATATCTTACAGTCAGCAAATGTTGGCATTTTTTGGTCTGTTTAAGGATGCAAGAGGTACAGCAATCTTGCCCATAAGCTGAGGCCCTTGCCTGCTTTTCCCAAAACCCAAGGTCTACAAGCCTGCATCTTGTTGCGGGGTTAGACGTAGCCTGTGGCACAAGACCCTCAGGTTATTTTCTTCTGCCTCCTGAGGGCATGCCATTTGCTCACTCAGTGGCATTGAATCCTGCCTGCTGTAACTCAAAATGCCTTGACTGAGCTGCATTGAAAGATGCAGCTATCCTTCCCAGTAAAGCCACTTTTCTTTTTGTGGTATAAAAATAATAGAAATACGATGTTGCTTTGGCCAATCCCTTTCTGCACAGCCCCGGAAAATTATTTGTAGCTTCTTATCCTGCAAGGGACCAGCTTTCCAGGTCATGACTTCTGTTTTTAGTAATGCCTACTTGAAGGGCAGGTGATACAGGCTCCTCTAAGCTAACTCCTACCTGAGCATTGACTTCAAAGTCGCCTTGATTGTCCTTCTGTCTGGCCAACTCTTCCCTGAGCCCTGAGTGGGAAGATGGGCAGTGCTTATGTCAGAAAACTCTGCCTTTTCTGTGTCTCGTACCTCAGCCAAGCAAATTTTGCATGAGGTGCAGCCTAAAATGAGCTGCTCTTGTGCCTCTTACAGAAAGAAGTTATTTATCTTAAAACTAGAGGGGTTTAAATAGAACTGGTGATTATGGTTGCTTTTCTCCATGTTTCAGTTTTGACAGCTCACTCAACTGCGAATTGTAACTTTCTCAATAAGAAAAGTTACCATTTAGGACCAGAAGTGTCCTCTGGTTATTATAAACTACATTGCAGTATGCATGATGCACTGACATTTGCAAAGCATTCAGTTATCCTAGTAGCGAGTTGTGTCTTTTCTCAAAAGGCTGTTGCTCAGGCAGCAACAGTAAAAGCATGAAAACGCTTTCCTCAAAGGTGGACTTTTCTATTTTATAAGCGAAAGTAGTACAACAAAGTTGGAAGCTACTAGGCTGTATTTTATTGCAAATCTGTCTCATGCCAGTAGTCAGGTTGTGGTTATGATCAATGTAGTATATCTAAAAGCTGATTAGATTCAGATAATCTTCTTTATTTCTAAAGACAGAAGTAATGATATAAAAAAATCAATTGCTTTCCCAATGACAATACTCTTTCTAAAGAATGTTTCAGTTGCACGCTAAAGAAAATCATGCAAGTTTGCAGGAGGGTTGTCTGTATTTCAAATGTTGTCTCCTAGAGTAGATGCTGCTCTAACAGAAATCCACCGTGGCTTGCTTTTTTTGGTTAAAATCGTCATGACTAGAATGAAATCCTGTTTATACTCTACTCATGGAAAATATTTTCTTAAATAATATGAAGATCATTTTCCTTTTTCCCCCTCTCCAGATATGACCCAGACATTTTGCTAGGCTATGAAGTCCAGATGCATTCCTGGGGTTATCTCTTGCAGAGGGCTGCTGCACTAAATATTGATTTGTGCCAGATGATTTCGCGTGTACCAGGTAAGTTACTGTGTAGGACTTCAGTTCAGTTCCACGGAAATGCGTTGAAATATGTGAGTAAATTTAAAATAAATGCAGGTTAATTTTTGATCTGGAACTCTGTTATTGTTGCTGTTACATAGTTTTAGGTATAATTACAAAAAAATAAAAAATTGAAATACTAGTGTGGTACTGGTTGTCACTGTTTTTTTGAATTTTGAAATTCCTTGTGTATTCCACTTCTGGGTATGTCCTGTATCCATGAATCTAGACTCATTTTGAATAGTTGTGTGTGTGTGTGTGTTTCTTCCAGGCCTCCATCTTGCATGCCAACATCTCGAAATAGAAAGCTTAAGCAGAGCTACTGAAACTCCTCCCCAGTGCTGTCTTGTTACCATCACTGATGAACAATCCTGTTTTCTGTGCGTTGTGTTTTTTTCTCAGTCTTAGTTCTAATTGTAATTCCAGAGAACAAATAAATTACAGAAAGCTTTGAATTCTTGGAGGTTCTCCTGCTACAAAACCTTCTCTTCCTTCTCCTTGGCTTCAGTCATGTGCAGATGTCTTATTCAAGGTACACCGACCATAATCATGATACAGTTTCTGTGACTGGGACAGAAGGACATAAAAATGTTCCTGAGCAGTGTTCTTCCCAGGCAGCAGCCCTGCAATAAAACCTCTGCCTAGATAGCTGTTCTGGTACTGCGGGGAAACATTCTTGACCTGACTATTGAATTCTTTCCTCCAGCATTCAGGAAAAGAACTGTTTTTCCTTGCAAATTGGAGGAAAGTTATCCAGGAGAATGGCAAGATGATGTCTGTACTTAGCAAGTTAATAGAAACTATAATTCTGAAGAGTGGAATTAGTGAACTGCTGTATAAATACAATACACTTGAGAAGAATCAACATCGCTTTTGTGGAGTGCAGAACTGTCTTCTCAGAATTGTTGCATCTCTTTGCAGCTATCCAAAAAGATGTGTATGAGGGAGATTTGATTTTAAAAAACAAAATCCCCTCTGCCCAAGCAGCTCTTGACGGGGCTCTTGCTGAAGATCTGTACAGAAACTACGTCGCCACAGCATATGAAGCGCTTGCCTGTGATTGTCCTATTAAAAACTTGATCCTGTTGTTCAGTAATGATTGAAAAATCAAATGAAATGTTAGGAATTATGGAGAAAGGAAGAGAGAAAACAGAATGTATATGTAGGAATCTGTAATATGTCGGCACCTTAAATACTGCAGTTCTGGCCTCTTCTTCACTTCTCCCCGTTCAAAATGGTTATGAGAGAACTGGGAAAGATGGAAAGGATAATCCAGAGGTGGCTAGTGACGAAATAAGGTAGGATTACAACAAAAATGAGGAAGGAAGGTAGAAGCCTATAAAATCTTGAGAGGTATGAAGGGAAACAGTGATTGATTGTTCATGCTCTTTTCCAATACAAGAAACAGAGGGCATCCAGTGGAACTAGCAAATGGCAGATTCAGAACCGGAGTTGATCCTTCCCCTCTGGGTTATTGAACTGTTGAGCTCATTGCCACAAGGGAGTATGAATGCTTAAAGTGCACATGGCTGCAAGAAGAGGTAAAGTCTTGGAAGAAACAGACATTGGGAATTGCTAAGTATGAGAGAGCAACGTCTGGCCCAGGAAGCTACAGATAGTTAGATCGTGGGAGAGTTCTCAGGAGGTTATAAATATATGCTTCCCCTATTTCTTAGGCACCTTGTTTTGACTATTGATAGAACATGACAGTGGGCTACATGCATCTTTTGGGGCTGACCCAATAGAGCATCTTTCGTGTTTGCACCCTATCTGTCTGACTAGGAGGGCATGGTGTTTTAGAGAAGTTGGATATCAAATACATTCTGTAAGTGATTCCATCTTACTCCAGCTCTTTTTGTTTTACGAAGTTTTACAACTTCCTGGTTTTCTGTGAACTCTTAATAATAATTTTGGAAATCCCTGTCAAGTTAGAGTAGAAGTATTCTCACAAAGTGCATACAATTCTCCAGTCATTCATTGATTTCTGGTAGCTTCAGGGTTGGAAATTAAGGTTTTAGACTCATCTAGAGCTGCGGCAAGACCTTTACCTTCGTGACTTGAACATTCTGCCGAGTTCACTTGCTCATTCCATGAGGTTTAAATATTTTTTCAATTTTTTGATACCTTCAAAATCTTTCGATACCGTTGACACCTGTAATCTGTTTAGGAAGGGTCTAAGTAATAGATACCATCCAAACCAACATGCAGGAACAAGAAAACCTATTGAAAAATATCTCTTCAGTTGAAAGTTATCAGCCACTGGATGTCAGTGAATTTCTAAATGCTTGATTTATAGAAGCCAGAACATGTTATAGTTTAATTACAGATTGGCTAACCAAGGTCACAAATTTCCCTCTTCAGCACAAAGATCTCAAATTTATTCTGCTAGAAGAGTAGCTGCTTGCATGAACCTTGTCATTAAATTCCCTTGATAGGTCAAATTGAGGCAGTAATAATGCCCTTGGGTATAGTCTTCAGATGAAGGAGGTTAAGAAGAACTTCTGACCTCTTCCTCTTCAAGATGTGCGGTCGTTGGTTAGAGGAATGGTAAGTATTATACTCAAAGGTTTGCTAAACCTCTGAAGATCACAAAGGTCTACTGCCCTACTGAAGAAGTCTCACTCAACAGATCATCTTTCCAGTTTGGGACAGGTAACTAGTGTAGATCACAAAGGTCTACTGCCCTACTGAAGAAGTCTCACTCAACAGATAATCTTTCCAGTTTGGGACAGGTAACTAGTGTCTTTTTACCTTCGTTTCCAAGGTGGAGTTACAGCTCTTGACTTGCAGGACAGCTATGTCTGCATTGCAGTTAGTGCAGAACCAGCAACGAAGCTCTCAGTGCCCACCTCCGTGATCAGAGCTGTTATTTGAGTTACTGGAAGTGGGATACACATGGGCAGTTCCTCGAAGAAGAAAAGTTACCTCTCTCTCTCACAACTTCATGGTTCTTACAGGTGTCGTCCCCATGTGTTTCACAGTCAGTCATCTTTCCCTACAAACACAGAGTCCCACGCAACCTGGATTCTGTTTAGTGAAGGAATGGAGGATTGTAACCCTTCATGTCTTTGGCCGTAAAGTTTCAGAGGGCATGCAGGACGTAGGCATGGTCTCCACAATACGTAGGTTCTTGTGCCAGGTGGTAGATACACACCCAGAAGTGGAATACATAACAATCACATGTTTCCAAGAACTAATGTTATTGTAAGGTAAGTTACTATTCTTTTTTGACTGAACGGCATAGGAAAGCTAAGGAGATGTTCACACTGACAGGATCCTTCTGAAAAAGCCGTGCCATAAGTGTGGGCTTGCGTGCATGACCGTAAACATACAAATGTTGTGTTCTCTGTTGCTTTGTGGCCTCCTTGTCCACGGTTTTGATCCCATCTGTGTTCCTCTTGCTTTTCCTGTGGTTCATGTTTCCCTCCCTTCTTCACATGCTGTATTTTCAGAACAGGAAACTTCTGCTCATTCAAGCAGTGTGCTCCTCTTTACTCCTATTGAAATAAAGATGGAAGGTACTTTTCCTTCCCTTTCCTTTCCCTTTGTTAGGTTTCAACCTAACAAAGGAAAGTTGGACTTCTCTCTGGTTTTGCTTTATTGGCTGAGTCTAGTGCTGCCTCTGCCGTTTAGAAGTGAACCATTCATAAGTCATTAGGACGCACTACGAGAGAAGTGAGTAGTATGCCTGTGCATAGTGGCACTTTTTTGTGTGTGCACTGTGGCCTCCAGTTTCCTCCTTTGCATCACAGCTCAAAGTTAGGGAGTGGGTAACCGAGGATGAGAGGATACTTTTTTTTTTTTTTTTTATTTCATCTCTCACACCAAGAAGATAGGAAGAATGTCCAATTCTGCTTCTCAGTGCTTTGTTTCCAAAGAGACTCTGGACATATGTCCCGCATCAGTCGCAGAACGTTGTTGACTTTTGTAACTCATTGTATGCAGAGTCTCTTGTTCATCAGGGCAGCAGTTCTCTTTTGTGACTCCTATACGCTTAACTTTAGCAAGACATGAAGTGGGCTAAAGAAATGTAAGGAATCTCGTAGACAAATCAAAAGAGGAGAACCAGGATGCCGTTGGGGAAAATGAGTGGATGTGAACAAAATAGGACGATTTCTGCTACTGGTAGAAAAAATTTTTTAAGGGGAGGGGAATCAAAAGCGTCTCACTTTCGCAGGAGGTCGAGCATATAAAATAAGCAAAAGAAAAACTGTTGCTGCTTGTGCGGTTCTTCTCCATTCAGACCCACAGAGAGGATTTTTTTTTTCCTGTTTAAAAATCTGAAACAATAAGGAAGTTAAAAAGATGGCATGCATTTTGATAAAGTGTATGAAAGGCCTGTTAAATTTTGTCATGGCTCTGATTTATTGATAAGGTCAGTCAATAAGGAATAGGAATTTTTAACTGTATTTTGATATGATACACATTTGAAAGATCAAAACGAAGATGCTGGTCTCTATTACGTTGTGTCATAGCAGCCTTGCAGAATTTCAGAGAACATTCACTTTTGTCATCAAGGGTAACTATGCTTCGTGGCCATCCGAGGAACTGGTTGCCCAGTTCTAATCGTTATTGCACAGCGTTGTGTATCGACGCTTTTATACTCTGCCCAAAATGCTATCTGTTTTTTGTTAGTAGGATGCTGTACAGGGATATCTGATAAATGATTTCAGACAGAGAACACAACAAATGTTTGAAAAATTGGGGTATGAATTTAGATTTATGGGAAAGTTGTCTCAAGATGCCTTCTTTTCTCCTAGATTAATAAGAAGGAACAAGACTGGAGGTGACAGTTTGTGGAGGTAGCCCTAAAAGCGCCTTGATAACTATATGAAAACATGCTATTTTTTTGCTACTGAATTTTAAACTGTGCTATGCACTTTGAAAATAGTTGTCTAAACTCAGGAGAGAACTCCAGAGCCGCAGGTTCACTGAAAAAAAGACAGTTTTAAGAACCATACAGCAAAAAGACCGTCTTCTCTTGTGCTGTTGTAGTATTTCAAAACATTAAAAAAAAATAAAGCGCCAAAGAGCGTGTCTTTCCTGTGCTGTAGTCACCAGTGTCTTGCAGAAAGAATGAGACATCTACTTCTGTCTCTGCATTTGTTGCTTCCTGTTTCTTTCTCTCCTTCTTGCAGTATCCAGATCTGTGTCTACCTGCTCCCAGTGTGGTGGTTTCACAATATAAAAGGCGCTGAATTTTCTCTCCCATGAGCTGATTCTGATTGTGCAAGGTCTCTCTGGGGCAGAGATCGCTTCTTATTTTTTTCCTGTGTGTTGTGCACTAACGTGCATGCAGCTAGCTCTCAAGTAACGTTCAGCATCGCTTAACCAGTATGTTCCCTGTGGGAATATATTGCCGTGGACCGCGCTTCAGCAAAACCAGAGTAAGAGTTATCTTCAGAGGGATCTGCAAGAGAGTAAAAACGTGGAGTTTTATTTAGAGATTTTGTGGGGAGTGGTAAATAAATAATCTTGAACGATCAGTAATAGCCCTTAGGAATTCTTATTTTTCTAGAGAATTCGAATTGTCAGAGGGATAGCTTGATCTGATGTTGACTGTGCTATAACTTGTCTAAATATATTCTCTTTTAATGTCTTTAGATGATAAGAAAGAGAACAGATTTGCAGCTGAGCTAGATGAATACGGGTCGGATACAATGAGTGAAATACATATTGTCGGGAGAATTGTCCTAAATATTTGGAGGATGATGAGACATGAGGTAAAGTTTAAAAACAGTTTAATGTGCCTGATTTTTTTTTTCTTTAATTATCGTAGACTTTCGGTTGAACTTTTCTTGTAATTTATGTTAGGTTTTTTCTTTGTTTGTACACTCTTATTTTCCAAACAGAGCTGCCTATTACTTTGTGAGACATGGATTTTATATATCACCAAAACGTAAAACACTGAAGCACTTGTCTTTCAGCAGTGTTTCTTAATAGCAGTCCTTTTCGCTTCTGTGTTGGTCTTGAGAACAGCTTACATGTTTCAGCAAGCCGGCTAGTATGATGCTTTTACTAATTAAACACATGAACTTATTTTGAGCTGTCAGACCTACTCATTATTTTGCGGTTCATGACCTTAGGTTTAATCTTTAACTGATTCGGTCTTAACAAACTTTGTTCTGACCAAATTCAGATTTGGTCTTGGTAACCTATCACAAAGTAGTTGGAGTTGGAAGGGGCCTGTGGAGATCACCTGGTCCAATCGCTCCACTCAAGCAGGATCAGCTAGAGCAGGTTGCCCCGGGCTGTGTTCAGTCAGGTTTTGAATATTTCCAGAGATGGGAGACTCTTACCACCTCCCTGGGCAACCTGTTCCAGTGTTCAGGCACTCTGGCAGTGAAGAAGAACCTGCTTACTTAATTCCATGTACTCTTTTCAGCTGGTGAGGGATATTCTTTCCCGACTTGTAAATAGTTATGGACTTATGAACTTCAAAAAAAGAGTAATAATTTCAAGTCATAAATTAGTTGTTAAAATTGTTCAAAAGCATTAACTTTCCTTGACTGTGAAAGATTACAGATTTTTACCACATCCTTTGTTTTTTTCTAGGTGGATCTAACGAACTATACTTTTGAAAATGTGGGCTTTCATGTTCTTCATCAGCGTTTTCCTTTATTTACTTTTCGAGTTCTGTCTGATTGGTTTGATAACAAGACAGATGTCTATAGGTAATGATCTGTTGATCCATTCTTAAGGGAGTTTGGGATTTTTTTTTGTTTTGTTTTTGTTTTTTTAAAGGCAAGATTCTTAATATTGGATAGATATAGGCTAAAATCAACATAGAAATAATTTAGCTCAGGCACTGGAAGAGTCTAGATGCAGCAGTCTAGATGAGCTTATCTGTTCTGCTGCTTTCTATTGTATAGTTACATGCTCAACATTGTATCGTTTTTCTATTTTCCCATTTAAAATACACAAAAACAAATCAGTTTTTGTGTTACAGTTTCAAGGTATTCAAATAGAACTACTATTTTTGAGTTCTATAAGGTCATTATTTTGTATATAATTCATCAGAAGGGCTTCTAATGAATTGACAGGTTTCCATTTTATTTCCTACCAAGGAACAAAGCTAAGCTTTAAGTATAGTACAAAACAAAATACAAGATTTTATACATACGTGTGTGTGTGTATACACATATATACACAAATATGTATATGTACACATATATAGGTATATAAAAATACGTATCGCATGTATCACACTGAGCTTTAGTCTTCCATGGAGCATTTTGGTATTGTGGGGTATGAACAGTTCATAGTACTGTGAGAGTATTGATCATGGCATACACACAATAATTTCTTTAAAACTTAAATACATATGGAATAGATGGAAACTTAACTGAGATTATGAATTTACATTCAGCTGTTTTTTATATATATATAATTTTTATATATATATATATATAATTTTTTTTAAAATATGGAAGATTATTTCCACAAAAGTCTGCTCAATTAAAGAAACATTTAATCAGATGAAGAAGAACTCCAGATTCTGTTTTGCTAATCCTTTAGGGCAGTAAGGAAAACAGTGTATAGCATGTCACATTTTGTGGGTGTCTTAGAGTATGTAAGCCTGTGTTTGTGTATGTCTCATTTTTGAAAAAAGCATGAAAATGTCCTATGGAAAATTATATTTGCTGATCTGTCACAAGCTATCATAAAAATATATTTTTCTTAGGAGAAAGAGCAGCACTCTTCTGACTGTTTATAACTACGTGTTTGCTTTCACAGGTGGAAAATGGTTGATCATTATATTAGCCGGGTCCGCGGGAATCTCCAGTTGTTAGAAACACTGGATTTGATTGGCAGAACAAGTGAAATGGCAAGGCTTTTTGGCATTCAGTTCTTACATGTGTTAACAAGAGGCTCCCAGGTAAAATTTTGTTTTCCGTACACTTCCCAAAAGCAAAATAGTCTTTACAAAATGTTTTAGTCCTTCAGTATCTTTTCAGTCAGTATATGTATTTTCATAAGGTCACAGAGGACAGTTCTGCATAACATGAAATTGAAATGTCAATAAAGTCACACATTTCAAAAGCGGTAATAATGGATTGAATAATTTGTCTCAGAGGTGCGTCAGTTAAAAAGAGCTAAAAGTGCCCCAAAAGTAGTGATTCTAGTAAGTCTCTTCAGGAGCACTGAATTTTCCTTTTGGGTTGATATTTTTCACACTTCATCAGAGGTTGTAAATGAACTTTTTTTTTTAAAAAAAAAAACATTGAGAAATATAATGGAGCTTGTTTGAGAAAGATGAGGCTATTTTCTTCAATGATAGGCAAAACTGTATAGGATATGTGCTAACTGACGCTTCTCGTGAAGCAGACATCTCAGATTTTACCCTAAGACAAGAAGGGCCCTGGCTTTGTAATGTGCATGTGTTAAGTGTTCTGTTAAAGCCGAGGAAATGTCTCTGGGGGACCACACTGCATCTTCCACAGTAGCTTGTTCAGCTTGGCGTGTCACATAATAATTCTTTATGCAAGTCAGCAAAGACAAACAAAAAGCCTTGTTGATGTTACCGCAGGACTCTGCCCAAATACATCTTTGGTGCGAAAGGAAAAGGATGGGCCAGAACTAACGCACCAGAAATAAAGGCAGCCTTGCTCTGCAAGGCAACGAGGAAGTGTGGTATTTCTCTGACACCCGTTTTAGATTCTTATAGCATCAGAAGACAAGGGGACAGGGCGGAGTGAGGTTTGTGCTGCTCTTTCTTTGGGACCCCAGGAGACTCCCGTGATTGCAAAAGGCTTGTCTTGCCCCGGTTCTGAAAGACCAGACTAGCTAAGCCCTGTCTGTCTTCTAAGGGGGTGACGGGGTGGGGGGTTGAATAGCTTTGGGCCAGGTTAGCTTCCTGGACTGACTTAGCATGTGACCAGAAAAAGATTGGAACGAGGGAAGAGAAATTCTCGATTAGGGACAGGGGGAGGGTGGGACTGGCATCCTGCCAGCGTAGATACGCTTCAAGTGTGGTGACTGCAGCCTAGGAAGACTCTCCTCTGCCTGTCGTTTTCTCAAACGGCTGTGAGTGGGAGTGAGCGACAGAAACAAGCTGCGTTTCTCTCCTGACTGTTCTTTTCCCTTCTGTGCGCGAATGTTTTGTTTTCATTGAAACTTTTAAAGACCACAAAAATGGCAGTTGCAACAACTGCCAGTCACCTCAAATCATTTTTTTGCACACAGAAGAATGATCACTGCCTTTTTGAAGACATTCCTGTTCTCCTTTGCTGAAAAAGATGTTAAAGTGGAATAATACCAAGAAAGGTTTTCAGATATTTTAACTGATTATCTTTCCATTTTTTATATCTTCTATTACGTTTTCCAAAACTTTTTTTAACGTGATTTTTCCGTGACTTGATTACGCCGTCTTGGGATGCAACTCCATAGCAGCCTAAACCCCTCTAACGCGGGGTAGTCATAGCCACTTGGATTCTTAGTCGCGTGGTTGAGGAACTTGATGTTGCTGAAAACGAGGGAAAAGAAATGAGCTCTTGCCCAGATCCACTCCCTGATGAGCTCACCGCGCTCCTGAGCTCGTCCCCGGCACGCAGGGCTGGCAAGGCAGGGGAGCGGGCGTCAAGGAGGCAGCGGCAGCTTACGGGACTGCACAACCGTGCTTCCAGTGTGCCGGTGTTCGCGCCCTGGCCTGCGTGAAATGTTTGTGAGGTGACAGGGGCTTGTTATGACTTTTGGTTCTGTAAGTTCAATTGTAACGTCCAAGTTAATGAGGCCTAACCCTTTTGGTGCCGTGACTTGAATATATAGTGCATCAGGCAGAAGGCTTTTGAATAGCGACTGACTTGCTATACTAAGTGTATTTTAGGATTACGTAGGGTCGTTCTTTGGTGTTTCAGGATTTTGAGTCCTTTGCCATCCATATATATATATCATTTTCAGCTATTGTGTTTTTCGTTCCGAGTAGGAACAGTGGGTCTCTGGCTGTAAGTGCTTTTAGAGCCTGACTAGAAACATTTGAGTAATACGTAAATAACTGCAGATGATGTGGCCACCTCCCTATGTGACATTTTGTGATGTCTTGAGCAAGATAAAGTACTTACCTTTTTTGATATTTTATCCTTCCTGTACTCCTTGTGGCATCATCAGGGAGTGAGCACGATACCCAATGGAGTGAATTAGACTTCGGAAACAGACTTAAATTCTTCCTTCTGTTCTGTTGCTGCCGAGGACATTCTAGTACCCTCACGTGACCAAAAACTTGGAGGGCACAATTATTTGCTTAAGCGACTCACATGTCATGTCTCTGTTTCCTTGAATGTTGACATAAAATTTCAGTGCAAATTCCTATGGAAAATGGTAAGCAAAGTATCTGTACTATACCTTGTTTTTTTCGCTCTTCTGCAAAACCTTGGTTCAGAATACTCACTCGCTGGGTGTAGTGTAGCAATATGTCTCGTTGCACATTTTATACTGACCTGGATGTTTGTTTATATTATAAAGCAGAAGTACTGGATTTAGCCCATAATTAGGGCTAAACGATGCAGAAAGGCAAGGAACAGTTCCATTGTATGTGATGGAGAGTATACCTTAAGAGTATGGCTATATACTTTGGAAAACCAGTTGTCTGCGCTTTAAGTTCAGGAAAATATAAGTGCATATTCCTTGGGTTTTAATACACCACCAGCATGCATTCTGCATTTTTTAAATGGTAATTAGAATGACTATTATCCAAACTGTGTTTTGCAGTATCGCGTGGAGTCTATGATGCTGCGTATTGCAAAGCCAATGAACTTTATTCCTGTGACACCCAGTATCCAGCAGCGAGCTCAAATGAAAGCCCCGCAATGTATTCCCTTAATAATGGAGCCAGAATCGCGTTTTTACAGCAATGCCGTACTTGTACTAGATTTCCAGTCGTTATATCCTTCTATAGTGATAGCATACAACTACTGTTTTTCAACCTGCCTGGGACATGTGGAAAACTTGGGAAAGTAAGTTACTTTTCTTTCTCTTGCAAGCTTTGATTCTGCAGAGACTTGAGCATCTTTTGTTAAGACACTGAGAAACCCCCAGCTGATGTTGGAAACAATGGACATAGACAAATAGTGCCATTTTTTGGTTACAAAACAGGGATGCTAAAGATCTGCCTTGTGCACGCTCACACATATATATGTATATGTATGTATACATGCCAATATATGTATATTTTTAATTAAATACAGTGTTAGGATTCCCATGTTCTGTTCTGTTAAAAACTGGAACTCTGTATGCATGTACCTTGTGTGTATGCATCTTCCATCAGTGTAGTGATGTTAATTTTTGATATTACTTCCAACTAAGTTGGAAGTTGTATAAATCCACTACACATTTTTCAAGATGGACTAGTACTATTCCACTACATGTTAAAAAAATTGTTGTTTTTCTCTTCCAAGAGTTTTGGTTCATTCTTGTCTTAACTATTCAAAACGAAAAGCTAGAATGAGTTATTCTGTGTAGCATATCTTATTAAGCGCAATGATTTTTTTTTTAATTGGAAAAAAGAACTAAAATCTCACTGCTTATTATAATTATGTTTATAAACGATATGTGGAAGAATTGGAAGATACATGCAACAGTTGCTAGGTGTCGCCATCAGATTTTCAACTTTCTGGCTTGAAATTCTGAATGTGTAGGAAGAGATTATATGTAATGGGTTACTCAGTAAACATGCCAGGTTTCCGTGTTGGATTATGGTATGACTGTGTGCTGCACTACCCACTCAGCATTTGGAAATAATGCATAGAGCAGAACAGAACTGATAATTTACTTTATGTGGAGTTTAGCCGTGTATTACTGCTTTACTCGCTACTGCTTTACTGCTTTACTAGAGCATTTTGCACCTAGCTAAGAAATTGTAAGTGACAGTATGTTTATTTCTACTGGAGACAGTAGTTTTGATTCCGTTCTTGTTGGCATTATCTGTATTTTAATGTGAGCTGACGCTTTTGCTTGATCGGGCCGTAAGTGAATGAATCATCTCCATATTTAATTCTTCCCTTTGTTAGATATGATGAGTTCAAATTTGGCTGTACATCTCTGAGAGTACCTCCAGACTTACTGTACCAGATAAGGCACGATATCACAGTGTCACCCAGTGGAGTGGCTTTCGTCAAGGTAATGATGTTAGTGCACTGTGAGATTTTGCTGCATTAAGAACAAGCAGAAGGGTTGGGAAGAAGTTCAGTCTCTCTTTTCCCAGTGTTTGTTTGTTATTCTTCAGAGTGCTGAACTTCTGTCAGTTCAGGAAATAAAATGTCATCTTTATGCTTTCGTTTATAGTGAGGGCTCATTTCATCTACAATTAAACTATATTTTACTTGTACGGTTTGGAGGTCTGGCAGGTAATTATCTGTGTGTAACACTTCATTCTTCTGCAGCTGATTAGCAGAATGCTTTCCTAGAAAAAGAGCCGTGGTTTGGGAGAGGAAACTCCCTGACTTGAATGTTCTCGTTTTAAGTTGTGAGTACTGCTGGCTGATTTATAATGACTTAATAAACATGGCCTGGATCTCTTACGAGTAATTAGCCAGTCACTAGCATTCATATATTTAATGTAAAACAAAAACTTTAGGTAAAGGATGCTTGCATAATTTTTAAAAGATAGTATTCCTTCGGAATTTAACGTGGAGAATCAAGAGTGTTAAATTATTGAAGTCCCATTGTAATTAATGTGGTTATCTAAACATATTGCATTGGCAGGGCTGATTAAAGCAAACAACAAAAAATTCTTTACCCTGTCCTTAGGAGCTTTGCCTGTATTGCAGGTTGCTTTTATTATTTTTGTGAAGAGCCAAAACATTGGTGCCTAGGGCACCTTGCTAATTAATTTATGTTCTTATCAGTGATTATCATCTAACAGTTCTGGGTTTTACTTCTACTCTTAACTGTTTAGGTCGGGCTTTCTAACCTAGTTCTTTTCTTTGTTCCTTTATTTTGGCAGCCTTCAGTAAGAAAGGGTGTGCTGCCAAGAATGCTAGAAGAAATCTTGAAGACAAGGATAATGGTGAAGCAGTCAATGAAAGCTTATAAGCATGACAAAGCTATAACTCGAATGCTCGAGGCTCGTCAGTTGGGTCTTAAATTTATAGCTAATGTTACATTTGGTTATACTGCTGCTAATTTTTCTGGAAGAATGCCATGCATTGAGGTACGTGTTGCAGATAAAAGTGTAGAAAAAAAGTGTGGAAATGACGCTATTAATTAAGTATAATCAGATAACATAGTATTATTATTTGAAATGTATTTCATAAAAGTGGGGGGGAGGATTATTTGTAGTACTGAAAATCGGCAATTTGGGATTTATTTGTGGCCTTTTTTAAAAAAAAAAAAAAAAAAAGTCACTTTTCTTCTTCCCATAGAAGAGTATTTAGAGTTAGCGGTTTTTTAGACCTCTCTCCAGAGATTGGATTAGAGTTCTAATAGTCGAAGTCAAATAAAATATTGTAACTGTTTCCTGCTTGTTACAAAAGAAGGAATGAGCAGAATCCAAAAACTAGAGAAAACAATCCTAAGCAGTCTTCTCTTACTGCTTGTGTTTTTGGTGTATCTGAAGAAGTGTAAATCAAGGTTTTGTTTTTTTTTTTGATTTTCATAATTTTTGATTGCTCTTTCCTTAATTCTTGACTTTTTTGGATAATGTAAACAAACTTTTTTTAATTCTTTTACACCATGAAATAGATTACATTGTCTCAGTATAGTGATTTTCATAGCTCAAGCGAGGGTTAGGCCATGTTTACTAAGAGCAAGTAGTGATTTTAGCAATAGAATAAAAATCTACAGTTTATCTTTATCTTTGCAGCTCGGAGATAGCATTGTCCACAAAGCCAGAGAAACGTTGGAGCGTGCTATAAAACTGGTGAATGACACAAAAAAATGGGGTGCTCACGTTGTGTATGGTGATACTGACAGGTAATCGACAGTCTGCTTCTTGTGATGCTTTAAAACTATAGTAGGTCGTCATAGGTGTATTTTTCTGTTGTCTTCCAAGGTGGGAAGGGGGATTTCCTCTTGTGATAAATGCGTAGCCAAGACCTATTTTGAAGTTGCCCAAGTTATCCAGGCTGGATCTAGACTTCCTCTTTTTGGTTTGTGAAGCTGTTCTCTCGGGAAAGTGTGAGTGGGACGGCAGCTCTCCTGTTGTTGATGCTGGGCTCAAGGGGCCGTTTCCAGTCCCTGCCGTCCCTCCAGGCCCTCAAAACGCAGCTCTGCTGCTGGGAGGGGTCAGAGCTCTGCTGGCACGTTCCCCGTGTGACGGTGGTCAGATCGGATCTGTGATCTGCACGTAATACTGCTCCCATGTGGAATATTGCTGTGTTACTTTAAAACAGAGTGCGCTTCATAATTATTTTGCAGTCAAGGAACATCATCATTGTACATATCCTTAATAAATTTAGTATGTCTCTGATTGATTGGCTTACAGTAAGGAAAATCTTACAATGTGGAAACAGATTTACCAGTCAGAAGCACAGTGATAATTTAGAGCAAGTAGGAAGAGGATTTCTCTTATGTGAAGTTTTGACAGCACTTAACTCAGCGTTTTTATCTAATTACTCTCCTCTTGTTCATAGGGTACTGAGGATCAGCACATTAATATTAACCATTCTGCTTTGCCTAATGCAGTATTAGCTTTTCAGCTTCCTTTCTAAGAAATCAGATTGCTGCTCTTTCCGTCTGTTTAATAATGTATCTTCTCATTTGGCACTATACTGCTGTGTTGTTCACGTAAGACGCATTTTAGCTTGTCAGTTGTCTTGAAAGATGTATATTCCTTTCCAGTCATCAGGAATTGAGTTGTATGGTTTTCATTACCCTGGAATTATTAGTCGTAGGTTTTTGAAACCAGACAAGTGATATTGAACAGAGTACAAGGTCCTTCTTTGGGATGCTGCTTACTGTCTTGCAGAATAATGCAAAGTAAATTACCTGTATTTTCCTGGAGCTTCTTTCAGGACTCTGAAAAAGCCCTTTGAGGGTTTTCTTTCTTTCTGAGTTATGAGAAATAGGAAGGAGAGAAAAAAATCACGTTCTTTTCATGTGTGAAACAATATAAGGCTCTTTACTGAACAACAATTTTTGCGCCCATTTTTGATACCGTTTTTATTTTGCAAAGCAGAATATTTATGATTTAGTAGGCATTGCATGTTAATACTTAGAGGAATGCAGTATTTTTGACTTCAAAAGTGGATCAATTCAGAAGCAGCCACCAAAGGATATGAAGATGGGATTTGGAGGCCTAAAATACATTATATTGATATATCTCCCCTTTCTTAGTCAATCACTGATCTTGGTAATAGCCATGCTCTATGCATATGCATCTGTGGTACTAGACTTGCCTCATTTTCAGTCGTGGAAAACAAAGCTGATGAAGGAATATGATTTCTCTGTCTGCTTGACCCTCCTTAATAACTTGTGAATCCAGTGGCCAAATTTAGACAAATCTGATGAGGCACTTAAAGTTTCAAAGATTTACAGCAGTTTCATATATTTAAAAAAAAAAAAAAAAACACCTGATGGAGAAAGCAAGAAAAATCCTCTCTCTGCCCTTACTGGAAGAAAGAAGCAGCATACCCAGATGTGTGTGCAGTTCTCTCCTGAGCAAGGTCTTGTTCTAGTAAGATGCAAACCCTGAAGTTTTTCAGTGACTAGAAAGGTCACGTTTCCTGCCTTGCCTGAGAGCCACAGCATTCACTGGGCCGTTGGCACTCCTGATCTCATGTTGAACATGGTCGTTTCTCAGGTTGTTGGCCTTTCATATAGGGTGGGAAGAGAACTGATAACAGTGTGTGTCTTTTCCTTGTCACCAGGAAACTGTGGCTTAAAATGTCAAGAGCTATGCTGAACGGATTTGTTCTTATTTCTTATGTCTAATTTCTTTTAGCATGTTTGTACTGTTGAAAGGAGCCACTAAGGAGCAATCTTTTAAGATTGGTCAAGAAATTGCTGAAGCTGTAACAGCAACAAACCCCAAACCTGTAAAACTTAAGTTTGAAAAGGTAAAAGGAACATATTTTACTTTGTTTGTTGGGTGAACGCATTGTTGTCCTAAACAAATGTGAAGATGAAGGGTTTTTCTGGACGCTGACTTAGTAAATGATCCACAACAGTCATGTGCTTTACTCTTTCTGCAGGCGTATTGCCAAGCTCCTCCTCGTGCCTTAACGGCCTTGTCAGAGGAGTGCCGCAGAAGGAACGAAAAAGAAGTATTCTCCCTTCCACAGCAGGGTGCCTGGTGGGCCATTGCCCTGGCAGCACCGGGCAATTCAAAGTTCCCTACTCATCGAGCTTTGGATCTGTCTCCCTCAGTTTTGTATTGTATATATGCAAATCAAACAAATGTCTGCCATTTTGTAGAGAAAATAAACACCCATCTCTTGGAGGGGTGTCAATGCATTAATCGCTAGCCTGTTGTTTATTCTTCAGCAACCTTTAGCACGCTTCAGGATGTGTCCATGTGACACTTGCACATATGAAATGAAAAATCGGAAACATTCCTCCAGTAGGTTTTTGGAACAAGTACAAATGACATCAAGACTTTTATAGAAGAGCAAGGCGATGTGGTAATAATTTTGATGGAAGCGTATCATTGGAAAATCATTAGCAACCAGTTCAGAGGCTGTAGGCATTGCAAAGTACGTGTCTGACTCAGCCGACTGAATCAGAATTCATGAGCAATCTGCCCGTTGTCACTGAGAGAACACAGGAGAAAAATAATAGCAGGAAAGGTCAGGATGCTTGTGGAAGACACAGCTGCCTTTCCTCACTGGCTAATGCCCAGGGACCCTTCCCACTTCTCTGAGGTAATTGTGTCATTAAGCTGAGGAGTTATTAGTCAGAAAAAATACTAGACTACAACGATACACTTCAGTAAATGTCTGAGTGCTTCCTTTCAACTGCCCTTATCCACCTGTGGTCAGAATATTGGGTCCTCTCCTAGGATGACTTCCTAACACAGGAAGAGGAAACCGCTTTGTATATGCGGCCTCATAGCTGCAGCTCTGAAGAAGCACTACACCTACGTTCAGGGCCCTCTTCCACCTGAGGGAACCTGACCTTGCTGCCTCCCCTTCCCGTGAGAGCCAGGAAGCTGTGGCATTATCCCAGTAATACTGGGAAGGGACTGTTGCCCATTCTTGCTTTTAAAGCTGTTGAGGAATGCTGACGCAACCAAGAATGAAATAAGAGGTTGGAGAGAACAAACGAGAGCGTGGCTCTAACGGCCGTTCGTGAGGAAACAGTTCTCCAAGCACAGGCATCTGAAGAACGTGCTTTCCCCAAATCAAGATACTGATTTCAGGCACCCCATAATTAGATGGTTTGAAAATAGGAAGTTCAAAAGCTGCTGCTCCTGCTAAGAAAGGTTTTTTTGTCTGATGCTTAAAATTAACTTTTAAGAGGGAGAGACTGCTGACATTAAAAATGCTCGCAGTTGCAATCCAGAAACGTCAGAATACTCACAGTGAATTACACTGCGTGTCACTTTTAATCTGAGCTTTGAGTTGCTTATCCTTTACAGCTAAGTAGAATGAAGTGATTTCAGAATGGAACACTGCTGAATCCCCACTTCCCCAGCCATCCTTTAACATTACTTTGAATTATTTTCTTGATTTTAATGGTTTAAAAAACAAAACAAAGTATTGTTTATAAAACCCTCCATGTGCAGAGCCACCTTATATTCCCAGCACATGTTAGATTGGGCTGTCTTCTTTTTAAATGTTGCAGGTCTACTTGCCATGTGTCCTGCAAACTAAAAAGCGGTATGTGGGTTACATGTATGAAACACTGGACCAAAAGGACCCAGTATTTGACGCAAAAGGCATAGAGACAGTCCGAAGAGACTCCTGTCCTGCTGTGTCCAAGGTAACATACTCATGCATTTCTTCCTGAGTATGCTGTTATTTCATTGTATATTTGCACTTGCTCAAAGTTTCTAGCCCTTGAGAGTTGTCTGAGATTTTGTCTGTTTTTTTCTGGCAATAAGTAGTTTGAAAGACACATCTGCAGATCGTGTGCAGCATTTCAGGGGGCCTTGCAGTTTTCACCTTATCAGCTTATCTTTCAGCCTCTAAAAACGGGCAGAAATCATATCAGAGTGCACACAGCCCTTATCTGAGCCCCACCTAAGTTCTTGAGAAGACTATCCTGTATCAGGTCCACTTTACATAGTAGTAAGTACAAAAAGTGAGGCACACTAAAAAGGCTCTTGTTAATCAAATCAAAACAAATATGTATCCTAGTAAGAAAAGTACCCACTTGGGAGGATTAACTGCTTCTTTTTAATCCCCTTTTTTTGTTGACATGGCCAGAAAATCATGGCAAAACACTTGAAATGACAGGAAAAACTGTTTTCTTTCTTACTCTAGAGATAAAGTGAAACAATCTCAGCTTGGGCAGGGATAATGTCATGAAAGATGTGAAATATCAGAAAGCTGATTTGAATGAAAGTGGGATTACATTAATTTATTTAATATTGTCCAGTGTCCCAGGAATATTATTCTTAATCCTTAACATTTCTAAATGTAAGTTACTGTTAGTAATGCATAACTCTTCCTTAGAAAAAGAGCTAGTGTGAGAAGAGAATATGTGAACTGGAGAGTCGTATGTGTGTCAAATAATAAGTTGTTGTCAAAGAATAAGTTGTTCCAGTGATGGGTTTATGAATGTCTTTGAGTGGAAGACAATTGAGTGGTGTCATGTTAACATTCTAGTTCAAATTTGATAATTTTTTCTAAACAGCATATAAATATTTCCATGTAATTCAGCAAATTATATGGAATAACTGATTTTGAGTTAAACGCACACGTTTTGCTCACCTTTCTCCTTTGGTTTTCAAGATACTTGAGTGTTCTATCAAGCTGCTATTTGAAACTCGTGACATAAGTCAGATCAAACAGTACGTTCAGAATCAATGCATGAAGTTACTAGAAGGAAAAGCCAGCATACAAGACTTCATCTTTGCAAAAGAGTACAGAGGGAGTTCTGCTTACAAACCTGGGTCCTGCGTGCCAGCCCTGGAAATCACAAGGTATTGAGAGCAAGAAGTGCTGACTGTAGGTTTTTCTCTCGACCTTTGTACTGCCGAGTTAGAGGTACCAGTGCAACGTCATCTTCAGAAATTGCTGCAGCAGTTAGTGAAGAGAAATCAGGCAAATGGAATAGTCCTGGAATCAGTTTCTTAGTGCTGGAGAGAGCTACACATGATCCAGAGTAAGGCCTCTTGTCAGGACAGCGTAACCAAGCGTTCACTGCTGTTGTCTGCAGTTTTGGTTATGTACAAGGGCTTGACTCTCCATGGTTACCTGTTGCTCGTGGGTATTAGACATTTTACGGAACAAATAATAATAGTGATGTGTGTCATAGTGCTGTCAAATATGTTATGAGGCATAACTTTTCGTTTTCAAGAAAGTAACTTAAATATTTCATCCTGTTAGTATTTTTTGTTTTTGTTTATCGGTAACAGATATTACGAGCTGGCACATTTTACCAGTTTCACCTTGCTTGATACAAAACATCTTCAAATTAAGCTGTATTTTTTTTTCCTAATAAAATAAAAGTGATGTCATAGATTGATTCCTGCTTCTAACTGAACTGAGCCCTTTGCTTTTTGGGGACCTGAGCTCACTTTAGTACTGCAGCTGCTCTTTATCAAGATACCCTTTTAAGGAAGAGGTAACCAGAAAGCAGCCTGCATGCAAAGCCACGTGACCTGAAATGGGATGTAGCTTTAGGGCTCATATTCCAGGTTCTAAAATCTGGGTCTGATCATGAGCCAGATTAAAACAACTTGATCCTGTGCTTCATAACAGGGGCCAACTTCGCTCTTGTGGAGATCTGCTAGTATGATCAGATACCAGAAATTTCACAGATGTTTCACTTGCTTGTAATTTATCTCTGGATGCATTATAAAGGCTGTTTTTAAACAGGAGAATGCTTGCCTATGACCGTCGCTCTGAACCACGAGTTGGGGAGCGAGTACCCTATGTCATTGTGTATGGGATGCCCGGACTGCCTCTGATCCAGCTGGTGCGACGGCCCGTTGAAGTCCTGCAGGATCCCAACCTGCGGCTGAATGCCACTTACTATATTACCAAACAAATCCTGCCACCGCTGGCTAGGGTATTCTCGCTTATTGGCATAGATGTCTTCAGCTGGTATCACGAATTGCCAAGGGTAAGTGTGTTTAAAAACAGATAAATTACAAACACAATGTATCTCTATAGGGTTTAGTTGTATCATACCTTTTAATAGAATGAGATTTATGTGAGGTAACAGCAAAGATTTATTTGTTTTTCAAAGCACTGATTTGACGCCCAGACACGCAGACGTAGAGCATTAGATCTTTGGGGTGATTTCTTTGTTTAATAAATTTTTTTTTTCCTGCTAACCAGTCTGCTCAGGGTTTGGTCTTGGCCACATTGTCATTTTCTATCTTCTGACCCCTCCCACAGCTCAAAAGAGTATTTTGCTGTGATTGCTTATTTTTAGCAATACTCCTGTATGCATCCATCTAGCCATGTCACCTTTTAACTCTATCTATTAGTAGACATGGGAACTCTTGTTTTTCCAAGATATCCCAGAGATATTTCATCTTCACAGAAAAGGTAGCAGTGCCCAAGCAGCTTGGAACACTTTTGTTTCTTAATTATTATTACTGGGAACTTTAAACTAGTTATTTCCAAAAGTTAAGAAAATCATTGATGAGATACAGGAGGAATGTTAACTGGATTTTAGCTTACAGCCCCACTGCCAAAAGGACATGGAAAAATCAGTGTATTTTGTAGTTTGGTTAATGTGTTTAGCGTAGACTTCGGCAGCAGGGTAGTGCATCACGTTTCCCACTGCAGGCTTTTAATATAGCCCCAATTTATTTCAATTCTGCTTCTTTCCTGTACCTTTCTGATTGCACTGTGGACAGCCGCTTTTAAGTATCTCCAACAAACTGCTTGAACGAGGCAAAAACGGTCGTGACTTGCAAGGCCAGGGGGCTTTGAGGGGGCCATACAGAGTACCGCAACCGAGTGTTGGAATGGGAGACCAGGAGGAAGGGGAGCGAGGGGCAGCATAAAACAAAAATCACGCAGGACCAGCAGTGAGTGTGGAGGAAGAATCACGCTGGGCGAGGGGGCAGCTGTGGAGCTTGGTCCCTGGAGATCAGGGGAGCAGCGAAGCGACGGGCGGCAGCTCTGTGACCACGGAAACTCCAGGAGGGGAGGCAGCATTCGGAAGGCAGCTGGGGAGCTGCAGCCAGGGGCGTCTTCAGATGTGAAGTAGATCGGCACCTACCAAAAAAACAACAGCGAGAAGCAGATCTTGTGAGATGAGATCAGGACTTTAGCACGTGCCTTCCAGTTGCTTCAGTTGTTCCGTTGCTTCTGTCTCCTGGTGAGCTTCGCTATGAAATAGGTTGCGAGACGTGGGTGGGCTCGGTTCAGCACGTCAGGTCAGGGCAAGCGCTGCGCTCTTCAGACTGATGCAATTCATATTAATGATTCATGTGTGAACCCCATGCCCTGCAGGCTGCGTTACCCTTTCATATTCCTTTAAAGAAATCAGCTATGTAATCCAGGAATAAAGCAAGGTGCTGTCTTGTAAAGTTCCTCACCTCTTAATTTTTTTCAACAGATTCAAAAAACTGCCTCTACTGCCCACAGTGAGCTGGAAGGCCGAAAAGGCACAATCTCCCAGTATTTCACCACCTTACACTGTCCCGTGTGTGATGAACTGACCCAGCATGGGATCTGTAATAAATGCAGAAGCCAGCCGCAGCATGTGGCAGTGATTCTCAACCAAGAAATCCGAGAGCTGGAGCGTAAGCAAGAACAGCTGGTCAAGGTATGATGAAAGCACTGGCAGATGTCTGTCAGCCAAGGATACAGAGAGAGGCTGGAATTTCAAAGCAGCCTGTTACTGAATACCCTCCACAGAAATAGGAAGCACAGTCCCAGTGTGAAGCCCGTTATAACTCGTTCGTTTTTCTCATACCTGTGTTGCTGTTAAAGGCAGCATAGCAGCTGTTATCGACCTTAGCTTTGCGTAACAGTGAAGCCAAAGGGAGGAAAAAAATCAGAACAAAAGAAGCTTTTCTCTCTCTCTCTTTTTTTTTTTTTTCCTTTAAAAGTATCTTATAGGCTTTTTAGGTTCCTTTTTTTAGTGACAATGATGGAGAGTAATAAAACTACATTGAAAAAATCCACCTTTGCTGCTAACTACTGATGCTACAGTTTAGTAGTAACGAAAAATATTTGTTCCAGGAAATTAGCTGTTTTTTGTTCCGCTTCCTCTTGATAGGGAATTTTCCAAATTGTTTTTTTTTTGCCCCTTGAGCTAGAAGTCAATTAAGAGGGAAGCCAACTGTACTCGTGAATATATTATAGCAAGGCACAAAGCCTCACCTTGCAGAAGCATATGCACACCCTCACCTAGTTTTTGTGCTGTAGTATTTTATAATTAATAAGTATTTTTGTTAGAATTAATTTTACCACTAGCGCCGAAACATTTTGAAGACTTGCCGGAATTGCAGGAATATAAATGTTCATGTAGTCTGGGCATTGATTAGCTATGTTCCCATGGGGCTCTGTTGCTAGAAAACCGCTGTAATTCACAATTCATAAATATTATATTACTGAGAATTGGACTTTATTTTCTTGCTATATTTCATTATATTTGTTCTCACCTCCACTGCAAATGGCAGTAGCGAACAGTGATGCATGCTCTGCCGTTTTCCTGCGGTACTCTATACTTTTTACATTGTTTTTGTTTTGGAATTTAGCAGAATTTGGCAGATTGATCCAGCACCATGAAAGGATTAATAGTTTTGATCACAGCATTCTCTTGTCTCTTCAAAACGCAACAGAGCAGCAAGGTCCGGGATCCAGTTATAGTCAGCATATGATTACTCAGCCTCTCCGTAAGAGCATGTGAAGATCTATATATCCTTCGTAGCTTAAATTCTTGGCTCTCTTAAATTATAAACATGCTAGAGCCAGCAGAAAACTGATATGCCAGTTGAGTGCCACTGAATCATACAGTATTTTAAAACTTGGCTTAAAAACTATTTGCCCTATCTTAAGGCTATAGAGTTCCTCACTTTACATGAACTGAACTTAGAAAATGTCTTGAGTACTATATAGTTTGCATTCAAACCAGCCACAGCCTCTTTGGAAAGAACTAGGGTGGACTGTCATTTCTGGCGTGGTTCTAGTGGTTACAGATCTAGAACAAAGGCCAATTTAAATCCCGTTCCTCTTGTTACAGTTTCAAGTCAGAGGGCTGGTATCAGTGCAGCCAGAGTGGCTGTTCCTCTACAGCTAGCATTAGTTTGCATTTCAGTTCTTCAGTGGTTTAATCCTGATACAGTTCTGGCTGAGAGTTGCTGGTGCCTTTAACAAGGAGAAAGAAATGGAATTAATTCTAAAGGAACTCTAGGGGATTCTTTGATACAATTTTGACTTGGAGTTGCTGAAACTGTGCAAATGAAGAAACAGGAACGTGGCTGGAAGCAGAGTTATGAGTTCTTGAAAAAACTGTTGGGATAGGCAGATACTGGAAAAGAGTAGAAATAAAAGAACAAAGCAGGGACTCCCGTTAACTAATTGGACTGTATAGCCACATTTGGAGAAACTGTGACTGCTGTTGTTTTTTTCAGTCCTGTATCTCATATCACAAATATTTTCAACTAGATAGAGAGTCAATAACAAGTAGTTCCGTGAACAAGAAAACCAGTGTAACCTGTTTGCCTATATATTTCTGTCTTGGGATTGATTAGTTTACTTTGACTGGGGAAGTGCAAGCTCTAGTTGAAGCTTTTACTGAAACTGGAGCATTACGTCTCTATCTGACACGGAGGGTAAGTGCAGAATAACGGACTACCTCTTTTTTCACTAGTGAACATTTATATGGGATCACTTTTATCATAAGTGTAAAAACTGTCCCACTTACTTAAATCCAACCATTTATTTAGCTTTTTTCCCCAAGTGCCACCACACGTGAGTAGAACCTAAGTGGTAGGACTGAAAACAAGCCCGGCAGTCAAGCTGTTGTTGATCTCTGCCCAGTTCACAGTAGGTGACGTCAGCCTGCCAGGTGCTGGCGTTGGCAGGAGAGAGGCTGGAGCGGAGAAGTGAGCTGCCCGGGGTTAGGGAGAAGCTTGGTTGGCTGCCTGTAGGGCCGCACCTCTTCTGTTGGTTAAACCTTCAAGGACGTAGTAGTCCTGAGTGAGTGATTTATTTATGTTAACATAACTAAATTATGTTAGCCTTATTTATGTTAAATTTAAAAATAACATGTTTTGCTTTTTTTTATATATGCTCTAGATATGCAAGAACTGTACAGGCTGTTTTGATCGACAGATCCAGTGTGTCTCTCTGAACTGTCCAGTACTTTTCAAGCTAACCAGAGTAAGCAGAGAATTATCAAAGGCACCGTATCTCCGCCAGCTACTTGACCAGTTTTAAATGAACTGTGTTACAGGATTCCAGGTGCTATTTTTTTTTTTTTTCCAGTGTTTACCACACTAAGACGATTGTGCATGGTGCTTTTTCAAGTTTCATCTAGTCCAGGATTTCCATGTTAACTGTTGGGTTTATTATCTGAAGAATAACGAACATTTAGCCTAACTAAATTAAAAACCGCGTTTGTTGATCTATGAATAGCTCACTTTTTAAGATGTAAAAATTCCTTCTTTCTTTCTTGTTTCTAACATACTGTTTTATAATGCTGATGTTGAAATAGCTATGTGTAACATCTTGTAAATCCATTTCAAAGTAGAAGTCAAGTTTACTTCCCAGAGGAAGGAGCACTGAAAAACCTCTTGAAACGATAAAACCATTAGTGTGTGTTCTTGGACTGTCAGTATCAAGACGTGTTACTTATATATTATCCATTCACTTTATAATTTTGTCTGCGAAATATTTTGTAAATACACTTTTTTACTTTTCAAACAACTGAGTAAAATAATGTGCAATGACTTTTATACAGATAATTTTAAAGTTGGTTGGTATATCTCCTCCTAAGTTTTGCTTGATTCCAAGTAGATTGTTATTTTGATCAGACTGTGCAAACAGTAGTATCATGTGTAGCATTTTGAAACATTATTTTCTAAAAATTGCTGTCTTGCTTTAGCTATTAATGGGGCATTGTGAGGAACTGTGCAAAGACATTTTTTTGTTACAAACCTGTGGGACTGTTGCAATACTTTAAATATAAAATTTTATTCCATTTTTGCTTGTTTTGTATAGACATTTCTATTGCTTCTAAATATGCTTAAAATATTTTCTTTCCTTATGTACTGTACAGTTAAATCTTATTTGCCACCATCTTGACAAAATGTGTATTTACAATATTTGTATAACTGTATAAAATGGAAAAGGAATTATGTGGTCAGTGCATTGTTTTCTAAACTGGAAATCATTTTGTTTTAGAAGTTAATAATGGAAACCATATTAAAGTTGAATAAAACGATATGGTGAAAATCTGTATGCTTTTTTTTTTGCACTCGCATTTGCGGTCAGTCTTTGTCGCCCTCATTTGGCACACCAGCAGTAGTAGCATAAACAAGAGGAGTCTAATAAAGATTTAAGAATTCACAGTTCAGTTTCCAGCGTAAGCTTCATGATCTAAAGCCTAGGTATCAGTTCTTGGAGGCCTCCCCAAACGGAACAGAAAGGAATTATTTTGTACTACCATTAGTCTAAGCAGCAGTAAGTGTTATATTTAGAAGTCCAGAAGAGCCTTCAAAAATAGAACAAAACTTTATTTAGAAAAAGGAACCAAAGTGTTTTTTTTCCAATTAAGAATTTATTACATTCAAGAAACAAGTCAGTCTATTAAATTTCACATTATACAGTACAACCCACACCAAGCAGAATAAAAACTATTAATATACAACAGGACACATAACCAATTGCTATGAGCTTTATGCAAAGTAATTAAAACCCATCAAGGCACCAAATGCTGCCAACTTCTGCATTCTAGCATTGTATGGTCATTTATAGAATAAAAGTGCAAGTGTCAGGACTACTTCCTCAGTGCTTGCAGTACAATCCAGCGTTTGACAGTGCTTCAGGGATTTAAAAAAAAAAAAAAAAGACACTTAACTGTAAAAGGTTACCATTCAAATTAGAGTAAATGGGCATGTTAAAAACCTATTTCTGTTTTTTTAGAGCTAACAACATGAATCTTTCTTACTAAATTCAGGTCTCGACCCCATTGATCACAACACATAGATGACTTCTTGTCCTCAACACATAGATGACTTCTTGTATTTGTGTTTTGCTAGCATAATCAAGGCAATGGGCCAGTAATAGTTTACTTGAGTAATTCCAACTCTAAACACATAGTTTAAACTACGTATTTTAAGTTTTATAGAGGATCTTTAACATAAAAGGCACTGTAAACAGATCCTCACTGTAACTGTATATGCCAAGAAGCACGTTACTTTCAAAAGTTTAACATTAAAACTAACATACATTTTCGACACGATGCCTCGAGCAACAGCCAAATGCAGTAACTCTAGCAGCTGCAGCCTTATTTTGACCATCAAGCCTGTCTAACTGCTGTGAACTAGACTCTTCATGGGAAATGTCTTACAGATCTGTTTTTAAATCTTAAATTGCTTACAATACATAATTTTCATTAAGGGACAGCCTCCCCCCCCCCCCCCCGGACACTAAAAGCATGCTTTAAGGGTAAGGAAAACAAAGGATAAAAGTTTTGAGTTTCAAGTCTCAAAGTTTCCAGTTTGAGACCAGAAATGCTTAAGACATTATGGCTTCAAGCATGCTGGCCAAGACAAATCAAAATTTAGATGTCATCCGGACAACAGCTTCTGCGTATCGTTCAAATATGAGTCTATATGACACTGGTCAAGATAATTATGAAATTAAATTCTACTGTGTCTTCCTGGCACTATTTTTTAGATCTTTCATTTAATTGCTGTAAAAGAGAACTTTTACCTTAGCATTCGAGACAGTTGCTTCATTTCTACTACTCCTGGTTTTAAGGAAAAAGAACAATAATGTTCCAGTTAGTTAGTTAGTTGTTTTTAACTTTAAGTAAGTAAGTGGCTCATACAGCAATTAATACACCCTGCAAAGTCCATTTTGCACAGTAGTGTTTTTTTTTTTTTTTTTAATAGCTGTTGCGAAGACATTAGTCAAACACAAATAAGCACATTCTAGTTAGAGGTTAGCGCACATTTCTCGACAGGGCTTTCATTTCATTTCCCATTTTACTACTTGATTGATTATGCAACACTTCCTAGCTATCCCTGAGAATACTTAACTTGCACTACATTCCCATTCTGAATGAAATGCCGAAGAATTAGAGTAGAAACTGGAGAGTTGTTTAAAAAAACACCACCACCACCACCACCACCACCACCACACACCCACACAAAAAAAACAAAAGACTTCCTGGTCACCAGGTGGATTTCTTAAACTAATTTTCTTTTGGTAACATGATCTCAAGTATAAGGGAACTTTAATAAAATAAAATAAAATAAAATTATTCAATAGTTTCTCCAACAAAAGTCACAGTAGCTCTACTTTGAAATTGCTAGTTCCAATTCCTTCTACTTTAAAGAACAATCCAACCAAAGCTTTTACAAGTGTAAGTATTTTGGTAAATACTCCAGCTAGGAAATTGTTGGTGTCTTGTAATAACTTCTCAACCACATCGTTAGGCCTCTCGCTGTTCAGATAAAGCATATGGATTGTAATTACAGCAGCAGAGCTAGGTCAGAACCATTTCTATATTTTTTTTGTTTGTCCTGCACTGAACTCAAGTTTTTGCCGAAGGATAATCTGTGACATCCCTGGGGTAGAGGGAAATCCCACAGAAGCAGAGTAAAAGTGCTTGTCACTTCCCCTCTCCCTTCCCTGCAGGATTTGTCCATACCATCAGAGACCACTCCGTATTTTCTAAAGGTAAAGCATTTTACAGAGTGGAGAAAAGAGAAAAGAGAAAAGGAAAAAAAAAAAAAAAATCAAGCAAGGCAATCAGTTTTACTCTACCCTCATTTAAGTCAGTATCTCAGCCATGCCATTTCATTTATGATTATCCAAGACTAAGTTAAACACCTAAGTCCGTACAGACTTACTCCTGTTGCTTAAATGCAGCCACATGTAGCTAAAACAGGATTTGGTTTGATATGTAAAAGCATTACTTTAAGCAAAGAGAACTCTCATGTAGCAAGTGAAACAAAACAGTACTTTTAAGTGCAGTGTCATGCATGAGACTGGAAAAGATGCCACAGAAGTGCATATATGCATGCACACATGCACACACCAAAAAAAAAGAAAAGAAAAAAGAAATATACAAGGAAATATACAATGATATTTAAATACAATGACAGCAGAGAGAGAGGGAGGTCCTTAAATATATTCTAAGATGCAAAAAACAAAGAAGTATGAAACTTTTCACTGCAAGTTGATTCCTGCTTATCAGCTTCTCAGAAGACAGTAAGTCACTGTATTCTAGGTTGAACACTCAGAGGACAAGAGAGAGAACAAAAACAAACAAACAAACAGACCTCAAAATACACTAAACAACTAAGATCCCGTGTTGTTACATTTAAAGCTATTTTGTTAGTAAATTAAAGCTCTTTGCAAGAAAAATACTAAGAAAAGTAAGTGCAAAGCAAAAGATACTAATATATTTTGATCACATAGCCATTAAGAATACTAACCTAAACGTTTTGGTTTCCAAGTAGACAAATTGCAACACTATTGTTTCAAACGCAGATTTTGCCATTAGCTACTTCATTTACTCTTGCTCAGAAAGGCTGACAGGCTTGGTCCTTCTGAGCTCCTCCTGGTTAGTAGCAATCAATCCACAAATATAAACCACTGCTTCTCCTCCGGGAAGAATCTGCCTATGAGTCATTATCCAAAGAAACAAAAAGGAAATGGCACCAATCCAACTCGTACAGGTACAGTACGGTCTGAAAGGATTGTCTCATCAATAGTTCTATCTCATTTTCAAATTTTAATACATCCATATATGAAAGTCTTGGCACAGGAAGCCAGAAAAGTTATTCTAATTTGTGCAACTTGCTTAAAAATATTAAGTTCCTAGGTCAATACCAGAGATTATCTAATTATATATAATTTTATCATCTTAATACATTTGGTGATTTCAGTGGTAGTGCAGTAATTAAAACAATCACAGATATTTTAGACTAGTTAGATTTGTCATCACTGGTTAACAAGCAAATCAGAGTTAAGCATTATAGTAGATTAATATGACCAATTTTGTCCCCCTTCCCCTACACTGCTTTTAAATGACCCTTAGGACAGGTTCTACTCTTAAGAATTAATCTTTAATACTTTTTGTCTTAGTAACAGAACCAGAAATTCTGCAGTTTGCCAATAGGATATCTAATTTACAGCCACTGGACATCACCGGACATTTAACTTGATTTCCTGGTTTGTCACGCAAACTTTCAGTGCAGTAAGAACATTCTTCCGTCGTGAAGTAAGAAAGTGCAGAATCCCAGATCACAGATTTTTCTCATTTCTGATGAGAATGTTTTGTAACTTAACACCTCAGAATTGTACCCTTCATCCACGCCCAAAAAAGCAAGTGGTCTGAACAGTCCTCTTTTTTCCAAGTTAGTTCACATTACTCAAAGATCATCAATTATTTAAATGCATGCCTCACATTTAGAAAAAATCTCTTACGTTTTAACATTTTCAGTATTTGTCTATAAATTTTATCACATTACCCCAATCACATCACCATGGACTTTCCCACTCGAGAATACATAGCTGCAGACTGAAAATAAGAGGAGAAAGGACTGGACAAACAGAAGTGGAAACACGTAACTCTGCGCCACTGTAAGAAGATTCTTGAACCACTTTACAAGAACAGCTACAATCCCATTGCATTTCCCTTTTTAGAAAAAAGTCATTTTTCTACTTCAATCATTCTTCTCCCGTTCAACATTCACCTTTTTTAACCCCGGGGAGCTACCAGCAACCACTGGAGAACTACCCAGTACATCATCTGAACGTGGCTGGAGGGAGGCTTTGGCTGGAGAATCCCCTGGTACCTTACGGGAGGTCTCTATCACAGAGTTTCTCAGTGTATCATTCATTTCTATTACCTCAAAGTCTGCTTCATTCCATTCACCTGCGTCCTCCTCGTCCTCTTCATCTTCATTAAGTCCAGAGTTTGACAATAAAGCTTTCCGGTCTTCGCTCTCACTCATTTCTTTCAAATCACTCTCATCAAGAGAGTTGGCTAATTTGTACATCACAGGAAACAGTATGACTGTCATTGCAGAAGTTCCCAGTGCAGTATACATAATCACAGGAATATGGTGAAATTTTCCTTGAAGATATCCAACCACTGCAGGAATACACATCTCGCCCAGAGCAGCACCAACCACAAATAAAGAAGCAGATTTTCCTTGTATGACAGTGTACTGTTCTATCCAGGAAATGCCACTGGGAAAGATGGTAGCCATTGAAGCTCCATATACAGCAGTTCCAGCCCAAAGTGAAACTGGGTATTTCGCAAAGAACGTCAGGCACAAGGAGGAGACAGAAGAGCCTATGATACTCAACACAATCAGAGTACCGGGGTATAAGCAAGCAGCACAACATATTGCTACTCCTCTGCAAGCAGCAAATGCACCCCAGAAGAGAGAATTCAAAGCAGCCGCTTCATTTTCCTTCATCTCAGCAAAGACCTTTGCGTAAGTAAATATGTAAGAGCCATAAGTGACCTCTGCTCCCACGTAGCAGAAGAAGAATACGAACAGGAGAAAAATAAGGGCATAGTGGTATTTGGCAGTTACGTGTTTCTGCAAAGAAGCCTTCGATTTGTCTCGAGCTGAGCTGCTCCTTGAATACAAGATAAAAAAGAAGAAAGAAACAAACAGAAGACAAGTCCCTATAACAACATAGGACCACAAAAAATCTGCACCAAGATGGCGTTTCAGCGCTGACAAAGTTGATGCTGTTGGCACAGACTTCAAGATAGACTGGTTTGTCTTTTCATCTACTGGAAGGTCTTTAGATACAGAGCCTCCCAATGCCATTTTAGCCAGAAGTGGCGCCACAAACGCACCTACTGCAAAACTGAAGTGTAAGGCCTGCATATGAGGTCCGGCTTCTGTTCCCCATGTATTCAGTGCAAGTATATTGCCACCTGTGGATTGGAGAGAGGAAGATTCAGTCATTTCAGGCTGAAACCAGATACTGGTTTAAAAAAATAACCAAAAACAACAACAAAAAATACACAACATTAATATGCTGCTAATCAGTCTGCCAGCACCACCTTTTGCGACCCAGTTTGTATGTATTCAGTTTGCAATAACGGCAGCTTTAGCAAATACAATGTGCAAAAATTACAGTTAACTAAAATTCTGCATATAAGCACCTTAAATCTGCATGCATAGTTGAGTTTTAGGAGGGTATTCACAGCAGTCAAAATAAAAGAGCCAGAAAGCAGCTCAGTCCAGTAACAATGGCTGTACTTAATTATCCTGTTTGACAATTCCGCTGTTTATGTCCCAGTATAGCCGTATCTGGCTTGGCCAGCCATTCCCAGCTCTCTCCATTTTCCTCTTCCAGAGGGTTTAAACTGAAGATTCCTCAGCACATCAAGCAGTCTCTAGTAGCGCTACTCCTGTCTTCCCAGATCATCAGTCACGCTCACATGTAATTTGTAGCATTTTTCAACTTTTTTTCAAAACAGCAAAGCTAACTGCTTCTCATTTCTATAAGTTTTAGAGACAACAATGCAGCATCCTACAAATCAGAGCTCTCGTTAAACAACATCTGAGGAAATATCAAGAATCACTTGCTTCTGATGGGCAGAGACTACCCCAGCTGTGTTCAAATGACCTGTGGCATTCCCAAAAGCAGAAAGGAGTACCATAATATTGCTGCAGAGGCCAAACTACAATACCTTCATCTCAACAACAATGCTAGACAATAGGATCCAAGATCATTTTTAAATAGCTTGAGAGTAATGTGGGAAAATAAGAACAGGAATCAAATTCCTAGGCTACACTACAGCAACCCTTGTCACTCATGACTAATATTCTTCCAGATTCCTTTCCATTCTGCTGCCTTGCCTTTAGCTTCTCCCACTACTGCTGCTCGGGCTAGGAAGTATCTCTGTCTAAAAGGTCTGGCTCTGAGGCAGAACTTACTCAAGGAATTTTTACAATAAACCCATAAGATTTTCCCATATGAAGAATTTTTAAACCAAGTGCCAGCTATGCTGATCCTACCAGGGGCAGCAAGTACACCTCTGCATTCAGATTACTTAGCATAGCCTGTGCCACAGCCATCCATCTTTTCCACTACTGGATCCGATGTCATGCTCTCTTTAATGTTACAGAGCTCTCTCAGATGCCACAGAATTATGACAGACGGTTCATATGCAAAGCCATCATTTCACTATGTCGCCTACCAGCCAAGCCGCTGAAACAAAGCCCTGCCGTGGATTCTTTCACAGGGGTTTGGATAGGGAGGCCAGCACATTAGCCAACGATTACTCAGAAATAAGCTTTCCCCAAAGCAGGTCAGCCAGATACAGAAGTATCATGCTCACTAGTAAGCAAACATGAGCTTCCTCAGCAAGCCAGAAAAGTTGGCACGCTGCTGGCACAGCGCAGAAAGGGCACCTGGGGACTGGCCTCCTGTTGCAGCTTTACCACCACCTCCTGCTTAAACTCCAGGACACTCCACCACTGGGCTATTTCTGGTTGTATCTTGACCCCCCCATCTGCATATAGCAGTACTATCCGGGCATCTCCTATTCATGCTTTTACCTCTTGCCATGGCCTCACCTCCTGACCCAAACTGCCTGCTATAGCCCTACCACTAGCTCATCTTTTCTTAGCCACACCCAACGAACTAACACCTAATTTCTGTGAGAATTGTTCATACCTCTAACATAACTGACCTTCCTGACTGCACCTATAGGACATTTGCTTTGTATCTTCATCAATATATGTTCCTCCAAAAAGGAACCGGTTTTGAACAGGTTTTGAAGAAAAGTGTTTCTTCAGGGCTGTCTCTAGTGTGCACGCACCACTGACTTGCAATTTGGGGTCAAAGAATAAATTTGGACTCCCAAACACCTAGGTGATGCTGGCCAAAGGCATCCAGCACCCGTAATTCAAAAAGACCAAAGACATGGCGCTGTCAGTGATCTATAGTAGTAAACGTCCGGTGTGAATCTCAAAGTGCTGCCTGGCCAGGCTGAGGTTGCCAACTCTCTCATACAGCAACTGCCAGCATCTTCCTCTCAAACATCAGGGCTTACTCAGGACAAACTTTGTTCCATCTAGCACTAATGAGCAGGTACCCAACCAGCTTGCTGTAGATGAGTAATTCTAAGAAAACACTGTTTTAAGAGCAACAGCACGTGGCACTTCCCTTAAGCTTATAACTGTCGTGTGAGGCGCATGTTGGTCTTCTACAGGAGGAAGCAAGAGATACCCAGCTTCCCAAGCCAACTTGCCCCAAGCCCCAAAACCAAGCAGGTCTGTTACAGAGACACAAACTCTGGAAGTCTCAAGAGCAGAATAAACCACCAAGAATCCTGGCCAGATACAACAGCTCCCCTCTTTTACTTCAAGATGTGTCAAATGCAATACTTCAAGCAATACATCAAAATTGTTACTTGTAAGTTTTCACTCAGTTCAGTGAAGGAACTAATGGATCAAGAGATCACTTACCTGTGTCTAGAATCCCCATGGAACCTCCAATAACTGACATCAAGACAGTCAACAGCAGGGATTTCTTACACCAAGGTATGCCATAAAGACCAATTGTTGTTCCAAGCATGGATAATGCTATAAAATTAAAAAAAAAAAAAAAACAACAACAAATAAACAAGAAAACCCTAATATTACAGCTTCAATTTTAAACACAAAACATACAGTAAACCACAACATACAAATACATTGATAATTCTTAAAGCTGCAGATGATCCTATTAGGTGATGTAACCTAATTACCTTAATCAATTATCAGCAGAAGTAATCAGAAAAAAAAATATATATATATATATATGTATGTTCTCAACAGAACCATTTTTCACTTGGAAAACTGGAGTTTTATCAAAACATAAATACTTCATAAAGCTGCACTACTTTGCTAAAGCTTTACTTGCAAGGAGAGTAACATCTACAACATTTTGATTTAGAAGTGTGCTTTGTGACAGAAGCATAAGTGTTTTTGGACAATATAAAATTTTACTTCTGAAAACTGCAAAGCATTAAATTTGACTCCATTTAAAAGGAAGACAAATTATTAAACTCTTAAAACCCTCTAAAGTGGCTGCCCCGTGGTCAATAAGCAACTTCCATATAAAAATGTCAGTGTTCCTTGATATTCTGTTCCCACATGAGGAATGTATTCCAAACGATTTCTAGAATATCAGGAGACATAACTACAGTATTTCAAACCACAAGGTTAGTTGACACGGATTAACTATATCAGTTTTGCTTTATTTACTAAACAGACAATACACCCATTTGAAAAATATTTTAGAACTGATGGAAATTATTATTATTATAAAAAAATTGGGAAGAAATTCAGCAGTTGACTTCTCTGCTTATGATCACCTTCAAGTAAAATATTCTGCAAGTAATATCTTGAATATATAGTATTAGATTTTTAGAAAGCTTATATTAGTTTAGACTATTATTTTTCAGATCAATGCTTAATCATAATTCTGGCAGATACTAAAAATCAATGGGGATAGATGCAATTAAGAATTTAGGTTAATTCCGCCTCCTCCCCCCAAAAAGAAAAGAGCAACCCAGAACCCTAGTGAGGTACTTGAAATACATGCCTCAAAACAATTTTAAAGGCTAGCATGCTGAGCTGCACAGGGAACAGCTAAAGATGGGGTGCATGCAATCCACGTTCTCAGATGCCTCACACAGAGCTGAAAAATAACTTTGCAACAAGTTCCCAGGTGTCCACTTCAGATCTTCACCTGAAGATCAGTACTTATAAGCTTCCTGACAAAGAAAGATTATGTTTTCAACTTTTTCTCTGTGCAGTAGCAGAATTTCAACAATTGAAAAGTGGGAGGTACGTTAACCACATGAGCAAGAGCATCCCTTACAGGCAGCCCTCAGATGACAGAAACAGGAGAAGATTCTGTAGTTCAAACTGTATTTTTGCCATAGGTGCTACCAAATTGGAAGGGGCTGAGAAGATGGAATACATTCTCCAAGCACTGTTGACAGACAGCTACCCTATGTGATAGATCAAGAAAGCAATACTAAACTGCTTCACATTAATACTCATTTCCACAGGTGAATTAATGCCATTATTCAAGGTAAAGTCTCAAATGTCAGAGACAGACAATTCTGACCTTGATGTGCAAAAAAGATCAGAAAACTAAAGAGAACATTCTTTGTAAGTATTCTGAATCAAGGCAATAAAAAACAGGTGGGAAAACAAATAAAGCTGGAGGACATCTTAGAACGAGAACAAGTGAGAAGGTGAGAAGAGGAAAAAGAAAAAAACAAAAAAAGAGACAGACATTATATGACGTGACTGTTCATGATAAAAGAAGGCAGGCGTATGGGATAAGAAGAGATTTAAGTTCACATGCTAGCAATGGAAAATGAACCTTCCCATATTCTCCAAACCAACCTTGCGATTACAGCACTGTCCTTAAGGGAGGCAGTTAAGGGAGGGAGAGTTATGTTTGAATATCCCCAAGGAAAGATATGGGAGGAGAAGGAAAAGGAAGAACCCCAGGATCTTCATCAGCCACTAACTTCCAGCACAAATGGACACACTGCCATCGTTAGGTATATTTTAAAAGAAACCGGTTGCCATTATTGCCCTTGAAAGGAAAAAGACAGGCTTCCAGAATTTCAGCTGTGCTCTGAGAACCCCTACCTGGAAAAGCCCCTTAACGTGACTCCGTGAAAGGAGCATCTAGTTTCTAGATTAGAAGTGTGGCAGTTTGCAATTTAACAGCTTAGTAGCCCAGCTTCACCAGAACTGAGACAGTCCTATGCTCATACAGGAAAAAAAACTTACACGTGGCGAGAAAAACATTAAGATCACAAACCATAGTTCCTATAAATATTTGCATGGCTAGGCAGCAATGGAGCAGCAAGCTTTCAAGATCACAAATAATATTTAAAGTCTTTCTCTTTAAATAAGTCCTAATTCGACTCAATCAAAATCTCTGTACTTTTGCCAGGTACACAAAGGTGAACCCTTCTGCTGAGCTTTAACAAAGGAGAAGAGTTTTACAGTAGAGCTTTCCCTACAGAACAGCACCTCAACATGACTGTAGTAGCCTTCAGCTTTGTACAGGCGAAAGCCAAAATAGTTTTTCCCCCATTTTGTTTATACATGTCACAGAGTGACATTATCAAATATTTTATGCTCCAAGATGATCTAACATATGATCAAGTGATCTATATCATTTGATAAAGAGGGGAAAAAATCCCACTTGTGTGCGCGTGCACATGCATGCACGTGTGTGTGCAAACCAAAGGCACCTTTTGGCCAATCCAACCAGTTTCTGTCAACTCAAAAACAGCTACCACTATCAGTACGCCCAGAAGCCCATCTACTTGGAAATAATGCCATGCAGCAGTAATTGCTGGACACGTATGGAGTCAGAAACCAAACAAAGTGTAATTCTGTAAGACTGAATGACAGCTGCAAAAGCACCACGTTTTATGAAGAAGAGTATTACATGCCAACAGGCATCAGATTCCTATTTCTCAACACTGCTGTATAAAACCAACAAGTTTCCATAAAATACTACACAAACCGAAGAGACGCTGACCTGAAAAGTTTCCCATCAAATAGTGTTTCACAGCCAATGATCTCACCATCAAATTGTTGCAGCATAATTTAAAACAGTACTTTAAAATACATCAAGATTCATATGGGGGGGGGGGGAAGGTACTCAGAGACATCTGTTCTTCTCCACACACTTACCTAAGAGAAGATGCGCATTCATGCAGTCAAAGAGAACCCCTCCAAGCACCGACCCGCCAAGGTAGCCCAGAGAGCGACCCACAAAAATATAGTAAATATCACTGACGTTTTTATTCACGTTGTCAGCCAGATTTTGAAAGGTAGGTCCTAGGACAGCAATACTCATACCCTGGAAAATATTTTAAAGGGGGTTATTTCGCACGTGATTTTTAAACCAGCCGGAGGTTTCCTCAGTCCCGTCTACGAATGGTGTGCGAGTGCTTGGGCGACAGGGGCCGGAGCGAGCCCGCCCCGTTTAAGAGCGCGGCGGCGGCGGCGGCCCGGCAGGTGGCTCGCACCGCAGCGGCGGTGAAACGGCCGGGCGGCACAGCCGCGCCACCGCCGGGCACGCGCGCGGCAGTTAAACGGCCGGGCCCGGAGGGGCGGGCCGAGCGCTCCAGGGACAAACCGACGCGACGAGCGTCACGGGCAAGGCGGGGGGGGGGGGGGGGGGGAGGCAACCGGCAGCGGAGACCGAGCGCAGAAGCGCCGGGTGACAGCCGACCCGGCACCCTGGCCCGGCGCGGCAGGCCGCAGCGGCGGTGAACTCGCGGCGCCGGGGCGCGCTTCCCCTCCCGCCGCCCGCCGCGCTCACCAGCCCCAGGAAAGCCGCCCACAGCGCCCCGGAGATGCACCACCGCAGCGCTGCTCCTTCCCCGCGGCGGCCGCCGCGCCAGCTGCCGCCAACCACGGCCACCTCCGCGCGCGACGCGTCGGAGGCGGCGAGGAGGTGCGGCGCCGCCGGCCCCGGGGCAGCGCCCGCCTCCCCCGGGCCGGCGAACCGGACGTGCTTCTTCCGCTCGGCGCCGTCCATGGCTGCTCGCGCCGCAGCGCCGGCACCAGCGGCCGCTCCGGCCGGCGAGGGAAGCCGGAACCGCTAAGCCCGCCCCCTCGCCTCGCGGCGCGGGCGGCGGGAAGACTACAGTTCCCGGCGTGCTTTGCGGCGCAAGGGGGCGGGGAGGCCCCCCCTTCTCCCCGTGCTCCGTGTTAGGCTGTGAGGCGAGGGAGGGCAGAGGGGGCTACGGCGCGTGCGCGCGGGCGGCCCTGCTCGCCGGCGCTCCCGTCACCGTGGAGACGGGCCGCGGCCTCGTGTAGAAAATGGCGGCGCCGCAGCGGAAGGGCGGTTGGGAGCTGGAGGACGGCTTCGTCCGGAGAGCCTGTCCCTCGCCGCCGCCGGGGCCCGCTGCTCGGCCCGGCAGCAGGGCGGTGGCGTGTGCGGGGGCGAGCGGCCCCGGGCGCCATGCCGCCGGCAGCTGCCTTTCGGCCAGCGCCTGCGAGCCGCCGCGGGGCCTGCGGAGTAACGGTAAAGGTGTTGGCGAGCCGGCGGAAAAGCTGCTGTAATCAACCGCTTTCTGATCTGCGGTCGTGACCCCTCTCAGCTAAGCCCAGCGATCCGCTTTCGGTGGTTTGAACAGGTGCGGTCGTTAACTTCACACTCACCTTCACCCGGGCTGTGAGAGAGCTTAGCAAAGAAACGCTTGCGATAACCGTTTTATTTAGCGGTGGTTCCTCAGCGTTCCCCAGCCCTTCATCTGTCACTTGGTGACAGTATGCACCGTGTGACTCAGGAGGACAGGGATTAAGCTAAAAAGGTGTCTGATTCCCTTAAGCAAGTGGCTCAGCCAGCTGTTCCGGGCGGGGCCCTTTCACAGCCTTGGCTTTGGCCTGTGTGTTTCCCAGACTGGTGAGTCAGACTGCAGTCTGCACAGTACCAAAATGACTAGCATCCCTGCCTAGCCATGGCTGTCATCTTCAAGCTGTGATGTCTGTATGTAAATGCATGCTATGTGGCTTCAATACATGTCAGCAATGTAAACACTGAGAATCTGTTGCTTCAGCTAGACTTTTCTGCACTTGCCTCTTACCTACCAGTAAAAGAGGAGGAAGATACATACTCTTCTGAGGGGTACTGCTACTGCATCTTAAAATAGGGGCTCAGTTTCTCCAGGCCTACCAAGACAGCAGACTTTGGCCCATCTATTTGAACAGAATTTTATACTGATTTTACCACTTAAAAATTTTTACATAGCAGTTATCCAAATGATTGCTCTATGTGACAGCCATTCTTTTGGTCCAACAGCTAAGGGCTAATGTGGTTGTCCCCTCCAGATTTTTTTAAATGTATTTTTTTCAACAGTTTTCCAGTTGGCAACCCTTCTTCACTCAATTTGTAACAACTTTTCTAACATTAAGTTAAAGGTAATTAACAGCTAATTCTAAACACATGTATGGCAGCATCCTATAATGGCTACAGGTTGCATCTTTTCTTTGTTTTCACTAGTGCCTGAGAAAAATGTAGCCTTTCCACAGGTGCTATGCAGCAATATCTCCTTCTAATAGATAATGTATCTGCAATCTCAGGCATTTTTTTAAAAAGAGCAATTAACAGTTATTAAAAAAAAACTGCTTAAATAAAAATAAGTGTTATGTGGTGATTAATACATAAGGTTGCATAATGCAAACAGTTAAAGTCCTATGCTGTACTATTTTCCTTATCTTTAGGAGACGATTAAAAGCGAAGCCACATGAGTACCCTTTTCTCCTCTTGGAACTGTTGCAAATTACTTCAATACTGGTCACACTTATGTCCGTGCCAGGGTCAGTGGCAGACAAAGGCGGTTTTTCGCATGTATCAGAACACTTACGAGCTTTCTCAGGGAGGTGGCAATCAATCTGTGTGCCTAGTTTTAAATCCCATACATTCAGCTATTTCAGTTATGAGTACTTAAGCGAGGTGGGCTAGTCCAAGAGCACCCTACCTACATCACTCTACTTTGCTATGTAAAACTGAGCTTTTGCTCAAACTTCAAATGGTATTTATCCTTTGATCAAATTCAAGGGTTGAAAAACTTCAGTCATACAAACTCTAGCAGCTTAAAATAGCCAGAAAAGGGGGATTTATGTGCAGGCCTCACTCATCAACACTTTAACAAAATAAACAATCAGAATAAACAAGTTTTGAGATAGGCCTCAAAATGTAACACTTCAGAAATGTCTTCTACAGCTACTACAAGTGTGTTCAGCCTACCATTTCTGGAAAAACACATCTTAGGTGAACAGCCCCTAGGAGGCCCATAGCTTTTTCTTATTGGTAAAAGGTCTTTGGCATACGGGCCAAAAGCAGGCCTGATTACTACACAGGAAGTTTGGGGAAGCTGCACCTCTTGAGTGTATCCACCCATCAAGTTTTGTGCTCCTTAATACAAAACTAGGTCATTAAAGATTGACATGCCTGGAGGGCACAATGAGCACTCAGTGAACACAGCAGATGATTCTTTCACAGTCTTTTTTTTTTTCGGTCAAAGTATCTATGAATCTAATTTGTTCTCACAGCACTACTGTGTGCACCTTGGATCAGACACAAAACAGTTACTTTTTTAATGCCTTATGACTTGAAAATTGTTTTGGCCTCTTAACTTAGCATAAAAGGTCTTTGTCTTCTATATTGCATGTGTCACATTGTGCTTATAAATATTGCCAAGATGAGCATACTTGTGGGCTCTCCTTTTAGCCTGTCTTACAGCTAAATTAAAACACTCTTATCATATAAACTTCTACTACTTGCCAAGAGTCGTTAACAGGCTTTTAAAAACTGTCCTATAATAACTAACTGTTTCACGTCATTGTTACTGTTCAGCAGTGAGGTGCTACTGCCTGGAAGAAAGGCTTTAGGGATTTGCCTTTCAGAGAACGTTATTTTCAATCTCCCAAGCAGCTCTCTGAAACATAATTCCCTGAGCTGGATATATGTATATTTAATTCTCCAAGCTGTTCAGAACAGAAATGTATACTAGAGCATAACAGCCACTGTATGTAGATTCTGGCAGCCTGATCGTGTTTCTGCTGGCCCTGGTTAGCACGTTGCAGGTACAACTCCAGTTCTTACCTGAGAGAAAGGACAAAGGCAAATTAAAAAAAAAAAATCTAGCTACAACAACAAACCATGCAAGAGGTCATTTAAGCGTGGTTGTTCATAGCCGTGTTAATATCTGTGCAACTAGCGCAAAGTCTTAGTATCAGATTTCTGCAGCACACTTCTAAACTTTCATAGGTGGAGAATATTTCATACAAAAAATTTTAAGTATAAAATGCAGCATAAAATATTTATTTTCTGAAAACCATGCACAAATTTAAATCATATTCACATATGGTGGCATTTTCCCTTTTTAATTAGCCTTCATGATACACTCTGGTATAAAAATAACTTGCTGGAAAATGTACAGAAGTATTTGAGAGGTACTCCATAGGCTTCTTTCGAAGAACAATTCCCCCCCCTTTTAGGTTTCACATCTTACAATAAGGTTTTGTACCTTAGGACTATACAAACAGCAACAGCACTTAGGCTTTTGTAAAGCTTTCGGGCACCTTTTTCAAATTTTAATTTCAAATATTAACGGACCAGATAACGCCAAGATTAATGGGAATGTTTACCCTTTATCGTCAAGTATGATTATTAAAGAAAAGGAAATATTTGGCCCTACTACAAAAGGAAAGTTGAATTAACTCCTGTGATTTACTGAAGCTGTCAGTGAGGAAACGTTTCATACTTCATACTGCCAAGGTAAATCAAGGTGAAACTAGTGGTAGGCCAGTAAGTGATCAAAGTTCCCCTGAATTACACTGGCAGTTTATTAAGCAAAACATACTGAATTCTTTTAAAATGCTATTGAGGTTTATTCTACCGTCGTTTCCCTCCCTCCCTCCATTTCACTTCTGCCTTTTGTGAATGCAGCTGTTCTATATATTATCTTTAAGTCAGATATATTTTAAAACAATCTTATTAAACCGCAGAAGGGAAAAATCCAGGGGATAAAATTTGCAGAAGCACGTAAGTAACTCCGGAAGCCAGTAATTTAGGCTTATAAACTGTTGTTTTTAAAATGAATACTCAGTACAATTAGAAAGAAATAGGTTTTACCATATATTAATTCCAGGGTAAATGTAATGGAGATGTTCTAGTCCAAATATAGTTTTAATAAACGGCATAAGGGCTTTTATGTGAGTCTACACATGAGACTCAATAATATATCATAACACAAAATCGCTTTAAAAAAACTGCCAGTTTAACAGGAGAACAAGACCTAGAAAATGATACATGCGATACCAAATGGGGCACTTAAGAACTACAGTTTTATTCTGAATAATTTGAGACTGATCACAGTTATTTTAGCACTATGGAAAACATTACACATTCATTTCTTATGCTTATAACAAAGCAGAATTTTAAAGAATGGAGTTAAGGCTAGCAAAATGTATACCCTTTAATATCAAAAACAACATACAAAATGTGATGTCTATAAAGATACTTTAAATGCGTCAGTGTCATCAACAGTAGCACGCATTTTAGTATAAAATATTATCAGTCTAATCTTAGCATACACAGTTCTGAAATGTTAAAAATGTTGACACAATATATAAGACTAAAAGGCATATTAAAAATATGCAAAAGTTTAATAAAAACCTCACTCACTGTCTGGAATTTTAATGGTGCTATGTTTGTCAATAATGAAACACAGGAATGGAGATTATTACTTTTCCTCATCTATTAATCTCTAAACCTTTTCTCCCACATTCCAGTGCTACAGCTCCTATAGTAAATGTGCAATGTTTGTATGCCACGGTGAAAACATATTGTATATATACATACACACACAAACACAACCTTGTAATATCAGAGGGTCAGTTCCAATAGAAGAGTTAAGATGCCTAAAAGTCAGTTTCTGAAACACTGAATTTTTAGCCTGCAGCTCTCCAGAGTGAGATCCAGACCCCAGGTGTGGCGGCAGCTCCACACTCTGCTCCGAGAGGACTGTTGAGCCCCTCCGCCTGGGCTCCGACAGAACGAGCAGCGAAGCAGAAAGCAGCCTGGTGCCCACACGGCGAGAACACGGCTGCTCAATCTAATCCTTAAGGACAATCCTAAAGATGGCGGCATCTTGAGGGACTTCATTCAGGGCTGCAGGGAAGCATCTCCTGTCCCTTTGGCATGTACTACCTGATGCAAATAACAGAGCAGGGTGTTTTGGCTTTCAGGTGGTAGCATCCACCTTTTACGTAATAAGCATGTGATCTGAGTATTCATCTAACACACATGATAACTGGGTTCAGTTTCTATTGTCTGAGATGACTCAACCTCAGTCTCCCACCTCATGAAAAAGTGCCTTGTCTGGCTCTGGCTATTCAAAGGTTTAATGCAGGGGGGAAGTCTGAGAAAGGAAGGCTGAAAAAGTACTATCTATATTCAATATGGTATGCATCAGCTTTTAAAATCCAGCGCCTCTAAAGGGAATTTAGGAATGTGTATGCCCAGACATGATGCATAAAGAGCCAAAGGAGAAAGATGCCATTATTTACCTCATCTGACACCGAATATACATATACATCTTTTCATATATAACAATGACCATGATTTAAAGATGACCATGATGAAAAATGACATATTAAATTACAGCACATAGAGCAGGATTGTAAATTTCACCACCCTGGCATCTTCAATGAACCTCTTTCTACCCAGTTTCTTCTGAAGGTTACCCTGAAAATATTTAATGGAAAAAGGAGGACAATAATTCTGTTTACAGGACGGGAGAGCAACGTCTATGAAAAGCACTTCATGAACTGCTTGTTTGGTTTTTTTTTAAACTGATGTTTTAATTTTAGAATCAATCTCCAACTAGGTTAAAACTAGCATAAATTAGGTCATCAAAATATGAGCTTAGTAGTTTTCATACAAATGGATTTTCCCACCTAAAATTAAGTTCTGTGATAAAAATGTATTTACATTTACTCAGCCAAAATTAAAATTGAATTTCTGGTGCTTCTCTGTTTCAGTTTTCAGAATAAACACCACCTAAGAGAAAATTCAATGTCATACTATGATTTTTGCATAAATGGACTAAATATTGATTGTTGTATTGGCTTTTTTTTGGCGGGGGGGGAGAGAGACAGCTGATCTCATTTTTAAAACTTCAGGGCATACAGTATGCAGTATATATCTCAATAAGTTTCTTAACAGTTAACTAGCCTCACTACTAACAATTTGAACTTTACTTCAATTCTAAATTAATCTAATTAAACTTTAGGGCACAATCTTGTTACAATTAGGACCAATAATGAGCTTTTCCTAATGGAAACGGACAGTGACAATGCTAACAGAATCATCTCTGAAATACAATTTGCTTTCTAGCTTTTCTGTTTTTTTTTTTTCCTGCAGTGTTTCCAATTTTACTGTTGTAAAACAAGCACTGACATCTGAAATAGGTTCATTATTTCAACATCATCACACAAACGTAACTTCCTTACTCCTAACTCTGCATCCCCCTCCTGTGGCATCCCAAGCAAAACAGCTGTTTTTGACATGAGTCAGCCATCCCTTTCATAGAGTCTTTTTTTTTTTTTTTAAACATTGTCTTTTATCTTGTAAGCATTAACTTACATTTTTAGCTACTCCAGTAAAAGAATTTGCATTTTTCTGTATGTTTTTAAACAGTTCAGCAAGAATTAATCCTTACCAGTGTTACACTATTTCTGTATCATTTATAAAATTTAACAGCAATTATTTTGTATTCTATCCTAGATCATTTATAATAGATACTACAGAGCACCAGGTCAGGAAGATGCCACAGTTAGGTCAAGATGTCTGATAACAACAATTTCAAATTGCATTACTGCTAAAATGCAGCTTAATTTTTGGTTAAAAACCCATAAAGGTAAAACATATGAAAAATAAGAACTATGATAAATATTTATCTTTATGAAACTTTTCATAACAAAGCAATATGAAATAAGAGGCTTTCATCACACATACGAACATCTTTTACATTGCCCAGATAGAAGATAATACTGAATAACACATTCTACAGAAATATGGCAGTCAGGAACAGTGTAGGCTGTTAACCTCATTTCAGTAATGAAGGCAGCATTTTGTAGTTATTTTAATTAACAATACTACTAATATTTTACGGAAATTTTCAGAAGTACTTATGACATTCAGAAGAACAAGTCCCAGTGAAACATAAAGGGACCTCTGTTCTTAATGTGCTTTTTTTCCACTCCCAAATCTCTCTCATACACCTCATTATCATTTCAATTCTTTTAAGCCTCACTCTCTTGGGGCAGGAATCGAAATCCTCCAAGATAAACAAGGTATGAGCTCTGGTCTTCAATAACTAAGATGCCTGCATGATTACGTTGAAAAGATTTTTGAAAATTAATGTATGTAAAGTTTCTAAGTAATAGCATTGCTAACAATGTTTTACATCACAGATGTACATGGGCTTTCTGAGCAAATTAATACAATTCTGGAAGAAGGAAAAATTACAAAAGACGTTGCAGGTTCTAATTTTAAAATAATACACCTCTAGCTTATGTAAAGAAAACTAGTTTTAAGAAAATGCACGTAAATGCACGTTTAGTCTTAGGATCATGTTTAGTTTGCCCTTAGCTAAAGGGCACATCTACGCAGGACAACAAAAACTGTTGCTGTTGAACGGACCTGAAATAAAGCATGTTTAAGTATTCCATTGCAGTGCTGATCCATATCCACAAATAAACAATGCACTTGGAAGTGTTATATGATAAACTGAAAAGCACAGTGTCCTCATCTCGGACAACGTATTATGTTTTCAGATATTTTTCAGAGAAAGAGGTGTTTCAAAAATATGTGCTTGACAAACATTACATAAAATCTAGGAATATTTAAGTAATGGGAATATTTTAGTGCGTTAAGCAAGTAATACGGTATGCAAAGACATTTCTTTATATTTGAATAAAATACGGCGCTGTATCCTACATGCAATTGAACATAGCTGTAAAGACCCACAACAAAGCTGCATGTTCACTTAGTGCAAAAATCTTTTCAATTTTTGAATGTCATTTTAATAGCTCACGTGTATATCTCCACATGTTAAAACAACTCAGTATTATTGCACTTAGAATGTATTCTTTAAAGCTGTCTTGTGTGTAAAAACTAAAAAAAATAAGAACCTAAAGATACAACAGAAGAATTGGAAATTTAGTCTAATTCACAATACTGCTTCAAAGTACTGCTGTCAGTACGATTTCAAAACTATCAGTTATTTTGAAGTTTAGCTGAAAAAAAATACACATATATGTTAATAGTACAGCCTTGGTAGAAAAAATGTGGCAACAATCTATCATTCAGCAGCTTTACTTCTGAACGTATTTGCTTTCTGAGCTTAGTTTGTGCATATTCAAAACCTGTACCTATGACAAATTTCATCCTTAATATTCTTTGTTCATGATACTGTGAAAAGTTGTATCAGTGCAAGAAGAGGTCAATGTTTTAAGCAAACTGAGCATGCTGGAGTAATAAGAGAAAATAAAAGAAATGTTTTGTTTAGTAATTTAGCTTTCTAATGCGAAACGGTATCAGCAAGAGTTAAAGGGAATCAAAAAGATGTATATTCACATTGATGATGTGAACAGAATTTTGAGAGATTTTAAAACAGCACAGGAAACTTTAAAAAATAAATCAGTCATAAGAGCTCCTAAATGTTCCAGTATAAACACTCAAAGGTGTTGCCTGCATTGGATGGACCATATAATTATTGAAGAGTCCTGGATCAGTGAATCAAAAACAGCTTTCACGCTTCCAGAAATATGTTCTGATGAATTAGAAAAATATGCTCTTCACACACAGAATCACTATGCATGTACACACTAATGCTATAAAACTTCAAATACCTTGAAAACGTGGCTTGAAATCAAATGCAAGGACTCGTCCAAAAAAAAAAAAAAAAAGCATTCAATGGTATAAAAGATTCTTGCAATTTGAGCAATAGTTCAAAACTCCCTTAGTATCATTATATTTTCAGCCAAAACCTAGAATCTGATATAGCTTTTGTAGGAGAAGGGTAGCCTAGTAGAGGAAAAGCAAGCATCAAAAACCAGATTCCATTTCTTTAACTGGCTTTTCTGCAGTGTCTGACACCAAAGTGCTTTCATTTTCCAGCATTTTCTCAGTCGTTTCTCCATCAACAGTTTTTGCTCTTTCTTTTAACTTCTGCCGTTCATGGACCCATGGGATAAAACATAATATAGCGCCGCCAATAAGGGGAGGAACTCCAGCCAGGTAGAATGCTACGTCATAGGTACCTAGGTGGTCACGCAGTAAACCTGGAAAGACAGAAAATTATCACTGATACACAATGGAGCCTTGGGAATCCATTAAAAGCGTGTTCATTCTTTGGACTCAAAAAATTGAGGGCTGGCACAGATTACTATAATCACTAATCTGACTACTTGAAGGCCAAATATAGGCATATCTTTTTAGAAAGGTATTCCAGAGTTGATTTAAAGGCTTCAAGTATCGAAAGATTTATGTTACCACTCAACTGCTTAATTACCATGCATTGTTAAAAACATGCATTGTATTTCCTATTTGAATGTTGTTTATTTCAACTTCTCCAGCATCTGAAGCTTGTAATATCACTGACAAATTCTCACTTTTAGTAACACCTGCTTTTGATCAAGGTGCCTCTTATTTTAGATATACTGCACATATTGAAAAACCTGCCTTTTAAGAAGAGTCTACCAGGAAATACAACCTCCTCCAAATAGCCAAATGCTAGTTAGGTAACAAAAGCTGAGATAGCGTATCCAGAAATCATCTGGTTAGTCTATTCTAGCTTTAAAATCTACTCTCTATAATGCTGCATAGTTCAGTTACATCTTACTAAACACCTTTCAGTAGCACTCACAAGACCTTAGGATAAACTATGGTCAAAAATCATCAGTGGTAAAGATTTTAGCTTAAGCAGTCTTCACCTCCCAAGAAACTTTCATCTTTAAAAACCTGTATTTTGTCAAGCAGTCCTCCATTAAGGAATGAAACAAAAGCCAGTGCTTCTGTTTAGAAGAAGCAATTAAAGTGACTGGTGCTTTTATCCTCATAACTGTTTTTACATGAGTTAAGTTTTGGAATCCAGTTAACTTTCAAATTCTAACTCGGAGTCCTGTAACACAATCAAAATCTAGGCTATCCACTCAACAGTACGGAAAATGTCAGCTCCTCAATCCAATCTGGAAGCCTCTATTTCTTTTGAGAGGAATCATTTACCTCTGCATTATTTAATAAAAAAAGATCGAAGCAAACTTTAAACAATAACAGTATATCAATAACTGAGGAGCAGCAGATAAACTCATCATACATTCTAGAGCAAGGCAAGAGAAGACATCCAATTTAAATGCACGGCATATGACGCAGGAACAGAAGAACTGGCAATGAGAAAAAAAAAAAACACCCATACAACTCTAGGAAAATATTTACAGCTATCTACAGACTGGGTCTGCACTTACCTGCAATGGGTGGACCAACTGTCATAGGTATTGACATGAGTCCTAGTAGAAATCCTATGGCTTGGGAGACATCCTGAGCACCAACAAGCTCAAAGGCAATAGGAGCCATAATGCAAATGAAGCATCCATCAAACAGGCCCATGAAGAGACAGACAGCAATGAGACCTCCAAAGACATGGCACAGTGGAATCATCATAGACATCAAGCCAATGAAGAAGAATGAGGTCACCTAAACGTGATCAAGGAAAAATACAAAAACATATTACATCAAATAAGCCAAGATAAGAGAGTAGATGGAGCTTTCTTGCATTTGTAAGCAATTAAACTGCCTGCCCCTATTTCCTTTAGGATAAATATTAGCACCCTCCATGGATAATTACCGTCAGAAGTTACAAACCAAGATAAAACAAAAACCTAGGACTGTCACAGCATACAGTCAAACTCGACCCATTTCACTTTTTTCCAATGTCTTTTTCATTACCTATCCTGCAGTAGACAGATAATGAAGTCATTTCTTGCGCACTGACATTTTTTTTAGAAGTTACTCTTTAGTATTTTTAGAAATAAAAGCTGCAAAGGATCAAAAATTTGACATAGCCAAAATACTCCATAATTAGGCATCTCACAGTTGTCATTAAACACTGTAACCTAAGTAAAAATATCAGTATTACTATGAGTGATTACTTCAGGGTACTTATAGTCAACAGAGGTGGTTTTTGAAAGTCTCATTTCAATTTTTTCACATCAACCCACCTTGCTGTATTTATAGTCTTATCAGCACTGTATTTAAGATTATTCTTTGTAGTAAGTTAAAGGAATCAAACTCCATCTTTCAGCAAAATGAAGCAGAAGTTAATCAAAAGAAAATCAAAAAAAAAAAAAAAAAGAAAGCAAGCTTTGTTTGTGCGTCATCCATAGCACACCACCTAATTGCACAAACAGGTTTTCCAAACAGGGTATCTGCATTATGCATTCGTCACCTGTAGACCATTAAAACAAAAACAAGGTTACTTAAAAACTACACAAGTTTTCAAAGGATAAGTGACATCAAATATATGAGTTCACTAGGAAAAGTCTGCAAGCAGACACCTGGACAAGACTTAATTTTTAGGACAGCATAAAAAATTCTTTTAGGTACTGTATGTTATTCAGCATACTAAAAGAAACTGTTGTGAAATATCTGCAGTATGATATACAGAAACAGAGACAATTAAGGAACTGGGTTGCTTATAGAAATGTAAGGATAAAGGTGAAAGAATTCTTAGTTCTTCTGGGAATTACATTACATAAAATATAGAAGGCTATTTAAGGTGAGTTTATATCTAAGAAATAATGTGGTTATCCGTAGATAAACTGCAGAAAAGATGTCGTTGACCAGATTCATTTTTAGCCTATTATGACAAAAGAAGCACTAAAAACAATCACTAAACTCTTCAGATCAAAAAGAGAGAAAGCATCGTTCTCTTACTAAACGTGATTTATAAAGCAAAATTCAACAAAAGAGCTCCTTAAGAAGGGATTCAGAAAAGGAAGGATAACGGTTAAATTTGCAGAACAGACCTGTTCATTAACCAGTGTAAGCTGTTCAACTATAAGACTCAAATTCTAAGTGGAAATACAATTTCATTTGCATTTGTCAAATTTAATTCTGAACCAATTTTGCAAGGAGAGAGAGTACTAGCTACACTGCATTCAGTGCTGGGAAAGACTGAAGATTAAGAAATACTGACTATACAAATATTCATGTTACTCTTACTTATTCAAAGCAAGATTTACAGACAGATAAAGTTGTCTCTCTAAACCAAAAAGTTATGAAAATAAAAGCTTTTTGGCACAAACTCTCTCTAGGTCCCCTACAAATTCTGCCTTTGTTTTGTCTATAACCATCACGTCTGCAACACCACCATCATTCAGCTTAGAGATACAAATGAAAAGAACGATGATATGAACTGTTGGACAAACCTGAATAACACCCATGAGATGTGGTGAATAGTCATTTTCACTCCTAAAAATGCTGATTTGAAACAAAAGAGCTAAAGATGGAGACAGATGCAGCACATGGCTTAACTATGGGGAATATGCTTTCTTCCTGCCTATAATTAGTTGAAACCAACAATACTCAGAAACAAAAGTGTCAGAATTTATACCCTAAACAGAAAAGTTATCGGTTTTTAGTTTTAGTCATCTGAGGAAAAAAAAAAAAAAACTTTCAAATTTTTTCTGCAAGTTTGACATGTATCACATAGAAAGAACTAAAGGTATTTGTGCCTTGTAAATCATATATATTTCAGTGTTGCCTTTTCACTGTTTGTCCTAATAATAATGAAGTTTCCTAAAAATGCAACAATAGGTAGTGAATCAATCCAAATGAATGAGATATAGTCCCAGTCTTTTACCAAGGAGGCTAAGTATATGTAACTATGGCAACAAATGCTGCATGTTCAGAAAGGTCCTTCTCCAGTTTTTGTTTTCAATGATGTAGTACAGATAATAGCCATTAGATGTCTCCCTTGTTATTTCTCTTTTTAAAACAAACTACCAACAACAACGGTCAAGAACACGTAAGCTATTACAACTAAAGCTTTTTTAAAAATCTGCACTACAGCTAGCACTTTCTCAAAAAATAACGTTTATAAGTGTGGAAGAAAAAACGCCTAGCCTCCTCCATCCCCAAACTTCAGCATTTCTGGAAGCTGGAAGAACAGTAATTTATTTTCCCCATGTGACTATTTCTACTACTCTCATCACTGAAGATGCCAAGTAACCCACTTCATTCAGCAGAATCTTCTCAAGTAAGTATCTCTAATATTCGCATAGCATGCAATATGCGCAGGACATACTTGCCACCTAGTTATCATCCAACCAAGATCAAGAACAAAAAATCCAAAATCCTTAGTAGAGGCACATGAAGAAATCTTTCTGTAAAAAACTTGAAATCATGGGATAAATGGCAAAGCAGAATCTAGAGAATGCCCAAAGGTTTTGTCCCTCCCATGCTAAACATTAGTGTTTCATTCTCAACTGAGAACAGCCAGCAGGCAGTACCTACGTTTTATTAGCATTAAAAAAAAAAAAAAAAAGTCAGCAATAGAGATTCATGAAGTTTACAATGAAGGCCCCTTGTACCAAAAGCCATACATTCAGTTTCTAGAAGTTTGAAATTTTTCAAATTTGAATACCCAGTTAATTCTATTTACTTACAGCACCTGCCAACAAAACCTTCAGAATATTGTTTTTATATTCCTTCACAATTGTGCGAAGACATACCTGTAAATAGACCTTTTTTGCACCAGGAATATAATCTGCAACTCTGCCGAAGATCAATCGGCCAATTCCCGAAGTAATGCCCAGACACAGCAGAAGCACCTCTTCTGGCACGCTGTCACCAAATCTGTCTTTTACATGCTTCATCTGTTTAAAAAGAGGAACGAGAAAATAAATTGGCTTTAGAATGAAAAACAGGAGAAACCTTAGAAAATTTGGTATTAAACAGAAGTAATCCATGAATCTCTGAGACTTAAAGAACGGCTACAAATAATAAACTTCCTTATTCTGCTTTTACAGCTGCTAATATATTTTTCCACTGGCATACGTGTCAAGTGTGATATCAATAACACCAATCTGAAAATATGTTAGTTTATTCACAACTATCGGAGAACTTAGTTCAAGAAAACAACATGGCTACATCTAGCACAGAAATGTTCCCCCAAGCACATACATTTTACTAGCAATAGATGTAACCTAGTGTGGAACCCACAAAAGATGATCTCTACAAGAAGCGGCTGCCCCACTGCCCAGGGCACACCTGGAGGTCTAAAGGCACTGAATGATTAATGATTATCATGGCGGTACTGTTCTGTGCATTAAGACAGAGATACATACTACCAAATTCGTAACAGTTCAGGGCAGAAGCAAGAAGCAGAGGGCCAGAGAGCTGGAGGTCAGACTCTAATCCCTCCAGCCTTCAAAAAGGGCAAGAAAGAGGATGCCGGGAACTACAGGCCTGTCAGCCTCACCTCCATCCCGGGAAAGGAGGTGCAACAGCGCATCCTGGAGGCCATCTCTAAGCACGTGGAGGTCAAGAAGGTGATCAGTAGTCAGCATGGATTCACAAAGGAGAAATCATGCTTCACCAATCTGATAGCCTTCCATGACAGCGTGACTGGCTGGGTAGACGAGGGGAGAGCAGTGGACGTTGTCTACCTCAACTTCAGCAAGGCTTTCAACACCGTCTCCCGTAACATCCTCACAGGCAAGCTCAGAAGCGCAGGCTAGAGGAGTGGACAGTGAGGGTGGACTGAGAACTACGGGCTGAGTGGCAGAGTTAAAAGGGTTGTGACCAGTGGCACAAAGTCTACTTGGAGGCCTGTAGCTAGCAGCATCCCACAGGGGTCAACACTGGGTCCCGTACTGCTCATCAATCAGCTGGATGATGGGACAGAGCACCTCCCCAGCAAGTTTGCTGGGGATACAAAACTGGCAGGAGTGGCTGATAACACATCAGAAGGCTGTGCACCATTCAGAGGGACCTCGACAGGCTGGAGAGACGGGCAGAGGGGAGCCTCGTGAAGTTCAGCGAAGGCAAGTGCAGAGTCCTGCACCTGAGGAGGAATAACCCCACGCACCAGGACAGGCTGGGGGCCACCCTGCTGGAAAGCAGCTCTGCGGAGAAGGACCTGGGGGGTTCTGGTGGACAACAGGGTGATCACGAGCCAGCAACGCGCCCCCGTGGCCGAGAAGCCCAGAGGTATCCTGGGCTGCGTTAGGAAGAACGCTGCCAGCAGGTCGAGGGAGGTGATCCTCCCCCTCCCTCTACTCAGCCCTGGGGAGGCCTCACCTGGAGTCCTCCTTCCAGTTCTGGGCTCCCCAATACAAGCAAGACATGGAGATTCTGGAGTGAGTCCAGCAAAGGGCTACTAAGATGATGAAGGGCCTGGAGCATCTCTCCTATGAGGAAAGGCTGGGAGAGCTGGGCCTGCTTAGCCTGCAGAAGAGAAGACTTGGGGAGGGGGGGGAGGGGGGATCTGATCAATGTGTAGAAGTATCTGAAGGGAGGGCGTAAACAGGATGGGGCCAGGCTCTTCTCCGTGGTGCCCAGCGACAGGACGAGAGGCAACGGGCACAAACTGATGCACAGGAAGCCCCGCCGGAATACGAGGAAAAACTCCTTTCCTGTGAGGGTGACAGAGCCCTGGAACAGGTTGCCCAGAGAGGTGGTGGAGGGAGTCTCCTTCCCTGGAGATGTTCAAAAGCTGTCTGGACGCAATCCTGGGCAACGGGCTCCAGGTGACCCTGCTGGAGCAGGGCAGTTGGACGAGATGATCTCCAGAGGTCCCTTCCAACCTCAACCATTCTGTGATTCTGTGAGACAGTGCATGCAAGAGGGGCACTACAGACTGACTCATCCTGTGGTCACCATGCCAGCCAGAGCAAAGGAAGAGGAGCAGGAACCCCCTTCAGTGCCCACCAGCAGGGCAAGCACTTCCAGGAGACAGTGTAGCAACAGCAGCAAGGAATAAGGCTGACTGGAAGACTGACTTAACAGCTGCTTTGACAAAAAAAAAAAAAAAAAGAAAAAAAAAAAAGAAAAACATGAAAACCCACAAGACTGGTTTGATATATTTAGATTTTTTTTATTATTATTATTATTATTCTTTCTGGTTCCAGAGCCTTGGAAGCACAAGATTTTCAATGTTTTCCTTATCAACCACAAAGAACATAAATTACCTGTATGTAAGATTCTCATGCAATCACTTTTTGAAACACTGCTGGTAATATCAAATAAGCCAATGTGAGCATGAGGAGATAGATAAATGACCTGCATAGTCCTGCAATCTCCCTTTCCTACTTGTAAAAGTACAGACCAACTGGACTGAAAACAGCTTCTGAATAAGAAGCTATAAACATTCAGAGGTGTGAAGAAGCACACTGAGAAAACAGATTTTAAAGAAAGATATGGTAAAAAGATAGCAAAGGCTGCACACTAATTTTTGTTACCAATTCTGATTATGTGCTACTCCCGTATCTATACAATTGAAAACTCCAGTTTTAATAAATACTTACAGAATGAAAGAGTCAGGATTATTTTTTGTCCAGAGTACTAACACACAAGCAGAGCTATTTTTTTTCAAAATAAATAGCATTTGCTGAGTGGTGGTGATTTTCTTAGACATAAATCTTTTTTTTTTTTTTTTTAGTTTACATACCATGGAAAGCCTGTTTAATATTACTTTGCCAAATATTTTTTCTTCCTTTCTGAAAAAAAATCAATTATAAGGGTTTTGTTTTCTGTTTTAAGAATGACTTCTAATTTCAGTTGAAAGACAGATGCTTGCTCTTTGCAGTTTTGAGGGGTTTTTTATTTGCTTTTTGAGACATACTTGGGAAAAGAAATTTCTCTCCTGAAAACATATTTAAACATAAAAGATAAATTGTTTCATTCATTCCCTTTCTGTCAAAGAGGAGAAGAAGAAAAGCTGGTAGTTTTCCCATGCCCATCTCTGTGTGTCTGTCAACACCTGCTGTCCCAACTGACAAGACAAGCATAGGCATCTTCTGTCACTCTTTTCACCTGTTCCACTTTCATATTTCTGCCATTTCTAGCTTGTTTAATTAGCAGATCTGATTCATCCACTCCTCAGAGGCTTTTCAAGAGAGAAGATACAGCTCTACATCTAGGTAACTATGAATGCTCCACTTACAACTGAGTAACTGGATTTCTCAAAGCAAAACTCAGGGGGTGAAATGCTGTGCTCTCTCAGATCAGGCTTAAATGAAATGCCTCCAGAATTCAGACTTCCCTAAATTTCAACTCTAACACAACTGCTCAAAAATCCCTTGATGGGTAATGACTTGTGAACTTCTTCAGCCAAAGTCTCATACAGCAATATTCTTTTTTCATTAGAGAACTTATGCAGCTCTCTATATATGACTAATTGGTCATCTTAGTCTGCAATTTTGAATCCAGACACCCAAAACGATTCTAGACTTGTATTATGCATAAAATTTAGCCAAATAGGTACAGGAATACTGCCTTAATCTATTCATGTAACTGTCTATTGCTATCACGACTTTCACAAAACCATTAGTGTTATCACAATACAAAATGGTCTTGTAATTCCACTACCCACAGATTAAAACATACAGTTTCTTTTCAGGCTGAAGGTGCAAAAAAGTAAAACGGGAAAGACAAACTAAGTGCAAGTCCAAATAAAGATATCAGCAACTGACAGGACATCACTGGATGGGCATATGTAGAAAAATTATACTCGTGCTCATCTACAAGACGACAATTAAACCTTCAAAATTTCAGAAAACTAAAAGCCTGAGTTTATTTCACATACATCCGAGAAAAGAACAGCCTTCCTGATGACGTACATGTCCTTCTATTCTGTTAGTGCCATGGTTTTATCAGACAGTAGCCTTGCTCCAGTGAACAAATCATCTACATGCCTGAACAAATTGATTCCTTCAAAGGCGTGGAGAAACATCCTAACTCTTGCCTTGATAAAGATATAGCAAGAACTTTGAAGAGAACTGTCCTGAAAGGTTGAAAGTTTCAGAATGTCCTGAAAAACAGAGCACGAAATAACCTTGGGTAAGTCAGTGTTTACTCTGTAACAAAAGGACTCAACAAGAAAAAGAGGAAGAAAAAAAAAACAACAGAGGAAAAAACTTGGTTGCCAGACAACTATACAGATATTAGGCACAAGGGAGAGCATTTAATGTAAATTTAATAGAAATACATTTCTGATTCAGACTCTACTGGAGAAAGTTTTACTGATGATCCCAAAACCAGCAAATGAACACCACCAACTCCTGAAATGATCCTGACTCCTAAACATCAACTGCAATCTGATCTTCATGAGAAATTACACTGCCTATAGGTAATGTAGATCCATTTCAAGGGAGTGCTATCATTTTGATATAAAGTAGCCTTTTTTTTTTTAATTAAGGCTTTCCACATGACCATGAAAAATACCTATATATACACATCTTCCAGATAATTCCTGTTTACCTCCTGCCACAAAACAACAGTGATGCTTCCTCTTTCTACCTCTAGTCAATCTTAATCTATGTAATTTGTTTTACAGTCATCACAGTAAGATCTCTGCCTTGGTTGCCATATTTGACTTAAGAGTCCATGAGAATATAATGCAGGCAGATTTCTTGCCAGAGCCAATGGGGTAGTGAACAAAGACAGAATGAAAGAAGTAAGATTATTGTATGAGAATCAGAAAATTTTCTATTCTTCTTTCAAGTAAAGCAGATAAAACAGAATAATCCCTACATCATTAAGATGCAGAGCAAATATAATCTGAAATTCTTCAGTAAAAATGAACAGGTATGAGGTTAACCATTAAGCTCCCTGAATATAAATTAAAAAGGGATAAGAATCCAAAGCTAGATTAAGAAAAATTCAGGTTAACAACTAGGTAGATTCCCCCCTCCCCCCCAACAGACAGTCCTAAACAAATTTACCCCAAACAAAAAGAAATCTCAAAGTTGTTAATATTAAGAGCTTGTGGAGAACGAGTATGATCCCAGAGATCAAAACAGGCAACAGATAGCACAAAACCTAAAAAGGGGAGAAAATCAGACAAGGGCTGTTAACTAATAACCATTTTTTCTATTAGAGTCAAAAATGATAACCAGTTTTAAAATAATTAAACCAGTTCTCAGGTGCTGAGAGGACATATGCCAACTGGGAGGCCTGAAAGATTCTAAGAGAGTGGTGCAAGAAACCATGCTGGAGACTGAGAGGAGCCAGCAACAGGCAGCACAGCCACATTGCAGCATGACAGAGTCCATGCCTTCTGCTCCTTCCCCTCCTCTACTCTACTTGTTTGTCTCTCAGGATATTTCCAGGTCCTTCCTCCACTAATAGCTCCTGGAGATGCCAGAAACTGGATCTCATTGGAGCCGAAAGAGATAGTGGAAACAAACAGGCGCATGGACACCAGGGGATTGCCCTGGCCTGAGCAGAACCAACACATACAGGAAAGAGCACACCTCTATCAGGACAAGCTCACAATGACCGAGAACAAGTTGAGGACTACACCCAGGGATGTGTAAGAACTGAAGCATCACATATACATGAGGGAAGAGAGAGTTAAATCTTCAAATGACTTACCTTTTTGACCATTTTTTTCTATTTTATTATCATTTGCGGTAACAGTCCACAAATTATAATCTTAGTTCTATCAGTTCCTTGTGGCCCTAAAGTAGTGTTTCCTGATCTTATTCTCAAAACTGAACTAGCCCCTGTGTCCAAAATTAACAACTGTTGCTGAGTCCTAGAGAGTTACAGACCTGTCACGTTAACTTGAATTTCCACAGTGACAACAGAATAGTAAACAAAAAAAAACCTATTCATAAACTTCTAACAAATAATATCATAAGCTTAGATGAACATGGATTTGTCAAAAACAAATCCTGTAGAACAAATGTAATTTTTCTTTATTACATGGTGGGTAGCAAATGTTGGCAACAGAGAAAAGGACAGATGTAACATATCTCGACCTTAACTGGCCTTTTAAAATCTCTCAAACGTAACGATTCTCGTGAGTCGGGTTAATACATGATTTAGATAAAATAACTGCAAAGATGGAGGCTCAACTGTTTGGAAAAGCTTTTTTTCAAAGAGCAGCTACTAGTGATTCACTGTAAAAACTGAAGAATATGCCAAAGAGGGCTCTGCAAAAACATGTCCCCAGTCCAGCACTATGTAACATTTTCATTAATAATATGGACAGTGAGATAGAGAATACATTTATTACATTTGCAAATGACACCAAACGATGGGTACTGCAAGCCTTTTGAGGAAAAAGACTAGAATTCAAAATGATCTTGGTAAATCAGTCAAGTAGTGCAAAATAAATAAGATGCATTTCCATAAAAACATTGTATGAGGTAAATAATACTCCAAAAAGCACTGCAAGAGATAAAAATCAGATGCGTAAGTAAAAGATGGGAGAATGACCAGACAACAGCGCTTTCCAAAAGGTTTAGCAAGTTCAGCAGATCAAACTTCAACAAGTTCCAACAATGCCACCATATTGCAAAACCAAAAAACCATAATGGAACACATCAATTCATGAGACGCATGATGCGATATTCCTGTCCCACTCAGTACCAGTAAGGCCTCAGCTGGATTATTATGTCTAATTTTGGACATTAATCATTACAGATGTGGACCAGCTGGACAGAATCCAAAAGGAAGATTTGGCAATAAGCAGAATTTTGATAAGCATAATTTAAGAAAAAAAGATTTAAAAACCCTGATGTCCTTCACTAAAGTCAGTCTGAAAGATACTGAGGTACTCAAAAAATGGGTAGTAAATTGTTCCCGTAATGTCAGTGAGGGCTAGAATGACAAGCAATCAGCTTAAGCTGCAACAAAGGAAATTGTAAGCCAGACATTAGGAAGCGCTTTCTAAACTGCAGGACAACTACAGACTAGCAGTGACTATCTAAAGAGGCTGTGGAGGTTTTTGATACTAGTTAAGGTACAGTTAAAATGAATGAGGTACTGAGATACCTTCAGTTTGATATTCTATCATTCTGTGAAGTGATTTGATCAGTCTACAGTACAGACACAAACTAATACTTAACTGACTGCTTATAACCTGAGGGTGGGTGTTTTTGGTTTTGTTTTTTTAGATCTAGTTTGGTAAAACTCCACTGTACATCTGATTAAAAATAAGCTGAAGGAAGCAATTTCCTGACATCACCTCTTACTCAGTTTAGAAGGGAAAAAAAGAAGTATAACATAAATGACTCTTTTCAACTCATGACACCATTTACTAATGTGATAAAATATGTTCTTTAATCAAGCTATAACATGTAATTAAAAACAAATGTGTTATATGCTATGCCATGATTAAGACATCACGAAGTAGCAAAACAATGGATCAAAGTTTCCTGTAAAAATATGCAAAGTAACAGGAAAATACTCCAATAGTCACTAATGATTAACACTGCATGCACCAGACTTAAAAAATGTATTTGGTTAATTGTTTAAAATACAATTTAACATGGATTCTCAAAGCGGCTAATAGGAGAGCAGCTACTGAAAGATAACAGAGCAAATTCACCCTTTTTATAATGTTAAATTAAAAACTTATATGATGGATTAATTTTTTTCAGCATGCTTAATAACTGAAGTTGCAACATGAGTCTGCTGCTACATGTCCAGTTTAGTCTTTCCCTGACTTAAAAATATATATACATCTATTGTATATTCTGTATCCTGATGATAATGCCTTGGCCTTGACTTCTGAAACAAATACAAGGTCACACTTACCAGCCTAGCTAAATTAATAATACCCCCCACCATCCCCCCCCCCCCCAAAAACAACTGATGAAGAAGACTATAACAGCATATGATATTTGTCCAGAAATAAATGCAAATATGTCTTAATAGGAGTGCTTCTCTAAACAAAGAACTATTAGTTACGGTGCTGTAATTCTTCAGTTAAACACCTTATTTTCTTTATTATTATTGCCTAAATTAGAACAATGCTGAAAATACTACAGAAAGCATATATTTAGTTTCTGACAATTCTGAGACAAGCTCTATCGTAACAGTCTAATTTATACGGCTGACTGACGAACATCATCCGTCCCCGGCAAGTAAAGTTTTCCCTGTCCAGTCACTTCTTGTGACAAAACAAGAAGGAAGTCTGAACTACCCTGAGGCAGCTCAGTCACCGCAGTGAACAGGAAGCTGTAAAGTAAACTTCATAGAACTGTTGGATCAGTTAGGTTCAGAGGAATACTTCAGATACCGGTTCATTTGAATTTTAAGTTCATTCACAAAAATAAAGTTATCTGTTAAGACACAATAATTTATTTTCTCTTCTGCTGTGTTTTTTTCTGGATGAAAATAGAAATGTGTAATAAGTGTGTTGCACATGAACATTACCGAGTGCTAAGTCTTTTTTCCCGACCTTTGGTTCCGTTTCTAGCACAGAGGCAGCTTATCAGGAGAACGTACTTTTCTCAGTTCAAGTAAAATAGAGACATTTATCTAGCAGAACTGTGACGACACCAAGACATCTGCTGGCACAGATATGCTGCAGAAATATATATTCCAGCAGATATTACACTGCCAACAAGTTTTTTAGTGTCGATGTCTACCCATTTATTCAATATTGAAGAAATCAATTGGAATGAATCAATGCTGACTTCCTCTATATCCTCAAAAACATTCTGTCCTCTTTCTCTTTATGCTTTAAATGACTTTTTTTTCAGTTGAGTAGCCATCGTACTTACAAAAAACCCTATTGCTAATATTTCCACTCTTCAAGTGTACTTTTTTCCACAAAACAAAACTTTATCATGTAGACTATATAGCTATAAAGCAGCAACTAGTATTCATTTTTAAAAGGCTATACTGTAAAAGGGATATACAATTTCTGTATTTTTACATCACACATCTTTTGTGGTTATCTCTACATAATAAATGTACTAAATAAAATGGACTCCTAAATTAAACTGAAATCTACTGCTATCCACTTTAAAAATAAACTACATTAGGCCTTTGAGTTCAAAATTCTGCTCCTCAAGTGATGAAGGAAACTGACTGACTGGAAAGACGACTTCTGCCAAAACACACAATAATCTAGGAGAATCCATTTCACATAAAATGCATTGTCATCTTTGCCTACTTCTATTAAATCAACATGAATCTGCCAGTTTTGTTTACACAGCAACACGTATCACCTGCTTCTTGGAGTACCGTCTTATCGCTCAGAGCGTACCCAGACTGGAGATAAAGGCATTTGCCTTGCATATTTCTGTAAGCTTCAAAGCTCAGTTTAATTTCACAAGCTTCTCACAGATCAACCTAACGCAAATTTAATCTTCATTAATTACTGATGAGAATGAAGAACAATCTACACAGCATCATCACAGGTGACCATTTTTATCAAAACCAAATATTTATGCATCAATCAAAACCTTCAAAATACAGAGCATATAGAAAAATACTTTTGGCACAATATTATGCAGTACTTTTGTCAAAGATCTGGAAGAAAGTAAAGGCAAAATTAAAGTTTGAAAAGATCAGAAATTTGAATTTTAGCAATATCAAGGTCAGTTCTAGAGTGATCTTCGTCATATGCTAAGCCAAACTTACCCGACCGTGTGTTTCAATGCCAGTAAACACAAAGCCATATTATCTAGGCACAAGAATACAGGTCACATTTACAGAAGTGTGCACTGTATTTTGAAAAACAAATCATAAACCCATATTTTGGGGCACCATAGGTAGCAAGCTGAATGTAAACTTTCAGTTCGCTTTGTGAGAGAACAAATAGGACTTGCTGTGTATTAACCAAGTAAATGGAGTAGTAAAATGGAAAAAGGGAAGTGTCAATACCATTGTAACAGAACATTAGCAACACCTTTACTGTGCTAGTTGTGGTATTCACACTTCACAGAAGAATGTATTCTCTTAAGATGCCTACATTAGCCAGCTAGTCTTCCTAATCGATGGAAAAAAGGATGCTTTTTGAGATGCGGTTCAGAAGCCTGACCCAGACGCTCCAAAGTGCTCTCTGGATGAGGTTCTCATTCTTCAGACCATAAGGGCTAGTCAGTCAGAAAGGAAGGTGCTTCAAGTCAAGTAACGCAATACCCCTCAAACCGAAAAAGGTGGTTCTGAAGGACAGCTACAAGAGCCTTCAAGGTCTCTGGAATCTGCCCTACTGAAAAACTAAATATGTTCGTTATCTTTATTTCATGAGAGAGCTCAGATAGGAAGCTATCAGATCGGAAGATGACAAAGACAAACACTGGAAGCTGGACAAAAATCAGCATGAAAATAAGTGGGTTTTTTCTATCAGGGAAAGCAATTAGCCTAGGAACAATTAATCAAGAGTTAAATTAAAGCTTTTGTAAAAAGGTCAGTTTCCATTTTACATAATAATGCTGTACTTCAAGATAATTTTTCAAAGCAACAGTAGAATTAGCAATAACATTAGTGGATTTGATTGTATGATTCGTTTGTGTCAGAAAGGAAAGCAGGTGTAGTCGTAGTCCCTTTTAACCTAAAAATCTATGAACACACTTAATTTTTTTTTTGTTATATGTCTTGAGGAACAGCACTAAATACAACTAACCTGGAGCGAGCTCAATGGTGAAAAATATAGGGGTTTATTCATTTACTTACATAACTTTTCAGCCAGAAAATGCTGCAACACTATGGTCAAATCTTCTTAGACAGGTTGACTTCCTTACTCCACAACAGAACTTGTGCTACCTTTATCAACTCTTAGGACTACAAACCACAGGGCTTAGGCAGGTAAATTCAAAATACAGATTTCCCGAGCCTCTATTCGGCTGCCACGTAATTCTGAGGGCATCCATAACGCTTTAACTTTAGAGACCTACTAGTGGACATGTTCATAATCGCTTCAGCTTTGACAGGACTGAGAGAAGTGTCTGTCTTATTCTATTGGGGATACACAGAAAAACCTTCTCTGAAGAGTCTCAATCCTAGAAGGCATTCCCAAATATACCGCTACATGTCTACCAGACCAGGGTTCAGATAAAATGGAGCAGTAGTTATATTTTACTTTAAAACACAACAAAAAGATGATAACGATAGTGCATCCCCCTCCCTCTTTTTCAGAGATCTAGCCCTTTCTCAGGATATAGGGATTTATGTTCAATTCCCTTTTCTGCCTGGAGGGATCCCAAACCACATCTCCCTTTTCCTAGGAAATACTGTACTCAGTAGTAATGACTTAAGTATTAACTCAATCAGCAGAAAGGAGCCTGAATAATAAACCATGGCTTGACGATTAAAGGCAACCAAGTGGAAAGGGAAGAGCTGGGTTCCAGGATTTTGTAAAAGAAAAATGCTCCTGGAGCAGAAATTGAACACGTAAAAACCGGTCTGAATTTGACTGAAAGAAAGTTCTTCACTTAATTCTGTATGAGGATAGTAGGAAAAAGTCAATTGCGATCCGAGGTTTATGAAGACTTGCGAAGGTTGAAGATTTTAGTTCAGTTCAAGCACCCAAAGATACAAGGCTGAGCTCCACCATTAATATAGCATTTTCTAAAAAAACAGGAGAACTCACTTTAGAACTTTATTCTCTAACTTTGAACTGTATACCCTGCTTGCTACTGGAATGGTTTTTTATTATTCAAAAGTATATTACCAAGTGTGCGGTTAGAGACAGATACAAAGGAAATCGTAATACAACTCACATCCCTTTCAAGTCTCCTAATTCTGCATAGACCTGAGGAAGACTGCTATGCTCTTTTCCTTCAACAGCTACTTATTGCATATACCTGCGTATACCTACCACCTAAAATAATACTTTTCCAGTAAACTTTTATTTACTTTTACTTCTGTCAAATAATTTGATTTCTTCTTTCCAGTTTCTACTTTTTCTGTACATGATTTTTATTCTTCTCCAATACTTCTTTGGAAAATACAGCTTACATATACTTTCATAACAATTACAAATATAAAGCAGGAAAATAATTTTCTCCCTTTTTTTTGCCCCACCCCATATCCAAAAATGGACAATCTAGTCAAGAATAAATACTGCCAGATCAACATCGAGGAATACTGGGGAAGAAATGGGTGCACAGGATAATTACAGAAGTGGATAAAGGGGGAAAATTTCACTAACCTGGGCAGTCAAATTGCAGCAGATGTTGAGATCTGAAGGGAGATAAATGCAAAGATTAGAAAAGCAAGTAAAGCACGGGGAGCCACTGAAGATCTGGGGGTCTAAGAAATACCTGCTTAATAGTTACACCGGACCTTTACAAAATCAGTGCCTCGTTAGTTTTTGTGTTGGGGACAGAAATATGGCAGATAAAGTGGAAGAGAAAGACAACAGTGCTAAATTTGACAGTCATGCCTGTAGTTTTAACTTTTTCAGATTATCTACCATCTAGAGAAATATCTATCCTATCATTACAAAACAGACTAACAGCAACTTCTGGGAAATAAAGGACGTAGTAGACTTCAGGAAAATGAATGACGGAAGAAAACTGAGGAAATGAACAGCTTTCTCGAACAGGAGCTGAAGAAAGCAAGTAAACATGGTGATGGAGTTTTTTTTCTGCCTTCCAGTTTTAGAGTAAAAAAAATCTAGACATACTAATTAATTATACATTAAACATTATTTTTAAAGTGGCAAATTTATGAAATAATAGAAGTGGTTCACAAAAGAGAAACCGTACTTACCTTACAAGAACTGAATTTCTTCAATATGTGCTATTTGTATGTATTTCCCACTGTGGATATGCATGTGCTTTATATGTTTAGGTTTAGAGATTTTTGGTTACTAGAGTCCATTCAGTACACATCATACTTTTCCATCATCCTTTGCATTCAGGCATAAAAGAAAGCATTTAAATATATGCTTCTACTGTCTCCACTATGGAATCTTGGGGTATAGGACTTTAAGGCAGAGGGAAGTAGTGCAGGGTTAGGCATGTGCATGCCAAATGCACAGCCTGAAGAGCTGCAGTTATTGCAGGGTACCTAACTTCTTTCTACTATGACTCCTTGAGCATACACACATTGCATTGTGGAGAACACAAAGGAACTGCCGCCATCTATGCAGAGATGACTCTTCCAAGGACAACTGAAACACTGTCTTCTCAAATGAAGAGTCTCATTAGAGATTTCAAAGTTGATAATGGTTAGGGAACGTGACATTTGCAGGTTGGCCTTGAGAAATTATAAAAATATGTGAGCAGTGTTACGGATGACGACTTGGGTCTAGTGGGCAGCACATTACTGCAGTGAGATTCATCCTGACTATCCCACAGCTTGTCCAGACACCTACACATCAGATCAGATCTACTTGGAGAACCTTGGGTGGATATACCCTTCATTTTCCAGTATGGCTATCATTTTTTAAATGACCCAAAAGCTTTTGATTGGGGGGGGGGGGGTGGGAGGGGGAAGGGAGGAGCAGGGAGTTTAAAGGCAGAAAGTGGCCATTTTTCTGAATGCACAGAATGGAGAGACTATTTAGCCCTGAATAAATAAGGCCTTTTAGAATCTGAATAAACTGCAGTGAATATAGTCTTCAAAGTACATAGCAAGAGCTTTGAATAAGTTCCCAGGGAAATTGCAGGTCCAGAGGATCTCTCCTAAGAGCTTCGTTCCTCATTCCCCTCCAACTGAGTTGATGGCACAGGAAGACATTTTTCATTGACAAGCATTCTAGGGGACACAGGCTCCAAAAGGTATGAGGACTACACTGATGGTGCACAGCAGAATCAGACCTCTTGTTAGCAAGAACACGGCATATCAGTACTCCACAGTGAGAAAGAGAAGTCAAAATGGCAGATAAAGAACATAGCTTAAGGACAAAAGCATGCTAGTTCAGTTTAAGACAGCCCAACATGGTAAAACAATTGTTTTGCAGGAAGGCAAGGATCTTACACTGCAGAGGCAAAAGAAAAATCAACTCGACTTGGCAACAGAAACCTGCATCATCTATTATCCACATGAATAAGCCCTCCTGTCCACTGCGCTGTATCTAAAATGACAGAGATGCCAACTTTGCTAAAGCACAGAAACAAAATGGATGTTCCAGCAGAAGATAGGCAATATAGAGCGGTAGACAGTAGCGGTTGCTATCTTTTTGTCTGAGGACAGACTGTCCGGGCATACCAACTAGGCCTTGCAACTTCAAGGTAACAAATGCAGAAGATCTGGAAACAGACTAAGCCACACAGAGGAGAGGAAAAATAAGTCCATCTGAAATGTTATATAGATAAAAAAAAAAGTTCTTGTGACTTACAAAGTATCTGACAGAGATTCCAACTATCTCCATGTCTGTCTCAGGAATAAAAGAGCTGGTCCTCATCAGAATGGTAAAGAGTCAGAACTCCACTTAGGCAATCTTCTCAGATTGAGACTAACCATTTTTATTTATTTTAAAGTTTCTCTAGGACAGGCAAAAATAATTTCTATTTTAAGTGCCTGTCTTCTATTCTGACGAGATATATATGAAATAAACAATCCAGTTCCATATCTTTAAAGCCTTTGAAGTCCTGATCTTCTCCTCTTAATGACAGAGGAGAGGATTTCAGCATTGCCCATAATTATCTTTAAGCACAGAAATAGGCTAGAGAAAGAACACATGAATTCTCAAGACAAGTCTTTTGAGTTCCAGGACACCGTATCTATCACTGAAACCCACAGTTACCTGTGACCTTCCCCCAGTAAGCTCATCATCAGCACCACTGTGCGGACGTCAAAAGAGTCTTCCTCACAGACACTTACTGAACTCTTCCAGAATTTCAAGGAAGACAGAAGCCTAAACCTTATACACTGTGATACCTGCCTATTCACTAGGCCAACTTTCAACAGCCCACACATGTCAGATACAGCCTGGCACACGGCACAATGCATATTTTTATTGTTGCGTGTCAATTAATTTTGACCTGTGAGCTCGAACAGGCTCTGAAACTTACTGGAAGAGAAGTATGCCCTGGCAAATGTGGAGACCAAAGAGGCCACAATTAACTTCATTATGCCAAGAAAAAAGGCTTGACTTCTGAGGTTTAAAAACCTACTCAGCCTTGATGATCTTGATCAGGCCTTTAAATATTTCACCACTGAATATTTTCTGTAGAGCACATCTGTTTTAATTAGTCAGCTACCTCAAAGACCTTGGTTGTAATCCTCAAAGCTGTCAATAATTCAAATGACCAGCACCCTGTATTGCTAATGGCTTTGACTACAATTTAAGAAAACTCACACGTGGTAGTACGATGGAAAGGTGACATCTTGAAAGTTAAGAAGTAAGAACTAATCTCTCCGTTACACAGAACGGATTAAAGCAACTTTAGTTTGGAGAGGAACAGGTTTCCCCAAGTCCCCCAAACCTATTCTTTTTCAGAGCGGAAAGTGAATAATTTCCTATTTCCTAGGAAACTTCCTATTGTAAGAAGATATCATTAGCAGGTCAGCTGAAAGACCACGGAAGGGAGAATGGAAAACAGGTAACGAACTGAACCAAAAGAGGTATCCAGATGAAAGGGAGATCAAGATAAATAGGCATGTTGGGTAACGGAAATCCAAATGCCCAAAGAGGACCAAGCAGTCTCCAAAGGGTAATGTAGCAAGGCATTCTCAATCTCTCACAACCGCCCAAGAACTGAGTGGAGTGGGGATGACCAGGCTGGTAAGAGAATGCTTGTCATCACCGGCACTACTTCTTCCCAGGTGCACAGAATAGTGTCCACTGCTGGCAACCAGGCCTATTTGCCAGCTAACGTCTGCAGTTTCAACTCCTTCACTCTACAATTGCAAAGTTTCCCCAAGAATCTGAAAGGCAGTTTAGCAATAGAGGTAGTGAAGCTCACATATTTTCAAATAATGTAAGCGGCCAGCAGAGCCTGAGCGTCTCTATTGAAGAACTGTCCAGGAGCAGAGATACCATTTTGAAACATTTTTTAGCTGGCCAGCTGCTCTGCAAACTCCCCTTACTTTTCACTCTGTGATACATTGCTTTTCATTCTGTGATACCTTTTTTCAATATAGTTGGTGAAAATCTTAAGAGCAGAGTTCAGGCTGACGCTTTGCATCTCAGTGGCAATTTCTAGAATCCAGAGGCAGTATCTACACATTTATTTCAGGAGGTAAGCCTGTAATCCCACTTCTCTGTTCCTTAAGGGTCCATCTGAACCTATTCCTGGTATGTGAGGATTCACTGAAGCAGTAAACTGAATCTTAGTATCCACCATGGAGGAGAATAAATTTAGTAGTTAAATCTGGCTACCGGCCGAGTGGAAACAAGGGCTTACTCTTCCTCCTTTTTTTTTTTTTTTAAATAAGAAAAAACACAAGTTCCCAAATACGAAGCACACGGAGACAAAGAACACACGCACACCATACTGCTAACCAAAAATCTCTACATATACAAACATGCACCCATCATGGAATATGAATGTGGATAAGCATCAAAAGGAAAAGTCAGATTTACACAGTGAATTAAGAACTAGGCAGCAAAGCACGGTGAACAATACTGAAAGCTACCATTTTCTGAGCTGTTTTGACTTTTTTGTTTTAATGAAGGATACAGGCAATGGCAGGGCAACCTTCACATTGCATATCAATTACATTCTGCAGAAGTTAGGGTGGGTGGCTTTTTATACAACTCCACAAACATATTTAAACAAGAAGCCTATTTTTCCAAATAAAATTCAGGTCATACTTTACAAGTGCTTGTTTTCTTTATAAAAAAATACTTAGATTTGTATAGGACAAAATTAAGATAGAAAGGTAAACCGTATCAGTGTGCATTTTTCATGCACTGCTTACCACTCAGTTTTTAAAAGTAAAATGTGTAACAGCTATTTGAACTGAGTATTTTGTTTAATGGTCTATCAATGGGATTTGTCTAATGCCATCTAGAAATTGGAATGCTTGAACAAGACAAAACTCCTTCGTAAAACAGATAAAATGTTTGCCCCATTGGTATATGGAAAATAGTAGAAATACTAAAATTTTAAGTACACAGCACTGGGAATTCAAGCCCTGATTATTCAACACAACTTTTCATCCTACATTGAAAACATAGGATTAAAAAAAAGGCTGAGCACTCCAAAAAAGGAAAGACCTACCATTAGCAACAAGATCCATTTAACAACAGGAACTGCTAAACTGAACCACATCTTTGCCTGAAACAATGACTCTGCACTGAATTTGTGCAGATACTGTAAATATTCCAAGGCAAATTAGCAAGGAACTAAAACATTGTACAGAAAGTGTTAGAATAGCATTGTAAGTCTTATTAATATTCCTAATACTGGCTGACTACTGCCATCAAAACATGAGATAGTACTGATCCACATTTTGTGTAAACATGTCATAACTGATACCGTCCTAAAATCCCATAGAACCTACCTTAGAAAAGACTGCAGTGACAGCACCTATTTTAAGCAATAATGCTTTTCATCCAGCTAAATAAAGCACAAAAAGCAGGAGCATCTCTTTTAAACTACTTAGCATGCCTTGTGTCTTAAATCACATTTTAACAAAGACGGCCTAACAAGCTCATATGAATTAAGGATGCACGATCCTGAAAAAGGAGGTACTCTTCGCTTTTTTTAAAGGGTAACGAAGAACAGCACTGAAATGGTCAATATTATACTGGCATCCCTGGAAAACAGAAGTCCTCTGTTTATTAACAGAACAAGCACGGCACAAGAAATTACACAGAGCCTTGGTACTTTCAGACCCTTTCAGATACACTTCCATCATCTCCTGTAGTGAAATGATCTGCATTAAAAACTGCTTGGAAAGACGTGTGTCAATCAGAGATTTCTGTTGTGGACACACAATTTAAAACTGAATGGACTAAACCAGCTTTTATTTGGCTCTAGACAGACATTAAAAGAAAAACTTCCTCAATTACTGGATTTAAAATTTAGAGGATTAACAACTATTTGATTTAGTAATCCCATGAATTAGTTCCTTGATATGAAAGCTACCTAGCATACCATATAATCCATTTCTTTAGTTTTAGTTAGGGCTTCATTCACAGACAGGTTCTTTTCTCTTGTTCTACCAGCTTTTACTCTATCTAGCAAATATGGTGAGGCTGGTACATTTTTGAAGACTTGACTAATTCTATTATTCCAAAGCCTGAAACTAACTATTATTTGTTTCTTATAATAAGTTTCACAACATGCATCTTCCTTTTCAACATGCTTCAGAAAATACAAAAGAGACAAAGAAAAATCAGTGGCCTCCAAAGCATTCAGAGGCCCTGCCCGGACCTCGCGGGCTCTTCCACTGTGCCAAGTCACCAGAGAGCAGCAGACGTGCAGCGACCGTAGCGTGCAAAGCCTACACCTTTCCATTACCACGGCCTCTGTGACATACAATAACCCACCACTGGTGCGCTCTGCGGCACCGGTGCTCATTTCACCACATGCTCAAAAGCATCAAACACAGTGGCAGGGACTGCCTTTCTAGGCACGGAAAACAGGACTTGATAAATAAGGGAACCTAGACTGAGGAATAAGTGGGCAGGAGGTGGCTGATGTAGGAGGGAGGAAGAATCAGGCTAGGCATCCTGGTTTGGCTATTTTAATGGAACTCTGGGAGAACTAACGGATGCTGATTTGTTGTTTGGTGATTCATGGAAACACAAAGTCCTGATTTAGAGTGGCATGTGGGTTGAGGAGATGGTTAGGCATAATTTTCTATTTGGATAGGCCCAAGGCAGCCATTCTCAGCTGCAGCCAAGGCTCGTATTTTTACTTTCAGAAGAGTAATTTAAGATTCCATCTCAAAGTCTTTCCTGGAGGGCCACATATACATTTGCTTTCTCAGGATATTTGCAACTAACAGTCTAGTAGCTATTTCCAGACTATTGTAGGCCATCCCTAACGATGGAAACATTTCAGGAGTTTTAGCATAATGAAAGCTGTCACTCACCCAAGCAGCAAATCCCTTTTCCAGTATCACATACAAGTTTAAAAAGATAGTATACAACAGAATAAAAATAACTTTCATTTTCAAAAAAAAAAAAAAAACAGGAGAAAGTAAGCTCTAGTTCAGGAGATGTACCAGCAAAAAGTTTTTTTTTTTCTTTTAGCCTTCCATTTATCCAGGGCTTTTGGAAGTACCATAAAACGTGTTCTTAATCAATAGCAGATAAAACTAGGTTAAAACAGAAAACAAACAAACAAACAAAAAAAAAAAACCAAACAAACCCAGATCTTGAGCTTCCCGCCTGACAAAAGTAGTATCTACTAAAGTTTAAGCATCTGTGTTGAAGGGCAGAATCCATGTTCTTTCTATACTTTATAAAGGTATTCTCCAGCACTGATCTATTCATGCTTTCTCAAATACAGTTCCGCAGAGATTATCTAAAGTTTTAAGCAGTCCTCCTAGCATATATCACTGCCTACAAACTATTAATATTATTCTGAGTGAAGAATTATTATTATTCTGAGTGAAGAATTATTATTATTCTGAGTGAAGAATTATTATTATATCATTTATGTTTTCATAAAAATAAATTCCTCTTTCAAGTGGTCAACTAATAACTTTTTCATTTCTTTTTGGAATGATTAAATTTAAGTTAGAGGGAAGTGTGTGTGCTTAGTTCTAAAAGCAAAGTTGTGAAGGAGTTAAGGTTTACTTAGAAATAATTACAGAAAAGGTATTTTTAGCTGTGAGAATACCTCCTTTTTTAATCCCAGCAGCACTCAGTAGGTTTACTGCCAATGATACTACCTCATTCTCTAACCCAACGATTCCAACTCCTGCACTCTGTCACAAAGATTTCTGCTACAGGGGACAGAGCAGTTCTTGATACATACAAAATAATTATCAAGTAATTTCTTTAACAAATATTATGACCTGCAGGTATTAAACCCCTTTCTTTCTGATCACTGATTCAAGACTGAGGATTAGAAAATCTTAGTTACTTATACTGTCTGGCAGTTGAAATAACACTGCTGTTTACGAAATACAACACCTAGTTTTTCATTCTTACTGGTGATTTACTTCTAACATATGTACTTGCTTTGATTTCAAGATCAGTAGAGCTAGAGATCATTTTGTTAAAGTATTTGTATGTCAAGCTTTCTGAAAGATTAGTGTACACTTATCTACTGGCCCACACACATAAACCAACAGAAATCTGGACCTTGATAGCATAGGTCTACATAGGTCCTTAATCAGTTTAAAAAAACAAAAGAAATGTTATTTGAATTCATCTTGCTTCTTACTATCTCTGTCATATTCGGTGATCAAAGTTTGGTTTAGAGTTCAAGTATTTCATAGCAGGGTCAAGAGTCCTAGGTGGAGAACACTTAGTAAAATGGTACCCCAATCCTCAGAGGATTCTTTGTGTATACCATAAGGTACCTAAACTGAATCAAATTTTGTATAGAAATCTGAATTTTAAATCATCAGATGTTTAAAAAGATTAAGTGGGGGAGGGGGGAGGAAGTTATTTTACATGTATTTTAATAACATCTGTAAAGCCAAGAATGAAGGCTAAGCTTGCTCATGTTTTGAAGCATCTTATTTCAAAGTAGTGGGAACTTACTATACATTATTTAGGAAGATTTTCCTCCCTGGTTTACAGGAGGAGCAGAGAATTAAACAGTAAATTGAGAATTTAGCAATAAGTCAGTTAAAACAAACCTTCAAAACTTGTGGGTTTTTTGCCTCTAACAAAACTTATCAATTAGAAGTTTGTAAGAGATGCTGAAGCCTCCCCTCTCACCGGTTATATACAAAGCAAACTGACTGCTGTTGAAGATGTTATAATATGTTAAGCTCCACTGTTACTCCCTATCTCTGAGGGAAAAAGGCTGAATTTTAAATTGCTTGATATAATTTTGAGGTAATCCTTAAAATACTCATTCTAGTCTTACTTTTGAATAGCCTTATTGTGTTAGTCAAACGTTATATAGGTGTATATCTGTATCTACATATACGTGTGTGTATTTTAGAGGTTCTGCATGACTGCTTGTATGGCCTGTTCTTCAATTTTCTAGAAATGCTAAGATTCATTTATGATGCTCCTTTATAGCTTTCTCTAACTTTTGTCCCTTTTATTGCTCTGAACACTGTTTTATTCTGGGGCATCTCCATAGAACTCATCATGAGAAATTGCGTAACGTGTCAGAATAGTCTTTTCATCTGATTGAATTAGACTGTTTCAAAAGACGGTTCCTCATTTTAAGGAATAAGGTCTACATATGGTAAAATACTGTAACAAGAATCAGCCATAAATAAAAGTCACAATTTATGGCCTGTCAAAAACAAAGCATTCTCCACCTTTCGGATTTTTTTTCTGAGTAGTGACACGTCTTATGCAGAATCAGTAATTTAAGTAACATATTACCAGAACACAATACCACCACCTGCTATATTGCAAGCATGCTCATAGGATTTTAAGGAGTTGGAGGGGTTTTTTTTAATAGAATTCGAGACGTTTATTATCATGAATCTTACTGTACTATCATGAATGAATTAATAAAAATTAATGTGATCCCTCTGTTTTCACTGTGGGGAGCAATTTCTACCCATTCATGGTCTTTACAAAATACTCTTGACTATGAGGATGTGCAATGGTCTAGATAGCGCATCTCTTCGCAGTTTTGGGGGGAGGGGGCCCCCTTTTAAGCTTTTAGGTTGCAAATGCATCATTTCAGTTTTGACAGCACCACCAGGATGCTGTTCAAAAATAATTCACCATTCAAATAAGCGCCAGTTAAATGCAATTCATGTAATGCGTCTCTCAGTTGCATCAAAATTTCTTAAATTAAAACACAAGGGTAGAAAAATTCTACTAGGGAAACAGGTTAACTTCAGAACATGCACAAGAAATGCCCGATTGACAGCTTTCTTAGTATCAGAAGCTAAAGTTGCATCAGTTACTGTAGACAGTAATAAAAAAGCAGCTAGAACAGCAGCTAGAAGACCTGGATAGCAGGATCAGTTCTATTACTACTACGGTGGTAACCTAAAAGCTAAAGTTTGAGGGGCAGACATAAATCCTAGTATTTTGCTTTTAATAATCCTACGAAATGGTCAATAAAATCTACTCTAAAAATGCACTTTTTAACAAAATTATCTTCATTTAAAGGAACAAAAAATAGAAATGGTGCCCCTTTTCTGTTATACACTTCTTCCCCAACTGTTCCTCTGAAACGTGCACGTATTATTGGCAACATTTGCAGGCAAGGGTCAAAATAATAAGCAGTTCTCCTCTTCAGCCTCTTCATAATAGCACAGAGTCCTTTCAAATGTCTCTTTTCATAGCTAAAGTATTTTAAGTGTTTCTTTCTATAAAACCTTTGGTTGAGAACAGGGAACTAAAATTTTACGCCGCTCTGACTAGCAGCTCTCATTAGAGCCCTGAAATCTCTTTTAATCACAAACAGCGAGAGAATTACAGTGTCATGTTTCTTCCAACACAACTTTCACTTGAACTATTTCTTCCTATCACCATTTTTTTCTTAGCCTAGGACACAAAGGGAAGTAATTGTGCTTTTAAATACATCAAATGTAGAAAAGATATGCACTTACCAAGTGAACATAAGGCACAAAGTATCCGAAAAGTGCAGCTGGGATCCCAAATGCCCAAATTCGGTAACTTGTAACTTTGAAAACGGAGAAATTGAATATCTTTTTTTCAGGAGGAAATCTGAACTTGCCCTTCTTCCCTTCCTCTTTGTCTTTGGCACCGGAAACAAGGGGTTTGTACGTAAAGCCAGCCAGGAACAGAACGAACATAAGGATGCACAGGACCCTTAAGGTGTTGTATAGGCCAACTGAATCGATCAAAACTCTCAAGAGGAAAGGCAGTGATACTGTGAACAAGCTGCTGCCTGCAGTGACGATGCCATTCACCAGTCCAAGGCGTTTCTTGAAATAGTACCCGAGAACAACCAACGATGGCTGGTACGCAAACGAGCAACCACAGGCAAATACGATTCCATAGGTGAAATATAGAGGTTCAATGGTGCTATATCAAAAGAAAAAAAGTCCAGAAAAATTAATTAGTGTTTTGCGCAGCACTGTATGGTCACATTCAACTATTACATGGAAAAATCATCTTTCAATGAATTGAGATATTCACAGAAATTAACAGTTTATATGTACTTATTGTTGAAATATACTGCATCAGCTTAATTCAGCAGTTCTTCGGTAGAAAAAACTACAATAAAACTTCATTGAGTAAACGAAAAGCAAAACTGTATTTAAGCAGAATAATACTGAACAGTCTGACTAAAAATAAATTTTAAAAATCATAGTTAGGGTGAATTAGTCAAATACAAGTTGAACCTTTTTTGGGTTATTCTTTGGGGTTTTTTTCCTCCCTCCCCAATGAAAATTGTATTTTAATTTTGATTTACACATTTCTATGCTGAGCTAGCAATTCAAACTCTTCACAAGCCTAGGGGAAAAAAAAAGTACTCATATTGTTTATTATGAAAATACAATAGCAAAAATAGTAAACATTATCAATAGCGGAAAAATGTATCATCAAAACACTTTTGAGTTTTGTAATACAATGCACTATTAGCAAGAGATAGAAATTTCACGTCTTAATATATTTTTTTTTTTAGACAAATAAATCCCTTTTTATTTAATATTCTAAATTCAGTTTTGATACAGGTATCAGATAGGCTAAAAAAGTAACAGGGAAAAAAATCCATTAATAAAAAACGAAAGAGCTCATATAAAGGAGGATCCTAATTGCAAGGTTCTCCACCATTATCATCCACTGTCCAACATAACCGAAATGAAGCAGGGTCATTGCATGAGAACACAGGTTCTTGTGACATGAAAAGGTACTTGTTCAAGAAATCTTAACAGTATGAAATAACAGTGTTAGTATAATTAGTAAGTAATGTAATATTAATGATTCAAAGGAAACATTTTTTCCATTTAGATGAAGAAAAAACCAACATGTGAGAAATGTTATTATACAAAATTTCTGAAGTGACACTTGATGTTTACATTTTTTTTTAAATGCTACCTTTTTAATGAACCAAGGGTTCTTTTTTAATCAGCTACACCTACTTTCAAAGTAGCTGTTGAAAGCCAGTTAAATTGTGTTAATAAATACATTAAGATCGCTTTCATTTGGGGTTTTGTGGGTGGTGCTTTTTTTAAAAAGAAAAAAAGTTGAGGAAACACTTGAACAGTTAAGTAAACTGTGTCTCCACCAAGTCTACATTCTCAGTAATTTAGAAACTTACTGCGACAGTGACCTCAGGCTTTCTATAGGGCTTTTAAACAGCTATTTAAAGAGGCAAGTAAAACCAGAAAGGGCTAAAGCAAGACAGCAGAGAACAGCTGCAATCAATCAATGCAATGCTCCACAGAAGCAGCATTTTAAGAATACCCTGACATTAGAAGTTCGAGTTCCTCCTGGAGGAATTTAAATTTTGCTATACTTCATCACCATCCCTGAATTTAGGGTTTTAGCTCCCCACCCCCCCCCCATTAAAACGTCACAAGAAACTTTCAGCAATCTTGCAATGACTAAATAGCTAAAGTAACACAAATTATTTTAAACAGTAGTTTAATCTGAGTTATACTGATCATGTATCAGTCAGCAGCGTTTGAAAGGACAGTTACGTGAAAGAATCAACAGCTCAATCAATAAACCTATTTTTGCTATGTGCTGAGGCCTCCAGTGGCAGCATCTATGCAGAATGCCATATGCCTTTATGTGAGAGAGCAGACCTGCAAGGAGGTGGTCTTCATCCTCGCTCCTAAGCATTTTGCATTACAGAGCATCTCCCCTAGTTCCTCCCACTCCAAAAGCAGCAGCACAGGAGCAGGGGCAAATTCACAAAATCAAAACAGAAAATTTCATCTTCTGGCCTGGATCAGAATGTATCTTTCAGAAAAATATTTAACACGTTTTAAGTATTTCAGGCAATGGTGAATCCATAATTCTTACATTCAACCCAGAGTGTAATTACCTTCCCTGTTAGGAAACTTTGTTTTAAGTTAAGCAAATTATCCCTGAAAATTTTACCCATTTGGGCTTGGGTTTTCAGGGGTGGTGCTTTGTTTTGTTTTGTCTTTCAACAGTAAAAAACTGTTGCAAAACCTTTTTTTCCAATCGCTCCGTACCTATACATGAGAGAGCCTGTTCCCAATTCCTAAATCGTTTTTTGTGATTCCAATTTTTAATCATCTCCTTTGCTGGTTTCTCACAGCTTATTCCATGCAGCTCTTTTACTGAGTAGTTAACATCAACCTCATGCTTCCAGATGACCAATATCTTTCAAATTCTACCTGTGATGGTGAAAAACCTTTTTGTTACCCTGTCTCTTTCTTGTTATTTCATTTCTTATATCTTTTCTGGAGAATCTATCATTACTGCCTGTGCATCTAGGAAATCTTTTGTACACCTAAGGTACACTCTTTTTAAAAGAGTGTGAATGAGTGTTTCATTTAAAGAGTTTTTCATCTTAGGATGTCAACGGCCAGCACTCTTCTTTCCATATCATAACTGGCTTTGCAAACTTCCCATCCAATCGCAGAAATTCTTAGAAACTAAATATTTAGCCAACACACGTCTCTCACCAGGAACTTTTGTTCTGTGCGTTATCGTGAGAAAGAATATTTGTGTAACGTACAACAGTTAATAGTGTTGATTTCTGCACTACAGTATCAAAGTATAACATTGATCATGTACAGAGCAGCCAACAGAAACAACATAAGGGGAAAAACTCATTACCTTTATCAATGGAAAATGTCCAAGAAAAACAAAAACAACAGTTACAAAATGAGAGGAGGAACGTAATATAGTAAGGACAAAGAACTTTTGCTTCCATCTGCAGATTCATAGTTCGCAGCAAGAAATACATGAAAATTTTAATATTTAATAAAATTTTTCTTGTATTACATATACTCTTACATCTCAGCTTCCTAAGAGAAACAAATTTATATTAAGATATCAGTATGTAACAAAAGTACTAAGTCATATCTACATTTATCTGCTGTATGAAATTTCACTTTTACAACATTGACCTTTTCTACATCTGATCTATATTCACTTAACTGATAACATCATAGACATAAATCATTTTATAGTCCAAGTAACATAACAGAACACCAGGAATACACATTAGCATGGGATTTACTTTAACAAGAATTCAGTCCTCCAAAGCACACGAGTGCTCCTCAAATTCTAAAACAAAGTTCAAATAAGCTAAAATGTTGTTTTTAAATTCTTTACAAAACAACTTCCCTTTACATGCCTTTTCTATCTTGTTGTTCCAGTAGATATCAAGGAAACACATAAGGATAACAATATTTTGTTCAAAGGAAGGAAGCAGCTTGCCTTTACCAAGAGGTTTTATCTATAATAATGAGGCTATTTTAATATGAATCAATTAACACAATATTGGGAAGCAGAGAGGAAGAAAGGTTTTTCAAAGATGCATTCTTTTAGTCTTCACCTCACATGTGAACTAGACATCTCAAGCTTCTGAAAACTTATATCAGGAAGTTTTTTTGTTTTTAATAAAATGAATTAAGCTAAATATTTGCACTCAGATTAACTAAAGCAAAAAAAAAAAAAAAGTAACTTGTTCAACTAACAAGGCAACAAAGCTTTCCTTTTCCCATAAGTATGAGTTATTCTCAGAACACATACAAACACTAATCTCAGTACCTAAACTAGAACTACCCAAATTTGTCTTCTCTTCCTGTAAACTTGTGAATATGTTTTCACATAAGGACAGATATGCCCAAACTAGATGTATCAGGTTAGGCATAGTGCCACATAGCATGGATATCCATCTTCCAGATCACAGCCAGCTTACATTTATCTGGTTCAGAGCACAGGCACAAAACCACATTGTTGCAAACCTATCTTCACAGATATGCTTTCACCTACGTATGAAACCCCTTCTGAATTTTGCTTCTGATTGCCCTTCTACTTACTCTGGTAAGGGTGGAAAAGGGCAGACATAAGTAGATGTAACTGTAGTTTATTCACCTGCTCTTTCCTACTCTCTTTTTCCTACTCAACTTCTAATGATGACTAAGATAAATAACTAAATTTCCTGCTTCCTCATCTTCGAGTGTGTACGTCCAACACGTCCGTTGCTCTTATATTTCTTAGAATTTATTCTGCAAGAGTTACAAAAATGCACAAAATGAAATATTAGCTGGGGATGGGAAACGCTCAACTACTGTGTTTTAACTAAATAATATCTTCTTGATAAAACCACTAAGCCTTAGGTATATACGATTATATTAAGGCTTTCACTATGTCAGCGTTTGGCAATTTGACCAGTAAAAATAGTGAAGAAAACATCTAATTTGACTGGAACATTAACACCTTCATGGAAGTTATCGTGTATTTATCAACATTAAAATAGCATTTTAAAAGCAAATAATAATAATACCTATGTACCTGCTAAAATACAACATACATCAAGAAGAACAAAAAATACAATACATCTGTCCAAGGCAATCTTGTTTAAGCGCTCACCTCATAGCATCAGTCTTGCTGTTGACATTTAAAATAGTAGCTGCTATGAGGTCACATTCTATTTTCAAGTTAAAAGTATGTCTTGGATTTCCACAAAGATCATGTAGTTAGAAAGACAATACAAATGAAAAATGATAAAACAAGGTTTCCACTCCACAGCTAAGGGATAATATGAAGTAGCACTGCTTACTCCTTCATACTCAATTGATGGTACCAGCATTACCTCAAAACACTGTAACATTTATAAAATACTTTGAATGCAAAGAAAACACTATTTGTAAAAATATATATCAAAACAAAACTTAATTTCGCTAAAAAAGTAATTGATCAGGAAAAGAATCCATGACCAGTCTGGGAGGCTGCTGCATCTGTGTACTTAATATGCAAAATAAGGTCTCCCTCTACTTTCAGAGAGGGATGAAACACTGCAGCAGGCATACACTTGATGCACTACAAAACTTACGGTTATGACAGGAGATTTGCAAAGATGCCACTAAGGAATGAATTTGAAATTCCATAAGAATTTTTTTTCTCTTACCTTACAAAGGAACTTGAAAGGAGTCCAGCAAACCCCACTGCTGCGCCAACAACAGCTACTTTTCGGCAACCAAACAGGTCTGTGAACACGCTGACTATCGGAGAGCAAAAGAAGATCATCCCCATTGACAGAGAGCTCACCCATGCTGCAGAACAGAGAAAGGTAACATTTTAGAAGACAGAAGTGATTAAAGCTTTCAAGTATGATTTGCTTTAAGTCAGTAACATGAAATCATATACAAAAGTGAAACAATTATGTAACATTTCAAATATATACCTAACATGGTAAAAATTCAAGGCCTGACAGATTTACATAATCAACTAATTTAGACATTATCAACTCCAGGAACGCAATTAACGATGGAAATTATTATTATTACTTTTTTTTTTTTTTTTCCAAACACAATTATTCCCCAATGTGAATACTGGTTTAGTCACAGAGGCTCCATAACCATTCTGAAATATATTACCATACATTTCACTTGATTTAATTCTAGACTTTAATGACTTTTAGCAGCTAGGATAGCTGAAAAACTTAATGAATTTTTAACTTAATTACAGAAATCTAGATCATACCACTGAGTAAATTAATATTAGCAATTTGCATATAGCTTTTATACTGTAACATATAGGCTAGGAGTATGATTTTATTTTAAAGCAAAAGAACTGTGCTAATACAACCGCTTCCTTAAATGATGGGACTGCCTCTGTTACTGCTTCAGCTCTACAAACGTTGTTAAAGCTGTACTTTGTTTATGAAGAAATCTTTAGATCTTTAAGATTCAGTTCAGGTGAGTACACTAAAGCTTCAGCCATAGAAGTCCTTGTTCTTTTTTTTTTTTTTTTTAATCCAAATGTACAGAATCACCTGCTAAAATATCTTCAAGCAACTTCTGTAAAAAAAAAAAAAGTATTTGATTCATTTTGAGTTAAAATCAACTTTCTACTTCATTTTGTACAGAGTCATGTATTTAAAACCACGTCATTTACCAGCTACCATCTAACTGTTCTCCCAAAGCTGTGTTAGTCATGCTATGTTCAAAAGTTCTCCTCTCAGGGCACCCAGCACATAAAGGCAAGACAATGTTTATAACAAATGCTGTAAATGTATGTAAATATTCCCCTTAGTTGTGCTTCTATTCAGAAAGAGCAAAAAAAAATCTGGTGTAACTGGGTAGTGGGAAAAGCTCCTGATGCAAAGATGTATTGGGAAAAAAAATAAACTTCTGTTTGAATTGCCTAGAAAATGAAAGAACTCTTTATCTAAAACAATCTGGAAGAGGTTATACATTTGTGTAACTGTGGCTCCATTTAGAACCCCTTTCCTAAAGACATAGTTAGATAAACAATTGTGATTCAGTAACAGAGAGACATAAAGTTATCTTAAAAAATATAACCAAGAGACCTACGGAAGAATATTTAGAAGGAAACATATCAAGATTTAGAAGCAGCGTCGTTAAAAGGCTGAAGAACCCTACCCATTGATGAAGATCCCATTGTGCTAGGCACTGTACAACGGAACAAAACAAACAAGCAAACAAAAAAAAGTATTGTTCCTTCATCAGAGAGTTTACAGTATAAATGAAAGCCAAAAGAAAACAGATAGTTAGAGAAAATCAGAAACGCGAGTACAAGAAATAACCCTTATTTTACGGTAGAGAATGATCTCAGTGAACCATGACCTAACTGTTTTTTGGGGAGTTTTGTTTTGAGGGGATTCTTTTGTGCACGTAATAAACATTTTGGCATTTCAAGGAGCAATTAAAAGAAGAGTGAGGTACTTTTACGGATATTTATTGCAGTTCTTGGTTATGACAAACCCAGACATCATCAGTCCTGCCAGCGCGCGCCTCTGCAGCAGAGGGGACACTAACCAAAAGACGAGGACAGAATTTATGAAAGGTCCAGCCTTTCTCTTCCTTTGTATTCAAGTAAAGCTCAAACGTACCCTGGGCATGGCAAGAGATGACTTAAGAGACCTGCCTGCCCTGTGCTACAGCACAGATGGCCCCTGATATCGTTAAGACAACAGCGCACCAACTGAAATGCACAGAGAGGAGTCGAAGCAAGTAAACGCTCTCTCGCAGACTGGACACCAGCCAGTTGTAGAGCTCCTAGAGTCTGCAGAACTCCTCATTTCTTTCTTTACCTTCCCCAGAACAAGGCACACGGAGCCTCCAGCTCTTCCACCCAAAGGAAACTGAATACAGTAGGGAGAATGCCCACAGCTTTACACACATACCGCAGCTCTGTCACACCGGACTTCCCCTGACACCACTGCATGACGTGTAGGGCAGGACTAGGAACCACAGGCTACCTATGCCAGCTGGGGTATCAGCAAGGCCAAGACAAAAAGCAGCTAGAGCTTGAGAAGCAGGCATCACAAGATGACAACACCCGCTGTAATCAGATTAGCCTTGCTAAGAAGGTACTGAGGAACAGCTGAAACTCCTGCCAGGCTTTCTGCCTAGGTACAAGAGGACACAAAGGTGACAATGGCACTGATGCAGCTCAGCAGAGATTACTGGCTCAGAGTATCCAATCTCACATGTACCCCCACCCATGCGTACAAACGGGAAGAAACTGGTCAGCCAGAACAGGGTTTAAATAACTTTCATGAAGTCACAAAATAAATTAATTCAGAGCGACAAATACAGTCCAGCAGTCCTAATTTCCAATTAGTATAGGCCATGATTCAAGTAGCTATCTCCTTGGTTTAATCAAGTAGTTTACAGTACTTCTTAATAGCTTATAGAACTAATAATTAGAATATAAAAGCCTAAAGGGAAAACATTCAGCCCAAATTACATCCGATTAGCAACATGCTGACTTTGTATTTTCATGTTTCCAGATATTAATGAAAGAAATATGCCTTTCTTGTCACTTGATTTTATTTTCTTCTTGTTACGGCACTGCCAGGCAAAGCCTGAAATGAAGGAAGGGTTCCACTGATTTTCAACTGAACAGACAGAAAAGAAGGACAACAGCATTATCATCTGAAGCTTTTCAGAATGGCATTGTAATCATAAGCGCAGAATTAGGAGCCAGAAAAATTTTATTTTTTACCCAATCAAAAACAAAACCACATACCCCCTATCCAACCATGTTATACCATTTAGCTACCTAAAAAGAAACGGGAGCCTTTTAACTTACTTACAACTGTAAGTTCATATGATACTCTTAGGTCTAACAAAAATGTAAACTACAGATATATTTTGGGGATGTATTGTATATGAATGACTTCATTATTTCACCAAAAAAAGTTAAGTTAAACTTCACAAGATGCATACCTTCTGAAATTTACTGTCTTCATCCTTTGCGAAAAACTCATCCTTAAAATAAAATTTAAGATATTTTAACTCAGAACAGCACATGTGCAGATCATATTAATTTCTTAAAGGCAAACAAGTCTTGTTACAATATCTTGATCACATGAAGACATTAAATATATTCAACAGACTCAAGTAACTTTAAATTCATCTTTGCTCAAATAAAATGTTAAGTGTTCTCACACTTTTTTTTCCTTATAAAAAAGGTGCACAGAACTGTCTTCCACGTTTTTAAATATAAATTACAATAACCATCCCAAACAAGTAACATGAAAAATTACAAATGCAGCTTGCCAGAATAATGAGAGCCCTCTAGAGCGGTTATTATACATTAATTAAAACACTTCTCCTCCAGGCTACTGGCTGCTTTCCTGGCCACATGCTGGCCATATTCCAGAGCTGCTAATTCAAATACTAATGCAGTACCTAATTGCTACATATGACTGCATTCGTATTTACACATAAAACACTTTAATTGCCATAAAAGAAAAGTTACTCCTCCTCTAAGGATTTAAGCCTTCCTCAGGCACTGGAACTTAAGATTTAACTCCTCAAAATACGTAACTGCATAATAATCCATTTCTGACGTTCCCTAGAAGATGTAACACTAGTTACTACTTAAGATAAAACACTGAACCAGACAGTTTATTGATAGGATCTGTATCGAAAAATTATGTTTCTATGCCATTCAAGCATGCAATAGATTACAGAAGAATGTATTATTGTAACCAAATTAAGAATCACAGTTGCCACTCCTTTGCTTATAAGATTTCATTACAAATACATGTCATACAGCTGTAATCTGAGTATATGTTCCATTTTTCTCTTAATTTATTTTATTTCTCTGTTTGGAAGTCTATGGCTACACCACGTACTCCACAAACACACTGCCATTTTACCATGAGTTTGTTAAAAATCAGTCATATTTAAAATAATACCTGTTGTCTTTGGCAATAAGTATAGTATTTATTATTTTAGTGTTCTGAAAATCATTCCCTTTTCGTCAGAGCTGAATTATGTAATATTTACTTTTGTACCAAACTATGAACCAATGTGTCAAACCTTTTAGTTCATTGGCTGAATTCAAACACTAGGTCTTATAAGACAGCTTAATAAAAAAAGCATTCATAGCATATCTCATTAGAACGTATCATCAGGCTCAAATTTAAATGAAGGCTGCTCACCCATGAGCAGTATTTCTCTTTACATCAGATTTTTACTATGCATTACAATAAGGATATCCTCTCAGGTTTATCCTCAGAACGTCTTTCAAGTGGTTGGCTTAACACAGCAATAACAGTTCATTTTTTAATGAACTTCACAAGATTTTTAAAGAACCTTCCCTCAGGAATTTTCAGGTTGGAGACGGGGAATAAAAAGGTGTTGTCTGGAAGAGAAGTGATATGAGGCAAATGAGGAGAAGAATATTTTAATTGAGATCTGAAAATCCACTCAAAAAAACATTTGGTTTCCCTTCGTTAAAATCAGATATACGTATTCATACAATTCACGCAGCAAACCCAAGACAGCACTATAATTACAGCTTACTGGACAGATCGCAGAGTAATCTGTTAGGCACCACACACACTAAGTAAGACTGCAAGTGAAAGCAAGCTTTTTGGATTTCACAGAATGGCAGATTCTCATGCACACAGATATATAGCTCTACGCTATTTTTAAATATTCACTAAATAAGAGTAGCCAACTATCCCCTAAACCAGTGCCTTTACTCGCTGTCAGACATCCTTTCCCAAAATCTGTTCTCCTGCAGTCCTATTACGTAATCTGCACTGTAGTTCAGGCAGTACTATACCGCTAATGCTTAAAAGTACAAGCCATAATGATGCTGGCTAATGAAAAATCAGCACGTTAACTCATAATGAACAGACACTACAGAGTCAGGGACATGACTCAAACTGGTTCAGACTCCCTTTCTTCATTGAGAAAATGAAAATAATACTTCTCTCACTTACTAAAGAGAATATATAAAATTCTTATAGCTTGCTGGTAAGAACTCTTTAAAAAAAAAAAAAAAGAGTGCGGAGGGAGCTGACAGACATCATTGCTAGGTCACTCTTGATCATCTTTGAAAGGTCACGGTGATCAGGAGAGGTGCCTGAGGACTGGAAGAAAGCCACTGTCATCACCCAAGTCTTCAAAAAGGGCAAGAAAGAGGACGCAGGGAACTACAGGCCTGCCAGCCTCACCTCCATCCCGGGAAAGGAGGTGGAACAGTGTGTCCTGGAGGCCATCGCTAAGCACGTGGAGGACAAGAAGGTGATCAGTAGTCAACATGGATTCACAAAGGGCCACCCTGCTGGAAAGCAGCTCTGCGGAGAAGGACCTGGGGGGTTCTGGTGGACAACAGGGTGATCACGAGCCAGCAACGCGCCCCCGTGGCCAAGAAGCCCAGAGGTATCCTGGGCTGCGTTAGGAAGAACGCTGCCAGCAGGTCAAGGGAGGTGATCCTCCCCCTCCCTCTACTCAGCCCTGGGGAGGCCTCACCTGGAGTCCTCCTTCCAGTTCTGGGCTCCCCAATACAAGCAAGACATGGAGATTCTGGAGTGAGTCCAGCAAAGGGCTACTAAGATGAAGAAGGGCCTGGAGCATCTCTCCTATGAGGAAAGGCTGGGAGAGCTGGGCCTGCTTAGCCTGCAGAAGAGAAGACTTGGGGAGGGGGGGGAGGGGGGATCTGATCAATGTGTAGAAGTATCTGAAGGGAGGGCGTAAACAGGATGGGGCCAGGCTCTTCTCCGTGGTGCCCAGCGACAGGACGAGAGGCAACGGGCACAAACTGATGCACAGGAAGCCCCGCCGGAATACGAGGAAAAACTCCTTTCCTGTGAGGGTGACAGAGCCCTGGAACAGGTTGCCCAGAGAGGTGGTGGAGGGAGTCTCCTTCCCTGGAGATGTTCAAAAGCTGTCTGGACGCAATCCTGGGCAACGGGCTCCAGGTGACCCTGCTGGAGCCAGGGCAGTTGGACGAGATGATCTCCAGAGGTCCCTTCCAACCTCAACCATTCTGTGATAAGAAATACATTATTTTTAAATGATGATCTTGTATGACTAAATACAGGAGGAGAAGTAGGAATAACGTGTTTAAAAAATTGTTCCAGTCCGTTATCGATGTCCACCTCACGCAGTGAAGAGGTTTTGTGTGAAAAAAGTAGTCTATTACTACAAAATCAGGACGCAGAGTTAAGATAACAGCTTAAATATCGGCACTTACTAACTTCTGAATGCATAACTTTATAACTTAAATAGTATTTAAGAGATTTTCCTTGCATTTTACTACAATAATTTGAGGAAAATAAAGGACAATATTTACAACATGTAGCTAAAACCTTCATGCTTCCACCAAGTTATATGATTTAAGTAAGAGTAAGGGAAGCATGTATTCGCCCAGCCTCAAACCATTAGCAGCTGAGGGACTTCCTGTTTTGTTTGAAAAAAAAAAATTCGGACATTTCAATGCATTTTTAACATTCAGACGATTTCTCTTCCATGAATTTCCATGTTCTTCTGGAACACTTGTGCATGTTTAGCATCCACAACCTGTTACAGCAAACCATTCTGTCACTCAGCTACAGACTGCGTGTGAGAAGGCCTTCCTTTTCTATTTAGGGTAATTTACATACAAGCATACTTTATACAGCAAAGGAGAAGGATGGCTTGCACAAGACGTTTTGTTACGAGTGTAGCTGGGGAATTTGAGAGACCTCTGAAAGGTCTTCACAATCAGGGAGGTCCCAGATTGAAGGGAATGGCACATATCACATCCATCTTCAAAAAGAGCACTGAGAAGGACCTGGGGATCTACAGGCTTGTCAGCCAGACTTCACTCAGTCCGTGGAAAAATTATGGAACAAATACTCCTGCAAGCCATTTCCATGTACGTGAAGGACAAGAAGGTGACAGGGAATAGCCAGAATGGATTTACCAAGTGCATATTCTGCCTGACAGTATTTAATATGCAGGCAAACAATAAGTTTCTATGCTAACATAGCTATTTGGATTAGTCTGCTATGCTGAAACGACTGCCTGTGTGAGTGAGGAAAGAACAGTGGATGTCATTCGCCTCAACTTAAGCATTGTTGTGCACGTCAACCTCCATAGTATCCTTGTAGCCAGAGATACCGTGCGGATGGGCGGATTATAATATGGGTGAATACTGGCTGGACCGTAGGACTCAAAGGGTTGTGATCTGCAGTACAAAGTCCAGCTAGCAGCCAGTTGCGAGTGGTGTTCCTTAGGGGCCATTACTGAGTTCATGCTGCTTCACATCTTTACCAACCACCTGCAAGATCATTACTGCCCTTTTCAAGCCCATGGATGACACCAAACTGGGGAAAGCAAGCAATATGCTGGAGGACAGGGCTGCCATTCAGTGGGAATTCAACAAGCTCAGTGGGCCAACAGAAGCCTCATGGAGTTCAAAGGCAAACACAGAAATCCTGCACCTGAGATGCCATAACCCCATGCACCAGTACAGGCTGAGGGTCAACTGCGAGGAAAGCAACTTTGGAGAAGAGACACAGAGGATCTTGTAGACAACAAGTAGTTCAACAAGCTGAACCTGAGCCGGCAGTGTACCCTTGCAGCAAAGGCCAACCACACTTCGGGCTGCATTTGGAAGAGCATTGCCAGCAGGTCGAGGGAAGCTTTTATCATCCTGCACTCAGCATCGGTGAGACCACAGTTGAGAGTTCTCCGTCCAGGTTTGGGCTTCCCAGCACAAGACAGTTATTGACAAACTGAAGCAAGTCCAGCAGAGGGCTACCAACACGCTCGCGTATGTGCGGTTGCTGAGAGGGATGGATTTGTTCAGCCTGTAGTTGAGAAGGGTGTGGGCTGGAGGGGAATCTAATTACTGTCTTCAAGCTTATTACAGAAGATGGAACTAATCACTTTTCAGTGGCACACAGGGACAGGAAAAGGAGCAATTGACACAACTCACAATAAGGGGTATTCTAATTAGATATTAGGAAGCAATTTTTCACCATGAAGGTAGTCAAACACCATAATGTGTTGCCCAAAAAGGGTGTGGAATCTCTCTTCTCGGAGATATTGAAAAATTGAATGGACAAGGCCCCCAAGCAACCTGATACAACTTCAAAGTTCCATTTATTTTTGAGGTTAGTCCTGCTTTGTAAGGGGGGGGGGGGTGTCAGACCAGATGGCCTCCAGAGTCTCCTCCAATTTAAATTAGTCTATGATTTCATAATTTATGGAGGAATTCTGTTTTGAATTCTTGAAAACTTGGAGTACCAAGGGTTATGTTAACAAACCCTAGCAGTTTGTCAGGAGAAAAAACAAACAAACAAAACACATACAACACCCCCTCCCCGCTAGGCTGGAAATGTTGGACTGCACAGCAGTCTTGATTTTGTCTTATGAACACGCAAAAAGTCCTTAGGGTAAGAAAAAAACAGGACTAAGCTGTAGGAGTAAGACAGTTTTTCTTTCCTTAGGAAAGGGAATGAATTAGATGGTATTCTTTAATTTTAAGCCAAAAAGGTCCTGATAGGCAGTTCTCATGAAACCTATTCACCTTAGAGGTTTAAGCTTCATTGTTCAGAAGTACTGCATCTCTCTTACTGATGCACTATTTCCATCAGAATTGTTTCCTTCTTGCTGCCTATGCCTAGAAGCACAGGGTTACCCTTTGGCGTTAGGCACACTAAATTCATCCTCTTTTATCCACTATCTATTTTTTCCTCTGGAGAGAGGAAATTTCTAAAATATGGAAGTTTTAAATGTTAAATAACTAATAGCCCAACAGAACCACTAGGCCCACCAAGCATCACAACATTCTCACATGACCACAGAGCCCTTTAGATCAGCCTCCCAGAAGTTACAAGCCCTTCCTATCAATTTTTATCCAACCCATCACCACCAAAAAAAGATGTCAAATGCTTTGGTGCTACATGTTATGCTTACACATGCCTACAAAAATTGTTTCAGAGACTGCTCTATAGCCTCTGATGAATTACCAGGGATTTCACTAGAATACTCTCATGTTCATATGCTGTAGATATAACAGAGGGAAAGAAACCTGACTTGCCATGTAGTTGTTCCATAACTGTGCTAACCATGCCTCAAAGAACAGTATGTCACAGAATGGTTGAGGTTGGAAGGGACCTCTGGAGATCATCTCGTCCAACTGCCCTGGCTCCAGCAGGGTCACCTGGAGCCCGTTGCCCAGGATTGCGTCCAGACAGCTTTTGAACATCTCCAGGGAAGGAGACTCCCTCCACCACCTCTCTGGGCAACCTGTTCCAGGGCTCTGTCACCCTCACAGGAAAGGAGTTTTTCCTCGTATTCCGGCGGGGCTTCCTGTGCATCAGTTTGTGCCCGTTGCCTCTCGTCCTGTCGCTGGGCACCACGGAGAAGAGCCTGGCCCCATCCTGTTTACGCCCTCCCTTCAGATCCCCCCTCAGTCTTCTCTTCTGCAGGTTGTCAGTGGAGAAGGAAAGCAGATTTTGAAATGCATTTATTTACACATTTAGAATTCCTGTTGTCATCAACATAAAAGTGTATTGCTTGTTCTGTTCATAAAGATCTACTGATTCCATTAGAAAAAGCATGCATTTAAGGCCTAAATGTAAATTTATAACAACACTGCCACAGGAAGGATCCTATACTCTGAACTCAGGTTACATGACTATAGCCTTCAGTTTACTTACTTCCCAGTGCACGGCTTGCAGATGTCTGAAGTAGGTTCTCCCTTAAAGCAATATCATCAAAACCCAGACCATTTAATTTAAATTAAAATCCTAAAATATTTTGGGCAACAAGAAGGAAGTTTTAGCGCAAGGAAATAACATCACTTTTAGACACCAAAGCTATCTTGAACAGGCTGCAAGAATCAGAATGATCTATAAAGGATCTAGTCAGAATTCCACGAACACACTCCAAGAGATCATTGCTAATACACAAGGTTTATAAATGAGGGACCAGAAGTATCTGACATGAATATAAGACTTTTTTTCCCCAGAAGCTGCGCAAAAGACTCCTCCTTTTTCCTATCCTTCGGAAATAAGTCTATTATTCAATAACCTCATTACTGAAAGATGCTGAGAATTATAATTAGTTGGAAATCAAGAACTGTATCCCAATAAAGATATCTTTTAACAGAGACAATTACCATAGTCAAACCATTTACTGTCGCAAGCATGAATGTGTAACCTCTGTCTGTTTTCAGTAGACGTAAGTCTTTATCAGACATAGTCTGAATTAGTTTATTCAGAAAAGATGAAGCTCAACATAGATTTTTACAAATATCTGTAAGTGTCAGTATGCTTATGCATAACATCTCTTCTTCAGTATATACGCCCTCTTGATGGTCCAAAATTGCCTACCTATTTCAGATTGTTTGTATGTGTCATTTTGATCTTGATGCAACAGGGCAGAAAGATGACTAAATTTGCCAGTAAATTGTGAAGTTAGTAAAAATAAGAATGTCTAATGCAAGCAATAAATAAATCAAGTCATGACATGTACTGATTTCATCCAAGGCTTTACATACATTTTATGTTCTCTGGTATGATGTATAATAAATACATGAAAGACCAAGTGCCAGAAGAGATTCATGTATATCCTTAATACATCGATCTTCCCCAAGCTTGCCATCTACCCAGGCAGGGATACACCAGTTTTACCCTCTGCCTTTGTAAGTAATGACAACACAAGATCAGAATGTCTACTGAGATCTCAAGTCTATGTGAGCATAAGTGGGGGGGGGGGGGGGGGGAAGGGGTTCAAAAAGTATTCATGCACTGACAAAACGTCCAACACCATTACAACCACCTGATTACTTAACTGCTATTTAAGTTACCTAGTTACCCTCACTAATGATGGTCATACGAGCTTAGGCAGAGTTTGGGGGGCTTTTTTGCTAGCTGTTTCCCCTTCCCCTTTTTAACAAAACAACAAAACAGATCAATCAGTGTTGCTGAATCCAAAGTAAGTAATGTAGGAAACTTATGACATTTTCTTCAAACTACAGGACACAAAATAGGAATCTGAAATGGCTGAAGAAAATAAACTTCCTTATATGCAAGCACCTTCCAGTACTACAGGGATTGCAGATCTTCTAAATAATTAAAAAAAATTAGAGGAAAACAAACTAAAGTTGAAGTTAGTAAAAGCTAGAATAAAAAAAATGCACTGTTAGACAAAATATTTTTGATAGAGATTGTAAGTATTAAACCTTCAGGATCCTTTAAAGGAAGGCTGAAGTCAATCATTAACAGAAAAACACATGCATTTGGATTTCATGGCAAACTGAGCTTGACCTTTGACACTTAATAAAGTCTGAAAATGCTGTGGTAGGAAGAACAAATAAGGAACAGATTGATAAGAAATGCCTGTAATCACTTGTTTTTCCCTTTAGAAGTCATGTAAGAATGTTTTCTGCTGACTATCCACAACAGCTTTTAAAGCACAACATAATCATATTTTTAACTAATGTTCTGAAAAAAAAGTGAGTTCCAAACCTGATTTCCAGCCTTGTTTTCCTCTTCCCTTCCCTCTCCTTTCCCCAAAGTAGCAATGGTTTCTTATTTTTTAAAGTACTAAACTGTTGAACTGTAAGGAACATACTCTGTTGTGGTTACATTCTGCCTAAGAAAGCATGAGCTATTAACATAAAAGATGACAGCCTTATTTGCTAGAAAGGACTAATCCTAACTGCTCTCACAACCACATCTATATCCAAAACATATCTGCAACTAATTATGTCATTCAATGGTCTCATGCTTTACTCCAGACCCAAATCCTGAAATTCTTAATGAAGCCAATCCTTTTCCTCCTCCTTACTCACCCCTCCCCTCCACAGCAACACCAAGTACTTGCATTGGGACAGGACCTGCAAATCAAGATCGCTATTTAAAAAGTGCAAACATACATTTCACTTCTGCAGCATCACGAGTCCTCGTGAAAACACAACGATGAAGATTAAGACAGACAAGACAGAGAAAACCTATTTCACAAGCAAGTTTGTTGCAATATTTGAAGTTTGGGAATGCAATTTGCAGCCAAGCAGCTAGCAAACTAATCCCAGCTTTTCACATATAAAGATCCCTCTCAATCCATCCAAGTTGTCTAAGGAACTCCATCCAAATGTAGTGAATTGGTTAGCATCTTCGAGCCAGATTATAACAGCATGTGTTCTCTAAATACATCAACCTATGTTCTCCCTTATCTTCTGTAGGTCTTTACAGAATAATCAACCTTAATTCCAATCTTAAATCCTTATCTTCACTGTATTAAAAGGCTCAAACAGCTGTTACCCAAAAGATCACCTAATGCTACCAACCACCATTCCCCATCCAAAACTAGTAATTGAGAGCATCACATTCTGGGCTTGGTAGGCTAATAACAAAGTCACTACTTGCAGCAGGAGACAGATTATTTACTGTCAAGAAAAAAAAAAAATACACTAACCAAACCCAAAATATCATTATACAGAGCAAATAAAACTGAGGAACAAAGTGCTTTTAGGACAAGCCATTTAGATGCTATAACCTTTTGCATAGAAACAAAAGTGTTTATTTTTAAATAGAACATGTCAATCCAGAGAATGGACAGGTGTTCAGAGGCACGTGCAACTATTTAGTATTAAGAGTACAAACAGTGAACAGCAGTGTACAGCAAGATCCTGACTTTGCACGTATAACACAATCTTGTGGTTGAAATTATGAGGAAATCTGTATTTGACTTAAAGGTAAAATAACATGACACAAATAAGTTCAGTATGCTTATCTTTTATACGCAACTATCTAAAAAAAAAAAGTGTGAATTGATCTATCTCATCACAAATGCATTGCCAAATGGAATTAAGTCCAAAAGTGGACTCTTAAAACAATGCCATAAGAAGTAAATGTAGTTTTCACAGGTGGGGGGGGGGTCATGTTACATGCATCATCTTTTCTTTCTCCCCCCATCTCCCATTCCTTCCCCCACAAATACCGAAAACTCAGTAGATTAACAAGGGCATGTTAAGTTTTTGCACGGCAAAAAATGCATTAGAGTAGTCTCATTTTTAGAGGATTAACTGGAAGAGGAAATCATATTGAATAAAAAGCTTGATGAAAACAAATACAAGAAAAAGCCTATATGAGAGTAATTCACTATGTCACCATGTGCCCTTTATATCAGTTACACGCACATGTGACTCAGCTTGCGCACTCTATAACCCCCATAACCAAGTGAACCAGCCACTGCAACTTTTGATCTTGTTTCTCTACCTCATCTCCCTTCAAAATTTTCAAGTCTACCAATATTACTTACTGGGATAATAAACTTTTAATTAATTTAACGTTGAACTACTTCGACAGTTATTCACCTGATTTCTCGAAATCCAGATGCTCGTGCATCTAGAAAACCAGAACAAAGTTCTACTTCATATATACAAAGTAATTTTATCCCAGATGTACAGCAAAATGGACAATCCCAAATGCTTTTGAGTCACTGCATATGCAGTATTTCATATATGCAGCTAAGTCTGACATAAATCCAGGACACATTAGCTACAGCTTGTGGAAGTATCTGTTTGCAGATTTGGAGTTTACATCTGTGCCCTCTAGTCTAGTATCCAGATCGCAAAAAAAAAAAAAAAACAAACCAAAACACAAAGAAAAAGATTGCGCATATTTTTGATTCTACATAATACCACCAAGATTTTGACTAGAGTTTCCAGACACTTGCTTCAACACAAACAAACTAATGGTTAGCACTGCAACTACTTTCCAGTGCTGATAGTTATAATTCAGATGACATTTATATTTAGTGAAGTACAACAAGATTTATTTTTAAACAAAAAATTTCTTGCTGGTCTGCCGAATTACAGTCCCCCCTCTTCCAGTTAAAAGCGTGTTTTTTCTTAGGAAGCACTATTGAGTCAAATATGAAAGCAAACACTTCCTCCTCAAAAATATTTTTAAGGGATGCGTAATTATTTTAAGCTCATAATCTGCAGCTGAAATTTTAAGGTTTACCAAGTTTATCACATGAAAGTACTTTGAATTCAGTCTTTTGTAGCCATTTTCAGACATCTACCATTTTACACTCTCAACACCAGGTACTTCAAAAGCAAGTTCATCTTAAAAGACACACAAATGGGCAAATAATTTGACTACTTGTGCATCATTTTATAATTTCAATATGACAGTATTTCTTCTGAGCCAAAATTCTATTCACTTAAGATACGGCACAAATTCGGCTCTCCAGCATCTGCTGCTTCATAGCATTTCAGGCTATCTCCTTTATCATGCTGTATTACTTTTAAAAAGTGATTTTATTATATTTAAAAGATATCCCATCAGTTCTCAAAGTACTGAATGCTTCTACAGAAAATATTTCCTTAAGGTTTTCCAAATTTTATATAGGTAAAATCTAGTTGCAAAAAATAAAGGAGCAGTAGCACGCATATAAAGCATATAGAAAGTAATGATTTTTGGAAGAAAATTTGTTGTTTAATTCAAGAAATACATCTTTCTGTTCAAATCATATTCCCACTAGCTTACTTCTTTTACTTGGCCCTACCTATGTAATGGTCCTTTCCCAAAACTACGATACATATTCTTAGCTAATAAGTTAAACTTCGATGATACAACTCTTAAAGATGCTTCTGAAGAAAGAAACTTTCTACCAGAATACTGCTTGATAAGAATCCCACTATCTTAAAAACCAAATCAATGGTTTTACTAAGTATTGCATTCTGAGAACTATCAGAAGTCCAAAGCTCTTATTTAATAAGCACGCTCAACAGCACAAAACTCAGCCAATCATTCTGCCGTTTCATTTCCTCCCCCATTTTTCACCAATGCCTTTAGCTCTTCAGATTTCTCAGTGGCTGTATTAAAAAGAGTCTTTGTACCTAACATGAACAAACAGACAAGTGCACACACTATCTAGTACGAACTTTCTCTCTGAAATCCTGGATTAAAACAGTTTTACTACTTCCTAAAGGTATTAACTTTTTTTTTTTTTTAAATGGATGAACTGTAAAACTTAGTTCAGAAAACTGCTAGAGTCAGTCAACCTCCTACACTGTCTCATGATGGCTGGAAGAGCATAGGGGAGCATCAATGACATACATACTTCCTAAGCATTCACTAGAGAATCTTATCTCAGCGCTTGTTGAAAAGAACCCTAAATCCACCACACAGCAATTGCAACAATCTTCCTTAAGCAGGACAAATCTGAAATATTCTTTCCTACAATAACTCAGCTATTTTTGTTGTGTCAATGGCAAGAACTGGCATAGGACAGATTTTTTTTTTCCTTCTATTACATTGCACAATAGTGCATTATATAATACTATACCAGCATAATGGCTGTTAGTATCAATATAGAAAAGCACTGAAGTTTTTCTGCTGAAGGATCACCGTGAACATTGTATTGAATCTTTCAGATGAGCGTTTTAGATGTGTTTTTATTTTATCAGCTTACAATCTAAGCACCTAGTGTGGCTACTAGCATTTCAATAACCATACTTACATCAATGTCATCTCCAAAATAGCACCCACACTAGATCATTAAAGAATTATAGCAATTTGCCAGCTTCACAGCCATAAAACTCAATTCTAAACAAATGAGGGAGCTATTACTTCAACATTTCTAGTATTAAGGGGAGGGAAGGAAAAGGCTAAAAATAATATTAACCCTAATAAAAATATTACATGATAAAAAGTAACTGGCATTAGATAGTGTATATGAATACTGCGTATATAATACACATACATACTCCTTAGAAAACAGCTATACTACACACACAGGGTTTTTTGGCTTTCCAGAACATAGAAAAAATAGAAAACTTTCAGCTTCAGTAACGATCTGAAAAGCTTAAAACACAGGGCTTTTTCCAGTGACACAATTTTTAACTTCTGAGGGAAGAAAAAGAAAAAACAGAACAAGGAAAAGCATTGTCACATGTATGAGAAAGCAGATCCATCATGCAAGATCCTGAAGAGAATCTTTAAACTCTATTGCTCACACCCTACAACTCTAATGAGCTTGGTCTAATGCCTACTGCAGTCAGACATCACTGCTGAGCTTAACAGGCATCAGATTGTCTTCTATCAAGCTCCACTTCTGCATGGAACTTGAAAGAAACAAAAAGTTATAGTTCTATTCAATACAACACCCAGCCCTTCCCTTAAGGGCCAAGCTCGTTTTTTCAAGAACTTGCACTTGACACGCAAGAACAACTAGTCCTTCCACTTGATTTGAGGAAACAGAAGCCAGTAAAATGGCGACCAATGACACAATAAAGCTTAGCCAGGCTGTCTAGACAAGATAAAGTTTCAATTTTAAAGTTCAATTTTAATTCCACCATCTTAAACAAAGGACTTCGCATTTATTAGTGTCCTTTCCGAAGTAAACCAATTCTCCTGAAGAGCTACTGTAGCACTAATTCCCAGCTAACAACACAGCTGACTAATGTGGCCTCAGAAGTGCTAAGCTGTATTTCTGCGAACAAAGAGGGCTTCTCAGTTGCAATAAATGAATGCACTTTCCCTTCTGTCAAGTTGATGCACCAGAGGCCTCCCTGTCAGTTAAAATCACAAGTGGCTCTTTTATAACCATAAAACAGTTCTTACTGGTATTACCCTGGCAAAAAGAAAACCACTGGGAAGCTCTGCACTTCCTTCCAAAGACTCTCCAAGTGCAAGAATAGTTGTTCGGACATAGAGCGTGTTTCCTTGCAGCAGCTGGAACACAAATTAGAAAACCCAGCAGCTGCTCTAAACAACACTGGCTAATAAACCAAAACATTCCAAATGAAACAGGATAGCTGAAGACCAAAGTATTCTAAGTCTTTTTTCAAGATTAAATAACAGACTTTAGTACTGATCCCTAATCACAAATATGGAAAACTGGCCCACGTAACTTCACCTTGATGGCACAGGATGGTGTAAGAACCTACGAAATATTTAAATTGGCATTATGTAAGAGATACTGGAAAGAGTCTTTCAAAAAAGGTCCCAGCAGATATAATCAAAAAGTGATTCCAAAAAAACACAACTATTAGCACATCTGGCTGTGAGCACAATTTGGAAGAACTTTCAAGTAAGATCACAAATAAAAATTTCAGTCTAACAGACTATACAAGTAATTAGCTATGGGATATGTGGACAGCAACAACTAAATTAGTATTTATTTTTTAATTATTCTGAAATTATTCAAAACTAAAGCTTATTACCAGTGCTCCTTTAGCTCAAAAGCTTCACAAAGAGCAACTATGTTAACAGTAAACAACCTGAGCCAGCCCAAATCAAAACCAAAAGGTAACAGGGCCTGCTTGCTTTCAATTCACCCTGTAGACAGTGAACACCCTGCAGACAGCTCCTTCCAAAAAAGGAAGGAGCCCTTGGCAGTTCAAACGTGGTAAATACTCCATTCGGTCCTCTAGGACTCCATCTGCAGAAGAAGGTAACTGCTCTTCAAAGATGTTCTTGGAGCCAAACAAGAGAAGGAAGATTGGCTGGGCAGGGAATGAGTACACAGAGCCCGTTAGAAGAAACATATCTGGAGGCAGAGGGAAATTGTAATGAACTTGAGCAGGTTAAAAGGATTTGGCAACAGCAAATACCACATGCATGAACAGGATAGGATCCTGAGATACCAAGAATAAGAAAAGGATTAAAATAATAAGCCCACACAGCTAAAGCTGGTATCACAGCAAAGTCTTGAGCTGCTTCTGGCACTGACAAGGCAGAAAAAGCAGGAAAAAGAGGGATAGAAGACTAGAAAATTGTGGATGAGAATTATATCAGTTTTAATGACAGTACAGACACTAGGTCTGATGAATGTATTTTGGTGATTTAAGGGGCTAATGCCAAATTAGGAGCTGCTAGGGTATAGAACAGAGACAAGGTGCTCCCTCCCTCTCTTTTTAAAAAAAAACGTAGAGAAATTTTGTGATAGAAACACTAAGACTGGTATGATTGAACAATGAATGGGAATGTCTGGGTGTGGAAGCACCAGAAAGAATGGCAGAAGGGCCTTAAGAGCAGTATGCCTTCATGACACCTAGATTAATAGATCAAAGACCATAGTCTATCTACATACCAGCTCTTCAAAACATCCAAAGCAGGAAAACAAAGAGAGGAGATTACAATAAGGACCATCCTACATTTATGCCAACAAAAAGGACAGACTATAGACTCAAGCCATTAAGAGATAATGCTGGGAAGATAAAGAACAGGACTGGAGCTGTAAAACAGCCAAGATCAGCAGACAAAAGACAGGGAGTAAATTCTGATGACTCAGAGGTGGAGTCTAATCACTGGCATCTTTTAAAGGATTCAAAAGTCGTATCCCGAACTCAGCAAGCGGCTGCCAACTTGTGAAGAACCCAGGAGACATTATAAGAATTTGAGAGCAGGCATCTCTTACTCTTCATTTCACTGCAAGGATTTCAGACCACTCAGACACGTGCATCTTGATTGTCTGACTGCCAGGCAGGCTACTTGAACACATGTGTCTCAATCGTTACGAGTAGTGGGTATTACCATGTGAGCGTATGAAAGCAATTTAGTTTAATATCACCCTCCCATCTTATAAGGGCTCACATTGTGCTTTACTACATCGTTGCAACATTGTCACATGCACACATGGGCCGGGGTCGGGGGGGGGGGGGGGGGCGGGGGAAGAGGAAGAAATGGAACAGGTAAGAGAAAAATGATACTGCAGCAGCAAAGGAAATAGTCCAAACCACTTGCCCTCATCTAACCCAGGCACTAGGGAATCACATATACTGTTCTTTCACAGACCGTTTTGTTTCTGACCCAGCATATCCCACTATTCAACTGGGGGGATGACTGGGTTGCAGGAAAAATTCCTGCTTTCCTAAATAGCATATAATACTAGTGGGGGTGGGGAACACACTGATAAAGCAATTTAAACATCAAATCACTTCAAATTCAGCACTCATGTCTCCCATTTAATTAATTCACTCCCTGGGTATTGCTGGTGTGCAAGTCTCTCAGTTTAAAGACAAATTCAAACAACTCCATATAGCAATTCAATAATGTTGCATTTGAACATATTCTCAGATGGCAACTTATATGGCGCTTACCATTTAGGCTAGACAATGCTAGGTACCCTCACTTGCATCCTGAATTTCTTAGGATTTCCTACTCAATAAGCCCAATGAAACTGACAAGAAGAGTAAAACTTGTTAGAAACCAAGTGAAAACAAAAACAAAGTAAAGCTTGTTAAAAGAAAAAAAAAGTAAACTAATTAAGGCAAAAGTTTGATCTAATAAATTACTCTCCATGAATAAAGAACAGCTTGTCAAAATTCATAGTCTTTGCTCATGAAACTCACAGCTGGAAACAGCAGGGATATTTCGGGTCAAGAATGAGGTTCTCTGGCAAAAACTACACAAAGAGTTTGTGCATAGCTCCTGCCAACACCAAGCTTAGCTTGAGGCAAAGCTGTTACTTTCAGGAGCACTGAACTGACTCAAAATCTTTTTAAAAGGTTTCCTTACTAACACTATCTACTAATGAAAACAAAGTATTCTGATCGCTCTACAACCAGTTTACTTTCAAGGATATTAGGCTTCATATGAGAAATTACAGAGACCTTGAAATGAAAGAAAGAATAAAAAGAAACAGAAAAAAGAAATAACCAAAGCTCTCTACTATTTAGCTTCCTTAACTAAATGCAACTAGGGAGAGTCTCACAGAAGACAGAGGCCAAACTCAGTGCTGATGTTTCTGACAGAAGGCCACCTGAGTATAAAACAGGGTTATTTCTGCTCTCATTGAGAAGCCTGCAAGGAAGAAAATTCTTCTAAAGTGAGACTATTCCCTCTCCCCCAATCAAAAAATACCTCTACATAATCCTGCCAAGATAACATGATGCTGCTATGTGCTTCTCAAGGTTGGTCACCTTAGGTTCCCTGAAGTACTGAAGTAGTACTGAAGATCCTTCTGGGCACAGGCTGGTAGGAGCTTCATGAAGAATATTTATCCTACCCTTTTATATCTTTAATACAGCCAGATAAAATAGAGTATTATAAAAAAATAACAGATGATAGGAAAAGATCTTTTTATTCTCGTTTGATTAAAAAAAAGTAGCATCTCTGAATGACAGAGACACAATTAGGAATCACTTTTAAAAAAATGAATCTTTCTTCTAGGTGAAGAAAGGCATTTCAATAATTGACTGGAGAAATAGTATTTTAAAATATATATTTTATGCATATGTTAAGGAAATAGTCTTCATTTTTTAAAATTCTACCTTCTTTATTTTATAAGACAAACTTTTTGGAGGCTTCCCTTCCTCCTCTTCTAGAGCTTATTGTAGAAAGTGATAAACCAAAGTGCAAGGATTTGTTCACCATATTCGTCTCCTTTGAAGCAAGGCCTCCTCAAAACAGATACGCACAAGCTCATGATATTTATGCAGCTACCAGAACCTTCCAAATACTTATCGTTCATCAAACAATCAAGAATACTACAATTAAACATCTTTTGAATGAAAACATTTTTAAAAAAACAACGATTAAAAGTCATCACTCACTGAGAGTATTTGGATAGGCTAAAGTAAACATACCATTCAAAATAGGTTTGATGTTAACTGCTTGGAATTTGTTAAAACTTTCAACAAAAGATGCTTAAAGAAACAAAGTTTTCAAAGGACAAGAGGAAAAGCCCTCCGAGGTACTAGTAACTGGCTCGAAGAAACAAAAAGAGGTCAGACTCACACACAGACAGCAGTTACCAGCAACATCCAGGGCAAATTTGTGTCGAGTCCCCCGTTGCCTGATATATTAACAAGTTATCTGGAAAAGGGAAGAGGACTCAAGTGACAAGATTTCTCACCTTAGAACAGAGAACTCATGCAATCGGCCGAGAGCTATAGCATCATGGATGACATGGGAAGGCGAATATGAAGTGAATTTTATTTATTTCTCAATAAGACAAAAACAGGGGTAGGATACTCAAAGTTATCAGAGAGCACATTTAGAACCACAAGGAAGTGAGAGTTACAAACAGAAAACAAATCAATTGTGCATCCTTTACAACAGAGTGTTCTGAGGTCCAAAACAGATAAGCGACTTTGAAAAAGGCAATTCATACAGGGCAGGCTTCTCTGGCTTGCTAAGTCCAAAAACCATTGAATGGCCAAAGAGAAAAAGGTATACAACAGGAAGGACCCCTTTTAATCTTTGTAAGTATTCATTACTTATTAGTACTCGATGCAGAACACTGGTTTAAATTTGAAGTGTGCTTATCATTTTACACAATTCTTTTTGCTTATGCATGATCCCTATTCACGCAGTGTGCAGTGGTATGTTCTCTCTTCTTCATTAAGCATTGAAGCCATATGGCTTGTTTTATGAGCGATAACATGGATGATGAAAAGGACTTCACATTTCAAATCTGTGGACAATACCACACTGAAAAGAACAACCGATATGCTAGGGAATAAGGTTGCCAAGTGCCAGAACTTCAACAGGCTGAGAAACGGGCCAGCAGAAACCTCCTGGAGTTCAATGAAGGCAAATGCAAAGTCCTGCACCTGGGATGGAAAAATCCCACAAACCCATACAGGCTGAGGGTCAACTGTCTACAAAGCAGCTTTGCAGAAAGGGACATGGTGGACAAGCTGGCTCTGAATCAGCAGCAATGAAGGCCAATTGCATTCCAGGTTGTATGAGCAGGAGCACTGCCAGCAGGTTGAAGGAAGTGGCCATTCAGCGCTCATGAGACCATACCTGGCGTAGTGCTCAGTTTTGTGCTGTCCTGTACAAGACATGCATTAACAGCAGAAGGCCATCAACATGACTGGCAGGTGGAGCACCTGACGTATGAGGAGTGACTGGGAGAACTGGGTTTGTTCAGTCTTAAGGAAAAAAAAGATGGGGCGGTGGAGGGGAAAAATCGTACTGCTGCCTGCAACTACCTAATGAAAGGATTTACAGAAAACAGAGTCAGTGTCTTCTCAAAAGCAATAAGACAAGAGGTAGGAGACAAGAGGGAACACAGGGCATTCAGTTGGATACAAGGAAGCAATTTTTCACCCTGAGGGTGGTCAAACACTAGAACATGTTGCCCAGAGCAAGTGTAGAATCTCTGTCCTTGGAGATGCTCTAAACTCAACTGGATGCTGACTGAACTTGCTTTGAGCAGGGGGATGGACTAGATGGCCTCCAGAGAGCTAATCCAACCTAAATCATTCTATGATTCTATGAATACAGACAGCTAGAGTGTTGCAAAAAGACTGGAAGTGAAATAAGGCTATTTTATCTAAATCTGCTGCCAGGACACTCGAAAGGAAGGGTCACAGATCTTTCTGGGAATTAATAGGACGCTCCCTGCAAACACAGCATTATAAGTTGAGTTAGTGGAACAAGTTTCATACAAATAAAATCTCCTTTCCGTAGCTACCCAAATACAACTAGGAAGATGAAAAGTAATCATTTATTTTTCTTACTTCAATAATAAGTGACACATTTTTTAGACTACTCTAAAAGTTTGTCCTAGAATGGCCCAAGCTGATAACTGTAGATAAAACATTGATTTAAACTACAGAATTTGTGCCAGAAAAAAGTCTTTTTACATATTTCTGTCAGTGTGTTCTGATTCTCTTTGGCTTTAATTCTCATTCTGCTGAAGATGCTTATTTAAAAAACAATGAACAGTTCAACTCAGGTACTCATAAAAAACTCTATGATCAGGTTTAGCACCAGGACTTGTTTTTCTGGGCCATATTCCTGCCACTGAGCACACTGATACAACTTAACCACTTGTAAGTAGCAACAATCCAATTTCTTTCACAAATAAGTCATATGTTCAAGAAAGCATCTGAACATTTGTGTCCAAAATGCAAATCACCACAGCTTCTTATGATACTATGTTCCCAGACTGCATTCAAAAGGTCTGCGTCAAATATTTTAAACAACGCAAGTCTTGGAAGCCTGAGAGCATGTGAATCAACATTCTTTGATAAGGAATCTGACTTGTCTTAGACAGCAATCCAAAACAGTTGCAAAATTAGTACTGATTTATTAATAACATAAGTTCTTAATTTTAAATATTAATAGAATTCCTTTTCTCCAAAATCCCCCCCAGACAGAAACCTAGACTACGTTAGGATTAAAGACTGAACCATCCACCATAGCATGTGCGCCACTGGAAAGCTAAGAGACACATAGTAAATACAAACCAAAATAAACTCTTCATCAAATAGTATGTGGACACCAGAAAACTTTATCTTAGTAACCAAAAAAAAAAAGTGAAAACCAGCATCAACAAGGATACCAGAGTCATTTATGCTGCATGTCATGTTCATAGTTTCATTTGGAAATCTTTGGAATCATCTGATAATTTGCAACTTAAGTGGCTGTTTGATATCAAAAAATTGTAATTTCAGGGCATGAGTCTTTCTTTATACAATGGTGCTGAACAAATGCTCTAGTCTACCACCCAAGCACTTTGGTTTATCAAAATAAACCATGTAAGACTCTTATGCATATATATGTATAAATTCTTAGGCACACACACCTCTAAAATTCAGAAGTTGAACCATCTTGTTTTATGCTCACCAGAAATGCTCCTTCAAATGTGCAGGAAAGGTATAAAATAATTCTAAATAACTCTGAGGTTTCTTGGTCAGCAGGAAAATGTGACTAATAGTAATAAAAAGATATTCAGAAATATCAAATCAAGCAAGCTTCTAGTAACAGCGGTCCAGGAAAGCAGAATGCTAATTAGGTACTTATGAACTGGAGAACATCTTTGGGAAAAAAATATGATTCCACTTGTTCCATTTCTGCTGTGTTGTGTGCACCACAACATCCTCAAACACTGAAAAATGCCAAGAATAAGCCGTTTTCTAGTTTCCACATGATAACTGCCACTGTGCATGTGACAGCGCAGGACCCATAAATTCCAAATCATATAAGATAGACAAAACACGCCACTATGCCACAGTTTATTCAAACCATTTTCCAATCAAATTTAATTTTGATTACACTAGTCAATATCAATATCAAACTTCACATCTGTAATGGCAAATACACATAATATTGTCCTCTTAGCCTTAGTGAACCAGTTTCCACTGTCTTCAGTTTCTAATGAACAGAACACTGCAGCAGTGTCACGGGAGAAAGAGGAGTCTGTGCAAATAGAAGTCTGTATTCAATTCCGCTTATCTTCCTAAGAATGTGTGTTGTGTATTCACAAACAGAAGTCATGTACAAAACAGCTTTATATTTGTAAAGAAAGTTTGAGTTATTACAGATAGTATCTGTGACATCTGACACTACGTATTTTTTCATCTGTACTCTTACTAACTAGTAGGCCAGCTGAAGGTTGACTGTTGAGGAGTGCTCCCAAAGCCTCCAAGCCCACCCTCCTTCTGCCCCCAGGGCGCACTACAAGTGGGTCTCAATAGCTTTTGGGAGTTCTGCAGAGTCATTAGCACTCCTCCCACCCTCCCTTTTTTCGGGGGGGGGGAGGGGGGCGGGTAATATACATGCTTGCCATAGGCTGTCTCAAGAGAGGAAAATATGCATATACACACACATCCTCTTTCTTACTGTGCTAACAAAAAAAGAAAAAAACACCCACACATACACACACAGCAGTAAAGTCAATCCACAAAACAGTCTGATTGTCTGATCTCATGGCTAAGTCTAAGGAAAAGCTCTTCAAGCTAAGGTTTTGGGGTTTTTTGTTTGTTTGTTTTTTAAAAGAAGTAGAGCTAGATCTCCAGCACTAACGGGATCTGTAACTAGAAAGTATTTACGATTGTGGAAGATGATACTGCTTCAGTCTTTGAGGGTAAAGGAAATTTAAAAAGGCATTTGACTTCTTGCTGCATAACCACATTCAACTGAATAGAGCCCTGTGGTGATTAAACTTTTTTCCCCCCCCGCTTTCATTTTAAACATCATTTAGGAAAACTAATTTACAGGTGTTTTAACATGAAAATCTGTGACAATTCTAAATAGAAGTATGACTTACTGAGATTACTTTCTCCTTACAGAACATTATTAATAATGTCATCATCTGACAAATCTGCTATACTCAGACAATTTGACAGTAATTAAAACAAAAGGAAAGAGATTAACTAAAAACCTATTTCTTTGAATTGAGGACATTTCAAGCAAAGAACCCACTATGAAAAGACTGTCCACAGGAAGGAAGTCCAATTCTCACTGATAGGCAGAAATTTAGTGTATGGAACAGCTATTTCCAATCTGAGTAAAGGAGAGCATTATTATCCCTTTGCCAGAACCTCTGAGGAATTTCAATCAAAGATGTAATATAATAAACACTGAGATATACAATGCAAGAGAATCAGAAGGAATATCATATCATTTGTGAAGATAACTGCAGAATAGTAACTTGACAGAGACAAATATACATTTTAAAACCTCAAAAAATGCATAAACTGTCCATAGCACTGATGTACAGAGATATAAGATATCTATCAGGTTGAAAAGATCCAGGAATCACTGAAATCACTCCCGAGTTATCCTACAAAGTACAAAACGTTAAAGAAATTATGCCAACAGCAGTCCATTCTGAGAGAATAACTTTTTAGGGGGATTTAAGGTTTGTTTCTCTGACCATTTTGGGGCCTTGAATGTTTCCAGATGGGGGGAGGAGGGAGAAGTCTGCCTCTAAACAAACAAAGGGAAAAGACTCCAGAAGATAAAAGCAGTAGGGAGTGTAAGGCTACTGAGCAGCAGGGATGCATAAACCACCACCATCTTTGAGGCTCTTTTCCGAAGACAAAAGAGTAAAGACAACCAGTGACAAAGAGCATGTCTTTCAAACAGCAACACCTTAGAGACATAAATCACCAGTCTCAGTTCTCAACAAGAACATGAGGATTTTGAAAGTTAACCTGATCAATCTATGTCAAATCAAGGAGAATGAGCAAAATTACATGCATGATGTATTGTCACAGTGGAGACAGTCTGGAGCTAAAAAACATACACTACCTCGGTGTCCGAATTGCAAGACCAACCCAAAAATGAGTAATTACAAACCCAAAATGTTCTGGTCATAAACAGGGAAAAAACACATACTGCACCTTATTTCACATGTCCTAACTTTCTACTGATGAAAACATTCACAGAAGTTTCAATCTTTAATTTAAACTTTGTCTGTTTCATATGTTGTACTAAAATTTGTAATGGGAGGGGAGAATAGGGATAATCTCCCCATGCTACATATACCACAGGGTTGAACTGTAATGGCTGAGAAAAAAAAAAAAAACACAAAAGCTCAGCTTCTACTCCTTTATTATTAACCTTTTTAAATAGTTCACTAGTTCTGACGGTTCTATAAACTTACAAAATTAATTTCTCTAAGAGCAAAGACCATCTCCTGCTCAGAGAGTAATTATCCAAAGATTAGTGTTCGGTAATTCATTTATTCTCTTCAATGAGCAGAAATAATGGGGATTGGATTTCTGTGACTTTAAGGAGTTCATGCTCAGTTGCTACCAGATGCTCAAAGTCATTGCAATGAATCAAGGCAGGAAAAATACATTAATTGGATTAAGTGTTACTTTTACCCTTTTTTCCTTTCTGTTTGAAAACAGAGGACATTTTACCTCATCTAATAAAAAGAAATGCAAAATAAATGTAATAAGACTAGTAAAATAGCAGAGCAGTAATTTCGGTTTCCTGCATTTCTTCTCTCCTTCGACTGCTAGCAAAAGCAAAGAGTTGCAAACAACTCAGATATAGCAACTGTAGAAACCAGTGCTTCACGGTGGAGATTTGCATCAGTATAGTCTTGAGAGAGCTGACACATACAGGAAGTCAGAGACCTCACACCTTGCTGCTAGAGATCAACAAAAACAACATACCCACAAAAGAAAAATTTTAAGAGATAAATTGTCTGTCGAACAATTTTACTTAAGGGGAAAAGTGAACAGTTTCAGAAAGAAACAAAATTAAATCCTGGTCAGACCATTTTCTAAAAGGGCTTAATCGAGCAGCACTGATCTTTCCAGAGGCTGCCCAGTACATGCCCAGTTAGAAATATGAGTTAAGAAAAGCAACAAGTGGGCCTGCATTTGCATAAGGGAACCTACACTTGGGGTTGCCTACACCTGGTTAAACCAAAACCAGAGGGCATGTTGTTCCAATAATCTGTTTTCATAACAACTGATCTATTTTCACAGAAACTGGAAGAACTACTAGCATTTGTACTGCAGAACAAAAAAGTAGAACACCTACAAAAGTGAAACAAATGATAAAAACAAAATAAAAATAGTAATTTTAATACATAATATATATTCAGCATAGGTAAAATGAGACTACTTATGTGAAACATCAGAATTTTTTCTACATCAATCAGCATACATGTCTAGTCTTTAAGATTCAGTATTTCAATCACACTACCGCAATCTAGTTTATAATACTGACATAATCTAAAAGTATCTATAAATTCTACATAATAGCTGAATGTCTGCATTATAGTCAACTAATTTACTTATAATGCAGTTTCCTTCTAAAAGAGTCCCTAAACTTCATTTATGAGTATTCAGTCATCTTCATGAGATATCATTTACACGTGACCAAGAGTCTCAAATAGCATATTAGCCCAGCCAACATTTCAAAATTAAAAAGGTAGCTGACTGGCAGGTGCCAACTGGCATCTCCCAGATACCTTGGCAGAGCGTTATGCCCTGCCATGGCAGCTTTCACAGGAGCAACACATTGCTTTAGAGAGGCGGCAATTCTTAGTTTCCAGCTCCTACCAAATGTGGGGCTCAGCATGAATTCACTCTCCCAGAGACATAACCGACTGGTGTTATCTGGCCTCTGTGCATGGTAGAGGCTCTGGAATCCTGCTGAGGTCAGAACTGGAAGCCAAAAGGTTACAGAAGAAAACCGATGGTTTGGGGAGGTGGTGGGGGGAGGAGGGGAGTGTCAGAGTGAACAACTCTATATCTTGCCTCTGAGAGCATGCTTTAGAATTCTACCAGTGTTAGGTTGATAGACAAACTACTTCATCCTTCCTGAGGTCCTTGTACTGACTTTTTTTTTTTTTTTTTTTTTTAAATACAGCTTAAACTTCGCACATCAAACCACTAATGACAGTAATCCCTGGAAAAGCTCCCTATAATTGCCTCATAATCAGAAATGACTGAAAACATCTACAATTATAGTCTAACTATTGAGAGCTAGAGAAATGAGTTCAAGCATTCCATTAAATGCTGAACTATAAAATATATTTACCTTCACTTTTGAGAAACAGAATCACGCAAAAGTGTTGGCCACAGAAACTCCAGAACAGCCTGTTTTCCAGAAGCATATGAACTAAATTCCAGAGTGACGAGAGGTTAAACCTAATACAGCATCACACAGATGGCAGTTCAGTGAATACAGCTAAATTGCTACCTACACACATCACAGGAGTATCAGACAGTTCTATGGGCATTGTTTTCTCTACTGCTCTTACCAGACTCAGATAAACCTAGAAAGGTAAGATAATAAATAACTGCATTTGTAAGTGTGATTTCTTACTAGCATGAAATGGCTTGAATAACAGGGAGTGTGCATCCTGCTCCTCAGAACCAAGAGTATAGTACAGATTTCCCATGTACTCAGGAGTGTATGACAATCTAGGTTTTGTTATGCTTCCCAGCAGAAGTGGAATGCTCAGACTTGATGCAAGACGCTTGGGGTAGGATTCAGCTTGCACAATAAAGCACCCAAACGCAGATGTCTATACGTGAGCAAAGTGTCAAAACTCCCACTACACTTAGTGGAGTTCTAGTCAGTAGAGCTAGGGTAATCTAGAAATTTAATCAGCCCACCCTAAAGTAGATGCCTGTATCTAGCCAGTAAAATAATTCTCCAGACTCCAGGGTGTTCTGACGAGATCTTTACTGACTATAATCTGTAAGGTGAATCCCTCACCTTGCCAGTTCTTCCCTGGTAGATCACCACTTTCACATGTTTCGCACTGCCGGCTGGAAACATCTGTTACCCAACATTCCAACAAAACAGACAAGCAGAGCAAAGCAAAAACACTAACAAAAATGAAACACAGCACTCATTCAATGTGATGACCTAACACAATTGGTACCAGTGCCAGGCTACGTTGCATCCAGTACAGCAACGTACCTTTCAGAACACACCAAAGCCCTCAGGCCTTCACATTTGCTTCAACAGTCCTATAGTGACCCCGATGATAACAGGAAAGAGACAGGAGTGAAAAGCTGGGGAGTGGAGGAAAGCTATGTACAGCTATACACCTATGTACAATTTTAGCCCCTGCCAGAAATAACTGAGTGTAAAAATGCAACCACAATACCTCTAAAACTGATATTCATTAATTGGAGACAAGCCTATCAACAGACCAGCCCTAAAAATCCTGAGGTACCACTTCCTATCCCAAAAAAATTCACTGCTTATAGAATTTCAAGGGACCTGCACATGCCTAGGCTAAACCAATCACACACAGAAAACACTTTAAAATTACAAAATGACTTCATTTAAAAAAATGGAGGGGGCAGCCAACAACAAAAGTAACTACCAAGACGAATTACAGTACTAATAGCAAAGTGTAACAGTAATTTGAAGTGATATAAGTCAGTTTGGAAGATGAGCTTATAGAATCAGGCAAATAAATCTGTGTGGGTGCAGCGTTCTCACTAGATGGCATTTTAGAAAAACGACATCCCATCTTCAGAATTAGCACTTTACTGACAAATGCTGGAAGCTCCTCCTCCTTTTTTCTTCCACATTTACTCTAGTCCCAGACTCTCCTTCCCTCCCTTCAATCATCTCTGCGTAAGCACTGCTTATCCATTCCTGCCCACCTCTCGGCTGGGCAGAGACAGGAAGTACTTCTGGTGGTAATGCCATAGGGAGGCTGAGAGAGAAAACAATTTAGCCGTTCTGATCCTTCTATTGGGAATTTTCAAGTTAAGATAGAGCTATGAACGAATGGAAAAGCTATAGCTCTGGGTTCTGCTGAGTGTCTGCAGAGTTCTGCATGAATTGTTCTGTAATCCATCCTCAGTACTGTTATCTGTACTGTTCCAGTAGAGACCAATAGAGGAGAGCAATTTCTGTGATTCAGATATCACAATTTGGTCGTAATGACTCACACCTCATGCTGGCTTTCTTTTGTGGATGTCAAAGAGAACTAAAGCCTGAAATGGCAGAGGCTCAGTGCATGTTAACAGAGATAATCATTAGACATATTGGTCATATTTAGCTTTAGAGATGGCAGGTAACAGTAGTGTAGACAAGGTGATTAGTTCGTGAACCTACTGCTGATGTGATTGCAACTGATTACAATCCACACTACTGGAGAGAGTCCAGCAGAGGGCTACAAAGATGATGAGGGGACTGGAGCATCTCTCCTATGAAGAAAGGCTGAGAGAGCTGGGCCTGTTCAGCCTGGAGAAGAGAAGACTGAGAGGTGATCTGATCAATGTGTATAAGTATCTGAAGGGAGGGTATCAAGAGGATGAGGCCAGCCTCTTCTCCGTGGTGCCCAGCAACAGGACAAGAGGCAACAGGCAGAAACTTAACCACAGGAAGTTCCACCTAAACCTGAGGAAAAACTTCTTCACTGTGAGGGTGACTGAGCACTGGAACAGGTTGCCCAGAGAGGTAGTGGAGTCTCCTTCCCTGGAGATATTCAAAACCCGCCTGGATGTGATCCTAGGAAATATGCTCTAGAGGACCCTGCTTGAGCAGGGAGGTTGGACTAGATGATCTCCAGAGGTCCCTTCCAACCTCAACCATTCTGTGATTCTGTGACTAGTAGATTCACTGGATAACCTCAGAAGTTAAGTAAATTCTGCCTTTTTTTTTCTTTTAGACTTATTAAATGTTAGATTTTGTCCATGTATGTTTTCTTCTATAAAGTTAGATTGTTTATAAAATATTTAAAAGATAATTTGCTGAAGTAATACATGTTCAGCTAAAAAACTTAAGAATTCAACATATAGCTGATTTGTCAGACTTTGATGGAGAAACTGAACTTCTATCACACAACATCTATTACAGTAAACAAAACGTATTTACAAAACACATACGAAAGCTTAACAAGAGTCTAAGATAATATCTGTTGCAATTATCATGCATAAAAGGAAACACTGAAATAATAAATGATCACCTACTGGAAAGGTTTTCTTGCAACATTTTGCTACCAGACCTTCAGCTGGAAGGTCTGAACACAGTATACTAATACACATCATCTTCCTCAAAACGACAGCAATAAAAAAGAATTAGCAAACAAAAATTCTCCAAGGAAATATGAAGATTTCAAGGTCCATTAAGAAAAAAAATGGAGAAAACAATAAAATATTCCCCACTATGCAGCCAAATAGCATGAAATAACCCAAAAATGAAGCAGAAAAGTTACTTAAACAACTTCATGAAAGAATCAACCCTATTTTAATACTTTTTTTGTTTCTCTGCAATCTTATTTTCACTGAAAGGAATTTTAAAAGTCATAGCCTGAAAAACAAACGCATTGAACAGTGGTAACTTCAAGATTAACATTATTTTAAATTAAAAGCTTACAGATGCTTTTCGTCCCATTTTTTGGAAAAAAATTATATAGCCAGTTTTACAACTCTCAAAGGTAGCATAAATGACATGGCAATATGCCATTTTCTTTGGTTAGTATTAGGAAAAGTGACAAAAAAACAGAACAGTTAGGTCATACTGACTAAATTTCTGACTGTGGATACAGAAACTAACACCACCCATATCAATCTTGTGCAGTCCTACTCCAGCCTTTCCGCTAAGCCAGCCAATTCTGTTGTTCCCCCCAGGTACGCTTTTTAAGGGTCAGTGATTTCACTGCATGAAACTAAATAGGTTCATTAAACTGTTGCACTGTGAACAAAAGATTTTGATAGATACAGAGGTGTAAAAACTGTTGATGCTCCATATGTCAATTTATAAGAATTAGGGTTACTCTGATAGGATTAGAAAATACATCTCAAGCTTGCACTTTTTATTTAAGCTTCCAGAAAACTTCCTAGTGTTGATTTAATTTTCTGCATCACTGCCTGCACCCAGCAGTGTCAGAAATTGTAAATTGGGAGTTTTAATTTCTTTCAAGTCCAGAATGCAGTGCTGGGTTTTCCACTCGAAAGCTTTGGAGAGCCTAAGCTACATGAACATTTCAAAGGTAGGAAACAATCTGAAGCTATAAAAGAATAAATGGCAATTTCAAATTTGCTTTTATATGCCAAACACAAAGGCTTCTCTTTATAGTACATTTCTTCAGTTTTGACACATGCATACAAAACACCTCACATCAATAAGCAAGGGATCACAGCCAGCATTTTAGTAAATGAATTGAACGGAAACCCAAAAGTCATTGCATAAATTGCACTTTTGGATTTGAAGATAATAGTTTATAGCAACATTACAGTGACCTTCAGAGTAGGCTGCTACTCCAAATCGTGCCACATACCACCACTTAAGCATGTCCAAAATAGGCACCATAGTTGAGGTTCTCTATTTCAGTCTCATTAGCTTTGAAATTAATAGAATCTTTAGCTATAGCACCAGCACCATACCTTCTCTCCTCTTTTTTGAGAGAGGAAAAAAATATTTATGCTGTGTATGCAGCACATATAACAAACAGGGTATATATGTCATTCACCAGTTCAAACCACTCTGAATCCACCATAGTACACTATAATGACGGAGCAAACTGTGACAATAAGTAGGCCTTCAATCTCACTTAGGTAACTTATTCTAATCCCATTCTGAAGTAAACTGCAATAGTACTTGATGTCGTAATGTTTTAACTATCTTTCAGCATGCTTAACCTACACCATAGGATCACGCTACCGTTCAGGTAAGCCCAGACTGTTTGGCCCAAAAGCTCTCAATAGCCCTGCTGCCTTCAATAAAAGCTGGAAGCCTCTCGAGCATATCAAGCTGGTTTCTCTTTTACACCAATGTTACTGTTATTCAATTGCTCATTCTATATACACTACCCAGCTGCTGTTCAGACTCTGCTCTGGAATAAGGTAAGCAGCTCCTCAAGAGACATCTGAATAGGACATGCCTGGATCCAGAAAATAAACAAGATAGATCCATAACAGTCAGTCCAAGGACAACACGGTGCTCTGCAGTGCCAACTATCAGAGAGAGCACAGACAAAAGCCTCCAGAGATGAGGCCCATCTCAGCATTTACTCAGAATCATTTTAAATGAATATAAATGCTCCCTTTTCTTTCTTTTGAATTATTGGCTCTTAAGCAGTAAATGCAATACAGTAAGAGTTCACACTAGGATTTTTCCAATAACAAGAAGGTTTTATTGTTGTTCTTGCTGCACTAAGAAAGGGCATTTTGCATAAGAGCAGCATACACAGCAGCTTCCCTATCTTATACACAAGAACAGTGTTTCTGGTCATCATAATGAACATCCAATTATCAAAGCTCTGCTCTGTTCCAAAGTCAAGGACAGGTCGTTCTTTCTAGACTGCAGAAGCAGGAAGCTCAAAAATCAGTTTTTAGACTGTTCTACTACAGTCAATGTTCTATCCTTGTTCAGTTACAGCATTGACAGAACATAAGCAGTTAAAACAATTAAGTGTTTTAATAGAAACTATTAGCTATGGCATTCATATTTCAACATACAGCTTTATAATGAAGAAAGATAGATTTTAGGGACTTATCCAATTCCATTTTTACTCTATTTAGATCCTTACTACAGAAGCATCTTGAACAAATGGTTAAAACCTGGGCCATGAGTCAGAAGACAAACTTCACTGCCCTTTTACCAAGTCATTTAGTCATCTGCAAGATCACAATAACTGGAGATTAAGGGAACTAAATGAGTAGCTAACGTGTTTTAAATTACTGATTATTCCCCACAGTATCTTCTCAAAAGTGTAAAATAAAGTAAAAACTATTCTGGAGTAGCTTGGCATGCTTAGAGCTCGCTAAGACATAGCCCTACTGAGCAATGAAGCATAATGCAGAAGATTGCCTGCTAAAGAAATCATTATTTCTGCTTATTATACCAAAAAGGCAACAAGAAACTTGCCTCACAACTCAGATCCGCACCACCTACGGGAGACCAATCATGTCCCACGGGATTATAGACACGCTGCAGATAATCACAAGAGACCAAGCTCAACATCCCCACAGTTCCTTCCTGCATGTGGGAACTAACACTGATCATTTTTAAATTGGTCCCATCCCTGTGAAAGCACTGGTATTCTAACTCAGCTATTATGAACAAGTCATCCCTGTCCAGTTCCCACACAAATTAAAGGCAGGATATAAAACAGAGCTACTGTTATTGTAGCAAATTAAATTTCTAGGGGTAAAACAGATAATATAAGATCTTGAGGGAATGTTTTCTCATAGCATTATCCTTTCCGCACATATTTGCTGGAGGTTACTACAGAAGAGTAAGACTGCTTTAACTGTATATTCACAAAAGAAAACAAAGACTAAAAATCTGTGGAAAAATATGTGAAGAGTCTATATTATTCCTTCTGTCACAATGTGTATTAAAAGAAAGCAGTTATATTGCTACTGCTGCATTAGCATGGATGCAAGTAATCAGTACATCTCCTTCCTTCCATGCAGTTCATTGGGCAGAAGCAATTTCAAATCGGTCCACTACTCTGAACATTACAGATCAGTGTTTATTGAAAAAAACCTTATTTTCCTTATTAATACACATTGGTGTAAGTTACATTTTTATCAAGCTTTGTCATTTCAAAATATTAAAATCCTGCATCTCAAAATCCTAAGTTACTTATGAATAATTCAGACTGACAAACCCTTTGCTTCACTATGATGACATGACATTACATAAGTATTTGGGGGGAAAAAACATTGAGATCTACACAGGTATTCCTGAAACTAAACCAAATAAATTTTTGGATACCATTTATTTAAAATTAGAAGAGAGTATTAAAAGTTAACATTTAGCAATATAAAGATGCTCTTATGTGAGTGCAAATATTCTACCAACCTCCAGCCAAACGTTTTATGATTATTAAAAAACTAAGCCATAACATACTACAAATGAAAAACTGAAATACAGATCATAACAGCGATTATAATAGTTTCCAAGAGCACAGCAATCCTATAGCTGAATCAGAACTACTACCCATTTCCTCAATTAATATTATCTTCATGTCGCTCTTCAAACAGTATAAGCTATCTGCATAAAAACTTCAAATCCCTTTAAAAATACATTTCATATGATTGTAGAACCCTCATATTATGGAAAGTACTGATCTAGGCACCTTAATACAGATGCCAGTATATAGTGCAGCTCCCAGAGCACTGCTAACAGAAGCAGCCGGACACAGCAGTTGGCCAACAGAAGGGCATACAGAATGGGGTAGCAGCTCTTCTCAGAGCAACCAATGGCGATCACGCACCATATAGCACAGTTCGGAGCAATCACTGGAGCAACTATCCCTGCAAGGTCAAAAGCCTCAACCCAGACGATGTTCCCAAGGGAAGAGGATGCTCTACAAATCCGGGCTGCAGCAGTATCTGCAGCTTCTCACTAAGGCTGGGGCAGCAAGAGATGGGCTACTTGCCTGAAGGAGGTGTGCAGCCATAGAGGATCTGTGTCACCAGGTGAAGGAGCTGCAGGAGGAGGTCGGCAAACTGTGCAGCAGAGATGATGAGAAAGATCGATCAGATCTTCTCCAAGACCCTGCAGCTTCACAAAGCCTGAACCTCCAACTGTCCTGAAGGAGGAACAGATAGCCTGTGCTTACTGGGTTGGAAAATGGAGATTTCCCATGATGGCAGCGGCTGGAAGCTTGTGACTTCTGATACCAGGAGGACAGTTCCTGCTCCACCTGCAGATTTGCAGCTACTAACAAGGGGCTGAAGGCTCTCTCCACCCCAGCATGTGAGCCAGCTCATATAAAACTAGTAAGTGAATAACTAGTGACTAACAACATTTAAACTTCAGGCAGGCCTTCCACAGCAGGCCTCGTAAGAGGCTATAGAAATCAAACAACGAGAGAAGAGATGGAACATTATCATGACTAAAATAGAGTCTGGAAACAAAATAAACACTAAGTTAAAAGATGAAATCCTCATTATGGTTAGACAAACACCATAAAACACTGGTGCATCTTGTTAAGGCTAGCCCCAGGGTCTATTAATAAACAAACGTTTTCCTGACTTCCTCTTTAGACAGCTGTTATTTAGGCTAACTCAAAATCAGGAAGAGTTTTGAGAAATCTCAAAGAACACTAGCCAAGATGGATGAGTGGGAAGAAAATGAGCAGACTACAGTGGCAAATTAAACAAAATGAAGTTGAAAATCAAGGAGCAATCCACACTGGAAAGCTTCAAAGTCAACTATTTAAACTCCACATAGTGCAGGTATTCCCAGAGACATACAAAAGGCATTATAATAAAAAGCAGCAAGTGACACATTAGAATATGTGAGCAATGCAATAGAGAACATAATGCTATCACACTACATCATACCATGCCATAAAACACCTCATCTGGAATACAACATACAGCACCTTTCTTCTCCATCTTACAGGATGGAAGAACCTTATATTGAGTCTCATACTATTGAAGGATTAGACGCGATGCCGAAGGAATAACATTAACTGAAATAATGAAAAAAGTAGACATGGAACAACACTGGTAAAATTTGAAAGATTTACCCAAGGAAGAGGCATAAGGAGATGCATGCATGAAAACATACAGAGACTTAAAAAAAAGTATCACACAAAAGATGAGAGCTTCTATTTGCCCTATCTGAAACAAAAGAATCTCCAGATGGGCAGGGAAAGCTAATAAAAGCAAAGTTTCTCTTCCTTTCTCTCTCACCTACAGAATTGTAAAGTTCCTAAATGGAATCAGACCTGAACACAAATGAAAAATTAAAAAGTGTATGTACATATATCACAGAATCACAGAATCGTTTAGGTTGGAAGGGACCTCTGGAGACCATCTAGTCCAACCTCCCATGAATTTCATTTTTTAAATCCTACGTTTCGTTAAACAGTAGTCTGCTTATTTTTTCGTGTATGTTTGTCTTCATATCTACCATGTGTGAGGTTCTTGCATCCTCCCATAAAAGGATCCAATATCGGGCATTCCAGAGGGGGACAGGGACAAAAAAAGGCACTGCTCTATAGACTTTGAGTTCAATCCAATATGATTATTCTTATAACTTCCCCTTGCATAATTCAGGGATTCCTTCCCCATTTCTTCTGGCTTTTCTTTTGTTTACAGTTTAATAAGTATCCTCAAACACAATTAACTCCAAATGCCTGCCCCAAACCACTATCTGAAAGCAGAAGGGCAGCTGATAGACCAGCAAACTACCTAGACATGGCATCTTCAAAACGTAGATGGGGGCTGGAGGGAGAGAGGGAGAGCAATAGAGAGAACAGTTTCTTCTGTTACTTTGAAATCTTTACCCAAGTTTTCTATCTGCATAACAGCCTAGGCATATGATACTGCTTCTTTTCTGGATTAGAAATGAGGGCTCAATACATATATTTTACAAACACCATTAAGAAATTGTCATTTAAGGAAGAGACGGGAAAGAGGTTAAGTTTTAACCCTATTGTAAGAACCCTCAAGCAAGACTTTTCCCTAGGAATTAAAAAAAAAAAGCCATAAATAATTATTCATTAAAACCCCTACCCCTCCCTTTTTTTTAAGATTTTTTTTTTAATTATTTTTAACCTCATGCTTAAGAGCCTTTTCATTATTTACTTTGGTGACTGTAACTAGACTAGCACTGCTACAGGCAAGCACTAAGCTACCTTTAGCTTTTTAGTGTTGCAACAATAATGTAACAGCTTTAACATAACTGTTTTTACTCAAAGGGTTATATTAACAGCCAATAAGTTCATACTGTACAATATTAAATAGCATTTTGGTTTTGCCCAACTTTTCATTTCACAAGGTACAACCAAACCTTTGCATTTATGTGGTTTCAGTTGAAGGAAATTTTAGGGTATATAGTTGTTTCCTGCCTTTCAGGCAAAACAACACACAACTTGAAGCATGCACACTTAACATGCAAAACAGTTACAACAGGCAACTATCAAAGAAAGTTGGCTCCCCTAGAAAGAGAAATTCCATTAGTCTTTTCTCCTATTGCTCTGGGGGCCAAAGAGTTGCTTGTAGACCAACCAACCCCTGAATCAGTCAGACTGTCGTCAAGTCTCCCACACATCAAATTTCACAGAATGGTTGAGGTTGGAAGGGACCTCTGGAGATCATCTCGTCCAACTGCCCTGGCTCCAGCAGGGTCACCTGGAGCCCGTTGCCCAGGATTGCGTCCAGACAGCTTTTGAACATCTCCAGGGAAGGAGACTCCCTCCACCACCTCTCTGGGCAACCTGTTCCAGGGCTCTGTCACCCTCACAGGAAAGGAGTTTTTCCTCGTATTCCGGCGGGGCTTCCTGTGCATCAGTTTGTGCCCGTTGCCTCTCGTCCTGTCGCTGGGCACCACGGAGAAGAGCCTGGCTCCATCCTGTTTACGCCCTCCCTTCAGATACTTCTACACATTGATCAGATCCCCCCTCCCCCCCCCCCCCAAGTGTTCTCTTCTGCAGGCTAAGCAGGCCCAGCTCTCCCAGCCTTTCCTCATAGGAGAGATGCTCCAGGCCCTTCATCATCTTAGTAGCCCTTTGCTGGACTCACTCCAGAATCTCCATGTCTTGCTTGTATTGGGGAGCCCAGAACTGGAAGGAGGACTCCAGGTGAGGCCTCCCCAGGGCTGAGTAGAGGGAGGGGGAGGATCACCTCCCTTGACCTGCTGGCAGCGTTCTTCCTAACGCAGCCCAGGATACCTCTGGGCTTCTCGGCCACGGGGGCGCGTTGCTGGCTCGTGATCACCCTGTTGTCCACCAGAACCCCCCAGGTCCTTCTCCGCAGAGCTGCTTTCCAGCAGGGTGGCCCCCAGCCTGTCCTGGTGCGTGGGGTTATTCCTCCTCAGGTGCAGGACTCTGCACTTGCCTTCGTTGAACTTCATAACATACTTCCAAATTAAACCCTTGTTTTGACATCAACCTCCCAAAAGAGGAAGAAAAAAAAAAAAACGCAGGGGGCTATCAGATAGTTATTATGCAAACAACATTCAGGCCATTGAAACCAGTGTAGTGAACCAGCTAGGGGAGCTGACTGGCTGAACAACAAAATTTGTCTGTTTACTTCTTTCAATTTCAAAAAACTATGTTTTGTTACAAGGCATTTTTTACTCAGACAGGATGAGGTAAGAACAAAACCCAGTGGTCTTCACAATTTCACATCAAAAATTGGGAGTTAAAGGAGATGGAAAACTGGATAGAGAGGCTCTGGACTTCAGGTGCACTAAGGTTAGAACTTATCCAACTTTAAAGTACAACAGCTACTTGTCCAAGTCTAAGCTTATCTTCCTGCATAGTCAAGGTAGAGAAAAAAAATGTTTTTCATTAGAAAGCAATTTACCTAAATTAGACATTTCAACTTAAAACGAAACCTTTATGGGTGCTTGTTCCTTTCAATTAAGGATAAAGGAAGCCCCACGAAACCAGCTTCAACACCAACAGCTACTTTTCAGATACTTTAGGGAAGATCAACATCTCCCTAACCAAGCAACTTATTGCAAGTTAACCTGCACTAAGAACAGGAAAAGACCCCATGCAATGTGAATTCCAACAAGATGAAAAAGACCACCTAACTAGCAGGCACAAGGCTAGTCAGTCTGCAAGCTAGTTTTTAGGAGTGCAAGAGAAATGCTCCAGAGCTGGAGGCATAAAAGGGGTGTGCATGTGTGTGTGTACTTATAAAAATAGTACTGGTATTAACTACTCATAGTCAAGAAACTGCTACCTTCAATCTCCCTTTTTTGAGCGTGTCATAACTTCCACTATTCCAGTATTCTTTTACATACATGTTTATACTCATATAGCTAGTCAAAAGAGAAGAAAAATATGACTGCAGCTGAATAAAACTGATCATTATTTTATACGAAGTTAGTTTTCAGCCAATCAGCTCCCCTTGCTGGTTCACTGCAGTGGTTTCAATGGTTACACAAACATGGGAGGGAAGGCAGACAGGAGCACCAATATCCATCAGCTTAAGTTTCTGTGAAACTGCATCCTTAGTTTAGTTGCACTTCAATCCTTACTGGCCAAAGCGTTAAACAACAGTACCCTTTTCTTGGACCACACACAAGTTACAATTGCTGTACTCCGATATCTTCTGTGTTCCAACACTTGAAGTATTTCCTCTTTAAAAAGAGAGGAGTCAACTGCTCTTTCACAGCCCATGTGACATAAGCAAATGAGATACTGTACACAGTTTGCCAAGTTTCCAATTTTATTGGACACCACATCCCATAGAACGAGAGGTGAGAAGAGTGGTCCTGAAGGACAATTTCTGAGCAAGCTCTTGTAGAGCAAGTTCTCGAGTAAAAACAAAACTGATTTATTTTTAAATAATCTCTGAAGCAAAGCTCAAGAAGACACTATAAGATTCAAATAAAGGATAAAGGAAAGACTTCTCAACTTCATAAAATTGTCCTGTTTATTTAAAAAGCTAACCCTGACCAGCAAAATTACATTACTATATACAGTAATAGTTCAATTGCTCTCAGCATCACTGTTCTCATCACCTGCAGATCTCTATAGTCACCCTACATCATCTTCAGATTATCAGGCATTTGAGTTATGGCCTGGACGGAGCAAGAAAAGCAGAGTTCTTCTCCCTTCCATATCAAACCCATAATAATCCAATGTCAATAGTCCTGATGGTGTTGATGTTATTAAGCATTAAGCTAGCTCAATAAACTAGCAATCATTCAGATATCCAGATAAATGACCAAAGGCTGCAGCTTACAGGGTCAAACCAGGGTAGATATATACAAGCACATGGATAACCAATTTAGGCCAGCTCATGTGTTGTCTTCTAACTACACTTGCTAATACAAAACAAAAATGAGGACACATAACACTAGAAAGAGTATACAACCACTGCACAGAATTATTTGCAAAAGTGATGGTGAACAAACATTCAGAAAGTGGTCCAGCTAAGTTACAGAACCCGCACTGCGTACTGCAGCAAAGGAGCAACCAAAGTGCAGAATTTGTACACAGCAGTACCATCTCTTTTGCCACTGATCTCTTAGTATGCATTTACCTTTTGAAAATAGGCATGTGTGCATACACACACACACACGAAAACATGTACTAGAGGCATCTGTCAAAAGAGTACAACGGAAGGCTAAGCAGGGCAAATTTCTTTAACCTAGATAACACGGGATTGGTTCAGTGCTCCAAGTGCCTCTGCTGCAAACACTAACAAGGTGAGAAACTAAGTGCCCTTCTTGCCAGAACTCTGGCCTCATTCAATCCTTTCACTTCAAGTACTATCAGACTATAATTGCTTTTGAACATTATAGATCTATTACAGATCTGCACTATAATCAAAAACTAAGAGCTGCCTATATTTTGTTACCACTGGGTCTACTCAGCTTGTTTCTCAAACACTGCGAGCTTAAAATAGTAAATGGATTAGTTGCCTGAGACTTCAGGGGCATCTTTTTAAAAGTTTTGTATTTAAAAGTGTTAGGCGCTTTTACTCTTCTGCAAGATGCACGAATTAACTTTTGACCAAAGGAAAAACTAGCTACACAAGAAAACCATGGAAATGCTTTCTTTGCTTACATAGTGCACTGTATATAACAAGAGTTTGACTAATAGGATTATCAAAATATAATGTATTAATGTTCAACATTTTTCATCAAAAATACAAATTTAGATGCCCCTCAAATAAATTTTTGAATTCTCTGTAACACACACAAGTTCTTCCATTAACGCTCCTAAATCCTGCAACAACATTACTTGTTGTTATTCATGTTATTTACCCAATGTTGATGCTGCACTCTAGAGACAGCCTAGCTGCCTTGCTCGTACTCGTGCTTGTCTTGCAGATGAGGAACGGGAAGAGTTGTGTCTTTATGTCTTTGTCCCTCTGCCTCCTCCCACTTTACCTTACACACAGATAGACATACATGCATCTATTAAAAAAAAGTAGCATGTAGTATAACATATTTAATTCTTCTTGTGAAGACAATACATGGCAAGAAACAACTGCTGACATGTCCCAAAAGAGCAGACAATTTAGCTTCTGGCAACAGCTAAATAATTTTTCAGTACAAAATGTTGAATTTTGTGGTATTCTGGATAACTGGAAGATTCTAGACACCTGGGGTCCCAAGAGAGGTTATCTGGGATATTCATGCCCCTCAAAAATCACCATCCAGATTTTAACAAAACAGCTTTCTCTCAGAAGGGTTAGACTATTAGACCTGATATCGTAAAGCAAATTCATGCAGCATATAAATTCAGTTTTCAATTTCATTAAAACTGACTCTAAGATCAGTTTTCAGCACCAATTTTGAGTTATAACCACTCTAAACACAAGAAACTAAGTAGATTAAGTACCATAATCAATACCATAGGAATGATCAGGCTATGGTTTTTCCCTTAACACCAAAATCATGCTGACTTTATCCTATTAGTCATCGTTTTTGTTGTATAGCGTGCCAGCTAATTTATCAGTGTTCAGTAAAAACTGAAGTGCAATTTGCCATTTTTGACCATAGCTCCCCTTTACGGCAAGCTAAATATTGCATCAGAATTGCTTTAGTTCAGTTAACTCTTGGTTGTATCACCAACATAAAAACTGCTCGTCTGCTATTTTTTCATGCAATGAAGTTCAGTACTAAGAAGAAAAAAAAAAAACCCTGCTTGACAGATGCTGCTTATCCCGCTCCCCAGATTCATTAGGGTTCTAAAACGAGAGGCACCTTTGTACCTGCAGCTCTGCTGTTTACAGGAGGCACCTTTGTACTTGCAGTCCTTCTTCACACGCACACAAGTGATCTAGCCTAGCCAAGGAAGCTATGCTATCTGGTGCTGTTCCCCCCAGCCTGAGCCCATACGGACTTTAAAAAAAAACAAAAAAAAACGCTTCTCCTTTACCCAAACCAGAGCATGTCTGACCAAGAACAAAACAAAATGCCACTGTAGCTTCTTTTAATTTTAAGAGAGATTTAAAAAATAAATATTGCAGGAGGTGGTGACTGCATCCACCAGAACTCAGGACTCTCCCTGCTCTTCTAGAATGGATGCACGAACAACTAGGCTATAGCGTACTTGAGCAAACCTTCAAACTCTGTCGTAGTGTGATTAGCCTTCTGGAAGAGAAGATATAATTTCCAGTCCCCTTCCTGCTGATTACTTTGACTACTATACTGCTACATAACAAGTCATGTTTTCCAAGTATGAGAACCCTATCTTGGAAGATCATTACTTGAGAGCCTGAAAAAACAATTATGCTTCGGTACCATGAACGGATAGAATAACCACCACATATATGTTTTTGCATTTCTGTGTGGTCAACAGCTTCCATCTGAATATGCAAATTTTTACAGCACCCCATCTGAAAAACCTCATTCTTCACATGTATAGAATAAGGAGCCTAGGCATCTAATTCTGTTTATTCATTTCCCTTCTATGAAGTAGATACTGCAACACCCAACTTGTAGACCTACATGATTCCTAGCTCAAACACTTTTGCTGTAGACATTAAAGATGATCACAAACAGTTTGAACACTGGAATGCATATCATAATGTTCCACGGTAGCTTTCTTACTCACTTCAGGCTAAACACTTGCCTAATTTTCTACTTCAGACAGAAATATTTTTATCAAGTTTAAAGTCAGGGGAGGAAAACAAGCTTCTTTCCCCCCCCCCTAATCTGAACTTTGGGCCCAATTTATCCTAATATCCAGGAAGACATAATTACCAAACTTTCTCAAAGATCTGTAGCACCATTCTGTATGGTGAAAAATTTCTAAAAACTTGCACCTCTGTAGGGTTATATAGCTGGAACATTTTTAGTAGGAAACAAACTTTGTTATAATAATATACATTATCTTTTGTACTTCTTTAAGTTACATTCTAAAAAAGTCAACTTCACTGTTACTCCCTATAATAAACTATAATTATTCATTACAATGAGTAATTAATTACTCATTATTATTGAGAGAGCTGAAAACTGCATATCCTCAACTTAAAGTCAAAAGCATAAGAGGCTTTTCAGAGAGAATATATGTAAAATAAGGGAGAAAATAATATTTACCTTTGAATTATTGTATACTTATGTGTCTAGAATGATTTGGATCAGCAACGGCAGACTGGAGATTTGATTGTGATAATACTGTTACATCTTTAGATTTTAGTAACTTTACTGGTGAATTCTGGAATACTAGTTACATCAGTAAATCTGCATATCAAAATACTAGTTTGGGCAACTGTTAAGCCCACTCTTGACGTATCTTAAGTGTCACTATACAGCACCGTTAATTAATTGTGCGGATTAACCTCTAGGCTAGCAAGGGGGAATTAAAGTTTGCGGGACCAAAATCACGCATCTTCCCCATAACGCACGATGACAGGTATCTAAAAATACTGGTGTGGAAGAAGGCAGAGTACACCTGCTTCTTCCCTTGCAGCTTCTTCCCCGAAGCCTCAGGAGTGTTCCCACCCAGCTCCTCGGGCCAGGCTGGTAGCTCACAACCTCCTCGCACACGGGAGAGGGGGGCTTCTCTTCGTCTCCATTAAACAAGCATTTCCGAGTCCCTCTACCAAGTCCCACGTGCCTGTGGCAGGGCTGCGCTTCCATCCGCCCCTCCCCTCCTACCCCTAGGGACTTATGCGGGCCAGGAGGGGGGTCTCGGCCCTCTCTCGACCACCACCACCACCACCACCCCCCCCCGGTGGTCCTGCTACGGCGAAAGCGAGCCACCCCCGGGCCTGCCCGGCCCGGCCCTGGCACTGGCCCTGCGCAGGCACAGACACTGACACCCGGAGGTGCTGCACTGCAGGCAGCCAAACTTACCGAGCGGGGCACCGCTCCCAGCCGGGGTGGGGAAGGCCCCCGGCAGAAGGAGGTCGGGAGTGACCGTCACCCCCTTTCCCTTTCCGCCCTTGCACCGCCTTCCCCGCAGCCCCTCACCTGTTTTGAACGCCAGCTGCGTGTCCTCGGCGCTGCCGAAGAGCTGGAGCATGGAGACGAAGAGGACCCCGCACGAGTTCTGGATGCCGAAGACGGAGCCGTTGCACCACATGGCGGCCAGCATCACCACCCAGCCCCAACCGCCGTCGGGGGGCTCGGCCGCCGCCGGCTCCGCGCTCCCGGCGGCTCCCCCCGCCGCCGCCGCCCGGGCCCCGCTGTCGCTACCCGGCGCTGCCGCCGCCTCCAGGCTGCCGCTGCCCGGGCACCACTCGTCGCCGTTCTCCCGCCGCGGCTCCGCCGCCGCCGGGCAGGGCAGGGGGGCGGCCGCCGGGTCCCCCGCGCCCTGCGGCGCCAGCTGCTCGCTCACCGGCGCCATCCTCAACCGCGCCGCGGAGCGGCTGCGAGACCCTCCTCCGCTCCCCCGCCCCCCCAAAACCACCTCCCGCCGCCGCCTTCCTCCTCCTCGCGGCCTCTCAGCTGTCGCCCGCCCCCACCGGTTTACTCCCGCTTTACGCGGGGGCTGCGGGCACCCCGCGCGCCTCCCCGTGCGCTCGCGGCCGCCGCCGCCGCCCGCGCCTTTCCCCGTCCTACCCCCCCCTCCCCTCCCCTTCCCTTCCCGCCGCGCCGCGCGCCGAGGGGGGAACCTGCTGCCGCCGCTTGATTTTAAAAGGGGGGCTCCCGCGGGGGCGTTAGCGGCACGAGGGCTTCTCTCCGCTCCCATTGGCTGAGGGAAGGGAGGCGGGAGGGGGGGGGCCGGGGAAGGCAGGCGAAGCCACGCTGCTCTCCCTCCCTCCTCCCCCCCCCGGCCGCCGCCGCTGCCGCCGCCTTCCTCTTTGCCGTTTCAGCCGAGGGGGTGGGGCAGGCCCGCGGCGGCGATGAACGCTCGTGCCGCGGCCCCGGGGCGGGGCGGGGGGCGCGCGAGGCTTGAAGTCAACGGTTAACGGCCGCCGCTCGCGCAGGGCGGGAGGCGAGCGTCTCGCCGCTACACACACACACGCGCGCGCGCGCGCGCGCTCCCCTCGGCAGCCTCCTCAGGGACGGCAGGAGAGTAGTAAACAAGCCCCTGGCCTTGGTCCCAAGCTTGAGTTCCCCATGAGAGAAGACAGTTACACGCAGCAGTGCCCTGCTGCGGCTGCCCTGCCCGGGCAGCGCCGCAGCTGTGAACTGAGGTGGGGTGGGGGGAAGCCTACAAATCCTCCCCCCTGCTGTAGGCCAACAATAACCCCCCCAAGCCACCCCGCAACCGCTGGGCGAGGGGCGCCCTTCCTGCCCCCCTCACCCCCCACGCCATGCCGGCAGCCGTTGCTCGCCCCTCTCGGCCGGCGTGGCCCTGGCTGTCCCCCGGGGCGCCCTGCGGGGCAGCTCTGCCCATCCTCCCTCTGGGGGAGAGGGCTGTCGGCCCTCGCTCCCGGGGTGACCTGCTCCAGGGCCCTCAGGCCATCCGGAGCAGCTTTCTGGGACAGCTTTACCCCTTCCCTTAGGCTGCCCTTGGCACTTTGCCCACAGCCAGGAGTGACCGTGGTGAAACTGTCCTCCTCCCTATTCCCCCCCTCCCCCCCCGTTTCTCTTCTTCTTTTCTCTAAAGGAAGAGAAATGCTGCACTTGAGACTCCTCATGAAATGTTTCTCCTTTCCACAGAGGCATCAATGTTTCCTCTTGCCCTTTCCTCCCCACAGCCAACGAAGTGAGAGCAGAGGGAAAGCTGAGGTCAGGAGTGTTAAATGACAAGCTTTTTGACCAGTGACCCTATTTGCAGGCTCCCAACTTCACATCTGTTTGTGTGTTTGGCAGCTACTCACGTTTTAAGCAGTTTGGGCCTGATGAGGAAGAGTAGTTGCAAGAAAATCAGCAGATTAAACCTGGGTAATTCTTTCTTCCCCATGAGACCTGGAGAGATTGAAGCGATTGCATTCATATGTCATTCCCATTTCTTCCATCAAAACCTTGGCTGCTGCTAAATCTGTTACGCCATTCGACTCTTGTGCCTGCCCGTTAAAATCTCTTCTTCCTCCTTTTTTTTGACCTAGAATCTCTCTCCCTCCTACCTACCTCACCAGTGGCCGCAAGAGGAAACAGAACTTTTTCCAAAATAAAGCATGGATTCGTAAGACCGTGTCTTCATCGGCACAGATTACTTGGTCACTCTCCACATGAAAAGTGGCTTTTCTTTAGCTCCTGCTAAAGAAAGAAAACCATATGGTGACATAATGAAAGAAATGTATGATAATGCACATTGAATAGAGATCAGCTTTAAGAATGCTTGGCTTTTGGAATTACTTGTCTTTTGAATTTTTATTTTTCATCTTTAGGGCCCAACAGATTGCTTTAAAATAATCTGCATACTCCTTTTGTCTTGTTGACCGTGCCCATCTAAGGTAAACACACACAGGTTGCACGTACATTTACAACAGCAGTAGAATACGGGAAAATTAGAAACCTCTAGCAAAACATAATATGGCTGCATAAAATAAATTACAACCGTCAAAACAAAGAGAACTTTTGGCTGACCATTGTACACATCTGTTCCCCCCAAGGAACAACGTTTAATGTCTATGAAAAACCAAAAGCCTATCATAAGATTAAATATGCTCAGAATAATTCATAAGCAATTTAACATGCAAAAGTTAAATGTTAACTTTCTCCATCAACTTCGTCCAAAGGCTGTTGACCAAATTTTTTTCAGCTTTCTTACAGTAAATAAGACTTCACCTGCCACATTGTAACAGTTTCGAATAGTTAAGACAGAGCAAACATTTTTTTGGAACCAGGCTGAGTCTTCATTACTTTTGCCAACGATGATTAATTTAATTAAACTTGCACAGAAATAAGCAAGAGCAAAATCCATGATCGAGTCGTAGTATTACTGATCAGTAGGAGCCCAGTTCCACACTCACTTAAATATATACCTAATTTTTAATTGGACTCCTTGGATTACTTCAAGTACTTTGTGAAACGGGGGTGGAGGGCATGAATTATATAGCACGTAGTCAAATTATCTTGAAGCAAGAACCATGTGTTTCTCTATTTTTGGATAGTGTCCGGTTAAATATAAAACAAATTCCTTTTTCATATGTTTTTCAGTATGATATTTAGGTCTTGCAGTTTCATTTTCCTGTTTCCTATAAACACAGTCAATGCCCCCCTCCCCTTTTAAGGTAAAGGATGTGATTTTTTTTAAACCATTGTGAATGCGTTGTGTGCAACTTCTACTTCAGCTCATATTTTTGAAGATTGTCTTTTCCAATTGTTAAGTGTTGCTGTTCCCCTGATTGGTATGAAATAACTATTTTCTCTTTCCCCTGATATCATTGGGAGGGGAGAAGGGCACAAAATCTGATTCTCCAACACACATGCCTTTTATAAATTTGATGTATATAATTGTTTTGCACATTCCTACAGTAATCTATATCTTATTGACTTACTGCTGTTTGTCTAAAGTCAAACAATATGATTTATATTACTGGGAATTAGAGTATGTGGGGCCTTCCTTTACAGTCTCTTTCTAGAACTCTGAACTTGATATGTAGGGCAATTCTGTACCATTTTACTCTTGGGTACACTCTGTTCCTATCAAAAATTAAGTCTCTTCCCTTTCAAGAGAGGTCTCTTGAGATCTGAGCTGTTTCCCTAGCAGTTCCCAAGAACAAGAACAATGAAGTGTCACTCTTCATAGTCAGGTGATCTTAAATCCTCACCTTCTGTAGAAAATAATAAAAAAGAATAATTAAAAAAGACTATTTGAAAGAAAAAAAAGCTACCTCAGGGCAGATATCTGGAGGAACAGCCACCCTCATGGTTCTGTTATTTGAACTCTGCATGATCACAAGAAAAACACTTTAAAATGAAGGGGGAAATGAAGGAATACACAGCAGAGAATCTCTGTAAAAATAGAATAAAGAGACTACAGCTTTGTCTACAGATAACTGAATCTATTTTAGCACAATTGCTGTTACAAGTATGAAAACATTTTTCATAAAAGCAAGAACAAAATAGGAAGAAGAGAGTTGAAAAATCAACTCAAATTGGGTAAGCTGAGATATAAGGGTTCTAAGATGTGAGAAATACCTTGGTTTTGTGTAAGATTTGTTCTTGCTGATAGTCAATTACTTATTCTACATATCTAACTAATGTCCTGCAGCTGAAACAACAAACTAACATCAATTCTGCATGCAAAAGACATAATGCTCCTAATAGGCACCTACTATGTGGGTGCTTAGATAATGCATATTTTAGGATCACTATATAAAATGCCAGGGCCAAAATAGGAATGTAGCCTGTCTTCTGTGGGCTCTCAAGAGCTACAGACTAGTAAATGGCATCTTCTGCAACCCTATCTGAAATTCTCGTCAACTCCTTATTAAACATTCACTCACTTTCCCACAAGCTGTTGAAAATAGACCAATATTTCAGTAGTTCTCACATGCAGCAGTCTCTGCTAGTATAAGGAAAGCCTCAACGGCTAATTACTTAAAAAAAAAAAAAAACTAATTACCTTTATAATTCAGGTATGCTGTTACTGATGTATCAAGACAGCATTTCTGTAAGTCATTTTATTTGTAGAGCATTTCAAATTTATGTAGTCATCTGGAAATTTAAAGTACATAAGATGCCAAGTCAGAAGAGCATATATTCAAAGAGTTCAATTCTTCCTTTTTGAAGGAAGAATTCCTGAAATGTGTACCGTAATCAATGAAAAACATATACCTACATCATCCAGGGAAAAAAAGGTCCTTTGTACAATGCTTATCCTGCCCTTGTCAAAAATATTCAACCTTACTTTGTCACAGATTTGCAACAACGGGTACAACAGATGCAAAACAAAGGAAAACAGGTGCTATACACAGAGGACATGGGGCGCACAAAATTATACTTCCACTCAGAGTAATGCATGCTCTTAATGATTAAGCTCTTTTGTTGTTTAATTTTCAACTAGTATCAATAATGCACCTATTCAACAGAAGGATTTGGCCTTAAGTCAGAAAGATGAGATAAACAGGATAACCATTAAAACACAAAAACATATGGTATCACCAACTGTGTGAAGATCAACATTAGATTAAATCCCATTCAGTAAGCAGTATTTATACATCTCTCAGCCAGACAGGATGTTCTACTGATGTTTCAGACTGGGTTCCTGCTGAGAAGTAGTATGAAGTACAGGAATTGCATCGCACTACTGAAGTAAATGAGTCACATTTTCAAAGACAGAAAATAAAGATTTTACTTGCTTTCTGTGGGGAGCTATGGGGGAATCTAACCTTAGGTTTAGCATTTCAGAATTACTTACAATAAAGGTTCCTAAAGGGCTAGTATTTACCAAAATATACATAAGATCCCCCGCTACTTCACAAATAGCTACAGTTTTTTTTTTTTTTTGCTTCTTTCTAAAGAGAAAGAGTGAGTGAAAGAGTGAGAGAAAAGAGCGAGAGAGAGAAAAAAAGAGGATAGCCTAATGTCTGGCCAATGAAGTTGAGAGTAAGCAGCAGGCATGGTTCCCACTTATGCATTTATTTACAACACCAATTCCATACTTCTCTTCAACATTTTCCTCTTTCAGCTTCACCTAACGCACAGGTTGTGGCTCAGGTCGGGCTCTTTTGCAGATTAAATTTGACTTAAATTTTTTTTTTTAATGAAGTGTAAATGAGACAGACTGTTCTCTGGTCAATAGTTAACATTTGACTGCAAATATTACAGGCAGGTAAGTGAAAGAAAGGGATAGTCATTAGCTGTAAAAGCCCTCTGAAGCCTGCAAATCTTTAGTTGCACACAGCTATATTTTTGATTGCAGTCATTTAGGGTAGGATTCCTCTCGCCTACCTTGTAACTATCTCCACTGTGGACATCTGATCAGAGCCGATCATCTACATGCTCTTGGCAGGAGGGAATAGGAAATTTTAGGGCACAATTCACAGGATTTATTTTAAACGTTAACATTTACAATGAGAAGAGTCATATTAAAGGAGCCCAGATAACTAGCTTAGGTGTAGATGTGAGAACGGCAGGCATCTAAAATTTGGTAAAATTAATCTCACCCTCAGATATCAAGTTGAAGAACATCTTAAGCTAACTTTAATTCAGCTACCAAACATGGAACTTGTTTTGATCCCATTGCAAAATGAGGAAGCATGGGGAAAACGTTGTCCTAGCATGATCGTTCACCTCTTTCTTGGCAGTGAGATAACTAACGCTGCTGGCAACACGCTCCTTCAGCTTCAAAGTTAACCTCTCTTTCAAATGAGCAGGAACTGCTTCAAGCCATTGTTTCAGGCTGTCTTCAGGCTTGGTTTGATACCACTATCCAGGTCAAATATTTTATATTGCATCTGCTATCATAAGATCTAAGCACCTCAAAGTTGCTTCCTTTGTTTACACAGATTTAGTATCTTGCAGACCACCTTTGCAATCTCAAGAGCTCAGTTTTGTTTTAAACAAGAACTCGGAGCATCAGAGAAGAGAATGTTTTATCAAGTTAACCCAGTTTGACTGCTGAATAGAAACAGATTTTGGTTGTCTACTCAGTTGCTACTCAATTGACTTTTCACACTGCAAAAAGTCTGAAAAGCAAAGAACTACTCCCTCCACTGAGCCTGCATAAGTAACAAATCACCAAGAATAAAAGTGACACTATTCTTATTTGCTTGCTTTTAAAGAATATTAATTTCTGTTCAAATTAAATACATTCTGATCGCTTATCACTAGTTTCTTTTTGTCATTTTAAAAGTGCTTCTGTATTAAAGGCAAGGGTTCACAGGTGTTAGTGGCCCCATTTCAAGATATGATTTACAACACTGTCAGCATTTTACTTGCCAGATAAGCAAAACTGTGCATCTAAGTGGGTCAATTCAAATACTGAGGCATATTACAACTGTTAATAAAGTCTTCCATGTGGAAAGTGTACTTGCAAATTGAACAGGTTTTTGCAGAGAAATACAAACATCAGTCCTGACATTTTAAGAGTTAAGACTGTACATATTCGCCTTGAAAAACTTAAACTAGGAATGACATATGAAATCTGTGATAAATCACAGCATGCATCATATTACCTTGCAGCTGGCATAGAAGAACTTTCTTTCGTTCTATTGATCTCCTCCCAAAATGTCATATTGATATATAAAAGTTTAACAGAACGGAAATCGTTTCCAATAATTCTTGGAAAATTGTTGTGCTAGCTCTACGTCTATTTCTCGACTGTTATCTGAAATACTGCTTTTAACGTGATGTATGCCACAGCAAAAAATATAGTCAGCTGCAGGTCAATTCAGAACAAATGTGAAAATGATGTCAACCGCTATAGTCAAACCACTGTAGTTCATATTCGGTTTTTATGAGGGTTAAAAATAAGCTTATACGCTCCTTATGGTTCAGTTTTTCCCAGCTGAGAGATTAGTTTACCCACAGTTCGTCCTATCTCTGGTAATATGGGTAAAACAGATTTTTTTTAAAGGCACATGGAAACGCCTCATTCTGTTTGCAACAGCTGTATTTTGCGAGATGATGATTGTCGTTAGTTCCATCAGCAATCACCTCTCTCTCAAAAAGAGAACTGAGTCAGTCCTTGAAGTGACAGGGAAATGTTGTGGTTTCTTTTTAGTTAAATAAATCATTTATTGATGCCTTTCCTCCAAATCTACGTTTACTTAGTGCTAAGAAAAAATAAACCCTACAGATAAGCCCTACGTTTGCTATTTATACCCTATTAAAAACATCCACCCTTACCAGATTAACAAAGTTATCTCTCACTTCAGATATGAAAATAAGATAAATAAATACAGAAAAATATCATGTATACAGCTCATATTTACGCTAGTCAGCTTCCTAAAGGACTACTAAATTTAGCTGTTACTGTCTCCCCCTGTTGCTTAGGCAGAGAACCAGAACTTGTTACCTCCGACTAGCCTCACTCACAAGGGTCACTGGGTTACCAAACTAGCTGGTCTTTCCTAATGCAGCACTTACAGGAGAGTCAGATGTATATCATCCAGATGCAGTAGCTCACCGGTGCTGTTTCCACTCCCTCCAAAATAGCTTTTACATTAACTCAAAGCATGGCTAGGATTAATAGTCCACACAAACTACCATTTATTTTTGTTTTACTTCCCTCTCTGGGAAACTTAAATCACATTTCCCAAGCTAAAATTAATAATCAATTTGCCTTATCGTCGTTATGATCCTTCCAAATTATTTAAAATTAAAGACTGTGAAAAGATATTCTGCATTACAACAACGTGTGATCAGAGATGGATTAAACCAATACAATGTTACAGTTTTCAGGAAGAACTATTCAAGATAGAAAATGCCCATCTGGTTCGGTGGCTCTCTCTGTTTTATATTTTAGTTACTAACATATGACAATTAAAAAAAAAAAGGGGGAGGTATCTTCCCTCCTCTCACTAGGGTGAAATCAAAATCGTTTTAGATGTGAGTTAATTCTCCCCGAGATAGTAATATTTAAAATTAGTGACACTCCATCTAAAATATTTTACTAAGCTTTCAGCTCTTCCAAGCTCTCCAAGTAGCATCTTCTAAACCTTTAAGAAGTTGCCAACTGTTTAAATAATATACACAGAGTACCACCAACTGTTTGAATAATATAGTACACAGAGTACCACCCTTTAAGGGCAAGAGCGTGTACTCAAACGGGGCCAGATACGCAACAAGATGATAGAAAACCAAGCCACTGAAACCACATGAATGATTCCTAAATACTTGCCTCTGATTTATAACCATGCACAAGCAGCAGTACCATAGTTTTAAAATTCACGTTGCTAGAGTCTAATGCGGAATACTCCTGCATACTAGTAGGATGTTACATCAGTAAGACCTAGGGTGCTGTTGACTAGGCGTGAAAGCTGGGTACTCTGTGCTGTACAGTTCTTTCACTTGAGGTAAATTTCCTGCGGAGGACAGCATGATTAATTATTAAGTAATCTCAGTTTTCTGGATCACTGTCCAAACATGCATAGTGTTCTTGCTAAGACAAAGCCACCACTGATATAAGGGGATGATCTTGAAAATAACCTGGGACGCGTATTTTTACACACGGCACGTTTTTTTGACCTTCTCTGACGCAGCCTGTTCCCAGACATCCTAATTCTACAGTTCCCTTAATCTTAAGGCCTTTTGCTAGTCGTACGTCTGCAGGACACCTGATGTACTGCCACCTGTCAGTAGAAAAGCGGGAGCTGAAAGGCTACAGACCCTTTCTTATACATAGAGACGTATAGCCACACAGAGAAGAGAGTTTATTTTTCACACATCATGGACATGTGGAAAAAGTTGAACAAGATAAAAAGTTATTCTGAAATAAGAGTACCTTGCTCACAAGTTACTCAGTTTTAACTTCATGCCGTCTTTTACTTTATACTGTGTAAGCTTGCACCAGTGTAATGAATGGATATAGTTAAACTGCTGCTAAATCTCAGTGTGGAAACACTTACTTTAACGCTTATTTTAAAAACAGCTCACCTGAACACATCCAGTTTCCTGTCTGGTTAGTCTACTTGCAAAATGTAAAGTTGTTCTTCATTCAATATTAGAATGATTGATTCACTCCAATTTAAATATCATTAGCAAAATTGTTACGCAAGTTGCAATTGCCAGATCTTTATGGTTGGTAATACCCCAGCCAAAGTACACACAGCTTTTATTTTCTGTCTCCAGTATGAGTTTGCCAGGCTATCAGTTGGAAAACCATTTTTCTGGTTGTGCAATGTGTCCAGTCATAGCCAGGAATTAGAGACACAAACATAAACCCCCGACACGAGGTTTGACGTTAGTTTTCACAAGAGCAGTGATAGTTCAGGGTAACCTACAAGGGGATCTAGGTGCCCTTTTGTTCTTATTTTGTGCTTTCTGATATGAGGGAGCAACACGGGAGGGCTTGCTTTCTAGCCAAGAGGCATGCTTCTTATAAAGGTGAGATGCCAAACTCATTTTGGGGAACGACGTATGAGATATTAACTGGGAGTGCTAATTGTCCCAGCTTGGCTGATTTCTATTCCCCGGATACACGTCAGCTGGATGTGGTTGCGTCCACAGCCTCAGCCTCATGCACTGCCAATACCGTTGATGCAGATAGGTGCCCCGTTCCTAACTCTTGGTTTCTCCGAAAGATTGCCAGGTATAGATCCCATGCTTAACCCCATCCTGGCCACTGTGACTGTCTTCCGTCCCTTACCCCAGAATCAGCCTTCCTAATTATTTGGACAAATTCCCTTCTGAGTCCACCTTGCTGTTTCCTAATAACATGGTTTCCTAATAACAGTTTTCAGAAACAACCTTGATGTTAAAGCAAGGGGCACCGGCTTAGCACAGGAATTTCTTATCCATAAACACGTAAAAGTTACAGGTTTGTTTGTTTTTAAACAAACTTTTGAACATAGTCCCTGTGGTCTGCTTAAACTATTCACCACCAGCAAATCCTGGGCTTCTTTTGAAGCCTGAGGCCAGACAGCCTCTCCAGACTTCCGGCTTGACTGGCTTGTTTCTGGTGTTATATAGTCTCTTTTACTTAAGGAAGCAGTTTCTTTTGTGACAATGAGAAGGATTTTAACTTATGGCTTCACAGAGCACTGGCCAGTAATGATCTAAATATAGAAGTGCAGATCTGACCCTTCTGGTTTGCCCGTAGTAGCTCAGGAAAGGACCTTGAGTAAAAAGCTATTAATCACTTTCTCAGTCTAGGAATTCATTCTTTGACTGTAGTTTGATCGTATAGTACGATAGAAAAGTAAAACATACTGTTCCAGTCAGTTTGGAATATTGACAGTTTAAAATTAAACCACTAGCTTCTTGAGAGGACTCAAAATTTCACTTCCCACTAATTTTCCTTCTTTGCTCCCTCTAGCTCTCAGTCTCATGTCAGGGCCAACCAGTCTTTGAGCCAGGGAAAGCTAGATGAAGCTTGCTTCATATCCTATTTATGCTTCTCAAGGTAAAAGGGTCACCAGAGAATGCTTTAAGAAAAAATGTTCTCCACGCTTGCACATGACTTCTGCACTCATTTCTGGCCCCATCAGCATGACAGCTACAAACTACTTGAACCTCCTTCCTACCCCTAGACTAAAAATTACCGTTTCTGAGCCATAAACACTCACAGCAGTCCCTAAATACCACATTGCAATTAGCTCTACATAGCTGTTTCACTGTGAAAATGAAAGGAGAATTAAAGGAAAGGGATACAGCTGATATATCTGCCCACTAACCATAGTCCCTACTTGCGGTCTTTTTACATCATCCCTGAATCATTCTCCTTATTCGACAAGGAATCCAGCTCTTTCTGTAGTTTACATTGTTTTGCTGCAGCAGCCTTCTCTGCTAACCTCTACCAGAAGTTTGTCATTAATTAGTTATAATATCCTTAGCTGCATGCTCTGCTTTTCTCTGAAATTAAACAGCTCGTTTCCCCTCGATCTGTAACAACAACAGGAAACACACACATATATTAGATTTTTCTTTAATTTCAGCTATCCATGCTGGTGCATATCAGGACCCTTTGATGTGAACGGAAGCATTCCAGAAACAGTGCAGATTTTGCAATACCTTTAAATAGGATCAAAAGTTCCCGCACTGTGTGTTACTGCAGCATAACAGGGGGAGTTCAGTGCTGAGAGAATAAATTGTAACAATGTCAAGTGCTTTTTCTCTTTAATATATAGCAGCACTTATTTCATGGTCTCAAAAGTTTCAGTAACTGATATGTTAGCAGATGACAGGAAAGCTGAGCTCAATTTTGGGAGGTGTTTTTATACTCAGCATGGCATATAGGAGTCGCATCTAATGCAAACTCCTGTTTCTGGAAGCTTTAAAGGCTGCCTAAAAATCTCGTTCCCTAATTAGAGATAGCGAGAGCAGTAATTGCCATCTGCTGGCCAAGCCAGGGATGGTCTCTGTCCGCAGTTTGCTTCTTCGCTTATGTGGCTAAATTTGGAAATGGACTTGAGCAGAGGAGACAGCGCAGCATGGGATCAGGACAATGCAATTAGCAACTGAGTCTCCATGTGGAGACAGAGGTGGGCACATACTTCTTGGTCTCACTCTGGAAAGGGATGAGAAAAGTGGGGAGAAGGAGGTGGGTTTCAGGGATCTGCGTCTCTACTGTATTTTGCTGAGGCGTTAATTTAAAAATAGATCAAATAGCAAAATGATTGTGCTCTTCTCTTCTGGAAATTAAACTTAGAATTTTATACTTTTGAGGGAAACAGAGCAGTAGCCATAGTTAGAAAGTACCTACTGTGTCTCACAGAGTTTTCTGCATGAGAAAAAAAGAAAAAAAAAAAAGACACATTTCCATTAACAAAAGAGAGAAGGGAGAGGAAGCAAAATCTTGCTGCCGGGAAAGGAAGGCCAGGTCTCCACAAGTTTCTGGCTCCAGATCAGAGCTGGTTAGAGGTGACAGGGAGACATCACAGTAATCCCTACCCATTCTGATGCTGTGTAGCACAAGATAGATGCAGAGTAGGTTTATTTGGCTCCATCTTCTCTGAAAACCAACCATTAGGCGGTAGAAGGCAGCGGTTAATTCCACCTCTTAGTGTCCTCATCTACAGGCTGGACGAACCCAGCCCTTGGCTTCTCCTTGTGCAGCATTTGCTCCAGCACCCTGACCACCCTGGTGGTCCTCCCTGGACTCTCTCCAGTTTGTAAATACCCCATTTGTACTGATGAGAGCAGGGGGCAACCGAACGCAGTACTCCAGATGTTACCCCACAAATAGAGAGGAGCAGTCCCATATCGAATGCAGGGGAATAATCACTTCCCTCAACCTGCTGGCTATGCTCTTGCTAATACAGTCCCATATGCAGTTAGTCCTCACTGCTGCAAGAGAGACTGCTGACTCCTGTCCATCTTGTTGCCCACCAGCACCTTTCTGCAAAGCTGCTTTTTATCCTGCATGTCCCCAGCCTGGACTGGTGCATGCATGGGGTTATACCATCCCAGGTACAGGATTTTGCATTTACGTTTGTTGAACTCCGTGAAGTTTCTGTTGACCATTCAAAAGTGACTTGCCCAGCCGGAGGAGTGCCCTTCAACAGATTGACCGACTTCTCCAATTCGATGTCATCCATGAGCTTCATGGGGGTGTAGACCATTCCACTGCATAAGTGGTTATCAAAGAAGTTAAACAGCATCAAGCCAGTAACCCTGGATTGGAGGAAAGTCACTTATAACTGGCTGCCAGATGGACTTTGTCCTGCTGATCACAAGCCTTTGAGTACAGCAGTCCAGCCAATTTTCACCTATGTTATAATCCACCCATCCAGACAATATCTCCCCAATTTAGCTAAAGGATACTGTGGGAGACCATGTAGAAAACCATGGCAAGGTTAAGGCATACAGCATCCACTGCTCTTCCCTCACTCATACAGGCAGGCATTTCAGCAGAGAAGGCAGGCAAGTTGATCAGGTAGCACGTGCACTTCACAAAACCATACTGACTGTTCCCTGTCACCTTCTTGCCCTTCATGTGCTTGGAAATAGCTTCTAGGAGGATTTGCTACATTATCTTCCCTGACAAAGAGTTAAAGCTGATGAGCTTGTAGTTCCCTAGATTTTTCTTCTTGCCCCTTTTTGACAATGGATATAAAATTTTCCTTTTCTCCTGTGTCAGTGACTGCTTCAAGCACCACAGTCTTTCAGAGATGATTGAGCGCTGCCTTACAATGAAATTGCTCAGCTTCCTCAGACACATCTCACTTGGTCACATGGATTTGTGTATGTCCATTTTGCCTAAGCACTCCTAATCTGATTTTTCTCTAGTGGGTAGTATTTCACTCCCCAAACTCTATTACTAGGCACAGAGACCTGGGAGGCTTTAGAGTAGACCTTCCAGTGAAGGTCAAGGCAAAGAAGGCATGAATAGCTCAGCCTTATCTTCTCTTTGATGCCAGTGTACTTACTGAAACATTTTTTATTGCTTCACATCCTTCAACAGTTTTAGCTTCAGATGAGCTTTGGTTTTCCTGCTTCCACCCCTGCATACCCAGGCAACACTTCTCTAACTCCTCTCGGGCTGCTCATCCCTACTTCCACCTCTGTACACTTCCTTATTGCATTTGAGTTCAGCTGAGAGCTCAGCATTCAGCCAAGTTGGCCTCCTGCCATGCCTGCTTGACTTCCTACATCCAGGGAAGGACTGTCACGCATTTTGAGAAGGGTTTCCCTGAAGATCAGTCAGCTCTCCTGTACTCCTTTGGCCTTCCAGGGCAGCCTCCCACCGTGTCCTGCCTACTTGTTCTCCAGAGAAGGTGAAATCTGTTCTCCTGAAGCACAGGATCTTTATTCCACTACTTGACTTCCTGACTTCCCTCAGTACTTTAACTTCCGTTATCTGAAGGTCACTGCAGCCAAGGCCGCCACTGACCTTCACACCCCGCAAAGCCAGTTTTTCTGTATCTGTGAACAGCAGATCTAGCAGAGCACCTTCCCTATTTGTCTTGCCAAGTACCTGCATCAAAAATTGTCCTTCATACTCTCCAGACATCTTCTGGATTGCTTGCACTGTGCCGTATCGTCCTTATAGCAAGCATGGGGATGGTTTAAGACCCTTACGAGAACGAGGCCTGCAATCATGAAACTTCTTCCAATTGTTCTGAGGTTTCTGGATTTTTCTCATCTCTGCAGCATCACCTGCAGAATTACCACCTATTTGTGAAAGCATTCTCATGTTTAAATGTGTAAGATGGCTTTAATGAATCCAGCCAAAGGCTCATCCAGTCTAGCTTTTTGTCTGACAGGACTAAAAGCTCACATCTACAGAAGACTTTTAAGAACAGGAGAAGCATATAGTGATGCTTCCTCTTCCCCAGCCTCCAGCAAACTGAGGCTCAAGAACCTCCTGAGAGTGTTTATGTGTTTAATACCCTTAGTAGAGTTTTGATAAATGGGACTTATTCTATCACTCATAGTACTTTCTGGCAGAAGTTTCATAGCTTCACTACATATGTGAAAAAATACGTCCTTTTATGTGCCACCTACAAGCTTCATTTGATATTCCCAAATTCACTGACTCTTCCAGTACAATAACTTTTATTTTCTATTAGCTGTCTCCACATCATTCATGAATTCATAGATCTCTGCCATATCCGCTTCTGTTGTGTCTTTCGCAGGCTGAAGACCTGATATAATCATTCTTTATAGAGAAGCCATCCCATATCTTCTGATTATGTTTGTCCTTCTCTGAACTACTTCTGTTACAGCCCTTTTCAAGATGGGGAGACAGGGATAGCTGAACTGCACACAGTATTCAGAGTATGGGCATGCTTTAAATTTATACAGAAGCAAAAAGTTGTTTTCCATTTCTTCTTCCTCCTTTCATAATCTTAATATCTGATTTGCTTTTTTTTGACCATTAGTGAGCACAGTGACTTTTTCACAGAACTCTCTAGTAGAATCCCAAAGTTTCATTCCTAAGTAGTATTCGTTAGCTCAGAAAACCTCTTTTTTTCTTAAGTTGATGTTTGGATTGTTCATCATTGTAATAGCCAACACTGAATTTCATTTGACTGACATTATTCAGAAGAAGGTATTGCGAGAAGGTATTCTCGGAAGATTCTTCTGGATATCTTTGTGGTTGGCACTCCTCTTTACAACACTAATTTATCCAGCATCATCAGCAAACTTTGTCAGACCATTTTGTAATCAAAAGCACTGTTCAGCATTGCTAGGATACACAGGATCCAGCAAAGATGCAACAGAATATACATAAAACCTGATAAAAAATATAGGAATGTCCAAACTACAAGCTATGGAAGAATTTGAATACAGCGAGTGACTGGGAAGCAACATGGCAGGTTAAATTCAGTACCGAGAAGCATAAATGGGAAAAGAAACCCTTATCTATATACATAAAATGATGGTCTCTAGCATGCAATTATCATTAAAGAGATCATTAAAGAAAAGACATCTTGGACTTATTTTGACTACCTCTCTGGCAGCGATAGCTCACTAGGCAGAAGTTATGAGGCAGGCACACGGAACGTTAATCAGTATTAAAAGAGAAGCGAAAAAAAATGTTGTGTCAGTCATAATAAGTCAGGCAACAATACCCTGAGTACTGCATGCAGTTCTGTTCATTGTATTCTCAGAAAGAATGCAACAGAACTAAGGAAACCGAGGCCTAAAAGGCCTGGAACAGGGGATTACTCCCAAAGAGCTAAGGGAGAGCCAAGACGACGATCAGGCCTCAAGTTTAACCCAGCAATTACTATTTCATTCAACAAAACTGAATTATGGAACTCATCAGTACAAAATGTTTAAGAGGCCAAAACGATAAACTTGTTGAACAAGACAGTTGGCAAAATCATGAAAGGAAATAACCTGCAACAGGAAAGCATAACAAAGCGGAGATTACCTCCAGCTCAATAAATTTTTAAACTAGAAGTTTCATTATACTAGGAAATAACGGGAAAGGTGTTGCAATACACCTCTGTATCCCCTGTATTAACAGTCTTTCCCAAAGCACCTGGAACTGGACACTTATCCTCGTGTTAAATTTCCAAGATGAAGCACAAACACAGTTCCCTGCTCTCACAGATATTGCAGTTTATTTTTCCATATTTGGGGAAATTGCATGGACAGCCCACACAGCATGCAAGAGGTGAAGCCTACCTTCAGAAAAATCTCTCTCCAGATCACGTTATCTCAGGCCAAATGATCTCTTGATCTGAGCTGAACATGGCTGTTTCTGTGGTGTTGTGACATGGCTGAAAATTTGAAATGGACAGGAGTCAAAAAACGTCCAAGTAAAGCACTTTGCTTCCACTTAGCTGAATTCCTTCAACTTATGAAATGTTAGCATTGATGTTAGCATTGTCAGCCTGTTACACTGAATATAAAAGTATGAAATGTTTCCGTAGTCCGAAATCAAGTTTCTCCCTCTATCCTCAGAATTTTCTTTCCACGGGAAGTTGTGGCTTTTCATTTTGATTTAGAATAACACAGGGTTTGCAAATGTTGCAGTTCTATTTTCCAAACAGCTCATACTTCATCACACACTGATTACGAAATGCCAGTGTGTTTGTCTGGAAAAGGAAGGTTCACATCACTTGCAAACATTCATCTCACTAATACGGCAGTAGGTATCTTTATTCACATGACTGTTAATCCTTAGTGATCCCGCTAAGATCTCTCCCTCAGTAGTAAGCTAGGATGGCAGTGAGCTTAGCAGGATTTTCCAGTCCATGGAATCTGGATCCAGAAATTATCATATCCCACACCTGAACTATCGGTCTAAGCCAACCAGCCATTTTAATCAAGCAAGTACTTCTTGGCAAGCACAAAGTACATGGAATAATGATTCTCCAAACAAAGGAACCGGAACGCTTGTACTCATTAAGGGTTTCCCTTGGATTCTGCTCAGCAGCAATAAGAAAAAGATTTCTCTAGGGCGGACCGTGTTCAACACTCTTATGCTATGCCTAAGGGCAAGTAAACAGGAGTCCTCAAAGGTTAAGACCTTAAGGCACCTTGTTTTTTGTTTTTCAAGGAAAAGTTATCAGGATGTGGGAAAGCTGTGTTCAATGTGGCTCAGAGCCACTCCATGCTCTACTTAATATCTTGGTGAGGACTTCTTGTTTACATTGTTTTTTACCCAGCCTAGCACAACAGGGTTCTGGCATCCTTCTCTGAGGAACCTAGCTATTACTATCCTGCACAAAATAAATAATTGTAAGTCTTCAAAACTTGTTCTTCCTGAGGGTTAGACCGTAATTTGAATTACTGGTCAAGTACAAAAGTGAAAATACTGTCCGGATAAAGATGAAGAATCTGGCACCTATATTACAATCCCAGAATAAGCTTTAAGGCAAATCCCTTCAATGAGTCAGCTATGAAACAGACTATGTCAAATAAACATAAGCTTTTTTTTTTTTTTTTTAAATAAGAGTCTCAATGGGCTCTAGACTTTTTATAAATGGAATATGATTAATGCTCCTTAGGTAGGGACGAAACGTCACTTTATAATGTGACACACTTACGGAGACTATGCATGAGTGTGGGGGGACATGTTTCTTTGGATATTGTATATGATATATGGTAAAAGATCATAAAGACCTTGCTCCAACTTTCATTTTATAAACTGTGATTCCCTCTCTCCTGCAACTGATACTCACTTTATGTAAACAACAGCCCTCATATAGGCCTCAAGAGTGTTTTTTGCAGATATGAATAAGTACCATATAAACTATTCTCACACCTCCTTTTCCCGTCTTACAAGTAAGATGTCTAGTTCAATGTCTACGAGAAGAGTTAGAAGACCAGAAGGCTTCTGATGTCTGTTTTTTTGCTGCAAGAAAACACCTCTGAAGTCATGTCTTAATAGTTTGCCTGTTCTTTCTTAGCACGCCTTTGTTTCGCTGACAGAATTAGGCCCACGAAAACTAGCTCTTTACCCACCAGGCTGAAAAGTTCATCCTCTTCCACTTTGCCATAGAACAGTAAAACTTTTCCGTGAACTCAGCTCTCAGAATCCATTACAAGTCTACTGGAGCTGGTGCTAACCAAATGCTGGCACCATTTTAACAACGCACAAATGTTGACAAGTTTTTTCCTTCTCCTCTGCTAGCATTTAATATGCTTTTCCTCAAGGTTTACTGGTTGGAAGCATAAATCCTCTGCCACAAGCACAAATCTCCAAAGGAGCAAGATTTAGCCTTGATAGAAACCCATGCATAAGACCATCTTTGGGATTGATTTATTGTTTCCCATGCAGCCTACATGTTGAAAAGGCATATCACTTTCCACTCTTTCTTATTATTCCTTTAACTATAATTTTTCCTCAACAGGGATAGCTTTGTCTATATGCATTCAAATGGTTCAGTCACCTTACTACGTAAGCCACAGAATAGGTTTCCTTCCAGGAGCTGAAAGAAAAGAAATAACTGAGAAGCTTAATCACCTGTTACCTTCTTCTGAAAAGATCAGCACAGGTCTAAAATGAAATTTAAAATATTTTTCATAACTGGAGAAAACAGCTAAATCTGTCCTCAAAAGATCTGAGGATTGGGCTAAGAGGCAGTGTTAGCTTTCCAAACATAACATACTACCACATAGTATTTCTGCTCATGCTCATACTAGAAGAAGCACAACTTAATATTTTATTCAAGTTCGTTAAACAAAAGCATTCAGTGCTGCTTAAAAGCCTTATTCATAGCCACAGCATCCGGGGGAAAAGAAAGTCTATTGTAAAATCTTTGTAGCAGAGAAAATAATTCGAGCTATAATAAAAGCCCCATAAGGAGGTCTGTCATAAGGTTAGGGCACGTGGAAAGCAGATCATTTCAGAAAGTTTTCTGAACGTTACTTTGAAGGTTGCCTTAAAACCAGTCCAAACAGATTACTTAGTATTTTGCTAAAGGACACACAAATGAACTTCTGTCTCTTTTACTGCCCACCAGGGCTGGGTGTCAGGGGTTTATGCTAATCAACATCACTATTTGTCTGATGATTGCAAAGTAAATCACTATTGTGGGCGGCTCTACTTAAGTCATCTTTTTTCTAGCCAAGTGCTGTTGCCGGCTGCTCCAGCTCCACTGCAGCACAGACAGCACAGAGCCCAGAAGAAGGTGTATGAAAGCTGTCAAAAGAGACCGCACAAGCTGGGAACCTGCAACTTTCACATTGTACCTTTGATTTCAAAGCAAATTCCTTCTGAAGCACAAGTCAGGCCATTTAGTCTTTGCTATCTCATCTGTAAAATGGTGTTAAAACTCATCTGCCTCACAACGGAAGTTGTGATAAAGCTCATTGGCAAATGTAGGTACCTAAAAACATTGGTTTTTGTAAGAACAGACTCAAAAAATATAGTAATTCTCAAACACTGGCATTATCCTCAAAAAATGAACAGAGGATTCTGTGTTCTGTAAACAGTCAAAAGATTCATTTTTAACCTCTTTCGTCCTGGTGCATACAAAAAAAAAAAAAAAAAGACCACATTTTAGGCTAAGACCATCACTTAACTACGCAGAGGCTTTAGCAGCAACGCAGCAATACAAGTGTCAGAAGTCCCTTCACCTCTCCCAGCCTTTTGTTTCCTCCCCAACACCACCAAATGCTGCCCAGTTGTCCTGCAAACGGATCTAGCTTCAAAGCAAAGAGCTGCCTCCCCTCCTCTTTTTTTTTTTTTTTTTTGAGCCACTTCAATTCCCCAGTCTGGTCGGCAGCCCCACGAGCAGCTGTGCCCTCCTTGCATCAGCGTTGCCACAGAAGGCCTTATCTATAAAGCGCTGTTCCTCTGTTTTTAGAACTATCATTACTTGTGACCTGCTGCCTTTGAGGAACTGGAGGAGGCTAATGGCAAGAGGGGTGGGTATGTCTCCGTCTGGAAGGAAATGCTCAGCAATTTCCTGATCTCTGAATCTCTGTGCAGATGAGCCTTTCTGCTCCCCTCTGGAGATATGACCACTGGGAGCACAAACAGAAACCCCTCACTCTTCAGCTACAGAGCATACTTGAGTTAAATAGTTGTTTGCCTTTCTGCAATACAATAACCTGTTATCTAAAGTATTTTCAGGAAAAAAAAAAAAAAAGGTCTAAGAACAGAAGTCTTTTCAGGGCATAAAGAAATAAAGCCCCACAAATAACTTTTTCTCCTCCAAGGCTTTCTTGAGGGTTAAAAGCCTGTCTAATATTTCATGCAAATAAACCTGATGAGTAGAGAATTATTACTGTATTACTGTGTGCAAAGTAAGCTAACAGGAGCTGAAATCTATCACCTCTTACAAATTAAAAGCTCATTACTGTTTATTGGCATGCTGCATGAGTGAGTGCTGTGGAGGGCCTCATGAATTCTTTACAATAATACCTTCAATTAAAAAAAAATTAAACGGTTGCGATGGGAGATGAATGCAAGTTCTTACTACATTGCACTTTTTCAGCAAAACATCCCAATATAAAGTTTCTGATACAGCAGATGTGAGCGCCCCTCTCTCTGCAGTGAACCATGCCAAACATCTACCTGTTCATAACAATCAAGAGTGCTCAACTCTTCTTAAGGAGATGTTCAGCAGTTTGGTGTGAATTCACGCTGCTAAATACCTTACATTTCTTTGTTGCACTGAAAATAGTTTCTGCAAGAGCATGAAAAATAAAAAAGACGTTTTGCCTGAATCTTTTCTTTCACCTCATTTGTGTGCCCCCTTCCTCATTTTCCCCTGGAGAAGAGAGGAACTTTTGTATATAAGAACTCAATTTCAACTGGAGAAAAATATTAGCAACTTGCAATTAAAACTGAAAAGACATAAGTACTCATAGACTTTTTTAAGTTAGGAAAACAGATACTTAGTGCAAGGAATAAGTCATTCTACCTGAAAAACAGGAGGGGAGGGGAGGGAAGAAGCTTCCAAACTATCTTCAGTAACAGCTGGTGTCGAGTCCCAGTGTGCCCATCTAGGCCTAATGTAGATAGTCACACCTGCAGCAATAATTCAGCAGTATAAAGCACTGTCAGTAAGTCTCCTGCCTAAAGCCCAAGAGTGGCAATTAATGGTTTAATGTATGCAGGAGATCAGGGGGGAAAAAAAAAAAAGGAAGGTGAAATAATGTCAGCACCCCAAGTAGCCTTAGAATTGATCCTACGGGCCTCAGTCCTAAGCGCAGGCCCTTTCCACTGCACGTGTGCTGGGCACAGGGTTGTCCATGGCCTCCTTTTCCATGGCGTCTGTATTAACATCAGGAAAGAGGTAGATAAAGACAGATTTTAAAATTCATCTCACTTTGTGTTATATCCTCACGTATGTGAAAAATCCAGCTACTATGTACTGACTTGAGGGAACATCGCCCAAGGCAAACCTGTGTAATCCCCCAGAAGGAGATAATCAGTTGAGCAGCCGGTTCTGCAGGTGCTGAGCGCTAGCCTGATGTCCCTTTCACTGGGGCTAATGGGTCAACGTTCTTGCTTGCCTCCTCCCATTTAGGTAAAATGGGGCTGTGTAGGCCTTTCCTGCAGGTTTTCCTGCCTGAGCACATGCATAATACTGGGGCTGACAGGACAGCTTGCAATCCTGTCCTGTCTTCCGATTGTGGTTCCTGACCTCTGGCTTAGGGGTTTGACTGCTGACCTGAACCTGACTCTCGATTTCTTGTTTCAGTTTCTCTTCCGTGGCTCTTGTTAAGCACCTTGACTCTTAGAGCAATCCGCTGAATGGGGAATTTCGCGGGCCGTGGTCAGTGCACGATACAGAAGATACCTCTGAAAGACAGCGAAAGCCAAACGCATGTTCCCTGGCAGAGGAGAAAGAAGGAATGAGTATCAACATCATCAAGGCCAATAAAGGACAAGAAACTGCTTCTTGTCAGCACCAAGAGATGGTGGGGATAAACTGTAAGAAATGGGTCACAGAACCTGTGTTTCGTTTCAGGGATGCGGGGGTAAAGGAAGTCAAGAGGATGAAATTGTAGTAATCAAAACAGGAGACATTTAGGGCCCATATAAGCATATTTTAGTGTCATGAAAGGAATAGAAACCTAGATTTTACGGGTGTTATATCACAGGAAGGATTATGGTATTATCAAGGGTGAAACATACTGAGAGCATACTGAGAACGTGGGAGAAAGTCATTAACTCTACCTGCTTCCCATTAACCCCTGCTCAAAACTTTGCCTCTACTTGCTATGAGTTATTTTGCGTTTATCTCAGAGAAGCTGAAAAAAAATGAAGTTGACAGAATATGATTGAAAGTCAAAGAAAATAGGAATGAGCAAAGAACAGACGACTCAGAGCTATCAGCGAGCACAGTGGACCTATGCTGATCTAGAAAGTCCTAAAGTAGATGGTTCCCATGTTGTTTAGGATAAGGACTTAATCCAAAACTAGCTATAAATTTCCCCTCCCCCAGCCTCCATCTTCTTTGCCCACACAGCACTAAGGTCTGCCACTTACCATAATCTCTGAAACAACCAATTCCCAACCCTAGGTAGGTCTCCCAGCAACCCTAACTCCTCCCAAGGTGTCTTTGCCAACTTCTCCTCCTCATCTTCTGCATAAATGCATGCCAGCAAGGGTCTTCTTCCTGTACTGCATTAGCCCTATCGGTCACCTTGAAATACTGAACCATTTAGGAAGGCAATCTTCTAAAGGCTTTGTATTCTGGAGCCGTGTGTCTCCCCTAACTTGTTTATTTTTAAGAAACCTGACTTCTGGTACAACTGACCTATTTCTCAGCTATGTCTTTCGATTGCATCTGGGATATGTCAGCATTGGTAGAGGTAGTTTAGCAATGTCCAAAAGGAGGAGGAGATAAATTGCACTGGCGATAGGAGAACTACCTGCACCACATTCTACATGTAATACACATGTTAACATGTATTATGCATAGCTAACATTTTCTACTTCCTTCTCTTTAATGTTTAAAATGCCTCTGTAATACCGCTCTGCTCTAGTTTCCTTATCCTACCCACATTCGATAACATCTGGAATACACCATGGCCCTCTCAGTTTTTTTCCTGCCTGGAGGATGCAGCAGTCAATGCTATAACTGTCTGTTATGTTAAACTTTCCTCCCTTCAAGCTTTTTTCTAACCCTCCCTGGCTGCAACCAGGCTAGTGGAGGAGGGAAGCCCATCACAGTCAGACATAGAAAGCACTTAGTGAAAACAAATAAGGTTGCTAAGGAACAGTAAAGATAAACTCAGACCCACAAAATGCAGGAAATAGAAGGAGTTTACGCTCTCGAACACATGGCTCATGCCTCGCCATGGCTCACTGTTGTTTTAGGTTACCACAGAGCTAAGGCTGGGATTATCCTTGCCCAGGACCGATTCCCAAAAGCATGGGAATCCCAAGAACCTGACATACAGCGTCACTCTACAATTGCTACCTGTCTCTCTTCCTATGTTTTTTAAATTGTACCGCACAGTAAGAGTCGAGTAAATTCACAGCGTAGGTAAACTATAAATTCTGTATATATCATTAATTCCGTTACCTTTAATTAGGGTATCCTAGTTAACAGTAGCAATAAAGATGCCAGCAGCACAAGTTGGCAATATAAGCATACAAATTGAGGGTCCCTAGAGGGCAGAAATCATATCCCCCCTGCCATTGCCGTCGTGGCAGCTAGACTACAGATAGTGCAGGTTTGACTACCGCTTTGCAGCTTTGCAAGGGCAGGGGCCCTGCCGTTTTACTGCACAGACACAGCCTCAGGAGTCACACCCTGCCTGCAGGGATCCTCTTCCTGGGACCAAACTCCTTCCTAGGCTCAAGCCTGTAACAAAAGCTCTCCCCAGTGTGCTGGGAGGCAAGAGGATGGAAGTCAAAAGGAAAGGCGCGAACGTGCCAGTCATGCCTTGGCCACACCGCATGGACCCTGCGGCCTGGTGAGCTCTGGAAGGAAGGGGCATTTCGGGCCACTCGAGCCCCTTTCATCAGCCACGCTTTGAGCGCAGCAGGTTCTGTTCCCCAGCTGTGCTGCAGCACCTGACAAATTTCCTCACACTTTAAAAGACTGTGAGAAATAGGAGCATGCCACTAGAAAGGTGTTATATTTAGCCCCGATATCTCTGTTCACCTTGAGTTGAATCAGATACTCGAAATGTAGCAATCAGCTATGATGCAGAGGTGCGGTTGTACATGCTGTACATTTGAAATCGCATTAGCCACCAGTCTTGTGGCTTAATCATGGCTTCACAGCAAGGTTGAAAGTTCCCTGAAAGAAAGGTGGTGAGCTCAGTTGCTAATCTGGCTCTATCCTATTTTCTCACAAGGGATCAGAGTAGTTCATACCTTCCAGGAGAACAAAGCGAGCGTTTCCACTTCCCACTTAAAGTTTGCACCAAAATGGCACCGCTTTGATAAATAGAAATAACTTATTAGAAACAGAGCAAATTCTCATCTTTAGTAACAACATAACCTGCATGAGGTTAGTATGAAAAAGCATAGCCTAAATATCCCTACAACCCTATATCCAGGAGAGTTTCCTCTTGCCTCACGTAACTAATATTTTTTGTATTGGTAAAACACAGTCATGTGATGGATAATATACAAGAATAAAAGAGTATTCACAAAAAACTAGACATAGGTGTGAGACGTCAGGCACCTCGGGGTCCACTTCTGGTCAGCAGAGACAAAAAACCCTGCAAAGGGTGAGTTAGTGCACCTGGGTCCCCTGGTGAGTGATTTCCTGCGCTCAGGAGTTCTCCATGTCTCTTAAGCTGGGCAATATCCGTAGGGGCAAGAGACTCAGTTGTCAGCCAGTGCAGCCTTCGCCTGTCTGAGCTTTCTCTTCCTACAAGGAGTAAACCTGCAGCAGCACTGAATGAAATCAAAACCAGGAAGCAACAGCCTATCTCTGAAGATTACTACCAAATAACTCCCACTTTTTGTGTGAGGATATGACAGGATGTTGATTCAGATTTTTTTCCATGACAATCAATTTTTAAACATCAAATTAAGCACCAAAACTAGCTTCCAAACTAGGAAGACTACTATTGACCAGAAGCTCTTAAAATACAGCATGTCTTCTAAAGCTATTAGCTTTAGAAGAATGTAGCTTTCAGTCAGAAGTGTAGCAATGTAGCAATTTGTATTTTTGAAAGATATAGTGGGAAATGCAAACAAGTAATTTATGCAATTAGCGGTTTCTCAAGCACATGCTTATAGACTGAAGAAAAGGAACTAGAGACAGCAGTGCAATTTATTTCACATAATGATGCAAAATAAATATATTTTTAGGCAGTACATTAGCAGACAAATATATTGGGTTTGCATTAACTATGTATCCTCAAAAAGAGCCTAAATCCTTGAAGCCCCTTGGTTGTCACACTGCTCATTTTATCAAACCAGCACAGCAAGAACATCGCACGTGGCATTTACACAGCCACAATTATGACTCAGCGCCCACATAAGGAGAGCAAACCTGCCCAACAGCTTCCATCTGGGATGCAGGAGACAAGTAAAAACAACAAGCCACCCACATATTGAATATACTTTGAGAAAACTAACAAGAAAAGAAGTATTAAAAATGTAAAAAATGTGTTCAAGATATACACTTTCATCATATAATTATGCTGCAAGCATAGAGTAATAGCTTTCAAAGAGACAAAAAGAAAGAAAAAAGCTTGTTTTTTTTGGTATGTTCCAAAATTTAGAACAACACACCGAACTCTGAAACTGTTTTCCCCTTTAGCTGAATCTTTAACCGACTCTTTGCTAACTCACTTAATCACATCAACTCTTGGACATAAACTTAGGAGGGAAGCAGATCTCAGGTAAGAAGAAAAGGCTTGTACCTTTCATAGTCTCTTCACCTTCTGTAAAAAGGAGCATGGTATACTTAGATATCTTAGTAAAAAGACTAAGTTACCTTTGCCCCTTCCATTCTGGGCACAAATCAAGCATTAAAGATTGAAATTCAAACCATAAAGCTTTCATTTATGCCCAAAGCAAACATCAGGTACTTTGCTACCATGGTGATGAACATAGTAAAAACACCTTAATCGCTCCCGATTCTGCAACTGTGAAGCAGGGCTTGGTGCAAAACAGTCTAGCTTCTGACACAGGCACATAGATTTTCAGAGTTTACACTTAAGAAAAAATGTTTAATAGTTTATTGAATATTGCAGTTGTGCAAAAACTGAAATACATAAACAATAAATGAACCCTGAAATCATGCTGCATAAGTTATGCATATACACTACTTTGGTCCTGGACAGAATTTAAGATGAGTTGACAGATCGAGGATTCCCAACAAAACAGCCATAAAGCTGTTTGGGAAATGAGTCACCTGCTTGACTAGCATGTTTGCTAACGCCAATAGAATAAATATCCAGCTTTGGAAAGCTAAGCGAGTTATACCACGGTATTCCTTTTAATAACCACATTCCACTTTAAAGCTCAATATCCCTATATTCACTTTCAAATGACAAGTCATTAAAAAATTGTTTTTATAAAACTAAAGCTAGTTGCAGCTGAATCTTCCATGTCTGACACCATGTGTTACAGTATATACACTAAATTTAAAGGTATGAAAAGTTTTCAGAGCTGTTCCAGACTATCAAGCTGATTTTGTTTTCTTGGGACTAATCCCACCATCTTCTTCAACTGACTTCTCTGCTGGCCTCTTTTTTAACCCTTTCATTTTTCTCGTCTGCAGTTTACCAAGATCTTGCTTCTGCATGTGGATTCGACCATAAGTTGTACCAAAGACATCATGGGAGATATTCTTTTTCTTCTTAGCCTGTAAGATAAACACAACATTAGCATTCCTGAGGAAAAAAGTGCCAGTAGCTCTCACTAGAGACTAGATATCTGGCCTTACCACTACCACATTCACCAGTAATTAATCTTCTAAATCAAGTGCCTAAAAGCAAGGCTGCGTATATTGTTTTCAGCTTGGATATTAAGACTTCTCCTGCTCTTATACGCGTTCAGAGGAGTGTTTTTATGCCAGCAGATCACCACGAGTGTGATGCGGCTCTAGAAATATCAGCTGGCCTATACAGAAGTAAGCTTTGGTTGGTTATGATGCAATAACTAATATTTCAGCTTTTGATCTTTTTACAGATCTATGATGTAATATACAACCTTCAGGCCTTTTGGTTGTTTTAAAGACAGCTTATAAAGGTCATCTGAAGCTAAGTGCGTTCTCCTCATAACCAGATCTAATGAAGGTCCCATCTCTTCCAGTTCAATCCTTGGTATTTTACAGCCAGATTTCTTCAGAAGCACTCTGGAAGAGAAAAGCAACCAAAAAAAAAAAAAAAAAAAAATCAACATTACCCTCTGTGATAAATCTATACTTGTCTTCCTAAAGAGCGAGTTCAATCCTGTAGTTGAGAAGACAATCAAAAACGAGTGCTACTGGTGATTACTGAAAATTAAATCTATTCCATCACAATTTGAATGCACCCAAAATCCAACCTGGATAAGGTCACTTTTTTAATAAGACCACTACTATCAATACTACTGTTGAAACTCAACTCCAATACTCTAAAAGGTACATCACTCCGCAAATTCAGAATGGCCCTCTGTATGTTATAACTTATAGCAAAATATCCAGAGCCCTAACCCAGAGGGTGGCTTTTTTAGTTTCTTTTTCAGTATGAGGCTGTATTAGGTAAAAGTCGTTTTATTATAAGAGAAATTATAAAGTAGCATGCAACACAAGCTATGCTCACAGCCTGCTAAGGAAAAGCTGTGAGCCATTATGGTGAACACCACTGACTGGTGATCAGAGATATTACTTTGTCCTCTCTTTTCCTGTTTTTCCATTTGTACCTCTGGCTACAGCCCATTACCTGTTTTTCGTTAACAAACGGCTAAGTGAGGAGTGACCTAGAAATCAGCCTGGGTACAGACTAAGTTTACGAAGCGTAATACAGTACCCAGAATTCACCAACTCCAATTCATAATGCCTTACTAATCCAAATACGTGCAAGAGTAGTCCTCCCAGCTAGAAGGGGAGTTCGACAAGGAAGGAGGCAGTAGATTTAGGACTTAAAGTGTTTCCCCTCTGCTATATAAGTTATTCTGTGTTGTGCTCAAAAACCTGTAAACACTGCCTGTTTTAAATGCAGCAAACTATTGCTCAAGGCTGTTCAATGACACAGCCACAGGCTAAATTTGGGGGAAAAGCTGAGAAGTGTACCAAAAAAGCAAACAAATAGGTAAAACATATACTCACTTATAGCTTCGCATGTAAATTTTCCCATCTACAGCTGTGAAATGCAGAACATATTCTAAACCAGCTAGTCGAATACTGGGCACATTAGGACCTCTGAAGAAATCTGAGAGAATATTTAAATAAAATAAATACCAAGTGTCTTAACTGAAAACCAAGCCAACAGATGCCTGTAACAAATTAAGTTTATTTTAATAATGGATTTTAATAACGTGGTGATGTGAACTCCTCACCTGGATAGATATTTTCTATTGCATCTAATGAAGCAAGGCTATAAATAGATTCAGCTTTTCTAGAGCCATTCCATATGTTTAATAGGAACGTCATACTATTGTCACTACTTAAAACTGCAGGCAGCCCTGCCAAAACACAGGAGACAACCTTAACATTACAGGTGTCAGTTGTCTTACTGAGTTCAAACAAATTCCTTTAGGGTAAAACCAAACAAACGTAGAAATCCTGATAGGAACAAGACTTCCCAGAGATAACTTGGTGGCAATACAAATGCTACCTTAAACCAAGAGCAAATATACTTTCAGAGTACTAACTTAGTTTCATTAAACTAATTGGGATAATGGCATTGCCTATTCTTCTAAATCTTCAGCTCCAAAGTCAGAAAAATTAAATGCATCTTATTTAGTGTTTAGGCCAAGTCGTGCTTAGCTAAAGACAGGTCATTAGTACAGAAAAACTGATAGTTCAGATAGCTATTTTAAGACAGCATTCAATAAACTCATACCTAAGATTCTTAATCAGAGCCAGATTTGGAAGAGCACAAAGAAATTATCAAAACCAGTACACAATAAACATTATATAAAATAAAAACATATACCATTTAACTTTATCCTGACTACTCCTGGTCTCATTTATATTTTCTCCTATGGACGTGGAAGAAAATCAGTTTTGGTATAGCCTTTCTTTCAGATCTCCCCTTGTGGCCAAAGCAAGCATTTTTGTTCTTTGCGTAAGGCAGTATTTGTCATGAATGAAATTAGTATTTTCTCTATTTAATGAACAATACATGTCTAGAAAAATAGAAGCTTAAAATACTTGCTTAGTCTGCAGAGAGACTACTCTGGGTTAAATACAACATGAATCGTCTCTAGTCAGGTTCTTATATCAGGCTGTGAAAAATACTGTGCAATCAGAGAGCTTGCAATAAGCACAGCAATCTGTCCAACATATGCAGAGGGTGGAGAAAGAATGTGACCTTGACTGAGGGAACAAGGTGTGCTAATAAACATGACAGGGCAATGCTGAAACATTGGAGAACTGCTAACATGTAAAACACATCACTCTCTTCCGTCTTGTCTCATTTGCAGACTCCTCAGCTAGTGGTCTTTTCCTCTGCTACCTTTTTTAAAAGGGTATCAGCACTGGAATGACATCCAAAAACAAAGTCTTACTGGCAGGTATCAGCTGGAGTCTAGCCAGAAAATTGCCTGGATGAATTAAATACTCTCATTCTTCCTCACCTCCTGGGCTGAGTTTGTAGTTACAAAAAAAAAAAAAAAAAAGAAAATCACAAATAAAATATTCGGTTCACCTTTTGCATAAATTTTCCCTTTGACTAGGTTCTATGCAGGTACACAAGCTTTCATTTAAAGTGGTTTTACTGGCAACCTCTCCCTTTTTTTCCCCCCACATTTTCCTGTGGCATCATACACGGTTTTACCCACAGGATGATCTCTTCCAGACAAATGCAGATGGTCAGGAATTTCTGTTTCCTGGCAACGTTCAACAGCTGCAGAAACCTTCCACTTCAGTACACCCACAGAGCCTATATTTTTTTAATGTACTCTTAATTTACAACTCCTGCTTTGGTTGGACTAGAGACCTTGTTTTCTCCCTTCTTTCCGTCCCCTGTTCTTTCCGTCCTTAGCGCTTAACGTGTTACCAGGACTTTTAATTTTTCCCGCAGAGAGCTTCAGAAAGCCTTTCTATTTCCAGACCGAATTCCTAAATTATTTTGGAACATGAGCTTATACACTTCTTTTTGCATTCATTCATATGCAAAGGCTGGTGACACGATAGTCTGTGAAGCTACAGTTACCACTAAAGGAGCTCAAACTCTGTTCTAGACTTCTTTCCCAACCATCCCCCTTCAGGGCCAGAAAGAACCCACAAATCTTTGAGACACGCAAAAAATCTGTGTAAGGAAGGCAAGATGAAGAACAATCTGATGCTCAGTATAAAAATTGTACAGACTTTTTAAAACATTGGCTTTAAGGATGCATGTAAGAAAGCCAGGCAGCATCTGGTCATTTTTAAGATGAAAGTGCGACCCAATAAAACAACTAGCAAGCAGACAGCTTTGCAAGAGATGAAACATGTTATAAATACAAGCACAAGAAGTTATGAGAACTTCATGAGCTGTATTTAAAGGACATATAACATAAATGGATTCCTAGATTACCAACTCGTTAGGCAATGAAAACCAAATGAAGAGAAAGAATGGGATGTCTTTCAGGTCTCTAAATAAAAATGCAGCTGCCATGTATGTCTCCTAAATTGCGAGGCGCAACACGTTGTTGAAGTGGACTACAGGGTTTGACTGCCATGAAGATGTTTATTCATTCTTGTCCTCCATCTCTTGCCTTTAATTCTACCAAGAAACTGCTGTGAGGCGATACTCCAAACACGCATAAACCCTTTTGATAGTACAAAAGCAAACGAAAGCTTAGTTGTTCAGCAGTACCCTCAAGGCAAGGCTGCTGTCGCAAAAAGAAGCTGTTAGGTATCTCCTGTTCCCTCTGGGACCTCAACAGTACTGCTACAGAACAAAGTATTTACTGGTGTTAGAAGGGCATTTTTCTAGTTTTCTTAGCAATAGAGTGGCAGCTTAAAAGCCCTGTCTTTTTGCAGGAAGAGAAAGAATCAATTCTTCCCTATCAATTAAGAGCAATTTTGAAGCAGGTCAAATTATTACCTGAATTATTTTAATTGGTTGCTGGTATCTTCAAGCCTTTGCACTCCTTAACCTTTTCCTTTGTCTATTGTTTTCCATCTAGGTATTTCATAGAAATCAACAGAACATTAAGACCTGGAGCACTTGGAGTACATCCAACAAGAAAAACTGGATGTTGATTTGAGTACATTTGACTGTAGTCATTCATTAAAGGCAAATTAATAGGAGGAGAGAGGACAGATGAACAACAAAAGAAACAGAGCAGGAAAGACCAATTAGTCATTTGGCAACCATCTAACGATGCAACTGTCCTCCATTTAAGGTATCAAGCTGTTTTGAGGTAACCTCAATTGCATGAGCATATTTGGATGCCAATCACCAAAAGCGTGTGGACATCTTAACAGGATCTGCTTCAGAAAATAATTCATTTACATTGACACAAATACGCAGCATTAAAACTCACATATCTTCACATTCGATATTCACCCACCTCCAAAGGTCTACAAGCACAGTTAGTAGCCTTTTAGCTATACTAAGAACTAGTGAGATGTATTGAAAGGATGCAAAATTTCTCCCCTCCTTCTCCCTTTTCAGTCTCATTCCAGATGAATCAAGTTGCTCTAGGGAATTGTAAAAGTGAGGAAAATCTCATTTCTAAAGCCTGTTTCTCAACAGCAATCTCCCTCTGTGTGCCTAGAAAGGAGAGCCCCACCAATGTTTATTTTCTATGAAAGGGAGATCTAACAAAGCTGTAAGATCCTGAATCGGTGCACCCCCAGAGTGGGGCTGAAGAAAAAAGCCTACTCTTATTGTGCAGTTTCACTGTTTTATGAGAGTTTAAAAAAAAAAATCTACTTTTAGGAAACCTATTAAAAAGCAAAAAACCACCATCCAACTTCTAAATCTAGTTTTACTGAGCAAGACATGTTTTCGCAAGCGTCAGGAGATACTGCATCATACGACCTCTCAGTCCCCCAGAGTTATCGTAAAAAAACTATAATCTTTTCTTAGTTCCCCAGAATTCAGTGATAAACCCCACAACATGCCTTATCTTCCTTGAGAAATGAAAAAGCTTTATGTCATTTCGCTTACACGGCTCCAAGCCTGCTTTGAAGCTGTTTTGACACACTTATCGTACAGCTAATTTTTATTGCGCGTGCTCGTTCCAAATACTCAAATCAACGGCACGTTTGTTAGAGATGGTCAAATTTCTAACAGAAAATGCTTTCATTATGAAAACACAGGCTCAATTATACTGATCTGACTTTTTTTTTTTTTGAAAGCAAAAAATTTCATTTTCTTAACTTAACCCACCTAATTCAAAACTAGATACTGCAAAAATAGTATTTGGTTAGAAAATTGATGACCCATTATAAGTACAAAGTAATTTCTGAAAATGTCAGAATCGTCCCCACAACCAAGCTGAGGAATTTCAGTGAGTACAACAGTTTCAACTTCAGTCTCTTTTAGGCCAGTCCTTTTTCCTCTTATTCTTCTAAGTATCAGTCACGATGATTAGTTAAATTTCATGTCACATGACATCAAAGTTACAAATGCCACTTCTTCTATGTTTTCTTTCAGTACTGAACACGGGCAAACATTTACTGACAAACCAACATTTCCCAACAGATCCTATGGCTACAGCTTTATGCAATCCCACTGCTCAATTAATCAAAATACTGACCAATAAGAAGGCTTTTCAGTCTTCTGTATTCTTCATTTAAATCAAATATGTCACCAGCAAATATCAACATAGGTTTTGTTCCTTCAGGGCATTTACTGTTCTACGGAATAAGAATTTTAAAACAAAACAAGAATTCAGACCACATTAGGAAGCATATTATTGACTTAACGGCTGACTATCCGTTCAACATTCAATGCAGAATTGTTGTGACCTATGACCAATATGGACAGACACGGACTTTTTTTTTTTTTTTTTTTTTAAATTGAACAACATTGTATGTATTTGGAAGGACTTTCTTTGTTTTTAAGCAGGTGAATTGTTTTACTCTTTGGGCTGATTAAGAAAGAGATTCTCTTCTGTAAAATATTGAAAATAACACCTTGGAGTGAAAACAAAAGTGAATTTGACTGCAACTGCTAACAAGGAAACTACAGTAGGAGGCAAACAAGTCTGCTGCATTTCTGACCGAAGAGTATATGGAGAAGGCAAAGAGGATAGGTTAGCCAATCACCTCATTCTAATTTTGGTACCAACGAATACAATTACTTTGCTATAATTTCTATGCTACAAACAGAATTAATTAAGATACATACTACAATCTGACTTCAAGGGGAAGATTCACCTTCAAAAAAGGTAATTTCTTCACTATCCCCCTAGACTGTCCCTTCAATCTACAGGCTGTGGAGAAAATGAGGGCCATAAGCATTATTTTTGTACTGCTTGGTACAAAATATGGGCACATGAAATAGGGTTATTTTGGCTAAACTAAAACATAACAGGGCCATAATAACGGGATTTTTCTCTAGGTTTAAATAATCATTATGTTAGCCCTCAGTCTGAATCAAGTATAATTCCCTGAAAACTGGCATTTGTGTACTACTGCAGGCTACAGAAAGTTTCAAAATCTCCTCACAACTTGATAAATTACCCTTAGAGTGACTCTTGCTGGTTACAATTTGGAAACACTTTACCCCGGCACAAGCACTCCTTGCTGAAAGAAACAATCCTGTCATCGTGTTAATCCATCTTTGAACCAGCACATACATTTACATGAAGCGGAGAGCGCTGATCCAGCTGGAAAGTAACCTCTCCCCCTACCACTGGGTTGTTTTCTACCAAATCAATTCTCCGTAACATTTTGTTGCATAACCGCACAAGCTTTTTAGTCAGGACGTGGCTACACAGAGGTACCTCTTTTGGTAGCTGCATCACCTTCTGGCTTTTAATGGGACTTCAGTTTTAAAAGCCTAAGCCAGTTTTTATATATATATATATATATATATATATATATATATATATATATATTTAGGAACCTCTCATGGGCAGAATCTGACTGAGGAATTTCACAAATACAATGCGTTAATTAAAAATGAAAATGCTAGGAATAAACCAAGTCTAGAACAAAAATTCGTGAAGAAAGAATTTGTAAGCATACAGCAAACTTGCTTCAAACAACAACAATAATTAAACAAAAAATACAAAAATAACATTAAGGCACACAAATCTAATAATCCTCAGATACTACAAGAAACATTTTTCAAAGACCACGTTATTCCTTCAAAGCACCAAAAAAAGCCAATGCACCAAAATATCCGCCAGCAGATGTCACTGAAATGCTTGTGCTGCTTCCCTTACCTTGACGTCTTTTAAAGACACAAACTTCTCAATGCCTAGCTCAATCATATCTAAGACATGATAATCAAACATGCGACCTGTGAAGAAAAAAGAAAATTCAGCCATTTAAATACGTACTGAAAGCTAGACCTTTCATCCAATTAAAAACTCAAGTGAGACAAGTTACCTATTATCAAGTTATTAGGTCGCTTCTTGTTATGAGAGCCAAACAGAAACAATGAACAATCCGATTTCTTCGAAAAAAATTCCTATCAATGAGGAAAGGAAAAAAAATTCATGAGCTGGAAGCATTTAAAGTTTGCAAGCATTTAAAATGTTTGGCAAAGGTATATGTGACAAACATGTGAGTTTAGGAGCTCTTGAGAAGAGGAGCAACTGCGCTTACCAGAAAAGTCCACATATACTAAAATTGACTGCTGGATCCAAGTTTCAAATAATAATTCCTTTCCTTTTTTATTTCCTACTGCTCTTATAAGACCAAGCTAGGCAATTTTTTTCTTGCCATTTTGTCTGTAACACCCTTTTTCATAATTCCTCATTATTCCTTTTTACATAAGCCACCTCCAATCACTTCTCCTTACCAGAAGGGCAGTAAGTATTGTAATGTCTCATTTGAGTCACTTCGCTAAGCTTTATGCGGTATTATAGCCTTGCCTAACAGCTTCTTAACAACCAGTTAATTCCTTCAAAGGGAAGCCTAGGTACATCTGCAAATCTCTAACATTCTCTCACTAGGGCATGTCAATTTGTTACTCAATTAAGACTAAGATGGTCCTGAAAAATCAAGCTACTGGTGACTATCACAGAGGATCTTTCCCTCCGAAGTGCAGATGGAGAACGTGTTAGAGCGCGGCATCAAGAGCCAATGTTACAGCAACTCTTTCTGAGAATGTCCAACTTCAAAGTCTTTATAGGCACTGCTACTTCTCAAGACAGTCCTCCTTCTGTACATTAACAGTGGTTCCTAGGTACATCTGTACACACACTATTTATCCAGTACTTCCCAGAAGTACCAGAGTTTCTGTACCTGCACTTCGCAGCTGTGAAGCAGGAAAAAAAAAGTCATAGTATCTCCTCCCGCCCCCGGCCCCTGGGAACAGCAGCAGCTGAGAGAGGCTATTGTTCTTGAGAACAATTTGTCTAGTCTGCAGCTCTTCCCTTTTGGGACGTCAAGAAACATTTTATCACTGGGAGCAATCCCAGGCTGGATGAACTGCTTGTACAAGTCACCGTTTATCACCAAGTTCTGCCACTGGGTCACTGAAAAATACTGACTCTGGACAGATCAAGAACAGACCCAGGGGTCCCACGGTAACACTTGCTCATACAGCTCTGATAATCACTGCACTTTGGTATCTGTAAATTCTGTAACAGCTGCATGATATTTAATTAAAAGGTTGCAACAAACTCAAATGCCTCAATTGTATCCCACATACACTGCAACATCACATACGCTGCAGTACTGCCTCCTTTAAACATGACTGCAACCAAGAAAAAAGAAAAGAAAATTGATTTAACTTTCCATGCATTTCTAGTCTCTATTTTTTGACACAGTTCTGAATGATCTACCCCATTGCTTTGCCTTTAACTCTCATTTCCAAAAAACAATTCAAGTTCCCTGTAGGGCCCCTTGAAAAATACCAGAATAGCTTTAGGTGCCATGTTTTTCCAGAAATTATCAAAAGTTCACATCAGTGGTCATCTGACAATCAACTGGTTCCTATAGGACTATGAGAATAAGTCATTCAGCCATGTGATTGTAAGGGGTTTAGTTTTACCGGATAACACTGCACATCGTGCCTTGCTGCCCGCAGCAATTTTCCATTCCAATACAATGTTCTATGGGATGGTTACATTACCATGCTTCATGCTGAGAACAGAAGAGAAACACACGCTGCAACACCTCAGCATCAATATTTGATGCAGATTAAGCATCCTTATATATCAGTGCACCTATGCTTCTTTTTTGTTCCCAGCTCATTAAAAATGCTTTGACTCCACTGACCAATATAACTCCATCAATTTTTTGGCACCCGCTGTCGGCTGCCTCCACTTTTTAAGAAAAGCTGTATCATTAAGGATCATTAGCTATCTCTCCCTTCCTCTTCCTTCTTATTTACAGAGAATTTTTTAGATATGTTTTCTCTCTGTTTTCCACAATACATTTAAGACAGGAAAGTGCATTTTTGCTTAGTGTGTGATTTTTTTCTTTGCATACACAGATTCATAACACCCTATCACAATACCCCAAAATGCCCAACTTCAGTGTGCCTTTTCAGTAAGTTATTTCAGCAACTGCTTCGCACTTTGGAAATCCGACTCTTATTTTCCATGTGCAAGTCAGCAGTGGCACACAGCTAACGCTACCAAATCATGACCAGTGGAAACCCAACAGCTTATTCTGGGATAATTCACTTTTCTTTGTTGTAAAATCACAACTGCACATCACCACCTCCTTTCTCTTGTTTTGCTGAAGGAAATACGTATACTACATTTATGACTTAAAGACCCTATTCCGCTAGCTAAAGTAACGCTTTGACTAAACTGAGATGTTGTAATCTTGAGATCAGCCCCTCTATTTTTTGCCTTCCAGCTCATAAATAAACTTGACCTTAAAGCACTGGATCAAGATCAAATTCAGACAGAGGCATATCACTAAAGGGATTTGCAGAAGCAAAACCCTCCAGGCCTCTGAAGAGCCACTTTTCCAACTTCACTGCAGGCCAAACATACGCATTTAACTGAAATTGCTCATTTCTCTGACAGTTCTTATCTGAATGCTGGAACAGGCTCATCGCTACGATCTTGTACTTGCACTGCCGATGCATGCGTTCACACGTGGTACTCTGCCGTGCTTTTCTTCCTCTATTCAAATACACCTATTCACAAAAAGCAATGACTCTTCCATTTAACTACTTTAACCTATGAATTCACCAAACTGAAAAGGAGCTGTTCATACGCTATGGCACTTTAAAGGACTGACTGTTAGAAAACCTAAATAAAATCCTTTATTCTTCCTTTCATATCAAGCACTGTTACTTGTAACAGTCTTTCACAATCCTAATCTGTCAGTTTACAGAAACATGCACTTAAGGTAAGGACAAAGCCACAACAACATGAGGATTCTGTCCTGCAGTCACTAGAAAAAAAAAAAAAAAAGCCTACTGACATCTACCTTCAGCTCATCCAGATTTCCTATAAACTTTATTTCTCAGCTAACTCCTCACAGAATAATGAAAAAATTATCCTCTAATCAAGTCCTTCATGACTTCATAGCTGCAAAATCTCATAAGAGACCACGTGGCTTATACTTACCAACGATGTCTGATCCTCAAAAGGTCTGGTAATATTTTTCCTGAAAGGGGAAAAAAAAGAAGGAACAAAAACCCAGATAAGAACACTTTTTCTTCTCTTGTGACTTCCAGTTCTCTAATAACAACATTCTGCATTCTACTGGAAACTCCAGCATTAGAAGTTTAGTTTTAGTTCAAATTGTAATCCATATTAATTCTGCCAGGTTTTCCTTAGTGTTGCCTTTGCCAATTTTAAGTGCTTTCCTTCAGATTTCCTGTCTCCTGGTGCCTGACTTCCAAAATAACTGTTAGTGACACGTTAGGAACAACTGTCTTTGCTTGTTCATCCAAAACACATTTAAATTAGATATTATAACTAATGCCTGTGCTTACCGCGTTCCCACTTTCAGCAAGACTTAGCTATCACTATAATCTGTAATTTGAGTTTATAAAAATTGGGAAGAATAACTCCACCCTACTTAGTTGACACAGAATCTCACTAGCTGTTTGCACAGATCAGAATCAGGGAAGCTGACTGTTCAAGTTTGCCAAATTCTGCTCTGTAGCACTTGACGCAGAACTGGGCTCAATGTCAACACTGATCACTTGCAGCTTGTTTCCTATCCACTGAAATTTAGGACGAATCTCAGTCACCTTCTGCAACCCTTTCCATGTTTCAACGGTGCTAGCTTGCATCTCTAATCCAGCTTGGAAATTACCGAATGTCAATTGTCAGAAGACTCAAAGATGTCAAAATGGGACCACTTACTTTTTATACAGTACAGCAAAAGGTTTCTTCACAGCATACTGCAAAATATACAACCAAAGTAAAACATGTATTATCTCCCACACATCTAAACGTACAGTACTGCTTTTTCTAAAACCCTGTAACTTACAGGATCACTTTAAACAGAATAATTGTTCATGCAATCTAGACTAGAAAAGAAGTCAGCTCAAAAGACCTGCTCACAATAAAACCCTCCAAGATGACAACACTAATCTTGCTTCTCAATTAGTTGCAAAAGGATTTATTTCTAGAAACTAAGAACTACTGGCTGAGTGGCAGAGCTAAAAGGGTTCTGATCAATGGCAGAGTCTAGTTGGAGGCCTGTAGCTAGCAGTGTCCCATAGGGGTCCAGTATTGTTTAACTTATTCATCAGTGACCTGAATGATGGGACAGAGTGCTTCCTCAGCAAGTTTGCTGGGGATACAAAACTGGCAGGAGTGGCTGATAACACATCAGAAGGCTGTGCACCATTCAGAGGGACCTCGACAGGCTGGAGAGACGGGCAGAGGGGAGCCTCGTGAAGTTCAACAAAGGCAAGTGCGGTGTCCTGCCCCTGGGGAGGAATAACCCCACGCACCAGGACAGGCTGGGGGCCGCCCTGCTGGAAAGCAGCTCTGCGGAGAAGGACCTGGGACTCCTGGTGGACAACAAACATCTGAAGGGAGGGCGTAAACAGGATGGAGTCAGGCTCTTCTCCGTGGCGCCCAGCGACAGGACGAGAGGCAACAGGCAAAAAACTGACACATAGGAAGCTCTTTCTGAACATGAGAAAAAAAACTTCTTCCCTGAGAGGGTGACAGAGCCCTGGAACAGGTTGCCCAGAGAGGTGGTGGAGGGAGTCTCCTTCCCTGGAGATATTCAAAAGCTGTCTGGACACAGTCCTGGGCAACGAGCTCCAGGTGACCCTGCTGGAGCAGGGGAGTTGGACGAAATGATCTCCAGAGTTCCCCTCCAACCTCAACCGTTCTGTGATTCTGTCATTAAGTAACTAAAAAATAACTAAAATCCGAGCCACGTAATAGAATCCCTCTACTTCTAGGGACTTAAGTAAAAGCAGGGAGTGAATAACAACCTGATTTTCAGTCAGCATAGGATAGGAAGAAAATAACAAAGCAAGGAGAGAAAATGGGGCAGGAACAGCTGCAGAATTTTCAGGTACGGAGATAGGATGTAGACAGTGGATTGGCAAGCCTAAGATTTGGGAGACGCTGCAAGTTCTACATAAGCCCACAGAAACAGTTTACAGGATGCTGGGATATGATTTCAGCTGTGTGATCCAGTCCCAATTCTGTACATCCTGTTTTCAAATAGGCTGGAAACTCTTTACCTTATATACTGGACAACCATAGAAAAAAATAATAATGAAGGGAACAAGCTCAAAACTTTTGGCAAAGAGAAAAGAGGAAAAAAAAAATCACCATCCACAGGTAGGTAATGATGCCTTTTAGAGCACCAGTCACAATTTGAAATTTGGTGGGTAGGGAGAGTATGAAAATATTGATCTTGCAGCAGACAACAGGTAAACTGTAGGACAGAAAGAAGGGAAAGTACCCTCGGTGTAGTGCAACAGGTTATAACTAAAGGCTGCTCACATATACCCAACAAACTTACGATGTCTTTAAGCACTTCAGTCACCGTTAAGTTTGCATTTCCTCCTTTTATAAGCATAGCATTTTTCGTATTTTCTGTGAGTTTGGGTTCTCTCTTCTCAAGAAACCTTTTTGCTCTCTTGGTTTTAGGCTTTCTGTAATGAAAAGTTAAGTTAAAAACGTAGTATTATTAGCATTTCCTGACACTGCATACACCACTAAAACAAACGGCTAAACAAACTGCGTTTAAGTAACGTGACTGTGATTCAAACTAATCCCAATCTGAACAATTACAACCAGTATTAAAAGTCCCTTCTGAGGTGAAGGTGTTTTACTAACACACCTCTTCCATTCGTTCCCCCCTAGCAAAGGTGGCTGTTTTTACAGTCTTTGCCTTTTCAGTTTCTGGCAGTTTAGATTTTAAGTTGTAGCATATTTCCACAGACTACTGAAAGGCTGAAAGCTTTCTTCCACATCTCCCTCCTGCTCCCCCCTCCCCCCAAGTCAGACACTGACATATGAGAACAAAATAAAGCTCCTTGAAGACCATCAGTGGCATCCAAAAGAAAAGTGGCAAAAGCGTATAAGCCTGGCATATCCGTTGACATGAACCAGATACAAGTACCACGTATGGTGATGTACACCAGGCTGTATAAAGCACGCTATAACCACTTCCTCCTGTCAGCTCAGGTCATAGTGAAGGGAAAAAAAAAAGAAAAAAGTAAGCGTAGCAGCATTTAACATGGGCATACAAATACAATACAAATTAGTAACCACATGGCTTTAGAATCACGTGTTTCTTCATCGAGTAAACATAAAGCTTTTCATATCTTCTCCAGGAAGAACAGTAGGTATGCTTTTCTTTTCTAAACACAGCTACTCCAAACTACAGGTGAAAAAGATCAAGCTCTTTCAGGCGAACAGCAACACGTACAACTCACTACCAAGGAAAGCGATCTCCGCAGCTCCTGCGAGCTACCAACCGGGTCAGTGCGGTCTCGCCACTAAAACAGCTGAGTGGCGTTGGTTTTCCTGCTTCCTGTGGGTTTTCCCGAGGCCTTCTCTCTCTGCCAACCTCCCTTGCTTCGTCTTCCTCACTCTCCTCCCCTTCCTCCTTCCAGCCCTCTCCAGAACCACGCTTTCCGCCCCGGTCTTAAAGCGACCCGCTGTTTAACGCGCCCCGCTCCGCGCCGGGCCCCTTCCCGTGGCGACGCAGCGCTCCGCCCGGCAGAGCCCCGCGGCCGCCAGCCGCGCGCGAACCCGCGCCGCTCCCAACGGCCGCGCGCGCGCGCCCCGCGCCGCCCCACTCACAGCACGCGGTCCAGCGCCTCCATGGCGGCCGCCAACCGGCCCGCAGTGCGCGTCCCTCCCCCGGCCTGGAAGCGCCTTGCGTGACGCCACGCGGCGACAAGGCGCCGGGGGTGGCGGTGAGCATGCGCGGGAGCCGCGCCGCGCCGGGCGGGGCGGGGCCACGGCGCCCTCGGGGCGCGTCACGCTGCCTCGAGCCGTGGGGAACTTAAAAGCATAAAATTTTAAGCCCAAGTTCGCCAAAAACTCCCTCGTTTCGAAAGACTAATGCAACTATTACGTTTAAGGAATACATATACATAAGGAATACATTATTTAAGGTTTTATATAATACAGACCAAACGTGAAGGATTTATTTCTGCTTGAAATCCCTAACCTTTGTTAGCATCACTTTTAAACTGGTACCCAGCCTCACTCTGAAAAGCTTCGGGCTATTTCAAAGGCTCTGAATGGTACATTGCTCAAAGGGTTATATTGCATTTGCACTGCAATTTTCTGTTTGACGGTGGTTTGAAAAGTTAAGGTACAAGCAACGCAAAACACACAAAATCCAAAGACCTGTAGCAGAAAAATCCCTATTCACCTACATCTAATTCACAATATTAGCAGCTCTTACCCTCCTGTAATCTAACAGCTTCTCAATCACTTTCTTTTATTGCAAGTCAGGTTGTCTCCGAATCTTCCCTTAAGTGGGTTTTTTTTTTTTTTTTTAAATCTTATATTCAAGTACTAACACTGGGAATGGACACTATTTTATCAGCAGTCTTAATGTCATATACAGCAATGACTGTCACAATATCCAAAGTACTTAACAGTACACACAGCAAGTAGCTACTGTGATGGTCTACATGCACATCTACAGCCAAGGACGCAAACAATATAAAACAAGGATGATTACTGCAGTAGTTCTGTACTCCGTCATCATCCTCATGCTGTACTCTTAACTCTAAACAACCACCACCACCACCTTTAACTGCACTTGAAACAACCAACTGGTTGAGCTTTTTTTTTTTTGGTGAAGTTAGTAGAGCTCTAGAATTTGCCATCAGCAGCAGTGGATTCATAGTACCTGTTTTCTGGAAGGAAGGATGAAAAATTGGGTAAAGAGCAAGTATGACTGCAACCATTAGGGTTAATATTAATAAAAAGAAAAGTTTAAGTATTCTAAATAACATTCAAAATCTTCAGACATGAAGATGCTCATAGTTTATAATGTACAGAAAACATTCAGAGAGACAAAAATACTGATTTCCCAGTTAAAGTAGAACAAAGAAATAGCTGTATACAACTGAAAGAAAAGGCTGCAAAAAGGTCAGAAACATACATAGTGACAGCTTTTGCAATTGGTAACAAAACATAGGAGGGAGTTGCTATGCTGTAGTGTTGACAGAGAGGAAATCTGTGGAAGCACCTGTTCTCAGCAGCAGCAGATGAGACAGCAAACACTATTCTCTCTGCAGCATGCCCAGCTTACATTATGCCAGCTCATATTATTCCCGAGATCATTATTCCAATTATAATACTACTCTGTAAGCAACACAAAAATAAAGTTTGAATAATGCTTTTAAAACTCCACTCGTTGAATAGAAAATGAAAGTTCCGAGATCTCCCTGAAGCCTACTGCATAGGCACTTCCATGGAAGATCCATACCCAGGCTGGAGAGCACCCAAAAGACCCTCTCTTCTTCTTCCCTACCCTCCTCTCTCCCTGCCCCCATTGATCAATTGCTTCTACACAGAAAACCAGAATAGGGGGATTGATGGTTTGAAACTGATGTACCATTTTATTGACTTATCTTTACTGATCCTGTCCTGTGTACAATGCTGGTGATGCCTCCTGCGACCTTTACTAACTAAAGTATTAAATAATTCTACTGGAATTAGGTAGGCGTTTCCATAATCCCCTAGTCAGTGTTAAGTATTGTTGCAAGTAAAGTGGGAAGGGAAAAAGGATTATGAAGAAATCATTTTATGCTTAAAAAAAGCTGTTTTAAAAAAATCTAATGACTCTACCAGGTATTGATCTTTTATATGAGAATAAATCGGTGGTGATCATGACATAGTCATGAGGACGAGTGTGAGAACCACTGACCCGTGGTTACAAGACCTTAGGCATAAAAGCCAAACAAACAAACAAACAAAAGGTTCTAAGATCAAAAAGTCAAGGAAGGGGAAGAAAAATGCTATAGAAAACCCAAACTAAGCAATCCGATTTGATGAGTAACAGTCTTAGCAAAAAGGTAATTACAGACAGACTTATTGAAAAAAAAAAAATCAAATAAATGTAGTGCAAGAACAGACATTGTATGTGATTGAATAACATGACATCAGGTGAAATCGTACCTGGAAGTGTCAGGACTTTATTCCCCCTCCTCATTACAAGACGTCCCAGATTGTACAAAACCAAGTTTTACATAATAAGGAACTACCTTAGGAAACTATTTCCTCCTCTTCAGTCCTGAGGTAGAGATACACACATTCCCAATTGGCATTTTTAAACAAATACTAAAAAGCTCACTAAGATCCAGACATAAGAGCAATGTGCAAGAAAATCATTTTTTGCACTATTAATTGCTCAGATATATTGGACATCAGGTCAAGGCCTTTAAAAATTGGTCCGCTAACTCCACAAAGAAATCTGGAAAGTATCAGAGCTGACATCATGGTGGGGCATCATCTAAGGCAACACTTCTAGAAGGAGAATCCTCTGTCCTAGAAGCAGGGCTGTCAGGCAGAGGAACAGAGGCTTCCGTTTCCAAGGCGTGCTCCTTCTCCAGATCACAATTCATGTCAGAGTTTCCTCTGTCGCTCACCTCTCCCTCTGAGTCTTCAGTCAATTTGTCCTGCGCCTGAGCTGACTCCTCAGAATCTTCCTTTTCACGCAGAAAGCTACAAATCATATTAGGCCTGCTGTAGGAAAAATCTCTGTCCTTGATCTGCAACCACTCCACACCATCTGACACAAAGAAGAAAAACAGATATTAGTGACAAAAGAAGTTAGAGGTGACAGCAAATTTTCGTTAAGTTCACTATTCCTTAAGGCTGAGCCAGACCAAAATTTAAAGAAAAGAACCACTTAGGCTGGAAAGCAGCCTTTCAAGAATTAGGTCCAACACTAATTTTTGTGCTTACGCTCACCACAGGGTTGAAGCTGTTCATTTTCTTTGAAAAATATGGCTAGGAGTCACAGAAATATTTGATAAAGAAAGATCAGTTTAAAAGGGCAGAGAAACTTCACTGTTGATAAATTAACAACAATACGCATAGGCAACACCAACTCTACTCTATATTTCATAGCCATAGGTTTCTACTTGCTGTCATTCAAGAAAAAAAGATACTGGAGTCACTGTGGGTGGTTCTCTGAAGTCAATAGCTGAGTGTCTAAAGAGTAGTCACAAGGGAGATAAAACCTTAAGGATCTATTAGGAAAGTAACGAAGAGCAGTAACATCATTATCCTGAGACATAACAACATGCTATGCTCACGTCATGAGTACTGCGTCTTGCTCAACCCACATGGTAAAACTAGAAAAGAAAAACAAGCACTGGCCAAGAAGTTAGCTCTGCATGGGAAAAGACACCCCTCCCAAATCGATCAAGAACCCCCTCGGTAAAATAGTACTTTTCTTCCACATGATAGAACTGTGATTTGAAAGCTAACTGCCACAAGAAATCAAAAGTATAAACATGTTCAAAAAGCGAATAGACAAGTTAAGAGGATAGAGCCTTTACGGACCACAGACATCGTTGCCCAGATGAAACTCTTGCTCAGAATATTCATGAACTGCTGGCCACTGAACACTCAGAGGATAGTCAAATAAAAGAATCACTCGTATATGCCTTACTCCTTATACCTTTCCCTGTAAGCATCTACTGCTGGCCATAGTCAGAAACACAATACAGGACTAAAATACCTTTGGTCTGATCCAGTATGGCAGCACTACTGTATTTAGGTGTCAGACATCACCTTGAAAAACTCTCAAAGTAACTTATGAAGCATTCAAAATGCTAAGAAGATATTTTACAGAGGCACTGAAAAGAATGCAATGTTTGTTCATCTAAATCTTAGTATATCTGGTAATGGGACATCAGAGACACTGTAAGAATTTGTGCCATCTTCTGAACTCAAGTACATCAAGCTATTATAACACATATCTAAGAGACTCCAAATGGAACTGGAATTCCCCTGCCCATTTAAATAGATCTTTAGGAGGTACATACTGTCAACTCTCCAGGCGTCCTGGTATGCACAGTATTAAGCTTCTGTCAGGTGACAGAAAAACTGTTTTTGAGCAAGTATCATTGCTCCCCGGAAAAAAAAACTGGCCTTGATAATAAGCAGCCCATTTTCTACTCTATTACTCTTCAAAATGAATAATTTTTGGTAATACTGTCTACTTAATTATATGGAGGGGAAAAAAAATGGTGAATGGTATTGAGAAGACGCTGACTTGTGATTAGAGTTCTAGACGACATTTCACATTTTATCTCATATGATCAAATTCCAGTTGAGTATTCCCTATCTCATGTAAAATGGCTACATATTCTTAAAATATGAAGCAGTACCACTGACCTGAGTGAAAGAAGCAACTAAAAGCAATAGGACATTGATATGGTATGACTGCGGGTAGTGGGATACTTTGTATCTGAATACGGAAAAGTACAGACTTCTATATAAAAAGATACCACTGAAATAAAGCAAACATACAAGCACTGAGTTCTGCCTACAGAACAAAAATCAACATATACGGTCTGACAGGTCTCTCTCTGCAGGTAAACTAAACTCAATTACAGTTCCCTTTAATTCAGTAAGAACAATTCAGTTATACTATATAAAACATAGAACTTCTTACCAAGGATATTACAGATTTTAAACAATTACACAGATTCAAAAAGCCATTAGGCAAATGCAAGTAAAATGAATGAAGAACTATTGCACAGAAAGATATTACCTCTAACTTCAGAACTGATGCCAAAACTTAGATGACAGAAAAGTACACCAGGCAGTATCAGTATTTGTTCGTCCTGTTCTTACACTCTTCTGTAGGCACCTCCTACTAGCCACTTCTGGAAATACTACCAGGCAGGAGGGATCTAGACTGGATCTGAGATGTCCTTTTTTTTTTTTTTTTTTTCTTCCCCCCAGATGTACGTTTGGTCCCTCAAGAAGAAAGCTGAAAATTCACATCTTCTAATTTCCTGTACACTCTTGAATCACACACTCAAACACTCCTAGCACAATCCATCAACGGATTATGTTCCTGTGTGTATTAATGTCCCTATGTGTAAGAATGGAGGCACTAACCAACATTCTCCTCGCCTTCCTTCTTCTCTGTCAAAAGTGTCCGTGTCATATTCAATTTCTTCATTGTATGGCACTTGTATTTCAGCTGTAGCTTTGGGTTGCCTTCTGCATCTGCTATGAAGAAAGGAGAAAAAAAAATTCCCAAAGTCCAATCATTACAGTGAATTCCACCACCAACTGAGCCAAGATGAAAATTATTTTGAATCTCTCGGGCTACCACAACAAACAGGACATCAAATTACATTAATTACCATGTTCTGCATTTTCTTCAAAAACCACACAGGTTCCCAAGGTATCTATGGAAAACAAAATGATAGAGTCTTAGAGACTAATTTCTATCAGCTATAGATACTGCATTCACTGGTACAACTCTGGGAATATTCACATTTCAGGTCCTTTCTGAAGAGCCAGCATTTGGTAACTACCGTGCCAACTCAGAAATAGGATTGTTAGGGTCATTGTCTGCAAGTCCCTATGAAGGGGTATTCCAGATCATTTTCTTCCCAATTTTGCCACCGTAAGGCAAATGGGAGAGCTGCAGAAAATGCCAGTCCTGCTTACATAGGACACAGTAATGCCCCAGAGTAAGCACTTACTATGCCCCACAGTCTTTCCCTCAGAAACACCAGCTGGTGCACTCCAGAGCCAGCTTCCAGGCATCCTTGCCAGTAAGCAACATGGATGCAGGGCTAATTTAGCACCGAACCCAGAATAGCGCTGCTCTACATGGTGTTACACAAACATCGCTCAGAAGTTCAGCACTTCAAAGTCCAGCGTTCTCCATTTGCAGTGAAATTAACTAATGTTAAGAAAGTTCTTTTGGTCACCTGAAAAAGGAGACAATATCCATGTCATTTTTCCTACCCTCATATTCACCAGCAAAGACGTATCTGTCCACTTGTAAAATGGGCCTCTCTGTCTCTATTCCCTACGAAAAGGGAGACAAAATTGCACAGATGTCAGGTCTCCATTAGTCAAGGCAAGCTTCTTGATATTGGACCAGAGAAGATAGATACAACAGAATCCAGATTACATCATCCAACATTAATTCCTTGAAAAGATAAATACAGTTAAAGAAAAAAAAAAAAAGCAACAGAAGTTAACAAAAGCAAAGTAAGTATTCCATCACACTATTACTGGGAAATAAAGTTTCTTTTGGTACTAGAGAAAAGAAGGTATTCCAGATTGCAAAATTTTCCTCCACCCATCAGCTTCATATGAAGAGAATGACATTTATAAAACAAAATTTAGACAAACAGATGAAAGAGTTTTGTGAAGGCCATGATTTTACAGGCAGCCAGCAGAACCCTGAAAGAGGAGGAAGGGAAGCAATCAAATTAATATTTAGCAATGTTCCTGAAATATAATAAAAGTATCTTGAGTTATTACAATGAATGCTGAGGTCTTTTGAACATCTGGGAGGAAAAAAAAAAAGTTTTCTTTGTTTTTACGGGAGGCTTAGTTAAGCAGAGGTAGCAGCTGTTAGAAAGGGATTAGCGAATCTTACTACAGAACCACTATTGTAAAACTGAAAACAACATTATTTTCATGATGATTTTTCAATCGTCATTATACATGTTACTTCACACATAGTAAGTTCAAAGAGCATGCCTACTGATACTGTTCCCATATTATAGCAAAATCAGCAACGCTGAATTGGTATAGGTAAGTTCTAGTGTGAAGACAAAAGGGGGAGGAAAAAAAAAAAAAAAAGATCAGTATACAGAGGACCAAAGAAGTTTAGATCAAACTGCAACCAGCTCTTACTGCCTCTAAGAAAAGTTATTTAACCTCAGTGGTAAATTAAGAAACAACATTTTGCATGGGTGGGTGCGTGTGTGTGTGTGTGTGTGAAAAATGAAGTTTTTTGTTAAGCTCCACCTAATACAAGTTCCACAAACTCGTAGAGTTTTGGAAAAGACAGATGGTGGGAGAAGTCCAGCATCAAGCATTACAGAATCTACTCAGTGTCAGAAGCTTCTGCCATTACTGTGTACTTAACATTATGAAAGTGCTGGAAATAGCTGTTATTAAGTTTTTTTAAAACAGAGAATAGGGCAATACGGCGGCAGTTCTATCAGCTCACTCCCTTCCTCTGCAGTAGGGCCTCATGAGTTCTACTGGCATTGAGCCCTTTCAAATATACACGTCAGAATCTCATCGTTATTCTTAATATAAACATATCTAAAAACTGTATTTTGCTAAAAACATACGAAGAGAATACATTAAGGCAGAACGTCTTTAAATAGTATATTTTAAGCATCAACATTATTCAGGTTATGAACATAAACATACGCTAAAAGTTTTCAAGATGAGGCACTACGTGATAAATCTAAACACCCACAGAACATTGCACAGTTAAGCACAAATTTGTGCTATTTTCACTAGCATTTTTAACGGATAGAAGTATTTGTAAGATCAGTAAGATTTAAGCCTCAGGATTCTTTCTGCTGTGGAAGTTGAGAATATCAGCAGCATTACGCTAATACGCGGAACATGATTTTTTTACTATAGGAAATTCACAGAAATCCAAAACTTTCAGTAGTATGTAGAAGTAAGGTTTTTAACATTCAAAACTGTTTATTTCTTTGGTCAAATTGGCATTCCACTGCAGGCTGTGCAGAAACAGAGACCACTTCCCCTTATATGAGCAGCATCACAGAAAATTTGATAAGCAGAATAACGCAAGATGGAATCTTTTTACCGGGGTTTTAACAACAGCTCTCCGTGACGCAAGATGAACGATCTCAGGGAATGGCTACTGTGGAGGACAGCAGGCATATTTGGGTACGAACAGGCTATAGTATAAATACATAAAATTTTTTCTAGCAACCTTGCAACAGAATCCCCAGGCAAAAATTTAAAACACTCATATTAACACTATTGAAAAATATGCAACAGTTCAACTACCAGTAATGAATCATTTGCGTAATACATGTCAAGTGACTTGGGTTAGACTCAGGAAACAAACTGCCTTAAAAAAAAGAAAAGCACTGTTTGTCTCTCTAACTGAGATTTTCACAATTGGTTTTACTACCTCATATACATTCTGATTAATGGCATACTCGGAGACATGCTCCTCCATCTTTGCAGCTGACCGTCTATCAAATGTCCAATTTCACCAAGTATTTGCATAGCAGTTATACTTGTACTCTCTACACAGCTCTCAATCTCAGTTTTTATTTGAGTACCAGAGAAATTTGTCCCATACAAAGAAACTAACTAAACAACCCCAAAGGCACAGGATAGGTAAGCCTGATTCTTGCAGTAACTTTGTAGGGAAGCGAACAACCTAACCTCCAAAAGCGTTTACAAAATGCTTACGACCCGATTTACATTTGTAACACTGCAGCTTGCCAGGCAGTATCTGCAAAAAAACACAGTACACACAGAATCATTTAAACAGATATGGGCTTTGTCTGCCAGCTGTGTCCAACTTATTTCAAGAAATGCACTTACCAAATTTGAATTAAAAAAAAAAAATAGTTCAATGGAACATTTTTAAAATAAGAGTTTAATATCAGAGAGAATAATGGTCCTAGCTTACAGACAATTTTTATTTTTTCCATACATTTGCCTAATACTACATTCAGAGAATACGCGACATTTCTGACATAGAAAGCCCAATAATCTGCAGCCAATTTATTGCCAAGACAAGCACGTAATTCTGTACCAGAGATGTGATCTAAATTTCATCAACTTCAAGGAATTTGGAAACAGCTCCTAAAATTCCTCCTTGTTCACATGTATACTGACTTACCCCTTTCCTATTGTGCTGTAATCACTCACCAAAATCTTGCATTTGTTTTCACATTTTTCTAAGAAGTCTGAATCAATAATTCCTGACAGTTCCACCATGACCAGTTGCTCCTACAAAATAAGTTTACAACATATATCTGTAATTTATGTATTTGAGCTAAGGAGGGGGGAGGGAAAGAAAAAAAAGAAAAAGAAAAGAGGCATTCAAAAAGTCAGATCTTCAAAACACTCCCAAAATAAGTCAGACTCCCAAATTTGACTTACTCTATTATTTTGACTACAGAAAACAACAGTGATGATACTGCAATACTCAGAGAAACGCAGTGGTCCACTACTCTGTCAGACAGCTGTTTCACACCTGAATTTCATAGTCTTTTCTTCTTAGCTATCGAGTTCATTTAGCATCCCTGAAAAACTAGGGCCAGTATGGGTATGTAATTTATGAATTACATCAGCATTATTTCAGAATACATTTTCCAAAGCTTTAATGTTTACCTACATAAGATACGGTAGCAAGAAAGTAAGTTAAGCCAAATGCTATTTTTAATGGTTACTTTTAACTGTTTACAGCACATTGACTTCAAGTCAATGCCTTTCTGTAATTGCTCTTTTTGGGTGAGGAAAGCACACACACACCGATTCTTGAAAACCTTTTCTCCAAAGACACGAAAAGTTTTCAAGGATCACCATCTGCTACATATCCGTGAAAATGCACAACGTAATATTAGAAGCGTAACAGCGAGGTTCTCCGCTTTAGGACTAGCAAAACGCTGCCTGTGTTTCTGAACGTTATGGGCGTAGCAAGCAACTGGAAGCGTGCTTTCTGACAACGCTATTTTAATAGCCTTTAAGTAAAACACTCGTTAAGGACACGACTTTCAAATCACCACCGCTGAGGAGGCAGAAAAACCCAGCGGCCAGGGGGACACTCTGGGCTCAGGGAGACGTTTGCTCTGTGCCCGACTCCACCACCAGCCCTGCGGCTCCCTGCGCCTGGTTCCCCTCACACGTCCGGCCTGCCTCAGCGCCCTTTCCCCAAGCTGCAGGGGAAAGAAAAGCCCCCGGCTGGGGCTGGGGCTGGGGCCGAGGAGCAGGTGCCTCCGGCGACGCTCCCAGCAGCCCGGCCCGGCGGGGGGAGAGGGGCCGCGGCCACCGCCCACGCGCGGGACACGCCCCGAGAGGGGGCCGGACCCGGCACCCCGTGTCCCTGCGCCTAACGCTGCCTCAGCGGAGGGGACGGCAGCGGCCCGATGGTGCGTCCGGGTGCCGGCGCCGACTAACCTCCACCTCCTCCTCCTCCTCCTCCTCCTCTTCTTCTTCATCTGCCTCCTCTTCTTCTTCTTCTTCTCTTCTCTCGCCCTCCTCCATCACCTCTGCCGCCGCCGCCATGTCTTCCATAAACTCTTGTTTCCTCCCCGGCCCTCAGCGCACACCACGTGAGCCCAGAGCCGCCATCTTACAGGCCGACCGCTCCCCCTCTCCTCCCTCCCTCCGGCGGGGCCAGGCAACGGCTCCAACGGCCGCGGCGCGGCGCGGCCCCGCCCCGCCCCGCCCCGCCCGCGAGCTGCGGCGCGCGCCGGCCCTCCCCCAGCAGGAGGTGCCAGTGAGTGCGCGCGCGCGCCTGGGCGGCCGTTAACGGTCCGAGCTGAGTAACGGCCCAGGCGCGGGGGAGGGGGGGAAGAGACGGTCAGGACGGCCCGGCGCCGCGGCGGGCAGCCATGTGCGGGGCCCTGGGGAGGAGAGTGGAGCTCGGCTAGGGAGGAGCCCGAGGCCGGGTTGCGGGGGGTAAAGTCCAGGACTGCGAGAGCGGGAGGAGGGGCGGGCAGCGGCCGGATTTCGGCGGGTGAGGAGGGAGAGAGGAGAAGTGGCGACATGGGGGAGTTCCCCCCCTCCGGGGAGGGAAGGGCCTCCCAGGGTCTGAAACGGGCGTCGTGTCCCTCTGCCTGCCCGCTCGTCGCGACCCGTGTCGTGCCCGGCTGTGCTCGCGCCGCCTTGTCTGCAGTCGTGCTTTCCCCCTCTGAGGCTTTCCACAGACCTAGCGTGGAGTCACGTCCCGTCGCTCAGTCTTCTTTTGCCAGGTTGAACAAGGCAAATCAGCGCTTCTAAAAAGCATCCCCCTTTCCGTCTTCGTCCTCATAGCCCTTCTCTACGCCTGTTGTAGTCACTTCTTGTGTGCGAACGCTGTATGCACGGTTGCAGACTAAGTCTTGCCGAATCCTTCCTGAAGTGGCAGGAGCACTTCCATGCTTCAACTGAAAATGCTTTGCTCTGTGCATGGTTAGACTGTATTTGCCTTTTTCATGGCCTGCGCCTGATATCTCCTGGTTTTCTTGTCAGGTTCATGTGCATGCCTTTCCTGTTTCCTTCAGATAAGGTTTTCTGAGGTAACGTGATTATTTCTTTTTCAGTACAGGATCTTGCACTGTGTACTCCTCAGTTTCATGCCGTTTCTAGTCATGTAATTCTCCTTTTGTTTCTCCTGTATACTAGCCTTATTGCTGTTTCTGATTTTGTGCCAAAAGTGTCTTCCTACTCTTTATGTCAAAATCATTAATGAGAATTATAAATAAAAACTTGTCCCAAAGAAATTCACTGTAGATTTTCTTCAGGTCTCTACTTAACCTCCCATTTCATGCAAGATAAACATAAATGTCTGCGTGGCACCATATCAGGTGTTTGACGGTGTCCCTGTAAGTGTGATCTACTACATTGCTGCTTTTCCTAGAAAAATCACTGGTTTTAAACGTGTCAAGTTAGTTTAGCAAGATCTTTCTTTGGTAAGCCAGTGTTTGGCTTTATTTCATTTTTCATCAAGGATCATGTTTTTAATTATTCTTTCCTTAGAACTTGCATGCTACTGTGGTAAGAATAGCCAGCCTATAAAATTGAATTGGTTGTAAATACAGAAAGAAGGTTCTGGGGCATTTTAGCTTTTAGCAGAAAAAAGGCAAATTGCAAAGGCTTGAATTTTGACTACAGAGGGTGGTAGCTATGGAAGAGATGTTTGAAATTTTCCAAATGTTCTTTGTCAGATAATTAAAAACAATAGGTTGTGTCATTCACTTAGTGGAGGCTGCTCTATTTAAGGATTTTGGAAAATAACAGAAGTAGGTTTTTGAATTTCTGATTTCATGTTTATGCCACTAGAAGGAGATAGATAAATAAAATGAGGCTTAATTTAGAGAGCTTATTCAAAATTTTTGCTACAGGTTTTTAATGAGCTTCTAACTCTTAATGGATTTGTAACTTTTAAAGCTGTATATAAATGTTGGTAATTTTAGCTAGTTGATCTTATGCTATTTAATCTGAGTACCTGTGTGGTAAAGCCAGCCTTTTAATAATTCTTAACTACTAGTTTGTATTCATTAAATAGTTGTAGTTAGCAATTACATTTTTGCACCAAATATTCCTATCTTTAGATGGAAGTTATGCAACTCTAAATATAAAGTTCTGCCTGATTAAAGCAGAATACAATCTCCGTTCTGAATGTATATTTAAAAATTAATGTCATAACTAGCAGCACTTCTGTAACATTAATTCTATTATCCTCTTTTTATGGATGGGGAACTGGGGATGGGAGGTTAAGTGACTTGCCTGACCACAGAAAACTTTTGTAAGAACACTTAAAGGTGTGCCACATCAGCCCGTGTAGTTCATAGATTGGCATGAACTGTTGATGAAGGAGCCAGTACATTCGTTTACTTCTATACCAGCCTAAGTGTCATGTAGTGTCTAGGGTCGTCTCAGTCTTCTAGTCATCGTGAGTCAGAGCATGTGGTTGTATGACTGCACGTTTTCGGTGCATTAGTGCCAAAAGTATTATCAAAGAGACTCTAGCTCATTGTCAGGTCAGGCTCTCCATGGACATTAGTGGTTTGCATTGATCTGTCACATCTTGGAAGGGTATTTCAGCAGCTAAGCTGTTAACGGAGTTGGATAAAAATGGTGCTGTAGGGATCCTCAGAGTCTGCCAAGGAGATTTAACTGCCTGATGAGATAAGTATGGAAACGCAGCCTTTGAGGATCCAGGTTTTGGATTTCTGAGACCTCAGCCTCAGCTAACAACCCTGTCAGTACTTTTAACAGCTTTATGTGTGCATGCAGCCAGAGACAAGTGTCTAGGTGGTAATTAGGGCACTTTGAGGATGTCAGTGACACCAGATGGTGAATTTAAAACGAATGACAGTGTTTGAGATCTGCATATGCAGTATGTATGCACTAGCTTCAGTGCATACATAAGCTTGCAGTTTAAGCATGTTCATGTATATTTTAGATTGGACCCTGTAGTTTGCAAATGTTCGCTGAGTTAGGTGAGTATGTAGATTAAAGACTTGGACTATCTGTTTTATCAAATAAACATTTTTTTTTTTTAGGAAATAAACATTTATCTGATTTCTTGTAATATAACTTAATTGCTAAAGCTCACTAAAACATGTCATGAATGAATTCTGGCTTTCTACTTTGTCTCATTATTTCTTTCTTCTTCTTTTTTTTTTTTTAATCTTCATGCTTAGAATTCCTCCTCGATCCTTTTGCAGGAGGCAGTCACCCTTTCTCCAATGCTGACACTAGGCTGTCTATGTAAAAGGTTAAATGTTTTGTAAAAACACAGGATAAGATAGTCTTTGTTTAGGTTTTTTGAGTTTTGTCTGTTTGTTTAGACTGTGAGAGCCTCTGTTCTAAAACTTCTTGTATTATGAAGTGAAAACCACAGAATTTGAAGTTTAAAAATTACAGGAGATGATTAAATATATATATATATACATTCACATGTGTATATATAGCCTTATCTATCTATAGTGCTTGCTGGATTGACTGCCTCTGGAAAAGAGTGTTGTAGTTCTGGGCTTATTTTAAACTGGGAGTATAGCTGAAATTGAGGACATGACCAAAAAGCTGATTACCTCTGAATATCAGAAAGAAGTCCTCCGGAAAGCTTTACCTTGTGAAATGGCTAAATGTAACAATACAATGTTCTGAAACACAGAAGAAAGCTTGTAAGAGGCTTGTGTGTATTTCTGTTCCTAGACCTTGGATAGGAGGTCAGGGTTACAAAAGCAAATCAGCCCCGGGACAGGAGTAATTTGCTGATAGTGTTACAGAGGATGATTTACGTTTCCCCGAAGCTGCATTGCTGGGCCTCTTCAGATAGGAATTTGCAGGCCAAACCAGTTCATAGGTGTCACCAAAAGAAGCTGCTGGATTCCTTTGCGTCTGTGCCTTTGTCTCTTCAAAAAGCTCCTTTAAGATCATGTAAGGAAAAGCACAAGCCGGGAAGAGCAGGAGAAACTAAGGGGGGTGCTTTGTTTCTGCAGTGCTTATGCTATTTACTATCTCTAGTATAAGTGAGATGCAACACAGTAGGAGGGAGGGAAAAAAATTAAGTTCGGTAGATCTTTCTGTTGCACCTGCTCTTAATCTGCATGATATCACACCAGTTGTCTTGGAATCAGTGTATTAAGAGCATTGGTAGGAGGAGGGAGAAGAGGGCTCGAGAGAAAGACTCAGTTAGGCACATGTGATCCTGCAGTAGTTTGCTGGATTTTCTCTTTGCTCCTAGCAGCCGAAATCAGATCCAGCATAGCAGGGGTTCGTAGAAGGGGTTGGATGTTTCCTGAGTACTCTCTGCTCAGTTGTCTGGCAGCTCCATGCCAAATCAGTCTAGATGTGGTAGACCCAGCGGAGTAGGAGGCAGTTAGGTGTGGATGGGTGTTTCTTGTTACTAGGGATCTGCGTTTCTGCTCTCTGCCATTCCATTTCTACAGGCTCTTGGAGTGAGGGCTGTCATGGTGGGAGGAGGGGAAATTGAGAAGCAGCATATGAGAGTGTCCTACCACCTCTTGCACCTCAGCTGTAAGGGGGGAATTGAGCTGGCAAGGGCTAGGGAATCAGAGGTAAAGAAGTGTGTGTGTGTGGGGGGGGGGGGCTTCTTACCCCTTCCTTATAGGCACAGAGAGGGCAAATAGCACCATTTCTGCTATCGTAACAGAGCATGCTGTCCTGTATGGGAGAAGGGGAGAAGAAGCACAGGGGAGCAGTCCCCCTCTTCTCTGCTGTTTTCTGGGCTCAGCTAGCAGGAGATGAGGGGACGGTAGGAGTAAAGAGCAGCAGAAACTCTATGGAGAAGTTTTTTTGCTCTCATCTTTCAGAATATCACAGATGCCATAGAGCCTGTGCGTATCCTAGCCTCCTCTGACAAAGAGGAGGTTATTAACTTATTCCCTGGTGAGCCTCCTAAAAAATTATTTGAAGATCCCTCCTATGTACCAGTTCAGCAGCTGAGATGCTGGATTTCACTGACCGCTGTTCTGTTTTTTGCTGTAAGGGACTAGATGGGTTTGATGAGCTAAAGCTGGTGCATTCAGAATTGGTAAGGGTCCTCCTTCGGATTCAGCTAGTTCAGCTGAAGATACTGCTGTCAGCTGCTGCCACTGCTGGGCAACAGGAAGTCATGACCCCTGGAGTTCCTAAGTAATGAGTTTTAGCTCTGTGTACGCCCTACGTTAGGCAAAATCTTGTAGTCTATCTATCTCACATGTCGCATTTAAACTGTTTAAGCCAAGTTATGGCCTGTTAGTCGGCTGAATTTGTCTTGTTGCCTTTTCCTCATGGAGATAGGGAACAGCAGTTAAAGCAATGGGCACTGCGTCCTGTATACAGCTCCTTTGCAAGCTCAAAGCTTGCAACTCCTCCTTTATTTCAGTGAGGAACCACATCTTCTGCCAGTGTCACCATGTCCTGGAGTGTATAAGGGGAAGAGCAATGGGAGTATCCTAGAGGAACTTGGTGCTGTATCCACGTGTGAGAGGAATGTGTCTTTGCATCTGTGAGTAATGGGGCAAGGAGGAGAAGCAGCATGGCAGAGCTCAGAGCTGCTGCAGTGTTCTGCATGGAGCCCTAAAACTGAGTCTCTCCCTGTCAAACTCAGTAGGCAATAATCTTTTGAAGGAGATAGATAGTAACAAATGGAGAATAAATGATGTGTACCTGTGATCCAGTTGGATCAGAAGAGGATGTCTGTCTACAGAATTGACTTGCTGATGACATGGTAATGTTTGGAATCTTTTACATGACCTTAGATTATTTGGCATCAATTTGAAATACAGAGACATAAATTCTTGTGCCTGTTGGGCTGAGAGCAGATGAATGTCCTTGGCTTCAAAGAACACTGGGAGCAGTCAGCGTTTTTCAGGGCTAAGCTCTTATTTAATCTACATTCATGTTTAAAATATATGCTTATAACAGCCTAATATAAAATGTATTTGGAATACTTTTTTTTTTTTTTTACATACAGTTACGTAAAAACAGAAGGTTGTATGTTTCTTATTTACTTACTCATTTTGATCAATGCTCCATCGGTTTATTTTTTATTAAATATTTTTATTGAATTATGTTCTGTTTTCCTTCTACATGCACACCGCTTTGCTTGTTAGTGAAGTGTCATTAAAAGCATTTCTTACACACCTCAAGAACTGCCAAAGTGGTTTGTGAGGCAGGAAACAAAAAATACTTATTAGTCAATCTGCATGAGAAACATCAGTCTCTTAATTCAGTAGGCTTTTATTGAGGTGTAACTTGGCAGCAATCTGGAATTCCAGGTAGTTTAGTGCTTTTGTAGGTTTGCCCACTGACCTACAGAAAGTGTTTCTAACTCAGTATAAAAAGTAAGAATCACGTTACTGAAGCCTGAGGGTAAATGCTACATGACTTTCTCTTTCTTACTGTGATATTACTACAAGATATTAAAATATTGCTTTTTAGATGTTAGTTCATACTATGTAGGTGAAATCATAAACATTCTTTATCTTCAGAGGATAGCACAGAATTGACTCAAGTAGGAAATAGTGAAAAGTAGTCTGAACAAATAAAGTCTGATTAAATAGCATACAGAAGGATGCACTGGGTCAGGTATTTGTGTGTGCATCTATATAAATGCCAAAAATGTATTCCCTGTAAATACCAAAAAACCAAATCCAGAATAGGAGAATAAGAATATCTGGTTTTAAACCAGGACAGTGCTGTACTGTGCATCGTAGACATTTGATTCCAGGAGTTTAACCAATGAAATACTGTAATGCCAGTTTATAAATTATTCAGGGAAGATGAAAACAGACTTTTGCATTGGTGAAAGATACTGAGTCAAATCAGAATTAAAAGCTAACTTTATCAACAAGTAATACGCAATTTCTATGGATTGAAATTCCATTCCTAAGTAGGAAAAGCATATTATTAGGACTGTAGTACCTGAATGGTGACAATGACTTCCTGCTAAAGAGAATCAGAAGCAGACGCAGCAGAAAACAGAAAAGGAAAGATTGTCTACCTGCTCTTGAGTATACTAGGTCATGTTGGTTGGAATGCTGAGACAGTTACGGCACAATTCTAGGTGCCATAAATACATAAAATTTAGGCTTCTTAGAACGACTAGTGAAGGAACATGCAGGTTAGAAACTAACTCTAGACTTGGTTTTTAAATCACCATTGTGCATGATAGGCTTTAAAATGTTATTATGGGAGAGCCGTTCGGAAACAGTGACCCTAATGTATTTGCAGTTGATATTCTTGCAGGAGCCAAAGTCCACTCTAATAGCGTTTAATTAAACAAACAAAAAACTACACCAAAATGAAGCTCTGTGTGCATTACACAGCCCTGCAACTCTTGGCTCATGGAAGCTAAGCTGTCAAGAAGTAAGTTCTTTTTATGGATTGACTAATGGTTAAAAGGTGGGAAACAAAGGGTAGGAATAAATGGTCAGTATTCGAAATGAAGGGCGATGATTAATAGAATTCCGTGGGAATTTGTGGTGTTAAACGTATTCCTAAATTACTTGTAAAAGTGTGTTGGTAAGTGAGGCACTAATGCTGGATGATAATACTGTGTTTTCAGACTCACAAATCTTCACAGCAGGCTTTCATTTTTATTTGTGAATGATTGGGTGATAAAATGGCAGGTGAATTTCAGCCATCCTCCGGCTAAGGAAGCCCTGAGCCAAAGATTGCTGAAGGCTGCGAGGATTTACAGGGTGAAATGTCATTATATGCCTGCCCTGTTCTTGTGCTTTTTCCCAGGTGTTTGCTACTGGCTCATTTAGGGGAGAAGAGTACTGGCCAGGTGGACCTGTGATCTAGCTCAGTGTGTGGCTCCTCTAGGTTCTTAAAATTTTGGTTCGGAATGACAAACCAAACAGGTAGCAGGTAGTAGACCTGTTAGATTCCTTTCTGAAGTGTGCAAAGGCAAAAATGTACATGAACTCAGTGGGAGGCTGGACAAGTTATTGAAGGAGAGATCAACTGGGGATTATTAAATTGACAAATCGTATCAGGCTCAGGACATCAACTGAGCTGAGTCGGGAGTACACCATAGGTACTGGCATTCTTCCCTAGGTGTCCCGCTTCTGGCCACTCTTGGGGACAGAATACTGAGCTAGCTAAACCTGTAAGATGAACCAGTGTTATCTATTCCTAAATTCTGTTAAGTAGCTTCTTTTCTCGTTCCTGCTATTTAACTCGGCTCTATCTTGTACAGAAGCCCAGGAATATAACAGAGTAGATAAATCACAACAGATGACAGGATGAGAGGTGGAAATTCCTCAGAAGATCCCATTGTCAGTTAACATACCGTGACATTTGGAATGCTTACAATTACTGCCTTTTACTCATTAAGGCATCAGTACCTGAGAAAGGCTGTTATTGAGCTCTTCAGGAATTCTGCGTAGGAAGACTGAGAAAAGCACCATTGTGAGTAACTCTTAAGCTGTTAAAGCTTTTGGAAAAGCCCTTTTGAGGAGTTATGTTGGCCTGATCTGATGCAAGCCCAACACGCTGAACCACTGACGGCATACCTGGCCACTGTCTTCAAGAGGAAGGGTGGGTAGTGAATGGGGAAGAAGGGCCTGAAGCTGTAGCAAACCAGACTTATTTCCACTGCTTTTGGAATTCTGTTTAGAAATGTCAAGCAAAAAGCTGAAGCAAGGAAGTTGTCGTGGTTGACCATATTCCTTCAGTAGCTTTTACTTTTCTGATTCATTTAATTGTTAGATAGATAATGCATTTGGGAAGCAACTAGTACAATATGATAATTTTTCCAGTGATAACTGGATCTTTTAAAATATTTCACGTGTTACTCTTTTAAGAAAAGAGTACTGCTGTAGCTGTGACAATGCAAAAGACATGGTCACATGTAGTAGATGGTAATGCAGAAGCTTCTACAGAGTATTAGATACCTATCTCAGGAGAAGATGTACACTTTTAATAATAATGAAAAAAGTGTAAAGCAAGTTAATCAATCTGTTCAGCTTTTTTAAGTTGGTTCATAGCCATGCATTGGTACCATACTGTCGTGGCTATGTTGCCATGAACACTAGCGCTACCATATCCTGTAAGATTTTGTTGCTTCATTTCCAATGTGGTTTGTATTATGTAATTAAAGTGCTATTATTTGAAGAACCACTTCTTAAAAATAGCTTTTGTTACAGCGCACAATGCCTGGGGTCACTCGAGGGTATAGCTACATGGATGGGTGCAGACAGTGATGTGTTGACTCTGCTTGTGCCCTGAACCAGCCAGCTGGGAGCCAGCGCCAGTCTAGCAGCTGTGTAGCCACGATTCGTGTGTTGCTGAGCCTGAATTAATAAGGCTGGCTGAGAGGCAGGATATATTAGCTTGGGCTCAGAACTGTGCTAATGTGGCCACATGATTTCTGGAAAGAAGCCGGTCTTGCATCCAGCTGGCTCAAAGCATGAATAGAGCAAAGACGTGACTGTCTGCATCCATTTGTAAGCCAGGCAGACATGCAGGTCAGGAGATGAAGTTTGAAAGTTTGAGAGAATTTCTCTGTATTTCTGTAAAGATTATTGTCTTAATTTTCAAAAAAAAAAAAAAAAAAAAAAAGGGCAAGGCTGAATTACCAGCTACATTTCCCTCATTTAATTAACAGTGAGCTCATAGTATTTTTAATATTTCAGAGTTTACATTTTTGATTTATAAAAAAAACCAGAAACAGATTCTGTTTTGAAGAGAGTAATTTTGAAGATTTCTTTTCCTAGAAATCCAGATGAATAATCCTTTTTTTAAAAAAAAGGTTTACTAGCCTTAAGACTTTAAGGCCTTACCTTCCTTTATTACTTATATTTGCAGGGAAGCATAGCTGCTTTTTCACAGTCCAGGCAATTGAGAGAGGGAGATAAAATTGTCAGCTCGGATTCAAAATTAGACCTAGGCAGCTCTGGAGGGAGTTATTAGCCGTCTGCATACATCTCAGCCGTGCTCACTGCTGATTTGATTTTTTCTTGCTGTAGAGATTTGCTCTGAGAACAGAAGCCTTTATACCTTCTCTTACTGGTTTCTGAATGGTGGATAGACTGTGTGTGCTTTGTACAGTTCTGTAACAAAAATTTAGAATATTGAAGTGTGGTGGCCTTGGCCGTTTCAGCTGTAATTTGCTCTCGCGGAGATTCTGAAGGCACGCCGTTTACGCTTAGGGTCATCGGTACGGCCAGCAGCAACAGAGATAGTATTATATCCTATATGTGTAATTAATTCAGGAGTTTCTTTTCCTACTTCAGTTCTCAGATCCTGAATGTTTTTCTAGCAAAAATCTGGGGTTTTGATACTGAGTTTTATTTGTTTGCCCTTCTGTTTATAAATAACGCCTTGTATAACGTGCCCAGCTTTTCCACAAGATCATTCTGTTGTTCGGATTCTGCAAACTGTCTTCCAACTTAGTGATTTACTGTTTTTTTTCCTCTCCACAGCAATGAAAATGCTTTGATATGTATCTGACTGAGAAGTGAAAATGCATATCAGTGTAATACAAATAAACCTTTCCTCAGGATGAGACGTGGAGGGAAATGTGTACAGGGAACATTTAAAACTGGTTCAGCCACTGTGGGATGTTTCTGAAGTACACTGTTCAGAAAGTCTTGTCAGATTCGGTTTTGGACTTTGGCACTTTATTTTTACATAGGAATAGAAAAAAAAAACCTGCTACTTTTTAAAGAAATAAAATAATAAAGTTACAGATCCAATCTTTTAACCAGATTTTAAAAATAAACATTATTTAAATTTATAGGCATGCATTGTGGTTGGACTAGCTTCCCAGTCAGTACGCTTCTAATACCTTATTCTGTACCTAATTTTATAATTTTTTATTGTAGCTCTTGCATTCTGAGCAGTTTATACTGAACAAAATATTGTTCCTCGAATGGCGTGACCGATGCTAAAGTACGTTCACCTGAACATGCATTACATGAGCTATTAAAAACGAGATTGGTATTACATACTGCTCTGTCGGGGCCTTTGCACTGTAACTGAGCAGCAGAATTACAGGGAGATGAGAAAATATAGATGCCCTTTAAGTTTAAACTGCCAGATCTGTTTTTGATTGGATATTACTGCTTTGACCTCCCTAAAGGATTGAACATGACATTCCAAATGCCAGACCTGAACATCGTAGCATTTAGGTCTAACATTATCACCTAGCATGGACGCAGGATTCCCGTGAGAAGAAGTAAAGAGATTTCTTGCCATCTGCTTAACAAAGAGGAATTTATGTTGCAGACTACAGGCCAGGCTTTTAAAGGCATATAGATACATATGTCCTGATGAGGAAAAAACAAAAACAAAAAAACCCCACCAGATACCCATTTTAAGATACCTAAATATTTAATTTTCAAGGAAGCAGACTTTTAAAAGCTGCGGGAGCAAAACCCAAGTCATTCTATCTTTGAATAATGTTTACATAGTATAGTACTCTACCATTGCGCACCTACCATATGTAGGTGCATATGTACATTATATATGTAACCGTACTCCTTTCACCTGAAAGCAGAAAGGTTTGTCCCGTTGTAGGAGCTCCAGAGTAGCATCTTAGACTTGCTCTCCCTCGTATTCAGTGTGTTAATATGCATAACGATGTGTAACTGGCACCGTCTCAGTTTCTTTAAGCTCAGTCAGCCGTCAGTGTTCTGGCATCCACAAAATGCAAGGCAAAGCATTACAAGCATTACAAATACCCTTCTGTCATCTTCATTTTGGGAGCAGTCCAGGTGGAAAGATTCTGCTGGTATCAGTTCAGCTTAGGACTGGTCTGGGCAAAGGGATTGTGTGTTTGGCAAGAGCTGCAGAATGGCCAGTTCTGGCATTTCTAGCAAGAACAGCGGTCACTGCCAACGTCTCTTTGCTACTTCAGTTTCTCTAATCAGCTCAGGCTTAGCTGGCAACAGCCCTGCATTTGTGACTAGAAGCAACAAATAATTTTCACTCTGGCCTTCCTCTGTGCCATTTGAATTGGCCTTTCTTCCCATATTAGCAGATACTGCTGGTCACTGTGTGTGCGTTACATGATTTCATTGGCTTTTCTGCCTCTCTGGAATTCCCCAACTGCATCCTTTTTTTTCAGGGACTGTTTTCAAGAATCGTAGAAACTATAGAAGCACTATAGAACGTAGAACTAACGCAGCACTGAGGCAAGATAAACTATGATGAGTATTTTCTACTGCTGGAGAATGCTGAATTTCCCTGGAATTACAAGCTCTACATCTACGGGATGGTGACTTCAGTCAACGTCATTGCGGCTATTCAAAGGAGGGAGACCAATTCAGAGCTCTTGACCGCTAGGACACATATGTCTAACCTTATGTAACCTTAAGCTTGTCTAATTCAAAAGAATCCTCGTTACACTGGGGAGTCAGGATCATTACTTATACGGGATCACGTCATTCAACCTCTGCGTGTTGCCACGTTTTCTAACATCTCAGTTGCCACTGGTGCTTCTGTCAAGTGAAGTGGAATAGCCTTGTTTCCATACTGAATAACTGGTTCATAAGATCATGAAAACAGTAGGGACTTCAGCTCCTGCAGGCAGTTTTACTGACTCAGTGGAAGTGCAGGTTTCAAGATGAACACCCACACGTCACATCTCATTCTTGTTCAGGCCTTAAAGAATTTCATCAGATAGTTGTCTGTCTGTGGCGTGGTTTCAGATGATGTCAGCTTTAATTGTATTTCAGGATGCTCATCCGTACATGCAGGATTTTACTCTCTCTCTTGGATTGTATGGCAGCTTGCACTTGAATGCTTCACGCTCAGAAGCCTGGCTGAACTCACTGTGCTCTTCAAGGTGGGATGCGCATCGTATTACATGGCACAAGTAACCATTCCTCAGATCCCAATAGGATCTGAGGATCCTCCCTATGGAGGTGGAAGGCCTGATCCCACATCTGCAAAGGCATAGCTTTCCATTCTTCCTCTCCATCCCAGGGTGCACAAAAATGTATCCTCCTGCAGAATAGAGGTCTATTAAGAAATCTAATTGTTTGGGACACACAGTTTCTGGAATAACAGAGACTTCACACTGCTGTCTTAAAAGCTCAGGCGCTACTGCTAGTGTGGGACAATTTGGTTACACTTGCAGATAGAGTGATCAAAGTCGTCTAAGTCTTGAACAATCTTGAATTCTCAGGCTTCTAAAATAAAATACATGAAGGAGCGTTACAAAAATGGTATTTTAGAATTGTTTGTATTTTGTTTCTTACAGTTTGCATATTTATTTATATATATACAGAGGCATGTATTTATATCTAAAATATATATTACATGTGGAATACGGAGATTTGGTTCCTTGAGTCACCGTCATGTAAACTGAAGAAATAATGGAATATTTTGATAGATTCAGTATGAACTGACCACCTGTTTTTATAACAATCTATTTTTTGTGCTTTTATTCTGCTTTTTCCCCAAATTTGTCAAAATCCTTAGGGATTTGTATACAACATTGCACGTTTAAAAAGACTATACAGAGACCTGCCTTTCTAAACACAGAAGAAATAAGCAGGAGACTTACCTTACTCTGAGCTTCCACTCTTTCTCAGGCAGCGCTGACCCCAGCAGCTTTATCATTACCCTTTTCTCTCGGGGTCATGTCACCAGCCGTTCTGCGGTTGTGCCTGGCTCTCTGTTCCTTCTGTAAATATTTCTGTGGTCTTCTCCATAGCACACATGCACATAAATACACACAAAATCATACCAAACACCCCACTTAGACCCTTCTGATTTCTGAACAGTGTTTCCATGTTTATTTTAGAATGTACGTAGGTTTCAGCAAACTTCAACCAAATGTATAATAGTATTTTTTGATTTAAAAGTTAGTTTGATTTAAAAGATTTAAAGAAACCAGCATGTTTCTCTAGTGTACAAATAAGTTTATTTGTGTTGTATGAGATGGAGCACTCTCCTGCTTGCCTTTGCTTAACTGAGATCTGTAAGATCAGGAAACAAATGTAATCTATAGGTCAGCTTTTGTGCCGAAATCCTATAGTCAAGTTTTATTACTGCAAAAAACCGAGAAGTGGCTCAATGAGATGGCAACTGGCCAAGTTTAGTAACAATAACCAGAATTGCAGTCCTTTAAAAAGGGTTGGACAGGACACTTTTACGAAAGCTGATTTAGAGGTGATTTTTTGTGTGTCTCTGTAATATCTTCTCTATTAAAAATAAAAATCAATAGGTAGTTTTTAACTGCTTTTTTCTATAGCTGATTCATTTCTTACCTACTGCATGACACAGTAACATGAGGAGCTGAAGAGGAAATCATTGGTTGGTAACTTCTTGTCTGGTGAGCCCTTCTGGGCGGTCTGCATAGTTTAAATATTTTAGGAGTGAAGTACTTAAGAGATTACAATTTCAAGAGGTAATCAGAGAACACATCTTCCAGTTATGTAGTGGCACGTAAAATGGAAGAATTGAAAGGCACAAATAAAAATTGTTCAGCTTTTCCATGTCGAGGTGCTTAACAACACAGCACAGCTTGCAAATACAGCTTTTTCCAAAGCTTAAAACTAGAACATTAAAAATTACAGTTGTCTACCTTAAAACCGGGAAAGACAGCTGAACAAATTAAATCCTAACATTAAAAACAGTATTAATCATAGAAGAGTACTGAAAATCGTAGCAGTGGCTGTTTGCTTGTCCGTTGGTTTTAACTAGCCAGTTCCACGCTCGGTCTCTGCCAGTTGCAGGAACTGTCGCTTCCGCAGTTGCAGCCTGACGCCTCTGTAGTTTTGCCTGGCTCTTTCTTACGTAAGCCAGCTTTCGCTGCAGTACTCTAGGTAAAACGTACTTTCTGTAACAGGAATGAGTTTTTTTTTTTCCCCCCATATTTTTTTCTGTTCTTTTTTCATAGTTTAAACAGATACTCCAAACAGTTGGGGAAATCAGATAGGTTGGGTCTTTATTGAAGTAAGGAACCTTATCAGAGTCTTCCTGTTTTGTAGCTTAAGATTTTTTGCTCGAAATAGAATTTGAGAATTAGAGACTATAGAACGTTAGCTCTTCGAATAAGAAAAAAACCCCACAGCTTCTGCAGTATCTGAATACATCTGGAAAACACCTAGCTCCCAGAATCCTTAAAATCGGCATTTCCGGGATATGATGGAGACAGTTTGGACAGAGCATCAGATCTATCACCTGTGCCAATAATGTTTTTAGGCGATTTGTGGCATATAGAGAACACAGATCTAGAAGTCTAAGCAAATGAACATACCATGAGTACTCTTTATGGCATGTGGTCTGCAGAATATTTTAACAGCTCAACAGAAACACTTGCATCCCTCTCCTCTCCTCCCAGATAATGCAGCAGTACTATGTTGGCTTTTGAGTGGCAGCATGAAATACAGACAGGAGAAAGAGAGAGGCACCTTGAACAAAGACGAGACAGAGTGAGTTTGGAGGTTATCGTTGGAGAATAGCCCTCAAGGGCTAGGCCTTCCTCAGTTGAGTTTTAAATTTGATCCTGAAGTAGTGGTGAAAACACGCGTTGCATCTGCATAGGCTGACCCTCCAGCTATAACTGCTCGGGCACGTGTTGGGAATTCTGGCCGCAGGATGCTAGAGCAGCTAAAAAAACATCTTGTAATTGAGTATAGGCTAGTTTTACCTACCTTTTTAAAAACTGGATTCCAGCTTTATAATTGGAAATCTGACCTTGTAGCTGGCTAAAATAAACATTTTCTAACCCCTAATATCATGTACTGTTAAAGATGATTCTAGTGAAACTGACAAAGTCAGAATACATCCCTTTCTCTCTGAAGGAATCAAGTCCAAATTTAGGAACTAGAGATGGCTCTAAAAGCTACAGTGACTAGCGTGGTAGATGGAGCTGTCAGGTATTGCGTTTTACAGACTAGCCTTTGGCAGGCACAGAGGCCAGTGCCTCTCCTGAAAGAAGCGGACGGCAGAGAGGCACCTCATTGCTCTGACTGAATTTATGAACAAGAAAAATGCACCTGAAACAATTCTGTGATCTGTTAGGTCTCTGTAACTACTGTCTGTACTGTAACTACAAGCAAAACGGAATGGAATTTATCCCTGTAACTGGAACAAATGGTTCTGTTAAATCCTACTCTCGTTGTCTCACTTCTTTTTTAGCGAAGCATTACTAATAGTGTAAAACAAGCAGCAAATTCTAATTTTTGCCCACAAGAGGATGAAATTTAATACATGGGGATTAAAACTAATAGTCAGAAACTACACCTTTGTTTTTTTTTTAAACAAAATGAAACCAGAACTTTGCATCTTTCTGATGCTGAGGCACATATAAAGATATCCGAAATTATGAAGCAGAGACCCTAGAGAAATCACTTGCACAATAACATTAATTGTGAAATAAGGACATTACGTTATACTGGGGAAAAAAAAATATTCTCACAAAGATGAGCTATAGCGTGCAACCGCATAATAGATCGTGCAGCCTATGTCCTTTTTAAAAAGTACATGAAATCATTTGCTAACTCTAACTTGTGTTGGTGGTTCAACAGACATGTAAGAGGCCATACAGATTTAACAATAACGCTATCTGTTTATTCAGTGTCAGTTAAAAAGCAAGGCTTATTCCTAAGGAATTTTTTTTTTTTTTTTAAGTCCTCTTGCATTCAAATTAACATTGATGAGGATCATCTTACTCAAAATGCCCCATTACTTTTGTCATTGATAGGAAAGTTGAAAGATGTTCTCGAGGGCTGTAGCACCAAACTACAACTCCATTATGGAACGTGCGCTCCTGCAAGTAGTTCCACTGAGTTCCCTGGGAGCGAATCTACAAGAGTAAACGTTCATTACCATTCACCTCCCAGGGCCCCATCCTCTGCCACTTTAATCAACAGCAGTGTTAGCTGCGAGTTAAATGACTACATGATTTTGTAGACAGCATTCTGAGGTACTTCTCATTTTCAATTCAACTCTGTTTAAATTTTTTTTTTAAAACAAAATATATGTTTAGATTTTTCTTACAGTAGTCATTCATTAGTGTATTAGTTTGAGAAAGCAATTTGCTTCATGAAGCTTACACATAGCTGTCTGTAAGAACACATTCTTCTTGCGTGGAAGTATGCTGGGTCTTGGTTTTAAATAGGTATGTCTAGACAACAAATGAAAACATGAACCCAGTGGCTCAGAAACTAGAGAATGAGGAGCCCTGTGTTTTTGAAAATCTGATCAACCTCTGAACCCGATTCACACATGGACATTTCTTTTTCTACTCAGGGCTAACAAAGAACAAGGAAGAGACGATACTTTCTTATTTGCTCTACCCCTCTGCAAAGCGATGGCAGGCCTCGAATTTGCAACCTAACAGTGGCTCAGGTAACTTGCACTTTTTTAAACTGACACTGCGCAAATCAAACCTTGACATTTGGGTCAGTGAGATTCTAGTAACCAAAGGGAATGTTTTACTTTGGAACGAACTATTTAAGAAGCTATAAACAGGAAGTAGCTGCACTTGTAACTGCTCCAAAAATGTACCGATTTTTGGCCAGTGAGGCCCTCAAAACAAAGGCCGAGCCCTACGCTGCTCACCTTGAGCGGCGTGTTCCATGGGCCGTTGTTCCTGCGCAAATGGACACAGAAAATTAGAAAGCATAGATCTGTGTGTAGGTGTGGACAGGTTTGTCCATCACGCACAAGCTTTATGCTTCTGCACCTGAGTAATCTTCTCTCTGACCTAGTAAAAAGATTATCTAACTATTGCTGCTGTTCACGAGATTATACAGTAACTGACGTGCCAGAGCCTACATGTTTAGATATAAAAGACAAAAGATGCTTAGCAGGTGATATATTAGAGACCATAAAATTGCATGTAACAGTTAACCATACAAAATGGGCCATGCAAGAAAAATTTGAAAACTGGATGGATTTCCATAAACCAAGATTTCCATATCCATGTATCCAAATTTGCTCCTAAATATGACTCCATATCTTTATATATACATCTCATACTTCTGTATATGTTTTAAATTTATACCAGTTGCCAAAAGAACAGAACTAAGAAAGTTACTGGTATTCTCTTCTTTTAAATACATGTTCTGTACTTTGTTTCTTAAATTTAAGGTGCACAAAACCCGTATTATGAAACAGCTCTCAAGCAGCAGAAGCAAGACTCCCCACAACTTTTTTTTTTTAAGATAGTGTAAGCACACTGTGCAAAGTAGTAATGGGTAATTAAACTATTAACTTAATTTGGCTAAAACTTACTATTTCCAAGCAGTGCTTCCCTGTGGGCATGCAGTGCACTAACAGCAAGGACTAGATTAAGGTAAAAATTGCTTATAATCACCTCTGATAGCAGAGGCCTGCCTGAACTCACATAAGCAGTATGTGAAATAACACTAGACTAGGACAGCACCAGTACTTCCACAGTATGAAATGAAATATGAATGAAAAAACTAACGCATACGCAGTTGAAAAAAGTTTCAGGAAGCATATGTTATACTTCAGTCTCAAGTTTTCTCACAAGCCTTTCTCTTGTGCTTGTCAGTAGGTGTATTTGCACTGTGGGTACACAGGCATTTGAAATTGGGATTTTTTTTTTTTTTTTTTTTTAAAACCTGAGTGTCTTTAACAGGCAGAGATCTTTCTCTGCATTCCTTACATGTGGATCACATTTACTTATAGTTCCGTGTAGCTGAGTTAGAGCAGTTTCTCATCTCTTCATTAGCTTTTCTACTAAACTGTCATTACCACGTTCTCATGGGAACTGAAGAGGTCATCACTCAGCTACCATGTTCCTTCTAGGCTTTGGCCACAAGCATCTGTCTCCTCTGCTTTAACACTTCAGGAGGCTTTAGATGATAAATATTGTATTTGAAAGCAATTTTTTCCAGTTCCAACAATTTTGGCTGTACAGCTTGGAGAAATACAAGGCTGAGGACATTAACCTGAAGTGTTTCCAAGCCTTGTGCCTTCAATGCCATCACTTCTGGGAATATTCACGGGGGGGGGGGGGAGGGGTGTGTGTGGAATCTATGAGTATAGATCATCCCAGTTGGGAGATCCAGAAGGGGATAGGGGGAAGGAAAAAGGTAATTCACTCAAGATTTCTCTGTCAACAAGTACCCTGTACCACCAAGGAAGAAATCAGAATCTGAGAGCTACTACCCGTTTCTAGAGTTGTTCTGCAGCCAGAGCAGAGTACTAGAACAGATTCTTCTCTTCTGACTCAACATACTAAGGTAGAGAGGAGGCCCAAGACTGAAAGCTGCTGGCTTTAATGCCTATTAGAATGGTTTGGTGCCAACGTTAGCGTGGGCTACGCTTCCCATTGTGTTGGGATTACATCAGGGTGCTCAGACACCCACACGGCCTTGTTGCCCTCTTGCCTGGAATAGTGCTAACTGCAGTCTACATGTGCCTCCCCTTTCCCCCATGCATGCGTTCTATGATGATGGCACCAGCCATCTCGCCTTACCATTTATCATCACTAGCCACTTATCACCTTCATTCTTCAAACGCTAATTTGCTTCTGTTAACTCTGAAGCTCACCTCTTCTTTTACTGGGATAGTGCGACTCCAGCCACTGATCACTCCAGACTAAGCTCAAATGCAAAAATTACTAAAGAGATACAAGTGAAGGAAAACTGCCATGGAAGCATATAAAGCACTTCCTAGGCATGCAGAGAGAAAAACAGAAATAGAAGTTCAGTTGCAGAACTGTGACATACAAGAGACTTTCACAGGTACAGCAACAGCAGCACGAAATGAAAACCAGTGGGCCAACTGCTGAACAGAGTAGATGACCAGCACCTAAGGATACACAAAAAGCTGAGATACTCAGTGCCCTCAACCTCAGTCTTCATTGATAAGGTCTTCTCTCAACTCAGCACCAATCTTTATACACCGTAACAAAATTTGGGGGAAAACCATGTTCCTGGCCCTGGGGGATCAAGTTAGGGACTACTTAAGCTGAACATGCACAAATCATTGAGACAGAACAGTAAGCATCTAAAGGTGGACAACCTACAGAAGCCCCTTTCAATCTACTCCCCCCCCGCCCCATTCCATCTTAATCTGAGCTCCTGTCAACGCAGAGTTCACCAAGAGGAAAAACAGAGCTTGGTTTGACACCATCTTCCAATCTGCCACCCCAAGGTCATCCATCCCTTCTCCTCAGTGGTTATTCAATTTCTGTAATTAATAAATTAAAGGGAAGTTTGGCTTTAACTTGCAGCCTTTCTTCCACTGTACTGTCAAGAATACAGGCATCTAATTTGGCTACTCACTACAGAAAATTTTGCCCTTGTGTTGCTCTAATTTGCAATGCGTGGAATGACCTAGATACCATCACATTCTGGTGCCAGTTAACCACCACCATTTACAAGAAAGGAGAAGCATAAAGTGAAAAACATGAAGATTAATTCTTTCAGGCCTAGTAATTTTACTGCCTAGCAGTTTCAGACAAAATGATCAAGGGCAGAAAAACTCAAACTATTTGACTCCCCAGGGCATGAAGATGAATTTTTAGTTTTGTGAAGGCTGGTCTTGAAAACACAGCAGTTCTTCAGATGTACGTTGCTGCTAACTTGTCTAATTAGCCTCAACTATGAGAAGACCTCTTGCTGCTGGTAGATGGAATTTCTTCTTTTAGGAGAAGACTTATCTGGGCATTTTCAATAGCTGAGGGAGACCTGAAATAACTAGAAGTTACACTTTAATATCCTAAGCACAATTACAGAAATTTAGCATTGCAGAATAGGTCCTGGGTGATTTGTGTAATCCGTATTCAGTAACTTAAGCCTTCAACACTGGCAACACAGACACCCTTACTGATGTGGTTTTGAGGAATATCTGCTCTTTAAGTATGGTTCAACTAAAGCTGCTATTTCTATAGGACTGTTCATAAGGGATCTAGGAAATTTCAGTTATGTTGGCTGCATCTACTTAGCACTGAGATTTAACCACTAGCTTCCAGTGGAGCTTGTTGTCCAGATTATGTACACGCCTACTTTAGTTTAATCTTACAAGACAAACTTGAGAAAAACTTAAAGACTGACTTAGTTCAAGCTGAAGTACCATATATGCATGCATGCCACGGCATGCATGCATGCATAAGACCTGCAGAAGCAGGAATTGTCTTAATTCAAAGAAATATTTTAAATATTTAATGCTGTGGAAAAAACACAGATTAGGTGAAGACACAGACGATCTCATCAAGTCTTTCCTGTGGGTGGGTTTCATTCAGAAAACATTTTTAGCCTCAGGAGCAGCTTATATTTTCATTTGGCTTCTTTTGATGTGCAGTCTCATTTTAAGCTACAGCATGTTAACAATTGAGATGCATCCCCTATAAAGGCAAAGCAAGTTTAGTTACAGAAGTAGCTTAGGTCAAGGAATACATAAATCTACTTCAGAATTCAACCAAGTGGTACATCAAAGTACAAAGTGCGATAGGGAAAACTGCTAGATCACTACAAACAATTTAAGCAAACTTTTATTGAAGCATTAAATTGTGGTACAGATATTTTTAAATGATCAAAGTCTAACATCACAGAAATTATAAACACCATACTCCCCCCATCCTGATCACCCTAGATAGTTCAATCCATTCAACAGCTTTCATTTTTATTGCCGAGACTTATGCTTCTATTTATAAAATGTGTATTTTTCAGTATTACTTGGAAAGGGATCTTCAGTCTACTTAAAGGACCTCAAGCCAACAAACATCAGTTCAGTTAGGACACTGTTTAAGAACAAAAAGCACTGAAATATTGGTCCTCAGTATTAACGTGAAAAAGCATTAGTGCCATTTACAGCATATAATTGATAACATTGTTAAAGTAACTTCAATCAACAATATGCTTAAAAAAACCTCAAAAATGTTCCAACCACTTGATTTCTAACCAAGCAGACTTTAGTTTAGAAGCACTGAAAAGGTGCTTCATTTATAAATACGGAAGGAACAAAAAACCACTGCGTCAACCCAGAAAGAGTCAAAACACTGCAAGGACAAGAAAAAACACTCAGTTTTATAGTTAACTTGCTGGTCTCACAGCTGTTAAAATCCCACAGTATTTGCAAACATAGCTGAAAGTCTGCCAGCTCTTTAAAGCCTGCATTATAGTCAATACCCATTGAAGGGACTTTGAATTACACTTATTCATGTTCTATGAATAGCATTCTACTTCACTTCTGTCCAGGTGTCCCAGACAGTTCTTGTTCTATGCCTTCACACTTAATGCCCTCAAGTCACAGTAAGAGAAACCACTGCATTAATTAGGAGGAAAAAAAACAGATGAAGTCACAACACTCAAATACAACATAAGTCACATGCACAACAATGTCACAGGACTCTGTCACAAGATAGAGGCATTAGCTTTGCTTGGAACAACAAAATGAAGTGACACTGGACCAGTTCAGAAGCATTCTTTTTACAGTTAGAAGTGGCAGCTCCTAAGTTTTACTGAGGATAATCAAAACCAATCAACATATCCAGCCTGGCAAACTCCACTCCTTTGCTTGATCTACCTGCCAGCACTCAAGAGCACCAGCTTCTTAGTCAAAGACATAATTGGTGACTAGGAAAGATGTCTGATGCCAATATGAACTTGTACTTTGCAAAGCTGTCACACAACTATGCCAGAACACTTGTACCCTGACTCAGCTCTCCCCCCCTTTCATGTCTTGGACCATCTTCAAATTCTGCCTTTGTGCAGCAATGTGACAGCTTGCGGATGCGGACAGAAATATGAGCATTAAGCTAAGATGAAGTTTAACCTGCATCAGTATCTATATCCAAGTTTCAGGGTGAAAGGCTGATGCATTAGCCCAGTGCTACCATAGAGCTGAACAAATTTCTAAAAGCTTCATTGGAGCATGACAAAAGTCAGTGATTAAAAAACCACCACCTGCAGTAGCAAAACAATTTCTAACTGTATTAAGTGAAAGAACTTTCTCCAACCATGAAAGTGTTAATTAGAATCAGTTTCATTAGAAATCATACAAGTTTGTCAAAAACTGTTTTAGACTGAAATCACAACAGAGATGAAAAATATCGATGACAACTCAGCAGAGAACTGTCCCAGTGGGTAGGTTGAGGCTGAAGCCTAATGCGGACGAAAGCCTTGTCTGTGGGGAATTTTTGGTGATACCTGGAGAAAAACTATGCTGTGTGTAATTCTACCTGAATCATTTTTACAAGTGTTGTAAAGTTTCATACAGTAAGATTTTTCTACATGCACTTCAATTTCACAGCAAGAGTGGCATAGAGTACCTAAACACAGAAGAGAGCATTCATGCAAGATATCTAACTCCTTGATATAATAATGCATACAATTCAAAATGGTTATACTATGATTACACCTAGGGCTTTCCACAACTACAAGGTGGTGGGAGTGGAAAGCATGGCCCCCTGAATCATTAACTAGAAAGCAACCACCACCACCTATATGGGATCTCCTTTTGCGTTTTTTCTTCATTCTTAATCAACTGTGCTGTTGCTGGCGATTCTTTGTAAAACTGGTAAAAACAAAATTGTAATCACTGAATTGGGCAATCTGGTGGTCAAGACGCTTAAACCCTTCAATCTTCTGGGCAGAAGAAAACACTGTACGACATTTAGAGCTCTAGAAAACAAGAAGTGAAATGCTAAGTTTAAAAAAATAAATTAAGACTAGGAGACAGACTAATGCAGTAAGCACTTAATGTGTACTTTCGGGGATATTTTGGGATATTGTTACCAACATGCTTCAAATCCTTGCATGAAAGTGCTGCAGGAAGTTTCAGTCCCAAGCAATGATTCTGCTCCTGAACTATCGTACTGCTTTTCTATCAGTCATTGGCTGGCAGCATCAGCAGCCATGCTTCTACAACTGACAACTGTGGCCAAATCGAGAAAGACACCAAAGCAAGAACCTGACGCCTATACAAATATTCCAATGACTTTCTATGAAGTTTAAGTTGGACTGTCTTATCTCTTAGTAACAAAGTCTTTCTTGAGATCAGATTTAGTGCATGCTAAACCAATACTAAAGACTTTTCTTTCACTTTCCCAAGTAGGTAACACCCAATGTAGAGGCAAACTGGAAAGAGCTGATGCCCAAGTGAGAAACAAATCTTCAACATCTCTTAATTTGTGTCTACTTGCAAACCTGATTTCAGGAGCTGACATGCTAATGACAGCAAACTCACCTGATTAACAAAGAGGGTTGTCACAAATTTTCCTGGCTTGAAAACCTCTACAACTTTTCTAATCAGGTCATCATAAGAGGTCTGACTTATGTTTGTTTCAAAACTAACGTAAGAAAACTCTGGTTCTGGAGTGATGTGAATAGTCCAATAAGTTCCCTGAAAAAAGAAGATTATTAGTGCCAAGTAATTAAATTTATTTTAGTATTAATATTCAATAAGTGCAGAACTTACATCCGATTTCATCCCATTCATTGAATACCCACAAGGATTGAACATTGTAGCATCAATAACAGAACCTGGTATCAGGTCACGAATTCCACTCATCTGAAATAGAAGTTAAATTATACCACTCAATTTATCATGCATCCTTGCACTTACGTTTAAGTCCGACTCAGAGGCAGAACAAAAATTCGGGAGACACGACACCAGAATTCTTTCAATAAGGAGGAAGTCAGTTTGATACCAATTCGTACCACTGCAAATAAACTTGCTGACATCCTCTCACTTATCAGACCAGTGACCGAGTGCTCGGTTCTGTGCAGGTTACCAGATACCAAAGTGACTGGTACTTACAGAGTCATACTGCACACCTCTAGCCAGCAGGAGCAGCTTTGAGTGATAATATATAATTGCTCCTGCAACTGAAATGGAAAACAGCTTCTCTGCAGTCAGTAGGAAGGCTACTTACATTTACTCAGGAGTGTGAACATACTTCCTTATGCTTTACAAATAAAATAAACCCAAGCACGTTGATTTCCCACACAGTACTGAGCTACAGCCAAACCTTTACAGCAAGTACAGTAGTGAGAATCAAAGCACGGGGTGGGAACAGATGGAGTCACTGTACTTGTCAGTGAAACTTGTTCGCACACTGAACTTTCCTGTTAATTGGAAAAAGTTAGGGAGGAAAGGAGAAAAAGCTAGGCCTAGCAAATTACGCTTATACCTTAAGCTTCCCCTGACAACCAACTACACTTCCCCTACAACCTGAACCATCAAAATGGCTCCCGTGATTTAACCTCAAGTTTGATTAACTGTTCCTGTGGCATTCATTATCCTCTGCCTAAGCCTTACTTCTTGTAAGCTCCAGTGGAAGTTACTAAACCTTCTGAACGCCTATCCTCCCTTTTCTAGAGGAGTAAACATCCAATCACCTAAAGCACTGCAAACTGCTCCTTTCAACCGATTAAAGTAGGAACACTGTAAATGTGAATTTATATTTCCCCAAATCTTCCAGAGTCGAACCCATTTTACCTCCCAAAACTGAAGTGTTAATATGTAACCTTTTCTGTCACAAAACGGAGCGTATGTTAAACGTTAAGTGAAGCATTTAGTTGCCCAATATCCACGACCACCATACTAAAAATTATTTGGTTTTCAAGCAAACATACACGAGTGACATCATTTGCAGTAACACCATCTTTCATGTAGAACTGGTCCATAACTACTGGATCAAGCTCACTCATCAGAATTTCCAGCGTCTGATCAGGCTGATTGGATATCCGACTCTCTGGGAAATCCAGAGTGTACAGGTACCTACATAAAGTACAAATGACTTCTGTAATAAATATTAGCAGCAGCAGGTTAAGCAGGTCATATTATATGACCCAAAGAGATTTCAAAGTCTTCACATACATACCAGCAATCAGAATTCATACGTCCCATGCAATAAGCTGCTCCATCTAGTCAAGACAAAGAGGTCTGGAGTTAATATACCACAGCTGATCCTTTATGTAAAGGGTTAACCTTGTTTTATATTTAAAGACCGCCTAAGTCATTTATAGAACGTTTTAAGAGGTTCACTGATACAGCTAGTATCTGTATCAAGCAGGCAGGCAATTTCAGACCCTACTACGAAGAAATTCAGATTAAACCATTAACTACGCACAGAGAGAAACCTTTCAGCAGTTTCAAGCATCAATTTAATGAATTTATGAATTTATTTTCTAGTCATTCAGATCAGGAGTTCAATTTCCGTATTACTTCAGAAAAGTCTTCTGACAGTTTTTAGAAATTCAAAGGTTTTTTTTATAGGTTTTTCATTATTAATGTGTGAATTCAATATTTAGTGCAGTGCTTCTTTGAGTACACCTTGTTTTTTTCCAGGATACTTCAATCTTCACCTTAAAGGACTAGTCTACCTTTTTACCGAGGCGCTTACAATTCTGTGGACGACCTCAGTCAAGGAAAGGTGTTAAGTTTCAAGTTTCTTATGATTTAAAGTTTGATCTTGGCAAACTAGCATCAAGATCCAGAAAATGAAGAGTTTTATATGGTTATTCTTACGCAGCTGCAACTTGCGCTGGCTGTGAAGCAGCAAGGACTGTTGAACAGCCTTGCACTCAAAACAGACAGCGCGCTCCTTGTCACTTTCCACTTCATATGAACACTTAACACTGGCTATACGACTCTACTGAAGTTTCATAAACTTACTTGGGAAAATTTCATTAAGAAATTCTACTTCTTCCTGGAAATTCCTATGTGGGTACTCCTGGTGGGAAGGCTTCATGAAATTCTTACGTGAATAAAAGAAGCTCTAAAAAAACAAAAAAGTGTCTTAGATATTGAAAATGTATGTCCCTTTTAAACCTAAAAATCTAGGAAACGCCCAAGGATACATGCACTTAGTATAAGCTTTCACAGGACAGCTTTCCACTGTAAGAACACTGATATGCGTACTTCATCTTCTGTTTCCGAGGCATATAGCTATACCTAGCTTAATTAGTAAGCTACAGGTGCTGACTTTCACATTTGTTCTCCACAAGACAACATCAGTAACTTCAGCTCTGACAACCTGGGCAGGGAAACCTTTCACCCTTAAGTAGCTTTATGCACTGCAATAGCATTCCTAAGTCAGCATCCTTCAAGAGGCAAGTAGAAGGCCACACTCTGTAGCAGAGCAAACAATCTTATAAACAACTTATTACAGAAGCCATACACATGTGACAAAGGAAGCCTCAGCATAAGATGAGTGAATTCAAAATATTAATAAAAACATTTTGTGCATTCTTAGGAAGATGGGGCATTTTGATACCTTACCTGAATTGAGTCAAACCCACTGTACTCCCTAGCAAGCTCCAACAGGGGAACCAGTGCTTGCAGTAAGAGGGTGGTACCACACGTCTTCAAAATGAAACGTCTCTTGGAGACAAACATGCTACTCTCACTATTAAAAAAAGCGTTAAAGATGCATTAAGTGTTTTCTCTATAGAACAAATTAGGAGAGAACAGTTAGACCTTAGTTCTAATCCCAGGCAAATGCATTACTTGATAAATGAAGATTCAGGATGCAGTACATACACTTGCAAAGCTTGTTTATTAGATCAACAGGTTTTGGCCAACATTTTCAAGAGTTGCTACCATCTCTTGAAACAACTTTAAGACCATGGGTACTTGGCACTTTTGAGGTCCAAATCAATAGAAGCCTGATATTTGCATTTAACCCAATTTTAAGTTAGACAATTCACCTAAAATTTCTGGCCTCATACTCAGGACGTAAACACGTCACATCAGCAATGATACCAAAATTAGTCCTCAGCAACTCTAAGACATGAATAAGCTCAATGGAAGTTTCTGCAGCAGCTGTACCGCTGTGGTTTACCTTGCTGACACTGTTTTCGAATGACGCATGCACAAACAAATCAGTGGAAACAGCTTAAAACAAACTCATTTCAGACTTCACAGCAGCACTGACAGAAGTTTAGCAGTAGCTTTCAAGGAAAGCAGTTTGAATAGACACTTTGCACACGTTTTCAGTATGTTTCAGGCAATACTAGCAGTCCACTGCATTCATTACACAATTATTTTTGGCTTAAGAATAAGCTTTCCACTCTATTACCCTACAGTTAAGGCAGCTTTTTCCTCTTCACTGAGGTGAGTGAAATCTAAGCTAGGAAGACAGCAGAACAAGTTTCTCCACTGTTCAGACAACAAATACCTTCTTTAGCTGCAAGTGTGATACTGCACAGCTAGCACAGTATAGGAAAGAGGGACTGCATGCTTTACATTGGCTCAATCTATTCTAGAAACAAAGGCGCTGTTAGGAAGGTATATAATATAGACAGGCCCATGATTTCTTGACCCAGCTGCAGAGCAGGGTCTTAAACGTGAAATCTGACTTTCTCAGCTGAAAAAAGCCTATGAGAAAAATCAACTCAAAAACCCCCCACAAGCCTAAAAAAAAAGTATAGAATGGCTAGCTGCATCTTCTACGAAAGCTGACTACTGGAAAGTGATAAATCAGCAGCTGTCCACAGGAACAGCAAGTCCCAGAATGGTATGTCCTTATGCATAACATATTTTGCGTATACAGTTGTTTTTTGTAGATCAGATACTTAACTACAGTCCCACTGCATTGAAGATCAGTATTAATACTGCATGCAGAAGACTTAAGCATGTACTAAAATTATTTTCTCACTAAACGAGTGAACAGCGGGAATGAAAGTCTAGCCTAAGTATTTTTAGCTCAGTTTGGAATGCTGTTTAAGAATGGAAAAGTTATTTAATCCACATAGTTAACTAGTTACATTTTTCAGATTTGTTTAAATACACGAAGCTTGGGGAAAACCCAGGCTTCAGCAGTTTCATTAGCTTGCTCTTATATAGCTCAACCTTACCCTCAAAAGCTTTCAAGTATTCAAAATACAAAGAGTGAAGCTTTTTAAAATCTGAATTAGAATAGAGTATATCAATGCTTCTGTATAGTTCATGTAGAAAAAAGCAGACATGAGAGTTTTTGCAAGATGAAAAACATATGGCAAAAGCTGTTTGTCCTTATGACTTTAACTGCTCTATAAGACAAGAGAATCCAAGATTTCTGGAAAGCTCTGTATTCACAGATGTTGTCAGCTCAACTTTAAGAGTTGCTCCATTTGATTGCAATATCCCAAGTGACAGCAAAGACTATATAGGTTGGCTTTGCTGGTCTAAACTTCCATGCGCTACTCTGCTGAAGTAAAACTAAAATTTTCCATAACCTCTCAATTGGGGAGAGTTATCCCAAGGCAAAATCCAGTGATCTGTCACTAGTCATATCAGGTGCAGAAGCACTACAGCCCTGTCCTTAGTCTTTTTATTAAAACACAAACATTGATAGTTACGAAGACATTTCTGCTACTGAACAGAAGCATCATAATTAGCAGACCCTGCAAGTTGCAGTCATTAACAGAGCAGGATCTTAACAATCCAAGATTCTCAGCCAAACGGATCCCACACAACATCAACTATTTCACTTCTAAAAGAATAAGCTAGTGGCTTACCTGAGTACATAAGCTTCCTGCTTGTCAGTTTTTGTCACACTTATGATCAAACAATGCACATTCTCCAGAAGTTTGTCCCACTCAATCCTGTGAAGAAGTTAAGTCTTATGAGTCCAAACAGTTGGCATTTTACCTAGGTGAAGTGCTGTTGCAAGCCAATGTCACTTCCAAGGTGAAGAAACCTCTTTCCTAGCATTGTAAGCTTGATTTCTGATCAACTACACAGTAAGCGACTTAAGCTGAACTAGCCATATGAAGCTGTATTTGCACAATTTAAAGCTGTCACAAAACACCTGAAAATGCACCTATGAAAAGCCAGGAAATCAACCATCCTCAGCAGCTTATGTTGTTACCCTGGCTCATCAAATTCACTTTTCGCTCCAAGACGTTTTCATGAACTGAATTTCCTAATTTTTCCATAGCATGGACTCTTCGGCTTTCATCCACCACCAGCCACCTTTGCCAGTGTCACGTCACATTGACGGTCAGAAGTACCAAGATCCCGTTCCCATTCGCTACACAGTGAGTAACAGTGTACAGAGTTACAATTTCACCGACTACAAGCAGTGGTCTAGAACAATCAACACTTGGCATTATAGGACCAAATAAAGCTAACCTATTTACAAAGTTACCTTATGTACACTGGGTAAGAGGCAAGTGCCTCCTCATTCTGTATAGTATAGATCCATTTAGTAAAGAATTACAGTAAAGTTCTATATACAATGATCTAAACTAAGCTCACCTTGCAATCTGACAGTAATAGCACCTATTTTAAATTCTACATACAGAAAATCATGAATTTCTAAATGTTTCGTAAACTGGGCTGAACTTTTAGATTTAGCCTCCCTCAACTTTCCCTAAAATTCTTGGTCCCACTTTAATCAGTTTTGAAATACACATCGACAGGTTATGAAAATGGATGCTTTCTGGAAAACAGGATAAAAAGTATAATCCAAACAGGTTTACAGCCCTTGTTCTCCCATGTCATGCTCTCTGGTCTGAGAACGCTTCTGAAACTATCCCAAGACTTGATACAGGAACTGCCTATCACCATACAATTTCCAATTCCTATCTCTCAATGGCAATTTGTAAATATTTAGATTCTCAGGATCCATTAATCTGCCACAAACATACATGGCAAACAACAAGCTTCTAATAATGCAAATTCAAATAAGCTTAAGTCCTGCATCCCACACATACTAAGATAAAATTTAGTTTGCAACTTAAGGTATGTTTTGGGTAGAATTTCCAAGAACTTTCAATTACAGCGGTCATTGACAACGAAAGTGATAAAACAGCAAGCTAACCTAAACAGGCTATTTGTCCACCTTGGTCAACTCCATAATTTAATTGATAATAAGCCCTGAGGACTCGAGCTAATACATCTCAATGATCTGCATTCCTCTGATCAATCCAGATCACAGAACTCCTTCCATCTCTAGAAGGTCTAGAAAACTTACATAAATAGTTTTAGAATATTGCATTTACAAGAAAATTATGTGAACTATTTTCATATGGTGAAAGTTGAGCCTAGAGATGGGCTAGATTTCAGTATAGTGGTTAGAAATTTAATATTCTGTAGTACCATTATGCATTCTAGATGGAATTCTGTTAGAAAACTGAGAATCAAAGGGCTCAAGCCAAAAAGCTTACAAGTCCTCAAAAACGACAGACTTGCAAAACACAAACATTTTGGTTGTTACTTTAGTCTTCTGACTACATCAGATTACTACTATATTGGATTCTGCTAAAGTTCTTTATGGAGCAGACAGGAACAGCTATACCTTCCCAAAATCAGAATTACAAGACCTCATCCGCTCTGTCCCACTTCCCTCATTTCTCCCTCCCCACTGCATATTCCACCTGTTAAATTAACAGGTCCCAGTACAAGAGCCAGCACAGGGACAAAACTCACTAAGCCAGCACAAAACTGAGCTGCCAGCTACACGATGGACCTGAAGCAACTGATAGCTATCAGACTATCAGCTGGTGCAAGTCAGAGGACTCTACAGCTAGTAAATAGAGGGAACAGTCATACTTTCCCAGCACCAAGCAGGTTATTAAATTGGCGCAGCTGCCCATTTAAGTTTCAGCCTAATCCCTCCTGAAGGGTCAGACCTCCCTCTGCCTTTATTCACACTGCAACAGCTCTGTAGCTGTACTCCAGGCCAGAGCATTCACTGTTAATCCTGTGAACAGGGCTCCTCCAAGCAGCTACAGGTCTCTCCCCTTAGAAAACCAGTCAACTGACAAGAGCAAAACATCACTGCAAAAAAATGAAGTTTTAGATGCTGCTGTACACATATCCATCTCCTGCTTGTAAGCCCAGATGGGATTCGCTTCTTGAAACACTCCAGAAAATGTCTGCTGCCTCAAGTATTCCTCCCTCCCCTGAGAATGCCTCCTAAAACCTAATTCTGTACCTTTGCTGCTAATACAGGCTCTGAAGGGAAAATCCTCAAGAACTGCACTACACCTGTAAATATAAACATAGCTATACAGTAGCCAACCAGAACATAAATGCATACTCACAGTATAGCCTTCTTTTAGAGGAGAGAAGCCATTAAAAAAAAAAGGAGCTTTAAAGAACACTCTGCATCTTAAAATCCATCATAATTAAGGGCACATCTGAACAAGTTTTGTAAATTGAATACATCTGGGTACTAAAAAGCAAAATGAGTTTCTCCCTGTCAGTCCAATGAGTGAAGCCTGATGAATTATTTTTCTGAAAGTAGAGAGAGCCTTATTTTTGGCTATGGATTTTTTTTTAAATAGCAATTAAAGATAATTATTCTATATAAACATGACAATATAGGCCATTCAAATAATCACACCAAGATAAGCAGTTTGTTTTTTTTTTTTTTTAAACTATACCTGCTCAAATAAAGCCTTACACTTATTCAGCTGTACACTTCTGTCACGGGCTGTGCTTAAGACTCACTGTTTCCAAAACTGAAGTACATACAAGAACACAAAAAAGTGCACGCTCATCTTTTCAGATTTGCTAGAATTTTCCAGAGTGAACTAGCCAATATTAACATCTAAAATAATCTTATTAAGTGCTCCTAGGCAGTCAGGTTTTTTGGTTATAAGGGGACAGAAGAGGGACTTCATTTTCTCTGGAAACTACAGCACACACGCACAGATTTGCCAGCCTTAGCATTTTTCCTGTAACACACTATTGGATTCCTCTTCTAAACAAAAATAGGTAACATGTTAATTGAGTTTGATATGATGGGAGTAATTGTTCAACCCGTTCCCTGTCATCACTACTGACAATAACCTAACTGCCATTAAAGAACCAGCTAGTGTTTTATGAAGCATTTTTGAAAGCTGAGGGTAGAGTTCCCTTACACTGCCAGAGGCTAAGCTACAGTACTCCCATTTATGTATTACTACCGATTTCGTACTTGCCTTTTGATTAGTAGTGGACTGTAAACATCTTAGGCATTGCAACAGCATAGCCAATAATATCTACTCTTTCACAGGCTTCTTGGTCAGATAGTCAAAACCCCAATATTAGAGAAAGTCTTCTACATAAATAAGCATTATTGTACTGCAGAACTGGATGTCTCAGGAAACTGGCTCATCTGAGCTTCTCATGAAACAGAAACCATAGCTAAGCATATACGCGATGTTTAGGTGTTGAGCCTTTACAGGAATAAATGAAAAGTTCATGGTTTGAGCCAATCAGTATAGCATTCTACACAAGAAAGCCTACAAACCGAGAAATAAACTGGATGTCAAGTTTCCACCAGAAACATACCTTCAATAATCGAACCAAGGGTTGCAGCAGTCATAAGGAGACTTGACCATGTTACAAGTTTTGCAGTAGAGACTGGCATTCTATATACGCTATAAGACACAGATGGTAGCTATGTGCATTTTAAAGGTAAGCACAGAAAATAGAACTATAGAAAGGCCACTTGCATACTGGGTTTGATATCAATATAATCAAACAAGATGACTGTAGTTAGACGTTTTCTACTGTTTCAAAAGTAGAAGTAAGGAAGAACTAGACTGCTTTGTACCTACTAGATTCACTTCTCTAAAAATTTAATCCTTGCATTAATTCCATTTGTTTAACCTGGACAATTCAAGTGCTCCAAGTTAGTAAGTAGAGAGAAATAACGTCTAGCTCCCTCCCAAAGCAGAAATGTTAAAATTCCACCTTTAAACCTCCTTTCATTGATTTTTCACTGCATGTATTACAGCTAACCCTGTCTTCTGTTGGTCAAAGTAAAAACCCCCCTCAAAAGTGCTAACTTTACGAAAGACTTGGGAACGTTACATCCTATTTAGTAATTCCTAGCTGTGAAGGAGCAAAACCTCTAAGTGAAAAAGCAGAACGAAAGGCTAATTCCCCCCAAAAGTAATAACGGGCTTTTGCCATGACATCAGGACAATTCCCAGACACAGACTGTTTGAAGCCTGCTTCCCTATACTGAAAGTCAAACATACCAGAATATGGTACTTCAGCATGATACAGCAGCCAAGAAAGTTTGGTAGTGGACCTGCATTAACTAGAACACCAAACTGGAAAAACGTCTTAGAGCAGCTGTTCACGATTACAAAATAGACAATGTTAGAGTATAACCATCTCATCCCAAAGCTGTAAAACCCCAATCCTTCTATTTCAAATAACTGACACCCGCTGAGAGCTAGTAGTTTGTCCAACAGGCAAGCAACAAGTACCTTAGATGGTTGCACATGCTTACTTACTTACTGAATGCAATTGGAGTAAGCCTGCCCCAATTTGACCACCTCCTACCAATCAAACATGAACAGAAAGCTGCTGTTTCTGTACCTGACTAGTAGACAACGCTAAAAAGAAAGAAAAAAAGCATAGAAATCTACTCTTGTACCCGAGTTGCAATGTTCAGTTCTTTATCAGACTTATTACTAGACCGTAGCTTCTACTCAAGCTGCTACAGATTGCTGTCAGCACAGAAATACCTCTCAGGGAATTGAACAGTATTCCATTTTAGTTTGAAGAGGTATATGCTTAGAGTAGCTAATGAAATTAATAGTCAACAGGTACTCTCAACCATTATGTTTGTTCCTTTATTTTACTAGGAACTAAATTCTCCTTGCTAGATAAAATTATGCCTTTCAACATGAGTTATTGGCCTACTCTGAGCCTTTACTTTCAGAGACGTTAATATTCACAGGTTCCTAACCCAGAAGTCAAACATATCAGACAGTAGCACAATACTGCTGTTTCAGGCAAATCACAAACAGGACACTAGCAATTGAAGAGTTTATAAAGTCACATCAAAAAAAACCCAAAAAACAAAAAACACCTTACTCCTGTCAACAATTAATGCCCTTCAGAAGCATAATCCTCAGGAACAGTACCTTGCAAATGCAACGCAGACTGCACTGGAGAAAAAGAGTTCTTTCCTAAGAATTCTTGCTCTACTGCAGAACAAGTCCTATGAAACATCTAAAGATAAATTGAGCTGTATACAACCTCTTGTCAGCTGTTTTTATGTAAAGCTATACAAGACTGTAATAGTCACAGTGATTACCAATTTTATCTTGTACCTTACCGTAAGACCTCGTTTAACATAAAACACTCAACTATGGAGTAATACACTTTTCATTCCTTCAAATTTATCTCCCAAGTGTTTAACAGCCAATATTATCAACTGCCTCATTAACAGGCTATAGTACAGTTTGTAGGCAAACTCCTACCAACATCAGGACAGTCAAGAACTCAATGCCTTGTCTAAACTGCCTGTGCACAGGAGCATGGAGGTTGGCTAATATCGGTGTTGGCAGAGTCACATTAGTTTAAAATGTTCTGAAGCAGTTAGGCACAGTACACAGACCAACAGACTTGTTACCACTCAAATTACCAGATTTGAAATTCCAAAGTTACAACTATTTTACAACATCTCCTAGCAGCTGGTATTTTTTGCTGACACATACATGCAAGTTATTTCCTATTAGAATTACAACGCAGTTTAACTTTGTAAATTGTGGTTTAATACAGGTTATCTTGAATTATGTTCACACGCAGTATAGACACAACACACTGGCAGTTAGATAATTCGACCTAAGCAGTATCTATAGAGTGCACAAGAACTATACACCCTATATACTGTGAACATAGGCATACAGGAAGACTGTCTGCATCTGCCTCATCTCCAACCTAAAAAGCCTCCAGGGATATACACCTAATCTTGAATTAGGGACAAACACCTGAATGGGGAAAATTACATCCACACAAGTGATTCCAAGCAGCGCTCCCTGCAAAGCACTGTTTACCTGCAAGGAAGATTGAGTCCACTGCTAAAGAGAATCATTCCCCAATGCAGCGTGACACCAAGATACTGCAATGACACAAAGGCAGCCAAAGATGCTGCTTCACCTCTATAGGCTGCATACTGCCACTGTCACCGGTCCTTTTATCTTTACTGTAGTTACGCCAGTATACAGGGAGGAACTGTACTCTCATCCTTGGTGTCTGACCAAAGAGGGGTATTCCTAAAGTCTCTTGCTCGTATATCAAAGGATAAAATACATCTGACACCCAAGGTGTTTAAGGAAGCATAGACCCTTTTGAGAACAGTAGGACTTCAATGAAAGACTTACAGGCAACACTCAGACAAAGTTAAGCGCAATCTTCCCTCCAAAGAGCATGCTGTAACTAACACACGTACCTGCCGTAAGCCTCAAGTCTTCCTGCTTTCCTGGATGCAGAAACAGCCATTAGGAAAGCTGTCTTAAGAACATACCAGCAGCCATGTTTTCACAAGACCGTCTATTGAGTCTCACCAGGACTTTGACAGGAGGCGCCCTTAAACCAAACCTTTCAGAAGTTTCAGTGGTAAGATGGGAAAATATTAAAAAGCCTTTAATGTTAAGACTTAACATTTGCAAGCAGTATTACAATTAACCGGTAGGTAAGACCTAGCATAAATGACTCCAAGATAAAGCAGTGGTTTACAACTTGGTCATTTTATACGTGCATGAGAAGCATTGCACTTTGTATGTAAAGATTTTGTGTAACTGCCATTAGAGTTTCACCTAGTTTTGCATTAAGCTGTAAAAATCTTGAAAAGCACAACCTTTCTGCAGACACCAAAGTCCCAACCCTTATTTTCATTAATCGCTCTTACCTCTTGACCTTCAATTAGATAGCAAATGTGAGGAAATACTGTAACAGGGCTTACCTGTTAAAATTCTGTAATTACAGTTGAGACGGTTACAAGCAAACAAGTTGATTTTCAACTGTAATTTTGAACTTGTTTGCAAAAAATGTAGTTTCTAAGAATGAGTTTTGGTGAGGGGAACATCTGAATTCTTCTATAAAGCTTGATGCGCTCCAGATTCTTTTACCTCCGCACATAAAAGCTTTGCAAGTGTAGAACGACAGAAGCTCTTATCCCAGCACAATTCTCCCTGCACCCCCCTTCCAGGTTCCACACAGCAGCTCTACACACTGCTTTGGTCCGACAAATCACAGGAATGAGAGTAGAATATGGCTCATGGCCAAGTCCTTCGCTGTTTGAGAAAACACACAGTTAACACTGCTACAGTCCTAAGAGCTGGGAAGAGAAGGGCGGGCAAGGGAAAAAAGATGCAGAGACATAGCAACAGTGTGTTGACTCAGGCTATACAGCGTAGTACAAAGCAAGCATTTACAGAACTTATCAGATCCGACTGTATTGGTGCCTAGCAGTTTTAATCAAGCATAGGCTGAAAATCTCATAATACCAGTGTCTTCCAATATTGTCCATTACTGCACTGTTCTCGTTATCCAGTTTCTCATTATGGGTTCACACAATATATACAACTAGGAAGCAAGTTAAAGGTGCATAAGCAAGCTTATTTCAAGAGTATCTTTCAGTTCTGAACACCTGAGAGAAGCTGACAAGACTCTTAACTTACGTACCAGAATCATTAACCTATGGCTTCAAACTTCTGTACCTTCAAGATCAGTTTTAAGTCTTGAGAGGGCAAATATATAGCCGCACTTAACTGAAGGAATTAAGTAAGCTTACTTTACTGTGGGGACAGTGAATGCACTACTTGGTCACTACTGAATTCACATTCACGAGCTCAGAGTATGCTCAGGAAGGAGTTTTCACGTATTTTAGTTAAACTCAAGCACAGCACATTCCTAAGAAGGCAGCTAAGGTGTCAAATGATAGGCAGATAATTTTACAATCCATAATACTAAAAACAGCTTCCTAAAATAGTCTAGATTTATGAACACATTCAATTTTATAATTTGTTATAATAATCAGATAGAAAATTAATCCACTTGAACTGAAGTTTCCAAAGTTTACCACATTATTCATGTTAAGAAGCAGGAAAATCTTAGCAGGTCAGGCAAGTAATACTGTTGCTTCTAGAAGTATTAAGGGGATAGGCTTGATTTTAAGACCGAATAAGCTCTCAAGAGGTTTGGAAACATCCGTGGAAGTGATCTATCCATGCTAGGGAAGATATTGACAATTTCACCTGCAGATAAAATAATGCTCTTTCATACTTAATTTGAGATTGTCTTCAGCTTTGAAAGCATCTCAATAACAGGAAACAAACTTAATTGATTCTAGACTCCAAATATACATCAGTAATCAGGTGGTGTCAAACACGCATGACAATCAAGAGGGTTAGAAAAGCAATTGTATATCCTTATGTACGAAGCAGAGCAACCTCCACGTTTATTCTCAAGACACACATGGATAGCCGTACACTTATCTGCTTTTCAAATCATTCGCACCTTTAATACCTTCCCGTTCAGAAAACGGTAATATATACCATTTCAGATGTGTTGACATTTCACTTTAGAACTTAGACAAGGCATGTATGAGAGCTTCACTTGAACTTAGAATTTAAAAGCAGCCATAGTTTACTCTGATCAACATCTGCTCACAAACTGAAGTCACACAGAATTTGTTACCAACCTGGGTAACTGAATTAGAGACTGATCAATAATGAAAACTAAGAAGAGGCATAATTTAACCAGGCACATACAAAAAACCTAGTATCTATTTCAAAACCACCACAACACATTTTTTTCAGCCTACTTCTGTATCAAAAAGGATTCATAAAGGAATAACCTCATTCAATGAGCAGGCTTGCCAATAGCTGAAAGAGTTTTAGTTTCATCAGTTCTTGAAAGTTTTTCCCCCCTAAGTAACTGGTGTTATCTTAGCAGAGACTCTAAAATATCTTAATCCCTAGCAAAGCACATGCAACATTGAAATTTTTAGCTCGGAACACCAGCTTAGTCATTCAGCAGATGAATAGCTAGCATTTCCCTACTAAGCAGTTATTACAATACAAAAGGCAAGCTCAACTGGTTTGCAACTTGACTAATGTAGCTATTGTTCTGTAGTTTCAGCTTTGATTTTAAATTCTGTTCAAAATAAACTAGCTTATATTCAATTGCATTTAAATAGCATAGTGGAATATACTGCATTCATGAAGTTCAATGCACAAAGATAACCTTAGTTTTGTTTGCATCTATCCCACTGTAGTGGCAACAATTCTGACATCTTTTTTCCTAAAAGAACATTTAGGAAATTTCATTTCATGCTAGCAACAAAAATACTGTGATAGCTATTCCTGAATAATCTAAAGGTTAACAGCAACTTGCAGAGCTGTCACACCCTCCTACCCAAATTAGGCAGCTTCGATTAGAGTCTTGTATTAAGACCTAATTAACACAAAGGCCTTCAAAGCTTGCTCACTGCTCTGACACTGCGTTAAAGACCACATGTTCAACAGTTAACAGTTTGTATCTACCCTATTAAAACTTTTACAGCCATATCTAGGCCTTGTAAAGGAACTTGTTGCAGTACCTGCCGTACAATTCCATTAAATGCTATAAGCGGTTTTAAAGATAAGTTTGTTGTTTTGTAAACATGAGCCTCAGCTAACAAGCAGAGCATTAACGTGTCAACAAGCAAAGCGTTTGCAGAATGCCATCTCTAAACTAAAAGGTCTGTATATTCAAACACAAGGATATGAATGCAAAGTCAAACGACCATTTTTGGAATCCGTCTTTAAAGTAGTCAAAATCGACAGGAATCCTGAAGTGCCTACATACCGTTTCAGAACCTCAGCACGCACTTCAGTAGAAGTTTGCTTTTATAAGATTGCGTGGACATTAACTAAACAAATTCTTGCCTTCTGGTATCTACTATACCACTAAATATCAAAGAACTGTATAACCCCATCTGATCATTTCCAAACTAAGAACATTCTTCAAAAAAGTCTAGGTAGCTTCATAAGTCAGAAAGTTATATGAGCCAACTTTTTCATTCCAACAGCAGGTCGGAGCTAAACACATGTTCTGCGGTGCTTCTGGCATCGTGGAAATGCAGCTTCACCCACCTGTGAGCTACTCTTACATGTGCTCAAATTCTTTGTCAATGCTTTCTCAGCAGGGGATAGTCTTTATTTCAAAAAATGGAAGTTATCTGCCAACTTGCAATTCCGGTATTTGGGTATCTAACCCTACCAATGCACAAACAGGAAGCTTGTTGAGAAATATCAAAATAAAGCAACAAATAGCATATGATATGCTAAGCATGCCTTTAAATCAAAAGGCTACCATCATTACTGTACTCCATATGCTACAGACTGTCCTCCAAGTTACCTTTCAGACAGCCATCCCCTCAGAACAGGGACCATTTCACACTGATCAAAGACCACCGGATAACACTGATATACACAGTAAGATCTGGATACACTCAAATACCAAACTCTCCAGGTGACACCTGAACCTGAAGACTTGAACAATTTACTGTACTCAACATAATATGCTGACATAGGCATACCCTTCAGATGGGCCCTTTATGTCTCCAGCAGGTCTACTTTTTTCAAGCATGTCAGCTTATTATGTCTGCCTATCAATCTTGTCCTCCTTACAAACTTAGTTTACATACTTTACACAAGCAGATTGTTTCATCTTGCAAGCCTGCAGCTACCGTCTTCTCATATTGCCAAGACATTTGTGCTAGAATATCCTTTTTTGGCAGACCTACAGTTGGACTCCTTATTACAAGTCAGAAGTACAGGTATTGCAGTCTGGCCAGACAATTGCTGCAGTGGTACAGTAAGCTACAATAAAAGCCATATCTTATATCTCATGCCCATCATGGTTTTAAAAGATGATACGTGCCCCAGTACGTGCCCACTGTCAGATACTGCGCTCAAAGGCGAGGCAGACATCTCTCAGCTACGGGAGAAGAGCTGCCCCCTGTCACAGGGGACAGAGTTTGAAACACGTGTACACGTGAACCTCTGTGTGGGCCTCGGGCCTTTCTTCCTCCCTGCCTGGGTGGTAGTGAAAGAAGCGCCAGCACATTCTTCAAATGCCCATTGGGTGACAGATGTGGGCCCACCCCTTCTGAGCGCCCAGTTCTCATTGGCTTGAACTTGTCAATGGGGGGGGGGGGGGAAGAGGCAGCGCGATCTAGGAGCGGAGCCAAGAAACTCACGTGTAAATCGTGGTTCCAGGCACACTTTTGGAGGAGGAGGGGGCGGCATTTCCCCCGTCGCCCGCCTCACTCCAGCGCCCAGCGCGCCACAGGCAGCCAGGGAAAGGATTCCCATGTATCGTTAGCCTCCCTCCACGAGAGCTGCTGTGTGAACCTGCTCAGCTACACACTGCCGGAGGTCGCTGCGAAACCAGCCGTGCAAGGGAACCATCAATCCTTTTCCCTACAGGAGAGGGGAGGATCTCTCCTCTCCCCTTCCAGCTTCTATGAACTGGAAACTGGATTCCTATCCCCCATTATGGGCAGATAAGTGCTGGCGTACGCCAGTCCCAGTGAGCTGGGGTTTTCCGAGCCGATTTTTCCCTACAGCTCACTCACCTTCCCTTCCCCCCCCCCCCGCCCCCCAAGCTGGCGGGAACAAGAAACCCTGCCGTAAAAGGACTTCCTCGGCTCGCACTACCAGGGAGGCCGGACCCTACCAGACCTCAGCCTGGAACCGCAACGTGCACGAGAGCTTGGCGCAGAGGAGTGGGCGCCGCCGCCGTGCCCCCGGCCGCCAGCAGCACTGCGACACTGCTCCATCCGCCTCCCCCCCCGCGGGCGCTCCCGGCCGGCGCGGCGCGGCGCGGCACACACCAGGCTCTCCTCTCCTCGCCACCACATGTTGCCAGTAGGGACCGCACGGGGCTGCACGAGGTGGCGGCGCGGAATGGCTTCCGCGCAGCACCCTGCCCGCCACCCGCCGCCTCCCCGGCCGGCCCTCCCGCCCGCGGGGGTCTCCGCAGGGCAGGGGAAGGTCACCCCCGGCCTCGGCGACGTTAGGCGGCACACGGCAGAGGCCGCGGGGGCTGTCACTGAGGCAAGGGGGAAACAAGGGCGGTATCTCGGCGGCCACGCACGGGCCCGGGCCCGAGCCCGAGCCCGCCTCGCGCGCGCGCGGCCGTTGCCACCAACGGCTCTCCGCCGCCGCCAGCCCGCGCACGGCCATTACCCCGCCGCCGCCTCCCGCCTTCTCTCCCCCCTCCCCAAACTCCCGCCGCCTCCCCCACCGCCCCCCCCCCCCCCCCGCGCCGCACCGCCACCACACCCGGGCCCCGCGTGCGCCGGCCATTCACCAGCCGCCCCGTCCCTCCCATTCGCCGACCGTTAACGGCAACTCCCCCCCCTTTCCTCCCCTCGCCACTGGCGTCTCCCAGTCGTTAACGGACCTGGGTATGGTGCGAAGATCGCCAGACCCCTTGCTCTGGTGCGGCTCCTGCTGCGCGGGCTGCTGCCGGGCGAACCACACCTCCAACAGCTTCTCGGTCCCTTCGAAGAAGTGTGCACCGCTCTCCTTCATGGTGAGACAACTCGGCAACCAACAACCACAGAAATTAACGACAACCAAACTACCGCCCCCGGCCGCTACCGTTTGCTGCTGCACGGGCCGCGCTGCCGCCGCCGGGTCCCAGTCCGTCCCGGGCGGGTTTCACCTTCTGAAGGATTTTAATATTAATTTAAAAAAAAAAAAAGGAGGAGGAATTACAATAAAAAAAAAAGGATCTTTTTTTTTTTAAACCAGCGAAAACCACCCGGAGTGCGGGGCGGCGGGTGCAGCGTGAGCGTGCGTGAGAAGGTTACAGTCCGAGCGGGGGTGCGGGCGGGCAGGCGATGCGGTTCGGTTCCTTGTAGTCCGTGTGTTCCCCTGTTACAGAGAAGAGCGTTGAGCGAGCGCTAGCTAATGTCGCCGGCCATACTGTGCAAGCGAAGAGCAAGGGCACACGCACCGCTTTTAAACGTCGCAGGTAATGGCATCACGTTACTTCGCGCTTGCCATTGGGCCGCCGCCGCTCAAACCCGCCCTCTCCCGCTTCTCATTGGAGGGTGCTGACGTCCGTCAGAGCGTATGCCGGTTCCTCTGGCCCTACCGAGTACAGCCCGCCTAGAGCGTGAGCGGGCGGTGAGGGAGAGCGCGCGGGCTCCGGGGCCGGGGCGCAATTGGAGAGCAGGGCTGGCTCTGGCTGGGAGGAGAGGAGGAAGAAAACCCCCAAACAACTATGCGGCTCCTAGGGAGGAAATCCGAAAATAAAACCTTTTTTTTTTCCTAAGCTGCAAAAGCGTCTTTACATCTACTTCTTATTTTACTCTTTTTTTTTTTTTAACATCTATTATTAGGTAATAGTGGACAGGCATTGAAAAATAATTTGAGCTCTGCTCTCAGGGCTGTCCCTCCTGCACGCGTATGGCCGAGAAGCGAGAAGTTATTTCTGGCAACGGGCGGGTAGCAGGAGAGGTGAGAGACGGAGCGAGCACGTGTGGGCCTGCGCACCCGCCGCACGAGGAGGGCACGGATCTGCTGGGCCGGGGGCGGCCCGGCGAGACGAAACGGGGGGGACGTATATGCCCGTGTGAATGTCAGACCTGGAACAAAGCGGATTTTTCTTGTTTATGAGAACTCGATGCAAACCAAATCGTTTTACAGCCGTTTCAAGAAACTTTTTTCCATCAGTGTTGTGAGACACGACAGTCCAAGGAAACCCGCACCGCTGACCAAACGCAGGACAGAAAACAGTGCCTGCCCCAATGCGCTTACCCTGTGTGACGCTAGACAAGCGCCAGCAGCTGGCCAAAGGCAGACGAACGATCTCCCTCCAGGAGTCCTGAGAAGGCCTCGGGCAAGGCGCCAGGTGTGGGCTCTGACCAAGAGCAGCTACCAGTGGAGCAGTGTGACTCACTGAACAATGTGAGTCATTCCCCAGACAGCTGGATGTGAATCATTCCCTCCGCAGCTAGCCACCGCTGTGTGCACCCTTCATGCAGCCTCCCAGCTTCCAAGGAAAGAGACTGTGGTTTCACTGGTTGTTATTAGCTTAGTATAAGTTGTTACTACCGTAGAAAGAAGGTCCTCCTTTCTTTCTCCCAGCCTTTCATTTCTGCCTGTCTGTTCTGCCTCCTCCTTTGTGTCAATACAAGCGCTTGTGTGGCTGTGTAGTGAACTGCATCAGAGTTAATTTTAACTACTTAGTTTTAATCATGGTTAATAGTTTTTAATCATGATCAGCTTTAAGTTGCATCAGTTTCCCAAGGTAGTTCACGTCCCAGCTGCATAAGTGCTTGTGCTGGCATAAATAAGAGTTTACGCTTGGGCATGCACAAGACATTATACATGGGGAGCGCAGGACCACTTGTTTCTGTAGGCTTGATGGGTTATGTAGGCTGAGAGAGCCTATGAAACCACGACTGAGAGTTTGTGGACTCTGTCCAGCCACGTTCCCTGTTTGCTTCTAATTCTAGTCCTCCATGCTTGTTTCTAGATCCATAATATTAGTTCCTAATCTTGTTAGTTTAATGTTAGTCCCTGGTTTTTAATCAGGGTACCTGATCTTACCACCTGCTTTCTTTTGGCAAGTGATCCATGTGACGTTGCGCCAGCCCTATGTGACTTTTTCTTGTCCTGGATACTGTCTCCGACAGAGTCACTGACCTCCTGGTCTTTGTCTGCGGTCTCACCTCCTGCCTTGGCACCTGTACGCACAGACTCCAGAGTTTCCTCACGTCTGACTGGGCTCTCGCTTGCCCCCTTCCTCTGACTTTCATAATTCAGGACTTCAGTTTCCTCCCACCTGGTGCCAGCCCCTACTCACAGTCCTAGCTGGCCTAATATATTAGCCATGAGTGTTGTCTCCTGGTTTTAAGGCACGCCAATTACACCATGAATGTTTTTTAAGACATTGTCTAAGAAAAGTATATTAAAGAAATGAAGTCAATTCTATTTTCATTTCTAGGAAGCTTCTCAGTGTGAGGGATAACCTAAGAATCATTGTAAAGTACTTGTTTGAAAGTTTAGCAAGTGATAATACTGCCTAGTATCATCAGCTGCCACGAGGAGGCAAATGATCTCAACACTGAGTAAGATGAAGCAGTGAGAGCACTTGAAAACAAAGGCAAGTAGTTTGTTCGATATGATAGAAAAGTTGCAGGGTAAGATAACCTATCTGAAGACAGAGTATGGGTATGAACACCTGAAAAGAGATTTATATTAAAGCTGAAGGCCTTCAAGAGAGGCTGGATTGCTTAAAAATACAGAAGGAATGGGTGGAGGAGAGGGATGAAGGAAACACTGAAAGCACTTTTTGAGCCTGACTGACAACTGCACATGAACAAAGTATTGTCAGAGAGACAGAAGCTGAGGCTTCGGAAGGACAGAAAGAGATTGTTGTGGATTAGGTCCTGTGAGTCATCGTTGTAAAGATGACGGCTGAATTCATGTTTACAGCTGAGATTAAGGGCTACAGAAAAAGGGCTACAAAAGGAGCTGAAGGACTCGTAGCTTTGAAAATGTCTGTTCCGGGGGCTGCACTAAGCGAGGGCAGCTTTAAAATTCATTTGACAGAATTAGTCCAACATTTGAGTATGGAGAGGCTAACAAGGCAGGAAAGCTCAAGAGATTATTGTATGATTGTGAGGCACAAGGCCAAAAGTTGTTTATAATACAGTTCCTTTGTAGTAATCTGCTGGTGCAACAGGCTCTAACTGGCCAGATACTTCACCCTGCGCACAGGAGGAATTTCTATGTAGTAAAAACCTGTTGTAACAGTTGGAGCTGTAGCAGCTCTGTTTTGCATTTTTGTGCGTCAGGAGAGTAACCGGGTGCAAGACCCAGAGTGGACCTGAGTTGCCGCTTGGCAGAACAGGGCTTTGGGACAGTCAGAAACGAGATGCAAGCCTGCGTGGCGCGGAAGCTGTTCCACGTTTTGATTACTAAACCACGCAGCGCCCAAAATCAGCACGAAGCAATCTTTGCTTAGCCATATTCTTGACTAGGACAAGCTTGGTGTGAACAAATAATCGAGTCCAGAGAGAGAGATGAGAAAGTGTGAATGTTTCGTCGTAAGGAAAGGGCAACGATGAATTCTGTGCTCTTATCCAGCCCCTTTACGCTCTCAGTAGCACAAAGGGGCTGTAGAGATCCTGACATGTCTCTCCCCTGAGGATACTCCTTGTGTAGAGGTTTCCTCACTTTGAGCAGCTATTTCGAGCTGCCGCAATGATCCATAGGGGGCTGTGGCAGCAAAGTAATTTCGAGCTGCCAACTTACATGGGAGGCCTTGCCAAGAACAACGAAGATTCAAATATGGAATAAAGCTGCATTTACCAGCCAATGGGCAGCAAGGAACCCCGCTCGCTATCTGTGAAGGGGAACATTCATTGTTAATATTTATGTAAAGGTTACGTTACGCCAATTCTATGCAATCTCTGTGATCCACGAGCAGCAAAAACTGCTGGGTGCTGTGAGGAGGAGTACTTTTGCTGCCCCGCTCAGTCGTTTTCATGGTTGCTACAAAAAGAAGAAGAAGAAAAAAAGTTGATAGGGAGGCAGTGCATGCACAGAGAATGCATGACGTTCAAGCCATAGTTTTCCTTGTTTTTGAAACAAAAGCATTCATCTCTGATAGTGTCAACCTGGCCCTGCTCTTCCATTCCCCCTTTGACTTACTTGCCCTGCTTCTCAGATTTCTGCTTACGGAGAGGACCGCAACCCCAGCCAGCTTCACTTTTCAGTGAGTCAAAAGTCACGGAACAGAATTGCTCAGCAAATCTGGGTTGTTCATTTACATTACAGAAATTTTGAATTGTTTTATTATAGTAACAAGCAGCAACAATTTTGCAGTAACTTGAGCTACTGTTAGCTCAAAATAGTGATTGCAAGTAGCTTGTCAGGTTATTTCCTACTGAATAAATGCATTTGTGTACAACCAGCAAATATCTTTCTAAATTAAATGAGAAAAATAAATACAAAGAATTGTCCTTCTGTGGAATCCTTTTCAGGATGCCTTTATGGTTTCCTCTGCACTTAGTTCAGATTTGACTAATACTTCTAAGTGTAGCACTGATATGCAGCTTACCTGCTGACAAATGACAGTTTCTGACAAAAAAAACAAAAACCCACAGCCTTAACGATCAAATAAGCCTTGTAAAATTCTGTATATGTTAAATAGTAATATTCAGATAGTGTTATGAAATATCATGTCTTACTAAAAGCATTACATTACTGAAACTTCCCAAAGTTTAGCTTAAATATTTAGCATCAAATAGCAAATTGAATAATCACTCAATTACATTTTGAAAAGGTGAATGAAATAAAAAGGCTAAGATTTTCAGCTTTGGCCTCAATTATACTTGATATTAGTTTATGTATGTTCTAGAGGCCTGGATGTTATAATAATGGGTGATATAAACACCGCTGCTGGCATTAACTACCTTTTGGGTGGAAGGTATGACATTTTCCTCTCCATTCATCTGGACCTACGTTTGATGTGCTAGACCCATGACATTATGTCCCAGTTCTTTTCAGAAATGGGGTGGAGAAGATGTCTCTTGAGACTACCTTAATTTTCTTGAGTTTTGCTTCCTCCCTTCTTATGAACTATCAATTTCCGTATACTCTGGCCATTAGCTAAACTGTCTTTGCTCCCATGATCAATATCAGTGTCCTCATTAAAAACTGAGGCAAAGTATTTGTTTCCTATTGATAGCAAAGCGCAGTTTATCTTTTGCCAGGGTTATCTTCTGCCTCTATCCAGTCCTCGCTAGCAGCTACAGTCCTTTCTTTACTCTTTTATTTATGGGCATGAAGAAACTTTTTGTTGTTTGCTTTTCCTATCTCTTTCAAAGTCAAACTCAGCTTGACTTTTGGCAATTCTCACTTCGTCCTTCCTTTTCAGATAACATTTCCTTTGTGTTTAGTCCTCTTTTCCATTTTGTAAATGTTTTGTTTTCTGCTATGGTTATTTATACAACTAGCTCTGAAGCCTTTCTGTAAAATTTCTCTCCCTTCCTTGAGGCATGAAGTCTACGTACTTTTATCCCTTTCACTTAAAATAATTCCATTACCCTCAACATTTGATTTTTTCAGCCCAGCTGACTTCACTAGTGAGTTCCCTTAATTTATCAAAGCTTGTCTTTTTGAAATTGAGAATATTATTTACTATTGGAGTAGGAGCCAATAGTAGGAGCCACTGTTCTTCCCGAAACTGATTTTGACCTAAGTAAATTCTTTTATCTATGGTAGCTCTCTTTCTGTCCTTAGTGTCAACTAATGCCTATTTGTTGCCTATTTTTTAATGCCTAAATTGCCTGTTTGTTAGGCAATAAGTATCATGACTACACCCATTTTCACGCACCTTTGATTAATTAATATAATGCACTGAATGCATTAATGAATTTAATTCACAGTGTAAGGACTATAACAAAAATATTTTTTTCTTTATCTAGTATGATTGCTCATAAATACTTTTAGGTGAGTTGTTATTTTTTGCTTCACTTTTTATTATTATGTATAAGATATTATTCAGCTGTATTCTAAACTAGTTACAGGTGATCAAAGAGGGACTGGGTAATCCTGCTTTTTTCTTATAGATATTCTTTTTTTCAGTGTTCTGAAAACTTGTGTCAGTCCTTCCACTTGGATCATTAAACAGTACGGAGAAACTATTGCTTGAGATGTTTTGCAGTTGTGTCACTGAAAATCAAACAGCTCACTTAAACCTCCCTCAGTTGCACCTATGGCATCAGTAGTATCTTTGAAGCAATACTGATTTTCAGTTACTATTACAAAGCAAGAAAATTACAATTTCAGTTGCTAAAAACGTCCAGGATTGACTTACTAAATGGTGCAGACCAACAGCTTTCCTTATGGCCCCGGTCTTCCAATAGCACTTGAAAGCAAAGCTTGCAGTCAATAGCAATCTTACAAATCTCTATAATAGCAAAACTCTCACTTTCTCCCCTAATACTCTCTCCCAGCGGCCCTAGTCACTCATGCAGGTCATTTCGTTCCAGTCTAAGGGCAGTCAGTCTGCACACAAAGGCCTTGCTCTGGCAAATACTCATACGTTTAGCTGTTAAACTAACTTGAGGTCAGTAGAGATACACTAAGCTATGAAGCTATTCATGTACCAAAGTAGTAGCACCCAGGACAGACCAGAAAGGCAGATTCCTCCTAGCTCCTCTGGAGCTAGAGTGTTACTGTTGTCACCTGTCACCAGGATACACGATACTCAGGTGACCTCCGAAGAAGGTTTGCAGCGAGGAAAATGGACTTTGCTCTTATTTAGGACTTTTTTGGTCAAAACAAGATTTTATTTTCCTTATTTTTACAGTAGGAATTTGGGTTGTATTTGCTCTAACTCCCCCCCTCCAATGATGAGAGAATGAGAGAAACAGCACAACAAATTAAGTGTAGTTAAATGCCTTCAAATGTTTGTATTGACATGTACTGTAATTAAATACTAAATGAACACAGAAGAGATCTTTGTTAATGTTTCTGTGCCTCCTTTCCTTCATTTAGTCTGTTACAGTTCATGTCTGAGACTTCTCCATCATTCTCTGACATGGTGCTAAACCGAGAAAGGTCCAGTAGTCAAAAGGGAAAACAGTTGACCGTGTTTTTAAGCAAAAAAATGCAAGGACTTTAAGACAAAGCTCCATCTTTTCAAACACCAGCTGGACTGTATAGAAAACTTCATCTGAAGGAACCAGTCTGGGATGGATGGAAAGTCACCCACATGGAGGGATTTTATTTGCACAGAACAACAAAGATGCCACTCTTTCTTTCAGGACGCCATATAGGAGGCCTCTGGTCCAAGTTAAACGCCTTCTCAGGAAAACAACATGGAAATACTGAAAGCCATGTTTCTTCCAAAGAGTGCATAGGTAAATCTGAAGTCCAGTTTAAAATGATACTCCTTCTTCCTGTTTCCATGCAGTCTCTGTTGGGGGTAAAATACACTCATTTTTACAGAATCGAGGGAAGGGTGCTCAGAAGGCTGTCTCCTCTTTGCACTGGTTGCTTCTGCCAAGACATCTGCCTGTGATTGATTTGTAATCAACTTTCTGCGGGGAAAATGTCATCACATTTGTCACAGAAGTAATGAAAAAAGTATTTATATTACTTCTAATTGCTTATACGGTTTGTAATTGCTCATTTCCATAAAGAGGGGGTTTACTTTGGCTATATAATTGTCAATTTTAATAAGCCTAAGCATAAAAAATCATCCGTTAGGTCTTAAACTAATGAGATTTGTTCAAAATAATGAGATTTCAGACATTAATAAATCGGGATTTGACCTCTGGGGTATTTGTCAATGTGTACATTCAAAATTTTTAAACTCTGAAACTGAGGCCAAGAGCTCACGTGAGGCCATCACATGAACAGAAAATACAGATCTTAAAGTAAGGTACTGAAAAATACTGATATGATAGAAATAAAATGGCTCTACTGCTACTTTATTTATATTGCTATATTTCATCCGTAGCATGAACAAGCTGTTTCTTGCATCAGAGGAACAGAATTCATGGGCAACCTCTTTGCATACCAAAGTTAATGTATAATTAGCTGATTTACAATTGAAATGATCTATTCTACTCTCTGTGACAGTGTCATTTAAGTCTCTCTGTAGTATCACAGCTAAGCTTGTGTCAGCATTTCAAAAATAAAACCTTCAAACAAAGGTGGTGACTCATTTCTGAAAGTTACTCTAGGACAGAGGGCGTGTTTTTGGATGATGCAAAAACAGTCTATCCATTTTGGAGACTGGAAGGCAAAGCTTTTTCACAGAATTGTACGTAACTGGAACCGATCGTAAAGTTGAACAAGGTGCAGACAGAGAATATTAGTTTTTCACGATTGCTTCCCGCACCCTTTTTTTTTTTTTTTTGCCATGTCTCAGTGGTTCTCATTAAACTATAGTGTACTTTGTTACCTTACTTTACATAAATATTTCTTCAGCAGCGTAACACTACGCCTCCCTGTGTGTTTTCAAAATAGTAGTTAAGGTCTTAAATGTATGGCTCTCTCTGGTTGCAGCTTTGAATGTGTGCACCAGCAAGGCCAGTTGTAGGATATGGTCGAAGACCTACATCTAGAAATTTTTTACAATTTTTGCTAAATGCAAGTTCAAGGATCTCTTTGTCATTTGATCAACAGATAGGGTAGCTCTTACCAGTGAATTCATTTTGTGTTAAATGATAGACTATAAGCTGCCTGGTTATGGAAAAAGGCTCGTCTTGAGCAGTAGGGTCAGTTTAATCATGACAATTTGATTTTTTTTTTTTTAACTTGGTAAGTACAACAGATCACATAAAATGATTATACATGAAAATTTTAAAAATACATTATTTTCTTTCATCCTCTTCTGCCTTTTCTCTTGTTTCTTTAATTCATATTTCAGAAAGGTGTTCAAAGACTTTTCATGTGAAGAGCTCTTCTGATCTGGATACTCTATGACCAAACTTGCCCCAGAAAAGGAAGCGTCTCTCTTTTTCCTAAGAGTGACGTACATAAGTGATGGTAGGAGGCAGAATATAATTTATTGATTTGTAGTCATCTGGCATGTGCAGAGGTACAAGAGGCTAATACGTTAAGTTTAGTTCTTCCAATTATAAAGTGTCATGTACAAACATTACCTGAGATTTCTCTTCTGTGATTTAGAGCAAGAAGCTAATCCAGCAGTTCTCTTCGATCTCTAGTTTAATAAGGAAAACAGCAAGATTTAAACAGGTTATCTAAGAACTTCTTTATCTTCCTTTGTATCCAGGTCTGTTTATGTCAGGAAAATAATGTAAGCTGTGCTAATGCTATGTTATCTCATATGACTACTAGAGTGAGAAAGTTTTACTGTTCTCTCAGTTTAATTTTCTAGCCTAGAGCAGGAGATATTTCAGTTTGAAAATCTTTCCATAATGAATTTTACACAGAAAACAAGAAAATATTCTTTATAGGGACCTTAAGTAAGTTATTCCCACGTTCTGCCTGTTTCCTCTGTCTTGGATGAGCTCTGTGTGCTTTTTCTTTGTCAACAGTTTTAAGATGCTCAGTCCCTCTGTGGTAAAGAGATTCAGGAAAAGGCTGATCCGTATTTTCCTTTGGTCAAAAAATTTTCAAGTCCTTTCTTGGTTTTTAAAAGACATGTACTTGAGTTCTTTGGAAAGTGTCCTATGTTTCATTTTTGCTATGAAGTGTCTGAAGCACTTACAGACACAACTAGAGAAATTAATCTCTTCTAATTTTACGTATGCACTAGAGATGTTGATAACGAGGGTTGTCACTCAGGGCTTCCCTTGGTGGTCAGTGTAGAAGAACAGGTATGTTTAGGGCATGAATCACCCAGTCTGTTTTAGACAGGGATTCATTACATTTTCTAGGTGCACAAAAGAGTCTACTTGTTCTACATGTCTGCTAGTAGAGAATTTGAACTTTTTCTCTTGTTTCTTCCAAGATACAATCACTGAGGTTTTTTGGCGTTTATTTGTAGTTCAGTCTTACTCCATCCAGTTTTCCAAAGCAGTCTCACGGTTCATTCAAATGTCTTTCAATTGAATGGTGTTTTCTGCTGTCCAGAGAGTAGGAGTAATCCCACAAATAGTTTCTTGTGACTTTAATAACTGTGCAAGAGTAGGCATAAGGGAGCTGCTGAGACTATATGGCCAGTCTGGAGGGAAGAGCGAGCAGAGAACTGCTCTGCCTGTCCAGCTATTGCTGCAGTTCATTACACGTTTTCAAGAACACTACAGTCTATGTTATAATAAATCACAGTATATAGAATATCTTGTTTTATTAATACAACTTGTTTAAACTGCCAAGAATTTTGCATGGATGCTGCACAAGATAGGAGTAAAAAGCATGCCTTTCTGTTTCATGGATTGAAAGACTGATGTGTCTTTGCTAGAGAGAAAACATTCATGTATTTCTTCGTTTTTAATGAGGGACAATGATGCTCCTGCTGAACACTGATCTGAGAGTATCAGTCTTCCATCTTTACTGCATCAGCCCTAGGATTCATATCCTCTAATTTCAGAAGTCTGCAGAACTGATGTCTACATCTGAGATAGTTCTCCAGCTTTCAAGTCAGTGGAGAGTAACTGGCAATCCTAAGGTATAAAGATATGACTGCACTGGAAAGTATGTTGTTAGCCTACAGCAGCTGACACACAACATCAGAGTGCATGTATACGTAGCTGTTTAGCCTGACACAACCTGACTTCACTATTTGCGGTTGGATTGGGTGGAGCCACAGCAAAATGTGAGGAGGCACCCCTGCGTACACTGCACTAACTTGTATTGTGTTTTTCCGTGCAAAATTTTTGCAGTGTTAAGAAAATAGATCAGATTCCCGTAATCCTTCATTGCATGATGTTTTCTAAAATGCATTTTTAATGTGTTATTTTAAAATCTGTACTTTGCAATTTTCTCTCTCTGCCATCAGCATGGGTTCTGTGCAAGGCAGCATACCTTAACATTTCTGTTTCACATGTCTGTCATGTATGTGCAACTGAAGCAATTCCTTCTAAAATGGTGATCTGTAATGGGAAGAGGAGATACAGTTTTTCAGGGGAGAAAGAAGTAGCTTCACACCATGGCATAATGTTTCTGGGCCTGGAAAACACACTAGAAGGTGAAATGGCATCATGCAGATTTTGAATGATTAGCAGTGGATGAAGAAATTCAGAACGAAGAAAGCCCCATTAATGACATTGCATGCTGAAGAGGTGCCGGCCGTGGCACCAGCGTGACAGCGGCTCTGGCAACAGATAAGCAAATAGCAATCGTGATTTAGAAGTTTGCAGTGCTAGCCTGCTTCCGGATAGCAGGAAATCAGCTGAGCTGGAAAACCCACAGTGAAGACAGTTGAGATGTAGGTCTGCAAGATCATTAAGTATGTCCTACTTTCTTGAGACTGTGCATCAGGGTAGTGCCTGGGGAACAGAGGAATCTGAAGCAGGAAATGACATGGTTGCGGTAGAGAAATAGCTAGGACACATCCAAAGTCTGCATCCTCTGAATACAAATAAACATATTTGTCCATGATGTAATTCTTGACTGATCAAGAGATACACAAGAGTTACATCTTTGGGAAACATTTTTCTCTGATTTTTTTTTTCTTTTTTTACTGAAGCATAGTGAAATTCAGCCCTTACTTCACACATGCAGAAACCAAAAAGGAAAGATTCACCACTCGTTTCAGCAAATGCAAAGAGACTTTGGATAACTTACTTAACAGTTGCAGACAACTCATCCTAATTAAGCCTCGTCTCAGTCAAATAAATATGCTGTTGTTACTGTTGCATGCTTTTAGTTCCGGTTTGGGAAGCATGTTTCAGGCAATAGGAGAACCATGGCAGTAGATCGGCAGGTTGAGTAGGCAAACATCAGGTTAGTGACTATAGCCTTGCTTGGTTAAGGGAGACAGTAGGTCCCTGTAGTGTTGTGTTCCTGGGAGGGCTATCTGCTGACGTTTCTGAGTTCTGTGGAGTTTTCTGATTATTGCCCTTAGGAACAATAATGAGTTTAAAATTAACTAAATTCATTACTGAATTCTCCTTAATTTGAGATCAGAGTCCACAGACTGAGGGAGGGCTTAGCCTAGTAATATGCAGAGGCACTTTGGAAGCAAGAAGAACCTACTGCACCAACACGTGGTACTTGTGGAGGGTAGTCCTCTCGCTAACGCTGCCTGATCGTAACACACACTAGTAGGAATGGATCCGCACAACAAGCGACTTGGTGCTGAGGCCTCAGTACCCAATTTGTATGCATTTCAAGGGTCTTTACTTTGGACTAGTTTTAGTCTGGTCCCAAAAGTGAACATCCGCTAAAAACTGGAGCTCACAGTGTGTCATCCTGGAGTACATCTTCAGATAGAGTTTTACCCTAAAGAAGTCTAGTCTGTAAAATCTAAGATCACTCAACATCATGTACCAAAGCACGGTGAGCGGGGACGATCAAAAGTTTCCCTTCAAAAGCAAGCTCCACATCCAGACTAAAACGCTAACATAGCTGCACTCACTGTATGCCCAGGATATGCTCTCCCAGGGTCCCCTTGTTGCTCTCCAGGCATTCATCATTTCGGGCCCCGCTCTCCTTGCCAGAGCGCCCGGGGAGCACAGTGCTGGAGAGGGGGCTGTGAGGGACCACATGGCCTGCAGTGAGTCAGAAAGGATGAGTGAAGAGCAAGGCAAATTGGTTTGGCTGGAGAGAGGGATGGATGTACGCGGCTACCTGAGGCCGCTAGGAATGACGAGGCAGTTGGGAGCTGGTGCTGAGGAGCCTGAGGATGACGGTCTTATATAAGTACGTGCATTCAAGTTTTAAATGTATTTTTTAAAGAAAATTTTCCTATTCAGTTGGCATTGCAATTACAAAGCAAACCTCTTCTTATGCTAAGGAAACTGCTGAGTTTTGACTGTTTTTAACTTTTAGTACATGACCACTCAGTATAGTGGTATTGTAAACTACAGGTTTAGATTCTCAGGGAGAAAAGGTTGATTGGTACGATAGACAACTTCACAGGAAGTTAGTTTTGTAATTTAAATATCTTTGTTGAAAGCAAACACAAAAATCAATGACTGAAGACATATATGCTCAGGAATTGGTCAAATTTTTGGCAAATTAATGTTAGATTAATGGGCTAAAACCTTTTAATGTACTGTTAAGGCAAGCGTGTCTTTTCTGACAGTATGTTTTCTGTACAGATAGTCAAAGCTTTGCTGGTTTCCCCGAGTCAAAGCTTTGCTGGTTTCCCCGGCTGGGTGGTGAAGCCGGTAAAGAGGCTGGCAATAGCTGCAATTTGCAGGGTGGACAAGGAGATACAGCTCTGCAAACATCAGAATTTGAGAAATATCAAGGAGCAATTTGAGCCTTGAGGGAAGGCTTGTTTCTTTTGCTCCATGACTCCTAACTTACTGTGTGAGGAGTTGATTGGTAACTGGTGCACCTACCTGCATTTCTGTTTTTCTTGGAGTATGTTTTTTTTCAGCAACGTGTTTTTTTCTGTGATCTCTCCAGGATGTTTGTTGCCCCTCTATTGTGTATTCTCTCGATCCGCACTCTCTGCAGAATAAAGAGGCTCTGAAAGCGTTATTATCCATTAATCTGAATCAGTCTTTCTGCAACTGTGGAGACTGTGTTTTTCTAGGACTCTCTGGCAAAGGAGACATTGTTAGATTTGCTGCGGTAACAGGAAGGAAAATGAATTTGGAAATTCCCTAAACTTCTTTCCCTGCACGAAGATCTCTCACATACCAGACAGAAGGTCAAACTCTTTCCAGATTAGCTTGCTCTGGGTTACAGCACTGCTGCAGGAATGCTACCAGCGAAACCTACCAGCGATTTCCTAGGAGCCCAAAGTCCTACGGAAGGGGGAACCGATAGAGCGGATCTTAAAGTATGCGTATGGGAACAGCGCAGTCAGTGTTAATCTTAGCACAGGAAGCAGCAGTTATGACCACCATAATGTCCCCAGTAGTGACAAAGGGCCAGATACTATATGCAGTTTCAGGTTCCTGGTCATAAATGCTGGGAAGATCCAAGGGCATGTCTTCACTGGGTTCAGATTTCTCTCTTCCATCCAATGCTTCTTGGACGGAAGACACAAATCTGGCAACCTAAGAAAAGTATGGGAAAGGATCAAAGAGGATCCAGGAGGATAAAAAGGACATTTTTCTACAGGCAAAATATATATCCTAAGGAAATCACAATCTTTCCCTTGTCTGAAAGCCAAAGAAAAGCAAGCTACCATTAAAAGCTTGTTCCTTTGCTATGCTAAGCTACAGAGAAAAGAAACGGCTGTCCTTTTAAAGAAAAGAAGACAAGTTCAAGCATTGCAACAGAGGAAAAAAGCATAAAGTAAAATGCAGCTGGACATCCTTGAGCTCCTGGCCCCCTTCCTTGCTGCACTTGTCTTGACGCTTTGGGAATCTGTCTCTAATGCCACCTGGGTTCAAAGAACGGCTGGCTCGCCACACTGATGTCTGCCCTACCCTGACACTCTGCTTTTTGCTGTGCACTTCTGAGGTTGTATCTTCCACCTCAGGCATGAGTTATTTGGGAGGATTATGCTATTCAGGCAACACAGAAGCTGAGTTTTTATGTCAGTTCGGGGAAGGCTATATGAGTAAATATGACAAAAGTTAATACTTCAATTGTTGTACATAATTTTCACTACAGATTAAGAAGAATAAATAAAAAGCAGCTCAGTGCCATGGTATCACTATGACAGTTGACTCGTAGACCATACTCTGTGCAATCCTCTCTCATGGACTTTTGGTTATGGTATATTAATTAGAAGCACATAGATTCATGATGAATAGTCAGTCTACCTGTATGTCCTAGAAAAATAAATAGTAGGCCCTTCCATAGAGCTGCTGTACCATTCATGTGTTTGAACACAGAAATAAGAGGTACCAAATGTTGCTAGCCTTGAGCAGGGCCTTTGGCTTCTAGAATTACATACAACTTTAATAGAAAGTGCAGCTATTACCGGGCTATCAGGTACTACAACAGAATTGCTTGAGCAGGATTGTTTCTTTCCAATCCTACCAAAAGCTCTGAGTGAGCCTAGTTTAGGCAGGTGTTAGGTATGATTAACGTCAATGACTTTGGGAAAAAAATAACTAGGCTTCAGGAAAGTAAGTCTGGCTTTTAACGCTGTATTTCCAAAATCTAGTTTCTTACAGTGCTGCAATACAGGAGGCAATCTGAAAATAATACAGCTATTGACTTCTCTAAATGACACAAGGGCATTTCATGGAAAACACCGATACAGAAAAAACAATAGTATGTATGATTATTATCAGTTTATAAGTTAATAAAATAAACATAAAAAAAAGTAGCATTCTTAGGACAAGACTAAAGTGGTTAATTTGCCACGTAATTGCCACAGATAGTAGGTGGAATATAAGAAGCTTGAAACGATTCTAAAAACATGTCTGCACACAGCTTAGGTGCTATCCTTATTACATTGCTTTAAAAATCAATAGAGCCAACAAATTCTTTATTCTCTCGAGTTCCTGCTGGATTTCTAGAAGTCACAGCTAATTCTCATACACCACCTTAAGTTTGTCAGTATAATGACAGATTATCTTCCTGTCAAACCCTGCCTCCAGCATGGCTTCTTTCGAGCAACGGAGAAGCTTTTGTGTAAATCTGGCTTACTGTATGTTGGGTTTGTTTAGCTCTTCCGGGGCATGCGGCTCTCTGGACTTACTTGAAGCGTTATGTGGGACTTCATGCAAAAGGCTACAGGGTATTTGTGTCTTTCAGGGACAATCGTTGGACAAGCTGATGAGATTTTCTGCATTTTCAGCCTAAACGTATGGCGGTGCCAGAGAAGGGTCTCAGCAAGATAATGTGAAGGCTCAGGGTCAGTGGTCCCTGGTGGGACACAGCCTACGCATGGATCTATTTGAACTCAGGAGAGTGAGAAACTCACGTTAGACGTTCTGCACCAGTACCTGAGGTCATCTGTTTTGAAAAGGCGAGACGTACCGCTCCCACATCTTATATCAACACGCGCGATGGTGCAAGGTGCCCTCCGTTACACAAGAGCGTGCGGAGACAACTGGGGCTACGGCAGGCTCTGCACCCGGAGCACCAAACGGGAGCGAACAGGTCAAGCTCCTGAATGGGACATGTGCAATGATGTTTTGTCAAACATTTTCCGAGACGGGGTACATGCCAATTTTCGTTTTGTCTTGAATTTTAAGAGGAAGTGTTTTAAGAGGATGATAGTTTTTTGCTTCAGGGCTGTTTTGTTTTCAGGATCCTTCTCATGTGTTTCTGATTCCTGAGCTGGGAAGACATACACATTTTCCATCAAACCCTCTGTTATGTAAGGTTTTTCTAAAGGTAAGGCAGGAAAAGCTAGCAATAATCCCATTAACTCCAGCATGGACACAGCAATTTTTGTTTAAATGGCTATTTTAGTGTGCAGTCCCAGAATTTGCCTCTTCCCTGGGATCCATTTACCCAATATCCTATCATTATCAGGGCAAGCCACCTCTTTTCGGTACATGTCAAAATGTTTTTTTTCTGCTAACCTGAATCCTGGCTAGAAAAGTTAGGTAGACTGATGCCTGAATTATTTAAATCAATAAATTAATCTACTTGCCTGCATATCCCAGGTGCCAAGCACGCTCTTTCTTTTTTACACTGATTAGAGCAGGGATTTCAGAACGACTTTAAAGTTTAAAACCTATGGCTGAGAAATCTGAGTTTGCTATTTTCATGCAGAAATTGTCCCACTGAATAAATGATTGTATTTGGGTTTGTTGTAAGATTACAGAGAGGGAACCTCCTACCAGAATCAGAGTGCTCAGACATTATCAGTGGCTTCGCTGCAAAATATTTGAATTCCTAAGATGTGTAGAGTTCCTGTGTGAAGCTTTAACCAAGTATTAAGCCACTTCTGAAGTCTCTTACTCTGACGCTGCCTTTGGGAAGACTGTCATTCGGTTTTAATTCTATTAGGGACTTTGGTGGGCCGACAGTTGTAGTATGGTACTACTTGCCCAGCATGCACCTACAGGCACAAGGAAGCACTCACAGACGAGTTACTTGCCTGTTTTGTTTCTCCACATCTAGGGTGCGTGCGTGCGTGCGTGCGTGTGCGTGTGCGTGTGCGTGTGTGTGTGTGTGTGTGTGTGTGCGCGCGCGCGCGCGTGTGTGTGTGCGTGTGTGTGCGTGTGTGTGTGTGTGTGTGTCTGTATACTTTTACAGCTCATGCCATTCTGCAGGGATTTTAATTCTGAGGATGCTGTGACTCAGGCGAGCTGAACGGGAAGAGTAGGCCCTTATCACAGTACGGAAATATGCAGATTGCATGGTGCTAAACTGCATGTGAAGATAAAACTTCATTTTCCAGCTATAAAACTGTAAAGTGCAATACTGCTATAAATTATCCCCACAGTGTGAACGTACAGATAAGTAATACATCTCAAGCAGAATCAAAGCAGGCAAGCAGCTGCCTTGTTGTCTCACCCCTGTTAATGCAAGTTTTAGAACCGAAAGTGATTAGGCAAATATAATAATGTTATTTATGTATTTTTGCATTTAACAAGCATTTGCATGTTTTAATGACTTCTGGGTAGGTTTCTCAAGGAGAAATTTTTAAAATAAGGAATTATCATTTAGAAGTATATTATATAGTACATAGGATGTTGGGACCAAAAGATTCATTTGGCCCTGCTCAGTAGTTTTTCTGGTGTTCCTTTTGTTGCATTAGGGTAATAAAGGCCTTCTAGACTACTTAAAAATTGTACTAGTTTACATGAAAGTATAATTTAAGATTAAATTAAGTAAAAATAAGTCTTGTGATATATTCTACGTGAAAGACAAATAACAAGAGAAGATATTCATCTTTTGTGTTCCTATATTGGCTTAGGAGGCAACACAGCCTTCTGCTGTAGATTGTGATAAAATAACTCATTCCATTAGAGCTAAATTTTTTGGAATAGCTCATCAGTAAAAAAGCACCTTTAGAATATTATAAATATGTTTGCACAAAGGATATACCAGGTTAGCTGTATTGATTTCCAGTCAGAACAACAAGAATGGTACACAAAGCTCTGCGTAGTCAAGCTTTTAGCGTGGTTTAGCTGTCAGCAGGGCAGCGGACTGCTGTTTCCTTCCACACATAGTGTTATACCTTAACCAGAGACAGATTAAGGTATAAGGCATCTAGTTGCTTGTCATTATCCAGCAGCAGGTTACTGCACCCACATCTGTGGCAGTGCTGGAGTTGGGCGGGTGCTCCTTGGCTCGCACTGGACCCTTCATTGAAGGTTGCCGGCCAGCCTCGCTGACGTGGACTGACACGTTTTGGAGGAAGCTGGCAGTCCTTCCGCTGCTGGCAGAACTGGGGAAGTCATGGCCTTCTGCAGAGGTCGGTGATTAAGAGCCAGGGAGCAGTAACAGCTCCGAATGCAGCAATTGTTGGCAAACTGACTGTGTGCTTGGGGCCAAAGTGTAGAGTCATAAAATACACAGATAAAACCAGTTTTAAGTCAACAGAAGGAAACCACACGCAAACCTGAACTTGCTTAGTTAACTTCACTTGAATTAAGTCCACATAGCTTCTACATGTAGGAAGGTCCTCATGAAGGGGATTTTTCAGGATCTGGCCTGCTGAAAAGCTCTGCAGCGGTTACAGCACAGCACTTAGATCTGCTTTTATGCATGACCAGATTGAGCTGGGAAATTTAATTAGCCATATTCTGGGTACTTTTCTCCATCTGTTGCCTGTATTTGCAATGTTGTTTCTCATATAGATTTGCAAAACTTCTCTACTACCTCATTTCTCTGTGCAAGCATATTATGTGCCTCGCTATCTGACCAATTATGAGCTATAGTCGCTGCATATTGTTTGCTCATCAGGACTTTATCAAATTTACTCCTTTTTCGGTTCATTCCTAATTGGCATAACCACTAGATTGCATTAAGTTCTTCTTAGACATCTTTTTTGACACTAGATGGCTTGTTCTACCCTGTTAGTAACTTGACATATTTTCGATTACATCTGAATTATTGACAGACAGAAATAATTAATTTGTAATGCCGCTGAGTTCAACTCATCTTTTTGTCTTATTTCCAAGTCATATCAAGGTGAATTTGATGTTTGTCCTGTTTTCCTCACTTCCAGTGTGGTTCTGGGAGCAATAGGAGGACATGTGCTATCAATATTTAAGTGTTATCAAGGAAAAAAGATTACATATAAAATAACACATGGAATTTTAGTCAGACTTTCGCTTTAGAACAGGTATCATCTGTTACTTGCACTGCGCTAAAGCCAGCTCTTTTTGTGTCTGATTTCAAGTTAGATACAGTCTAGGAGGTTGGCAATTTAAAAAAAAAAAGAATATACTTAAAGGCAGAAGATATACCCATACCTAGCATATGATTCCTGTTGGTGGACGTTCAAGCAGAAGACTTTCCACATGCTGCGTCAGAGCCCAGAGTGCATCCCCCTTCTAGGGGTTTCGCTGGCTGCGTGAAAGAGTTCAGCTGGCCGAGTCCGAGGGCAGTTCCTTTGCTGGAAAGAAATGGTATGAAAAAAGCCGGAGGTGAAGGTTCCCTCTGGCCCGTGGGAGCGGCGTCTGAGCTGAGATCTGCCTCCTCACTGCTCCTGCCGGGGGATCACAGGGCTGTGTCTGACCCCGACACCGTCTCTGGCCCTGATCCTGATCTAGGCTTGCCGCTCTGCGTCCCAGTTCCTTGCTGGTGAGGCCGCTGCTTCTGCCTGCCCTGTTATCACCCCTCAGCTCCTGTCTCCCCGCTGCGGGGCCCAGCTGCGCGGGGGGCCTGCTCCCAGACGCCCCCCACAGCGCCAGGCTGACTTCTGAATTTTTCAGGGAGCTACTGTGACCGTGCAGGCGCAGATCGCAGCCCTGCAGGCATCTTTAACATCGCCGCTACCGAGAGCGACCCCAGCTTCCCGAGCTCTTTGATGGGGATTGAGCGAGGTTATGAGGGTTTATTAGGCAGATGCAGCTAATCTTTACCACCTACCTGGGGACCTACCCAACAGGGATCAGCAGCAGTGATACCCCAACCCTCAGAGCTGGCCCAAGTTAGGGATACTCCCTACGTGGAGCGCAATGTCCTTGTTGTCCAGGATTCTGACTCCTTATTCTCTGCTCTGGGGTGTTTTTTTGGGGACCACAACCCTACAGCTGCAGCAGGCTGAGACAGCCTTGCTGGAGCTCTGGCAGAGGAGCCAGCCAGCCACCGACTACGTAACCCAGTTCATGAGACTGACTGCAGAGACTGACTGGGGAGCAAGCTCTTTTAGCCCACTACAGGTTAGGGTTGATCAGGGCTTCAAAGATGAGATGGCCAGGGCAGACCCTCCCCAGAGCCCAGGGCAGCTCTCAGGCCTGGCTATTGCTCTGGAGAGGCACCTGGCAGCACACCAGAGAGAGCAGACCCGAACCCTCAGGGATGCTCTGCCATGGTCTGCATGCCCACCCTTGCTGCCCCAAGCAGAGGAGCCCACGGAGATAGGGGCCACTGGCCCGCACTCCTCACCCCAAAAGCAAGAATGCAGATGGAGACAGCAGGCATGCTCTTATTGGGGCAACAAAGGCCATCACGGTACCACCTGCCCCAGCAAACGTCTTGCTTCCTCAGTGCAGGAAAACCCTCTACGCCGACCACAGCAAAGGGGACACGATATGGGCTGTGTGTATTAACGACCCACCTCACAACAGCCCCTATCCTCACCCTCCTGGGGGGATGCACTATTCAAATTGATGCTTTGGTGGACTCTGGGACCTCTCATAGCTTTGCGGCCTCTGAATTTGCCCAGGGTGCCCAGATCCCCACCGACCCCAATCCACCGCAACCACTGTCATGGCTACAGATGGAAGGAGACCCCATGGGGGGCCCATCACCCACAAGACTGTTCCCCATAGGATAACCCTGGCACCTTAGCACTGAGACGCAGTCCTTCCCTGTCCTGCCTACCCTGTCCCTCTTTCCATCAGCCCAAGGCTGCCCTGGTTATGGGAGCAGCGCACTGTCACTGCCTGGCTCCTCGGATCCTCGTGCTTCCCAGTGGGAAAGGGAGACGCAAGGCGGTCTGAGAGCAGGGGCCTGCCCAGGAGCCACCGGGGACCGCCTCCTCTGCCGCAGGGCTCTGAACAGCTTGGTCTAGGGATTCTCATGTCCCTGGCTCCACTGCAGGAGCCATCGTCCAGCCAAATGACCTCCACAGCCCTGCTGTCGGGACCCCCATGCCGACCTCCAGGAAGACTGCAACGGAAGGCCATGCTTATGCCATACCCATACCCAGTATGATACCCCTAGATCACGACCGTGCTTCTGCCATGGCCGCTGGATCCCTGCCAGCAGCACTGCCAGATGACCATGGTGACTTTGCTGATGTCTTGGAGAAAAAAGCGGCAAGAAGGCTGCTGCTTTTTTATCTAAAAGAACACTGGGGGCCCAATGTACATAGCGGAGGGGTGCACAACACCACAGAGGGGACTCAGCACCCCCCTCCCCTACACCCAGAACTCTCTCTGGCCCTTGCTGTGCGCCCTGGCCTGCAGCAAGGTCTAAAGGCAGTGAAAATGTTTCATTCATTAGGGTTGTAGAGTAGTATGTACCTATGAATACTTTTTTCTTTTTTTCCATTTACAAACTAAAAACCCTAGGTCCTGACAACAAAGTACAATTTTGGAAAATTATGGTTTAATGCCGAACTGCTGGAGCAGAGACTCTTAACAGAGACTCATGTGTTGGCTCTTGTAATGTCATCCTGGTCTCCACTAACTCCTGTCTTAATCCTGATATAGCAAAACAATAGTAATCTCCCTGCTATGACACCAATAAATGGCTCTGGGGAATTAGGAAAATACGGAAAGGATTTTTTTTTTTTTTTCTGATATGATGGTATAATCAAATACTGTGGAGTTACCGGTGTTATTGGCAAAGTTGCAGGGCTCTCGTGATTACGAAGATCTACCCTGAATGTTCTACATATTAGGGAAATGTCTGAGACCAATATTCTGCATCTTGCCCAGATCTTCTGTCCTCAAACCTCATTTATAAACTAATAGGAATTGTATCTATTGTATCATCACAGGGTACTTCTCTGTGGCTGTAAGCCTTAGGAAATAGGGCTTAGGTGATTATGCTATTTGCCTACCTATCTTGTCAGACCCTCTCTAGTAGCTTTTGAACCCATGAGTCAATTTTGGTCACACTGATGCAGAAATAGAAATCTTAAAGAAATCAAATTCCTACAAGAACCATGAAACTAAGGGGCTTCATAAAGGAAAGATCATTTCCTTCAATTTATTACCCTGACTGAAAGGCTGCAGCTCAAAGGTTATTTATTATGTTTAGTTTCCTACCAGCCAGCACATGCCTAGCTCAAAACCAACATCACCTTGGTTCTCACCCAGCTGGTAGCTGGGAGGCAGAAAGAGGGAGCTGTGGACAGTGGGGGAAGGGAAGACTGATGATGGGCGGGGAGCCGGAGCTGTTGCGGAGGGAAAGGACAGAACATGGGACACATATCCAAAGAAGCCAGGGCTTCATTTCTGCCACTTTTTAGCAGCACAACTTGCTCTCTACCTGGGCACGATTTGAGCCAAAGACTCAAATATATGGAAATTAAACAGACTGAGGTGGGCTCAGCACGAGAGAAGTACGCTTAATATAACTAGCACAACAGTCACCATTAAAAAAAAAAAAAGCTGTCTATTAGTGTATCTTTTCTATAAGTATCCAGTTCAATACACACAGTATTCAGGAATTCACAAGTCCAAACAAACTGGTAACTTGATGCCAGTCTGCTGCTATTATTTATGTTATCACTGATATCACAATATTTTCTCTTTCAAGGATGCTTGTCCTACGACAAGGATGTTAAAGTTACAATTCCTTTTGTTTTATGTTATACCAAAGAATCCATTTTAAGTGAAGGACTCAATAGCATATATGAAGAAAGTTCTATTTGCACCAGCGATTATCATCTTGCAGTAATAAAATAATAACTATGAAATAATGGTTAATACTTTGAGCTTTGAGCTTTCCGTCCAGGGCTTTCAAATAAATTTAGCCTTGTAAAAGTCACATTAAGGATGAATAAATATTATTGTTTCTACTTTATAGACATACGAGTTGAGACACAACTCTAATGTAGTTTTCCTGTGTTAATAATGCAGTTTGGAACAGACTTTGGGGTAAGCACTGTCTCCATTACGTTACTACTGAAGCTCTTTTTGATTTAACCAGCATTTGAATTTCACCCCCCTAAAACTTATGTCTCTTCACAGTGAAATTATGATACAATCAAAAAGCCATTTCTCCCCTTGCTTTTTGCATCACAGCCCTGAAAAGCTCAAACACCTGCAGAATCCAAATGCCAACAACCCTTCAGAAGCCATAGGGTCAGCAGAGGAACCCATTTTGCCATACATTTACCTAATGGTAAGAAAACTTGAATCAGAAGAAGATTTTGGTTTGGCTTCATATGTGCTGTGTAGAACCAAACAAAACAGTTTCAAATACAGGAAAGATGATGAGATGAAAGCTCAAGTTCACGTGACTTACCTCATTATGCTAAGGAGAAGGCAAACTCTGAAAAGTGCTTTTATAAGGGCTGTCGAAAACCATTCTGCTGTAGAGTGGAGCTGGGTCCAAGGCAACAGGGTAATTTTGGCTTCAGCAGCTCCAGTTTGTTTGCTTTTTCCTAACAGCTGGACATATAAATTATCCAGCAACTGCTGCCCTTGCACTATCTGCTCTGTCATACGGTGCAGCTCTTGCAGAAGCCACACACAAGCTTTATGTGGTTTAAGAGCTATCTGATGCCTACACCTGCCTTAAGAATCTGGAGGAGAAGTAAATTTTGGTTGGTTGGTTCACACAACAGGGACCATTTTCAGTTTGTTAATCCTTTTGAGACCCATACTACCTTCTTGCTGACACCAGTAGATAGGAAAGAGAAAATGAACCGTGACTTCTTTCACCCAATCCTCCCAGTGAGGATTTGGTAGTTTCCACATCCAAAGTAGGAGATGAGAGCCGTGGCAAGGCAATCAGCCTAGTAAGACGCATCCTATTTTTTTCTCCTTCTCTCCTATGTGCTTGCCTATCACAGGCTACAGAGACACAAGGGCACTTTATCCTTCACAAAAACAAAAACATTCACTCCCATAACATGGGAGTTGAAAGTACTTCAGCTTAGGTGCATTAATTTAATATTTCAATTGTCTTAGTTTTCCCGAGTGTCTATGTATAGAATTTGCAGTAAGGATGATACAGAAGCTAGTGATAAGACAAGAAGCCTTTCTCAGCAGCAAGGGCAATCACGTTCCGTAGTAAAAACAGCTAGTGATTGCCCATGGACGCACCATCCCTTTCTTCCCTTGCATAAAATCTTGATTCTGTATCTTCTGGGAGGCCAAAGTCAAGTCACCTTCTCCTTGATACTTTATGCAGCTAGAAGCACTGCAGGAGTTTATGATTAAACTGTTTCAAGTCTGGTGACAAGGGTTCATACCAAAAAGTACTTTCGCTTCAACAGTCAGTGCCTCGTCATTTCTGCACATGACATTAGCGGTAGGTATCTATCTCAGTCTTTTTTCTGAGTTGCAGTGACAAGATCATAATGTGGTGTGAAAAGATTTTGGACAGTTCTTTCTTATAGGCTGACTGCAATTTGGCTGACTGCAAATCCTTTTCAATCAAGATGGATATAGTTGGTAAAGCTAAATGATAGTTTTAGCAATACTTTCATCCAAAGTTTTCCTAAAGGTGGGGAAATACTCTGCCTTGTCTTACAGATATAAAACCTGGTCGCAAAGAAATAAAACAATATATGACAACGGCACTTCTCGTTCCTGCTCCCGCTGAACCATCTGGCTTTCTTTTAAAATTCAGGGCTGCTCAGCTTCTTCAGTGTAGTGAGCCAGCAGCCAATTCTGTCATTTCCTATTTGGCTGTAAATACCATTCTGGAATCTAGATAATTTAGGATTTTGCCATTAAGGCACGGACAGAGTTAGGAAATAATAAAATTAGAGTGGAAGCAAGAGAAACAGCATTTCAGTGACATATCAAGGCTCTCAACCTAGGAGTTATTCTTAGGTTTTCCTAAATCTAATTGCACCATAGTATGCCAAGTTCAAAATCATTCACAGGCACGGTGGAATTGTCCTGCCTGCCTGATTCAGCCCTTAGATGGACAGTTTTTTTGTTAATATATTCTCTCAGCTTCTAGCAAGCAGAATTTTAGTGACTTTGTGAGCTGGACGTTTCCTCTAGACCACTGTACTTAACAGGCACAAATTAGGCTGTATTGATTTAAGTTTATCTAGTCTCCTTTGCATCAGCTTATTTTCGTCATGTATCAACACCCTCCCCAATAGCCATTTATTCTCCCAGCTAATGAACCCAAATTTATTTAGTTTCTCCTCCTACGATTACAGGAATGGCTGTAAGACCAATGGCCCATTTAGCACATAAAGAAAAAGTACAAGAAAAGGGCAAACACATAGCGATAATCCCTTCTGTATGCCTTCTCTGCTTCCAGTAATCTGAAACTGGGGAACTGACTGAGCCTGGGGCAGGATCTTGTGTTTAATAGCTGCTAATGTATTTGTATTCCAAGATTTTGCCATTTCATATTGCTGAGGTGTTGGATTTTGGTTATCCAACATTGAATCTTATCAAATTCTACTATATGGATTTGGAGATGGAATGATTAGAACTGAATGCAATATCCTAATAAATTCTACCGTTTTTGTCCTGTTAGGCACTTCTGAGCACTGAATTCATGCTGAGAGAACTATTCATAGTAACTCCAAGACTTTCTCCTAATATTAGCTATTTTAGGGCCCATCATCATGCATGTATGGTTCTTCCCCTAGGTGCGTTACATTGCACTTTGCAACGCTGCACGTCAACTACCACAACTCACACAGTGTCGTGAGTTCTTCTTGCAGCACTGTTACCTCAGGTTTACATCTGAATTATTATGTATGTTCTTCATCTGTTGACACATCATCATCACTCATACTTTTTCCTAGTTCATTCATGAACTGTGAACAGCACAGCTTTAAGTACAAATCCTTCAGGGATGACCACTCTGTCATGAAAACTCATGTTTTACTTCTGCCTTTTGTTTCCTGTTTTTTAACTGGTTCATCTGTGAGATGGCACTCCATCTTATGTCATAAGAGCTCTCAGAAGGATAGAATAGAATTACAGAACGACACATCTGGAAAGAAACATAAAAAATCTAATTTTTATCCCCTTTCCCCATCACGTTACTCTAGCCTACCTACAAGATTTCTGACAGAGGTTTATCTAAATTTTTCTTAAAAATATCTCATGGTTTTAATCCTAATCTAGTGATTACACAATCTCTCCAGACATTTTCAGTATATAGCTCTTTACCACTCACAGTTTTTCCTATACATACATCTTATTGGTGCAATTTAAGTCCCTTCTTGTCCCACGCGTCCTATCCAAAGGCAACTTATTAAAGTGCTTTTGAACATTTACTGTTGAAAACACTTGCCATAGTACATTGCAATCTATTTGGCTAGAAGCAATACTAAAACAAAATACAGTTTTATAGACTTGTAATAACTTGTCTTTAGGATGAATACTCCCAGCACAGTGGACTAAAATTATTTATATCCAATGGAAACAGCTGAAAACAAAATAGTTACTACTGTGCTGGCGTTGTCTGTTTAGCACAGTTCCATTTCTTCTGCGGGAACAGATTTGACTTCAGGCAGGTATCACACTATGCAGTTTTGCTATATTCTGTCTATATATGCTTTTAAGTATATTTGCCCTAGAAACTAAACAAACATCTTTCTTTTCATCACATCCTACTCTCTTTCCGAGTTCATGGAAGAAGATCAATGGATTCTACTGGGAAGTTCAGAGTTATTTCAGCCTCTGGAAACTCTGACCTACGTCAGGAAAATAGTAATATGTGCAATGCTGTGGTGCTGCAATAAGTATGCCAATGACGCATGCAGATCAGAACCGTGTATACCAACAAAGCAAGGAAGTTCTGTTACACTGATTGTGCAGCTCACACGTAGGAAATTTTTGTCTCTTCTATTCAGAATTAGAGTTTGTGCTTTCTCCTTGATTACAGGAAACTCCTACATTTTTAGAATTCAAGGCCTTCTCTAAATCTCGGCTTCAGACACTGAACTAAACCAGCTGTCACGCTGACTATTCAGTGTGACTATAATGGCATTAGTTAATAGTACTCCCTCTTTGCTTTTTCTGACAAATCGAAGCAAACATGCTATACAGCATGCTGTACCCCGAAAGAAATGAACTCAAAAGCCTTGCTTCACGATTCACAGGGAGTAAGTGGATATGCTAAGAAAGATATGCTAGCTGACTAATAATAAGGCTGAGTTGTAGTTGCACAGTGATGAACTGTGCACACTGTGCAATGCAGAATTATTCACTTTTACTTTGTTGTGTCCCGCTGTTCTTTAGCTGCTGAACACTGCATTCCCTTGTCTTTTGTGAGGTAACTGTTTAGTCTTGCCATTCGGTCAAGAGAAGGCAGGGAATAGCTTTTGTGATTTTGGGAGGGTTTTCATTTTCTTCAAAGAAAACACATGAAGCCTATTTTGAGACCAGGCTCTTGGGTTATACTCAAGAAAAACAGCACAAGGTTTCTATTTTAGTAGTATTTTGATTATGATACTATAAAAATGAATATAAAAAAAATTAAAGTTAGCCAAATTATTATATCATGAGAGCAGAAGTCTCCCGTCTTCTATTCCTAGCATGCTCTCTAGCTTTACTGTAAAATGTTGGTAACCGAGTACCTTATATGCTTTATTTTCTAAGCCTATAAAATAAGGTTAATACTGTTATAGGTATTCTGAAGTTCAATGATATAAGCTATTCCAAAATTTAAAGTTTTATTGAGACTGATGTTTAAACTCATATCCAGTTAAAGATTTTCTAATCTATCTCTGTTAGAAATCCTCTGACATCCCACTTCCATTAGACTCTTCACATGCTCGTGCTAATAAGTTTAAAAATTCCAGATATATTTGTAATGCTTTCTGGAATAGAACTATTAGCTCTCCTCTGCTTCTGTAGGGATGGTAACACAGATCATGTGAAGCCTCTATTCCTTCTGAATTTTCTCTGCTCTTATTTCCTTGGACTTCTGAGATGTATGAGTTTCATGTCTCCTCTGTCTTCGAGAGTTGATTAGAGAATTGGTAAGAATGTTCACTTCCTCAGCTTTCAGTCTTGCTTGAAACACTTTTCCTCTTCAACAGTCTGGGCGCTACTTAGCCTCAGTGACTCAAGATTTTGAAGGAATGGTTACTCTGACAAGCAACAGTCCTGCATCTTCAGCTAAGTTGTCAGACTGGAAAAAAGTCATGCTTGCAATCTGCAAGCCTGTCATTTCTATTTTATTTGGTGGGGCTCTTCAGACTTTCTGTAACAGCATAATTAACAGAGGATAGAACATTATATATTAAAAATGTTGCATTTGTTTCACTTTTGACTAGGTTAGAAAATACGATAATAGATTCAAAAGCCTGGGGTAGAATGGTAGAAATACCATCTGAAAAACCAACAGCCATTTACACAGGAATATAATCTCTCAAAACAGGATCAGTGTCAACTTGGTGTTCAGTAATTGGAAATACTCCAAACAGCTCAGAAATACAATCTGATTCTTTTTCCCTCCAATCTGTACTTTTAACTCAGCCAAAGTCTCGTTTGCCAGACTTTTGAAAAAGTGAAAGCTATTCCCTACATATTACTAGCATCACAGTCATTCTGCTAACATGAAAAAGCAATGGAAATGCCACAGTACTGTTTTTCCTCTTCCTCTTAAGCCACTTGCAGCCACTCAAAGATTTCTCTGCGTTCTGTAAATTACTGCCCACCCCTGCTCTTCCTGTAGGAGCGACAGAGAGAGGAGATTCCAGCCTGCTGTTCTCCAGCGAGCCTCACCATGTGTACCCAGAACAAGAGTTTTCTCATCCCTATGAACATGAGGCAGAATCCTGCCATGTGTTCCAACTCCCCCCCTCCCCCCCCAAAAAAAACACCAAAAAAGTGCCCATTCCAATCTCATAGCCAGGAATTGCTAAAACTTTTGCCATCTCCAAGCGAGAAGGCACCCTCGTTCTTACTGACTCTTGAGCTGGGCTAAACCTAGGACTGCTTAGTTAATTTTGTGCTTCAAATGGCTTTTATGCGGCCAGCCTAAGGGCCTAGAAACTGGAAACAGGGCTATGCCATGAGAGAAGGAATAGGAGCACATACAACATTAACATTCTGAGTTTTACCTAACTCGCGTTGCATCAGTCAAACTGGTGGTTTTTGGTGCAGTAGTAAGAGGGAGTCACATTTTGTTTCTCTCGCTGCGAATTATTAAGCAGCCACAAACCTCTCAGGGGTAAAATAATTGAAAGTATACACCTTCTAGCTTGTTGCTGAGGGACTGAATTGCTGGATAAAAGTGAATAGAGTAGTTTTATTTAACTATTTCTGTAAATTGGTAAGGTTATCTTGGACTCAAATGAAACATGCATTTAGGACTTAACAGCATACTTGCTACATGAAATATTTAAAATAAATTCTCCTTTGCAGGGTTTGCATATACCATAAGGCGTTTTCAGAATGATGAAAAGAAAGCGCAGCCTATTTAATGAGGGGAATGAGAACAGCACGGCTTGTTTAGTCCAGTAACATAAAGGCTATGTGCGGATGAGATTGCTGTCTATAAATACTTTTGGCAGAGGATACACACGAGAGAGAGAGAAAGGCTACTTAAGGGCACTATTTGCACAAGAAGAAAAGATAGATGCAGACTGGTCACAAAGAAATGTAGGCTAGAAATTAAAAAAAAAAAAAAAAAGGCTTCCACCTGTTAGAGAGGTTTCTATTGGGCAGCCAGTAGCAGCAGTGAGCGGCAAAACGTTTGCCGACAAAACACGATCAGTTTATGGAATAAAAATTTTGACTTAACAAACGTCAGCCTAGCTGAGCCTCTGTAACTGTGTGTGCTCTTAGGTAGCCCCCCTTTCACTGATGTTGCAGACATACGATGACTTAGTCTTGTCGTTCCACGGCAGAACCGAGAGAGGACAAAACAATTATGTTAGTGATGAAGATGCAATACAAAACAACGTTGTTTCGGTCAAAGAGGGCAACAGGAACTTTGCAGAGTTCATTGTTACCAATAGGCAAGGTATTCCTTATTCCTTGTGACCTTTAGGACTAGATTACTACACCTAGGTAACACAACCTTCTATGCAGATGTGCTTGTCTTTTTAAGTCTATGTCCCTTCCTTCTCAGTGGTGGATTTGATTACTAGGTGACTAAAGACTTGAGAGCTTTTCAAAAATTTAAATGGTCTTTTTGGCAAATGTCTTTAATGTTGATGCTGAAGGACAAATAGTCCTCTCTCTAAGATGTTTAGGAAATTTGCCAGCTCATGACCAGGCCTTGTTCAGAAAGATCCGTATCTGCAACTGCAAAAAAAAGTGTTTGTAGTTCTCTGGAAAATATTATTTGGGTAAAGGAATAATGAGGTTTTTTAAGAATTCTGATTGTTAGAAACCTGACACAAGAGGAAAGTTGAATCATCTGTCATTTTCTGAAAGACATAATCTCTTCAGAATGATTATACGCCTTCTGCCATTGTTTGAGAAACAAACTTCTGGTTAGGAAATCATGACTTAGCTATGCCCTAGTAATCACATAGAGTATCTTACTGCGCAGTTGACCCCTCCCTTCGCTTTGTCAGAGATGGCAACTTCTCATCAGCTAGTCTATCCCTCCCATACAATGCGTAACAATGGGTTATGCATTGGAAGAACTTTCCATCTAGCTAAGCAGCTAAAGCTGGCTGTGCAGGTGGTGAACCGAGATGGCTTCCTTACATGTACAGCCTCCTTCATTTTACTCTCTTCCCTTTTTCTAATTATAGTCACTCACTGCCGCTTGTTATACACTGAGTACACGAAGTAGGGATTGTTTTATTACTTGCTTGTAGGGCAGGATATAACCTTGATATTTGATTAGTTTTCCATGGTGCTTCTATAATGCAAATGAGCTCACACAGAATAATGTCTTTTTTTCCCAAAGAACACCCTGAAGGAGAAAAATGTATTGAAATAGAGCTTTTTAAGGCCTAAGTATTCCCATGAACTCAAAATACGTAACATGACATCTCAAAGTAGTACCCTATTTAAAAAAAAAAAAAAATCTATGTTTAAGGCTGAAGGGACAAACCTTTTCAGTTCGGACACGTAATGCAAAGTTGTCATTAGCAGGAGAGAGTTAGTATTTGAATGCAAATGCTGCAATCTGTCCCTCTGATTGTTAGTATGATGAAAAATGAGTTTGTTCAGCCACGACAGACTACACCTAGCTGTTTCCAAGAACTCGCGGTAATACCGAACCACACGAAACACAAGCGGCGCCGTAAAGCTAAACCAAGCTTTGAACTCTTCAGCCTAATTCGCCATCAAAGGCGAGCAGCCCCACAGGCGAGCACTCCATGGGGGGCCCCACACATCCCCCAGCGACCGGCAAGCCCAGCACGAAGCGCTCGCTCTGCTGACTGTTTGCTGAGGGTGTCGCTGGCGAGGCCGGGCCGGGACCCGAGAGCCCCCGGCGGCGGCCGCCGCCCAACGGCCGCTCCCGCGCGCCGCCCGCCGCCCCTCAGCAGCGCCGGGGCGCCCGCGGCAACAGCCGCTCCTGGCGCCTCACCGCCGCCCTCCAGGCGGGCAGCAGCTCCCCCCAACCCTCCCCGGCCTCGGTGGCTGCCTCGAAACAGCCCACGAGCCGGGCCCGGCGCAGCGGTACAGCCGGCGCCGGGCAGGGCGGCTACCAAAACCCAGCCCGACCCGCCACCACCGGCCGGGGCCGCCGGTGGGGAGCTGCCGCCCGCAGCTGGGGGGCGGGGCCATGCCGGCCAATCAGGGCTCGGCAACGAGCAGGGGGCGGGGCCAGGCCTTGAGTGGCAGCTCGTGGGATAAACAAGTCGCCGCGCTCTTTCGCGCCCGGCGCGCCGCGGCCCGATGAGCGCAGCCAGGCGCGGCGGCGGCGGCGCGGGCAAGGCGTGCGCCCTCCCGGCGACAGGCTTCGAGCCCGGCCGCGCTCGCCGCTCCCGCCTCTGCTCAGCAATGTGAAGAGTCAGCAAGTTCCCAGCGGCCGCTGAAACGCTCGGCGTCTCCAGGGAGCGTAGTGCGCCGGCGCAGCCTGGCCGGGGGAGGCGCGGAGCATGCTGGGAGCTGTAGTTCTCGCGCCGCCAGTCCCGCCCGCGGCGCTGTGCCCGGTGCCCGCAGCTGCACTACGACTCCCGGCATCCCCCGCGCCGCGCGGCGAGGAGCCTAGTTGAAGCGGGTGGCAGCGGAGCGCACCCCCTCCCCCCGCCAAAAAGCCCCAAACCAAAACAAAAACAAACCGTCCCCCCGTCTCAAAACCCCGGAAATGGCGGTGCCGGGAGGGGGCTGCGAGTGCCGGGGGTGCTGATCCGGCTGCCCGTCGCCGTCGCGTTTCCCCCCCCCCCCACCTTTCCCCGTCCCTCCCCGCCCATGGGCGAGACATGGACTACGAGTTCAAATCCAAGCTGGCGGCCGAGCGCGAGCGGGTGGAGGATCTGTTCGAGTACGAGGGCTGCAAAGTGGGCAGAGGCACCTACGGGCACGTCTACAAGGCCCGCCGCAAGGACGGGTAAGGGCCGCGCCGGTCCCGGGGCGGCGCCCGCGGCCCCCCCTCCCCCCCCCCCTCCCGGTCCCGGTTCCCCCCTACCCCGGGGCAGCGCCCGGAGCGGGCCCAGGCCCGGGCCGGGTCCCCCCGCCGGTCCCGGCAGTCGCCGGCCACCCCAGTTCCCTGCCTGGCCTGGGCTCAAGCTTGGCCCGAGCCTGCTCGCAGTCCTAATTTATTTGTTTGCTTGTTTATTTGTTTATTTATTTGTTTATTTATTTGCTTAGTCTTATTGACGGGGAGCCGCAGGTCTGGCCGCGCCGAAAGCTGTTGGTGGCAAGGGAGCGCTGGCCTCGCCGCCGAGGGAAAGTTAACCTGTCCTCGGCTGGCAGCGCCGGACCCCGTCTGCCTTGCGGCTCTTCCCCGCTGCTCTTTTTTTTTTTTTTTTTTCCTCTTCTCAGGCTGCAGAAAACAAGAAAACGCCCGATTTTCAACGAGCTCGGCCTCTGAGAGACGCGGGGCGGCTCTGCGCGGGCTGCCGGCGAAGGCCCCCGGCGCGGGCGGCGTTGCAGGCTGCAGGGTGGCGGGTCACACGCTGTGACTCTCGTCCTCTCGTTTGTTTGTTTGTTTTTTATATCGTGTTTCCCATCACCTGTTTCCTGTTTTATATGGCTGCATTGGCATTTGGATACTCCGCTGTGAGAACTTGCAGGGACCGTAAGGACGAGGGCAGCCGGGTCCGTGGGAGGCCTGACCGCCCAGCCGCAGGCGGCAGCTCCCGCAGCTCCCTCCTTGAGCCGGGCGTGCGCAAGCCTGGCCCAAGGTAAAACCCGAGAAGTGCTTGAGCTGCGTCCTGACGGCCGGCTCCGGGCACCCAGGTGCATCTTGCATCAGTCAGGGCAGCCTGGGTTTTGCAACGCGTCTCAGGTGCTTCTTGCAGGCCAAGTTTTATGTAATGGCAACTTGCGGCAGGAGGTTGCGCGGATGTGCGGGAGGTGTCTCCCCCTTTTCCGTGCGGAAGCACGCTGCCTGCTCGTGCTCCTACCTGCCTGGCTGTAGGCTAGATCCAGAGGGGCCGTTGAACCCACATATGTTGCCTAAGCAGTCTTGTTTTCTCTGATGAAAAGACAGCGGACTGGATAGATGTCCCATGGATACCATTCTCACTGTAGCGTGGGTTGAGAGTGCACCGGATAACACCGGTTATGCAGTCATTGAGGAGCAGTCCTTCTGAGGCTGGAGCAGGGCACCTCTGCAGGTGCGGCTTCTGAATGTGACCCCTTTTCTTTTAAAAAGAGCCATGAAGCACTTCGGCAGTGTGGTGCGTGAATAGTGCGCATGGATGAACTTCACTTATAGAAATGTTTTAAGCATGCTGTAAAGCTTTAACAAACGTGCATGTAAATGTGAGGTTATGTCTTTCTAACAGAAAACTGAAGAGCAGTTGTGTTCCATACAGGCAATTGAAACTTTGAAAAAGAATTGACTGAATATGGAAAAAGGGCAAACTTTTTATTCTTTTGTTTTTGAAGTTCTGGGAGCAGCTAATGGAGTGCTGCTTTAGATTAATAGAGAAGTCCAGGGAATTTTTGGTAGGAGTAAACTGCATTCATGTCTGTCTTGAAAGTTTAAGCTCTGAGTTAAGAGGATACAGCATCAAAGAGATTAATAACTGAAAGGCAGCATGCTAGTTCAGGTGGAGGACTGAACGCTGAGAAATCTGAGCTCTGATTCTGACTGCAGCTTGCTCTGCAACCTTAAGAATAATAAAGCCTAGTTAACTTTGAAAAGAAACTCTGAAGCCTTTCTGGGTACTACAGCTGCCTCTGAGCTCCCTTAATATTATTTATGGGTTTAGTAGTTGTTTTCTTTTTTTTTTTTTAATTTATATGTAAGGATACATGAGAGGAAACTATACTGTAAAACACTCAAAATGCTAATGAAGTGTTTTCTGCTGTTCTTTGTTATAGTGATCCTACAATTACTATTTGTAAGAACAGCATAAAAAAGATAGAACTGTGAGTTTTCTGTTTTACAAAATAAATTGTTTGATGTCTGTCTCTAACTTACCTGCCTCGTTTCTTTCGCTAGTAACAGATTTGCTTCTGAATCAGAATTGATTTCTGATACTGATGTTAGAAAGTACCATAAGGGACAAGTCTTCAAAGTCCATATAATAACTAGAAATACAAATGGGAAGCAAAACAAAAGTAAACATGGCAAAAAGGTCGCTAATGTGTCAGAACTGGAGATAATCCGAAGGAGACATTGAGCTGTAAGAAGGTTTACTGGTAAAAGGTAGTGAAAAGTTTCAGTAGGCAGTCAATTAGATTGAACTGCAATATAATGTGATGACACAGATACATACCGTACTATATAGTCAGAGGTTTCGCTTCATGAGGCATGGAAGTGAGTTAATCTCCCTTTTTTGTTTTTCTTTTTTATGGCATCACTGAGTTCAACTCAATTACTTTTGTGTAACTTCAGGAACTTTGTTGTGTATAAGGTGTGAACAAGTTAGAAAAATTTCGGGAATAACATCAATCATTAAAATAGAGTGATTTCCTTATGAAAAAAGATAGATAAAATAAGTGTACAGGGAGGAAGATCTTTAGTGTTATTTCTTAACGGAGGGGTCCGTAATGACAGAGGGTAACTGTTTTCCAGTGCTGGCAACAGCAACCCAGCAGTGATGCGTATTTCTATTGTGCTGATCGCTGGGGGATTTTGGGGCTCATGTAAAGGAATTTTTCTCTTGGAGATCATAGAGACTCTTTCAGTATTTCAAATTTGCAAAGCATTCTTGCATAAGCTAAAAACACTCTGGCTGCTTTCTTCTTCTAGTCAATTTACAGCCTCACGAGTCTGAGGGCAACAAGAACCTTGTAGCTCTGCAGAATTTCCACTGAGAGCTTGTCACTTCATGTTTCAAAAACTTGGCATATAAACTTTATGAAATAGTAAAATGTGTTTATATGGAGCTTGGCAAGCTGTTCGATAAAACGCTTGTTGGAAAAAAAAAAAAGTGGTTGCATTGCTTAGATCTCAGTGAATGGCTTGTGCATAAAAGCAGTTTTTAATCATAGTAACAACTTAGTTTGGCTTTTTCAGCCTGGAGTGGAATATCATTTGGGCATGCATCTAGGGAGCTGATTGATTTCTATGACAGTTAACTTTTAAAAGGCTTTTTTTTTTTTTTTTTAAATAGGGAGTCAGGTTTGAACAATACCAGTTCGACATTTGCATTTACTGAATGAGCGTATTCTTAAAGATGCTGAGCACCTGCAGTCTGCAGTTCTCATTTACTTTGGTAGTGTTTGTGTGGTCTGATGAGGTCTAGAAGCATTACCTTCCTTATGCATTTAACTAAATTAGGCACCTGGTTTTGGAGATCTTTCATTAATATCTCTGTAGTAGGGGTAGAAAATAAGTTTTTATGTAAGTTATCTGGTGTTTTATTTCAGTGTACACAAAAACTCGACCAAAGGCTTTGAGGGGGGAAATAGCGATGTAGAGATAAACCTCATGGTTGCCATTTAGTTGTCAGTATTAAGTATTTAGTTCTTTATGTAGCTGGAAAATCTGCTATGATTTTTCTGTGTAGGTTCTGCCTCAAACCGTCCTGTTGACTTTGCTAACGCTTTTTTGGAGGCTTGTTCACCTTTGTCCAATAAAAAAAAGTGTGCCATTTTTCTAGTCATGGTTAGGAAAATGTGAGTAGTTTCATGTCTTACCTCTCCTCGTTACGTTCCTTGCTGTTTCTTTGATCACAGTTTATGCCACAATGGTGCTTTTGGTTGATTGACCTCATATACCTCTTTATCAGGGCAGCGGGAGGCAATTTTCAGGATGAAGTGAGGGTTGGAATCTCAGTGTACCCGAATTATTTCCTTTCTTTCTTCAGGAGAGATCAATCTGTCAGTTCGGGCCGCTAATGAGTATTTCTGTTCCTTCATCCCTATGTCTGCTTACCTGTAGGAGGATGTTTGGACAAGTCAGCATGGTGAAAAGATAACGTTCCTGATTAGTCAGGAACATGCAGGGAATAATGGGACTCCGAAGTCAAGTAGAAAACGGGCCGTTCTGTTCTTCGCTCTGTAACACCAAGAGCAGATGTAGGACTTGTAAAAGCTGATGCTGATCCTGAGTGTTTCGTGTGTATAAAAGCTTTCTAGTGGTTGCTGCTTCTGCTTACCTTTAAACAAACCTAACAGAGCAGGCTGCTCCCTTTCATGCTGCTGTATGACTGCGTTATTTCTCTTTGGCTCACTACCTGGGTTTGGGCAACAGAGGTTATTAAAATAAAATTATCAACTCTGTATGTATGTGTGTGTATATATATGCATGTATGCATATATATATATATATATTTTTTTTTTTCATTTTCCAAATATCCACGTGCTTAATATTTCTAACCTATATATATTTCAAAAACAGCTTTTAAAAAGCTGGTAGCTGTATCAGGCTTGTTACAGAAGGAATGATGGTAATGCAGAGTGCTTGGCTTCCATGATCATGGAAGAGCCATAGCAGAAGGGCCGGAAGTCTTACTCTTAGCAGCTCCCAGACTTGTGTACTGTTTGGTAGCTGGTGCTGCTTCTGTAGACCGTCCTGCCGTTGTATACTTTGGCAAGTATAAAGAGTTTGGGCATTGCCCTGTACTTTACTGCAATAATAAAATCACTATTGATTAATACAGTGTAGGAGTTGAATGAATAGCATAGATTTATATGCTAATACAGTCATGTAGGTGAAGGGGTTTTTTTTGTTTTGTTTTTTGGGTTTTTTTGGGGAAGAAAGTCACTGTTTGTAACTGTCATATTACATGGTTGTTAATGGTGTCTCTGTAACTTTCAGACCAGGCAGTCAGGCTATAAAATGGTTTCGCCTCAACTGCTCAATGTGGAATTCCCTTTTGGAAATGGGGGAACGATGGTACAAGTTCATAAATATCATTATAAGGTACAGGTGTAGGAGGAAGGAAAAGTAAATGGAATTGATTTCTTCTCCCTTTCTTCCTCACCCCAGCTGATGAGAACTGTAAGCTTGTACCTAGAGAGGAGTCTGTTTTGCTCCTCTGCGATGTTGGTGAGCCAAAGCGTTCACGTAAAGTTCTGAACGCTAGTCTGAAGCGCTTACAGCCTGTCGGTCCACGGAAAAGTCAAGTGAAAGCTAGGAAAGGGGCATAGGAGGAGAAAAGGGGAAATGCATAGTCCAAGCGAGTGTATAATCTAACCCTAGAAGTGCCAGTTTTGGTTGTAGTCATATTAGCTTTTTGTTTCTGTTAGTATTCTTTTTGAGGTTTGAGTCTTACTTGTTTAGAGCAGAAGTGAGAAATACTGATAAAGATAAAGGTTAATGATTAAGGGAAAAATAGAATGCTATGAGGCACAGCTGTATTGGAAAAAAAAAAGGCTTTCTGCTGGCGAGGCTCGCTATGGTTGTGTTCTCTTCTGCTGGTATAGTTATGTTGTTCAGAGGCTGTATCTAGTCACGTTTGTGATAGAAATCACTATGATGGTGATTTAACCTTTAAGTGTAGGAAAGGCATGGGTAATCTGTTTATTCTGTTAAATAGCAAATATATTAGTATAGCAGTAGTTTGTGTACGCTTCTCTCCGTGTTGTTGTTCAGGATTGAAATTTCTAAGGTAACGTAACATATGTACATCAGGAAGGTAAACCTGCCTTTGAGTTGACGAGCATCACAAATGAACTTGTGTAAAGTGGTGCGTAAAAGCACAGGGAAATGAGTGTGTGTACTGCAGTGACATTTACTGTTAAAGAGAGAGGCAGATCATTGGTGTGGCTAAGATTATACTCTGGAAGGTGAAGCTGGAGTATTAGGTACCAATACAAGTACGTACTTGTAACATACTTCAGTCTATAATGTTATTTATTTAAATTTCGTTCTTTTCGCTATTAACGTTGTCTGTCTTGGATTTAAAAAATTTGAGTTGTCAGTTGTAGTTGCTGTTTACTCATGTGATCTGGTGGCACACTAAAGCACAGAAGTATTGACCTCATTCAGAGAGCATTATGTTTGGTGATGAACAATTCCTGAACAATTACCTTCCTGTGCAGCAAAAACTCTACCCGTGATGCTATGTGAAAAGTTGTATTTTACTCCTCACTGTATATTGTCGTCATCTTTTTTTCTTCCCCCCTTCCCCCCCCTTAATGAAACTTTTTGTCTCGGGGAAAGTAGAACGACTACAGGCCATCACCAGAAACTCTCAGTAAACCTAAATACTAGGTGTACATGCTAAAAACACTTGTTAGTACTGAGCGCTCTTAATACACGTGAGTAGAAGTCTGCAGTGCGTTCTGATGGAAAAACCCTGTATTAGGAAGAGTTTGCAAGTATTTCGTAATTGTGCCCCAGTGCAAGCTGGTAGTACAACTGTGCTGTGGCTCTGCTTCCTGCCCAAGAGGGCAGAGTAAGTGCTGGTGAGTAGTTTTTACTGCTTTCCCCAGGCTCTTGCGTACGATCCCTCCCATAGCTATTCGATCCTTCTACTTTCTCTGAAGCCGTGGGTGTAGAGATGGGCTGTACAGCTCATAGCCTTTCAGAATACAAATCCTGTTAAGCTAGTGTTTCATTTTCTACCATGGCAAGCACAAAAGTATTGCCGTGGCGGCAGGAGGTTGAGGAAGAAATGAGATGAGTGTGGGTGACGAGAAGCAGGAGAGGTTGCGTTTGGGAAGGGGAAAAAGAAATCGCCCAGCTTGCAGGCTCGCTGCATAAGTTAGCCTATAATAAGCGAAGAGGGAAAAACTTTCAAGATTTAGGGTTTGCTTTTGGAAGAGATGAAGAGGATAAGAAGTTTCCTGTTACAGGGTGGGGAAGTTAAAAGTTTTCTAATAATGCTACAGGAAAAAGAAGCAAGAGCTTGAGAGGAGGAGATTCCCCTCTGCACCCCTGATGGTAAAAGAGGCAAAGTAAGGTAGAGCAGGCACTAGATTAGGAGTTAAATACTTCTCATACAAACTTTACTGTGGAAATTTAGTGTGTAGAGATATTTCAGGGTCATGCCATCTAATCCATTATATTGTAGGCAGACGTGATGCAAAGTTTCTTTCATAAATTTACTTTCAAGATGAATATTATCACGTGCATGATGTGGAGGGTTTTTTTTTATTTAGAAAAAGAAGTGCTGTGAATCAGAATGGTACAGATCTATAAGCACATGCAACTAGAATTTCTCTGGAATGTCCTGACCAAATTTCCCTAGAGCCTTGTTCAGTAACGTTAAATTTTCCCATATATTTTGAAAATACCTCTTGGAAGTTATTTTCAAGGATATACGCTCACAGCTTAGAAATGGGATCAGAGGGCCTCTTTATTTCTCCTCTGTCTTTTAGCTGATGCATTCCAGCTTGTGAAATAAAATTATTTGTATGTAGACATGCTGTGCTGCTTCAGGTACAGCTCAGGAGGTAGTATGGTCCATGAGTATAGTATGTAGGAAGGGATCTTTACAAGAAGCGACTGTCAGCTCTTACATTCTGCGTCCCAAGATGTGTCGTGTCTTGAGCTTTTTCGCTGGCGTGCAAGAACTGACACAGACTGCATATTTCAGTCTCTTTTACTGAAACAAAGTGTTAGAACTTAAAAAGATTTATTTGTTTCAGTAACAGTGTGTTTGCCGGAAGGAATTCTGAAACCAGTCTAGGACAACTGCTTTTAGAACAAATTGGCTAACTCAGCATGTGACTTTAGGAAATAAAGAACAATTTCTACTTGTGTAGCAAATGCAGAAAACTTACTGGTTTGAATTGACTTAGGAATGAAATGTATCTGAATAATTTAGGTTTATAAAAGACCTCCCAGCTCTGGGGACTGTGCTTATATGTATCGCTTAACCGTAAGTTTAAAAAACTGACAGATAAAAATGTTAACCGATGTTCTTGTGAACTTCAGTTATCTCAACAGATTCAAGGAAAAAAAAATACAGAAAGAGAAACCTCTAGAATCGGTCAAACATTATCAAAAAGTCTTGTGATAGTCTTTAAATCAGCTGAGAGTTACTTTTGTATGTGAATTTCTCATTAATATTTTCTTAGACTTTTCTGTGGGAGCACAATTCTTTGGCTTAGCTGAAACTTCTTCTTCTTTTTTTTTTTTTTTCCTTGAGTAAATATTTGAGAAATAGTACATCCCACAAGACACTGCCTGTTTGAAAGGAATGTTGGGGAGATGGTGTTAACTGACCTTCGTGAAATTGGAGTCTGACTTTTTTTTTTTTTTTAAATTCAGAAAACAAAACTGTCTTTTTTATTGTGAGAAAGATTGGAGGAGCTGAGAATACTGAAAATAGTTGATCTCTGAAGGGCATTACTTGTGTTTGCCTCTGTCTTTTCTGGAATTAACAGTTTTGTTTCATGGATATTCTGGAATAAGGCTGCTGCACAGCTGCTTGTTTCTCCCTCAGTTGTCATTTGTTCTCCACAAAGTTTCTGATTTTGGAAAATTATTCAGAGTTGTTCATCTGGTAGATGAAACACGCTGGGGTCAGGGTTTCCAATAGGCAAAGCAATAGCTATGGCTTTCAGTGCGAGCTGGGAGTTAAGGGTAAGGGATTTGGTCTAAATCAGAGCACAGATGTGAATTGGGATAGCCTCATACAGTGTGGTTTTGAACTTAGGTTCCTGTAAACTGCGCCTTGCATGGGGGATTATTTTGTTGTCTTCATTCCCTGCCGACTTGAGATGCTATTGATTTCTTTTTAGAGTCAAGTAAAAAAAAAAAATGTTACAGGCAATTGACTCGGAAGCAGAAGCTAGATCACCTGGAATGGAAACTCCATCTAGAGGTAGAATATCTCAGTAGAGGACACTTTTGCTGTTTTGAAGCAATATATCTGGTTTGCTTGTGCCTGAACTGCAGAAAAAGCCAATCCTTATGTGGCCAGAAGGTTTTCTGTCTATTTTGTCCGTCCTTTCTTTCCCTGTCCTAAAGAGCACTCGAGAGCATTCACACAGGTAACGCTGGGACTCCGTTCAGACTGCAGTCATCCTTGACCCTCATGCCTCTTTGGTATGTCACAGAGTCCACGTGCCTGAAAGGAGCGGACGGTTTGAAGGCCACTCATACGTGAAATTCTAGCAATGTGAGATTAGCTGTTTGACTCGTAAGGGGAGTCTTTGGAGAGAGGCTTCTTATCTTACAGACGCAAGTCCATGAATTCTGCATATTCAAAAGGCGTCTAGACAAAATTCTCGCCTGTCATAATCCTTCCATGGATTACCACAGATTCAGGCTAAGATTTAGTACCTCATGCACTCAAAAAAAAATGCCACGTTTGTGGCTTTGTGTTCATTATCATTAGTGCAGCTGACGGTGGATTTCAGCCTGTGTTTTTGAATGTTTCTTTTCCTCAGAGAGAGCGCTCCTGTATGAGTTGTTGCTACCTTCTCAAGGGCATTAGAGACTTCAAAGTTAGCTTTATGTTCATACCTTTGATTAAAACCAGTCATGCTAGAGGACAGTCAGTTTTTTCCTTTGCCGAACTCTGTCATGCTCCGAATGAGAAAGAGGTAGACAAATTATCAAATTTAATTTGACCTTCAGTTCAGATCAGTCCAAAAACCATTAAGAGTTGAATGCCGCTTATTCTACCTTTAGCTCGAGTTCAGTGATTGGAAAAAAGTGCCAGTGTAAAACTTTAGATAAACTATGGTCTTAAGCTACTGAAAGAGGGGAAAAGCCTGTTCTCACTATGGGATGCACACTTTTAAAGTTCAAAGAAAACAGAACCTGACTAAGGTTTCCAGGAACAGATGTGGCTGCTGACTGAAGACCTTGCTAATTGTGGGGAAGTAATAAGACGTTCTTAGTCAGTGGTTGAAATAAAGACATCTGTAACTATTTGAAATCCTGATCTCCCAGCATTGACGTGAGGAACAAAAGGAAGATACTCCATTAGCAATGGTGACTTTTTTTCGCCTTCAGAATGAATTAAATTGGACCTAACAGTGACGATGTAGATTTTTGTTCCGCTCCTTGTTATCTTTCATGAGGGTGTTTTTCTACTTGGCAATTTTTCGGCTGCAGGAAATGTACTCTGTCTCATTCTGCCCTTACAGATCGTTGGGTCTTGCTTCTTACTAGTGATTCAGATTACAGCTTTGAGCAGAAAGGCAAGTTCTTCAGCTAGGAATTGCATCCATGTTGTGTTAGTAAGCTCTCACGTGACCCTGGTAAATTTAGGATTTCACATATTAGATCACTTGAGTTGAAAAGTCTGAGGAAAGGAACAGAGGTGGTATGACAGGTCTCTCGCATAAATCTGGATCTTTTACATGACTTAGAGGGAGCATTTGGTTATGTCACGAGGTAGGAAAGGAGAACTAAATAACTGCAGGTTTGTGGGCTCTCGTCCTTCCGATACGTCTTACATTGAGTCAGTAATCTTTCTTTGATCTACTGCAGGTGAACCTAACGCGTAGTAAGGGTTTAGAAGAAGTCCACATTCAGTGCATTTCAAACAAAGGTTCTTGTCAAAGAGATCAAAAAGAAATACAAGCTTCCTAGTTTTTTATGTTTTCATAGTAATTTCCCACTTATCCAAGCAGTGGCATTTAGTCAGATATGCACCAGAGTGCAAGAGACATAATGCACATTAAGCAGGTCATAGCTGGACTATATGTTTTTATAGTATAGATTTAGGGCCCACTCTTAGAAAATTGCAGAAAAAAACAGACAGCTGATGTTATTGACATGTCTGGTTAGTCACAAACATTCTTCTAATAAGTGATTTTGTGAAACAAACCGACAGATTCTTTTTGACTTAGTCTAAAGGACCGTACGTCTCTGGCCTTGGTTTATAATTCACTGATAAATCTTGTTACCCATTTATTTCACAGGCTTTTTTCCTCCTTACTGCTGCTCCTTATTTTAAGGTAACAAATCCTCATATGCACAATGTCTGCCAAAAGGGGTATGTTTCCTGAGTCTGCTCGTTATCTGTAATCAAGCCTGCCCATAAAGAAATAAGAACAGATGCAGCTCCATCCCTTGCTTTAGCATAGCAAATGCAGGAAGAAATTATCTGGAGTGGCAGAATAATTTTGCAATCTTCAAAGTTTAATGTGGACGCTTCAGTTTTTACCTTTATGAACAGGCTGTCGAGTCTGCTTATGCCAATCTGTTGCAAGAGAGACCTACTCGTATGGAATTCACAGTTCTCAGTCACCCAAGATATTTTGAAGCCAGTCTAATTTTAGCAATGGCAACAGCCCCGTGGCTGGTTGAGGTCTCTGTCAGTCTTCATCGATAGAGTTGGAATGACAGCGGCAGTGTCTGAAGTCGTGCTCTCTTTCCTTACAAATAAGTTTTGTTGTAGTAGTGTGAAGGCTAAAATTTGGATAACATATTTTCCAGAGGTCTGTTGTTAACAGAGGTCTTTAAAAGCCTGCCTGTGGTTGTGACTGTGAAATAGTCTGAAACCGTTGTTAACAGTCAGGAGGTACCTATGCTGTAAAGATTCACCTTTAGTTTTCTGAAATAGAAGTTACGGGAAAGGAGGAAGAGGATATGGTTAGATTACGTCTAATGGTGCTGGAACAGTTCCAGTCATCTTATGCTGAATTAATAGAGACCTGTATCCTCCAGTCTAATCAAATTATAGTTGGACAAAGGTGTGTATTTTATGGCATAGAAAGCGTCATCAGTGCTCGGATTCATGCTTTTTTCTTTTATTAATAGCCTAACATCTCTCTCTCTTTTTTTTTTTTTTTTCCTTGATACCTAAAGAATGCCTACCACAGGTATTGTGAAGATAGCTTAACTTTTGTTATAGTTACTTAGCATCTTCTGGCAGATTCTCTAGAAGTGCTCAATTTAAGGATGTTGTGCTCAAAGGCAAGCATCCTAGCACCACTGAAAGAACCTGACTCAGTCTTTAACGTGCATCTTTCCTTTTGAGTTCATATACTGGTTTACAGAGGAACAAGTAAAGAGAAGAGCAGCCATATTATTAATCTGTTTTAAGGGTACACCTGAAAACATTCTGTAAATAATAGAACAAAATCAGCTTACAGTTTTGTTTCTAATAGGATACTGTGATAACACTCGGTGTCTATTCATAGTGTGATGCCAATGATACTTTTGGTATGAGCCCCTTTACATGGCTGCAATGTGTCAGATTTTCCACGTAGCTCCATGTAGTTGTTCTTCTGTGTATTTCAGATGATATACATAATAGAAGTTAAACTTCAAAAAAATAAAAAGTTTATTATAATCATTGTTGTAATCAGTTGCTCTATATTTGAACGTCTCTGCCGGTTTATAAACACGATGTATTTTCTGTGCAACATTTATAGTAGTGTTAATTTTAGAACACTAATTTCAGTAAACAAAATCAAGAAGTTCTCTATTTTTTGGCAGAATTGTTGCTTTTTTAAGTAAAAAAAAACATTGATTTTAAAGTTCCCAGATTGCATTTTGAAGTCTGAGTTGCCTTCTTTTGGCATGCATTTGTGCAAATACCTGACATCGGCAAGTCTATGAAATTACTGGAAGATGAAGTAGCAGACTATGCTTACAGTGCAGGAATTTGGCATTGTTACGTTTTGAGAGGTGTAACCCCTAAAACTGCATAAACTTCTCTGCCTTTTGCTTCTGCTATGTTTGTAGATTCCAGAAGGGCTTCGTGTATGGACTTCAAGCCTTGGAGGTAGCAGAGTATTCGGCAGAAGGTAAAGAGAAGTGCTGCCTTCTGGTGTCATTGTACGTATATGCTGAGGTAGCTGGCCTTGGCTGGGATGTGTTAAGAGGAGGAAGCCTAAGAGTTTGGTAGAGCATAAGTCAATAAAGCTGATGATCTGTGTAGCATTCAGGCCCATTCTGAAAATTGAGGTTATAAGGGACTTTGTGAGATAAAAGATTCAGAAACGCGACATGAAGTGTAACATACTGTTTCCATTCTGAAAATTGTGTCCCTTATGTGTACTTGGCTCATCCCTAGAGATTCTCTTTTCGTTGTAATTCTTTTTATATTGCATAGCAAAGACTGTCTTGTTTAGTGTACGTCTGTGGTCTTTTCCTTCCCGCGCTCCCCTGTTTTACTTGGAGTTGTAGTTCCAGAGGAGATAAAAATCAACTAATGTTTTTTCAGTATTTGTCCCCTCTCAAGCTTCGTGATGCTGAGATACCTTAATATGTACCAAGGTAGAGACTGAGCTTTGTTTTGTGAGGCTGACTTTTTAAAAATTGGTTGAAGCTTTATCGTTTATTAAACTCTTTGCCTTTTGACTCAAAGATGTTTGGTCTGGTGGTGCAGCTATTAGATGTGAAAGGCACAGATCGTTCAGGGTCACTAGTGAAAACCAAGAAGCTTCATTTGATTAATATGTCTCTAAACCATAATACTCTAAAGCAGAGCTTTGTTTAAAAAAAAAAAAAAGCTCACTAATATTACCTGATAAAATAGTACCTCTGTTCCAGAGGTTGAAAAAGTTTCTCCAATTCCAGAAGGCATAGTAACATGTGATATCTTCTGCAACCTTTTTCAGTTCTGACTTCAGTTTTATAATAGAAGAAAAGTCTGCATATCTTTTTTCCATTCCACTGATATCTGGCGTTAAATAAAATCTCTAAAAATTGATTGTCATGCACTACCCATCACCTTTGAGCACATGCTCAAGGCTGCTACTGCATTTTCTTCTTAGCCCCCTAGAAGGTGTTTCCACTGTGCTGTGAAGTTACATTTTTTTCCTTTATGATTTCTAGCTTTAGGTTGCTTCATAAAAGGCTATTGAACCTCTTTGAATGTTTTGAAGTACATAGTTTCCTATAGCCATCTATTAAAAATGTGGGGTGGGGGGTGGGGGAGAGGACTTGTTCAGCATGACCCGCGATGGTGTGTTGTGTAAGTAACAAAGCATAACATCTTCCCGGGCAGCCTGGGTAATGCCGGTAGAGGGATGTGACTGGTGGTCGGGTTTGCAAGCTGGGCGGCAGGGTCTGAAGTGGTGGTGGCTGGTTGGAGCACGCGAGGTGACCTGGATGTGTGCCGTTCCCACATGAGGAGAAGTCCTTCCCTACGCTCGTGTGTGTATTCCTCCTCTGTTTGCAACGCAGAGAAGGCTTCTACCGAACCTCTGAGGCGTGTGTCACCAGGCAGGCCAACTGCACGTGTCCGTAGACATTGAGAGACTTTTGCCTACTTTTTTTTTTTTTTTTAAGGTTTGAAGTGAGCTCGTGTTGGTTTTGATGGGTTATGTGTTTTGTCATTCTTGTTCCATCTCTATATTCTATATCCAAAGTAATTTTGCATCTTTGCTTTTCATATTTTAGCGCAGTTCTCCTTAGTCAGCTAGTGAAGTTGTAAACTTTTCACCTATTCCAAAATAAGTTTCAAGTGTGAATATTGCTATTAGTACCATCTTGAAGCGTGATTCTTTATCAAGTAACTTGTTTTCAAGTAAACGTGCTTATTGTCCCTTATTTTACTCCCCCCTCCTTTTTTTATTTACTCAAATATTTTTTTTGCCATTGCGTATAATTACTTTCCTGACTTCATTTTGTGTGTGTGTGTTAAATAAGATCTGTGTGTTTTTTATATAAGAAATACTTTTTTATTTCACAAATGACTACTATTTAAACCAATGAATGCATGCTGTAGAACAGCTTTTGAAGCATTTTCATTGTTCTGAGTATTTGGTTTGGTTTTTTTTTTTTTTTTCTCCAATTAACCTTTTCAGAAATAACTTTACATTTGGTCATTACTATGAGCATTCATGTCACCGCTGTGAGTTCACTGTGTGGCTAAAAATGAAATTACTGCTGAAACTGTTAGACACAGTGGACTATACTGCAGTGTAAGCAGTTCTCCTTTATGACCGAAGTAGCCTTGCGCATTTGCTTCTTGCCTCTCTTGCACACTGGAGTCACAGGTTTCCGTGTAAAGCTAAAAAGCTTCTGAGGTGGCAGAACAAGATAAAAGTTTGGTGGCTTCATGTATTCTTTTCATGGGCAAAACCAGCCAAGTAGAGTTCAGGTATCGCTGTCCTTGTGAAAATATTTGGCAACTGGATGCAGCGACAACCTGTAGCTGTTGCGAAGCTTTTTAGCAGGTGAAAGACAGAGCTTTTAAAGAGCTGCTGCAGTCATGAGATCTCTTTTAAAGTTAGGCCTACTAACCTTACTGTTTCCGATTTCTAGTGTGTGATTCAGGTCTCACAGATGAAGTGGTGTACATTCATTAAAATTCAACACGTGTACTGTCACGTCGTATAGAAATACAATAAGATCGACCTGTAGCTTTTGCCACTTGTGGCTGGTTGCAGTGGAAAGGAGCTGCTGAGCTGCCCTCTGGGTACGGCTTCGTTTGCTTTGAGGGAAATGGCAGGAGAGAGCGACTGTCCTGGCCTGCTGCATGTGTGTACCTTAGTGATAATATTCTGTATTTCAGTATGTATAAAAGGCAGTAAACCTTAAGAAATCCTCTCTTCCTGGGAGGATTACGATACCTTTTCCAGTCAATTCTAGGACGTTTCAGCTTTTCAGCAGCTTGCAGGTTTTAACCAGCGCTGAACGTGACTGATTTAGTGGCTGTGCTTTGGGAGCATTTTGTATCTATGCTCCAAATACCACGTAGGATTTTTCAGTTAGTTTCTAGGTGCGCTTCAGTGTCACAATTCTGACTTATCTTGGAGGGGGAAAAGGGGCTTGTAACTCTTCCTGGCGATCTCTTGCTGGCTGCTGAACTTGATGCTGTATGTCAGCAATTAAACAAATTGATTTGAACTAGCAAGCTGTCTGTATAAGGGTTCTGTCATGGGCAGTGCTGTATTTCCCTTGAAAAGGGCTCTCGGTGCTAATTTTCCCGAGCTGTTTTACAGAATCGCAACGAATGTTTAAATTTCATGAGTGTTGCTTACGAGGGTGGATCGTGAGTCCTTCCAGTGGTCTTGGAAGGATTTATTGTGCACTTATTAGACAATTACTAGTCTATAATGTAATGTTAATCTCCGAATTAACTGATCTAGCAGTCACTAATGTAGCATCTGTGTGGCTGCAGTCCTCTGTGCCTGTTCCTTGATGTGGATAATTAATTATTAATTTGGTATTTATGTTAAATTATATGTGAATTCAAGGGGGGGCATCCTCAAAAGTTAAAAAATGTGAATAATATGGATAAAACAATAGTTTGAGCTGTGCACTAATTTCAGATCTTCCCGATTTTTTTTTTTTTTTTCTTTGTGGTCTTGGGAAAGTTGTTTCTAGTTTTTCATTGGCTTGTTTGTAAAATGGCTTCTGATGCCTCCTATGAGGGAAGTACTGTGAAGTACAACTGCAGTAGTTAAGCTGGTTTAACTCCTTGGAAATGTTTTAATTATTCTCAGTGCACCCTCTAAGGCGAACTTGGGTTTTTTTTTTTTTTTTTGTTCTTTCTAAAGCATGTGGAAAACGAAAACTGAAAGTGTCACCTAGAAGAAGAAATAATCATATTTTAATTTACTCAATGAATATTGTAATGGAAGAGAAGCCAACTGAGTGAAATTTTTATGGACAATTTTCCTTTGCACTGGACGGATTAAGATGTTAATATTCAGTTTAAGGAGGAATGGAATGGGAACTCTATTAGTGAGGGAGGAAAACTTAAGCTGAAATATCATGTTATTGCCTCATACTGTTGTTATTTTATAATAGAGGGATACTCTGGATTATTACTAATTATTACTTGAGAACTCTTGCATCTGGATGCAGGAAAGTTTTGAGGAGGGTTTGTAACTCATCAATGGTTTCACTTTTGAAAAAAGCTCATTTCTAATAAAATAACATGAGTTGCAGTGCTTCTGCCGCTAGAAACAATGTTTTTTTTCATACTTCCCCCTGATTTTGGATAAAAAGACCTCGGCGAGAAGCCTTGCGATGGTGGTAGGTGGTGTGTGCTCTATTAACCAGTTACGTTCTCATGTATAAATATTGAAAAACTGTATTAAAATGGATAAAGTTGCAACCTATTGAAGAATATTGTTCCTTCTCAGTTATATTTCGATATTGTTGTTTTGCTCAAGTTCAGTGAGCCTACTGCCACCTTTAGATGATGGGGGAGGAGGTGTTTAATAAACCCTGCTCGGTTAAACTTTGGTCTCTACCGCTTACCCCTTGCCTTTAGACAAACTCACACATAGCAGGCCTTCACAGTTAACTGGCCTCCTACCTGGCCAATATTTCTGTGGCCCGGGTGAAAATGTGTATGGACAAAGACCTTGCTTCTGCTTGGCTCTCCCTGGCCTGGGTGCCTTTTGCCTGATATCAGAGTTGTGTAGTAGTGGTAGTGATAACGGTTTGGTTCTTAAACTTAAATCGCACTTGCTCTGCTCCATAACGAAAAACGTACTGATACAGATCTGTCGGAGAAGAATTTTTGCAAATGAAAGCTCTCCTGCTGTGTGTTTCCCTACCGGTTCTTGAAAAGTGCTTAAAGTTCGCTAGAATTTTTCTGCGTGTTCAGCATCGTGTAGAAATACTACTTCCTCTCCCTCCCTGCCAAGGGTTTCTTAGGAGTGTGGATCTAGGGAGCTGAGCAGCATACTTGCATATAACTTCATTTGTGCATTATTCATTGAACTCTTATGAGTGGAGAAATGGCCTATTAATTACCTGTTTTTTCTTTGGCCATTTAATACACTTTTATTGAGTAAATAGAACTGTGTATTTCATCACATTGCATCAACTGACTCAGTGTGTATTTCTTTCTCGGATTATCTTGAGGTTACCCTTAAATGGGAGATATTATTTGAAAATGCCACTTGGTGGAGATCTTTTGGGAAAGTACTTTAAACAGCTATTATGTTTACATAATAAGAACCTTTAACTTTAGTAAAAGTATTCACATAGAGTTGCATTTCTGGCGAAACAAGTAAGTGCTATGTATTTAAAGGAGGCTGCGTTTATAATTGGGAACTGCGGGAGATCTGTATATGGGAGAGCTACAATATGGCATCTTTGGAGTTCTTTATACTTGATACCTTTATGCTTGATACCTGTTTATTTTAGTTAAGTATTTCATTAACACCCCCCCCTTTTCCTTACCGCTCACAAAGCGCAGCGTCTTAGAAGACGTTGTTTGCTGCTTAGCAAGCTTGTCATCTTTTCCTACGGTATAGTTTTTTGTTTGTTTTGTTTTTTAACATCTTTTATCATTTCTGGTTTGTATCTTAAAACCCTGTGGAGAGTGACTGGCTGTCAAACGATGCCAGGCTGGCAGTGGCCGTGGTGTTGAGCAATGCTGTTGTATGCAGCCTGTGCCAAACGGCGTACCCATTTTCTACAGTGTCCTTCGATCTGTGCCAGTCTAAGCAAATGTCATGCCTGCATCTGCAGAGCTAGTTCAAGTGTACTCGTATCAGTATGCTATTGTGCCCAGTTAAGCAGACGTGCCAAAAGAAGGGTGTACCGCAGTGCTGTAGTAGCTATATTGTTTTGGGATTCAAGCGGGTATGTCTGCACCGCTTCATGTGCTGTGTAGTTTAAAACTATGACCATAGTTCAAAAACTGTGACCGCTTTTAAATGTTTTTTGATTCCGCAAACAATGCGATCTTTGTCTTCCTAGTCTCGGTTAACTATCTGATTAATAGAGTTAATGGTTTGCAGCTTACATAAACCTCCTGCATAGACAGCAGAACCATGTATGAGAGCGAGTGAGCCTTTATTATTCACTTTTTAAAACTTTGGACTAATTAATGAACTCTAAAGCACTTTGTATAAGATAAGGTATAAACCTATTAGCTGTGAAGGCACAGATTTCTTGATGCTGCACGTGTAACTTCTGCCAAATCACTTTAAGTGACTCATTCCTGAACATAAAGGACCGCTCAGTGCCGAGCAAAGGAGGAAGCGGAATGATCGTGTCAGTAGGTCCTGATAAATCCTTCAGCTTCTAAAGGAGACGTGTCCATTCCTGAAGTTATTGCTGAAAGTGTACTTGGTGAACAGCTCTTATGAATTATCTTTATCAATGCACTAAGTGGCCTGATGTTGTTAATGGTAACGTCTTAAACTTTTTTTTTTGCTCTTGAAACTTTTTCTCAAGAACAAAGTCAGCGTTCGCAACGCTGCGGTGTAAGGCTATTTCATTTTAATTGGCATAAAGGAACAAAAGTTTTGTTTTGAAAGGGGAGGGTCTAATCACGTTGTATTCGTTGTCATGCATGCATGTTGTTAAGATTTGCATCTAAGTATCTGAATGGCTGAATGTTTTTGGTGCAGTTGCAAGGCATACTGCGAGTTACTATCCTTCCTATTTCTGCACGGAAGATCTGATACATCAGCAGAACTAGGGAGTATTTCTTCCTTTGGCAGTTCCAAAATCACCTTAAAGTAGCCCTTTCCTTCAGTTTAAACTGCAGAAGGAGCTTTTATTACTCCAAACCTGCCAGGCCTGCCCAAGCCTGCAGCCTAACATGCTTGATCTTGCCTCCTTTGCATCAAATGCTAAACAAAATGAAACACCCTGCTTGAAATAAAGCAGACTGTAATTCCAACTGAGTGTCTGTGTTCTTAATTTCAAGGCAGTTATCCCTTCAAATGTAGCATAGGCTTTCCAAAGATTTCACGTAAGTATTTTTTTTTTTTTTTTGGAAAGAGGAATAAAAACTATTTGTGAGTTAAGGTGAAACAACAGAACTCAAGTTTTCCTGTTGGAATAACTGCTTAATAAATCATACTTCAAAGATGGATTTGATTTTTTGCAAAACTTTCAATCCACTGAATTTTCATTTGTAGTCAGAATAAACCTAGAGTTTTTCTTCTAAAATGTTAACAAAAAAGTAGCGCAAAACAGGCAAAGTGAAAGGTAATAACAGTCTTAACTATAGATATGCTTTGTAGTTTAACTGCTACTGAAAACTGCTGATAAAAATGATCATCTGTAGTTAGTAATACGCGTAGGTGGTTTCTGGATAGTTTCTGGTCTGTCTCACTCTCCCCGCTGTATTTCTCTACTGAGCTGCTTCTCATCCCATGGATTTTCGAGATGGAGGCTCTGGAGAAGGCTGGCAAAGAGGCAGAAACTGGGCAGGACGCAGAAGTGGAGTTTGAAGCAAGAGAGGCCGAGAATAATCCAATTCCATTTGTCAGTGTAGCAAAAGGGTAATGGTCTGGGGCTGGAGAAAGGGGAAACCAAAGTCTACCAGAAATGCTGTAAGGAATCTGGATGGGGATTGTGGGTTGCTGAATTGCCCAGGAATTGCAACTGGTGGGTTCGCCTGAGTGCGTCAGCATCGTGCTTAGTGGTGGGAAAGTGGGTCCAAAAATTGATGCTTATCCAGTGTCTATTGATAACAGCTGAAATCTGGCAAACCATGCCATAGACAATAAGCTGGTTATTGTAAGAGCTTTGAAATAGTGCTTTGTCATCTTGTTCTGGTGGTCTTCCATATAAATTACTTCGGACTGTGGTTACTTACAAGGCTGATACCGTGTTCGGGGAGAACATTTCATGTTCTGGGGCTTTGCTCTTCGGAGCGCGCGATTGCATACACTGCGTAGGGGTCTGTTGCCGGTGAGTACCCGGCAGCACTTAACCTACTTGTATTCTGGCAAACCCAAACCTGCCCAGTGAAGTTCACGTTCTTCCAAGAAGTCTAATTAGTTAAAAACCTAATGGTATTTCAAAAGTCAAAGTTGATTGGCAGTGGCTCATAATTTCAAATAAGTAGTTCCTAGATATTTCTAGGAGAGTCTTTTAAGCATGGGATATGTATGTGCTTTTGTTTCATGACAGTAGACTGTGTCCTAGAGTTGCAAGGAAGGTGATTTCTCTGTAGATGTGTTTGAAGGTATCAGCATGATTTTGGAGACAAATGGGTATAGGTTAACAAAGTTTATTTATGTAAGAGTTTTGTAATTTTTGAAGTTTGTGTTAAAGGAAGACCTGCTTTTAATATTTTGGTGTAGTTAATGCACAAAACCAGATTTCAGTTTCTTGATCTAGACCAAGTTAAAATAAAATCATTACACTTGTATTTATTGGTGTGATTTAAATTGGAGCTAAAATATTTTTCCCTTTTCTTTTTTTCTTTCTCTCTCTTTGTGTACAGAAAAGATGAAAAAGAATATGCACTGAAGCAAATTGAAGGTACAGGGATATCCATGTCAGCCTGTAGAGAGATTGCAGTAAGTGTACAAAAAGAAAGTATTTTTACTGACATTATTATGTTCAACAGATAATATGTTTTTATTCTCTGAATTAAATAACGGAAAGCGTATCTAAATGTTTTCCTTGAAGCATGCAAGCGTCAAAGTTATTCAAACACGAGCTTTCCTTAAAATGCTTTCTCAATATTAGTATTTTTCTTAAACGTGTGGATGTGTGGAAAGAGATGTTCTTGCTAGGTAATGGTAATGTCTCTTTCTGCTATTGTTTTTGTTTTATCTGCTTTTATGTGTTGGGAGGCAAATAAAAGCGGCCCTTTTAATGAAGGTTTTTAAAACCTCTTTGAAGGAAAGAGGATCTGAGAGAGATCCTAACTGCCGTTACAAGTCAGCTTGCTAATAACGTATGCTATTTCAGATTAGTGGTAGCTTACTCTTCTTTCACGCCTGAGAGCAGCCTGTTCTCATTACTGAGTTTTGTTTGTGAAGTACAGAAGGTTTTCGCAGCAAAGTGAAAAACAGCTTTAATTGTATTTTTATTGCATGTATCTGAGGGGGAAAAAATGATTCATGAATTACGTACTTTTGAGCACAGTGGTGCCCGTAGATGTGTGTGTTTACATAATTCCTGCAAAGTTGGTAAGAATGACATTTTTGTATTTGAAAACAGAATTTGATCCTTACCAGTTTATTTTGTGACTGAAAACGTGCATTGCAGTCCAAGTGCTGTGCAGTGAGCTTGCAGCTTCAGTGTTGCGAAAGAAGTGCACTCGCTTGATCAAATATTTACCTTGTTTGAATGCTGTCACTATGCTCAGGGCTGTTGAAATGTAAGATACGATTTGTGCCAAAGGCTTTTTATAATCTAGTAGTGCTGCACAGCCCTGCACTGTTCACATGCGCCATGCGTTTTGTGAGGCATGAGAAACTGGTGATGTTCGTGAAGTGACCAAACCACTGTCTTCTAGTGTAAAGCACACAGTCGTTGTGTAGTAGTTTTTAGCTGCTAAGTTTCTTCATGTTAAAGTGCTTGACGCTATAGGGTGAAGGTCACTCGCTGGATCTGAGAGGTGGCTGCGCTGCTGCCAGTCGGTTTGCGAAGAATCTGTCCCATGACTATTTTGTAGTATTTCTGTCTTTGAAAGAAATAGTAACTCTGCTGACCGTCAGTTCTGGATTGTATTCTTGTTAATATAACTCCTGACTGTTTTGATAGCAATGAGATTTTTAGGTTTTCTTTTTTGTTTTTTCCCCTCATCTTTTGTCTGTTTTAAGTTGTACGATTATGGAGATAATATGTGGAATAGTCCAAAGATGACTTTTCCACTGTCACGATAACACTGTAGTATGGAGCTTGTTCTGGCATACTTGGACACAACTTGGCTGTGAAGTAAAGAGTGAGCCTCAAATTATTTTTCCTCTGATGATATTAGCAGCGTTTTAGTCTTGCTGCTTTTTTTTTTCTTAATTGATCAAGCTGCCTGCAAAGCTCAGTACAACCTTGGAAACTTCACAACTAGTGCGTAAGGTATTTAAATCTTCTGACTGGTTCTTCCTCAGAAGATACTTACTTTACGCTTCTCTTGACTTTCTGGTAAAACACTATAGCTTGAGATAACGTAGCAAAAATTGTTTGCCCCAGTGAAATTTCAGGTTGGTCAAAGATAAGAAATGTGGAAAATGTGAAGGAGAACTACTTGAAAAAGAAATATGTTTTTTTTTCTTACAATTTAGAAGGATCAAGCACACTGTCCACAAAGAAAAGCCGATATATAATTAATGCATTGATAGTTGATCTTGTATGTAAAAGCTTAAGTAGATAACAAAGAAGGTAATGTTTACTGATTAAATCAAGATTATCAACCTGGAAGGAGGCCATGTTAAAAGATCATGTGGGCATATAACTTTTGGCATGTAATTTTAATAATAATAAAAAACCCAGAAACAATAATTACCTAGCTTTTTAAGATAAAGTCATATTCAACAGAAGTCGAGAACATGGAAGAAATAAATGTGCTTCTGTGTGTGTTTCCCTAAAAGAAAAGGCAGACTACTCATCTCTCCCGAGGTTACGGGTAAAGTTGGTCTCTCTTTGCTTAGGACTTGGAAAAACATAAAACTTCCTTTTCCACTCTTATTAAGAGCTTTTTATGGAAGAAGGCTTGTGTCAGTGATAACATCAGGCAGTGAGTGGTTCCTGGGGCAAGTGATGATTGTTTTCTTTCAACTGTAGTTTGATACCTGCTGAAGCAGGAATCCATGTTTCAACCAAGCCTGTTGTATTAGAATGTGAAAATACTAGAGGGGATTCGTATATGACAGTTATGCAATTTTTTTGTTTTTTGGGGTCTTTTTTTAAAGCTAATTCCTTCTGTGTAACTAGAGTCTATTCTGAAGATAATTGAAATACCAACTATTTGTGCGTTCTTGCAAGGCAAACTATCACTGGGCTTACGCATCAGCATTTTTGAAGAGTAAAGCTGGAAAATATGCATGAGTTATGAAATGTAGAGTTCTCATTTTTACACGATTGATTAACAAATGTGACATCTCTTTCAGTTTAAGACTTGTATTAGCTTATTTTAGAACCAGTGATGGGTGAAACTTTTCCCTTCTTTCTTGACCAGCGGGGTGGGATTTCTACTATTTTTTTTACATGGACAAGAACATTCCTGAAGTGACAGAAGTGATGCTTTAACGAATTCCTAAAGCTATTTTGCTTAAATGTGGTTTGCATTGTAGAAGATAGAATAAAAATAAAAAAAAAAAAGTGTAGATGTTAAGGCCTTAAAAAGCCTATGTTCCATTCAGAGGTGAAACACCAGAGCACAGAGCATGCAAGAACATGTAAATATTAATTGCAAGATAGTTTAAAGACATTGGAACCCTCCACAGCAAAAAAAGATCATATACTTGTGGTACTGGGTGTTACTGCTAGGATTTAGGTTTCTTGATCTTTCGGTATCTTGCAGTTTAGAAGGAGGAAACTAAATTAGAGTTTCAAGTGTGGACCTAGACAATGATTATAAACTGCATTTATGAGTAATCAGATGCATATTTTGGGAACAGGTTTTCTTCGTTTTGCTGAAGAGGTGACTTAAATACACTTGGGAAGGGAAGACTTTTCCTTAATTCTACTGCCATTAAGTTTTACTTTTTGCCTCCCAGCCTAGATAAGTAGCTTTCTTAGTGTGACAGGTGGAGACAGAAGAAACAAACTAGAAGTGTACTATTCATTAAGAATTCTTTTTTCCCCGAAGCATCTTGGCCATCATCCATTGTGAACCACTTTTTAAAAAGTCTGCAGATAGCTAACTGTAATGGATTTTGCTATTTACTTATCAAAAAGCACCACGGTAATACAGCTTTGCCTGAGATTTCTTGCCCCAAAGACATGCCCCCTATGAGAGGGTCATGCTGGTTATTTCACGTGTCTTGTTCTCCACAGTGAAGGGACTATAAACTTATAACTGTGGAATTTGGGAAAAGCTCTTTTAGAGAAAAGAAATAAAAATGCGAGCATCTTCTTATTCAATATTCTGAAAATATCTAGATGCGAAGCCTCTCTCTGAGCATGGAAGAACTTCAGTGCAATTGTTTGTGATATATAAGGCTTGATAAAGGCATAAGAAAACTACAACTGCATTGTGAGTATTGATAAAAAGAGAGCAGGAAAAAGCAGTAAAATGCTTTTACTTGCTTTTCAGCTTTTTTTTATTCAGAGAAGGAAATGATTTCAATGACTGATTCAGACAGTGGAGTTAAGACTTGGACTGCTGGACCCCAAACTGTTTGCGACTGTCTCCATTGGAACTTACTACAGTGGCTAAGTTGCTTTCAAAATGTGTAGTTTTCTGTTGCTTTTCACATGAGGAATTGCAGAAATGAAGGTCTGAATGGTAATAGAGTTTAATTTGAAAATCCTCAAAAAAAATTCCAGTCTTGAGCAACTTTGTAGGCTACAATATGATTACTGTTATATGCTTATTTAGATTTAAAGCAGTCTTCTAGTACTTCTGTCCATTTGTAACAGAAATAGAGCCTTGTCTTTAAAGTTTATTTACAATAAGCAGATTAATGCTTTGTACTAATAAAATAGTATGATTATACACCCCTGTGGTGAAATACAACGAAGAGGCTTTGCTTTGGTAAGTTCCAGTAAAATGCTTCAGTCCCTTTTGTAGCCTGAGTTGCTATTCGGAGGGTCCTGACAGGCACTCAACTTAGGCACCTAACGCAAAGCTCTGCCTTGGAAAATTTTGGAAGGGTCTGATCTGTTTGGTTCCTGCGTTTTGTCTTGGGTTTGTGTGGCACCAAAGCACACGTGTAAACTAGTAACAGTTCTTTAGTATGAGTTAAGCATATTATTTTCAAAAAAAAAAAAAATCCAGAGGACAGTCAAGCTCGCTTTTCATTTGTCAATGAGAAATAGTCAGTGTTTTTAGTGTGTTCTGGCTAGTCTCTTACCACGATGGTGGAATTTAAGGATGTTAAATATAATATTAAAAGCATCTTGCAAACAATAACGCATTCATAACAGTCACGTGTACGTTAGTGTGTACTGTCTTGTTCTGAAACTCTTAACTCAAAGGGAGAAGTTCAGGAATGTCTTTTTTTTTTTTTTTTATAAGATCATTTTTTCTCTAAAGTGTAGTCTGTGGACAAAGATGCCTGCTGATAACGATACCTTTTCACATGAATCAATGACTTGAGTTATGCCCTAGGAGGCTGTTCTGTCTGTTGTCTCTTAGGTCTTTCCAGCTTCCCCCGACCCCAGCTCTTTCAGGGGTAAGTTATCAATACAAGCAATCTTTCCTGTAAATAGTGAACTTAATTCCAAATTTCAGTGGATTTTCTTGCGTAGGCATTTTTTTATAGCTCAGTAGGCTTCTTTCTGTGTAGAAATCTGGGCCAGACTACTACAGATGGTTTAGGTGGGAGAAACAGAGCCACAAAACAAAGCAGTGTTTCTCTCCTAGCCTTGCCTGTGAGCGCTCTGAATTGTTGCGCTCTTATCCTGTGTGAGTTTTGGGTCTGGGATGCAGAATCGTTTCAGTTGCTGCATGCTGTGCCTGTGTGTGCTAGCTGTTAGTGAAGTTGCTGGAGGCGGCTCGTTCTGGGAGACCTTGAAACATTGCCAAGCGCACTGTGGGATGCTAGTGGGAGCATTCGTTGGCCATTGTGTTCATACTTGCAGTTGTGGGTACAGGCGAAAATAATTCAGACTGCGACGTTAAATGAGTTACTGAGAGCTCATTCGAACAATTCAGCGTGCACAAATTATTCTCAGGCCTTTTTGCCTGTTTGACGCAATGCGCGCTACAAGGCGTGAGAGGGTCCGAATGTTTTGGCATCTCAGTTTCTGAGGGTGGGCAAGGTTTCGGGGGCATTACTGGTCAAACGATAGGTTTGCCAACCTTTTCGTGTTTGTCATCTCCCTCGAGCGAGGCTCTGTCCCGCTGCGTTTAGGGGTTTTTCCTTTCGGCCTCCCTGCGGCCTCGCCTTGCACGTCAGCAGCTCCCCGGGGCTGTGCCTCCCCGCTAGCGGGCCGCTGGCGTTGCGGGGCCGCAGCTGCGCCAGGGAGGGCCGGCCGGCCCGGCCGACTCCGTCCAGAAGCTCTCCATGTCCTTGCCGTGCGCCCCTCGGCCGTTCTCCAGGCAGCGGGGCGTCCATGGGGCAGCGCCGCTTCTTGCTGTCTGTGTATCTCTTAAGATAAGTTAGAGGAGATTAGCAGGGCAGGAGTTGTGGGGCTTTTCAGTAGCAATCAATCACTTGGAAGTCCTGCAATGCCATGTGACTTTTCTCAGATGCAGTCACGCAGTGCTGCATAATGGATGCAAGTCCTTTGCGTTGGCTGTGGGGACAATCCCTTTTCTTGACCTTGGCTATCGCCGCAGTTTGCAGTTTTTACTGTTATGTAGAAAAATAGGTTTCTAATCGTGGTTCCCAACTCTTTTTTTTTTTTAAGACAAGGTTAGGTAAAACAAAGTTTTTAAAAGCCTGGGTGTCGCTGAGTACATTTGTTATACGAGATTCCTTTTGAATGTCAAAGTTTCTTTCCCCTTGCCAAATATTCTACGTATTTATATTATCTTGGCAATATAAAATCTCTCCATAATTTTCTACTACCTAATTAGAAAAGATTTAGATTTGTATTTGTGGAAACTTTGAACCTCCACTCCTCTTTCAGTAGCTGGAGGTAGTGAAATAAGTTTTTAAAAAAAAAAAAAAAAAAGGGATTTTTATTAGAGGCTTAGGACATGTGTTAGCTGGAAGTCTGTGCATCGTGATTTTTATGAGTATGAATCAGCTGGAAGGAGGCTTTCGGTTCAGCTACATGACAACTCATGTTCTGCATGCCGTAGGAAAAATAAGAGGTCTCTGAGTTACAGTTTAATCTTGTATAACCTGTGTAATTTAAATACCTTTTTATATAGGGGAGTACCCAAATTCGTGCTTTGGTTGTTATTCAAAAGAATTTTTTCAAAATTCTTCAAAAGAATAAAAATTATTTTATTTGAAATAACAATTAGCTTAAGAAAATGAAAAAGTACACATACAGATCTGTTGAATAAAAACACTTTTTCATTTTTAATCAGTTATATTGATTTTTTTCTAATTGGTGCATAAATGCACTGTAACGTTTACGAGAAAGGCAGTTTCACAAGCCTAACCGTATTTTTTTTGTCATGTAACTATGACGAAAATGGAGCATCGTTTGAAGAAGCTACTGTACTCCATTGTTTAAACTTCAACCATTTCTTTCAGCAGTTCAACAAAAAAAGGCATGTGAAGGGGAAAGAAAGAGGAACGCTGCTTTTAGCACGCTACAGCTCTCTATCTACAGTATTCAAAGCTTTTTCTTTATTTTTCATACAGAATTTATTCTCATTTTTTCGAAGATGTGTCTTTGTGCTCAGAGCAGGAAAATAGCGTCAACAAATCCACAGCAAGTGTGTTAAGGAGTTAACAAAAATAAATAAATGAAAAAAATAACCGGAAGAAAACCCCTCCCCGCTCCCCCATTCTCATACAAACGGTTTGAGCCAAAGAAGCTGCTTTAGGAGTTTGGTACTTGGCATCCAGTAGGATAAAATCCAAACTCCCAATGAAGTTGAGTGGGTAAAACGGGTGTTCAGTGCCAGTCAGGCTTGGTTATCTTCATTCTGAATTTGCTATGGGCTGCAGATCCTGAATACTTCCAGAGCACACAAATGCAATGCCAACTGCCAGTGCCTTCAACAAAATGAACAAAAAAATCGGAGCCAAGCCTCTTAGCTTAAGCTGTAGACAGCAGTGTGCTCAATGCAAATGGCTGCTTTATCACTAGGATGGTTACTGCCACATTAAAGAAGAACGGATAATTCGAGAGAGAGAGATACTTAATTTACAGACTTAAATACTCCCTGCAAGCTTATGTGTATATGTATACTTATACACACACATACACACACACGTATGTTTTATAGCTTACACTGGAATGTTTTTGTAATTTTATTTTCTTTTATGAGTTTCTCTCCTATCTTTCTTTTCCTCTGCTGTTTATTGTTCTTCTTTACATGCAGCCCTTCTATTTTCTACTTGTGCTTTGCTTGTAATCAGACAAAATTAGTTTATGCATGTTTTAAGCTAATTCTGTGTGGAGTTATAAAAGCATTTGAGTGGTATCTTGATTTATGTGGCTTTAGAACATGCCTTTCTTTGCTATAGTTTAACATTACATGCAGCTGCTCTTGGTGCCTCAGACTGAGAGGTGATATCATGGGTTTTCACATGATGGATTGTTTTCAAGTTGAGACCCTCTTACGTTCAGATAATATTACTAATGACCTGCTTCATTCAGCAACAGACCCACATTTTCCTTGTTCAGCCTTTTGCTACTAATTAGTAGCAGAAGCTCTTCATATTGCCCTTAACGTTCCTTACAAGCGACAATTCTAGGTAAACTCTGGCTTTCCTGACACCATCCTTACGTGTCTGGGCAGTGTTTCCAAATTCCTCCTGTGTAATCTGTCCCTGTTTCTACCCCCTGTATGCCGCTTTTTTGCGTTGGAACTCTGCCAGCCTGCTTAACCAAGCCAGGCTCCTGATACTTGTGTTCTCGAGTATTAGGGTGGGCTGTTTTTGTGCTTGGAGGAGGTTGCCCTTAAGGACCTGCCACCTTTCCTGAGCAACTTTGCTCTTCAGAGCTGCTTTCCGTGGGATCCCACCTGCCAGTTCCCTGAATAGGCTGAAGGCTGTTCTCCCAGGGTCCAGAATCTGTACTCGTCTACCTGCCTTCCTCGCTCCCTGCAGGATCTTGAACTCTGTTACTTCATGGTTGCTATGACCAAGGCTGCTATTGATTGCCACCTGTCCAACGAGTTCTTCCTGGTTTGTGAATAGTTGTGCACCATCTGGTACCTCTGTCAATAAGTTTTCCCTGACGTATGCCAGAAGTCTCCTGGGTTGCTTGCATTCTCCTGTGTTGTCATTCCCGTGGGTGTCAGGAAGGTTAAAGTCTCCCATAAGAACCAGGGTCCGTGATTTGGAGACTTCCTCAAGCTTTTTAGAGAAGACTTCATCCGATTCCTCATCCTGATCAGGTAGTCTGTAATATGCTTCCACCACGATATCCCCCTTATTGATCTCTCCTCTGATCCTGACCCACAGGCTGTCACCCAGTCTGTCCTCTGTCCTGAGACCTCCATACCTTTCAGTTGCTCCTTCACATAGAGACCAACGCCCTCGTCATTCTCTCTATCTTCCCGGAAGAATTTGTATTCATCCATCGCAGCACTCCAGCTGTGCGAGCTGTCCCACTGTCTCCCAGTTTTTCCAATGATATCATAGTTCTGACCTCATGCAAGGCTCTAGTTCCTCCTGCTTGTTTGTCAGGCTGCATGCGTTTGTGTACGTAGGCTTGAGGCAGGCCTCCATTCATTCTGATTTATTGTTCCTGAGGTTTCTCTTGCTGCTGTTGTCCCACACTCTTTGTCTTCCATCCCTATTCAGTTTACTTTTCTGCACTGTAAAGTGAGAATCACTTTGTGCTATGGATAAACTAGTAATCTGCAGAGCATTGAACTTTTTTTTAATGTTAGAGCAGCAGAGCAACTTTCTTTTTTTTTTTTTTTTTAAGGTAGAACACCAGATTTTTATATTCTTTGTGTTTATTATTGCTAAAAACCTGAATTATGCAGTCACCTCTGCAACTGTGTTTCTAGTTAACTGGGATAGAAGTGAAGTATTTTCAGTTATTAAAATCAATGTTCTTACATTTCTACACGCTCTGGGTAGAGAGGCTCATCATTCCCATTCTGTATGCTCATTAAGTCTGCGAGGCAGAAATAAAATGGTATTAATAGTACCTAAACTGGATACATGAATGTAAAACAGGGATGACTGGATTGAGAAGAGAACGTTGGGGAGGAATCTCACTTTAGGGCTTGATCAAATGTTAATGAAAAAATTACTTCATTTGGTGTTGGGTTCAACTCTGTCCATGGGTGAATGGATAGAGTTTTGGGTGTAACTCAGATTTACTCCAGAGGTGTGTGTGGTGTGGGTTTTTTTTTTTTTTTTTTTTTGGTATGTAAGCTGAAGTCATTTTTGTCATTGAAGGCAAGATGTCTTGGAACCTTACACTGAAACTTCATTACCTTTATTGAATTTCATTGCTTTGAAACTTTCAGTGCTGTATTTGTTTTCTCATGAGCCTCCATGTCTGTGTCTGTGCTAAGCCGAAAAATTGCTTTGTTTAAATACAACTCCCATTGGATCTTCTTGAGATTTTTCTCGTCTTTGTGATGATTTGGTACATTATTCTGTGGGAATGTTGAGATATAGGGTTGCTTTCCTAAATCTGTTTTCAAGCAGTAGTTAACAGTACAGTAGTCACTAAATGGATAATTTGAATGTGTTTAATTTTGTGAAACACTCTGTCCATGTGTTTACAGTTGGAGGTTATTACTGTGTACAGTCTGCTCAGTTTTCATTTTGATAAGGAAGGTGAGCGTCAGGGTTGTGTTCTCTGCTGCATTTTGCCGTCTGACTGGCCAAAGAGCAGTACTGCCCATGCTTCTGCCGTGTAGAAAGAACACTATACTAACCCTTCTTATCCTTATTAGCTGCGTCAGGGTGTTTCCTTAAACCTGCCCTTTGCCTGTATGTAGTGCGTACACAGATACCCACAATTTAATGCAAATGCTCAGTATGCTTGAGCTTTTTCCTGTGCTGCCATCTGAGGATACTGTAGTTAGTGTAATCCTGACAGGTTATACTAGTGGTAGGAGGAGTCCATTTTTGGAATACATGAGCAGCGTTTTGAAGGAAGTTACCAGAAAAATAACATTGGTTATAGGCAAATTATGAAATATAACGAGACCTCCTGCCAGTTCTTGAAATCAGTTATGAGGAAGCTTCTGCCTTTTCTTTCTGTGTTAATGAACTTATCCCTTCCCATGGCCCCTGAAGAGTTTGTTTCTCAGCTTTCGTTATTCTTCCTTGTTTTCACTTGCTTACTAAATTACTGTAGGTTTTTTTTTTTTTCTCTCAGTTGCCTTTTGTAGTACTTTCCTTGCTTTTTCTCCCTTTATCTCCAAATCACTTTAACAGTTACAGGCAATACAGTGGTTCCCTGGCACTAGCTCTGTCTTGGATCCTTTTTGATTTGACTCCTCTAAGCCTCTGTTTTAGCAAAACTCTTCCTATTGTGACTAATGACCTCTTTCTGACCGAACTCCAAGGCTTGTACCGTTTCCTCTTCTATGTTAGCACCTAACAGAAACCCAGAATAGTTGGGGTTGGCAGGGAGCTCTGGAGATCGTAAGGTCCAGCAGGGTCAGCTAAAGCAGGTTGCCCAGAACCATGTCCAGTCGGGTTTCGATATTTCCAAGAAAGGAGATTCCACCACCTCTCTGGGCAGTCTGTTCCAATGTTCAGCCACCTACACAGTGGAGAAGTGTTTTCTGTGTTCAGGTGGGATTTCCTGTGTTTCAATTTTCTGCCCGTTGCCTCTTGTCCTGTCACTGGGCACCACTGAGAGGAATCTGGCCCCATCCTCTAGACACCCTCCCGTCGGATTGATATGTTGGTAAGATACTGATAAAATCCCCCGTGAGCCTTCTCTTTTCCAGGCTAAACAGTCCCAGCTCCTTCAGTTCCTGCTCTTGAGCTGGTCAGCTGGTCAGTGTGCTTGTGCGTGAGGTTATTCCTCCCCAGGTGCTGGACTTTGCACTTGCCTTTATGAACTTCATGAGGTTCCTCTCTACCCGTTTCTCCAGCCTGTCGAGGTCCCTCTGAATAGAGCACAACCATCTCATGGGTCTGATTAATTACTCCTCCCAGTTTTGTATCATCTGCAAGCTTGCTGACAGTGCATTTAGTCCCATCGTCCAGGTCATTAATGAAGAAGCTGAACAGTGTTGGCTTCAATATTGACCCCTGGGGGACCCTGCTAGTGCCTGGCCTCCAGCTGGACTTCGTGTTGCTGATCACAACTCTCTGAGCCCAGCAGTTCAGCCAGTTTTCAATCTATCTCGCTGTCCGCTTCCACTTACCCAGCCTGTACTTCAGTTTGTCTCTGAGGACATTATGGGAGGCAGTGTCAAAAGCCTTACTAAAGGAAGGTAAACAGTATCCACTACTCTCCCCTCATCCACCAAGCCAGTTGTCCCATCGTAGAAGGCTGTCAGGTTGGTTAAGCACAATTTCCCCTTTGTAAATTCATACTGACTACTCCCAATCACAGTCTTGTTCTTTACGTGCCTGGAAATGGTAGCCAGGATTAGTTACTCCGTCATCTTCCCTGGGATTGAGGTGAGGCTGACCAGCCTTTAGTCCCACTTCTTAAAAATAGGGGTGACATTTGCTTTCTTCCAGGAATGTCTCCCAATTGCCTTGACCTTTCAAAGATAATAGAGAGTGGCCTCGCAGTGACGTGGAGCAGCTCCCTCAACACTCACAGGTGCATCCTGTGAGTGTGCACGGACTTGCAGATGTCCCGTTTGTTGAAGTGTTCCCTAACCTGATCTTCCTCCACCAAAAGTAAGTATTCATTGAACTTCCCCTCTGGTCACAGAAGCTTGGAATTCCTGAAGGCCGGTCTTAGCAGTAAAGACTGAGGTGAAGAAGGCATTCGGTACCTCTGCGCTTTCTGAGTCCATTGTCACCAGATCCCCTGCTCCATTCAGCAGCAGGCCCGTGTTTTCCCTAGCCTTCATTTTGCTGCTTATGCTGCTTACAGAAGCTTTTCTTGTTGCCCTTCACATCCCTTGCCAGTATCAACCCCAGGTGGGCTTTAGCTCTCCTAACTGCATCCCTGCATGCTCGGACAGTGTCTCTGTCCTGCGTCACCTGTCCCTGCTTCTACCTCTTGTACACTTCCTTTTTATGTTTGAGTTTAGTCGGGAGGTCTTTGTTCATTCATCTAGGCCTCCTGACACCTTTGCTACGTTTCCTGTTTGTTGGGATGGACCATTCTTGAGCTTGGAGGAGGTGATCCTTGAATATCAGCCAGCTCCCTTTGACCCCTTCTTCTCTTCAGGGCTATATCCCTTGGGATTCTTACAAGCAAGCCCCTGAAAAGGCCAAACGAAGTCAGTTCTCCTGAAGTACAGGGCTGTGATCCCAATTTTTGCCCTGCTCCTTCCTCTCAGGATTCTGAATCCTACCATCTTATGGGTGCTGCAGCCAAGGTGCTCCAAACTTTCACATCTCCAACCAGTTCTTCCTTATTTGTAAATATGTAGTCCAGCAGAGCACCTTCCCTCATTGGCTCCATGATCAGCTAGCGGTGTTAGGAAGTTGTCATCAATGCATTCCACAAACCTCCTGGATTGCTTGTGCCCTGCTGTGTTGTCCCTTTGTTCTCTCTCTTTTTTTTTTTTTTTTTTTTCCCGATTTATGTTCTTGCCTAGGTTTTATGTAGTTTGTCTTACTATTTTGGGGAGGATGATCCTTGCAGCTTTACATTCTGTCTCTAGGTATTTCCTATACTTGACACTTTAAAAAATATTTTACCACTACTAAATTTTTTTTTTTTTGCTGTCCCACATATGAAATTCTCTGTTCTTGCCCAAAGCCTTGTAATCTAAACCAAGACTCTTGCTATAATTTCAATTTTTAATCATTTTCAGCTATCTCCGTTGCAGAGATTTTCAGTCTGAGGCCAGATGGGTTATTTCATTTTTCCTTCTTTTCCTGGCATTTTGTTTCCAGACTGTTTTAAAGCTTGGTGTATTTTTTTTTCCCTCAGTACTTTAGAATTCATGATTTTTCTTCAACACATACAGATCTGTGTGTTTCACGCCCACATTTTTATCCCGCTTGGATCATTTTCAATGTTATCTTTCTCCTAGGAAAACATTGTTGTATAAGGTGCTGCTACACAACTCTCCCTTTAAACTGTTCTATTTCTGTCTTACCAGGGGGCCTGAAGCCCCCTCTGAGTATGCAGAATCTGCAAGACAAACAAAAACCATACACTTAATACCCCTGGTCATTGTAGTTAATGCTCAAAATGTCATCTACCTGTTTACCAGATGTTCATGTAATTACTTCTGTGTTGTTCCACATACTATGGAAGTATGTAGAAACAGGATTTGTCACAGCTTTCCCCAAAAGTACCAGTCCTATTGACATTAGTAAAGTACTTCTAAAGCGTTCACTTGTCTTGTGTGGCCTGTAGTGGATTGATTGCTGATGTTTTGGTTTTAATAGCCTGTTCTCTTTTTCCTGCTTGGCCTTTTTTTGGTGCTGTTGAGCTGTACTGACTGACTAACCTGAAGACTTGAGGGCATAATGCTGTTGTGGGGAGTGGGGACCGAAGCCCTATGGGGTTTCTGCTACAGAAATTTCCCCCCACCAGGGCCAGTTACAGCACATGCATTTGAGAATAGACTGTGCTCTTCCCGCTTCTCTCCTGGCAGCCAAGAAGACGGGAGAAAGAGGTGAAGGAGGAAGGAAAGCAGTTTAAGGCACTGCCAAGAAGAAGACTGAGTGAGATGAATTAAGGGTAAGACTGGAGGGGTGGTTTGTTTTGCAGCTTATTCTGCCCCAGTGAGGGTGTTCCCCCCCCCCTTTCACTTTTCAAAGTGCTTAGTTCTCAGTATCACAAACCATTTCAGCTTCAGTGTTGATTGGTCCTCCATCTCACGCATATGCACGCAAGAGGGAGAAAAAATCCCATCCATCTAATTAAAGCGTGCAGAGGAATTTGTGATCTGGTGCACTTTGTTGTTGATGTTTCATCTGAGCATTTATAAAACTGTGGTGAGTTTGCTCAGGCAACAAAAGTCATCTCCCAAAGGTTAACCTGCTGCTATTCTCCTTGGTTTTAACTGGAGGGCACTGATGTGCACCACTATGGGATGGGTCTTCATAGTGCTTGAAAATCTTGGGTGATCCGGGGGGGGGGTGTTGCGATGAAGGTGACTACTTCTGGACCACGCTCAAAGGGATGGAGCTGAGATGTCTAGATTTGATAGGACTTGCTCTCAGAGCGCTCATAACGAGCTGCAGCATATTCAGCTCGACAACTTGGCGTCCACATTGGTGGAAACCAGACGGATACAGAGCCTCAAACTGCCTGTTGCTTGGCCAAAGGGCAGTAATACAGGTGTTACTTTTAGTGCCTGTGAAAGCGGGCCTGAGTTTGTTTGATCGCGTAAATACGAGCATAATATTAAAAAGTCGTGGCGTTCAGTTATACCAGCAGTAATAAGGGAGTGGTGCGGAGAACGAATATGAAGTGTGACTTAGGTTGATATTACCCTTTTATAATGTGCGATACTCAGAAGGATTCTGTTGTCTAGGTAACAGGCTCTCTACTTCATTTCTTAGGAAAGACAGAACAGATGTTCTTACAAGAAGCAACCAATTATCGCTAGTGAGAATCGTGGCAGCGTTTAAACTAATTACTCTGTTGTATACAATCCAATTCATATTTCATGAGCAGTAAGGAAAACTTGCAAGGAAGATCCCTCCCCTTTATGGCTTTTTCTGAAGGAGATTTTTGAAAAATATTTGCAGTTTATAGAATAGCATTCATCAGTGTTCTCTTTCACGTTTCCAATTTTGATTGTATTTTCTTCAGTACCCTGCATCCTTCTTATTTGGTACTTATAATGTCTCTTTCACGATCATTGAGTCCTTTTATTTCATTAAGCCAGCGTTCTATCACGTTACTTTATTTTATACATTTAAATACGTAAACATATGAAGGTAATGGGGTAAAGGACACTAACAGTGGAGTAAGGGACTTTCCTAAGTTATGTAAATCTGTTCTGAGATCTGATATGTGAAGGCGAAATCGAGGTACAGTTATTCTGATAGAGGAGGAGCCCTAAGAAGCTGGTGTGAAAGGGGAGCCAAATAGAGCTATATATGTGAAACCCTATTAGGTGCTGCTTAGGTGGGGATGTAACATGTCTTTTGGTTGGGTAAACATATGGTGACAGTCTCCAGAGAGATGACAAGAAGAGCTGAGCTCTGATGGCAAGGAGCAGCATGGAAGAAGGAGCGCCAGAGCGTTCTCAGTGCAACTCTCATTAGCAGTATGTCTTATTTTTAACAAAAGTTACGCTGAGGTAACCTCATATATGAATTCAAGTATTTAATGTGCTTATGGATATAGATTTGTCGTCTTGGGAGATTATTATGACCTTTACAGCATGGGATAGTGAACTCTGCTGTTGCCTTTAAAGAGTTTTTGGGGAGGGGGAGGGGACAGGGGGGCATGTAAATTATTTTTTATACCTTTGGAATAAAATTTGGTGTTGGATATTAAATAAGAGCAAAGGGCGTTGGGACCAGATTCTGAAGGCACTGTTTGTGGGACCTCAGCGAAGCTAAGTTATACCATTATGCATTTTAACAGAATATTTGGCCCTTTGCCTGAGCTTTTCCATGCTTCTTGCCAAATATAAAAGGTCTATTTTGTGTTTTTAGGGAAGGGCATTGCAAAAACATGTTTTCTGTCTTGGCAATAATAGGGTAAAGGAAGAATCCTTGACCTGCTCTCTTTTTATAAAGCTCAGATAAAGCACATGCTGTTTTGATGTTTATCTAACTATGGAAAATGTCATAATGAGTGGAAACAAAGTGCATGTTGCAGTTCTTAGATTATTTGGCTGAGTTGTCCTATTCTATAGTAGTGACATGTTGATTGGGACAAAAATCTCTTATTACATTCAGTTATTTCAGTAACCATTGTAAAACACTTGTGATCTGAGTAAGAAAATATATTTTACACACACACACACACACACACACACACACACACACACACACACACACTCTTAATCCTCTTTACCAGACTACTTGAACATTGTATATTGGAATCTTTTGCCTGTCGTCCTTCATTTGCCTCTTCAGTCAATGGACAATAGTAGGAGTTGCTCTTTTGTTGTCTTTGCCAGACACTGTTGTCTCTCTAACTGCTACTCTAAGCTTTTTTTTCTTTGACTGTCTTGTAATTTCTTGGAGCATTATGTATCCTTCATACTCTGTTGCTTAGACTTCCTTTTTGATTTCTCATGTATAAGTACTCATGACTTCTCGTATCCTCTTGTTCCTGCTTTCTTCTGCTGATACACTTTTTATTTTCTCCACGTTATTTCCCTGTTCCATCACAGGGTCCGTCAACAGCAATATTTAGTACTTTTGCTACTTCTTTGGTACTCTAGAGTGCTTATAATAAAATCTTACAGTCAACTTGAGCAGATTTGTCACCCACTCTTTCAGTTGTTTTTGCTGTTTCTACAGTTTAATTGTACTGCGTGTCTTTGGTCTCAGGTTCTTTTGCCTACTCTTGACATACTCATTGAGCACTTCTCTTTCCCTTTCTTTCCTTTTCACGCAAATCTGACTGGTTTCTTCCTGGAGGTCATGCTGTAAGGGAGAAAGAATTTGACAGGTACTATATATATGTATATTTATTATATAAATACACACATATATTTTTCATTTCTCCCTTGGAAGTAGAAGCTTCTTCCTACACCCCTTCTTTTTCTTTTTAATACCTCTGTTCTGTTATGCCTCCTTTGCTCTTCTCCTTTGTGATGTTTTCCTCACAGCTTGGACTTCAGGCTACCACACTGCGAAACCTCGCTTTCATGGGGACTGATGCTTAAAAGGGGAAAGGAGGAAGGCACGTTTGCCAGAAGAGTGGTGGCATGCTGGACTTCATGCCAAGATCAGGAGGGGAGTTTACTGTGTTGGACACTCTTCTGCCGCCTCCTCTTCTTCTTCTCCCCCCAACTCAACCCTTTTCATCTTTGTCCTTTGTTTTCCCCATCCGCTAGTCTCTTTGCCCAAGTCTTGGTTTTCCTATCTAGTTCATTCCTTTTTCTACTCTTCATGCCATTTCCTAATGGGAAATCCCATTTCCTACTCTGCCTAATCAACAGTTGTTTTTCCCTCTCACGTTTGCTGGTGTTCCATGTTTTTTCCTCCCTTCTGCTTTCTCAGCCAGTCCTGCTCCTCACCACTGGTTTACTGCTGCAGTTTTTTTCTTTTTTCATCTGTGTACCTTCTCCTCTCCGTCTAGTCTCTTTCCTAGTGTCCTTTCATGCGTTTCCTCCCTGCTGATGCTAGCTTTGCTGAGCAGAGCCCCCCTGCGAGCCGCGGTCTGCTTCCCTGTCCTTCCACTAGCTGTTGCACTGGCTCCCTTCTCCTTGGGGTGCTTCTCCTCACCTACTCTGCCTGTACCTTCTTGCCCCATCTCTTTCTGAAATGTGCTTCTTATCTCTTTGCCCTGGAGAAGTTGGCCTTCCCCTCAGCATTTGAGCTGAGCAGGAGAGAAAATGGTGAAACTTACTCCTTTGATTAGTGCCAGAGCTGTCTCTGGAGTGCATCACTAAACAGCTCGAAAGGTCTCCTAAGTCTATTTCTACTGAGTATGCATCAGATGGCAGTTTACTGATGATACGAAATTGCTGTAGTCTGGTTTCGTTTCTTTACTAACCTATGTGGAGGTGCTAAATGGTCTCATAATACTGAATAATTTGTGTGATAAAATTACGTTTGCATCCAGCAGCATTGAATTTTAGGGCAGAGTAAATGGGGAGAAAAACAATCCTACCTGTTTACAGGCAGTGATGGGTTCTAAATTGTCATTACTGGGGAGGGGAGAATCTTTGGATCGTTACCGCTATTTCCTCTAGAAACAGCTCCAAGCTCAGCAGCAGTCAAAAAAGTAAACTGAAAGTCACTAGAGTGACTTTAGGGTGAATTACTGAAGTCAAGACCTGAGAAGAAGACAAACTCAGTCAACCTATAAATCCTTGATGCATTTGGAGCTTGACTATTTCTATGTTGTTCTGATCCCTGTGCATCTCAAAAAGGAGAAGAGAAGGGGACTGAACGTCGGTGACGTAAAGCAGCCTCCATGTGAACAGCAACAAAATAGACCGGGAGCCTGCAGGTTGGAAGGGAAAAAGCTGAAAAGAAATGTAAGAGGTCTGTAAAACCACAAACCTGTATGGAACAGTTAATTAGGGAAGCGTTACTCAATGTTTCTCCAAACAGAAGAACTAGGGCTCCTAAACAAAATTAGCGAATCTCCCCCTAACACAACTCAGTTTTAAAACACAGCTCCACAGATTGTAGAGACCAGGCTAGGAATGAGTCCAAACAAATTAATTAGTGGGGAATTATTTGGAAGCTAATTGAAAAGCAGACAGAAACAGTGAAGAGCCATGATTTAAGCTCTGTTTTTGAAGATCCTAAGCTGCTGGATTGTTCAAAGGTATTATACCGTATACCGTGAAAGGCTTATACATGTGCTGCTTCAGATGTTCTTTCAAACCTTGGCATTTGCCTCAGCTACATCAAGGGCAGGATGATAAGCAGACTTAAATTAATCTTGAGTCTGAATCAAGTACAGCAGCTCTTATTTTTTTCAGTAAGAACATATATTACATGTTTTGTCTGCAGTGGTGTTCTTGGAAATAAGGGAATGATTTATGTGAGCAGTCAGACTTTGCTAGCGTCCGAATTGGAAAATTTTAGCCCAAGCAATTAGTTTGGCAAACTTAGGAGCAACGAAAATGCAGGCAGCTTGCTGTAGTCTTGGGGGTTCTTAATAGTAGGTGATAGCATTATTGTGTAAGAAACTTTCCTAATTTACTAAAAGTGTGTATTTTATTTTTCTTCAGGAAGTCTGAAGTTCTTATTCCAGAAAGAAGATGCACATAAATGAACTCTATCATTTTGAATGGGATTATAAAAATGTTATTTGTTACCACTAATTGCATGCTTAATGAGATATGCCAAGTCTAGAAGTCTGTTGTAGGTCTTGAGAGTGACTTCCCGTTATTCATTGCTGCATAGTATCTGGGAAAGCATTTGTACTCAGTTCTCAGGAAGAAATCCTAGCATGAGTGTTCATGGTATGTTGTTTTCAGAGCCACATTGCTTTTGCTGCCTTGGGCAAAACATCAGTTCGGTACCCATTTGCTTGCATAGATTTTACTTTGGAGAAAGGTTATATTCCGTGGAAGATTAAATGAAGAACACCACTTGCCTACCCTCTCTTGGTGGTAAATATTAACCATTTAGTTACTGATTTCTTCATCTTACCTACTGTAGTTTTGAATCCTCTCTTAATGAACTGTTCTTGTTCTGCACCCTTACCAGTTTGATATAAAAGCATATTTACTATATCGCATTTATATTTTCATCTCTTTTCTAATCAAATTTTGTAAACTACATTAAGCCACCTTCTGAGTATCAGTCCTTATTGGGGGAGTAAAATACTGTTTTTGCTGCTCTCGTTGCCTCATCTTAGAATTTTTCAAATTTAACTGAAGAACAAGAAGAGTCTTTTGGATTACAGATTTGCTTCCCCCCGCCCCCAATTGCAGTCTGCATGGTCCTGAGAGTATGAGAGGAATCTTGTGGTAGGCGTTTAATGACTTGGGAGACAGCCAGTGAACATCTTGTTTTAGCTTGCTTCACACGTTAAATTTCTCTAACGTGAATCTAAAAAGATTGCAGATGATTTAGGTAAAAAGTGAAAACCTGTGAGCAAAAACATAACGAACTTCATGGGTAATTGTTTTAATAAATGCTAAGAACGTTCTAGCCATGTAATTCAAGAATAAAACATTGAGTTTGTTGTAAATAAAAGTAATTAATCTGTTGACAGTTCTCGAACAAAAGCTCTGGGAGGGTAGTATTCTTAAGTGTTATCCTGAAACAGTATACATGAAACGGTACAGTAAAACTGCGTGCAAAATTTTTGCTATATTAAATGGACCCAAATTAAAGGAAGTTAAGAAATCTCACCTTAATTCTGCAGGGGAATTTCACATTTAGAGCTTGACATTAGGCTGAATTTATACTTGCAGCTGTAGGCTTGTCTATTAGCTAGTTTAACCAGAAGTAAGATATTAAGGAACATTAGTTGAAATACATCAAACTTAATGGATGCCCTCATTCAGAACTGAAGTTGCGTTAACGTGATTCACACAGGGAACAGAGATGTAATATGCTTAATGTGTTTTGAATTCATACCTCTAATTTGACTTAATTTCCCATTAAAGAAGACTTGTACTATAAAGGAAACGTCTAAACTCCTGCCTCCCAGTCTGGAGTAAGTAGAATGAGTACCTAAGGAATAATCGTTAGCTTTTTTCCCTCACTAACTCCTGTGGGAAGGTCATTTTTCTCTTAATGCTGAAATATGAAAATACATATAATTTATGCCCCATAGTCCTGTTAGTGAAAACTTAGTGAGATGTACAAAACTGTATTATTGCTTTGTGGAAAATCTGTTATTTCACCAATTTAAACATCATGGGAATAAGACCTAAAAGAATTGTATCCTGACTGGAAATTGCTGTTGTGTTGTTGGATCAACCAGCAATGTGGAATTTGATCCAGAATGGTCACAGACACTTGATTTCTTTTCTATTGTGTGTATTTTTTTGGGTTTTTTTGTTTGTTTTTTTTTTTTTTTCCCCTCAGAGCACATAGAACACAAAATTTGTCCTGGCTTTATGCTGACTGCAGGATAGATGATGCCTGATTCAGCGTAAAGCCAGTGGATGCCAAGACAAGCCACTGTAGATTTTCAGACATGTTTGAATCGTAAGAGTTTTACGTTGGATTAATACTTTGTATTATGTGACTATTGCCTTTTTAACTGGCGTTGTAAACCCCATATTAATGTTCGACTGTCGCCTAACTATAGCACCTGATTTACATTCCTGTGTATTTTTGTATCTGAGAAGTAACTGAACGCTGGCTGAGGACTTAGATGTGACAGTACTCAGCAGCAGCGTATTCCTCGACCTTGAATGATGCACTGAGTCCTATATACAAAATAGGGTTGAATGCTGAAAAGTTGGATTCATACCGTTCAGCATGCATGCTTGAGAAGCTGTGTAAACGTGCTGTGGCATTTAAGTTACATCACATGTGCAGCATTTCCTAGCTCTTTCCGGGACCGGGGGTACCTTTCTTCAAGCTGCAGGGAATCACCTCTATTTACTTGAAATACTGTCATGAAGTCTTGTGTGCTTGAGCGCTGTCCTTTCGGCCCGCTGCTCCTTCTCATTCAGTAGTTCAGTGAAATGGAGAAGAGAATTGAATCCAGGTTTCCCACTTTGCGCTAGCGCTCTGGCTATGGAGCTGTCAGGTTAAAGGGAGATGCTGGCGATCTCCCAGCCTTTTTGTTACAGAGCCTTCTCTGTCACGCGTGGTCTGAGGGAGCCCTCCTAGATTGCCAGAACCACCGGTAAACTCCAGAGATTTTGGATCTCAGAGATGGATGCAGGAGACGTGTGTCGAGCAGTGCAGTGTTGTCCCACTCGATGCGCTCTGGGTCAACGCAGCAGCAAAATAAGGGGAATATCCATACCATGCAGTAGTGAACACCAGTGTCAAAAGCAGGGACGCCTGAAGCTTTGCTTTAAACCCCCGAAAGATTAGCTGGTGTCTAACCAGCAATTCTGAAGACTCTAGTTCTGGACCTGTAGATACCGAACTCTTGTCTTCAGACTGGGGGCGGGAGGGAGGGGGGAATCACACTAATCTGGCCATTATAATCAATTAAAATCAGTGTGTATATAGCTCACCTTAAAGTTTCATAACCAGCCATTTAACGCGTTACCAAGTTGGGGAGCTGTGTCGTTATCAGTAATAGGATATAAGAAGTCATTGGATGGAAGTTGCTTCAGGATCTAGATTTTATTTCACGATAACTGTTGAATGACTTGTAATAGAATTTCAATTGTGTAGTTGGTAATGTACAAACTGTGGAAAATGGAAGAGTATCACAGAATGAATGTTTGATTTAACAATAAAAATATTAAGTAAAATAGTATATCAGTTAAGAAATAGCTAAGAACCGTCAACTTGTGGACGATAACAACAAGTAAACTTTAGAAGTAAAAGGAAACTCTTTTGTAAACAATTAGATTGTTATTTATGAGTCTTCAAAATTTTGAGCACGCTCCTTCCTTGTTCTAGAAATTAAATGTAAAAAGCTCCTCCTTGTATTAAGGAAAGTTTGTCTTGTGTAGAACAGTTTTGAAAAATATTGACTTTTTTTTTTTAGTGGACAAAGATGCAGCTCCCATTTATTTCACTAAAAACTGAAAATATACCACCAGAGTGGTAATTTTATAGCTGTCTTTGCAAGCCTGCATTAAGAAATTTAATATTACAGAAATGTGAGTTTGCAGAAGTGACAGAATAATTGTAAGCCAAACCAGCCGTAAGGGAAGCGGTGACCAAAGTAACCAAAAGATGCACGTGCAGCATGTATTTACATATTACCTTACAGAAAGTGAGGTGAAAATCTTCTCTTCTCATGTTGCTGTTCTGCCTAAGCGTTCAACAGTCTTTGAAGTCATACAATTTTAGTAAATACTGCTGATAAACCTGTACCGTTCTGCATTTAGATGGTCAATTACTCATCGTATATACCTGCAACATATATCAAAGCACCTCAACTTACTTATATGAACATAGTACAGGGTGGACAGTAGGAACAGCTACGTCTGTATATGTTAGTGGGTTACAGCAGTGCTATATATATTTATTTTCTGCAGGAAATAAAATGTATTTGCTCTTTAGGACAGAAGTTCTCTTCAGGATGGCATTGCAGTCCCCTGCAAGAGCATTTGCATGCGTTAGAAATGCATTGCCTGTTGAGATGCATCACTGTAGTGGCATAATTGAATACATGCAGGCTGGATATGCCTGCTGCTGAGCCATTCTTTTGCCCTGGTTATAGAGGTTAAAATGTTTTGGGCTTTTTCTCCTCGACCTCTTAGTTTTGCTTGCAAGCTTTTTAGAAAGCCACGCTGGACTGTCATGAAGAGTAACTCAGTGCCAGTTTTGTAGCTGAATATATATTTTTGATGCATCGCTGTTATTTTGTGGTCAAAAAGATAGAACTGGTTTGTCTCCTGTAGATCTGAACATGCTTCCCCCCTGCCTTTTTACAGACTTACAAAAGCAGAAACGTTATTCCTCTGAGTCTGGTTTGTATAATAACGTGTCTTTCTGAAGTCTTCTTGAGGAGAACCTTTTCTGAAGACCAGACAGTTGGTCAGAATTGATGTGTAACCTTGTTGGTTGCCCTCCTCCAAGCGTTTTGGAAAAAACAGTTACCAGCACTGTTTATTCTGTGGGCTATAGTGCAGGAGCCATCAAATTCTTAAGGGGAAACTTGTTGCCAGGGAGGAAAGAAAAAAAAAAAAAAGGGAGCATTGAAATAGTAGAAAAAGCCCTACAACGGTAAATCCAGCTGCAGTTTGAAAACCCAGATTGAATGTTTAGGTATGTGAAATTAAATGAAACTGCTTCCAAATTTAAAACTGTATTAGCAAGGTAACACTTTTTTTTAGCTGTGAAGATTGTTCTCGTAGAGCTTAAAGTAGCTTTGTTGCTTAACGGGAAAGCTCTTTCTCTTTTCAGTAACAGAAGAAATTTCCTCTCAAGTCGACTAGAAAGAGAATTCAGAATATTTTAAAATCTTCAGAAATGACAAACATTCCCTGTTGCTTTTCACCCATTTACTTTCTACTAGATGTTTTCAATTTAGTTGTTGGTATTACTGAAGTAGATGAATATTCTGCTATTTTGTTGTCAGCCAAATAAGGAGAAAAATATTTGCCTGTTGCGAGAGAGGGAGAGATTACATTTTTCTTTACCTTTCCACTGCGGAGAAGATGGTTGTATTGTTGCTCTTTGATGGACTGACCAATTTGACTACCAAGCTGCCTTTAAGAAAAAAGAGAGCATAAGATCTAATTTAAAAAACAAAATAAAAAGAAAAAACAAAAAGACCCCTGAAGCGTCCATTAAAAATGTGCCTTTTTTGGTTTTGTTTTTTGGTCCAAGAATGCAAACTTGCTTTCAATTGATTTAGCTAAACTCATTCCTGCAATAGTGTAATTGTAGAATCTCAAATTAATACATTTGAAACTGTAGAGAAAATTCAGTATTGAGTGGCTGTGATGCCTGTGGGTTTTTTTTCTTTCCATCTTACACTTTAATATGTACACTATAGCCAAGTCAATATTTTAATACACCTATATAAGAAAATGCAGATATAAGGTTGTATGAGAAGTTAAGGATTTTCTTATTTTGGCAGTAATTTTACCATAGTCCTTTCTTTCTGTTCAAAGGTCCATGCCATAGTATACCCTGTTGTTAACTAAGAAATTGAAAGAGTGAATATACTTGTATTTTTCCTCCAAGTTACTTAAGTAACTTGGTTTATTTATTTTTTTCTCTTTGCTGAGAACCCGAAGAATTAAAAATGCAGTTACCCTAGTTGTATTTTCTTTTAGTTAAAATGTATCATTTTTGAAAAGGCTTTTGCCAAGCTTTTGTTTCAGAATAATGTTATTTAGCGATGCCAAACCATTTTCAGCTCCTGAAATGAAAATATTTATAGAATAAGTAACTTTTAAAATGGTCGTTGTGGGAGGAGGGTGTGGCGGTTTTGTCCTCTTCCGAGCCTGACGTTTTGCAGTTTACCAGCTAGAACTCTGTTCAGGGTTAACTTAGTTTTAACTGTTTTTCAGTCTTGTGCAGGTTTGGACCCCTCATATTTGGGAGGATGAGGTGGGAGAAGAGAACCGTCTGCTTAGATAGGTGGAAGCTTGAAGAAAGGAAAACATTGACGATCAGACTTGGATGTTTTTATATTGAAGGACTGCTTTGAGTAAAGCTGAAAGGAGACTCCTTGTATACGGATAAGAATTAGCGGGAACAAGACAGTCTGCTTAAAGTCATGCTTTAAAATATTGTAGCTTGTTTGTTTTCCTTCAGCATGTGCCTTGTACGCCGAGACAGAACTTGGGGCAGCCCAATGTGAGAATGCCAGCGGTAGTTTCGGCATTTTAGTCTGTCTCCCTATCTTGTTTTTGCTTGCCGAAGGCTGTCCAAGGATAGGGCTTCAACAGACCAGTATAGGAGGGAGATGTCCCCTCTGGCATGGAGCTTAAGTTGCCACTTAAATATTTAACTTCAGAAGGTTCTTTGGACTCCCCCTGCCCCTCCCAAATCTATTTTATATGGTGCCTAAATCTTTTTGTGAGACTTCGTGCTCCTGCCCTGGTCATAGGTAGAGTCCTGCTGTCTGGTACCCCTGTATGGACTGATGCACGAACCCTTCACAGCAGTTCAGCTTGAATCTGTCTGTAAGCAAAGACTTCTGATTTCGGCTGTGCAGTCACTCCGTAAGTGGAAGTTCTCCAGCTAGAAAGGGGAATCCAGGCTGGAAAATCCCAAACGTAGGGAGCAATTGAATCGCTAAACAAAACTGACTATTCAGTGGCTTTTTAGACTAATCAGCTGTGTTGGTTCCCGTCTTTTTTCCTCTCCTGATACCTTGAGGACCTGCAGCAGAGTTTCAAGTTAACTAAGGACTGTTCTTACAAGTTAAATAAAATTAATAGCTGCCTATTTTTATTTTTTATTTTGAGCAAGGCTCAAATTAGCTCCCTGAGGGAAAAGCTCTGCAGCATGAGCTCGGTGTGGTATTAGGCATCAGAGGGTCTATGTGAAAAGAATGATAGTAATAAAAGGGAGGAGAAGAGCTAGTTCTTGCTTAATAACATCTAAATAGGCTGACATTTCTCAAGAGCTTCTGTAGGAGTGAAATGATGATCTTTAGGTTCCTTTGAAAATCCTTCAATTTAAAACCAACTTCAGTGACCCCGGAGGCTTTGAATATGCACATCACACGAGAAGAACAGGGCTTCGCAAATTCTGTAACGTACAGTTGCTTTTATGAGCAGTCGAGCTTATGCTTTGGTCTCTCCTATGACTTCTTCTGATTCACGTCTCTGCCAGTTGAAGGTTTTGTTTCTAATCTTGAAAGCAGTTAAATACATTACAGATTGCATTTCCATCAAAGAAACTACCAAGGTTGTTCCAGAGCAGATTAGCTACGTAGATCAAAAGACCGAATAAAGCCTATGAAAGATAGAAACACCTCTGAGATGAGGTGATCTGGCCTCAAAGTAACTTTGTGAAGGTGATTATGGCTTTGTCTTCCCTGACACACAAATACATAGTTACTGCAGGATATACTAGTGCAGATAGGGAGAGCAGCGTTTATGTGTCTTCCTCGATTTTTCGTGGTTTACCTCACAGTGAGACGAAAGTACCTGTCCTTGCTCTGCTCGTATGGGTGCATAGCTGGAAAGCATCATTTAACCTGTGGTGAAAATGTATTTATATGTGAGAGCTAAGATACCTCCTTGATGAATCTGCTGTCTGACCATCGTACAAAGTGCTAAACACCTTCATAGCTGATCGTTCTCTTTACCTCAGTAACAGCATAACTCTCCTCCCTCCTCACAGAAGTCATCTTTTCCTGTGGGGAAAAATGCGTGACTTTCTATACCTCTAAAGAGCAAGAGACTTTTATGTGACATAGACTAGCAACTATAAAGTTACTGCGTAGTACAGTGACAGACAATTTGTAGGGGAAGTTCAAGAGTCTGAAACAAGCTACTCTAGAGCTGGCTCTCAGTATGTGACTCTCTCTTTCTTCGTCTGCTGGAGATGATCAATAAAACCCCACCAAGCCCACCTTTCATAAGAGTTTTTATAAAAACACAATATTGCGGTAGACATTGGTCGCTGTACCTATTATGAGACACCATCTTCCAGGATCAGTTTATCTGTTAACAGTTGTATCTGCTTGTTCTTGTATCGTCAGTGCCATTTAGCTTAATTATATCTGTCTTTGCTGCTCACCCTTTTGTATTTTAGTGGTTATCAATCTCATTTTCTTTTACTATTTGATTTGTTACAGTAATAGAGCAAGCTTTTTCTTCCCCATCAAAGGATGGGTTGTTTGCTCCTTTGACCACCCTTTGCCTTTTTCAGGGTGAGTTAATCTTTTTTGGCGCCGTGTGGGGGCGGGTGGTGTTGAGCATAGGTAAATAAAACTGTATGGCATTTTAAATGACATCACGGAAGATTTTTATAGATTCATATCAGTACGTCCCCTTCCCTCCTGTAAATGCCTCAAATAGTATATTGGAGATCAGATATACCCTCTTAATTTCCTTATCACTTTATTGGGTTATGTTCATCCAACTCTGCCATCTCACTTGTGTCTTACACTTGATGACTTTCAGTCTGTAATAGAAATTTTTTACTTAGTTTTTAAGTGCATGAATTCAGATTTTGTGCTGTTAATTTAATCCCATTTTGCTACCCTTTGTTTACTCGGTCACAGAATAAAAAATCATAAAGGACGATGCGTTACCACACTATTTTCTTCATTGGTAATACATTACCTTTATTTCATCAGATAATTTCATTACCACCATCATGATTTTGGTGCTAAGATGGGTTTTCTTAATAATCGCAATACCGGTTCCTTGATAGGTCCACAAATATTTTCCATACAGGGCTATTTTACTTTGAAATGTTTTCTGTTGTCACCTGTCTTTTTAGGTAGTTTCTTGCTCATTTCAAAGCTCTTCCAGCTGCCATCTTTCCCATCTCATAAAATACCAAATGCTTTTTATAAAGCTGAAAATTGAACACAGATCTTCCCATGGTGTGGGAAAATTAGTTATCAAAGAAGAAATTCAGATCAGTTTGGTGTCTTTAAGGCATTTTTCTTCATTCCTTTGTTGTTTCAAAATGTTTTTTAAAGCTCTGCACGACACTTTTCTTGGATTAACAGGTTTGCAAGTGCCGTGTCTCTTGTCTCCTTTATAAATGTATGTGCTGTGTTTGCTAGTCAGACAATGCCACCCTGGCCTGAATTTTGCTTGTTTCTGAATTGCATTAATTTCTACTTATTTTCCATTATCTGTGTGGTCTTTGTTGCCGTGGTTGGTATCACAGTCGTCGTTAAAAACTGAAGTAAAACATTTCATATCTTGAACTCATCTTTGTGTTATATCCTACTTCACTCTCGTTCTTGAGCTTGCACAGTCTCTTGTGTTCTTTCTCTCTTTGGCTGGAGAATCTTTTGTGTTTGTTTTCACTTTGCAGCCTAACCCGGCTTGCCTTCTGACACTTCAGATTTCCAGCCTCTTAGGCTCCTGTACCAATTCTGCAGTCAACTTAACTTCTCCTCAGACATCACATACTTTCCTGTCATGATCTCCATTCCTCCCTTGGGATAAGAGATGGTCACTTATAAGGGAAAGCCTCAGTGTTCAATGAATATTCAGCAGATAGGAGAGGAAGTTACTAACTATTCTGCGTATGCTGAGGAGCTGCCAGGAATCCTATAAACTCTTTCATGCTATCTGGGCTATCCAAATGCAACATTTTAAAATTTGAACTGAGCACTGAGAGCTGTGACAAGCAAAGTCACTTGTACAGTGCTCTTGACCAGAAAAAAAAATTAAAAAATACATAATGAATTTACAAGAAAGACACTGTACAGGACAGTCCAAGTTGCACAGGATGTTGACAGTTCAAAATGATGCCTTACTCCATGACTTTGTGCCTAAGCTGCTTTGTATGGTGTTACCAAGGAAGCAATGTACTGCTACTCACCTGAGACAATTTTTTTATTAGCGTTTTATTGCGAGTTTGGTATAATGGAAGTTAAAATTTAGAGGAACAAAAGGCTAACGTGCTATTAAAATAGGATGCTGTGTTCTGTTGGTAACGTTGGTTCTCTTGGTTGTAAATTCTAGTTGCGGGTCCTGTTTTCATTCAGGATTTTATCTAGTTATAAAATGTCGTCGCATAGACTGGAACGTTTCACAAACTACAACAGTGTACTAGGTTCTTCTTCCTGGCTTTGGACTTGAATTGACCAAGTCTCCAAGGTGATTTACTTCTGCACAAGATCTAAGAAAAACAGCATTACAGCTACGCGTCTTTCTTCTGTTTTATATTCTTAAAGTTCACGCAGCAATCTGTGGTGCAGAAAAGTTACAGACAGTGATTTAACATCTCTCTTGTCCTTGAGATTTTTAGTGCAGCTCAAATGCACGTTTTGTGAAGTGTGTGCGTGGTGATGAACTGACATACAGCCATTTTTGAAAAAAGGTGCACGGCTTAACTCTTAGACATATTTGGCATATGACAGCTAATCAGATGAGTAACAGAAGCAGCAGGGTGAAACTGTGTGGTGAGGCGAGGCATTTGACCGGGCTAAAGTCTTATCTAAATGCGTTTCACTGTAGTCTTATGACTCTTCCCTCACCCTGGATCTCCTGTTTGGGTAATACAGTTAAAAATTATTTCTTTTCCTTTATCCCACAAATTTCAAATCTGTTTCATTCTCAACATATCTGAAAATACTAAAAAAACCCATGCCTTTCTTAGCAGAAATTGACAAAAAAGTAAAAGTAGCAAATTTAATATGAGATGAGTTACGCCTTTATTTTCAAGATTAGAGTTGATCAAAGAACTAGATGCTACCTTGCCTTCCTCTCATGCAATGCGTAGTTATGAAACCGTTTAGAAAAATATTAATGACCATACAGGTAAATGGTTAGTGTAGCAATTAAATATTGACAAATTTCTAATCAAACATGAAAGATGTTAGTATATATAGTTGATGTAATGGTGATGTAAATGACTTTAAATACATCTTTGTGCTTCCACGTTATTGGCTTCCTCCACTCTGCTTAAATGAAAATGCCGTTTCCAAAGTCTCAGATTTCTTTTTAGCTAAATCCGTCTCTTGATTTCCATGTTTTTATTTTTTTCCTGTCCTTTCTTCCTTTCTGATCGTGTCTTCTCAGTGTGTTTTTTTTTTTTTTTTTTTTTTTTCTGGAATGGTTTCCCTCATCTCTGCTCTTCAAACACCTGTGAGTACCCTAGGCTCTGTCCCGGTGGTCACCCTCTCTTCTCCTACAGTCAGTCTCTAGGGGAGATCTTTTTTAGACATAAATCTTAATGAAATTTTTGTTCATGACTCTCATGCTAGTCACTTTTGCCCTAAGCTATAGTTTCTGATCTCTTCTGACTGATGTCTAGCGCTATTGCAAGGTAAGTTTGGGAAAGCAGAGCTCCTGTCCTTGGTGCAAGGTGCTAGGACTGCAAAGGCAGCACTTCTCTGGTCTGGCTGCTGTCGCTGGGACCTGTGTTCTTAACTGCCAGAGTGTAACGAAGTCTTTAAAAAAAAATACTTCATTTTGCATCACGTGTCACTTCTTTCCATTTGAAAGTTGCCATTTTACATGAAATTTCTTATGGTCTGCTGTTATATTGGGGTTGCAGTTCAGTAGAAGAAGGAGGTATAAAGATCCATGATTTGTGAAAACTACAAAAGGTCTTCCAAAATGACTATTTATGAAAATTGCTGAAAGTATTCACTTAAAATAGATAAGGGAGAATAATGCATAAATTGAGTTGTCTTCCTCCATAATGAACTTATTTGTTCATCTGCTGGAGCACAGAATAGGTAAGATAAAAACTAATTTAAATATTCTAAATGATAACTTCCAAGTATTTCCTCTTACGTACTGTAAGGTGGAATAATAGGATTTGACAGATTTTCAGTCTAATCTTTAATATTGATCAGTGTCTGATATAAATAGAAAATGAACTCAGCTCAGGGAACCCGTTCTGCAAACATTCTGTATTAAATTTTGAGTGTCCTCTTAAACATAGCTGTTAGATGCTTTGTAAGATTTTATGTCTATAGGTAGTGTTTTGCTGTATAACGGCTCTTCTTGAGCAGAAAATATATTGTGTTTATAAGGCTGTTGCTGCTGCTATGGTTACAGTATTGGGAACATCTCATGGTCTTCTAGGTAGCAAATTTAAAAATGAAATTGATTGCTTTTAATCTGTTCATTTACAATTGAGTTTAGAAAAATTACTCTTGAAATTCTTTAGGAATGTTAATTTGCTTTCAGAGCAGAACAGACTTGAAAAAATGGGCAGGTAGCGAGTGCTTCTGTAACGCGCGCCAACAAACTCTATTAATTTGGTGGGAGCTCTTTCCATCTATGATTGCAGCTATAAACAGTCATTCAGTAGCTGTAAAATACAGTGTAATACCTTTTTACAGAGGCAGTTTTCTCTGTTGCCTTATAGTACCGTATTCTTCAGCTTAAGGTCGGATACATACATTTTAAGTCAGAAGCTCAACCCATGTGCTATGAAACGAACTTAGTCCTTCCTAATGCTTTCTATAAAAATCTTTGTTTAAGAGCATACGTGAACAGTTTGATTCTGGGCACGTGGAAAAAATCTTGGTTTTGATAAGAGCGCTTTTTTTTTTTCCACCTAAGTTGAATCAAAAGAAAAAGATGAATTTAAAAAGTTTACTCATTATAAATGAATATATATTATTGCCATTTTGGATAGCAAATTTACCATTTTTCTTTTAAATGTGAAAGAATCTTCCTTTTTCATGATGTGGATTTTTTTTTTTTTTTTAAAGTTTTTTGCCTTGCAGGTTTCATTTGTTAATCAGGCTGCTCTGATAGGTGACCATAGCTACATAAAATTTCTCTATTTGACACTAACAATGTTGTTCCTTAGAATTGCCTAATATGCACGTATTCCTGTCTCATTTTTGCATAGTGTCTTTCAGTTAATGGAAAGAACTTTGGGCATTCTTTTTTATTCCTATGCCGTACGTAGTATTTCTGCTACCTTGTTTATTAAATGCTAGCATTTGATATGGAGCTGTAGTCTCTCTAGCTTTTTTTTTTCCTGCCTAGTTTTTATTTTGTGAGAATTCTTTATTTCATTTCTTAAAGAAGATGGAGTTATTATATATCCATATTGCTGCAAATAGTATCTTTAAGGAAAATGTAGTAATAATTAAAAAAGTCTAGTAATGTATCTGCTGTAAGATTTTTTTCCTAGTTTAAAGATTATTTTCTGAACATGTCACAGCATTCTACTGTCATGATGTATGCTGCCAATGACAGGCTCAGTAACCCACTAAATCATGACACTAGAAATTCTCCCTCTTGGCTGGGCTTCCGTAGATTAAAAGGTTATCGAATTTCAATATTTTTAGTAATAGTAAAAACAACTTTCCGATATAGGGATTTTATGTGGTGCTTCTAATTTTTTTCTTAATCTCTAGATTTTGTATAGTCTAGAGTTCTGTAATTTACTGTTTAAGTGAATTTAAATAATTTTGCTATCTCACCTAAGTGATACCTAGAAATGACTACTGTTCAGTTCAGTAGATACCAACTTCTCTCTTGTTAGAGCTAGAAATTCATAATATTAAGGAGAAGAAAAAACAAAAGGAGGAAATCACTTCCTGCATGGTACAAAAAGCATTTAAATGATTCAGTTTGCTGGAAAATGGGAAGAGATGTAAACATTTGTAATAATACTTAGAAGATCTCTTGTCTTGGCAGATACCTGTATGGCCAAAGGAGAATATAAATGAGAATTATTCTCGTTCCTTAATTTTTTTTTTCCGTAAAATCAGCATCTTGTGTCTTTTTCTGTAAAGTTGCGGGGGGGAGGGAAGACTTCTCTCTCAAATGTGCCTGATACCATACTCCATTCACTGATGCACCATTATAAACCAGTGCCGAGTAATTTATATAGTAGTGCTGCAGATGCAAGCAATTTTCAGATAAAACAGAGATGATCAATCATTTTTATGAATGCAATATCTTAAAAAATAGCACTGGCAAGAGAGTGGTACTTTTGGAGGCCTTGCTTGCCTGGCTCCTTCGGAGGACTGATTTCATCTGGCCAAACGGTGACTTCAGCAGCTGGGCATGCTTTCATGTGCTCGCTAATTGTGGGTGTAGTAACCGTGAGACCTCGGCTTGCTGGCACGCAGCACTAATCCTGGGTTCGTTTCTGGATTACTGAACAGCAGTTGAAACAACCATTAAAAGAAGGGTGGATATTGTTGCTGTACGAGTACTCGGGTTGTAGCTTTCCTCTTTTAGGAGTGTCAGGGGTTTAAACGTTAGATGCAGGAGTCTTAAGTGCTGCTGTGGCTATTCCCTATCTATTAAAAATGGCTCTTATTTAAAGAAACTGTGTTAGTCAAAAGGTCTTAGACCTGGTTGCCTTTAACTTGCTGCAGATGCAGACAAGAGCACATCGGCCCTTTGTGGCGAGGCCTTCACGTTGGCTTCCTCTTCCCACGCTTGCCGTTCCCTGCGTCTTTGGTTCGGGGCTCCGGTAACAGCTACGCAGCTCCCTTGCGGCGCTGAATGCGTTGGCCGAGAGCTAAGATCGTGCGCTCGCTTCCTGCGGCTCAGCCGACGTGCTGTATACAACTCCGTTAGCTGCCGTCTCTCATCCGTGTTGGGGGCTTTATCTCTGTTTTCCACCTTGCGGACGCCTTGAGGGTGATAGCCCTTCTCAATACAAATAAGGGCTTGTTTCTTATTTACGACAGAGTTCAAATCCCAGTTACCTAGTATCTGGTGCTTTGGGTACTGTCATTGCAGGCAGCGCTGGTTGTTTTTAAAGTTGCTCAGTAGTTTCTGTATGAGATGCTGCTTTCGTTGTCCCGGGACTTTGGCAGGCTTCACCACCTGGGCTGGCGTGGTTGGCCCTCTCTGGCTTGCCTCTGTCCTTATTTTAAATACGAATCATAGTGGCTCAGCTACTTCTGAGAAGAAGGCGAAGAATAATATTTCTTAGCAGTTTTTGGTAAACTTTTCTTTGAAATGACCTTCCTGCTTTGGGAGGAAGAGCTCTCTAGACTTCCATGCAAGTAAAGCAAGGATCTCGCGCAGAAGAAAGTTGTACGCTAAGGTAATAATTGTGTGGCAGTCAAACACTGTATCGTGCACGCAAACAACTGGAGAAAAGTACAGTTGCAGAAGCTTTGTTCTGGCATTTTTAAATTCTGATGTTCACTTTTGTCACCATAATGATGTTTCTGTAACAGGAGAACTGTTAGGTTTATATGCAATAACATTTTTTACTTTAAGATAGAATCTGAGATAAATGAATGGCTATGCACCCATTGGCTTAGGGATGCACATACAGCTATATCAACTTGGGAAACACACAGCATGTCCTGTATACTTTCTGAAGTAACTTCTTATTTTTGGGGGTGAGCTGAGAGTTGGAAAGGGAGAAGCATAGCTAGTGGTGGTCAGCTGTTTGTAGAACAATGAGCCTGCACAACAGAGGCTCTTTACATCCTTCTAATTTTGACTTTTTGAAGATAATGCGTTGAATCGCTGGCATCTTTTTTTCTAGGGCCTGTTTTAGGATTGAGTTAGCTGAATAAGTTACTGAGAAACTAATGAATCTACAGCCTTAGTATCTGCCCTAATTGTCTGCTTGCACGTTTATAACCTGGCATAAATCTGTCCTAGTTACTCCTCTTTGAAAGAAGGCTCAGCTAACTTGCATTTGTCCTGGGTAGAGTATGCATTCAAGCAGTTGCAGTGGTGACTGCTCAGATGCAATAAATTTGTGTTAACTAACACTCAGCAGCTGGTTTGCGTAGCTGCACCCTTGCTTTCTTGGGCGCTAGCTTGCATGGCTACAGTATGGCGTGAGTAACTTGGTTTGTTTAGTTGTGGTAAGGCACCTGATGTTTGTTTGTCTGTCTGTCTTTAGCAAGTACAGACATAAAAAAAAGATTGTTGTGTTTCTTTGCAGCTTTTACGAGAGCTGAAGCACCCCAACGTGATTGCGTTACAGAAGGTTTTCCTTTCTCACAGCGACAGAAAGGTTTGGCTCCTGTTTGACTATGCTGAACACGATTTGTGGGTAAGTACAGATTTGCCTGAGTTTCTGAGATAGTGTGAGCTTGAACAAACTGAAGTGTGTGTGGTGTACGCTCGTATAATGCAGAGATACATAATTCTTTTGGTCGATAATTAATCGTCTAACTGACGTCCTGTTCTCAGTCTACTTTGATCTTCCCTTTGAAACCTACAAAAGGCTATGGAGAATCTTTTAAAATGTCAGATTTCATTTTTAAACCAAAACAGAGCTTCCCTAGAAGATTTAGACAGAGTTAAAAGAAACTATTCCTAAAGTGAGATCTCTTAAAATAGAGATCAGAAATATCTTTAATTAGTTTTCTTTTTCCTGTAGTTTAAAAAAAAAAAAAAAAGGCGAGAGACTGCTTTACTAACTCCTTTCCCTGCGATGTCGTGAAAGTGACCAACATTCAATCGTTAGTTTTAACTGGTGAATTTGGGACATCGGTATGAGTGGGATGAAAATTTAGTAAGCACTGGCTAATTAGGCCTACCGATATGCTTTCACTATATAGAAAAGGAGTAGAGACTTAAATGTCAATTTTTAAGTTTCCAAGAAAGTGTGGTAGAGTTTAGTTTCACCTGTTGTAGTGGTAAGCAGCAGTGACGTATGAGTTAAACTCAGAGAGATATATATTCAAGCTCTACACCTATCAGTAAGATGGAAGGTGCTTGAGTCTGGGTTTTGTTTTAAGCCCAAGAGATATCAAACGCTTGCTAAGAGTAATAAATGTGTTTATAATTCCTTTGAAAATATTGGCAAGAAGGCGAAGTGATAATATTACTTTTTAAGGCTTTAGTAGTAGAGAAGTTGCCATTACTGATGTTACTGACAAATTGCTCAGTTATTTATACTTAGCTGTCAGTAGCTAATGCATACGTACTTCTCAGTGACACAACTAAAATTGTAATCTGGAAGTAAGTAAACTTAGACCAAGTGAAAAGGCTACTTGGCTCAGAACAAATCGGTTAATGAGATTTCATTGTCCTTCATAAGCTTAAAAATTACTAAATTTGATTTCTCTTGTAGGGTGACAGCTTTGCATTTTTAGAGTTTTCTTCATCAACGTTCAGTGTGCACTGAGAGTTTGTGTATTCCTCACAACTGCTGATGGCAGAGATGATGAGTAGGAATGCAAGAGCTAAAAGCTATATAGACATAATTTTATTTGTGCATCAATTGAGTTTACTCATCTTATAGAGCAACTACAAAAAATTTTACTGCTATGTTGAGTGACAAGTTTAAAAATCCTTTTTGCTAACCTTTTTCATTTGAATTTATCTTGGGCTTGTGGTTTTTACATTACGTGATGATTTTTTTCACATGATTTAACAGCCTTAGATCACAGCAGTCTAATGTTTTTACCACTCCCTGCGTCTGGCTAGGTTTTGGTGGTAATCTCAATACAGTTAATTCTTTTATGTGATTTGAGATTGAATGTTATGGTAGTTATTTGGTGTGAACTGGTCTCCCACTTCTTAACTCTTTACTTTTTTCTATGGAACATGCTACACGAATCATTTTCCTGTCCTGTATACTTGCCCATGTTTCCTTGCTTCTTAAGCCTCTAAAGGAGTTCTTTTTTTATTTCCTTTGCATAAAGTTAGCCATATTCAAGGCACTCTTGGTTTTGGCTTAACCTTGGTCCTCATTTTCTTTACCGCCAGCACCTCCCAAGCATCGCTCTTAAATTCCCCTTTTGTCTCTTTTGCTCACTCCCAACTTTGTGTCTTTTTCCACGCTGCCTCCTACACATGGAACAGCCTCCCAATTAACGTACGTAAAGATCCTTCGCTATCCTCCTTCAAAAAAAAAACTCCTGAAAATCCACTTATTTTGTAACGCATTTCAGTATAATAACCACTTGTCATTCTGTCTGTGTTGTGTCGTGTTTTGCATTTCCTGTGCTTTACGGCTCGTGCCCTTTCAGCTCTTTGGGGTAGAGATTTAGTAGAGGATTGGCACATTTTGTTACTGTGTAGCAGCCTGTGCGTGCCCCCACAGCACTACATAAAAACAAAATCATTCTGTTCATTGTGGGGATCCGTGTGAAAAAATTTTAAGTTTTGGAATGGTAGATGTACGCTCCCTGGCGAGATGTAGATTCAGAGAGACCGACTGTTTCAAATGCAGGCATCTAAAATTAGTTACCAAAATTTGTCTTTAAATATGGGAATTGGCCTTACACTCACAGCTGCCCACCTTTAGTAACTCTTATTGGCTTCAGTGAGAAGAGTAAGTGCTCATCGCTTACAAACGTCAGATTAATTAAAATCATTAAATTTTGGGCTTCTGTACTGGAAACGTTTGGCAAGAGATGAATAAACTATATTAGATGCTATCTTACTCTGTTCATTTTGTAATACTGAAAAAATTGTCCCATCCTAATGAAGAAAACTGATGGTGCCAATTAAGCTTATTAAAAAGTTCTTTTATGATGAGCAAGAACTTTTTTTAAAAAACAAAACAAAACTTTGTATTTAACTCCCAAAGGTTGGACTGCTCAAATCTGAAATTTGAGTATAGATAGCAGCATACCAGCAGAAGTTACAGCAAATTATAAAGTATCATTACCAAGGGATGAGGAAAGCTATGCTAATTTAGAACTACTGATGACTGATACTGGTGAAGACTTATTACGTTGTCCTTGCCCACAACGTTCACTGTTTAACTGCTAAGCCCATCAAAGGTTTTTTTTTTCCTTCATCACCTCTCAAATTATATTACGTGTAACAGTATGAAACCATTCATAAAGCTAGAGGAAGGAATGTCTGAGAATATAGCAATTCTTTTGACCAAAGGATTTATAGCACCTACTGACTTCTATTTCTGTAATTCTCAGTGTAATCCACAAATGATTTTCTTGGTTATTGGTCGTTGTCAGCTGGTAAAGTTTTTAGGATACTGGGTGTGCCACGTATGTTAACTTACCATTTGTTGTCTACAGAGTCATCACTGCTCGTACATGCTTATGCTGTGAAGTAGTAAGTGCAAGGTTCCTTAGCTGGTCCCTCAGTGTAAAAGGAGTGTTTGACACAAGATTAAAAATGTGTTTGAATGCAGTACTGTTAAATATCTCATATGTTGTTGAGACATCCTTTCTTAACTCCCAGTAACTGGCTTGAATTTTTTCTCATGTTTTTCTTTACGCCTTTACTTTTATATCCTCATAGTCTGAAACGTTCAGCATCAGCTGTTCGTAGCCGCAGAACCAAAGATGTCTTGTTCCTCCTTTTGTGAAGAACATTCCCTTTTCAATATTTACTCATAATGTCTTGGATGCTTTTAATCTTAAATTTCATCCAGGTTGTCTGTCTTGCTTAAATTATGTTGAGATAAAAGTATAATTCAGTTAACATGTTGCTGAGTTAATCTTAAGTCTGTGTGTGGAATTGATACTATTTTTGCGGTTCCCTTCTTCCAATACGCAGTTATGGCTTCACAGTCTCACAAACTGTGTGCGGATAAAATCTCTCTTTCTCTTAAAGTGTAATTCCCTCAACTGATATGTCTGTTTTCTGCTATGCTCGTTATTGTCCTTTAGAATTGAAAAGAAGCGCTCATTTTACATGTGTGGGTGTTTACTCTTTTATCACTAAGAAATTACTTGTTTTCCTGTTCATTTTGCATATATGTTCTTACTTTACCTTAGTTTCAAGTTTTAGACTGCTGTCCACAACTTCCTACGTAAGGCATATGCACTTTAAGATGTTATTCAGATTTATTTGAAATATATAACACCTTCCCCCCTACCCCCTTTTTTAAAGGACTATTGTGTCGATAGTTGTAGTGCACCCAGAACTGGAAATTTCAGTGGTCCGTGTAGAAATAATTTTACCCACTTTTTGTTTTCGTTCTGTTTTACTTGTTGAATACACTGGACAAAATGTTTTTGGTGTCTAAAACTTTGGAGTCTAAAATTAGTTCCAAGTATAGGCGTACAAAGTTGTGTGATTTATCTTTGGAACAGCAAACAAATGTTACTCAGGTTTTTTGGGCCTATCTTTGCTGCCTGTGTTTGAGAATTGTGCAAACAGTGCATGTTCAGTGCACGTACTGCCTTAGATTTTGATTTATTTTTCATGGACTTTTAGGTGCTTTACATTTAATACTTAACAGTGGTGGTCACCTTTGTTTGGGTATTGATTGCTGAAGAGGGAGGGTAGGAATCATTTTATTCTTTATTCTTATTAAATTATTATTTTAAACCCATATAATCTGAATCTTCCTCTTGACCCTGGGACAGATTTAGTGTGTGTCTAAACTTCAGACTCTTGAGTAATAAAACATAGCTATACTTGTTTAGCGGTGCGTTGGAAATACCTGACATAATTCTGCTTTCTTCTCAAAGCTTGGATTAGGGATTGAATAGAAGGACAAGTTTTGCTAAGATGTGGGTGCAGACAGACTACTCACTTCAGCAGGGAGAGTAGGAAAGCATAGCTGAGGAAGGTGCCCAGGTTGCCATAGCTGCATTTCCATTTGATAGAGATTCCTGTGATATTAAACAAGCATTTCCTTGAGCAGGAGGGCTCAAGAGGCCAGGTTTCGTAGGGATCTGTATCTTGAAGTTGAGCTCCTGTGCGGATCATCTTATGTCTGTCAAGGTGGGAGCTCACACTGTAACTTTCTGTCAGACACATGTAAAATCTCACTTTTTAGTTGACTTCCTATTTTCATGAAAACTTTCCAGGTCTAACTTTTTTATTTTAGCTTCTGTCATACTGAACAGCAGTTCTTGAAGTCAGGAATGGCTTGACACAAATAGCATACATTTGCAGCAGCTCAACTTCCTTTGTAGCAGACCAAAATTAGGTTAGGACCTTGTCGGATGCTCGTTTAACTATTGAGTAAATACTAGGGGTTTTCAGGGAACAAACTAAATGGTTTTGTTTTATGTTGTCTTGCATTATATTTGCATGGTTTATGGTAGAAGGCGTGGAAAAATGCATGTTGTTCCTCATCAGCCAATTTTCAAGTTCCTTAGGCCGCTTAGAAGACGATGTAGAAAGCACTTGTGCAAAGGGATTGAATACTCTTTCAAGAGTCGCAACCGTATTATTACATTGCTTAGCTTGGTTTCATTTCTGTATATATTGCCATTTATATGATCTTGACTTTGATAAAGTTAAAATTGTCTTACTGAAATAAGTCTGTACATCTAGTTTTCCCTCTCAATTTTATTACGCATTTTTGAAGTTGAAAACGAGGAGCATACAGTTAGTAAATAAGATCTATGGTCACAGAGAGTGTTAGTAAATAAGATCTATGGTCACAGAGAGTGTAAATAGCAAATTATAGAAAGCATCTAGAAGGCTAACTAATTTTCTAGAGGGGTAATAAGTTTATATTTTAGTGGTGGTGATTGAAATATTAATTTATTTATAAATCACCCACTACCACAAAGTTAATACCTTGTTTAAGTTTAAAGCAAAATACATGAAAGAAATGGAAATATTTCTACATTATGTTTATTTTCAAAAGTGAAAGCCTAGTTTGTCTCAGAATGCCAACTTTTTTGGAATCAAATCAGCAGCAGCATGTTTTTAATATTTGGGAATCTGAAAAAACAGTTGCCTGGAAAGGGAAACTGAGTTGGCCGCTTTTACTGAGTAGACTGAATGCTTCTTCAAGTTTCATTCCCCTCGTATGACACACGTTTCTTCTTTTCTTTTCTTAGCTATATCGGAACGAGAGCTTGCTGTTATCTGCAGTTTTAAAATTCAAATTATACGGTCTTTAAAAATGTCATCTGCCATGTTCTTACAAATTAAAATGAAATTATGGGGGGATAACCTTGGGGAGGAGTTTCTCTTCTGTAGCATGCAACTCATCTAGTGCACACTAGCGTAAGGCTTCCCTGGACTGTTTTGCTGAATGTGCTTCGGTATTTCCCAGCCTTTCGGGGCGCTACCAGAATGAAGGGGGGAATCAAGCTAGGTTTAGCGAGTGACAATGAGGGGGGAAAAAACAGAGGATGTTGAAGCTATTTCACCCTCTCTCTGCTCATCTTCTCACTACAAACACGCCTCTCTGACTTGACTAAATTGTGGAAAGTCGCATTTTGTTCATAGTGGTTATTTACTGTGGGTAAAATTCATCAAGGAGCTCGCACACTTTAAAGTGAGGAGCTGCCGTGTCCTATAGCCCCAGGGAGCACTACAGAAGGTCTTGGATGCTCTTTTAAGAGCACGGTGGGCACGCAGTGATATAAAGCCCAGCAGTCTAAATAGGGCACTCTATAGTGTCAGCACAGTCAGAAGAAAATACTTTTTTCCTTTTATTTCCTTTTCTTACTCCTTTAAGTAGGAGAAGGTCCCGTTACTGCTTAAAGTAGATTAGGGCACTTAGTTGGGTTCAGTCACCTCCAAAACCTGGTAGGATTCAAGTCTGTACTCTCTGCTTACCAGACAGTCGGAATGCTGTGCTGCTGGGCAAAAAGCTTTGTTGAATCTTAGAAAGAAAGAGCGTGGTTCTGTAGCCTTGTGGTCAGGGCAGTCATCAAGGGAAGAGGAAGACCGTGGTTGTAATTCCTTTTTTTTTTTTTTTTTTTTTTTTTTTTTTTAAACACGTATGTCTGTATTTTTGTGTATTGACTTTATCTTTTTTTCCTGCACCAGAAGACTGAAATTATCCAAACCCTCATTAGCCTTAAGATTATGGATATTACATACTATACTTAAGACTGCACTTTGGGACTGCTCAGGACCTGAAGCTGGTACAGCATGCCTCATTTCATTTGCACAGTGCAGTTATGTGTAAGGGACATACTAGCTTGTGCTGTCACCTGTACCCTTTTCTACAGCTGAGGTCTTGAATTTAAACTGTTAAATCTTAAATGTTTTGTGATATGGAAAGAGCACATCTCTCTGCTATAGCTGGTCAGCAGAATTGCCCAGGTTATAGTTCTTTTAGTGTAGTTGTGCTAGTATGGCATCCTTTGCTTAGGAGCACGATAAACCTGATCCTTGCCTGATTTCTTTTGTCAAATTATGACAGTTCATTTACTTCTGTTGTACCTTTTTAACTTTTTTATTTATTTATTTTTAAATTGGGGAATATTTTCCCACAGCAGTAGTAGGGCCATATTTCTTTTATATTTTCAGAAATATAAGAAAGGGCTTGTGCTCATTGCCTGCAGTAGAGGCAAGAGGTAGAGGTCAGTAATGGCATCCCTTTGCTCTTCTGATTCTTAGATGGATGCTGCTGTTAAAATAGTTGTTTGATCCTGCTTATGTAGTGGTCTTTTTTTATATGGGTACTTGCATACAAGAAGTTGGAAGAACTGATTTTCCACAAACCTCTTGAGAATAGGACTTGGTCACAAGTGCAGTGGCTTCATTCCAGTGGCATGGGACTGATTCAGCATCTTAGTTCCCTGAACTATTTGGCCCTGCAGTGTATTTTTAGTTTAATTTCAGTTCAGTCCTCAAATCTTGATTGTGATGGAGTCAAGTCTGCTCTTGTGACTAATATAAACCTGTCTATATTAGAGTAAGTTGGCAGCAATAATTTTTATTCACTTTTATAGGAAACAATTTTATTTAGTGGAGATAGTGCCTGCTTAAAGAAAAACTAGCAGTTGCAATTCGTACTTGTACACTTCAAAAACACGTAGAGTTGAAATTAGCAGAGAAGCTCCTTGTTTAGATTTAGACATCTAAAGAAAAATCTCTTTGGAGAAACTTATGTTATCTTCAAAGAAAAAATTTTGAATCTCTTGCTCTTGTGGCATTTTGACATCTCTCTCGTGTTCTTCACTGAATTTTACTGGTGAAGATATTTGAGGATATGAAATTTTGAAGGTGGTGTAAGCCTGTCCTGTGAATTGCCTCACTAGATGTCGTTTGAGCCATTTGCTACGTGTCTCTAGTAGACTAGAGGTCTTCTCTTCGTGTAGAAGCACCTTGTGTTGGCTGTGGTTATGTGGCAGTAGTTTTCCTGATTTCTTTGCAAGAAACAAACTGCAACAAAACACAGCAGAACGCAGGAACCAAGTGAGCTGGCCTTTGGAAGCTACGTACAGTGCCCTGGGGGTCGAGGGAAACAAAATCACGTACTTAACCCGAGGCAGAAAGGAAGGAGCACGCTTTCTTAGCCTTTCTAACCTTGGGACAAACCATCATGAGAACAAGATAATTTAGGATGTGTGCAAATGATATTTCATGGGCAAATGGGAGCAAGCTCTGCCATGCTCTGAGACGTGAGCCGGCCGCGCAAGCGTGGCGGTGAGCCTGAGCTAGCAAGTCCAGTGGAGAGGCCGCACGTTTTAGTTTAGGTTCAGCATTGCACTGATTAACTTGCACTAGCTGTGGTTCAGAGGCAGCTTGCATACGTTAGGCTCAGCGTAAGGGTAGAGGGAGCGGCCTGTGTGCCTCAAAAGCTTGTACAGGCGTTCCTATGGAAGAGGAGAAATGGCCCCCTCTTCCCCCAAAATCACAGCGCAGACAGCAAGGCCTCTACCCAAGACGCTGTATAAGGGCGGGAGGCATACCGTTCTTAGTGAGTGCAGCATAGCTGCTAATTTTGTCCCATTGAGTCCTTTTGCACTTTCATTTTCTATATGCCTTCGTATTATAAGGAGTAATGTTTTGTGTGAAGTCAGTTTTTAAGAGTGTAGTAATCCCTTCTAGTGATTACATGTGCCACGTTTTTGAGGGCTTAGTTTTTATTACTTGGCCTGGTTTATGCGTCTCTGCATGGTGACCCTTGCCTGTTGCTGCTTTTATATTTTTTTTCTTACTGTAATTTGTTTTTGTAGTAGAGTTACTACTTTATAAATCACATTGTAGTTACGCCTGAGGGTCACTTCCAGTGAGCGGTGTACATACTGGAAGGTGGGGACTCCCATATTTCAACCGAAGTTTTTGCCTTAAAATCTTTTTGCAGCATGACAACAGGAAGAATTTTCTAGGGAAGTGATTCCTTATAGTTTTCAGAGTAATTGCACAATTGAAGAATAAGGTACCGAGAGCTTGATTTGTTTAACTAAGCCTTGTTTGTATATTAAAAACTGATAATCCTATAGTTTTTTTTTTTTTTAAATCCTGGATGTTTTCCTTAATATACAGCCATCACTGTTGTTTTTTTCTAGTAGTGGAAGGATCAATGGGAACGTTAATGTGGACAGGCAATAACCAGGTTTTTGTTCTGATTTATTTGGGATTTTCTGCAATTTTTTTGTTTCTCTTTCAAGGATATTGTCTACACCTTTTGCTAAGCACAGTGGCTGAAGTGCCGCTGACAGCTGGAGGTGATGTTCACTGTGAGGGAAGCATTACTGTTTTCATAGGAGCAAGAAGTGGCAAGCTCGGAGGGGAGTGGGGAGCAGAGGTGTAATGAAGGCCCAGCCGCTGGCTGCCTCTTCAGCTCGGGGCGGGGGCTGAGGAAGGGAGATCTTGAACTAGACAAATCCTATTTAAAGAACGGAGTAATTAATAGTCTTGTCACTGTTCAGATTAGCATTCTGAATTGCTCTCAGTAGAAATGCAAATAGCCTTTATAATTTCTGTCCTAAAAAAAGCACATAATTGAAAACTGTTTTGTTATTTGAGGTGCTGCTTTGAATCTCCTTAAGAGAGGATACATATTCATCTGAATGACTGGCTCGGTTAATTTGCTGAACGACAGGATGTTAAAACAGGGTTTGTGCCTCTCATGATCCCACCTTGTCTGAGGACTGACAACGTAGAAAGCCCGTTCTCCCCCCCCCCACCATTTCATTTCTTGCGTTGTGCAGGGTAGCAAAACCAAACCTAACCCTTCATCTCTGAACTCATCTTACAATAAGTATTAATTAGTTTATGAATACTTCATGATCTCTCAGTAGTCTTTTTCATTTCCTTCTTTTCATTCCTTCCCCTGACTGATGCTGGGGTCCCTTTTTTGCTTTCTTTGTTCTCATATCTATCCCCTAACGACCGACTGACTTCTGTAATCCAGGAACCGCTAGCTTCTCATCACCAATGACATCTACAGGCAAAGCTTTGAAGTGAGAACATAGCCATTTTTAGATGTTTGTACACGACTTCACCGTAACGTTGTCCTGTGTGGGGTTTTGTTTTGTTTTTAATCTCGTCTGCTGGGATTACAATTTATGGGGGGAACACAAAAGTAGTTGCAAGTGCTCTGCCCCGGGCATCTTTGGAGAGGAGGGAAGGCATGAAGACGTTAAGTGCAGGCCTCTTCCCAGTAGCTACTGCTGGTTTGGAAACTTCGGCTCTAGCAGCTGTGAGGATAAGAGGATCCCAGTGGGTGAGGTGGGAGAGAGGAGAAGGTCTGAGAATTTTTAATGGAGGTAAGTAGCCAGTCTTTAGGTGTTGTGAAGAGCTCGACAGCCGTTTTTTAAAGCAACCCAGAGAACAAAAAACAGTTTAAGAAAATTGGGGGCACGCGACTATTGTTTTTAATTGCAAAGTTTGACAAACTTTGTATTTCATTCCATTATTTAGTGTTAATAGTTGACAAAACTTCTTACTTATCTAAAACGCTTCATGTTTCTACTTGTTTTATTTCTAGCATATTATCAAGTTTCACCGTGCCTCAAAAGCAAATAAAAAGCCCATGCAGTTGCCAAGATCTATGGTTAAATCACTGCTTTACCAGATTCTTGATGGAATCCATTACCTCCATGCAAACTGGGTGCTTCATAGAGATCTGGTAAGTGTTGCGTATTTTACCTGGTTAAGAAAGTTTTACATACGTTTTCATGGGTAGAAGAAAAATCCCTATGCAAGTAATCTTGCATATCGATCCGTACAGCTCTTCCTGTTATTGTTGTGGGAGACGAATGGAGATTTTAAACATGAAAACAAACTGTGTTTTCACGTTGGTTTTTATCTGAGTCATCTGTACTAAGACAATGACGCTACATCCGGTAAATGGATTGCAGATACCAATATCTGAAAACAGTGTGTGAGCCAGCTGATATATGTTGAACGTTCTTATAAGTTTGTGCATTACTTTCAAAAGGCACTTAATTAGGGAAGTGATTGATGCCCTCATACATTGGCTTACGTGCACTTTATCGTAAAAGCTAGTGAAAGAGTAGTTTTTTCAAGTAGTATTTCTTTTCCATGTGATTTTTTTTTTTTTCCGACCATGGGAAGAGAGCTATGAAAGAGTTGTCGTCTTTGAAATTTCTCATGACCTAAAGTAGCTCTTTAAGTTGATTGCAGATTACAAGGGCAGCCAACTGCCTTGTCTTCGTTACCCTTTTCTCTTAGTTTCCCACCACTCCTAATACTTCAGTGGAGTGCCACCAGCGGTTGCAAAGAGGGAATACTAGTGTAGGTATAATGCTTGCTGCCACTTGCAGTATGACTAGAAGTTTTGGCTTGAGGAAAAACAACATAATGGTTAATACACCAGAATCTGTTCTCATTGTTATGCTGCCCTGGTAGAGTAACATCCGTAGTAGGAAAGGCAAGAAATGTAGTCTAATCTGCATATAAAACCACTGCTAATATTTGCATATTTTTCATAGTTGCTCTGGTAGGTCGAAAGAGTGATGCATCTCCAGAAGCTTGCAGCCACTAATGAAGTTTTGGAAGTGAGACATAAATCATTCTTGTGTCTTCAGTAATAAATACAGGCTTAGATTCATTTTTGGATATGAATCAAATGTTTTTCTAAAAGATACAAATAAATTAAGACAGCCTGTGGAATGGAAAGCACAAACATCTTCGGAAATAAATTTGATTTGATTTTTCTTACAATATCTGACAATAGTGGTCATAACCGTGGTTAGGTTTTGGGATGGATCATTTTTTACCTCATTTCCTTGTTTACTGTTAATTTTACTGTTAAATTCCGCATGTTAATGTATTTATGTGATTTTTTTTTTCTTTCTTTTTTTTTTTTGCCTTTGGAATAGTAGCCATGAGCAAAAGCAGGAAGCAAGTACAACTCTGTTTTTTAATACTACAATTCTCACTTTCCTAAAGAGACTGCTGTTGCTTCTGCAGCACGTTGAGATGTAATTAGATACAGTTTAAGAAAGAACACCTGAAAAGTCCGTATTCAACTATGTGTAAAGGAAGCATGTGTCTTAGAACTATGAAATACGTAGCCTCAAAATGCCATACATGAACTTGATACCTTGGTAGCAAATAAAAGATGGTATCTAGGTTAGTAATAACAAATACCCCGGAGAATTTTAAGTGTTGCTATTTCCAGTTCACAGCACCAGGTGTTTTGCATGACCAGTGCTGCTACTTTACAAGTCTTATCTGTTGCTGTTGTGTTCCAGCAAAGCTGGTGCCTAATGTCTCTCTTGTCTTTTCTCTTGGAGCTTTGGGACGTAATGATTGCTTTTATGAAAGTGAAGACTGTTTTTCCTGTCACTGGGATGATGATGCTCGACTGAGTTTCTCATAATTGAGAAGGGAGAAGAACAGAAATTTGTGAAAAAATGTGTTCTGTTAAATGAATAAATTTAAACTAATGGATTCTTGGACACTTCAGTGCCCATGAAATGAAAACTCTTAAAAATTGCTGCACACTGGTGATTTCAAGGCATATTCAGAGTATCTTGCCTTTTCTCAAAATCATTGTGAATTTCTGAAGAATTCAAGGATTTCGAATTAGTATTTTGTATCTTGAACATAGAAACAAAAGTTGCTGATGTTTATCTGGATGTGTCATGTTTGCCCTTGAAATTAGGAGTTAATGTAAACTTTTAGTAACTCGTTTGGATTTTTAGTTGAACAAAAGTTTTTGTGTAGCTCTTATTCATATTCTCATATCTGTGATTTTTAGTTCTAAAAATGGTACCTCAGGAACCATTTCACTAGATTCTATTTCTGACATAATACGTAAATACTCAATCTTCAGTGTCTTTGTAATACTTAGAGCTGTTTGTCTGGTGTTTTTTCCCTTAGCTGGTTTAGTTTACATTCTCTGGAAAAATATTTTTCTGTTTTATGCAAACCAGTATTTTGCATCAAGACACCTTGTACTTTACTAGTTTAATATAACTCTGTTCTTATTATTTTTAGCATGCATTTGGATGTCGACCAAAGACAGTGACATCCATAAAAGTCATGTTATGTTTATTTCTTTGTATTTTTTTAAAAAAATTAAGTTCTTTATTTATTACAACATTAGACAAATTCTCCTCAGTTATCTGTGGAAATGATGTCTAGAATTTATTTAATAAAAATTCCAGTGAAAAAGCAGAAATATTAGAGGTTAAGTATTTGCTTGAGTACTTGCTGGAAGTGTCTGAGGAACCTTGTTGAAATGTTAATCTGGTGTTGAATCAAGCGATTTTAAAGAAATGAGGATACTAAGTGTTCTTCAGGAAAAAACTTCTGCCACTCAATGGATCAGTGTTTTTAGATACCTGAAAATTGTTACTCCTAAGTTACTTTTAAGGTCTGTAGTAGCCAATAAAATCATTGCAGAGTAATAAAATCGATGAACTTGGAGACTTGGGCTCAGCTAGTGGCTAGTTTCCACCACCAGGAGACAGTCTCGTTCCCCTCTTCAGTGCCACCAGGCATTACCACCGGTTTTAGTGGGCTGGCCGGCGACACTGGTCTCACTCCTGGTGAGCTCATTCAGGGGGTTAAACCAGCAGAGAAATACTTAGGTTTTTCCTGACAAGCTAGCTTTCTGCAGGATTAGCTCCCTGAACGAGCTCACTGGGAGGTTAGGTATATACTGGAGCTGGTGCCAAGGAAGCACGAGGTTGGAGATAGCAGCAGAAAGCAGAATAGGGCGTTCTGGCATTGTCTGGGTTAGACCAGAATAGTTTATTGTTAAAACGCCCCTTTTAACTCTTAGATGAACGTGCAAGTGTTCTTAAAAGGGAGAATTTTGTGATTTATATTTACTTTAATCTCTTCTGATGTAAGATTTATGTCAGCTTAAACTCTCTGTATGAGTCCAAATATAGGAAAGTGACTAAATTGAGACAAGTTGCATCTTTAAATATACTGACGCTTACAGTTTTAGATTTATGAACATAATTTAGTATAGCATATAGCTTAATTTCTTGTAGTGCTGGGATTATCTTATTTTGTTTCTGGCTTTATTTTCCTGAAAGTGACTGAAAGCTGCTACGGGGCTTTTAGGAATAACTTTTTTGGATAAACTGTTATTTTTTTGTCAGTTAAAAATATTTAGCTGTGACCTTCCTTACTGTTACTGTAAGATTCAAAACAGTACAGAATGTGGGATAGGAGCGTTACTGGGTTTGAGTGCTTTGAACAGCATTGTGTCACTTTATGCATGTTGGAGGCAACACGCATCTATAAGAATTCACAGACTTGTTCTTCTGTCGAGGCATTTGGACTGGTAATTTGTTACCGGATTGCGTGTTGTTGGCCAAAAGGAATTTTACCTTTTCAACATAGCAACGCTCCCGAAAGATGTACGTGGGAAAAAGCAGGGGGTGGCTTTCTTGGCTCTGCTAGCTGGTAGGGGCCTTCATTATAAAGAGAGGTTACTGCGTAGAATATTAGAAAATGACCTTTTGATGCTAAGCTTTTGGTTTTCGATTTTTCTTTCTTAAAGAGCTCTCTGCACATTGTGTAGGGAATACAAAACTGTCGTCGGTATCTCTAGAGAACAGCAAAGTAGAAGATGCAGCACGCGTACTTCATGCAGTACTTCAGGGCAGTATGATATGTTGGACGCCTCCTCCCCCAGACCTGAACCACTTAGAGTCTGCGTCAACGTTCAGTGAAGGCTTTTACCTTGCAGGGACCTTCTTAAGATCTGAAAAATACTCTTCAAATGGAGTTTTTCCAACACTGTTCACAGTGCATGTTCGCATTAACAGAAAAAAGGGTTGTGGCAGTTCTTTCTTGTGTTAATATCCCTTTTGTAGATGATGTTAGTTGCTTGTGGACAAATGCAGGCAGAGACCGTTTCCTTTAGAACTTGATAAAGTCATTTCTATTTGTAACAGGATTGATTCCCCTGGAGGGGATACTATCTATGAGATGTTTTAAGTGCACAGAAACCATATTGAGGAAATCATTTAAGATTCCAGTTATGTCCTCGAGCATTTCTCTAGAATTCTGCTTGATGTTATTAAAACCATTGGGTGGAAAACAAATTTTGGAAATCAAGCTCACTAGAGGAATGAGGGTTTTTTGTTTGTTTGTTTTTTTCCTAGGATTGTGTCACTCGGTTACTTTCAGCATTCTGTACTATATATTGCAAACTTAGGCAATACATTAGACTTATAAACTCACCTCACAAAAGCAGCCAAAGTCCCAAAGTGTTTTTATTATTATCAAATACTGATTAACCAGTCACTTACCAGCTTTTCTGGTGTTGCCCCTCTACTGCTTTACAATGTTTAAATTGACTGTGTGACATTTTACAAATTAAAGAGATTAATTTAGAGCAAAATCCTTTGAGTATATGAAGCAACAGAGAGAGAGATATGAAAGAATCCACGTTTAACAAACCTTAAGACTCGCAATTTTGATTTGCATACAGAAAGCAGAATTAAGCTGTTCTGATGGAACAGGAGGTGTCCGTGAGTTTTAAAACTGCAGAGATTTAGAAAAGATTCTAGTCTTCACTCTTGTGTACTAATTCACTCTAGTTATTAATTTGTATTATTCTGTTCAGAAGAAGATTTGGGTGTCTAAAGTATATGGAAGAGTGAGTATGGATCCTAGACACTGGGGTTCCCTGAGCAATTCATGAGGTATAATTTAGTGTTGCTGCAGAGAGGCCGTTCTGCCTCTCCTCCCTTCCCCTGCCTGTGCCGCCTCCTCTTCCAGTTAGGGATTGGAAAACTAACGTGAGTTAAAATTAGACTCGCAAAGAGGTTGGTCTGCGTCCGAGTTCATCCCTGAGCTGGTTGAGCATGCAATTACACAGTGCTTGTGTAAGCAGGACGTGGGTGGGAACCAAGTGGGCAAGGGAGATCTCAAAGATCTCAGTTTTTGGTGGCTCGGTATTAAGCGTGTGATCTGTAGCTACTCTCCTACTCAACGATTTCGGTACCTACTTAACCATTTCAGCTGGTGCCTTTTTCACCTTTTGGCTAGTAAAAGTAAAAGGAGCCTCCGAAATTTCTGTGTATTTTGAGATGTTATCCATAAGAAGTGTAAGATTTGGGGAATTTGGATTGTGTTTCGTGGAGAATCTAGTTGCAGGGGCTTAAAACACTATTTTTGCCAGCGACAGAAAGCAGAGAGCGCCCGTTTCTCAGGTTCCCCAGTTTACAGTCCATCATGTTGGCATAAATCCACTTTCTTCGGCATGTAAAGCAAATATCCGGACTGTGAACTGCGGTTGCTGAGAAAAGGGAACTTCTCCTCCTTCCGCTGTGGCAGAGAAGGGAGGACAGTATGTCAGACAGCTGCAACCAACTGACTAAATCCTGAAGCAGATTCGTTGTTGTTATTGTTGGTGGTGTGTGTGGGGTGTGTGGTTTTTTTTTTGTTTTGTTTTTTGTTTTTGGTCGTTTTGAAAGGCAAAATGTTTTAGGGTTTTGAAGCTGATGCGTACATCATCTGAGTGAAGATGGTGATTGAGTTTGTGTATGTGGCTTATATTACTCGGAGCTAGCGGGCAGAAGGAGAAAATGGGGAAGGAAGACAGAGGCAAAAGGAACCTCGGTGAGAAACCGAAACAAAAACTTTCCAGAAGACGCAGCTAAAGAAGAGAGGAGGAGATCCCATGGGAAGTCGTCGTCTTTCTCTGCAGTTCGGTTTTTCAGTTACCTCCGTGTGTATGCCCTGTGAACTACAACACTCTGCCTCGTTTTCCGCTGCAGTAGAGAAAACTTGGTTTTCTGAAGACTTTGGCAGTGTTCCTCCCCATTGCTACAGTTGAGCCCAAACCTTATTTGGGCAGGATCTTTCCTGACTGCTTCGGCGGCCAAGTGGGGCTAAACCAGTGATATTGCCATGTCCACAAGTGGCTTTCCCAGTGTAATCCTTTCTCTTCAAAACAGCCTTCTCTGTTTCTGTAAGTTTGTTTTTGAAGATTCCCCCCGATCTTCCCCCACGGGGGCAGCTCCCTGCTTGCTGTTTTCTGTGTTTCTTAGTATTTCTTCATCTTCTGCACCTCGCTGCCACTTCCCGGCAGCTGGGAAGCTTCAGGTTATTAAGGAGAGGAGTTGGGAGCCTTAGTCCCCTTTCCTAGCGAGTACAGCGATCTGGGGAGGCAGCTGCCACCAGGAATCTTCCCCTGCTACTCGCACCCGACTTTCTTGACTTCATCCTAGAATTTCTCCAGGGCTTCTCTCCTGCTTTTGAGCCAAAAATCATAGAGATTGTTTTTAATTTAAGACAATCACTTTTTTGGGGAGGAGGTATCCAACTGCAGTGGTTTGGAGACTTTGCCACTCATTTTCCATCTTCAGCTTTTTTTATTACCTTCCTCGCATCTTTTAAAGCAAGGGGGTCTGTGCATGCACTCTGTAGTTTGTTTTGTTAGAAGGCAGCTGCATTAGCTCAAGCTATTTTCCTTGGGCATTTAAGGTAATCAGGTTGTGTTTTTTCCTGGAGTGGATTAGGGAGTGCTGATGCGCTTCTGCCACGTACAGAATTTATGGGGCGCTGATCTGGTAAATTTTGGCAGAAGGGCATAGCAAACAGCTGAGGTTTGATACAATTTGGACCTAGCATGTCTGTTTGTAAAAGAGAATGCCCAGAGGCTTTAGGATGCTCCGACATGTGAGCTCACAGATTCAGCCCTCTCACCCCCCCCCCACCCCCCCAAGTATTCGGTCACTGTAATAATAATAAACTCAGTACCTTTTCAAGGGTAGATCTTCAGCAGAGCCACTAGAAGCCCATGCAGTGGCCAGCGCCAGCTCAGGCAGGCCTTTAGTCCCTTCAAGGCAAGATGTCTTTTCAAGCAGTTCAGCTTTGCCTTCTTGTGAAAACGTGGGTACTAGAAAACGCAGTAGTTGTTCTTCTCTCACAGGATTACCTGGAAGCTTTAGCCGTACGGAGACTATGGGTTTTTCTTCCATCAGAAGTAAAGCAAAAAGGGAAGGCCCAAACTGAGCAGCCAGAGAGATCACTTCTGTGGCAATCAGCAACTTCTGTCTCCCTCAAAGGCACAACCTTTTCAGAGAGCATTAAACTACTTAACTGTGATAATTTGGGATTTTTGTCTGATGTTATTGCTTTATTCAGGATGTTTTAAATGGTATTTCATGGCATTTGTGTAGCAAACCAACGTTTTAGTCAGTTTTCAGTATTTCAGTTTTATTAAATGCAATAAAAACCCATCTGTTTTCAAATTTTTCGTTGATTGATTGGCTTTTAGTTTAGGGGTTCATTCAGAAACCAGTCTGTATTTTCTCACAGTAATCCTGCTCTGGCCATTAAGTAAATCTGCAAGTCTCTTATCGTGGACCTATATCTGGACTTTGCTCTGGACTTTGCTGGCACATTAGGCAACTCGTTTAACCTGTCTTTGCCTCTGTTTCCCAATCTGTTAGCTACTTCATAGGTCTAATTTGTAGCTTAATATTTGGTGCTTATCACTGCTAGTTTATAGTATTCCTTAACTAATCTCTCCTCTTCCTCTCTGTGCCATCCCCTTTCCTGGCCAATAAATAATTAGAAAAGTTACCTAAGATGCAGCAGAACTGAAATGGGTTTTAAATGGACTGCTTGCATTTCAGTAAGCAGGGGAACTGTGGTTTTGAAAGATAAAATGTAAAATGGCCAGGGTAGGAAACTCCCCTCTCACCAGTGATTTTTAAGAAAGGATTTTTACATGCTGATATCAAAAGTAAATTTAGACACAGATTCATGCATCCGTCTCTTGACAACCAGCTGCTGCTGCACAGGAATGCAGAACTGTTGGGTCCTGCCTTGCTGCCAATGATTTTGTACTAGCTTGAAAAGTTTCTTGGCACTGTTCACCCATTTGGGCGCGTACGTATCTTCTATAAATAAATAACGACTCAACCTGTCTGCTAGTTTCTTTAAACTGTTAAAAAGACTGTAACTGTAATCCCCACCGTTTCCCTCGCCATGTACTTGTGCATGAGAGATGGGTGCATGAATGTGTGTTTACGCACACTCTTACTAGTGGTTTTCCGTATCTGTGTATTACATCCTGTGGAAAGGGTTAGGGCCTCTTAATCCTCTATTATTCTATCTGCACGATCCCTTTATGATGAAGGGAACTTTCCAGCATCCAAGAACCTTATTAATGGTCAGACACAGCTCTTGGATTTCCCAAAGTAATGGGATTACCAGCTAAACCTACGTGTTTGGAAAGGTTGACTTTTGGAAGTGATTTGAATTAGTTTGGTAGCTGAGAGATTAGTACGATTTTCTTCTCTTGTATCTGGTTGGAGGGAGGACACCCCAAAGCTTTCTTGTTTACCGTTGAGGAACAGTAGTACAGATGTGCTTGTATTGTGTGTCTGTACGCATGCATGCTTCTACATGGATAAAAGTAATCAAACTGAAGATTTTACACGGTGAATAGCAAGCTGAGTTTTATCAGCATATGTTTTTCTCTTTCTTTGAAATATTAAGCATTTACTGAGGTGCACCTATTCCAAAATGTCATAATTTCTTATCACTCAGAAATTCACTTTTGTCCTTCGATTGTAAACACTTATCTTCCTGTGATTAGAAAGGTTTGCTAAGACACATGGAGTATTACATCTGTTGAGTACACGGAAACAATAGTTTTTCAGAGTTTGACTAATGCATACCTTTGATTTGTGGCAAGAGTATTAAGATGATGCTTGTCGATTAATTTTTGCTAATAAAAAATAATGACAGCTGAAGAAAAAAATGTTTTACCCCAGGTTCTGAAACAAGCTTAAGCCCATAAAACACTGACTGGGTATGAAGTCAGATGAATCAGAAGAAACAAAGGTACTGATTTAATGTTCTTTTGGCTGTGCTTTGCTGCTACAGTCACCAGATGAGCTATGGTTCCTGTGAGCTATGCATCTCTTTCCTTGAGGTGTGGGAGAAGGGAGAGAAGGAAGCAAAAATGTTAAAGTGATTCCAAAATTTGTTTATGTTTTGAAAATATAGAAAAGGCAGAAGGAAAATGTCTTCATTTCTAATAGACCCAAATCAGAAACCATCTGCTTTATGAAGTTTTCTAGTAAATACGCGATGTCTTCAGCTAGTTGGCACAGCTGACCTCCTGGACTGAGCAAACGGAGTCTTGCGTTCTAAATGAGAAATAAAAAATTTAAAGGCAGCTCTTTTAACCTTTTCTGTTATAAAAGGTACGTCACTTCTTGCTTGGAGAAAGTAGCCTTTCTGGGATAATGTGATTCGCTAAAAGTATATATACCTTCCCCACTTCCCACCCCCCCCCCTTCCTGTTTGGACTCATTGTCCCCTCAAAATAAGGCTAAAAGGTTGTCACCGTTGACATGTTCATGTGTATAATTATAGGAAGTAACGAAGCTTAAAAGCATCATGTTAACAAACCCAACTGAGAGATGCGTAGCAACATAGAATAGGTGAGGAAACAAGGAGAAACACTGCATTTTTATCTGCTCGTGTTCTCCGTGTTGCTTGCCTACTCCTCTTCGCTTGCAGCGCTTACTGTGGTTATTACTGCTATACCAACCCGTCGTAATAATGTTGCAGATCGTCTTGCATTTAAATGAAGCGGCTTTGATCAAGGATCCGTGAAGCTACAGTGACTAACAAAGGCCGGTAGTTTATTCCTCAGTTTTGTTATGTGTGAGCTTTTGTCCAAGAAAGTTAGTCGACTGCAGTACGTGACTGATCAGCTGGTATTTCTACTGACAAGGGATTTCAGGGCCTCTTTGTCCACTCCAGTATCCCTCCTGGTCTGCTTTCTGGCTGACATCTCAGAAATGATGGGCCTTACTGGAGCTGTAATACCAAACCACCCCGTTATCTCAGTTAAAGAAAAGGAAGGAAATGCTTTGTCCTAGCTGTGAAGGGACCAACTGTGTGCAACGGTCCTCTTGGAAACAGCGCATTAGGTCTTCAAATTAATCTGTAGGAAAGGTTATGGTAGTCCTATTCCTGCTTTTCCGAATTTCCCATAAACACACCTTGGAATTAAATTTTCAAGCTGCTTGAATAAGTGCAGGAACAAACCTTCTGCACATCTGGACCGCGGCTAAAAATACTCAGAAATTTCTTTCATTTAATAACCATGAAATAGCAAAGGTTTCCAGGCAGCAGGGGCTTGCGACAGATATATTAGTCAGTCTTGAGTAAGTATGGCTCTCTGTATATCCAGTCTGTTTAGTAATGGGATTTTTTAAAACTATTTTCCTTATTCTTTCTTTTCTCTTCTGTTGTATGTGTGTGTGTGTTTTTTTTTTTTTTTTCCTTCCCTCCCCTCCTGGAAGTTAAAGCCTATCTGAAAATATGATGGGTTTTTGACAGATTTCTATTCTACTTTGTTCAGTACCTCAGTGATTAGTACTAGAGCAAAACTCCCTCGCCTCTGTTTTCCTTTTAGTGCCTCGCAGAAGCACTTACCTCGCAGTTCAGTAGCCTTCCTGCGCTACTTTGTAAAGGAGAAAACAATGTAGATTTTCTATTTTAGAAAGCTGATTGTATCTGAAGAATTGTTTATATATCAGGGTTATGATTTTGCATTCTCAAACATCCTCCCTCATCCCTTACGGACCGCCCGCCCAAGTGTACCCCCCTCCATGATGCTTTGATTTCTACTAGTATAACATGCTTTGAATATGAATTTGGAGTAATTTTTTTGTATTAGATTATTTATATTTAATCACCTCTGCTTTTTTGTATGGAAGAGTTGTACTTAGAATAAAAGTCCAAATAGTAAGAACAATGAAATAAAGTGGTTGGTTAAGAGTTTCCACTTGCTTATTCTGGTTGCTTAAATACTGAGCTGAAATCTGAAAACCTAGCACAATAGTACTCCGTATAGCTGGCGTTCTCAAATATAACTTTGTCTATGAAAATAATCGTCTGCAGACAATATTTTGCATTCCTGAAATTCCCCTTGGTGTTCTCAGCTTCTCAAGCCGTTTTGTCGTATGCTGTGATAGTTGGCGAAGTGTGGCCTTTTCACAAATGCGTCTTCTGTTCTAAATTTTTATTTCTCTATGTAACCTGCTTGCGCTTTTTTACTTTGACTTGCCTTTAATATAATTACTTTTGATGTAGCAGTTGTAGGTGAAGTTTGTCAGAAGTTTGAGCAAGTACAAAGTCTGGTGAAGCTTTATTTTATGGAGCTGATATCAACCTCTGATGCTATGAAAACTAAATTGTTTTTATAGCTGTTGAACTGTGAGAATGGTTAACTGTTTTGCCAGCTCAAGTCCCTTAAGTGGAATGGTAGAAAGTGGTTTTTACTTCTTTAGATTCAGAATGTGAATTCCAGGCCTGGATAGCCCTAAAACTGATTGCTTATCAAGTAATTATTTGTTTGAATTCTGCTGCTCTCTTGGTTTTAACTATGCAGAGCCATGTAGCTTTTGGATGATGTGTGGGCCTGAGGTTCTGGGTATCTGGGTAGTGTAATCATTTTGCAGTGCGTCCTTACTAATTTTACCATCAGCGAATACGTATTCTGTGGTTGGCTGACGGCCACCGTTTGCTGGGATGCAGAAGATGATTTCTACTTGGATGCAGAAGATGATTTCTACTTGGAAGGTGATTTCTCTGGGCATGTCTTTTTGCTCCGGTTGCTGTCATTGCTCTTTTGTGTTAGTTTCTATAGCCGAATGGGAAAGTTTTGCAATGGGCAGTGAGAGAGGGAACGCCAAAGTCGTCTTTTCTATGTAACATAAAAGCGTATGTGTGTACTGGCAGCGGTGTGTTAAGTTTGAAGAGTATTAAACAAGCTGTTTTTTGGTTCCTCTCCTTTGCAAGCTACATTTTGCTCCACCAAGTACAAGTTTTGCTGCTTGCTTATTTTATCCCTCTTCCCTCTGTAGCCTCTGGTTTACCAAAGCGCAAACCCCACGGTCGTTTTCATTGTTGCTTCGCTGGACAAATAGTAGATCCTGATTTCTCTCTCTTTGGCTTTATCTACGTGGGAACACTCAGGAAAGTGTCAATTAACTTTTGAAAAGAGTAACTAAGCCGTGGTAAACTGCTGGGGATATTCCGAGTGGTCCGAAAACTGACTTCTGCTGAGCTGAGCTGGGCCGGTTTAGGACGGTGCTGCGTCGGGCTGCTCAGCCTCCCTCGCGCTGGGGCTTATCCCTGGTCAGTGGAGGCAGCCGATGGGCGAGCACCTCTGCTTCAGCGGCCCGAGGCCCTAAGTCGTGCCGGCGACAAAGGTATATTCGTGCCGCCACGCTGAGGGGGACCAGGGGACGAGGCAGAGGAGCGCGTTCACATCAGCTGCCTGCCGCCCGGCTCGCTAGCCGCAGCCAAGGGACCATGCGGGCTGCTGAAGGCCGTAGCGTTTGAAACCGCTACAGCGATTTTTCTTGGTGCGTTCGGCTTGAAACCCTTCTTCGGTGTTTTTGTAGCTCTAGTTCGGTTTAAAAACTTAAACCGAAGCTGAGGGTAAGGCTACGTGAACAAGTTACAGCAAGGCAATCTAGGGTGTGGATTTACAGCGTGTTAGTTAACGCCGTTGCAGCTGCTCACCTGTAGAAAATGCACAGTCCTCTGATATCTCAATCCTTAATGAAAGTGAGATAAAATTACCTGATTTTTGCCATGCAGAAAACTAGACAGCTACCGAGTTAATTTATAGGAGCCTATGTTATATGATTTCTGGGAGTTATTTCATTAAACTGTTTATTGACATAAAAATGTCAATATATTAATGACTTCTTGGTATTTTTTTTCTGGCTGCTACCTATATGTCACACTGGCAAAACTGTTCAGCCTTTTGGGCACAATCCTCCTACGTTTTGTATCTTGTTTATTCCTTAATGTGCAAGAAACACTTCAGTCTTATTTAAAAAAAAAAAAAAAACCTTCAGGAATAGGGGTCAGTATTTCATTTTATTAATACTAGATTTCAAGTTGTCAAATCAGCTGATAGCTATTGGCTTTTCAGTAATAGGTTTTTTACAACTAATTTTAAAGGCGAAGAGCATTAAATTTGTTGTTGACTCCAGAGTAGAGCTACCATAGACTTTCACCCTTTTCCAAAGTTTGTAATTTGACTATTTGCAAAATGATCGTTGCAACTATAGAGAAGAACTTTACCTGATGAATAAAGCATATAGAGAATATAGGGCCAAGTACATTTCTGGAGTAGGAAGTGCTCCGATGGTATGTCTAAAAGCTATTTTTTTCAAGGGTATTTACTTGCACAGTGGGCTTCTCAAAAGTGATAATCTGGCTTTGAGGAACAGGAGTTAAGCCACTAGCCTGTTTATGAAGTTTAAAAAAAAAAAAAAAATCCCGTGAGGAGTTTATTTGCATTTTAAGCATTTTGTGAAAATGTCCAAGGACTAAAACTTACCGGCAACATCAACAGCAAGGTAAAGCATAAAGCATAAATCTGAAGTAGTAACAACGCAGATAAAAGCAAGCTGTGCATTTGAAAGCATGAGGAGATTTCTTCCTTTAAATTGGGGTGAATTTGCTGCTGCCAGGACAGTTGTGTTTTTCTGTGACAGTGTAGCGTGTGTTTAGAGTTGTTTAGTAAAAAGAAAAATTAGGACAGCTTGACCTGCCACACTTTAACACGATAATGTTTTTGGCATGAATCACGGAACATGTCACGGGAGCTGGCGGTGTCTTACAGTCACTACATGTCTACGCAAGTTGTTTTTCGTTTTTAAAAATGGCATAATTGTTGAATGGAAGACTATTATAATTAGTTCTCAACTGTTTCAGATTTTAGTTTTGGCAAGTGGAGCCTTCATCACAACTCTTTTCTGTTTTCCTTCTCGATGCGAATCTTTCATTTGTTTCCAACTTCCTGCTTGTCCGCTCACATTCCTGTATCTGTTTATCTGCCTTTTACCACCTCTTTTAACATTACTCATATAACCTTGACTCAGCTTTGACTTTCCTGAAATACTCCTCTTTCTTCATCTTCACAACCTTAATTATTGCTCCTCCCTTTGGCCTCCGCAACTTTGAGGTCTGCAGTGGCTGTTCCAGGTAGAACACTAATTTTCAAATCTTGAACGATACGTGAGAAAAGTTCACTCGTTCCAGGTGGAATGATCCTCCTTTTATTTTTAACTTCTAGTTAAGAGTTGCCAGACTGATTTGAAAACCTTGGTTAAAAGATTTGTTAAAACCTAAGGGTCTCCAGATAGTGTTTTTCTGAATTTTGTAAAGATCCCTACTATGGTGGTTCAGTCCCAGGAAAGATTTTGAGCAGCTTTCTTAAGGCTTCTGCCACCCAAAACAACTTTCCTTTGTTTTCCTGCTTAAAATTATTTGTACTAAATCTTCTTTCCCTATACCTTCTAGCTTTTTTCCCCCCACTGTTATTAGCTTCAAGAATGAGCAGTGTTAATCACTGTCATGTAAATTTAGACTACCACAGTCTATAGTTCTGACACACAGTAGTTTCTATCTAGTTCTTGTGAAGCATTTGGAGATTATTGTGAAAAATCCTTTGCAAAATAAAAGGTTTTTTTTTTTAACCATTTGGGGTTTAGCAATCTTTTTCAAAGCAGAATACTTTTTATCCTTACACTTAAAAAACCAAAACCAACCAAACAAAAAACCCACTAATAAAACTTTAACTTTTCAGAAATGTTTGTGTTATTATTCTTATTGGAAGTCTATGCATTACTGACTACAGGTGTTTTGGAGATGTGGAGCTGATCAGACATCACCATTAATTACCGTGAGGTGATTTTGCACTGCTCATTTGTAAGTCTGTCTGAAAATCTTCAGCAATATACTTCAGTGCAGCACCGGCCTGGGTTAGTGGTCGATTGAAAAACTCTTTACCAGCTTCTACTGAAAACTGCGTATGGGCATTTCAAGTCAATAACTAATTAGCTTTCCCACATATTATTAGAGATCACGTAGCTGTATAGCATCTCTCGGATGCAGCAGGTTAAGAGGGGTCTTGATGCTGACTATGGAACTATTACAGCAGTATTGCAAATGACTCCAGGGGCTTGAAGAGGTTTAAAAAAAATTTTGAAAACAGGTTAAAATTATATAAGGTGACTTAATGATTTTTTGATTTTTGTGCTGCATTCTTGGATTGGTTTCTTGCCATTTTTAAAGAGCCTAATCTTCAAAAATATTTCAAGATGAAACTGCCACGCTTATAAGTTCACACATCTAAAATATTTAAGCACCATGTGTTTGTATCTTAATGAGAACTATTTTTGATTTGCATTAACGAGAACAGGTACTACTAATACCTAATGTATTTATTCATCAAAGCATCTATTAACATAACTATCTTTTGATGCATTATTAGGTAGCAAAACAAAAAAGGGAAATGCTAGCAATATGCTGAAGAAGCAGAATTTCAGAATCTGAAATGCCCTGTTGTAGTCATACGTTATACTAAAAATTGCAAAATAAAGATACTCAATGTGCCTGTTTCTCCGGAAATTTCCAGTACGCTTCTGAAAAATGGAAATGAAGAAATGACTTGTAAAGTATTCTTGTGAAGTATTTTGGCCTTCCTTGCTTTTTGCAAAATCTTTTTTTTTTTTACTTCATTTCCCCCAGGTTAAGACACATTTTTACAATAGAAAGAAATTAACTATCATTTTACTAGCAACCATGCAGCTTATTAGTAAACTGTAGTCTTCTCTAGGAACACTTCAGTGACTGTTTCAAGTATGCTCAGTGCAAACACTTTCCTTTATCTTACCTGGCCTATTTTAGCTTTGAAGGCTGGAAAGCTGTCATAAATATGTCAGTGGAATAACCATGGGTTTGACAAAATGCCATTGCATCAGCCTTAGGTTGACTCTGTAGATGCAGTAAGAGATCAGAGGCAGCTCGATAAGCTCTTTAATATTCTGAACAGAGATTTCTCCACTGCTCGGCTACAACTTGATTATTGTATGCATGGCGTTTCTAAACTAAAGACTTACTTCACTGGAGAACGCAGATGAGAATTTAAGTGTACTTTCTTGGGGAGGGCAACTGTATTGTGAGTATAAGAGAACAAATGAACTTGAAACCTTTTAGCTACTCTGACTGCTTGTGGGCATGCTTTTACCACGGGTATCTTGTGGTAAATAAATACTTCTATTCATGAAAAGGAGCAAGCTGTCTAGAGCTTACTGCAAGATGCCAGGTCAGACCGTGCCCATGGCAGTTACCCATGTGTTGGCTGAGGTGCTGACAACTCATACTTTTGCTTTGGCCAAATACTTTGCCATACATCAAGCCATACAACTTTGACTACTCCAAATTACTGTGTTATTTCGCACGTAAAAATGCCTCTAGAAAGCACTAAAAATGTAATCATGGCTGTTTAATGAATACATATTGACACTGTTTTTTTTAAAGTGGATCTTACACCTCAGTTCTGCTGCTGAAAAGTACTAGACTGTTGCATGCTTACTCAAGTAACATGTTTGCATGTTACTCGAGCAAGCATTTGAGGGAAACGTGCCTTTCCCGCTAGCCCTAAAGTGCCATGTGAACTCTTTGTGATGCAGATTTCTAGTTTCAAGAACAGGATGCATAAACTCTTATGAAAATCTTAGCGCTCAAAGTACTATCTCATTGCTTTTCACTTAGAGTTGCTAGTAGAAGATGGGATAGAAAGGAGGGGAGCCATGTCTACAACTCCTTTAAAATGATAGTGTTGTGGATTTATACGTCTGCTTTGGTTTGTTCCAGCATATTTTCCTGTAACATCTGCAGGATCTTTCTTTTGAAATTTTACTCAAGTTTATCTAGAAAAAAAATTTGGAAAAAAAAAATCTTTTGTAAAGAGAAGGACTCTCTTTTGGATAAGGAAATACTGCAGTAAAAACTGAAGGGGTATTCTTCTGAGTTAAAACCTGGAAGCCATAGAAGCAATTACGGGTAGGGAAGGTTACTTCTCATGCCCAAGATACCAGTGCTCATAAGGCCAGTTTCAGCCTTTGTTTCCAGCTTGTATGGCACTGTAACTACTGATGCTAAAACACAAATTAATAGTGCCCTTCTACAAAGTGGGAGCTGTATTATGTTAAAAAAGCCGTAGGAAGAGCACTACTTATCAAGTTGTATAAATACTATGATATCTGAAATGAAAACATTTCTCTCCTCCAAGGTAGGAAAACTTGAATTATCTTGGGTAGCCAATTATGGTAACCAAGTAGCTGTGGTAAATGTTTGACTTTTGAAAAGGTAATTTGTAGATTCAGTAACTTTTTAATTGGTGTATCAATTCTTAGCTTTAAATAGTTTTGGTTTTTTGTCTGAACCAAGTTCATGCCTTTTCAGTCTCTGTGTCCCAAGCCATTTTCTTTTTCTCCTGCTTGTATCCCCTTTTCGGTCTGCACCAGCTATGTGTGTGGTTGCAGACACTTTTCTTCTTGCTTCTTTTTTTTTCTTTCCCTCATTCCAGCCAAATCCGTTGTTTTATGAGTCTTTTTGCTTGAAAGAGCCTCTTGAGTTAACGTTCTCCAAGTGCTTTTGCCTCCCTTACACCAAACTCCCCAAGCCCCGTCTGTACAATTATTCCTTCCCTACACGTCACACCCTACTCTCTGTTCCCTCGTGTTGTATCTGGCATTGTACTGACTTGTGCCTCTCGGCTTCGAGCTTTCCAAAGTAAGAGCTATTTGTTCAGTGCGCTTTACCCGTTGTGCCCTTTATGTATACCATAACGGTTACAGAAATAAACAATACAAAAATTAAAATGTTGTGTAGGCCGTGTTCACTCGTGTTTGAAACAGCAGTCTTCTAGACCTGTAACTTATAGTTGTTTGCAGCTATTACAAAAATACATTCTGATTTCAGTGGCCTGTGCTTGTTCCTGCCTGGCCTATTAGAAAATTATTTTTAATTGGAGGAAAATCTGCTGAAGCGCATGAGACTGTTATTTGATCTGAAGAATTGTCTTTTTAGAAAGGTTTTAAACTGTTTTGAGACTCTGATAATTCTGAATCTGTGTTGGTTTTAAGCCCTAGGTCTTTAATTCTTCAGTCGGATCTGGACAGGCCAGACCTGCGTAGCCAAACTTGGCTTACACTGCAGTCAAGACTGGAGCTCTTACTACAGAAGTAATGCTGTAACAGCTGAATTCCAGCCCAACAACCGCCTACTTTCTTTAGCAGTTGCTTACAAAATGAGCAGAAAGGGATCACAATATTCCTTTGAGTTGTACAAGGGGTATATGTATTAAAAATACTGTTTACCGAGAATGTAAAATCATAATTAACATAAACCCCAAGCAGATGTACTACTTTATTTATATCTCTCAATCTCATTTGTGTGTGGGACTGTCTAAAACTGGCAGGTAATGGAGAAATCTCTTTCAGGCTTCAAAAAACAAGTAGAAATCTTGTAACTCGTGAGTCTCTTTCTAGACATACATTTGGTTAACAAATTGGACTTTATAGGCTATTTCCAGGTAGACGAATGAGACTTCAGAAGATCTTCTTACCCTGGTGGTTTCTGTGTAGCTTTGCAATATTGAATTCTGGTACTGAATATTGGTATGGCTGCATGTCCAGAAATGTTTTGTTCAGGTCGCCGCCTCCTCTCCTGCTAGGGTGGCGCAGCTGTCACGGGTGGCCCAAGCGAGCGCATCTGTGCCGGGCTGCGGGCGCCGTGGCTCCCCAGTCGCCCCGCTGCAAGAGCACTGTCATGCAGTCCTGGGGGGCACTGCAGGATTTGGGGATCCTGCACTCTTGTGAGCTCTGATGTTGTGAAGCAATTATGCTTCTGAATAATAATGGCAATGAAATCGAGCATTTGTTACCAAGGTGGTAGCACGTCCCGAGCAGACCGCGTTTAGCGGTTACTTTTAAAACAGTATAGCTGCTGCTTCACGTGGAGGCGTCCTGGGACAGCCTTCAAGAGGGAACTAGGGAAAGCAGTTTTTTTCCAACTTTATGATAAAAGAATGGATGTGAAATGGAGGGACTGGTAAAGAACCCGCAGCCATTGATGCTGATCCTCCTTAAAAAAAAAAAAAACCAGAGCCTGAGTGGATTTTAAAGGCTGTTTTGCTTGACTTATTCTGTAATGAACATGTCAGCTGAGCAGCGGTAGGTTGTCCATCTGCTTGCTTGCAGTTCACAGTTTGCTTTTTTTCGCTATAAGCTGAGTGAAGTTGTGTTACCTCAACTGATACGTGAGTAACTTGTCTAGAACGTAGTAACTCTATTGTGAGTCTGAGTCTTCACTTCCAGTGGACAGTTAAATCCCAATTTGTATTGCTGTATGTATCACGGGTTGTATTAGGGTGATAAATTTTCTTCCTGAAGCCTGAACTTTGATCTGCTGGACAAACCATCATCAGAAAGGGGCATGCAGCTTACCCCTGCAAATACGGGAAGCCAAGAGCTTGCTTCGAGAAGATGCTTCTGCAAAGGTTATAGAAAGGTTGAGGTTACATTATAAATCGCTGACCTAGGGCATTCCCACACAAAGGAGAAGCTGCCCTTATACTATAACAGAAATTTATATTTGATTGCATAGATAAGGGTCAGATTTTTCTAGTCTTTAGGCAGAGCACGAAAGAAAAGAGGTAGAGGGAGATGGGCCTGCATCGTTTCTTTTTTTCTTTAGCTTGTCCCTCTTGTAGGAGAATGCTGTTTGTCTGGGTTCCTTGAGATTATGAACACAGGAAAACAGTATGTAATGAAAAGTGGATAAATAATGTAGCTTCATGCAGCAGAATGATGCTTGTAATAAACTCTGAAAAGAGTTAAGCAATATGAAATATTATTAGACATAAACTTTTGATTATTACAATCCTATAAAACTTCAGCATATTTATTGCTTTGCTAAATCTTGCCAAAAGTTTCTATCCTAAAAAAAAAATATATTAAAATTTTATTCTGTAGTTCTGAATCCCTTAAGCTGTATTCCCAAGTCCGCGTGTAGACCAGAAGGGATGCTTACGACCCACTCAGGATGGAGGTTACCTCGCTATAAATAACCAGGTTACCTTTTCTTATTCTTTTCCTCTTTTGAAATTTCTATTAAAGGACTTTTAATATTTCAACCCAATTCAGGCAGTCCAATCTATTTAAGCAGAAGCAGGTTTGTGATGAAAATGGGTTGCATCTATATCTCTTTGTTCGGTACTGTATTATTTATTGCAGTCAGAAAAGCTTTGTTATTCATGGAGTCTGCTAGACTCCTGGGGGAATGAGGTATTGGAGTTTTACTGTCTAAAATACTTTTTGAAATGCAATTAACAATGTTTTATGACAAAGTCCATAGTCTCATTTTCAGTTATTTGTACTTTGATTGGATAGAAGCTTCATCTTCCTATCTTAATAACCCTACTGAACCGGGAAGACTCGTCAGAATACTGTTTAAAAAAAAAAAATCAGAATTTGACAATAGTGGAATTTATTGCCGTAGCCCAAAGTATTATCAGAGGTAGCAATTATGGTATCTAGTTTTCAAGGCGTTATAACAAAACCGAAGTATTGCAGATAAGCAAAGAGTTCCAACAGTGGGGAAAAAGGTGTGAATGAGGTGATCTCATTTTCTTCTGGCAAATTCTAATCTCAAACTTAGTACAATTGAAGTTTTCCTTATATTAGTGTTCTGTCAGACTTGCTGTTTGTTAGCTTTTGCTTTTATTGTAAAGCAAGTGGTAATGATTTTGTTGCTTTCTGTAAATCCAGATTCACACGTTTAAGTATCTTCTCAGTACGTTTGCCTTTGGGCAGTTATTCTGAATGAAGATCACGTGGGAAGAGTGTCTAATAAGGGCTTTATGGCAGAGATGCATAGACTTGGCTTGGCTGAAGTATCTCGGGGCTTTCAGGATGCTTCCTGAAGCCCCGGCACAAGAACAGTTGTAACTGTGCTTTTACGGAGTGAAATTTATTCCTTCCGTTCCTCTTTGTAATATCCCTTTTGAGGTGAGTCTGTCTTCTGTTCCCATGCACGCTAGGCCTGCACTTCTGCCTTGCTCGTAAATGGGGTGGCAGAGGTTGAGCAATCCTAGTGTTGTCCCATGCAACGCTCCGTGCTCCCGAAGGGCACAGGCGAGATCTGGCCCCAAATGATTGCCACGTAACTTCACGGGAATTTTGCTAGAGCGAACTGTAATGTGCGGAAAAAACCGGAGACAATGTGAATGCAGCGTATTGCTGAAGTGTTTACTTTATGACATTTTATTTTTCATTTATAATTTATGATCTTATTTTTCCCTTTGTTTCAATCTGTCTTCCTCCTTCTGTGTCCTTCCCAAGGTTACATGTAACATTTTAAGTTCCAGTCTGCTGTTGCAGAACCAGCACTGGGAGAATGCTTTGGATAATGTTGCATAGCAACATAAAATTTAATTGTGTCAAATGTTTGGGCATTCTCCTAATGTGAGGGTTTTTTTTTTTCATTCTTTTCTTTTTCACTTGAACTGCATTGTCATTGATTGGGGTGAAACCACTAGTACATGAGTACATTGTGAAGATTATTATAATGAAAGCAATGTCCAGCATCCAAAGTCATCCGGAGTTTTGATTTTTGTCTTGTAGTCATTTAATGCTCTGTCAGCCATAAGAAACCTGAAAGAAATGGTGTGTGAAAGGAAGATTGTTTTATTTCTGAAGTCTTATGTAGCCCAGATTATAGTCTCCTCTTGTGATTACCCTTATTTCACATACCCTTTGCACTTGCAATCCGTTTTCCAGTAACGTACAACTTTAACTGACTCATCCATTGATTAGCCTGGGAGTAGAGTTTAGTGAATAGTCTTTTCTCATTTCAACGCTGATCAGACATCTTGGGTTTATAAATTACATGTCTTTTCTAGCAATTGCCTGTGAAAACATTGTTTCCAATCAATTTTGAAAAAGAATTCGTATAAGGAGCGTGAATGTTCTCGACACTTCTGGGTCATGCTAGTGAGGGGAATGAATGTGAAGAATTAATGTCGGTTGAGGTATATGCTTAATTAGCTCTCAAGAGAACGTCCACCTATGAAAAATGAAGTGAAACTGAAAAATGAGTGCTTTACCTGACCTACTGACTTCATTATTGTAAGGATGCTTGTATGCTGGAGTAATTCAAGGCATCGCAACCTAAACAGAATGTACTAGCCAGATAGTATATGTATGTTGTTTGTGATTCATTTAACAAAAAAAAAAAAAGAGAGTAAGTTTTTAGGCAGTCAAATGTGTAATATGGCCATATACGATGTCGTCTTCAAGCTCATTGTTCACAGTAGATAACATTGCGTCAAAAGGAAATGCCAAAAAATAGTATTTCAATATTGGATCTGTCAAAATCAGTCATTAAGTTTGGCTCAGGCCCTCACTTCGTTAAACCTTTTGCCTTAAAGATTCTTTTTACAGTAAAACTTGTAATAGTGGTCTTCAACTTAGTAGATACCTCTAAATTCTTCCTCTTTGGGATTATAAGATTCCCTTTGTGCAAAGTCTTTCTTTCCAATGGTAAAATAAGTTTGTTGGGAGCTTGTTCTTGAATCTGGCCTTCTAGACTGGCTCTCTCATCTGAAATTTGTGTTTGCAGCGTTAAGTGTATAGCTCTGTAGTCATTTAGTCACAGGCGTAATAGGAATATGACAGGATTGCCATGCTAGCTTTGCTTGAATTGGCTTTACTGCCGCTGAGCTTGGAGCAGCGTGCAGCCTCTTCATGTGCCCTTAAGTGCCCTAGAGGAGGGTGTGGAGAAGATGGCACCACTTGCAGAGGTGCGCGGAGAAAGGAGGATGAGGAACGGCACAAGTTGCAACAGGAGACGTTGTGGATGGAGGGCAGGAGCCAGTTTTTCCCCATAAGGACGGGCAGGGGAGGGGGTTCCCCGTCCCTGGGAATGGAAACTCCCAGGGGTTGGATTCTGAGCAACCTACCACAACTTTAGAGTTGGCTCTAACTTGAAAGTTGGCCGTGCTTTGGGCAGGGTTGGGACCAGACGACCTCCAGACGTCCCTTGCAGCCCAAATTATCGTATGACTCTGATTCTCCAGGTGAACGTACAGAGTCATGGGCTGGTTTAAATCAGTCTAGATTGAAGCCGGCATAGGCGCACCTTTGCTGTTGTTGTAGGCTAGATAGCCTTAAGTTTATTTCAGGGATTTTTTCTCTTGTTAATGTATGTAGATCAATGGTTGCACTGTGGGTGTAGTTTTAGCGTTTGTGCTTTCCTTTGCTTTTGTTTTCTTTACAAAGAGGAGTTTTATAAGTATGTATAAACACAGAAAGATCTCTGATAGCTAGCTTTGATTTGAAAACAATACGTTTCTGCTCTCAACACGTAGTGCACACGGGCAAGGAATGTTTTTTACCGAAATCTTTCACTAAGAAATTTTAAGAAAATATTTCAGCTATCTTCTGTGCAGTGTACTTCTGGTTGCTAATTCATTTTATTACTAGTCCTAGAGCTTGAGGCAAGTTCTGCGTTTCCACTTGCTATTAGAACTTCTGATATCTGGAATTATTGACTATTTTGACCATATCAGTTTAGCAGCTGTGAAAAATACAAGTCCCTAACATGATCTCTCAGCATAGTTTATGGTGGAGTAGCCAGTGTCCATTTCTCAGAATTGTGCAAAAGTTTCTTTGGTCTCAAAGAATGTCGCACACTTTCATCTCTTTGCAATATCTGTATAGATTTCACTTTTAAATTACTTTCATAAGAAGCAAGAGGGAAGATGATAATAATGGGCTCATAGTATATTTATTATTATATTAATATAGTAATATTTGATATTAAATATTAATATCAAATCAGTTTACACAATGCTAGCAATACATTTGAAATATTTTTCTGTGGTCACGTGTTTCTCTGATAATTATCAAATAAATATGATTTTGACCTTTTTTAAGATCAAAAATCTGGCAACACTTAGCTGTAAAGTTTGATGTTGTGGAAACAGTTCGACCCTAGGTTTCCAAGGAGCAGAGTCTCATGCGGGTATAACAGCAATTATTTATTTATTTATTTAAGTGACGGTACAGCGTAGTAACAGCTCGAGCTGGGTGCCTCCAGAGAGGGACCCCGAACGAAGAACTTCTGGGGTAATTATACCCTTTACAGTTTTATTTTCCCGCCTGCCAGTGAAGGTGTCCTCCAGTCTTTTTTACTGAGTTGGTGGTCTCTCCCCTTCTGCCAGGTCCTGCCTACATCCCAGGCTGGTTGCCATGTCCCTGTTTCTCACAGTCCCTTATCTTCTCAAAGGTCAACCACAACCCGGGTGGATCCCATCTTGTCTCCTGCCTTCTACTTTGTATCCTCATTAGCTAGTTTTGTATCTTTGTTAGTTAGTTTTAATTGGTTTTGCAGTTACAACATTGGCAATGTTACATCGTTAGCAAAGTGTCTGGAATTCATTGGCAGTTCAGCCTTGAAACCTGCAGGCTTCAAGACACCAGTGCAGACGCTTATGCTAAGCAAGAATTGGACTTTTATGCTAAGCTGAAGCTAAATTGGCTAGTTTCCCTCTCCAGCAGTCCTGAAGCTAAATCAGTTATGATTTCTCTAACGTTTAACTTGTCCGTATTTACTTGTATTTTCATTTTTATTGCTTAGTGGCATTTGGACTGATATTTTTTTCCCCTTTTTTCCCCCTCCTTTTTTAGTTTTTAATTTAGTTTTAAAAGCTTTCTGTGGTATTATTTGCTTCCTTTCTTGTCATACTTCATATGTTTACTTCTATTTTTTTCCATCTACATAGATTTAAACATGTTTCAATTCCATTTGAATGCTCTGCTACTTCAAAACATTTGACATTCTTTGTAATTTTGCTGCCTTTTAGATCATGTGCTGTAGTGATCAATTTTATATCTGCCCTTGCTCAACATGATAATGTCTGTAGATACCTTATTGATTTGAATGAAATGATAAATATCTTGATGGGATTTGTTAATGATGCTGCTTTGCAAGGTCAGTCCGCTACTCAGCAGAGTAGAGATATAGAACAAGAGAACTGTACGGGTTACAAATCTAGACAAAAATGCAAGGAAATGGGTTTTTCAGCTGAATTATCCTTAACTTTAAAAAACGAACAAGTTGATAGAGATGCTGTGTAATCAGAGCAGTGAGGCTTATAGCAGTTCACAGTATCTAAGGCTTATAAAGAGAACCAGATGTGAAGAGATTTTACTCTGCTTGGCATACTTTTGTCTACTGCTTCAATATCAGAAAAATGTTGACCAAATGGCTTTCTAAAAAAAAGGGGAGGGAAGTGATGATAATGAGTTTTCTGTATATATTTGAATATATAGAAATTGTTTAAATGGAAGTGATAATGACTGGAGGTTTGGAGTGCATAATGAAGTCTTTAAAGAACAGTTTTTTTTTTTTTTAAAAATTCCTGCATTAATGAGGTGAATTGTTTTTGAAAGCATTGGTACACCACGTTTATCTGAAGAGAATGGCTGGGTTTTAGTAGCGTTGGCTTACAGCAGGAAGGCCTATACATTCCCCTGTAGATGAGGAAAAGCAAAAGCTGTATTTACAAATATCTGCAAAATCTACAGCTCCCTCTTAATCTCAAACTTTAGGGCTCACTGGTCTTTTAACTCGAGTGCCTGTGGTGTGGAACGGTGTCAAGTCATTTAGGGACTTGGTGATTTGGGGAGCAGTGTGCTAAAAGCTAAAATAAAACCCTTTTTTTTTTTTGTTTTTTTTTGTCTAGTGCTTACACTTGGGGTTCTACAGATGACAGATAAAGGAAGTGTCAAAATTGTGCTGTTTACCATTGCTTTTTTTTTTTTAAATAATAATTGAGACTTGAAAAGACCTCATCATACGCCAGTTTCTTTAATTGTGGGGAAAGCTCTTATTTAGAAAAAGGCTTGTTATATCTTTCCCGGTAGAAGCCTCCTACTTTGGGGTTATTCTTTGTCCAGTGATACTTTCCAAAAGGGAAACACATTTGTTTGGCTATAAACAATAAAGAATGGTGTATGGAAAGCGACATGTCCCTATGGAGGTTTTCTCAGAGGAATGTAATTCTGCACCGAATCTCTGAAGAATTGTGTCACCACTGTACTTAAGGAGATAACAACAATAACTATTAAAACTAAAGTTTTGCCATCTATTGTTAGACCGTTGTTCCTGTTTTGACCTGGTATGTTCTTTCAAGACCGTAGATGGTCTCTTTTCCTTCAGCTTTTCTTAAATCTCCTGCCTAAATATTTAAATAGGAGGCAGATTGATTAAGATAAAACGGATGTCCGTGTGAGTCCCACTCGTTATATTCCTGTTATGTACGAAAGCACACTTATTAGCCCAACGTTTTCATTTCTCTCCCACCAAAATCTATTAACTGCCTTATTCCCGCTGCCCCGCTGATGCAGAGAAGTAAATGCCGTTGTCTAACCTTATTACTTCTGAAGAGCCCCCTAGATCACGTTCTCATCTGTATCCCTTTTGGCAGATATTTGGGATTTTTGCTCCAGTTGGTTGTTGCTGTTGACCTTGTTCTTTTGGCAGTTGTTCTTTAGACAGGCGAATCTCGACCGCGTTTCTCAGCGGGGACTCGTCTGTGCGTTTTTGTAGCTGACCTTAAACGTGAGGCTCGGCGCTCGTCCTGTTTCTGTGGTTTCCATGGCAACCGAAGGGCCGGCGGGCCAGCGGCAGGGCTTTGCTTCGCAGCTGGTGTTTTCTGCTCGCAGCGAGGGAAGAGTTTTAGGAAAACAGAAAGTGTGCTAATTGGGGATATAACTGGTTTGGAAGTGTTGTCGTTGTGGGAATTACCTCACCCTTTCCCGAGAAGGTGCTTAATGATTTTTGAATAGGGCCTCTCAAACTTTTTTGAACAAAATTCTGTCCTCTCAGGAAAAGAGCTCTGCTTTGCTCAAAGTATGTGTCAGGTTTGGACCTCTTAGCTGCTCGGGCCTTCATCTTTTCTTCCACCTAAGATGAAATTTTCCTGTTTTTGACGCTTGCACTCTTGCCTGTCCAGAGACTGGACTAACGCGTTCCCTCTTCTCCAAAAAGCTGTTGGCGTGTTCCCTTAGCAGTCTTCTCTCTTACGTCACGATGGAAACGTTCGTTACTTTGCTGAAGGGCTTTGACAGCGAACGAACCTCTGAGGTAACGTGACGCCCTTCCGCCGTATCTGAGCGCCAGAAGCTCTGCGTCGGCACTGCTGCTTCGCCCGGGGCCCGAACGAAGCATTGCGAGGGAGCCTGTCCCCCCGGGGTGCTCCCAGCGCGCCTTGTCGTCGGGGCCGGGAGGGTGAGGAGCTTTACTTCTCAGGGCTCAAGCCATCGAATCGCACGCCCTGTGTTTTAAGCTCCTCTGAGGGCTGTTTATTTTGGCTAAAAACTCGTGGGCCCAGGACCTGGCTCTCTTGCGTGTCATCTCGGAAAGAGCTGTCCGATCAGGTTAGCGTCCCTCTGTGCGCGGTTCAGCATACAGTTAAAACGCTTCGCTAACCAGGGCAGCTCTGATTAGCGAGAGGAACCTGGAGCATCCCCGCCTTTTAGTAACCCGTACCCAAGCGGTAGCTTCGCTCACGTGGGAGATAGGAAGCAAGTTCAGGTCTGTTCCCCTTCTGACTTAGGGCAGAGGCTTGAACCAAGACACTTCACCTTCCAGGAAGCTGCCCTGACTTCAGCAGGTTGTTCTTCCCAGAGGGGTCTGCGGTTGGGCAGTGACCCCGAAGGCACCAGCAGGCTGTCTGCAAGGTGACTGTCATCTCCTGTGTTTGGTGCCTTGAGAAGTGCATGTTCTTTCAAGCAGAAGATGAGGTTTTCAGATGCAGCACTCTTTCTTCTTCCTCTGTTTGCCTTCTCTCTTCCCCCCTCCCTACTCCCTCAGACAGATTCCCGAGAGCTAACACCAGCGGAGTACGCGGATGAGTTTATCAGTCAGCGTGCTTCTCCGCTGGCTGCCCTAGCGGGGTTCTCGCCCTCCATCGATTAAATATTAGTACAGGTTTAAGTTTCAAACGGAACAATCTCTCTTCAAAACTCTCTGGTTTAAAAAATAAATAGCCGGACAAATCGTTTGCTTTCATAGATTCCAGCCTAGTGAATTCGTTGTGTGAATATTGTGTTTTATGCCAGCAGATGAAGAAACTGCTGCTTGAAGAATCTTTTAACATTGCAGGTTAAAACAGGAGCCTCACGAGATGTTTCCTGTTTCGAGAATCCTGTTGAATCTGCTTAGTTTTTAAATTTTGTCCTAGTGCCTCTCCTAGCGCCTAGGTCCCTAGCGCAAGGCCTAGGGACTGGTCTTGCACAAAATTTCTCTCTTAGTGTGTAAGAGTGTATATTCTTCTATATCTAATGTAAAAATCAGTGCAGCGACTATGTTTTTATCAGCTCTGTTCACTTGACAAATATGTCAGTTCAGTCCTGAATCTAAAGGTCTTTAAACAGGTAATTTGTGCTTGCCTCTCCATTGAGGTTTCTAGGCAGGCATTCAGGGGAGAATTCTGGTGAGGAAATGCTCGCACCTGGAATCTCGCTGGGGCGATTTCTGGAGACCTAACAGCGGTCAAATGCAATAGAAGCGTACCTACTTCCCTTGCTGCCTGGCTTAAGTTTCTGAATACGCAGAACGGGATGGTTCTGTTCTCCAGAAATACGCAGTTTAGGCAAATGTAAGCCACTGCTGGAAACTTAAAACCAGTGTTTGTCCAGGTACGTGGATGTTAATTTCACTGATGAACGTTAATTTCATTATCATTAAATATAAGCATCTTCTTTATCTAGATTTGCTGGTGAGATTCTAGATCGTGTAACAAAAGCTCTTATATTTTAAAATTGACACCATTACTGATTTACCAATGTTAACTGATTTCTCAGTGATCATTGCTTTATCAGTGTTTATTGACTCAGAGAAAGGAGCTGCTAACCAATTGATAGTTCTTAATAGTTATTAACTATTAAACTATAAACTATGACCAGTAACTTACTGTTATTTGAAATAGCTATTGCATTCTCCAAGTGGAGTGTGTTTTTCTTCTTGGAGGGTTTCAAAAGTGTGATGGGGAATGAGAAGTCTGCAGTGGGGTTGAGAAGTAGTGTGAGATGGAGAAAGCCTGAGGCAGCAGCTAGCTTTCCTGTCTAAGAGGAGAAGGAGTGAAAGAGGCAACAGCAACTGGAGCAGGGTAGGAGGCAGAGGGGAAAAGGGAGTGGTGGCTGGAGCCAGGGAAGAAGCACTGGGTGGGAGGAAGAAGTACCTCCTGGAGCCAGATGAGAAGGGGAAAGAATAGCTGAAATAGTACCTTTTTTTTTCTCTTAATAAAACAACTAATTTTTAAATGTAATCACTAGCTGCAGTTTGAACCAAATGAATAACCATAGTTTGTAGGTCTCATTTCAGATAAATAATGGCAAGTGTGAGGAGTGAGTCGAGATTCTGGTGTCTGCTTTTTGCGTGTCCCTTTCTGATTCTTGAACAAATCCTGTTTGACCAAATCTCTTGCAGGGTTAGAGATTTTAAATCGCATATTTAAACATAATTAATGCTTGGATGAAAACCTTCAAAAACGCTGCTTTGAAAGTTTCTTATGCATCTCTTCATTCAAATCATCTAATGTTTTCAATCTTGTTTACTTTTTTACAGCTGTAAACACAATAGGGTAAAAGCTTCCAAGGAATGACTCTTGGTGTCTGAGAGAATCTAAATCCCAATTGTAGAACAATGGCTGTGATGTCATGTGCCAATTTTATATGGTGTTCACAAACGGCTTGGTGTGAACAACTGCAGATCGCATAAAGCGCCTGTAAAGATTTTCCTCTATTTGTAAAGGTTCTCTTCTACACTGTAAAAAGTTTGTGGATGCAGCTGTATATATTCCCACTTTAAGGTCAATTCTCACAGCATGAAATCAACTCACTTTGTGGGGAAAAGTGCTTTTGGCAATGTAATTTTTTATCATTTGTACACTAAAAATAAGCATGGTTCTAAAAATCTGGCTGTGTATGATGGTAACAACAGCAACTGTCAGCTCTGCATTTCCGTGCCAAGATTTGGCATCATTTTAAATAAGTTATACTGGCAAAAGTATTCCTTGCCAGAGTATTGATCTGTGCAGTACACCTTAGCCTGGTATAACATTTTCTTTTAGAAGAAAGTCTCACCAGTAAACAACGTCATCATTTTTGGTCAAAATGGGAATGTAAGCTTAATTTAGAATTGCAATTCTGAATATGAAATGTCAAAATACTTTGCATTTCTTCTAGTTGTGAAGTCAGTGACTAGGAATAAAAACCAAATGCCAGCCAAGCGTAAATGGATAGTAGTTTTAGACTTCTAAGAACATTTATAGAAATGTTTATTATTATAAATGTACATATTTTTATTATTGTGATCATCAAAGGTTGGTCAACTAAATATTAAGCTTTTTGTTTTCCAGAAACCAGCAAACATTCTGGTAATGGGTGAAGGTCCAGAAAGAGGAAGAGTCAAAATAGGTAACCCTTTTAAGAAAATTTCATTGCACAACTAGGGAGTAATTAAAAACATTGCATCTTCACTGTGAGATTAAAAAAAACCTCCGAATTATTTTTGGAGAAGCGTATGTGCAACATCTAGTTCAGTTTTAAATCTAAGTTCCCAAGTTTACAAACTTGAAAGATTAAAAATAATTTATTAGACGTTTATAGGGCTTGTCAAGGATATTTGGTGAGATAAAAATATCTGCAAGAGGCAGAAAATTAATAAGCACACAGAGCGGCTGCTGTGGCCAGGACGAGGTTAAAGTTTATACATGGCTACCTTTGTGGTGAGCAAAGGCAAGGGTTCTTTTGACTGCTTCTGTGTTTAAGTATTGTAAAGTTGTTACTTACACATTGTATTAGTTCTTAACTATATTTTTGTAAACAATATCAATGAACATATTTTTAGAGGTCAAAAGATTCGCTACGCAAAAAGCGATTAGGCATCGAGGTGGCAACAAAAGTAACTCTGATGGTCTTTATCAGAAATCCACCTGCCATTTCATAGTTTTGGAAGCAGAAAGATTTAGATGAAATTTGTGTGAGAGAGAGGTTTGGACTTGGATAAAACATGTGCACTGCACTTGTTTTACTTTTGCTCTTCAGATTACTACAGAGCAATTGAAAGTGCTCTCATTTCAGTTCTTCTCAAAACTTTATAATGTCTATAAAAATGAAAGAGAAAATGTACATTAGACTTTGAGACCTACTCCTATTGAATTTGGTTATCTAGTTATCTGTTACAGCTCATTTTGAATACTGTGGGACTTGTATTTACATATTGTTTTACAATTCTATGATGAAAACACTTACTCAAACGGCATCCTTCATAGTCGTATCAAATGAAGTACTCGGAATTTGGCCTTATATAAGGGTAAGGATTGTTATGAGTAACTTGTCAGTTACTTAGAGACTCTGACTTGTAAGTTTTAGTGTTTCTGAGCTTTTTTGTTCCAATAGCTTTTTGGCAATACTGTTAAATTATGACTTGTAATTTATGCTAAATCCTTTAAATATCCTTTTTTCTTCTTTTCCCAGCTGATATGGGTTTTGCCAGATTGTTCAATTCACCTTTGAAGCCATTGGCAGACTTGGATCCAGTTGTGGTGACATTCTGGTACAGAGCTCCAGAGCTGTTACTTGGAGCCCGGCATTACACAAAGGCCATTGGTAAGCTGCTGAATAAGAAGGAGATTTATCTTTAATTCTCTTAAAGGAGGGAGGGGAACCGTATAACAGATATGAGAAACTAACCAGCTAGGTTTTTTTCCTGAAGTAACAACAGATGGAGTCCAGTTCAATTCACAGTAAATCCAGATGGAAACTTTTTGAGGACTTAGTGTGCCTTTATTTTTAGATACAAGTTAAGATTAATGTTAGAAATTTTAAATGCACTTGTTCTTTTTTTTTTTTTAATAGAAATATTCTTTGCATTGGCTTATATGGTTTTCTGATGCAGGGTTAAGAAATCTTGTAATGTCTTCAAAGGGAAGAGAGCTGTGGCTGGTGAAGTGGTGTTCTTCTACTCTGTTCCGTATCCAGATGTTTTGTGCTTGTATAAAGTGTCTGGCTTGATAAGGTGAAGGGCAGTCCCCTGTACTGCCTGCGGTCTGCAGATCATTCACTCCTGAGAGCTTATGAAGCTCCACGTTATGAAGCTCCAGGATATACTGGTGGCCAGATCCTTGTCTTTATTAGGACTTAATAAGTTCCATAAGCACGACCAGCCTGAGTGCCTAACAGTTTGGGCAGTAAAAACACTTGAGATGCACAGGAGGTGTCCTGTCTGCGTGATTAGGTTGTACGTTGAAGAGAGCTGCAAAGGAAGCAATGTCTCTGTGTTGAAAGGGGTTAAATCATTCCTCACAGGTACGGAGGTGGCTTTCTTGGCAGCTACACGCAGTTTCTTACAGAGATTTTCGCAGATGCTACGTGACCCCTTGTTCAGACAGCATTCAGTTGGGAAGACTAATACTTTTAATTAAGATCTCACAGTCTGACTTTCTTAAGTATCTGCTGTTTATCAAACTATCCTGTTATGTGCGAGTGCACAAAAAAAAGCTTACAAAATGAGAGATTATATATTGTCATCTGACATCTTCTATGTCTGCTTGCACTTCACAGTTCGTACCACTCTCCTTTCCCGTTTAGAGTCCTTGAATATGGGAGGAGCTGAGGTGGGCAAAACACTGCTTTTTGTGTTGATTCGGCCTTCAGAATATGCAGGAACTGTGGAAAGACTTCTGCACGGGTTTAGTGAGTGAGCATAGCTATAAAACTTCCTGTAATCAGAGCTGCATGTTCCCATTTGTAAGAACGTGTAGACTCAGTCTTGAAGGATTCTAGGTAATGTGCATTTCTATCCTTGGACAAAAATTGTCGGTGTGAAAAAGCTGAAAAGTCAAGTCTTAAATGTCAGTGTTGCTTTCCATTTGTTGAAGTGGACAAACATAAACTATTAAAATGACCATTGCCCTTAGCAAGTAGCGTGGCACAATAGAAGTGTAACCGTAAAGCAAAACGGTGTTGAGGACGTAGCATCCACATTACACTTTTTAGAGAAAGGGGAGTACTTCAGGTCATCTCTGGCTTGTTTCAATGGATAAATGCTCATCAGTGGTTGAAGCACATCTTTCGGTTTAATTTCATCCCAAAGGGATTAATTTTGTCCACTCTGAGATGACTTTGCAGTGTGAGCTAAAGTGGGGGCGATCTGATCCCTTTCCAAAGCAAACTCCTGATCCAAGGTAAAATACTAACAAGAGAATCATTCGGGTTGGAAGGGAGCTCCGTAGGTCTCTAGTCCAATCTCCTGTTCAAAGCAGGGTCCACTCTGAATTCAGACCAAGTTTCTTAGGGCTTTGTCCAGTCATATCTTGAAAACCTTTAAGAACAAAGATTACGCAACCTCTCTGGGTGCCCTGTTGCAGTACTTAGTCATCCTGACAGTGAAAAATTTTTTCCTTCTGTCCAGTCAGAACCTCCCCTGTTTCAATTTATGCTTTTTGTCTCTCCTTCTCCTGCCATGCACCACTGTGAAGAGCCTGGCCCCATCTTCTGGATCGCCACCCCGTAGGTTCTGTGAGGCTTCTGTGAGGCCCCTGCCCCCAAGCCGTCTCTTCTCCAGGTTGAACAAGCCCTCTTCCCTCAGCCTCTCCTCACAGGGCAAGTGCTCCAGGCCCTGACCAGCTTGGTGGCCCTCTGCTGAACTTGTAGCAGTTCATAAAATTCTGCCTTGTATTCAGGCTCTCGAGCTGGACATGGTATTCTCAATGTGGTCTAATGAGTCCCGAGTAAAGGGGAGTAATTGCTTCCCTTGGTCTACTGGCTCTCCTCCTATTGATACAGCCTAGACTGCGGTTAGTCTTCATCAGTACCGTTTGCCGGAAGGACCCCCAGGTCCTTTCTTTGCAGAGAGGTTCCCCAGCAAGTCAATCCCCAGCCTGTACAGTTGCAGGAAGTTAGTCCATCCCAGGTGATTTTGTATTTGTCCTTGCTGAGTTTCATGAGGTTCCTGTGGCCCGTTCCTCCAGCCTGTGTTCAGCTCCCCGTGAATGGGAGCTCTGCCCTCAAGCGTATCGACTGCTTTTCCAGTTTTGCCTCATCCACAAATTTGCTGATGATGTGTCCCATCTCTTTCTTCTGGTCATTTATAATCATATAAAGCTGGATAGGTCTCAGCACAGGGCTCTGTGGTACTTTTGCTGATCAGCCTAGACAGTGTGTGAGCCTTTAATCAGTGTGCCTAGACCCCAATCATTCAGCCAGTTTTTCCTAAAGTCCTGAAGCACCTGTATTCTACTACATGCCTTCATTACTGCACTATTTCATGATTTTTCCAGCCAAGGCTGCACTGATTATCACATCCCCAGTCATTTGTTCATGAGCAGCAGATCCAAGAGATGACCCATGTAGCATCCATTTTAAGAAGTTGCCGCCAACACGCTCCAGAAATCTTGGCAAGGTCCCCAAGACGACCCTGTCCATCTCCTGTTTATTCTTCCTGATGCTACATAGTCTGTCCTCCTCCTCCCACAGCTGCTTCCCCCGGTGACTCTACCTCAGCCAGAGTGCACCTCCTGCAAAGGAGACTGCTGCCCCCCTGCAGCCTGGGTGGCAGCACTTGCCCTCTGGAGCTCTGTCTTGGTTGAGGGCTCTGGTTTCCCAGGGTGCCTCCTCCAGCAGGTGCTGGGGATGGAGCCCTGCTGTGTGTCTCCATGCTTGTTGCACAGTCCCATGCTGTCTGGAGCAGACTTTCAGGGCCTGCTTTGCACTCTCCACCATGCGAACTGCTCTGCTAACTTCTAAAGTCTCCATTTGCTGCACCCAGTATTTGGTGAAAAGAGTTACTAGAAGTGTTTAAAGAAATGCCAACAGAGTCATTTTAAACGCTTGAAAATTAATATGATGCTTAAAGTGCCTTGATGAAGTTGCTTTTGTGAAACCACAGCATGAGTGGACCAGATTACTGAGTGACCTATGCTCATAGCAGTGAGAAGCTACCTAAACTGACAGTTACTCATTTTTAATAGCACCTTTGTTTGTAGATTGATGTGTGATAGGTAGCATTATCTCAGGATATCTCTTTGAAGAATGAATTAGTATAATGCCGTTGTTTTTTAATTATGTCATAAATTACTTAATTCTTGCCCTGAGGGATCTGTAGTCTATACTAACACAAGGAGTCCCTGTGAAATTTTAGATGATGTTACCTCACAGAGATTTGGTTTTGTTAATAGATTATTATTTTTGAGGCTTTTATTTCTTACATTAGACTCACTCCAGTGAATCTCTTAAAGGGGGTCTGAATGGATAGTGTGAAGCACAGCACACAGGGTGGGTAGTGAGGGCATACAAAACACTTTGGGCAGCAAAGTCAAAAATATGGAAATGAAAACAAGGAAAGTTGCAAGGCAGTATTTGTAGACTGAGTGAAGGATTGGAGGAGGATGTGATTAAAGAGAAAAGAAAAGAACAAAGATACATGCAGGTGATCTATATGCAGCTGTAAGACAAAGGGAAGAAGTTGGTAACAAAATGGCAGCAATGATGTTCATGCAGGTTATGAGTCCAGACTTGTGTTTTGCTTCTAGCATTATGTACACTTAAAAAGGTAGTCTCAATGAGCTAATCACACTAGTGAGAGTTACCGTTTAACTTGAACGCGTATGGGTTATTGGCAAAGAATGCAACTCTTAAGCTACCTCTTAAATCTCTGTGCAAGAAATGTAACTCTAACATCTCTTTAAAATCACACAGTCCTCAGGAGCACTAATGTACTGCTTTTAGTAATAACTCATAAATTATTTAGGATTCTCACTTAACTGCTGTTCAGTTGAACATACTCATTCAGAAGAAGATTGATTAAATATGGCAGTTTATGAAAAAATAAATAACAGGCTATTTGGTGTAGCTTCTCATTTTCTATAGATATTTCCTTGTGCTTTCTATATAATACATAATTCTATATAATCATTAATCTTCATTAAAATGAGACTAAAAGCTATGTCACGCCAGCTTTGGTCAATTCTGTTTGAGTTTTACCGTTATGAGAAATATTTTTATTTGAATTTACTAGGAATGTTTTCAGTTATCAGTTCTTTCCTGCAATACATTAAACATGGTCTGAAACAGTTGCTGCGTAATTCAGACTTTTGCTCAAGATTTACTGGCTTTTAGTTTTTATATATATCTATTTTTATATATTCTGTTTTCTGTATTTCACATTCTCTTCCTTATCTCATTCCTAAGACTCAATTTCTGGACTCTTTTGTGTTGCTTTGTGCCATATTCCCGCAATGCTGGATAGAAAATTGTCCCCGTGCGAAAAGGGAACAGTTCCTTTTGCCTTCCCTTTGCCAGTCATAGCTCAAAAAAGTGGCACTCTTCCTTGGCCTTTTTTTCTAAAATAACTGTTCATGACCAAAGCCCTCAAAGTTACTAGTTGATTTTGTAGCTTCCAATTTTAGGCTGTTCCACATGACCAATGGTTAGAAAAATTTCAGAGAGGGCTGGAACTCAATACTACTTAAAAATTAAGTTTCTGGTGTCAGTTTGGACAGTCATTCACTTTTGAAATGTTTTTTCTCTTAAATTTTTTCGTGAGGAATCCTTCTTTCTGTTTCTTCCTTTCACGTCCTGTTCTTTGCATGTATTGATGCTACATTACTACCCTGTGGCCTAGAGTAGAGTATCTTCTTTTTAATTGGTTTGTTACTATAACAAACTATACAAAATTAACTATATTTTTCCTAGTCAACTCTGGGCAGGCACTACTTGATAAATGCAGAAAACATGTGTTTAGCTGTGCATATAACATGCTTGTCAGCAAGTATGCTTCTGAAATTATTAGCAGTGTCTTCATAGGATCTTGGATACTGTCTACCATGGTGTCCGTGTTGTTTTCGTTCTTCTACTAAGGCCTTTACGTAAGTTTGCTTGCATGCAAATAATTCTTGTGCATGATCAATGGATGAAACTAGAATTTGACTTTTGTCGAACTTCTGTTATTTTATCTTGGATTTCTGGGCCTGATGTTTGTTACATTTTGAGGATTTGAACTGTAGGGAAAATTTCACTTAATGCAATCTGTTTAGGTAGAAATGTGTTGCACAGAACACTTAATGTACAAGCACATTTCACTATTTTAGTTTACATTGACGTTTTCCCCTTATTTGATTTGTCTGTTCATCCTCATGAAATACTTCTGATTTATTAGCTTGCAGAGCAAGTTGTTGTTTATCACAAATCTAACGCCACGTTCTGAGGAGGTACAGAAGTCAGGAAAATACTGTTGCTGGAAAAACAAAGAGAAATAGCTTTTGCTTTCTGCGTATTAAAAGAATAGTAAAAATCCGGTGTTAGGGTTTCATGGGGAATAATATTTAGTTTCCTGAACTGTGAACATATGTATTCTAAGTCCTACATGTTAGTAAAGTTTCCTTTATAATAGGCTGCTATAGTTAAAAAACAGCTAACTTAACAGATGAATGTAAACTGGGAAAATGCTGTGTAGAACCTGAAGGCCACTTTCTATTCTGTTGCTGCAATATAAATCTGAACTAATGTTATTGCAGGCTGTGGAAGTTGGTCTGGATTTCCGGCTCCATAACCTAAAATCAAAATCTGCTCTCCTGAGTTCATCAGTTCCTAATATTTTAACAAAGAAGTAAAGCATACAGAGAAAAGCACCTCGAGCAAGCTTTAGGTGAAACTAAGTTACCAGGAAAATATAAAATGCTTGTGATCATGGAAATATTAATAAACTTACCGAACCTTTAAAAGGTCTGCAGAGGAACAGAAAATGTCATTATAGTCAAAATATTAAAGAAGCAATTTTGAAGTAAGTGGTGAGGTACTACCATACTCCATTTATTGATAGGCAAAGACTTCGGGACTGTAATTTTAAGGAATATAGGAAATAGGAATAAAGGGAATGGAAATTAAGGGATTTAAGGAAATAAAGGAATAAAGGAAATGGTTGAGTCAAGATTAAGGAAAAAATAAGCCGGCTTTCAGCTTGAAAGGTCATATTAATCTGACTTCTGCGTTCTGGGAACATCAAAATAGAAAAGAGAATGTTACAATAGCAACTTTTTCGTCATAGATGAAGTTCATAGACTTTTAAGAAAGCAAGTGGCAGTCTCTGCTGTGATTCGTTCTGGGATCTCTCGAAGCATAATATCAAGGAAATAGTATGATTAAGACTTTTTAAATCAAGTTTCAACTTGTGTCGTTATCAGTGCTATCAAACAAGAACACGTTACCATACCTCTCCTTACCGCTTGCCTTAATTAAAGAAAGATGTGATAATGATGTCTGATGGCTTGCAGCATTCTAGATGGTTTGGATTTTGCTGGCAGAACAGTTCTTTATCATGATTGTCAACCCACCCTTTAAGGCAGGCTAAAAGACTGTCTTGACCCAAAAAAGAATGGGATTAATAATTATAAAAAATAAATCTGAGCACCCAAGAAATCTCCACTGCTGAGTTACAATACAAAGGCAAGTGAGGAAAGGTAATTCCTACACCTAGGTTGTAAGTCAGGAGGAATGTTAGTAACGGCCATGTGGCAGCTGCATTTACCAGCCTAAGCAAGATTTAGTCATAGAAAAACTGTATTTTAAAGCTTGGGCAATGCATTGTCACCTCATTCTATTTCCAGACTAACATACGGTTATGAAAGCTGGAAATGTGTGAAAGGTATAAGGAGATATCAAAATGCTTTTGAAAGCAAACGTCACAGGCAGATATTAGGTGTATCAAAGGAAATGAATTTATAATAAATGCTGGGATCTGCCAGTGTTTCAACAACTTGCTTCAACTTTATCCAGGAAAAAAAAGAGGGAAATATCTGGGATGTGTTATGTGGGATTTAGGGTGGAAATATGTGCATACATGCTCCATATTGCACGTGCAGCAAGTCCCCCACACTCTGACTGCGTGCGCACAGACCGCTGGCACGCTGGCCAGGCTGCGAGGCCACTCGAACTTTTGGACAAATGTCTGAAGTTCTTTGATTCTCTTATTCCAGAAGGGTGGGAGGGAAGGAGGAAAAATAGGACATATCTGGAAAAGCTGGTGAACCAGAAATTCCACATGGGGCCGCTCAGAAGATTGAATAGTCCTTAGGAAAAATTTAAAACAGAGGTTCTCTACCTGTGGTCTGTGGACCTGTGGGAACGTGGGGACTGCTTTTAGACATCCATGAAAGGTAATTAAGAAAAGCAAATCTGTAATCGGTTAGCTTCAGTTTACTGCATAGGGATGCATGTTCCTGGCTGCTAGAGATTGGGGAGGGGGGGGAGAGTAGAAGAGAAATGTAGAAAAGTTTGGCAAATATTCATTTATGTGCTCTGAAAAAAATAACTCAGGATGCACTGGGAAGGGAGCCTTGTTCATGCCCTGGGCAATGTTATATGACATGGGAAGTAATTGGATTCAGATGATATTTTGCGGTACACTTATTTTGGCATGTGGTAAACTTTCTTCATTTTGATTATCGCAGTTGTTCTCTTTCTTCTTCTGAGAGGCAAAATATTTAAATACCAAAGATTAATTGTTGTGCTCTTATCTAATTATTGCAGGTGCTGAATGATTTACTGCTGTTTTTTTCCTGTTGCTTGACAGCGAGCTCTAAAATACTTTATATGTTTCTTGTTTTCTTGTTTTCAAAAAATAAAAGAGAGAAAAATTGCATTCACTGCACTGTACGATCTTATCACTGCAGTCACGTAAAATTGTAAGTTTTTATAATGGATTATTAGGTCACTTGAACAGAACATTTTATAAGTACGTTAATTAATATTTTGTGAAACTTCAGATGCTGACAGCAACTCAGGGTGTATTGCCTGCAGCGCTGTTGAACAGTTTTTAATACATTTCAGGATCTAGCATACTGGTTCCTGTCGTCTTCTAACTGCTGTATTGCCCGCTCTTGTCAAATTTGCTGATGGCTGTAAATAAGCTAGTAAAGCCAGTGGCCAGTGCCAGTTTTGAAGAGTCCGAAAGGTGTGCCTGAGTTTGTGTACTAGGTTCGTAGTTAGCAGAGTGAGAGCAGGGGCAGTGACTCGCAGTGCAGTAGGGTCAGGCCTGTCTCTGACGTTGTCAAACCAATGGAGTTGCTCTAATATGAGGCAGACAGTAAAATTTTATCTTTTAGGACGGTAAGATGGATTTCAGGAGACTTGAATTTACTCAGTCCCGAGTGTATGTAGCTTACAGCCCGTCATTTAATCTATCCCATATGTTGGTTCACTATCTGTAAAGGGGGGGGTGCTACTTAATAGTGTTGTCCTAAAGATAAAATCAATTACAGATAATAGGGAGCTCCAGTACAAGTGTGTTATGGATTATTTTCATTAACTCCGTGAATAGATTAATTCATCTGAAAACCTGGGGATGTCACTTAGCTTCTGCAGTTAGCTTGAGGAATACACCTCATTCTGGACATTAAAAGAGGGCAGGGGAGGGAGGACAACAAAACTGCTCAATTTTCAACTACAGGTCACAATTACAATCTGCGAATTGTGCTGATTTATACCATGGGGTTTTTTTTTTTAGCTGAAGGAACTGGTGAATTGTGTGAAGACTGCTGTATGGCAAATGAAACTCCCAATATTTTTTACAACTTAGATTGCTGTATGAGTTAACCTGTAAACTTCCGCTGCTGATCTCCCCACGCTCTTCCATGTGCTCGTGATTCTCTCTTCGTCCTGCAAAACATACAAGAGAAAGAACCAAGGGCTTTTGCCTTTTTATTCAATATTTTGGCAGATTTGCTGTTACATGATTACTATGACTTAACTGTATGTGGATTATTTTAGAGAAGGAAAACCAAAATAGCATAAAAGCACTCAGAAGGCAGAATGTCTTCCATAGCAATACCTGTGATGAAAAACCACTTTGAGCAAGAGGTGCCTTGAAAAATCCCTCTAGGCTTAGGTGCTTGTATTTAAAAAAGTGACAGCGATTTGTGGGCCAAAAAGACCTCCCTGCCCGTAAGAGTCTGTACTATTTCTTTTTCCTTCTAATTCCTTTTTCTCTCAGAATATCAGACAGTTTCAAGTTCTTCCCAGCTGTGAACAATCATGATGCCTCTTAATGTGAGCAAGCTTGTCTCTCCTTAGTAACTCACTGACTTTACCTTTTAGCAGGCAGATGATGGAGCAGCAGCAGCAGCAGCAGGATTGATCCTCTAACCTTCCTGAGCAGACTACTCTTTAAGCTCACTTAAAAAGAAGGATTTAGGGAGGTAACACAGGAGTTCTCATTGCGATGTCTGCCATAGCCAAGAGCGAAAAATGGGTGCTAATGTGGAAATGGAACATAAATGGTGACATGAGAAAGCAAGAGTCAGCATTTGGAGAAGATTAGGAGATAAATTTTGCCCACTTCTCTTCATCCTCAACTCCTTTCTGTACATGTCAGTGGTGATATATTGAGGCTCTTTGGGATGTTCTGCAAATACATAGTTCCTTTTATATATAACCAGATGAATGGTTTGCTGCAGAATGAGCTTGCAGCTCATGATCTTTTGTTTTAAGGCTTGCTTTACAAAGCAATGAACTAAAGGCTGATCCTGTTTTCTTACTGAAAGGTGAGGTTGCCATATAAACATCAAAAAGGCTGTTTCCAGGAAAACCTGGTTCCGTGAAACTCTTCTCTAGCTAACTGGTGCAGTAACGAAAGCTTTTAACCTGCTCTGTTCACTGCGTTGTCTAAAAAAGTTTGCCAGCAGGAGTCAGTTTTAGAACTTGGTTGAAAACCAAGCACCTAAGATCATAACCGTCTCAGGATGCAGACTTCTAGCGCAGAGGAATTTTTTAGCTGATTCATCAGTTTGATCTTCAAGCGTGATTAGTTCAGCAATATCAGCTGAACCTTTCAACACTAAGTACTGATTAGAACTTCAGTAGAATGACTTGTTCTCAGGAGCGAGTTGGGATTGCTTCACAAATAGACTTCATGGGAATAGTTCTGGCTGGCAGCAGGATTACATTTCATGGCAGTTCATTTCGTTGCCTGTCCAACAGAGTTGAATGTAAGAGTGTGGGAGACATCCGCAGTACCATGTTAGAAATAGCTGTAAGGTTGAACCCCTGTGTAACAGAAACGTTAAGAAACTGTAAGGTAAAGCACCCTGCCTAGAAGGGAAATTAAGCGTCTCTGCCTGTGCTGTCTTGGAGGTAAGATTTCTGTGTGTGCTTTCTTCTCTGTTGACTGAAATAATTTAAGATCAAAAGCTCTAATAACTCCCAGAGAAGACTATCATGGACTTGTGAACTGGAACAAGCTAGGAAAGTACTTTCATACATGTTCCTGCCAGATAGCAGGCCTTTTGCTCTCCATACGTTAGCTCTAGAAGGTGTTGACGTGTTGGATCTAGTAAAAAGTTGTAATAGTTGATGACACAAGCCAAGTGAGAGTACACAACGGATGATAAACTCATTGTCCCTCTTCAGCATGGAGTTAACCTCCAAAGATCTCCACTGTCTACAGAAAAGCTGTGTTTTGTTAAACTGTTATAATATAAAAATCTATGTTTGATTAGGCATAATAAGTATATTTCCCTTTCAGAGAAAATTTACTGCTCTCTTCTCGTTTGCTTCAGTTCAGAAAAGCACAGATAATGGCAACAATTTTCTGGTATACTATTTGTACGATATAGATCGTACAGTGTTAGATACCTGTTACTTGCAGTGTTGGAATAAAATGGAAAAAGATGGAGGGAGGAAGGTAGTGATAAAGCACCGTGATTAAGAATCCTGGCCTTCCAGTCCTGTGCTCAGATGAAACTATCAGTCCTTGCTTTCACATGATAGAGTGAGTGTGCAAAGCTGTGGATGTTCCCTGAAAAATGTTGTAAATATTCTTTTAAGAAGCAGCTGCCTATCTTGCATTTCTGAATTCTTTCATTGTTATAGGAGGAAACGGTAACGACTTCTGTATTTGACATGCCTAATACTTTGCGGTATAAAAGATTCTTGTGACCTTTGCAATGAGACACTTTCCTACCTCCTTTATTTACAGCAGTGGTTTGGTATTTGGTAGGGAGAAGTAGCCCTCAGGCTACAAAGCTGCCTTTCCTGTCACCCATTAGATTTCTTGTGCTTTTGATGAGATGTCACTTAAAGACCATTTTTCTTTTGCTGATGTTTCACTGAAAAGCTTTGGCAGCTTGCCAAAATAACTCTTGGCCCCTTTGAGGTATAAGCGCTGCTGTTGCCAGAGCAGAAGTAGGAGTATGTGCTCTACTGCATCTCGGAGGTACCATAGATGGCATGAAAATGAAAGCCCTCTGCCTTCCCTGACTAATCTGAAGGCTTAAGAGTAGGGGGAAAACGAGGCTATAACACACTTTCCTCACCAGAGCTCAGTGCTCGCCCCAGTGGCCTAATTTCCCGCCCTGAAGCGACATCCCCTAAGACTGGATGGAGCTCCCCTCGTTTTGTGGAAGAAGAAACAAGGAAAGAGAGGAAGGACGTGGGCCAGCTTTCATGCAACCATCCCTCTGGTCTTTCTCTCAAGGATTTTAACCTGTTCTGCGGCTAGCCAACATAGTTAATCTGTAGCTTAAACAGTAGTGGTCTTGGAGACACTGCCGAAGACTGAAGAGTTAAAGAACTGCTGATGAAAATGTGCTGTATAGGATTTTTTTTTTCTTGGGAAAAATTTGGGGAGGCAGGCGCTGCAAATCCTTACAAAAGCATCGTATTTAAAGAGTGCTACTTTTTTACAAAGGCAGATGTTGGAAACTTAGAAAATGCTTGGTCTACTAATGTCCCTAAAACTTTAATTCTTGTGCTTTATGGTACAATTGTTAATAAGAGCACATGCTTTTTCCCCTGAGATATCCTGTCTTCTTCAGTACGTAGGCTGCACAAAGAAAATACCTAGTTCTATAGACAACCATAAATGAGAAATTTCCAAGTTATTGTGAAGTTTTGTAAGTTAAATATTTAAGTCCTTCAACATGAATTCTTGGTTTATTGATTGTATTTTTGCTGCATGAGAAGACATATTAGGGCCAGGTGATCCTACTGGCACTCCTCATATTAAGTCATTAATATTAGGTACCTGTGTCATCAAGCTCACTGCAGCAATTTAAAAATAGCTCTACAAGCTAGATAATGTGTGTAATGCACAGCAGCAGTGTGAAATCATATGATCCCATGATCTTCATTTGATGCAAATGTACTGAGGAATAGAAATTTAAGTGGGAGAATAAATATTTTGACAACCTAAAGTAATTCTTAAAGAGAGCAAAGAAATTCTGGCCTACTAAAGCCCTTGTAGAAGTTCACAGTTGGTTTCGATGAACTCAGAATTTCATTCGAAATGTTTCGAAAGTTTTAAGAAGTAGTAACTGAAGTTCGTGAAATTAGTACGACAACCATGAGGAAAGGGCAGCTTACTTTAAAAGGCTGAGATGGAAGCATAGAGATAGAAAAAAAGGGGGGAGGATAAGTATAAGGGTAAGAGCTTTTATGATGAATTTTAATTGATACAGTTTTGCCTTTAAAAGTTTTGAATTATCTTGACTCTGCATCGTGACACAGGAGGTATGCATTCTTGAAATGAAGCACTGCACTTAAATGTTTGGCCAACTGAGAGCATCCTTCAGGTTTCTCGGAGGTATTCTTTGTCTGCAGAACGCTTATTCTTTGTGTTTTTACAGCATAAACTCCTGTTCTTCAGTCAAGTTCTGTCGAGATCCTGTTAAAGCTCAGTGAACTTTTGCTAACTTGTCAATGAGTAATACCAAATTTCTGCCCTTTGGCTTCTTGAGATCGTATTTGCTTCCCCATGAAAAGCCTGCCACATGTAAATGTTTGACCCTGTTATCAGTTTTGCATAGAAGGTGTTGAATTTAAGAGACTAGTAAGTACTTTCACCCACCCTCTATTTTGTTGACGTAGATTTTTTTTTTTTTTTAATGAAGCATGGAAAAATTGAGACCTCCGCTTACAAAAAGGAAATTTTGTTGGGGGGTAGTAATGACATATATATTCTGTTTACCTTATCAGATAACAGAAACAAGAAATGCCCTGTTTAAAAGTATGTTATTTCTTTGTAATCTAATTTCTAGGTATTTAAAGATTGTACAAATTAATAAACTCTTTTCTGTAGTGTCTCTGTGCTCCCAGGTCACTGAGTATCAAGATGCAAGATAAGTTCAGAATATGCTGCTGTGTTCAGCATAAGAAATGCAAGAATTTTTTTTATGAGGAGGTCGTACCTTTTCATTAGACCCAATGATATTTATTTGAAAAAAATAGATGCACTTTGCATGCACAACCCTCTTCCAGGTTTTCTGTCTCTTGGGGCAGATGTTGTCCTTGATTTGATTTGAAAGTTTAGATGAATCTTTTGCGGACGTTGTAGCTCGTGGGTGTCCTGGATTGCCTTGCTTGGCTCAGTGCCTTGCTGTAACTAGCTTATGGTTACGTCGGTCATTGCTTCCACCCTTGGTGGAGATAGAGAAGCTGTACTCTAGTGTCCCTCCATTGCTAGGCTACTTGCGTCTTTTACCAGTGTTTTTACTTCTTCTAGAATCTATACTTTGTGTTCAATTCCAAAAGAAAAAAAATCCGGGTTGGTTGAGATACCAGTGCTACTAAAGTAAACCTCGCTAACCGTCAATTGCCAGTAAATAAATGTGTTTTCCAAAAAGTAATCCTGAGTTCTTAATTTCTTTTTTTGGAACTGTGTAAGATTAACGGCTTGGTTTTTTTCTTTCTTTCTTTCCTTGGATCTAGTTAACAAATTCAAGGTATTTCATCTTTGTCTCTGTTCTGCCTTAAGTGAAACACCATAGTTAATATGCGGGGGAGAAGATGTTTCCTTTTGAGAATCAAGGCTGTTGTCTCAATAAATTGTCTTACTGTTTCAGTATTCCTAAAGAATGTTTCCAAAATCCTGGCATAAATACAGAAATGAGATTGTTCTGTCGTAGAAAGTCGTAGAAAGATTAAGTCCGCCTGCTTAATCAGCCCTAACATTGGAACACCTACGTTGGCATCCTTTGTACTTGCTCCTGGGCTACGGTGCTGAAGTAGAGCGGGTCATGCAGGATTTTCTGAGATTTACTAGCTGACCTGGAAAGCTATTAGCATCACAGGTTTCAAAACTGGGACGTGGGCAGCTATGCAAACGTTCTTGTGATCTGGACCCCTGCATGTGTGTGGGAAGAATCTATTTACCAGCAGCAAGGGGCCCCCTTTAAAAGGCTGTTTTTTCCCTTTACAGAGTTGTTATGTTATACCTGAGAAAAATCATTACAGTGGAAGGATGTTGCACTGGTGCAAAAGGTGTTAATAGGACCTGAGCAAGCTGTTCACTGGAGAATCTAGGGAAAGGGCTTTGCTATGAGGGCCTTTCCTCCCACCCCTCAATCAGAGAAAATGAATTTACTTCCAGAACCAGAGAGCAAAATTGGCTTGCGTTTGCATTCAGTGTAAACCTGAGGAAAGTGAGGAAAGCTGGAGGTCTTGGAGGGCGAAGTAGTTGAAAGAATGGCAATCATGTTAGCATTTGAATTTACGAATAACTCTGCAGTCAAGTCTGTGGACCTTCGGAAGTTTGTGGCCTGCATGAGAATCTTTTTTTCTTATAGACACTTCTTCTGTGGAGCACACCTCCTCTATGCTTATTCTAGTATGCTGCTTCCCTGATGAAGAACAACTTTAACCATGGATCGTTTCTCAGACCTCATGATAGTGGAGGAAAGGGTAGAAGACACAACCATCCTTAGAGCAACAGTTGTATCACTCTAGTGTATTTATTTGGATGCTTCTGCAACATCAGAACGGAAAACATTTTGTCTTCAGCACAACCTTATGGGATGTGTGTGGCCCAGTTTTCAGTGGTTCTTGGACATACAAGTTAAAATAGATGCTGTCTCTGGTTTAGCTTTGGCTCAGGAACGGTTGGAAAGTTACTGGAAAATTTTGCCTTTTTTTTTTTTTTTAAAAAAAAAACATTAAACATTTTAATCTTATTTATAATTAGCTGTTATACAGTATTAGTTATAAGTATTATAAGAAGCTCCCGTAGCATTAAAGGTAGATAGGCACTAGATGAATAAAATGTACTGCATTTGAAAAATACTGTTTGCTTATTTCAAGCCTTGCTTTGTAAATGCTCACTTATAAGGGGCAGTACTTCTTATCTGGAACAGACTCATTGATCCTAATAGGATATAATCATCATTAGTCTTCTTTATGGCCCGTATTCTGAAAACATTTGAAATTGGACTGCTTAGGCAATTACTAATTATTATCACATTTTTTCCATAGTCAGATCTTAAATTCATATTTGGTTGACTCATACGAACAATGTAAGGAACGAGTGCCTCTTAGGGATGCGTGTATTAATTCTGGAAAAAATAACTTCATTAAACAAGTTATTCCTGCTAAAAAAAAATGCTACACATGGTAAATAATTACTGTAAATTATAAATTTACAAAAAATGCAAACTTGACAGAAAATCATTAACAGTGAGAATGGTTTCAATATGTGTCAAGGATGTGTTTAAGATCAGGTTACACAAAGTTAGATTCATGAAGAAAAGGCCCTGACCTGTTAGAACTGCAGGTTATAAGACCTTTTCCAGCTGTTTAATCTTCACTTAGGGAAATTAAAGCTTCAGGCTTTCTATACTAAGTATTTTTGGGTACTTTATATTAATTCTTTGAAGCTGAAGGGTATCTAAGAAGAAGCCTAAAGAGTTGAACCCCAGCAAAGTGAATTACTGAAGAACATAACGACTGATTAGTGTTCAAGTATACTCATATTTGACTTGTCCAGTAATGCAGTCTGGAAGTATATTAAACACCAACTTGAAGTTATTGGTGTTTATTCAGATGTAATTTTTTGTATTCTCAAAGTGTTTTACGTGTGCTGTCTATATAAATCAGAGAGGCAGGAAATGGGAATTCATCACGCCGGTGGTCCTTCTCTCACACTATTCAGCTCACGAAGAATCAGAGGTTCAAAGTGTGCACGTCAGGGAGCTTTTCAGAGTTCAGCTTTGCTGTCAGCAAGAATACTAGATTTTTTTTTTCTTCAGATGGAAAAAATCAGTTAGGATACAGCAGTAAGGAACAGAAGAATGTGCAGCAACCCAGCCGGTCCCTCACTGCATGATGGATGGTGAGTGCTGCTGAGGGCCACAGTATTGGGGCTACAACCTGCTTGGCCTCTAGATGAACCATGAAGATTTGCCGTTTGCTATGAAAATGAATGAATAAGTAGTTTTAAATGAAGGTGCTGCTCTTCAAGTAATAGATTATTTCTCTATGATGGTAGATAGTTTGTGCCTACTGCCCAGGTAGGGGCTGTGATTAATACGCTGCTTTAGCTGCTTGAGGAGATAACATCTCTAGCGCTAAAGATCTTGTTTTCATGCAGATAATGCTAATGAGAAAATCAAAGCAAGATAAAAACCTGGGAAAGTGATGTAATGCATATAGCAAGTCATACCCTGTTGAAACCGTAAAGTCTGATGAGAAGTTATCAGACTTTCCTGTAAAGGAGATTTTTTTTTATGATTCTAGAGGAAAAGTAGGAAACGTAGTGCTTGTCTCTTTTCTCCATAGACTGCATGTGTCTTAGGCAGCACGGTCCGGACAATAGCAATGAGAGATGGTAGATTTTAAGTCTTTCAGGTTAGTTGCATGCAGAAAGCAAAAACGAGAGTATGACTTTGTTTGTTTGTTTGTTTGTTTTTAAAGTGTTACTCTGTTTGGTTTGAATCTAATAAGCCAAACACCAGTTAGGTAGTTCTCTGTCTATTATAGCTTTAAAGTAATGGTAAGCTGCTTTCTGTATATATACTATTTAATTTGATGACGTTCAAAAGGTTCTTCCAGGGTCATCTAGTCTATCCTCAGCTATCAGACAAGGTTTTTACACCCTTGCATTCAATAATCCATGCTCATTTGTTGTCTGATTTTTGACATCTTTTTCCAGAGTTATGTCCTAGGCACATTATATTTGTAAATGTAACAAATCTTTTTTTTTTTTTTTTCCCTACTAGGAATCTTTTCCTCACTGACAAATTCATACTTTTGTTTTAAGATACATAATAAAGCATTAAGGTCTTACAGAACACTAGGATTGTTGGTAATAGTAGTAGCTAGAATGATTACATGTACTCTAGAAATTTCTTGGACTGTAAATGAAACTATTGTTCTTGTGCATGGTATATTTAGTTTTGAAAAGCATATTAATGAAAAGTTTATGACATGGAGGTTGCTATTTCCTTTCATTAAAACAGCAGTATATCATGCTGTTGTTTTGCGCATGAGATGTAGATGAGACAGTTGTAGCATTGTTCCAATGGGAGTTAATTGTCAAGTATTTTTTTTTCTTAATTTGGTAATCAGTCTTCTAATCTCAATTAAAATTGGGATCTTGTTTCTCCATTTTATCTAGCTTGCACTATTTGTCTCGTCATATGAGTCATTCGTCTCTTCCTTATTAGTATGTATTTACTTATCAATGATCTGTTTGCAATTGTTCTGAAGTATGTGATAGAATTTTTATTTGCACGTATCCTTTGCGGGGGGATTAATGTTCTGGTTTTGATAGTCAGTTGAATGCCCTTTAGGCTATGTTGTCAGCAAATATTATGTGGGTTTCTGCCGTAACTATGAATACATTAGGTGCTGGACTGCCAGGGTACAATTTGAAACAGAATTTGGAGACTGTGATTTTGCTTATAAAATCTGGAGATACAGTTTTTTTCCCTTTTTATTTATTATGTTAATACCTTTTCAAAAAATATTGTATCTAATTGTACTGTGAGGCATTTTATCTTACAGTAGTTATACAGACCGTTTAGGAATTGTAAAGAAACAAAAATCAGAGTGATGAAACACAGTGAATTCTCATGAATGATCCTCCTTCTCTCCTAGATATTTGGGCAATTGGCTGTATATTTGCTGAACTGTTGACTTCGGAACCTATATTTCACTGTCGTCAGGAGGACATCAAAACAAGTAACCCTTTTCATCATGATCAGCTAGATCGCATTTTCAGTGTAATGGGATTCCCTGCAGGTAATTTATTTTCATTAAAGGGCCAGACATAACGGTATTGAATTGAATTTTGTTCTAGAAGAAATGCCTGGTTGTTTGTACAGGTACATAGAAGCTGTCAGTGTGATGGATCTGGAAGTGCTGACAATTATGGAACAGTAATACCAACAACATAAAAAGTCAAAACAACTTCTGTAGCTGTTTCTTCTCATGTGTTACTTAACCTATCCTTTAAGTATTTTAAATGCGTTTTAAATGTGTCTCTCTTCTTCTTCTTTTTTTTTTTTTTTTTTTTTTTTTGCCCACAAAGATAAAGATTGGGAAGACATAAGAAAGATGCCTGAATATCCAACTCTTCAAAAAGATTTTAGAAGAACAACGTAAGTGGATGGTAACAAAAGCTCAGTGAATACAGCACATAGGCAGAGATTAGCTCCTATAGTCTTCGAACTTTTTGAGTGTTTGGGTTCTAAGGCTGTGACAGCTCTTGTGTTTCGAATGAGCTGTTTTGCTTGAAGGGTGTTCTCTCCCCCTGGTGCTTAAAAGCATCAGCTGGATGGCTCTCTCAGTCCTCTAGAAGGGGCCGTTATAAGCACCGTTTAATCTATGGCAGGCACCATTGAATGGGGTTGCTTAAACCACTTGTATTAGCTGTTTAAGATAACTTCCTTCATTTTGTGTGAGAAGGAATAGGGAGCTACCAGCAGAGATGTGAGCCAGTAATGTGTTGGTCATAAGTTGCTGTGGAAGGTAATGTACGCAAGAGGTGATGATGTAAAGCCCATCCAGGATCTGAGAATTTCCTGCTTTTAGGGTTGCGAAGTGCTTTGACTAAGTTAGTCAGGTGATGTTGATAGATCAGAAGGCATAAGGATTATGTTTTAACACAGGTTATGTTTTAAGCCGGAGGAATGGGATTTGGGAGCTTTGAATTCTATGTCCAGCTTTGTCATGAATTCATTATGCTGACTTTAGACAAGCTATGAAGCTTCTCTGTGCCTGAAGTTTTTTTTCCTCCTTAAAATAGATATAGTTAACCTCTGAATTTACAGACTAAAGGCAAGGCATGGCACAGGTCATACATGTTCTGGGTGTTTTCAAGCTCCGGAGCTATAAGGACTTTGTGATTTCTTGCAGGTGGGGATGGGGAGATAGAGCGGTAAACTAATTTCTCTGCCAAATTGCAAGTGGGAGAAACAGCGTAATAGCTTAGTTGTTCCATTGTTAAGAACTGCTCTGCACTTTTTGTGATAGAGTTGCTTTAGAAAACTAGCATGTAAACTTCAACCTGAGTTGCTCTGCTGTACACCGAAGTCAACAGCTTATCCGTACAGTATAAAAGTTGCATGTTCCGTTGAAACAATCTATACACAGGTGATGCTACTGCTAGTACTGCTACTACTACTAGTGAAAGACATGCTTGGAGTGTGAACTACTAGCTATGTCTAACATGATTTCTGATAGCAATCCTTTTCACATTTTACTTATTAAGGGCTGATGCTTTTGTGATCACTGGATATAGTTTTGTATTTTAATGTTGCTTTGTTTCTGAAATGTCTTTGTTAACAATACTTTTCAGATATGCCAATAGTAGCCTCATAAAATACATGGAGAAACACAAAGTCAAGCCTGACAGCAAAGTTTTCCTTTTGGTAGGTACGATTTGAAAATCACTGTGACGATAGGAGTGAAATGTGTTTCTGATGGTATTATCTGTGTCTGTTCTTCTATCTTATTCTAATAAACACCAATGTAAAAGAGAGCTATTTCTCACTAGCTGGCCGTTTTTGAGATCTTTTCTCTTCATATACATTCATGTTAAGGGTGTGCTTAAACTGCTGCCGCCCGAGATCTGAAGCGTTTACCTAACTAAATCTGTGGGGCATTTGAGTAGCCAGCCTTGTGCAGGCTTGCTGTACAAATAAAATAGTGTTATGTATCCCCTGGTTCCACTTGGCTCGAGACTCCCAAGAGCTAGCGAGTTCTGTATAAAAAAGGGAAGAAAGGATAATAAATGTGCATCTGGGCAAAACATCTTCAAGAAATTTAATTATTTCCTGTAGTAAATTTCTTTGGTTTTGTTTTTTCTTCCCTCTAACAATACTCTGCCTCTACTCTGGGTATCTATACTGTGTATTTGTCGATTACCTAGTTGAGTCGTTCATTGTAGCTGACTACAAGGTTGTTTTGCCTATTACAGCATCATTTCTGGATGCCTCTGTGATGACTTAGTGCTCTCTATAGTTAGGACTGAAGTTCAAAGTGACTTTGCTAATGCCATGAGTAAGGAGTTTCTGTAATAAGGTTGTTAGACCAGCAGAACTCAAGCCACACTGTTTTCATCATTAGAGGTAGATTCAATTTGGCAGTCTGCTTGCAAGTTTTGTTCTTTGGCTTGTTAGTATCTTCTGAATAATGACAAAAATAGTTGTAGAAACAGAATAGGTTGGTTCTAAGTGGATGGGATGATGGGACTTGCTGATACCCAGCATATGAAGGGAAGCATTCACAAGAGAAATGTGAGACTTGAATAAAAATAATTAAATTTCATGACCCTACCTTACTAGGCAGAAATGGGAATGGTCTGGAGGAAGACACTAGCTGAAAAGGCCACAATTTTACGAGATGTCATTAGTTAGCACCTGAAGTTCTCTTCCTGTCTCCTAAAGGTGAAAGCCACTAGAGAGCCTGCTTTTGTGTTAAGGTAAAGAAGCAAATGATGGAGAAGTAGTGAATTAAAGTTAATGCAGGGTACACCCGTGACTGAACAAATAGATAAGTGTGTCCCTATAAATTCCACTGTGTAATCCTGAGGATAGGAACTGAGATTTCCAAAGGTCTAAGGGCTTGCTCTGAACATCTCGAGGAAAACCTAGTTTGCTTAGAAAACCCGTTAGGTTTTCTTAGTCAATTTTTTTGCAGTGTTAATAATCAGGGGTGAATAGGGATGGCTTAGTGATAGACCACAGAGGCGGAGGTTGCCGAGTCTCCCAAAGGTCGATCCCCCAGAGCCCTGTGAAAAAATAAACGCAGGAACACGGACAACTCTCTAGGCATGTCGTTGCTGCACTGAGGAGCTCCAGGCACCAGAATTGCCACAGCCACGCTGCTGCAAAGAGGATCGGTACCTGTCTTATCTTGTGAAAGATCCTCAAAAACAGCAGAGCTTGGAGGGAAGAAGGTGTGCATTGCTCTCTCATATCAAGAGATTAGAAATGCACTTGCCTGGGAGGTTGGAGGTACACTGATTCTGAAGCAGGCTTCCTGAAGCGCCTTGCTCATATCTGAGTTAGGTTGTTTTTTGAGGTAACCTCTATCTTGTAAGATGACCTCTGAGGATACCTACTTTTGTAATCTTTGTTGATCGTGATTTTGCGCTAATGTGTTCAGCGAGTCTAAGCAGATAGAGAATAGGTGAATACGGTACCAAGTAGGATAGCAAACGACTCTTGACAAAGAGGAGGATATCATGGCACTCTGCCGACTGAGGTAGAATGTTAATGTCTACATGAAAAAGTATTTCCATCCAGGAAGAGAGGCATCTGTTCTTGCTGCCCTGGGAAAGTTACAAACATTGTATTTGTAGCCATCATGTCAGGCCATTAGAGCCTGACAGTCAATAGTCTTGAATTGGAGAGCTGCTGAGAAGTATGAGAGTCTGTTGATAAGAGTCCAGTCTCGCAGACTTTCTACATTGTGATAGCACCTGCTACCCTGAAAGCAAATTGTTTCTAGACTTTTTTTTTTTTTTTGGTTCGCTTTCCTAGAAGCAACAGAAACTACAGAACGCCATACTGTCAAAGAAAGTTGACGGTAGCATCCCTGATAGGCAGAACGTCTCACTTGGAGTGATGCTGTGTGGCGTTACCAGAAACGGGCAAACTCATTGCATCCTTTGGGATGGAGAGGGATTATTAAGGGAGTGAGCAGCTCATTAAAAGATCCTGATGTCTTCAGATCTTCTGCAGTAGTGGAATAGCCTTGTCTTTGAATGACAGAGAATACAGATTACGTGTGGAGGTTGCCTGTGATGAGGGTGATATTTGGCAGAAAGCTGGAGGAGGTTTCTCCTGAGCAAAGGAGCGTGGTAGTGCAGGGGTGATAACCTATATTCTTCCTCTTCTGCCCATGACCACCTGCAGTACTGAGGAGCAGGAGTGGCCACATAAGAACATGAGCATTTGTCCCTGCAGTCTTTGTGGAAGAACTAGGGAGGAGTATGTTGGATCACCTGTAATGCTGTCACAAGCCGCTGGAACTAACGACAGGGAGAGGGATGATTTGAAATACAGATGATGAATATTAAAACTGTAGTTAGCCCGTATTTATTGTATGATATGCGGTTGCTGTGTGGAGCTGACAGCAAGTTAGAGATTGGATTTGATAAGATATAGAGGAAACACTTCTAATGATACATGATTTATGAAGTTTACAATAGTCTTGAAAATACCAGCAGGACAAGCTGGGAGGAATGCTCTATTTAAGGAAAACAATAGGAAGGTAAACTTAGAGGGCTTTTGGAGGTGAGAATGTCCTGCTTAATTGCATATACACCTTGTATCTCAGAGTCCAGTCTCAGAACAAGGGAGGAAAATTTTGCATAAATCTAAAAGCTGCTATGAGGTTGGAGGAAAGAACCATTGGGAAAGCTTCAGAAAAGACGAATGAGAAAAGTGAAGAAATTCTATCTTGACCAAAGTGGAGAGAATCTGTAGCCGCAGAAAGCTTTTCCTGACTCTGAGTTAGAGGCTTAGTTTGCCAGCGGCTTAGCTTATTGTGGCTGATCATTAGTTATGTATAAGCTAGAATTGTCTATTAATTTGTTTTTCTCATTTCCAGCTGTGTAACCAATAACTTAACTCTCCCTTTGTCCCATTAAATTTACTATTATTTTTAAAATTGCACCGGGCTAAGGGGTATCCGACAATACAAAGCAGAATAGATAGTGTACCATGCAAACTCCCCGGGTGTGTACAATGCCAGACCTCCGCGGGCATCTTGAGGTACACTTCTGGATAAGCAGCAGGAATCATTTCAGGAGCTGGTCTGATAGGTGGAGAACCAGTCCAGCTGCTTTTGTCTGGCCAGTCTGTTGGGGTCCATGGCTCGTAAAGTAAAGGGAACAAGGAGAGATGGGTGGGAAGTGGAAAAAGTACAGAGAATTTGATGAGACCCTATCTAGAAGTAGGGTTAAATACAACCACTGGGAGAAGAAATGCAGGGCATGATCTCTTCTTCAGGAGGATGAGTGCTTTCTGCAGCTGTTTACTGTACCAGCTGTCTTGGAGTGTAGACGTGTTTACCACAATCTTAATTTATTAAAACAAAACCCAAACGTACTTATGCCAAAAATCCATTCTTTTGCTGGATATCCAGGGAATTTTTGTTTGATGCCTGGGAGATAGGAGTTTCAGCTAAGATGTCCTGGGCAGAAAGAATTGTATTTTCGCTGTTGACTAGAATTAGATAAGAATATTGTGTGAGAGCATGATACTGTACAATGTAATTTGAGCACCCAAAGCTCATATAGGGAGCTTATCAGAATGTGATTTTAAAAAGAAAGACTAGAAAAGGTATATTATCACTGTAATTCCTACTGTGTACTACTGATAAATTATCATCATCTTTTTAAGTCTGGGGCAGTCAACAGCCGTCCAGCTAACAGATTCATTATTACTTTCCTTCTAGCAAGGAAGAAAGGTTACTAGGAAGGGTCTGCTTCTCCTCTTTCTCATGTCAATACCAATTAGAGTGGGATTTTGACCTGTGTGAGTGGCAGAGTGCGCTGACTCTGAAATGTTGCCGGGGGAGAGAGAAAGATTTATTGTTTTCATCTCTAATGCAATATGGAGAGTCCTGGTCATATTCAGAGCGTTCTCCTCTGATGCTGTCTTCCTGTTGTGTCAGCAGTAAGGAACAGTAAAAAAGCTATGAAGGTGCCACAACAAAACACCATTATGTAAAAGTGATGCTTTATGAACCTGTAAAGGCTGAATTTAGTACCGCTTTAGCACAGCAGTTCAGCCTTAACAATTAATACTGCCAGATCCTTAACTGTATTTCTTGTGTGGGAAGTATTTCATAGTCATAGTGCTTTGATGGATGTGCATTCTGTTTCTTGGCAGCTTTACTGAGCACAAAATGCTAACTTATGCTTACCTGGACAAGCCACAGATAATTTAACAGTCCGTGATCTAAGAGATACAAGTCGTAAGTTTGAAAACCGATAGTTTGGTAAGCTTTTTGCTATTTCTAATGTTATATTTTGCAGCTTCAGAAACTTCTTACTATGGACCCTACGAAGAGAATTACCTCAGAGCAGGCTTTGCAGGACCCCTACTTTCAAGAGGATCCTCTGCCTACATCAGAGTATGTATTCCCTCTGCTGTGCTCTTCAGGGTTATCTTCCCTCTGCTAAATGCTCATCTCTGATAATGAGGCGACAGCTGAAAAAATTCAGATAGCTAGCTGTAGCTGTAGTTCGGGCATGCTCAGTAGAAACTATTAGCGTGGCTTTGAAGTGTCTGTATCTACTGATGCTAGAGCTGAGTGTTCAGGGGCAATATACCAGTATCAGTAGTACTGTAGTTCTGAAGCTGTTATCAAATGAAGTGACACTACTGTTGCAGTGCTCAGAGTATAAATCTGTGCCTGTTCTGTTCTGCTTTGCACAGCCTCACGCAGCCCTGCTCTCCATTGCCCAGTTTCATTGTGCCTCTCCCTAGGACTAGGGCACTTCTCTGACCTACAGCACATTCCCGTGCCCTCTTCTGCAGGGATATATCACAACCAGGAGAGAAAAAAGGATCATTGTCTCCCTGAAATCCCACAGGTCCCCTTGTTCATGAGCTTGAGAGTACAGATTTTGTATATCCATATCTATATATTTTACTGTGGTGCACGATTCTAGTGGTATAGTCAATTGTTACTGGCAGACTTTCCTCTCCCAGTTTCTCTTCCTAGCTTGGAGAAGCGCGGGGGGTCAGGGCACAGGAGCTGGATGCAGGGAGACTTCCTCTTTTGCTTTCGCTGCTTCCTCTGCTAGCAGGCCATGCAGGAGGAGGGAACATATTCACTGGAGTGCAGAAGGATGAGTCTGATTGAGGCTAGGAAGTTTTTTTTTTAATTGAACAAGCCAAAATACTACTTAGCGCCTAGGTTAGGCACTTGAAAAATCATGCCTTGTTGATTGTATTGTACTGTAAATTGACATCTTAGATTTCTGCCAACATCCAGAATTGCTTCAGTTGATACTGGTTGAATATCCACCAGTGATTTTCTATCTAGTATTTATCTCATACTCTCCTATGTAGCGCTGTAGCTCCCCCTGGATTACAGGATAACATCATGATAAAGTAAATGCTGTAAACACCAAGGGATCTTCTAAATCCTATTAGCTAACTCAGTTTAAAAGCTATCTTTTTTTCCTCTGAACAAGACCTGAGAGACTAATTGATAGTAACTCTGTAGCTGTGATCAGCAAATACACTTAAAGCCCACTGTAAGTCAAAGAGGGGCTCTTAAGACATTAATTCTCTTTGGATCAGGCCCTTTGTTCAGTGAGCCATGCATCCTGCAGCTAGGTTTTGTGGAACCTATGGCTACTGTGACACTATATTTTTTTCATTTTGCCATCCGAATCAACAGGTTGTCAGTCTGGCATTCAGGCTTTTCAGCTATGCCATGATTTCTAAATGATGGCATCTTGCAGCACCAAAGAGCTCTGACATTATGGTCAGCATCTAGTTTTCGTATCTGCTTCTGTCTTGGCTGTTTACAGTGCCATTCGCTTATGGAAGTGGGACTCACCAAATACCGGCAATTAAACTGTGTTTATTTCAGATGTTTTTAATAGAACATTAAGCTAATGTGTTTCATATACCAGTTTGCTGAGTGTTTACTGTTTGCTATATTGCAGTGTATTTGCTGGCTGCCAGATTCCATATCCTAAACGGGAATTCCTCAATGAAGATGAACCTGAAGAGAAAGGGGACAAGGTATGATAAACATCTTTTTTTTTTTTTTTTTTCCTTGCAAGTATGCAGCAAGGAAGAGTTGTGCTCCCAAAAGAACATTGATAAAATGAGAACAGTTAACCAAAAATATGTTTTTCCAGGCAAGAATGTCTCAGAACTGCTTCACAGCAAGAGTATCACATGACTTTGGGGTGTCTCGGGTCATATTACCAGCACAGTTAGTCCTGACCTATGGGGAATGAGCTGGATGAGTTGCTCTGTCGGCAGTAGCATGCTTTCAGCTGCCATCATTCCAAGAGGACATAAAGAGGACCTGGCCTCTACCTCCTCCTGCATCTCATGATGAAAATGCATCATGATCACATGAAAAGAACGGTATTTCCATTGTATGATTGGCATACATCCAACCATTTGAAGGGAAATGGTTGTCAAGGTCTCAAATAAATAGTGGTAGCCTGCTTCTGGCACTACATCAGAATATTTCATCCATCTGCACACAGTTTCCTGATCATGTTTTAAGGGCCCTCAAAGGAGTAATAAGGAACATGAACTGTTCTGATATTGGCAATCTACTCTGAATACCCTCTTTCCCATGGCCCCTCAGACATGGGCAAGAGCTTGCCTGTATTCATAGTAAATGTTGGTGTATTTGGGACATACCTGATTTGTTTTGTGTGTGTAGCTCAGCTGTGCTACACAAAGACGGTGAGTATCCCATTATGCTGTGAAGGTTGGATAGTAGTGCTCTAGTGTATAAGATAGCTTGTTATTTTTGCTTAAAAGTGTACAGTCAGGTACCAATAGTAATGTATAGCTAGAAAAAGATGAAGAAAGCAGCCTTAAATTGCAATTAGCTAAGGACTACATGAGAAGGACTGTTTTGGGGGAACCTTTTGACTATGTGTATCTTCTGGATCAGATACTCTGTGTAACTTGAGAACCTAGCTGTGCTTAAAAGTATGCCTATCTTAATACGTTTCAGGCAATAAATTTTGTTTTCTGGACAGATATTGTAGATTTTTATGTACCGAGAGCAAACGGTAATGTCAAGTGAGTGTTTTTTTGTTTTGGGTTTTTTTTTTTTTTTTGCCCAGATAGTTTTTCAGAAAGAGGAAACTGAAGGACCTAAACAAAAATAGAATGAAAATCACGATACTGCTTTGATTGTAATTTAGATACCAGCTTGGCTCTAACACAGCTTTAAAAACAAGAACAAGCCTTATGAATTGAAATGACTCTGGCTTTTGTTAAGTTAGTGTATTTAAAAGTAAATATATGTTTTTTCATGGGACCTTTGGGGGAAAAAACAATAGAATGTTTATATTCAAAACAGCCATTGTATAAATGGTCTTTGAGATTGTTGGGGACAGTCACGTATTTATGCACGCTGTAAATAAATCTTTTTTCAGACCATTTAGTTAATTTAAGTCACTCATTACTCATTGAATCTGTTCTCACAGTGCAGAATATATGAAGGCAAAGAGTGCTCTAAAAATTGGACCTGTGCCATGTTTTGTTTCTTTATAGTGGTGTTACAAGTGAAAGTTTGTTTTTTTTTTAATAGTGTTACTTTCTGATTTGTTTTAAAACCATAAATATCTGTTTGTTTGACTCTTAGAAACCTGCAGGGGTTCTCTGTGCTTGCTTATTAGGAACTTGCATCTTCTTTGAAGAACCTTTGACATAAGCAGCTTCAGATTGTTGAATTACTAGTCAGGAAAGCTAAATGCATGCTCATAAAACAAAATGAGAAGATTCTTTTCTCATTACAGTTCTATTAAGTGGGTTCTGCTAGATTCATTTCTGCTGGATAGGACTGGATTTTCATTCTGGTAACTTGGGTATATCAAAGAGGTGACATATGGTAATAAATTGCTAGCTTTAGACCTAAACTTTAGGCAGGTTTATTTCATTTAGGAACCACCATGAACTAGGCTGACCAGAGCACGTTTTTGCTGGCAGAAACTGTTTTCCGCACTAAGATGGTTTGCCAGTAACAGCTGGGACCCCCAACCAGAATCTAACACAGAGTAGATCTCTGTGTTCGAAGGCAGTAGGAGCAGTAGCTGCACAGAAGAGCAATCTCAGCCTAGCCAGGTAAATTCTGTGCTAATGTCCAGAGCTGGAAAACGTAGGACCTGTGACAAACTGGTGTTCTTAATTATGCAAGTTCCTGCTGTGTTTGTTTACATGTAACAAAATTGCAGTTTTTCAGCTCTCACAGTATCAGCACCGTCTCTTGCGTCTGAACGCCCCTATGTGAACGGGAATCTCAGAATTCTAGCACAAATGCGGGTTTAGTTACTGGAGCTTGTTTGTGTAAGTGAAACTCAGACTGTTATCAACAAGATAAATTGCTTCTTAAAAGATGATGAACTTTTAAAATTAATTAAGCTAGCTTGTGAAAATCTCCCTGGAAATAGAATCTGACTGGGATGGGATTTGAGGACTGCAGGAAGTAGGATATAATATTGGTTTGGCTAAACGTTAGATGGAAATAAAGCCACCCCTAAGCCCCTGAAGATGCAATGTTTCTTTGTGATCTTAAACGAATGTATCATTGCAAATTTCATCTGAATGTATCTTGGGAAACTGTTGTGATGAATGGCATCACAGCACTTTTTCATTATCATTTATCTGAGGTAACTAAATGGCTTTTGAGTATTGGGGGCATCAAGAAGTTTCTGCTAGTGGCAATGGGTTGCTGTGATTTCCAAGAAATTAGTAATCGGAGGTTTTTATAAAAGTCTATCATACCAAAGCTTTGAAAATTACATAAGCAGACTTGCTATGGGAAAAAAAAGACTATCCTGAAATGTTCCATACCCCATATGGTATTTTAGAGGTTTTATTAAGTGCAGGGCTTTTTAACTCAAGCCATGAATATTGTAGTTTTTTTTTTTTTTCTCCTCACGAGGAGCAAGTTACATATCTCACATTTGGAGTGAAATGGCTTTTCTTTGTAATTCTCTTATTTGCTTCAGTGCTCTGTTGGAGGAGCGTTCCCTAGTGCTTGAAAGCAGACAAATGGATGGTGTTTCCTTGTAAGTGTCTCACCAAGGAGGTCATGGTTGCACCCTGCTGGTTTTCCAACTTTCCCTCCAGTCTCCTAAGCATCCCTGCAGTCTGTAACTGTCTAGAGCCAGAACAGTGCAATGTCTTTTGCTCATGTTCCCTTTCTTAACCTTTTTCTCCCTTTTGTGGCACCTTTCTCTTTGTCTCTCTTGCTGCTAGGCCCCTGTGTCATCTCAGTTCTCTGACTTCTCTTCCTTAACTAGTCTTTTCTTTCTGTTGCCAGATTCTTCCTTCAGCTGTTTCCTCTTCTTTTTTCCTTCAACTACTTATCTCTGGGCAATTTTCACTTTTCTGTTACTTCAATTGGATTTTCTGACCCCATACCTAGCACACCATGCTTGACTGTGTTCCCAGTGTTCCCCTCTGTACGAGATGCTGAAAGCACGGGAGAGGCAAAAAGTAATGAAAGCTGTTCTGGTTCTGGCACCACATTTCCTTGTAACCTGGAAAAAGTGATATCATTTCTCTGGTCTCGCTTTGCTTAGGTTTCTGACGTTAACACTGGCAGCCTCCTCAGAATATCGTAATGTGTTGTTCGGGAGAGTTTGAAAAGTGGGTTTGGTTCTGAGTGAACAAAGCCACTGAAGCACTTAGAATGATTTACTGTGGTTCACCACGTCTGCCGCGGAGCTCTAGAAAAATTTTGGGTTTTTTGATTCAGTTCATTAGGTGATCACTGACTTATAAATAGTTCCTTCCATCCTCCTCTCAGATATTCAGGCCTGAGTGCTTGGCGAGCTCTCGAAGTCACTGCACTCCCGTTCCAGTTCTGGTCTCGCTTGCTTTATTAAAAAACAAAACCACCACAGCAAAACCAAAAATGAACCGCAAGTGATTCTGTGAGTGCTGAATTAAACTCCTGATTAGGAAGCCTGTCCTTCCCCGGTGAGCGCAGGGCTACCCCAGGGCCGTACATAGTGGCAGAGAGGGGCCGCGCTTCGCCCATCGTGCAGCCCTGCTGTGATTTTCCCGGGGGCGGCCGGGGCTGCCGCTCGCTCCGTGGGTGCGGCTGGGTGCCGGCGGGCCGCCAAGCGGCGGGGCGCCGGTGACGGTGGCCTGTCGCCCTCTTTCCTAGAACCAGCAGCAGCCGAATCAGCATCAGCCGCAAGCAGCCCCGCAGCAGCAGGCGCAGGCAGCGCCGCAGCAGCCGCAGCCGCAGCAGCAGAACAGCACCCAGACCAACGGCACGGCCGGCGGCGCCGGCGCGGGAGGAGGGGGCGCTGGCACGGGACTCCAGCACAGTCAGGACTCCAGCCTCAACCAGGTGCCTCCAACCAAGAAACCACGCATAGGGCCTTCAGGCGCTAACTCGGGCGGGCCTGTCATGCCTTCAGATTATCAGGTACCTTCTTGAATTTTTATGGCTTTTGACACAGAAGGGCCAAAGTGTTGCCTTCTCCCTTCCCCACCCCAAGAACAGATCATCTTATGCTGACTTTTCCTTTTAACATGAGCAGGCATGCTCTGATGTATTAGATAAAAATGTGGGTTTAAATCCTATTACAGCAGTAAAAAGGTTATGTTCTGTAGTCAGTAATTTTCAACAGAGTACCGATAGGAGTCTTATCAGTGGTTCCCTGGTGTTGAGGACTGGCCCACTCCAGCAAAGCACTTAACCATGTACTTAGCTCTGTGTTTGAGAATAGTTTTGCTGAAATCAGTGGAACCATTGCATGCGCTTAGATGCTGTGTGCCTCTTGGCAAGAGGAAGTCCTGTGTGAGAAGCACATCCTGAGAAGCAGAAGCCAAGCTAGTACTAGGCTCGTTCATTTCATTTTTACTCCATTCTAGCTTATCTTGTCACATGCATGGAGCAGTTCTGTAGTTTATTGTAACTTTTTTGCTAACTGTACTTCTAGTTTTAAAGAAAAACTGCATGGTAGCACAGGAATGATATAGTGGTGCATCAGTATGATTCATGCTGAAGCAGGGCACCAACACGCACATCATTTCTGATATGACCAGAGTTGAATAGATTTCGTATTTTCTGGTACAGTAATGTTAGAATTCATAAGTAAAAGCAGTATCACGGAATTATTTTTGAATTTGCATACCTGTGTGCTAGAATTATGATTGCTCTCTGCTGAAAAAGTGTCTTGCACTAAATATACAAAGCATTGGATGAACCGGGCTCTTGAGTACTTGTGCCTTTGTACTTGCTATAAATATAGAACAAAAGATAGATCGATATTACAAGACGTTAAGGATTATATCTGCTACTGTGTTTTGAGAGGGTCTCACCTTGGATATGGTCTTTTCGGGCTGCTTTTAACTTTAAAATAAGGAACTTTCTTAAAAAAAAAAAAAAAAAAAAATCATCTCTGGAGTTGCTTTGACTTAGTCTTCCAGACCTCCTCCACAAACAATTGATTTCTCCGTGCCAGACGTTTTTCTCCGATTTCTGTTTTACTCTTAATTACAAATGCTCGTGAAGACACTGAGGGCAATTTAAGGGTAAAGACAGCTAGGTTTCTTTTTTGAAAAGTTCCAGACAGGCTTGAGGTCTGGACAGACCCCTGCAGCTGTCTGACTACATGGTATTTATGGCTGGCCTGTTTTGGTCTATATTTTGGGGACTGGTGTGCTGTGCTTGATGATATCCATTATAGAATCCTTATAAAGTTCTCAGAATTGTTGGCACACTTCCCTCTTACAAGTTGTTGGCAGTCTAAATCTCTTCTTTTGAGATAATTAGATGATTTTTTACCCCCTACGACTCCTTCCTTCTAGACTCTGATGCCTGTGCTGTTAATGATCTATATGTTCCCTTTACGTCACTTGCTAAATTGTATGGTCTGATTATCCATTTTTACACTTGTGTTTGGCTATCGGCCCTTTAATTCTAGCTGGCTCTCTTCTGTTCCAGAAAGGAATGTCTGCAATTTGTCCAAGTCTGACTTTGTTAAAACAAATTCTCTTCTGTGGAACTAAAATAAGCAGGGGCAAGTTAATGTGTTCTTGTCGTCTTATGGCATTAATTTAATCCATTATATCTTAGTCAGAAATAGGAGGAAGAATCCCTCTGCTTTGGGGTTCGTTTAGCCTGTAATCTAAAATCTCTGTTGAAAATATTTTGTACCTCACCCACAGCAGTCTGTTGCTTCTACAAATGACAGTGCAATTCCTTAATTTTACTGGGCACTCCTTATGTGGCCTTGGTTTTTTGCTTAGCACTGTAAGCTGATGCTTTTCATCCAGAACTAGTTCCTATGTCATATAGTCGTAATTCTCTCCTGTGAAACATTGCAAAAACTTTAAGAATTTTGAGACAAATTCCAGGTTTGAGGCATTGTTTCAGCCATCCAACCATGCATGCTAAGCATAATCTTGTTATTAGCAGCATACTTGCCACTGAGAGACATCTCTTCCAAAGCCAATGTCCCGAGCTATTATCTGCCAAACTGACCTTTGCGACCAAGTGAAGCCACTCCATACAGCCTAAGGGGTATGTTGATATTATACAGAGATACAGTGGGCCACAAGACTGAACTCTTAAGCTATATTTCTATGTAAACTATGCATAAAGGGCAGAAGTGTTTTACACTGCCCATACTTGAGGTTCTTAGTCTTCGTCATCTAGGTGGAAAGCTGTCAGGCTGCTTTCACAGCTCTCCTAGTTGGGATCCAGTTGTTAGATGAGACCGACCGCTGGCTTGGGTACTGCCTTCGCTGAATAGCCTCTTGGTGTGTGGACAATGCTGTACTCTCACAGACCCGCTTTCTCCACCGGGTTTCCGTTGAGGAATCAAACTCTTTCGCAGGGTCTCTGTAAATCATAATTTTGATATTTTGATCAGAATATAGACCCTTAACACTTTTTGTGGAGGATTATTGTTGGCTGCAGTCTTGCTGGTGACTCGGGCACAGCTGCGTAGAGCCATCACCTAGACAGTGAACAGGACTCCTTGCTGAATGAGTATGTGCTCCTGCTCTTAACTTGGCTGAAAACAAATTGCTTGCAAACTATGAACAGATTATTTCTCAGGGACTTTCTTTTCTTGTGGACTGCAATGGGGTTTGCCTTGCTAGAGAGGCTCCTGTACGCTGATCAGTGCTATTAATGCAAACAGTGATTTGTAGTGTGTGAAACAGAGAAGAACTACTGATGCAGCTCATTATTAATGCGTGATAGGGAGTGAATATGGTAATAAATATGCAATTTAAGCAGGCTGGAGGTAGCAAGTGCTCCTTGGATTTGGCTTGCTGAGGTTGGGGTCCACTGAGATAACATCTCAAACAGTGGAAAAAAGAACGTTCAGGGAAATGAATGTTAGGGTGTTGCAAATGCACATGCCCACCTTTAGGCAGGTACCTTGCTGCCAGTTGATAAAGCAGCACGTTGAAAGACTTGCCTAAGATTGTATCATTTTAATTTACCAGACATTTTCTCAAGTTAGGTAAGTCTGGTTAGGTAGGCATGGTTGTCTTTTTCTCAGCAATAGAATGCATTGTTGCTCTGCAGCTTTTAGTTCTACCCATCTTGGAAAGTGTGTGTCCCTAACAGTTGTTTGTCATTGCATTAATTTAACAGTTCTGTACAATCATGATAGACATAAGTTTCAGAAACAATTGAAATTCAGAAAGGAATCTGATCTCTCTTTTATGTTGTATATTTTTCCTTCAGAAAGTTGATGTGTACATGCTGCACTTCCAGGTGTCTGCCAGCGACCTAGCATATTTTGTGTGCTGTGTTAATATTGCAGGTTGATAACTTATTCTATGGGATCTTAAACAGTAACACCGTTGAGTTAGTTTCTCCAACAGTTAAATTTTAATGAGCTTTGGAGAGATTAGAAGTTTCCTGAGCTGCATAGTCCTAACAGGCTGTTTTTCATTCCCTAAACCCCTTCTCTTTTTCTCCAGCACTCCAGCTCACGCCTGAGTTACCAAAGCAACATTCAGGGATCTTCTCAGTCCCAGAGTACAATGGGCTATTCCACATCATCTCAGCAGAGCTCTCAGTACCATCAATCTCATCAGTCTCACAGGTACTGAGAGGCCTGACAGACTGCACTCAAAGGAATGGACTAAAAGCCAGAAGACTCCAGCAATATGAAGTTCATAACGACGAGAAGAACCAAAAATACAAACTATGATGCAGAATTAATTCATAATTACAAAAGGAAAACTTTACTTATTGAAGACTTTTTTCTTCCCCTCCCCGCCCCCCACCTCAAACTCTGTCCCTTTATTGCCATAAAGGAGATTCTTGTGAAGTTTTCCTTCTTCCCTGCCCTTGCATGTGTTTCATTGTGGTTACTCTAATGAACCCTTCTGATCTGAACCCAGCACTTAACTTCTTTAACCTTTGGAATTTTGAAGGATTCCTGGTGCACCTTCCTTATGCTGTAGTGATTGCCATAAATCGGTCTTTTCAAATCTCTTTGGGATTTTAAAGTTTTAAAATCTTGAACTCCCAGGCTTTCAAGCTTGTATATAGTTAGTTTTATACTAGGCAAACCAGTTTAGCTATACAGGTATATTGCACCTTTTTAAAGCACTATCTTATTTTCACAGGATATTACTGTTTTGCTCATAGATGTCAAGAACAGCAAATTTTACTGTTCCAGAGTATTTTACTATTCTGTTTTTATTAGTCTAGTTTTCAGGCGAGGTCTTAAAACTGAAAAAGAAAAGAAAAAAGAAAAGAAAAAAAAAGCGAAAAGAAAAAAAAAAAGGAAAAAAAAAAAGCAACCCAACTCTCTGCAGCGACAAATATGCTTCGAATATGCTACTGGACTGAACACCAAACAGAAGATTGCTGATATTTCTCAACTCATTCACATTGAATTCTTGAAATCACAGTGATCATGCTCTGACTGGTTTTAACTTAAGTGTTATTTTAAATGAAACCGTGACAGTCACGTAAAAAGGAGATGCTTTCAGGATCCATTGGAACAGAAGAATGGAATGTCTTCCCAGGCTGGACACCAAAATAGTCAGGAAAATGTATTTACTGCCCTCAAGTCTCAGTAGGAGTGTGGATGATGGGCTTGTTTTTCTGTTAAACAGCTGATTAATGTATATGAGAGTTCTATAAATTAAGCTTCTCTTTCACATCCCTGAGTCAGTTTCCTAAATAAAAAGGTAACAGAAATGCTAAGATTTACAAAAGCAAACTCATTTAATCATTTTATGTTGGAATGAATAATTAAGAAAAATTACTGTGCAGTTTGAAAAGCATGTTGAAAATTTGTTCCTTTTTCATGTTTATAATGCATATTCTATTTCCCTCAACATTGCTGTGATTAACCCAGATTAGTTACACCAGATGCGCTTGATTGCACTGAAATGTTTCTTTTTCCCTAGAGCAAACATGTTTTGATTGTGCCTAAGGACTGTAAGTGGATGGGTAGCTGGCAGAAAAGCCAAGTAAATAAGCAGAGTTCATAAGCATAATCAGAGGATCATTGTCCAACTTCTGCAACCGCAGTTATTCGGAGAGACGCAACATGTAATTTGGGGCAGCTTCATTTTTCCTTCAGCCTTTAGAAATAGGGCTGATTCTTGTTTCAGAAAACCTGGAAAAAAAAACCATTTAACGCGTTTAGAAAGCTACTAGCAGTGTAAGATCAGCAGGCTCCTAAAATTGGTTGTCCAGGGAAAAGGTGAAGAAAGAAAGAAGGGTTTATACGTGAACAGTAAATGTGCCAGGCGTTTATACTGCTGAGTGTTCCCTTCTGTCCAGGGACCATGCAAGAAATTGTATATACCGGTACGCATTCACACTGAAATTAGGATCAGACCTAGCAAGATTAGCAGATCTGCTTGCTCTGAGGAGAATGCTTTTTATCGTAGCTAGACAAGAGAAATGCATTTGTTTCTACTGGGTTTGATCTCCCAATCACCTTTAGTGCCCACGCCCCCCTCAAAAATGTGTTGTTTTCATGCCTTTTGTGAGCGGTTGGTTTGGTTTGGCCGCGTTCGCCATCATGTGGTTTTTGACAAGACCCAGCTTCTCTGGAAAAGTGGCTAAAATCTGCTTTTTATCATCAAGTGGGTGAGAAGCTGGTGAAAATGAAAAGAAGCAATTTGAAGGGAAAAAAGTCACAAATTATGTCTAGGGCAAAATAATCTCCCAAAGGGTACTTTTCTTGTGTTGTACCCTACCCTGGTAGCCTGTTTGCAGGAATGGATTTTAATTGCTTCTTTATTTTATTTCAGTGAATCTGGGGTTACATTCTCTCCCTAAATGGAATTTTCCACCTCTTACTGATGTTAGGAAAAGGTACCGTTCAGCTAACAGAGACTTGGCCAACGCCATAAAATCAACCGTTTGTTGATATTCTTGCGATTTGACTTTCTCTTTTCTGGAAATTAACCTTTGGCAGAGTGATTCTTGTCCCCTCCTGTGCTTTTCACCCTTCCGTTCTCTCAAAATCCCCTCGTCTTTTCCTTTATAATTATCTAACATTTGTCCCCACCCCGTGCTGCAACCTGTAGCTGTTCATCAAAATTCAGGTAACGGCAGGAGGTGGTAGGGAGACCTGTTACCGTACGGTCAAGCTGGGCTCTCGTGCCAATAAGGCAAAATCGCGGTGTAGGTTAGTCTGTGTCTATAGTGTGAAATTGCACAGCATTGTAAGATGCTTTAATTCAGTGAGCTTCCAGCTTCTAGAGCGACTGCCAGGACCTTTGTCTAAGCTGAAGTGATATTTCTGCGTTTGTGAGACCCGAGAGACGTCCCACGCGCCAGCCCTCTCTGGTTTGTGTGCACACGTGCAAAGCCGAGCTGACTTCTCCATTGCCTGCAAGCTGACAGCTGGAAGGAGAGTAGGTAAAAGCAAAAGCGATTGCAGTAAAACGTACGCTGTGCACACTCTTCCAGTTGCTTTCTGTCTTCTGGTTGTGAAATAATTTGCCTTTTCTTGGGAGCTGTATGCGTGTGTTCAGGGCGGATGGCAGTCCTAGTGAAAGAAGCCGTGCTTTTCAGGGGTGCCTTCATGAGGTAAAAACGCTCTGCTCAAAGTGAGTCACATAGTGTATTGTGGGAAGCCAGGACCACATCGTCTTTATATTATTTTTGCGTCTGTGCAGTTTTGTTAGTATTCGTAGCTTTGTCTTTGCCCTTGATACCCTCACCAAAGTGTTTCACGCTGGTACCGAGAGAGGCAAGCGCCGCCGCCCGAGTTGTTTGCTCCTTCCCGTCGGCGCGGTGGAAGAGCGGGCCGTTAAATACAGCTTTTTTTATTTAGCTCGGGGGAAAGAGATGAGCGAGGAATGGGATTAGCAGCCTAGTCCGCGTTGGTGAAGTTTATGTAGCGCAAACTGCACAAGGAAGGAAAACGGAAGGGGAAGCTGCGAGTCCTGCACTGTATCTGTGACACTGTATCTGGGGGAGGGGGGGAAGCGCATTCGTAGAGGGAGGGGTGGAGGGACGCTAGAAGGGTTCAAATATGTATAATATTTTATATAAACATAATAAGCTTAGTTCCCCTTCATAATCTTCAGGAATGGTACTTTAACACCATTAAGCAAAGAACTGCTTTAGGATTAAATAAAGGTATTGTACATAAGGCCATACGTAATCTTCTAAAAATGTCGCCGGACAGGAGCGATGTGTATTACTATATGAAAAAAAAGTCCTTAATGCACTGTTATCTCCTAAATATTTAGTAGTAAATTAATACTATTTAATTTTTTTAAAAATTTGTCTTGTGTAGACACTAAAAAGTATTACACAAAATGTGGACAGAACATGTCCTTTTTAACAGCAATTTAAAGAACTTTTTATATATGTAAGGTAGTATACTTTTCAAATTGTTCTAGTTGTATTTTCCCATGTTTACTATTTGTGGAAGTGTGCCTGTCTCTCTTCAGTTATTTTTTTCCTAATAATTTCAGGCACGCATCTTTCATTTTTGTAGTTTTCATTAGAAATTGTTGTGTATGCGCCTCATGCTGCCACAAAACTTTGCCGCTTTAGATCTGTGGTGGCCACGTTCAGCAGTGCCCATGCCGATGGGGTAGCAAAACCACAAAGCAAAATATTTGTTTCTCATTCTAGAGTTAAGAGTTTACTGCTTTTAAGTTGTCCTGACGTCACTCTTGAAATGACTGTTAAAACTAAACTATGAGTTCATTGCATTTATTTTATATTCTTGGTTGTAATGAAATGGAATTGACTTTGCTTCAGTGTGAATTTTTTTAATAAAATAATATACATTTGTAATAATAATAAAAAGTTCAAATCAAATAAGCGTGCTGAAAAGTTTTTGTAAACATTGGCTTTGGGCTACAAAGAGGGAAAATATAGCCCACAAAATTACTATGGTAATTATATTCAGGATGTTTGTGATATCATACACCACACAAAACAAAGCTTGCAAAACCTCAGAATTGAAATTACAGCTTTTAAAATGCCCACGAGGATATTCATGGTTATGTGTCTATCAAAATAGAATGAAGCTTTATGAAAAACAAAATAGATAGAATGGTTCTCTTAGGTTTTGTCCTCTGTTTAAAAGTATTCTAGCATGCCACACTGATGCCTCTTGCTGAGATTTGTTATTACTAGCATGACAATCCTATAGACTTGTCCTCTGAAAAAAGTTGTTCTGTTGCATTCTTCCTCCTCGTTTACTTCTTCCTCACACTGAACCTTGCAGGATGTCAGGTATTCCAGGTGATAACATGGAGAACATGAGCTAAAACGCGGCGATATTTTTCAGCGTGAATTTATGTGTCTTTTGCTAATCTGTGTATTTCAGTTCCATCCAGTCCTTGTTTCACAGATGGATAGTTATTTCTTCCAAAAATCCCAGCGGTTTTATCCATAACTGTTGTGTGCGTAAGAATAGTTGGGATTTACTTGCACTGCCAAGGCTTCAGTTTATGATGTGCCTTTTGCACAAAGGTAAGAATAGGGTTAGATTTTTGCACAAGGATAATAGTAGCAGAGGAATTCTGAATGATTGGCACTTAACAGGTCCAAGAATTGTCTTTCTGGCTGTAATGCTTTTTCACCTTGAAAGATCCAAAGGCGTTTTGCAGGATGATGCGTACAGACCATACTTACAGGACGTTAGATTCTGAGAAGGATCTAGGTGTAACGGTGGGTGATCAGCTGAGTGGGAAATGTAAGTGCTTGTAGATTTCAAGAAAAGATATTTTTGGAATGCTGAGTACCCCTCACAGTTGCCTTCCTGCTTCAGCAGGAGCACGGCTACCATCCTGTTTGTTAGTGAGATTGCACTTTGTCAGTAGCTTTGACTTGGATGCCCCCCTTGAAACCTCCAATTTTGGCACTGTCCCAAGCTCGCATTCTGTCTTCTACAGCATTTCTTACTGTTTTCTCTACTTGGTCAAGCAACTTGCCATCTAATCCAAGCTCTCCTCATACCGATCTCAGTTATAGCAGCATCTCTTTCTTGGTCCTTGACAGCTGGGCAGCTTGCATTTTACAGCCGTTCAGAAAGTTGGAGTGTAGGTTGTTCGCTAGTCTCTGACTGGTCACTGCCCCCTTTGTGGTGTTGCTCTGGCTCTGCCATCTCTCTTGCATTAAATATAAGATGCTCTCTGCGCTTTTGCATTGCTTCCAGAGCTTGTTGTTACCCCCTCCCTCTTACTCAAATCAAGAAGCCATCCCCTGGTCTGATCATCCCCCCAGGTCAACCTTCATCTTCTCCCCCTCTCCCTTTTTAGATTTCTGAATAAGCATTTTTATGCTCTGTTTCCAATTGCCCCTTGTTCCTGGCAAACCTGTTGCATAAATTTCTGAAAAATTCCCTCCTAGGTGTCCTCTGAATCCCTCATTAAAACCTTTGTCTAAAACCTTTGCTTTGATGTCTACAGAAGTTTAATGTGTGAAGCTACTGGTGTACTGTGAATCTTAAGTTATTGTACTAATGAATATTGTCTCGCTGTTTCACTGTGCCCTTCCGTGTGTCTACGTCCAGCTGTCACCTCTCTCTACATCTGCGGTAAGCTCTCTGAGACGGGAACGGTCATTTGGGTCTAATACAGTAGTTTCTTGACTAGTGCTTGCAGGCTCTGCTGTAATGCAAATAACAATCACTGTCAAATATCATTTGTCTTGGACACTACGCAGTAGTAGTGAGAGAATTAATTTCCACGTGCTATTTGGACACACAAAACACTGTATTGGTGCCAAATATTATCGGTTTGATCTAAACTTGGAACTTGAACAACCATTGTTCCAATAGCCAACAAAGGTTAACTGTGATTTACTGGCAATCACATTTGATTTACTTCACTATGATTTACTTAAAACTACAATGTTTTTTAACAGCTAGGAACTGTTACATTCTGGAGAACTTCATGCCCATCTTTAAATTTGCAGAAAAAACAGTCAGCACCTTTGATTTATTTTGGTATTTTTATAGTAACAGACAAACATGTTATTGCATAATGACTACAATGATGGATTTTTCATTTGCAAGAAATACTTATTAAAGCAATAATTGTTGGAGGTAGACTGAAGCCACCAACGAAGTTATGAAAGATGCGTGTTCAGTCATAGCTAAGCTGTTGAAATTGCTCTGCAAGTACCACAGGTTTTATGTAACGGATGTCCACACGAAATATTTTCAAAAATTAGAATCTGTTATTTAAAGTCTGGAAGTAATGCTTAGGATCAGTTTCCCCCATGTTATAAACCAGCATACTGCTAAGTGTATTGTATGGTCTGTAACAGGCCATTTCTGTAATTATTTTGTAGTATGTTCTTTGAAGTGTCTTCAGCAGAGAACTTGGGATCTTTATGGATTTTTACATAACTTTTATCCCACAAGACACCGGTAATTTATGTCCTATTTAATGAAATACCCAATATGTGAAGCACTGAATCCTTCATAGCTGTCATCAATAACTTCAGCAGATGAAGTTTTAATTATGGACCAGGTCCTGCTGAAGAACGTATGGCTCAAAAGTCCTTTCAAAGGCAGTATTTTAGCCTACATTGGTGAGATTTTTCCCTATACATAGGAGTTCTTTGGGATGCTAGAAAACAAAAGTAGAAGCATGCAGCCTCTGGATCTTGCAAGCAGCTATAATGCTATCAAGTTTAGGTGCCTGAAATTCTCAAGAACACGCTGACCTTAACAATATGTTATTAAATGTATTTAAAACATTTACACTCTTAAAAATATTCTACCATTATCTGGGCAATGCGGCACAGCCCTTACACTGGAAATATGACCTGTGAATCTGAGTGCCTGACCTGGTCAGGCACGCTCATCAATTCTGAGTCTTGCAGATGGTTTAAACACGTGGACATTGAACTTTAACCTGTAAACTTAGGTCAAACAGGTCTATGGAAAAGTAATCAGCTTTTTAAAGAAAATTACTGCTTGGCTGAAAAGTGAGCCAGAGAAATAGAAAATTAAAGGCTCAAAGTCTTAACACAAAAGTCTCCTGTAGTTCTCCAGGAGTTCTCTCTCTGCTAGATAGTGCTATGAGATGATTTTAAATGGTCAGATCTTACTATTATTGCTAGGATGTATAGTATAAAAAAAATCTCTTGTCCATCTTGCCATTATCTAGTATGAAGTAGAATGAGCAGTTTGCTAAGTTATTATTTTCTGGTTTTAACCTATTTTAATTGAATGGGTGAATCATTCTCGCAGTAATACAGAAGAAAGGAGGTCAGTCTCAGTAGTTTGTTTTTGGCAGTAAAATTCGGAACACTAACTTGCTCACAGAGAGACCGAGGGAGATCGGAGCTTCTCCCTTGCTGGGGTGCTCCTTTTGCTGCGGCAGAAGAGATTCATGCAGGCAATATCGTACCATGGCATCATGTAATAATTGCAGTTCTTTGGAAGCGTTTGAGTGTGAAAGGCAAATGTTCATCTTGTAGGTATAGCGTCACAACTCTAGAAGGTATGCCTCGTAAAGGTAACGATCGTCTGTCAGTTTAACTAAATTCTCTTAAGAGCGTCCCCTTTACAAGGCATTCTCTGCATAGAGAATTTAGTTAAACTGGCTCAGTCATGTCAGAAAGTTTATGGACTTTGATCTTACCCACCCATAAATGCATGAATATCTACATAATTTATGGTTTCAAAATACTCCCTCTGGTAATAATGGGACTTTTGTTTAAACATTTAAATATTTTTGTAGCTTGGAGTATCCCACAAGCATAGAAATAAATCCCTACCCGTTTAAGAGACAGTGGGGACATCTACTCACATGCCCTGGTGGATATATCCCAATGAGGGTTTACAAGGGTTGTTTCTAAATAGTGCTGCTGCTGGATGAAAGCTGGAAGCCCCCTGTGACTTTGAGAAAGTGAGTTCTGGGCAGCAGGAGTCGAGTAACTTATCATCCAAAGTGCTGCTAGAGCTGAAAGTGTATTTGAATCATCTGAGATTGTGACGTGCATCCTATTTGCACGCTGGCCACAAGCTTTCATCTTTGAGAGCTCAGTCTCACTTGATAACGCTTACATGTATTCAGTGTGTGGAGAAATGCTCAACCATGGCTTGTTAATATAATAAACCTTGTAAAATACTTATCAGTGGATTGTGCATGCTGGAAGACAGAAGTGGTGACCTCCCAGCTAGATCAGAGGCAGGCATGTTCTTTCCCCCCTAACATGCCAAACTCGTATATCGGTCCTAGTGCGTCATGTTTTTAGTAATGCACAGTGGTTGTGCTATTCCAAGACCACATTATCACTGCAACTTCACACGTATCAGAGTTGAGGTAATAATCCCTTTGTATTCTGCCTAGCTCCTTCATGAGGAGAATAGTCAAGTCAAGTTATTTGCATACTACTGTTGTGGGGAGAACAGAGATTCATTCATCTGTGACTCTATGTAGTCTACGTACTGCTTTCAAAATCAAATCAGAAGAGGGCTAGAGCAGTATTCAGTCTTGCCCTTATATAGACTGAGATTTCAGTGCATGTGCTATACCTCGCTGGAAAGTGTGGGGGAAGAGAAGGGAGGGAAGAATCCCTACTCCTGTGGGATCAGTCTCTGGATATGCGACATGGAGAAGCCAAAATACACTTTTACTTCTAGATGTCAGGATCTTGCCAGCCAGGTGAACTTCAGCAATATGCTTATTTAAACAGTTAGGATATTTTTGAAGCATGATTTAGGCTAGCATGGCTAAGAAGATGATGTTGACAGTGATCAGCCATCAAAAAAAAAAAAAAAAGGGACCAAAAGTTTCCTGTGTCTCATTCATCTCACTCATATGCTCAAATGTGGGGTTAAGGCATGCTGTTTGCCAAAAATGTGGAGAGAAAACCGGATACGCTATGTAGCCAAAATAGCTAAGCATGGTAAGTGTAACAGTGCTGAGCCTTCACAGAGCAGCTTTCAGGTTTAGGCTGTGTACTGCTGCTTGGGATGTCCAAGGCCAGGCGCTCCCCATGGTGTAACGCGATTGCTTCCTCTAGCTGGATGCACGAGGAGCTCCTTGTCCTGTAGCTGCTGCCGCATAGGCCAGATACCTAACTTAGACCTGCCGTGTGCCGAGCCAAAACCATCTTTTCTACAAAAAGAGGCAGTCTGTGCCATGTACAAATTGGAGGCTCCTGCACAGATTATTTCATTTGTTTTACATGGACGTTTGCTACAGTATTTGCAAGCTATTGTGTTAGTTATTTCTCCCTGAGGGCTGGAAAGCGGTGGGGTGGTACAGAGTTTCCCTCCTGGGTTGTCACTCCAGCAGTCTGTGAATGCAACGGGCCGTTGCAGAGCAGCTCCAACTGCAAGGCCTGCATGCGGAGATGGAGAGGAGATAATCCAGCTCCCGGAGCAACGGGCCCACCTTGTGCAAGCTGTCAACATGCACTCTAGTAAGTGGGAGTCTTGGGAAAGGTGCCAGAAGTACCTGAGGCGAGATGGTAGTCCTGCTGCTGTACGTGTTACCTAACATGGAGAAGACTTGGGTATTCAGGTCTATTTTGTTGGACCCTTTGCAAAACTAGTGACTCTTGAGAAAAAAATCTTCAACCGCTTCTAAAGCCCAACTGAGATGCCAGCCATTGCCAAAGAGAGCACAAGCAGCTGAAAACACACAGATCAGCGCCAGCAGCGACGTGCCAGCCAGCACGGCGAAGGGCACGTAGCACACTGCTTCTGCCCCCCACGCACACCGCACCCGCTGAGCAATCACGCGGCACTGCAGGGCCTCGGGGCACGAAACGCAGAGGTGGAAAGTGCCACGTGAGGACCAGCTCGCTCCTAACTGTAAAAAAAAAGTGACATACCAAACTTCAGTAGGTAAGTGGCTGTGTGCCTCCCTGATGTGGGCCTGCAATACCCATCTTCTGACATGTTTTCGGCTCCGACGTTGCTAGGGAGGCGTCCAACAAGCCCCATTCTTGCGTTACAGTAGGGTTTTTGGAAGATTTTTTTAAGTGTGTCCTACAGCTGCTCTGCCATGTCCCAAATCCAGATCTCATTTTGCTGTGTTTAAGGTCTGTCTGACAGAGGGGCAATGCTTTAACTGGCAGTTTGCTGAATTTGGATGGACTTGGGGGAGGCCTGATCCCCTCTGATCTTTTCTTGCCTGCTGTCTTCTCGCTTGCAAGGGCAGCTGTGCGCTTTTGGCTGGTGGCTACACGGTGCGATGGTTGGCCACGTGCCCCCCCTTGTCTCGCGGTCCTGCTTTGCTCAGTCCTGGTGCAAGTTCCAGTTGTGCTATTCCAGTGCAAATCCTCCCTTCCCCAGACCGCCAGGCAGCCTGCGCCAGAAGATGCCTGGTCCTTTTATGGCTAATGGTATCCCCACCGATGCAGAGAAAAGGAACGTATTGAGAGAGCACGTGGGTATTTTGTTTCCCTTTGCGTTTGCTGCCAGGGACAATATTCTAGCGCCAGTGCTGCCTGGGTCCTGGGGATTTTGGGGAGCTGTCTGCCAACTCCAGTGTTTGTTATGTGGGGCTTCTCAAGTTACGGCACGTATTTCAGAGCATGCCTTGAGCCCTCGCAGGATTACCATCTTCAAATTTTGTTCCATGTTATACTCTAGTGGATGGATGCCCTGCGTGCCTCTTGGGAGACCACTGTGGGGACTGGAAGGAAAAGGAAGACCTACGTGGGAGAGGGCAGAGCTGGCTTTAAGAGACAGTTCAGCAGTCTCACTCTGCCATGGAGCTGGATATTCTGCTCAGAGGACGTGAGCCTTGCTGAGGAAACGCACCTCCTTGACCTGCAAGGCAAACAGGAAGGGCTGAGGGAAACTTTGATTGCTTGGTCGTGACAGGCAAAAAGAAAGTCGACAAATGCCTTGCTCGCTCAGGGCTCCCGCCGCCCCCCTCCCCCTTGTGCAGCGCCTGCTTTGTGCAAGCCCTCAGTCAGCAGGAAGCCGAAGGAGCTGTGCTGGCACTGCTGCCTTAATAAATCATCTGATGGGACTTCAGCCTAGCGCCACTGGCGGAGGGGGGACACCAGGGGGAACGAAGCAGTAAGGGAGTTTCCGGAGTTGTGTCGCAGTGCCGCAGGATGCCTACCTCAGGCGGCAAGGAGGGAGTCTGGTCACCCCTCGTGCGCTGCAGAGCAGGAGGAGCCTTTGTCCCCGGGACCCCCGTCCTCACTGTCTCGGCCTCCTCCCTCTGCACTGGGGCCTGCAAAGCTACCTTAAGTCCCACGTGGCAGCTGCTTTGGGAGAAGGCTAACAGCAAAGGACCCGCACTGTGACTCAGATTACTTTTGCACTCCACAAGAAGAGGGCAATAATTGGACCTTTCTGGTAAAGCCCTTGAAAACGAACCCTTTTACTTCATTTTGCAGGTGCTGACAGAGAACGAGCACGGGGTTATTTAGACATGATGTGAACAAACCCAGCCAGAGCCTGTTGGAGTGACTGATGTCCTGGGAGGGGGAGAGAGGTGGGGGAGACACCAGGCCTCAGGAGGTGCCTTTTTATATTTCAGCTGTGAGCTGTTGATTTGCATCTGGCTGGGGTTTGAGCACACATGATTCACGTTCACATGGGCAAGTGGGAGCGGCTCCGTTACTTTCTTTTGAATCACTCCACGTTTCTGTGTCACCTGAACATGCTTTAACAGCCACGTGTGTGTGTGAGACCCAGCGAGCCCGGTGGGAACAGGCTGGGCTGTCTTTGTCTCAGCTTGAACTGCTGCTCTGCGATCAAGTGTGATTCTGCAGTACAGTTTCTCCCAGGTCCCATTTTTTGCAGTGGGCTCTCCAGAGAGGGATCGGGAGCCTGTTTTTGGCTCCTCCGTTGGGCTCTCTTCTTTGGAGCCTCGGCGTTGCTTATTCTCCTTGTCTCATAGTTGGGCAGTGAGAGCCTGCAGCAATCACAGCTGTCGGACCTCAGGGCTGGGGGAGTTACCACCTACCAGTGATTCCCATTCACTGTCCAGAGACAGGTGGACGGAAAACTTCTCTCCTGTTATATTACAAACTGAAAAGGTAGACGTTAATTCTGATCTGTTTAATATAAAGAGTCTAATTACACGGGACCCAGGCCATGTTGGGGAAGAGGAGCAGCGTCTCAGGAGGAGGGTTCAGAGCTCAGGAGATGAGATGCTCATCAACAGAAGTTGCTCTGTGAATGTGGCGGTTGCGAAGTGTAACCGCCCTCTGAGAAAGCAACCTGCCGCCTGGCAGCTGAAATCTCTCCCAGTTGCTGCTGGCCCCAAGGTGTGAACGAGCTTTAGGGCTGCCTGGGGCTGGGCTGCAGCAAATTCAAGTGTACAGAAAATGGAGTGACCGCTGTCTCAAACCCCCGCTCTGCTCAGAGGAGCAGCGCCTGCAACACTGCCCTGTGCTTCTTGAGACACAGAGACGCTCGTCTCATACAAATACTCCTTCGCAAGAGCAGGCTGATACCTGCTTGCTGCACTCCAGCTGCAGCAGTGCATTACAGGGCGGTGATGCTGTGTTTGGTGCTGTACCTGGAGCTGTTGGCCCTCCTGTGCGCACCTTTTGGTGTGATGTAGTGATTCCTGCTAGGGGTGTGGTTGCTTTCCTGGCGCAGAAGAGCTGGTGCAGCTCCCAGAGCAGAGAGGTATCACATAGCCCGTACCCCACAGGGGTAGAGCTAGCCTGGCAGTGGACTGTGCTGTAGCTCCCGCCGGATTCGGAGAAGACAGCAGCCTTTAGCTGTACCAGGAGGTAAAGCACGTTTATGTGCCGGTGTTCAGGGCTGAAGAGGCCAGGCTTGTGGCTGCTGTGGTCAGCAGTGCCCCTGCCTGCCAGCCAGCCCAGGGCGTCACCTCCGGTAGTGCTAAGGGGAGGACTGAAACCCTCTAGCCCCCCAGGTTAACCTGGGAAAGGTGGTGCTTAACTCCATAAGTGCCGCTATGGGTTGGCCTGCAAGGGGAAAGCCACAAGGAGAAGCAGCTCGGGCTGCGAGTGCCCGGGCCCTCCAGGGAGGTGCAGCAGAAAGGCAGAAGTGGTTTACCCAGCAGCATGCAAATAGGCTCATGGCGGTTCGCTGTTAAGTCTTTATTGACTCGCTGTACTGTAGCGAGAGGAGCTAATGCACTTACATGCAAGATAGCTTAAAAGGAAACTTGGTCAAAGGAGCTTGCACCAGCCCAGCAGGCGTTTCGCGGTGCCCCCAGCAGAGCTCCTCGGGGGAGCCTGCTGCCAGCGGCCGCGTTGAGCACCCCACGCAGCGCCCAGCATCCCCCTTCTGCTGTCCCGGGGGGAAGCCTCCTGCTTGTTTTTCCGCACATCTCTGGTACCAGAGTGCAAATATTGGCTGCGTGTGTCGCCCTTGGGCAGCTGGCTGGGGCATGGGCAAGCTGAAGAATCCCTCCCGCTCCCAGCCCCAGCCGCCGCAGAGCCCTGGCAGCGCCGGGGCAGCGCCGGGGCTCTGCAGCCTGCCCGCGGGAGGGTTTCTCTGTAGGAGGGTAGTGCTGTTTTGTGAGTTTGATTCCCTCATAATAGCGAACTACGTACAGGTGTTGAAATTCACATTTCTTGACAGGAGTTTGGCTAAATGCTCTGTCACATAAACCACAAACAGTTGGAGGGCAGGTCTGAGCCAGTTCTTGTTTCAGAGCCTTTCGGGGCAGACCTGTCACTGGTTTCACCAGGAGTCTGCGGAGCAAAGGTGGTGCAGTCAGATTTGATGGTTTCTCCCTACCCTGCTGTTGCAAATAGCTTCTTGAGACTTGAAAATAAAACGTCTGTTCCTAGGAGTTCCTATTTTCTATGTGGCAACCATCTCTCCCAGCAGACCTCCACGTTATAATGGGGTTTGTAGATGTTTGTAGGTGGGGTTTTGTTTGCCTGTGTCCTGGTCGAAGAGCCCAGACAGCAGTACCCATGCCCAGGCAGCTAGGCGCAAGGACCCTGAATCTGAAGTTCAATCCAAATGCAAAATTCTGGTATTGAAACTCTCTCGCTTATATTTTGAGCACCAGTGAGGAAAGATTTAATTTCAAGTTAGAGCTGCATGGGTACCAGCGGCTCAGAGGTGAGTTCCTGTGTGATTTTACCTCTGCAGCATTAATAAATGCCAGTGCAGGGAAGCCCCGTGGCTTGGCAGCAGAGCTCAGCTCCCACAGTGGAGGTCTGTAGTGCTGGTTCTGCTTTTGCTTTGTATATTTGATGCTCAGCATGGATGATCAGAGTGGATAACCCTGTGCAGTGCCAGAGGTGAGGGAGTTGGTATCTAGCCTGCTCTTTCTTTCTTCTAAGTTTTCACATAAAAGTGTTTCTCTGGGCTGAATGGTTGTCAAATAAGAGAGTGTGGCTCTCCTCCCAGTACTGCTGGTATTCAAACCAAACGCACCTGGGCATGCTTCACTAACCACTGGCTCTTTGTCCACCTCCTTAGAGTAGTGCTGCAAACTCCTGTAAAACGTTACTACGGCCACCCTCTAAGCTGGTTTTGCTCACGCTGCATCTGGTGCCTGGGAAGGGGTTGGAATGAGGGGGGAAGATGCAGGAGAGCTGGAGGGAGATTTTTCTCCATTTGGATGGGATGGAGGGGCTCAGCAGCCAAGGTGCAGCTGGTGAGGACCTCTGCCAGGGGTTGCCTGCCATCTGCTGGTAAATCCAATGGGATGGATGGAGCCCGAGTGGAAAACGGAAAAGGAAAGCTGTCATGGGCAGCAGCTCCCCTGGCATGAAGGAATCTGGCTTCAAGTGTGGCACCACTCTGGCTAGAGGTGATATTGTATCCTTCTGGTAGGAACATAGGCCTAGGGCCCATCAAAGTTGTGCTCCCAGCTGGCGAGGTTGGAGGCTGTGTTACGGTCCAGCCTGTTTCCATAACCCTATCGCCCTGGCTGGGCCTGTTGGGGGACGGGGCCGTGGGAAAGGAGAGCACTGCAACACCCAGCCCGTCAGTGCCTGGGATCTACGGGTCTGACTCCAACATCTCACCTCCGTGTTCAACGGCTGGTTACCTCCAGATGGGCTCACAGTGACCACAGTGCTGAGCAGGGACACCAGGGTCAGCCTGCCCCCTGCAGAGATTTGTGGCCCTGATCTCTGCCGGATTTCAGGCCTGGGCACTTTCTTTCCAAAGCAGGTGGCATCGGTGCCTTTGCCCTGGGGCTGCAGAAGGAGGAGAGGAAGATGCCCCTGCTACAGAGCAGCTCGGTGTTCAGAGGCCACGCTCGCAGCACTGGGGCCCCACATTGCTGCCCGTCTATCGTCTGTAGGGACCTATCCCACATCTCTTCCAAGGCAGACGGCTTGGTTGCAGGTTCAGTGGGCCAAGGGCAAGGCCAGAAAGGGAACCAGTCCCTGGAGTTGAGCCCCTCACCTGCCTGTGCTGGGACCGATGCCAGAGCCGACGACAAGCAGACGGGGAAGGAGCCACCAAGCCGCATGGCTGGGTCAGACAGAGTGTCGAGGACTTTCTGAACGGGGGGACGCAGACGGCTGGCTACTTCGGCAATTTGCTAAGGCAGATTTCGGTGAGTTCAGACTGGCAAGTGGGGAGGTTTGGGCATTGCACTTTTGGACAGTGGTTCCTGTATCTATTTACGTACCTGAGTGCTTTTGTGGCCTGGGGCCCAGGCACCTAGGCAAGGGGAATCTGTGCACGTTCCCCACGAGGGAAGAACAAGGCTGTGATTTATAACAAGTGCTTCCCTCCCCCGTATCTCTGCCATGGAGACAATCAGTGCTTTGCCTGAGCCTTCTCACTTGCACTGGGAACCTGTTCTCCAGATTACTGTGCACGTATTTTGGCTGCTTCGTATCTGAGTTGTCCGATAATGCTGGAGACAAATGAGTAGAGCAAAGGCACCCCGAGAGCCCGGCCTGGCTGGGATGAGCACGGTCTCTGAGCATTACCAGTCGCAGCGGCTGAGCGCGCATGCTGCACGGTTGGGGTGGCCGACCTGGGATGCTCTGTGCTCCCCGCCGGTGGGCACTGCTTCCCTCCTGCGGACGCCGTGCTCACCACTGCTGCTGCCAAGGCTGGGCGGAGAGCCCCGGCAGCGGTGGCAGACAGCCGGCCACCCTCAGGGTGGGCACAGGGGGCTTTCAAACAGGAGACCAAGAGACAGCCTCTGCTCCGGCGGGCGCTGAGCACAGGTCTTGTGGTTGGCTTGTTCCTGCTTCTCTTTGCTCAGGACTTTCTCCCCATTCGGTAAAAGCTAGGCTGGAGTAAACTGCCTAGTATTGGCCACCAAGGTAGTATTTTTGATTTTTATTTCTCTGTTTCCCCCTCTTTTTTTTTCCCCTCTAGGGTTGAATTAGGATGAGGTTTGTGGCTAGGATGTGGTTTGTAGCAGTGACTGGACCCTGGCTGTGATCAGTGGCAGTTGTGCGGGACAGAGATTTTGGTGAGTCTTTCTGGAAGTTTGTGGCATTCCAGTGCATCCATCCAAGAAAAAACAGCCAGTTTGCCTGCTGTGGCCCTTCTGTACATTTTGAGCCACCTCTGAATTAAAGCTACGTGTGGGCAGCTTAGAAATAGTCCCAGGAGTAGTTCTGGTAACTGGAAGGCAGATATTCCCACATACCAAATCTGGCTGCTGCCAGGCTGACTGCTTTAGCCCTGAAAGACAAGGGCAAAGGCACTTGAGTTGCTTTTTACTCAATGTTAACTTTGATTTTTTTATCCCCCAGTTATCATAGTCTGACTTGTCTCAGGCATGCTAGCTATGTCGCTTTTGTAATAAACTTTGCACAAACCCTCTTGCATCCCAGAATTGGCAAGGCGATTATTACTCGGCACGCAGAGTTTGCCATTACTGCCTGGCAGGGACCAGCCCTACTGCAAAGTGCTTTGCAACTGCGTTTGGAGCTAGGCAGATGGCCGCCTTGTGAGGCAGGTATTTGCAAGCGGGTTTGGTGCAGCTACTGTAAAAAGAGGGCAGGCTCTGTTCAATAAGATGGCCTGTACTAGCTGTGTGTGAGACATTCACTAGTCAACTGTGCAAGATAGTTTCTGGCTGCGTTTCTGTATGTCCCACGATTCAGAACTGTTGAAATTGCTTTAAGCGTTAGTGGCATTGCACAACTTTAGATAACGCTGCTGTTCTTGCTTAATGGCAGGAGGGTAATCATGGCAAGTTGTTACAAAAAATACCTGGGGGGGAGAGAGACTGATTTCATTTACTTGCTCATTTTAAGCTGAACAGCTGTATTTGCATTTGCTGGTGCCAAATTATTTTGGTTCCTTTTCCATATAACCGAATGCCAGTTTATTTACCAAAATGCAGTCTGAAGCAATTCCTGTGCTTCATGCACTGCTGAAAATCACATAGCAGAGGAAAAAGAGAATTTAGATGCTTTCAGGAAATACTTGGGCGGTGTAAAGATGCTCGGGACGTTGGCACCTGAAACGCAGCTCTTCAAGGAAACACAGTGTGGGGGGAAAGAAGTAAGAGCAGCTTCTTCTCTCTGCTGCTATGTGCTTGCAGAGCTGCATCCTCTTTCTGCGCTTCACCTCAGCCCTCGAGGGCAGTGGTTTGGGGCTGCGAGCCTTGGGCTGCCCCGCGAGCCTGGCTGCCCCTCGACGAGGAGCTGCTTCCCTGCTAGCCGGCAGCAGCGAGGGTTTCTGCAGCGCGTGCTGAGCCCAGCGCCAGGGTCCATGCAGCTCGAGCCGCACGAAGGGCTTTTCCTCTCCCCTCTCTCCTCCCCGCCTGGTGTGCAACAGGCTCCGAGTCCCCCTCCTCACCTAGCGTTAGCGTTAAAGATCGTACCATATTAATCAGTGTCATTGAAAACAGGGAGTTTCCTTTCCCGTGGCAACAGAGTGGGCGTCCCTGCCCCAGGAGCGCAGACCCTGTGTCCTTTGAAGGCAGTGCGAGGACTCCCGTCGGCTCCGGCGGGTGCTGGCTCCCGGCCCAGGCCAGCCGTCTCTGCCGAGCGCCGCCGTGCCGCGCGCTCTCCGAGCGAGAACCTGACACCGGGGCGAAATGTGGGACAGCTGCAGCAGTCACACACCAGCGAGCCATTTGGAGACTTACACAGGGGCACAAAAATGGGCTGCGCCTTAATATAACTTATTACAGTCAGCTAAGCCATGCCTTGCAGAAGAAAACCATGCCCTCAACCATATATCCTAAAGCTGTCGTTCCATCCCGGCGTTGTGAAGACGCAACGAAATCTGAAAAAACGCATCAGACACAACGAAGTGTGTGTGTGTGGTTTTTTTTTTATAGTGTCACAGTAATCCCAATTAGGGCTATAATGCACAAATGTGAGAGATACATGGTTTCTTAAACGGGGGCTGTTTATGCAAGCGTTTCCTTGCTGTGCCTGCTGCGAATACAGCCCCGACGGGGAAACGGCATTTGCAAACAAGTGAGCGGAGAGACACCAGCAAGTCCGCATCTCGGAGGGAAATTAGCATTTTAATATTCTGTACGGGGCTTCGCTAGATGGCCGGGGCTCGTAGGTGCTGTGTAATAATGACACCGATAATTAACAATAAATCTGATGCTGAAATGCCACGGAGTCAGGGCTGGCTGAAATCCCCGGCGTAGGTGGGGGCTTGGGGCTGAAGCTGCCCTCGTGACTGATATCTCCCTGAGAGTATTTTGAAAAGGGGGGAAGGAGACTCATGGCTGAAATTAAATGATAAGGGGGGGGGGGTGGCTGTTAAGACAGCTGAGTGGCGCGGGAGTCATGGGGAAACTTAGGGGCTGAGAGAGGGGTGGACGGCCGAAATAAGGGGTTATGGGCCAGGCTTGCTCCTGCTCCTGATGCTGCGCTGGGATGTGGTGGCCCAAAGGTTGCGAACGCCCAGGCCACGCCGGAGGTGCCGCCCAGGTGGGTCACACTGGGCGTTTCGGAGGGGTCGCCCGCCCCGCGGCACAGGATATCAGCGGCTGGCCAAAGGGGAAGGGGGCGCTGAGGGAGCGCCGTGCGAGGCGACGTCTGCGGCAGAGCGGCCCCCGGAGCGTGCCCCGGGGCCCACGCCAGGGCTGAGCCCCCTCAGCTCCTTCAGCGAGTCGGGAGGGACAGGGCCCGAAACCATTGCACGCGGTCGTTGGCCGCCGGCTCATCGTTTCGGCGGTGGGTGAGCGCGGTCGCCCTCCGTAGTCCCTTTGAGACCTGGAGGGAAAATAAAGCATCCGGGTTTTACCTGAAACCTGAATAGAAAGGTGGGATGGCTGCAAGGAGCAAATCAGCCTAAGCCTGACCTTTTTCCATTTAACGCCCTGGCACTGGCCTTTTTCCGTCTGCCCTTGTGGTTTTGGCTCTACCGGAGGAGCCGCGGGCCGGCCCTGCCAAGCCAGCCGCCCTCCGACGGCCGCAGCCCCGAAGCTCTTGCCGCTGCGGCCCCGTCGGGCTCCTCGTGCCGCTGGGTGGGACTCGGGGGGGGCCGTGGGGCGCCGCGGGCGGGCACAGCGAGAGGTGCCCGGCTGCTCTGCAGCGCGGGGTGGGGGCGGCTGCCGGGGGGCCTGGCACCGCCACGTCCATCACCCCGCGCGCTCAGCCTCTTCCCTCGGCCTGCAGTCGGGCGGCCGCCGGTTCAATTTATGAGGTGCCCTGCGGACAGCAGGCGCTTCCACTTCCACTGAAACGAAACCCAGCGTCTTCCGTCATCGGGAAGGAATGCCATCTGTCCGGGCTGGCAGCGGGGCCGCGGAGGCCGCTGCTGCCCTAGCCAGGAGCAGGGACGAGCCCCCCCAAGACCTGGCGGAGGCAAAGAGGCTGCCCTTGAAGCCCAGTAGCCAGCCGCTACGCAGGCTCCTGGAGGCTGAAGCAAAAAGGGTCGCTGCTAGATGGAGTTCAGCAAAAACACTCCCTCCCCCACAAGGTGCAGCTAAATGGTTTGTTTAAAAAAAAAAAAAAAAAAAGGCACGTATGAAATAGCAAAACCACGTGGGACAGTTTATGAGGGCAGCACCAGTGTCTTCCTGGGGGCCATCTCCTCCCAGGAGAAGATCCTCTTGCAGCTGGGTAGAGACCAGCTATTCAAGACAACGAGGGTTTAAAATCTGCCCTGGTGCAGGTGGTTGGATCTTCGCCTGCTTTGGTCTCATCCCAGGACTGCGAGATTGAGGCTTAATGAGAGCATTCATCCCATCAGACAGCTTAAGGGGTTTTTTTACACAGCAGTCTGCTTGAAGGGGGACACAGAGCGAAAGTTTTTCACGTGCAAGACACATCCCATAATGTTCTGGTATGTAGTATAGCCTCTGTGAAGTATTTCTCGTGGTATCTAGGTGCCATATTAATTAATTAGCAGCAGGCACAGCATGTGCCTCTTTAGACGGGAAGCTGCAGTCTCACCCCGCAGGCATCTCAACATAATGTGCTTCTGATGTGATCTTTCTGTAAAATGAGTCTGTTGCTCTTGCTTTGCTTCCTTTTTTTTTTTTTTTTTTTAACTTTAATGATGGCTCTTACCATTCTCCCAAGAGCCGTTTGCCAGCTGCCATAGCGAGCTATTCCTCGCACATTTCTGATAAGGAGAGGCTAAAAGTGGGACTTCATTTCGTAGAAGGTGTGAAACGCAAGGGCCGGGGCTGCTAGCTGTGATTGCTCAGTCACCAGGTTGTTATCAGAGTCCTGAATGCTCTTTGCTCTCCTTGTTGGGCCTGGCCAGGATAATCTCAGCCTTAGTGCTCTGGACAGGAGTTTCCGAGGAATGGCTGGGTGCATTGCTCATTGTTTTATCACCTAGTCACCTTCATTGTTTTATCTCCCCTTTTTATATGTATATTTTGGAGGTCTTTCTCTGAGGTCTGCCTGGTTGGGTTTTGCTTCTTTTATGGGATTCTAAAATTATTGGCTGATGCTTCTTCTCTTAATTTGGTAAAATGTTTATGGCCTCTTGCTAAATCTGAATGGTTCCTCTCTAATTTGGGTTTCTGCTTGCTTCAAACCCTAAAGAGACAGATATATTTTGAGTCCAAATTAGTTGTCTGGAAATTGTACTGTTAGGGAAAACCATACTGCTAACCGCAGCTAACTGTGCCATAGGTAAGGCTGAAAAAAAACCCAATAGCTATGTACTCTCTAGTCTGGGAGATTTAATCAAGGTTGCTTTGTTCTCAGACATTCGTTTCCCTGAGCTACGTGTAATGTTTGTGTTAGAGGGAGAACTGGTTTTAGATCTATGTTTTCATAAATATGTTTTTTGGGCTCATCTTGGTAGCATCTTAATGCTTAAAAATTCATTTTTAATACTACTGAATTGAGCCTCATGTGTTTTCAATCGCATCCCTGCGCTTCCTAGGGTAACTTTTGGTGTTTTGGACTTCTCCTAGCCTAATGTCTCTTTCTTCTCAGCAGTAGCACTAGGATCGGGTGCTGAGGATCCTACTGAAACGGTGAGACCCGAACAGCAGATTTCCAGATGTTGTTACTGGGAGACTTCCCCTCTTGGGTCCAAAGGGCTCGTTGCCCCTTTTCATTCAAGAGAGGGCCTGTGAGACCTGCTGGGCAGCACAAGATGTCTGCAGGCCCACGATCTGCTGTTGCCCCTTGCAGACCATGAGCTTGACAAACCCCGACGGCCATGAAACGCTTGTATGGGCACTTCTGCGCCGCCGAAGCCGCAACCTGGAGCTGCTGTGGAGTCAGATCCAGCCTAAAAAACGATGAGCTGGTGACATTGTAAAGTAATTTCCCAGGTAGTGGAGATAGGAACATCTAAGAAATGCACCTGCAAAAACCAGCTCCCAGCTGAATGGGTGAGAGCACATGTTAACAATGGTTTCAGGACAAATAAAATATTCATATATGCACTCCACGCGGCTTCTGGAATCAGAGTGATAGTTTAGTTTGGAAAAAAATGGAGTACGAATATATACTGTGGTCCAGGTTTTTATGCTGACTCCTAGTGTGCCTGCAAGGTTGTGTGGTGTAGCGTTAGACAAGGCCTTGTTAACCTGTCACTGTTTGCCTGTGCTTAGGACCACATAATTCATGACTATGCCAGTCTCGCCCGAAAGCAAATGATGTATCAGTAAATGGGGAATGGTAGAAATTTTGCCATTGCAATTTCAGGTAGGGTTTAGTTAGATCTGCTATAATTTTTCTTATGTTTGGATAACTCCTTAAAACTTGCAGTAGGCCTTAAGTGTTGCATGTTTCTTGCACAAGCCCAGCTCTGAAGGCAATCTGTAAGAGCTGTAAGTGTGAGAGTGCATTAGACACAGAGGTCTGCGTAGATCAGTGATTCTGTTTTCCATTTTCTGCAAGAGAAGTTTGTTAAATAAAGGGAGCTGTTCAAAAGAATGTGATCACCAAACAGAGCCTTAGGAATTTGCTTTGTTGCAGATGGCAAACATGTTATTTACATTCTTAGCAATAAATACATTTTCTTGATCTGTCTGGCATACCGACTGTGAAGTTGCCATGAAGAGGTATGCTTCCAGGCCTCCTCCTATGCAATAATTCAAATATATGTAAAGGTTTGTACTAGGAAGCAAGTGATGTAGACAAAGCTGCATTTTTTGCAGCTAAAATCTAACCAGGAGATGGGATTCCCTCAGTGAAACCAGGGACCGTAGCAAGGCTCTTGGCAATCAGCATCTAAGGAAGGAGGAGGATGTTGGGAGACTGAATTACCCTTTTTTTTTTTTTTTAAACTTATTTTTATTTTTCAATCTGTTCTCAAACAGGCTTTTATGCTCTCTCCCCTGTTCTCTACAGTAGACACGTATCTTGAACGGAGATAAAGTATCACCATCTACTGGTAGCTGAAAGGATAACGCCGGAAAATTTAAGAAGATGATGAAATAGAGGAAGTGACTGTGAATTCGGCCAGTACCTGCACGAGGTGCTGCAGAAAGCACTGCCCCAGGGGAGGGAAAGGTGGCTCAGAGCTCTGTTTTGCACAGGCTCACCTTGCCGTTCCTCCCTCTCAAGCCTCTCTGGCCCCATTAGAGCAGCCCAAGCCTGTCAGGGTATTTCTGGCTCACTCTCGCTGTGCTTGCACCTGCCCTTTGGTGTCGTGTGCAGGAAAGGATGACACTCCTGGCCCGATTTCCTGGGATCTGTATGCTCAGTTGGGTGACGCTAATGGGCTGGAGCAGTTCTGGCTTGGTGACTGGAAATGGAAAATGAAGACTGTGCCCAAGAACTGCAGTGCCTCAGAAGGCAGCCATTTCATCCCATCAGGAACTGGTCTCAGGTCTCCTGGCTGCAAAGGGCTCCCGCTAGCTGGGCAGCTTCCAGGCTGGCACAGTCAGGTGGCAGGAAAGATACTGTTTCTGCTACGTCCGTTGTAGCAAAGTGACCGGTGAACCCAGAGCAAGGGGTATGTGAAGCTAGGAAGATACTAGTTGCTGCCTTGATTCACAGGTGTCTGCAGGTTGTTGCTATCGGGTGGGGACATGACAAGCTGTGGTGGCTGGAGGACAGGGAGGAGAGGCTCCCATCTCCTAGTGATGGGGAAGGTGCTGCCCAGCACATGACTTCGCTGCCATCCTCGGTTGGTGAGTGGGGAAAAGTGCAGGCATGGCTTCGGTTGCTCTCTCAAGAAATCCTCCGCAAAAAGTGTGGGGCCCCACAACTCAGGCACAAACCTTGGCAGGTGAGCATATGTTTAAGCATGGCTAGAGTCAGAGGAGAGAATGAGCTCCTCCTTCGTATGAAAGGGATGGAGTGAAAGAATGGTGCTGGGGGTGAGGGTCCTTTGCTCAGGGGTCCCCCTGGCTATCTATTCCCCTTTGCTGAAGACTGTGAGAGGCAACGGTGCATATGCAACACTGTTGAGTTGACTCTGTGGCCTGGGCATGCTTTTGTTGAACTGAGAGAGCTCCTGTGCAGAGCTCATGGAGCTGATGGCCAGCGGCATGTGAGGGACCACCCGCACCCACCCAGGACACCTTCCTGAGGGGACTGCAGACAGGTCCTAACCCACCCTTGGCCTGTACTCGCCAGCACCTGGAGGGTCTGGGGGAGATGAAGCAGAAGAAGTAGGAAGACGAAAGGAGGAAACAGAGTGAAGGAGTATGAGAAAGCAGGTGGTGAGCTGACTGAGAGGAGTACAGCCAAGGATTTTATGCCAGGGGTCACTTTGCTCATTAGCAGCAGCTCTTGCTATGTTTCCCCAAGGTATCTGTGTGGCTTGGCCTTCTAATAAAACCTTCCCTTTGGTTTATGTGCAGAGCACGTCTAGGTGGCAGTCACACTGGGGATTACAGTACAATGTGGGCACATGGCTTTATTCCCTACATGGTAATTTCCCCTACTTGCTGAATGGGTTTTTGAAGTTTGTGCCAAGCTCCCGTTGCTGCAGTAAGGCTGTTACCAGCATCCAGGCTTTAGTGTGGCTGCCGCCATCCTGCTGAGACCGCAGGATGGAAACAGTCTGTGCTTGTGTTCATGGGGGAGCTGTTAATAAAGGTGAATAGGAGATGTGTTACGTTTTCCCAAGTAAGGGACTTGGACTTCTGGTGTTGATTACTTTGAAGAGGAATTCCTAGAACAGCAGCGCCTGGCAGATGGGACATCTAGGATAGACACCAACCACCAGGTCCTACTAAATCTTGGTGTTGCTTCTGATGGCCATCTGAAGGGGTCTGCTCTGAGCTATCTCCAGACCTGGTATTCAGGATCTTGGGGTCCATCCAAGAGGTTCCAACTGCTGCTGCAGGGAGAGAAGAAAGTGGGACTTAGAGCTACCACATCTCTAGGTTGTTTCACGCTTTTCATTACTGAGGACACTATGACTTCTCTTTAAGCATTGTAATCTCCCTATGTTTCCAAAAAACCATCACAAAGCACAGATGAATGCCTCTTGGTTTCATGAAAATACCGTTCAGGTTCAGCCTGTCCATCCATCCATCCATTGGTGCTGTTTCCCTCTCTTCATTCCACTCTTTTGGGCATTTGTAATGTGGCGCAACAATTATGGCCGGTATCCTTGCCTGAGCAGTAGCTGTTGCTCGTGCTGGGTTGCAAAAGCCTAGCAGCTGGTGGAGCAGCTGCTGAGTTAGGAGGAAGGAGCTCAAGACATGCGCTTAGTGCCTCCTCTGACCCCATCACTGGGGATTTTGATATTTGGTTTCGTTTCCATTGCCAGCAAAACTCCAGTATATCAGAGCGTCTACGGAAGGGACTGCCACCCTGCCTCTGGGGAAGGCAGTGAGTCTCAGACACTGCAAATCCTGGGATTGCGGGCTCCTGAGGATATTGAAAGTATAGCAGCTTGCATTGCTGGGCGCATGGCTTCTTGTCAGGCTACCAGGGAATAGTGCTGTGGGACTGTCATGCAGCCTTTGGGACATGTGTGGGCTCTGCTGCAACTTTGTCACTCAGAACCTTGCCACAAAATGTTTTGACATCAGCAAATTGGCAAATTCTAATGAAAAAAATATTTCAGCTGATTTTTGCCTATCCCTCTCTTGTCTTATGGGAAACACATGATACAGGGAGAAGAGGGTGTTAAAATTTAAAATAAAAACCTTTTTTAACTTAAAAAGGCTACCCTTGCAAATTGCACACCCTGTGCATTATGATACGGCATTTAGCTATGTGACTGTCTGCTATACAGGCATGTTTCTCACCTATAACAGAATAAGATTAAGGATACAGGGACAACTCCAAATCTAGTTTCTGGTAATTTTTTGACTCCTTATTTTGCAAAAAATGTGTCCCTTTTTAATTTAATGTTTTTTTAATGCATGTATATGTTCCAATACTGGTGTTTTTGCAATTTATTTTGGCTCTCCCTTTAAAGAAAAAAAAAGTATTTCAAGAGTATCAGCAAATCTGGCATTGTTCTGTGCATTTAGGTTATTCTGTGCTTCTCTGAAGGGTTTTACAAAATAAAAATACGTCTAAGAAAGGCATTATGAAAATCCTTCACAACTGAAAAAAAATGTTTTTAATATCAAAATTTGTGCCTTAGCCATTTTTCACTCTTTTGTTGGCAACTGGTAATGTTGGATCAGAGGGAAAATACGTTCCAAAATATATTTTGCAGTGACTGTCTTGGATTCAATTGCTCATTTGATCGTGCCAAGCAGATCAGCATACAAAACACCTTATTAATAAAACTTTCTTCCACTTGTTCACAATAGCAAGATACAAGACCTGTTTAGGCAGAAAGCCACTTTAAAGCCGTATTCCTTGCCCCTGAATCACGTACGCTACAAACCCAGCGGTTTAGTTAGTTCATTGCCCTTCCATGCAGACAATTTTCCTTTCTTTCATATTGCTTTTAAAGAGTTGCTTGGTGAAATCAGGGTACCTGGGACCTTGGATCTCCTCTGACATTCTAGGTTTCATATTTTTCTGTCTGATGCCTGCTGGAACTGAGTTGTCTCTGTCACTGGTTGTAAAACCTGGGCTTTCCTTGGCAATAAATGCTGGATTTACCAATGCAAGTTGAGGTGCTCTTTTATTATTATTCCTGAGCAGGATGCATATTCCATGCAGCCTTTTTTTTTTTTTTTAAAGAAAAATCTCCTGTCAGCACGACCTTATCAAAGAAAGACTGAATTTCTTTGTATTCCTGTGCTGCAAAGTTGCTGTTCAGTGAGGTGCATATCCATACACAGTGGCCAGGTTTTGCTGCGTATTCCCAGGTAAACGGTACCATGGCATACAATAGGAGCAGTCTCAAGGGACCAGGTTGCAGGATCAAGATACAAATGCGACCGCTTTGAAAATAACTCCTTAAGGGCACTAATCTTACTTTGTGAGCCCTGTGGCTTTTATATTAGCTTTATGAAGCTCAGAGCTTGCTGAGCTCTAAGGCTGCCCAGTAGCAATAAAGCACCCGGTGTTTCATATCCACCCCTGAGCAGGGACCCTAGACATCCCTCGCGTCCTTGGAATAAGCTGAGCCAACAGACTGAAGCGGAGCCCAGCTGGCCCATCGCAGAGGGCAGGCCTTTGTTCCTATTGTGTCTTTACTGAATACATAAGTTGAAATGAGACTGAAGGGGAGGGATAGGTACAGAACACTATAATAGTGTGACAGTGACAAATATAATAGTGTTTGAATTTTTGCAGTGCAAGGAGAAACTAAAGATGCAATGCAGGAACAGGGTAATTTTGTCACATCTGGACAACTTGGAAATGACCAGCTGGAATTCAACCACATGTTTCTGAAAATGTCGTCTTTAAGGAGGCCAGCTAAGGAGAGTTACAGTCCAGGAATGATTTGGGTACAAAGTTTTAAACAATTGAGTACATGTTTCTCAGGGAAGTGCCAGCTGTGCCCTGGTGTCTCTGCTATCATTCTACAGAAAAGAGTTGATCAATGCTTCCGTGTTGGGCGTGATCATTTGGTAGAGATTTATTTTGAAAATATGGCCCCTGGCTTTTAGCCACGGCTCCTTGTAGTGTAAGAGTTGAAACAGCTTTAGAGCTGTATGATCTGCCTGGCAGGACTCTTTATTCCTAATTTGGTCTGATTTTTTTTTTTTTTTAAATTTCCAAATGCAGAGGTGAAGAGTACTCTGGAGAGTACTGTTGGGAAGTCAGGTGCAGGGCACAAGAGGATGTCTCACCTGCAGTCCCAACCCTGAGCCTGTCATTTCTGTGAGTGTCTTTCTGGCAGTGGGCTCATCCATTGAGCTTGGCCGGTGTTATTGTGAATTACGATGTTTAACCAAAGGATTATTTTCATTGCAAAGCAATGCCCCCAAGACAAGGATATTTGCAAGACCTGGGAAAGCTTTCAAGCCCCTGGAACTTTTCAGTATTTTTGAGATGTGGAGCCACCCAGCTCAGTAGATGCAAGGGAATCTAGGAAGACTATCTTATTTAGTAGTTCGTAAGTGACATAGGAGCCTAAGCCCTGATTTAAAAAAAAAAAAAAAAGATGTAGGCATTTTAGGGAATTCAAGTTTCATTAAAAGTTAATACAACACTGTCTCTCAAAACACTGAAGTGCTTTTGGAAAAGGTACCCTAGAGTACATTCCTGCTGAGTCAGTGGTTAAATCAAGATTCAGATGATAATATAATAAACTAAATAATAAAATACATAACTTCCTGGCAGAAAAAGTATTTCAGGTTTTGTGGATTTCATCTGATATTTAAATAAACTTACATCTACAAGAAAGTCTCTGGACGTGTTATAATCCTGCTACGGTAATCCTTAAATAAATATTTATCTACTTTAAACAGGAAAGCTGAAACAGCTGTACTATTCTGAACAGAAATACTTACATTTGAAAGCTTACTCATTCAGTTAACAACGGCACCGGGGTTTATGGCCAGTCTGGTGACAGACTGCACTGGATATGAATCCAGTCTGGTGACAGACTGCACTGGATACGAATAAGCTCAATAAATATGAGAACCTGATTTGTTCTCAGCTGCACTGTTATAAATCCAAATAATTTCCCTGCTAGCAGAGGAGTTATTCCATATTACTGCAGTAGTAAGGGCCATGCAAGTAGCATTGATACTGTTATACTGAGCAGCTAGGATTAAAAAATCTGCCTCCTACGGCTTAGGTTACGATTATATACTTGATTTCTGAAGTGGCTCTAGTTTCATATACTGCAATAAAAAAAACTAAAATCTGAGAGTTATCCTACATAGTGTTGCCTTGCAGATTTTCAGATATTTGATAGAAACAGACTTCAGTTCAACTTATTTACAGGAATTCGCTCAAGAACTTGGAGGTAGTTAGAGAGAGTCATTATTTTTCTTATAGAGAGAAAAATGAGGTTACTCAGTTTCAGTAAGAAAATGGATTATTGAAACATTCCAGCATGCCAAGCCTCCCTAGTTACTTTTTAACTTCTTCACTGGTTCTGGGAAAACTGTTTAGCTCTGCCACCAATATCTGATATTTCCCATCAGATGTCCTTTGACTTTCCTATGAAGAGGCTGCATTTGAAAAGATGGCTAAGAGCTGTGTAAAGGCACATTAACCCTTTCCTCCTAAGGAGTAAACCTTGCCATTAAATTCAAACATTGCCTCTGTTATTTTCATAAATCCTTGCTAACATGAAAGAAAATTCTGAAGTGGATTTTATTTCAAATAATGTATGTGAATGCAGTTCCTAAGTTATCTATAAAACAGTGTAAGCACTATAACATGTGATTAATAATGCTGATACCGGTGAAAATTAACTATACTTTCTTTCCAAAGAGATGGAATATCTTTTTCTTATTTTCCATCGCTGCATCATTTAGATGTTATAAAAGTGAAGGGCAACAGCCCCTCTCTATACGCATCTCCTGATGTGGTCGGAGAAGCCACACTCTCTGCAGAGGCTCCAGGTGCCCCTGGCTAACCCACTGCTCGAACAGTTTGCTTTAAAATCGATAGGGCACTTCTGAGTTGCTTTAATGACTTTTCTTCTCCATTTGAATTGAAATAGCCTTTCTTTTCTCATCCTGTTTAAACCTTTGGACATGTTCCTTGAGTATGCCAGTGAAATGACAACATTCACCTATGCTGTAGTTGGAGGATCTGAGTCCTTACTGAGGATAATTGCAAAACAGCACAGCGACCGCTTGAAGAAATGGGTCAGGCCAATGCCTGAAAAAGAGTATTGTTGTGTAAGGAAGAGAGGTAACATCTCCCCGAGACTCAAAGCATTGGGTGTTTTGGTGGCTGCAGAGGCTGATGGATGCCTTTACTCTTTAGGCGCTACTGCCCTCCTCAGAAGTGCTGCTTGGCAGTGCTGCAGGGACTTGTGTGGTCTGCCAGGCGACATGTGAAAAAGAGCTGGAGCACATCTCCACAGGCTCAAATCCTTGGTGTGATGCTGGGACCAAGGCCTCGGTCTCCCAGGTCCCTGTGGCAGTCCTAAGCCAGGGGTCGGTCCTTCTCCTCTTGGAACTGTTGCGTGCTGCAGGAATGTTCTCAGACTGGAGACTGGAGCATAGAGCTGCTGTTTCATGCCCTCACCACTGTGCTGAAATCAGTCTCACTCTTTTCAGTCCAAAATTTACTTATAGTAGGGGTTGTTAGGATAGGATCTTGGATACTGCCTTGAAAACGGGGCAGAGTGGAGATCTATGTTTATGGCCATTGAGTCCCAAAGCGAGCAGCCAGCCACTAGGCAAATAATTATATTGGAGATTCTGTTTTTTAATAATTATAAAAAGATTAGGTCTGTGCATTTTAGAAGCACTGTTGAAGGATAAGACTCCAAAATAGAATCTGTTTCCCACCAGTCAGCAGCTCATGTGTCCGTTTCGCTCTCACATAGGCTGCTCTCTTTCCGATTGGCCACTAGCTACTGAAATGAGAACCTTCGTCCAGACCCGTGGAGAGAGTCCAACCTGAGCCTGGGAATTTCGCAGAGCACGAAGGTGCAAAGGGGAGCGTGGCCCCAGTTGTGTCTCCTTGCACACAGGAGTTGTGTCTCCTTCCCAACAGGGAACGGGTAGGCTTCAGGCCCAGAGAGCCTAAAAGCATCTGCCCCCAATCACCAATTTTCTAACTTACAAACGCCCCGTGTCCTCCCGCTGTTGTCATAGCAGTGCCAGGGGAGGCCAGACCTGTGCCTCGAAGGGCTTCTCCTAACCTCAGCTATGGGGCGGTGCTTGTAGGCTTGGACAGCTTTCATGCCTGGGAAGGAGTGGCCAGGGCTGGCACCATGTGTTCGTTGGTGTTAGTTTCCATGTACACTGCAAAGAGCAGAGGATTCCTCCAAAGAGCAGAGCAATACCAATAATTAGGAGCCGAAAAGGTCAGTTTGCTTGTGGTATCAACAAAATGGATAAATACAGCCTTGAAGTCAGTGTCTTTGATGATGTATTTCATTTCACCATCTATATTCACCATATGCCATCTATTTTTCAGCTGCACCAGTGTTTCATTATGGGAAGGTATTCTTAATTTAAAATTGTATTTTATTTACATTAATAAATATTTCCATAAATTTGTGAATTGTTGCCTTGTCCGTCTTCTCCGTGTCAATCCTGATTTTACGGGCCTCTGCCATTTCACATCTCTCTGTGGGGGATCCATCAAAGTCTTACTTCATGTAGTCTTCTTTTGCATGGAAACTACTCTCTCCCTGTTGGCTTTCATTTTCATTCTTGTTCTAGTATGTCCGTTTTGGGGACCATGCTTAAGACAAGAGAAGAAGGATGTTTTATTTTGTTCTTTCCTAATGTATTACAAAGTGTCTGATCAAGCACCTTTGCTCAGTGCCGCTCTGTTTGATGGAAGAGAAGGGGAAGTGGCTCAAAAGCATGTTGGAAAGAGGAAAGTCTCGCTGGAAGTGGTGATGCCATCTGGAAGCTTTTCCTTAACCTTAGTTAATTTCTCTTCCTTAGTTTATTGACAACTTTCCTGATGATTCACCGGTAGCCCCATTCCTTCTAAAAAATCTGACATGGTTTACAGTTTAATCCAGAATTTTAGAAAAACGAAACCTTGACGAAACCTTAACGAAACAGGGGAAACCCTCAGGAAATCTCACAGAAATGTTAGCTGTCCAGCAAGAGTGTGCTGGGTTGGAAAGGGTGCAGGAGAAAGCTGGAACCTCACCTAATTTCACTGCTCAAGCTTTTGCTCATCTTCATGCTCAAATATTGGTCTCCTGAGCTTAGACTAGCGAACTCGTTCTTGTGGGACAGACAGAAAACAAAATAGTTCAGTCTTGTGTTTGTCTTGATTTTCATTTTCAGATTACTTGTTTTGTACATTTGCCTAATCAGGAACTTGTGTGGACACACAAAAGGGGAAGGAAGAAGGCGGCTCTTTGCCAGGGAAAGGGCAAAGCTTGTCGGAACAAGCACTTTGGCAGCATATCCAAAGGCACAAATTGGCTGGTTTTGTCCCCTCTGCCTTTTTCGTGTGTGCTTGAAATCAACCATAATTTGATGTTTCTCAAATAAATGGAAGAAAATCCGGAACCTCACTATTTTACTACTTTCGTTTTACAACACTTTGCCCATTCTCTCAGCATATATTGAGCAGCAATAGGTGATGGGGGACCTGATGTTTTCCTTTGGCCAAGTTTATATCAGGAATAACTGTATGGGGATGATTTGTGTTTGTATATTGGGGAATCTCAGAGAAACATTAGATGTACAGTAAGTGCGCAAAATCACTCCTCTTCCATTTCCTGAAGTGCTTATACTAGTTGTCAAAGTTCTGGGTGATTTGGTTTTTACAGCCAAGTGCTTATGTTAAGCTTTGTATATTTTAATGATGGCCTTTGGAAAATTCACTTGTGTATCCTCCGTGATCGGTTCTGAACAGAAACGATGTTCAGTATTTTAAAATCATTGTCTTGAGAGGACTGGAAGTCCTTGAGCATGAGCAGACCTAGTTCAGATCCTCTGAAGTCAGCCAAACAAATTCAAAAGTAACAGTAGCAGCATTCTAAGTAATTAGTATTTTCCACTTGAAATCTCACATAGGCCAGTGCGACAGGGTGTGGGAAGAATACTAAATAAACTGTTAATCCTAAAGGCTTGGCAAGAACACTCTGAGCACATCTGCCTCACTGTGGTCTTTTAGCATATAGCAGGCATTGGCACATCCAGTAAGAGATAAAGTGGGTCAACTGAGAGAAAAGCAACTGCAAAAAAGTCAGTGTAATCCAGGTCATTTCAGCTGCAAGATTTAAGAGCCAATGTATCAAAGGGAAAGCAAAGTACCCTTGTAATGATGACAGAAACGCTGTAAGGATATTGGCTTTGCTAGCATGTTGTCTAAGTTCACATTGTACTTTCACACCAACGTTTGTCCAAGAACAACAGGACTTTACAAACCTTAAGGAATCACACATACCAACCTCAGAAGTGAAAAAGAGAGGCAGCTTTAGATGGCACTATGCTGAATTAGCAATGCTTGTTGATAAATGCTGGGTTAAGTGAGGGAAGACGCTAGAAATGTATAGTATTCTCTATGTAGACGTGCATTACTTTGTACAGGAAACGGAACGGTCACAATTAAGCACCTAACATCCAAACTTACCAGGCAATTTTGCCAAAAAAGTGGGAGTTTTCCTGTCTCAGCTGCCTCGGAGTGGTGGTGTGCCTGCAAGGAGAGATAAAACATCTTTGCCCGCTCCCGCCGTCCTTGCAGTACTTGCGTGTGGAAAAACCCATCTGGGGCATTGCTTGATGAGCGTGGCAACTCCAAGGGCCTTTAAAAAGTGATGAATGTGGCAATAGGACTTTATATGAGGTTGCCTGTGGGGTTGTGCTTGAATGAGGTTGTAGAATTACAGTTTGGATTTGCTTTCTAGCCATTTGTGGACTTCACCTGGCTCAGTTTTGCAGTAATCTTGAAAGCTCATAGTGTTTATGTAGGCCAGTGTGAGCTTGAGGTTAGACTTTCTGAGCGGGGGATGCTTGATTATGACTTTGGAGACTTAGCTAAACAAACCTCTTCTCCTTTGGTTCTTTACGGCCGAAATGCCATCATACAAACTCACCTGTGATATTTTGTATCCCTAATTGCTCTGCAGGGTAGGAATCATTCTGTAACTGTGTGCGGCAATAGCTTTTGAATCCCTTGGCAAAAAAAGTTGCCTAGAATTTCTGCCTGTAAATGAGACTTCTTGATGAGAGTACCTGGGGTTGCCTGCCTGCATATCAGTGTATAGTCTCTGCCTGATTTTTGTCAAACACGCACAAAATACTGCTCTCGTTTTCATCACATTCTTTTATAAGAACAGAGTATTTTTCTCAAGTTACACTTCATCTCTCTTCACCACTCTGTTTAAGTCATCTTATACTAGGAAATAAATAGTTCGTGCCTATTGCTGTATTCAGTGGAAGCTCTCTTGTTTGTCTGCTTTGTTAGCCTGGGTGCTATTTTGCAGCTCACAGCATACACAGTATGTATTCCAGATCCCTGGGGTGCTTGTGCTTGGCTTCCTTGCTGTGCTAAATCTGTGCTGCCACTTCATTACTAGAGACCACCAAGAGACAGGATCTGGGAATCCAAAATGCAGTGGTTTAAGATGTTACTAGCACTCAGGTCTGATCCACCTTTCTGCCAGCATAGGCAGGACCAAATAATACGAAATCTGTACCTCAACTAGCCTGTTTCATAGACCGTGTAGTTGCTTAGACATCAAGCAGAGGGGCCTGGATCAGACAGCTGGTATTGGTATCATCTTCACTCACCCTATAAATCTTTCAGATCTCTCCTGAGTCCCTGGTTATTCATGCTAAATAGTTTAAGCTAACATGATATGCTGCACTGTGTTTGTTCTGCACTGTAAGAAACCACAATGCTTGTCCATGAGGTCCCAAAGAAACTCCAGTTTTCAGAGATACCTCTATGTATTGGTGCTGCAGCAGGGAAAGAAACTCAATCCTTGCTGGTGTGGTTTAGCTAATCAGCTGCAACAAAGAATTCATCATCTCGTCAATTTTCTCTGTATATTTACAAACTAGAAGGCACCATTTGGATGTCTGGTCACCCACATAGCAAAAGATATATACTTTCAACCTGTTTTAGTAGTAACTTATTTGCCAAATACACACACACACACACACACACACACACACACACACGTATGAGAACAGTATCTCTTTTGATGATGTTTAGAAAATGTCAGGGGCTGGAGAATCCCTTAGTTCCTTCAGCTGACGGTTCCAATAATTATTCACACTTTCCGCTATGGAAATGGACCTCTCATTTGAATTACTCTGACTTCAGCTTTCAGCTATTGATTCTTATTATCTCTGTTTCTGCTAGTGTAAAAGGATCATTTGGTTCTTGCATTTTTTCCTTATTCAGGTTCTCATACACCATTAAGTCTAGTCACTTCCTAATTTTACTTCTGACAAGATTACATGCTAAACTGAGAGCCTCCTGCCCCCTTTTCGAAGCATTTTCCTTCCCACATCTTCCAGATCTGTCCTCCTGTATATAGAAAACTGTAAGAAGTACAAAACAGCAAAATGCAACTAGCTCAAAATGCAGGATATTCTAGATGATGCATATTCTGAAGAACCTTTGTCTGTTCCCCAGTTAAATATGGACAGGCACAGAGCACTCTTGTAGCCCTGCCAGCGCTGCTACTGCAACCACATGTGCTGCTGTCTCAGGAGCGCACTGTGGAGACCACAAGGCAGAGCTGTCACTCTCCTGGTCACATTAAAGGTGAAAAGCCTGGGGCAGGCGGAGATTGAGAGAATATTGCCCATTCTGCTGCTACTGAGCCCTGTGTCTCTTGGAAAGCTTTCTGATGATGCGCCCTAGCTAATATATGATCACTGGTCCTGTTTTGGCATTTATTGGGCTGAATATAAATCCTGAATGAGTTCTCTGGAGTAGTCTCTTTTGTGGCTGTTCCAGAGTCCCATTCAGGAGATCATGGGAGAAAACATATAGCTAACATCATAGTGAAGGACTTAGGCCTTCTACAACTGCCTAATGCCTGCCTGGCCTGTTGTCTGAGTAGCAGCAGAAGGGAAAAGAAGTGGCCTTCAGCATATTTGTCTTGTAGTGGCTGCTGACTAACTACTGTCTCATCAACTCTGGCTATGGCTCTAGTTCTTTAGGGTTGATGAGAAAATTTCCATGTTTATCTATTACTGACACTTCCAACATCACCTGAAAGTCTTCTGGGACATTCTTATATCCCCTTCGGAAATACGCTCCCTTCCTAAGAGTGTGCCCTTGCATTTATTGACCTGTCTCTCTTTTACCCTGTTATGTCCAACCAGGAATATGGGGGCAAATGTTTGAGTGTCATGAGCCTACAGCCTGCTGCCAAGGCTAAGATTTGTTTCACAGAACGTGGATGAGACCAGAGCAGCCACTTGCATAATTGCCCAGTTGATTATCCCATCAATCAGCATTTCCTTAGGCTGAATGCTTGGACTGCCATAAGAACTGGAGAACTGCAGGGATCCTTCCTTGCAACTCAGGAGAATCCCCAAAGTTTTGCATAGCTGGGTGCATGTGCAGATCCTCTTTATCAATCTACTTGCTGCACTACTGACTGTGTTTTAAAATCCGCTAATGAGGCACAAGCAATTGCAATCTAATAGTAAAACGCAAACATCACTCATTTAACACCTTATCGTACATTCTAGCAGACAAAAGCAACACCTATATTACTTCCCTATTTTACATAAATTTAACTTTTCTGCAAGCTTTTTTTCAACATCAGAAACTAAATGGCTGACAGACATTTATGCAAGTAAGACCCATTTTGGGTTTCCTCTCTAGAAGCCTCCATTGTTGTTGTCACTGATACATTTACTTGCAATGGTCCTGCAGGTTTTCCCTGGAAGGGGACAGAAAGATGTAGGTGAGAAAGTTAAGTTCAAACTGTCTCGTGGTTGATTCCAGTGAGTTTTTTCGCTAGTATGATAAAAGTGGACGCTGGAGAATACTCAAGGATGGACTCAGCCTCCGCACTTGACTTAAGTGCTGGCAATATTACTTAGAAGATCACTCCCTTACTCTCTTGCTTGACACAGGCTGCAGTTCCTGTACTCCCTGTAATACTGCCAGTTACTACATGCAACCTGCATCTATGGGATTACAAGCCAATTTCAAAATGAGTGGAAAACAGATGGGGCAGAAATTGGTTCCATTTAGGAACTGATTACCTGTGTCCGTAGAAAGGTGCTGGTAACGCTACTAGTTACCTACTGTCCCCATGACTTTGGTGTTTATGGTTCAGATATATTTTGAAGCTTGGTGCTTACGTCTGAATGTATTAGAACATGTACACAAATTTAAATCAGAGGCATGTTTCTCATATGCCTCACATATTTTGGTGATGCTGTAATTTGACCTACAAAAGGGGACACCAGGAACAATTCATGCTGGCAGATGTTGGATTTTTCCTAGTGTAAATTGATAGTGAAATTATTTTGCAAACCCTCTCTTCTCCCATTACAGGTTGTGAAGATCACTTCTTCCTCAGGGATTCTGTACTATTGAATGTCTCTTTTGAACACTAGCTTGCTTGTGAGTGCCAGAAATGAGGTTAAACCTGTAACTGAGTTCTTTGAGATGAGCTACTGCATGTTCCCCTTCTGGGATTAAAAGACTTGGAGAGTTTTGTTGGTTGTGAATGTCCTCAATCTTCTCATCCCAGTGGTTTCTAAAGATACTGTAGGAAAGGGATCACAAACTCCCTTCAGTTTCTTCTGTTAATAACATCCATAAAATTCTAAAGTAAGCAGACCATGGATGGGGATGGTTTCATTTTGGCACACTTTAATTGTAAGTATCTTTCATTTCTTCTTCAGATGTTCCCTGATTTTCTGTAACATGAGCATTTATCCTGAACTTATGTGTAACATGAGAAAAATCCTTGGGAAAGTGAGCTGTGAACTGTACGTGAACAAAGTTAGCAAATTGCCTCTGTATGACTAGTTCTAGATGGCTGGGGTGAAAAACAACTCAGTGAGGAATAACTGTTACTAAAAGCAAATTTGTTGTTTCATGTAGCAGTGGCATAACAGGGTAGGAGGAAGACAGACTTGAAAGCATGTTGTGCATCTTCAGGGCCTGGAAAAAACAAGGTAAATCTGTGATCACCACACGTTTAGGAGAGCTATCATCGCAGACATGGCACTAATATCTTTTGGAAATGCAGACACGTGGGTATTTAGTATTGACTTTAATAGGAGTGAGTGAAGATTTCATATCTTTATACTGACTAGTGGAATAAAGTCAAGATGTTGTAAAAGATGCAAACAGAGACAGAAGCGTGGGCAAGACTGTCCATAAGAGAATCTGGGAAATTATTTAGGGATTTTGGTAAGGTTTTAAAAATTATGTTAAAGGGATTTATCTGTTTATGTATTGCTTGATCTTTACACCAAAAATAGATCTTCCGTATACTGTTATGCTGTGGAAAACTAATGAATATACGTGTTGCAGGAGGCAAGACACTAAAAACAGACAAACGAGCACCAAAGCAATATTTAGCCAGAATGTTTACTATTCACTGGTGTTTGTTTTTGGAAATAACTATTTAACTAGTGTGGTTTCTTCAGAGACAGAAATGCTTTGTCAAAGCACCAGTGCTGCATTCAAGCACATGCCCTTTCAAACCTGAAAAACATTCTCCAGCAAAAACAAGGCTGATTAAATGTAATGCTGATATTTATGAGGCAAAAAACAAGCAATATTAAAAATTCTTACCAAAAGCAAACAAGTCCGTCCTTAGTCTTATTAGCTTACATATTCTGAGAAAGTAACAACAACAGCAACAACCTCTAGACTCCATATTAAAAGAAGTCTTTTGCAGATGCCACTTAATAAAAGACATATGGTGGGCTTTGTCAGACACAGCCATGCTTTCAAAACTGTTGCGTGAGTGTGAGATGAGGGGCAGAACAACACGGTAGTTGTGAGGAGGAATTCTCTACTGAACTTATTATTTAGATTCCTAGTTGTGTAATGTGGTATTTGCTCGTTGCTGTGCTGGTCAGAAGTCGCTCAGGGCCAAGGAGCCTGACGAACATCTGTTTTTTTCCAGGTCTGCACCGGAACAGATTGTCAGTGCATGGCGTGAACATCTGCTCTGTGCAGATGAACAGTTGTGCCGCTTGCTTCATGCCAGAGCCTCTGAAAGGTACATTTCCCTGCAAAACACTGGTCTGACGGTCAATGTTTTGTTAGAAGCATTTGCATCAGTTTTTGGAAAGGGAAGGTCTGACTTCCAGTGGTTTAATAGAACATTTCTGAGTTTTATTCTTGGGCTGTTTCAGTGCTTTCTAGAAAATAAAACATGCAAAGGGTAAGGTTGAATTGATTTGGCTTATTTTGTTTCTCCTCTGCTTTTCAATAAAACAGCCCAGAAAGAGTTCCTGTAGTCTGCCAGAAATGTGTTTTTTGCTGTGGAATCACAGAATAATTCGGGTTAGAAGAAGACTTTGGAGGTTATCTGGTCCAGCTCCAGAGCAGAGCCAACTTTGAACTTGGCTCTAACTGAGAAGGGAAATTTAGTGTTCTGGGAAAGGAAAAACCAACATGCGAGTTACACCTGTGACAGGAGCAGAATTGTTGTCCAGTATCTTTCCTCTCACGCTGAAGAGCAACTGGGCTGCTCAAGTGTGTCTGTTCCAAGAAAAGTAAGTTAATTACAAAGGACTCCTGTTGTAACTTGCTTTCCTAAGCCTCAAACTGTTTCACATTGATTATTTTAGCCTGCACTGACTAAGATTAAAAAATAGGTTCAAATTTAATTGAAGCTTCATTACAAATTGGAGTACTAATGGCAGTCATGCAGATTTGGAACATATTGCATCTTTCAGTGAACCTTTATTAAGTGGTAATGCTGTTGCACATTGTGTGCGGAAACTTCGAAAAAACAAGGGAGTAATTGTCAAGTAATACATCCAAATAACAGAACAGATTATAAGGCTACTAAAGATATGTCTTATTAGCATTCAGAAAATATCCTGGATTAAAAAAAAAAAGTTTATAACCCCCTTTAATTGAAAATATCCTTATGAAATACACTAGGGGCTGAAATATTAGATTATTAATGATTGTCACAAGTGAATTCAAGCACGTAATTGCTTTCCTTAATTTAATTTGGGGAAAAAGAGTGTGTTGCAGATGCTGTCCGACGGGATAGACACAGACCAACCTCTCAGGGGAAGCAGTTTGAGGCACCCAGTCTATGGTGGATGGAACCACTCTCTCGGGAAAGAATATTCCGTAGCAGTAATGCAGAAATCATGACTTTTCCTCTCTAAACTGCGGTTTGCTTTGAGTCGGCAGGAGCTTCCAATAATCGTAATCGCAACACTGGCAATTACCAGTTGTCTGCCACCGTGAAGGCAGACGGCGGCTACTTGGCGGAGCTCTTCATGCTCAGGAAGAGGTCTGTCTGCTGGTATAACCTAAATAGTGCCAGGGACAGGGGTTTCGCTCCAGTTTTTTCCTCCTGGGTTGCAGTTTTCTCCCTCGGGAGCGCTGAGGGCGCGCTGCCCCCCGGGGGGCCGGCGGGGGGCGCTGACCGTTGGGGCCGGCGCGGGGCGGTGACCGTTGGGGCTGGGGGGGAGGGGGGGGCGGTGACCGTTAGGCACGCCCCGCCGGCCGCCTCCCTCCCCTCACGGCCGCCCGCTGTGAGGAGCCCGGGCCGGGGGGGGCGGGGAGGGGGGACCTCCAGCCTTTCAGAAGGGGAAATGGGCGGCTATTAGCGACAAGGACGAAAGGCTCCGACCGCCGAGAGCCCTGCGGGGAGCCGCGGTGGCCGGCGTCCGGGCGGCGGGGCAGGGGCGGCGGCGCGGGGGGCCGCCCCACGGGCCGAGCCGGGCACGGCGGCGGGCGGGCGGGGAGGAGCGGGTGAGCCCGCCCCGAGGGGTCCGGGGGGCGCCGGGGGCCGGGCGGGCCGCGGGGGCGGGGGGCGGACGGGAGGGCACCGTGTCTCTTCCCCGCACGGCCGGGCCAGCGACACGGAGGCTCCCGGCTCGCTGCCGCCCCGCCATGGCTCCCAGCTCCGAGCGGCTCTTCGACTCCCTGGGACACTTCGGCAGGTACCGGGTCAGCCCCGTCCCGTCCCGTCCCGTCTGGGTTGATGTCCCCCGCGCACACCCAGGGACTCGCACACACCCCGCGGCTCGCACACGGACTGACACAGCGGCTGACACTCACACGCAGACGCACGCACGGGGACTGACACGCTGACTGACAGGCACACACACCAACATACAGCGACTCGGGCAAACACACACGCACGCCAGCGCACCCGGAGACGCCAGCACTCACACTGCCCACATGTCCACTCAGGGACTCACATACACAGACCATCAAACATACCCCCACGGGGACTCGCGCGTGTAGCAGGACTGACAGAGAGAGACACACATGCACATGCCAGGTATCACACCACCTGCACAGGGCATCTCACACATACACATACATGCACACATACCCCAGGAGTGACATACTGACAGACAGAGGCACACAGGCGCAGAGTATCACTCTACGCACACAGCAACTCACCCGCCCCCCCACCCCCCATATGCAGACCCTGGGACTGACACACTGACAGACAGACACAGATCACACATGCCTACACAGGGACTCACACACATAGGGACTGACACACTGTCTCCCTCACACACACACACGCATACTTATTACACACACATGCACACTTGTGTGCACACACATTAGCATATACAGGCACTGACACACACACACACACACACACACACACACACACACACACACACACACACACACACACACACACACACACACACACACACACACACAAGGTATCACACATACCCACACAGAGACTCACACAGACACTCACAGACATCCACACATGAGGATGGGCATACTTGTTGACTTCCACATGGTGGACCCCACTGTATTTACCCATGCTATGCAGGCACACACTGACACATGCATGTCTTCACACAATCCCTGCACACACATGCCCTATGTGTAGTCTTCTGTCGGCTTATTGTATGCGATAGATGGCATGTGCTTTTACTGAGATTGGGTTTACTGAATGTAATTTATGAATATGGAGTATGTATTTGTACACATATATGTTTGACATATGCACACAGTCACACCCCGACACGCAAAACATCTGCATATATACCGCATTCAGCTATGCACCCACATGCTACACATGCACAGATTCACTCACTCACATATGCACCCTGTGTACTCATACTGTGCATGCACATCATACACGCTCACGCACACACTCATAGCACTTAAGACAGTCGTGCACATACTCACACATTTGTTGCACATACGCACAGGGCCCTGGGTACAGTACTCTTCATGTGGGTAGAGGCAGTATGCATAGGATTATTGCATGGGTTGGGGTGTTGCTGCATAGGGGTACAGGCTTACTGTACGTGATAGATGGCATGTGCTTTTGTTGAGATTGGGTTAGTGAATGAGATTTATGGATATGGAGTATATATGTGTGTATATATGTATATATGTCTGCAAAAGATTATGCTGCATGGTAAATGGTGTGATGCGTGTGGCCAGTTTTCCTCTAGGTGGTGTGTGGCTCTGATGTGTGTGTATACAGTTGTAGGTTTATTATGGGAGTACTCAGGTGTGGTACATGAGTGAATACTTCTGCAGCTATAGACATAGGGCGGTGTGTGATACATGGGTGTGAGATTCTGGTTAAAGTAGGTATGAAGAAGTAGTGTTTGGCAAGGAAATGAAATTTTAGATGAGATGAACTGTAAGATCGAAAGGAGCCCGTCCTCCCAGTGAGGCCTTCTGTCAAGGACTTCCACGCCCCACTGATCAGCATAGATTTTGCAGGCACACACTCCTCAGAGTGTGTGTCTGGAACAGACCCTTCTCTCACAATTTGGCTACAAGTTGAAGCTGTTGAACTATAGTTTTATAGTTTTGTACTTTCCAGCCCAGTCACTAGTGGGTTAGCCTAAACCACAATGTTGATCTGCTCTCCATCACGTGCAAGGCAGGAGGGGCGTTTCAACAAAGCCCTGGAGCTACCTGTAATGGTGCAAGTGCATACCTGCACTCAACAGCAGAATAGGCTTTTAATATCATGTACAAGCTGTTAGCTTTCAATAGTTGTCTGTAGGTGTGTAGGATGGAAAGACTTCTTTACTTAAATTACATTAAGTAAATTTAAAAATTAAATTTACTTAAATCTACCAGATACGTCATATCATTCTGAACAGTATTTCATTCTTAACAGTTACGTGTCAGCAGTTCATTTTGCTGTTGCTGTTCTGTCTTGGGTGCTGTTTGTCAAAACCAGGTACTTGGCATTGGATACTGAAATAACGTTGGAGTAGTTATTTGTAACTGCTGAAGTAGTTTTTCCTAATGGAGAACATTTATCAATAGTTTAGAGGGAGTTTTCAAAACGACTTGCAATTAAAGGGAGAATAATTCTACAATAATAACCTCAAATCTAGGGACCAGATTATCTGAGGTGTAGTTTGTAGGAGTTGCTTTAGGGTTAGGACCTTTCAGATGAACCCCAGATTACCAGAATTTACATAGTTATGTTAGACCATGGCTATTCAAGATTTCAAAGATTACATGAGAAAAGTAGCTATAACAGTGGCTTATAGTGGAGGCACCCATTTTAAAAAGTCACGAAAGCTCTTTTTAGTCGTTTCCCTTGATACTGCTTTAGATGAATGAAAATGTGTTTTATATCTATAAAAATATTTTGCTATGCATATTCTTAACTGTAATTTTGAAATTCTCATTAGTTTGTATTTATGCATAATTTTGACACTGACAGATAATCAATAGTTTCTTGAGTTCAAGCAATTTTTATAAGGCACATATAAACTTAGTGCTACGTATAGATTCAGGTCTGCCATAGTCAGAGTCTGAGCAATCCAAACATGACTGATAGTATTTTGGGGACTGTTCTGATGTTAGTAAACTCTGACAGATGCAGTAAAGAATGGACAACTGTTTATATATTTATTTATATATATAAAAATATAAATACACGTGTATGTATGTTTGTATGTGTATGTATATCTATATATAAAATATATAAACCTTTCAGTTTAGTTAAAAGTGTGAATTTTGCGGAACTTACATTCACACAGATACTGACAGTATTTTGTTTTCCATTTGGACTCCTCTTCAAAAGTCTCAATGATGCTATAATTCCTACCAGGGTCTTGGGGCATGTAGGAACAACCATAAAAATGTAACAGCTTCTGTTTCCAGTGCCCATTAAAGGAAGTTTTTAAGCCTATTTTTGAATTTGGGCGTGGGAAGCGTCTGTGGCCCATAAATTCAAGAGAAATGTTTTTTAACATTGCTCTTGAATCTGTCTCTAGAGTATGAAATCACTGCCCGCTGTTGCAGAGGAGAAGGAAAAAAAGTCCTGTCTGCCTCAAAAGGCCTCATGCCTAATGACTTGCCAGGCCACTAAAAGCTCCCAACTTGCCCACCTCAAAATGCAGCCTTCCTCCATGCAGCAGTTCCTGCCAGACCCTGCCCACAGCTTCTTGCTGTCTGCACCCCCTTTCTGCTCATCCACTCCGGTTGCAATGACCCACTTATATACGTATCAGGTAAAGAAAATGCATACAGCCAGCCACCTGCTGCCCAGCAGCTCGCATACCGGGAAAGGGGAAAAATGACTAATGGGCTTAAGGTCAGCGGCAGTGCTCACCTGTGTCCTGGCAGATCTGTATGCCAACAGAGGCAGCGCGTGCTATGTGGCCTGCACCATGTGCGCATCTCCTGCACCTGCTGGCTTCTGGCTGCCCAGCCTGCATATGCATTTATTCAGGTTGGGAAGTATGCCTTAGGACCTGGCTGGCGGACTCACACTGCCTTACGTCTAGTTCCCAGGTAAACTAAAGGAGCGTTATTAACTTGAGTGACTGTCATCTATCAGCTTCTACCACAGAAGTTACTTACCAGCTTGCTTGTGACCAGCAGACTATGCGTTTCACAGCTCTGATCTAGACCATCACAGAATGTTGAAAGAGGACATCATTGAATGCGAAGTAGCTGTACAGAGAAAAATACAATAAGGTATCTCTGGTTGTGAGAATGCATGAGAGCAAGGATTTGATTTCCCAGTGTGGACCTCTGATAGCTATGGGATGTGGTTTACATAGTATGTGGTGTTTTCTCTGTGATTTACTGTTTTCAAGTCTTGGCTAATACTTTAGCTAAAAGCAGGTGATGAAAACTGTCAGGCAGAGAAGGGAAGACTGAGGGTGACTGATACTATTTTCAGGCTTTGTAATGAACAAAGTTTTTTAAAAGATTGTGTTTTTTAAAAACTATTCTGTCTTTTACAAAATTGAGAAGTTATCCAGATTTTCAAATGTTGGTTATAAATAAAATACTCTACTAGCAGTTGGACTATTTAATAAATTAACAATGATTGCTTTTCATCTTTATTGAAATGTATGGGTATATATTTATTTTTTAATGTCTTTTTACATTATTGCTTACATAGACTTGTTGCCTGTTAAGTTGCTATGAATCGAATTTTAGAAGCAATCAATACAAGGATTAGCGCGACTGCTGGGAGGAGCAGTGCAGCACAGCAGTGTGCTTGTTTGGCTAGTGCGCTGACCTGTTGCATCCTAACGTAGAGCTTAGTAGAGATTACGACTTTTCAACAGTTTCAACATTTTCAGTTAATTTTCCAGGAATTTTCTAGTGTTCATAAATAAACAGAGACTATGTTTAGCTCATAAAAAAACTAGCGTGGCTTTTGCAGAGACTCTTTTGATGGATTTCTATATTGCAGACCCTGCCTTTTTGTACGTTTGTCTATCCAGGCTGGCCAATGCCACAGTAGCGATATTTGAACGCTCACTGCTAGCACCATTTCTCTTCTACATACTTTGTAAGGCTCTTGGTTCACTTCTGCAGGCCAACACCAAATGGTCTCTCGTCTTTGCACATCTCAGAACTTTCCGAGGCTCCTGTTCTCATGCTGATGCCTGAACTCCCTCTCTTGTTTCATAGCTCACAGCTCTTGTTGCGATCAGGTTACGTCTTCTGCAAATTGTGCTGTGTACATGATACTTCCAGGAATGCTTGGATTTGTATCAAATAACAAAGAGTCCCAACTATCTAAAAGTACGTGCTCACCATTTCTTTCCATAAAAGGGAAATAAGAGTACTTTCCAGCAATGATTTTTCAAATTCGCTTATCTTACAGATGTCTTAAAAGGGTCTTCCCCCCTAAAAAATACATTTTTCAGGCAAACACAATAGTTGCTAATATATACAAAAGAAATTGATCTTCCTTTTCCAAACTAGTATAGAAAAGCAGGTAATTATACTCAGCTTTTGAACAGATGATTAACTTTAACTTTACAAATGGAAACACGATAAGCTTTTCCAGAAATGCTAATACATTCAATATTTTAATACATCCTGAACTCAATGAATGTTTGAAAAAAAAAATCTGTCTTCAAAAACCTTTTTTCTCTGCATACTGTCTATTTTATATAGTGGAGAAGTTTATAGCAACATATCTGTCATTCAGTTTTCAGAATGTGTCAGTGGGCAGTTATTTGTGTTTATTGGAATGTGCCAGAGAGAAGAATCTCAAATCTAAGTCTTCCTTTGGCTCCTAGTCAGGAGTGGTGTTTGGCAGAAATGCTTGACCAAATGTTCTTCAACTTCATAACCACACCATTATAACATCTGAATCAGTCAGCGCTCATCTCAGATGCTCATAGGATAAAATAAGTGGACCTAGCTGCATTACAGTAATAACTGCTTTTTCTTTTCTGGAGTCCAGAAACTTTGCAAAGAGTGCTTGATCCCATTGGTTGACTAGCATCATACTAGCCTTGGAGAAGTGAGACAAGCCATGTGTTTTCACGGAGCAGACTCTAGCAGCTTAAACAAAGCTCTTATTATCTATGCTTGACTATGCAAAAGTGGAAATATTCTCAGGGCTCAATACCAAAGATGGCTCAATACCAATACTGGCAAGTGCTGCTGGATAAAGGAAACAACAGACCAGTAATGCTGTCTGCGAGAGGAACGTGTAGTATTTGTTGGGATCCGGGACATAACGGAGGCCGTCTAGTGCAGGATCAGCACAGACGGAAGTATACTGCATCAGAACATGTCGACAACCTCACCCTGCCTGTTTCTGGACTGAAAAAGCAGATCAATAGTTAAATAAAAACGAGACAAAAATGCACTTGTCTGTAGTACTATCCATTGCCTCTCAAAAATTATAACCTGCAATACAAGCAATTCAGACTTGAAGACAGTGTATCAATTAAGATTTGCAAACCAGATGCCGAAATTTTGACTGAGTCTCTTTTGACTGTCAGCAAAACCCCAGGGTGGCTTCTAGACAAAGCTGTAGCATGGGCATAGCTGTGACAGCATGAAGCAATTATCCCACATATCAAGGAGCTGGTGATCAGCTATTCCATCCTGAAATATTACGGAGTGAATGAAAAGGAAATACACAAGGTACTGCACAGTGTGTTTCCTGTGATATGGTGCCTGGGATATCACTTCTATAAAAGCTCTTGTCAGTAATTTTCTCATGATAGTCATAATTTCCAACAGTAAAAAGATATACCAAAGTTGGAAGGAAATATTTTATGAAAGGGCTTACTCATGAAAAGTTTAGCCAGTTTATTCCTGGAAGTGAAATGCTTCAAGTAGAAAATAATTTAGACAGTTTTTAAAGGTCCCAGAAGCATTCAGCACATGCTGTGAAAACTTCTGCGCTACTATGCTGCTATGTACAACAAGAATGGAACTGAGATTCATACAGAGCTGGCATTTTATTTCAGGTAGGCTTGCAGCATTAAACTGTGGCAGCTGAACAAGGACATGAGATCCTTAACTTGTCAAAAATACAGAAAGCATGGCAAGACAGAAAATATCAACTGAGGTACCTATTTCTCAGTTACAAAGCCAAGATTGGAAAGAATGTGATGACAAAATGTACAAGGCAGAGATTTATGGGTACAAATGATGGTGGCTGATCTGTCAGATTGTCCACATACTTGAGAATAAATCTCAGCTGCCTTTGGAAAATACTGAAATTATCTAGAGAGTTAACATATACTTTAATGTTATATATTGACTGCCAAACTATAATGTTCAGCTCCCTGAGAGCAGACGTTATCTGAAGATTACATGCATTGAAAACATGGTTTGAGAAATCTAGAAACACTATCCATTGGATCAGAGACTCAACCCAGAAATTCCCTTTCTTCAGTAAAATGTTTTCATTAGAAGGTTACGGTTGGGATTCCTCTTCCTGTTATTTGGAGGCAGCGCTATTAAGTAGGAGCATCAGAGTTGCAGCACCAGCAGTGGTGTTGAGGCAGAGAAAGAGGCTGAGGCCTGGAGAACAGGTGGAGGAAGGCCAATAAGGTGGTAGCAGGTAGAAAACAACTAAAGAGAGGTACTTTAAAAAATTGGGAAGTATTTGCTGCTCTGTAAAAGAGCAGTCAGCACCACACTTTGGATGCAGCTCGGTGTCATTTCAATGTGTTGTATCAGTAATGGACTGGCCATTTGCAGGCATGTTGCATCTCTCACTCCTCTCTGAGTTGTGAAGGAGATTTGGAAGGATCTTAGTTCATATCTTATTCAGCTGTGTAAGTCAATGCTAGCTGTGAGGGGAACTTAGTAGTCCCCTCTACTACTAAAGAGAGGCACTAGTGAGCTTCATCTCGCTAACTTCATAGGACTATAGTATAAACTTTCGATATGTGCATTGGTTGCGTAGTTAAGGGGGATAATTAGACCTTTTAAGGACATGATTGACCTGCCTTATGTGTAACGAGTGCTTTAGGATGAGATGAATTGTAGATCTAGATTTGTCTGTACCTCCTCATTAAGTGAAAAGGGGATCTAAAGAACTAATACAGATGTATACAGATTGCATATTGTTTCCAATATATTGCATTCAAATGTTCAGTATACCTCCATGTTCTTTGCTTTCAACCTGAGTTAACTAATCAAGGCTTAGCTAGAAGGTTGGGGTGTGGGAGATGCTTTTGGCAGGACATCTTTGGAGTCACATTATTAGCCGGGGCCTTTCTCTCGAGACAGTGTGATGCAGCTGCTAAAATCCTTGCATTGCTCTGTGGTACATCAGACATCATAAAAGCTATCAGATTTTTATGCTACTATTATGATGCTTGTTACATTGTTGACTTTCTGGACTTCTAACACTTTCTGTCAGTTCCCTGCATACAACTGTTGAATTGAGAGCATTAAGGTCGGAGAAGTAAGAGAGTAAGCTTATTCTGAAAAAGTAGAAATCCAGAAGATACACAAAGTGAGAGAACAAAACCTGAAAATGACATTCCGAGAAGGCAAAAAGGAAGATTAATGCAGTCATTCACAACTTACAAAGTAGGCAAAAATATTTTTTTAGCCTTTAAATTTCAGACATAGATATTTGTGTCTTTGATAAAAAAAAGTTAATATTCATTTGGTCCTTGTTTTATAAATTATTATTACCATACTTATAGTGTTTCATTAGGATATCTGTCTAGTGCTAAGCAGAAAATCAAATACAAATAGTGAAAAATAAGCAATAATAGGTAAGCAATAGCTACAGGCATTCTCTGACACACAGCCACTGGATATATGTCAAAATTACACTGAGGCAGCCACTTTTCATTCAAAAAACCTGGGTTCATAGCTCATATTCCAGAACTAACTCTTAGATGGATTTTTTTTTTTTTTGCATCTTTGAGACTGGTTTAAGTCCTCAGAGCTGGGAAATGCCAAGAAATGGTTTAGAGCTCCACCATTCTGAGAGCTAATTTATATCAGTCCCAGGGTCCGAGCAAATGAACCCTGATGCCATTTTGAAGACTCAAGGAAAGAAACTGGCCCTCCACTGTGGAAGTATAACCAAGTAGAAGAGCATTGCAGAATATGTTCAATAGGAGCTTATAATACATTTTTAACCTTGGAAGCAGTGAAATCTGCAATTTGCATTTCTTTATTTTTAATTTAAATTCCTTTAAATGTTAATAATGTAAAGAAAAAGGTAGTAAAACCATCTTCCTTGAATGATAAGAAATGAAAAAATCTTGTGATTTCTGTTAAGAAATCAAGGATAATATAGAATAACTCAATTTTTTGGTGACAGAAGAGATAAATGACCAATAACACTAATGAAAATACTTTTTCCTTTAAAAGATCAATAAAGCTGTTAAGATTTTGACTTGTCTTCTTAAGGGAGGTCATGGAAAAGCTCCTTCCCTAATTAAAATCAAAGGCAGTATGTCAAATACCCAAGATCTATTAAATCAGCTTTGGGGATTTTGTACTATTTTATATACTCTACAATGTGTAAATCTCTCAGAGGAGAGAAAACAACAATATTTTTCTTGTCCTGTGAAGACATAGGTTAACTGAACCAATATCCAGCACTGAACCTAGAAGAGCTATAAGTAAACAAAAATCAGATAGAACTTTATGACCAGGCTGCTAATCAAACCAAAATAAACTAAAAATCTCCCCAGTGGGAATTAATTATTTAATAAGGTCTTGTTACAGGGCAGGTTCCCATGACCATCAGGGTTGAGGACCTTTAGGTGAAGAGTGAGCTAGCTAGCTACACATCTGCAGGGAAGAGGAGCGCTTTGTAGGGAAGGTGAGCTACAAACCTGCAAAAGAAGTGGAAAAGTCCTTTTGCAGTCACTAACCTTCCTTTCTGTGGCTTTAGTGATAACCTGCCTTGCCTTGGAGAAACCAGCCTGTCAGTAGGTATTAAACTGGCCCAGGAGTAGGCCCGTGAGTGGGACAGACTGGCTGACCTTGCAAGAGCCGCTGAACAGAGAGCTGATGGACGGGTGGTGGGCCTGCAGTGTCGGCTACTGGAAAAAGAGGAAGGAGGCAGCAGCATCGCCATGTGTTACTCCTGTCTGTTGTCCTAGCTGAGCTTTAGCAGGTTTGTAGAGAGATACAAGCGAAGGATGAAGTGCTACACTGTTACACAAGGAATGAAAAACTGTTGGTCTACAGCAATTTTCCTTTTGAATTTAGAAATAACTGTTAAATATGGTTATATTTAAACAATTCGTACATAAACAAAAGCAACTTTAACCAAAGACAGTACTTAGACCATTCACACTGTGCATTGAATTGATTCCCTTTCTTCAAGTTGTAGAACTGTAAAACTAAAATTGTAGAATTCTGTGCATGTACAATTACAAATTGCTGTATTGTCTTTGGCAGAAGAGACCCTCTGGCTGAAATTGTGTTGCCTTTCCTGAAGGGATAGCTTGATTTGCAGGTTGACCTTGTCTCAAATTTTAGAAGACAGTGTTATCTGATGCTTAATTCTGTAAATGTAACATCTTGTTAAATGATTCTTTTTGTTAGTGAAACATTCCTGAAAACATAATAAGAGAAAGATATCTGCTCTAGCTCTTCTGTTTTGCTCTTGACATAGAATCACTATAGCGAGAGTCAGAATTCACAAGGGAACATTGTAAGAGCTGCAAATGGAGCCGGAGAGAGTAAAATATCCCGTTATCCAGGTGATACAGTGCTTTATGTAGCCCACAGAACTTGATGTAGAACATCTTGATCATATTTTTGGTTGTAAAATTAATGCTTATATTTAGGAAGAAAGAAACTGGAACAACCCAAAATTCTGCGACATTTCTGTCAAATGTTTACAGAAATGATTTAAACATAATTTGATCCGTAGAGCTAATATTCCTTATTTTTTCTGACTGAAAACTCAAGAGATAAAAGTATGCGCAAGAATGGTTATAAACATTTGCTAGATAAATGATATTCTGCATGCTTGAATTGATTACGCAGCTTTCTTACCTGTTTTACCTTTTCACAGGAAATCTTTCAAAAACCTTTGAAGAATGAAACATTTCACAGTCATTTTCCAAGCAGGAAGGAATTAGATTTCCAATATAGAAATGTATAGTGTTGGGTAATATGCTTAACAATAAGCATGGCATGGCATGAAGAGAATTTATATAGAATTCAGACTGAAAATGAGCTGGCTCTGTCCAAATCTCCTGGGGCATTACTGTGAATAGGGAACAAAAAAGAGTTCTTAAAAAGTGTAAGTTGCTGTGGTAGCAGTAAGGCTTAAATATTTTGCTAAATAGTCTTTGAAGAACAGATTTCTAGTTGTTTCGGAACGGAGAATTTTCACCACTGTGAAGTGGGTATTCATTCTGCCTATTTGTACCATCAGCTATACCAGGTTCAGAGTTTTGCTGTAGGAACATGTAAGTAGACTAACAGACAAGTAAGTGCATAACTCGTATCAAAACTGACTAGTTTTATTTCAGGATTATAGACAGAGAAAGTTCAGACAAAATATATGTAAACTTCCATAGTTTGAACAAAGTTAGTGCAATGTGTCATCAAAGTAAACAGGAGAAAACATCCGACTTCCCAAATGGAGGAGGAGGAATTAAATGTAATAACAATTTATATAAGAAGTAGCACCTATGCCTGTAATTGGTTGGAACCTCAAAAAAAAAATTTTAAATTCTATTAGACGCTACAGGTTATGGCATGAAATGATTTACTTACATAAGCTGGTGGAAAAGCTACAGCGTGAAAGGGAACTGAAAGCATAATTGGGATTTATTCCAAATGAAGCTGACCAAAAGAAAACGATGTTACTAACGGTGCTAGTACTGACTTTTCCTTGTGAGAGGTAATGCTAGTAATGCATCATGCAGGCAGAATACATGTTGAAGAGTAGCCATTTATAAAAATGTTATTCCTAGAATGCAAACATCAAAAAATGGAGCTGGAAATGGTTACTACTGAACAGTTACCTACTGTGTTTAGCACTGATCCAAGTCATTCCAAAACAAACGTAAATAAATGCTGCACGGCCTCTTTTTTATTTACCTGGTAAATATCCTTGACACATGGAAAGCAGAAAGAACAAGTAGATAGCTTAGGATGAAATAGGTTGACCCCAGCTCTGCCACGGGAAGGTGTTACGATTGCCTTTCCCAAGCATTTTCCATCGTGGTCCATTGCTGCTTGCCAGCCCTGCTTGTATTGTGATTACTGCTCCGCTGGAAACTGCCTTGGCCTCACGTGGAGCTGTGACCTCAAGTTTGAGGAGTTTACTGGAACCTGTAGGGGTGCAAACATATCAGAAATATAAAAATTGATTTCATACTGATTTTGATCAGTGAAAAGAAGGTTGGCCTGAAGAATGTTAGAAACGAGCGTGCGCCATTGAATGTTGTGTCACTGTTTTTAGTGATTGTTTTGTGTCTCCACTTTTTTCCCCCTTTATTGCTTTACGTGTACTAGATATAAGGTAGACAGTATAAACATATAAGGGAGAATAACTTCAGTTGCAGCTCACAGCAAGCAGGAAGGGATGTTTGGTTGGTGCTAGTTACACACGCAGGTTGGGCAGTTCTCTCTGCTAGAGACTGCCTGGGTAGGCAGAGGCGTGAGCGTGCTTTCCTGCTGGCTGGCTCTCCTCCAGGGACAAAGGGGTAGCGAGAAACCTCTGGGCATCTTTAACAGCAACTACCCTTTCTGCTGTACGTGTCTGTCCATAGCTGAAAGCTATGTGACTAAAGAGTAGAAAAATATTTATCATTTAGATTATTTTGTCACAAATCAGGACAGAAAACTAATGTGTGCAGTTTCGATGGTTGAAAGGAAAGAACTGTTGCATCAGTTGTAAAAAAGAAATCTGAGTACTAAGTAAAGATAGCTTTATGCGGGAACTACACTAATTGGAAAATGTGTTAATTAAAGGAAAGATTGCCCATTACCAAAATGATGGTTACTGAATAGTTCATATGAGGCAGTGATGTACTTGGGTTGAATTTGATAATGCAGGATGTTGAAACAGGACACACTTTTTTGTTCGCATAAAAAGAGCTGCTGAAGAAGTGAGTTCCTTAATGCTATTTGATTTTACATGATGGGGTTCATGAGGGCTGTAGGAGCAGTTCAGGATGTAGGCAGTGAGACTTGGAGGAACCCCTGCCCAGGAAGTGTGTCAGCGTTGTGGCTTGCGCCGAGGTTGTGAGTACCTTAGAATGAGAAAGAGTGATCAGGTGAAGAGGACACAGGTTGTTACAAGAGCATTTGAAGTATTTGAGTAAAAAAAGAGATCAGAGTGAAAAGAGTTCCTGATATGGTTTTGGGCATCATATAACTAATTAATTGAGTATGTTGAGTTAACCAAAATCAAGCAGCCTTGATTTTCTTTAAATTTCAGCCTTAGATATATGCGGAAAAGTATATAAGAAAATCAGGTGGAAGCTTCAAGAGAGGAGAAAAACTTTCAGAGTTTGCAATTATATTTCTAAAAGCTTGGAATCTTCTGGCGATTACTGTTTGTTTGCTACAGTGGGGGAGAAACACAGGAATATCAGCAGTAAACTTGTAATATGCTAAAAAGAGGGAGTTTACCTCCTCTTTTTGTTAAAGTTTTTGAGTAGAAAAGACTTTTTTTTCCTGTAGTCAGAATGAACTTTTTACTTGCCATTCTTAAACTCCTTTGACATGGCAAAAATTGGCAAAATTTTATTTGGCATTATCCTGGAGTTTACAAAGTTTAAGCTGATTTTGCTTGCTTTAAGGAGAATTTTCATCTTGTACTTATGCAAAAAGTTGTTCTACTTAGACACTGCAAGGCAATGGTCATTGCAAGTGGTCAGCATTTCCAAAAAATACTACAAAAGGCAACATTGTTGTTATTCCTTCCACAACACCTTGAAACTCAAATATAGGAGGCATATAATACCTCAGCTATCATTGTGTTATGGTCGTTGGCAACAATGTTTTTTTAATGACTATTCCAGACAATGTAAATGCAATGCTTATAGATAAAAAGTATATGAAAAATGGTTGCTTCTATAAATGTAAAACATTTCCTCTTTCAACTCCAAAAGTGCTGCAATTACTTTACTTCTGAGTGAGTTTGCTTTTCTGATGGTCAGCTGTAGATTCATAATGCAAAGATCATTTTTCTAAGAAAAGAAAAGAAAGACTTTTAAAAATATTGTCCTTAATTTTGTAGGTCTAGTTCTCAGTTTTTACACTGATGTAACTTTCTTCTTCCAAGCTATTAAACCAAACGTGCAGTAGTGAGCAGCCAATCTGTTTCTCTTCCTGACCACAGTGAACAAATTCTGGGCTCATGTTGATCAAAGCAGAAACGTACATGTGTATATTGGGATAGAAGCGTTACAATTCATCAGCAAATCAGTTTTAAAATCTTATAAGAATGATTTGGTAAGTGTCTGCTGTTCAGTGACTGCATGTTGATGCACACGTTGTGACTAGTGGTGATATGTAATTCCTAAGGGCTTTCCTATCTCTGTGGGTTTCCTATCTTTGTAGGTTTTCTAATTGCTGACTCCATGCTATTAGCATGTTTAAATTAGATATCAACACAACATCTTCTTCCACTGAAAACAGGTTCTAAGAATGACTATCTTGCTGATGCAGGCTGAGACCAATCTTAGTGCATTTAAAACCATCCTTAGGAGGGAAGGAAGTTTACTCTTCTCGACACTGTAAGTCAAACAAGGCCGTGTCTGCTGTTTATTTAAGGCTGCTTCCAAACCTACATCTTTGCACCACAGCAAACATACTGCCCTCAAGTCTAATTTCAGCTGCCTTACTCTCAAAAAATAAATGTGTAAGTTCTGTATTCATAGCTTTTTGGTTTAGAGTGGAAAGAATGTCTTTTTTCTCACATTTAAAAAAAAAGAAAGGATGGAGTACAGAGGTAAAAGTGGTTACTGAACAGAAATTCTTTCAAAAGTAATAAATATCTAGAGATTTTCTTTCCACTGAAACCATCCTGTTGAGTGTACTTTGCACAACAAGAACAGGCTGTGTTTTCTGACTGAGAGCAAGCAATTTGCTAACAAGGTGGTTGAAAAGACAAACAGTAAAAATAGTTCTTGTAAAACCTGTGCAATAGTACAAATCTTTAGCTAATCACAGAACAGCCTTGTTACTCTGTGATGCACTTTTTTTTTTTTTAAAGTAAGTTTTCTATTAGTTTTTAAGGAATACCTAATAGATTTGCCCCAATTTTTTTCCCTATTTGAAGGAGAGACAAGGAAACAGACACTGTCACAAACTTACCATGGTTAACGTAAAATTAGTGTCTAACAACAATTTTCTTGCAGCTATACACTGCAATAACTTTCAATGGTAAAAGTACCTGAAGGCTGAGGCCTCATTCTCCAACGAATATGCGGCGATAAGGTCCACTTCAGATATTTTTGCCTCCCAGATCAACTACCTCTCAAATAGGCTGGCCGAGCTTGTTTGCATGGATGCAATGTTAATTGGATCTAATAATTGGCCTGGCTTGATTTTTTTCAATCATCATCTCTTTTGACAGCTTTTTTCAAGTTAAATGAGTTTCCCAGATGCAATTCACAGCCAGTCCACACAAAATGTTCCACCGCAACTGAGAGTAGAGTGCACTGTTATCTCAGGGATGAATAAACAGAGTGAAAGAAGGAGGGAGGAAATATTTGCAGCGACGGTGCCACAGTGTATGTTGTGTCACGAAGCTCCGGCCAGAATGACAGTGTTTTGACATCTAGTTCATTATCTTTATGCAAAAATATTTCCTCTTTTTAAGTACTAGAATTATGAAATTCATCTTGGCTTTTCTCACTGATGAGATCATAAAACCAGTGGAGCACTAAAGAGTCAGAAAATGTAAAAGTCTTCTTTTTCACTGTAAACTGAAAAAGAACAGTTGAGAAATTTCACAGAAATATTGTAAGAAAGACTGGAATATTTTCATGCTGTGTCTTGCTTAGGCTTTCATGAAGAGAGTTTTATGCTCCTTTGACTTCTGGCATTCATTAAGCTTTCCTATACTGGAGCAGTAACCTACAAAGTCTTCTTGACTTCTATATTTGACACTCCTGGCAAGAGTGACAAAATGTGCATGCCAAATAATTATCTCACTAAAGAGATGGAAAAACACTGTGAAGAACCGGAGATTATCATGCCTTAGAGGACAGTTGTCATGTCCATAGATCTTACAAATTGCAGAAAGTATATTTTTCAAAAAGAAAAACATCTGTAAAATATGTTCTTGAAAATTACTGGTTGCAACAATGCATATATTACCTAATTCAATGTGTGTATGTGAAGATCACTAATATTCTTTGTATTTTAGCCTATAATATATACACTCCAGAAATTGTCTTTTTTCAGATCAGTACGATAGTCCAGGAAAATAAATGTCAGGCTTTGATTAGAGAAGCCTTGCCTTTTTCTTGGTGATTTTCCATAGTATTTATTGCTAATGCAATGTTATTTTCTTTATGTTTTGGTGAGCCTGTGGCAGTTATCTCTTATTTCAGGGAAATTTAATTTCTTTTAAAATGGAGCTTGGTGAGGTTGCTAAAGAGATTATGTTACATGGTTACTTGCAGCAGAGAGGTTTAAACTCAGTAACGGAGGAGTTCCTTATCAGTCTGGTGTTCCTGAAGTAGGAACTAAGGAAAAGCGTTAATCATTTACAGTGACAACGTAGACTTTAACCTGTGCCTCAGGGTCAGCAAAGTGTGCAACCTACCTGCGTTCTGCCATGACTACTGCCGCTGTGGAGCTGTACTGAGGTGTGTTAGTGCCCAAGAGGTGATACTGCTCTCCCTTTTATTGCCTGCTGCCATGGGCACTCCAGGATCCTGAGCAGGGGTCCCTGGCCTCCTCTGCCCCTGCGGCAATCCTCTCAGAAGGAGAAGAGACTGCTTGGCAGTGGCGTGAACGTGGTGTGAGCAGCAGCCCCACACCTGTGCACAAGAGTTTTAAGACTGGGGAAGACTAGTGACATGGCCACACCAAGAGGGCCTGAGTTTTAACTCATGCACCTGGCAGTCCGAAGAGAGGGATCCCAGGCTAGCAGCGTAGCAAATGAGAAAGGCAGCGGCTTTCTGTTCCTCCTTGCTCGGCACGCTCTGCTTCCCCAACCTCTGTCCTAGCAAACCTGTGTCTGCCATGAGCTCTCTGTCTTTCTGCATCTTTGTACACTCTTCAGCTGTTCTGGCAAGGAAAGTTCAATGCATCTTTGATATTCTCCCATCCCACATATCATCCTCCCTACATACTTTTCATGCTTTCTGTATGTTGTCACTGACTGCCTAATTAAGTCCTTTTTTTTTGCAACTATACAAGTTATGAATTTCCTGACCTCTGTGCATTAGGTCTTTGTAGAAGAAAAGGTCTTCCTACCCAGCAGACATACTCAGCAGTTCATAGGGATGGGCTCTTCAGTCCAGCACTGTTACAACACTGCACTGTAGTCAGCACTGATTTTTGCCTTCACAGCGAAAGAAGGCTTTCAGGTTTTTTAACACACACACACACACACACACACACACACACACACATGCATACATACATACATACACATACACATATATATAGACATAGCTAGTCCGTTGTGTCATTTTCCTGGCAACCACGGCAGGTACAAGCTTTTTACAAGCAGGGGAGCAGCACATCAGTGTGGTGGCAGGGTTGTGGGATGCCTTCAGCCACTAGTGCTGCCAAACACTTTTATAGTGTCACATCAGACCTTATTCTTCCCCTGTCCTTGCTTCCCCTGCCTGCTCCTTTGCTTTTTTATCGAGCAGTTAAGAGATTAAAAACGGCAGTGCAATCCGTCCATCAGGATTCTGCAACAACACAGCCATTTTGTTGTTAAAACACATGTTTTTCTGTTCTTCAGTTAAGGAATAAACGGTATAAATTATATCTATTACCATATATCTGGCATCCTATTTCACATTTTGTGTGTGCTTAGAATAGGTGCTGCAAATTAGGTAAGGAAAATAAGGAAACTATGGAACAGTTTTCTTTGTTGGAGCTGAGTAAGATTTTCGTGATACTGAAAATGGAAGACCACTTTTACAAGAACCAGTTATATCTAGTTCTAAGTTAAACCCTTGAAAGATGGATGGGATACAGTGTGACACAGATATTTCTTTAAAATAGATCCTTTATTACTTTTTATAGAGGTGGAAATTGTTCTGTACGACACAAAGGCAAAATGAGGAAAGGGTAAGGGACTATAATTTATATAGTTTTGGAAAGTAACCGGAGGGGGATAACTGTTAATTCTCTTCAAAGAAATGATGAAAGACAAGGAAGATTTATTCAAAGTTGCACAAGGATGTTTTATAAGCTGCTAATAGCCTTACACTGAAAAAAAGGGGACATTGAGATTAGATATAATGAGAAACTTTCCAACAGAAAGATTTGGCAGTGGAGTAGTCTGTCAAAAATGGTTATTGAAGCACAATCACAAGAAGTGTTCAGGAAGAGATAAAATAAAACTCTCAAGGGAGAAGCTAGTGCAGAGATTAGCTAGAACTGATCTAAATTATAGCCCTGGTGATGCTCTGGGGATTTGGGTTTTACAAAAATGCCATTGTGCATTAGTTAATGCCATCTTCTCAGCCAGTATCCTTACAAATTGTTATCTTCTTTCAAGCCTCTCCAAGAAGAAAGGGCATAAGTGTCTTTTTCTTGCTCACTTTCACTGGGCAGAAGAGAAATGATGAACCTGAAGTCTGTTGTGCTAGGAGAACTAATTAGCAAACTCAGGATGAATGTATGGGGGTTTTAAATTGCTTCATTCTTCCCATGTCTGGGGAAATACCAACTGGGCTATCTGATGCGTAATGACAGATATTGCAAATACTGGGAATCTTGGTTCCAGATATGGCACTTTTTCTTAGCTAGTAGAAGACATAATTGCACCAGCTTCTTGGGATTTTATTTGCTAATTTGCTAGGGGTCTTCTAGTCCTATTCTGTCATTCTGTATGCTGCAGCAATAGCCCAAGTTGAAGAGTTTGCTCTTGCTCTGTTGTTTGTAAAATGGGTTGCTCTCTTTAGATAGGAACAGTTGCAGTTAAAATAACGCTAAGAAAGAGGACATAAAAGATGTTGCTGACCATATTTGTCTGCATTAATAGGGAGATGAAGGTGACTCAGAATAACCTTTGCTCCTTTCTGGTCCAAGATAGTCCAAAAGCCTTTTAGAGCACGGTTAGCGTTGCTTTGGTTTACGACTAAGCTACTCAGTCCTCAAGAGACTGTCCTCTTGGCAGGGAATGGATAGGCTTATGGGATGCCTTCATTATGTGCAGTTTCCCTTGACCAAATTGCTCACAAGGTTTGTTGTGAAAGAGCAGTGCAGTGCCTTCATGAGGAGCCCCCCACGAAGCGAGTCGTCAAGAGGGAAGTGGGGCCAGCTTTTGAGCTGCCAGTGATTGCCACCGTGGGTTTAGCAATCCAGCCCTCTGACTGCTGTGGAAAAATCAATAGAGCTGTTGCTAACGAGAAAGAGGGACAAAAAGTACTGCATCTAAATAGCAACAATTTCACTGGAAAGACAGGATAGGCAAGTGTGCTTACATCTACCAAGGGAGGAATTAAGGATCACAAGATAAAAGGCAGAGACAATGAGGATGGTGAGCAGATTTCGGTTATGCAAGAGGATCGTTTTTCTGAAAAGGTTAATTGGACATTAAGTCAATGCATGCAGCAGATTGTATTTGTATACTCTGGTATGGATAGTTTAGAAATACGTTAGATATTGTGAGGATAGGTACTTTATAAGTCCTAGACTAGGTGCTGTTGCAACAAGTAAATCATAAGCTTTACTACAGGAATTCAAGGCTGGTTTAGGTACATCTGCAGATTAGTGCAACTGATTGGCTTCCAGCAAATAAAAAATGAAGGTGAAACCAAAGCTATGTTAGTTTTTCTGAATGCACACTGTGCTAATTCTGTGGATAATTTTAACATTTAATTGAGGAAAAGACTCCTTTTGCTTAGATTAGCAGAAACTGTTCCTAGAAGTTGCAGCCAGTGACACTAGAGTTTACTGCAAGTATTTGGACATAGATTGCAAGCCTATGTGTTGAGGAATAGGTAGGCTTCTTCTAAATACCTATGCATTTTATATACAAAGCATCTCCAGCATTTTTGGAAAAGCTGTTAAAATGCCAAAATGTTGTGCATAAAACATTCATTCAGCAGGTTTCTTTTATGATAAAATCTTTAATGCATAACTGCATACCTTGTTTAAGCCAAAACCCAGCCCAATTTACAGCTACATTTTGGTACAGAACATTTTACGCTATTCAGATTGTATCTTCATCTGCTTGTGTCTACATGTATTCTATCTTCGTGTTTTGGAAGCAATAAAGAGAAATGGAAGTTAGGTGGAATACAGGTAGATGGATACAATTAAGATGAAATGAAGAGGATAATTTGTTTGTTTTGTTTTATGTGATGTATCTCCATGCCTCAGAACCTGAGGTCGCAACATTTTGTTTTGCTTTTTTCGAACCATTCCAGTAATCTAGAGCCTTATTTTGAAGGATGTACTGCACAGAATTGAAGGGCAGCTTTTACTTCAAACTAAGTGCTTAAGTTCAGAATTGTTTCTTTTTAAATGATCTTCTCTATGTCCAGCTAAATGCACGACTAAAGAGCATGCATTTGTTTTTTGACAACAGAGACTCTTGGTATTTCCTGGGGGGCAGATGACTTCCCTTGTGGATCTTTTCTCATCTTTGGTCTCCTGCAGGGCTTAGCTAGTCTTGAAGCAACGCTACATGACAAACCTCTAGATACTTAGTGTTGCCTCCACATACAACTTTGCCAAAATGACTGGCCTGATCCTAGCAAATGAATTACTTTGATGTTTTTTTCTTTCATGTATAGGTGGCTTTTCTGCAGCAAACCTTTTTTTTTTCTTCTCCCCTTTATAGATTCCAAGCATTTGTCTATTTTGCAACTGTCTTTCAAGCTATGTCATGTGGTATCCACTATTTAGCTTCTGTGTTCATGGCTGTTACTCCTAACTTTGTATGTGATATCCCTGGAAATGTGAGTAGTGTTCTCTCCTACAACTCCTCTGGATCAAGTGTAGAGGATATCTGGACACTATGGACGTCAACAGAAAATTACATCGTGGTCCAGCTGGGAAATGGAGAAACCTGGGAACTTAATCAATGCAGCAGGTCCAAACGAGAAGTCAGTTCGGATCTCACATACGAATATGAAGGCAACAAGTCTGAATTTTCTTGTTCTGATGGATTTCTCTATGATCATACAAAATGGAAGAGCACTATTGTTACAGAGTGGGATTTGGTCTGTGATCGAGAATGGCTTGCAAAATTAATCCAGCCTACATTCATGCTTGGAGTCTTGATTGGAGCAGTGATTTTTGGTGATATTGCTGACAGGTAAAATGCCATCCTCTGAAAACTGTAGCTTCAGACCTCAGTAACTTCACGTGTACCTATCTGTTTTGTTATTTCGTTCATTACATATGAATTCAGGAAGTGCTGATGTTTTATTCACAGATGTGTTTAACTCCGTTTTTTTTTTTTTTCCTGTAGCAAGTACTAATTTTACAATGTCTTTGCAAATAATTTGCTTTTAGAATTTGTTTCCTAATTTATATCAGCTGTTGTTCTAAGCGTTGATTCTTGAAATTGCTCTGTGCAGCTTGTATTTTGCCCCTAGATTTTTTTTTTTCCCACAAGAATAGCGATAGTAAGTAGTAATAGCAACAGTAAAAGCTGGAAATAGGTTTTCCCCTGTTTTCCATGAGGAGGAGAAATTCTTCATGGAAATATAAATGTTTATTTCTGGATATGATAAATAGTGAAAGGGCTAATGTAAGGTTAAAATCCAGATATTTTTAAATCACAAATTTCTTCACTTCTGTCATGAGTACAGCTCTGTGGGACTGATGCAAAGGCTTTGAGAGTTTGATCAAACCCTTTATTCCTAAAATAAACAAACACCCATACACTATCTTTCCTTTTCATTGTTGCAATCCAATAGTAGTTTTCCCCTGAATAGCTGCCTTAACTTCAGGCTCTTGAAGGTTAATCCAGAAAGGAAGAGAAATGGTTGTCAGGGAGCTTTGCTGTTATTTCACTTATTTACCGGCGTGTACAAAGGTCTGTTTGAGTGTTGGGGCACTTGATCAGACCAGTCCCCTGTTCACTGTCCCAAGGTGCTCGGTCAGCTTGCTCCCCTCTCATGCCTCCTCTCTGGGTGTTTTGTCAGGTGACACCATCAGTTATCCATATTAGATTCAAATTCCCAAGCTACGTCGTAGCAGGCTTTGCCTGAGGCAGCTTATGTATCTTCATTTTCATTTGAAGACTGCTTTAACTTTATTTATGTCTTTCTATAAAGGAGCTTATAGACTAAGAGCTCTCTTACATAGAGGATGACATGTTATTCCACAGCTAACTGTATGGGCAGGAAAAGTAGACCGGTCATGTTGTTTTCTGGTTTTCCTTCATTAGCGCAATGTTACAGTGTTGCACTTACAAAATGCAAATGCAAAAATAAAGATGATTTTTTTAAAATTTGAATTTTAGAACACATGGAATCAAGCCTTTCTCCTGCTCCAAGGCTTTATAAAACTGTATTTAAAACAAAACCAGAATTTAATGCCAACATTTGTTCTGTGCCCCTTTAAATCAGTCATAGTTTTATTAATTAATATTCGGACATGACTTATGAGGTTATCATTGCATTGTTCTCATTTTCATTAATTCAAGCCATGGACGGCCAGTTAAGGAAATAACACACGTTCTGCGCTGCGGATTTGCGACCATAGATTTTACAGCTTAAAGTTATTATTTTCTGACAGATCCTGGCTGGTGGGAAATAAGTTTGTGGGTTCCTCCCATTGCCAGTTAACAGATTTTCCAGCAGAAGAGGCCCGACAGCTGGGACCCACTGGGATCACTTCTGGCAATGCTGGCAGGACTTAGCGACCAAATGTGCATGATGACTCCTTCCTCACCCCTCTTCCAGTTCAGGGCCAGATTAAAATGGGAGGGTGCTGGAAAAAACTATGCGGTGTCATTGTTTGGACTATACCTCCTAATTACAACCTCACTTTCCAGGACTGTTTTAATGTAGTACCAAACACCCGCAGAGAAAAACAGACAAAGAACCCTCCCACCCTTGGAAGTCTCCACGCTCTCCACCCAAACGTAATATCCGTATCTGTGAAAAGCGATTCACCGTGGGGTAGATAATAAGAATCCAAGACTATATTATCAGGAGGTGAAAATGATTGCACGTATTTGGTATTACAGAGCATTTGTAGACAAAATAGAATATAATGAATCTGTCAATAGAGTATTGGATATCTATTGCAGATTTCTAGGTTCTTCTCCTCAGCTGAGCTTCTTGTTGATAGTGTGGGCTCACTTGTTTAGGTACAACTAGCTCTGCTTGATGGGCATGTTTTCCCTCTGAGATATGGGAAGACAACAGAGATATAGGTTCCTTTTTACCAAATGACCTTCTTTTATACTGAAAATGACTGAGTATGTTTTTGATAGGAAACTGAAGTTTGACATAATTTTTTTTGCTGCTAGTATACCAGCTTACTGGATGTCTATGGTTGTATATGCATGCCATGTAATTGTCGTTGATTAGCGAATTTAACTTAAAGTAATTGGACAGAGATACATTACAGAGGCCTTTCTTTACTATTGAAATTGTTTTTTACTGTTGGCAAGAGAGAACGTGTTATCACAGCTAACTTATGTTAGAACTTGCTAAGTAGATGTTCCAGCTTCCAGATGAGCTCTCTGGAGTTGCAGTCATATTTTAATGCGATGTTTTTGGTTATTCATAACTTTATTATTGCTGTGATTTGCAGGATGGGAAGACGGCGTGTTATATGGTTCACGAGTGCTGGTCAGTTTGTATTTGGCATTGCAGTGGCGTTTACATTTGACTACTACAGTTTTGTGGTTGTGCGCTTTCTCCTTGCTATGGTAAGAAAGGATGTTCATCCTGCCTCTTTTTATGTGTTGTTTCCTTCCCCTCCTCAGGAAAACCTCCCTTTTTTCCTCTTTCCTCCCCGACTTCATTGTTCTAAAGCCCCTCTGTTGCACTTATTTCAGCAGAGCAGGGAGAGTCTGAATGTTCTTGGATCAGCAGCACTTTTCCTCTTTGAATTAATAGAAAGCATCTGTGTGAAGGAGTGTTTGGTACTTCCTCCATCCCAACCTCTGCTGGACTGGTAATTAAATACCAAGTGTGAACAGCAAACTCTGGTTTCTGCATTGCAGCTGGCATTGCATTTCTCCTTCTTGTTAGAAATGGAACATATTTTTCTTAAAATAAAAAATCTATTAAGAAGTATGATTTTATCTCTACCATTGTCAGTAGTGAAAAAGAGATGTACTTCTCTTCCATGCATTTCTTTGATCTTTTAAACTACATCTGAAATATTCAGTATATAGGTAGACGTGTTTAACACCTAGATGTTTATACTATACTTAAGAGTATTCCTGTGTGTGTGCGTATGAGTGTGCGTATGTGTGTGTGTGTGTGTGTGTGTGTGTGTATCTGTATACATACTTGTGTATATATGTATATTTAGTGATCAATTTTAAATTACAGTTTTACATCCAAAGTTATAATTCTTGGGAGTATTTTATTATGTAATGCATCGAGAAGTTAGAAAGCTATCACGAGAAAAATAGTATGTTATTTAAAGTAGTAAAAAAATGTGAAAATAATTGCGTCATTTATTTTATTCCTGCTGGCTGTGCATTAGTCAAGAGAGGACCTTGGATCTGGATCTCCCATTGCCTGATTAGAGCTCAGGAGGATTTCCTATCAGGAAAACTGCACGGGCTTTTCAGCCTTGAGCAGTGAGATCAACTTAGGAGTCCCTCTACTAAGTCCCCTGGCTATTGATGCTAGAGGCTATGGTAGTTTATAGAAGCAAAAAGCTCTGACCGGACAGATGCTGTCAGTTTTCCCTGCCTACTGGGACCGATTTGCAAGACGGAGGTGCAAGGCCCTAATCCCATGCCCGTGAGATCAGTGGCAGCTTTCCTAGCTGTTTCAATGGGTTCAGCATCAGAGTTTATTAAATGGAACATTTCTAACCAGAAAATTGATTAATCAAAATCATTCACTGGAATATTTTCTAATCTCAATTTTCTAACTGTATTAATGTTCTGAGATGCCAAGAGTTTGGAGTGTTACTAGAGAAATGGAAATATATTTGTTCAGTGAAGAAATGCTTTAACGAGGACCACGCTGGTAATTACATTCCGTTAGTATGGCTAGCTAACCTATGAAAACCTATAACAGTTTTCCTATAACCTATAAATGAGATTATATTCCAACATTTTAAGAAAATGAATTAATGAGATAAATTACAACAGTATGGAAGCTAATTGGCAGTAAATTTGCAGTTCCCTGACACGCAGGTTATTAATAGTCTACTTAAAAGCCAAGGTCAAGATTTTCAGAAGTGGCTATTTTTTTGGTGTACCTTATTTTTTTAAATGTCCAGTTTGTGATGCCTGATTTTCAGAGGCAAAGGGCCTAGTGACATTATTAGCAAATTAAGCTCAAATTTTTCAGGTTTCTCTTGTTGGCTCCCCACCACCAATAAGGAAAGGCATCCAAAATCCCACCACTCTTTCGAGTACCGCTCCCTGGTGTTCTGAAGGTTTGAGTGAGCTTTTTCTCCGGTTGATTTGTTTTCAGGATTACTTTTTTCCTATCAGGGTGTGACATGCCAGTGCCCTGCATGTTAAGTGTACACAGATCTGGAACACTGTTAGCTGTTCGGTTTTGCTGTTGTTGTGCAAGGAGAGTAGGCGCCAGCCTCACACTTGTTTTTCTCTCTCTCTTTCCCCCTCAGGTTTCAAGTGGCTATCTGGTTGTGGCTTTTGTTTATGTGACTGAATTTGTTGGCACTAAAGCTCGAACCTGGGCTTCTATGCATGTCCATGCTTTTTTTGCTGTGGGAATTATGGTTGTGGCACTCGTGGGATTTTTGATTCGGACCTGGTGGGTCTATCAGATATTTCTCTCCATAACAACTCTTCCCTTTGTCTTGTGCTGCTGGATGCTCCCAGAAACACCTTTTTGGCTACTGTCAGAGGAAAGATACGAAGATACACAAAAAGTAATTAATATAATGGCAAGATGGAACAAAGTAAGCACTCCTTGTAAAATTTCTGAACTCTGCTCAGTCCGACAAGATGATCTAGTCAGTGGCAGAACGGGTGATAATGACTTATCTTCAACGAAGAAGCACAACATCCTAGATCTGTTTTGTAATTGGCACATTGCAAGAAGGACCATTACAGTCTGGCTGGTCTGGTTCACTGGGAGTTTAGGATACTACGTGTTCTCCCTGAGCTCGGTCAATCTAGGAGGCAATGAGTATTTAAATCTGTTTCTCATAGGTAAATATTTTTTGTACTTTATTCTGCTTATGACAGAGCTAGAACATATAATTTAGAAGCATCTAGAGATTTGACAGCCAATTTTCTGACTTTATTCATTCCATTATGGACCTTGTTCAAAACTGTTCTTGTTAACTCTTCATAAAGTTGCTGCTTAACACCAGAGGGATACTGTTCACTGCAAATCTCACTGTTTCTGGAAAAAAAAAAAGAATTTAAAAGTTGTTGAGGCACAAAATTCTCTGTCTGGCTTTGTGGCTGTAAAACCGTACCCAATTTTTTTTCCTCTTTGCCCTGTAAGCGTATAGCAGATCCACACAAACAACAAGAGAACCGGACCAGCAACACAAATTCACACAGCTCTGTTAAATGCACAAACTGGGGAAAAGGCAGTAAAAATGATTCCTGTAATTACTTACAGTCCTGATAATACTTAGTCAGTCTGTACCAGCAACGCATTCATTCTATTCTCAGAAGCAAGAGTAGTTTTAATTTTCTCAGAACTGTATTTTTTTACTTTAGTTGCAGTGTTCTTCTAATTTTGTTTGCCTGACTGTGATCTTCCTCTGGTATGCAAGTTGTTTATAAAGGCTGCTCATGCATTCAAGGTCCGATCTAAAGTTTGTTAAGATCAGTGGAAATATTCCATTGACTTCAGAGGAATCTAGATCAGGCACGCAGCTCTGAGCCAGCAAAGAATTAAATCATGCGCTTTGCTTATGCATCTGAGTACTCTCAGTAAAGTGGATGTGACTGTCTATGTACATAAGCACACTGAAGGCCTGGGACTTTCCTGAATTCGGTTTGTGTTGTCACACATTATAGCACACTGGTAGACTGACTGTTGTGTTGAAGACTGGATGCTAGTATTGCCCAGGTAACTACATTGGTATGATACGAGTGCGGTACTTAAATCACTGCATCCACCTGTTTCAAAAATACTTTATGAGACTCTTAACATACACTGAATAGCTGCTGCCTGTTTGTACCAATACAGAGTCAGAAGACTGCTTCCCTATATTATAAGTGTATTGACATACTATATGTGCTTAGGAATGCAGAATATGTGTTCAGGGTTGTATCTTCTTCCTTGATTTTGCATTGGACATAGTCACATTCTTCATATGAGCAAGTTGGTTTAAACATGTCCAAACTGGCTTAGGCTCACCATAATTTGTCCAGGGGCAAATCATGTTTAAACAAGATTTGTGAACAATTCTAGCCAAACTCCGGTTCCATTATAGCTGCAGAAGTTTTTCTGTGGAAAGAGACATTAGGAAGAGAAAATGTGGATGAGAATGGGATATTGTAAGCAGCTGTCCTCTTTTTAATGGAGAAGAGAGAAAGATGAAGCCCCACTCTTGGCATCTGTGAAGCTGAGTCAGAGAAAACCAGAATTTCCAAGACCACTTTTTGCCTTTTACATCAGGGTGCGATGTCTGCAGCTGGAGGTGGTTGGTGGCTTCAGCTTTGTAGTCCGGGTATAAGTTGGCAAATCCTGAGCAAGGTGTCAATAAGAACCTGAGCAATCTATGTCTAGTGGGCACTCTTAAGCTGTTGGTGTGGAAAGACCTGAAACAAAGGAATGGCGAATGGAGTGTTTTCGGGCACAAATGTCAGTGTTGGGAGAGCAGGGCCAAGGCCTTGCTGTTTTCTGTAACTTTCCAACCATTTCCATGCTTCATTTCCACCACAAATTGAACTGCAGCTTCTTTATGCTGTAAAACCTACTCGCTCGTTCCTTCCTCACCCCCCACTATCATATTTTAGGTTATGATTTCTACTTTCTATTGCCGTTTTTGTGATGAACAAACAAGCTCAGCACACTGGTTATCTCCAGTTTTCACTTACTTATTACATTTAAAATCAGTCTAACCCCTAGATTAACTGAATCCTTACAAAGCGGAAGTCAGAGTTATTAGAAGAGTATGTCGTCATGGGTTAAAACCAAATTAATTTCATACTGACAGGTGCTGTGGAGTTGCCTTCCTATATCATTGCTTGCATTGGGATGGACAAACTGGGAAGGAGAAACACACTCATTCCGTTCCTTTTATCAAGTGCACTGATTTGTGTTTTAATTATGTTCATACCTCAGGTTAGTCACATATAATTTAAAGTGTTCCTATGGTAGAAATTTATTTATTAGAATCTGAGGTCCGTCAATGCAATTGTTCTTTCTAAATCATGTAGCTGATTAAACACCATTTTTAAAATGCAGCCGTCAGTCTAAGGTAGATTTCTATATTTTCACTAGAGGTTTCACATTATCATCACCGGAGCCACGTGTAAAATGTTCCGAGGGCTTGAGTGAACCAAGACTAGTAAAAAGTTATACGGGCAGTAGTTACTTACTGAGATTGATTTAAAAAATAAAAAATAAATATTATTTATTGTTTTTAAAAAGTTTCACGACTTTTGAAGGATGTAAATTAGGTTTGGAACAGTGACATTTTCTGATGATTTATTTGTTTGTGCTCTCTTTCATTAGGATTTCAATATATTAATTATCTTAGCAAATATGGCTGGAAAATTTTCAATAGGTGTGGCATTTGGCCTTATTTATCTTTACACGGCAGAACTGTATCCAACAATTGTAAGGTAAGAGCTTTTGCCAGCCATGTATTTTTCATTGTTTTGCTCTTATTTCCTTTCCTTTGTCATGTTCTTGGTCCAGATCCAGCTCCTCTTGACATTTAATGGCAGTGGTCCAAAAGCCTTGGGATGGGATGAGTTTCTATGCCGCTGCAGAGCTGTCTAATAGTTGGTTGTAGAATACATTTTTATTTGTTTTTCATTATCATATGCATTGATTATTTTCACTAAGGAACTAGAAAAATGCTCAATACTTTCTCAAACGTTACTTATACCTTTCTTAACACTCCAGGTTGTTCTGGCTGTGATCCATACTGAATCATGGTGGTACTTAATCTTAATTATGGGAGCAGCTAAATTTCACTACAAGAGAAATTTACATTGTGTAGCAGTATTTTCTAGTATAATTGCATAACGACAGATATCATCCTCCTGGTGCTGCAGGTGTCCGCGCATTTGTGTTTGCTGTACTTGCCAGAATTCTTATTAAAGTCTTTGTTTTATATGTAGGTCACTTGCTGTTGGAAGTGGGAGCATGATGTGCCGCGTAGGAAGCGTGGTCGCTCCTTTCTGTGTATACCTGAGAAGCGTTTGGATTTTCATGCCACTTGTAAGTGTTTATTTCAATGGTGAATGGTTCTGGTTTTGAAAAGGAGTGTGTGTCACTCATTTTTTCAGGAAATTACAGTTGAAGAACTTTTGAAGAGCAAATGGAATGAACCATTCTTGTTCTAAATTTTAAGTCTCGGAGTTTAGTTTAAACTTCATAGTGTTAAGAATATGCAGATAAGCAAAAGATATATTTTGAGTCTCTAAATCTTCACAGAAGTTGTTATGACTGATGACATAAACATAGTTTATGCATAGTTATGCACTGAATCCTAGTATAAAATTGATAAAAATCTTTTCTACAAAAACCATGCTTTATCAATCATGTAACACTGATGACATAACTCACTCTGTTTACTCAGCAGGCCTAGCAGTTCTTGACCATGCTGATAATTTACTCTTACCCTTTGGTCACAGGGTATTTTTTCTGTTCTTGGAATTCAACATGGGTGGCTCACAGGCTTTTTGTAATATTATTCCTGAATCATCTTTTCCGTGGTTGCCATGGGACATTGCACCTTTGGAATAGCCTTCCAAAAGATCGACAATTTCATACATTTACTGTATTTGGTATTCAAAGCTGTCCCACAGCACCTTTTTTGCCTTTTTCGTTCACATATTTGTACAACATATTTTGATTGTTTCCTGCTCACAAACAAAACATATTTCATCATTATTTTCCTTCCAGGAGACATTTGCTGCTTAGGAATCCTGCAGCTATTCAAGCCTTTTTTTTCTTTTGAAGGGTAATTTATGCCCATATATGAAGAAACATAAGTAATTACAAAGTTTTTATTAAGGATTTAAGTAGAGAACGAGCTTATTAACCATTTTAAAATCGTTTCAGTTCTTTCAAAACCCACAGAATTCATTGTGACTAGCAAAGCAATGCTATATATCGATTATATATGTCAGAAGGTGAAAATGTAATGGGATGAGTTTTTGACCTAGATTCTTCCTCTAATTTTGTCCCTCACGTTGAATTTCCTGCAAAATTGGCATTGTGTCCTTTTGATTTTGCAACTGTAAAATCTTCCATTATAACTGCTGGAGATAGCTTGGAGAGAATTCTTGGGAACTTGGTTCATTATTTAAATTAATTACTTCCAGTTGTTTGGGATGAAATTTAAGAGGATGAAGCAGACCACAAACTGTTTTCTTTCTTAATAATCGCCCTACACAAACCAAGATACCAACCCAGAACAAAAGGCATAGAAATCAAAATTTGCACGACAGGGTGATCCTGGGAGAACGTTCTCTTTCTTGTGTCAATGTTTTGCCTTTACCAGTTGAGATAAGGTTTATCTGTGCAGAAGTGCTGCAGTTAAACCACAGATGGGGAATGTTGAAACATTTGGGAGAGCAGTGCAAATGGCAATATGAGAGGAACTATTTCACATATGAACAACTCAGTGTACAAAAAGTATTTGGAGTAGTTGTGGAGGTGTGTAGTAGTTAACTGGGAATATGCTTTCGTTATTAGCTCCTACTACAAAGCATTTACCAATTTATTAAATAGACTTGTCTTCAGCTGGAGCATAGCATGCCAAGTCTCAGCTAACGTTAAGTGTTTTGGAATTAAAATGAAATGAAATGGATTATATTTTTAGAGAAAACTAACTGATATACCTCATTTTGATCTATTGTATACACCACACATTACCAAGCAGTTAATGCTGCTATTTGTCTGACGGTCTACCTTGCTTACAGCTCCGCTGCCTGTGGGTAATGCAAGATATCCCACTGAATTCTTATAAATGTTGAATAACTTGCCAAGTATGTTGTTCCTGCGACAACTTTCTAGAAAACTTACAGTAAAACAAATGATCTCTGTATAATCTATTTGCGTTTCTCAGCTGTTAAGAATTATGTTACGTTAGCCCTTTAACAGACTTGATTTCTCTCTGAGATAAACCATAAAGTACAAATTAAAAAAGTAACTCCATTGAAGTCCGTAAAGTTAAATAAGTGCAAATCTTGTGTCTAATACTACTGAATTTTCAGGACAAAATTTAATCTTTTTTTGTTAAAGAAGGATACTTATTTTATAAATAAGATCACATTTTTAGGTTGGTTTTGAGCTATCAGGTTTGGATATAAATATTTTTGATCAGCAGAGCAGAGGAATCTTTGGTTCTTTGAAGCAAAAGGTATTATTTTTTGAAGGATATTTAATGCAAATTATTCTTGTTCTAGATGGAGTATTTAAGTCCTGGCCTTTAGACCAGTGTGAAATTAAAATTGCTGCTTCAGGTAGGGGAGGAAGACATAAGAAAAATTAAAATGATAAATCTATGTTTGAAGTTATTTATGGTAGCTGTTAGAAACTGCCAGCTATATGGGAACATTGGAAATACTTTGAGAATTTGACCTAGTAGAAAGTCAGATTTAAATTAAGGCCCTGAAAACGCAATGAATTTAAGCAGGTACTCCTGTCCCATTAACTTTAATGGAGCTTCAGCATAATTAAATACCTTGCACAATAGTGCACTTTAATCCATAAACATTTACCTGGTTGATTACATAAGAAGAGCATTTTCTGATTTTGGGTTGTATGTAAAATATTACATGCACACATAATATACACATTTGTTAAGAACAAGCAAAGGGCTAACTTGTGTCAGATACATCATGAAGAAGGACGCCAAGATAACCCTGCAAAAGACTCGTTTGACTAAATGTGAGCAACTGTTGATAAGTGAAGTTTCTGCCTCTGAAAATGTAGGTGACGTTTGAAAAGTCCTTTCATTAGCATACTGTGACTTAATTTCTTTCGTATTCTATCTTTTTGTAGGAAATAATGCAAAATGCTTTGTAGAGTCGGGGAGAAGGGATACGCAATGAGTTAGCAATTTGGGTGCAGTAGCTTTTTCACACTGAAAAAGGAAACGAACACATGGTGATGGAATACAGAGAGCTGAGATTAAAAGGCAGGAAAGATGGTGGTGACTACGCTTACAGAATAGGGACAGTTAGCAGGGGGATGTGGGGTAGCTTCATGAGGAATTAAAACCTGAGAAGAATGCAAAATATCTTAAAGACTAACTGGAATAGCGAAGACGCATATTTAAAGCGCATAGTTTTGCTGTAACCTTGTTCTGATGGGCATCAGTAGTGACCCTGTTCTCATATAAGCCAAATGTATGGATATCCATGGACATTAGTAATGTATAGGCTTCAGTATCCTTTAGTAGCCCTCAGTATCCTCAAATATAAGCTTCTGACAGCCTAAATGGTATGTATAAGAGAGTTACTGAGGAATAGCTGCCATATTGCTATTCAGCCTGTCTTACTACGGCAGAAAAATCATGTTTCAATAGTGGAGAAGAGTTTTGCCACTCAGAGGTGAGAGCTGAATATTTCAGAATATATTTTAAAGACCTTTCTTGCCATATATATATGTCTGCAAGGGTTTCGCTCGGTCTGTCACTCAGTTTTATTTCCACTGGTCCTATTACTGCTTTTTTTTTTGTAATTTCTCATAATTGGAGCATGACTCTCTTATTTTCACTGTAGTTTTTAGTATTCAACAGTATTTTGCTTAATTTTTTATTTTGTCAGCTTCTATATTCAATCTAAGTTCAAAAGAAGAGTGTACGCAGCAGTGTGGATTCTGCTTCTCAAAAGACTGCTTGAGACAAGCTGTCATCTTAACTCAGGGGAGGCAAAGGCAGCATAGTGCATTTACATGAAAAAGCTCTGTTCAGGGTTACTATGGAGAATTCCAGTTTTAAAGCTCCTTTCTGACTTAAGGAGTTACTCTCACTTAGAAGCAGGTGATAGCTGGCTGGTCCTTGTCTCCAGCTCTGTGCGAGAGACCTAGCCGTAGTAATTCCAGATGTTCTCTCAAAAGAATTGAACAAATGAGGCAGACCTCACAATCAGCATAGGGCAAAGGTAAGGTTAATATAGTATCACAGTACCAGCTGTAAAACAAGAAAAACACTCAGCCCAGGCGTGGTGTATTATATTTAAGGATTTGTATAAAAATAGATTTGGGTCGTTTTGAGTCGAGCGATGGAAAAAAATCAGGGTTTAACGTTTGGTCCGTATTACGAAGGAGTAAAGTGTGAAATGTTCTCATGGAACAAGGCACAGAAATGAAGGAAAAGAACAGATAGCTCTGGAGCATGTGTGCACTTCGGTATCTACCCCAGACAATCCCAATCCTTGTCCCACTTACACTGAAGTAAGTTGCGGTTATAGTAGTGTGTACACTATGGTCAAATCCAAGGCATGATCACAGTGAGTACGTCAGTAGGTGCCTGCACTCTTGCCAGGTCTTTGACTGCGGTTAAGGAAAGTCTATAAAGAGCTGGATTCAATATCTGCTGAAGTACTGTCCTGAGCAGGGATATGCACTCAGCTACTTTTTTAGTTCCAGGCATAGGATCCATATTCAGAAACTGTAGGGTGACTCCACAGGAGAAACAGGCACCTAGATACTGTAGGAATAGCTTCAGGATCCAGAGAGCGAGCAGAGGATATGCATGGCAAGGAAGTTTTAGCACTGTGAAAGTGCATGTAAAAATGAATGTATGCAATCCTAAAACCAGTTCTTAAATACACACCTGATAAGAGGGATACCAAATGTACCAAAGATATATATATTCTCTTTTCTCAGACAGAATTCTTCCTCCTTGCACTGTATTGATGCCTTGTGGAACAAAACACTTCACTTCCTCTTCATTAATTTTGCTGTATAATCTTTCATCTATACTCACAGATCTTTTATGCAGTCAACATTTAAGACGTATGATCTTTGCTTGACATTACAGTTTCTTGCTCTTTATTTTAAGTGCTTTCTCAAGCAAGATCAAAGATTTGCAGGACTTGAAAGACATTTCCACCCTTACAGCTTCTGTTTATTTCTTCTAGTTGCTTGTTGGAATCATGGCTCTTCTGAGTGGAATATTAACCATAATGCTTCCAGAAACTCTTGGAAAACCATTAACTAATACTTTGGTGGAAGCTACAGAAATGGGAAGAAACAAGGAAAGCTGTTCAGGGAAGACTCCTCCAGAAAAGATAGAGATGTTTGGTCAAGAAACAGCCAGCATTGAGAAATGAAACAACAGCAAAATGGCTGTTCCTGATTTTACTCACTATGTAATTCTTAAGGTCATTTTATTCAAGAAATGTGACTGTACTGTAATAATCTGTGCCTTTTAATTTGTATCCAGTCTTTCCTCTTCAATAGAGCAAGTATACAAAACCTTTTCCACAAGAGTCACGTACTACAGAAAAATTGATGGGATTTCTAGATCCTCTCTCAAACTTTTTCAGAATTTAGAAAACCTATCTGACTTGTTGTGACCGGTAGGAATGACTACTCTAAATTTTGAAAACTACCTGATTATACATATGTACAAAAACATGTCAATTCTTTGCTTCACATTCTTTGCAGCTATATTTGGAAACCCACTACAAAATGCCCTGTCCCCAGTCCTTCCTTGCCCTACTGCAATCGACAGTTGCAGGATTCAGACTTCAGACCATGGCAAACTCAAACACACCGGTATAATTCAACAAAGAAGACTTCACATGGCATCAAGTCATACCAATAATTTTCAAGTTAAACTGATTTATCCGATTTATTTTTCAAATTTGCTACTGGAAAAGCTGCCATTGCTAGCAAAGAAAAGTATTCTGTGGAACAGCTTCTGCCCGAAACAGTAATATTACATTTGCAGAATGTGCAGCTAGTTTGTTTACTGTTCATTCTGTTGAATGGCAAATGTATTTTTGTTAGTGGTTTAGAAAGAATTATTCACTGGATCTGTTGCTGTCTTAGTAAATTCTTTTTAGTTTAGGTAACACTTGATGCCTTTAAAAATCTCATTCATTCCAGACTGTTATTTCAGTGCACCCTTCTCACTGATTTCAGCTCAAATCTAGCATCAGAGTCTTCTTACTTTTGAGAGTTAGGCCAGCAGCTTTGCCAAATGTCTGCCACAAGGCCTAGCCCTGTCCAGTCCTCAGTGAAACAGAATAAATGGCGCATGGGTCTTACTCAGGCTCTCTACACAGAGGTGGATTTAATTATGGCAAATGTTTGGTAGACATGGTACCTATGCACTGTTTTTATCGTAGGCCATCTCTCGGTAGCTCCATTTTTTTCCTCCTACTATGCAAAATCCAAGACAAAATTAGAAATTAAATAAATGGCAGCTGGAAGAAACTGATCAGCAGACAGAATAATTACCAGCTCCTGGTAGTTTTAGTTCCAGTGACTGCAAGCGTCCCACTGTTGTCACACCTCATGTGTGCATCAATACTTATTTGCTGGTTCAGCAATTGTGTCTTATGACTGTGGACCATAGAAAACGGATACAGGTCTGAACGCATCATTCTGCCTGCTGCTTTTATGGCTTCCTGTCCCAGCTCTCCTTTTTCAGCGTACCTCCAGACATGCTTTTTTTTTCCCCCCTGAGATCCTCATCTCTCCGTCACCCTTGATTTGAGGCAGGCGGCCGAGTGAGCTGGTGTGTGTCTAGGTCGATGGAGCCTGCCGTTGCCTGGGCTATGTGAACTCTGTCATCCCCAGATTGAAATCAGAATTTTTCTTGTCCTAGATACCTTCTCTCAAGCTAGCTCATCAACCTCATCAAAGCAAGTCTTCCTTTTTTACTTCTTGGCCATGTACCCTGAAATAAGACATCTAAATTACTGTAGCTAAATAGTCTATGTTCTGTGTCAGTGTTCACATTTTTCTGTTATGTCTGCACAGTCATATTAGTTTCAATGACTTCTAAACCCAGAATTTGGTTTATACCTGCTTATGAAAAAAAAAAAAAAAAAAAAAGATTTCCTCTCCAAGCACTGCACGGTCCTTGGCACGGAGTACCAAGTAGCATTTTGGTCTTGGACTTAGGACGAGCTCATATCCTGTGTGAGCACTAACATGTTTCAAAGCTAAACAAAAATCAACAAGGTGAAATTTAGGGAGTTTCTGTGTGATAACTCCGTGTAAAGCCAAATGGGATCTTTATTCTCCCCTGGGTTATTTGGGTGTTCCAATATTTACAGAGAAAACCTCAGAAGAGGACTGCATAGAATATTATGGCTTCTGTCCAGATATATTAATTCAGCAAAAGCATGTGCTTAACCATAACCATGTGAGTAATCCCATCGTTATTCAGAGGAGTGCTTGCATACATACTTTGATGACTAAAGATGGGATTACTCACATGCTATGGCTTTTTATTTTGCTGGAGAGCGGCCCTAGTATTCTTCCACTACTTTTCCCCTCCATTCCCCAGGGCAGAGCAGCTGTCCTTATCTGCAGCATCTGCTTCCAAACCCTGCACGCCCTGCCTTTAACAAGGGCTTAACAGTGCTGCGAGGGAAAGTGCCTTGCAAAAGTCCTGGCTGCCTGACATTACAACCACTGTCCCTCACAAAGCTCCAAGTAGTTGCATTATCTGGGGTTATTTCACACTGATACTCCTTCCTTTTTAGCTCATGGTCCTATCTAAACCACCTTAGTCCTGAGTGCTGGAGAGAGTACAGTATATTTCTAATAAGGTACTAAAGCAAGATTGAAATTAATTTATTGAAAAATTGTTTGGGGGATTATTGTTCTGTGGGATTGTTTTGGGGATTATCCTTCAGCTGATGCAGGTTAACTATTACTTTGACTTGAGCGATTCGGGACCAGGTCTTCTGTAAGCAGGATTACAGAGAAAAAAGAAAAAAAAGCAAAGACCTAAGTACACAAGGATACCTGAGCAATCCTTCCAGGCTACAATTCTTTAATGATGATTCTGACACAAAATGTAGCTTGTGGGTTTTTAACCCTTTAAATCAGTTCCCCTTGTCACTGAAGTCGGTTGGTATTTGGTCTTTGATTCAAATGAGACCTGGGTTTTCTCTGAACGAATGATGTCACTTTTCTCCTGGAAATAAAATGTTTATTGACCTACACATACACCTTTTGTGATTTAATGCATGAGTAGCTTTGAGGATGCTCTGTTTTTTAGCTGAAGAAGCTTATTACTGTGAAAAGGAAATAGCATGTGTGTATGTGTCCATAGCATTTCTGTTTACTTGGTTTTTCCATGTTGACAAAAATATGTTTAATTATAAATTAAATGCTACATTATAAATGTAGAAAGGGTGAGTTGGTTTTCTGTAGAAAGGGTGAGTTGATTTCTTTCTTTTAAGTATTCATAAATTATCTGAATCCTCTTGAAAGAGGGCACTGAGTTTGTGAAAAAATGCTTCTGTTCCTGTGAAGCATATTTTCCCCTCATTGCTCATTAAAAAGAATTCTTTCCCATGGTTTCTTATTTGAGTCCTTAAATTTTTTTGTGTTTGTATTTGTCATCTTGATCTTAGTGCAAATTTCTTAGGCTGATCAATAACTCTGGGCGTATATAGTGGTTTGATAAGACATTGGATGAGAATTCTGATCTGCCTTAATTGCTGGTTATTATTACATTATTGCTGCAATGATAAACGTTTTTGTCCTAAAATTGATACTAAATTTTATTAGACAGACTTGCAGTTTGTCATGGGCCTACTTTCTGGGTTAAATAATGGGAAGGAGAGCAATTATTATTACCTTAATGCTAACTAAAGAAAAATAGTAAACATGTGTGATATTTTGGATCTACTGTATTTTAAAACTTTGCTAACAAAGACATATTTCCTACTCCAGTTCTGACCTTAATTTCTTTGTTTAAATTTCTATAGTTTAATCAACTGTGTAGGAAAAACAGCTATGCAAACTGCGTGCACAGTCAGTACCCTGAATGTCTGAACAAGGGAGGGAACGGCGCCTGAAGGCTGAGAGGCTTTGTGCTCTGTGGAAACGGGAGACTGTCTGACATCCCAGCCCCGGGCTAAACCCTTAACACGAAGCGGCTTAGGGTTGCGCTCTGCAGCATGCAAGACCTGTGCGCTTACAAAATGCAAGGTGTTGGTGGCTGCAAAAAGGAGGGTCTGGTTTATGCATCCTTGCGAGGTGCTTTAGGTTCAACTCTAAAGGTGGAAGGTCCAACCATAGTGGAAGGTTTTGTTATGAGAAATAGTGTGTAGAAGATGAAAGATGTTAAGAATAACTCACCGAAAGCCAGTTCAACTATTTGTTTGTTAAAGGTGAGAAATTTGAATAATTCCTGATACTAATTTCAGGAGCAGCGGGTTCAATCAAGTTGAGAAAAATCAAAGCTTAACTAAAACTCACATCCTTTTCTTAATATGATTGATGTATTAATATGATTGCAAAGAGATGTATACAGAAAACAGCTCTTTCAAAGAAATCACTAGCTTTTTATTTTAAATGCACAAAGATTGTGGTTAACCAGAAGTAATGAGAAATATCTCATTTAGTGACAAACCAGCACTTCTCTGCATTCTTGTCTAACACACAGGCTTGGATAACGCTCAGGTGTCTGTTGCAAATAAGTAGAATCCAACCATGGAGAATTCACAGGCATCTAGTTACTCATGTTGCCTCATAATATTTCATATGTACAAGGACTGACTTGCACAGGACTAAGAAAAAACTTAGCACCAAGGAGCAATTCGAATGCAGACTCTCTCCGAGGTCTCATTGCTGCTGATGAGAATCAAAAGCAGTTTTGACTGAATTGCTCATTATCATAGCAAAAATATCAAGGATATATGGGCAACCTCTGAGTACATATTTTCACAAAGCTTTTCAATAGGCATGTCAGTATTGCCAATATCTTTCTCTGTATTGAGAGGATTCCCTCGGGAGTCATGAGAAAACAGTAAAATGAGGTGCAGTGTAGCTTCTCTGCTGAAATGATAACTTGCCATGGACAACGATGCTTCACTTCCTTCACTTGGAACTGGTTAAGGAAGAAGCGATGGAGAAGGGATCCATGCCATTCATAAGATCAGAAACAGGTTTGTACCGTGATGTTCATATAGGTCATTTCTGGTTATTGCTACTGCTTTTTTCAAAAGCATACAGAAAGAAAAGGGAGTCCTAAGTTAAAAGGGAGCCTTTCTGAAGCGCTGCCCTGGCTGGGTTAGTGGTGTGCTGAGATGCTCTGCCACCACGCGTTACCGTTCAGAAACGCCTCCAAGTTCTGTCAGTGCCGTGTTTGATTTATGCCAGATGCCTGCCTATCTCTTCCTGCCTGGCCAATCCAGGAGTTGCACTTAGTCAAAAGATACAATAGCCACTATCACAAAACCTGGCAGGGGCATTCTTGAGATATAAATAGGGTGAATGTTGTACTTGGAGTGCTATTTAGCCAATTATTCGTTAATTCAAAATTACATACGGTGCACAATACACAGAATAATGCATCCACAAACATCCTGGGGGTCTTAAGCAGTTGGGGTATTATGTGGAGCAAAGACATGTCCCCTCTTGTGCTTTTTTCCCATCTTTTAGGAGAAAGTGCTGACATCTATAGCAAAAACTGGTCATGCCTTGAAGGCCTCGGTACAGAATGACTTCTGTTAATCTTCTGTTCATAGGGGCCAGGGCTGTGGGAGTTAGACCAAAGATGCACTGTATTGTGCCGGTCATTTTAGTAAGGAACAGAGATACAAAAAACAACGGTAGCTCTAGAAATTTGAAATTGCTTCTCTTCATAGCTGTCTGCATAGATGAACATTCGTTATGGAAAATCACACATGTAGCTTATATAGAAGGGGAGGACAAACAAAACTCTTCATCCTAAAATCTGGTGTACATTAGTTATGGGAACATCAGTAAGGCACAGTGTGTTCCAAAAGACTTTAGCACACGGAAGAGTAAGAGCTTCTCTATGAAACGGCCACAAGAGTTGGTATCACATGGGCAAATCAGCTTGTTTGCTGGGTCTCCTTCTCAGGAAACGATACACCGGGAATCCCCCAAAACTTTCGGGCCTTGCGTAAACATCTGACACAAAGGTTTTCAATCCGAATCCTTCAAGTTTGGCAAAGTTATAAGCAACTAGAAATAGAGTATCAGAATGAAAAACAGCAGGCAGTTTTAAACTTAGCTGGCACTGTGACCTCTGTTTGTGTTTGAGGGAGGAGAGGTTTCCGAATCTGAAAGGTTCCTCTCCAAAATTATAGACATCCTGCAGTCACTTAAAATAGTGTGCATTTTGCCATAAATGCCTCACGCCCATCAGCTTTTTCACTTTAAAGCAAACCAACCTTTGCCTTTCTTTCTGCCTCCTTCCCTATCTAACCAGTTCTCTGTTTTCTTACATTCTCAAAACTTGTAGAGAAATCAAGCTATACAGTTACTCTGGCAGAATTATTCCTCATTTACTTCACTATTACAGAGAAAAAAAAGCCACAGGAACTATGCATCGAAAAAGGTCAGCGATTAGCATAGCTATAATAAACCTGGTCTTTAGTTTTTCCATTTAAGAACACAGCTAGATTCTTTGAAGAGTTAAAAATATTTTATGTGCTCAAATCTTCCAAACGGGAAAGAAGTTCGTACACATTGGATTCCTTATCTTGTAGCAGCTCTTGGATGCTCAAACGAAAGTCTGCTAAGTTGTGGCTTTGCAGGATTTGCGCTCTTTTTGTAGGATCGAGCTCTGTAGGCGTGTAGACATTCGGGAGGCGAGAATGATTCCTCAGGTGCTGCGCACACAGCTGGCGTGTCCTTAGTCCTGCTGGTGGTTGCACGTACAGATGCTGTCTGGGCAGCTGCCTGCTCTTCGTTGAAATGCCTGTGAAAAAAAGGCCTGTTTGGCAGGTTCCTGGCAAATACTGTTTGACAGGGCGAGGGCAGAGCAGTTTCCAAACACCTGAGCCGTCCTGCATCTGTTCAAGGCCTAGTGCTACGGCAGGCAATTATTAGCCGAAATGTCGTGCCAGAAAGGGAATATCAGTTCTGGAGGTGGGTCTGCACGAAGCAAACCCTGTCTCATCTGTAAGACACAGAGCTGCCGTATCACAGGACAAAGTAAGGCTCTGACTAATGAAATTATGGTCCTCAAACCATTTTGGCAAATGTTTGGCTCTGTGCCCATGAGTCCCCAGGCATATGAGATTAAGCTGGACCAGTTATTACCCGCGAGAAAGTGAACTCTTCCCATGAGGAAATTGTGTCCTGGAGCTGAAAACCCCTGGTATACAGTTTCATCAAAATCCCAGTGATCCTGCAAGCAGCTTTATTTTTTGACAAACTTGTGTTTTCTGGTGAAGAAGATTAATCAAAAGCAGCCTGACTAGCCAGGCTCACTAGTCCTTTGCCACTTAGCAGGGACTTGTTCTTCATCCAACTGGGATGACTAAAAACAGGCCTGCAGATACGCTGCGCTATTAAGATCCTGATTACCACCATGATTACTCGGGTATTTGGGCAACCCCAGCGCAACCTCAGAAACATTAGGAACATGATCAGTTGCTCGGGAGCGAGGAGAAGAGAAAATGAACTCTGCAGGAAAATCACCAAGAAAAAAAGGAAATCAGCGGTGGGTGAAGCAGGGCAGAGCCGCAGCCGGCTGCCGGCTGCCTGGCTCTCCCGGGAGATGCGCCAGCTCCGGCGGCCTTTGCCCGGGCACAAGCAGCTCCTTCATCAGCGGCAGGGAACGAGGAGGGCGGGCGTCCGGGGAGCAGCCAGCGCGGCGGGGTCGGTGCCGGGCAGCCCCGCGCTCCTCCCCACCAGCAGCGCTCCCTCCCCGTCCCGCTCGGCCGCCCTGCGCTTCCCGGGACGGCAGCACTTCCAGGCACCGCCCGGTCTCTTTCCCTCACCAGGTATTTCCCTTCTCTCCCTCCCACCCCCAACTTTTTTTGTTTTTCAGTATCTCATTCCAGCTCCCTCCCGCTCGCCGTGGGAAATCAGGGCGCGGGGGGGTCCTCTGGCTCTGCGCGGCGGGTGAGGCGCCCACGGGGGCCGTGCAGGGCTCCAGCGCTGTGCTAGGACTTTTCGGCAGGATGCAGAACAGCTCCCGAAGCCCGTGCGAGGAGGGGTTTAGGCCGCGCGCGGAGGCCGGCCGCGCAGCAAAAGCTCGTTACGGCACAACTTGCTCGGTGGCAGCGCTCGGCAGAGGGTGTGAAACCCCTGGCGTTTGGGAGGGAGCTCAGAGGCGCGATAAGCCTCAGCTCCCTCTGCGCTTTTTGCTCTCGGCCGAACAGAAATGGAAAACAAGTTTTCCTTGCCCGGGCAGAAGCAAGAGCACCGCTTGGCTCGGGGGCCTGCTGCGGCCGAGGTTACTGCCGCTCATAACCAACAGCGCGGGCACAACCTTCCTTGCTTTAACAGGCATTTCCCAAGCACGCTGCTGGGACCAGCTACCTCAAAGCGTGTGAGGAGGAGAGGCCGAGGAGCTGGAGGCCTCCCCGGTAGCCTCGGACTCTCCCCTACAAGCGGCTCAGATGCAGGTGGCGGTGCTGGGAGCGTGCGTGGACCCAGCGGGAAGGCTGAGGAGGGTCCCGGACAGCTTCCCGCCCTGCGGCGCCCCTCGCTCGGGGAAGGGGGTGTCTTTGCCTCCGGCCCGCGACGAAGAGGCGTCAGCCCCCCTCAGCTCGCTGGGTCAGGCAACGGGGAGCAAAGCCGAGGGGGCTGGTAAAACGCGGAGGTAGATAAATCTACCAGTGATCTGCCAAAAAAGAGTGTAAGCATGTTTTTTCGGCCTGGTCCCCGGGCCGGGCTGTCAGGCACGCTGACAGAGGTCAGTCTGCCGGGGGAGGCAGCCACATGGAGAACAGGCCACGGCGAGGGGGCCGTGCCGGTAAAGCAAAGCTGTCACAGCAAAAGCTTTAGGCTGAGGCATCCCTCTTCGGGCTGAGGGATGCCTGTTTCCCAGGTCTGTCTGAGCCGGAGAGACCGCTGAAGAGGCAGCCCGCCCAGACAGCTGGCCAAAGGGCCGGGCACCTGGGCACGTAGCCGTATTAATCATTTTATCCACCGCTAAAACGAGGCTAACTGGGGCGGCTAGCGGTGCTCGGGCGACGCGGGAGCTAAGAAAGGAAAAAGAACAGATCTCGTTTGAAAAGCTGCAGTTTAGGCCCTCCACGGGTCGTCACACACGGCTGAGCTTGTCTCACCGCCTGCAAGAGCTGGAAGACTGAGTCACACCACGAAATACCACGGTATTTTTACCGAGAATATCATTCTGGCCTTGGAGGGGCAGGAGGGGGGCAGGGGCCGTGCAGCCTGCGGCGGGGAGTTGGTAGCCGCTTTGCTGGGGAATCGCCTGTGCCTCTGACTCCTCCTCGCTCTTCTTGGTTTCGGTCCCAATCTTCTGGCGCCAAGAACGGGCAAAGAGCTAAGCGGCACCTAGCTCCCCCCACCCTCCCGCCAAAACCCTGGTTGCTGCAACTGGTTTTGCTTTTTAATATCGATTTTTGCAAAACTCTCAGCAAAAGCCAGCCTGGGTGGGGGGTGGGGGTGAGGGTGGTGAGACTTGCCAACTAGGATTGAGCTGGCATGCCACATGGGATAAAAATAGGCTATCCTCATGTGCCTCCTCGGGTAGGTCCACAGCCCCTGCCAAGACGGCTGTGCTGCCAGCCGCACGAGCGCAGGTAACTCTTACTCTCATTGCCGTGTTGTTAGCTCTGTAAAACCCACTCTGCTTGCTTATACAAGCTGGGTAGCCTCTAGCCTCTGTTTGGCACCAGTTTTTGGCATATTAGGAGGTTAAGGCCTGATTTGCCCCTGTACAGCAGCAGTAAGCACTAGGAAAAAAAGGGCTGGTTAGTTTTTCAGTTGTGAGTTGTGGGTGGCCGTGGGAGGTCAGTCGGGAAATCCGATCTCCATCGTGGGCCGAGGGCTTCAGCGAGCGTCAAACAAGAGAGGTGAGGGGCAACTAAGCCTGGGTCTTTGGCAGATGAATAACGTGTCCGTCATGTATGTCCCAGGGGCGGCTGACGAAGCAGGACTGGGTTCATCCCCGGATTGCTCTGAGGCTGTGAAAGTACTCGGTGGGCATGCAGAGAGCGGCATACAATTTCCACTACAGCTGCCAGTGGTGAACGAAACGGTTTGTTGTTAATTACAATGCTGTGAGACACTTTTTTTCAGAACCTACTTCTTTAACCAAAGCAATTTCTGAATTAAAACTCCCCTCATTTTCGGTTACTTTTTTTTCTTGTTCTGTTTCTAAATAAAAAGACTAGTGCAAAATATTTTGGAGAATGCGGGAGAGAAGTACAAACCGCATGACCTGCCAAACGGGAACCACTCTGACATTCTGTAGAAATTCCTTTTGCAGTTGGTTCAAGCAGTGCCTCGTCTAGGAGGCTCTGGGGCAGTGGCTGAGCTGAGAGACGAAGCTGACGTTCGAATCAGTATTTTTGCAGATTGGGTTTCTGGGTGGCAGCAATACAGGTCCAAGGTTTTGGTGCAGGGTTCATCTTTACCCCAGTGCAGTGCCCTTTTTCTCTGCTGCGTGGGCACTTTCATAGCTGGCTTGCAGCCGAAGATAGAATAATTAACAGGAAGACTCTTAAGCGTTGCCCTGAGAGGGAGAACAGGGGCTGTAACGACGCTCAGCTGCAATGCCATGACGGGCGACGGTGCCTTGTCCTCTCTCCCTTCCTACGCAGCAGGAACATCATGTTATCAAGCTCTGATAAATCCATACGGGGTAGCAAGAAGCTGTGTGAAATGTTAAGACCAAGGCTTTCATAAATAAACCTGACCTAGCCTCATCCCGCATGGTTTGTGTTGCCTGAACTTGCACCAAAGATGCCGAAAGCCACAGGGAGACAGGAAATCAGCCCTCCCTTTTAACTTAAATCCTGCCTTCGGGAAGTACGCAGGGGGACATTGCACTGCATGATTTCGTTTTGCTTCGAGCAGAACCCGTGTTAAACCTGTGGGCGGGCCGTGGCCACCCATGCGTGCCGGCCCCTCGCCGGGAGCTGCACCAGGTAACTACTGACCGGGAGCTGGACGTCGCTTGCTGAGGCAGGTGCCAAGCTCAGAAACTTGGCCCGGATGAGCAAAAAAAAAAAAGAAACCTTGCTCCTCCTGGAGTAATAATTAAAAGTTTATGATGCTGAGAGGTGGAGTGGAGCTGCTCCAGGCCACAAAGCAGGCTATAAAGCAAGGTGAAGAGGGGCAAATATACATGGTCAGCACACTCCCGGGCAGTGACCCTGGCTGGCTCCCAGCCGTGACCGCCGCACGCTGCCAGGCGCCCGTGAACCCCTCTGCCAGCCGGTACAGCACCGAGGAAGGACGGGTTGGAGGCCTCAGGTCTGCAGGGCCACAAAATCCCCCGGGGCGCAGGTGGCTTCCCTTGCTTTTTCCTAGCCAAGGGATCAGGGCCGAGACGATTTTTGAATGTGGGAGTAGAAACAGCCAGGCTATACCTTAGGAAATTCATTGCCTTTAATGGTAAAAACCCCATTTCTGAGGGCAGAGCTAAGCAGGTCATCCAGTCTGCAGGTTCACAACAGAAAGCAATGCATAGCGGGGCAATTAAGATGCACAGTAAGAAAAACAATGTTTTCCACACTGTGCTGGACCTGCTACTTTGGGGAATCAATTTGCCTCCTGTGGGATTTGCTTGCATTGCCTGGGCAGGGGCGGACCCCGTTGCTAGAGATGCCGATGTTCAGACAACCTTTTCCCTCTTGGTGGCAAAAGCGCAGTTTTCCCAGAGCTCCTAATGGCACATTTGCCCCTGGACACTACTGAAAACTTGATGGATGCCTCAGTCCCTTAGGCTTTTAATGAAAAAAACCTAGCTCCACATTACTCCAGCTTGAACGTCAGTGCTATACATATAAGTCTCCTTATTGCCCTTTGCTCCCATGCTAAGGACAGGGGTAGTGACTGCTGAACCTGCAATAACTTTTCAAAATCGGTCATGTTTTTTTTTGTCCTCCCCTCAGCCTTGGTTCTGCATGTGCAGCATTTAGTCCTGCTGCCCAGGCGGGTTTACAAGATCTGCATCTTCCACAGGTACTTCAGAGGTGCATGAGCGTGTCCCCCGCCGGTGCACCCCGCGCGGCTGCTCGCGGGATCCAGCCCCGCAGCATCCTTCGGCTGCTTTGGTAGCCCCATATTGCTAATGCGGGATGTGCTATTTCTAAACGCTTGCAGGCGCCACTCCCCTGCAGCTCTCCTCTCCGGCGATGGCAGCACCGAAGGTGGCCGTGGTTGGTGCGGGAGTTGTCGGGCTGTCCACAGCACTGTGCATCGCGGAGACCTTCCCCGCCTGCTCCCTCGCTGTCGTTGCAGACCGGTTCACCCCTGACACGACGAGCGACGTGGCTGCGGGGATGCTCATCCCTCACACCGCCCCAGGTGTGTGCAAAAAAAACCACCCCAAACCCAGCAGTCTGACAGTCGTTGCCCTGGTGTTGGCCACCTCTGTAGCGGCAAGTAAACCTGGACTGAGGTGGGGCTGAGCCCTGTCCCACAGCTGCTCAGGCTGTTTGTCCCGGGGCTGCGGGGTCCCCGAAATAGCTCTGTTTATGCATCTATTTATGAAATCGCACATACAAATATGCACTTCTTTACACTGCCAGCAGAACAGTGAACTTCCTCTGCAGCTTTGAGAGTTGAGTCACTACCAGCCAAGCTGGGGCTTTTAGCCAGTGGCCTGTATTGGGGCAGGCCGGCTATAGCTTGTCTCAAAGGAAATCTAGGAGAGGCTGTGGCTCTTTGCAGCAGGACAGCCGCCACAAGACTAAAAGGCACCCCCCCGCACACCCCCAATTTTAACTTATCTGCATGGCATGCAAATATTTAAGGTTAAATACTCAAGAGGTTATAAATAGTAATAAGCAGAGCTCTGCATTTAGCAGCAGAGGATCTCACCCATGTAGGGTGAGCGTATATTGTTCTTTTTCCAATTCTTTCCTTTGAAATTTGATCTTAAACCACACAACATTATGGCCTGGCAGGTTTCCTACTAGATCTCCACTGCAGGGTTTGCTACATGATGCTGCACGAGCATATTAGTTTTGCTCATACCTACGTCAGTCAGGGGGCTCTGCGGTTCAGTCCTTTCCTCCGCAGACAGTCCCTTGGCTAAATACGAGGGGCCCAGGACAGCAAGGTGCAGCGGACCCTCATCTCTCCTGGGAAAGCAGGGCAATCAGCCTCAGAGGGGGGCCCACATTATCTCGTAGCCTCAGATTTTATGGGCTTCCTGAGACTGCCGTGGTGGCTGAGGTTTCGAGCCCAAATGCCCTAGTCGCCCTCACCGCCTACAGCCTGACCTGCATGCTGGGACAGGCCACAGGAAGCGTGTGCCCTGCGTGCACAGCGCCATGTGCAGAGATGCAGCAACGCACAGCCTTTCACCAGGGAGAAAAGCACCCTTCCTTGCACTCCCACCTGTCCCTTCTCTCTGATGCTGGCTTGCACGCTTTTCCTCCTCTGCATTTTGCCTCTCAATAGGTTTGGTTTTATTTCCATACAGGCACACCGATTCACGTGCAGAAGCAGTGGTTCAAAGAGACCTTCACTTACCTTTTTGCCATCAGCAATTCAGCAGAGGCGTCAGAGGCTGGCATTCACCCCGTGTCTGGGTAAGAGCAGCCCTCCGAAGCAGTCTGGTGCCCACGTGCCACGCGCTGCAGCAGACAGCCATTTTACCTGCTGGAGACCAGCTGTATTCCCCACACAGAGGGAGGAACCTGGCCATACCCCCAAAAAGCTGCAGTGCAGCTGCTCAGATAGAAAGGACATATTTTCAAGCAAAATTCATGCACAGATGAACCACTCTCGGCTAGCATGCCTGCCACAAATATCTTGTTGTAACTGATGTTTTCCATACTGTCATCCAGCAGTTGCTAGTAGCAGGGTGATCTGCATAGGGTTAGGACTGCAAGATCCTCCAGCTTTAGCAGCTAGGTAGATGGATGGGACTGGTGTACGTGTAGGAGATTTAGGCTGCCTAATACGTACACAGAAATTCGCCTGTTGGGAGTGCTGAGGCTGGAAACTGTGTAGCTTTATGAGCACCCCAAAATAGTGTGAGCAGGTTCGCAAGCAGCCCCGTGGTTGGCACACTGCATTAGGTGAGGGCACTGTGTGCTTTTATAATTGCTGGGAGACTGCTGTGCGAGGCGCTGGAAAGACATGTGGATTTAAAACCGTGTGGAGAAAAGGTATTACCTGGGGAACATCAGCAAACAAATATGAGGAAAAAAAAGCTAGGGGGGATTTTTTTTTGCTGATGAACCTTGAGGGAGGCACTCTGAGGCCAATGGGATCTAGATATAAACCTCCCCCTGTTCAAAGCGTAAAGCCCTGCTCCCTTAGGAGCCTGGGCTGCAGTAACTGCGCTCCTGAGCATTTGCTTAGGTTTGCTGCAGGCAGCCCTGTGGCTGGAGAGCAAGCGGAGAGCAGGAGGATGGGTTTTCCTGACTGTCATTCCTGCCCCCAGAGGCGCGTGTGTCCCAGCTGAGAGTGGTCACACAAAGGCAAGAGGACACAGACTATTTTAGAAAGCTCTTTCCCCTGTCCGCCTGCCCCCTGTATTGCCTAAAGGAGGCCCTTTGCGATCATACTGTTTTCTTCAGTTCTTGACATTTGGCAAATTTTAATCTAGACTCTGAGCCTCTCTCCACACGATCTATCCCAGTATCTAGCCCTCAAGCTCAACTGTGACAGCCCTCTGCCTGTTTGCAAAAGCATTTATTATAGTTGCAGGCAGCAACACTTTCCCTTTGCTATTAACCCTGGCGAGCTGCACTGATCAATGGGAACAGATTCCTGAATTCTTTGTTTTTGGCTAAGGTTGCAGTGACATGACGTGGCAGAGCAATAGTGACTAAGTTTTGCTGTTTTTTAATCAATGCTCTTTTAGCTGGCAGATCTTTAAGAGCACTCCCAAAGAAGAGTTACCGTTCTGGTCTGACATTGTCCTGGGATTTCGACCAATGTCTGAAGCTGAACTCCAGAAATTCCCACAGCACAGATTTGGTCAGGCCTTCACGACACTGAAATGCGACTGCCCACCCTACCTACTGTGGCTGGAAAAAAGGTTGGTTTTGCTGCAAGCTGGGGGTGCAGAGCAAAATCCAACCAAAGGGACTATGGGAAGCTGGCTGAGAGTCTTAGGTTTGAACACATCTGGAACAGGGCTCTTTTTCACTGGGGAAAATGCAGCAAGGTGATTCTTGGGGAGGAGCACTAGGAAGAAATACCCAATCTTTCCAAAATTTTAAAGGCCCCATTTATGTAATGACAACTTTCTACCATTCTGGCTATACTGTGGGGCTTTAAATTGGGAATACCTCTGAGCACAGTATTGATATAGCCACAGGGAGCGACACTTGGCCAGTCAAGACTTTTAAGATATGTTGGGAACCTGCCACATCCTAGGAGAGAACATAGGTGCTCCTCACTTGCCAGACTTCCCAAATATCCTCCTTCACTCTTCAAGATACATCCAGCTCCTGAGAGAATGTGGATGTCTGGGAAGATGTCTAATTTGCCAAGACCTTGGATTTAAGAATTAGTTGGTCCAATTCATCTCAAATTTGGTCAACAATCTCAGTCATTTCTTAATCCATTCAGGTAAAAAAGTTCAGATAACATCATTTTGTAACAAACCTTCTGAAAACATTTTCCCGTGCAAAATGCGTGATGCCCTCAGGGGAATCGCAGCTTTAGAGTTCATGCCTGAATTGACGGGGAAGTTAGAAGTGTTGGCAAGACAAGCTTTCTCCAAAATACATGGATTTCAAAGAACCACAGAAGAGTCAGGATGCAGATCTAAAAAAGTTCTGATAACTGGAGTGTGCATTTAGTCCATTTAGTACCCTTAAAATGAGCAAAGTTGTCTCTGCTTGAGAAAAAGTGATGAGCTGCAAGCTGGTTTGAGGTTAAGTAAAGAGCCGTGTACCTCCGTTGTGGTACAAATTGCCAGCTAATCTTGGATGTCTTTCATCTCAGTGCTAACTATGAAAAAATGTTTCTTGTTCTTACAACCAGCCCAACTGGGAGCATGCCAATGCCACCAAGGCCACGTGATGGCTGCGCAGTCTCCTCCAAACACATGCTCTGTCATGTTTCATTGCTTAACCCATGGAAATTTCCGCTGAAGCGCAACTAAATTGTTAAATCCATTTAGTGTCTGTCATGTGATTTCTGCTCTCTCCTTATTCCTGTTATACCCTTCTTATTTCTCAGAGGATGCAGTCTAATAAGATGATCTACCTTCTTTCCTTTCTCTTCTCTCTGGTGATCAGAAAAGAGAGCATATTAAGCGTGTAACTAATTCTTGAAACCCTAATCTGAGCAGTATTTATGGACCATTCTCTTTGCAGCTGACAAGGAAAACTGTTTTTGTGCTCACTTTGCTGGTTCAAAAATAGAATTCAGGAACTTTTTCCTGCTTGCTTGTCTGAAATCAGGCATTTTCAGCAGCTTTTAATATTGCTGTATTTTTGGTGGCATAATGGCAGAGTTGCAAACACAATGCTTATGAGATCCCCAGCAGTTTGTCCAGCCAGAGTCGTTGAATGGGACCTTCCCAGTTCTTCCCAGCCAGCCCCAGTGCCCTGCTGCACCCAACTCCCAGTCTCCAAAGCATCAGCTGTGCCCTGGATCCTTGACTCATTCATTGCTTTGTGGGAAACCACTACGTTATAGTTGGACTGATCACTTTGCCAGCTGCTGGAGTATTGCGAGGGACAAGATTTCTCACTTAGTGCATGGATCACCGGGCTGTCTCCTGGCTTGCTCATGCTAAAACCCACACTAAAGACCCCAAGCACTGGATGTGGCTGGCAGTGCGTGGTGCCTCCACCTCGCTCTGATGGAGCATTTCCCCAGGGCCAGGGAAATGTTTCTCCACTGGGAAGGACTTCAAGCTTCAGGCAAGTTCTGGGTGGAGTTTAGCTTGAAATTTAGCTCAGAGACGAAGCTTAGGAAGGGGTGAGTTTTGCCTGAGAGGGTGTTTTGTGAACCGACCTTGTCAGGCACCAGAGCTATGTCCCCCATCCTTCAGCAGACCTCCTTTCCAAATAGTGTGAATTGAAGCACGTGCTCAGTGCAATGGCTCTAGGAATGAGGGCTCGCTCCCCTTACAGTTCTTTCCTGTCTAACTCCTGTCAGGCCCTGCAGCCCTGCAGCACTCACCTCATTTGCAAGGTAGCTGCAGAGCAATCCCTTATTACTATTGCAGAAGGGTATACAGTCATGTGTACAAAAGTAAACACAGAGGAAAGAAAAGATCTTACAGGAGTAGTTTTAGAAGTGCAAGCTCTGTCTGAGACAGACAGACAAGCTGACAGTTGGCCTGGCCTGGGGAGTGGTTCAGGTGCCCAGATGTGGATGCTTAATGCTCTGTGTTGTGCTGTGTGGCTCCTAGCTGCTGTGCTAGAAGGGTCCAGGTCTCCTGCGGATCGTGTGCTGTACCTGCCCAGCCTGTGGGGACGTCCCTGAGACCCCAGGGTATCTAACACGGCATGAGGTGACCAAGTTTAGCACCCAAGTGGCTCCCCCGGTGCTAAGGGAGTGAGTCTGGAATTAATGTGACACTATGCAATGGGCACATTAAAAGAGGTGTAGTACAATAGTGCTGTCGCTAACAGCAAAGTGACATTTTCAGCTTGCTGGGACTGCTAAAGTTTAGAATCTTAATAGAAATGAATCAATGAGATAATGAGGATGCATCTACGTATCTAGGGTCTTATGCAAGATCCTCCTCTGTAATAGCTATCAACTTGCTGTATCTTTTCCTGCCCAAACAAGCTAAAAAGTATCTTTGATCAGACCAAATCAGACAAATCACAAACAGAAGCCCTATGCCACTTCCTTTGCTTTTTGTCCCATCTGTTGTTTGTTTTTGATCTGTATGTTAAAGACAATCTCATTTACTTGATGTGCATAATAATTACATGAGGATTTAGGGGTTTCATTTCAGCCTCACTTCAGGGTGGTTTTTCTGTCTTTTTTTTTTTTCAGGTTGAAAGCAAAAGATGTCCAGCTGTATACCAGAAAAGTAGCAAACTTATGGGAGCTGCACAGCGAATATAACATCGTTGTTAACTGCGCGGGCATTGGTGCCCACCAGCTTGTGGGGGATCAGAAGCTGTTCCCTGTCAGGGGCCAAGTACTCAAGGTTCATGCTCCTTGGGTGAAAAACTTTGTCCGGGACGGGGATGGCTTGACTTACATCTACCCAGGGATACACAGTGTAACCCTAGGGGGAACCAGGGAAAAAGAGAGCTGGAGCCTCTCCCCTGATCCTAGCACTACCAAAGACGTCTTTGACAGATGTTGCTCCCTTGAGCCCTCACTTCAGCGAGCTCAGGATATAAGGGTGAAGGTGGGCCTGAGGCCGACCCGAGCGTGTGTGAGACTGCAGAAAGAGGTCTTGAGCCAAGGAGGAGCAAAGCTCCTGGTGGTCCATAACTATGGTCACGGGGCAGGTGGCTTTTCAACGCACTGGGGCACTGCCAAAGAAGCTGCTCGCCTGGTAGGGGAGTGCATTGCTTACCTACAAGGCTCCTCATCGAGGGCCAAGCTTTGAACCCAGAGGCTTTTTCTCCGTTAATGACAGGCTAATATTGCACCCCCTAGTAGCATCTTTGGACTCCTGGATGGAAGGAACATAAGCGGACAGCTGGTGCCACTGCAGGTGCTTGGTGGTATCTCACCTGTCTTCCAGCTGCCACTCCAGGAAGGTGTGTTGGCTTCATCCAAGCATTTGCACAAATGCCTCTCTCCTCCATCTAGTATTGTTCCAGCCCTAGTGATTTCTCCTAGCTTGGGGTTGAAGACGATGAGAGATATTAAATATCCTTCATATAGCAGGAATCAGATTGCTGAAACATAATATAAATGACATACATTTGCCATTTGTTCATCTGCATCTAAATTGTATTGGATGAGCTAGATTCAGATTCAGCAAAAACTAGTTCTCTCCCATTGTACTAAATCTGATCTAGTATTGCCCTTGTTCTTGCCATCTTGCTAACAAACTCTACCATTTTCCGTATAATTTACAGGGCAATGAAAGCGCCACATAGTCCTGCATTGCAGCGCTCCAGGTCAGCTCTTACAAAAAAGAGTTGCTAGGCCACAGTCATGTGCAGTGACCACGCAAGCAGGATTTTAAGAGCAGGTTTATGAGACTGATCACTGCATTCACTAATATTACACCTCAGGAGGAAATAAAAATTTTCTTGGAGAGAAAGTTGCCCTGAATGAGCTACAGTTTTGTGTATCTTTTCTCATGCCAGTTTGCAAATCTCTCTCATTGTTTTTTGCTCTCATTGTTTTTTGTTTTTTCCCATATATCACCTCAATAGCAGCTTTGACATGGCCTGTCTCCTGTAACAGAAGATTTTTCAGGGCAGGCTTGGGAATGCAACCTTTCTCTGCTACTTTTCATCGGCACTTTCATGTTACGCCTTTTCTTGCAACAGCTCATATGATTAACCAGTGACAAAGCAGCACGGATCTTAACACCAGTTTCAGTTACATAAGAGAGAGAAGAGCCATTTAAGTCAAGATAAACACTATAAAGACAAATTTTTCTGTAATGGGATGTGAGTGAACTCATCTCTCATAATGAAGCCAAGCTATAGCAGCTCTGACTGTCACTCTATAATAAAGGCTGAGCTGAACTTTACACTTTCCACAGTTCGAGCCCTTTGATGTGTCTGAAGATATTCACTCCCCAAAATTAGAGCTTACTGTCAAAGTACAGGATGAATGTCTGACTGTTAGGGATTAACTGCTCATTAGATCTTCAATGACTCATTTAGGAGAATTAGCATCCATTTTTGACTGGCTTTTATCCTTACAATTACAAAACAAATCAAAACCCTTCAAAAGTCACATGATTAAAATTAATTGATAAATAAAAGTCTAATAATGAAGCAAAGGTCACTTCTGAAGTGTTTTCTTTCATAAATGAGAGGCTTTTTTCATTCATTGGGGCTTTACAGGGACAAAAAAAACCCCATGCATAACTATCACGTATGCAAATAGCTGCCAACTCCTGCTATTCTCAGTGAGGACGAAGACAATTATCCTTAGCAAGGGACAGCTGTCGAAAGGAACATAATAATATTGAAGTACAGGTCAGTCTGCTTGGGATCAGCTTAAGCCAGCCCTGCTTTCAGGTGTCTTGCCCTTTTCTTCTCAGCTCTGGCTGCTAATTTTGCACCTCTGCCCTCCTCCCCACTGATTCACCTTTCCAGTGATACAAGATGGCAGAGTTGCTTCTTCTGGTGGCGGTGTTGGTACAACGTTTGTCGAACTGCAGCTTTGTCCTCAGCTAACACGGAACAAGGAAATGCATGGAAAAAAACAGAGGAAGGGTTATTTTTTCTTAATCTCGATTTTAATCTAAACAAACAAACGGTTTAGCTTAGTCTGGAGCTAGAAGCACTACTAATGACAATGGTATGCTCTTAGCACCACGAGAAACCCGAATTGTGTTTGAGCTCTGGTTGTGCACTTTCACTCTGCAGGATGGGGAGACTTCTAATTTACTTCTAAAAGTTGCCTGAAGTGGCCCAGTAGCCATTCTCAGCCCTGGGGCTTCCTCAGCTGAGGGGCGGCTTAGTATTTCACGGCTCTCAAGTGACTTATCTTTCACACAGTTGTCAGATTGCTTTTGAAATCATGTACTACACTTTTGTCATCCTTTGTGAATTTATACATCTATCTCATAATCTCTCAGTCACTTCTTTTCCATTTTGATGAGTCCTGATTTATGTAGTTGCTATCCATATAACATCATCCTGATCTCTGCTTATCCTTGCCCATCTTTACACCTTTTCTCACTCTAACATACCCCTTTTGAGATTGAGGGACTAAAACTGCACACAGTACTCATGATACAGCGGACTGTGTATTTAGCTGATGACACAACCACTGTTCTGTTTTCTGTTCGTTTCCTAATAGTTTCTAATATTCAGTTGCTGTATAATCACTCCTGAGCTTTTAACTTACATTTGAATAGAACTATGTAACTTCAAGATATTGGTCCTGAAGAGTGGGTTTGGAGGCCATTGCTGAGACTGTCTTGTGGGGAGGGGTCTTCCGCCCACCCCAGCCACCTCTTTTTCTCTGCTTTTATCTACACTGAATCTCACCTGCCATTTCATTGCCCAGTCTCATCAGATGGTTTTTTGCTGCTCCTTGCAGCTGACTTTCATTTTACCACTTTGAATAAGGTAGCAACCAGCAAACTGAGCCACACCATTTACCACCTTATTTATGAATAAGTGGATAAGCACCGGCCCTGGTGACGTCTCTCCACTGTGAAAATGGATCATTTATGCTTACCTTGTCTTTCTTATGCTATAACCAGTCGCTGACTCGTGAGGGCACCTTCCTTCTTATCCCATGCCAGATTAGATCTTGGTGAGTCTTTGGTGACGAACTTTATCAAAGACTTTCTAGAACGTGAGCAGACCACATCAGCTGGATCACTCGAGTCTGCAGCCTCACGTCTTCTTCTGAGACTGTAAGAAGTTACAAGTACTCTATTTCACTCTTCTGTTAGGGCTTATCTATTCGGAAACTCCTTTGATACCCTGATGAACTGCTGACTGTTTCCCCCGGTCACCTGCAGACCCTCTGGCAGGCCTCCTGCTACTGAAGGGTTACAGAAAGGTTTGTGCCTATTAGCAAGTTATTTCCTCAAAGTCTTCGCTGGTCTGCCTTTCTGTTTCTACTTTTAATTTGACAGAGTTTATGTTCTTGTCCATTTCCTCATTTGGACATGATCTATTTTGGCTCCTTCACACGCAATTTTTATCAGTGTATTACAATGAGCCAGTAATGACCTTTCTTCTGGAAAGTCTCTGATTTTTCTATTGGTTCAATACCCTTATACAAAAATCACACATTTTAGTCTCTCATCTTATTTTCAGACTTCTAGCATTCAGAAGAAAGCCTACATTCAGCCTGACTGCTCAGATTCCTGTGCTCTGCTAAAATGGGACTTTATTCGTTCAAACTGCTCCTTGCTGTTTCCTGCTTGTTTTGTAGATTTCCTTCACTTGAAGTTGTAAAGATGGTGAGATGGCACCTTTAGAGGACATGCCATCATAAACACTTGCTTCTCTGCCTGGCCACTTTCTCCCAGTCTCTGGCTTAAAATCCTTTGTTTACCTTTCTTACACTTTCTCCCAGAGGCTTTCTTGCCCAGTAGGGTCATGCCATGCAAAGGCTGAGCATCCTACTTAGGAGCCTCAGCTTTTTGGTCCAGAGGCTTTCAGTTTGCTAAGAACCTGTCCAAATATTTTGGGACTAATTGCACATCCCTACATCATTTTTCCCCTTATGCAGGTGAGGAAATGTGCTTTTAAACATTCTGAAATGTATACAAGGTATACATGCAAGCGCACGACAAAAAAAGATACTCCTGCGAGAAATTATATATAGAGTCCATTTTCTATCTACAGAGCAAAGAAAGAAGGAAGCACTAATGCTTGTGCTTCCGTTGGCTTCTCTATAAGGCAGTGCCTGTCACAGAGCTCTAGCATAGAAATAAGCTGGTCTGGTGCAGCTCTGAGCAAGGCATTAGGTCAGCTGGTCCCTGGGCCACCCTCCACGGGATTACTTAGCTCAGGAACAGCACTGCATTGCCCCAGCGACACGGCATCCCTTGTCAGAGCTAGCGTTTTCAGTGCTTACATGGGCATTTCCTGGTGACGCTGCCTTGGGCCGAGTATACACCTACCCGCAGAGGGGATTCGTGACTTTGAGATGCCTGCAAGCTGGCTTGCTTACATACAAAGCCTGGCTCTGAGGCAGCTGAAGGCTGCTGAGATGAATCCTTGCGTTCTTCAGCTGCCCTCCCTCATGTATCAGTCTCTATCTCATCACTCATGCCTGAGTTTCTGCTCCTCGCTCAAGATCCTTGTCAGAACTGGAAGCAAAAAAAAATGGCTTGTGTTAATGCGTTAGCACCAACTCCAGCTTAGCTGGTAGCTAAGGAATTTGCAAAACTCCATTTTGACTCTAAATCTGTCTTTGCTGTTACTTCTTCACCTGGAAATGCATAGCAGGTGCTAAAGAAACTCTTGTATGTGCGATAGGGGTAACAGTGGAAGGTCATTAAATCTCAATAATTTTCCATCCTGATAAAATGGCCCTTAAAGAAAGATTTGGCTGTCACCTGTGGAAACCTGTCATCTCTCCCAAGACAGGAGCAGTTCATGCTTCACCTGCATCAGCTCCAAAACTCAATTCATGGCACATCTTTTCTTGTCTGTCTCTACCCAGCATAATCTCCTGTCCTCCCACATCTTTCACTCCTCCATCTGAAATCCCTGGGAATGTTAATTAGGTTTCAACACTGGCCTGGCTTCATGAGGCATTTTATCATTGCCCCTACTGCTAAGGCCTTGCGTGTCCAGGCAAAATTAAATGGAACATACGTGAGTATTTCCTTCTTACCCCCACTTTCTAGTCTATATGGAATAGACATTCCTGACAGATGGGAACCAATCTGTCACACTCATAACGAACTTCAGAGGCATAATTACAACATAAAAAAGGAACAATTATATTTGAGACATTTTTACCAATCCTTAGGATTGGTAAAATCCTAAGCAGCAGACAGCAGACAGCAGATGGGCTGTATGATGGATTTTAGAACTTGGGCACAAAATAATAGTTTTCTGCAACAGGGAATTTTACTGGTTTTGTGTCACAAAAACAAAGCCATAAAGATATATTGTCTCAATACAGACTTTTGCCTATATTTAAAACACATTTGCCAATTTCCTCAAGAAATAGAGGAAAACCAGCAGTCGCCATTCACTAGCATTCTTTCCCAATCAAATCGACTTCTTGAGATAAACTTCAGTCTCATAAATTCAAATTCATTTGGAATAAATGTAGCAATTAAAGAGAAAACTCATGGCCTGGGCAGATATTTGTATTGTTTTCACAATGTCTCAAGCAATTGTAAATACTGTGGGATGGTTTATTTTATTCTGCTTTATTCCCCATCTTCCACTAGAGGGAGATGTTGGATTAAGACGTTATTAAATGCAAACACAGACTCCATCACAAATGGAAGACGAAGTGATGCTAACCTAAGAAGACGAGTGGAAATGTGGGTGCCTGTCTGGCTACAGGGCTCCCACAAACCTATAACACACAGGTGACTTGAAGGATTGAGGTGCTGCAGTCGAGCTTAAGAAATAATAATGTTCAGTTGGTACTATGAAACGTTACGGGGAGAGCACAAAAAAAGGTGCATTGAGGAAATGGGAACACGAGAGGGAGCAACATACCAGAAGCTGTCGTTAATAAAAAATAATAGGCTGTAATCTTAGATCAAGCCGCTGCTATTACAGGATCTCCCAGAGCTTCCCGGCCACCAAGAGGCTGTAGGAAAAACACTGTTGTGGGTAGCCAAAAGTCCTCAGTTCTTCATGTTGAGGGGACTCATGGCCCCAAAGTCCCTAGCAGGTGTGGCCGTCCGGCTGCGGGGCCCACTCCCCTGGTGCCACTACCTGTGCTGAGGGCGCAGCAGCCAAAGGCAGTTATCTCATGGCACTGCTGGCTGCCTTGGCTGCCCTTCCAGGTGCATGTCTCATCTCATGCCGTGCACGGAGACGCTTAGGTAGCTGAAAGCGCTGTTTGAGGCTGATCAGAAACAGCCCCTTCTCTTTCTAGGGAATTTCCTTCCTCAAATGTTTGTGTTCCTCAATAAAGAAGACAAAATGAACGTTTTTTGGAGAAGGAAAAGTGGACATGAGTCAAAATTTAGTGAAGAAAGGGAGTGGCTGGGGAGAAAAGGAAAGAAATATTTTTTTATAAGTGAACTACTTCAGTGTAGTGAAAAATGATCATTTCATAGAAATGATATTTCCAAATGTGAAAGAAGTTTCAAGAGAATCTTCTTCTTGTGTTTCGGTTTTACTCCTCTGAGACCAGAACTTTGCCACTGCTTTCAGTGAGCACAAGACTGCACTGTTTAAATTCATTGCTTTCCTCCATTTGCCTCCAATGGCAAGAATATATTTCTCCTATTTTTAACAGGCAGGCATCATGCTCTGTGCTTCTGTCACAGCCGCTTTCTGCTGTCTTTTTGTTTCACTTTTGTAATGTCTCATTTGATCGCCTTGCATTAGCCTTTCCTTAAATTTAATTAGCTAAAAAGGGGTGAGGTTTTTTTGTTTGCTTTTTACGTCACCAGAGAACTAAAAAACTGAACAAGCTGTCAGTGTTTCTGAAGACCCGGCATATGCTGCGCTCTTCCGTAGCCCATCAGCAGAGGGAAGCCCAGGCTCCTCACTGGGCTGCCCACGTACGACAGGGCTCATTAGGCAGTTTTTCAGCTAGATAATAATGAAGCTGTGGGCAACATAGTGTTGCCAGCAGCTGCTGTCACCTACCCAGAATGTCTCCCATGAAAACAAGCTCAAGCTTCAAACTTACATTATTGAAAGGACATAGGCATTTATGTCCTCATTTCCGTTCTATGCACGTCTATCAAAATGGATTATTTTCAAAACTCCTGGCTAATCCTCGAGACACTGCCAGATCTCCAGAGAACTCCCTGTTGCCAGTGTTGCCTCTGATCATGTCCAGCGACACATTTGTCTTGGCAGTCTGCTAACTCACACCTGCACCGTGGCAGGACTCATAGCTTGAGCTCCATCCTTGCTCCAATCAACATTTTGGCTAAAACTAAGGTCTGGAAAACAAACCTTCACTCAGGGAATGCACTGGAGCCACGGAGGGAAGATTACCTCACCCTCCCATTTGCTTTTCTTCTGAAGGAGGGCAGGACCAAGTTTCTAGGAGGTACAGCCTCTCCTCCTGCATGTCTTGCCGCCTGGGGAGTAGAGCGGTCTCCTGGCAGGTGGGACAGCTTGTCTCCTCTGACCATGCAAGGCGTTGTATTCAGGCTTCTCAAATCCCGGGGCCAATCATTGGGATCCCAGATTAAAGAAGAGCAATCTCTTCTTCAGGTGCGCTTTGACAGAAAAAAAAATCCTCTTGATTTTTGAAAGAAAGGGGCTTAGATGCTTCAAGTCTAGGGAAAGATCAGGAGTTGTGAGTTCTTGCAGGGCAGAATAATGTGACGTCCTGCTGGGAGAAGAGCCGATTAGGACACACCCTTCCCTCTGTGTTTCCTCGTCCCTAGGCTTGGCAACTCTGCACGGCTTTCCAGCTTCGCGGCACCCCTTCCTTTGGTGCCCAGTTCTTCCCATGCCTTGTAAGTGGGATGTGCAGGGCCAAAGTACGCCCTGCAGTTTCCACCACAGTGGCTGATTCCTGAAGCCTTTTAGTCCATTGAGCTCAGGTGACTTTGGTGCACAGGTTTTACCTTCTGATAGGTGTCCACTTTCTAATCGGTGAAGTAAATAAAGTAAGCATTGGGAAAGCTCTGGAAGCCTCAGCGTACATGACACAGCTCACGTCTTCACAGAGGTGAAGTGTAGGCTAAAACTTTGAGAAGCACTGACTAACCTGCTTTTGAAAATCCCTCCGTATGTCCTGGAGGGCACGGCTTCTTTATTCCATGTTCTGAGTGTATCGGCACATTGTCAGGATCCCAGTGATAATCATGGAGTGAACTGCCATAGAGATTTGCAGTATAACAATTGCCTCAAACAGAAGGATAAATAGCTTTTTTTTTTTCTGGCATTTAATGGGCCTCTTAAGTGAACGGCAATAAACTGCTTGTGAACAGATGTTTTCACTTTTTTTCATTCTCTTGCATCTCATATACATAATTATGCAGTAAAATGTTCTTGTCTGGGTTTCTGAGAGCAATCTTGCTGCTGTTTGTATTGGAAGGATAAGACTGAGCACATTAGCACAAAGGCTGAGCAAAAAGCCCTTGATTTTCAAAGGTTCCCACTGCTGTATATCAGCCATCACTTTCCTTCCCTCTCATTAAGCCTGAAGGAGGAGCGAGACGTTAGTGGGAAAATCTGCTTTTCAGCCATTGCCGTGATGGTCTCAGCGCCGGGGTTTCTCTGCGCTTCCTCGGGTGTTTTGTGCTCTTGCCAGTGAGCTGCATTTTAGACTGGCTTCAGGCTTTCACCTGCCTATGGCTGAGACTGGTCGCTTCCCCTTTGCCTCGAGGGAGAGGTGAGCGGCCTCTGAGTCCCTGCACGGCTGGGGGCCGGCAGAGCAGGTTTTCCTCAACAGCCGCCTGCTTTCTGTCCAGCCTTATCGCAAGGATAGCAGCGGGCTGCAGCCACGGCCCCCCTCCACCACCCTCCAGAGAGGCTCGGCAGGGGATGGCAGCCAGGCCGAGAGAAAAGCGTTTTACCGTTTTGTGGGTATGTGCTTTACCTCTTGACAGAGTCCAGAGAAGTGACCCTTCTTCCTGAAGAAAATCAAAGAATTCTGTCCAAATGATCTCCTCCTAACAAGCGGATTGCCAGTAAGACAGAAGTTTGGATGCAAAAACAAACGTTAGCCTGGCCGAGTGTTTAGTACCTGAAGCATCACTGCCCTGCAAGGGTACCTGCATCTTCACAAACCTACTTTGTCCTTCACAGCACATCTCTGAGCAGTCTGGCTGGCCTGTGCTTCTCACGTCCATGACCGAGGATGAACGCAGATAGCCTGCAGGGAAAGCACACGCCAAAAGGATGCCACCCATATATGCCTATATACACCTATATACCAACTGTTGGCCAAGGAGTTCACAACACTTGGCCAAGGAGTTTATTCCACTTCATATCAGTACCGACGTCTCTGTATCACTGAAGCTATGCTGCACTGCACTGAGGCCTCATTGCCTTGAAAAGGGGCCTGCTGGAATAGCACAAAGCATTGCGCGACAGACTTTAGAAAAATGCGTAGAGGATCAGTTATGAGTCGTAACTTGCTTTTGAAACTGCTGCCTGGACCATGTTGCTCTTCTGCTCCTTAACAGCCCCTGCGCTCTGACTTGCAACTCCGCTCCCCTTGGAGAGAGCTCTTCCCCGAGCACGCGCAGAGGAAAGTCACTTGCAGCAATCAAATTGTGACATCTGTTAGATAACTTCAGTGCTATTACCAGCCACTGTATAAATAGTTTGGCATTTGTACTGTACTATGTAAACCCATTAAATACATGTAATAAAAAGGCTTATATAACTTCTTAAAACCGTAATTACTACTCCAGCCATGGTATTTCGTAGAATTCTGAGAATTAAAGATTAATCCCTTTGCCAAATTACATTTCGTAATGAAGGGTATTTGTCCTTAAAATTAGAAGTGCAAAAATGCCAGTAAAATTGATTGCATCAAAATAAAATGAGAAACTTGAGTCCTGAGTAACACCAAGGTAACCTTTGAAACATACTGAAAATAGAAGCTTGCAGTAGAAACTCGGGGTGGTTTTTAAGCAAAGCTGAGCACCTCTCTGAGATTAAAGTGTAGATAGAGGGGAAATGCAGGCAACAAACTAATATTCCAAAAATTTTTACGCAACAGCATGTGAATTGCATATGAGACATCACCACTTAATTCCTATCAACTGAAGTCTCCTCTAAAAAAAAACCTAGCAACATGTTTTCAAATTTTATACTAGAATCTTTTCACTAGAATCACCAACCTCTCCTTGAAAAAGCAGGCATATTTTTGCACGCTCAGAATAATCAGATATTTTAGAGAAAGGCTGAATCTACCTGTTCTTCCCACCTGCTACTGTTCCTCTCTCTGAGTGAAATATAGCTGTCGGAGGCTCAGCCTCCTATGTAGATACTGCAAAGACTGGGGTTAAATACATAAAGGAACACCTAAGGACAGCGAAGGGCTGCAGAGCATCTTTTACTAAAGAGCCTTCTTGTGCCCCTTGTTATTCCAGCAGCGAATGTTTTTTATGTGCTTGGGTTTAGGGGTGTATGTGTGTGAATGCACAAGGGCATGACTCAGAGGTCAATCTTGGTCTATAATCCCCTCTTCAGACCATTTACTATCAAACACCTTCCATCAAATTCAGAGCAGGAGGCTAGTTTGTGTCGTCTGAATCTCTCTGTAGTTAGAGGAGAAAGAGCTTTTGCCTGTGTCCCTCATACGGTGCTACTGAACAGCATGATCAGTCTTTTGTTAAGCTGCCTAAATAGCCCACCTGTGTGAGGAGAGCTGATGGGAGACCGCATGAATGTTTTTTTCAGTCCTTATCTTCAAACCTGCTGGTGGCGAGCTGAGAAGTGCTATTAATGATCCACGCAGCTGAGCGTTAGCCGCGACAACTTTTCAGACAGGTATTTCTCTGCGGTGGTAAGTGGATAATAGACCAATGTGGCCAATTTACTTCTTGGTTGCTAACATCTAAAAGATAGCAGAAAGAGATCCTTTCTTTGTGTTTTGTGGGATTTAAAATACAAGAAGAGTAAGGGCTGCACTTCTTTTGCAGAGCTGTGTTCGGGCTCCAGGGGGGTCTGTCACTTTGTGCACGGCTCGGCATTTGCAGGATTTCCAGCTGAAATTGCAGGGAGCAGGAGACCAGGCTTGCAGCTAAGCAAGTCACCCGGGAAGCCTTAACCATTTTGTCCGACATTTCTCGGGGCTACGCAGAGCCATACCCCAAGGCAATGGGACAGGCTTGGACCCAGATTTCTGCCTCCCTGGGGCTCGGGCTGAGACACCAGGTACAGCTGTGCATCTTCTGCAGGGCAGCCACTGGGCTTCGTTTTATGCAGCCACTTTTTCAGTGACATGGTGGCAGCAATTGACTTTTTAATTCTAAACCTTGCGGAAGTTTCCACACAAAAACTCCCTTGTTTTCATGTGTCTGTACCAACAGCGTTCCAGTTTTGAAAGCGTTAGCCAGGAATATAGGAAAGAGGAGAGAAAAAAAAAGCCTTCCTTCACTCTGTCTGGTAGTTTTTGGCAAAAGGCTCATACCAAATCCAGTGGTGCTGTAAAGCAGGGCAGAAAAGAGCATTTTTGTTAATTTACTCATCTTATAACAGGAACATTTTGCTTCCATTATCAGCCCCTAGAGAATCCAATGTATTCCCAGCAGCGGTTTTTTTCTGCTGAGGGTTTGATTTTGCATAGAGACTCGGACAGGCATTTTGACTAGCCAGAAGATAAACAGAAATCTTGACAGTGGGTGGAGGCAGAAGATGGATGGTGGTAGACAAGATGTCTGAACTGAAAATGGCCGTAAGAGAAATTAGCATTCAATAACTGTTGCAAAGGGGTCTCCAATGGGAAACGGAAGGAATTTGCCTTTCTCTTGCCTTTTCTGTGATGTTCACAGATCCACAGCCCCATGTTCCCTCTGCTCTTAAGGTTTTCTTAAAAACAAAAACAAATATTAGTGTTAAACTTTTTTCCTGCCAGTGGTTTAGAACTCTGCTATCACCATAGATAAATTTGCAAATATTGAAGGAGTTTTAGATTTTTAAACTCTTCTGTGGAGTCGAAGAGAGCGGTAGAAATCTGTGGAACATAGGTAGCAACCAGATCCAGTAGGACCAACGTCTGATGTTAGTGAAGGGGGTATAATGCTCGCTGCTGCCAGTAGAAATTCTGTGCTCATATTCAAAAAATGCTGCTTCGATTACTGTTTGCATTATGTGGCAGTATTTTTTGCTCTGTGCATCTTGTTTTGGGGACAACAGGGAGGGGAGGCTATTTGCTGCCTTGCCCAAAGCATGAGCGTGTTTCGCAGAAGCTGCTGAGAATTCACCCAGCTGCATTTCCCTGTAATCCTCTTGAGAGGCCCATCCCCCAGTTGGACTGGAGCTGAATCCCTTACGCTGGCATTTTAAAACCACATTTCTTCTTAATAGCCATTGCTCACATACAGGTGTCTCTGCAGCTGATTCCTGGGGGCAGAAATTCATTTAAAATTTGCATGTTAAAATGCAGAGGATGCTGGAGAGGTGGGAACATTTAAGGTTCTACCTTAATTCCCATCGATTCTCATGCTAATCCAGGTAAGATTTCTCATTGTTCCTGAGATTTCCTGAGATCCTTCTGTATCACTATTCCCTTTTTATTCTATCTTTAGAATCCCTGTGTGCTGTTTTAAACAGGCAGAAAGACTTACATCCAGAAGAGATGGGGAAGACGCATGAAAAATTCTAGTGTTTGCTAAAATACGAGAGCAAAATGAAAACACTAAGTTAAAACCTCAAATTGTTCAGTACTGGGAGCACTCTTAGCACGCTCATAAATTGAAGCTAATCAATGTTCTAGGGAAGAGGATGACTTGCACAAGGTCAGCATTTATAGTTATTGCTCAGTGATGACAAGAAGAATGGCTGGATTCAAGTATTCAAGCTTTCTGTTGAAGTTATACAATGATAGTAGAAGAACAAACAAATAGGTGAGGATAAAACATAAAACCAAGAATTACATTGTTGCTTTCTGCTCAGTCAGTCCTCTTTTATTTATTTGAATATGCATTGCTCCATCTTTCCGGAAACCTTTCATTTCAATTTCTCAAGGTTTAAACATCAAGAGAGAATTTAAAAAATGGATTTGGGAACTATATGCTTTTTGATCCTTGGCCTTCAGCACTGCTGCTTTTAAGATTTTCTCCGTAACCACACACGCACAGATTTAATAAGACCTTCACATCCCGTTATTTATTGACCAGCTGCAGATTCTTTAAAACAACCTTGGTGCTAAGACTCTTGTGATGAAGTGATTTTGGCTAGCAGTACTGCAAGTCTTGTGTGCCACTCATGCTTATCCTTGCATTTACGTATCCTCGCATTTAGCGCACCCGATGTACGTCCAAACCTCTCTTCTTTGAGCAGTGACGTTATTTCTGTTCTCAAAGTGAGCGATGCCCATGTCACTTGGAGCAAGCAGCAGAGGCGTCCCTGTCCCAGCCCGTGTGACCTTCCGTTGATGAACGGATCCAGGAGATGCTCATGGATGGAGCTGGGTTTCCTTCTCTTAAGCTGGTGTCCGCGATGGTTGTTGCAACCAAGCTCTGCCTCTGCTCCCACGCCTTCCTCCCTTGTGCCGGCATTGTGCTGGACGTGCTTGTCAATCCTTGCCGGATCTGCAGGTGAGCCAGCTAAGGCAGGCAGAAGCAGAGAAAAAGCACTTGGTTGTCAGACATATCGACTGCCCAAGCCGCCTTGCGTCCGCGCCGCACGCAGGGCCGGCACAGGGCAGGAATGGGGGCCCTGGAGCTGGGACAGGGGGCAGGGCGCCCGCCTGCATCGCGGTTCACGGAGCCATAAACCACCCAAAGCTTGCCGCAGGTTTGCTCTAAAGAGAGGAGAGCGCCGAAAGGGGTGGCCAGGTCTCTCGGGGAACTGCTCCTGATGCAAAGTGGTTTTGTTCAGCTAGTTTTCAGTGTCCCCCCCCCTCCCCCCAGTCTGGCTTAGTTCAGCGCCAAGGAGCCCCCGTCTTGCCACAGGATCGGCAGGCGGGACTGCTGCCCACCGCCTTCCCCAGGGAGCCTGCCTTTGGGGCCGTACGAAATAACCATGCAATTGCTTCAGCCTCATTTAAAAGACCTTTTTTAGTACTTAAAAAAAAACAAAAACAAAACAAAGGCTGCAACGTTTAAGCAGCAGGGAGCATGCCCCCAGCAGCGCCCGCAGTCCCACTCGGACGCTGCGTCTCCTCCGTCCCTTCCCCTCCGTTATCCGCCCGCATCCCGCTCCCTCGTCCTCGTCCTCGTCCTCCTCGTCCTCGTCCTCCTCCTCCCGGCACGTCTCTGCCGGCCCGGCCCCGCTCGGGGCGGGGTTTGCCAACTTTTCAAGGCGGCGGCGGCGGCGGCGGGGGCCCGGCCCGGCCGCCGCTATGAGCCCTGCGGCGGGCGGCAGCGGCGGGGCCGCGCAGGGCAGCGCAGCGCAGCGCAGGGCAGGCGAGTCCCCCCCCGCCGCCGGGCCCGGCCGCCATGCCCAAGGAGCGGCCGCTGTGGAGGGGCCCGGCTTTCCGCCTCTGCCTGCTCTCGGCCGCGCTCTTCCTCTGCCTCCAGCTGGGCATGAGGCGCTCGTGGTGCCCCGAGGAGAAGGCGCGGGCGGCGGCGGCGGGGCGGGCTGCCCCCCCGGCCCGCGGCTCGGAGCCGCCCCCGGCGGCGGCGGCGGCGGCGGGGCGGCGGCGGCGGGTGACCTACGTGCGGAGCGGCCGGCGGGGGAGCGCCGCGCCCGGCTGCTGCCCCCTGCAGCCCCCGGGCGGCCGCCGCAGGAAGGTAGGGCGGGCTGAGGTGGGGAGAGCGCCGCTGTGTCGCGACAGGAGGGGCCCCTGTGTCGCGACAGCGCCGCCGCTGTGTCGCGACAGGAGGGGCCCCTGTGTCGCGACAGCGCCGCCGCTGTGTCGCGACAGCGCCGCCGCCATGACGCCCTCTTTCCTTCCCCCCCCCCCCACCATCTTAGGAGATGCAAAGCCGAAGGTGGCCGCGCTCCTGGGAGAGGAGGCCGCCACCACCTCCTTCGGCTGGCAGCGAAGTGCCCCCATGGGGTAGCCACGGCCAGGCCTTGGTAGCCCCCCGGCGAGGAGAGGGGCCCCCGCCTGGAAGGAGGGCGCCGGCTTGCGGGTGGGTTTTGTGGCAGTTTGTGCGGAGAGGCGCAGCCCTGTTGTGCGGGCGTCGGTAAGCCTGGCCCATGCGTTGTCCTCTCTCGGGAAGCGGTACGCGAGGGACGCGAGCCTGAGAGGCGAGGCGTCAAAGAGGCTTGAGGACGCGACGGCAGAAGTTGGCGTGAAGAAGCAGGAGACGCCGCAGGGTCTTGCTGTTTCGCCGGGCAGCACCACCTGCGCCGCCGCCGCGCGCTGGGAAAGGCGCGGAAACCACGCGGGGTGCAGGCACGCCGGTAGAGATCCCTGCGCCGAGGGGCCGGTTGAGAGTGCGAGACGTAGCTGGTATCGCAGGAAGATTGCAGGTTCATACCAGGTAGGGATGAGGCTCACAGACGTGGGCTTGCTGCAGCTGCTGGGAAGCACAATAACCACCCGAGCAGTTGGAGCTGGCTCAAGGCTTTGGATCCTGGATGTTTCATGCTACCATGTGCTTTGAGGTTGAGATAACTGGTGTCACGGTTGTCCCTAAGAAGCTGTACCTGTGGCCTTTAGCTCATCTGAACCTTTTCCTAAGGTGTTATTCATACCTGAAAAGAGGTCACTGCAGGCTGTTGTGGTAGTGAGTGGTGTCGGCAGATTATGGCAGCTTCCTAGAACGGCGTCCTACAGTCAGAGGTTTAGGATGGCGCTGCTAGGTTGCAAGAAAAGTGGAGAATTCTAGTGCCAAAGCTGAATAAGGTAAACAGTGAGCTGGAAGGACAACCTCGGTCCAGAATTACCCAAATTACTTGACAGGCTGGGAAAATTGAAACACGCCCAACGTGAGTAAGCTTAAGAAAAATTTTTGACCCTTCGCTTTCCTGGTGTTTGGATGCCATTTTGTTTGCTCAAGGCCATGAAGAAATGCTTCTAAGACATGGTCCACATGAGAGTTAATGAGTTAGTTAATGAGCCAGTAAATGCACTTTTAATTAGGTTCAACCATAGTAATGATCACAAAGCCTTTGGAGACATGAAGACCATCTGTAGCATCTGGAGTTCAGCAAGAGTGAGGAATGTAAGTACTAACCCATGCTCTCAGCATGACCAGCAGCAGGGTGCTGACTTCTTCAACAAGCTCCATGCCAACTTTTTGGTTTGGACAGAACCAGATGCCAGCGTCTCCAGAATCGTTTGTTATTCAGGAGAAGCAAATTTGAATGTTTATTGTTTGAAATTTTCTTTGTAGTCTTTCAAGGAGAGATGAGCCAACTTTAAAAGGCCAGGAGAGAGCATTTTGTCATCTTCTATTTTGAGACCCTATTGTCAGAATCCAGTAGTAGTGTTCTGCATAGAGAAGTGCGGATAGTTAACCTGGAATGACCCTGAAGATGAGCAAATGTGATTTTGCTAGAGGTGGGACCAGCTTTCCAGGCAAAATAAGTAGTTTGGATGATTGCCTTGACAAGGATAAAACCGAAGTTACTTGCGGAATGGCTAAACCTTCTCCCATCGTGACCTGAAGCTTTATTCGGATTTGGTCATTTTTTTAGGGACCTGGATACACAAAATGGCAAGAGATGTCTATATGAGTTATGACATAGTGTGGACATGCAGGTGGTATAGAAGACACTTGTTCAGATCAGGATGGCCCTTGGATGTGCTCCTTGTCTGGCTGTTTTCCTCCTCCCTGCTTTCTTGCTGATCGTCGCTCTGTGCCCTGGGAACTATCCTGGTCAGAAGCGGCGAAACGGTGCTGTGAGATCGGTAGTAGATAACTATATCAGCAATGATGTCTGATGGAGAGGAAAGGTATACTAAATGAAAAAAGTTCTGTCAGTCGCCTGCATGTGTTAATACTTTGAGACTATAACACAGGCTTCATTACATTGAAATGCATTGCAGATCACGGGCATCAGTCTTCTTCCTGTAAAATCATTTTGCAGTGTACTTTTTTTTGCACTGTGCTTTCTACGTGTACAATGAACCAAGACTGATGTGATCGGGAGACCTTTTACTAACATCCAAACCACTCTCTGAGCAGATGTACCGTCATCATTGGGTCTTATTTGCACATCTGCTTTTTTCTTTGCATGTGCACCCCCAATAATTTATTGCTTATTTAAAGGTGAGGTGGACAATGAATTTTAAGGAAAGGGGCAAGATTCTTGTATAAAAGTGTTTTCTATGGCAATCTTTTTAAAGAGAGTTTGAAGAACATATGCCGCTCTCTTCTATCTGATGTCTTTATAAGGTAAAAATAATTGTATTTTGGAAATGCTTTGTCGTCTTATGTGATTCATGGTCCCACTACTTATATCTCTTGCTTTATTTCATCTTCCGTGGGCAATTGTGATGGAAAAGTGAAATCATTGTGTCTTCCCCTTATTTTCTGAAATGTTTGGAAGGAGAAGCGAGATAATTGCTTACTTCCTTCACCACTGTGGCGATGATGATGATGATGCATAGTGATGTGGCATCCTGATGTACTGTGATGTTTGTACCATGTCGAGGCTTCTATAATCTTGCAATGCTGATTCTTATGATTTTTGTTGTCAATGTTAAAAAGGTAATAAAGTAGAAGTGGCCTAGACTACTGCCACTTTTTTCTTGTTGAAGATGGTGGTCCTGTGTGATAGCTAAACAAAAACAGGTGATTTGTTTTGCTTTCATATTTGTTTTTATTATATTTATTTTCAGGTTTTTCATCAGGAAGTGTTACTTTATTTCGTTAAGTCACTTCAAGCTGTCCTAGGACAATGTGGGGCCTCTTATCTGAAGCAGCTGCTTAAATTAATGGTCTGTGGTTTTTACCACTAGTGTTGGAGAGAGGCTGTAATGTGCAGCCACTGCCAGCCCCTGGCTAGCAGCCAGGTTTGTTGACATGCAAAAGCCTGTCCGGAGGAAAGGGATGCAGACCAGTGCACGGAGGCTGGCTCTCTGTGCAGCTCTGCTGTGCTACACCAGGTTGGGATTGTTTTTCGCTGTGAATTTTGTATGCTCTGTCTTCTGTATGCGCTTAAATGTTGTTTCAAGTTTTTTTTTTTCCCCCCCCTCTGCTACTGATTTTATTGTTGTTGCTGGAATGTATTGCAGTATGTGAGCCACCGGGATGGCAGTAATAAATCATTAGCCAGGCCAAACCTTGCTCTGTTTTGTTAGTGTCACTTTGTTATAACTCTGCTTGCACTTACATCATTGAACTGAACTGAAAGACCGATGAGCAGTATGTTTCCATAGGTCTAGTTGGATATCCTACTTGGTAGCCATTTAAAAAAAAAAAGTAAAAACATAAAGGGGAATTGATGACTACTTTTAATCATTTTAAAGTTTCCTGAACCTCAGTTCTATTTATTTCCCGAGCAGGGCTGCAGTCAAACAAAGAAGAGCACTAAAAGAAAAAAAAAAAAAAAAGCACCCAGACAGGATGGGAAAGATGCAGATTTGTCCATAAATAGCCCTTGCATCCTCAGGAAACTGATTGCTTAATCATATGTTTTCCTCGATCACTGGCACAACGGTAAATCTCTGCCAGTGGAGAGAATGGCTCTAAGGCAGATGGAAGGGTTTTGCCACCAAGATTACGAGCCTGTTCATTCCTTGACGCTTAAGGTGCATATGTGACAAATATGAACCTGAAAGCAGGAGGGAATAAAGTTACTTCAGTAAGGGAAGTATGTGGTGGATCTAGGAAATCTCAGAGCTACCAAAATAGCTCACAGTGGCGTCTACCAAAGAGCAGATACTGCTGCTCCTTCTGACAAGTGATAATCAAAATTTGACATTCAAAGCATATGATAATCATCTGACGAATGGAAAGTGTTGTATGAAATGCTGCAAATGTAAAGCAAGTGGGAGCCTGTAATCCCATTTGTATTTGCAGGGGGAGTGCTTTAAACTGTGTTGTTGATAATAAAATTCCCACATACATGGGGTAGGAAATAGTGATTCTGAACTCTACCTGTGTTAAGCATGTGTACGATAACATATGGAGCGTATACTAAAACGCCAAAGACATGTAAGGATGTACATTTTGACACATGCACCCCCTCTTGCAGTAGGTACTAGCCAGATCTACACCTACATAGCACTACAGACTTGCGAGGCAAGATGCAAAATGTTATCACAAGGTATTAAAAATTCTTCTTGTGTTAATAAAAAGGATTTTTGAAATAACAGCCACTTCTTATCATGATGATAATCCGCTAGCTTATGTTAGGCTTTCCTGTTCTGACATGAGGAGGAACCTTTTCCAAGAGTGTGGTTAGTGAGTTGAAGTCACTTGACCTCTGTTCAGTTTTATTTCCATTGGGTGTGAGGTGGAAGCTTTATATGTTGCACCATAGTCATGCACCAAAGAAAAAAGGTTGATGTCAGTCTGTGCGTATCTTTTAAGTTAATGAGCTTATACTTTCTAATGCCTGCAAGCTATGTGACTATGTCTCTTCTAAAAGTTGAGATTTAAGTCCCTGGTTTCTTGGGAGGATTAGCTGGATTTTGCAGTCCAGGACTCCTGAAAGTCTTGTTTGATGTAACGCTTGAAGTCACTTAGGTGTAGCTGCAGGTGTATTTTCTGAAAGTGCGCCTGCCCTAAGACTGGAGGCAAATTATTAAATTTAGTTTTAAAGTTGTAATACGAGCTGCAAGTCACTTTGTGGGGGTGGCTCTCCAAGGGTGGAGAGTGTGGTACACTGCTAAAGTAAACCTGATGTTCTTTTGGATGCTTTTTACCTCTCATATCTATGAATATAAAAATGTTTGCCTTCAGTAATTAAAAGCTAAGAGTTAGTCTTTTTTGCCTGGGTCCATTTGTATTTTGTCTAGGATTATATCATATTTTGAAGCATTTGGTATCATTCCCTAAACTGAACCATTTTTGTGAGGTGATGTTTTTATAGGGATTACACTTACATTTGTATTCATCATAAAAAAAACCTAAGCTAACTGGTTTTTGCTTTGTCTCTTGGATTGCTTATTTCTTTTTACAAGGACTATTTCAGGAGGTTAGTGCTTCTTTGCAGCAATGACTGATACAGTCTCATCTTTAGTGTTTTAAAAATCTGCAAAACGTATTGGAGTGATATCTTCAGAGTGATGTGGCATAACTGCTTTATAGATTGTTTGGCAGTTAATAACATGGCAGGTTCAAAATGGCTTAATTAGTTCTAGTTGCATTACCTTGTAAGATTTTACTTGAACTTTTTTTTTTTAAATTTTAAAAATAGCAGTACTGCTTATACTAGTCATGTGTAGAGCTTATGCAAAGAGCCTTTTTTAATACTTCCATAAATCTGGTAAACAAATATATTGGATGTTTTCACTGTTTATTTGTATGTATATTGTTTTTAAGCTGACTTTGCATCTTTAAATATCTGCTAAACTGTGGATGCTGGTTGAATCTGGAGTTACTCTGCATCTTGCCAAGCATGGGAGAAAATTCTTTGAGAAATCTTGATCATTCTAAAGTCAGTCTAATATTTCTGTCTTTTTACACCCGGTGCTGTAATAGCTGGTATAATAAGTAAGTGTCATGTTGGGGCTTAACTTTTATGACAGTTTATAAATTATCCATTCCTGGGGCAATCTTAGAACAGTATAGCAAAGTTTAAAACTATCGAGCTTTGGAAGTTGTGAATCTAATCACAACAGCGTATGTTTAAAGGAGGAGGTTTACCTGGACTGAGAAAAGAGAAAGGGACTGCAGCATGAGTCAAGGAAGCGTTTTGGACCTTGTAGTGAATTCAGATCCAGAGTTTTTTCCAATCACCTTGCTGCGCATCAGACATGAAGGGTTACACAACGTGTAAGGCAGGTAGTGAATAACATCTTGGTTATCATGAACGTGAACCGCAAATGTGACCCTTGCAAAAAAGGAGTGTAACGCTGAAGGTCTGGGTATTAGTTATTCTTCGGTGTATACCTAGTTCTGGGCACCACCTTTAAGAGCATGTACACAAACTGGAGAAGGCCTCAAAGAGAGGAACAGTAGTAAGAGGTGCAGGAAACTAGACTTCCAAGGAAAGACTGAAAGATGGGATTTGTTTTGAATGGAAAAAAGTAGGCTATGAGAAGAGTATGCTAATAATTTTCCAACTTGGAAAAAAATTTTGAAGGGCATAGTGATCTCTCTAGGCCCCCCTGAAAGTAGGACAAGAAATAATTGACTTAATGTTCAGGAAAGAGGTTAGGAAAAAATCTTTTAACTCTAAGATTAGGTAAGCAGTGGCAAGACTATCTAGAAGAATTATGAACTTTGGCTAGACATGCAGGGAAAGTCTAGATATTCTTAGCTGTGCTTCAGGGCAGGGAGATAAAAGTATAGTCAACCTCCTGAGACCCCTTCCTCTTCCACATTTACCTCCTCCACAATTAGTGAAGCAGTCTGGCAGCTAGAACATGATTCTCCAAACTGGAATTTAGCTTCAACAATGATCTAGTGTCAGTATAATAAAAAGAGGTAATAAGACGTCTTTAAGGGCAGTAAGTGGCCATTACCCTAGTTTAATACCTCGCTAGAGAGAGAGAGAGCGTCACCGTAGTTGTCCCGTGCTGATTTAGTAGTCCCCAGAGGAAGGCACGTTACTTGACAACTTTTTTTTTCACCAGCCCTCGAAGGTCTCTTACGAAATATAAACTGACCCAAAGTTGCTTAGCTTGTTAGATCAGCGCAAGGTAGCAGCTTCTGGCTTTGAGCCGTTAGTATCTGGGGAACAGCTGCAAGAGCCTTATTTTCTGTTCAGATATTGTCAGGCTAATATCACAAACTGAGAGAGGTTATTGCGTTTGGGAGAAAAGAGCAAACTTTTATTGATAGCCGTTTTCAACAGCAGACAATCAAATTTCTGGAGCACCAGCCAACTCTGGCTCTAAATGGAGGCAGCTGAGGAACCGAAAGATCAGCATGGCAATTCTTTTCAAAGTAGCTAAGCAAGGAGGATAGTGGCCTTTGGTTATATTTTAACTGCAAATGAAATGTCCTTAATAGACCATGAAGAAAAGATGGTAATATAATTTCTGACAGTGATGTCACTTGCAAGTTTACAAGGTAAATGATCATTCCGAATAACCGTGATTCTTACACACTTTTTTATTACCTAAAATAGGTTTTTCCTTCATAAATTTTTAAGAAGCAGCTGGGGGATATTATCTTTCAGAGAGTCATTACGGCTTTATGAGATTTAATTATATCCAGAAATACAGATTTCTTTGACATACGTACTCAAGGCTTTCTCTCAATGTGTAAAGCCTGGGGAATAACTTTTTCTAGATAGCTGTGGCAGAGAAAAAAAAATTCTTAAGGTGTATATATACACTTTCTTGTTTAAGGGCATAACCCAGCCATCAAGCTAGTAACTTTTTCAGTAGACATATTGTTCCATAATTGGCTACTATGACAATTGCTCCATCTTCTTGTAAGCTAGCTTAACTGTCGGCTGAATACAAAACATGAATCCTTTATGACTATGGCAGAGTTTAAAAAAAAAAAAAACATACTGAACCAATCCTGTTTGTTCTCTGCAGCTCAAACTGTTGAACAAGACAAATGCATAGGGGAGTAACTTGTGTTAATATTATCCAGCCTGTGAAGTGGTGCCATAGTAGGTGGCTGAGTAGCTCTGGACATGGCATGTATGTCCCACTAAAGGGTAGGAATTCGTTAAGCAAGTCCTCTGCTCTCATCTCTTTTTCTCCACCCCATGGTTCACAGTGCCCTTCCGCACGTGCTTGTTTCAAGGAATTGCAGCCTAAGTCTGGATGCCACCAGTTCACGGGACAGGACACCTGTGTGCCTTCCCTGCACAGGCCTGTATTTGCTATATACCTGAGGACCCTTTGTAGCTAAACATGAATTTCTTTTTCTACAATAAGAATGATACACCCCAGATACTAGATTTTGTTGTCTGACTTGTACTTCTCGTTGTCAGACCTTATCAGCAACTAGCAAACAGGACCTCTCCTCCACGTCCTGTGTGCCTGTTCAAAGGGGAAAGTCTATCTTGTGCACAAAAGCAACTAGCTAGCTGGAGGTTGGAACAGGAGGCCACTAGTACAAAAGTCAAATGTACAGGAAGTCAAAGTGTTGTCATAAAATCCTGAAAATCAGGAATTTTGACAGCATTAAAGACAATGAGCGTAAATGGTACCAAAAATGATATTTTGTTACATGTTATTAGTGTTTTATACTAGGAATAATAGAAGCGTGCAGTGTTTTGAACATGCGGCTCGTCTTGCTCACACTGTTCTTAGGATGACCAGTCTGACTTCCTTCTTTTTTAACTTCCTTTTTAGAGAGAGAAAAAGAGAGAAAATGAAAAGGTAAGACAGAGATATCTGGGACAAGTAAAATTCTTACAGAAAGCCTTAAGATTCTTAAGATTTTTGGGTCTCTGACCTTTAGCTGCTTTCTTCTGAGACTATTATTTAACTTCCTAACTAGTAAGGTTTTTATCCCAGCTTGTTCAGTCAATTCCCATCAACATTTAGCCAGCCAGGCACTTAACAGTAGTTACGTGTCCGTTTTAAAGCTGCACGACTGGTGCTAGCAAGCCAGACATCTTTCATGCCACTGTTGCTGAACTGTGTCCACAGTTCAGACTGAGGTCCAGATGGTGGATCTTTGATGTGAAATCAGAGCAAAACCTAAATGGCCTGTGAAGCAGAATGCTGTACTGAAATCTGGGGATGATGAAGAACAAAACCCTCTCATAGCTGCCCTTCAGACTTGTAAGAACACGATAATACCATCTTTCTTACAACGTGGATGTAGAATTTGGAGTTCTAAATTACTAACATTAGTGAGGGGACCTCCAGTGCTCACAGAAACAGTTTAGTTTTGCTATGACAGACCAAGCTGTCTACCCCTTGCAGCCTTAACCTTAGTCTTACCTGGAGAACCCCCACATCTAGGAGTGAAGGGGAGAGTTCAACTACCCAACTCTCACTGAAATTGCAACCACACAGGAAGGTTGTCATGTGCTCGATTTCTCCACTGAGTCTCCCCTGACCAAAGTGACGGAATATGGGACCTGGGGTGAGTGCTGTGTGCCAGAAACACCAGCACATGACAGTGATGTCTGTCACTCATGGCACAGCCTACATACAAGGTCTTAACACATAGGTGAGAACATCTGTATAAGCCGCCACTAATCTTTTATGACATCTACGGTAGTCCCTCTCTTATCATTTGTTCTAATATTAGCTTGGCATTCTGTTTATCTTGGAGAGCCATTCAGTTTTCCATAGCTGTGTGAAGTGAATGAGAGTCATTTAATCTACATAAGTGTTTTTATAGCAAGTAGATAAGCACCATGATACCTTCACATAAGATGAAACATTGTCCAGAAATCATCCCAATACACTGAACTCTAAAATAAAACAGAATTCTGTTTGGTGGAACAATTAAAAAGGAAAAAAATGCCGTTTCACTTAACGTTTTTGAGATTGTGGTATAGCAGGTATATCCTGGAATCTGTTATGTTACATTACTTGCACTGATGTTATTTATGTTAATGTTTGTGTGTACAGAAGTGACAGGGTGACATGCTGTCCTCTTTTGAGTAAGCAAGTTTTTAAGGGTAATAGAAGCCATATGTGCAAATGAACTGAAGCCATGGGTAACAGATGAATAAAGGCCATAATTTTGAAATCACTCTTAGGTAATACCTTGGTAAATTTAAGCAGGAGATGGCTGAAACATTTCCAGCTGCATATGCAGTGCTCCTGGGAAGCTTACATGCTTGACTGGTTCTCTGAAATGCCTATATACCAATGCGCGCAGCATGGGGAATAAGCAGGAAGAGTTAGAGATCTGTGTGTGGTCGCAGGGCCATGATCTCATTGCGGTTACAGAGACATGGTGGGATAACTCACGTGACTGGAATGCTGTCATGGATGGCTACGTGCGGCATTTTTAGGAAAGACAGGCCAGGAAGGCGAGGTGGCGGAGTTGCCCTTTGTGTGAGGGAGCAACTAGAATGTATGGAGCTGTGCCTCGGGGTGGATGAAGAGCAAGTGGAGAGCTTATGGGTAAGGATTAAAGGGCAGGGTAACATGGGTGACACTGTTGTGGGGGTTTACTACAGGCCACAGTGATGGCCTGTGATCAGGAGGAAGTCGTCGATGAGGCCTTCTACAGACAGCTGGAAGTAGCCTCACGTTCACAGGCCCTGGTTCTCATGGGGGACTTCAACCACCCTGACATCTGCTGGGAAGACAGCACAGCCAGACACAAACAGTCGAGGAGGTTCCTGCGGAGGATTGATGATAATTTCTTGACCCAGGTGGTGGAGATGCCAACGAGGAGAGGTGCATTGCTAGACCTTGTCCTAACAAACAAAGAAGGTAATAGTTGGAGATGTGAAGGTTGGGGGCAGCCTTGGCTGCAGTGACCATGAGATGGTGGAGTTCAGGATCCTACGAGGAGGGAGCAGGGCAATGAGTAGGATTGCAATGCTGGACTTGAGGAGAACTAGCTTTGGCCTCTTCAGGGACCTACTTAGGGGAATCTCCTGGGGTAGGGCCCCAGAAGGAAGAGGGGTCCGAGAAAGCTGGTTAATATTCAAGCATCACCTCCTCCAGGCTCAAGATCAGTGCATCCCTCTGAGGAAGAAGTCGAGCAAAGCGGGCAGGAGACCTGCATGGCTGAGCAAGGAACTCCTGGCCAAACTCCAACAGAAGAAGGAAGTCTAGAGAATGTGGAAAAGGGGCCAGGCCACTTGGGAGGAATACAGGGACGTTGTCAGAGCGTGCAGGGATGCGACAAGGAAGGCTAAGGCCCATTTGGAATTAAATCTGGCAAGAGATGTCAAGGACAACAAGAAGGGGTTCTTCAAATACATCAATAGCAAAAGGAAGACTAGGGAAAACGTGGGCCCGCTGCTGAATGGGGTGGGTGCCCTGATAACAAAGGATATAAAGAAGGCAGAGTTACTGAATTGCTGCCTTTGCTTCAGTCTTCACTGCTAAGGCCAGTCCTGAGGAATTCCAGACCTTGGAGACAAGAGAGGAAGGCTGGAGAAAAGAAGGTCCTCCTCTCTTGGTTGAGGAGGATCAGGTTAGAGATCTTTTGTCCAAACTCGACATCCATAAATCCATGGGCCCCGATGGGATGCACCCACGAGTGCTGAGGGAGCTGGCGGATGTTATCGCTAGGCCACTCTCCATCATCTTGGAAAGGTCCTGGAGATCAGGAGAGGTGCCTGAGGACTGGAAGAAAGCCAATGTCACGCCAGTCTTCAAAAAGGGCAAGGAGGAGGAGCCAGGGAACTACGGGCCTGTCAGCCTCCCCTCCATCCCTGGAAAGGTGATGGAACAGCTCCTCCTGAAGGTCCTCACTAAGCATCTGGAGGACAAGAAGGTGATCAGGAGTAGTCAGCATAGATTCATGGAAAGGGAAATCATGCTTGACCAATCTGATAGCCTTCTATGACGGAATGACTGGCTGGGTAGATGAGGGCAGAGCAGTGGATGTTGTCTCCCTGGACTTCAGCAAGGCTTTTGACACTGTCTCCCATCACATCCTCCCAGGTAAGCTCAGGAAGTGTGGGCTAGATGAGTGGACGGTGAGGTGGCTTGAGAACTGGCTGGATGGCCGAGCTCAGAGGGTTGTGGTGAATTGCGCGGAGTCAAGTTGGAGGCCTGTAGCTAGTGGTGTCCCCCAGGGGTCAGTCCTGGGTCCAGTCTTGTTCAATGTATTCATCAATGACCTGGAGGAAGGGACAGAGTTGCACCCTCAGCAAGTTTGCTGATGATACTAAACTGGGAGGAGTGGCTGACACACCAGAAGACTGTGCTGCCCTTCAGAGGGACCTGGACAGGCTGGAGAGGTGGGCGGAGAGGAACCTCCTGAAGTTCAGCAAAGGCAAGTGCAAGGTCCTGCACCTAGGCAGGAATAACCCCATGCACCAGTACAGGCTAGGGGTTGACCTGCTGGAAAGCAGCTCTGCTGAGAAGGACCTGGGAGTCCTGGCGGACAACAAGTTAAGCAATGTGCCCTTGTGGCCAAGAAGGCCAATGGGATCCTGGGGTGCATTAGGCAGAGTGTTGGCAGCAGGTCGAGGGTTGAGGGGGAGGTTGATCCTTCCCCTCTCCTCAGCCCTGGTGAGGCCTCACCTGGAGTCCTGTGTCCAGTTCTGGGCTCCCCAGTCCAAGAGAGACTTGGCACTCCTGGAGAGAGTCCAGCGGAGGGCTACCAAGATGATTAGAGGGCTGGAGCATGTCTCCTCTGAAGAAAGGCTTGCGAGAGCTGGGCCTGTTCAGCCTGGAGAAGAGAAGATTGAGAGGGGATCTCCTCAATGTGTGCAAGTATCTGAAGGGAGGGTATCAAGAGGATGAGGCCAGTGTCTTCTCCATGGTGCCCAGCGACAGGACAAGAGGCAATGGGCAGAAACTGAACCGCAGGAAGTTCCATCTCAACCTGAGAAAAAACTTCTCTCCTGAGAGGGTGACAGAGCATTGGAACAGGTTGCCCAGAGAGGTAGTGGAGTCTCCTTCCCTGGAGATATTTAAACCCGTCTGGATTTGATCCTGGGCAATATGCTCTAGAGGTCCCTGCTTGAGCAGGGAGGTTGGACTAGATGATCTCCAGAGGTCCCTTCCAAACTCAACCATTCTGTGATTCTGTGATACTAGATGGAAGAGCTTGGAACTTAAATGAAACATGTTCCCCTGCCTGCTCTTTTTCTGTCCCACCTTGGGTAATCTTCATTGTTCAATGTGCCCTTAGGTGCAGGTGTGATCAAAAAGGGTCCTGGTTTTTACTTGCTAAAGGTCTGCATTGCCAGGGAATGGGTAAACAGGATGCTTTCAGGTGGCTTTGGACTTCTTTTAAGAGCACAAATCCTGGGCCTGGAGGGCTCGTTGCCTCTCTGGGAACCCCTTTGATTTTTTGTTGTTGGGTTTTTTGTTTTTTTTTTTGCATTTTATATAACATAAAAACCAGCACTGTAATTTACATCCTTCCTGATGCATTTTATAAATACAGTAAATAATTCCTTCCTTATGTCTTTGCATAATGATAAACATGCATAATTCCAGCAGCTGTTGCCACGTATGCAGAAATCATGTTTCTTGCCGAAGGCTTTCCATGTGCTTTGCAGGCAGGAAGACAAGGGCTTTGCAGTGTTCTTTGAACCTCAGTAGCGTGGAACGGCTTTGGGCCAGACCTTTACACACCCGAAATCTGGGAGACCCTCGTGAAGAATTCCCTTCCTGGTTCCACCTCTCTCCCATGTCCTGGGGACTTCCATGTCCTGGAGACTTCCCTTGACTCTGGGAATATGGGAGCAGGAGGTCTTGTCAGTGAGCCATTGGCTTCTGAAGCCGTTTAGGATTTTCAGGTCTAACCTCTGCATCTTAGACGCAAAAGCTCTGGTTTTATATGCTTGTTGCAGAAAGATTTAACCAACAGCTCATTAACAAGAGAGCTATCGAAATTTGCACTGGTTTCCACTTACTGAAAGATTTAAGGTGTAGCTTCAGGACCGTTGCTGTAGTTTTTCTGGAAGTGACAGAACCCTGGATAGTTTCCAGAAGTGGCTTGATCTTGTGGCTCCTGCAGACTAAAGGCACTGAACCCACTCCCCTTCTTGGTGGTGTGAAAACAAACTTCACCTACCTTTAGAGTGTATCAAGAGATACAAAAGAGCCAGTTATGCCACTGGTCTCTCTTAGGGATATTGCTGCAATACTGGATGCTCTGTGTTTGTGCCATCATTTTTGACAAGGTGATAGTCACTGGTTTTTTTGTGGTAGAGTGGTCTACTGGGAAAAACTAAGCTAGATAAAGGTAGCCAAAGAAGCAGATAAATACTGGTGATGTGTCAGAGCTAGAACCGGTTGGGAAATGCATGAAGTTTAAAACTGATGTTAGAACCAGTGAACATTAACATCATCGTCACTGAGTCACCATAAGTGCTTTAATTTTCACCTCCTCCCCAGCCTTCTTCCTTATTCCTCTCGTGACAGCTAGCTAAGTCAAATGATTGCCCGGGAGCTCCAGAGTGGCTGCCCATTATTTAGCATCCTCTCTCATATTTCACAGAGGCAGCGTTTGAGATGCTAGGGGGGAGAGATGGCAATGTCTATTGATATGGCATGTAATTTTAAATATTACCTGCCACTTAGCCTAAAAAAGATAAGAATCAATTTGAAATCATTCCTGCTCCCTGAAAAGTTGACAGTGCTGATGAAGGCATGAAATGTATCCCAGGGATGAACACTGAAGGACAGGAAGCCAGAAGGACTGCCTGAATAAACTAACTGAACATAGAATTTGTTAATACCTGTGTCATGTTTCATTTAGGCCTTTCCTCATGATTGTTCCTGCAGTACTTAAACTTCCAAAGAAAGTGAACTTGGTTTCATCTTGAATAAGGCTTAAGCAATGGTGTCTTGTTCCTCTTCCCTAACTCTTTAGAGAAAATTAAACAAGAAGCAATGTTTCAGTTGGCTGCTGCTGAGCTGCTATGTTTCTTCTTAATTACATGGTTTGATCTTGCAGCTATTATTCATTATGAAGTCCATGGGAATTCTGGGTATATCAGGAGTTCAGGATCAAACCATGTATGTGTATAATGCTATATTCTGTATAATGTTTATAATTAGTTGGAAATGTTGGAAAATGTCCTTAACCAAAGCAAATGGTGCAAATACGCCCAAGCACATCCTCCATGGGCTTATGATACTTATGTCATCCTTGCTTGTCTTGAACAAAGATTATTTTAAAATTGTGTGCTTTGAAACAAGCTTATTTCCTTCTTTATAAATTGGAAAATAAACGTGCAATCTTGCATTTAAAGTTCTAACCGCTTGTAAACCAGCTGTCACTCCTTTACTAGACATGGGTAATTGAATGCCACACAGTTGCGTTGTTTTTGTTTTTTGAGGCTTTCACATTGCTCTGGACTATGGGCAGTAGTCCACAGTCATATTGAAAACAAGAAAAGGAATGTCTTTGTAGGCATTTAAAGATAGTTAATGAAAGAAGGCAATGCAACTCTACAGAATGAAGTGTATACTAATACTTGCATGAAACAAGAAATGGAAAAAGAAAAGTGAGGTTTTAAGTCTCTCCTGACTACATAGTAATACACCCATATGATCAAGTGAACTGATTGTGGGCTGGAGGGACAGAAGCCCCTAGGTGCCTGTTGTGAATCCCTGTCTTCGGTTAGGTTTCACACTGTGAAATCTAGATACCTGAGTAAGTCAGTCGCGCAGCCTTTCAGTTTACCCACTGGCAAGAATTGGTGTTTACTTTAGGGTATTATGGAGATCTACTGACGAATACTGCCCTGTCCTTCTCCCAGTGTCCTTGTTAGAGCAGTACCAGCATGGCCGGTTCTTGTGACTTATGATGAGCCTTGCTATGTCTGATGTTTTGCTTATGATTATGGCACTCTCCATATTTCTAGGAGGAAATTCAAGGATGAGCTGATGGGTTTGGAGCTACACAGATCTACTAATCTTCCATGGATCTGGAGGGGCAGGTGTCACCACTGTGGGCTGAAGGGAGGGTTTTGCTGATGCTTCAAACTTCCATTTAGGCTAGAGGATCTGGTGGATCGTTTCCTTTTTGACATTTGCACTCCACTTAGGAGAGTGTGGAATGCTCTTATTCATGTGAAAGCGTTAAGGTTTATTTTAAAGCATCTTTTTTTGCCAGCTCTTAGCCTCAGGCAAAGCCTGCTAAGTCAATGGATAGGCTGCCAGAGACATCCATATCTCTAAATCATGATTAGAGTGCTGGAATTTGAACAAAATAAACTCAGCTTATCTGACTAGCTGAATAGTTACTGGTGAATTCTGCTTGTTGTACACTGTGGTTTGAATATTGCATGAAGTCAACCTAGAGAAAAATAGCTCTTTTTTTCCTGTTGTATGGATTATAATATCTCCTGTGTTTTCTCGGCTGAGAACTTCATTTAAAGCAGTCAGGAGTATTGACTTGAACTTAAGTCTTGTCGCTGCTTAGAGAAAGCCTGATTTTGGCAAGCAGTGACCAGCAGTTGCTGTTACGTGTTTCTTGCTGTTAAATCTCTAAGTGTTGGCAAAGGCATGCAGGCACAGAACTAATTTAGTTGATTGAGTCTTAACATGGCTTAAGCAGTTTAGAAAATTTGCTCTTATAACTTTCAGTCCGTTCTAGCTCCTGGTTTTATCTCCTTCTGATAGGAATTATCACACTGCAATTCTGCGTGTTTTTTTTCCTTTATCATAACAAAGATATCCCAATTCACTTCTTTTAAAGCTGTGCATCTGTTAGAGTAAAATCAATCTCTCTTTTAATAACTATACCTTTTTCCATGACGTTGCTGGGATTTCTAATGGCAGAACTGTCAGCCTTCAGTGACCTTCAGAGGTATGCGGTGGGGCTCCCCAGTGCAGCGCTGCAGTATCCTAACTCCACAGGGAATCTCAGTGCCTTTGGCTGTGAGGAACTTATTTTCAGTTCCTCAGAAGTAACGAAGGGTGGTAGTTTTGCTCTGTAAATAATAAATCAGGTGGAATGTTTTCCAAATTCATCAGGATCTACAAAACACTATTTTGGCAAGTGCTCTGGAACACATGCTTTTTGTACGACCTAACCTACCTCCGGGATACTGAGCATCCATGACTGAAGCCTGGATTCAGCAGTGTATTTACAGAGGAGGTATCCACAACAGCCAATTTAAGCCCAGTAAGCTGGTTCCCAAGTATGCGTTTCCTATTGAAGGTCAGGGTTTCAATTTGAATTCAACGGAACATTAGTCACGTAAAATCCTCTATAAATCTGGCCCTGTCTTGTTAGTTTTGGAAAAGGCTCTTTACTTTTCTGAAGCCATGTCTTAATTCTTAACATGGTGTGAATTCTGTCACTTGGATTTGGTGCCCAGCGTCCCTTCTTTTCCATGCGTGCTTTTTGTACGAGACGCTTGTTTGAGGCAAGTGCACAAAATTAGAGTTTGAGAGAGCCTGAGTGTAGGTTTTAACGTATGTTTAGTACACCAGCTTAGGGCACACCGCTCTGTCTGCCTCTCTAGCTGCGCCATGTGAAATGCTGAACGTGCCGCGGCCACGTGGCGTTTTGCACTGAAGGCAGCACGGCCTGGGTTTGGGGTACACCAGCGCTGCCCTCGCAGCCCGGCACCCTGGCTGGTCACCGTGGGCAAGGGGGCAAGGAGGTGTACGCTGTGTGCCCTCGCTGTTGCCTCCCCGTGCCCTTCCCACGGCGGGGAGCGAGGCAGCGGTTTGGAGCGGTGTACACGTCCCGAGTGTGGCACCTGCAAAGCTCTGGTGGAGGGAGTACGATGTGGGTCTGTTTCATGCGGTTGGAAATCAAGAGCAAAAGGAGCAGAAAATAAACATGAATATTAACCGAAGGAGCGCAGAGGTGAAACGCTTGATGCTTGCTGTCTTTCCGCAGGTTATTATGCATGCGTGTTCAAACTGTTTCGCTTCACAAAGGTAAAGACGCTTTTGGTTGCAATTACCACGCAGTGGCCTGGAGCTTCTCCAACTAGAATTGAAATCAGAAGATTGGCTTTTTTTTTTTCATTTCAGTGTAAAACTTTACATTCGAGAAGTGTTGCCTTTTTTTCTTTCCCCCTCTGCTAAGCTAAGAGTTTTATTTGAAGTGCAAGCTGCAGTCTTGGGAAGCAAATGCTGATAAACTGCTCTCAAGCAAAGCCTGCTGAGTGATGCTCTGAGCTGTATCAGTTGGCTGTAGCAGCAGTCGTATCTGCCCCCCAGGCAAAAAAAAAATATTTGTTATACTGCAGAGTCTTGGAGAAGGTGATGCATAGAGAAGGAGCTAGAGCAGAGCTGAGTGCATCCTAGGGGTTCCCTCTCCAATAAAATAGAGCACACACATCTACTTAGACATCTAAACACCTCTAGTTATTACATTTTTTCATTAGTCACATTAAAAACTCGCATTTAAATTGAGGATGTACTCTTAACGCAGAAAGCACTTTTACTGCAGCGCTGTTTTCCACAGGCAGGATTTAACGTGGTAAATCGGCATGCTGCACGAGAGAGCCTGACTGTATGTATTACACCACTTGCTCGTCTTGGCACGCGACTTTTGTTCCTCAGCCTAACGCTCCATGAAGAAATTGTATGATAACACTATGTTTTTATTAGCCCTGTAGTTCTTCTGGGGGAGGGATCCCCTGTAGGGTCTGTTTGTGCCACTGCCTCAACCTGATGCGTGTAGAGAGTGAAGCTGCTGTTTGGAGGCTGGAACACAAAGGCGGCTGTGTTGCCAGCTGCCGGAGAGGGCTCTTGAAATGTCTCTGTTTTACATAAACTCTCAAAACTAAAAAAAGAGGGAAACAGAAGGAAAATTCGCTATAGTCAATTTTTTCCGGTTCGTGACAGGCTGCCCGCAGCAGGTGAAAGTTTCGCTGTGGGAACAGAAGGTCTCAGTTCAGGTGGTTGCAAGATGAGATCTCAGCTGGGTTTATCCTGTGGTACTTGCAATACCTGATGTTGCGGAGGTAAGCCACCACTTTTTTCTCAACACGTACGAACATGCACACACACGCAGAGCAGGGTTGCGTGTAAAAATTTCTGCAGTATTGTTTCCTAGGTGAAAAGTCCATATGTTTAATAAAGCCAAACTGCAAATAAAAAATAACAATAATAGAAAAAAAGAAAACAAACCATTCAGACATGCAGGAATGGGATACCTCTCATACCATCCACATTAGAAATTAGTTAATCAGAGCTTTAACAATGAGTCACGCTCACTTCAGGAGCTTGTATTTTAAATTACAGCTTACTGATTCTGTGAATGTCCCAGCAACTCCTAAATTATCTGTTTGGTGTAGTATGAGTTTATAGATGTACCTCTTGCAAACCTTGTGTATTTATGTTGATTAGATTTAGCTAGAGGGGAGCTTGTAAATTGACCTATGTCTTTCTCAAGGAAGCCTTTGCTAGGGCTGGGAAATGCCAGTTCCTTAAGACTGCCACCTCCACTTTGAGGTGGAGTTTGTTTAATTTTTACCGTGCATTGCTGCTCTAATAATAATAATAATTAAGAATTAGTCAACTCTGCTGAAGAAAAAATGCAGTTAAGCGCTAATTGAGGTTCACAACTAAAGAGTAGGCTCAGACCTTTAAAAAACAAGGCAGTGGATATATTTTAGTGTGGCGCACATGAGAGTTAGGTCTGGGATTCCCCTTTAACGTTACATGCCTACAGTATAGATACAGCTGAGCTAGTCCTCTAGACTTCCTTTGCACTTAATGGAGAGAAGTGGACGTTTCCAGGGTATGATTCATCTTACTTATTTTAGACATCTACACTACAGTGAGATGAATCATGCCCTTTAAGAGGCTGTCTAGCTCATCTGTCCTGTCAAATAACTTAGCTTCCCAGCTGCCTCTGAGAGCTTGGTCCCCTCATTGTCCACACAGCATGTTTGCCCCGGGGCTCTCCTTTGGCGTCAACCAATTAATTACTTCTGCAAGTGAACTTGGGACTTCGCAAGGGATAATCCACTGCAAGAACTGCTCCATATAGTTGGTGTGAATAAGAATATACCAGGTCGGGCTACCTCCACCTTCCCCAGTCCTCCCACACCTCAGCAGGCTTTGCACTTGTTACATATTACTTGCAAGGCAGGTTGAGATGTGCTAGAAAGCCAGTATTCTGGTGGGCCGCGACACAAGCTTCTCGTTGTTTAAGGTACCTTTGAACTGAAAAGAATGCAGAAAATAATATGCTTAGAGCCACAAAGACTCTAGATGGAGCCCAAAGAAGATGATGGCTGTGAATCATAGCCAGTGCCAGTGACCTCTGTAGAGGTCTAGCCTTCAGCACTGTGGTCTGTATAGATATGTATGCCTTGTAGTAGGCTGAAATTTTGCAATTTGAGTCTACCCCATTGCATTTTAAACTGATAAAAACTCTGTAGAAAGTCACCTAAGAATAAAGTCTGTTCAACTGTAGCCTTCCAAAAGGGATGAACTTAGTGGTGCACGGAGCAAAGCCAGAACAGTTGGAGATGAGGATATGCACGTCATTTGTTTCTATGGCTAGCAAATATTTATAGCTATTGATCAAGTTTATTACCACAGATGCTCAGCATTCATATTTGGTCCTGCCTGCAATGTAAAAAATTATTGTAGTACAATTTAATCAGAGGATTTTATGTTTTTTTCCCTTGATTAAGATGTCTGACTATTGACAAGTCTTTCAGTTTTTCTTTGGAGGCAACAGACATTTTAAACAGGGCAATGGGATTCCAAAATTTTAATTTATAAACATGGCTAATATTGTTCTGTATTTTAAGAGGTGGCCAAAGAGGAAGGAGATGTAGAGGAGGGAAAAAACCACTCATTAAGTTAGAAAAGATGGAGCCATGGAAAACTTATTAATTCCCTTTCAAATTTAAACAGCCAAGAAAAAAAAAGGCTAAAGCAAACATTGGTGTTCTCAGAAGTAGACAGGAAATGAACCACAAGTACGTCACCTACTTCAGACTAGAGTTTTATGAAAGGTCCTGGACCTTGTCAGTTCTTTATTCTGTTAGCTTTAATTGAGAAAATTTCTTATTAAAAAAAAAAATTAAATCTATAAAGGGATGTGCATTTGTATTTATGCTTCCTGAACCACTCCTTTTGCGATTTGACTCTTGTCCTCATTCCAGTGTAAAAAAAAAAAAAAAAAAAAAAAGCAAATTCCTTAATAATTTGGGCTATTTTTACAGTCCAAACTGTACAGTTGATCTGGGAAGAATTTCATAATTTACAGTCCTGTGTGCAAGTTTATGCTAGGAAAGCCAGAAACTTTGCAAACCTACAGTTTTACACCTGCTCTTGGGTAAGCCCTTTGCACATGTTGATTTCAACTTTATATTATGATTTCAGATACTTAGAAGGTATATAGAATTATATCATACATATGCTACAGATTATTAAGGGATTATCAGATGATTATCACAGGTGGCTGGAGAGGGAGAAAATGTAGAAATAAATGGTCTCCAGGGGAAAGTCACTACAGATTACTGTCAGATTTGTCTGAAGGAAAAATCAGTCCGTATGTGTGAAATGTCTGGAAAAAAATCAGACCGTCAGGTGAATCTTGATTTTCTTAAGAAAACAAGGGCATTACTTTAAGATTTTCTTTGCTCTGTGCTTATCTCAGCTCCTCAAAATCTAGACTTCACTCTGGATACCAGTTTCTGGATACCCCTAATACTTCTGAAGTCAGTACTTCTTACCTTGGTCAGGTCAAGTAGTGTCCGCAAGTGAAACAACGTAGACATTGGGACACTTTAAGATTGTTTAATAGGCCATTTTAAAGTGGTATTGCAGCTTTCCAGATGCTGTCATCTCTTTATATCGTGGAATCAGGATGCATTGATGTTTTAGGAAGCAGCCATGGTTTCTCCTTGGCTGAGTCCTTACCCTACCTCACTGTGATAGAGGTGGCCACAGATGCAGGAAACCCGGATCGGTTTTCTGGCTCCTCCTCCGTGACCTTGGGGCAGTCTGTCTATACTTCATTTCCCAAACTGTATAAACTGGCCCATAATGCTTCCTCTGCTTCTCTTGTGTGTTTACTTTAGAAGCTCACTGTGGAAGGAAGTGTTTCTCAATCTGTTTTTGTACAGCACCTGAACAGCCATAGGGACTTGGTCTCCGTTACTCGCTCTGGAGGCTTCTGTGACACAAGTAAGAAATTCCAAACTATAGTGCCGTAGTCAGGCCTGTTTTGAGGAAAATATCATAAAGTCTAGAGGGAAAGAGCTTCCTGAGCGATAAGGAACATCCTGATTTTTGCAAAGCAGATGGTTCACGAGGACAGCGTACATTTTATTTGCAGAGTTCATTTGAAAAGGCGTGCCTGGGAATGCTGTCAAATGGGTGGAAAATTACCTGAAAAACTGTAAACAAAGGCTGCCGATATAAATAGGGTTTGTGAAGTTCAGAAAGGTGTTTTATCAATCCCGAATGTATGTCTGTGTTGCATCGCTGACATCAGTGGGTTACCATCATCAAGAGGTGAGCTGCATTTTCATGCCCATCTGTCCAGCACCTACCGCAGTGAAGTTGTAATACCGTTCGTAGCCTGTGACTCTCACTGTAACGTAACCACTGCACTGCCCAGTGTGGCTCAAGAAGTGTTAGGAGCAAACCTCTCCGATTTCTTCGTTAGTGAATGGAAAAGGGCTGCTGCAAGGAGCCAAGGGCAAAATGCGAAGTTTCAGCTTCGCAAAAGTATTGCCGTGAATGAGGATCGCAAAAGTATTGCCATGAATGAGGAGCTCAATTCTGATTTGTGTTACGTAAGTAACATTTGTGTAGTACTCCTAAATTTAAAGAACTATGTGAAAGGTTGATCTCTTTTTTTTTTTTTAAATAGTGAAACCGAATTATTAAGTGCCTGAGATTTTTGTCTTTACTTCTTGTGTGGTTACTGATACATTTTGCACATTACCGGTGGGAAGGCGGTCTGTCATCCTTAAAGTTTTAAGAACCTGAAAATAAGCCTCAGTGGCTCTTTGCTATTGCACTCTTAGGAAGACGAACCTCGTTCATGTGAGTAGTTACAGGCGGGCTCTTGCTCGTCTCCCTCCTCTCTGTGCAGAGGGGATCCCTGCTGAACAGTGCCACCACGGCTACGCTGTAATTCCGTTGCTTAATGAGGTGCTTTTCAGACAAATAGGTTTGAGAATAGCTGGGCGCAGATGTCCAGGTGCCTGGGTGTTTTGCCTGAAAATGGTTGTCAGTCTTCATTTTCATTTCAGCTCCCAAGCCGCGTTGAGACACCAGCTTTCCTGTCACTGCGAATGTTAATTCAGCCAAGGGAGCTGCACGACTTATTGCATAGTTTTCCCTCCCGAGTAGGCACCTGTCTTCCCCGCTGTTAGCTGTCTGCAGGCTGCTCTCTGAAATGCGCACGTCGAGGCACCTGCTGCAGCAGAGCTTTCAGGCTAGCTTGGTTTCAGTGCTGCGCTGAGCAGGAGCAGGCACAAGCCAAAGAAACGAGCTTCAGGGTAGGAAGTGGTGTTTTGGTCAGGTTCTGGAAAAGTTTCTCAAATGCTCTTTCCAGCATCTCTTTACAGTAAAAAAACAAACAAACCAAGCAACAAAGAACAAACCCTAAAGGAACAATAAGCCTCATACAGACCTCCTGGCTCACGTTCGCTCCAGACTTTGTTTATTTAGGCAGCAAAACTATGAACTCATGGTATTAGTTCAAGGCAAACTGCATCTGGTTTTGGTTTTCTTTAATAATCTTTATTTTTCAGCTTTGCCTTTTCCTTCTGTCTTTCCCATGTTCTTGTCTGCCATCCGAGGATCCCTGCTGTCCCAGCACCGCATCTTCTTGTTAAGCAGAGCTAGCTGCTTCCTCCCATCCAGGGCTACAAACCTGCCGAGGCTTAGGGCTATGCTGTCTGCAGGGCTGAGCGCCTCCCCTCTGTGACTTGACTCCATCTAGTTCAATTCATTGCTATTTTCTAGATGTTTGCCAGAGCTTCCTAGTAAAGTGAAGTCCTCTGGGAATCCCAAATAGGTTTTTTTGTTTGTTTGCTTGGTAGTTTATTGGGTGTCAAAATGGCCCTATGAAAAAAAACCGAAAGCATAGTGTTCCTTATGGGAGCTTAGTTAATCACAACTGATTAAGGGGAAGCTTGATACTACCTGCCCAGCCACAGAGGTGAGTTATCACACCCAAACGTATAGGGTCAGGAGGAATCCGTCTTAAGTCAGTACAGCTTAATACTGTGCCTGTATTTATATCTACTTGAAGGCAAGAGATAACACGTCTAAGCTTCCTAATGTGACAAGAGCAGGCAGAATTGGGAGAAGGTTGTGCAGATGGGAGTGCAGAGCTCTGTTGCTCTGCGAGCACGTGTCTCAGAGACCTTTGCTGTCCCACTTTGTGTGCGTGGGAAGCATTATTCAAAAACTTGACAGGATCCCCAAGGTTCAGAGCTGATGGGCCTCACAGGGAGTACAGAAAGCATCCACTAAAGATAGTTCCCTGTGGTTGTAAAAATGAGGAGTTGTAGGGGTAAAAGCAGCCACACTGACATTTTTTCAGGAAAACAATTCTGGTATCTCTCCTCAGGCGATGTGGGAGATTAGCAGGACTTTTCTAAAAGAATGCAAGAAACCTTCTTTTCTAATGAAGCTATGTTTTAAAAAAGGAAAGAGACTGTTTGCAGAGGTTTCATTTGGTGATTGATTACTGTTGACAATACAAGTTCTTGTTGCACACAAGCAAAGTTTTGCAATAGATATACAATTATTTTATGTTTTCAGATCCCTGCTAGAGAATTTGGATATTCAGTTTTAGTTTTTCTCCATGGTATTTATCCAAACCAAGCCTTGCCTGGGTGTCCTAGAATAATGCTGAGTATCAACATTTCTATTTTTTTTCTGAATTGAATTAACTACCTCTACTTTTAAAGTTGATTAAGATAAATCAGAGTAAGGTATTCCTTCATTGTAGTTCGAGCCCTACTTTATTCTGCAACGACTTTCATGTGTAGACAAGCCTTTAGAAAACTCTTTTTGTTTAAAATGAAATCTCCTTGATTTTTAAGCCCTTGCATTTTAAGCTCGTACTGAGAAATGAATGATACTCCTTTAACTGATTGTTTTTTCCTCTGCAGACTATAAGATGGCACATCGATCTACAACCATGGGCAAGTCCAACTCCTTCCCTGAACTATGAGGCCTTGAGGTTCCTGAAGTATATAAGCACTTCTCAGGTAGGTTTTCATTTCTATCTCTATTTAGAAAATTGCCTGACACTGCCTGTTTCCTCTCAGATAAGGAATTAACCTCACACCAAGCTGCTGTTGCAATTGCTTGGAATGTGTTATATTTCCAAAGTTGCTCAGCTTAGCCGGGATGGTCAACATTGTTGGGGGAGGCTGAATCTGGTAGCCTGATTGAGGTGAGGCTGCTGCGCAGCTTTTTGTGTCCCCATGTCCAGCTACTAGTGAGGCTGAGCATGTATTCCCAGCACAAACACACATACACACCGCATGTATACACAGCCAGCCACAGAGATCAACTCAAACACAAACAGCACCAATAGCCTCATCCTGTTCCCCGCTCTGGCTGATCAGGATGATGGTCTGTTAATGGGAAATATATATATATATGTGTATGTACAATGTGGGTCCCTCTAGTAGCAGGGCTGAGACACAGTCTGCTTAGCAGCTGCCCCTGGATCCCCACTCTCTTCAGTTGCTGGCACCTGGACATACAAGCCCGTAAGGCCTGCAGCCCCCTCCAGCTGCTGGTACACACATACCTGCTTCCCCTGCAGCATAACCTGCTCGCCAGCTGATCTGGCTTGATATTCACTAGCAGTTGCACACTGGCTTACATACCTTCGCTCTCCCCAGTTGCTGACCGAGAAACCCGCAGGCCTTCTGTCCTGTCGTCTCACTCCAGTTGCTGGCACTTAGGCACGTGCATGCAGAATAGAGAGCCTCCAGGAAAACAGTTAGACATGGAATTTAATAAGAAGGTAGGACAGGCTGTGCTGATCAGGCACAGGGCATGGCCAGACAAACACACTGACCAGCACTGTTTGCACCTGACTGGCCCTTTTTATTGCATTATCCCTCTATTTTCCCATGTTTGTTCCTCTCCAAACCTCCTTGATCCCTCCCTTTCTCTGCCTTTGGTTCCTCCCGTGAACATCCCATAACAAGTCTTATGCAGTCCCGAAATGCCGTTCCCCTGCATCCCACAATGAATCCCTTACCCCTAAGCAGTAACCCCACCTCCAAAAGTCCAAAAGGTGCTCTGGAGAGTGTCTCCCACTGACTCATCTTGGTGGTTTTCATACGTGGACCGTGAGGCTCCCCAGGACAGCCCGGGGCAGGGGTTCCATTTCTCTGACTGGGCTTTTAGGGTTCCCCCGCCTGGCATTGTGTCTCTGTGCTCTTTCATGTGTGTGCTGTTGAGCCTTTTAGGGGTTGACTGCTCTCTTGTAAGGGGCCTGGGAGTAGCCAGGGCAGGGTATTATTCGGGGTCCCCCATTTTCCCCCTGTTCCTCCGTGCTCCTCTGTGTGCGGGCAGAGTAGCTTTTTATCACGTAGGCCAACAAACATGAATGTGAAGATCAAAACACAGGGTAGAAAAGAGTGCATTATTTCCTTGCTTTTTATTTATAGAGTAGTTCATGTCCTGACAGAAGAATAATACAGCTGAAATTCCAGAAATCATTTGTCCCCCATTTTTTCTCTCTTTCTCACTCTCTCAGATAAGGAAAAGTACTGAGCACTATGTAGCAAAAGGGCTGTGTATTCTACCACCAGCCTCTCAGTAATAATGTGATAACCAGGTTCATTTTAATTTAAAAAGGGTGCGTTTGAGGTTCGCAGTAAAATGAGAACAAGGCATCAGTCCCTAGCCTGGGCAAGTTTTCCCAATAGTAGCAACAGAATTCTGATTATCTGAGAACAAAAAAGGTGGTGATGATCTGAAATACTAGTATTTTCATGTGCTTTTTCAAAGGTATCACCCCCAAATCCACCTTGCATTGACAGATGCTTCCAGGGCTCAAATCTATGGAAATCAGGCTATCATGTCTTACTGTAGACATCGCTTCTGCACAACAGTGTTTATACATATATTTCTTGTAATGAAGAATGGAAAAGGTACTGGATGTCTGCAGTTGTGACAGGGCTGGTACTTTTAAGTATTCAGGTCTATCAGCAAGTGGCCCTTCAATACAGATTTAACCGAGCCATCTCTTACGCAGAAGAATAACAAAATGCCTCAGGTGTTTATGTTCCTGAAATGTCATTAACATTAATTTGTATTAAAATAATGCTTTGTTAATGCAACACTTTTAAGGCTGAGATGGAAGAATCAGTTGAAATACGTCTAAAAATATGCTGCTGTGCTTATGGTATAGCTACTGGGAGGGCAGCAGAGTGTTCACTTAGCCTCAAGCTTGTGGCTACGCCTGGCTAAATGTTCAGAAACGTGGAAATGATGTCTTGGTCTCCATGCACTCTGGCACTGAGAGGGCAGGAGGAAAGGGGACTCACATGGAGACAGCAGAGATGCTGCTTGTTATCTAGTAGAGAAGTTTAGGCTGAGGCAGGCATATAAATCTGAAAACAGCCTTCGTCTCAGCAACTTAATAAACAGTGGCAGATTCTGCTAGGCTCCACTAGTTGGGTCAAAACCTACAAGGGCATCAATTAGCAGAGAGTTTATTGCTTCTGACATGCTAATCAAGAAGTTTTGTTCCCAGAGTAACTGACCCTGGGGACAAGCATAAGTGAAAACAAAAAAAGGAGAGAAACCCTTGTTTCTGACCTGGCAGATGTTACACGATTAACAGCTGACAGGATAACACTATGACTGGTATGAGCATTACATGAAATGGGATCCTGCTTACATAGATGAGCATGGGATCTCGTTTTCTTTGAGTGCTGAGCAAGTGTCAGCTAATTACTCTGCCTGTGTTCAGCTGATTGTGTTTAGCAGAAAGGATCACACCAGTGGAGGGAGAAGGTGCCATGTCATCAGGGTTCACGGGGGTGTGAACCAAAGCTTTTTCAATACCGATACCTAATAATCAGAAGAACCATCTTATGCTTGCTGTTATCTGTATAATAGCAATGCACAGAAGCCCAGCCCAGGGCCTTATGTTCTGCATGTCACAGCATGGACTGGTGATGGTGCTAAAGGTAGAGTTCAGGTCTTCTGATTGATGGTTATATTTCAATAGCAAGAGCTGTTAAAATTGCTCCAAATGGTGAGTGTTGTAATTGCTCATAATACCGTAAGTCAATTAAGCAGTAGCATGGCAGACTTTTATTTTTCTGTGGAGAGCGTGTTTTTCTGTGTCTTAAAATTAGTGCTTGTTATCACAAAGCCATCTCTTCCTTGATTGTTATATGACAGAAGGGAAACGGGTAGTCGGGTGCAGTACAAGTCATTGAATTCTGAGAGCAGTGTGAAGAGATGCTATATAAGCTTTTATGAATCTTCTCTGGGAATTATGAGCTAAGCAGGGGTAGGGAGGTTGTGGTGCAGCATGCAGCTCTGTGAATGTAACGCTCTAGATAATGATATTTCAGAGCTTAAGCCTCTTTAAAAATGAGCGTTTTATTTACTTACTATAAGGCATGTGGACAGCGCCTACCATAGCAAAGGCTGGATTCCAGTTTTCATTCTTACCCCTGTATATAATTGTTCAGAAACAAAAATTTCTGAACAACTGTTCAGAAAGATCTGTGCTTTTTAGTTTGGCTAAAGCGAGAACTGAGCCTGAGAAGGAAAGTGTGAGAATAGTCAGCGGAGGACTGATATTTAACCTGTTTTTCTCTCAACTGCTGTCTTTCCTCCTGTTTTTGGCTTTCCGGTGGCGCCGGCTCCCATCCCTGACAGTTCCTGGAATCGCAGCTGGTGCTGGGTTCAGAAAGCAACTTTTCCCTGCAAAGGCTCAGTTGGGTGCCTGCAATTCTGCACAGTTTTTGCTCTCATATCTGCGTCTTAGCAGTTTATGCACTGCAACTCCTGAATCTGATGGTCAGGCCGCACTCGCTTGGAAAAGACCTTTGACAACCACAAGTGTAAGCTGTTGTCAGTGCAGAGCAGTGCAGCCTCTCTTAGGCAGAAGTAGCCATAGCTGCTGTGCTTACCTCTGCTTTCCGTTATCCCCTTAGCACTGCTGCACCAACGGCCTTACCAATTGCACTGGCTTTCCCTCGGCTTCTATATGCCGTGCTCCTTGTATGATGTGTTGGGGCACCCTCTTCCAGCTCCACAAGTGTCTTTTCCCAGAGTGGGCCTGGAGGAGGGTGGTGGTATGGGGGAGCATCGCAAAGACTGTGGGCAAAGTGTAGCCCCTGATGCTAGCCACTTTTGCAGCCCTTGAATCCCTCAGCTGGTAGGTGCAGTGGCATCTCTCTACAGACGCCTGGGTGCTAACTGGTAGAGCACAGCTCTGCGTGTATGGTGATGAGAGCAGCAGGGGCGTTGGAGCTCTTACCTAGCCGGGTGGCCAAGCAAAGCTGAGGTTGCAGACAAGGCTTCTCCATCCAATGTCATTCCGACGTCGCCTAGCTGTTGGCTCAGAGTCACTGTTGTGTTTTGGCTGTTTTAGGCTGTTGCTCAGGTGCTAGCAAAACTGACGACCTTTCAGTCAAACGATGTAGACACTCCATTATGTAACCAGGTTTCTGATGAATCCACCACTTTTTACGACTTGCTTCCTTGTTCTTTAGAAGGACTTTGACTTACAGAACCTGCAGAAGGAACAGTCTATCTCTTCTCCTTTTGCAATGCTTTTTTCCCAGCTTTAGACTCGAGATACCTAAGCTAACATAGCATTGAATCACATGCGGTGAGTCCTCTGTTTAGTTAAGCACTTGCTTAAATCCCTTTGTTAATGGATAGGGGATGTGTTTAGGTCATCGTCATATCTCTTTGGGAACTGAAATCTGAGACTCTCAAGGTATAATATACAGTGTACATTGCAGTGAAACTGTCTTTTAAATAAATAGTGAATCATTAGATTTTATTTTGACGTGATACAGGCTGCAAAATCCAGCCTAAGGTGTGAAAGGAAAAAAATAATACATTTTTATGCTGAAATAAGTTGTTCTCAGGAAAATTGATTTCAGGGTATAGTACTAACGTTTAATTACTTGCTTTTCAAACTGTGTTGCTCTCTGGGGGATTATGTAAGCCTTAAATTTCACTAAACAGAACACACAAACAAGGAAAAAAAAAAATCACATCTCCGTAACTGTGGAACTGACTGTCAATCAGATTTTAATTAAACCAATTAACATTTCTCTTCTTTCAACTCTTTCCCCAGAAGACAAATTAAAAACAAATTAAAGTAGCTACATATTAAAATGAAGCATCCTTTGATTTCAACAGATTTCATGTGAACACATGAACCTGAGCAGCCTGACAGGGCACTCTGAAACCACAAAGAAGCCCTGGTCAATCTGTCTTGATGAGAGGTTTAGCCTCATTCATCGAATCAGAAACAAGCAATGCCGCCTCTATTCCCTTGGGTAAGTGCTCTCTTTAAAATGCAGCAAATCATTTCATGATACGTTTAAGCCTCAGAAAGCCTTGTAAGTGCAAAACAGACTGCGACAATGCTGTCTTTTCAAAATGTGGACTTTGTTCAGGTGTGTTTAATATATATAGATGTGCTGCTATAGACAGTGTTTTTAGGAAAAATCTTTCTCCATAAGGGTCTTCATTTTACTTCACTTTTGTAATATGAGCATGAAAGCAAATTTCCTAATAGTGAGTTGTGAGTGGTGATCTTGATGGAGGATGATGGAAATTAATGAGATAAACTGAGGCGCGTACAGCATCTTCCTTGAGCAGAAATGCCTTGCATAATTGCTGGCTACTTCAGCAGCATTATTCATAAAACTTCATTAACAAAGTCATACATCTCCATATGAGAGTGTGTTTGCTGCGCACTACAGGGGTGGCATGTGCCAAAGTGATAATAGTAAAGGCAGTTGTGGCTTTATTTAAAGATGTTTATAGTCTTTATGTAATGTTTGCAGCACTTGAGATCGAAATGTTCACTCTTCACAGAACAAGGTAGTAAAACTACAAATGTAGCTAGTTTCCCTGCTAATAATAACACTCTACTTCTCTGAAGACTGAACTCCCTTGTCCTTCCAAGTTTATCAAACCTCTGGCCTTTTACATTTTACAGCAGGGCATAGTTTGATTATGAGAATGATGATTGGGATCTGGACCTCATTTCATGCAGATCACCAAATGACTGCCATCTAATAAAACTTGCTATTTGTTTTCCTGGAGCCAGCTTCAGGTTAGAGATATATTGAAAGACCCCCATCTCCCCTGAATCAGCACAGTTTATTTCTGTGATTTTTGCTGTTGTGGGTTTAGAAACCTTCCATGGCAAAGAGCTTTTGGGATATCGTTTCTCAGGGATTAGCACACAGCAGTTAGCATCAGCAGTTAACATAGAGTGGATCCAGAGCCTACTACAGTCAAAGGGAGTATTTTCTATTAACTTGAGTGGGCTTTGGATCAAGTGGTGTAAAGACCATTGTGGTGTAAAGACCATTGAGCTGTAAAGACCAAACTCCTGAGAGAGCAAGATGCTCTCAGATATCGGTCAGCCTTATTGCTCGGTGGCAGAAAAAAATTGCTCTTTAGAGATGGACCGTGTCTGTGGAAAGCAAGCTCCCCTCGACTATTCTTGCTGCTTATTTTCTGAGCATTCTTCATAATCCATTTTAAATGATACTGACCTATCTTTAATGCAAAATGTAGGTGTTAAATTAAAAAAAAAAAAAACACCTTTTCACTTCCTGTGGAAGTTGGGAGGTGCTATATTAACCCACACTTAGGTCCAAACTTTTCCTGCTCAGCTGTAGTACTGGTTCATTGCCTGAGGCTCCTTCTAACAGTCAGTGGGAGAGAGGAAGGCACATTCAGGTGGAAAATCAGCTAAGCTGAATAACCTTCTGGAAGTACCTATGGCTTTCTTTTGATTTGAGAGGGAGCCTAGGATAACATGGCTGCTGACTTCAGGTGTCTTAGTGAAGTCCTCAAAGTTTGATGGAATGGATCATGAACCTTACTCTGCAAGTTACATGATTATTAATACTAGATCTATCTTCCAACGTTAATGTCCCTCTGTCCCTTTAAGATGGGCCAGGCGTAGGTTGAGAAATGTATTTCTGTTGAATTAGCCGGTAGACACAATGCAGAGTTTGTCAGCTGTGCTAGGACAGATCTGGCACAAAGCCGATGGACCCAAAGATAACTTGCTGGTGTTTTTTGAACAGATCTCAATTGGTGAGTGTATACCCCATCGGTACTTTGTATGTGGTGCTGTTTTTGATGTGGTATAGGGAACCCAAATACCAGATTTTCTGTTCTGATGGAACAGTAAGCTTAGCAGAGATTGAAACTGATGTTGACTTTGCCATCAATCATCATACTCACACGTGCAATAGATACCCAGGAATGAGGTATCTCAAGAAACAGCTAAAAAAGTAAAGAGATATTTGGGGTTGAGGAGGAGTAGTCTTTAATCCTTCAGATTCCTTTTGCAGCCTTTGGAGCTTATTACTGCTTAATTCTTCTGCCAGACTGACTTCCTTTAGTTTATGACAGGCAGATAAGTAATTTTGCTCCGATTAAGACAAAAATCCCCTTTAAATGTTTCTGCTGTCTCGTGCACTTCATAAAGAGCAAACGGAGAGCAGCTGCTTTCAGCGAAGAACATTCTCTGTGGAGAGGACAGAGGGAGCACAAATGCGAAAGTTCAGCGTGAGTGTTACTGGGAATCCTGAATTAGATCCATGCATCATGAAAAATTGAACAAAACATACTGCTTGTACTCTGCCTTCATGAGGGCTGTAGAAGAGGTTACACGTGAATGGGAGCGAGCAGTGTCTGAAACCTCTGGAGGTCTTTTTAGATTAGTATTAGTTGCTTCCATTACTGTGAGGCAGCAATGTTTTTGCTTGGGGGATAGGATTTCCCAGTATGACATGTAATTGCAATCTGCATTAGTGAGCTCTAGTTATTAGTGCTAAATCTGCTTAGATTAAACTAAGTCTGTAACAAACACAACAGGCAGGCGCTCAGGCTGGGATAATACAAATGAATAGGATTTCAGAAACTTAGCAGCAGAGGTTTTAAATGGTCACTGCAAGACCATAAGAAAGACTTTCCAGGAGGACCTTAAAATGAAGGGGACTCAGGGTCCAGGCAGGGAAGGCTTCTTTTCTCCCCGGTTGCAGAGCTTGGCTATCTTCCTTTGAGGGAGGAAAACAACAACAACAAACACCAAAAGAGCATGCATGTTTTTACACCTCTGTTCGGTGATCCCTTTGGAAGCCAGAGCACCTGCAAGCAGCAGGCTGGGATAGCTGTGGCTGTCACCTAGAGCCGTGGCAGCTGCGGTGGAGGTGATGCAGCCGCCCTTGTGCCGCCTGCACGTTCGCTGTGCTCCAGGTGAATGTGGGGGCCCGCCTGATGCAGTGCAAGCTCCAGCCCAGGGCTTATTGGAAGTGTGAGGCTCGGTTCACCGTGACCTTCTGCGAACCCTGCAAGCAGAGGATAGCCAAAGGACACCGCCGGCCCGTCTGCCCCTGGTATGCCGCTCTGTCTCCTTGATGGGCTTGCCTGCCCTGCCGCCTGGGAGCGGTGCCCGCAGAGCCCTTTTATTCCACTCGCACGCAGGCAGGAAGGGTCCCTTCGCTGGATGTTGTTTCTTCTCCTTTTAAAGCTCACCTTTACCCCTGCTACAGGGGATTGCGTGCAACTATTGACCGTGTGACCAAGTTCGGTCTTCTCCTTTATGGTAAAAATAGGTCAGCGTCTTTTGCATTTTTCATGTTGCTGTTACAGAAGACGGCAGCTGCTCTCTCCCGCTGGTGGGGAAGGGCCTCTCTAGTGTTTTGTGACCTCAACACACTTCTGTTAAGATCATAATCCTTTCAAAAGAATGTAAAATCTCTCTCAGGAAATCTCATTTGTTTACTTTTTTCATGCTGCGTTAGCACTTAGCATGGTCACGCATGAGCCTGGAATATTGCAAAGCAGTTTGCAGTTCTTTTGAATGTTGTTTTCTCTTGTTAATATTTGTTGCTGATTAGCTCTCTCTTCCAGCATAAATGTGAGCTGCAGGCCGAGGAGTCAGAAGATATACCAGCACCTTCCTGTCCCTCGGCTATTTTTTTCCGTTTTACGCCACTGTGAATCTCACTATGCAGCCACACTTGAGTAACAATCTGTTTGAAGGACGCCCAGAAGCATCTGGCCCTCCAGAACAAATCAGCTGGAACTGTTGGAAGCATATCACAGATAACGTGTGTCCACCAGTCACTAATATGCTCATCACTCTAATGCCTTAATTGTCCCAAACAATTCCCATTTTGTTTGTTTTTAGCCAGCTTCTCATTCCAAAGGGATTACATTGGTCTTCATTCATCTGCGTCCCATCTATAGAACGTCATGAGCAAACAAGTGTTTCCATTCACTTGACTAACTTCTGAACTTTTTTCCTCGTGTGTATTGAATGCATTAAAAGAAAACTCTCTTTCCATGCTGTACGTTTTTATAAGCTGAAATCCTGTGAAATAAAATCATTCTTAAAAGCACGCTAACCTGTTTTTGCAAGCCCTGTATCCTTTTCCTTACCCAAGATTTCCCATCCTTCCTGTTCAGTGGAAGCCATCCTAATAGGACATTAGCATACTGTGCAGCAGAAGTGATGCCGTATTCATAACTTCCAAAATACATGCTCTTCCAAACATTGTTTCAGAAGTTGGATTTGTTTTAGTTTACCAAAATGTTGCTATGTATATCATTTAGTACTGGTTTAATGCTGTATCGCAGCGTAGGATGATTTCGAATGTGTTACGTTTTACCTGTTGATTCAAATGACTGGAATTATCTCAGATTCACACCCTTTAAAAAATATGTGCCTAAGGGTAGTTGTGCTGCCATATAGCAGGTGCACTGCCTGATAATGGTTTGTCTGTGACAGATAAATGCCGTGCTGTTAGGACCTGGTGGATATTTTCAGTTAGTGCAGTTGGTTGAAACTCTAGTTTAAAAATCTTGAGTCTCTTCCCCATGTTCCATGCGTGCATAATTCTACAGCATAATTTCAATTACGTTTAAGGTTTAGTGCATGAATTGAACCATGCTTGGAGGGACAGGGGTGAAGTGGATATCATATTCTACGCTGTACGGCAGGCCTGAGGTGCAGACGTGTGACGGTAGTGGCAAATACCAGATGTTGTTAGTTTTAGTGGACTCTGTGCCAGTCATTTGGTTGTATGGGGTAGGAATATGGCACAGCCTCGTAAGGCAATTTAATGTCAGTACACCTTTCCTTGTGGACACAAGGACAGAGACGATACTATTTTTTGTATTATGGCACTGCTCATCTTTCCTCTTCCTTTTGGGTGTGTCAAATTAGCAGCAATCTTTCTCTAAGCTTGTGTACCATTTCTGCTGCTCTTGGGAAGAATTTAGTTTTAAATTTGCATTTTTATCTTCATATACATGGAAAAAGAGAGGCACTTAGTTCCTGGGTCCTGTCTTTATTGGTGGCCATTGTGGTTTGTGTTTGTGACTCCAGATTATAGATGTAGTAGGAAATATGCCTGATTTTACAAAACAGTTTAGTGTATATTTTAAATGTATCTACTCTTCTGCATATACCTTGGTTATTGGAAGTTTGTGCACTGGGGACTAAAGATTCTATTACAATCTTGTCAAGAGAAAGCAGATTGAAAATAGGGGAATATGGATAGGCTGATAATTGTACTAAGTGCTTGTATTAATGGCAACACTAAGGTGTGAATGTTTAATTTGCTCTCTTATAAATGAAGTCACCTTCTGAATTAAGAAATCAATTCCTTGGGATAGTTATTTGCCTGGCTAAAAATGGTTTACTGCTTGTCTTGAGAGGAGTCCTTCCTTAAAATGTGCAGTATATTAGACTGTGCTTAAGTTTTCTGATGAGTTTGGTTCATCCAGTGTGACTGAAATAGTTTCATTCTCATGAAATTTTTGATTCATAGAAGTTTCATGAGATCACTTAAGCATGTGACATTGGGGAAAAACACATATTTATTTAAATTTCCTTTATCTCACTACTTATTCCAAAACTTCAGCAGGCATGGTTACGGTCCATCAGCTTTATTTCTGGTGGTCTCATCATAATTAGGGTTATCTCAGCGCTGTGGATGAACCCCAAAAAGTAGCCCAAGAGCTCTTCTACTTTACTTCGGAAATGAACTGGTAGAATTATCCCTTCTTACATGCCTGTGAGTCCTCAGAATATTCTGCTTTTACTAACATATTTTTTTGCAGCTCCAGAAGTTATGTTGTCTTTGTTTTGTAGGCTGGGCAATGATGACAACCAGTTTGAGGTGAACATGGCTAACAGCGGATGCGAAGTTCATCGCTTTGATCCCAGCATCAAGTCGGCGCACGTTCAGGAGGGACGGCACCTCTGGTATCATCGCCTGTCCATCGACTGGAGGGATCCCAATCCTGCCATTGCTGCTCATAAACTTCACAGCAACACAAAGAAGCTGGGCACAATATTGAATGAATTTGGACATCAGAAGGTGAGGTCTCGAGTATCACACTTCTAACTGCAAGATAAAGTGCTGGGAAACCGCAGAACTTTCCTTCTTGCCACCTCAGGGGCTCAGATGCTTTCCAAGGTTATCTCCTGACAGTGATTCTTCCTTCAGAAATACTTGTAGTGTATCTTCTTGTGGGGATGTCTTTTCTATCTTCTTTTTTCTATGTGCGGATAACAGCCACCTTGATTTTAAATCGCTAGCCGTATACTAAATACTTTCCTTCTCTTCTCTTCGTTTTCCCTTCAACTAGCTGGTGACGCTGGCTGCAAGTATTTTCAGTTCTGTGGTAGGTTTGGTCATTGCCTGATTAGGAGCGCTAAGCGATCCATACAGCACGGTTTTATAAAGAGGGGAAAAAATTGCAACAATAATTAGACAAGAAGAGGTAATGGATGGGTTGTTTACATTTGCAAGGTCACTAATCCCAATTACAGTCATCAATAACAAAAACATCCTGTTTTGAAATTGGCAGCAATCTGGTTTTTTGAAGTTGCCCAATTTCTTTTTAGGCAACTGTAAAAACATCAGAAATCTCCATGTCTCGAATAATTGTTGCCAAAACACATTTGAGGAAGTTCCTGACGCACAGACTTAGGTAGCTTTCAAGACAGTTTTTCCCTCAGAGGTTATACTAGCATGAGTTAAAATGCTAATATGCTTCATTGCCTGCAGCACACTCCGCGTGTCTTTGTTTTTTAAGAAAGAGGCAGCCTGAGCTAAGGAGGAGCTCTTCTGTAGGATTTACAGAGCAGGCAGTGCAACATAAGTTTGTTATTATAAAGTGCAAGATGTCCTTTTCACTTCGTTTCTTGCTTGTCTTTAGTATTTTCTTTCGGTTCAGCACTCCTGATTGAACCGTTTTAAAGATAAAAACAGGAAAAAAAAGCTTTTTCCTACTACTTAGTCATACTGTAACTGTTCTAGACTGCATTAGTGAAACATCTGGGGAGAGAGAGAGAGAGAGAGAGATGGCTTTCCTTTGACATGTGCCTTAGAATATTTGTTTTGATATTAGAAAAATTAGTCACAGAGCAAATGAATAGCAACCTGATCCAGAAAAGGCATATGAATCTTGTAATACACCAGACCTCCTGAGAATAGTTATTTGGTTATCAGGGTACTATGGAGTGATCGTAAGACCTTCTGTGAACTGGAAGATTGTAGCTATGAATTCTAAGCATATAACTTTCTGGGTGAGAGTTACCTTACGTGAAAGCACCCTGCTGGAGGGCAGCCAAGGAACATAATGCACGTCTAACACACGGAATCAGGCTTTTCTGTAGCTGTATACGCATTGCGTAGGGTTTGGTTGAGTGTGTTGGTGCGTTGTTAGCACCGTTTCTGTTAGCATTCAGGTAGCTCCCTTGTGCAGAACTATTGCATTAATTAAGTCAGGAGATGAATTTCACCCAGTGAGAATAAAGCCATTATGCACTGTGCAATGTTCTGTCACTTCCTATTTGTGAAATATCTGAATGAACCAGTTCTACTAACATGGTTCTATTTAGTTTTTCTTTAATTGGAAGGCAGTCTCAGAAGTTGTATGTTGCACAAAGACTCCAATAAGCTCCAATTTATGAAGAGAACATCAAAGTAAATACTGTGACATTCAGGTTTTCATTTTTCCACAGAATGTGAGTGGAATATTCCCTTGACTGAATAAATAAGTTAATGCAAAACTTTTTCACAGAATGTTTTCCAAAGCGCTTTTTTCAATTAGAAATTTAAAACATTCTCTTCCTGTCATTCTTTTTGATTTTAAAAAGACCTTCCGCCTACTCTCAAAGTTGTTCTGTTCCCACTTCAAGGCAGGAATTCCAAGCAACTTCATTTGAAGCTAATGTCTCATTTTTTCCTTGCTTTTATTCTTTAAGATTTGGGACTTGATCCAAGGCCCTCCAAGTGAATGGGAATATTTCCACTGACGTCAGGGACTTTGGATCAGGCTGATGAAGAGAGGACAGACAAGGCATCCTTTAGTTCTTCTCACAGTAACCTTGAGAAGAAGACACGGCATTCGGGGGGTTTGTGTGCGACGACATGAAAGAACTGGAGTGGGCTTATTTCCCGCTTTGATGAGAGTTCACCTGCTATTCTGCAGTCAGTGCTGGGACCACTTCCCCAGAAATGGAAATCCATTCTGATATTATGACAAGAGATGCAGACTTTTTTTCCTGGTGTTGGAATGGTTTTGAGGAAACATTAAAAGAACTTGAGATGTCCAATTGGCTACGTGACATAACAGTCGTCTGTTTCTCTGAGGAGTGTAAATAGCATGGAGACAGAGGGATTACTAGCGCTATATTAGGATGAGACTGAGAACGGAAGCATGCAGTCAATATTTTGGGAAATTGCTAGAGTGACATTTTTTAAACACTGGAATAATGTCCGAAGGATATAGTCAGAGTCCTGTTTTCTGGTACAAAAATCTAGATTGAAAATGTATTGGTGTGTATTCTGAGGAGAGCAATATATTATTGGCCACAGGAGAGGGTAAAGATATCAAAATTGATCTTACTTATCTTTTTCTTTCTTCTGATTCTGGCATAGGCGGTTGCTGAATATGTGCACTCTGTAATGCACTGCTGATGAATAATGAAAAAAAAGGAGAAAAACCACTGCTTAAGATTTTCTTTCTCATTGTAGTAGAGTTCCACTTTTTGAAAGCTAATTTCTTCATGTTCTGCTACTGACTGCTGGGGTAAGGATGCTACAGTATTGGTATTCCCCATGGATTAGTGATAGCTGGACAGGAACTTCCATCATACAGGATCACAAGATAATTCAAGTTAGCAAGGGACCTTGAGAGGTCTCTAGTCCAACCCCAAGGTCAGCTGTGAGATCTGATGAAGTTGCTCAGGGCTTTATCCAGTTGGGTCTTGGAAACCTCTGAATTTTCTCCAAAGTAGAGACTGCACAACCTCTCTGGGTGTCCTATTAACACTGCTTGACTGTCCTCATTGTGAAAAAGTGTTTTCCTAGCATCCAGTCCGTCGTACCTGTCTTATTTCAATTTATGCCTAATGTCTCTTGTCCGCCTGCCAAGTGCTGCTGAACAGCCTGGCTGTGTCTTCTTGATAACCTTTTGGTAGGTGCTGGGGGGCTGCTGTTAGGTTCCCCCGAAGCTATCTCTTCTCCAGGCTGACCAAGCTCTATTCTCGCAGCCTTTCCATACAGGGCAAGTACTCCAGCCCCTGATCATCTTGGTGATTCCCTGCTGAACTCACCTCAGTTTAACAGTGTCTGTCTTATATTAGGGGGGCCCAAAACTGGACACAGTCTAGATGTGTCTGGATGTGCTCACCCAAGTGCTCAGTGCAGGAGGATCATCACCTCTCTTGATCTACAGGCTATTTTCCTGCTAATACAGCTTCAAGTCCTGTTGGCCTTCTTTGTGGCGTGATCCCCAGGGCCTTTTCTGCAAAGCTACTCCCCAACCAGGCAGTCCCCGGCCCACATCATTGCAGGGGGTCCTGCCTCCCCTGTTGAAGGACTTGGCGTTTGTCCTGGTTGAATTTCATCCTGTTCTTGTTGGCCCACTCCTCCAGCCTGTCTGGGTCCCTCTGGATGGCAGCTCTGCCCTTGAGTGTAGTGACTGGTCTCACCAATTTGGTGTCATCTGCAGACTTGCCAAGAGTGCAGGCCATCACCTCCTTCAGACTGCTGCTAAAGATATTAAACAGGACAAATCTTAATATAGACCCCTGTGACACTCTTCTTGTAACTGGCCTCCAGACAGAATATGACTACTACTACCCTCTAAGCCTGACCATCCAACCATTTTTTTTTTTCCCATCTGGTTGTCCACTCATGCGGCTCATAACGTCCTACCTCAAATACAAGAGTAGTTGTGGGAGACAGTGTCAGATATATATTCCAGTGCTCTCCTAGACTAGTCACAGGAAGCAGCTGGTACCAACTTCTTGCAAGCGGACATCAGTTTGAATTGCAGTTGTTACAATAGGGCTGAGTCAGCTGTCTAAATAAGCCATTCATCTAGTCCCAGTCTAGATGTGCTTTGTATATATTATTGATGTCCTCCTCGGAAGGTCGCTAGGTTCTGCGCAGCTCAGATTTTCGTATGCAGTAAAATATAAGGGAAAATCTGTATTGAAATGTAAACTCCCTCCCCAAGCTCCAGCATAACATCTCTCTCCAAAAAGTCTTAATGCTTAACCTGAAATTCAAACCTAGCTGCTACGTGTATTTTAAAGTTTGTGCTGCAAAGCAAAATTAAAAACTTCTGACAGAGAGGCCCTGAGTGGCAGAGGCAAGAGAGAGTTCATTCTATCTTGAGTGTATATTCACAAATAAATCATGCATATTCACACATGCAAACTCTTAATTCAGTAGTAGCTTTCCTCCTTCAGGAGCTCTGTAGGTCAAACCTCTTGTGATGCCATCAGTAAGTGCTATGAGTCAGGAATTTGCATTCCTTGGTGATATAGGGCAGCAGTATGGAACTGTGCAAGTGGCTGAGATGCTTTCTTGATAGACAAATTAAACGAAAAAGGAGAGTCTAAGAATGCAAAGATCTGCATTTAATCAGGGAAATGCCCAGTGGGCATAACTTTCAAAGAATGGCAGAGAGTTGCATTCAACTCTTCCCGTTCAAATGATCGTTAACAAATTGCATAGAAGACCAAATTGTGTCAGGCCCGCTTTTTACTATTAAAAGAGATGCAAAGCAATCTTTAGGTCCTGACTTTGATTTGAAGGCTGTAATTTACACTAGTTTCTGCATGAAGAGTTGTTTGCATGATGACTAAACAGATGCTGGCTTCATTTTATAGAACAAGCTTAGATTTAAGGTTTAAAAAGCAAAAACCTCCTCCCTTTCACCTGTTATTTAATACCCAACACAACTTCAAAGCATTACGCCCTGCAGCCATGCTGATTAATAACCTTATCTCCTCCTAGGCAAGTAATTTATCACTTGCCTTCATCTGCTAAAGCAGATGCTATAAAGTCTTATTTCATGCTGCACTTTTAGTTTTGTGAAGATTGGTGTGAAAGAGCAAAGACTAAAGAAAATTGACTTACCATTCTGATATAAAATCAGCTGTGTTGGCAGTAAACAAATAATTATGAATTAAAATCCTAACAATAATTGTAGAAGGAGTTGGTTGTGTTTGGAGATTTGATTAGCAAAACTAAAAATTAAAACTCTCAAGGTTGAGAAAAGTCCAGCTTCTGGTTTCAGAGCAATCAAATCCATGCGGTTCCTCATTGCTGTGTGCATCTCAGTACTGCAGGGGCCAGAAGAGTCTTGTGAATTCTTGACCCTGCTTCTGACCTAGACAATAACATTTAACTGACTGTCTTTCATAAAGGTACGCTCACCAGTTGCACAGGGACACTGGGGTTTGGTAGTGTGAGTTATGTTCACTTTTGTGCTCAAGTCCCAACATCTGGATGCCAGTGGTGTTTACAAACCATGCTCAGCTGCCATCTTAACTCACAGAAGGTCCTGAGTACCTATGCTTTGGCTGATGAGCGCTCGCAGACCAGTCTCTTTCCTGATGTTGGAGTCCAGGCTCAGGACTCAGAAGCCCAGGTGTGTCCTTGGCCTTTGCTGCTGCGGCCAGAGGGCAGCCCAGTTCAGTCTACTGGCGTGAAGGCACACAGTCAGATCTGTACTCTGCTGCATTTGGCTTAGCATCAGAAGCACCAGATGAGACTGGATCTCTTGTATCACTGCATTGTACAAATCCTTAGTAAATGTTTGGAGTTTTGCCTTGAAAGTGCTTAATTTTTTCTTCTTTGCTTTACTTACTTGGAGCTTTTGTGGACTCTCAGTCCTAGAAGGAAAAAAAAAAAAAAAACCCTTTGTCTGATTTTTTTAAGCCTCATTATTTTCCGATCCAGGTTTTCTTATGCTATCAATAGTCTTTAGGCTTAAATGACTTTTTTTCTGCAGCTGTTATTTACCATCCAGATATACTTATAAAGAACTGCCTTTAGTTTGGTAAGGTTATTATACCAACCTCTCTAAGTCTCCTCTGGTAAGAGAGATGCTGCATTTCCAAATCAGAACACGTGTTTCTCTGCTCCGCTTGCAACTGAAACATGAATGATCAGAGCAGCATCAAGAATTCCTGATGGGATCTCAGCTAGGGCTCAGGCACTGACAGTCATACTCCCCTTCCTCCCCTGGAAATATCTGCACTGCTACCGCTTATCATCCCACTTGCTTTTATGTGGACACATCAGACTATCTCTGTTACACCAGTTTCTGTATGGCACACCGGAAAGGATTATTGTCCCAAAGCACTGTTTCTTTAAAGTGTGAATGGTTCGTCCTGGCCTATTTATAGTAGGAGTATATCTGTACAGTAAAGTCCCACGTTAGCACTGGACCCTTTTGTATCAGGCAGATATAATTCTGTAAGTGTAAGAGCTTGTAGTCTACATAAATGACCTGCCAAGAGATGGAGAAGTGCAGGACTAAACTCAATTAATTTATGTATCTACATTTGAGATAGCTGTCAGGGTCCTCATAAACTTCAGGGAAAAAAAGGGAAGCCTTTTGGGTGCTGTTCATTTTATCCAAGAAGAGCTGTTTAAAACAGGCCAGTTGATGTGAATTGCACATCTCAAATTGCCCTTTGGAAGTTCCCATTCCTCTCGCTGGTCTATAGAGGGAGTTTGGACAGCTGCTTCGGATTTCAATGTCAGCGGCTGAGTGAGATGCATCCCGCCTTGAGTGACTTGCCCCAGTATCACAGAGGCAGAGTTCAGGTGAGTCTGGTGGCTGCCCATCTATTCAGTCTTCCTAGTCTTCTCTCTGCGCACCTTCAGTGATGTCAATGCTTTTCTAAACTTGGCCCCTAGGCAGAGCGTTCCCCCTGGGCGACAGCGCTCTCAGCCTTTGCCCGACCTCTGTGTAGCAAGCGGGAGGTCAGCCTTGCTCTGACGGAGAGCTGTCACCAGCAAAAGGCAAATTTCTGTCCCACGGCCCAGGCTGCTCTTCGGCACTGCTACGGTATAACACAGTGCTGCTCTCATCTGATGAATGTCTTTACAGTGAGGGGGGCGGGGGGCGTGTGTGTTTATTTTTTTAGAGCGTGTTTTTAAAGCAGAAGAGGGGGGCGAAAGTTTGTCAGTAACACTTCAATAATTTTGTCTTTCAGCTCTGTAATCGCTAAATGCCATTTAGCGTCGTTGGAGGGAGGGTGAAGAGGGTACAAGAAGCATTTCCCCTCTCACAAGAGCTGTATGAAATTATTGGAACACCCAGAGAACTAGTACTTGGTTCTTGCTTTTCTAGCTCATTTTCCTGGCAGAGAATTACTTCAACAGCTCTCAGACTGGACATTTGGAATCATTTTTAATTAAGAAAGCGCTTTACAGTTTCCTGGTAGTTCCTGAGGGTCACGGTCTCTCACTGCTATGAACCGTGTATGTCTGTTGTAGAGATGTACAGCATGCGGGTATTTGGACTCTTGTTTTATTAGCAAGTAGTGGGGAAATACTAGCAGATGTGACCTGAGCCACGTGGGTAATATGTGCATGTGTAACAGATCCAGAAGGAACTGAGAAGGGATAAGACGTGGAGACTTGCCCATGTGCGCTGTTGTTCCAGCACAGGCAAGAGCGGTGTCGGTGGTATTTGGGGGGCTGTCTGTGCAGACGCGGTCTGCAATGCGAGCACATGCAGTGGGAGCAGGAAAGGGGTCCCGGGGCTAGCTTGAGGAAGGATGAGGGAGTGCACCCTTAAGAATCATATATTTTAGTTTGTTTCAGCATCCTCCAGCTCCAGCCCCATATGTCTGTGTGGGACTAGAAAGATATGAAGGGATATAGGAGGAGGCCTCCTGTGCAGGGGCACAGCAACCTCAGGGTGCATGCAGAGCAAAACTGACGGATGCAGGAAACAGAGGCGGTGACTCCACACTTAGATGCTGAGCACAGAGCCATCTGAAATGTTTGATCCGGTGACAGTTTTTCCTTTGTAGATGCCGCAGCCAGCAGCCTTTGGGTCCTCTCAGCCTGTAAGGGGCCTGTTGTCCATTTTACACGTAAATATACTCCCGAAGAGCTAAGTGTGCTCCAGTGCGCTTCTGCTCACTTCTGCAACCTTCTCTCCTGTGCCTGATTTCCATGCTGATTGTGCTGAAAGGGAGAGCATCAGAGACAACATCAGGCAAACTAGCTAGAAAATGTAAAGCTAATATATTTTTTAAGTCATCCCATTAAAGCAAAAACTCAAAAGCACGGGAGAGTGTGCTATTCAACAATATGCATCTGCCTCTAGCTCTCTAATTTGGTTTATGAGTTCATGCGAGACTTATTGCTCATAACACACATTCAGTCGCTTTGAGGTTATGTTTATACATGCTGGGCCAAATTCATTCTCTGTGTAATGTGACCGATTTCTTTGGAGTTACACCAGAGCTGAAATTTGAGCACTAATTGTTACCATGTGTGGGCCTTGCACTTGTGGCTCTGTCAATGAGATAGCAAATTTTACTCCAGTTGCTGAAAAGTAAGTGGAAGTTGAACGGGTGCAGATGTTTCTGATTGCAGCAGGAAATATACCTTCTATAACCTTGTAATGGTTGCTCCTGAGTAACCTACAGGCTCCTGATGCACAGTTTTTCTTTCCTGGATATATATATATATATATAAAATATATTTTTAGTTTTATTGATAATGAAATCAAGGTAGTAATTGCTCTGGATGTGCTTAGTCAGCCGAGGCTGTTGCAGTGTATAGTATTTTAATCATAACTAGACTGAAAAGTTTGGCTGCAGGCAGAGGTGGGCTTGACAATCTCATGTTTCTGGAGCAAAAATCTTTTAATGTAGAGTTACTGCTCACCACCTCTCCCACTGTCTGTATCATATACAGGAATTGCATTGTGCACATTTCTTTGCAAGGTTTTCTCATGGTCCCTTCCGTTTCCTTTTGCCTTCTTTGGATTCCCTCCTCCTCCTTCACCAGGAGCAGTTCTCAAGATACTGTTAAGAATGCTACTAGGGAGCAATCTGAAGATGCTGTTTAGTATGCAGTTATCAGGCATGCAGTGAAGAGCTTTTAATGAAAATGTTGGCTGGAGGTAGTGCAATCCATAGCCTTTTCTTCCTCTAGGAAAAGGGCTAGTTCAACGCCTGAATTGTAATGAAAATATTTCACTGTTGAAACAGGAAAAAAAAACCCTATGAAAACATATTTTTGTTTGCTAATAGTGAAAAAAGAAAGAGGATTTTTTGAGGATTTTGTCTTCTTTTTTGTTGCTTTTTTGTTGTTATTAAGGAAAACCCTTCAGAAAAATCAGGTATTCAAAATCTTTCTTTGCCCTAGCTTTACTAGAGGACTGTAGAAGCTGCATTCAATTCCCGGCACAATTCAATGCACTGATATGCCATTCCACCATCTTTTCAAGACCAGCATACCACGATTTCCGTGTGAAGCGGTTGTATTCAGAGGAGTCACTGGACTCACTGCGACACCAGCGATGCTGCAGCATGCAGCATGACGCGGAGTCATCATTGGTATGTTGCTTCTGTAAAGAGCCAGTTGCTCTCAGTTCTCATCTCTCACTGAAATTTGAATTCAGCAGGAGTCTCAGGAACCTCTCCCCTGCCTCTGAGAGAGACAAGATGATACCAGATACAAGGTGCAGGGCACCTGCTGAGTTCGGACCTGTATTCATGCTCCCCAACTAGTTTGTTTTGCTCCGTTAGCACTCACTTAAGCACGGTAACATGAGCCTGTAAAGTTTTAATTCAGCCAAGGTGTTGACTATGTAGTCAGAATGGTAGTTCATAACATTTACATTAACTTGGTAAGAATGGAGAGCAACCTCCTTTCCGTAGGGAACTGGTTCTTTCTCCACCACCCATCTTTCTCACAGTTTCTGGGGGCTAATTGACATTAACAATTTCTGTAGAGAAATTTCCTTAGAAGCTCTCTAAAAAAATGTAGACTTTTTTTTTTGTTTTTTTTTCACATTTGTCTCCACTTTCTCCTAGTAGTCAACAATGAGCCTGTTTCTCCATCTCTAGTTTACAGCTTTTCATTAGGATTGAACATCTCTTGTCTGAGTACTTTCCCCTTAGTATCTGGATTCTGTCTGCCGTCATTTTTGATTGTGATGGCAGTTTAAGGTATCCCTCCCGTTCTCGAAAATCTGCAATACAGAGATCAAAGCCACAAAAGCTCTCCTTTTCCCCTCCCATTTGCCCACCTGAGATGAAATCTGAGATTCTTGCAAGCAGTGGTAGGCTCTTCAGAATACTCCTTGTTCTGCTCTGCACGTTTTCAGGAATGTGCTGCCTTCTTCCTGCCCTCATTGCAAGCAAACAGCAGGAGTGGGCAGACAAACAGCGACTACAGGAGAAGAGGAGGAGGTTGGCACCGTGGACCAGAAATGGAGTGAAAGTAATCCCCCTGAAGGATGTAGTCTTAAAGGACTTTATTGCTCTGGCTAGTGCGGGTGAGCACCAGGTCCTCCATCGGATTTAATTAGAACTACTCAATTGTACATGTTACTTTCCTATAACAGAAGTTCTTTTAGGTGTGCTAAAGACTTTTTGCAGATGGTAACTTTGAGCCTTCTCTTCAATTACTTGAATTTTGAAGCCACCTGTGGGCACTATATTAATAAATGACAACAGAGGGTCTTGCAGCTGAAATGCTGTGTATTATGCACAACCATTTTACAATAGTCTGAGCCCTTTCTCCTGCCTTCCACACATGAACACAGTCACAGGTCTTGCTTCCTTTTGGCGGTTTTTGCCTTTTGGTGAATCGCGTGAGGGGAGGACACAGCCCTGTGAGGGTGCAGGCTGTAGGGGTAGCTGCAGGTGGCTTTTCCGAGAAGGCCAGTCAAGCTGCTGAGGGTGGGAAGTAACAGTGGCAGATGGGTTGAGAAGCACGAGGCATAAGCAGGAGAAGCACACTGTTCCTCGGTAGAACTTTACTCTGTGCTGAGCCTCAGGTTCCTAATGCTTGTTAGTAGATGTGTAGAAGACTTCAAACGTTTTTTAGGATGAATTACTGCTTAACTATTTGCTTTCTATTGAAAACCTCCCATGCTGGCTGCTCTTGTCTCGGCCCCTTCATCGCATTTCTAATGCATTTGTCTGCTGTTGGCTTTCACGTCTAGTAAGAAATGGATAACATTACGTTTTGCTAACAGGGAGCTGGGTTTCTCTGCTCTTGCTTAATGCTAGAGCAGCATAAACAAACTACAAGTGTTTGTTCCACTTTAATGAAGGGACTTGAGGGTCCAGTGTACAGCATTTATTCTTTTGAGTAAACATCCGTTCCCACAGGCATCCAGCAGAGTCTGGCATAAAACATCAAAAGAACAGAAATGAAAGGATTTTTCCCCTTGGCGGAGACGAGACAGTGGAACATTCTCCCCTGAGATTAGATGGCTGAATGCGCTCTTTGCAAAAGGACTTCTGTACTCAGCCAGGGCTGCACACAGAATTATTGCTCTTCCAATCTGGATTTTTTGCTGCTGGTGGAATAGTTATGATATTTTAAAAGTCTGTGTATGCAGCACTAGCTTTGGTGGGCGAAACTCTTGCTGATAATCAGGCAGATAAGTAATTTAAGATCTGAGTTTCTAGAGCTCCCTTGTGAGAGTTCTCCCACTTCAGCAATCTAACCATCACATTGAGGGACCTGCGGAGGTGATGTTATTTTGATCTTCTGTACAACAGAAGAGCTGTGCAAACTGAAAAACAATACTCTTATCATAACACCATGCAAATGAGAGCTGAGGCACAGTGTTTCTGAGCAGTGCTCACCCTCATGGACTGTTGACACTGTGTGCAGGTGAGGAGGTCACTGAGCAGTGTGTCGAAGAGCCCCCGTGTCATCGCAGTGGCTCTTCACCCCGTTTTCTCTGAGAAAGGGCCAATTTGAGCACTGCTGCCACTAGGGGTGAGTTGCGTGCTGGCTACTCTGGAGACTGCTCTCCGTTTAGAGAGACTTAGGGGCCAAGACCTTAGATGCTCAGGATTTTTGGGAGGGGCAAGGCTAACCCAGGTCCTCGCCCTCAGGACTGCTTATAGTGACTGCCGCCTCGATGCTAAGGGTTTGTAGATCCTATTCCCTGAGTCCCTGTATGGGAACTTTGATCTTCATAAGTAGCAAGGCTAAGCAAGATGTTAAATACAATAGCTCTAGCTTTAAGGTCATTATAGCTTAACGCTAGCTAAACCGATCAAACCTATCCAAAAATCAATTCAGGCTGTGGGACGTGTGATTTATGTCCAGAAGATGATTAACGAGAGCTGCCTTCTCTGGCTGGTTCAGTGCCCAGTGTGAGTGAAGGTGGGAGCATGCCAAGAGCTAATCTCATGGTAAAGAAAAATGCATGTGATGACAGGAAGGCCACAGGTGAAACATGGCAGCTTCCTGACTAAATGCAGACAGGGAGAAAAGACTTAAGGCCATGCTGCTATGCTGATCTCCCAAAGCAGGTGACAGTCATTTGTCCGAAGATTATTTTGTCCACTGGTACAGTGACATTGAAAAAAAATTCCTGCCAGCAAAAAGGCCTCTTCTTCTCTGCCCGTCCGCTGGAGTGACTGACATGACTTAACAGGGCTGGGCTGTGGGAGTTTCTTTTTTTTTCTAGTAAGTCTTCAAATAGAAATTGCTTCCGGATGAAGGGTATGCGGAAAATGTCTCAGCATCAGAGAGTGACAGAAGAAGCGGAGAATAAAAGTGCCAAGTCTCCTGTAAGCCTGGGCTCTGTGACCGTGGGAGTGAGTCACTTGCAATGCCAGCATGGGTTCACTCAGAGATGGTCCCTAAGTGAGGCTGAACGGGTAAAGCGTTCACAGTGATCTTGAACTCTTAGCCTCGATGGACGTGATGAAAGCAGTAGCCATTAACTGATGGGCTTTCCAGTTACACTGGTCTGTCTGGGACCGTTATTGCTTTTGGCAAGCTGTTGCTGTATTGACAATTGGCCATCAGAGGAGATTAAATAAGTTTTCTTAATATAATTTTGAGGCACTTTGACTAGGTGGATTTTAGCTTATGCAGTAAGTATAAGACGACTGTTAATATGCTGTCTCTGTTTTGTAACACTTTCATGGCAGAACATCACTGAAACTGGAAGAAAAAAAGACTTCCCTATCACTACCAAGACTGTGGAGGATCCGCAATAAGAACAGAGTAGCAAAGCTTGTTTTCGCTCACTACAGATTTGTGATTCAGTGGTATGTTTATTGTATGAGTGACTTCAATAGGAGAGTTGCTCTTTACTGTGAAAAAGACCAAAGACCATGTAAGCACCAAACTACAGAAACTAGCTTTATGGTTTTAATACGTTAAGTGGATGCTTGAAAACATGCCCGTTCTGACACTTCAGGAGCTGGTAATCTCAAATGACGTGTTTGTCCCAGTCGTTTTGAAGTTGGCCATACAAAGCAGCATGGAGGGGGGTGTAAATGTGAGTAGAAAGGAAGGGAGGTAATTTGAAAGAGAAGTGGTACTCTGTTTGGAGCTGGATAAAAGCCACAGGCTGGTCACCACAGGTTGTGGTGACTGATTATTCTCCTAATTTCAGTACTCAGATCGCTCTGACTGTGACCACCACAGTCCCCATTTCCCCAGTGGATGGCTCAGAGAGAGCTGAGTTGGTTCCCACTTCCCACTGATTACAGGGAACGTGGGGAGAGGGGCATTCGCAAGCTGTTGGGAAGCACAATTTGATACTAAGCTACTTGGTGTCCTGTCTGCCACCAATTACAGCCTCAGCTCAGAATAAAAGGGAATGAAAGGGGACTTAAAATCCAAGCAGTTGCCTGCTGGCAAAGAGGGGCGGGCTGTATTTTAAAAGAAAGGGTAAAAAAAGAAAGTGAGAGGAGTATCATGTTGAAAGATTGCAGAAGGGAAAAGAGAGAAGCTAAGTTCAAAAAAAAAAAAAAAAAAAAAAAACCTCCTCAAGAACCAGCTCATTACCGACAAAGTTAAATGCTACCAAAATATGAATTAAATATTTTTTTCTAGAGTTTTGTCTGGTGAAAATATAAAATTTTACTTAGTGGAGTGGGGAGAGGAAAAACAGATGCATAAAAGGGCAGAGTTCGTCTTGTTCTGCAGCTGATAGGAAAATGGTAACTTGGTATCCTGGAAGCAAAGCAGAGATGTAATGTCTTAGAGCTTCTTTTCTGATAAAATTCATAGTGAACCACCGTGATTCACAAGGACCCTACGATTCTGGGCTATACTTCTCTGCTTTAAAGTCATCACCAAATCTCCTGCCGCTCTTCCTGGCTTGCACTGAAGAGCTGCTCGCGCCTAAAGTAAGGGATGCTGGTTGACTGACCTGCAACACGTTTGCCATTTTTGCCTTTCCTGGCTGCTGCTTCCACGTGCTGAGTTAGCGCTGGAAGTAATACAGCTGAATTGCTTCCTCCAGCTACGCGCTCTCAATTGACTCCTCTCCACAGGGAGCTTAAATGGTGCCCGTAGGGCATTGCATAGCCTGAAATCCCCGTTAACCCTGATATTTCAAAAACGATCAAGGCAAACAGATCTCTAGTCTCTGCTTGGGAAATGATGCACAGTTGTAACAAGCTGTTGCCCTAAAAAGAAGAAATGAGCATCCATACAGTACGTGTTAACCTTCACTAACTAAAACACATTCTTTTTCAGCTGTTCTGTATGCTGTATTGCATATGAGGAAAAGGCTTTATGTTTTTAGAGTGCAGCTGGTACAGTGCTGCAGTGTTTTTTAAAGGGAGCTAAACGCTGAGAAAACATTTAAAAAAACCCACTTTTTTACTTTTCTGTGATAACCCGGTTAATTCTAATTGCTCAGTTTTTGCCGTCAGGTTTTATTTGGAACAGAAGCAGAGAAAATATTTTGTAATCACTCCTATGATTCATCCGTTGATGTATCCCTTTAAGCTCTTTAAATGATAATTTACGTTGCATTATAAACCACACAGCTTATGAAAGCATAGATAAAGCATATTTCCTGCCCCTGAAATTTGTCATCTGCCTGTGAGACTATATTTTATTAGTAAAAGGCTATTGATTCTATTTCCTAGTCTTTAATTCTCTTCCCTTCTTTCTAGCACTTAAGTCAGCGATCACAGACAGTTTCAAAAATACAGGCTCTCAGCATGTTCGGGGACTGTCCTGATCCATGAGAGCTGCCCCTTGCCTAGTCCCAGGCAAATGAGGCATCCTGTCGCATGGGAGATCCTGGGGACAAGACAGCTCTGTCCAGAAGACGTGTGATCCTGGTGGGGTTGGGTCTCCTTCTGGGACTTATATGTAAGGAAGGGCGAGCTCAGAGGAGAACAGTGTCTGAGGTATTTGAAATGGAGTCGGAAGTCGCCTTTATGCCGTTTCATATCCTTTATTGCTAAAGGGCTTTTCTTAATCAGGGTTGGCGTAAAGTTTCTGTGGTCTTTCTTCAGTTTGCTTTGTTGTCAATAGTTTTCTCATTTTCTTTAGCAAGTCAGTATGTGACAGCTTTGGCACTAGCTCTGTAGTTCAGTGCTGAGTGGAAATAGCTTGAAACAAGAGATTAGGACTTCAAGGAACATGCCTCTACAAGCTATCCAGCCTCAGAGCCAAAGCAGCTATCGGCTACAAAGATTACCATTTCCCACTGTAGACTGGGAGACTAGATCTCCTACCTCAGGAGGATAGCGCTCATTCCTATGGGGTCTGATCTCTGCCTTTAGCTGTTAAAGGTGGGAAAAGGAGGGGGAGCACAAGTAAAGGGAATATGCCCCTGAATGCTGTTAGCTTAACATAATCTCCTTCTGACAGCGAATGCAAGCAGTGACTTCCATGCTGACTCTAGAGGCTTCAAGTTAGCTGATGTTACTCTTTGGAAATGACTGCCTAGGATTCTCTTCCCTATCCAAACTAACACATGGGCGGTATTAACATTTGTTCGGGGGGGGGAGGGGGGGAGTCAAAGGTCTTGAATCCAAAATTCAAAAATTCATGGCAAGGCTGCCCCATGCTGAGATTGGCATGTTGTGACAGAAGGCTCTCAGTATTTTCTCCCCTGTATTAGATGATTGTTCTCTGTGAGATCTTTTCCTTTCTTTAATGCCCTGCTGTTTGCTACTAGATGGGTTCTGTCCAATATGCCAGAGGAGCCCACTTCTGTTAGGAAATGCCAAGCAAAGCTCTTTATCTCAGAAAGAACGTTTGTGGAAGATATCAGGAATCAGTCTTAGTCTTTCAGTGCTCAAAATCAGTGGGCTGTCGACTGCCATCTTTTATCTTAAGGCACTGTAGATCTTTGCACTCTTTTGGGAGTGCCTTGCAGGATTTACTCTCAGCGGCAAAGTCCAGCTGTGTTCCCAGATGAATTAGAGCTCTGAATTCATGGGTTTTTTGCACTAATCCTTTCACTGGCACTTTGAATCAAAGCATCTGAAAGGTGGTAGTACATTTCTTATCAGTCAGGGTAAACACCCCCCTAAGAAGTCTAATCTTCACAAAACTCCCATTCAGTGTTAGCAGGATGCTTGTTATTCACTCAGATACTCTGACACAAAGCCGTTCCACCATTTATTTTACCTCACCCGTGGCATAAAATGGAGAGTCTGGGAGGAGATGGCCGCTTTATCTTGAAGACACAGATGCTCATTCTTAGAGACCTTCCTCTTGGTCTCTGAGCAATTCAGAGCACTAAAAGCAGTGAAGAGCTTCTAGTTTGTGTATTCAGCACCGTATTTCTTTTCAGTATGTGCTTAAGCAGTAATTGTGGCAACTTGTTCTATCCTACAGCAGCACTGGTTAACAGACGCTTTTCAGATCAGTTTTGCAAATACAGCCCAGAGTGTGCAGGCTGCCTGCTGTTCAGCCAATGCAGCTCGGAGGCTGTTAATGTCACAAGAGGAAAAAACAAACAAACCTGGAAGATGATACCTGGAAACATCAACATGAGAAAGAGAGCTCAGACTGTAACCATAAAGCAAGATTGACGGGGAAACAAGCGCAAAGGCCTAGAAGCATTTCTTTCCTGCCCCCCACAAAATGTTTCAAATAAATAACTTTTCTCTCCTTTCAAAGTTACAAAAAAATCTCACAAAGATAAAAATCTGTGGTTTTTGAAGCCCAGCAGCACGGTCCTGTGGCAGTTGTACCCACGTGGAATCAAAACTACCTGCACAATCATATTACAGGTGGACCGGCGAGTTGCTACCTGAAAAATAACCTATTTAAATGTATGAAGGGAAACGAGCTCAATCATGAAGCAGTTTTCAGCTGAGGTTTCATGAGCAACATCGTTTACATTCAGCCTGTTCTTGAACCCGAAAGAGCTCTACGCTAAACTATTGCACTGACCCACCTACAGAGAGACTGACAGGCTCTTTGTTGCAGAGTCAAGCTAGGAAATACCAGAGCTGAGGTTGTCTGTGCAACCTTCATCTCCCCTCCCCATGTGGATGTGTTACAATACGTACTTTAATTCCATAATCCCACAGTCGTTTTCCACTGGCCCCCTGCCTCCTTCAGTGCGGAGGAGGCACAATGCGGCCTTAATGAGCAGATACAAGGCAGTTTGGCTTGTTACTATGCAGTGTGTGACTGTGGACCTTATTCAAGTCCCACTCTCCCAAGTCCTGCTCTGAAAACACAGTGTTTTGTTTCCTCCTCAGCAGTTTCACAGCTTGTCCCACTGAAGTGTCACAGCCCTTAACAGTCACCACCCGTGCACCTTGCAGAGGGTACTTCATGGTTATATTCCCATTTACAGAGAGAGACTAGAAAAAGCAAGCACTTAACATCCGCTCATTCTTGCCGCCCATTCCTGTCGGCATACTGTCCTTTCCTAGCTCCAAAGCCCAGCTCCCTGGGGAGATCTGGCACAGCTGTGAGCCTTCTGCATGTCACTAGATCAGACCCCTGGTGCCTCAAGTCAACCACAACAAGGGAAGGTAAAAGTTAGTGGCCACCTGTGAACAGTCTGGCTTTTAGGTGAGCTCCCAGTATGGTGTAGGAATCCCATCAGAAACTAGGATAGTACCAAGCCCTCCAGGGCAGCTGCCTTCTGCAGATCTTGGTCCTATCCTTCTAGAAAATCCCATTCTAATGTTTTCACCCAAGGTGGCAGGAGGCACTGTGCCAGGGAAGGTGCCCGCAGCCCCCTCTGCCCCCTCCACCCCCCGTTAGCTGCCGGAGATTGGGGAGGCAGCAGCAGAGAGCCTGAGTGTACATGAAAAGAAGCGGTGTACGCTGTTGCTCCTCATGTCTCCCTTCTCCGGGATGTGAGTATCCCACAAGTTTGTAATTTGAAAGCACCAAGCTCTTCTTCCATTAGTGGGTCTTCCTCCTTCAAGGACAGCACTCTAGGTGCCAAAATGTTTTGTTGCTACTGTGCTTTGCACATAGCTCCTTATTAGAGCTTCCTCCTCTACTTCCTCCAGCCCTGCCTGTTAATTCTCTGCCCAAGCTCTCAGTCACATTCCTTTTGCCCAGTCTGAGTTTCACCCAGTTCCCAGTCTAAGGATAACTCTTCCATCAGCATCTGGTCCCAGCCTCTTCACCCTCTGCACTTTTTGTCTCAATGTCTCTCCTCTTCCCTCTGTTGCCAGTGCTGCCTGGCTCGGTCCGTCCTGCAGGTTAATAGGGGAGTGCAGCCTGCAGAGCTTTGGGCATCCAGACCTGCTTGACGCCTGTACTAAAGGTCCAGGCAGAGCTTCGACCATCCAGATGTGCTCAGCACAAGTGCAGTACAAGTGCAGGCAGACTGGAAGAACCTTTGCCTTGAAGCAACAGCCCCTGTGGCAATGTAGGAAGCCCAGGCAGTTCCTGTCATTAATTCTGTTGTGTGGGTTCAGGGTTAACGTTCGTGTCCAGCCCCACCGCTGCCCTGTCGCTCGTAGAGTGGCTCTGTCGCAGACGGAGACTTCCGATGTAGGCGGCCGCCTCGCTTCGTTGTCCCCATTACTGGCAAAAACAAATCTAGTGCTTAAAGGTCTAGCACTGTAGGATGGGTTTTGAAATTATTTGTCTATTAAAAGTTCTTGTTTGGTATCTTTTGGCAGTGTAGTTTTGGTCCCATTACCTGGTCACCCAAGGTAGGAGACGAGGAACAGCGTGGCAAGACCGCTGTGCAAGGCAGCCTTCCTTCTCTCTCAGCTACGCAAGGGAAAAGTCAAGTTATTTACAGCCTTGGACCTGCTCCCTAGACTTTGAACTAATGAAGGCTATTTACATGCATTCTTGGCTGAAACTGAGGAAGAAACAGCACTTCCTTTAGCCAAGGCCCAGGGAAAGAAGGAGCCGTGAGAGCCCCCCGCCCCCTCGCAGTTCTGGCAGCTCACTTCACCCAAACCCTGCTGTGGCCCTGCTCCTGGCTGCAACCGCTGCTGAGCAGAGCTCTCCTTATACTGGAGAGGAACTGCTGACAGTCCCAGCACTGTTTGATACTCCTTGAGTGTAAAAGATGCCCTGAAGCCCTGGGGAGAGGGAGCACTTGAGTTACGGCCCGGCTTGCACAGCAGAGGCGTTGCTGGCCTTCTACCAGTGAGGTACCCTGTGATCACGTGGCTTAGGAAAATAATTGCCTTGGCAGTGCTTTTACACCACCAACGCAAATTTCTCTTCTCTAGCTGTGCAGGTGCTTTTTCCAATTTAGCTTTGTGGATTAGGGCAAACTCTGCTGGTAAGAGTCTGTGGTGTGGGACAGACAGGACTTACCCAGAATAAGCGAGTAGCTAAGACTAATTTTAGATTTGGCAAGGCTACCCCATAACGAGACCAAGTTCTGACTTCTTGTCCCTTGGTACTCCCCCAGAAGAGAACAAGAAACTGTGGCCTTTTGAAACCTGTAATGTTAGAATTTGGTGTATGTGCTTACAAGTGTATTATTATTATTATGCCTTCAAATTCAAGCTCTTCAGAGTCTGCCTAATGTATGGCACTCAACTCACTACATGACACTTCATCATACATAACGGGGGTCTGCTGATATTTCTGCCTGCTGATATGCTGCAATATTTCTGCAGGTTTTTAGGGTTTTTTTTCTTTTTTAGTGTTCTTGGTTCTAAACAAAGTCTTCAGTTTTCACTTCAAACACATCTTGAGCATGAGCAGATGGGCAGGAGCAGCGGCTCAGGTGGAACCAGCTCTGGAAAAACACGCTCTCATGGGAGTTTCCCCTCTACTGCTCTAGGACACACGTGCCCTTGAGCTCCACAGTTTGTGTGCTCAACTGCAGGGCATCATGTTTTACCAGGTGTGAAATTTTGATGAGATGCTCTTTTTTTAAATTAAAACATACAACTTCCCTCCTCCAGGTAATTCGAAAGTGAAGTCAACCTTCGGTTGCATTTGGCTATGAGTTGGTTTTATGAATAGCTAGCTACAAAAATAAACAATGAGCTAAAATTAAAATAAGGCGATTGCTTATTAGTTGTAGTTTCCCCTCAGACACCTTCATACCTTCTTTCCTGCTATCCCTTATTCTTTGGAGGTGGTGCCCATAAAACTCGGCCCAGTCATTGCATTTTTCTTCTTTTGACTTCCTCCTCCTAACTCGACGTGAGCAGTGATGTCTGCCAAAGCCTCAAGCAGGGGCTTGGCGGTAGGCGGCTTGTGACCTGTGCTGCTTCCAGTATCCATTTCATCTTGGCTTTCCCCTGCGTTTGTGCTCTGGGCGCAGCTGTTGCCTCCTGATGGGCTGCACTGGCGGGTCCCTGGGCCGGGAACCATCCTTTTGTGCATGTAGCATCTGGCACATGAAGATCCGCTTGCTCTACTATGGTGCACGTAAATCACTTTTAATCAGTGTTTCTTTCTAACAAAGCATTTTGTGATGGAAAAATAAGGAACAGTAACGCATTAGTGTATTTGTTTACTGAGTTTTTTTTTTTTTCCTCCATAACTTTGGTGCCAGAAGATTTGTGAAGGAACAATAGCACACTTTGGTTGCATGATCAGCTTCATCAGACACCTTAGAGTTCAAAGTGTTTCAGGCCAAGAGTTGGAGGCTGGAGAAGGGCTGTGAACAGGCAAGCGTGAAAGTTCGCATACTATCTCCGTTAGCCCTAGGATGTTCTGAGAATGTTTTTAAAAAAAAAAAAAAAAGACACACAAAAGCAACTGTGCGTATGGACAATTATGTATATTATAATATGGAAAAGCCTGGCCTCAGATGTTACTGATAGTAATTGCAAAGCATGCCATTTTCACACAGTAATTATGTGTTTGTTACAGATTGATGTCCTCAAGGCAGATGTGGAGAGCGCTGAGTGGAAAATTTTGGAAAACCTGATTCTGGAAGATGTTGTTGAGCAGATAGGACAGCTGGTCTTTGAGGTGCACATCCACTGGCCCGGATTTGAGGTCAGTGGCAACGACAGCACTGTGGTGCGGTACTGGTACAGTCTGCTCCGAGAACTGGAGCTGAAGGACTTCAGGCTTTTCCATACCTACAAAGACTTATCAAAACCTCAGCTGTTTCTGAAAAAAGAAGCTTTCAATGCCAGTAGCTGTTACACACTGAGCTGGGTAAATACAAGATGGAAATAGCAGAAAGGGATTTGTGATGTGTGACTGTGAGCCATCTGGCCCAGTAGCATTACTGAAGAGGCCTTTGGAGTCACTGGCTAAAGCTGCTAAATATGCACACAGAGGTTGCTAACAAAATGGACTGACTTTTATTCTTAAGCGTGGTCAAAAGAACTGGTATTAGGAGGAGATACATGTTGCAAATCTTTTTTGTATAGCAATATATTTGCCAGTGGGAACACTTTCTTAGAGGACAGGAGCATTCTGTAAAGGTTTATCTAAGGCAGCTAACAATGGCTTTCCAAGCCTGCCCCGTGCCTGTGCTTTGACTCCTGTCTTACCCTAGCAGAGGGGAGATTCCCCCTCGCCCTGCCCCCCCCAAAAGCTCTGCTCTGTGAGCTGAACCTGCCTTAGTGCAGCATGAGCTAGCATCTGGTTTGAGAAATGCTCATGAGTAAGCTGCTTTCTCAGGAACTTTAGGTAAAGCGTTACATTTCCATAAAATGATCGTACTTTGACTTGCACTGTCTTTAGTTTGACCTTGTTTCCTATGGAACAAATTTTATGCTAGAATGGTACGCTCCTACTGACTCTTGAACCCGCTGGCCAATTTCAGCTGAATTTGGCAGCAGTAGAAATCGCCACCAATCTAAATTCCTACATATTTCATTAAGTTATTCAGTTGAGCAGCTTCTAAGTGCTCTGACATCAGATCTTAAAGGTGCTCTAAGTGCAGGAAATGAGTTCAGCACTTCTCACACACAAGGCGGTGGGACAGTGCTACTCAACTGCCGGTAAAGCTGCCATCAGAGCTCTCCCTCTTAGCCACTAAATAAATCAGCCATAGAAAACAGAGCTTCACTAGTTTGTCTGCTCACAGAACTGCTTGTTTTAAATTACTCTTGCGGTGGCTGCAGCAACTGGTTTTTCTTCTAGTGAAATAATTATTTAAAAGAGCTGTGAAACTTGGGCCTTTTTGGTTGGTTGGTTGGTTTTGGGTTTAGTTGAATGTTTTGCAGTGTGTGTGCCTTTTCCAGTGCTGCCTCTGGATGCCTGCTAGCTCCTCACCACATAACTTTCCTGGCCCAGGTTGCCTCTCCCTAACACAAGGAGGCCAAATCCCGGCGTCTGTGCCGATGGCTATAGCGGTGAAGGCCACCTGCCTTCGGAGGCCCAGGAGAGTGCCTTGTGCAGACTTGCTGGGGCACTACAAGTCAGTATGTAAGGTATGTGCAGTGTAATACAGAAGCCAGGCTTGGCCATTCCATGAGAAGCTAAGGAATGTGGAAGCTGAAAAGTATATAGAAGGATCTTTTTTTAGTTTTTAAAGAATTTTGACATTAAACTTTGCATTAAAATACAAGATCACACCACTTCCATGTCTTTGATGTATGCACTTTGTAACTTCCTTTGGTTTCCATCTTCTGCAGGGCTCAGTGCTCCTCCCCTTGGTTTTCCTTGTTGGGGTTTGAACAAGTTTCTCTCTTTCTCTGTCCCTACGTTGTTACGTCTCTTCTAAACGTGGGATTTCCTTCCCTCCCTTCTTTCATACCCTTTTTTCCTTTTTCATGCTCTCCTTCCCTGGGCAGAGCCCTGTGTTGTATCCAGCATGCCGACAGGATCTCAGCAAGCAGCCAGAGGGAAAAAAAGGGCAGGACCTTTCCTTCCGAGCCAGATGAGTCAGCTTTCTCCAGAACTATTACTTTTCCACACAAATACATCAAGCCATTCTCCCCGTGCTTCGCCTCCAGGCAAGGCATCTTCTCCTCTCCTACCTCACTGAGGGCTGCTGATACCCTGGGGCAGGCAGAGACCTTTATCCCCGGTAGAAACTGCTCCAGCCGTTCAGCTCAGCTCTCTTCCTCCCAGAAGAGACCAGCAGGCAGCTGACCCTGCTGTGGTAATAGTCTTCCTCCTACTTTCCTTGCTGCATGGGCACAGGGAGCAGCCTACCTTGGCCCCAAATCCCTGCTCCCCACCCGGACCTGCAAAGCTTGAGTGAAGCAGACTTTGAGCATCCCTGTTGTCCACAGAGACCACAGACCTCAGCCTGATGGGGTGAGGTCTGTAAAAACACGCTCTACTTTGAGGGTGATGGACTAAGGTGATGAGGGAGGAGAGTGGAAATGGAGTTTAATCTCTTCAGTGAAAGCCAGCTATGTGCCCTCATGCATTCAGATTGTATCAGCCTTTCGAATCACGTTTGAAATTTTAATTTGTGGTTAAATGTTCAACACTCTCTTTTCTAAAAAAATGCACACTGGTTTTCAATTTGCTGCCTTTCAGTCACACTGACAGTGCCTTCTTGTGTTGTATAAAGTCTCTACTTTACTGCCTCTCTGATCCCATTTTTATTTCCTTTAAAAACAAATACATCTACTCTAGTTACGCTAGGTTATTCTGAAGGGGAGTTTAATTCTAAGGGGACTTAACACAGGTTTCTGCATATTAAATACCTAGGTTAGGGGAAAAAAAGAGGATGGTGCAGCCAGATTGGGATTATTAATAGGTGATGATTCCAGCTATGTATGTGCTGGTAAATTAAGCAGTGGCAGGCTGCGCTCAAAGGCTCTGGGCATGGCTACTTGATTAAATTAGCAAGCTCCCTGGCACAATGTTGGCTCAGGCCGTCTAGGAATCTCGCAGACAATTCCCAGGCATAGTCCAGGAGTTTGCACAAGGCAAGGGCAGCTTGGATACAGCCATCCTGTTTTGGAAGCAGAGAGAGTTTAATAACATGGACATGGCCAGACCATGCCGGTTTGTTTCAAAGCTTGGGAATACATCCTGGCACTGTTTCGCTTTCCAGTATAAATGTCGCTCCTATTTCTGTTTCTGCGCTGGGCCAGGCAGTACACAACCCAAGCGAACTGCAACCTTTGAAAATGAGTAGGAAATGCCTTCTCTGTGGCAGCCATGCTTGCCGCAAACCCTTGTACGTTAAGTGGTAAGGTGGTTTAAGAACACAGGGCTTCATCAAAACACAGGAGTTTTTGATTAAAATGCAAGAGAGGGTGCCACATTTCCTAAACCAATATATAGCTTGTTGGAACAAACACGCTTAATCAGAGAATGGCTGAACATCCATTTTTCAAGAAAATTGGGATGGCAAAAGCCCAGGTGCAAGTCCTGATTTATTAATAGAGCATAAAAAATATAGTCTTTAGCACTGCACAGGTTTTTCCTCTTGATTAGCCTTAGAATAAATAGACTGTAGCTTATTATCATTTGTTTCACGCTGGTACTTTAAGAAGTCAGTAGATAGAGGTTAAAAAAATGAACGACACGCTCACTTTCAAATGTTAAAATTCCAAAGGGCTGCAGATGTTTCATCATGTATTGCTCTGAAGAAAAAGTGGTGATATATATGTAAATTATAGAAGTGGACTGAAGTTCTATCCTGATTCTTCCTTGCCTAAGACTTAGAGCTAATCTCTTGCTCAGGATTGCTAAGTAGTGTCAGCAACAATTTAAGCCATGGTAAATACATCTGCTGCAAGGAAAGATTCCAATAACTGTGGTAATTGTTCAAGAAACCTTATCTAAGATACAGCCTAGATAAAAGCCATTTATCATTTTGAAGGCAGTTATATGGTATTATGGGGGAAAATGAACAGCTCTTATGTTATGCACTAGCTATGTCTTTCTATCTAAAGGCTTTTAAAGCAGAATATAGCCTCCCTTTCTGAGGTCTTGCTTTTGCGTCCCTACCCCTTCTGTTTTAACTGACCCTGTTTGCCTAAAGGAGCAAATCTTAAATGAATCCAGTTCCTGTCTTTCCCAACCCTTAATGCCTGGACCGTATTTAAAAGAAATTTGGTTGCCATCAAGTTGCCTATGGAATGGTCACAAGGGAGAAGCTGTCCAGATCCAGTTGTCATTCCCCACTTCATATCAGTCATTATAGCCACAGCCTGGAGACCAGTGACGATGTGGCTGTTTCTGGGCAGGAAGAAGGGGCTGCTGGTCGGTGCCAGCATTGCTAAAGTATCCCTGAGCACCCAGTGTGGACAGCATCGAGCACCTTCTGTGGCCAGGGCAATAAAACCTTCTCCTCTTTCTGCTTGGGTTGAGAGATGAACCTCAACAGTCCTGCTGCTGGTGTTGTGGCCTTGAGCATCTAAGGAGGAAAGTCAGCCTCGCACGTCAGGCTCCTCCCGCCACAAGCAGCACTGGAAGGGGCCTGCACCAAAGTGGGGCTGGAGCACCGAGGCCAAATCAACCCAAGTCATCAGGTGTCGACTGGGCAACTTTCATCTCTGGCCTGACCTTCCAGCATCTTGCTCAGCAGTATGCTTGCACAGGACCCTAAGCTGTATTTCCGTAGTGTGCCATGTACCAAGTCCTCCTCCTAGCACCTTCAGCCAGCCTGGATCCGCTCAGTGTCACAGTTAACGTGTATTGCCTGGCTCTGCGCTCCTCAAAGGCTTCTGCCCCTCTGCTCCCAGCTGTCTTGGACATTTCCTGGAGTCCTCTGCTTGCAGGCATTTGCATCAGCTCTCCAGAGCTGCCAGCCCATTGCCTCCCTCCTGGCTCTAGGTGAAGCCTTGTCCACCGTGAGGTAACTGCTGAGCCTTGAAATCAAATTTTTGAGGCTACTCAATTCCTCTCCCTCCTCTCCTGTGCCTCTGGGCTGGCTGCAATGGCAAGGGTGCTGTTTTGCTGCTTGTTGCACCAGCTGATGATTTTTTATAAGACAGCAGACACCTGATATCCTCTGCATCTGGCCCAAAAGGGGTTCAGCATTCCCAGACCCTGCATGTTACTGCCCCGTGAGCTGAAGTTGGCTCCCCAAACTACCCAGGTTTGAGAGGTTGCAGGAGGCAGCTGTTTCCGGCTCATCCCTCACTAGGCTGTCCCAGAGCAACGCACGTGTCTTCTGACCTGAGGCTCTTGTTCATCACTCTTAGTCATCACTTGGAGTTTATTGGAGTGAACCCAGCAGGCCCACCCCTCCTCCAGTCAGCTGCGTCCCACCCAGCATGAGAGCCTCCTTCCCACCTTCATTTTGGTTTTTCTGATAACAATTTTATCCTAAGCCCTCTCTGGTAAGACAGAGCAGAACAAGGCTGTGCAGTGGTTTAAATTGTTTCCTTCTGGCACCCTGACCTGACTGTTACCAGGAGGGGAGAGCAGCATCCTACCCCACTGTCCCCTGGGGCCAAGCTGCTCACTGTCGCGCTGCAGAAAGGCAACGCACCCTGCTTGGCTTTTTTACGAAGGGACAGAAGTGAGTCTGAGTTACCTGTCTGGTTTCAAGGTATATGAGAAAAATGGGATCTTACTGATATACTGGGGTGGTCATGTGTGGTGGCCATTGCTAGTTCCAACCCCAGCTAGCAAGGACATAATCAACAGGTCTCTTCCCTTACGTGGGAGTTGTTATTGGATTATTTTGACACCTCCACTGGGAGCTGTTTCAGCTCATTCTAAAATTAATCTTTGCAGAGATGATCTGCATGCGGTGGCAGTTTTATTTGCATAGATCCTTCCTGAAGCTTTTGCTGGAGCTGGACTATTTACCTTTCAGAGAGGCCCACAGTGATTTATAGAACACGTAAATCGATGATTTAGAATATACAGTTGTTATTAGTCTGTGACTTGGTGAAAATGAGGAGCAGAGATGCATTTTAATCCCCCAAACTAACACAATTAAGACCCGATACTGCAACATGAGCCTTCCCCAGAGAATCCATTGCAGCACTGAGGGGGACAGGTTAGGATGCTAACACAGCTCTCCGAAGAAAGTGATCCCTTTTCTGAATGCCAGTTGGTTTCTTTGGAGGTCTCAAAATTTGACCAAAAGAGATAAGGGCATTTCTGACTTCCTGTCCCACTCCAAAACCTCAAGATTATTGCATGCATTTATGGACCCAGGCTTTGATCACATCTGTGAATCGTGATGGGTTGTTCTTCACTAGCAGGAGGAGCACCTCTCAATCTGTGAAAGATCAAAGAAAACATAAAAGAAACATATGCCTGGCTTTTCTTGGCAGATGCCAACAAGACGTATCACCTAGCAGCACACCTGAAGAAAAAGCACTCATTCTCTCTGGTGAATTATTCAACAGCTGAGACCATCTGTTTTATTCAAAAACTTTGATTTTGTGAGCTTCATTAGATGCTCCCTTGCCCTTGAAAGGATCCTCAGGGTTACTTAGTAGGAAATCACTCTTGAGTTCTTCCTGCTTGTTAACACAATGTGACATTTAATTGCAGTCAGTATAAACCTGCTTTGGTGATGGTGAAAATTCAGAGCTGACCTACATTCAGAGAGATTTTTATGCTTCTCTCTCTCCACTGGCTCGCATGGGCAGTATCTGAAGAATAAGCCTGGCACCTGAGAATCACCCAGGATAATGAATAGATCTCTTTCCTTAAACAGAAGTCCCTGCTGATAGAGTAATTTGACATGTCTCCTGTGAAGTGTTTTAGCTGGTTCAGGAGCAAACCTTTCCAGAGACTGTCTGTCCTGTGTCCCTTTTTTCTGGTGGGCAGGACATTGCAGAATGAGGGAACAGGAGCCCGCTTTGCTGCATAGAAACAATAATCCCAACGCAAGTAAGAATCAAACTTCCATACTCTTTTCAGTGGATTAGCACCATACACACTTATTTTGCAGCAGTTTCCTGAAATAAAGCTGTGTGGTATACACAGCACAAAGCTTTTGGAAATAACTAAAATAATCCTGTGCCTCTGCTGATATTTACTCCCATCTTTGAAATCCATTTCTGAATCAAAATCAACCAATGTGTATCCCATCCTTGAACCTTCAGATATCCACAACGGAGCCACCACCCTGTGTGCCCTGTATAGGCATTACAGGAAAGCGAGCACCCTATGGGAGGTGAAGACTACCATCGGACCCTTTCAGATGTCTACTTTAATACAACAGTGATCAGGCCGTAGGGGTACACGTGTTTCTCTGCTAACATTTGCGAGGGGCAGTTGAGACGCAGACGCTTGGAGTTTGACAGACAACCTCACTCTTCTCTCCCAAACTGACTCCCCAGGCAGGAGAGGCATCAGAATGCCTTGTTCTACCTCTTTGTGAAAGATCTCCGTGAACGGCTTGAACAGGAGAGTTTTGAACCTTAGCAAATATTATTCCATAATATTACCCCACCTGTTATTTTAATATTGGAAGGAGTATGACAAAAAGCAAACAGAAACAACACCTGCACCCCACGCCCACAAGTACTCAATAAAGATAAGTGCCAAGGGAGAGAAACAGAGGAGTTTGCTACAGAGAAATTATTCCAGCAAAACTCAGCATGACTTTGAAAACTTGAGAGAACAGGGCTTCTTATTTTTCCTGTAGATGGTTTGCCTGACAACTGACTTCATTCAGAGTACAACTTCCTTCTTCATCTCCTGAGCAAACGATATTTGGAAAGGATTATGTTTTACAGAGTATATATGGAGGAGCTAAAGGAAAAATACTGTATAAGGACGCAGAAGCAAAATAAAAACTCCTCTAAAGCTAACTAGCCTGTGTGAGTCCCATCTGCATAAGGAAATTACTGTGGTGTTAAGTTAAGGTATGAAGTTGTTACAGCTATTTGAGCACAGTTCATTTTTGGTTTGTTTTATGCTGCTTTACAAGAGCTTAAGCTCCACCGAAAAACACTTATTCCACAATAGAAGTGTTTAGCTGGCAAGTGATGGCAGCGCACCAACTGCGGGGTAATTATGCTAGGAGAACTGGAAAGCTTTGCAGCTCCCAGAAACACGCCTGTTTATCTGCCAGTGGTCTTGAAGCTTCATGAAGTTCGTATTACTGAAATTATTCCCTAGAGGACTCGTGTTGTTCTCTTCCTCTCCAAATCAGAGGTGATGCAGGCTCAGCTAGTCTTGACATGCTTTAGACTAAGTGAACAAAATCAAAGACAAACCCAATATATCTGCAATAACATTTGATTTTAGCAGTTTCTCAACGGCCTAAAGGGCAGCAAGTTAAAAAGAGACTCAGGAAGGCTCAATGCTTTAATATTTTAAAAGGCCTGCCATATAACAAGGTAACAAACAGGTCTGAGGTCAAACTTCCAGGGTACCTCACTAATTTAGAAGTCCACGCCTGGTTGAGAGTGGTTGGAACTTGTTTCTAAAAGCTTTAAACTCTGCAAGGAGCGTCTGTAAAAAAAAAAAAAAAAAGCTTGTCGAAGGGTTATGTTTGAGTGCTGCCAAGACAGTCTTGGTGTATCTGATTTTTATCAGCAAATCTGACAGAAAAATACACGTTTTACTGCAAGATACGAGACGTAAACTTTGGTGATAAGCTAAGCAAAGTCAGCCTACAGTCCCTAAGCACTCTCCAGAGGAACAATCTACTTGTCAACAAATTTTGCTCGCATATAGATGTATCTGTTAAGTCTTTCAGTAAAATTTCCCCTCCTTCTTCTGTGTGTTCCTCTTTATACAGACTGCTTGTCATACGGATGCTTTTTAGCAAGTAGAAGCAAGGCTTTGTGATGACCAGCTGGTAGAAAGAAGGAAGTACACTATGTTACTGGGCTGTCAGATTTGCAAAGCTTACTATTTAAATCAGCGTTTGAAGACAGCAGTGTTAAGTGGTGTATTGAACATCTGCCTGTTGTTAAAAATTGACTTTTTACAAGACAATCTTAGAATTTTCTGGATGTATAGTAATTTAGATATTTGTTCCTCCTAACGAGGGCAAAGACTGAACAACCCCATCTTACTGGGGACCATTATAAGCTCTGTGTGAGACAGATGCCAAGACCATCTGCTTCAAGACAGACAGGCTTCTTAACAGCAAGCTGCATGAGGATATGTGGGATATTTTCCCCCTCTCCAATATGAAAAAAGCCCAAGAAAAAGATGGCACAGGGCCAAAAGAGCTATCAAGTTTCCAAGGCAGAACTCCAAGAATGATGGAGACAGTTCACTTATCTATAAAATCCCTACTGCAAAAGTAATTGGTATAAATAAAAGTGTCAACATAGTGCCACATCATCCCTTAAAGTTACAGATGTATGATCAAGGGGAACAAAATTACAGTGCTGTCACAGCTACCCTGCTCTCCCCCTTTCAAGTATTTCTCCCAGACAGCATGGCATGCTTGCCTCCAGCCCTCACAAGAAGCTCCTCTCAGCTTGAATTACTTCCGTGCATTCTCTGCCTTATGCTAGAAGACAATAAATTGTGGAAATTCAAAACGCGCTGTTCCCTGTCTCCAAAAGCTGCTTTTCCCTAGCTCTGTCTGCTCACACACTAAGTTCAGCCTAGAGGTCTCAGTCTAGACTTGTTCTGACCAACATTTGTAAGGGACCAATTTCTGGTGAAACATGAAATTGGGAAGATAAGGGAATAACACAATTAGAGTTAATTAGCCCAACAAGAAACCTTTTCCCAGGTGGCTGCTGGAAAGGCAAGTCTAGACTAACACCACACAGACACATGCTGTCTATCCTCGTGCACAGCAAACTGGCTGACAACGTGAGCTTTAGAGTTCATAACTTTAAAGCTGACAAGAGGGAATTACGCTCATAAAAATTCCCCCTGCAGGCTTCAATGCAGATGTGAGAAATTCCACAAAAGATTAACACGGTGACCAACAGCGAGGGACAAAGGATTTTAGCTGAAAGTTTCCAGTGGAATTTTGATTCAGGGCTCATTGCAAACATCTAATCCTAATTCATCAACTCCAGCAGAATTTATTGAGTCAACATTCCTTATTTTTCTCCCTGAAAGCAGAAGAGAGCTGGTCTATTACTTCATTAATATACTTATATAGGGGAAGTAAGTTCTGCCTGATAAGTGATGTATGGAACAACATAGCACCAACTACGGAGCCAAACATTTTGTGCTATGACAATTGAAATGCTTTTAAGCATTTGGAAAATAGATGTTTCTGATGTGGAAACTAGTATAGAACATTCCTGTGAGAATTTTTTATTTTTCTATCTATCTGCTCTAATTCCCCCTCTCCTCCCCAATTCCCTATACTTACAAGCTGTTAATATGTATCTAATTAGGAAACGTATTTGAAGAAAAAGCATTCTAAATTATTTCAGCCCACTACCTCCTTACGCAGCATGCATACAGGGCACACTACACAGCAGAGCTCAACACCCAGCTCAAGAATTAAGTCGTTCCTGTGAAAATAACTGCATGTCAGAAACGGTCTGCGACATGGCAGCAACTCATTCCTATCTACATCCTTAGAGTCAAGGAACAAGGACAGCTGCTTCTTTCCCTCCCCAGAACAGGATCCTCAGGACACTTTCCCACTCAATCCTTTCACTCCCAATGTTTTCTTGAAGCTCTTCCTATCTCCGTATTTATACATGGGTGTGAGGCTAGACAACAACAATTACCACGAGTATGCTGCTTGTAAAAATAGCCTACGGACCTTTTGTGGAAACAGACACAAGATTACCTAGATGGGGATGTAAATGGAAAACAGACGCAAATTTGCTGCAGATATGTGATGGCATGAGCAGACAGTGGAAAGAACATGAAGCTCAGTTTTAGACCATTGGTTTAAAATCCAGAAGCTTCATCTTCACTCACACATGCCTGATTTAGCAAGTACTCTTTGAAAGAATAAAACTGACTTGTTAATCAAACCTCCGAAATTTGTAAATTAAAAAAAAAAAAAAAAGTTTCCCTCTGTCACCGCAGTTTCATGAGTTGAGTTGCAAAGAATCTCAGAGTGCCTCATCTTCTATCCTACTACTGATTATGGCTATTACTTCTTTGCCATTGCTTATAACTAAGGATCAATGACTGGATTTTTAGTAAACAACAATATAGAGTATTTCAAAACTTTGATTAAAAGACCGATCCACTGGACAAATTTGTTACGCCTCTTTTTCATTTCCGTTATGGGCTCAAAATCGGAACAGATATGGAGTTTTTTTTCCTGCTTCCAACCTGCAATAGTTCTGCATGAACAGTGCAAGAACATGAGTTTATCTGAATTCTCGTACAACTGGGAATTAGAATACCAAATGACATGAAATATTTTATGTGGACACTGCTAGAGGGAAGAAATGAATGAAGATAAGCAGACTTTTTATAAAAAGATTTATTAAAAATAAGTTTTTTAAAGAGAAAAAGTGACATGTATATACATTAACTTGTCAAACTCTGTGGGGCTTATAATACAATCTATTCCAAACTGAACAAGAGATATTTGCTTTGTTGTTTTTCTTTCAAAATATTTGTCATGCTTATTAGAACTCAACGGCACGTGGAAAGAGAAGAACAACATTATACAACCAAAGAGTACCTACTATAAGGAAAACTTTCAAACTGAGGAGTAGTTGCAAAGATGAACCTCAGTGATGAGCACAATGCAATTGTTAAATCTAAATCTAGACAGAAAACAATTTTATAAATGCAGTCCTCAGTGCATACAGTTTAACTCAGGGCTATGCAAGCTTCTGATTGGTTCTGCATTTCTATCATGTATTAAAAGATCTCAGCAAGTGGCTTTATGTTCTACAAAGTTAGAAGAATTTTGGGGACCACAAAATACTGCCAAAAAGCGTGTGAACAAATGCATTTTTTTTCCAGCTCTATTGCAGTAGACGTCAAAGATTTCTTCTTTGAATTACAGAATGTAATTATACAGTTGCTGGTTCTCTCCTTTAACTCCACGCATCTCTGACAGCCAGAACGACAAAAATATTTTTTTCTTAAAATTATTTTATTTTACAGAAGTATTCTGCACAAAAAAGTGACACGACAAACTAACACTTGATTCTGCATGCTTCACTGACCTCTGCATCTCATACCCGGAGGTCATATTTAGAACTATATCCTTCCAGTCCAGTCTTCTGTCACAAAGACCTCCCATTTTGGGGAGTATGCATACAGCTAGCTGAGAACAGCTGTAACACAGATGTCTACCCATCCTTATAGCAGAATTCACTCACATCTCAGATGTCTGCAAGACTTGCAACTTCAGATCTTTGTAGCATACTCTTTAGTCCCACAGTTTAATAAGACCATCCCAGCCGCACGTAATGACTTTAGATGTTTCATGGGGATGCCAGACGGCACCAATACAGACTTTATCATGTGCTTTTACCCTGCTGTAGAGTTTTGTCGTCTTCCAGTCCCAGATGTTAAGCTTTCCATCTGCATCTCCAGATATCACATAGCTGTATTAAAGGGATTAGAATAAAAGCTGCATCAAGTGCTCAGGAACTGCTTTTGTTACAATTGTATACCAAGCAATGGAAAAGTGCTTCACTCGATGAGCTTCCTATCTGTCTGAAAGCATACCTGCCAATGAATTAGCATGCACGCCGTACTACTCTAAGCAGCACAAACCTCACAGAAGATGATTCATCGACTGCAAGATAAACGTGCTAAGCAATGTGATTACACCGTGCACAGTGTTACTGGAACTACAGAGAATAAATCAGGAAGAGAGCAAGTGCCAGAAGCTTCTCTAAAATTTATAGACACTTCTCTCCACTTTTTCTCCAGCTTTGCTGAGGTTATTCTCCAGTTTTTAAAGTAATGAAAGCCTTATGTACTCACAGTGGTAAGAGTATAGGCATGTTACTGAGCAAACAGCATGAACAAGACAGTTCTCTCAGAACAAACTAGGATAACACAAGAGACCTGCAAATTGGAAAAACTAGGCAAGTCTGACACACAGGTATTCCAGACAAGTGCACACTGCTGGAATGCAGCCTTGAGGCTTCTGCTGCAGACCATGTGCAAAAAGCGTCAGATGCACATAAGAAGAGAAAGCCCCTTCTGCTGCACCAGGGCTGGGCAAAACAGAGGGAGTCTCTGGATGGTTTCGCACAGCAGTATAAATGGTCTTTGCAGAATGGGGAATTTGGATTACATTGACTGTTTTTTGAAATACTGCTTTGAGCAACAGTTGAGTTTCTTTCTCCTTTCAAATGACATGAGCAAACTTTGTTTTCTGCTGCTGGGCTAGAGATCTGTCTGATGCTGACTTAATGGGAAGGCAGTGCATCAATCAATGTTGCAAAAGTTTCAAAAGGAAATTCAGTGTCTGTTATGGCAAGTTTAAGATGACGCTCAATCCCACAGAACTCACCTCATGTCAGGTGAAAAATCCACTTGACAAGCATAGCCAGCTACCATGTGACCTTTGAAGATTTTCTTTTTGTTTAATCTGAATCTGTTCTGAGCTCCAAAAATCAGAATTTGGTTATCCATCGACTGACAAGCCAACCATTTCCCTAAAAATGCAATAAAAAAAAGGTGGGTATCAGAATAGTGCATCTGAAGGAACAAACTTGACTGGAAAGTTTTAAAGAGGCTCCAGAACCATCTTTTTTATATTAAAACTACTTCTGTTGTTGAGAATAAGATATTTACACTAGAAAGCAAATACAATTTGATGCTATGGTATCTGGCTGAAAATGATGAACTGTAGCACAGCTAATAGTCACTATTCAGCTTAACGGAACTGTTAACTGCAAGTCTAGTGACAGTTTAATAATATTGACACTGAACCTATTTAATTTTGACCAAAGTAGATAAAATGGATTTGGTCCTATTAGAGGGCTTTGTACTGATTACTGGAGGCAGTAAATCTTTATCCTCCTTCAGTTTGATTCTGATAAAGCAATAAACACCAGTTAAACATTAACATGCAAGAGCACAGAAGTAACATGGGATTTATCTTATGCAAGTGTTATTTGGGCTATATTCAGAGCAGACAGCAACAGCATTGACCGGAACATGTACAACATCCGTCTCTGCTTTATCAATGGCACTGCAAAGACTGAACTTGCTTAGTACTTTGCAGTAAAACAGCAATTCCCACCACTGTTCCTCTTAATATTTTAAATGTAGCAAAGGGCAGATCTTGGCTCTATGGAAGGATAGAGTTGTTTTTACCTTGTCTGTATCAAAGTCTAAATTTAAAGGGATACAGTTATCCTGATATAACCCCTCATTTTGACAAACTTGTTCTTCTCAAAACTTAAACCAGATCCTCCCCAATCTTGAAATACACACACACACTCATTTGGGGGGGGATGGTGGGGTGGGGGTGGCAAGGAGATGCAGCATGGGAACGTTACAGAGATAATAATCAGCAAGACATGCCTATGTGAATTAAGCCTAAGGAGGCAGAAAAAGTGTTAACCTACCATTTGGAGACAAAGTCACAGCCGGCATCGAGTGCATACTTGGCTCAGCTATGTACTTGAAGTCTACAGGAATATCCCTGCAAAAGGAAGAAGTATGTGTTTTATGAAGACATGGAGATGTTCCAAAGGGCTGGCTGAAGTCAGCTGACTTACTCAGCTACTGCATCATGGAGGGTGCCGCAGCGATGTCCAAATGAAGAAAGTGTAGAAGCTCAAAAATATTACAAACGCCCTCCTGGAGAACTCCAACTGTGGAGCTATCTACAGGATAACCTCTCACAGTGTGAATTTACCCCAAACCAAGTGACCCAAAGTCTAAAGCAGTATTATAATCCCAACTCTTAGACTAGAACTGTAACGTGGAAATACTCTGCTGCCTCCAGCTTAACTGCAGCTCTTACCAAATTCTTACATAGGTAGCAGGAGTAACTAAACTGATATACATGTGTATATTTGTATGTCTTATTGACTTTTGTTTTAATCAGACAATTTGTCCACCCATTATTTTCTCTCTTAAAAAAAACAAAACAAAACAAATAAAAATAAGCAAACAAAATCCTCCCAGGATTCTCACACTCTTTTCTCTGACAACGACCTTTTCCTCCTGATCTCTCCCAAATGGAGTGCCACCAATTTTGAATGTTCATAGCTGAGCTGAACTCTGAACTCCCCAGTCTCAATTCAATACTGCACTGCACCATCTTTTTGCTAGCCTAATTCAAGTTATTTACTGTTGTGTTGTTAAGAGCATACACTGTTCTGTACAAAAGCATGCAGACCTAGAAAAAGAAAGTATAGTCTAATCCTTAGTCCTCAGCATAGCCATTTGGTTTTGACTATGTAAACTGCATTGCTAACAGGCTGTACATATCCACAGTATTCCTCATACTCTACATGAGAAGAGTGGCAAAAAGGCAAGAAATGCACATGTCTTCCTCATTACACAAAAGAAATCTCCACTGGAAAATAGACGTGATTAACATATTCAGCAGAGGACACATGCAGAACGTTCAGTTGCAATATTCATTAATACAGACGGGATGGTTGTGACTTCACTGTCTCACATACGCTGAAAAGGCTGCTAGGGACACTCTCGGAGCAGAAGGCATGGATGGCTCATCAACCGAACCTTGCTGGATGACGACACGGTCAAGGGAAGCACTGATAACGTTAGCGATGTAACTACAACTCTGCCTTATGGTGGGGTAAGTTACTTCCAGCCGTCTTGTGTTAACCAGCGTTCATGAGGGCAGTGGGGCAAGAAGCTGCTCGGGAAGTGACACAAGTGCTTTTGTATAGCGAACTGAGATCATTTACCCCCCAGCATAAGAAGGGCAACCAACTTTGTACACTCTGTGGATAAGAGCACGTACAGGGATAACTTACTCCCAGACAGGGAGATCCCAAGACTACAATCGGGTAGTAAATCTGTAAAGGATTAAAAGTCCACATAATCTCTGAGGCTGACGAGGATGACAGCACAGTAAGTGCAGCCCCCCTCTGCCCCTCTCCCCATCCAACCCTTCTGCATTAACAGGCAAAAAAAGCTTAAAATCCCACCCAGGACATGACACAGTCATCACTGCAATAAGGTCATAGATTATTCAATTCCCAATACACAACACTCCCCCAGCCTGCTAGTCCTCTGAAAACAAAAACAAAAAAAAACCCCACGACTCCTCATTCTAGGTAAAGGCAATCCTTTTGAAAGTCACATTAAAAAAAAAGTCTCATTATTATAGAATATACATCTCCAATGTTGATTTCTACTGCAATGAGAAATTAAAATGCAGTATGGGTTTTCCTGCCTTCTCTCCCTTTACAAATGAGCGAAGGCTCGTCTACTGGAATTTATTCAAGGCGGCTCTGCTTTATGTTGAAAGGCACCAGACAGAGCTAGGACACTGGCAGGATATGCTGCCTTAAACTATTAGGGAGAATAGATACACATATTTCTGTTTCACATTTGTTTTGAATCAAACTGAGAAGCAATACCAGCCTGCCCCCTGCAAGCACCCCCCTCCCCCAACCTAAAAAAAAAAAAAAAATCATTATTTAGAAAGATACTGTCATGATTGGGTGACCTAAAATCTCATATAACATGATATTCGTTCAAATTTTAAAAGATCTTCAAATCCTTGTGTATTTTTCCTCCCCTAAGTATTTCACAAGTCAAAAAGTTTTCAATATCAAGAGTAATATCAAGATTTAAAAAAGTGAAAAGTCTCTATACAACTTCTTCCCAAAGAAGAGAGAGAAAATAATATGTAAACAAATAAGTAAATAAATATATAGAAACATATATTTCTGGAATCTGTACATCATAAAGCACTCTCAGGAGACTACAGTGTCTTTACTAGGAACTATGGAGAGAAAAGGCTGGCTGGGGGGCACAGCCTGACCGAGCTGACAAGCCCCCTGAGCCTGGCAGGGTAAGAACTAAGCTACTGCTGTACAGCTCTTTTACTGAAGGTTACAGGAAAGAAAAGCCTCCAAGGTCAGTTCGCTGTTATCCAGGTAGTATCAGAAGCAGATGAAGGAGACGAGACAAAATAACATTTTGCCTCTCTAAAAGAAAGGGGAGAGAATATGATACCCGTGTCAACTAACTTCACTGTTGTAAAGATAAAAATCAAACGAAAAGCAGAGGCAAGCAAACTTTAAAGAAATCCAGTGGGGGTGGAGGGGGGGGGGAAATCACTAAGCAAACCATCTGATCTGTAAGGGTCTGTCCTACGCTTGCAGCCTGAACTTTCAGCGACCAGACAACTGCAGTTCAGTACACACCACAGTGCAATCTCTGCACGTATGAACTCCTGGGGAAAGGAGACCGAAACTCCCAGGGAAGAAGTTGCTCACTGTGATGAAGTCTGACACGCCATCCCATTACCAGCTCCGGCCAAGTCAAAGTGTTTACAAAACATACTACAAAATTCCTCTGGACAATTGGAACTAAGCAATTAGACCAGTTTTAATTACTGGCTTTTAAGGCCATACTCGGGTCATAATTACTTTGAAGGCTGCTTTGTTTCTCTAGGATAGTGAAAAATATTGCACATTTAAACACGTCAAAAGGAGAGTAACCAAATCAATGAAGTTACAAATAATTTTTCTTATGAAGTTAGTAAAGAAAAAAAGATTCAAGGTGCAGTAAGCAATAGTTTGACATGGCATTTTAAGGTACAAAATCTTCTCTACTGAATACATTAATTTAATGTTAACGCACTGTAAAAAATTTGGATCTTGTAATTGTAGAAGTATGCCTAAATAGATTAGCATATATCGTGGCAGGTTGTGGAGAAGAGCTTTGAAGTCACGGCTAGGAAGACGGTGCTACATTTGCTTTTCAATAAACCAGAAAAACCCTAAGAACTGCATTGCAGAACGCTGCCTACAGTTGAGTTCCCTATTATCTGAACAAGGGAGCTCTTTCTTCAGTGCACAACAAGCTGAGTACATGCTTTTTTCCCCTTCAGAAAGACATCTTCTGCTACTGGGACAATCAGGTTGCGATGTTCCCATACCAGAACCTCTTTGCCTTTCCTGCTCTTCCCCACAAAGCGACTAAATCCACCCACTTTGCTATTTATTTCAGCCATCAACACAAAGCTCACAAAACAAGGGCAATCCAATCTCAAGGAAACAACAGATTTGTGCAAGTGAGATACTCCTACTCACCAAACAGGAGACGTTCCTTTGCAGACATGGCATTGTAATGATTGTTCTTTAAGGAGCTTAGTAAATACATGGGGCTAATTATGAAGCACTGAACAGAGGTTGTCTTGGAGTGACATATGGTGACAGCATTATACATCTAGTCTAAGTCTGGTTACCAGATTTTGGTCATTACCATGGCTGCTACTGGCAATGATAGCAGCGGATCACAGACATACCAAGGGTTTCTCTAGCTGCTTGGGTAACGTTCAAATACCACAGATTGGAGTCTCTTGTCTAGATTAAGAAAAAAAAAAAAGGCCTAGCAAGCAACTCATTAGTCATAGAGCTGCCAAACTAACATCCGTAATGTGCAAAAAGCTTTTCATTTGCAAAGGGCAAAATGAAATGGAAACTCAAAGATACAGGATTGTTCTTTCAAAACAGGGCAGAAAATCTTCAGAATTCAAGATTTTTTCCATGAGAATCTGTGGGTATTGATATTCCGCAAAAAAACAGACTACCAGAAAACAGAAGTGAAGCTACACTGAGATCTTGGTCGAATAATATATAACACAACACATATCCAAGTTCAAAGCATTCAAAAACTACACACGCTAATATAACATAGCACAGACAGTTTTTTTTAAAAGGTTAATTTAAGGGCTAGTACACCTTTGGGGAAAGGAGAGATAACAGAGCTCACTAATAGAGTGCAGCATGCTTCAGGCTGACAGGGCTGTGTCTTATGCTTTCCTTTTCCTTTAGAGGAAAAGGAAATTGATGAAGTCTCTTGAGAAAAGCCAAAATAGCTTAGTTAGTATTCAGTAACAAGATAGCAAGCGACTAGTTTTAATGATTAAAATCTCCAGGGGAATGATTCTAAAAGATATGGCAGTAAGATAATGATAAATGGTTAATAATTAATGCTAACAGTAAATGCAGCCTGATGCCCATAAAGATTTGCACCAATAAAACTGGGGCTATTTAAGGCATTTTACTTTGCATATAGTGGAATAAAGTCTTACAGACTTTAAAAGCAATTTTCAAATACTGCAACACAGTAGGGCAGTAAGCCATTGAAAATGATTTATTCTTAGACAGTAAGAATGATTTCAAAGTGATTAAAAAAATGATAATTACATTTTTTAAGGAATGTTTTATTTTACTGGACAAGAACGTTTAAGAACTAGGAACCATAGCAGGCCAAGTGGCAGAACTCAGGGGTTTGTGGAGCATATGCCCAACTTCAACAGCTATTAGAAATCAGCAACAAGAACATCTGAAATTGTTCTGACTCTACTTTCTTGTGAAATAGTTTAACTATTGCATATGTAATTACATAAAAACTTGGGAAATTTAAATTCAGCTCTTCCTCAGCTAGCTAGAAAACTGAAGAGTGCTGAGTTCTATGTGCTACACACACTTTTAAATATAAACTATCTTCTTCTCAGTCTGCTCATAATACAGTTTAACTCAAAATGCAGAATTTTAAACTTACCATTCCCAGACTCTTAAACTCTTGTCATCAGATGTACTCACAAACCGTCTATTTTCATCCACAAACACAATGGTGTTGACAGCTCCCAAATGCCTATCGTATTCCTGCACAATCTCACCGCTCCGAATATCCCACTACAAATAAAAAACAGTTCAGAGCAAGACATTGGCTTTTACTAAATCTCAGAATCCCTATTATTTCAAGTTTTAAAGTAATTTCAGGAAGGAAAGCAAATACCGTAGCAACAGTCTTTGTGGGTCTAGTAAAAAAAAGGAGGGGGAGGGGAGGGAGGCGAAATATTCTGTAACTTGTGGACACATTTACTTAAATAAAAAAAAAATTCAAGTATAACTAACAACTTTGCTGCTTAGGAAAATAGAAATTGGAGGTGGGAAAGGTGTGGGATATTAGGTGGAGACATACCTGCACTATTTTCTTATCTGACATTCCTGCAACAAACAGGTTCTGTTTATCTTCATCAGGATTGAATTTGACACAGTAAGGAACCTTTCTGTTTGTGAATCTTGAAATACATTGCCCTGAAACAGAGAAGCCATTCATATTGGGTCAGGTCAGAAGTTCTAGGGGCTAATGAATTTATTGCAGATATTGATAAAGCCTTCATTTCAGTTTTACTTCACGTAGAGCAGAACGTACTTGTTTTAAATCCCCTGAGAGGATTAGGGGGTAGAATTTACGATGCATTTTAATTCGACGTTCTTTCACATGTTTGCATGCATGCATCTGTGCATACAAACACTTCCCTGCCATCACTACAGCTTTCCAAACAGTGTGACTGCTCCGTAGCCTACATATCAGTATACAGGACATCACAAGTTGACCAGCATCTTTATAAAGCATCACCTCATTCAGATCAGAGTTCTTCCTGACAAGAGACATGAACTCAGGCAAAATTTCCTCATTCCTAAGCCTAGAAAAGGGTAACAGTAATCCAACTGCAAAACAAAATACTGACCTCCTCTCCAAGCCTCAGCCATAAATATCCTGATTACATATTTTCCATAATTTGTATAAGCTTCCACAAGCTTGTTTTAGTTCAAAAGCTCAATACATTTTTCAGCTGTCTAGATAATAAGAGTTCTGACTCGAGGCCGGAGAATCTGACTTGTATCCTTCTGTCTGTCATTTGTAAATGACTGGTACCACTGCTAACATCTTTTTCAAATATGGAAACTTCCTGTCTTCTTTCAAATGCACCTAATATAACTAATATTGACAAAATTTACCCTGAGTCATTTTTTTTATTCAAGAAACTAGTTGGAATAGAAAGTTACAGAGCATTTCTTAGGAAGCTCTGCGAAAACATCAGATTTGTCCTCTACTCCCTATACTAGCAGCTCAGTTTCCACATCTCCTCTTATTCGGAGTGCTCTTCAAGTTCAGGTTAACTGAAAGATCATTCAAATAATAGGCTGAAGGTTCTGGCGAATACCTTCTTTTCCTTGAAGAAATTGAGCTCTTTATTATAAAGAGAATTCTTCTCTGAGCAGAAGATAGTTTCCTAGGCTGTGAAAGAAACTTCCACACGTATCTATCTTCTTTGCCAAGAATAAAGATTTAATCTATTTAATTAAAAATTCTCTATAGTCCCCTGTCTGCTGTTCTCCTCTTGGAGGAGAGGACAGACAGATGCACAACAACTGCTAGCAAACTTTGCTTAATGCATTCCTGGAAGTTGTGGAAATACTGGTGAGATTAGCAGGGTCTAAGTCCTAAAGGAGTAAGTTGGTCAAACGTAGTGTTGTTGATAGTAAACAGCAGAAGTAATAGCGAAGGAAAACATCAGCGATTGCTAACCTTTCATCCAACATCACCTAGAAGCATTTTGAAAAGAGTTAACTTGCAAAACGTTCAAAACATAGTGCATCTTATCTATGTTCAACAGCAGTACATATACCATTGCTACTGGTCAGAAGCCCCTTTGCTATTCCATAAACGCGGTCTGTGTCTCTTTGCGTCTGCACTGGTAAACCAAGCAACCCAGTAATAGCCCCAGGCACCAGAACTCAATTTCCTCTACTGCAACATTGCCAGAACAGTCATGACATGGTTTTGGCCTGGACAAATCACCTGGACAAATTCCCAAACAATTCCTAGGCATGGCTCAAGAGTTAGCACAGGGCAGGGACCATTCCCCATTTCCAGTTTAGATACAGTCACCATTTGGAGACCAAGCTAATTTAAATTGGTACTGGTGTGGCCAGACCATGTGAGCTGGCCCCAGGCTGAGAGTAATACCTTAGCACTGTAATACCTTAGCACTGTAATACCTTAGCACTGTAATACCTTAGCACTGTAATACCTTAGCACTGTAATACCTTAGCACTGTAATACCTTAGCACTGTAATACCTTAGCACTGTAATACCTTAGCACTGTAATACCTTAGCACTGTAATACCTTAGCACTGTAATACCTTAGCACTGTAATACCTTAGCACTGTAATACCTTAGCACTGTAATACCTTAGCACTGTAATACCTTAGCACTGTAATACCTTAGCACTGTAATACCTTAGCACTGTAATACCTTAGCACTGTAATACCTTAGCACTGTAATACCTTAGCACTGTAATACCTTAGCACTGTAATACCTTAGCACTGTAATACCTTAGCACTGTAATACCTTAGCACTGTAATACCTTAGCACTGTAATACCTTAGCACTGTAATACCTTAGCACTGTAATACCTTAGCACTGTAATACCTTAGCACTGTAATACCTTAGCACTGTAATACCTTAGCACTGTAATACCTTAGCACTGTAATACCTTAGCACTGTAATACCTTAGCACTGTAATACCTTAGCACTGTAATACCTTAGCACTGTAATACCTTAGCACTGTAATACCTTAGCACTGTAATACCTTAGCACTGTAATACCTTAGCACTGTAATACCTTAGCACTGTAATACCTTAGCACTGTAATACCTTAGCACTGTAATACCTTAGCACTGTAATACCTTAGCACTGTAATACCTTAGCACTGTAATACCTTAGCACTGTAATACCTTAGCACTGTAATACCTTAGCACTGTAATACCTTAGCACTGTAATACCTTAGCACTGTAATACCTTAGCACTGTAATACCTTAGCACTGTAATACCTTAGCACTGTAATACCTTAGCACTGTAATACCTTAGCACTGTAATACCTTAGCACTGTAATACCTTAGCACTGTAATACCTTAGCACTGTAATACCTTAGCACTGTAATACCTTAGCACTGTAATACCTTAGCACTGTAATACCTTAGCACTGTAATACCTTAGCACTGTAATACCTTAGCACTGTAATACCTTAGCACTGTAATACCTTAGCACTGTAATACCTTAGCACTGTAATACCTTAGCACTGTAATACCTTAGCACTGTAATACCTTAGCACTGTAATACCTTAGCACTGTAATACCTTAGCACTGTAATACCTTAGCACTGTAATACCTTAGCACTGTAATACCTTAGCACTGTAATACCTTAGCACTGTAATACCTTAGCACTGTAATACCTTAGCACTGTAATACCTTAGCACTGTAATACCTTAGCACTGTAATACCTTAGCACTGTAATACCTTAGCACTGTAATACCTTAGCACTGTAATACCTTAGCACTGTAATACCTTAGCACTGTAATACCTTAGCACTGTAATACCTTAGCACTGTAATACCTTAGCACTGTAATACCTTAGCACTGTAATACCTTAGCACTGTAATACCTTAGCACTGTAATACCTTAGCACTGTAATACCTTAGCACTGTAATACCTTAGCACTGTAATACCTTAGCACTGTAATACCTTAGCACTGTAATACCTTAGCACTGTAATACCTTAGCACTGTAATACCTTAGCACTGTAATACCTTAGCACTGTAATACCTTAGCACTGTAATACCTTAGCACTGTAATACCTTAGCACTGTAATACCTTAGCACTGTAATACCTTAGCACTGTAATACCTTAGCACTGTAATACCTTAGCACTGTAATACCTTAGCACTGTAATACCTTAGCACTGTAATACCTTAGCACTGTAATACCTTAGCACTGTAATACCTTAGCACTGTAATACCTTAGCACTGTAATACCTTAGCACTGTAATACCTTAGCACTGTAATACCTTAGCACTGTAATACCTTAGCACTGTAATACCTTAGCACTGTAATACCTTAGCACTGTAATACCTTAGCACTGTAATACCTTAGCACTGTAATACCTTAGCACTGTAATACCTTAGCACTGTAATACCTTAGCACTGTAATACCTTAGCACTGTAATACCTTAGCTTACTATTAAAGATGTAGCCTGAGAGAAAGACAGAGAAAGCTTTCTACATGAACTTTGGAGCTACAAAGCTAGAAAATTTCCTTTTACATGAAGAACATTTAAAAAGTAATGTCACACAGAGTAAGCATACTGTTGCTGCTAAGTCCCGAGCCAGTACAAACACCTGCTTGTAAGGCTGCAGTAGGTGAACTAGTTATTACAGTGTCATCTACTTTGAAAAGACTTTTCTTGAACCTGTGGAAAAACTTTCCTACTTAGAAAAAACATAAGTGAGGACAAATTTCTGGATAGCTCTGTAAACACAGAACATAGAGGTCAAAATTATGAGATGAGTGGCTGCTTACTGACAAAGTCTAAAAGCAAAAATACTTTAACATAAAACGTAACTTTATACACATGGCAAATACAGACAAGTAAAAGGCTGAAGTGATCTGTTAGTGTACTGTTAGATTATTATAGATGGTGTAACAGCAGGATTAAGAAAATGCATTTCAATGTCCAAGAGATTATTTTCAAATACTTGCAATATTTCTGCCTTTGCACTTAGAGTCATTCAGCATTTAGTGAATTTATACAAGTCCTCTGCAGGAAAGACAGCCCTGCTCCAGCACCCACCAAACCTGCTACTTTTCCGTAACAATGCAACATTTTAAGGGTCGTGTTCAATTTAATAAGAGATATATTACAAATAACAATAATACTTCCAGATTAAGCATGTTTAGGTCTAAAGTGTGATTTCAATATTTAATGTTATGCTTATAAATGAAAATATGCAATTGACTAATTTGGTAAAGCCTGATTTGTCTTTTTACTCAAAATTGTTCTAGGATTACAAATAACTGACAGAGACTTTTTAAATGAACAGAAACACAAAGGTAGTGTCAATTGCATCACTACAGAAGACAACAAAACACTTAGGAAAAAAAGACCATTCTTCCTGTAACGAAAGCCTACCATTGAATGACAAGAGGATATTAAGGATAATTGGAAACAACTTGACAGACTGATAGTAGGTCTCAGTATTTACTATTAATTAAACACAGTACCAAACGATAGTGTGCACAGATACAAGCCTACCTGTTTCAGTGTCCCAGAGCTTAAGGTAGCGGTCATATGCTGCACTAAGAAACCGCGTGCCAGCATTATTAAAAGAGATGTCTCGCACAGCTTTACTGTGTCCTACAAGACAGAAAAAAAACCCACGATGATAAACTTTTACCCATTCATGCTAAGAATTAAGGTTTTTGAAAAACATTACTCAAGTTAAAGAAACAGACTACAGCCTTCAGCAAATGCAAGGAGAACTAGAAAACTGCTTACAGAAATTCTCCATGAGCCCTAGTAAACCTTGTTCCAAGCAGCTCCACCCAACAAATAAACCAGCAACCCACACTCTAAAGCACGGAGAGAGAAACAATAGCATCGCACAGAAGCAAACGCTTGATATGCGAGCAAAACTGAAAGTATTGTTGGATTCGAAGATTGTTCTAGCCACTGTTAGAAGCAGCAATAGAAGTTTAAAACACTGTATTAAATGTTAACATCTAAGAGTAAAGAAAAAGAGGAGAAAAACACTACAGAAGATTTCTAATGAGAGATATTTAAAATGAAACGCTAGGTACAAAACACGGAAAATGTCAAGAATTCTTTCATCTCGTGTTAACCTTGCTACCCCACGCCCCCAGTACTTGCAGCTGACTATTGCACCAGACTTGTAGAAGCTCTCTTTAGTTAAGATGTTGGCACACAGGCATGTGTATATTGTTTTATTTATATACATATATGCATACACACAAGCACTCTCTCTCTCTCTCTATATATATAAAATTAAAAATTGCAAGTGAATCTGGCTGATCACAAGGACATTCTGAGAAAAAGTCAAACTGTTTAGAAAAGATAGACTACTGAGACAGGACTTTTTTGGAGTCATCATCTTTGCCATACTACTGTCATCAGAAACATTAGGTTAAAAAAAGACTTTGCTGTTACTCAACATATATTCACCCAAACACTGTTCTAGAAACGTTCCCATTTCAAAGGAGAATCAGCTGCTTTTGCTCTGCAGTGAAGGCTAAGTTCATATTCATCTCTCTCAATCATCTCTCTCAAGGCATCTGTTACATGAACAAGGACTGTACCTGAACTTAACCCCCCCCCCCCCCTTTTCTCCCCCGAAACAACAACAACAAAGTATGGACACTTTTGCACCAGAAACTCAGCTAGCCCAGGAAAGACCACCTAGTTAAACAGTGATATCAACAGACCATGAGAGGCCCTCACTGTGTAAATATGGAGGTCTGCTGCTCCCAACAGGAAGACGGGGTCATTTAATTTCACGTGCAACTTCTTAAGGACGTGGGGAAGGGAAAGGAGTCTTGTATAAAGTATTGACTAGTACAGTACGCTAACATTCTAAGAGTCTTAAAGTGTTATTATAGCATCATTAGATTACTTGGAATAATGACAAATGTTCACTAAAACCTTGTAGCTTCTTCAATTCTTATTGCACAGATCATACTGGATACCATTTGTCTCAGAAGCCTACATGCCCTCCGTGTGATAAAATCATAAGCTAACCAAAGTAATATCCTTACATGAAGTTGTTTTAAATATAAACTAAAAGCTCAGTTAAAAGATCATTACCGATAAATGTTCGTAGACATCTTCGATCACCGTATACCTCCCATAACTTGGAAGGAAAAAAGACAGAAAGGATGGGGAAGAAAAGGCAACAATTGTTAAATAATAAAGATGCTGAAATTAAGTGCAAATATATATGACAATATCTTTTAAGAAATCAAGTGCAAACGTATACGACAACATCACTTGAAAACGATTAATCAGAACTAAGATACAAATTCACAAGAGTGCTCTGTCACCTTATTAACAGAAAGCCCTAAAAAAAGAAAAAAGATCAGACGAAAGTTCAACTCTGAGGCCCCTAAAGTATTTAATTTGCTAGTTAACCTCCCCATCAAGTTTTTTTTATATATAAAATATTAAAATATATATAATCATATATTACATACGCTATATATATATATATATATATACACACAATATAATGTATGCAGGACTAAAATGAGATTAGTTCAAAAAAGCAATATGCTTCTACTGAAGCATTTGAGAGCTGTAAATTTGGGCTTCATACAAAATGAATTATTACACTAGCAAAGGCAACAACCTCCGGGACTTGTGACCTTCTACATGCTATTACTAAATGATTAATGCTGTTCTAACACCCACAGTCTTAGGCATTATTCCCGTCTTTGTTCCAGAGAAGTTGCAATCTAAAGATAAAAGTCAAGTGAGAAAATAAAAACCAACACAAACAGAAAGGCACATGACAGAAGTATCAAATAATTAAGGTTCTAAATGCAGGCTGTATTAGATGATATAAAATATGTAAATAAAAATATAAAAATAACTCACCTTAATTTTGCAATCCATAGAGCAAGACAACAGCATGTGCCCAGAGAGAGGAAACAATCTAACTGCACTGACACCCTGTTGATAAGGACATAATTAAACAGTGAGTGGAAATACTAGGTATTTGATTTTCCTCAGTTCGTCTCTTCTTTTATTTTTATTTTTTAAATAAGCAAACCCTACAGCTTATCTTCATAGAACATATAGATAGCAAAACTGAAAAAGAAACAACCTACCTACCTTCCATTTTAAAAATAGCAATGCATTTTGAACAATTGCTATTGGGAAAAAACTGATTCACTTCAACAGCTGTAATATACCCTCCTTCAAAACCCACACCATTACTGTGGCAACCACACCCAAGAAATACAAATTGTGGGTTACGGTGACAGCTTTGACCAAATGCTAACATGACAGAAATCTCTCTCCTGAGAACTTCAGCTCTTTGCAGTACACCCTTTCCTGAATAACTTGTGTTTTGTTTTTTACATAGAAATTCCAACACTACAACAGTGCTACTGGGGCATCTAAGTAGTCCCTGGGGCCGCTTCCAATTCAGGCTTCCCCAGCGGCAGTATCTTCACAGATTCTGAACCTGCAAATTACTACAGTATATCCATATTTCTAGTCAGAGGAGCTGCAGTATCCCTGAAAGTAATGGCAACGCTACTTTTTCACTTAAAAGAGAAACAAAAATGAAACAAATTCAAAACAAAGACTTTAAATAGTAGAGGTCACTATTCCTGTCTGATTACTTTACGGCTGGTGCCCTGTCCTTCTTTCTTTTCTAAGCTACTCCTACTTGACTCAAGAAACTCCTTCAATGACATTTCTGCTAGAAGTTTTTGCATATCAAGCTTGTTTGGGTGGGACAGGTGAGGAAGGTTTCCCACAGGAAAACAATTTCTAGCCAGCTCTACTTCTTACATACACTATTAGTGGCTTCTAGGCACTGCACTCGGACTTCCTGGGCAGAGCATCTTCCCATCTATATGTCAGGTACTCTTGCCAGAGGAAGTCCAGAGAACTGCCAAGTACTTATAGTGTGAAGTTGCTTCTTTCCATATCACGTCAACTATTCTATTCATACTCCTTCTACTTCCTCCTCCCCTGGTTGGTGTTGTGTACTTCATGCTCCCTGTTGTTGCCTCCTTATATTCCCCCAGCTTTTCTAGGCTTGTCAGCGTGTCTTCCTTTCGCTCTTCTCATCCATATATATATATTTTTTTATCTTGCTTGTTTGAAGGAAGAAGTTATTTTATGCACTAATCTGTTCTAATAGGATAATAAGCAAAGAAGTGACTAGAGGATTGTGGAGGAAGCTGTTGTTCTGGAAAGCTACAAGTTTGCTACAAGTTCTTTGATGCAGCAATCTTTAAAGAAGGGTTTAGAGCTGAAACTCAGCTGAAAACAGGTAAGCGCTCCCTGTATTATCCTCCTTTCTTCCATCTTTTGGTTATCATTAAGGAGCTGTCTGTTGAAGCACAACATATTCCCTGAAGCAACATTGCAATTTAGAGACAAAAAAACCCCATGAAGTTGAGTACAGGGCTTTACAAGCTTGATCAGTGAAACACTGTTCTAATAGCAAAAGTGAATATAGTTGCAGGCTCCAGTACAAGAAGAAATCATAAACATTAAGTAATATAATCACAGAGAACGCATTAACAAGGCTGACCTTTCAAGCTGATAACTGTATTTGGGGAAATCCTACAAAGCTGCTGCATTATAACCACAAAGCCTATAGAACTTCTCAGGAATTTGATATAAAATAGTCCTTAAACACTTCTACGACATAGATGTGATTTTCAGAGATTTCTAGGATTAGCCTTATGCTTATTCACATGGTAGTTTAGAAAACGACTCCAAGTCCCCCAGAAGTCAGTGATGAATATTTGTTCCCTACTTACAGGATGTCAAGAAATCACTACGTTCATGTAAAAGCTTACGCGCATAAAGAAACGCGATCACATTTGAGCGTGCAAATGCCTCGTATGGGCACATACACAACCAACTATATGCATAATTTTGGAAGCAAGAAGATATCCCTTCCCTCTATTGATACTGCAGTCTTTTGAAGGTTACTAGCCTCAGAGAGGAAACGAAATGTGTTTTTATGATGTATATTCACAGACGAGACCTTCCTACCTTCGTATGTCCAGACCATACATGGATTTGTTTCTTCGGAAGATAGCACTTCTCAGGTGGCACTGTAGATCGGAGATTAACTCCGACGTCTTGAGGGACATGAAGATAAGATCTCCCCTGATAGTCATACATTTCCTTGACTAAAAAGGTAAACACAGAATCCTGAGAATCCAAGAGACTGTATTTCAGGAGGTCATAATCTCAGAAAGCCTGAACTACCCCACACAATTAAGATTTTTCTCAACACAGATATTCTCCTCTGAAGTGGAACAGAAAGAAACGAAACTCACTTAATAGGACACAGATGTGGAATTTTGTTATCAGCTGGGCTCAAATTGTCATTTCAGTAAACTCTGCTTGGAATGTGGACATTAAGACAATTCCCCCCCCTCAGGTCTTACTCATCATCCAACAGCTAGAAGAGTTCCTCAGGCCAACGAGGGTTTGCTTACACTAACTCTACTGACTTTATAGGGATCATAACATGTGCAACTCTAACCCTGGCATTTGCTTGCACTTCACATTCCATTCAGCTCAGTGCTCTATCAGCCACATCAACTGAAAAACAAATAGGAGAAAGAGATCCAGTCTGCCTATGTGAAACAATATTGGCCAGCAGTAGCCAACACGTGATCTTTAAACAGATTTAACGGAAGGGATCGGACAGTCAAACCAGCGTGCTTAGGAAGGGTTATTTCAGAATAGACTTGTGTGGGATAGTGATGACATTAAGCTGTTAACTGATAAAATAATTTCTCAGTTGCTGGGATATTGCTGTAGCAGTTATGGCTGTATAAGTGACCTTTTACACAGTATTGATTGTTTAGACATGCTCACAAAATGGCATATTAACAGATTTCCGGAAGGTTTGTGTTTGAGAAGATTAAAGTTTCTCCAGGAAAGGCTTTCACTGTGAAATTTTAGGTAGGGACCATGAAAAGTTAACTTCAAACTGTTTATTTTGTGTCTATTTTCTATAGGAAGCTCAATGGGTAAAATTTCAAGTTTGTTGTATTCAGCACTAGTCAATAATTACTGTCATAACCTGCTATCTATAAACAGAACGAAGCACTAACGTACTAACTAAAGTACTAACAGAACAAAGCCACTAATGTATATCTCATAACCACTTCCCATTTTATGCATATAAGAAAGGGTACTCCAACTTGTGTGTGTGAACCTGGCTGTTGGAAGCAGTTAACCAACAGAGACTCAGTTTACCTATTTGTCCCAAGTAATATTAAGGCAGTACTGTTTTGCACACAGAGAGCTGAAAAGTACCAAAAAAATCATTTCATTTTACTTGCTTAGATGAGACCCAAGCAATTTTTTTCTTTAAAGAGACCATATGGTATAGGCTTCCATCAGGTTATTATCTGACTACACTGTTTTTCATAGTATGACAGCAGGAAGTTACACTAAGCACTGAAGAAGCATAAAGTCTAAGCAATTTTCTGAATTGTGCATATGTAAGCTGTAGCCCCAAGTACTACTTGCCGATGAAGGAACCAACACATAAAACTGCAGTAATTCTGGAGCTGAGACTATGCCAAAGTCATAACCTAAAACTTTAAGTTCTGTAAAACGGCAGAGTGTTATGTGAGCATGTCTAGCAACGTTAAAAATAAATAAATAAAACCAGTACCCTTAAAGATGACATTTCCACACCGCTCTTCACAGTATGAAGTGGAATTAGTCCAGTTACCTCTTTCCATATTCTTTATGCTTACACCTGTGAGTTCTATTATCTCCAGTACAGAAATATCAAGGTGCCTCAGCAAAACTGCTGAGGCTGTCTGCCATCTTTACTAATTAACACAGCAGGCAAGAAAACAGAATGAGCAAGAAAATGAGAACAGGCAGGAAGATGGCATTACCATGTAATATAGTCTTCTCCTCTCCAGGTTTATCATCTTCTAGTTTTCCTCTCTTCTGCCTCTTAGCTGTTATTTCATCCAGCTCTTTCTGTTCTTCCTGGAAAAATTTTAAGTTTTAAAAACTCAACATTTAGAATCATGTAACAAAATCCAGAACTGAATCAATGTTTGTTTATTATTAATAATATGTTTACTTGCTAAATAGGATTAGAAATATTTCTGTTTACAAAGGAAAAAAAATTCAATAAAGAGAAATATCTTTATCAAAACCATAACAGCTTGAAAAGCTACGTACACCAAAAAACATTAGACATTATCTTCTTAATCATTGATTACAGTTAGGCACTGCTGACTGAACAAGGACATGTGTTGGAGTTTTTTTTTTTTTTGAAATAAGTTTTATTTGCCCTTCTTTTCAAGGTACATCTGTTCATAAGTTATCAGCCTCTGCATGCTATACATACACACAACCCACTCTGTTTTGAAGCAGTCTTGCAAATAATTGAATACAGAATATTCAGAACATTCAGAACACCTTATTCAAACATATAACCTGAAATGTTTCTACTACACTAAAACATAGCACGGACCTGACTGAGAAGAGTTACTTACACAGCCGGACCTCTGCTACTACCACATAATTCACCATTGCACTGCAACGTACTAACAATTCCTATCTATTGTGTTAAAGCAGCACTTACTTCTGAGGGTTTGGCTACTTCTTTTTCATCAATGTATTTTGCCCACGGTCCCAAGAAGCCATCAATGTTAGATGCATCATTCTCTTTGAATTTCTTCCTTTTTTCTATTTTCCTCTGGCCTGTTTCAAACACTGTTAAACCTGAAGAAAGAAACACACTGCCTAGCTGCCAACACAGAATACAACTTCACAGGTCACATCATACTCCGTTTAAAACGAAAACGGCCACCATCATCCCCTCCAACGCACACAAACATCAAAATGGAAAAAGCATTTGGAGGCCAAAGCATTGCTAAATTGTCTAATTAAAACACTGCTATCTATCTACAGTAACAAGAGGAAGCATTTAAACTCTGTCATGACTTGTCAGAGTACTTAACTATGCATGTGCCCATGCATTTTTAACAGTAAGGCTGCGGCCGTATGAATAAATCCATTTTCATACAATAAACATCGCTAAGTTTGAAAGAGTCCATTCAACTGACTTATCCCTTCCCTGCTCTGAATTTTCTAAAACAAGAACCCCTCCCCCCCCAAATCAAACACCCAGTGACAACTTCAGTGGATTTTAATTTAGTGAGAAATCAGTCATCTGCATCCAGCCGTTATCTTGTTCTTTCACATAATGCTAGCTTATCACTGTGCTCTCAGAATTTCATTTGTCAAAAACATTCAACAAGAAAGGTATGTAAGAAAAATCAGAAAGTTAAGAGATGTTAAAACAATGAACTGCACATAGAATTAAGTGTAGTTTTCAAATAATGCTTTCCTAGAGCATCATAAATAATCACTTAGTACAAAGGAGTCAGAAAAAATTGAGTATAAACAAGAGGGAAACAGGCAATGTAAAAGTAAAAGCAATAATTATATTGAGGAATGGTAAATTACAAAGTCAAGAATTTTTTTTTTTAATAAAGTCCCAGTATCAACAAGTTACTTTTTATTTTTGAAATAATTTAACTGTAGCCATTTCTTTCTAATATAGTTGCCACACCAAAGTAAGTCAATTTTCTTTATTTTACTTAGGAAACAGTGAAACAACCTTCTACATACTCATTGTCTGAGAACACAGATAAAGAACATGTATATATATATATACACACGGTAATAAAACGTTAGAAAAATATGTGCAAGGGAAAGCATAACTAGCGGTAAAGTTTACACAGGTACAATTTTCCAATGGAAACAAGCCACTTTGAGTGTTAAGTATCTTATATCAAAGTATTAATTACAAACCCCATTGCCTCTGGCAGCCAGTGGCATGCTATGCCTTTACCATTTGGCCACCTTCCAGTGGTTTTTCCTTTCCAAATAACCCAAACAGCTCCACTCTGCTAAGTAGCTATAACATGCAAATCCCCAAAGGAGTGCCAGAGGTGGTAGACAGAGTGATCAGTTTGCTTCACACTGCTGAGTAGTATAGTTCAGGCAATTACCCTAACATTCCAGTATTGTAACGTAGACCCAGGAGAGCTTTAGCTGAGACAGAACTTAAGAGGACCAAAAAACTCTCTTCCAAACATATAGATCAATTCTATTTGTGTAACGGACACATGCTAGGTTCCAGTTATAAATCCTGAGTTGAAAACTGACACAAAGATAGCCTGAAATAATCACTATTTCAGAAAAATCAAAGCCTTCCAGTATTTGTCTTCCCTCTTAACATTCCAACTGCAACACATTTTCATTTATTGTCTCTTCAGAAGCGTACGGCTGCCAGAAATTTCAGTATTTCCTTCCTTTGCCAAAACCTATTCAGCCTTTAAGTAAAGAAGTAACGGAAACAGGTGCAATAGCGCAAATCACTTATATGAGGTTCTGAATTATTTACCTTGATTTTTTTCAGCTTCTTCTACAGAACCAATATATTTGGTAGCAACTTCAGGGTTATCTATAGAGGGATCTAACGCATAACCTAGAATAAAAGGAGAAATAAAATACTGTTATTTCAAGTTTTTTTTTTTTTTTTTTAAAACTTTTGCATGTCTTTTATTACTTTGTCCCCTATACTTCATGAAAAATTTTCCTGTCGGCTCCCAAGAAGCTAGAGATGAGAAAGGGCAGATAGTTTGAAATTCATCTACTTTTCACTTGGCTTGGGTATTAGGATTACTACAAAGTATTACCATGAGGTCCTTGAGAATGACAGAAGCAAATGAATGTACCAGGTAACAGTTAACTTACAACACAAATTCAAAGTATGGAGGGTATCATCGGAGCAAACCAAATCACAGCCTCCTTCAGGTGGGCAGCGACCCCAGGAGCTCGCTCACCCAATGCCCTACTCAAAGTGGGATCAACACGGACTTCGAACTAGTTTGCTGTAATGCCAGCGTTACATTCCGAAATGCCAGAGCAACCTATTCGTGTAACACGACATAAAGAAAAACCTCACTCAAAAATGGTAGATTGGTGAGATGTAACTTTGAACAGGCCCTGCTTCAGTGCAGGGTGCTGTCCCCTGGTTTGGTAAGCCAGTAACTTGAGCACAAACCAGCCTATCGCTACTGCCCCAGCTTCAGCGGAAGCCTTCGGCCCCATAGCCCCACTGCCCTCTCCCACATCCTCCACTGGGCCAAAGTGAGTGTTGCTCGTCTCCAGCGGCCCTGGGTATTGTGGCAGCCAAAGAAGAGGACAGAAACAGGCAGAAGAAAGAAAAGCAAATGGAGTTTCCTAGAGCTTTGTGCATATTCTGCCTGCTCTGCAGAAATTATTCTGCTTCTGACAGGGCTGAGAAAGTTTGTTCCCTCAATTTGAAAGCAGATGCTTTAACTAACTGGGAAGGTATCAGAAGCAGCTGCAATGGCCTTTAAAAGAATTAAGTAGTCATGCCGTCATTTCCTGATTACTGCTATTGAGCCATGTTAAAAAAAAACAGAAATACCAAGAAACTGCACCATAATCCTATAAATAATTTATAAAATGTTTCAGCATTTCATAGACATTCAGGATATTCTCAATATTTGATACTGAGGTTCATTTTAATACGTCTGTCTTACAATCTCTCTCCAGTTCTCCTGTAGCATGATCTTACAAGAGTAAGACAGACAAATAACTTCATCTAGTTTCCACAGAACAGGTGCACGGAACAGCTACTGACCACCATGGCTTTTTTTGGGAAAGAGTGCACCCTGGTGGACATATCAACAATTTTTATTAAATATTATTCAAATGACAAAATGTCCTTTGAGGACCCAATGAGAATTCCTCCATACCAAAACAAAACAAAGAAAAAAGGAACAAAGATATCAAGCCACCAGTCAAAGTAATCACACACACAACGAAAGAAATCCTACAGCTTACAATCCAGCTTCTGTATTTTCGTTGATTCACAGAGGGAATCATGAACCTTGGGAGATTCCCCTTCCCACCTGGAACACTACTGCCCCATAAAAGCACTTAGACGCAGACAAGTTGGGAACCTAACAATATCATCCCAGCAGCCAGAGATCATCATTTCCTCAACCGTTTCTCAGAAAAGACTGCTGTCCTGGTAGGTGGTCCCGTTCATTTATATTTAGATGCTGGGGTGGGAAACACGCAACCTACTAGAAGAGCAATGGCAAGAACAAGGCAAGACCCTACACCCCCATAGGAAAAGATCACTTGACCTGCAGATCAGTTTGAGATCTGTCTCTGTCCCAGAGCCACAATCTTTGCTTGGAGCATTAATCCCAATAAGACCCACTTGCAGAAAAACACATATCCAGATGCTCCATGAATATGATACAGGGACAGAAGATATAACCATACCTTCCTATAAAATATAAATTCCCAGTATACTTAAACCAAACAACAAAAAGGTTATTCTAGATTATTATTAAGATTTACTTTCATGGATAACCAAACTGACAGACACTGCAATTAGACTTTCCCTAATTTAACTGCCTGCTTTTATGAAGCCAGTTTCGAAGAAGAACTCACTGAAATACTATAAGGTTTCTGTTAACAGCAGAGATATTACTTTGGATTTATGTCAAAATCAATACAGTGGTTTATTTGTCCTCCAACTGCATTGACACAGTCTCTAGGACTCTATTTGCTTGGTACTTGTAAAAGAGGGACAGTATTCTAATGAATAGGGCCCCTGGGCCAAGCACAGTTTCCCGTGGAAGCAGAGACTTCTTATAGCTGGATTGAATTTGGTCCAGCATCATTCTCATAGAAAGGCTCTGAACAATTTCTACTTTCTAGTGGTATGTGAAAGAGAATCTTTTCTTCTCTGGCTGAGGCTCCTAAACGCAGCTGCAAAAGACAGCTTGCTTTTATCCTCCTCAGCTGGTATGCTATGCAGTGTGCCCCGACTCCTACGTCTCCTTCAGTTTTATTTAAGAGGTAGAGACTTCACGCAATAGTCTAGCAAGGAAAGGTACAATTCCACCTACACCCGTAGGTGTAGGTGCATCTGAAAAGGGTTGGTTAAACAGTCAGAACTTTGATGCACGTTCCAGAAAGGGAGCTAATTAAAACAGACTTACACCGAACCGTGCACTGCAGTATAAAGAGACTCAAGGAAGCTCAGGTATGGGAAACAATACAGCTGGACTAACTGATCCTGACTGAACTGGCCTCTCAGGAGGATCAAAGTATTCTGAAAAAAAAAGTCTACAATTTTAAGAAGCAGTAGTGGCTGCAGGTGTCGCATGTAACATGAGTAGGTGGAAGGGAAATCAGCAGTGCAACTCCCAACTCAACAGCGTCATTTTAAGCTCTAAAATACCAATTTTAGAGATGAACCAATCCTGTTACAGTCAAGTTTCTGAATATTCATAAAGAGCATTGAGATTCATGGACAGAAGAATATTTATTATTTAATAGGACATTAATATCTTGTGAAGGAGAGGTTTGAAAATGCTAAACGCTACATGCACGAAGCATTTGCAGAAAAGCAATCCACTTCAAGCATGAGTACTGAGGCTGAAATAGCTATAAAATGATTTTTCTACCATACTCACAAACAGTTTGTGTGCAGCATGTAAAAAATAATCCATAGTTCCCCTTTACACTGGAAGTCTATATACGCACACATAATTAAGACCACCGTATTGCTTTTGTTTGGAACAGAGCTCAGAAAGGTATTTTCAAGGAAAGAGGCTGCCTCTGCTGAGGGTGCAGATATGGAAGAGTAAGTGTTTGCATTTTAGGATTTCCTGGTCTTCTAGGCTATGCTCCAAAGACTATAATACAACAAAAATAATGACAGTTCAACTCTTGGCTGTTTATAGCATGGTGGCTTGTGGAGAAAAACTTGTTTTTCTAGAGAGGAAGCTGCCTCTCTAATAGCTGGAACGATATAAGGAGATTGCCTTGTGAGACTGCCTTACATAAGTGGATTCAAAGCTGGGCAGATTACCTACGATTGCAGGTCCAATGCTGGTTAGAAAGAAACAAAAAGACTTTCAGAGTAATTATCAATGGCTTTCCAGCAAATTGGGAGAGCATCTTACATAGGATTATACAGTGGTCTGCCTGGACTGTTTTATTCAGTATTTTCATGGATTACGCCATCAACAAAGAATCACGTATCTGCAAAACCCGCAGTTGACAAAGACAGGCGTGAAGTACTTCACTTAAGCAAGACAAGCTGAATGACAAATAAAAAAAAAAAAAAGAAAAAAGGAGATAACTGATTAGGTAAGGGGGGGAAGGCAGCAAGGGAGTAAGTAGTGGATCATAAACTTAGCAAGTCAATTTGACACTGTTGAGAAAAAAGGAAATGAGAAATCTGAGAAGTTTTGAAAAGAAAAAACCATGTGAAAGTGTCTAGTATTAGGCAAATGAGAGTGACAGAAAGATAAAATGTTTGGGGAAAGCCCCATAGAAGAGAAGACTGAAAAAACATGTTTTTCGGTTTAAACAGCTGAGGAAGGACAGGAGGGGGGAAAAAAAGATGGAACCAAAGGTAGCTTTCAATATGCAAACTACTAAAAACCACGATTCATAGTTTGATGGGGCTGCTGAAGGGATATATGAGATGTAAGTTGAGTTTGTAGCAAAGAAGTTTCACGGTGGTATCAATAACATCTTAACAATCACACTAGTGAAAAACCACCCCCACCACTAGAGTATTTAGGTAATTTTAAAAATGTGAAAGATGGTATAAAAACAGGGCAGACAAGCGCATTAGCTATGATCTGGAAATAATCCTGACAACTCAGAGATTTGACTAGATGACTGGTTTTCAAGCTGTTGTCTGTGGACACAGGATCTGTGCAGCCCTTGACTACTTCTAGGGAGCCGAAGACAACAAGAAAAGCAGGTTTGTATTCAGAATACGAGGGTTCACCTCATCTTTCGGAGTTAAATAAACTAACAGTTTAAGGGATCACCATTAAGAAAAATACGGAGAGCCAGTAGACCAGCCTAAGATTTGGCTTCTCCTTTTATATAACTACAACAATTTGTATCCTAGACAAAGGATAAAGAGAGTAGCAGATATCTGACTACTTCTAATGCTGGTACCACAGAGGCATTCTTGATAAGGAAGCTGAAGTCTGGTTGATCTCAGAGAGCTGAGGACTGCATGCAACACTTCCTCAGTTTCCATGACCAGACAGTAAAATAGTGACTCAATTAAGGCTAGGGTATTTTTGAATTCGTAGAAAATACATTCTGAAAGGCAGCTTGTTCTCAAGAGATTTTCTACTGCAAAGAGGAGCTTCAGATCTTTAACTGTACTCCTAAAAACCTCTCTAATGCTTGTGTCAACTCCAAACTTCTGAAATAAAGGGTGCCTTTGCAAAATGGGTAGATTTTGTCTAGGTTTAAAAGGGTGCTGGTACACAGAAGGTTCAAAGAGTGCTTCTTGGTTAAACAGTTGAGAAAAAACAGCAGTTAAAGAAAAGCAAGCAATTTGGAATGACACTCAATCCTAAGAATGCCATATCCCTCAAGCAAAAGATAGCATGGAAATTTGGAAGCTCAGATAACAGCGAGAGCAATAAGCACAGACTGCCATTTAAATTGAGGGCGGAGAAACAGAAAACCCAAACATGCATATAAAAATGGTAAAAGTTAAAGATAATATATAGCGAAATTTGAATAACATGCTTTAAGAAACTAACATAATTTGTAGGATAACACGACATAATTGGAAAAACATCAGAGACTGTCACCAAGCAGAAAGCACACAGAAGTAAATGGTGCTACCAATGGGGGGAAAAAAACCATGCTATAGGCTAAAGAAAGCTTAGAGACAACTCAGAACAAGTTAATAGTGTTAACAAGCATTAGGGAATCTTTTGGACTGAAATTCCAGATTTAAGTAGAGGAAAGTACAGTTACCAGTACTTCTCAGCCAGAAAGGAAGCAAAAACTATGAAATGGCAAAGGCGATGAGACAGGTACTAAGGAAAGAAGCATAGTAGTAATCAGGTATTTTAGTCACCTCCTTGTAACAGACTGGGCAAGTCTGGCATCGAGATCTGATGGAAACAGCCTTTTTAGACAACATACCTGCCCCATGAAACAATCGTTGTTAGAGACTCACGAGAAAAGAGACAATTGAGCAGTGAGGGAAGCCTGATTTAAGATATTCCTATTAAGGTCACATGTTAATAGAGACTGTAACACAGTATAAATCAACATTCTTGTGGAAGCACTGAAAGACAAACACATTTGCTACAATCATTGTAATATTGCAACAGGAGGGCTATATACCACGTGGAAGATCTTAAAAAGAGTGGAAAGTAAGCAACAACGGGCAAAGCCTTTTCTGAAAGCAGGGACACTTTATTTAAAGACACCACGCTGGAGAAGAAGAACTACTGCCTGCCAGCTATCAAAAGACAACTTTAAAGAGAGCAGAAGGAAGTGAGCACAGCTGAACAGCACGTAAAGAGAAGTTACTAGAAATAAGGAAGTATTCTTCACAGAGCCCAAGTTGCATCCAAGTGTGGAAAATACAAAAAAATCAAACTCTGGCAGATTGAAAGTATAATCGCCAATAAAGCAGTCAAAAAACCCCAAAACAAACCAAAAACAAGTACAACAACAACAAACACCACACAGAACACCACACAACCAAAATTGAGGAGCAAATCGCATAAGGTAGAAAAAAGTAACACATCAACCTTTTGTCAAAAGCTGCAGGAGCAGAAAGCATGCCAGACAGGATGTAAGGCCAATAAATGATCGAGGAATGAAAAGAATGCTCGGAAAAGACAGCAACGTAGCAAATAAAATACGGGATTTTTTTTTTTTAAGCACATGTCCATTTTGGAGGAGCTTGGGAAAGCTCCTGTGCTGGAACCTTTCTTTATGGGTAACATGACAAAATATCTGCCTCAAAGTGAAATGTCAGGAGACTAAACAAATAGACAGATGAATGGTAACAAATCACCAGGACCAGATGGTATTCACCCAAGAGATCTAAAGCTGAACTGCAGTGCATAAACTCTTGCCTAATATCACCTCAGTATGACAGAAATAGAACATATCAAATGCGATGCCAACTTTTAAGAGATGCTTCAGAGGAGATCTGGGAAACTGCAGGTCAACCAGCTCAACATTTGCATGGATAATTCAGGAGAAACTATAATAGAGAAAACAATTAGTAGGCTCTTGGAAAAGTGTTACGTACTGCAGCAGAGCAGCCAACACAGCTTTCTGTACAGGGAACTTACAATGACAAAAACTCCAGAACATTTGTGAGGCAAGAATCACATGGATGAAGGAAACCCAGTGGATGTTGGATGCCTCAGAGACTCTTTAAAAAAGAAAAAAAAAAAAAAGGAGAAAAAAAGAGAAAGAGAGAGAGAGAGAGAGAGATACACACACACAAACAAGAAACCCCTAAGCTTCCCAGTAAAACACAGAAGACTTACATGCTTAATTTATTAAAAGACAGTCAAACAACGGTTGGTTTTGACAGTGCAGGAAAGTCATTGGTGGATACACGCTTAGGCTCATGCTGTGCAACATACTGACAAATGATCCGGAAAAAGGGAGCACCTAGCTGATACCAAGATACTCAAGATGATAAAAAGAAAAACGCAACTAGACTTAAGGATTCCTAGAAACTGAAGTCCTAGCCTCCCTCTTCATTAAGCCATAGAAGAGATTCATGGGGAGATTTCAAGTTAAATGCTGCATACAGCTGTGCTCTTCATCTTAAGAATGTGATAGTAGAACTAGCACAGACAAGCGTGGCCAGAGGCATGGAAAGGCTTCAACAGAGGAACAACAAAATTGAGCAAGAGCTTTTCAGGTGGAAAAAAAGATGACAGAAATGAACCTATGGCTGAGATCTATAAAATAACAAGTAACGCGGAAACGGTGAATAAGAAATGATTGCTTGTTGTTTCTTCCAACTTAATAGATTTGGGGATATGAAGCGAAACTAGAAGGCTGCACGTTCAATAAACTCAAAATAGAGGTACTTCTTCACACAAGGTGCTGGTAAGCTGCAGAAAATTTATGGGGTTCAAGAAGCAACTGGACAAACTTGTCAAAGAAAAAACAAATTCAGTGAAAGTTAATAAACAGAGACGTCGCCCATGGCCACGAGACTGCCTACTGGAGAAAATATTCAAGACATACCACTATTTGTGCTGTTCTTCTATTTCTCCTTAGGCATCCACTTAGGCCTAAATGGATAAAGGCCTAGAATGACCCTCAGTCACCTCCAAAATGGATGTTCTCATCTATCCAAGCATCAGACAGAAGGAGTACTTTTGACAGAAAATACTAACTGCAAGAGAAATAGATGGGAAAGACTTTGTACCACAAAAACAGCTGTGCTTTGTTTGTGATTAATATATGGGTTTCTCCTTGAATATGTCTTAATTGTTAAGATGACGTATAAAGCTTTTTTTCCTTTTCTTTTTTAATTTTGAAACAAGACAAATTTCCATACGAAGATGCAGAGGCTCTGCGGCAGTTAAGCTATTTTGGATATATGATCTCTGTTACCAACCTTTCTCTCTTGTATCACACTTGATCTTCATTTATAGTTACTGGTTATCAATATGCTAGCCATTGCAGATTTGTTTGAGACCTGCTACCATAGCATAATGCAACTAAGCAGCCTAACTGTGGCCAAAGGTCTCAAGATCTGCAGCTTTCAATTAAGGTGTTGACCTTCTGTTCTTCCAATATGCTAAAATTTAATTAGCCATTGAAACATGCATGAAATAGATTTATGCCTAGCAATTATATTTGTACTTTTATACTTGCTGGTCTTCTCCAAGAAGACATTTATCATCTCCTTCCGAAATGAAAAAGAGAACACTGAATTTTTTAACCGACAACTTTTTGACAACTTAAATGAATGTCGTTTTTAACAGTTCACAACAGACTTTCTAGCAAGCCAAGATATCATGCTCATCTATTGCATCTTTTAGCTTGAACTTCAGCTTCTCAGGGCTAGTCCTTGCAGTTTAAACCACCTAGTACAGCCTTTTCATAGCTCCATTCTCACTGTATCCAGAACACTGTCTACTGAACACTTCTAGAAAACTAAATATGATAAGCGTAGCCGTCAATATTCTCAGTCTAAAAAATACATTTTCATACTTTCTTGTAATACAGTAGTTAAGGCAGTTGCTGCCCGTTGGTGATATGAACCAGCAGCAGAAGCTTTGAGTAGGCTTTGAGTAGTAGTTTTATCTTCCCTCAAACGGAACTTTACAAACAAACACACACCCCACTATTTGCCTGCAGACCCTTCTTTCCGATATATATCTAGTGCCCTCACGAAAAACCCCGACGACGCACAACTCCCACCACAGTGCAACATACAGTTTCACTGAACAAAATGAACCTGTCTAGTCACATCCTGAGTAGGTTTCTAGATCCACATTGTCTGTCAAGTCCTAATATTAAAATTGCAGTGAAGTAAGTTACAGTTATGCTATAAAACTAAACATAGATTTCTTAATATCTGTATTTTGCTGATGATGATTCCATGTCCTGGTAGCTCAGTGAAAAGTACCTATTAGCTAAAATTGTGTAAAAGAAAAACCTGTCTTAAACACATTTCACAGTTCAACTTTTACAAGACAGGCTGTAATCAAATCCAAAGAGAAGCCGTGGATGTTAAAGTATCAGATTTTAGGTAACTTTTCATCCAGGTTTTATTGTAACGCCTGGCTTCCACAGATGTCAGTAATAAAGTCCCAACCTTTCCCACTACAGAACATACCAAGTCAATTCATGCATGCATACAGTACTAACGCAGGTCAGGGGAACTGTGTGCGGGGAGGTGATTTTGAAGTATGACAGTTTGAGGGATTGGTCTTTTGAATGTAAATATAAATAAAAAAGAAAGTTGCAAGTCTGCTGTGCAAAGAGTTGAGCATTGTGACACTTTACAATATACTTGCACAGGATGTATCAGAATTTGCATAGCAGACTGAATTTGAAGGTTATAAAGTGATAAGAGGGGGAGAGTGCATGCGAGGGCGCACGCACAGGGCTTACAGTGAAGCATACAAGACAAATTAACCCGTGTTACATGTCAATACCTGGTGGTTTCAAACACTCTTTCAAACACATCCCGATGAATTCTTAGAAGCCATAGTCTTTCCACATTTTCCTTGCAAGAAAATCCATTTTTCTTAGAATCCATAATAAGCTTGTTTGAAATGCAAGTCTCCCTAAAACTCAAATGCTTCGTTTTTCAAACGCAACTATTTAAAGCGGAGAGAAGGTTTTCTGAGATAAACAAGAAGCAACTATAATTACCCCTATGGAGACACACCTCTGGAGAAAGAAAAAGCTCTAGCAAACACTTCAAGTTTCTCATAAGACATCTTCTGAGGCTGTGCGCCTCAGTGATTTTGCACATACAATATTTTCAGCAGAGGTACTCCCACTTTCTGTGATTCCCATTCAGTTAGCACGTATCTGCATAGGCAACCTCTGTGAAGAACCTGATACTTCAAAAAGGCACTTTATTTTAGCTTTTGAGAGTTACCTTTAGTTAGAATCACATGAAAGAATCAATTTGCATAACAGACCTACAGTTATTTGTTATATTAGAGTGAGATTTTGATTTTTTTTTGTCTTCTACACTGATGCAACTAATAGAAGCCTTAATTAAAAGGGGTTTGGTAGGAGGTTACATATTTCATTAAAGTTTCAGAGGGAATTACCAAATGAGATTTCCCAAACAAATACCATGACCTACAGCTGTACACATTCTCAAAGGCTTTTCCCCATTTTAATAACACCGTAAACAGTCATCTACAGAACTTGAAGTCCTATTAACTATTCTATAAAGAATATCTTATTTTGTCAAACCCGGGCATAATAGAAGTAGAGGTGAATTTCACTGTTAAGAACTCACCATAGGTTGCAAACGTTCTTCTTTGTTGTTCAAACATGAAATCGTTGATGTGAGCTGGTTCTGCATACCCAGAAAGCATATTTCTAGGTGCAGCCATCTGCTGAGTCCTAAATGGGTTTTCTGGTCCAAACTACATCAACCATGTTAAAAGAAAGTAGATCAGAATTACTAACTTTGTATTTATATACGTGTGCATCATTTTATTGGAGAGAGAAAGAGCGAGTGAGCAAGAATTGTTTGAGTTTCAAAAATGGTAACACAAAGTGACTTCAGCTTTCTTTTTCTTTATGACTACTGAATAAACCTCTCAATTTGTTATTGCTTTGAACAGCTAGTTTCATGGTTGGACTTTCTAGCCTATATTACTGGTAGAGAGGACAAATCAATAGCAATTACTTGATACAGAAGACTCCCATTCAGTATGTGATCAGTACAAGCATATTCAGAAGAAAAGACCACAGTGAACCTTATCTCTTGTAAGCGGGAGAAGGAGAAATCAAGTCCTACAGAAATCTTGTAGGTAATATGGAAGTTACACAGCCAACAACAGTTTCGTGCATGTAAAAAGCAGTTAGGGGACTTGCTGCATTGTAACAGAAAAAACAGTTATGAAACCCTGCCTTGCCTTTCTTCTTGCAAGATGACAAACGCCCAAAGTCTTCCTGACCTTACCACGGATAAGGAAAAGAAGGTATTTGAACAGTGAGTGCAAATAAATACGATATGCTGAGACTAATATCAAATTGAATTCGATCATAACAATTGTGCTTGTCAATCAAGTTCACAGAGACCTGACTGTCCCACGTTAGGTTTACCTGAAACATGTATAACATTATGGTAAGTTCACTCACCACTATGGTAAGTCGAAAACCAGTATTTTGCTCTCACATCTTATGGGTTGGATATGGCCTACCTGAAGCTACAAAAATTTAAGTTTGCTTTGAAAAGGCCTGTTTATGTGGTTCCAGAAAACGATTTTTTTTAAACATAAAGCACAATCGATGTAAAAACTTCATATTGATGCAGAGTCGCTTCAGATATGAACAATTTATGGAACTAAGCAGCCTCTGCCTACCCAGAACGCTAACCCCTGATCTAACGCTAGACAAACTGTACAAAGTCGTCAAATACTGAGAAAAGTTGAACACTGGAACAGCATTTTTATTCTTTCAGTTAGCCTGTCAGTTAAACCAAAATAGAAAGCAGTTCACACTGCACCAGGCTGACCAGTTTCAGTGCAAATGGTTTTGCACCACGTTCATTTAGAATTACTTCAGTTACTAAAATACTTAAATAACATTGAGGGGAATAGAGTTCTATTAATAGTGCTTGGATTTTAATTTTAATTCTCTTCTTACAAGCCATGTACCCACAAGTCATCTTACAACCATTCATTTTGATCTAAGTAGCAGGCTGAGTACGTAGCAAAAATGTGAAAATAGTAACAGACCATTTTCATGCAGTTAATCTGTTTTACTGAATAGTTTTATGCTATCATCCAAGCTTGATTTTTAATTGTTGTAGCTCTAATTTTGATAAACACGCCAAGATGCTTCTCTCAGAATAGCTTTATGTAGAAGAATATTAAAATTCCAGTATATAAAAATACCACCAGTACACCTCTATATTATCTTTTCTCAGCTTGCCCAAGCTAGAATCCTAAATATAGCAAGCATCCAAAAGAAGATACGTCTTATTTGAATTTCACATTAGCTTAATGGAATTTCTTTCCTTTAAGCCAAATACATTTCAGGACTGATCTCTTACCTCAGGTGCAAACATAGTATCGTAAGTGGGATTGTACTGAACTTCCTTGATAGCAGGATCAAGGTGGACTCCTGTTTCCACATCTTCCTAAAATAAAACAGACATGTTAACAAAACATTTTTACGTATACTTTTAAGTGTGACATTAACTCCATTTACTCCAAACGTGATATTAACTCAGACCAAATCAGTTTCTTCTTTAATTTGACATTTTTAGGACTGAAAAGAATAGTAACTTGGCTAAATTTCTCTTTTTAAAACAATTACAAAAACAATGTTGAGCATTCCCTGAAAAACTGAATCTAATCTAATATGCATGTGGAAATGTGTACTTTTTCCTTTTAGGTTTCATGCACGCACTTTAAAATTGGCATCAAGACTAGTGGCAAGCTTTTTTTTTTTTTTTTGAGGGTGTTTGAAAACCAATCTTATAAAGGAGAACCAATTAAAATGGTCATCAATTTCATATACAAGTATGGAAGCCAGATTTCTACAAAAAGTAGAAGGCAGAAGTCTAAGGTAACTGCTTTGAAGGATATTTGGAAAAAACACTATACTTTTACAAGAGCAAGTGTATGTATAACATACTGAGGTTCAGAGAGTCCAGCAACCCCTTATCTCCAATTCTTTGCCAAAAGGTGTAAATATAATTCAGTTTCAGTTTTTGAATACATTTCCAAGCCTGTCATGACAAAAACTTAATTTGATAGTTGGAAGGACAAGAAAGAGGGGCTAAGCAGAAGAGTAACTTCTGAAATGACTCAACAGGAAGAACTCAGAAGGTCACACACAGCTGAAGCAGAGGACAGACAAGATGCGAAAGAAATGGCTGATTCGGCAGCAGTGCTCAGAAAAACCCAGTTTCAAGAGCTCTACAAAGGTTCACGTACATCGATGCTAAATTGACGCTACATTTCTCAGTTAAGGGCTCGGTTACACAAAGGAGAATGTTATTTTGCTGTGTTATACCAGTGTTGCTTCCTGTGCTCTTATTCCAGAATAAACGCTTTTCAAAAAGGATTTATAATGTGCTTATATACTGATACAACTCTGAATAACTATACCGAAAGAGTTATCCAGTATCACCATTTAATGCTTACAGGCAACAGGAAACTTCCAAATGCATCTGCAACCCACAGAAGGAAACGTTACAACACAGGATCAAATTTGAGTAGTCACCTCTTTAAAAAAAATTTACCTCAAACTCATTTGTCTTTTGTATTGTAGTAACTTGAAGGAGCAAAGTGGCACGTTCTATACTTATTTAACGTTGTTGGCTATTCCCTGGCATGCCATGCCCAGAAGCTCTTTTTTACCCATACAACAGTAGGTCAATTATAAACAAATTCGTGTAGGTACCCAAGACTTAAAGGGCTTTAAAACCTGATTTTCTAGAACACAGGAAGAAAAGAAAAAAAACCAGTACCTATTTATAGAATAAAGATCTTTGGCTTATTACCCGAGTACACTTGGATAAAACTGCCTCAAAAGAGGTTTTTCCTCCCTCCCCCGAAAGACAGTGACATCAGCGATCCCATCAATTGTTTTTAACATACTCTCTTAGTAGAATCGTAAACTCAACTAGAAAGCTTTATTCTCACTGTATATCAATTATTTTAACAGGTAGGTCCAGACATTGCACTGCGCTCACTTGAGCCCTTAGTGCTGCCAACTCTCTGACTGACCTCATTTCTCTCATCACACGACCTTTCCAATTCACTGGGCTAGGATGACAACGGCTACTCGTACATTCACAGCCCTGACTTTCATACGCTATGCACTTGCCTGGGAACAGCACAGCAGGCCTAATCCAGTCATTCAGCAACAAAAACAGCCCCCTCCACCCCCTGCTAGAAAAGGAGCCAGCACAGCAAAACCATTTCCCAACCTGTATTACCTATACGCTTATATTTTCTTTCACAGCTCCATGACCTAAGGACATTTTCCATGGACAACTTTTTCAAGTCACTTCATACAGCTTGCTCTTCAGGCTAGACGTCACATCTTATCAACTAGCTTTATAATTTTGAAAAGCCAAAATTAGTATCGACGACAGTATGGCAACATTTATTTATCTGATCAATTGTCAGTGAAATTTAAACAGTTATCAGATTACTTGAAATTAAGACATAGGTTTTTTCTCCTGTACTTTAAATTGAAAAGGACAGATATCTAATTTTGCGGAAACGCCAATAATTTTGCAGTTCTATTCTTCTTCCTCTTTTCTCCCTGTGAAGTTGTATCATATGCCATTCAGTAATTGAGAAGGGAAACAGATTGTGCCATGAAAGCTGATCCTCTGCAGGATGATTACAGCAATTCTGGTTTACTTCAGCGTCAGTGGAACAGCACTGAGTCACTTGGAAGTCGCACAACATGTTCCCTCCTCGACCACCACAGGCACGTTCTTTCTATGTGAAAACCACTGAGCCCTGAAATTGAAGCACATGCTATGTTGAGCCGAGTTATGCTTCCCAAGACCTCCAGCCTTACTCATGAGTTCATGTATTTGCGCATCAAATGATGATCTGTTCAATATGCTGCTGAAACACACCAAGGTTATCTTTTCACTATGCTATTTCACTTTTAGCCATCTATGAACGATTTGAACAGGTCCCAACTCCCCACTTTCGGTCAACATATGATAAATGCTGGTTTGAACATCATTACAAGACCGGTAGTAAGAGAAACATTAAAAACGTATACCATCAAGACCAGCCATCATTAACCTATTCTACCACCCGTTTCAGAAAACGCTGAGCTATCTGCGTTGGGACTTTCTTGTGAGAAGAAAGAACTTCTCATCAGCAGCCACAAGCCCCTCTGCTGCACCTAGCAAAGATCACCAGGTAAAAGCTTCAGCTGTAGAACTGGCAGAGCCAGCTTGTGTTTGCTGCAACTCAGAGACAGCACAAATATGCGCTTTTTGGTATGCTGCAATATTATTAAAGGGAACACTTGAAAATATAAACTGCATATAACCTGAAAGAGAAGAAAGTTTTCAGAAAGTATTATGTCTTTCAAGAAAGCCATATTCAGTAAAGCATTAAACTACTCCGCAAACTTCAGCTCTACATATCTTCGCTCTGCTTTTCTCAGCATTGTTAAGAAGAGCTCAACTGAAACACGGTGCCCAATAAGGCCACCGTATTTCAGGTAAGATTTAAGCCACTGAAAAGGGTGCAGAAGAGAAAAAAAAAATCAGGAAGGACCAAAGGTCTAAGAAAACATGACCTGTGAAGAAAAACAGGACAACCTAATTTAGCCTCAAAGAAACAAAAATGGTAATAGGTAACATATGGTATCTAACACTCAATAGCTGCTTCCACAGAGAGGTAAGGAATAGTCTCTAATTTGTAGAAGTTATTAGAATTGCAGCAACAAATATTCAGATTAGACAACTTCAAAGAAATAAGGGCAGTGAAATGCAAACTGAGCAACATGCAGATCCACTAAAGGTTGGCAAAGACAGGTTAAACGCGTGTCTGTCTGGAACGACATAGGTTCAACTCTGGATGCAAAACAGACAAAGAAAGAGATGTCCTCTTATCACTGAATTACTTAGGGTATTTTATATATTTTATATACATATGTATATAGAAAATGTGATCATTTACTTAATTGCATGATTAGGTGGTTTACAGTTCAGATATTATTTGACTAGGTAAAAAACGCTTTGATTCTTAAATGCACTCCTCCTGTCTCCTCTTTGTGGTGTTGTGCTCCACCGCACAACAGCGTTACACGCTATCCTAATGGAACAGCAATCAGGGTTGTATTCTGGAATATCAGTATTCCCTAAAGAATCTACCCTGAGACAGAAAGACATTTTCAACGTTAAGGACAGACAAGCAAGTGCTCCCTATAGGTCACAGAACATGTAGTTGTTACCAAGGTGTCCTCCTTTAGTCCTATCTTAAGGATCTTTGGCCAGCTGAAGTCAGCAATAGGAAAGAGCAGAGGAAACATAAGGGGTTTTAGACTATAAATACAGTAAATTATATTAGCTTTCCTTTCTATGGATTCCCTGCACATGCTACAGTCTTTTCCTCTTCCTCCTTCAGAAACTACCTAGAAAACAAAAAAAACAAACAAACCACACACACACACACACACACACACACAAAACCCCACCAGCTACGAAAAGCCCTTGATTTGTAGAATCCAAAGCAGTTTTAATAATTAACAAAGAATCTGGAAAAAGCATGCTAGAAGTTTTCTTTTATTGGTATGCAAGAAAAAAAATCATCCTCAAATTGAACACAGACCAAATCCCTGTAATATGCATTGAAGTAAAATCCTAAATAAAAGAAGCTACAGCATGGACTGCAGCATTGGACTCAGCCAATTCTATTCCTTAGTAAGAACATAATGATGTTTATGTTGAGACAACTCTCGATCCTTTTAGTCCACAATATTTTAAATTTTAGTCAAATTCAGCAACCCTACCGTGCTAACATGTGTCTACTTGAAAGTTTCATGAGAGCTACGTACTTAGAAGCAGAATTTGACTCTTCAACCTTAACAGTGGGTCTAAACATGAAGTCTGATAGGACAAAACAAGCTCATAGCTTTCAAGTTTCATGTCACGTACGTAAAGTTTTAATTTTTGTGCTGGTTTTTTTTGCTGGACATTTTAGATAATAAACGCACAATATCCTGCACCCACCCTGGTAAATGCAGTACTAATTAGCCAAATAGCTAACAAGGGTAGCCTGCTTTGCATAAGTTTGAATTAGTTTTACTTATCCATTAAATTAAAAGGCAGTAAATTGAAACCCCATCTCCTGAATCACAAAGGCTTAAGCAATTTGTCACTTACACATTCCTTGCATAAACTGCCTGGGCTGTCAAAGAAACAATATTCTCTCATGTCACAGATTTTCAGATTTGTTACCAAGAAACAAATGATATTTACAGTGAAGTCCAAACATTAAGATTTGATTTTACCGGGTTTTAGTTATTCAAACACTCTAACAGTAAATGGCCACCCCACTAACCTCAATAGAATAAAAAATAAACTGGCAAGAAAAGCGTATGTTTAATTGTTTTGCTGGACTACACTAGATGTCCAGCATCTTCTATGATGACAAGTTCTAAACATCTACTGTCTACAAGATATCAGGTGTCAACAGAAACCAGAAAAAAAAAAAAAAAACTTATTAAAAAGTCAAGACACTCCCGTACAAATAACACTCCACAAGTCACTCATATTCATTATTGCCACATAATAGTCACACCATGATTTTGTATCTCTCTTCCACACAGCTGGGCAAGGATTAGCTTTTAAAGAGCACTAAGAAATTTAACAGAAATCTCTCTCTCTCTCTCTCTTTTTTCTGGTCACCTAAACAGTACCAAAGGTAAACTAATTCCAACAAAAAAATAGGTCTGAGACTTCCAATTCCTCTCCACACTAATGACAACAGAAAATTTCCAATTTCTATACTGGAGCAGGTCAGTTTAGTTGCCTTCAGCCCAGTCTAGAATCCTTTCCTCAAATACAAGGAACACAAGTCACTTCAAAGAAACACGGGGCAGTCTGCTCCCATCCAAGTCTCGCCCTGAACTGATGGAGATCAGATCAATGTTAAATATTCCCTCCAAAAGCAAAGCTTGTAACTACAACATTTCATGTGAAAACGTAGTTTCTCTGCAGAACGTGCAATTTTGTGAGCTCCTTTACCGTTTCACTAATGACGTGAACACTTGGTTAGTAACCTTAAGGGACTTTTTGACGATCAGCAGAAGATGTAGGAGAAATACTCTTAAAGATCGCTTTTGGCAATGTCTATCAAAAATATAACATAGTAAGAATCCTAAAATAAGTAGTTTAGCATAAAAAAGGAAAGTACTATGCTGTAGATCTTGAAATGCATGATGGCCTTTACTTTCAAATCAAAAGGCATCATTATCAAAACACTGAACAAACTTTCAAAACAGGACCAAGTAAATAAGCCTCTGTGCTTGACTTTTCCAAAAGTTACATTCTTAATTAATAACTCGCACACAGAAGGAAATATTAACAAACACACCTTATTCAGCCACTCTCTGGACACCTACCAGCAAATGGGTTCTAAATCATCAGATTTTTAGTAAGTAAACATATTCTGTGTTTCCCCTCACTGTGTTAACAATAACCACTTGAGAAGTTCAGTTCATAGAACTGATTGCTTTAAGAGCATAAGTACAGCTGTTCCGGTAGAGACGAAAGGACCGTCTAGCCCAGTACTACAGACACTGCAATTTTGAGGGTGAGGTCTCTATGGCCGATTCAGACCTGGTGTCTTAAGTTTACAATGTTCGGACATACAAAGCAGATGCAGGTTCATACCCCAGATTAACTAGAATCAAAACTGCTGACCTGGAGCTAGATACAAGCTATCCATCCCACAGCAAGATGCCCTTACAGAGCATCCACCCAGCAGCAAGACGCTCTTATGGAGCAGCAAAATTAAGGCCTTCCTACAGGTGGGCTCTATTTCTCTGCAGATAAAGTGGGCTGGAGCAACAGACAACATTAGCCACAGTCTGACTGGGCTTGACTGACAACAGGAAGCCCTGATATTCCTGCCTTCCATATAGGAGCAAGGACAGAGAAAAGCCCTGTTGCTCTGGAAGTCATGTGGATTCAGGAGATGCAAAAAACTTATTACAGAGACAAAAGTGTTATATCTACTTCCGATGTTAACTGCCTTAAATCTCACCACGAAATTGATTAATGCAAAAATATCCACAGAAAAACCTTAACGCTGCGCTAGGGTGGTGCATACTTAGCCAGTGCATTTCTTAGGGAGTCAGATGGGATGGATGAGCTGGCTTCGTGAATATCTGCTTCTGCTGTGAGTGCAGCACCCTGCTGTACCTCAAAGAAAATGACAAGTACAGGACCTTAGTTTTTCCACACAAAAAACGCAACTATCAGCAGGAAGCTGATAAGAGATGCATCTATGTCAACAATCATTGCAAACGTTACACGACCTGACTTTTTCCCAAATAAAGGGCCACTCTTATGATAGCGGGGGCAAGAAGTAGTAGTAGTAGAGTCACACTCCATTCTCGCAGCGCAAACGCTGAGGACACCACAGAACTGTTACTTATGCACTGCTCCTCGCAGCGATCACTGCTAGAGAGAGGACGTTTCCTAGCCCTAGTTGTTGGAAAGTGGGTTCCCTTCCCTTCATGGAACAGCCTCTACCAACAACACTGTTATTCTTACCTGCTACCTGATGATGTATTTTGAGTAAGAACGTAACTTGGTAACTAGATACCTATCCACTCTCCAAAGAAAACAGCAGCCTTTAGATATCCCAATGTCTAAAAGAGACTAAGAACAGGACAAGCTTGCAAGATACTTCTTCCTCTGCACTCTCCTAACCTCCCACTATTTTCAGTTCAGAAGACTTCCTGAGCTTGAAGAAATGTGTGTATTTACTGGCACCCCTTCCCTCCAATGGATCTTCTCCACATATTTGTCTAGGCTCTTATAGTAACGTAAGCTTCTTGAATAGACAATGTTCCTTGGCCTAGGAATAGCTCTATCACTTGTTTCATGAAGAACTTCATCCTTCTGTTTGTTCTGAATCCAGCTCCTACTAGTTTCCTGTACTGGAAAACACAGCGAGTATTCAAACCCTTCTCTCCATGCCACTTCATGATTTCGTAGATCTCCATCTTACTTTCCACCTCAGTCGTTCGTCCCATTTTCTACTCCAATTTTGACCTGCTCAGTAATTCCTCAAACAGAAGTGGTACATCCCTGATGTGATACTGATGTGGTACATCCCCAGTGATCAACCCTGCTGTCCTTCTCTGAACTTTCTGCAGTTCTAATACATCCAAACTGTGACAAGGGGACCAGAATTGTGCACTTTCTTCCTCTGCTGTCTTCAAGACACTACCATTTTGTTCAGTACTTCACAGGAGCTGAGGGACATCAGTAGAAATCTATACAATCATTTAATTCAGCTTTCCTAATACAGGTTAATTAAAAGAAAAGTATGACTGGATGGAAGTGACCAATAATTATAACTCAATCTTATTTAATATAAGTAAATTTAACATCAAGATCAGCAGTAGACAAATCATAACAAGCACACTGTAAGAGGGTGTAACAAAAGCCATCCTCTCACATTTTAAAAACACAGTTACAACTCATTAGTATAGATCTCAGTTATATTTATGATGTATTTAGAGGCAAGAACTCAGTTGATTTTTGTAGAATAAAGAACTACATCTTGGAGTACCATCTGAGGGCTATGTTTGATAAGTACATTTAACTAACACCAGCAACCAAGCGCTGTGGCTGGTGTGGTAGTAATTATGCCTTGCGAATAGTTAGGAACCTTTTCCTCTTAAAGTACATCCAAATCTCAAGTCTACGCAAGTAAACAGGCTGAAAAGACTAACTAACCAGAAACAGGTACGACGATTAGAATTAGAAAGCAGAGCACCAACTACTCAAGAGTTATATTCTTAACTGCCAAAAAGCCACACACAAGAACGTGGCTGTCATTCATATTGACCGGTATGACTAACCCTCCCAGCCTCCCCTCTTATTGCTATCCTTTCTTTTAGAGGATGGCATCCCCTCCTCCCTTATTTCCATTCCTGGTCCCTTGTGTAATATATAATCACACATTTAAGCGTACTCGATCCTTACTCATGTCAAAACAATGTTTGCACAAGTGGAAAACCATACTAATGAACTGTAACTCTGCCTTCCTCCTCACTCAACTTGCTGTTTTTCTAATGCAGCACTGAGAAAATTCTTGAGACCTACACTCGAGCATCATTTCTTCTATGTTTGTTCAGTTACGGCTAAATTACAATCCTGAAGAATTGGGAAAAATCCTAAGGGGACGATCAGCAAGTTTCCAGGTTTTTTTTTGGTGGATCACTCTTATTTTTAGACATGGAAGGCACCGAGATCACGTTGTCCACGATCTTGAGACCACTGATCCTTTCTTGAGCAACACAAGTCTGGAAAAAAGGCCTGATATCACTTTTTAGAGAAATTGTCTGTTTCTTCTCAAAGGCGACTGTGGTGCTAACAGAAATTCCAGTACACTGAGTATTCAGTAAGCCTTAGCTTGAAGTAATTGATCTTTTTAGTTATATGCATCTCATCTATGATTTCAAACAAAAGTGAAATACAACATTTTAATGAAACATTTCTGTAGCTGGGTAGCAGAACCCATAGAGACCGTTCTAGAGGTTTTGGCGGATCCTCCCCTGTCAGAGCATAGTTTGGTGAACAACTTTGAATGGGATAAGCTATTGACACAGCTAACTCCCCCAGCTTCTTCTTCCCACTGCTGCAACGGCTGCTTAACTGTACTGGGACAGTGTTCACGCAGCTACATTGTGAGCTGCATTGAGGATCTGATCCAAAGGAGCAATAAGTGAAAAATTATTTTCTTCAGCCACATCAGTTTCCTGATCTCATTCACCAAATAACTCCATAAATGTTTGTGCTGGCACAGTAAAGGGGAAACCTGTTGCTGCAGCCTTAGAAGAACAAAGAGCACAGCCAACACTTATCCTCCTTCACTTTCAAAAGACATTACAGATATCAGTTAGCGCTCCTTTCAAATCTCATGCAAGACAGTCTGCCAAAAGCTGCAAATCAAGAAGTTACAAACTTCTAGACTTCAAGGCATAATAAAACACACATATAATAAGTGCAACAACATGCACGCGCAAATACGACCATCTGTAATAGCACATACATTGACTGAGGACAACAAACTGAAGAATTCTACCTGCCTGTTTAGCACAAAGTATGGAACGTTTTAGTTGGAAGCAGCATGATATTACATTAATATTCCCTACAGTGAGCTACACACTTGAGATCAGAAACAAATTGTCCATACTAAAAAACCCCAAACCAAGCCAACACCTCCCGCCACCTCTTTCTCTGGTCACAAAAAGGAGCCAATACAATCCTGTTCTGCTTTCCCAGGCAACATTAGAGTGAAAAAAGAAATACCGATCAGCTTTCACTACTGCTCTTAGAAGAGGATTCAGTTGCACTAAGCCTGTCAAGGTGGTATCCGTTTCACCCCTGCACCTGGGCAAACCACGCAGAAAAACGCTGCATGTTCAACCCAGCGCAACAAGAGACAGGGATATCTGTTGAACTCCAAGCAAGGCACGGCTTTCAAACAGCAATAACGCCTTTTAACAAGCTTAGCCGCTACAGTTAAAAAACAAACAAACCGACCCAAACCGCCAGGCTCTCTGGCGCACCCGCCCCGCTGAGCCCCGAGGCCTCCCCAGGGAGCGGGGGGGGGGGGCCTTGCCGCGGCAGGCGGGCTGCAGGCCGTGAGGCCGAGGCGAGGCGGAGGGCAGCGACCCCCCCGGCCCGTCCCACGGGCCCGGAGCAGCCCGCCAAGGCGGGGGGCGCGCTGCCCCCCGGCCCGGCCCGGCGCGGCGCGGCGCGGCGCTGGAGGCCGACGGGGAGGCAGCGCCTACCTTCACGGCCACTTCCGGGGCCGAGTCGACGGGCAGGGCGGGCGGGGCGGCGGGGGGCGCGCGGAGGTGCAGCACGGCGTCGCGGCTGGCCAGGACGGCGGCGGCGGCGGCGGTGGTGGTGGTGGTGGCGGCGGCGCGGCCCGGGCCCCCCTCGGCCTCCGGCTCCGAGTCCGGCTCCGAGTCGGAGCCGCCGTAGGAGGCGAGCGCGGCGATCGCCGCCGACATCTTGGCGCGGGGGATGACGGGAACGCGCAGGTCCTGGCAGCGCCTCTGGCCGCCTCCGCCCCGCGCGGAACGAGCGGGTGGGGCTGGCCGTTAACAGGTGCCTCATTAAAACCTTCCAATACGTTTTAAAAGATAAATTACCGTTATCTGCGGGCTGTCGGCAAGGGGGGGGGGGGCGGTTTAATCTCTCGCTGCTTGTTGTTGATGTTTAACCTTTCAGGACTCCCAGGCGGGACTACATCTGCCGCACGCCCCGCGGAGCCGCCGCTGCCGGGGAGGGCGGCCGGGCGAGCGGGCAAGGTGGGTAGGTAGGTAGGTAGGTGCGTGCCGCCGCCGCCGCCGCCGCCGCTGTCCTGCCTCCTGGTCACGGGAAGTCAGAGCGTCTCACTAGCCGGGGAAACGAGGGACTGGGGGCTTCTCCTAGCGGTTCCCAAGGAACACGCTGATGACGGTGACGGGGTAAGAGCTGCAGCCCGGAAGAGCACGGCTGCCCGTGGGCAGCGCAGCGCAGCCACCCGCTGCCTCCAGTGCGTACAGAAACATCCCTGAAGGAGCTTACAGCCCCCTGCTCGGTTGGTTTTCTTACATCTGCTTGCGCCTGACGTAACGACAGGAGAAAACATTCCCACAGAGCGGGCGCAGCAGTTCGCGGGCGACCACATCCTCTCCCGCACGAAGACCTTTTTCACCACCGTTTCGGGGGAACGTAACTGCGGGGCGGGCTCTTCCCCGCCTGGGGGCACCTGCGGCGGCCGCGGGACGGGCCCGCCGAGCACCGCGGCGCCCGCCACGGCCGCCGCCGCCGCTCGGCCCCGCCCCTCCCACGCTGATTGGCTGCGAAGAGCCGGCTTTGTGTACGTCACAATGCCGGGCTCCGCCTTCCCCCTGTTAGAGAGACGGGGCTGGCGGGCCGGACCGTACCACCTGCCGCCGGCGGGGTGGGCGGTGCGCGCGAGGCTCGGGGTGCCGCTCCCCGCCTGCCTGCCTGCCGCCGCGGAGCGTGGGGCGGCGGCGGCGCGTGGGCACAGGCCGGCCAGACCCAAGGAGCGGGCGAGGGGGGGGGCGCCGGCGGCCGGGTAAACAGCCCTCCCTCCCCGCCTCGGCGGGTTGGGGGAGAAGCCCCTCCTCCTCCCACACACACACGCTGTTCTGTGTCTATTGTGAAGCCTGCGAGGGAGCTCCGCGCCCCCGTCGCCTCCTCCTCCTTCTTTCCTCCCCCGCCCCCCCGCCCGGCCCCCCGGTGCGGAGCCAGCGGCTTCGGCGCGCGCAGAATGGCAGGAGCCGTTTGAAGTTCCAGCGCCCAACGGCCGCGGGGGCAGCGCGAAGAGAAGGCGGAGAGAGGGGCTGAGGCGAGCGGCATGAAGGTGTGAGGGGCGGCCGCGCACGGGAGCCGGGACACGCGCGCGCTGGCGAGTAAGTGCCCTCCCCGCTCCCCCGCGCCCTTTCCCCTCAGCCCGTGAGGCTAAGGGCGGACGGGCGGGACCCTTCCTCGCCGCCGGGCGCCCTTCCCTTCCCCGCCGGGGCGGCAGCCCGCCCGCCCGCCCGCCTTCCCTTGGCGCTGCGAGAGACGTGCCTGCCCCACAAAGGGACCCGCGCCCGCCTCCCCGGCCAGGTGCGGGCCCCCTGTCGGCGTCCGCGGGGCTCCGGAGCCCCCCCTTCCCCACCGCTAGGAGGGGAGGGGGCCGCGCTTGTGGCGGAGCGCGACGCTCTCCTGGCCGTCCAGACGCCGTGAGGCGGCGAGAGGGCAGGGGCGCTCGGTAGGGACGGTACCTCCCCCCCCCCTTCACCCCCGCGCGGCTGGGGTCGGCGGTTGGGGCGGTTGTGTGGGGGGAAGAGGGATGACGTCACCCGCAGCCAGGTGCGAGCGGGTCGTGCGGGTCTGAGCAGAGGTGTGCTCGGAGCCGGCTGCCTGCGCTTAATTTATGTAACTGGGGCTACCGAGGGCAAGAGGTGGGGATGGATGCGATGGAGCTGCGTGCGGTTTGCCTTTTGAAGACGAGCGGATTCGATCAAATTCACTGCAAATCTGCCTGCTGAAACACTGCTACCATTGTTCAGCTGTCTTGGAAATCTCGGCTGGCTGGTAGCAGAAGAGCATGCAACGCCACCCCGAGAAGCATGTAGCTTCCAACTTCTCCAGACAGCAAAACGCCTCTCTCTCTGCCCGTTTCGCTTGCGGACAGAATAAATGGAAAGTACAGCTCGCTGATGCCGGCTTTCCACTTTCACATTAGGCGTATACGTTGCATGTAGTCGCACCTGAAGCAGTATATTGCAGGTACCTGTGACTTCCTTTCATGTTGCGTGTTTTTTTCAGAATTGGAGTGGACACATAGTGACATCTACAAGTTAAATGCTTTAATTTCATTTACTGTCCTTTCTGGTAATCACACCCCTAAATGCCTTAGCTTGAGAAGAAATAACTTGAATTCTTTAAAAAATGTTGACAGGATAAAACCTAAGGGGAAATCACAAAATCTTCATTGTATTGTAGGGGTGAAGCAAAGTGTACTGTATTTAGATCTGTTTTTATTAAACACAGGTGTACCTCTTCTTTGCATGCCGGAATCAGGATTAGGAAAATGACTTAGTAAGGGTTTTAGGCAAGAGTCCCGTGTTTTCAACGTTGAGACCTTTCCTTTGTTTGCATCTCCATCAGCTGAAGTATGCTGTGTTTGACTAGTATTTCGGATGGTATTATGAGTTGCCTTTTTATCCAAAATACATGGATGATGAATGTGTAAATGAGGTAAGCTGTATGAAACTTCACATGAATCATAGCTTTATTAATATCAAAAGTGGATCTTTCACTGTAGTTGATTCGTTTGTTGCTGGTAATTGTTAGCTGATACCATATTGACTGCATTCCTTATTTTCTTCTTGATTTGCAGCTTCTGGGTGTTGTCTGAAGTTGCAAGGTGCGCTTCCGAAAAAGTGAAATATTTCAAGATCTGTTTGTGCAACCAGTCGATAATGTTTTATTTTGAGAATTGTGTTGAGAGTGATTAATTTAATGTCTTGATTGTGCTTTGTTATCCTTGAATCGCAATGTTCAGTTGACAGAGCTTGATAGTTTTCTTACGTATGTTAAACTGTATCATGTCCAGATATCCTACATTGCTTGTGAGTAAAATTTGATCATATGAGGTTCTAGATGCTGTCATTGTACAGCCTATGGGAGTCGCTTGCTGGTTTAAATTAGTTGCCTTTCTCTTACCATCAGGGTAGTATATAAGTAAGCCTGGAAGAAGTCAGACAGTACTTCACTGAATAAAACTTCTATTTGCTTAAACTGTAGACAAGATTAACTTTTTCCAAGCATTCAGCTGTAATTTCTTAGTATGAAATACTGAGTTGACTGTGCTTTAATTAGGAAAAAGAAAAGTATAGATGGGTACTATACATAGATTGTCTAAAATCTAGTTTTTATTGAAAAAAAACTGTGGAATTACTGCTTGCCATTTGTATCTAGATATTTTAACACAGCAGATATTAAGTGAATACTTGTGAATTTAGGAAAGGGTTGCTTGATATCAAGCAAATCAAAAGACTGATACAGCTTTTTAAAAAATCTTCTCATTGATCCTTATGCACTGCAAGTATGTTGTTTCCTTTTAATCAGGGACTAGAAAACATATGTTTTGCATAAAGATGAAACCTATTCTGAATGAAACAGCATGAAGTAATGAGTGGCAGATAATTTGGGATTCCTGGCTTTTCTTTCCATCCAGCTTTTCCACTGCTGTTTCTCCTTGCAGTCACTTTGGAGAAATGAAAGTAAGAGTCAAAGGGAGATAAAAATCACTTTCCTTTATACAGCCCTTTTGCATATAAAAAGGGCTATTTGGCACTTGTTTGTTACTACTCCTGGTGGTGAATACTATATCAAGTACCACCCAGGTGAAGAAAGAAGAACTATTTTAAAAGAGTAGTTAGTTCCTTGAACATAGGAAGTCTGAAGCCTTGGCTTCTTACTTCTTTTTTTTCTTTTTTTTTTAAAAATCTCATGGATGATTGCAAGTGTTAATGGATTTTTTTTTTCCTGCTTGGAACATATATGTTCTTCTCCTTTTGTGGATCATCTAACATCTTAATGCATGCTGCAGCCTTTCTCTCAGCCAGGACACTCATAGCATCTTGATTTCATGAACTTAATATTTTCTTTGGCGATTTCTTTGAGATCTCTGCCCTGCTGTCAAGTTCGACTGAAATCAGCCAACAGGTTCAAAGCTATGGGGGAACACCCCAACCTAACACTTCCTATATAAGCCTAATTTCCTTAAAAATTTGGGGTAAAAAATAGATAGTGAGATGTTAAAATTTAATAGATTTCCTTCGTTGTACTATTTTCTTCCTTATAATAGATAATGAAGTCTGTTTCCTATTTTCTTAATATGTTCTGTCCTTTCCGTTTATTGGCTGTTTTACAGCTCTTTTTCTGTCTTTCCATGGTGGATGTGCTTTTTATCTCATTCCTTGTGTTTTCTGCTGTTTTCTCTTCCCTGTAGCAGGTGCTACTTATGATCCTGTTCTTTTTTTCTATAATTTTTGTAACATTCTTAAAGTACTATCAGCCCACGTGCATATGAACTTACTTATCTACTCAGATCTGTAAATCTAGAGTTGGAAAAAAATTTCTCATATACTCATCAAGCAGAGGATTGAACGAAAATATGAGGCTCTGTTGTCTATGGGAAGCACCCAGGTAGGAAGAAAATGAGGTTTTTTTTTTTTATTATTCTTATGTTTTTTGGCTGCTGAGAAAAGGTATTGTGATGGAAGTCTTATCAGGTTACTGTTACTGCATTTGGATTGGACTTTGTATCCTTTTGCATGTGTGTGTCTGATGCATCTTAATGTATTCTATTTAATTTTAGTTAGGAGAATGAAACACTTTTTATAACTCATGCTCTGCCTTTTTTACCACCTTAGAGCCTGTGACTGCTGCAAGGATGATAATACTTTTTTTCCAGTTTTGTGGGTTTTCTTGGGACTGTGGCCCAGATTCTCAAAGATACCAAGGCACCAGATTGCAATAGGAGTTCTGTCTTTCAGTGTATCTGGCTCTGGGTATTTGGGAGGGATCCTGATGTCTAACACTGATTACAGCCTATAAATTTCATGTTTACAAGACTTGGTTTCAAAGAAGACAGATATGGGATAGGTCTTAAACGCAGCTATCTAGACCATCATACTTATTTCAAATGACGCAGAAAATATAAATAAAAGTGTATACATTTCTAAAAATAGATTTATTGATATAGAAGCTTATTTTAATGGGGAAGCTGAATGAAATGCTAGCTTGCTTTTGCTAGTTTGATGTGTATGTAAGCTAATTTATTATAACAAAGAACTAGAGAATAGGAAACGTACTTACATTTTAACAAATTACTTAATGAATAGCAGAAATAATGCATAGTTTGAGTTTATGCCTTGCTCTTGACTGGGTGTTAATTAGATAATGTGGTTGCAACATGACTTTAATCTTCAGACATCGCAGAATCCATACAGAAGTAGCTTATTAAGAGTATAGTAATTATCTTACACTTAAAACATGTTAGAAAAGACGAATCTATTATCAATCCTTCTTTTTTTGGACATATAATAAAAGGTATTAAATTCTATTCAAAAATTGCCTATAGCCAGGGAATTTGTATTGTTTCTTTCCTTTTTTCCTGCTGTCTAGTAAGCTGTATTCACTTATTACGAGTGTTAATAGTGTCTCTTCTCTGTCTGGGCTCTCTTTTTCGCAAATTTGGAGAACTTTGACGTACTTGAGTCAAATTTGGGAGAAATTGGTTGATAGAATTAAGGTTTTTAAAGAGGAACTTTTGACAAGTATTCTGCAAGTGATCTCATACCTTCTGTTTGCCTAGGAAACAGGTCTAAAAATTGTTGAAGTGAGCCTGAGTGCTCTTAAAAAAATAAACCTACACACATAATACTCGCCCCTCTACAGCTGCAACTGCTTTTATTCAGAAATATACTGTGACAACAGAGACTAATGGCAGACTTTGTAGTACTAGCTAGTAGTACTAGTGTAATTTACTGCTTTGACAAGGAAAATGGTGCCTTATTAATCTGCTAGGGTCTTTGACTGCAATAATAGCATAGCAGATGCAGTTCTAATCATTTATATATCTAAATTTTTAAAGATGTATGTGAAGATTCCTCACAGCTGGCAATTAAATAAAGAAGCCATGAGGTGAGAGGTAAAGTATTGCCACAGATAACAAAATCCTTGTGAGGAAATAACAGAAATAAATGTTAAGCTCCATTAGGCTTAAGGTTTTATCTTAAATCAGGAGCTGTGTAGTATTTTATCTTACTCATCTGTAGAAGGTGATTTTTTGAATCATCTGTGATTCTGTGATTTGTAAAGTAGCAACATTTACTGAGGATTCAAACTTGTTTAATCAAATTCAGAAATACTGGGAAAGTCAAAAGAGAAATCTAAGTAAGCCAGGTGAAAGGACGATAAGGTGAAAGTTAAAACTGAATGTTGATATATGCAAAACGGTTATGGAGGCGAAAAATAAGACACTGTTTGTATGTCTTAAAAGATTCTACCAAAACAGTAGTAATATAATGAGAACATGACCGTCACTGCAGAGAGCTGAGATAGATAGCAGTTACTCAATGTATTCATTTTTTTCAGTCACTTCTGATTACACCTTAGTATTCTATACAAGTTTCTTAATTTGTATCTGGTACTCAAGGTTTGTTATTGGTCAAAAAATCCCAGTATTGTAGCGAGTTTGAGACAAAGGATAGGACAAGGCTTTCAAGGGATTGAAAAGATTGGAATTAGTTAGCTAAGGAAATGAAGAAGAACAGATCTAAGAAATGAGCAATTAGAAGTTATGAAATAGATGTGAATTTATGCTCTACAATAGCAAATACAAAAGAAAGGTTACATTCAGAAAATGTCAATTTGTTGAAGCCATACCTTTTTGCAAGAAAAGGAGAAAATGAGAAAAATGTTTCTCCCTACTTACACTCCAATATATGTTTTTATCTCTGTATGTGTTTTCTGTCATCAAATGCTAGGCTATTTTCCTTGAATACACAGTACTTAGCTTAAAGTCCTCGCTTTGTTTTTTTCAAACCAATGATTTGAACTTTACTCTTTCTCAGCAGAGATGACTGTTCAAATAAATAAATATTCCTTTGATTGAGGTGTTCCAAGTCTTCTATTTCTGTAGCAAATTTTGCATTTTCTGGCCCTGGGAGTCATTGTCTGTATGTTTGCCCCAGTTAACTGTTTTACACAAAGTAAGGCAGCTGAAGTTAGTGGGAGAATAAGAGAAACTGAAGTCATTGTATGTTGACTACGGTAATGACTTGTAAGCATGGAGGTGGCCAGTCTGAACACAAATCATGGATGAAAATCCGTGTTTTAGGAGAAACCTTGTTAGACCAATCCAGCAAGCTTCCCGTATGGGTCCTTTCCGAGGGAGAGTCTGACTTTGCATTAATCCTGTCATTTAGTGTCAGCACTGCATAATACATGATCAGGTTATGGAAAATTGGAAGAATAATAGACACTGAGGTACTTGTTTGTACTGGTAATGCTCGTGCCAAGTACTGTGCTGCTTACCCCGCAGCACCTAACTGCCGTCTCTAAAGGAATGACTCAAGACTTACCAAAATCAAGTTTGTCAACTATATTTCTAGAACATGATACTGTTTCTGTTTTGAGGGCCCAGAATCTTCAAGAACATTCAAGATGTTGTGGCTCAAAATAAATTGCCAGATCAGATGTAACAGATAAGTAGCATCACTGTTGAAGAACCATTGTGGTAGCTGAGAAACTTTCCACAAAAGGTTCTCATCGGCACCCTCTGCAGTGATTTTGGCACAGGCCTTCAAGTAATTCTGAAAACTCCACAGGAAAATAAGAAGTACTTTTACGAGATCGCGTATGTGAATTTCCGTTGAAGTAGTTGAACCAGCTCTTGTAAAAATAGTACATCGAGTCAGCTTTTCAGTAAAGAAAGAAATGCTTAACTTGTTAAATTTTATTCAGCCACTAGCCACTGAATGCGTGTGCATAAATGCTTAGAGAGATATTACCAAGTCCCTCAAATAAGTTTGAGGTCTTTTGCACTGAGCCAACTCTGATTTTTTTTTTTCCTGATATTAAAGGAGAAAAAATAAATTGTGATAAGGCAGTGATTACCAAACTCTTAAAATTGTAATCCACTGTTCAGTCAAGAATCTTATGAGGATTGAGAATATGACCACAAATAATCACATCAGCAATGGAGTTTGTCATAGATGCTCTTTTTTGGAATCTTCTCCTCAGAGACAAGGGCTTTTCAAAAATTGTGTAGTATGTGTGTGGAGGAAATCTTATATCTGTACTTCCTAGCTACCCTGTGTGGCAAACGTCAGTCTCCGCTCGTGATATAAGATAGTGATATCTATTACGTCTTAATACCCTGAGCAACCTGCTATAGCTGACCCTGCTTTGAGCAAGGGGTTTGGACTAGATGATCTGTAGAGGTCCCTTCCAACATCAGACGTTCTGTGATTCTGTGGTCTTCATAGCAGGCTAGGCTGCTGTACAGGTGGTAATGGATGTTTTTGCCACTGCAGCTTGATCTGAATTTGCTCTTGTGAAAATACATGTACAAGAATTCAGTCATGTGTGGATCTGGACTGCAGCTGAAGAATGGTATTATCTACTGAGTGAACTGACATTATTCCATAGTCTTGAAGATTCAAGACCATCTCTTACCCTCTGGAATTTTAAATGTGGCTATCAACTTGAAACCGTACTGTCCATGTCCTCGGTCAAGACAATTGAATATATTCTTTGGTTCTAGCTAGTCTGAGTGGTCGATCAGAAAAATCAGAGTTGCGATGGGGCTGACATTTTTTTCATGGGAATGAACTTTCAGGGAATTTACCTTTCAGTTTCACGATACAGCAAGAGATTCTGTGCAATTCAGTCCAAAAACATCCTTTCCACTAGTTATGCCTTTTCCAAAAGTGGAAGTCAGATACTGGGGTTTATTATCCACTGTTAGTCTGTCTAGCGCTACTTTTGTCTGTTCTACTTCCAACAATAAAAAAAGGCCCTCTCACGGGGAAATGGTTTTATATCTTTGTCTTGGAAAGGGGAGGAATTTTTTATTAACAATCAAAAGAAAAGATTTCTGTTCATACTATTTTTTCTATTTGGAGAAGAATTGTAGCATTCATTATGTTCCTGACTTGAAGCTACGCTACAAATAAGCGCATTATTTTTATTCTAGGAAGAGGAATTTTCATTTCTTCAAACTCAGGATTGGTTTGTGATTGTTCTGTGTAGTGATCTATCTGATCTGCAGGAAAGTTCAGAGTGGGGCTTAATTATTTAAATCTTTACAGCACCAGCAGTGATCATAAAATACTTGGTGGTAGTGATATTACCTTGAAGGAGAAAAGGAAGTCTTACGGCTCCTCAGACCTTACCTGATGACCCATATGCCAAACTCTCTATTGCAGTTGAAATAGGTGGGACTGATTCTTAAGATCTATCCTATTTGTTTTTATAAGCTGCTTAGATTTCTGAATCACAGAATAGTTGGGTTTGGAAGGGGCCTCTGGATATCCAACCCCCCTGCTCGAATAGTGTCAGCTAGAGCAGGATGCCCAGCAACCATTCAGGTCTTGAATGTCTCCAAGGATGGAGACTCCACCTCTCCTCTGGGCAGCTTGTTCCAGTGTTCAACCACCCTCATGGTGGAGAAGGGTTTTCTTGTGTTCAAATGGAATTTTTCTGTGTTTCCGTTCGTGCCTATTGCCTCTTGTCCTTTCACTGGGCACCACTGAGAAGTGTCTGGCCCATCCTCTTGATACCCTCCCATCCATTCATGCTCATTGATAAGATCCCCCCCGACCCTGTCCCTTCTCTTCTCCAGGCTGAACAGTCTCGGCTCCCTCAGCCTTTCCTCATAGGAGAGATGCTCCAGTCCCTTAATTGTCATTGTGGCCCTTGACTGCACTCGTTCCAGCATGCCCGTGTCTGTTGTGTGCTGGGGAGCCCAGATCTGGACCCAGCACTCCAGGTGTGGCCTCACCAGTGCTGAGTAGAGGGGAGGGATCACCTCTCTCTCCCTGCTGGCCTGTTGGCCTCGCTTGCCGTAAGGGCACATGGCTAACTCATGTTCACCTTGTTGTCCACCAGGACCTGCAGGTCCTTCTCTGCAGAGCTGCTCCCCAGCCAGTTGGCTCCCAGCCTGTGCTGGTACGTGAGGTTATTGCTCTTCGGACACAGGATTTTGCATTTTCCTTTGCTGAACTTCATGAGGTTCCTCCCTGCCTCTTTCTCCAATGTGTCGAGGTCCCCCTGAATAGCAGCACAACCACCTGGTGTATCAGACCCTCCTTCCAGTTTTGTGTCATCTGTGAGCTTGCTGAGGGTGCGCTCAGTCCCATCGTGCAAGTCATTAATGAAGTTGAGCAGTGTTGGCTGTAGTATTGACCCACGGGGGACACCACTAGTGGCTGGCCTCCAGCTGGACGTCATGCTGCTGATCTCAACCCGCTGAGCCTGGCAGTTCATCAGTCTGCCTTACTGATGGCTTGCTTATGTAGCCCGCACTGTATCAGCTTCTCTGTGGCGATGTTATGGGAGACAGTGTTAAAAGCCATACTAAAGTCAAGGCAAACAGCATCCACTGCTCTAATATATTAGATGAATATATTGAAGCTCAAGTGTATTTATAGACTGTCTTCTCGTAAACTCCAGATTCCTGACAAGTTTACTATCTGCTTTTCATTAGAGAGCTGATCACTGTTTTGAAAATACTATCCTCTTGAACATTGTGGACCATCTGAGTTTCTATTGGTTTGTTTAACACAGGATGGCATGTTATACAGCTGCCTTGTGGAGGAGCAGCATGCTCCAGTGATGGGACTTCTTGATGAATGTATCTACTTTCATAGGTCTAAAATTTTTTTTAACTCTGAATTTCTGGCAACAACTGAACTCATTCTTTGCCTAGACCTTGGCGTATTCCCTGAGTAGACAGGCGGCTTAATAACTAGCGTTGTCCTAAAGTGGTATTTTGTAGGAGGTTTCAGGTAGATTAATCTGTGGGCAGAGAAAAAAACTTGGTACTTCAAATACTTTCAGACTCTTGCCCCATCGTATAAGTAGTCCCTTAGTCCTATCTTTCATTGTTGTAGGGAATGCATTGAATAGCAAAGCTGTTCCTGTACAGAAGCAATCTAAGCGAGTCATCTTCGGCCTCTGAGTATTTTCAGAAATCTTTCCCCTAGCCCTCTGCTTGCGTAGGGGGCATTCACTAGCAAAGGTGATTTCTGAGCATGACTGTTATGGTCCATCCTTGATTATGGTGAGCTCCTTTACATAGAGGAACGGAGTACCTGATATCAATCTTTTTTTTCCTTTGAATCCTTGTATATCATTAAAGAAAATGTTTTTTTTTTTTTTTTGGAAGAGAATAATGTTGTTAAGTAAAGAGTTATAGATATGATTTTAAAAAGGAAAAATTAAAAAGAAAACCATAGAAATTGTATAATACAGTCTTAAAACATACTGAATGTTAATTTACTGTTCTGGCTATTGGTCAGTTTTTATTCTGAAACATGTGAGAGCTAAGGGCTCTGCTTGATGGTATCTTCTGGAGTGCTGGGAAGGACGTTCAAGGGCTGATTCTTCTCTACCCGTTTATCCCTCTTTTTCCAGGAATTTATAAGCTCACATTGTGACACTTCACGAATGTGCACCGTTAGTAGTTTTTAATTTTGATTTCTCTGCTTCTCCAAGAGTCTGACTTGCAATACTAAGCTTTTCATGTGTTTGTTATGACTTGCAACTTATCTTTACACCATTTTTTGCAGGTTAGCAATTTGTGTTAATTTTTAGGACATTAATGACCATTTAGATCTCAAGACACATCTGTTAGCCTTCTTTTTAAAGTACTCAGCTAGCACTAAGTTTGAGTTGCATAAAAAATGACAGATGCTTTTGATTTCATATTAGAACATGAGGAACCCTTTGGATGTTGCTGTTGAAAGCATTGTGAAGAAGCTCAATTCACCTGTGCTTCACAAGATACTCTTTAGACCAAAATACCTTGTGTCAGGACCTTACTCCTGTAAGACTGTAGTAATGAGGAGATATTTTCTCTCTATAAGACTGTGAATGCATGTTTTGTTCAGCATGCAAAGAATTAGATCCCTTTAAAAGGATCAGACATTCTAGGATGCAGAAGACGGAGCGCAGAACAGTTGAATATAATGAGAATAGTAATATTGTTTTTCAGAGAGATTTTCTAAAATTTTCTTTATGAAGAATTAAAGCTGACACATAGTGGTCTCACTGTAGTGTGTTAATTTTTGTTGGAATTATGCAAACTTTTGAGATAAGATTTAATATATTTAGTGACATGCCAATCTATTTAAAAATCTAACATTACAACTTAATTTGATTTCTGGATTATCTGGGCAAAATGCTAATTACTGGTTAGAAATCCTATTCCTTCTGTTAAAATGCTTTATTTTTTGTTATATGGATGTAATTAGAATCTAGTGCCTTAAAGTCAGTTGCTATGATCAACTTTCAATGACTTTGGATATTAGTAACACTTAAATATGTAATTAGTACATATTTAGAAAGTAAACGTATTGCTGATACGGTTTTCTATTTTTGCAGCTGTTAGGACTTTTTAAAAATATATTCTATGAGTAATGGATACTTCAGAGAGAGAAGTTTATCGATTAAAATATAGTTAGCTACTGCTTTGGGCAGTTGAGTGAATTGCATCCAGTTTGACTCTCTCCAAGGCCGCTACTAGCTAAAACTTTAAATAGTCTCAGTGGACATGTTTGCATATTATAAAGATCATCATCATAACTAGCATTTACTACTATCAGAGAGAAGCAAAGAGTATATGGCTCTAAATGTGTGCATTAGCTTCTTACATTACATTCCTCAGTTCTTCTGTAAACCAACCATTAGTATTGCAAACTTAATAACTCAGAAGTAGAAAGTTGGGTCATATTCAAGGTCTGGAGTGTCAATTTTTCTTGAAGCCGCGCTTATTCTTAATATTAAACTTATGTCCATGTATTTTGAAGAAAATCAACATTAAGAACTTTTCTGAAAAGTACAGACTTTAACAATTTTCCCCCACCACTATTACTCCTTTTTCAATTTCTGTGTGTCAGTTGTATGACAAGTTGTCTTTTGTTGATGAAATCGGAATTGGATCGCAATATGGGACTCCTGCTTAAGTATGCTGTTGCTGAGCAAAAGAATGCCACTTTCAGGCTTTCTTAAAGATACAAAAGCTGATATTCCAAAATCTGAGGTGACTGGTATGTTAGTATCAGTCTTAAGTTTCATCTGAAGAGGTGAAACTACTTTGGCCTACACCCCCCATTTGGCAATATATTGGTCTCTGAATATGTATTAGTAATAACATGTCTGTAATATAGATGCATATTCTGGGGGCTGACCTGCTGGAAAGCAGCTCTGCCGAGAAGGACCTGGGTGTCCTGGTGGACGAGTTAACCGTAAGCCAGCAATGTGCCCTTGTGGCCAAGAAGGCCAATGGGATCCTGGGGTGCATTAGGCAGAGTGTTGGCAGCAGGTTGAGGGTTGAGGGGGAGGTTGATCCTTCCCCTCTCCTCAGCCCTGGTGAGGCCTCACCTGGAGTCCTGTGTCCAGTTCTGGGCTCCCCAGTCCAAGAGAGACTTGGCACTCCTGGAGAGAGTCCAGCGGAGGGCTACCAAGATGATTAGAGGGCTGGAGCATGTCTCCTCTGAAGAAAGGCTTGCGAGAGCTGGGCCTGTTCAGCCTGGAGAAGAGAAGATTGAGAGGGGATCTCCTCAATGTGTGCAAGTATCTGAAGGGAGGGTATCAAGAGGATGAGGCCAGTGTCTTCTCCATGGTGCCCAGCGACAGGACAAGAGGCAATGGGCAGAAACTGAAGTGCAGGAAGTTCCATCTGAACCTGAGAAAAAAATTCTCTCCTGAGAGGGTGACAGAGCATTGGAACAAGTTGCCCAGAGAGGTAGTGGAGTCTCCTTCCCTGGAGATATTTAAACCCCGTCTGGATGTGATCCTGAGAAATATGCTGTAGAAGACCCTGCTTGAACAGGGAGGTTGGACGAGATGATCTCCAGAGGTCCCTTCCAACCTCAACCATTCTGTGTGATTGTGTGTGTGATTCTTTGGAACATAGATCCTGTTCCTGGTACGCAGCCTGAATAGCAGAGTTACGTGGTTTAGTGATATTGTGGTGAGAAGGAAAATAATCTGGCCCTACATCTCTCCGATGTGGCAATGCATACATTATGACCAAGTGTCTGGTATGTATTAATGTGGTGGATAGGCATACCGTATGCAAAACTCCTCAAGAACTTGTACTTTCTAGGTGTGCTATTTCTGCTATGGCCATCGTCCTCCAAACGTGTAGAATAGGGGCTAAACTTTCCCATATACTGGACTAATTATTCTCGGTAAGTTTGATTAGCATTGGAGAAGTTCGTGTACTGCATCTTTAGTATAGCCAGCAATAGTTGGAAAATTCACTTAAATAGTTAATAGTAAGTAGCTGGGAAGTTTCCCTCAATGAGTATGAAAACCTAAAGGTCTCTTTGTTCAGGGTTTGTCATTTTAGTTAAATAGCTATAATTTATCAAAATGTGAATAGAGAATAATCATATTTTGTTGTTGTCCTGTTCAGCACACATTGTGTTTCAGTCGCTCTGCTACAGCTCGATATAAACACTGATTTTCACTTTCTCCCTCACTGGCAGATCTGAAAAGCATGTACGTATTACTAGAGCTTCTTTATGAGCCATATTTGTTGTATTCATAGGAACGTCTAGATGGTCAGATTAATATCTTGTTAGACATTGTCATTCATCCTATAATCGTAGAATATCCGCCAGGTTCTCATCTTGCCTTCTAGCAGGTGCTCTTTGCTCTCAAAGATAGCAACACAAGATTTCGTGAGGCCGCTTATTTAAGCGTCTGTATGAGGCTTCAGTGCCATATAGTATGTTTGGGTGAACAAGCTAACAATCTGCGCAAAGCCTCAGTAATGTCAGGTTTCAAGAACGTTATACAATCTCAGACATGACTAACTGGAGTTCTTAGGCTAATATCATCTTGTATAAAATTCTTACATTGTTAACACTCTGAACTTGAGGCACGAACCCCTGTCTTTGCATTTCTTGTATTTCTGTATTTTAAAAAGCAAGAGATTTTAAACGTGATATTTTCTGTAGGCTCAGCCAATTCAGAAATGTCCATGTAAGAATGTAAATTGTTAAGAATTTCTTGTGGTAGCAATTTCATTAAGCAGCACCTGCTGATAGTTCTTGCCTTCGTTTGGCCTGCAGTTGTATGGCTTTATAACAAACTGGATTAAGGTACTCATTCAAAGTTTTGTTGTTTTTTGTTTGCTGGATTACTTTTAACCTGGAATAATTTTATGATCTGTTTCTCAAACAGTTGTACCTGCATGGCTGGAGTAGGAGGATGGGGGAAGAAGCTGCAGGAATTCTCTCTGTGCTCCTTAAAAAGTGTTTATTAAATTATTGCCTTAAATATTCACTATCATTTTATGCAAAACTTTGCCAAGAATTCTCTTCAAATCTTTTGCTGCGCTTCTGATATCTTGAAAGTTTTGCTGTTGATTTCAAAAGGATCAGGTTTTTCTTAAAAATAAGTGGACTGCGGAAGCTGGATGGTTTGAGGGTTTCAGATTTTAACGTCATAGCATCAGCATTGGTTTAGGTTAGACCGTTTCTTTGTGTGTTACAAGCTTCAGGTGAAAGGATGCAATTTATTGGTGGCAATTCCAAACTTCCTTCCCATTTCATTTTACATTGAATACTACTTTTCTATGGGAAATAGTCCGATAATTCTTAAATAATTATCATAGTACTAGGAAAATCAGGTTCATTTTCCTGTATCTTCTTCCATCTACTCTTCTTTTAATCCCTAGTGAATTTAAAGTCTTTTCATAAAATCCTAGAACTGATGGCTAGAAGGGACCTCTGCAGGGTGTGTGGTCCAGCCTCCTGCTCAGCTCAGCCTGCTCGAAGGCTGTATTCTAGGTCCCTGACCATCTTGGGAGACGCTCTCCAGTTTCCTAACGTTCTTCTTGAAATGGGAGCCCCAAAACTGACAACAACATTTATGTGCGTTGTCTAGTTGGGAGATAGTAACTTTCCATGTTCTGTTTGTCCTAATGTAGCCCTGTGTGCTGTTTACCTTACTTGCAATGGAAAAGCATTGCTGACCAGTATTCAGCTTGGTGTCTGCTCTGACCCCCAGGTCCATCTCAGCAGGACTGCCACTCAGCCACTTGTCTGCCAGCCTGTACTGACGCGTGGGGCGAGTCTACCTCCTCGTACTTCTTGGGTGAACTTCACAAAGTTTCAGATGACTCATTCCTCAAGTATCTAAGCATCCACCTTATTTTTATTGTTATGTAAGTGTGTGTGTATGTATATGCACACATATAAAAAAATATAAAACATACAATAATATACAATATATATATACAATAAAGTGTATATACAATAATATAATAATATACAATAATATAATTGTATTTAATTGTATTGTATTTAAAAATATAATATAATAATATACAATAAAGTGTATATAATACAATACATTATATATTAAGCATATATGCTTATAAGTAAGTATATGCTATACTTAATACAACATATTATCTGTAATAGATATGTTTGTATATATCTGTAAATGGAATATATACACACACACGCGCGCGCGTATGTATTTACCTTAAAAAACCAAAGGATAAGAGCTGGAAGTTCTGTGCAGTTATACCAACTATCTGCTGTAATCTGAAGAAGACTCAGGAAACAAAGATGCATCAAAGTGAAAAATGGTCTTGAACATCTTGAGGGACCAGTCCTAAAAGGGTGGGTTTTTTAGATTTCTAGTTTAGAAAAATAGACAAAACTTCCAAACTTTTAAATGAAACAGAAAATGGATCGACAAAAGGAGGTTGTGAGAGTTTTTCAGTAAGTCTCACCACTTAGTGAAACAAATAAATAAACTGAAAGACAGCAGTGCTTTAGTCTTAAGAATTATACATAATGAAGTTGGATAAGTAGATAGAAATCATTCAGATAAAATATTCAGTAGAATCTTTTTTCTCTTTTTCCTTTTAAAACATGTCTATTTTTCAGAAAGAACTCTAAGGGGAAACAGTTTCTACATACATACAAGAGAGTTTTGTGAATAATCTTTACCAGAAATTGATTGTAGGGTAGTGTTGGACCCCAAGCATTTTGTAAAAACAGTCCTTGGTTTTTTTTTCATTGTCATCTTACCCAGGGTGGTCTAAAGGAGGTGGGGTGGCACTGAAATGCAGATATTCCTCTGGAGCGTTCTGGTAGAGAAACTATACTTTTGATATATCAGATTGGAAAACACAAAGAGCAAATCAAAGTTATGTCTTCAGAACTCTACATATGAAGATGCAGATTTCCCCCCCCCCCCCCAATCCTGTGGCTGAGAAACACAAGAATTGAGTTAAGAGGGGAGAAGTACAGGGGAGGTGGGCTTGAGTAGTACCTTTTAGATGCAGTAAAAAGCTTACTTTTTGGTAGGCTTCTTAAAAAGAATTAAGCATGATAATTCTTTTCAGTTTATAGTTTTCCCCTAAATAGAAATATATGGAATACGGGATGTAATCATGCTCATCAGAATGGCCTTGAACATTTTCAAGAGATTCTTTGTTTTTTTTAACGTATTTGCTTTTCAAAACATGTCATAAGCATGATCAAAATATCTTTACCTTCTGTGATTTGTGTTGGATTCAGTATGTGTCAGGTATTTGCAGGTTCATGTGTTCGATAGCCTTATTGTAGTTATAGGGAGGTCTAGTATTTCCAATTTTGTTGAACTGCTAAATTTGAAGAAATTAATTTTAAAACCTTTTATTGTGCAAAGATTTGAATTCAAGAGTTAATTGGTTTCTTTGAAGGAAAAGTGGGAAACCAGCTGTTTGGAATGTGTATAGTTTTAAACTTTACCAAAACAATTACATTTTTAAAGAGAATCATTTTATATTTCCTCTCTTGTCTGCCACAAAGAGAGTTTATAGTTCTCTGAATTTTTGGAAGCATTGTTGGTAACTGTATTCCATGTTCTGTATCTGAAATACTTTCTTTTCTGTTTTGGAATTTGAGCTATCATCAGCATAATACGAAGGCAATATTTTTCTGCTGGTGTAACTCCAATTAATTAAGTTATTCCAGGAGAAGATTTAGTCCTAAAACTTCACAGTCTGAACTCTAGTCCAGATGGGCTTTGAAGATAAACATTTAGTTCATCTGTGAATTGTGTTAAATTATAGTTAAGTATATCTGTAATTATACTTCAATATTTTGAGATTTCAGTTAAAAAAATTAATTCCATTTAATGGATAATTGATTGACTATTCTAACTGTTTTCTTTAGAGGTAATAGCTGAAAAGTCATAAATGTAATCTATCTGTAAATAACAGCGAAGTGTTAAATTTAATTTGAATTAGAGCAGTTCACTAGTCAGTGAGCATATCAACTTCAATTACCATCTCCTGTAGCATTGTACATGTGAAATTCTGTTCTGCTATTCCAAAATAATTCTTAGTAGCTGTACTGAGAATTAGTGTTCTTTATGAGATTTGCGGTAAGGAGGCTATAGCATGCTGCTTCTGTGAAGGGAAGATCAGTCAAATCTACAATAACCTTTTCTCATTCTTTGATGTAAACTTGGGTAATAAGAAACTATAAAAAGGAAATTAAGTTACAATTTTGAAGTTATGATTTAATGTAACAATATCCAGTAATCTTCTTCTGTCTTTGTAGGTACTATACAGACTTAGTTTTCCTCTAAAGACGTTTTAAAAAAAATCTCCAACAAACCCCAAACCCTACCCTTATGCAAAACTGCATTTTATAAATTTCATGCTGAGAGATGTTATAAAGAAAGTAAAAAGACAAGATTTTCTCTGAAAGTCTTTAAATACGTCCTGGAGAGTAACAATTAAAACTGCTTCAATGGGTGTCCTTAAACAAGGCACACTTCTGTTTTTATTTTCATCTTGATAGCGACCAGAAGTTACTGCCAATTAGTAGCTGTGTAGTGGCCTGCCTGAAATTACTTGGTAGTAGCCTTAATAGTAGTTACACAGTCACTTTAACGCGTTATTAATCTGTGTTCCTCTTCAATGCTATCATCCAAGTAGACTGTCTGTCTATATACTACATGTGCTGCATCTGTTTATAGCTGAATAAATACTTCCTTTTTGGGGAATTTAAATTCTAACAGCTTTCAAAAGTGCTACTGGCACTCAAAGGCGAAAAAACAGATGGATATTTCAAAGATAATGGTACAGTCAGAATGTGAATGTCTACAGTAAAACCTGCTTTATTACCATGTATTTCAAATAAGATTGTTGACATACTGTGTTTTGATTAATGCAGTTAATATTGTGATTGTGTACATAAACAATGAGGTCAAACTCAGTCTTTTTCTTACCACTTTTACATTTAAGTCTTCCTTTTGAAGACATAATTTGAACAGGAAGGATCTCTGAGTGGACTTTGTAACTGGAACTGGAAGGGTCTCTGAGTGGTGCGGGAATGAGGTCTATTTGTATGTGAAGGAATTTTTAATTGTTACTCTGTTCATTAAAATTTTAAAGAAGAACACTGTTGAAGGTTTTCTGAACAGTCCAATCTATTTTTTTTTTATATATACTGCAGTTGAAATCAAAAGTATCTGTCCTAGTGATGTGGACAAACAAAGGAAATATTTTCCATAGAGGTGTTATACAGGCTAATGTTTGTCTATTAGTGGAATGGTTAATAGCAAATAATCAGGAACAGCAAGTGCACAGAAAGTTAATGAGACAGATCAAGAATGCAGCAGAATATTTCTGAATATTCGATATTAAAATATGCAGAAACAGAACTATTCTGTATTACCCAATTCTGATGTTTTTGCTACTGTTTTGCCAATTAAGACTGCAAGATTAAGTCCTGTATTCAGTCAATACAAGGGTAAGTCTGGTAGTAGGAATGCAAGCCCCTGCCCGTACTCCAGAAGCTGCTATTACTCTTTTTAGATTCAGATCTAATATAATTACTCCACGGATGTGAAGGGAAGCTGGATGTTCCTTTCCTTCCTAAAGCTGAAAGGTTATTTTCCACCTTTGAGAGCACTTCATTTTGTGTTTTATGTTGGAGTAGCGCAGATATGGATGATCCCTTTTGGATTCTGCAAAACTGTCTTTCTGAATTTGTAGTACTTGCAAATTGGAAGACCGAAGCCTATGATTTCTCTGCACTTCCGCATGAAAACTACATGTGACTTTTAGTCTCTGTTTGCACTGGTGCAATGGTAGTATATAGGAACTGAACTCTAGGGAGGAGTGAGGTGCTTCTGGTATCTGGGCAGGGAGCGTTTTTGGTTGATACCAAAGGGTGGGTGTGTTCAGCTGATTTTTCTCAGCTAGAATTGTAGTATCCACTTGCGTAGTCTTTGAATGGAGTGATGAATTCCCAGTATGCTAGTAGATTTCAGGGAACCCCCGGTGGGGTTATTTTATCTTTCTTTCTTTTACCAATGATTTTGTCACGAGCCAGATAGTTTAGACAAAATTGTAATCCCTCTAGGAATCGTGACAATCCAACCAATAGTGACTCTGAGAATATATGGTAGGACATTAGGATCTCTATACTTCCTCATTTTTACTGCAGGACAAACCAAAACGTATTTGCTTACAATTAGGATACCTGTTGAAGCATGGGACCTCTCCTCAGCATTACTGCTCTGTGACAACAGCCTTTTATAACTGCATTTTTTTTCAGTCATAAGAGCAGTAGGAGGAATAGTGCATTCAAATATGCCAGATTATATTGAATTTGTTGCTTAGCAGCCACAGCAAATTATAGAAATCTCTGAGACAGATCAAATGTCGCTGTACTAAAGGGATTTTGTATCAGTTCGTACGTTTTTGTTGTTTAGTATTATACCAAAGTTCAGATTTGGGTGGAGAGTCTCTCAACTACTCACTTTCTCATTAGCCAAAAGCGCTAAGGTCAAACCTGAAAGAGCATCAGGGAAAAGCAGAAGTGAGATAGGTTTTTGTTTTGTTTTAATAAGAAAGGGGGAAGAGGGAGGACAAAAACAAACAACTCTACCTTTCACAATTTTACCAGATGAGCACTTTAATTAGGTACATAGATAAGAAATTGCAGCAAATCTCTAGTCTGAATATTTAGGGAATTCCCTTGATGACAATTTAATTTACAGGTTATTTTACCATATAAGTTCAAGTGTATGAAAATTGTGAAAACCAGCCTGTTACTTTGAAGTTACAGGTGATTGAATTTCATGTTATGCAGAGGGGAAGCTGTTTTACATATGCAATTTTTATCATTTAGTCTTAATTTAGTTTTACTCTATATAGTTGGATACAAAGTAATTACCATAGCAAAAACAAGCAAAAGCTTTAAAACATGCAATTCTTCCTATGTTTTTCTGTCTCCGGTATTTTGTGCAGGAAGAAATTACTATAGATTAATGTTTGGGGGTTGGGGAAGAAATGTGCCATAAAGTTATTTAAAGATAAAGGTATCTCCACATTGATTTAATAGTAAGACATGTACATTAATGCACACAAGTTTTTTTTTTTTTAAAAAAAAAAGGTACATGCACATTTCAATGTACAGGTAGACACTGAGGTGTAAGCAGAGTCAAATGAGTCTCGGTTGACTGAGGAGCATACTGAGCTGAGCAGGGGACGCTCCTGTGTGATTCAAATGCCAGATTGTCTGAGGGGGCTGGTGTATCTCTACATAATTCCAAAGCTCATGAAGTGGAGGGGGATGTAGATGGAAAATATGCTTTCATGGCCTCAGAGCAGTCTGATAGCCTCTCCTTTGTTTTGGTATCCCAAGCACCAGGCAAAGCTGGTAGGGCTAATGAGGCCAGCCAACAGTGTCTGAAATAGGGGTCTTGGAGCATGAAGGAAGCTGCTGCTGGAGCGTATGAGAGCTGGGCACTGGGAATTCCCAGGTTTAAAGCATGAAAATGGGCAAATTTTGAGTTAACATTGTGAGATCACAGAACTGTTATTGTCGTGGATGGTTCTTCATAAAAACTTCAAACGTCTTGCAAAGAAAAATCCTGGGTTTGAAGTCTGATGTAAGTTAATGAAATCTCATTCTCTTTGCTACCCAGCACACACAGTCACAGTCAGTTTTCTTTGACTATCTGTAAGGAAAAAGGAGTTAAAACTCTCAGGCTATGACGTCAAATATGACTCTTTTTTTTTTTTTTTTTTGTAAACACTTTGGCCTGCTCTAACTCCTAGGGCTTGTTTTTTAAAAATTTCTATCATTTCTATCGATATAAAGATACTTTTGACCCCTCTTTTAAAGTACCTTTTCTGAATTAAATGAGTAATTATACTGTGTGGGCAGCATCAGTTTGAGGGTGGCTTTTAATGCATATGCAACTGCTGCAGAGAGATACTGGATATTTATGGAAGTTTTCTTAAATGAACAGAATATTTCTCATCTCTAACACAGAGACGCAAATGCATACTTTTAGAAATAAGATACAGAAAATGTTAACATCTCTGGCATCACAAATGCTAATTTTATGAAACAACCAAATATAGTACAACCTGAAAGCTTATTTTCTTCTCCTTTACTATGCCAATTTGAAATATTTTTGCAGATCATGCTGTCCTCAAGACTTCTCTGTTTATGCAGCATCTTTTGTTTAAAGGTATTTAAGTACCTCAAGCTTTAATTAATTTTAGTCAAATAAGTGAGAAGCAGGGGAAATATCTGGTTTTTACACATTGAAAAGCTAAAGGCACAGAGAATTGTTACAGACTGCTTAAAGCTAGTACAATTGCAGAAGCTTGGAAGAAGAGCCAAGTACTTAAACTCCTTGTGCCCTAAGACTCCTTGTGCCTCTCAAAACTACTCTTTCTCATTTTCTGGCATCCAGAATTTAACTTCAAAATTAAATTAAATTTTAGACATTTGCAAAGTTCCAGGTTACAAAACAATGCTGACCTAAACGGTATCTCTAACGAGATGCTTGCAAAGCTGAAAATTGACAACCTAGTTAGTTGTAATTGAGGGAGGGGGGTCCGACTGTGATTTTTACTTATTTGTTTGTTTATTTTGGTGACAGAAACAGATTCCATTGTTATACGCTACAATTTTTATGGCAAAAAGTACTGAAAAGGAATAAAGATCAGTTCGGCATTTCACTGGATGAAAATTCAGAAATAATACTACCAATAAAGGTAGGCATCTCATGAACATCTCTCATAGAAGGAGGAGAGTTTGTTTTACTGACAAAAGCCTTAAGACAGGTAGTCTTCCAATTAGCAATGGAATCATCAAAAGTTACCTCTTTTTGTAAAGTAATACAGTTTTTAGTGTCCAATTGTAAGACAAACTCCTTTAGCTATATAGGACTTCTGACTTTCCCCAAAGTTGTCATAAGATGGGCTTTTCTCCATATTGTCTTCTGTATGAGCCAAATAGCTTCATCCAGAGGTATTATGGGGATATTTTTCACAGCTACTGTCTTGTCATATGATCATTTTTAGAATGCACTTGATCTGCCTATGTCTAACGGGACTAGTGCTTACTGCACAGGTGCAATACAGTAAAGGCACCAGTGTAGAACCCTGCTTATGTCTTTTGGAAAGGCAGCATCCGGGAGCGGCACCACAACGATGTATGTAATTTGCTCCCAACTGTACTCTTTCCTGAAGATCCTTCAGAATATGTTGATGAAGAGTTAGGCAGCAGCAGTCTGTTTCCTTCTTCTGTCTATTCTGGAGCTCTATAGCTTGTGCTCTGTCATGGGACTGAATGTGCATCTCTCATACGGGGGAAGTGAAGGCCCTTGAGGCAGGTGGCAGTAAGGAGCAGACTGCAACTGCAGAGTAACCCATTTAATCTGCAGCCCCTTCTCTCCACTTATGTTTGAAAGGTGCTAAATAAAGAGGGCGGACTTCCTGTCAGATGAATTGAGATGGTAGGTTGCATATGTATCTTCAGTTTTGTCATTCAGAAAATAGTTTTGCTCCAAAGACGCCTAAAGTATTCTAGTGGTCGTGTTTTTCTCTCTCTGTGTTCGAATCTAACCAACCAAACACGAGATTTGCTATGTTGAAAATGATTTGGCAAGGACAATGTTGGCTCTTGTTTTCTAGCCTATGATTTTGCGGCAGTGTAGAGAGGCCTGGGATTTGTGGGTTTATTCTGTGCACGTGCTGATTGTTTGGAACATAACCTTGTGAGGAATTATTCTATCTTGGGTTTGCATTGAAATGAATTTGAAGGCGGCATCACCTTGCCAGATTGGACCATTAATCTTTATTGCTAAGTTTCTCCATTTACAAGCTTGAATAACACCTGTGTCCCTGAGAGAAATATAGTGAATCTGTCTGCCTGCCTGCATTGATGTTCTTAAAAGCAGCAGATTCTAAGCCAGCACAGGGTAATTTGACGGTTGATACGCAGAGCTGCAAAGCTGTGGTTTGTAGCAAATGTCTGGAACTGTGTCGTTTGTACAGAGAGCTTGTGTACTTTTATACAAACGGAGTGTACTTTCAGTTCTGCTTTGTGAGTGCAGGTTTTTTTTTTTTCCCTAAGGCATAGCTGAAGTTCACTTGAAATTATCACCCACTTCTCTGGGTGTTAGTTAGTTGGGAGTCTGTTAGTTCATTGTAGCTGCTTTTCAGTAATGTAAAAAATTTACTGAAGACTTTCTGTGGAATTCTAAAGAATGTTCAGGACAGCCATGCTCTACGCTGGCTTAGCACGTGCAGTATTAACAGTCATTAATTAAGAGTATTCTTCCTTAATATTTTATTCTTGTTTATTCACTGCAATTCCTAGTTGGATAGGTTTTCTTGGTAAGGTTTACTGCAGAAAATTGTGACAAAAAGTTTGATGGTCTTTACAAAACTGGGAGGAGTAGTTGATAGACTACATGTTGTGCTGTCACTCACAGGGACCTCAGCAGGCTGAAATAGGCAGAGAGGAACCTCAAGAAGTGCAACAAAGGGAAATGCAAAATCCTGAGGAGGAATAACCCCAGGCACCAACACAGGCTGGGAACCAACTCGCTGGAGAGCAGCTTGGTGGAGGAGGACATGAGGATCCTGATTGAACATGAGCCAGCAAAGTGCCCTTGTAGTAAAGAAGGCCGGCAGTATCCTAGGCTGTTCTAGGAAGAGTGTTAACAGCAGATCAAAGGAGGTGATTATTTCTCTCTTCTGGTGAGGTTGCATCTGGAGTGCTGAGCCCAGACCTGGGCTCCCCAGTACGAGGGAGACATGAGCATACTGGAGGTGAGTCCAGCAAAGGGCCACAAAGATGATTAAGAGATTGGAGCCTCTCTGCTATGAGGAAAGGCTGAAGGAGCTAGGACTGCTCAGCCTGGAGAAAAGACGACTGAGGGGGGAATCTTATCAGTGTGCATAAATACCTGATGGGAAAGGGTAAAGAAGACAGACCCAGACTGCACCCAGTGAAAGGATAGGAGGCAACGGGCACAGATTGAAATACAGAAAATTCTGCTTAAACGTAAGAAAGAGATTTTTTGCTATGAAGGTGTTTGAATCCTGGAACAGGTTGCCCAGAGAGGTGATGGACTCTCCATCCTTGGAGATGCTCAGAACCCAACTGGACTGAGCAGTTTAGTGCTGGTAATAATGCTGCTTTGAGCAGGAGTTTGGCCTAGGTGATCCCCAGGGGTCCTTCCAGCCAAACAGCTTTGTGATTCTTTGTCTCCGTGTAAATTCCAGGTCCATGTGTTCATCATAGACTTTATTTAGAAAGTCAGTTGATAATCACTGTGAATGGGATCAGTGTTATCAATCAGCTACAAATCCTGTAGCTGTAATTCACTGAGAGGCTGTCCTTGTGCATGCAATCTGTGACCTACCTCTCTCTCTCTGCGACTTGGAATTTCTGTTACTGAGGCTTCCTGCTGCCACACACATGATGCACAAAGAGTAGACTTCATCTGTTATACTGTCAGCTATGCTAACATGGAGGTGATGCAGGAAAAGGAAATATTTCTGGTCAAAAAGAATCCAAGTTTACCTGTGTGGGGTGCTCGCAAATGAACAGCGAAACTTATGTGGTCAGTGCATCTCAAATAACTACGTTTGCTTCTGTAACAGCAACTGTTTTCTGTTCATAGAGTAGTTTATGTAACAAAAGTACATAACTTCCACTGCTCTTCTCTCTCTCTGTTCCTCAGCCATAACATGGAGAGAATTTCATTTGAGGTAAAGATAGTTTGCCTCAGCGTTGATCCATTTTTGTGTTTCTCTGCAATAAATGAACTGCGTCGCATAATCAAATCGTTTCATATTAGCTGCTAACTAGCTTTCACTTTAGTGTCATATTAGCTATACTATTAGGAATGGTAAATTTTTTGTGACTTAATACCTATGCTAAATATAGGTGTGTGCATTTTTCTGTTTTGTTTTTTTGAATGCTGATTATCATATAGAAAACTGCTCACCATTCTCTTTTACTTTCTCCTTCTCCTCCTCCCTTAGGAAATGGGCGGGAGGTGGGTGAAAGAAGGAGGAATGAGGTAACACTGAAAATCATGTTACAGCTTATCTTCTGGAATGGTAGGCAGTTTCAGGTTGCATCTGTATTATGACAGATGTTGTCTGAGGTTGGCATGAAACCATACAGCTGATGAAATTGATTATTTCATTGAGTGATCTGCTTGTATAGCTGTGCATATACTTGAATATAACTCTAGGTTTACTTGCTCTTTCAAAATGAGGATATGATATGAGTATGCATAGCTTTGAAGTAGAAGAGTTAAAGATGTTTTCACGTTTGCAGCTAATTGTAGCTAACTATACCTAGTTCCGACAATTATTTGTTCTCAATGGCTTGATTGGAAACTTGAAAAACAGGGTTTGTGTTAGCAGGTATTCCTCTAAAAATAGCAAGTAGTTCTGTCTGCCCGTTACCTAAATTTTGAGCATTGACAAGGGAATAATAAGTTTTTGAAACGCATCTGAAATATCAGAAGTTTTCTAGAATTCTATCAGATTACGTAAATAAAACAATTACCTTTTCTTCCCCTCTCTTTCTTTGCAAAACGTTTAGTTGTGACTCATCCTTTTATTTCCACTAACAAAAAAACCCATAAATCTTTTCTAGAGAGAATTCAGTGCAATAAAGAAGAACATTTAAATAAGAAAAGTACTTACTCTAGTAAATGGAACTTGAAACAATTTACATTGTGTGCAGTGCTTTTCAATCTGCAAGTTGTCAGACTAGTTTAAGCAGCTACAGGACATGAAAGAGAACAAATGTGAGCGGTTTAGAAAGTTGAGATCTATGTATATACACGCAAGAAATGTGCTGTGCTGCCAATAGGAAAAGCAACAGGTGTCTTAACAATAGTCATCCAGTTTGCCTCTAGACTTTTTGTGTTAGTCCTTACGTTGGTTGCAGAAGCACTAGCAGCAGATCACAGACCTAAGCCTCTCTTCTGTTCCTTGGCACACTGAGTGAGGTAATACATTCTCTCCAGCCAGCAACGTGTAGCTTTTTGGTGACTGGAAGAAGGAACAGTCAGAGATCCAAGCTGCCAAAACAGAATTAAAACACAGAGGAGAGAGAATCAGCTAAAAAAAAAAGAAAAAAGAAAAAGAAAAATATTCTGCTAAAAAAAATATTCAGCTAAATAATATTCAGCTAATACAAAGAAGAAAAAGGAAGGAATATGTAAGGAAATAAGATAAAGACAAAAATAAACATGTATAGAGATCTGGACCAAAAAAAAAAAAAAAAGATCTCTGAGAAGATTTGTCATTTTCAGAAATGACATTTTTTTTCCTCCTGCCTCCTCATTGTCTGTCTCCACCTGGCACTGATACTTCTCATCATGTGCACAGGTTATATAACTCTTTTTAAGGTTATATAACTCTTCTCAAAATGCACCCCTTGTCCCCGGAATTGTTGTTTAAAACAGTAATAAATATATTCTCCCCCTTTTGATAATATCAGATAAAATACTTGGATACTGATTTGACATCTTCTAAGGCCATAAAGAAAGGAAAGTTACCAACTATACTTTAAAACATAGCTTATGCTCTAGTAAAAGTACTTTCACTTTCATCTTGGTTAAGTACAGTGAGAAGTTAGGAAACTAAATTAACTTTTAAGTGAATGCTGTCTGAGTTATTTGGAAAATTCAACAAATTCGTTGCATACTCAAAGACCTGAAGTGGGCAAAATTGCACGTACAAGGAAGCTATTGTTTTGCATTGCACAAAGCACTTCAGTTGCATTTATATGCAGTAGTAGAATTGGAAGGCAGAGGAAGAATATGACTTACATACAATAGCAGAGCAAAATGTGAATAGTTGTGTATAATTTATGTACAGATGCATTTTTAATCAGGTTTTTAAAATGGACACAAATATGGAAACTAAGAATTTTTTTAGTGCCTCTGTACTGGCTAGGGTTAAAGTTTCTGTGGAGAGTAACCTTATGTGAAAAAACTGAGCCCCTACATAGGCTGAAGGGGATAGTTCTGGTTCTGATTTTTATACTCTCAGAACAGTTGAAACAATTTAGAAAGTACCATGCTGTTCTGTCTGAATTACTTATTTAATTCTAGGTGAATGGCTGGAATTTTTGATGACTGAAAATCCTCCGAGAGGCATAATGATTTGAAATGGAGTCTGTCTTCTTTTACAGCCTTTTTTGTTTGGGTTTTTTAATGTTCAAGTTACTGTTCTTCTGAAAGACGGAAAAACAAAATTGTAAGGGAGAGATAAGGAGCTAGGAACTTTGCATAGTAGAAAGAAGACAGCGTTATTCCCATTAAGAAATATCCATATTTCAGTTTGGACCACTTGTGGAAAAGATTGATGCTTCCATTTAATCTTGCTTCTAGTGCTTTAATAAAATTATGTACTACGTCCAGAAAGGATCTTCACGTGTGCTGAGGCGTAACTGAGTCAAGAAGTGAGGACAGTCCATTACGCAAACCTCTTCCCCCTTGCCCCCCAAACCTACAATATTTTAGTGGAAACAACAGAATCGGACATGAAAGTGTGACATGATTATATCGTCTATAGAACTGAAAAACCTTTCTCTCAGTTTCTACAGAAAAGATTGAATGGAATGGGATTTTTCAGTTTAGAAAAAAAAGACATTTGAAGGGGGGTATGGGAGAAATAGATCATGAATGCATGAAGAAGGTGCATCAGGTGCTGTTTTCCATATGCAGGCCAGGAGACAGTGAGTGAAAGTATGAAGCAGAAGTTTTAAAATGCAGTAGGCTTCCACATAATGCACATTAATTACTACTGGATATATATGCTGAAAGTATGAATTGGTTAGAAAAACTATTTGATAGGTACCCTGTTAGAAAACACAAATGTGGATACAACTTATGAAGCATGAAGTACCCAAGTTGCAGGTGGTGAAAAGTTGCTGTTATACAAGCAAAGCATATTTATACTTACGCTATTATTAGATTCCTTCTGTAGGCACTCATAAGTAGCCGCTGTCAGAAACAGGATCCTGAACTGGGTATTTTGTGTTGGTATGGCTGCTCTTCTGTAAAAATAAAAACAAAAGGGAGTAAGAAGGGAAGGTTCTGCACAGTAAATAGGATTGATATTAAAAAGCTTGTGAAACGGGAATAATATATTTTGCCAAAAACTACCTATCTGTGAAGGCTTGTCGTCTTGGTGATAACATATGCAAAAATATAAATTGCTTGTCCTTCAGGTAGAAGATAAAAACTAGCTACAGAGAAGAGTGAACTAGTACGACCTACATCTGTTGGAGTGACTTTGGACCCTGAATATGTATATGCGCATATATAAAAATACACAAACACACATATATACAGTGTGTGTGTGTATATATATGTGTATTTATACCAAAACAAAACCCATTGCTATTAATGCCTTGTATTCACAACGTAAGGACCGTATCCCATTTGACCACAATATTAATTTTTTTCAAAAATTCCTTCTATCTTTTAATAACTTCATATCAGTTTGACTTTTGGCTTCATTCCTAGAAACTCTTTGGAGTAGTTAGAACTACAGAGTCATTCCGTAAAGATCAGTTTGTAGTATTGCGCATTCCTCTGGCTTTTGGGACAGAGACTCTGGTTTCCTATTATTAAGATAAGAGGCTTCCTTTCAGACAGCTTAGTAGAGCATGAGATTTTATTTTAATACAGTGGTTGGACTCTCATGCATTTTTTTCCTTTCATATTTAAATAACACCTGAGTTAGCTATCTGAAGTCTTAAACATTTTGTTCCTAAGAGGAGTTCAGGAAGAAAAAGGTAGGTAATCACCTATTAGGGTGCCAAAAGCAAATTTAACGTTTATTCTCTGGAGTAGAGAATGCCTCCTATTTTAAAGTGACATAGTAACTGTATCTTGTTTCATAGAGTGGGTTTTAAAATTTTTTTGTTTCAGTTCATCTTGATTTTATTTTAATAGAATTGAGCTGATTACCTTGCCCTCGATCAGTTTGGGGTCTATATTGTATCACTGAATAGTTGTGTTATGTAATGACTTCAAAAGGTGTACATAACACTTTCACATCCTTTATTCCTTATGCTATATATTCTGTGGCAAGCTTATTACTCTAATCTGAAATTTTTTAAAGTAGTAATTTTAAAGCAGTTTTATGTCTGCAACTTTAGCTATAACGTCTTTAACACTTAAAAAATATATGTATGTTTCCTTGCCTTTTAAAAACTATAAAGAAGTCATTTTGCATGCTCTTAGTCTGGCTGCCTGATATGATTACAGTCATTTCATAACACTGAAGAATCTATGTATATATTTATGACTACAGTTCTCAATTTGTTTGTTTTTTATTTAGTGGATTTGGCATCTAGGCTATGAAACATTCTGTGAGCCTACCCTCTGAAGTATGCCACTAAATACTAGTGTTTTGGGAAGATTTTAGCTGAGTGCGCACATCGGTGACAAAGGAGAGTAACTGGGGTGTAACATTCATGATAGTGCCTTTTTTCCTACTTAAGGATTTTCGAAGAAAAGAAAATGTTACTTTTCCAAACGTTTTCATTTCAGAAAGGTTTAGAAACAAAAATGTTTCCTTTTCTTTGCAAATTTTTTATTTGCTCTTAAGGTTAGATCAGTGTAACTGTTCTTCAGGGTTAGTTTATAATGATGTTTTATCGTGATAATGGCACTTAAAGGATGAAATATCCTTTTGTAGTATGATACGCACAATAGAAGAAAAAATTAACGTTGGGGGTGCTTCCCCTTAGTTCATTTGTCTATAAGCAACTAAGATAGGGTGTCTGTGATCCTTTTATATTTATTTTCAGAATCCTATTTTAAAATAGGGTTTCCTGGGTGCTGCTTTTTTTTTTTTTTTTTGAGTACATCACTGGCAATGGAAACCACTGTCTAAAATTACAGCTCTGTGTTGGCCTGTATGCAGCTCTTAAGGACTGAATGTACCATTAGGGATATTTGTACCATCATTTGGGTTTCCCTGTTCTAGAACAGACTCTCAACTGGAGGCAGGTTGAAGAGTACCATGCAGAACCTAAAGGGGTATCAATTGTTTACATTGAATAACCGTTATCATAACTAGTTCACTATGTATTGTGTTTTATATTTGGTATCATTTGATAATCAAAGGTATGTGCCTTGGTCCAGAATGTCTGTAGGAGTAGCTCCAAATGGGCACCTTATACGGGCTCATTGGAGTGGTTTGATTTAGAATTCTGAATTGGACTGAAGTAAAGATAAATTCACTTTTTGTGCTGTGTGCCTCCTGTGATGTCAGTTATTCACGTATCTGACCAAATGGTGCTTTCAGAGTCTTAAACTAACAGTTCTTGGTCAACCTGTGTCCATTGGATCTCTCAGCTATGGAAGAACAGCTTGATAATTTTTCCTTTCGTCTTCAGAGTCGGCCAGTGCTTCGTTGTCAGAACTACTTGGGAAGTTGCTTCCACAGAATTCTCCCAGAATCTTTGCGGAAGGAGTAGCACTACTTTCCAAACAAATGTTAACTTTTTCAGTGGAAACAACTTGTTATCAGATGCAAATATCTATTCCCTTTTCATTAATCTAATAGATACTCAATTCATATTTAAGGCAGATTGGTTGAAATGTTTATCCCATAGTGCTGCTTGCACTGCTAATACTCATTAAGGAGAAACTGCATTTTTAAAGTGCTTGAAAAGAACTTTCAGCTTTTTATGCCAAGAGGATTAAGCCAGATTTATTTTCACAGGGTATACTGCTTCTTCTGCGCAAGACACAAATCAAAAATATTTTCTCTAAGCCTTGATCTACACTTGCAGGATGTTTTTATTTTGTTTTTTTTTCCAAATCCACTACTACCAAGAAGTGGTTTTAGTGGAAGGAGCGATAAAACTGAGTAATAGAAGGCATTTTTACTTCCAATTAGTAAATAAAATGCTCTAGCACTCATGTGTAGAAGTCCTTCTGACCACTAGCAGAGCTACACTTTGGGAAATATAGTGATGAACAGTTTGCTTTTAAATTCAAATGCAGAAATGAAGCTCTGGAATATTGGAAGAGTATGTATAGGTGGAGAAAAATTGACCAACAAGACTCACAAAACAATCTTGTGTCTTAAAGATCTCAGTTCACAAGCATATTAGCATGTCGTGACAAGAAGTCTGTCCTTCAACTGCTTTTTGGTGAATGTCCAACATCAAAGAATACTCTGGGAACTCCAAAGGAATTCAAGATAGCTTCTGTAGGGTTAGCTATGTCAGCTGGATCACCCTTGTGTGCATGGTAGTGATCTCGTCAGAAACCTCCACCAGGTTTGTGGGGCAGGACTTCCCTTTATAAAAAACATATTAACTCTTTGTAGATAGATTATATTTAGATAAACGTCCACAAATTTTGTCCTTTATCCTTTCCGTTACCTTGCCTGATTCGGATCTCAGGTTTTACACAATGTGTTCAGCAGAACTTTTAAAGTTTCACATCTTGTTTATATCAGCTGTGGTGTTGAGGTACCAAGGAAGTTATAGTCGTTCAGCCTCTTCATACTTTATTTCCTCAGAGCCCTTGGATGAGTACCACAGAGTCCAGGCAAAATGTTAGCTTCTGGCGTTTCTTCTTATACCATAGCTTCTTCCCTAGCTCAGTTTTAGACAGCTCCTCTGCTTAGTGTTCCCTCTTGCTCCCCTCCAGCAAAAAAAAGGTGGAGAGTGGAAGAGAACGTTCTGATATGGGAATCTCTCTGGTTTCTCAGTTTCTTCTACTGTGAAACAGTGTAAAGAACTAATTTAGCTTTTCTCATTAGTGATGTTGTCTCCTCTAGTAAGGGCATCTTATGCCCGTGTTGTTAACTGGTCCTACAGGCTCTGGTAGTCTCTTTGCCCTTGATGTATTGGGAGGATTTAGTACTGTTTGAATCCCATAGTTAGTTGCTCCTTAAATTCTTTTTTGGCCTGTATGGTGTCTACAATTAATTTTCCAGAGTTTGCGATCCTTTCTGTTTTTCTTCATTTGAATGCAATATCAGCTTTCTGAATGATGACTTCATGACTTAGTTGTAATAGTCGCTCTAATTTTGCTGTTTGTTTAGACAGCTGATTTCATTTTGCCCTGTACCAAGATTTTATTTAGTAAGTTGTACCTGTTTGGCCCTGTGCTTCCAATAGGGTATCCTTCAGTAGTCTCTGCTGCTGCCTGTAAGGATTCAGTTGTTTCAGATGCCACTCTTAGCTTTTCTAATAGTCATCCTCATTTTTTCTCATTTTCCCTTTCTGAAGGTTAGCACAACTGTGGTAATTTTATTGGCCTTTATTGCTCATGTAAGCATATTTTTTTTGGGTACATTATAGTTGGCGCTTAAGCGGCACCTTCACTGTGAATTTTTGGACTAGACTGTATACATTACTCAGTGCGGTCAAGTCATGGGATGTCTTTCCTATTATGTGCAGTCGTACATGAGATCTAAAAATACCGTTTTTGTGATATTTGTTCCATCAATAGAACGTCCAATTGCATGTTCTGCCCTTGCTACCTTTTTGATATCTCCTAGCAGATAATGTTTATGTTGCAATCGGGGTCGCTATCCTGGCTGGTCGGCTAGTAACGTACCTCAAAGCTTAACTCTATCTGAAATTTCAGTCTCTGTGGCTTCTCTCCTAGTCACTGAAATGGTTGATTTGTTACTTAGATTAGCTTTTAAACTCGCTTGAATTCACGTTTCTATTACACACCCAGCACAGTGTACTCTCCTTTCTGTTTATTTTGTAACCCAGTATTACAGTGTCCCATTAGTTATCTTCCTTTGCAGTTTCCAATATGTCTGGTTGTATTAATATTTTAATTTAGAACAAGAAATGGATCTGAAATTTTCCTCTGACTTTTCAATTTCTCTTCTAGTGCTTAAAATATGAATAATGTATTTTGAATTATTCATGCATTCTGTAAGTATTGAGACATAGACATACTAATAGTTTGATAAAATCAAGTATTTAAAATATGCTTAAAATGTAATAGTGTCTAAAATGAAAGAAAAGAAAAAATGGCATGGAAGAGAACAAAATGAAATGTCTTAAGTGCTATATGCTAGAAGTATGAGCTCTATAGAACATGCTGTTAATGGTAATATAGAAATATGCAAATATGTACTTTTTGCTCTTCTGTTGCAAAGCACAAAATAATAAAATGGAACAAAATGCTGAACAGACCAGCGTGAATAATAACATAAAGAATTATGTACCTTACAGAACATTTTGTGTTAAAAGCATATCCCACTCATTTTGAGGGAAAAATAGTTTATTTTGTTTAAATAGAGGAAATGGCGTTTTCTCTAAGAAAAAAAACAAAAGCCATGTAATCAGCATTCCCTCCTTCAGGTCTCTAGTGTGAGATGGGTCTGGCACAAGTAGGTTAGGATTCCCCAGTTATTTAGGTTTGGACCTGTAAAACAGTGGCAGTTTCCACTTCTCCATTCCTTCTCCACTTCTTTTAGGATGCTACATTAAGGCTATTCTGACAACGAGCAGTGTTCATTTTGGGCCCATATTCAAAAATGGGCAATTTAAATTTTAAGATGTTGTAAATGGCATGTTTAATACTGTTAGAAAGCTATATCACAGAAAACGTTACAAGCTTGTCATGTGCGAACAGAGATCAGTTCACTAGGAACAGTAGTAGAGAGATGTTTTTTTCATTCTCATCTAATGTTGAGAGGTTACATTACTATCCTAATACAATTTGTTGCAGTTCATTTTGGTAGGAGTTGTTGTTAAGCACAGTTTGGATATCTCGCTGATGATAGTTATGCTTGCTGAACAATTGTAAAATTTTCATATTTCGTTTACGTGGAAGAAATAGGTTTCAATAATTTGCACTCTTTGGACATATGATAAAAAAGAAAAGCTCTGCTCTGAAATGTGGAATCTTTCAGAAATGCTGTGAATCATTTTTTTCTCTTAGCAAATTTAAGCAGCGTGTGTATTTTTAGTATGGACAAAATTCAGCAGGTAAATTCCTATTGCTAGGTAACCAACTGAACGGCTGAAACTGTTCTGGTATGCTATAGGGGACAACAGCATCCTAAAGTAACAACTCTCAAAATTAAAGAAGCGCTTGAGTCAAGCAAATTCACAGAATCCCAGAATAGTTGGGCTTGGAAGAGACCAGTGGCATTTCCTCATTGGTGTTATTGACTTTTTAGAGTATGAATTATATTTTTAAAGCTTTAGAGTGTGGTACTCTAATCTCTACTCTAGTGACTGGTGATAGTGTGCTGCCTATGGTTCTTCCTTTCAATTGGTTCTTCCATTCAATTGGGCGAGCACAAAAAATGTGATGTGCAAAATTACAGTTTTATTGAACAGTTGTGCACATCATACTTGATTCTGTAGTCTCTGAATTAATGTTAAAACACCTGTTGATGATGTGTGTTTACATCTTTACTTTGCAAAAGTGCACATCAGATAGTAATACCAAGGGAAATAAAGAAATGACTGCAGGGCTACTACACAGGTAACGTGAATTAATCACACTTTTCTCTTTTCCTTTCTGTCTTGGTTTCATTCATGCTTTTTTTTTTTTTTTTTACACTGAATCATGTATATTCCTACTATAAATGAATGGCAATAGGCCACGGGTTAAGTGATTTAGGTAATTTTTCAAGCGTTACCAAACAAGATCTTCAGAGCAGGAATAATGTCTTTATTCAGCATCTAGCATTAAATGGAGCGTCAGTATAATACTATAGCAAAATATGAGCATGGAAAATAAAACTTGCAGTTTTTATGATCATTTATCCTTTGTTCTGTGTGTTCTACTATGAGAAGTCATACAAATTATTTGGGCTTTTCTCCATTTAATTTTATCTGAATTTAATACCCTGAACAACTTCAAATTATAAAACACTACCAGAATTTGTAACGAATGTTCTTTACTGCCAAATTTGCTGTGCAGCATTTTAAACCAGGTTCTCCCATTCATGAACTGGGGATGCTAGATGATCTGTGCAACTTAGTGAATGCTTAGAGCAACCGTCCCTCATTTCAGTGAACAAGCTCCAGGAAGCCTGTAATTTCAATTGTGTGAATAACATAGCCAAGTACTGTTGTTTGTCCCCACGGATTCTTTGTTTAGAAATGCAGCAACTGGTTAGAGCTGTGCAATGAAAGTCTTCTATTTTCTTGATATTTATTTATTCTCTGAAGGGACTAAAAATCAAATTATGAATATAGAAAATAAACTGCTAAAATATATAAGGAACTTCTTCTTTCTAATTGTCGTCTTTTATATATGTTTATGTTCCATTAATGCATCAGGAAATCTTCTCTAGCACATAGGAACAAGCAGTTATTTCATGCTTGCTTTTTATAGCATCTCAAAAGAGTTTACTATAATACTAAAAAAAAAAAAACCCAAATGCTTTAACACAGAAGTGGGTCAAATGTAGAATGTGATAGCCTAGCCAAAGATGATAATTTAAAATATATTAAGTACTGAATATGGTGTTTACTTCAAATATTTTCTGATAGCGCTTCAGCTTGAATTTCCAGGACACTTATACAGCATTAACATATATCTCTTCTTAGTTTTACTGTGGAATTTGCCCACTCTTTCCTGTTTTCTACATGCAAATGTAGCTGATGAAGAATCCAACGTTAACTGGTAGCGTTACCAGTTCAAATTAAGAATTACATTTTTTTTGTATGTACAGTGTTTGTAATTATTGAACTTTGCCTTGTAGATCACGTATATGTTTATTTCTGAACTGTTGCCTCTAATAGTAGATGCAAAATTTAAATTTTGTGTTGGTGATTTGATTTCTCTGCTTTGAATTATTTTAATTAATCCCTGAAAATTACTTTAAATATTTTTACCACCATTGCTTACTACTTTGGATTGGCCCATTTCAGTCCTATAAACAAATAAGGCCTTCTCTAGGAAAGATAATGCAGAAGTGAGTTAGCTGTCTAAGTTCTTGATTACTCTCTGCCCTTCCTCATGGGGTTCTTTATTAGAAATTGTTAGGAATCTTTCTTCTCTATATGCATTTCAAGTATTATAAAGAGTTTCATCTTACAGACTGGTACTGACTTTTTTATAATTTAAGATGCTGTTGCAGTAGTCACAGAATAGCAGCTGAGTGATAGAGTTGTTCATTATAATGTCAGAGTGAGAGCTGTGGAACTTATTGCTGTGACAACAGTGCCAGACAATGTTAGTTTGTTCACTCAGAAACAAGGGAATTTCAACTTAACAGGATGCTGTACAATGCATAATTATGTTTGACAATAGTCTCTTTCTCTCCACGTTTTAGTTTACAGAGGTGAACAAAATGCATCTTGGTATGGGATACTATGATTATTATATAAAGTCCTTTATACTGCTGTTTTAAAGGCATTCATCTTTAAAGTGATAAATCAGCATCTAATCATACTCTGTTAATAACAGAGAGTAGTGCACAATTAGAAATTGGTACTAATATTAGAATCTTGAATGTAGGAAGCAGTTGCAAAAGCAAAGCATATGTTAAAGTTTGGAAATCCTGACCCGAAGAAGAAAGACTCAGTTTAGTCATCTTACTGCCTTTCTTGTCAGGAAGGATTTGTTTTTCAGACTAAGTTTGCAGTTCTATCCTTACGTGTTTAAGAGGTGTAGTAGTTGATGAAGACAAACGTGTTCTTCCTAAGCCACTGCCCCCTGCCGCAGTGCTGTTGCATTGGCATAGGAAGAATCAGCATAACTGAGTTTCTGAGCTATATGGCTAGCCTGTGACTAAAGACAGTTGTGAATAAAGTCGATGTGGTGGGTTTTTGTCATCTATGCACTTGGTTAATCTACTGTTTCTGAATAGGTCACTGAAAATAATTGCATAGTAGTTGTTGCCAGTCACCCCTATTCTCACCTGGATTTCAGTTGAGAGGTGGAAGGGTGTGGGTCTGTTTGTCCATTCTGTGAGCCAGCCCGCAGTCAGACTGAGAGCTGAGTTGGATTTGGGTTCATAGCAGAACTCTACAATGACATACGTATAATTGAGCCTTCCTTAGAATGGATGGACAGATTGTACATCACCTGAAACCTTTCCTGCACTTTTTGGGTTTTATGATTCTAAGAGTCTTTCTAACCTCCTGTGAGAACATTCTTGGGATTTTCTCATTGTGGATTCCTGCAGTGTACTTTAATGTAGTATTTTCAGCACTATTTCAGCAAGCCTGACCAGAAGCTTAGAGGAGATTTTTAAGGTGGCTCTTCCCCTCTCTTCCCTTCTGCTTAGAAGGAACAGGTGACCTTGCAGCAAGTTGGAAGTGACGCATAGGAAACTGGGGTCTCTTGAAGACTTACAATGCATCAGCCATATGCAAATTTTTGAAAACTGTGGAATTTATTGAATGAGCAAAACGTGGAGCAACTGTAAAATGTTGACTATTAGAAATCACTATAAAATTGTGACAGTGATTGAAAGCATAATTTAAAGGAAGTGTTCTCAACAAAGTACCTTTTAAGTGAAATCATCTACTTTCCTAGCAAGAAAAATCTCCTCATAATGCTTCTTTTGTTTTAATTTCATTGCTAGTGCACTAGCATGTTGACTGGGTCTGCTAAAAATAAGAACCTCCTCTTATTATCCTTGGTCTCAAAGTTAACAGTTTTGCTGTTAACGTTGTGTAATCATTTGGTTATTTATTGACAAGTATACTACTATTTTCTCTTAACTGCATGGCAAGATGCTTCTATTTCATCAGTAAGTAGAGATATTTTGATTTACAGCAATGGTAGGGAAAATTATTTTATGGGGAATAAGTATGACTCAGTAAACTAATATTCTGTATTTAGAATTCTGGTTTATATGGACCATATGACTGTAAGTGCTGGACCATCATCTTCAGCCTCTTTTCATTTACAGATAAGGTATCTAAATATTTATATGGGCAGAATTTAATTGTATTATTGTAAAGTCTTGTACAAGGTCCCTTGTTTGTTTGTTTGTTTGTTTGTTTGTTTGTTTGTTTTCTTTCGTTCCTCTTTTGTTAGCAAGATATTCTCCCTGTAGTGGTGTCTGAAATAAATAGCAGATCGTAAGATGCTTTGGGCATGCTGCGTGGTTTAATAGCAGAAACAGCAGGGTTTTGATTCCCCACTTTTCTTTCTAGTTAGTTCTCTGGGGGAAAACAGTTCCCTGTATGATAGGAGATACAGCTTTTGAAATATCTCCTTGCTTTCATAGTCAGATTACTTTGCTCTCACCTCCCCATGACTCACGTGCGTGGCATGGATCATCTCAACACTTACAGAGTAGCTCCAAGCATGTAGGGATGTAGGAATTGCCATGTGAGTTAAATCTTAGACTTCATTTGAAAAAGAAAATACGGATGTTTGAATCAGGTTCTTAAAGAGTGACATAACCATAAGATGTTTTTTTGTAACTTCACCTGTTTGTATATGGCCTTTTTTTCCTAGAAAATTAGCATGTGCGTCTCTTCCATAGTTTGAAGAGGTCTGTTGTTCTGCTTTGTGCATGCATTTAGTTCAAAGCCAAAGTTTCAGTTTTCGTGAAAAAAAAAAAAATAGGATAATAGATAAATTAGGTATGTTTTTGAGAAATACGGAGAAATAATACTAATGTTATGCCAAACCATGCTAAGTTTTTTTTTATAAATGTATGCTTTATGATCTCTTCTTTGGGTCCTTTGATTGCAACTGTATACAAAGGGTAAAATACATTTATTGATTTATTTATTTATTTATTTTAAGTGAAGAAGCAGCAGTATCGGTGTCGTTACCAGCATGGTATTCTCTACTGCCTGTTACTGGAACGTATCTCCAGACCACTACTAGAAACTTTTTGCCTACTCTGTTATGTGCATAGCCATGTCTATTTTCTTTTGTAGTCTTAATCTGGAAGCAGTACGAATGGCGTTTGGTGGCTGCTTGAGCTCTTACTCCTTACAGTCAGCAGCATTATTTTCTTTGCAAAGTGTGCTAAAGCTTAATATTTTTGGAGTAAGCTTTTTACTTGCTTTCCTGGTTATTTCTTTTCTGATCTTTTGATTGAAGTTTTGATTAAAGATATTGCAGGAAGGCCAAGCAGTTGTTTCATTGAATCCTTCATTTTGGAATACACGCTCTCACATACAAGCCAAAGAAGAGAAAACGTTGAGGGATTATGTCCCCCCCAGCACAAGCATTATAAATTTTCCTCTAACACAAGGAGGTCTGCTTTTTAGAGACATAACTCTGCAGTTATTCCCCACAATAAATGGCTTTGCTGACATGGTTGATCATCTAGAGATCTGCAACTGAAAAATATCTTTTGTTCTGGAGTAGTGGGCGATTAGTTCCAGAATTGGTGCTGTCTTAACTTTCTTCTAAGGATTCAGTGGCTACCTTGAGATCTTGTAGTGTTTTCTCTGGTTCTAGGTTTTATGTTTCTGAATGAATTCTTCAACTTCCTGAATGCCGCCTTCAGCTTCCTGAGTTGAAGACTCTGACTACAGTTAATTTCAAAGGAATTTTAAGACCTTATAGCCATCAGTGGAGGACACAGCAATTCCACTGCAACAGGCAATTTTTGTGCTCAGAGTTCATTGCAGCTCAAACAGCACCTTGGATCTTTGCTTAGTAGATGCTTCCTCCTATCTTTAACTTCTTCCTCGGGCCAGTTCTTTGGGGTCCGTGTTCATCAGGCCTAAAGCAGTTTCACCAGTTGAAGGTAGCTTCTGTATCTAGTCTGATTCATTAGCAGCCCCCAGCCTTACCATCTCCATCTCTTTTCAGATACTTTTTAACAAAAGACTGAAATAACTAGAAGCTGCTCTTCCCATCTGAGAGAGAGGAAATTAATCTTCTCATCTCAAGAAAAAATTTTATTGCAATTATTTCTTCATACTAAAGAGAAAAGGTCTGACCTTTTATCAGAGAAGTCTGAATGCCCTATATTTTCCAGTTCAAAATAATTTTCAAGACATGATTATACTATCTTGTCAACAGAGAGATCGGCCCACACCTCTTGATTTTCAGGACACTTCTATTTCCTCTGTCTTGCAGCAAGTATCTTCAGTTTATAGTGATCTTGCCATTATCAGTGCATGCCATTGGGGCTGTTATGTTTTTGTGCATAAAGTGTCCCTTTAGTGGTGTAAAAGCATGGCTCTTTCCTTTTGATTAGGCTGATAAAGGCTTTCTGCAGATCACTTTGGTTTATTAGTGAATGCAAAAAGTCTGCTAACTTTGTGCAAATCCATGGAGAACATCAGAACCATTCTGTACTTGGGTTCCACCTAGCCTTACCTTTTCCATGCTGTGTTTTGTATCATGGATTTTTTCTACTGTTTCTCTATATCCCTTTTCCCATACATTGATGAACTCCTTAAAGATTTTAGGCCACATGGCAGCCTGCACCTATGTTGAATCCTATGCTAAATTCCACATCTGCTCCTTTCATGCGTGGCTCTGGTTTGCTTAGGATCCTGAGTGGTGTCCCATGAACATACTAGTTAGTATCCTCTGGACAGTCTTCTCATCTGTAAGTTAGTGAAAGGACCTGAAACAACACCAGAAGAACATGTTTTGACTTGAACCAACATCCATGTGATAAGCGAGGATTCTGCACTTCCTTGACTGGACAATTGTGCTTCTGTCAGAAGGGCATGTTGTTGGCTGGTTTTAGTTATGTTAAATTCAATTATAATATGTTTAAATTATATTAAACTGGGAGGATAGTAAAGGACAAAGGTAGGGTTGCAGAGACAGACTTTTCTCAGGAGAAAATGAGCAATGAAGAACGCTTAAAGTAGGAGCAAATTAATGTTAGTCATAAATTTAGGATGGAATTAGAATATTGTGCTGTCTGAGGAGTGAATTGTGTTTAAATTTAATAGCGAGGGCAAAAGATTTAACTAGATTTGAGATGGAGCTTGATTAGTTTAGTTTATGAATAGGATTGTACAATGTTGGCCTCTGCATTGCATAGATTGGATTTCCAAGACGGCATATCCTAACCAAATTGCAATTTAGCTGCTCAGAATATAGAAATCCTAGATAGTCAAATCTACTTATTTTCCAAGACTGCTTGACACTGTGTGTATAAATGTATTGGGCACCTCCGTACCTAGCTGAGATGTTTAATTTGAATCACCTGCACATGCTTAGAGGTGCCTAATTTGAGGAGGCAGATGCTAACTTCTGCCTCGGTGTCTGGACAGCCACCCAAGTTCTGCCTTAGTCCCTAGAGAAACCTGGAAAAGTTAGCAAGGATTAGATCTGTGACTAATTTCATCTCATTTGACAGTGATGGTTACTGTGCTTGAGTGACAGAGCATTAGCTCAATTACGGCATATTAGTCAGAGCACTGAGAAATCGGGGTGCAACACTGCGCTCACACTAAGCGATTTAAACCTGTGTTTCCCGCGTTTGGGGGAGAAGACGCGAGGCCATAGAGGAAAATGCTTTTCAGTAACAAGGATGCTGCACTGAAAGGACAAAAACCTGATTTTCTAATCAGTAATTCTGGGACTGATTTTATCTAATGATAGTATATATTTTTTTTAAATGCATTTTTTTTTTCTGGGACTGAGATCTGGAATCTCCTCCTCTTCCAGGTAATACCCTAGCTTCTGGATACGAGTTTGGCTTCCTTGCTTGTTTGCTTGGTTTCAAATGCTTTCACCCAGAAAATTCTGTGACTTAATGCTCATTATTATGGGGAAAAAGGAAACATGAGTTCAATCTCATGTAAATCATCTTTATTAAGATTAATTAAAGGATGGAAGCCAGATAGCTATTTCTCGAGTAAGTGCTCCGAATATTAGGCTGTTGTTCAGGAGGTGGAGCCGTCCTTGCTTTGGTGCCCATCCATCAAAGAGGGTAGACAGAGTTAATCTGAAGTATTTGGAGGCCTTTTAGATTTCATACTGGATCCCCACATTCTCAGTAGAAACAAACAAATAAATGGGGTGGATTGCCCTCATATAGGCATCTATGTTTTATGTGTGTTCTATGGAAAGACAATGACCTCTAGGTAGGTACAGTGATTTCCCATGTGGGTCCTCAGAGACTGTTGAAGTGACAATGCTGCTGTCTTCTCAGCCCATTTCCTCCCTTTTTCCATGCTTGGAAAGTTTTGATGAGAACACCAATATTTGATAATTGGGATTTCACACAGTGTTTTACTGCAGTACTACATCCTGTGTTCTCTGAATATCTACAGTTAATGTATCTTAAATGCAGAAGGAATTACTGAGATTATAGAGTTTGATTCTTAACGCTATTTACTTCTGAGGCAAGCAGGTATATTTGTTACTTGGTAATTATAGGTATTGGTTCAAAGTCCAGCAACGCTAATGTATCTTTTTCAGAGCTCCCTGCTGAGACAACTATTATATTGCATTATATATTATATAATCTCATTTTTCCATCCCTATTCAGTCACTATCTATCCTTTGCTACATATGTGTAAGAGGGAAGGAGCCAACTTTTCTAACTCCCTTACTGGGTCTGCTCTTCCTCTTGCCTGGCTGTTCTTTTGCTGTTTTGTAGAGAATGAGCAGATTCACCCCCCTTTCCCCCCCCCTTTCCCCCCCCCTTTCCCCCCCCCCTTTCCCCCCCCCCTTTCCCCCCCCCCTTTCCCCCCCCCCTTTCCCCCCCCCCTTTCCCCCCCCCTTTCCCCCCCCCCTTTCCCCCCCCCCTTTCCCCCGACTCCCTTAGAGGAACCAGCAGAGATCTGTGTTTACTCAGTGTATCCCTTGTCACAGAATATATCTTGTCGCATATAGTGATCCTCAGGGCCATGGATATTTTTCCTGCAGACTGAGAGCACCTTGTTTTCCCTCATAAATATGTACATACAGTTTTTTAGTCGTCATGGTTTAATGATGTTGATGCAATAAGCCTTAGAAATACCTTCATTGTCTCTTTATTAAAAAGCAAATTTATGAGAAGCACACAACTGAAAATTTTCTTCTGACCCAGGAAGGATAAATTCTCTCATAAGGCTTCCCAAATGCTTGAAAGCTTTGTCTCTACTCAAAACTGAGGTGGCAGCTCCAGTCTAGTGCTTGTAGTTTTTATTCCCACAGATTTTGTATGTCGAAGCCCAAGACAGGAAGTACAGGAATGTATACGTACAGAAATGTTCTTACCTTCATGTTTGTGCCTCCTGTTGTTTAAGCTGATAATTTTAAGTATGCTACTTGAAGCATAGCACCAAACCAAGTTACTTAAATTAAATTTCTAATTCTGCTGAAGTATGTGGCTCAAGAAAAGGAGGCAAATGCAATCATTTTCTGTTTGTTTGTCCGTCCTCACTATGTCATCCCAGAAGTTTTTAAACTGCTGTCTGTTTTGAGCTACATTTAACAGAGGGACAGATATTTGAAAGACTGTTAAAGTCCTGCACATTTTATGAAAACGTATGTCTTTGTAAATGTTATGGGCAACGGAAAGGTTACAGTGTTAGTTTACTTGTAAATCGATACAGGAAACCAGAGAGGAAAGGCATCTTACAGATATCCTAATTAGGGGAACAGCTTATGCTGAAGCCCACAGTCAACCATAAGACACAAACCTTGAGAGAACTAGCTTTAATTAGTTCCAGTGTTCACAAAAATATTAGTTTTTTTCTGCAATATTATCCCCTTCCTGGCAAGAGTGTTTCTCAAATTCAGTCATAGTCAGTAAGTAAATGCTTTAGTATTTAAGTTTAGGAAACAAATATGTATGTAAATACGAGGTATTAAACTTCTTCTGAAATTATTATGAAATGTCACTTTATCTGGAAAATAAGTTTTTCTGTATAACGTTTTCTCAAAATGTTTAAATTATGAGTTAAAATTAAAGAGTTTATGAAATGTTAGGAATAATTTGTTAAAATTTAATGAGGTTAAACACTTTTTGTAGGTAATCCCTACTTGCTACATGCATTCACTTAAAAAAAATAGTGTTTCTTTTATAGGTCAAAGCATGCAGTCTTATTTATCTTTTATCAGACTGTGATAAAGGAAGGGCAAATAATGTGACATTTCATGTTAACAAATATTACCATGCCTAGTTGCTTTGACTGCATGTAAAAGAATATTCCTTCTTGTTAATTTGTATAAATTAGAGCTAATTTCTCTAGGCAGTTTTGTCTAAATGTATTCCTGCAAAGAATCTCATTTACCTTCAGAATAAACTATTCAGAGGACCAAGGATTTGTGAGTTTTGGCCCCAGTCCTCAACTGTCAAAGGACATACAAACTAGAAACTTCATCGGGGGGGGGGAAGCTTGTAAAATTGCAATATATGTATATGTGAGGAGGAGTAAGTGATAAGAATAAACAACGGCTAGATAGACTATATCCGAAAGAGTTCATCGCAGTGTTTAGACACTTGTAGATATGCTGATGTAATACAAACGCATCCAAAATACTTATTTCACTTTTGTATACCACAGCACTAAAATAACGCTGATAAATGGTATTTGAGTAAAAGTAATAAAGATTGTTGGAATTAATGAAACTTTACATTTTTTCTTCCTAAATAGGGACAAAGATCTATAACTTGGTAGAATTGCTAGTAACTAAAGGGTATGTACCTGAGGTTACAGACAGCCAAATAAGAATCAGTATCTGTAATCTGAAAATATAGGGGTACAGGACTGAGAGAGAAAGAGAGAGCGCTGCCGTATTTTTCTTTGTATGAGATATACTAGATTGTAGAAGAGTTTCCTTAAGAAATTACTGGAAGCCCCTCTTCCTGGAATGATGAAAGTTGCATGGCTAAAATACTTGGAAAGGTATTGTCTCAAACAGCACTGCGCTGGCGGGGAAATAGGCTGGATGATCTAATGGTGTCTGCTCTCCCCACGTTCTTTGAGTCCTCCAGTGTTTAGTTGGCTCCTCTGTTACTTACTTCAGAAGGGAGTTTTGATATAATAACAAGTGAAGGATCAAATGATCAGTTTCTACCCTTAAGCAATCTAAATAATCAGTGTTTCTGAGATACTGAATACTTAATAGTATTTCTTTTCAAAAGTAAACAACTTGTGAAAGTTAGTACCTTTTTTCCAGCAGCATGTCTGTTAGGTAGCATAAAGGGCAGTAGACAGGGCAGAATGTTGTTCTTGCACGTTCCCAATTTTTGCAACAAACCGTCTTCTGAGGAATTTTACTGTTCACAAGGATGAAAAAAATGTGTAAAGAAGCTCAGCTAGTGCTAATGAGGTGATTGTTACATATCTGTACCTCTCACTTGATACTTGACATATCTTAACCTGTTCCTTAAGAATAAAAAAAATGCATCAGAACCAATAGTCTTCAGTCATTGTTTTGATATCATAGCATAAAATGTGTTTTGGACAGTGTAAATAATTTCATTGTTTAAACATGCAATTAACCAATTACTCTTGCAGTACTAGCATCACTTCTTCAAACGTCTAGTAACATTTTGAGGTGCAGAAAGGTTCTAATAGTCGTTGTTGACATCTGTTACTAGTAAGTGCATATTAATTAATATACTGTGCATCACTTGTGAATTAATATACAGGAACTACATAACTACCTCCTGTATTGTATCAGGTTTCTTAGTCACAGCCCTCTGTACATTGGTCTTAGTACTATTGCAGATTCCTGACATTATTTATTATTTCATTAGCATCCAATTTCCTTCTTGGATTCAACAGCAAGACCAGCATAATGAAAAGCACGGACTGTCGTATTTCCCCTTCCTTTTCTTTCCTCACCCATGCACAGCTACTCATTTCTCTCATTTTTGGCATTTCATAATTTAATATTTACCAGCCGTAGCTTGGTACCAAAGGAATAATTATTTCTTAATCATTCTGCCTTTGGGGAGTTCTCCTCGTGTTTCCGAGGAAAAAAGGGAAGGCTTTGGCCACTGGGGGTGAGTGCTTCTGTTTTTCCTTTGCAAAGATAGCTCTGTTGTTAAGGCAGGCCACTGTGTGTTGAATTCTAATTCCTTGTGCGAGGGCCAGTCTGTTTCGAAGCGGCCCAATGGCGGGAGGTGTTCGCTGCGACTACCCGTGCCACGGCCCGGTGATCGCCGAGGTTGCCTCTGCTCTCGGTGAGTGCAGAATTCTAACGAGTTGGTGGCCCGCTGATGACGAACGTAGAAGTTTAGTGCTATAGCCACGGAGGAGACTGCTTATCTTCCTGGGACCAAACAGGTTTTGTTACATCTCTTAGCAGCCGTGAAGTTCAGGTACCTTTTCTTTAAATATTTATTATTTACTGCCACCAAATACTGTCCATGCACAAGCAGCTTGTTGTATCTGTGCAATATAAGTATATTAGCATTCATTTTAAATTCATTTGGTAAATTTTATAGAATTGAGTTACAAAATTAGCATGTGCATTTAATAGGTGTTATCTTGAACTGGTATAGGACTATGTGTGAAGGGTAACTGTTAAATAGGTAGGAATGTACCTTTTCAGGAAAAAATGCAGAATTTTTTCAAATGTAAGGTCTTATCATAGGCTAAAAGCACAGAGGCTATACTTTTAATTCTCGTATTGGGGTTTTGGTTTTAAATTAACACTGGATGAGTTATCTGTCTCTGTCAAGACTATAAAGAGCTTTTGTTGTGATCCATCATAGGGCTTTTGTATTACGTACCGTACGTAGAAGCTGTTAACAAGAAGAATAGATTAATGCTGAGAGAAAAATGTCATCCGATAAGACATAGGTCTCAAAAAGCAATTTCAAATCACATAGTATGTTAGGCATTAATACATTTTTGGCCTTTGGGGAATGGAGGAAAACTTGCAAGCAAAAATTAATTTAAGCATTCTTAGCTGTACCTACATTAGAACCCAGGATACTTCCAAAATTGTTTTTAATCAAATAACTTGACAGGAGCTCACTAGGAGAAAAATAATGAGTACAGGATAATGTGAAGAATGTTTAGTAATGCTGATAGGAAATTTTGCACTCTTTCAAATCTTACGTGTAATATTTTGAAAGAGATCTGTTTAAAGGTAGCAGCATGTGTGTGTATATAGAGTGCAAATACATTTAATTGTGTGTCTATTACATGCATTTTAAATTAACCAACTTGTACAAAAGGCTTGACGAAAATACAAGTGCAAAGAGTCGCACTATTTTTCCATAGTACCCTAACAATAAAATACTATATGCTTCCACATGACTTAAATATTTCTGTATTAATATATGGACACATATGATGAATTTCATTACTTTCTTTTTGTAGTAATATATCAATAGATCTTGTCCCACAGAATTGGTTTAATAAGTCTTTACTATAGTTTAATACCGTAGTTTCAGTATCGGAAGGCAAAGAGTTGGTAATCGGTACTTTCTGCCCTTAAGATCTGTATTTGGATATAAAGATTCTAATTATATTATTCTGTGCAGTTGCTGATTGTTTAATGTCTTGTCAACTTAAAATGTCACAGGTCATAAAGGGATTCCATCATCTTGGATGTAACAAAAGTTTTATTTTAAAGCTACCCAGAAGTAGCACTATAAGAAAAAGAAAAATACTAATTCATTCTACTGCAACATTTGGAAGTCTTTAATTTTATTATTTGTATTTAATGTGCACAAGGTCTTTTAAAATCAGAAATTTTATTCATCATGTGTTCTTTTTTAATGTATTTTGGAAATAATTTGTTTTACTAAACATTTTACTGTATTTTTAAACTTCACTTAAAAACTTAAGCTAAATATTGAATGTGAAGTAAATTTGTAAGTATAAATGTTTCTTGCTGTAGATGTCCTAAAACACTGTCACATCTGACTTTGCTTATTGAATGTTGTCAACGGGCCACATATGCAACTGGCTTATAGCCCCTGGTAGTCCGACTGTTCAGGGTACATCGTGCTGCACTTGTTTTCTGCAAGAGCAGTTCCTTAGAACAGTCTCCTTATCAGGATGAATGGAACTGTTTTTATAGTTATTAGGAAGACAAACACCAAATAAATGTGCATTTTAATGTTTGTTACTTTTTGGTTTTACTGTAGATTTGTTTAATTCAATATAAACAATTTAAATTAAAAAGGAAAATTTAAAGTAGTAAGAGAGAAGCTTTTGGTAATGGAAAAAAATGAATGAAGCAACATAGTTAAAACAACTATTGTTTAACAAGTTGACAAGTCAGTGGGTACTTGTTTACAGAAAATCAGAGGTGAAAACAAAGGAAAACTGCAGTTGTGCATTAATGTGAAACCATGCCAAGTTTAACCTTGTAGAAAGAAACTAAGAAATACTGTGTGGAAACTGTTGTGCTGTGGTGTGGTATTGTTTGTATTTGAATTAAACTTCAATAATATGAATTCTGCTTAAGAAAAGGGAAGAGGTTTGCAAAATCAGTATGCTGTTCATTTCACCGTACTGTACTTTGCAGCTGTCTGGGGGAAAAAAAACAGAAATTGAGCTGAATGTTCTCTCCTTCTATTTAGGATGCATTAGGTTTTTGCTCTTCACATGTGACGAGAGTGAAATCTTTCATTAGGCCTTGAGGGGAGGGGAGGGGAGGACTATGTGAAAGGGATGGTAAGTGCCTGAGCTTTGGCCCAGTCCAGCCCTGAGGAAGCCCAAACCCATACAACTGACTGCAGAGGAATTCAAGCTGTAAAAATCTTACAGCGCAATGGTGGGAGCGGTATGAAAGCTGAGTGCTGAACAGACTGAGTTAGAAATTGTTGCGTGCAGTCATGTGTTTTGTTACTTATAGCTGTTTGGCTTGACCTAGATTGCCATATTCCAATTGTAAATATGCTGTTGCTTCATCTGAAACTTGAGGTAGCCCCTGTAGTTACGAGTTAGTATGTCTGCTTTTTCCCTTGAAGTCTTACAGATGTTTCCCTTAATGAAGTTTTACTTGCCATATTTAGCTGTACTGCTGTTTAACAGTCTTTCAAATATCTATCCCTCTGTTAAATTTGGCTCTAATTGGACAACAGTTTAAAAATAATTTTTTTTCCAGTGTAAAGAAGTATTGCCATTTTTTGGTTTATACAGCTGAATAAAGCCAAAACTTAGAAATGTTGGCAAGGAAGTAGATTTAGCTGTAGCTTGTGTCTATAATCAAAGCCATAAAACTCAAAGGTTTTGCTGATGTTTTTTGAAGAGGAACGTGCCTCTGTGTGTATGCAGGTGTACGTGCATGCAGGAGAGAGAGATTGTAAGCTTACTGTATGCATCAGGGAGAAAATCAGCTGGATAGTAGTAGCTGAAGTCGCTTAAGCACTCTCCAAGATTGTGCCTTAGAGATTTAGTAGAGCTCGAGTCCTACTCATTTTTGTGACTTAGCGTTGTCTGTTTTCTGCTCATCTGACATGACAGATGTCCCGAGATGGTTATAGATTACTTTATATGAAGAAAACAATAAATGTCGCAGACATACCAATTAAAAAATACTACAAAATCAGCCTTAATATTAAATACAGAATAAAAATGACTAATGCTTTTAAAATACATTTTGTGATTTCTGAGTTAGTTTTTTTTGTCTGAATATTGTCTTTGAAATCAAATATTTTCCTATACAACATTACCAAGATGCAGACACTCCAGCAGCCCATTGCCATGTTAATCCATTACTGCATAATCTTATCTGCAGTTCAGCAGTAGAACCTTAAAACAGCAGCTTAGTTTGAGACAATTTTAATGGTGTTGCTTCAGTTGCAGTAACATTCATATGCAGGTCTACAAATAAAATAAGAAATATTTTATCAATGCTTCTGTGGCTTAATAGAACGGGTCAGGTTGCTTTATGTGTCCTATATATTCATTGCTCCATATGCTGACCAAAATGCATAAAACTTTTTGAATAGACAATCTAGTATAGGAGGTAGTAAGATGTATACAATTCATTTCACGTTTACTCATTCTTAAACTGTAGTGGTGCCAGCGTCACTTTCTAGCAATATATTTGCATTTATTTTATTTGGCCCTGGTTTTAATTATAATAAATGTCATCTTTTCCTGGTCACCTGCGGCTAAAAACTGTTTGAGAGCAAGTTGTAGGAAACTGAATGTTGAGGTTAGAAGTGTTCCAAGGAGAAGACCTTCCATTCTGTGGCATGGCTCATAATAGAAAGCATTGCAAAACCGTAGTTTTTAGCAAATATCTGTTCCAAGATGTATCCTGTAAGAGCCACCAATTACCTTTTAAAGTTTTAAAACCATTTTGTTGACTCAGCAGTAGGTGGAAGTGGCCTACTTTATTAAGAGCACCATACTGTCACTGTCGGTTCTTCTCATGCTTTTGTTTGGGCCTTGCTCTTGCAATGAGAACTGCAGGGGAACAAGCTGCATGAAGTCCTTGCATATTTGCCTTTTCAGGATAGGGGCGAATGTTATAAGATCCTCGTCTGTCTTTGCTTTTTCTAAGACTAATATAACAAGATGTGTGGTAGTATAATGAAAAGAAACTTTGACAAACAAGAGAACAAGCTTGATTTGTCAATTGCTAAAATTCTGATACTTCACCAGATTCATTAATGCATTTACAGTTTATTTTGATGTTCATTGAATCTTTTTGGTAGTCATTGTTAGTATGTTTAATACTAATACACTTAAAAAAAAATGTGTAGGGAAATGGGCAGGGAAATATGTTTTGACCAAATTTTTAATGAAGCATTACATTTGAATTGTACAAATATAAAATGTGTGTTGTCTTTTTTACTAGTATGTTGGATGATGTTCTGTTAAGAGACCAAATTCTGATAACATTCAGCAAAATTATCTCTTGCTTTCAGATTTGAAGAATAGTAATTATAGAATAAAGTATGTAACATAACCAAGGAGATAGGAATTTGATCAAAATTAGAAGCTTTACAAATTGGCGTTTATGGAACATGTTTTCACTTAATGAATTTCCAGTGGTATTTGGGGTTATGTCAGCATGTATCAGTATCAATTGTATCAGTAATTATATGTAGAAGAGCATTTTCCTAGTTACTTAGTTTTGGAAATTCTAATGATGAAATTATCTGAATTTTATATCATATTAAATCAAAGCTTTTCAAGTAAGAGAGAGGAGGATTTTTATTAGCTACTTTAATTCTGTCCCAAAGTCTGCATAGCTTATGTGCAGGTAGTATGTGATTATGTAGCCAGACATAAGAGCTATTTCTAAGAGGGGAAAAAAGGGTGTTAAATTGACTGTTACATTTCAAACTGATCTGTTCAGCTAGCAGCTGCAACGCGATCAATTAAATGAGGGGTATGAAAGGCATTACTGTTGTGCGTTATTAAAGAGAAATCGCAAGATATATGGTAATCATAAGGCATAAAGATACATTATAGAAATGGTTGGGATGTAATTCAGCTCCATTAAAGCAAGGGCATTTAGTGCTGCATTATTGGTATACTGCATGAAATTATAGATACGTGTCTTTCATTAAGAAAATGATATCAAGTTTAGTAATGACCAAATGTAACTCAGTCAGAAGTAAACTTTCATTTAAAAAAGGTCTTGTAATCTTGAAACTTCATTAGTCTTCTGAAAGTAAAACTGAAATATAGTTAATTACCAGCTAAGTTTTTGGACAGAGCATCTGAATAATTTCTTTTATTTTTCCCCACGTGAATGTTGTACTGTCATTCCTACTAGTATTACTGTACTTGCTAGAAAAACTGAGTCATTACTGTGACAACTGACATTTTAAAATTTTTACAAGCTTGTAGTAATTTAACATTTCTCCACGTATCTTGCACCTCTGAGATATTTCTCCAGGACAGTGTTGAAGGGAAAATGATAGCTATTTCCTATGCTGGTGCTCCTCGTGTTGTTCTGTTAGCAGCAGCAGCAGCACAGTGAAACTGTCATAATCCGTGTCATTTTAACAGCGCTGCTCCAGGGCTGTGGTCTTTGTATGGGAGCAGATGCACGAAAAACAGGTTTCTCTGCTGCTGCCAGGAGTGCTTGAAAAACAGGAGATAGAGATAGAAAAGTGTCGCCCATAAGGCCCTTTTGCGGCTGAAGAGGGCTGTGCTTTTGCTGGTAACACAGCACATTGAACACCTTTTTCCCTTCTGAAAAGAAGCGCAATGAAATTTCTGTAAGGCTGTTCTTCTAAAAATTTATTAATTGCCTTTCATTAGTGCCATTGTTTTACCGTTTTTTAAAGTAATGAGAATTAATTAAAAAGGGCAACTGGAGCGTTTTATCTGGTTTTTTTTTTTAATTGTGTGTCAGAATATGATAGATTAATGAAAACATGGAATTCTCAGTATGTACGCATATTCTGTACTCATTCTATACTCGCAGCATGCGCGGTGGGGTCATATCGTGTTAGCTGTTGTACAAGTGTTGTAGTAACAGAGGGAATTGTAAAGAAATTAGAGTTGGCTTCTCAAGTGGATTCAGAGCCCTTCAAAAGAGGCATAGGCATTGAGGGAGAAGGGTTTTCAGTAGCGGCTTTGCAAAAGGGGTCTGCGTCTCTTTGTAAAGATGAGTTTCACATTATGACCACTACAGAGCACTTCCATTTAACTCGAGTGTGGACTAGTTCCACTTCTTCAGTCCTCAGAGATTTGCGTGGGACAATGGGGAGGAGAAAATACTTGCGCTTTGAGGATTGCCTTTCCTTCCCCTGAGTTTTGGGCTGGGGAGCAGTGAGGCTGGGGGGAGCAAGAGCCCAGGGACTTACGAAACAGGATGAGAGGCGTGAGTCCCTGAGGAGATGTAGGTAACCTTTCTTCCAGCCCAGTGATACTCTTCTCCACTGGCAAGCTGCTTCTTCCCCTCTGCTTCCTTTGGGTTACAGAGAGTTTTCAGGGCTTAACTGAGGCCTACGTGCTAACAGGATTTTATGATCTGGGAATGAATTTTTCCCTTGCTGCCAAATCAGTTTGGACAACGTATGGCTACGAGATTTTTGTTTGTTTCCTTGTTAAACTAATACGTAGTCTAGATTTAACGTTCCTCTTTCACAGCTCTAAAGCTGCTTAACAAATACAGTGATTTCTTAACTTGCCAGCTTGCTTAATAAGTAAGAACTGGATCTCTGCAAGGCAGAGATTTTGTCTGCTGTCCTGCACCTGTGGAGTGAGCAAGGGATCCCAGTGCTGCATCACTTAATAGGTTTGGGGAGACCTTCTCATGGTTACAACAAATTGCAAAGACTGTGTGGTCTGCAGTGAACAAATTATTGACAGACAGTACTCAAATTAGTTACCGTATAAAGTTGCAGCTTAGTTGCACTTCACTGAGACCAGTGGATTCAGAGGGATGGTAGGATCTCAAGATTTGCCCCTGTTCTGCTTCTCTCAAGTAACAGAAGGTATAACTACCCTGCGGAGTCAGAGGAAAGTCAGTCCAGTATCAGATCTTGCTAACAGTGATGCTTAGGAAAGGAGTTTTAAAAGGCACGTATACCCTAATTGTTCCCCAATATATTTTCTCAGAAGATAGCACACAGCAGTTTTGGAACTTCCTCAGTTGAAAGTCACACCTAGAGTATCATATTTAATTGATGAATGTGACCTTTTTGAATGTCTTTTTTTATATATATATATATTCTTTTGTTGTATACAGTATCCTGTGGCAACGAGTGCTACAATTTAATTTAAAAAAAATGTGTGAAATGTATTTCCCTTGGTTTGTTTTCAGCGTCCTGAATGATAATTTTCTTGGTTCCCTCCTTGTTCTTGTATCTGTGGAAAAAAGTGAATTTATTCTCTGTTCGGTCTTTCCATAGTTTTCGTGATGTGGTATTTATTACGTGGTATTCACGTTTTTGGGACAAAAAAATGTCAAAGAGTGTATTTTCTTGCAAAGTCTGGACAAGTCAATGCAAAAAATCTTCCACTGTTTAAGTGGACTTTTATTCAGGTTCAGAATTGTGCATTGGGAGTTTTGGTTTAATCTATGCTTGCACAGTATCTTTTTATGCCTGTTTGCCTCTGTTGCAGAGAACATTTTGAACAGTATTGCATCTTTTCAGCTGTTCCATCCTAGAAACAAACCAGACGGGTGAAGAGTGTTACACACTTAAATGCAATTACTTAAATCTATCTAGCAATTGGCTGAAATTATTGTAAGACTTTTTTTTTATTGCTATTAAATGCACTTTTGTAAAGAATCGATCTGAAGCTTTACAGTCTATGCGTTCTGTAAATTGGACAAGTTTTTTCAAGATATGTATAAAATCAAGGAGGGGGAGCAATATCATCACTTACTAACACCTTCACTGAATAGCACAAAAACGAAAGACAAAGTGTACCTGCTATCAATTATTTTCATGCATGTTATTTACAGATTTTTTTCACTTTTATAGCCTGTATCTGTATTTATATGCAGGTAGATAAAAAATGATGAGTATTTCTGTTTCTTTTATATGTAGATGTTTACTTTTTCTTTCAAAAAATTTCTTTTCATACTTTAAAAGACTTCCCTTCTTTGCCGTTTATACAATGGTATCTAATGTAATAATCAAGAAAGTGCTTAACACTGGAATTAATATTTAATTGCTTCTGTAGTACATTGCTCGGATATCATTCTTTGAGTTACTTTCACAGTAACAGAATGGTCCCTTTATTTTCTGTTGTGGAACCGTGATAATAAACGTCTAGTTAAGGGTTCTTCAAGTGTTGGGGAAAGGGGGGCTCACATGCTCGTGGAACTGCAGAAGTTGCTCTGGTAGGGCCTGCTCGGCCTCCCTAGCCTTCTGTTGGCCCTGTGTATTGTATCAGGAGGTATAAAGTCTCACTTCAGCGGTAAACACTGTCTCATTGCCTGCATCTGAGACAGTGTCCGTATTTACACTGTGTATTTCATTTGCTTTGCATGCAGCAGTTAGCTATGTAGTATTTAGGTATGAGAAACTTTTAGATACTTGAGGTTCCTGGAGAATAAAAAAAACCTGTTAATTTAATTTACTCCTGCCCATGTACACTTTTTTAATTTCTTACTATTAATAGTGAAAAACTGAATTACTAGTTACAGTTTTGTTGCTTTCTGAGGAAAATAAGAGGAGTAAAGTTGGGCTTACAATACGCTGATTGAATGTAATAAGATTCTGGAAGCACAGATGAATTTTTGAGGCAGACTAGGTCCTGCCAGGGTCACCCTGGCTTCAGTGAAAGAACACACTCCCTGAGGAAAAATGGCAAGGAAAAGGCTAAGCAATGTAAAGGCTAAGCAATCTATAAGAGAAAAAAATGCTCCTTTACAATCTTTAGATCTTTTAAATTACTTATTCCATTCTAGGTCAGCTCCTACCACCCCTGTCTTATGTTACTCTAACCCAAGATAGCCGTTTTGACCGGGTAAAGATACCGGTAGCTAACTGTGCACTGAGGAGAAAATATATTCCGTGGTGCAGCATGAAGTCCTAGCTGCATCCTGGTAACAGTGCAGGATAAAGCCTGTGAGCAGAGGACGGGCAGTGCTGTGCTGAACTGCCCGGTTGGGCAACTAGGACTGCAGGGTGTGTTGTGTAAAAACTTACCTGCCTTGCCGTTTTGACACAGCCAGTATGTTCTCTCCCATCATGGGTAGCAAGACTATGTTATACTAGTACCAAATATATCCATTCTCCGGAGATGAAGTAGGAGTTTTGCAAGTCTACAGTCTGGCAGGTGACAGAAAAATTATCAAATTGTGGGAAATTCATTTTTAATTTAAAAAAAAAAATTTAGTAAGCAGATCTTAATAAGCGTCATTAATAAAACAAAAAGGATGCTGCAGATATACTGGCTCTCTGGGAAACTCCTTTCAATTGGTGCCATGTGTGCAAAAAGCTGTAGGCCTTTCACTCGCAGCCTGATGTGCTGATCAGAGAGGTGCAGGGGCAGGTCTTCTGATTCGTGGAGCAACTTGCACTGCAAGCTTATTGAGGAGGCTCTTGTATTTGGAAGATGCATCCTTAGTTCAGCCAAATATTTTGCTAGTAGCAGTGTAGGTAGGAGAGATCTTCTCTCTTCTTACCTTGGTTGTGTATGATTTGGAAGTGACATTTAGATTAGAAGGATGACTTCTAGTAACATGAAATTACTTAATGAATGGATCATATCTGCCTTTGAAGTTGAATAGGAAACTAGTTTGACTTGGACCTCATAATAAAGGGAATTTGTTGTTGGACTTTGCTTGCCTGAATGAGGAAGTAGTGCATCAAGCAGGAAATTGGTATTTTTGCTCTGGTATTTTTGTATTGCAAAGAAGATTTTGCTATCTTTTTTTTTTTTTTCCCTGGGAGAGGGAGAAAGAATCATGAATTGTAAAAAATTATTTGTCACTTTGCTGTCATCTGAGCCAGGTAAAGGTTTACAAGATAGAGAGTGAAATAGTCTTTCACTGGGCAGATAAGAAAAGATTTATAAACTCGCATTTAGAGCAGATAAATCACTTCAGTAGTACGGAGGTATATGTATTTTGTCAGGATTAGTCAATTTAACTTAGACACAATTTGAATTTAAAATATAATTAAACTTATTACAGTATTTTGTCTCTTTTCTTTACAGGTGTGCTGGTCCTCTAATACATTTCAGAATGCCTCTGGTAAAAAGAAACATTGACCCCAGGCACCTGTGCCACACAGCTCTGCCCCGAGGTATCAAGAATGAACTGGAATGTGTCACCAATATTTCTTTGGCAAATATAATTAGACAACTGAGTAGCCTAAGTAAGTATGATGTCCTAATAGCTGTATTTAGGACTAATATATTTTGCATTCCCAGTTTTTGTAGATGAAACAGGAACACCTTTTCAGATTACCAATAGAGAATTGTGCCTGAGCTGTGAACCTCCTCCTCTTGTAGCTTGTGAAAGTAAGCTTTCTGTGAAAGTAAGCTTAGTTTTCAAAGGGAATTTTGGAGCAGCACATCTCAAAGCTGTTTAGCCATATAGTTCTGCTACCAGTGGAACACGGCAGAAAAAGATATCTGATATTTAATGAAGTCAGTAATGGCTAAACCAGAACTATTCTTGAGTAAGGAATATGACATAATGAGGAATATACCATTGGTTGTGTAATTATCTTAATTTGCACGCTTGGTGATGTTATGGTGATGAAGGAAAAAAAAAAAAAGTAGCCGTCTTTAAAATGGTATAACCAGAAATGTAATTGTTACATAGGTTTTTGAACAGCTGAAGGCTTTTCTTCCTCCTTTTCCCTTCTGTCAGCTATTTTTCCCTTGTTCTGAAAGGAGTGAATACTTCTTAAACTCTGGAACCCTGGAGGAGCTTTTCTGAAAAGGCTGGTTTCTGTTTTTTTCCACAAGTTGCAGCAACTTTAAAGAGTTGTCAGATGAACCAGCATGGCAGTAGTTTGAATTTCCGGTACTGTAAGTGCTTTTTAAGCACTAGGACACTGGTATTTTCCAGACTGCCAACACATTAAATATTAAGTACATGCATATACATCTACAGTGTGAAAAAGCTTTCCGCTTCTGTGGTGACTCAGGGCCTTAGGGATGTAGCATAATTTGTTAATTAGATTGATTTGGTTATTGGTTTGATGGTATACTGTATAGTATACCATCAGTATACCACAGCGCTGTGTTTTGGCAGCTTTTCAAAGCAGTTAGGGTGCTATTAGGTTGAAGACTGTAATTGAGGACATGGAATTATGCAATTGAGACAGGAATGCTTACAGCACAAATATATGAACATTAGTAGTATAACTTTGGTAACAACAAGGAAGATATTTTAACCATTTAAAACTCTTTTCAGTGAAGGGTACAATAGAGACCACCGCTTGTGGTCTTGTTCCATTCGGCCAAAAGCCTTTCTTGAACTAGCCCTTTCTAAGTCACTGATGTTAACATTGTCTTCACTTCTTCTATTTTGCCTTGTTTTAAAAATACTTATTTGAGTGTATATTCCATTTTGGGAGGATTTCCTTTCTTAGGTAGCATATCAAATCTACATTAATCTTGTTACCACCTGTGTCAGTCAAAGATAATGACACCGTATTTGTGTATGAGCAGTTCCCCATTTTCACTGGGAAGTTTCATTTGACTTTAAAAAAACACAACCAACCGCTTGGCTTTTCAGTTTACCAAACCGGAAATTCCCAGCTCAGCATCATGATCTCAGTGCTTATGTTTTGAGATTCAGCTGCATTTGCTATGTTTTCTTGAAATACAGACCTTATGACTGACGTTACTTACGTGACTGTTCAGGAGGAGATCAGGATGAAGCAATACCAGAACAGAAAGAACTTGATTAAGGAACAAAAGCTTAGTCTTGAAGAACGTCTGCTAAACAGTCCCAGATTTGTTATGTGGCTTGCCTAATGCATAGGACTATTTGGGAGATATTTTCAAGAGAATATAACTGTAATTATGCCACCTTTCTGTAAAATGAACGTGGTTCCCCATTAAGTGTACATACATCATGATAAGCCCTATAGTAGCTGATTTTACTTGAGAGGTGTTCCAGGCATGAACTTGTGGCTCAACAGTGGTCAAAAAGGCACACAAAGTTGGAAATGACAAGGAAGGCGAAAGAGGAGGGGAAAAGATGCTAGTTTAAAAGATACTCCGCACCAGCAAGCCCAGAACAGGTCACTCGGAACTTTTAAAAGTAACTTAAGCACTGACAAGCAGAAGCTTGTTACTTCAGTCTTTTGTTCTTCTCTGCAAACGGCATCATGGTGTTTGTTTTTCTACAGACAGTGTTTATACCAACTGAATTACTCATGACGACTATTACTTGTCTGAGTTTCATGCAATCAACTAGTTTAATTTTTCACTTTGCAGGTTTTTGTTTTATACTGTATGTTTTTGAATAAAATGCATTTTTTCTTTACAATTAAGTATAAAATGTTTTGCAAACTAATCCATACTTCTCAGCAACCTTTGGATTGCTGTATAAAAATGGATATCTCATTGTAAAGGTATGAATACCTTTGAAACAATTTTGATCCTGATTCCTTTTGTTTTTCTGCCTATTTGTGCTAGTAGCAATGCAAATGCAAAAAGGTTTAGGAGTTCTTCTAGCATGGGAATGTTGTCCTACGTGCTTAAACCCAAGTAGCCTGTCTTCACATTGTGTTTCACTGTTACCAGTACAAAGAGGCCTGCTGACATGCAGATAAATTTCAGTAGTCTTCTGTGAGTCATAGCCAGCAGGCATAGTTTTACAGCCGTCCCCTGGCAACCAGCTTCTCTGCAATTCTTCCCTTCTTGTTTTCTGTAGATAATGCGTATGTCTGAGAATCAACCTTTAAGTGGTAGGCAAAGCCAGGTTTAATTCTGACAAATGTAACTGAATGTTCTGGTAGGGCTTCATTTCCTTTAAGCTAAAGCTGCTTTTGCTTTTGACAGCATAGTTATGCAAATGGAAATGAATAGTCTTTGACCTGATTAGTACTTAGTCATTTGTGCCTCTAAGGTTTTTCACTTACCTGCCCTCAAGTGGAGGATTAATCTCCTGCCATTATGACTTTCAAGACCAAGCATTCTTAACCTTTCTTCTGATATGATATGGGCAATTGGAGCTTTGAAATGATGGAATTGGAGCTTTTACTGCTTCAAATGATGCTGAAATATATTATTTAGCAAAGGTAAGCTAGAGTTTTGTCAGGTATGCAGTTAGTTCTCCATTCTTGTGGCTACCCAGAACTGGACTGGTTCAGTCTCTTAGTAACCTAATCTAATTAGACCTGTTTTGAGAAGGGGATTGAACTAGATGACTTCTGGAGGTCCTTTCAAACTGAACAGAACTATGTTTCTATGATCTTAGATGCTATGTGTAAATAGAACATACCTGCAAAAATGTTATCTATAGCATGACAGGAATTCCATTTTCTTGTACTTTAACGTACAAGAAAGAGCTTTACATCTGTATGTCAACAGTAGCTGCTATGTATCTCTACAAATTCTCAATCCTTTCATACTTTATTTGATGGTTTGCTTTTAATTGTTCAGTTTGAAAAATTTTTTTGACCTTTAAAAGAAGTAGAGATGAAAGGATAGAAATACCTATAATATCTCCTTTGACTGATAGTCCTTGGTTTTCTCCCTGGAGTATGAAAACACATCAGTCTGTCTTGATGCAACATACAAAATTGCTAGAAAGTAATTTTTTTCCTGTCTAGGCCCAGTCTTCTCTAACTTCATAAAAGGACCTATCTTCTGACAGCTTTTCTTAGCACTGTAGCAAAAGTAACTCTCTGGACAGCAACAATAGATGTTGTAGTTTCCTAGCCATTCTTTTCTGTATTTCTTGCTTTCTGATTGTATCTGCATTAGAAAAGTGCATATCTAGTTTTTCAACAATATTGCAGCTGCATTAGCGCTCCAGTACTGCCTAAGCTAGCGTATGTTGTTGTATATCAGGCTACAGCGTTCCAGCATACATGAAACACAACTGATGGCACTATGCAGCTGTGCCATTGTTAGAAAATGGGTAAGTAGTTCTCTTGTGTGGATGCAGCCCTCCTCCATTTTGTTCGCATCTGTCAACCAATCTTACTTTTCCTTTTACTCAGCTGTTCCTTGTGCACGGAGTCTTGATACCATATAAGAAACCTAACTGATTGGGCTCATTCTTATTCCCAGTCTCTGACATTTCCATCTGAACGTTTCTCCTTTCGAGCACTTCCCTATATGTATGTTCCTATTACGAGTATTTACATTGCAAGCATTCAGGCGAAAACTTTTTCCCTAATGGCAAGATGTTATTTCCCTTTATTATTCTACATCTCTGTAAAGAAAGAGCATGCTGCAAAACTGTGTTGGCTAAGCTGGAGTGCCTTTTATGTTAGTGAAAACAAACTTCAATTAACGGCAACCTTTCCCCTCTTCCTTTCTTTGTACTATTTTCCAATTTTACTATGTTTTCCTAGTTAGCTCTTTTCTTCGCCTCTAATGTTTAAGTTTGCAGGAGGAAAACACTTTGTTTTGAGCATATTTGCCTTCCTTTTTTTCCCCCCTCTAAGCCTCTTCTTTTTTTTCTCTTTTCTTCCTTATTTTTTGCTTACCGTGCCATGTCCTAGAAGTGTGTTAAACGCTGTTCTTCTTGTGTGAGACATTTTCTCACCTCAGAAAAAGCTTCAGTTTGCCAAAGCTTTTAAGTGTTATGTTCAAAAAGAAGGAAATGTCTCTCCAGAAATACTGAACAGCAAGGTAAGTACTGCAACTAATCTTGAGAACCAGCACATTTCATCTTGAAGACCAGCCTCTCTCTCTCCATCCTGTCTGGACACCATCGTCTGCACCTTGTGAAGCCCCCACACGTTGCATAATCAGAGGCTGGACTCTGCTTAGATCTGCATCTAGACTTTTTGTCAGTATTTTGGAAGCAGCAGAATCCCTACGGCAGTTTCCTGCCCTGGGCATCCTGCTTCCCACTGCCCGCAAGAATGTTCAGTATTCTCTGTGAATTTTCTTCAGTATTTGTCACGTTTTCTTCTCCGTTATTACCACGGTTGCCATGGAACACTAGAGAAGGTGTTCTTACAGACGTGGAGTAAGGGAACTGATGGACATGAAAACCAAAGGCTTACCCTACTTTTCGGAGACCACATCCTCTCAAAGACAGCTATTTGACTTTTTTTTCCTCTTGTCTCCCCAGTGGTGGTAGTGACCTCTCAGTAGCAGCAATATGATACTAATCTCCATCTGAGTGATAATGGGGTGATGAGCAAATACTCTCAAACGTAGGGTGATGAGCGAATACTCTCAAACCTAGGAGTCAGTAATTTCTCGTTAAAATGGCTTGTGTGTTAGAAATCAGAGCAGTAAAAAGTCCTGTTTGCCATTAATTCCTTGCCTACCCAGAGCACTGAATTTAGGTGGTAGCAATGAAAAAGGAGGAGCAAGATTTCCCTGTGAAGTGATTTTTAGGATGGCTGCATTCAATATCAGATTCAGCTATCAGCAGTCTCTTTCCCAGATTTCTGAACACTTTGGCTGACCTCAGCCAGTTTACTTGATGGTGTCCCAGGCAGGAGACGTGAAATGGTATCTCAGACCTCCCTAACTGGAGATTTTCAAGGACTGATCTTATCTTCTTGGGTACCAGGAGGAAGCATCAGACGTGCTCTAGACCGGGCTCTTATGAGTGTTTATCTGCTACTTTTGATACTCTTGTCGGATTATCTGATAAATGCCTTTATTTCAATATATTTTTTTTAAGGATTCTTTCCAAAGTAAGCTAAGAAGGACCTTGCTGAGACAGCAGTCCTTAATCTGGCTAACCATTTTGGCATCAGAGTCCTCTTAGGATATGGGAAGGGACTCAGAACGTTTCCCCTAGTCCTAGTCATACCACACTGAGGCAAGTTCTATCGTTCTATCGTATCATTTTATTATTCAGCATGAGTGCTGAATGGCATTCTCGCACCAATAAAGGGAATTTGCTCATTCCCATTTCTTAATGTTCTCATATAACTCTCATTGAGTCGAAGGACCCAGCCAGGCTCCGCTTTCCTGGCTAAAGGAACTACAATGCCTGTTCAGTGCTCTCTCTGATTGCGCATTTAGGACCCTCATTTTCAGTCATCGTGAACTACTCTTACATTTTCATGGTGATAGGTTCTTAGTTAACATTGCTGAGCCATGTTTATTACATGGCTTTCTAGAGCTTGCTAACCCACAGCCATTCAACTTCTCAAGGAACTTATTCCAAGTCTAGGAGGTAGCTGAGTCTGAGCTTTTAGTCTGTCTCCTAGCCACTGAGCTGTGAGATTCAAATCATACTCATGAGAAATAACCTTCTGAACCTTCTGAAGTTCTGGTTAGACTTTCCTGTGAAGGCATCCTTCCTCTTAGCTATTATCTCTGCAGGAGAAGTTGGAGACAGCCTGGATCTTATCAAAGATTCTTCATATGTGGGGGTTTTTTATTTTTATTTTTTACAGTTTTGCTTCGAATTTGCTAAAGGCTGTGTTGAAGGTGCACCTTAGCCAAGAAATAAACATAACCTTTGCTCCTTCGTTAGGATGGCCCCCCTAGACTTTGGCTGCCCTAGACTCTGATCTCCTACAATACAAGGATCAGACCCTTCCTCTGGTACTTTAGTCTTCATTTTTCTTTTTCAGAGAGAACATTTGTTAGAGCAGTCCTAAAATCACTTCTCTCCTTGAGAAGTCTCATGAAATAAAACATTCTCTAATAACCTAAATACTTGTCAGTGTAGCAGGAACTTTACCTAGACTCAACCACCAGGTGAATGTACTTACAGATAAGCACTGAAAGAAAGATTACTGTAACTACCTTTTTTTGAGTTGTATTATTTGCAATTGCATGCACTGCTTACTCTGCTTGTATTTTCAGAATCTTTCTCAGCTAGAGCTGAGGATAATCAAATGTCGTACAGTTTTGTAGCACACTCGCATAGCCGTAGGAAGGATAACGGAGCCCCATGTGTACTGATAAAGCCAAATAAATGCATACGCATTTGTACATGGACAGATATATTCCTGATCTGAGTCCACAAACACCCTGGTGTGAATGTGCATAGAGATAACTCATTTGTGAAGAACTGTTGATTATTTTTTTTAAAGTGTATTTTAACTAACATTTAGGATCCAAAAGCCTCAGTGACCTAAAATTGTTTTCTGTATTTAGATGAAAATTATCTATCAAATTGTAAATGTTCCACATTGTTAATTTGATCCTATTGTGTATTTAGATAAGTGTAGACGTACCGTTCATAACCTACTACTGCTGATGCACATGCTTCTTTGTCTTGCTCCGGTTACCTACATAAGTTGTATTTCCAGAAAAACAAGTGCAGATATCTAGGTGTTTATTCTTTTAGGTAACAGAGACATAGTCTTATACTATAATTCCTATTATTATATATTCTTGATCTATCAGTGATGTTATGTGGAAAATTCAATCAAAATGTTTTTTAATATTTGTCAAATTTTGAAATTTTGGAATTATCCCATTCCTAGCCTTTGGTCTTATCCCCACAGTTAATGTGTGCATTTAGTCACCTGTCTACATTGATTGCATGGTCAGGCTTCCACGTTTTGTCACTTAATCTGTTATTTACTAAATTATGCAAAGTCAGAATTCATTTTTTTAAAGCTCTGTGTCTTTTAAGCATTCATTACATATGTGTGGTCTTGTACAGATTAAAACAGCTGTTCTCCTGGGAGCCGGTCAGTGGGCTTGGGAGCGGGCATTTGCCACCTTCTGCATGGGCACCTCCTGGGTGCTCTGTTGAAGACCTGCTGCCCTGGCACCAAGGGGAGCTGCTGCCTCCTGATGGAGCTGCTCTCCTCAGAGTGGGGAGCCCAGGGGGCTGTGGCCCTGGCAGGAACCCACCGCAGGGCCCCACCACCACAATGGCTTGGTGGGCACAATGCCACACCCTGTCACAGTGCCCCAGCGGTCACCATGGGGTTGCCCCATCCCTGTATCCTTGCAGGAAAAATGCCACACTGCCATCTCAGTGTTCTTGCGTCCAGCCCTCTTGGCCCCGTTGATGAGCCCGGCTGGGAGCTGGTATTCTGGGGGAAGGATGAATTTTGCTCTTCCCAGCTCTGTGCTCCCCTGTGCCTGGCAGGGACAGCTGTTCTCCTTGGCCAGACCTGACTGATGGGGAAGGATGTCAGCTCCTTCAGGGCCGGAGAGGAGAGGTGTTTCGTAGCTGCCCTGACTCGACTGCAGGAGGCTGCAAGGGAGAGGGGGATGTGCAGCCATGCAGGCCCATTTCCCTGGCCTTCTTTCTGAGAGGAAACAAGCTGAAAAACTGTAGTCTGTTCCAACCATATCCCACTTTTCCCTCCAGCCCCATACTAGGGTTTGGGAACCCACTACTGTTCCTACCTTTCTTCCTCCCCTTTTCTGATTTCATGTTAAATATTTGTTTATCAGAATAAAAATCTGGCCTAGGTAATTTGTATGTTTTGAATGTCCCTCTGCACTAGTAGTTACATCTAAAATTTAATGTGTTCTATTGTATTTTGTCAGTTTTCAAATACCTTTTCTTTAAAAGAAAGTATTTGTTGTTATACCCCAAAAAGTCCCTAATCTGACAATAAATTGCTACTTATTACATAAGTAAGACCTGTATACCAAGCTTTAGGGATTCAAGTGAAACTCATATACCTTCCTTTTTGCTCAAACATTCAATAAAAGAAAATTAATGAAGTAAAGATGTGAAGCTGGATCAACAGGCAATTGATATATTAAGTATTGTCAGGATTAACGGAGGAGGAGAGCATTTATTAATAGAATTAGAATAACTGTCTTATTTTGCTTTATCAAGGGACCTTGGTTATATTTTGTTATTGTTTTATGTAGTAATTAGTAATCCTGAAAGATTATTTTCAAGTATGCGTGCTATATTGTGTAGGAAAAAAGTATTCAGTAACAAAATAATATAATTTTGCATAGTACAGCATTTTGAGAAGGGGTGTGAAGTGGGACATGAGGTGTTTTTTCTGGCTGTTTCTGTTCTCTGCTTTTATTTTTTGCAAAACTTGCTGGACAAAGTGTTGTAAATGGTATTGAAATAATAGAAATCAAGGAGAGACAGCATATTATTGCATATAACAGAAATAATTCTTAGCTTACTTTTTCTAGCATTTTAACAATTTCTCTGTCTTTTTCAAAAATCAAATGACCAAACATCAAATGTCCAAGCTCAAGAACAGTGCATCCCAGTGAGCAAGAAGTTGAGCAAAAGGGGGCCAGGAGACCTGCACGGAGGAACAAGGAGCTCCTGGCAAAACTCGAACATAAGTAGGAAGTGTACAGAAGGTGGAAGCAGGGATAGGCTGCTTAGGAGGAATATAGGAATGTTGTCAGAGTGTGCAGGGATGTGACAAGGAGGGCCAAGGCCCATTTGGAGTTAAATCTGGCAAGTGATGTCAAGGACAGCAAGAAGGGCTTCTTCAAATACATCATTAACAAAAGCAAGACTAGGGAAAATGTGGGCCCAGTACTGGATGGGGCTGGGGCCCTGGTGATGAAGGATACAGAGAAGGCAGAGATACTGAATGCCTTTGTTTCAGTCTTTACTGCTAAGGCTAGCCCTCAGGAATCCCAGACCCTGGAGACCAGGGAGAAGGTTTGGAGAAAGAAAGGATCGGGTTATATATCGTATAGGCAAACTTGATACCCACACGTCCGTGGGCTCTGATAAGATGCACCCACGAGTGCTGAGGCAGATGTCATTGCTAGGCCACTCTCCCTCATCTTAGAAAGGTCCTGGAGATCAGGAGAGGTGCCTGAGGACTGGAAGAAAGCCAGTGTCACCCCAGTCTTCAAAAAGGGCAAGAAGGAAGACCCAAGAAACTACAGGCCAGTTGGCCTCACCTCCATCCCTGGAAAGGCAGTGGAACAGCTCGTCCTGGATGCCATCACTAAGCATGTGGAGGATGGGATAATAAGGTGATCAGGAGTAGCCAGCATGGATTCACCAAAGGGAAATCATGCTTGAGCAATCTGATAGCCTTTCTATGATGGATCTGACTGGGTAGATGAGGGGAGAGCAGTGGATGTTGTCTGCCTGGACTTCAGCAAGGCTTTTAACGCTATCTCCCATCACATCCTCATAGGCAAGCTCAGAAGTGCAGGCTAGATGAATGGACAGTGAGGTGGACTGAGAACCGGCTGAGTGGCAGAGCTCAGAGTAGCATAAAGTGTAATTGAAGGCCTGTGGCTAGCGGTGTCCCCCAGGGGTCAATACTGGATCCACTATTGTTTAACTTATTCATCAGTGACCTGGAGGAAGGGATAGAGTGCCTCCTCAGCAAGTTTGCTGATGATACTAAACTGGGGGGAGTGGCTGACACACCAGAAGACTGTGCACCGTTCAGAGGGACCTGAACAGGCTGGAAAAAACAGGCAGAGAGAGGAACCTCCTGAAGTTCAACAAAGGCAAGTGCAAGGTCCTGCCCCTGGGGAGGAATAATCCCATACAACAGTACAGGCTGGGAGCTGACCTGCTGGAAAGCAGCTCTGCAGAGAAAGACCTGGGAGTGCTGGTGGACAACAAGTTAAGCATGAGGCAGCAGTGTGCCCTTGTGGCCAAGAAGGCCAATGGTCTCCTGGGGTGCATTAGGCAGAGTGTTGCCAGCAGGTCGAGGGAGGTGATCCTTCCCCTCTCCTCAGCCCTGGTGAGGCCTCACCTGGAGTCCTGTGTCCAGTTCTGGGCTCCCCAGTCCAAGAGAGACATGGCACTCCTGGAGAGAGTCCAGCGGAGGGCCACAAAGATGATGAGGGAACTGGAGCATGTCTCCTCTGAAGAAAGGCTGCGAGAGCTGGGCCTGTTTAGCCTGGAGAAGAGAAGACGGAAGGGGGAACTGATCAATGTGTACAAGTATCTGAAGGGCGGGTGTTGGGAGGATGGGGTCAGACTCTTCTCCACGGTGCCCAGCAACAGCAGAAGAGGCAACGGGCACAAACTGAAGCACAGGAAGTTCTGCCTGAATATGAGGAAAAACTTCTCTCCTGAGAGGGTGACAGAGCATTGGAACAGGTTGCCCAGAGTTGTGGAGTTGCCCAGAGAGGTGGTAGAGTGTCCTTCCCTGGAGATACTCAAAAGTCATCTGGACACAATCCTGGGCAATATGCTCTAGAGGACCCTGCTTGAGCAGGGAGGTTGGACTAGATGATCTCCAGAGGTCCCTTCCAACCTCAACCATTCTGTGATTCTGTGGAACCATGTATATTTTTATATTAATAATATTTCAAGGTTTTAATATTTCAAGAACTATTTAACTGTTTAAATATAATATCTAATGATATTAAATTTAATAATATAACACTGCTGTATTGCATGTAATAATAAAATGACATCTTTCATAATTAAATCTTTTTATATTTCAATTCCAATATTATGTATATTGGATTGGATTTTGCTCGTGTACATGTTAATTTTCTCTCTCTGTGCCGAGCGCCTGAAGTTTGACAGAGTAGTTGAGCTAAATTTCTAAGGGTTAATAATTTTGACAACACTAAACAATTGTCTCAATTTTGATTGTCTCACTTGAGATATCTCACATCTGAGATTTACTAGAGATCCTCTTGAATTTCCCAAAATGATGCTGGTTTATGGCATTAGCACTTTAGGTGCTCAATTTATTTATTCATCTAGTTACTTAAAATTTAGACTGTGGTTCCTAGAGGCTGCTGATGCCATAACAATCTGAGCGATGCTATTTCATCTTTAGCTGCAGTTAAAGGCTTTGGAACTCTTTTCGTTAAAAATGCAAAAGGGTAGTAAAGAAATGACTTCTTCTACAAGTCCCACTTCAGGACTTACGTCCCACTTCTAGTCTGAGAGACTTTAACTAAATCTGGTGGTAGTTGGTCTGGCACTGTGAAATGATTCCTTAAGGGTTTGTTAATGGACACAGCATAGAGGTCAATGTAAGGACTTGAGTTGTGGGGGGCTGCTGATTTATGCCCTGATCCTGCAGCATGTTAGCGTAGTTCTAGGAATTTGTACAACGCATTATATGATTTATACAAGATCTATTATTAAAATATAGCTTATATTAAATGTTCAACTAGTTTGAAATAAGGTTGCAAACCTTATGTAGTGATTGTCATTGACTGTAGTTCATCAGATATATCCCCAGTTGCAAGAACAAAACAGAATTAAACTTTCTTTTCCCTTAGGAGACTCATATGCCTTCATAATACTGTATTGGATAGTTAGAAATTGTTCAATTGTGCACAGAAGCCAATGCTGGACAGCATTTTCAAATGTGTAAGCAATTAGGGAGAAAAAACAGGAGATAAAACAGAAATTAAGAGGAAAAACTGGTAGAAGACAAGAACTGTAAAACTAATCAGATGCCTTTCAGGTTTGGTAAGACATCGTGTACTTACTACCATGGTGATGAATAGGAGTGGATGATACGTGTTTTGATGGTTTTAAATTAAAAAAGTGAGGAAGACAGCAATATTATTTTTATTCTGTTTTTAGCTAGCAGCAGTACATTATCACAGGCCTGCTTTTAATGTCAGGAAAAGAATTGTTCAAGAAAGGCTATTGAAAGAAACAGGTTCCTGGGGAAAGGCAGGGCTACATGTCACTTTCAGACGTTTTATCTAGCTGACAGAAAAAAGGGTCCTGACTGGCACCAGAGGGAGCTGCATTCCTATATCCCTTTCTTACTGAAGGGTTATTCTGAAAACAGCCTTTTGAGATGAGAAAGAAAGCTGTGAGAAGAGTAATAACATGAATAATATATTCCTTAATTAAAAATAAATAATAATGTATCCTCACATTTAAGGGAAAAACCTGGTGTTCTGTTAATAAAAAGACATGCCAGTGTGATGGTTGGAGAAGTACAGCTAGGAATATTGGAGAGAATGTGGAGTTTTCTTTTGGAAAATGGCAAATTCACTGTATAGTTCTGGTCAATTAAGCATGTTTTGCAAATACAGTAAAATAAACTCTTTACAGATGTTGCAATTATTTATTTGCAGAAGTGTATATTGTCATTTAATTGAATAGACAAATAAGATCACTAATCTTTCTAATCTGATATTATGTATCCAGCTGTGACCAAGATCCTAAGGCGTTACTTTATTTGTCATAGTCTTCATAGTACTGCATGAAATGCCATTATAGTTTTTTAAAAAAACAAACAGTCCCATATAGGATATGTATTTCCTCCAGTATTAATAATATTTTGGCAATACTCATTTTATACAATAGAATTAATATGGTCCTTTACTGTTCTAACGTATTACTTATAAATTAAGTGGAATGAGATCAGCTTTGTTTACCAAATACTGAGACTCTTGGCACTGAGTTCAGTTGAGGATATCATGTTTTTTATTATAAGATTTTTCTCTAGCTGTGTTTTTGTTCCACTTCGTGACGTTCAGTGTTATCATATCTTTTGTACTCCGTTCAAAATTGAAGTTATTCATAGAGCATACACAGATAGAGCAACACAAATATTGGATTATAAGCATTATATACGTATGCATATGCACACACAGTGTTGTTTTGAACAGAAGTTACGTATTTCACTAAAAGCAAACATTTTGGGTTGCTTGGAAAAAAGCGTTTAATTAAATAAACTTCAAGCTAAAAATGAGCTTGCCAACAGACATATAGGTGCAGACATTATGGCTGGCATGCCACTACAAACATGTCAGATTGATTTGTATGTATTTCTCATATGAAGATTAGTGTTTATAAGCCTCAGCAGATTATTCTGTACAAGATGTTTGTGGCTGTATGCAGCATAATAAAAAGATTTTGAGACTGATTATTTGCAAGTAGAGCTTATTAGTGAGGTAGATGAATTGTAAGCCTGATGAAATGATATAGATAAAACAAACTATAGCCTTAGAGTACACCTGTGCAGACGAAGTTGTTGGATTTTAGACCCTTCTAATTTACTTTTTATTCAATACATGAAATTTTACACTTGATCATAATTTTAATTTGTATGACTCTGAATATTATGAGTTGTCTAATTAAATTGAATAATTAGAATATATCAGAATATATTATCTGAAAATTAAATTTATAGTAAATGTAAATTAAAGTGTAGTACCTTTGCTCTTAATGGATCGTAGTTTTAAGTAATTTGTCTTGTTTCAGATACAGCTTAAAGAAAATGAACTTTTAAGAGTTTCAAGGCATTTATTAGAAAGTCTTATGTTAGATGAGTTTCCAGCTAAATAGGCTTTGCTAACTTTCCACCTCTATTTTGCTGTGACCTAGTACTTGGAGACACATAGTTCTAGGTAGGGCTGAACCTTTCACCTCACGGTGGCTGAAAGCCTTAGGAAGCGTAAGAGCTAGACAAGCATATATGATACTCTCCTCCTAGTATCTCCCAGCCTCCAGCTATTCCCAGTTTGGGAACCTCTTGAACCAGCTGTAACTTCTGTGCGTGTTCTAATGCTCAGTGTATTTCTTTTCCATGATTTAGTGTCATCAGCAAACTTTAATCTCAGCGTTTTCAGGTAATTTGTGAATACCTTGAATAGCATATTCTCCAGTACAGAGAACTATGAAACCTCACCTTTCTCTGCTCTGAAGACCAGTTGTTTCCTCCTATCCTCCATTTCATATCTTCTGATGGATTTTTATCCATACTTTGTCTTTTCCTTTTCTATGTCCTGGCCGCTTAGCTTTTCATGTTAAGCTTTGGTTAGGGACTTCAGAATCTCTCTTGGAAATCTAACTGGATCATAGCACTCCATCCCTGTGCTTATAAATCCTTCAAATAATTCCTTTTACAAAAGCTATGTTGATACTTCTCAAGTATCTTCCAGATACTGCCTGAAAAATGTTTTGGAACTTGGTCTTTCGCTTGCTGTTTTCCAGCCTGCAGGTATTAACGAGGTTTACAGATCATTACTAATGTTTTATTGTTCATTTTGTCAGTTTATTTTCCTAACCTTTCCTATTATCACTTCAGTTTCTCTGCTGAGTATCTCACAACAAAAAGTTCTGGCATGAGAATCTCTGCGTTTCCTTCTGCTATGAACACCAGGGGAAAGGGTTAGTTTAGCCTTTGTGCAATGACCTTGTCTTCTCTGAGTGCTCCTTTATACCTTCATTATTAATTGGCTCTGCAGACTCCCTGGCAGGCTGTCTTGCCACTCGTGTGTTTGAAGTAATATTTATTAGTTCTGATTCTTTTGCTGGTTGTTCCTCATGCTAGTTTTTGGCCTATCTTTATTTTGTTTTTACATTTAATATGCCAGAATTTAAGATCCTTTCTATTTTCTTTGTTTTTACAGGACCCTGACTTCTTTATGGTGGCCTTCTTTCTTCTACCATACCTTTTGTATTCTGTTATTTATAGTTGTGCTGGTTTTCTGTTGCCCTTACTTCAAGTCTTAGTAAATCATATGCATTAGCCCTGTTCTTATGCTTACTTAAAGTCTTAATAAATGATATGCATTAGCCCTGTGCTTGCCATATGGTGTCCTCAAGTAGTTTTCACACTACCTGTAAGGATAGTACCTATCCTTTTAGTATCTTTTGTTAAAAGTGCCCTCATTTTTATGTGTAGTTCTAGATCTATTGTGCAAAAAAGGCAAAGTTTTCATAAATAGCCTTTCTTACTGTAACTGTCAAAACCTTCATGCAGACCAGGTAGTTAGAAATTTGTGTGATTATGCTTCCAAAAACATTGTAAGGGCACAAATGGCAAACAAATTGCACACACACAGGATGATAGTTTTAAAACCTATCATGTGGTCTTTCAGAAATGATTCCAAATTTTGCTAGACTCTGGTGCATTTTTCAGTGACCCTGGCAAGCTATCCAAGGTGGATCTCAAACATAGCACTAACTGGAGTTCTGCTCCTATAAAGGAGAAATTTAGTACTGTTCCTTTTTTCATGATATCTGAATCTCCTTTTCTGTCAAATGTAGGATGCCCATTGAAGTGAATGAAGAAGATTCTTACGCTTTACTTTTGTAGAAATTGGCCAATTACTACGATTTTGATCCTTCAAAGAAAGTTTTTTTATTTTAACATGTAGTTGTGAATAGGCTACTTGGAATTACACTAGATGTAAATATTTGATCTTCCCCTTTTGAAAGATCTTCTGAACAGTAGTAGTGCAAGCAGTGCTTCATTCTGAGAAACACTGAGTTAAATTGTACTTGGAAAGATTAGTTAATCCTCTTACAGGAGCAGCTTCAGATGCTGTAAATCATCCTTTTGTACCTGTCCAAGGAACTAAATCGTTCTAGTGCCTTGGATGCCAGCACAGTTCAGTCCATTTATACCAGCTGAAGATCTGTCCTGTAATGTGTTAAATAATGTCATTTATGATCAATAAATTGCAAATTAAACACTTTTTATTCTTTTTCTAATGCTTTCTTAGTAAGCTCATTAAGTACAGCTTGTTACAGCTGATACTCATACATCTTAGATTTACTTACTTAAATACAGTAGTCATCAGAAATCTTTTTAAAGGCATGCTCATTTGGCTGTCTTGTGACATGCTTGTTTTTTTTTTTTTTCCCCCTCTCTGTTTCAGGTAAATATGCGGAAGACATATTTGGTGAACTTTTCAATGAAGCACACAGTTTCTCATTCAGAGTCAACTCCTTACAAGAACGTGTAGATCGCTTATCTGTCAGTGTTACGCAACTTGATCCAAAAGAAGAGGAACGTAAGTTAATTCCTGTTTTGAAGAGTTGTTATTTTGTCATCCAAACACCATTAATACATAAAATTGAAATAATAATAGCTTAAACTACAAGTACAGAACATAGAGCAAAACATCATGAGAAAGAGATTGATTTCTATTTCTCCTACAGGTTTATTTTACAATGTTTAGAAACTTTCTGAGCTCAGAATTTTCACTGTTACTGAACAGTACCGTTACAAACGAATTTACATAGAACTGCTACAGGGCTATATGTCACTTTAGTAGTATTGTATCACTATTAATAATATTTTTAATTTTTATTATGATGTCAATTCTTGGGAGTAATTCCTTACTCTGTTTAAAACAATTCCTGCTGATTCCTAGCATTTGTCCAAGTTAGGTTTTTATACTTAGCTTGATATCATGTTGTATTAAAATTTGCATAAAGTTTTACGTGTATAGCGGCATTTAGGATGATATATACTGTCCTAGGATTCTTCCCCAATGCCTATTTCTTTCTGAATAGTTTGAAATTATATAAATACTGGTTAGCTCTGAGAAAACAAGTATTCCCAAACAGTCAATAGGATATGGCTCATGCTTATGAGACGTTATTTTAGTGGGATTTAGCCAATGCATAGGCATTGTGATGACTATAGGAACAATGTTTAATAAAAGCACATAGACCACGTAATACACAAATCAAATGGAATGTTTTTTGCTTCCTAGATATCTGTTTGTTACTGGTGAAACTATTAAAGATCCTGTAACAATCTAGAACACCCCAAAACTGGTTAGGGTATATCCGAGACTCACAAAGTAGAGCAGCATACAATCATGAAAAATAACTTCAGATTGCATTTAGGATCCCGTTGTAAAACACAGAAAGCTCTTTCAGCTCTTTCTGAATGTCTAGGTATAATAGTGGTTTGTCATTCAGGGAGAATGAAGTATCAAACCAGCAGGATGGTCTGAGGCTGTGTTTTGTTACCTATTCCAGTCTAATTCCACTATTAGTAAAATTAGGCTAAGGAAGTTTTGATTCTGTACACTTATGACATTTATTTTGGAACAAGTTTTGAAAGACAGCTGTTCACAGCTAGTAGCAGATTTTCCATGATATCATGATTTGCCTAAGGGATTCTTACATTAATGGGATTAATTCGTACATTAATGGGATTTTCCAAGTCTCTTGACAACTGGGTGTAAATCACACACATACACCTCTTTTTCCAATAAAATACCATATTTACTATGATTGGATAATGACAAAAATCCTTTCCGTATACAATAACGTGTTGTCAGCAATTGTAATCTTTTAACAGATGTAGTACTCCAGAGCGTTAATGTCATTTTTGTGTTTACTCTTGACAGCCTAGTTATTGGCTTAAATCAGAGTGAGATTTATGTTGATACAGCATATCTGATATGGCAACCATTCCCATTTCAGAAAAATTGAAAGACCATTTCAAGTGATAGAGTTAAAGCATCTAAGGATAGTGAACTGGAAATGTGTACTGCCTCACATAAATGGCCTTTGACAAGTTTGGTTGTAGGTTTCAGTACTAAATATTAATGATGGTTTGATGTTAGAGAGTTTCCAGGAAGATTTCTAAATGATGTGTGATCTCAAATACACCAGATTAGTAGCTTTTCCCAATACTGCATATATTGTAGCATACATTTGCTAAACTATATAGCTGAGGAGCGGACAGACATTGCAATTAAAGAAAACAGGGCTAAAAAAGGGTCTACTTGATCAAGTGCAGAGTGGCTCAGTGTGACTCAAATCTAGGACCCTGGATTTGTCTCATGCCGTAGGATAGCAGTGACTGCTAGTACTTTAGAGGAACACATGCAGTCCTCAGTGTCACAAACTATTAAATGATTATTTTTATTGACCTGAGAACATCCAGTCCTTGAGCCATATTCAGTGTTCCTTATTCACAAATGTCTGCCCAGAATGAGTCACCAGGAGAGGGGAGAAGAAGGGAGAGGAAGTCCAATAATGTATTTCTTCAAAAATCCAATAATATATTTCCTCAAAAATCAGGGATCAGGAAACTTTCTCCTTCAGTATCCTCCTTTGGGTTTGAGTCTCAGAAATTGATGACAGATACTCCTGTTTTAGTCCTGATCCGGGCCAAAACAGCTGGAGGATGTTAGTGTGTGAAGATGTGGGGAAAACATTTATATATACATGAAAAAGCCCAAAAAACTTGGAAAATAATTAATTTGTCAAGGTATGGAGGTGGGCTCGCAGAATGCCCTTTCTTAACTCACTATGCAAGAATCAATTCCAGTAGTTCTGTTGAGGAAACAGCACGTGTGAAATGGGCTATACTTGCAAAATGACTCTCTGTTGATAGTTCTTTGCCAGCTGACAATAATAGAAGTTTTAGTGTGTTCCTTTGGGCCCCTGCTATTACAGAAAGAGGAAAAAAATAAGATTCATTTAAAGCTAAGCAGCATGAACAAAAACAGCCCAAGTGACATACAACGAACAAGGTACAGGTATTGGACAAGATACTTCTGGTGGAGCCAACAGTAGAACAAAAACCCTGATGTTTTGGGATAGTATGTGTGTTCTCTCATCATTCTGAATTATTAAAATACGTCAGTTAAAGAATAAAACCAAATTAAACCGGGGCTAGGATTGTATCCTGCCAAAACTGACTTGGGGCATGAAATCCTGATGCAGAGAAAATGCCATGAGCTTGATTTGGTTTGAACAGTTACAAAAGGTTCGTTCAGATTCTTGATATCACAAAGTCATTAATTTCATAGTGATCTAGGATTTAAGGTGGTCAGCTTTCAACTGAAGTATTTTGACCTTATGTGGTGATGTAACATAAAGTGGAAATCTGAATGGAAATAACGCTGTTGAATTTAAAAATTCCATAAAGTAAAAAAGATATTTACAGGTAGAGTTTGTGTAAAGATTTTGAAATGTGTCAGTTTGTTCCTCGTTTTTTCCTTTTTACATAAATTTCTTTTCTTCAGCGAAGATACTAGTTTTGAATACAGAGAAAAAAAAATCCTCTACTTTCCTTAAGTAAACTCAGCTTTATTCCAGTTACACATGAAGCTAGCCTGCATGTATGCAGAAGTTATCATATTTGGGACCTTTTTAGGCCTGAGAAAAATATATTCTTGCTAGAGAGCATAACTAAAATCACCGATCTTAGAAAACTAAAATCACCGATCTTAGAAGCTCGGCAGTATAAGATATTCTCATGGGTCAGAAAATAAACCCTAAAGGTATAGTTTGTTTGCAACGGTGTTTAATTTCAATATTTAGTTTATAAATAACCTTACTAACACATACACACGCACTCTCTCTCTCTCTCTAAAATATAAAATTGATAGTCGTTTTGTATAATAGATTGTTAATTTACCACATTTTTGTGAATTTCCTCATGCTATTAAGCTTGAAGTTTTAGTACAAGAAAGTAATTTCATATCTGTAAAAATTTCAGTTTTTAAAAGAATATTCATCTTAATTTTTATGTTCTTTGAAATACTGATACACACAGTGCAGCTCTGATGTACAGTATAACAAAGTATTAGGAAGTAATTGTATATCACTCAAAAATAAATGGCATCCTGATGGAAGGGGAATTGATAAACTAAGAACTTATCTGTGTATTTTTATACTACTGTAGTGGTTCCTTAAATTGAAAAAAGGCCCTATTTCTATTTTAATCTCAAATTGGAAACCAAATGTAGTGCATCAGATTCTTGATTTCTACAGCGTATCTATTTTAACTGTGACAAGCAACTTAAAACGACAACTGAAGTGCCATGATTAAGCAGCTTGACCTATTTGTGGAAATGAGTCAAACTAAATGGTGAATTGTATGTCAGTAAACTTCTGGCTTTGAATAAACGTACCTGTTTTTTCTTAACGTTCTAGAAACATTGTCCTATCATAGAAAGAACAGTAGTTCAGAGGTGGTGTTGGATTAATACTACAGAGAGATTAGAGTTTTGCCATAGGTAAAAAGGTGGCATCTGGGAGGGAGAAATCTAGAAAGCTTGACAGCTATGACGTACTTGTGTCCTATACACTTGTACTCTCCCACTGAAAGTGGGAGACTCAGTTTTAACTTTCAAATCGTTATGCTCAGCCCATTTGGAGGTTTAGAAGAATGGATAGTAAATCCCATTTTAAGAGGCAGCTCACTTTCTGTGTCTAGCTTCCTGAAGAGGGATGTAGTGAATTGAGTATAAATGTGTAATAAAAATTCAGAGCAGGGAATATGTGAAAATTGGGTTATGACCTCCACATGTAGTATGTTAACGTGGAGAATAACACTGTGATCAATTAGTTCATAAGAATTTTCACCACCGAACTCAAAAAAAGAAAAAGACTGTTCAGTTAAATTGTATAGCAAGTCACTTTTCCTGGCACATCTCTACTTATCTGAACGTTGGATTTGAGTGCATGTCCCTCTCAAAGATCTGTGCTCATGGCTTGAGTTTCAACTGCTTTCTGTGATTTTCTTCCAGTTTTCTTACCTGTTGATTCAATGTTTGGATTTTTTAGTAAGCAAATCAGGTTTAAATTAGCATGCCCATGGCTCAATAGTTCAGTGTCTAAGCCATGCCATTGCACAATTTGTTTTCTAGATATGAAAAGTGGGACCTGGACGAAAGATTGGCCGTTAAATAACGTAGAGGTTTTGTTGAGACCGACCAACAGATTTGTTGTTTGGTGCAGCTGGGTAATTCAAATGTTGCCTAGCAGGTTGTTCAGGGCTTCGACACGCTGGATTTAAAGCAACTTCTGAGTCCTCTCACAGTGATTACTCTAATGCTTACATCATTTCTTTATTTACCTGTGGTAGTCAAGCTACATAAATTCCCTGTCCAAAGAACACTTGAGCTGTTGCTGTTTTTCAATTGGTATTTTAGGCAGTTTAGGTTGTTTAATCTTTGGGGACGAGCCCAAAGGAAAGTAGTTTCTGTTCTGGAAAAGTAGTCTCTCTGCCTAGCTACTACTAAACCTGCGATGACTAATTAGAGGTATTCTGATGAAACCTAGCAAAAGTGAGATTCTAAGCATTGTTAAAGTGTAAAATGATTAAAAGATTAAACGTATGAGATAGAAATCAGATGTCAAGATTGCAGGGTCTTTAGAAACTAAATCAAATCTTTATCTGAAGAGAATTTTCAAAAAAACAAACCTATCCCCCTCCAAGATTAATTACCTTGAACGGGAATCTTATGACTGTGGTGCTCATCAATACTGTCACTCTTTCTTCCCGGCTTATTTTGAATCTCTTGATAAGATTTTGAACGCAGGAAGGGAATTGTAGGCATTTGAGTCCATTGGTTTGTACATAATTTCTCATAGTCATTCGCTTCTGCAGGAGTCATAGCTATGACATTCAAAAGTGCATGGTTTTAAAAGTTGCCGGGCTAAAATTCTGCAGAATAAGTTGAAAGAGCTTTAAAAGGAATATTTATTATTTATTTATTTACCAACTTTAGGAGGATGGTATTTTTTGGCCTAGAACCACTTACTAAATTATACATTGGAGTGAATTTAAAATAAAAAAAGTCCAGTGACAGATTTTTTTTCTGATGATAAGGTATAAAATGCAAAATTTAATATTTCTTTAAATTGTAAAAATAGCTACTTTTTGTCGGTACACTGATATACTCCATATCTGACTTCTGCTACAAATTGAGGGTTGCAATTTAGTGATACTAGGAGGAGAGAAATCTAAGGAGAGGCTTAACAGGAGGTAGAAGATTGTTATCAATATATTGATGTGCTTTTTATTTTCATCTGTCGTTCAGTTCCAAAAGAAGGCCAGGTAGTCTGTATTATAGGAGTGCAATTTAAATGCCTACTTTTTCATGTTCTTTTTTGTTTGCAAAGAAAAGGACTAATAACTCTTTTTGAAAACCAGGTGTACAAAATGTTGGTAGTTTAGATTTCAGACATCATTTTTAATTATGTGGAAAATGTTGCAGTTACAAAAGGTTAGACTGGCTGATACAATATAGGTCTTTCCCCACAATCTAAAGAACAAACACAGTAAAGATAAACTGGCATTTATTCAGACTGTTGAATCAATATTTAACTTAAATTGTGACTATCTCAACTTTCACAAAGATTATTTACGGCCTCATTTTTTTGTACATTGTAGTAAACACAAGTGGTATAACAGAGGGATGTTTTGGGAAATGCAGCCATATGAAGATCTTAGGTCATACTAATGTAGCCATATTAAGATCTTGGGTCATACTAAGACTTTGGTGTTGGTTAGGAGCCAGGCCACTGGAGACTTGATTTCATCAGCTTCAGGTCAAATGTCTGCAGTATTTCCAGCTCTTCCTTCAGCGTCCCTTACTTTCCCACACCTCCTGAATTTGTACATCCAGTTTGTTTGACGTGCCCTCTTGCTGTGCTAGCTTGTCGATCAGCCACAGGTAAGCGGCCAGATGACGAGCCAAATTGTCCGTGTGTTCGAATTGCTGAGGTGGCAAGCCAGTCAGCGCTTTGGTTCTTAGCCAGCTGGCAAGCCGGACAAATGGCTTCGTAAGCCAGACCTTGCACAGCCCTGGATTATACTGTGCTTCATTGAAGCGCAGGATTTGCCTGATCTCTTTCTGTAGGCTAGGTATATCACTGTCATGATTCTCAGTCTTTTGTGTGCCACGTCCTTTCATTTCCGTAATAATTTTGTTATAAGATAGCCATTTGTTTCAAATCATAGCGTACTTTTCACTGAATAGCTTTCATGGAATGTAAAAGCAGGAAATGCAGGTAGCAGTTGAAAATTCCACAGGGTATGCTTTCTCTAAAGGCCTTTGTTATGTCGCGTAGTTTTAGAGAGAAATTAATCTGCGCTTATTATTGGGTATTGATTGGTCATCCCCAGCTGTGATCTCCACCTTGTACATGCTTACAGAAAGTGAAAATTAAATCTAGAAATAGGAGATTATGAATCAGACCTGCTATATTTGGTCACTCAAAAGATTATGTATAGTGAGCATCAAATGTGAGCGTTTTAATATCCAAACAAGGAACTGTCTCTATATTTATTGGGAAAAAATACTTCATTTATTTCGTTACTATCAGAATGTACACAGGTGCCAAGAGGAGTATCCTAATTTTTATTTTTATTGGCATAGTCTCCAGTAAATGGCTGACGGTTTAAAGACTTACAGGAGTACCGAGCAACTCTGAACAAGTACATTTTGGTGAGATTTGTAAAATCAACAACCAACAGAAAAACAGCTAAGGCATAAAAGAATCTAAGACAATTTTTAGATGAGATGAATCCCAGTTCTTTTAATTGTGAACTTTTGCTAGCAAATAACAGCCTGTACTCCACGCTGTGTACAAAATGTATATGTTATTTATAAGTGCAAAAATACCTGCGGAAATTGAGATTCCTAGCTAGCGTTTGTATATTAGTAGTACTTCTCTCACACGCTTAAAGGATTCTGAGTAACTAATTAAAGGTATTAAAAAGGATAAAAGACACTGTAATGGAATAGAACCTAAGGGTAAAGAAGAGAAGACTTCTCCAGTAACACGCAACCTTGCCAACTGTAATAAACTTCAAAAGCCAAACTGAAAATCAAATAAATCCCATTTTTAGCCTAACAAAGGATTCTGCCAATGCACTTAGGTGTGAAGAGAGAACATGCCAGGAATTGTGGGCCCTCTGGGAAGAAAGTCCTGCCTTCTGACCCTTTGTGATTATACAAGAGAAATCCAGCTTTTTCATGTCTTCGCTTGCAACAGCTGTGATAGGAAGTAGGGCAGCAGACAGTGCCTCAAGTGTGTGTGTTTGTGTGTGTGTGTGTGTTTATTTGTATATACTACAGGAATGAGGGTGAATCTAGCTTAGATCTGAAACAGATGCTTTTTGTTTTTTTAAATTGTTGCCAAGGACCCTAGTGATTTTCTCAAAAGAGCAAGGTGGGAGAGGAGCTCTCTCATCTAGAGTAAAGGGACACTACCTTCAACCGGTTTGTTTAAAATAAACATAATGTAATTTTTTTGTAGATAAAGCGCCTGTGCTGAAAATGCTCTTTTTGCTATCGTGGCTAAAAGTTGTCTTGTTTCAGTACTTGTTTGTGGTTGGAAGTAAAAAAAAAAAAAAAAAAAAAAAAAGTAATGAAAGGTCTGCTGCTTTATTTACTGAAAGTCTCAGACTGGCTGCAAAGTGAGGCTTAAGACACACACGGACTTCACCGATGAAGTGATGGAACATCAGGGAGGGAGAAAATAGGAGACTGAGCAGGTACACCACTCCAAGATTTCAAAGTGCAAGCTTCATCTTTTGCAGTCACTTCTCCCTTAACCTTTTTAAAGTCCTTGCAAAATTCTTTCTGCTCAACCTGCCAAATGTTTTCTAAATTTTAATGATTGTGAAATACAAAAGGATATACAGGCTTTAATAGCAGCAAGGAATCTCATCTTGATTAAACAAAGGAGTGTCATCTCAACTAAACAAGCTGATTTTAAAAAAAAGCATTTGTCTAGTTTTGTATGTTGGAACACTGTATCACCCCCCATGAAATCTCACTGACATCAATAGAATAAGCTTAAGTGATTTGCTGATTTAGCAAAGGGTCTTCAGTGGAACTGCTGCGTACATGCAAGGAATGCAAAATTGAGCTTGCTGATGACAGATAAATGCAAAATCTTCGTCTCAAGATAAGGAGTCAATTTTTAGAACCGAGAGGATCGTAAAGTGGAGTTGGTAAATTGTATTAGGTACTTCTGAACTACAGAATTACATTTTAGAGCTACAGTAAGCAATTTGTGGAACGACGTTGTAGAGACAGAGTTCTGGTATCAGTCCAGGTGAGCAAAAATTTCATGTGGGGCTAAATGAAGGATAACATGCTGGAACATTACAAGCATGTTTTTCACAAAACCTGACAATATCTTGCCATGACAGTAGTGTTATATGAATTTGTGCTTGTGCTGATCATGAGGTATTAGCAGTAATGCTTACTATTTATATTCCATAAACCAAATAAACTATCTTTGATCACATTTTTTTAAATGGTGATATCCCCTTTTAGTGTCACTGCAGGACATTACAATGAGGAAAGCTTTCCGGAGTTCCACAGTTCAAGATCAACAGCTGTTCGACCGCAAAACTCTGCCTATTCCTTTGCAAGAAACTTATGACGTTTGTGAACAGCCTCCTCCACTTAACATTCTCACCCCTTACAGGTTAGTAAAAAAATGTCAAAAGCAATGTCTAATTTGTTTAATATATAAAATATTTATTATTATTACATTGATTTATAGTGTATTATGTAATGCACTGCTATATTAGACACCTTACTCAAATGAGTAGCATTTGAATATTTAAGGAGCCGTGCTTGAAACTGTGAAGCTGCTTGAGGAATACAGGGAGCAGAAGACATTATAAGTGTTAAAAGTTTATTTCTTTGAAAAATTTTACTCCAGTGTAACAGTTCCAAGAAAAAAACATCCTCAGTATCTGCATTTATTGAATTGTGTAATGCTGTTGGATGAGAAGTGAAGAAAACAAGTGATTAAGTTTGTAGAAAGGAAGGTCTTTAATGAACACGGATGTTGTTTGCTGTCCCAAAGTTAATTTGAATCAGTAGTTTCAACCCTAACCACACAGATTTACTCATTATTTTAGGAACAAATTTGAATCATTGGAATGAAAGTTATTTTAGTTATGTTACCGTTTTTGTCTACAACTTGCATTAAAGTTACTTTCCTAAAATAAGGATCTTGAATACAAGGATAGACAGTGAAGAATGATGGCATAGGAGGTCAGTGTTTATCTTTTTAATGTTCATGATCAGCAAAATATTTGAGGGCCTGAGATGCTAGGTAGTTCTTAATATAGGCCTTTATTTTACCTTAGTGTGTCAAGTCACGTACTGTCAAATAAACAGCATGCCCTGTTTTGATTATTGTATTTCAGGGATGATGGAAAAGAGGGTCTGAAGTTTTATACCAATCCTTCATACTTCTTTGATCTATGGAAAGAAAAGATGTTGCAGGACACAGAGGACAAAAGAAAAGAAAAGAGGAAGCAGAAGGTATATATACTAGTTTTAAATAAATCCTGGTTATTTTTTTCTGGAAAGGGTTTGCTTGCACAGATGTTACTTTTTTGGTTATGCAGTGAAGACAATCCGGATTTTATATGGACAATTATGATCTGCCTCCAACTAAAACTACTTGAATTCATTCAGTTCCATCAAATTTAACCAATAAATAATGATGAAGATAATAAACTACTATTAGAAGAGCTTAGAGCTTTCATGCTCTCTTCCCATAACTAACAGTAGGTTTTTCCAAAACTTATTAAGCCTTCTAACAATGACTCAAAGAAGAGCAGAATTATGCAAGAATATAGTAAGAATCCAAGATTTCACTGGACCATTATTTTAAAGTGTAAAATCCGGACAAATTTACAGAAGAAAAAGCCGGAATGAAGTCTTTTAGATAAGTTCTCTGAAAATGAGGAATAGATTGGAAGGCATCGAATCCTTTGTTTATATTTTCTTAAAATTAAATAGCAATTTTGCAAAGGCAATGCTATCTTTTTGTTTCACCGTTATTCTGTATATTTCATACATTAAAATAGTAAATGTCAGAATCAGATTCAGAATTTCAAGTCCTCCTTGGAATAAAAAGCTAATTATACAGTTACACCTCACTGTATTTTTCAGCTAATTATCCACTAGAGTAAAGCTTCTACCTACATATCACATTTAGACTGCATTCAAATATTTCTTGTACTTTAATTGGGATTATTTTTCATTGTTCTGTGGCTGGTGTTTATATGCAACTAATTTAAAAACACTGTCTCAGTTGTCAGTTTTATTTGCACAACTCTTCTACAGCAGAAAAATCTAGATCGCCCTCATGAACCAGAAAAAGTGCCAAGGGCACCTCACGACAGACGGAGAGAGTGGCAGAAGTTAGCCCAAGGTCCGGAGCTCGCAGAGGATGATGCTAATCTCTTACATAAGCACATTGAAGTTGCTAATGGCCCAGCTTCACATTTTGAATCAAGGTTTCTTTTTATTTTTTCTATCCTTTATTAAATACAGCTATTCATTCTACAGAGTAAATATGTTTGAGAAAGATAAATGATGAAATGGTACTGCCATTCTTGAAATGCACTGAAAATTATTGATTTAGCTCAACAAAAATCAATTTTAAAATTCTTAGCCAATGTGTCCTTAAAGGAGCTACTATTACCTTCTTATTTGTAGGAGTAGTGTACATCTCTGGAATTCATTATATCTTTGAGGATATGGAGGTGTCTGCCTCTGACTTGAAGAAAGTCTTATGTCACTGCTGCAGGCTTGCACCCAGGCGTGTTACTACATTCCAGTCTTGACCTACAAAATCCCTGTTATTCCAGGCTCTTGATTTTCCTGAGCAGAACTGCCAAGAATATATGGTGGGTGTGATGTGAACAAACATCCACTTGGAACTGAGATTAGATCACTGAGCTTTTCTTTACTCATGAACAAATCCAAAATTTGATTGACGTTTCTGGTTATAGCCTATTACAACCTGCTGGATTCTCATTTCACAGCATGCATTTGCAGGTGGCTAAAAGCAGCATTTCAAATGATACACCTGCTCTGTTTCCTCCTGTGGTGCTTGTGCAAAACAAAGTCATTTTATCAGCTGAGAATCTTATAATACGAAAGAGAGCTGATATTCAAGTAATGTTAGGAGTTTTGGGGGGGCGTGATTTTCTTTGGGATTTTATTTTCTTTTAATAAAAAGCGATTGTTGTCTCCTAAAGACTAGTTGAATTTTACCCCTGTCCTTCACTGGCCAAAAACACTTTAAGAGAGGGTCTGGTTTAACTTTGTTAGGTTTTCAAATAAAATTAATAGTAACAGTGGATAACTATCACAGCTGTAGGACGTAGAGTTTTGTGTCTGAAAAATGGAAAAACCTGGCTGTAGGAAACTTAGTTTTCTTAATTCAGAAAGTAAAAATGGTCTCAATGTGTTTCAGTCAGTAAGGTACAACTCCCATTACGGGTGATGTGCATTTTGCTGAGAAGACAACAGCTTTGTAGTATCTTATAAACTGCTCTATCAAGTAGTTGGCAGAGACATCTGCTTTCCTGCCATCTTTCTATTGTGTTGTACGTCAGGTTCCACATGAGACGTACTCTCTGCAGGACTCCTTTATTATCCAGGACCCTGGCCTAAGCCATGATTACTTCAGTAGCAGTACAGAAATTAAGAATAATGCTGTAGTCCTTGGAAGCGATAAACACGCAGAACGTGTAGCTTGGATAAAGAACAGCACTGTGCCAAGTGCTGTTGAAAAACAGAATAAAAACTTTGCCCCGTGAGAATTTAATAGGCTTAGACACTACAGCGATAGCAGTTATGTGGAAACGTAGAATAAAGCTTTAAATGTTAAAAAATACTGTGCAAAGACCCTTCCTCTAAATTCAATAGAGAAAGTTTGACACTTATCAGTATCTTTAAGTAGTTAATGAAAATCTCGTAACTAGTCAGGTAGTCAAGGTATATCTAAAGTTGTCATTAACAAGTAGTTTGAATTATATGAAACTGTAGTTACCTTTATTTTACTTGCAACTACTCAATAGTAAATTTTTAGATTATCTTCCTGATGTCTGTTGTATAGCTACTTAGTATAGCTATTTTAGTAGGTCCAAATGCAGAATTGAAATACCGATCCTCTGACAGAAGTTTGACTAAATTATTAAGTTATAAATGCTACCACTTGATAGGTAGCTCGTGGATGTTATGAAAGAATATGGTGACATATGTGTAAGGACTGAATAGCAGAAACCATTACCAGTATAATGTCTGTTGCATAATACACTCTGGTTTATGTGTACTTCTGATTGTATTGCTACGTTTTATTTAGCTCAAAATAACGTGACTAATAAAGACTAAGATCACACACGTGCTGTAAAAATTGTCTGATATACCTGTCAAAAGCATTAAAACTCTGAGATGCTAGAAGCAATGGGGTGGAAAGGAGAAAAAACTATTAAAAAGCTGAGCAGTACAAGAGAGATATTTCAGATATTTGAACGGAGAAGTCAAACTGAAATGTAGGACAGTAGTTGGGAGCATTAATAATTAATTTTACTAAAGCTTATATCAGATCAGTAGAATACATTTTTCATACTTAAGAAGAATATATTTATTTTCCTTCAGATCTCAAGCATACGTGGATCATATGGATGGATCGTATTCTCTTTCTGCATTACCCTACAGTCAGATGTCTGAACTTCTGAACAGAGCTGAGGAGAGAGTGTTGGTCAGACCCCATGAACCACCACCACCACCACCTCCAATGCATGGAGCAGGAGAAGTGAAACCTGTACCTCCTTGCGTTAGGTAAGAAGTGGTCAAGCCATGTGCAGATATTGGGAAGGGAGCTTTATTCTTCCACCAACCCCACTAACTGCTGTTAGTATGATTTCCACGCAGCCCGAGCAGTTCCCACATCCCAGGGCTCTGTCAGTCCGCAGGCCTGATGCCTCTGCAACTGCAAGGCCAGGCAGGAGTTGGAGAGAATCTAGCTGGAATCTAATCCCAGTAGCGTGCCACTGTGGGGACAGGCCCCACCTGGCCATTAACATTGCAACTATGTCTCCTCCTGAGTTAAATGATAGGGCAGATAACTTTAAAAAAAAAAAAAAATTTCTCTGAAAGGTGCTGAGATCTCAGGATTTAGCTTTGGAGAATATGAAATTATTATCATGTGTTTCAGCCCACATGAGAGGAAGAACATATTGCAGTAAGCTGGTCTACTATCAAAACTAAATATTCGTCACATTTGCCAAACAACAACTGCTTTTTTAAAGTGCTTTTATTTTCTGTTTTTCTATGCCTTGGCAAAACTGGATATGTGCTGAGAGTATTTTTTAGATACTGGTTATCCTCCCCCAAATCTTATTTTATGCTCAGATACATACAGTTTGGAATACAACACAGTTAATTCAGGTATGGTTGTTAAATCCGCAAAATGTTAGTCTTTTGGAAGGAAACTCTGTTCCCTGTGCAGGAAGTGCTCACTTTTTTAGATTAACTTTTCCATAACAGCTGAAAAATTCCTCTGGTGTTTTTTCAGAAAAATAATTTTACTGATGCCTTTCGTTTTCTTTGATTCACCCATTCATTGCAATAAAATGAGTATTCAGGCTACGTATATCTCCCTCTGCAGATATAGTTGATGACCTTTGATATTAGCTTCTCTGACCTTGACATTGAACCTTAAATACATGTATCAATTTTAATCCTTTGCTTGTACTTTTTTTTTTTTCTTTAAGTTCTGTGAGTTGAAAAAATTAAACAACTGCCAGTTCTCTTACTTCAGATAAATAACCTGGATTTACTTGGGGGTGGGACAGGAGAATCTTAGTATAGGAAAAGTCTGAAAAAGATGCAAGTTACTATAAAAGCATAAACTCAGTTAATAGTTGGACATGAACAAGGGCCTGTGGAAAGACTGATGTATATACCGTTCTGTGAATTAGAGTTTACTGCACATGAAGTATGAGTACCTGGAAATCATCATAGTTAGTGCATAATACTTTTTAATGGTTAATGTTCAATATTCTTAACTTGCAGAAACAGATCTATTAGTGCTTTTTCTTCTTTCCAGCTCTAATGATTTTGTCCTGTTATTTGGTATTTCAGTTCTACTACAGGCTTGGTAGAAAATCGTCCTCAATCACCAGCAACAGGCAGAACACCAGTATTTGTGAGCCCCACTCCTCCCCCTCCACCACCACCACCTCTTCCCTCTGCTCTGTCAACTTCATCGCTAAGAGCTGCAATGACTTCTACTCCTCCCCCACCAGTCCCCCCTCCCCCACCTCCTCCCACAGCTGCTTTGCAGGCCCCAGCAGTGCCACCTCCACCAGCTCCTCTCCAGATCGCTCCTGGAGTCCTACACCCAGCTCCTCCTCCAATCGCTCCTCCCCTAGCACAACCCTCTCCTCCTGTCACTAGAGCTGCTCAAGTGTGTGAGACTGCACCAGTTCACCCAGTTCCTCAAGGGGAAGTACAGGGACTTCCTCCACCCCCACCACCTCCGCCTTTGCCTCCTCCTGGCGTTCGACCCTCCTCTCCTGTCACAGTTGCAGCCCTTTCTCACCCTCCACCTGTTCTGCACCCTCCTCCCGCAACCGTTGGCGCTGGCCCTCATGCCCCACTAATGCCTCCATCCCCACCGTCCCAAGTGATTCCTGCTCCTGAACCCAAACGCCATCCCTCAACTCTTCCTGTAATCAGCGATGCTAGAAGCGTTCTGCTGGAAGCAATACGAAAAGGTAATTTTTGCCTCTTAAGAGACAGCAAAGAGTAGACTATTTCATATGTGTAAAAGATAGTTTAGAGGAAGGAATCAAAAGTCCTTCTATTCTCTAGATTCTCTGCAATGTATACATTGCCAAGTAGACAGATTTTTTCTCAACCTGCAATTGCACTTATCCGATGTTGAGTTTGGATTGTAAAACTGGTTCTCTGTGGAAGTTGGATAAAGAAATGTGTGTGTGTTTATAGATGATCTGTGGAGATTCTCTCTTCAGTCTGTTTTCCTGGGAACGTACCTAGTTCTGATAACTTACAGATCATGTAGAAGTCAAAAACAGTATTTTTCACAGACCGTTAGATAAGAGCAGAACAGATCAATTACCTTTTGAATTTTGATAATTGTTGTATTACAACAACATGTAAATGGCACTCAGAAACCATTGCTTAAGACTTAAAGCTGTTAAGAGTCTAATCTTCACTGATCTAAACAAAGTAACGAAGCAGTCTTTACATCGCGAGGTGCCTCACCAGCGCACTGACAGTGACTGGCAGAGGTGCAAGGTTATCTTGCTTTGGCAACATTTTCCTGATGGTCTAACAAGGAGCTGAACATACATGCTATTATATTTTAGCTAATGTGCTTGAGGCCAAAAAAAACCCCCTTGCACTGTGAGTGCTGCTGTTTGACTGTGTGGTCTCTTTGAATAGTAAATCTTTCTCACATATTTTGAATACTTCATTCTTCTGTTTTTCTGATACACCTACAACACAGTGCAGAATCTATATTGTACTTTACTACCAGTAGATGCAAATGTTAATTCAAAATAATTTTTAAAGCATCTGTATGTACCTGAAGTGATAACATCATTGAATCTGTAAAAAGAAGTATATCTTAACATTAGTAGAAAATGCCAGCAAAAAAACTAATAAAGGAGAGCCTGCTGGTGTGACTTAGTTGATCCTTACCAAGCCTTGCCCAAGAATCCAAGGCCCAAGCTATCATAGCTTAAATTCCACCTAGGTACAGATGCTTGTGTTTCCTCTCAGTTGACAACAGGGAGTATTAAGTACAGGATTTAGTCCAGTTTGAACGGTGTTGGTTTATGGTATCATGAATATGAAACCCAAAATATATAATCTCTGTCATGTTTTTAACTCAGTTACTGACATTTAACTTTCTCATATTACCAGTCTGTGTTATTTGCGCTTCATGTTTGACCCTTAAGTAATATTTTATCCCCAAACAGAGCATTATATGATCAAAACTGAGTTACAAGAAATTAACGATGTTAGGATATTCAGCTGCAACTTTCAGTTGAGACCTTGAAGAGAGAGTACAAAAGGTATTTGGAAAAATGCGAATAGTAAAGTGGCTTAATCACTTACAGTGCTATTGGAAAAATGTAGGAATATTTTTAATGGAAACTTAGAAGCAGCCAGTGGAAGGACTGGTGATCTAACCTAACATGACAATTCTGACATTCTTGTCTGTAAAACCCTGACAGAGAACTCCTCTATCAGAAGAGGACAGTGTCCTCAGCCTTCATTTTTGCCTGCAAAGCATTTTGTGAAGCATGAGCTAGAATACTTTGTATAATGATAAAGAATGACAGTATCACATTTATGATTTGGTGTTCTTCAGGTATTCAGCTACGCAAAGTTGAAGAGCAGCGTGAACAAGAAGCTAAACATGAGCGCATTGAGAATGATGTTGCTACTATACTTTCTCGTCGCATTGCTGTGGAATACAGTGATTCAGAAGACGATTCAGAATTTGATGAAGTGGATTGGTTAGAGTAAAGTTGTTACATTGCTGTACACTACAAAGTTGAATGCTAACGTCCGTTGTGGTGCTTGTTCTTTGAAAGTTTGATGGTCATTTCTAGTGTTTTTTGTATTCTTTTCTTTACATAATTAATCCATGTTTTTCTACTTTTCAGTTTACAGAAGAGCTCCTAGTGCATCTTTGAAACTAAATGTTTTACAGTGGCTTTTCTTACACATCTTTTTGAAAGAACATACTTTGTTCCAATAGACCACTAAGTATTACGCATGGGCAGCTGTTGGTAGAGTAGCAGTTTCAATTTTTTGGCATATCTTAACTGTGCACTTTGTGAATTTTAAGTTAATGAAGGCAACAGAGATTGACATTCCAAGGGCAGCTGTATGTACTAATGAGCCTTATTCCACTTTTGATAATGTTTTAAAAATATTAAACCTAGCTATCAAGGTATCACTGCCTCGATTACATCCATACACTAAAAGTACATATAATTAGCAGCACTGAACACACTGAAAGGAAGATGGATCTTTGGGGGTTTTATTATTGTTTTATTGTTGTTTTTAAATAATTATGGCCTTATTTGTATGTTTAGAGATTCCCTTTCCCTTCCTCCCTCCCAGGTACATATTGTGTGGTACTATTTTTGCCTGCATAATAAAAAAGTTTAAATTTTTTTTTTCCTTGTGAAATCTTCTGACTTAAACATGCTGTGTAACTTATGTAACTGTTAAAATAACAGTTTGATTTAATAAATGGTTCATTTTAAATGTCCATCATTGTTGCTTTTTCAGCTGAAGCCTGTCTTTCGCTGGTCTGACTGAGGGATCCTTGGTGTTCAGGTTAATCTGCGGTCTGCAAGTTATGCAGCACTTGATTCCGGGAGCCATATTGAACAGTAAATTGTATATCGTTTGGCAATCAGAGTACATAAAAAAAATTGAGTAACTTGTGCCCTAAATGAGTTAGGTGTTTTTTTAAAGTTTTACCTCCAGAGTATCTCGAGAAGGAGAGATGCAGCAGTTAACATCATAATGAAAGATGTTATTGCAAAGACATTTTTAAAGTGCTATCTGGCAGTATACTATATATTGACTAATTAGAGGGCTTTTGTGTTTACCCTCTCTGGAATAACCTGTTCAAGTCTGAGCACATAGTCAAAAACCTGTTGATAATGAGAGCGTGAGAGGGCACATGAGTACTCTACCCAGCTAGCTTGTTCCCGGAAGATACAATTATGTAATAGAGGAGAAAGAGTTAAAAGTGAGAAGATTTCTGACAGTGGAGCATGAAATGTTCCACAGGACATGGAATAATTTCCAGAGGCACGTGGTTATTAACCTATGCTTGGGGCTGGGCAAAACTCTAGAAGTACAGACAAACGTGGGAACGAAGTACAACAGCCCTTCCAACGCTACTGTCATTATCTCAGGCTCCGTTATAGTTTTGTACATAGACTGCTATATTCAAGGCGTGTTCCATTACGACAGTAATATTTTGACAATGATTTTTCTCCTGCAAACACGACAAAGATATGTGGATCTGCATCTTTACCTGTACAACTATAGATGCAGTTGTCTTTGATAGTTGTCTTCACAATAACATATTGCCATCTGCTTTATTCTGCCACACTCAGTTAACTATCAATGTGTGTATCCTCCTTACTGGATCATTCCCCATTGTTAAAGAAAAGATGGCTGAAGCGCCACTCCATGAATATTTGATGCAATATTTAATCTATGTGTTCTGTTGGGTCTCAGTAAACCCAGGTTGCCAAATCTAGCCCAATAACTACATGTGAGAGAGAGAGCATTGACACAGCTGGAAAGATGATGCATCTTCAGACACAAGTGCAATATACACACCTGCACCTACCGTTTAAGCAAAGCGCCAGACCTGCATTTTTGGCAGCTGGAAGAGCTTGTGCCTAAATTCCGTAGTTAGGTAGCTTCTGCCAGTCACAAAAATTACTTTTCAACTACTGCTTACACCTGTTACTTTGTGAATTACTCTAAATACCTGATTTTTTTGTTAGTGGAGCTTATAGATAGCAGCCTGCATTGTCGCATTAGCAAGTCAGTATCTGGTCTGTGTCCAGGCTCTGCCTGTTCAAAGTAGATCACCTCCTCACTGCGTTGAGGAGTCACCTCACCCAGCCTGTGTTGTACATGTGCTCTGCCTGTGTCCCAGCTCTTGATGCTGCAGCCATCTGCTCATGACACCGACTGTCTGGCTAGTCAAGATCCCGAGGAAAGAGCACTCAGATGGTGACAGGACTGTTGGAAATGGCACCCATCATCTCACTTCTCACCATCAGATTTCTTTGTAGCATAGTCACTGACAGAGGTACAATGATGTGCAAAGTAGCTAGAGGCAAAAATATCAAGACTCACACTACCACCAATCAGTTATTCTTAATAAATTAAATATTTGTCATTAATTACAATGATGCGGCTTACTCCAAAGGCAGTTCTTTAGGACGCAAGCCACAAAACAACCAGAATATTGTTTGGGTCCAGGCACTGAATTTTGTGTCAGAACTAGATTTGGAGCAGCAGCTTGACTGACATGCTCAATAGGAAGAGGGTGGGGGGGAAAGAACACATCACACCCAAGTCATAGAGTATCCTGGACTGGTATAAGACAGATTTGCCTATACTCAGACCTAACAGCTCATGGCAAGTCTGAGAGCTGGGTATCTGACGTAGCCTAAAAGTAGGAAGAGCAGTGAAAGACAGACAAGTTAGGTGGGAATGAAGTGAGAGGTAGGACCTTACATTACTGCAGTTAGCACATTAGATTTGACTTGAATGAATTAAAAAAAAAAAAAAAAAAAGTCCTTACTGACAAATGGCTGTTATTGACCTCGTTCACTGTCCTGGTGATTAACAGTATCCTTTCCAAACCAGTACCCTGGCAGCCAAAGCGCTGAACTGTGGCTGAGTGAAGGCAAGAGTTAAATTCAGTTAAGATTTCAAAGACAGGATTCTTGGCCTTCTGCCGTAGCTACAGCTTTCTGCCATAGCAACTAGCCTCCAGACAGTGATAGTATGATTCACTAATAGTGAGAGGTGATTGTCAAATTTGAATATTTGCATGTATAGATGTCCTCAAAAACAAATCACTGAGATTGCAAGTGCTTCTATCCCTCTGACTAGGGTTTCTAACTGCCCTTCTCATTTGGTAGAACGGTGTTTGGAGGGCTGCTAGGCTATTTATGCCATGATTAGATGTGTAATAGATTATCGATTGCTTTGTCTTGTAAGGTACTAAATCAAGTTTTCTATATGGAACTGTTCAGATTCTGTTGTTTACTTCTGTACATTTACAGCAGTTGGTTAAAAGCAAAAAGACTTGAAGTCTGTTGCAGCAATAATGGGTCTGTAATGTGGTTCGATATAGACGAAGAGGAGCGTTCGTTAAACTTCACACTTTTCTTGACTGTAATCTGTGACTGGTAAAAAAAAATGAACTCTCTCTTCTACTGTGAAATGGGAAAAATGAACAAAATAAAAAAAACATAGACGAATCAGAAGATAATGGGTAGCAGAACCAGAAGACTAGAGAGTTACAAAATTGGTCATTGACAGTTTTTAATTAAAAGATAAAACAGTAACAGTGAAACAGCCATCATATAGACAGAACAAAAATAGCGGGTAAACGGAAGAGAGAAACTACTAAAGAAACCAAAATAACAGAAGGACATAATGCAGGTTCTGTTGTTAGTTTTGCACCGTGAAAAAATAACCTTTAAATATTAGCTACCATTAAGAGATTAAATAATATCCCATCAAATTGGGATTCAATGAGCAGAAGGTGTTTTTGAAAGAACCGTAGTTGGTAAGCTCATCCCTCTGTGTGCGGCCCAGGAGGGGCATCCAGCAGGGGCGCCAACACGCCATCACAGGCTTCAAACAGCGCTGTGGGACCTGAGAGTGCAGACAGGTACCCACAGCCCCAGTTTCACTGCAACTGGCATCCTCCAGGCTATTGGGACCCTCTCAGCTTGAAACCAGCTACTGCTCCACCAAGGCCTGCAGCCTCTGAAGGGCATGTCTATCTGTTTTAACTGTTGCCTGTGAGCCCTTTTAGACTGCAAATTTTGGAGACCTTGGGCTGTTGCATCTCAGTCTCTCTAGCCCATGAATCACTATGAGAGGGAGTTAACACCAGCTCTAGGACTAGATGCAGAAACCTGTGGCTAGGAGAGCCAGCAGATGCAGTGTTGTGCAGAGTAACAAGCTGACAGCAGCATACTCACAGCAGTGGGCTCCAAGCTGTAAAATTACATGTTTATACAAACTAGAACAGTTCCAACAGCAGACATGGAAAAGAAATCCTCATCGCAGCCTCTGCAGCCCTGCGTTCTGCATTAGCAAACAATTTGGTGGAAACTCAACCTGAGCTCCCTCATCAAGTATCTGCTCGACTCCTTACCTACAGGCTATAGCGAGAGACTTACTTGCTTTCACTTGCTTCTGCAGGTGGCAACATCTAACACCGGGAGAGGGCTTGTAATGAGGCCATGGACAGCAATAGCTGTTTCTCTTTCTGGGTCACTCTGCTGCTTTTTCCCCTTGCCTTTCCATTCCTGCCTTCTTTTCCCACTTGCTTGGTTCTCGAGGTCTTAGGTAGTAGCCTGCTCCCGGGACACTTTTCACAAACCCTTTGCAGCTGCAGCTAGGATGGACCTTACTAGTCCTCAAACTGCTTCTCAGATGCATCATCATCCCTTGCTAGATGTTAGTGCACCCCCCAGCCACCTGCCTGTGACAGGAATCCCTCAGCCTAGCCTACGCACAATGAGCTGGGATAGGTTTAATTGCTTAAAACACAGGTTCCTGCCAACCAAGCTCATGCTGAGAGGACCCATCTGGGGAGTGCTCCCACGAGCAGTTCAGCTGTCAGACCTGAGGGCTTAATGAACATCTGGCAGCACAACACCGTGCAGCGGCAGCAGAGCAGGCAGGGTCGAGAACCTCATCCCCATCGCAGCCAGTGCTAGAAGAGGACACACGGACAAGCCCTGGGAAACGGGCACTGCGGTGCAGAGCAGCCCCTGAGGCTGGCGCTGTGCGCTGCTCCCCTCCCCGTTTGGACGGGGAAGTCCAGTGCTGCAGAGCCAGGGCTTTTTCTTTGATCATAGCTGTGCTGCGAATTGATGTGTTTACTGTCCCTGCTAACCAATTTGTCTGAAAAATGGGCTCTGCTGTCTTAGTGATTTCTTGCGTTCCCAGACTGCCAGCAGCGCCCTGCAAAGACAGTCAGTAACAGCCTCTAAAGAAAAATTATATCTGTCTCATTTCTTCAAATTTCTTATTTCAAACATTCTCAAGCTCTGGGCTGCTGCTCCAACCACCTCCCTTTTGGCAAGGCAATGGGAAACATCTGAGTACAGATCTGAGCACAGATCTGAGCAGGCAAACAGCTCTTGCCAAGCAGAGCTGAACATCCCCCTGCTTCATGTCTTTCTTTACCAGTTAAACAGCTTCATTTTCAGACAGAGGATAGCTGAGGGTTCCTAACCGAACACCGTTTCCATTTTCCACCCCCAACTTCTTTCTATTCATCTCCCTTAAGACTTCAAAGTCTGAGGAAACCTAAAGTGCTACAAAGGTTTCAGTACCTCGGGCTGTACATGGCTTCTCCTGCACCCACCTAGCAAGCTCAGTAAGTGCAGGGCAGGGAGTATGAGGCAGGGCCAACGCGTTGTGCTGCTGCAGAATCACAGAACGGTTGAGGTTGGAAGGGACCTCTGGAGATCGTCTAGTCCAACCCCCCCTGCTCAAGCAGGGTCACCTACAGCACATTGCCCAGGATCACGTTCAAGGGGGTTTTCAATATCTCCAGCAAAGGAGACTCCACAACCTCTCTGGGCAACCTGTTCCAGGGCTCAGTCACCCTGTGGTTACTGCTATGGTGCTGTAACTCACGAAAAGCACAAGGTTTTATGCTGCAAGGTGAAACGGAGCTGCTGTAGAGCTGTCCAACCACCCTGACCGGTGGTTGGGCTCCAGCAGGGCCTCTAAGCTGGCAGGCTGGCTGCGGAGCAGAGCTGCGGGACATCCAAGGGAGAGGTCCCACCTTGCCCAGGACTGGTGAGACCTAGCGTTGCCACCTTCCCACCTGGTACGACTCTTCCAGTCCGTCATCCTGCCTTGCCCTCATTAGCCTGAGGTTTTCAGCTGCTGCTTTAATAAAAGTTATAACCTACCCTGCTTGCATGGCATTGCTATGATATAAACCCTCATCTTTGCATTGGCAGGTGAAGAGGCGAGACCAGAAAAAAAAGAAATCAAGGGTTAGAGCATTTGCTTTCATTGAAGCTCTGTGTTATTTTCACACGACTTTGTAGAGGTACCCCTCCAAGGAAAGCTCCAAGAATTATCTCCCCTTGGTGCTAGCTTTATACCGTAATTTAGCTATTTTCTTGCTTTTGGGAGGCATTTTCTCCATCGCACCAGTTCAAGCCTCAGAAGGGAAAGTCGATGGGCTGCACACACCCCTCCCACTGAGCAAACCTCCACGCTCAGGGCCATGTTATTACGGCTTGATTTTACATTTTAGGACAGGCCAGAAATAATCCTAGCAAACTGCCTGGGATTTGTAACCTGATCAAAAAGCAGCCTATAATAGCCTGAACAGGATAGCGTCTGCATATCAGCAAACCTTTAGCACTCCCTCTCGTCGGCAAGCGAGAGCGTCAGGCTGAATTCCCCCGCCCCCCATCGCACTTGGGCAAGGCTAAAACGGTTTGTAAGAGTCCAGAGCAGGACCTGCAGCCAACGCGGCCCGGTCGAGAACAGGCTACGACGTGGAAGTGCACGGGATCACCTTGACACGCTAGTGCTCCTGAAAGGGACCTGTGTGGCCTCTGAGCCAGCGTCCTCAGCGGCTGGCAAAACCCCAAGCTGCCAGAGGGTCTCTGCAGGACCCACCACAAGCTCAGGGTGCAGCCGGCCGCCGCGCGCCCCGCAGAGCTCCTCTCTCTCGCGGCAGGGCCCCACGGAGGGCTCCTCCACGGCGCGGCACCGTACGGCGCGCACCCTGCCTTGGTCCGAGGCAGCCCCCCGGCGCTGGCCAGGTTAGCAGCTAGCCCAGGAGCAAAAAGGTGTTCAACAGAAATGCAGCGGCAAAACATCCTCCTCCCCACGCGTGTGCTGGCACATCCTTCCGTGGTTTCTCTACGTTTTTAATAGTCCTTATTTTCTACATAAATTTCATTAGCTGGATTTATGTGGTCACTAAACTGCTTGATACAGTTATGCTCACAGCAGGAAATTATTTGCCATTCTAAGGAAAACGAGCGTTTCCTTGTCTTGTCAGCACAGAGAATTACATTATCAGGGAAATAATAACCAGCTGAAATGAAGGAGTTTTTGATTCATGGTAATTACTGATTATATGCAGATTACTTTATGGCTTTAATTCTCTGGTCTCCCACTGTTTGCTTGCTAGAGCTCTGAAAAAACAGAGTGGGCATACGAGCATCTTGTTTGCAAAGTAAATTACAGAGCGTAATTTGTTGATTACATTAAAGAAAGTACAGCTGTGCTGCGCGACGGCCAGCTCTGCACCTAAAGCCGGGCCCCGCAACACTTCTTCTAATTAAGTGCAGTAGAAAAGCCCTTGCAAACCTTCAGCTTCGCCTGGCACCATGTTTCACAGCATTAGGAAAAATAAATGCTGGCAGCTGGCAGGTCCTTGCCCCAGGAGCGCTGCCCCGCGGGGAGTCACCATTTGGTGTCACAGATCAAAAATACCATTTTGGATTGCCGAACAGCTTCTGCTCCGTTTGCAGGTCACAAAGCCCTAAGGAGGATATTTACCCCACTTGGATGTCAGCGCTGACCGGTCACATCTAATAACCCCAGGACTCACTGCTGTATTTCCAAATAGCTATAAATGATAACTACCATGCAAATAATTAAACGATCGGACATACTGTAAAACTATATAGTTCATCCTATAGTTTATATATATAAGTAAAAGGCAGCGCGGCTGCGGCCGGGTTTGCGTCAAAGCAAACCCCAGACCTCAGGCTCTGCCCCAAAACCTCGTCAGGAATCAGACCGTGCCGGAGCGGGACCAAGGACCATCTGCTCCGCTGGACACGCGTGTCGAGAGGTGGCAGCATCTCCCCGCCTTGCGGAGCCCGGCCCGGGGGCGAGGAGGGAGGCAGCGGCAGCAGCAAGGCTCCCTGCAGGCCTCCTTCGGAGGGGAAAAACACTCTTTTCAGGGGAAAAGGAACAATTTTTGTTGCTTTTTCTAGTCAAGGGTTTGGCATCTCATATTTTCCTTTTATTTATTTTTTTCAAACTGCTTTTTTTTTTAAACCACCAGGATATCTCGGAAACCGAGGGTGGCTTTGCCACAGCCCCCTAAGCAGCTCCCCGGTGCCGGCGGCACGAAACCCGGTGCTGGCGTTGGGGCAGACGCAGGAGGCACCGCAGCAGCCAGACCTGCGCGGGCCACGCGCTGCCCACAGGCCCGACGCCGTGCTCGCCAGGAGGGGCTGCGGCGACAGCCGGGGGCTCACAGCCACCTTCCCCGCACCTGCACGGCCACAAGCTGCAGGAAGAAGAGAGACAGTACAAATCCTGGCTGGTTCCCGACTCTGCAACGCCCTTGCTTAAAGGGGGCAGTGGGCTGATCCAGGAGCGATGCAAATCGACCTATTGCTCCCCTGTGGGATTTAGCCAACCAGCTGCAGGTACCCAATCTGCAGAAAACGCTCCCAAGGTCAAGGATGTCTCCCTGTCCTCTGTACACCAGCTCCAGCCCCCTGCAAACCACAGGCTGGTCCAAACCCAAGCGAGCTTGCTAACATCCTTAAAGAAAAAAAATACACATATGACTCTGGATAACCTGAGATCACTTTTCAGAAAGGAACGGCACTGCTTTGGAGCCCGAGTGCCCAGGAGCCATCACGCCAAGTGCCTGTGCCGTTCTTGCAGACTGGGCTTAGTTGGTTTGAGAGCATTTCCCCGTTTTTGCAGGAAACGGTGAGAACTTGCCCTGCCACCGAAAGGGCGCAAGCAGCCAGGCTGCTGCCGCCCAGGGGAGGCCTGGCGTCTGCACACCCTCGTGGGAGGCTCCCTCCTCCACCAGCACCAAAAAAACCAAACCAAACAAATAGCAGCCAGCCTCGCCTTTTGTTTCCAGCTCCCCATGGGACATTTCCAAAGGCCTTTGTGGGAAACTGGGAATGCAACTGTGACCCTTTTTGTAGACGTGGCCTGCGACCTTTAATCTTTACCATTCAAGCATAGGGCGTTAGATAGTACGACGTGGGCATTTAAACGCACAAGAGGAGCGGAGCTAGAGGGGGCACCTCAGCGCAGATAGGGCTGGGGATGCTAATCCCAAAGCGCACAGCAGCAGAGTCCTGAGATGCAAGAAAAAAAATTAACCAGGAGTCCAAAGAGCCCCGGGAATTTGCACTAACCACCAAATAAAATAGACTTGCCAGAAATAGCAAAAGTGGTGCATACTATAGGATTAGGTGGTTATGCACTAAGGATAAGATAACGTGAGCAAAGCACTACTCATACTGGGCTGTTCCTCTGCATCATGTTTCTGCAGGAGCTCTTACCTGCAGGAAAGCTGCGATCTCCCTTGGGCAGAGCAGCCGGAGCAGCTCCTCTCACTGCAAGGCAACAGGACCTGGACCACAGCCCCAGGTATGAGCCCCTCCTAACTTCATGTGTACAACCAGCCCGGCCAAAGCATCTTCTCACTGCAGTGGCACCAAATATCCCAATGGACACAGCTGCTCTGACCACAGCGTCTGCAGGGGCTCAGCGTTTGCTCTGGATCCGAATCCCACGGGTGGTGGCAGCGATGCTGCTACCCACCGCCGTTCCCAGGCACCACGCGGGAGCACCAGACCCGCAGTGGAGGAAATACAAGTTTTTCTGGACGTTTCCATGTGTTTTCCTCGTTCTGCACTGCTCTTGATCAGGCCCGCCGCCGCAGCACTGAAATGCCGTGGTCTCGGCGACGGGCTTTTTAACATCTGGCCTTGCCCATAAACACAAAAATTGTAAAGTGGCTGTTTTCCCTTAGTGCTTATTAGAGATAAGGGCATTAGGCACAACTCAAGCATGTTTTTAAAAAAAAAAAAAAAAAAAAAAAAAAAAAAAGAGTCCTGCCTGGAAATGTCTAAAGGTCAGCTGCTGAAGCACATACAAAAAGGACTCAATTACAGGACAAGCCAAAATGCTGCCATTTCCCAAAGACTTTGGGGGAAGCCTCTGGAAAACAGCATCTCTTGTTCTGCGGAAACGTCGCAAACACAGAGAAGTTCCTGCTGCTGCCTGCGGCAGCGAGCGCACCCCTTTCGTCTGTGGGAGCACGACTCCCGAAAGAGAGGGTGCCGGCCACCTGGCACCCCTCCCCAAGGCCCAAATCCTGGGCGAAGGGGACAAAAAGTGCAACCCAAGCAATACTTTACTGGAAAACAAGAAAACATAGGTTAGCTGAAAACATTTGCAATACCCAAGAAAATCTAACTGAAGGCTACTAACATATTTCTGAGTAGCAGTTTTGCCTACATACACGAGGCACCGAAAGGAAACATCTTTTTTATTAGGTCTCTGAGAACGTTTGTGTAATATCCGTTTCCTAAGAGCATCACTCAAACTAAAACAATGAGCATCCTTAGGGCAAACGCATAGAAAAGCGCACCAAGAAATCGCTGGGCTTTTTCCCTGTCTTTGAGCGGGTCCTCGGGGAGAGTCAGGCCTGCGCAGGGGGATGGTCCTTCCACCACTGGGAAGGAGAGGGCGAGCAGCAGGAAAGACACCTAAATCTTGTTGCATCTTGGTTAGGAAGGACAAGATCTGATCTCCATCCAGGCCGAGCTTTTTATCTATCCTGACAAATCTGCACAGATGTTTCTGTCTACGGAGCTGCAAGCGCTAGGAGAAATGGGCATTTTGCAAAAAGAAAGTAGTGAAGTGGTAAAAATTCAGGGATCGTTGCACCACAAAACTATCGGCGTGAGACAGCACTGGTGTTTTGTGCGCGTCTGGCTAGTTTCAGTGAATCACACTGACAAGGCTGAATCATTGAGAAGTTTGGTGTATTGCTTTCTCCCTCAGAGAGGCCCAAGGAGTGAGATGTGACAGACTCCTGTGCAACTCTGCAACAGCAGACAGCAGTAGAAAGGGCCATATCCAGCTGAAACTGGAGGCAAAACCCTGGTTCAGGTTTCAGTACTGAATCACCCTCCACCTCTCCGCAAGAAGCCAGAACTGGGACTGCCTTGCGTCTTAAATCCCAGTTTTTACATTGTCCTATTCAACGGGCTTGAGTCTGTCTCTCTGTACAAGGGCCAACGCTGAGCAGGAAAACCTCTCCGTGACCGGGTCAACGCAACGTCCTGAAGAATTGCCTCGGTGAAGGTTTCCCACCCAGGTGCTCTCCAAGACCAGCTCCGCTTCCTCTGCCAGTACCGGCAGGACTGCTGCGTGCAGACTTGGCTTTAGACAGCACACCAGACCTTTTGGAAATCAATGTGACTGACAGGACAAAGAACCTGCTGACTGCCTTTAAATTAAATAGCTGTTCCCTTTCTTGTAAACTTTTTCATGCAAACAGTAGAAGCTGTACCTTTATCAGCAACCGGATATTGAGATAGCAGTTCCTGTGATTTCACCAGCTTGTTTAAGCACAGATTTTTCCTGTTACAGACTGCAATAAATCAGTCTGATTGTATCAGTTTAATTGCTAGTTTTCTTTTGGTGAGTTGTCTGTGGATTAGATTTTTACTGTTGCCATAACTGCACAGGTTGTGGTTTCACATACCTTTCTAACATGAACATTTTTAATAGTACGGAAAGAAAATGCTATAAGCACCTCCTCTCCCCTTCTCTTCGAGGAAAAGCCAACATGAAGAGCCAGCCTTAAAATAACAAACTCTCACTGCCAAACACATGGTTAGGCTAAACAACTTTATTAACCTGATGTTCAGTGGAAAGTAAGTACTCGGGGAAAACGCCTACAAGGACAATATATTTTATGAGGTAGTTGATCACACGTCAGGGAACCTACACGCGTACCAGTCATGTCTGCCTACCACAACAGCGTGCAGCCAGAGCCCGTCAACGCCAGCCCAGAGGCCACTGGACGCGCTCAGCCACAGCCGCTGACAGCACCAAGCAGCACAGGCACCGGGATGACATGGAGAGGTGGCAGTGGGTCACCACTGTTACTTTGTTAAGGTAGAGACTCCACTGGCAGGATGATGCACAGACCATTACTCCAGGTGATCGACCCACGCTCTGCTATGGCCACTGTATAGCCAGGTATGCTAGTGCTAGGGACGCGCCGCAGAGGAACGGCGATAGCCCTTTACAGTTGCAAGCGGCCAAAGATGAAAGATCGACGAGTCGAGCCCATTGCCTAACTCAGATCTTCCCCGCAGACTAGACTCCTGTATAGAGAATGTGGCCAACCTGGTCTCTGCTGAGGACTCAACATTTTAAGCCCTATAGCAAAGTCAAGGACAAAAAAAAAAAAACCCAACCAAACAATGAAAAAAACAACAACAAAAAACCCTTGTATCCAGCCACACTGGGCAGAAACCTCTTCTTCATGTACAAGTGGGAGCTCACTGCCACATACTGCTGTGCCCTCCCACGAAATAAGTGTCCCTGAACAACCTCACACAATTTCTACCCCCTACGAAGCCTTGGGCGTCTGCCCATCATTCAGCCCTTGCGTTTCCATGCACGTTTTGTCCATGACACTCATGGAAAGGCAAACCCCAAGTGACACTTGTCCAAACAAGATCGCTCGGTAACACACAGCTCCTAACGTCATCCAAAGGCTTTCGCTCAACAACTGTTCAGGATGGCGGATGAGTATTGTTTCTGCATGGCACTGTCAGCTCTTCCTGTGACAGATGCCATCCTTAGCACTTGGACGTCTACATACTCTTTCAAACCCTGGAGTTATTCAATGCCTTTATTGACAACTACACAAAACTATAAGGTCAAAATAAATAATTTAAAAAAATCCAGACTTTAACAGAGAGCAGTATAAGGAAAGGAGGATCACGCAGTCCCTCACACTATGTGGCTCTACAAGCATCACGCAGCACCTGGTCCATGATACTTATTCAAAAAGCATCACATCAGCTTCCTCAGAGGTTCCAGAAAACAGAATATTGCTTTCTTTTAAACTAATAAAGTTGGACTAATTCAAACTCAGTAGCACGAACACGTGAACAGATCGCCTCCCCCTAGGTTTCTACAAGGTGCCATATTGAAAGCTGCTGTAATTTCGATAAATGTCTACTGTCTTCGCCAAGCCTATAGCTTTGACAAAGGCAGCTATTGATTTTGTCTGATGTGACCCATCCTGTACGAACACATGCAGCTTCTCACTCATCAGCTTGTTACCTGCTACATTATTATGTATTGATCCCCTTGTTTGCTCCAAATTTGCCTACTGTAGAAGTTAGCCGAGTTGGTCGACAATTTCTGTGATCGACCTTCGTGAAGACTCTTTGCTTTAACTCCAGTTTTCTCATAGCAAAGCTTTTCCAAAATTTGTCAGAGGGGTGGCAGTTATTTTCTGCCCATTCCCATAGGTTCCCCGAAAGGCCCGAGCGGAAAGTGAGCCAGACAATCCGTTAAATCCCTCCTACCCTGAACTTTCTGCCGAAATGAAGAATTTGGTCCTCTGAGGTTACAGGCTCTGACACTTGCACATATGCAGATACACTCCTCTCAAGAGCATTTGGCAGCAGAATTACAACCTTAATCAAAATTAATGGACGTGTGGTAAAGGCGTGGACTAGAATTTGACCCTATTTGCTCATCCACATTATTTAGGATTTGATTTGTGGCAGCTACAGTGTTATGCCGGTTAGTACAGAGCACATACAGCTGACCAGCTCTGAGCATCTCAAGAAATTTTTCTTCTACCTCCGGCTGCTTCTGCTAACGTCAGCCGTCGATTACGGAAAGCCCTCCACTCTGCAGTGAGCGGTGGCTCACGCCATCAATCCCGGTCATACTGATGGGAAGCAGCAAACATGAACGAGGGGCTGGCAGCCTGGTCCTACGAGCACGCGTTAATGCAATAACCCTTCCCTCCCGTCGTTTGCAAATAACTTGGAATAAAGAACACCACCGAGGATATCACTTAACTGGCGGCATTTTTCCCTGAACTGTTATCTCTTTGTCACCAGTTTCCAAACCCTACTTCAGTTAAAGTGGAAAGACCATTTACTCCATAATCTGTTTGCAAGATGTCTCAAAGAAAGAGTGCTCAAGACTGAGGTGCTGCAGGTGCAGCTGTCCTCAAACAACTTCGCTATGATAGAGAATTAATTTCTCTATAACGATTTTGAGTTCAGCTGGATTTAATCATTACAGGAAATGTAACGAAGCACCTCCTGCTCTGACAGATGATATGTAGCAGTCAGTCCCAGCCATGGCCTTACACCCAAGGAAGTCCAGCAAAAGAAAATCTGATTTAAGGATGTGTATGTATGTGTTTGTGTGTGTACATATATATAAACTCAGAATCCAGTGCTTGATTAAGACAACAGTGACACTCTGTAGGACGTTTCTGAGAAAAAACCCAACATATTCATAAACAATTTTGCTTGTCTGAACTCCATCCTGGTGTCTAGACGTTGTATCAATAGGGAAAAGAACTACTGACCTTAGGAAGTCAGCATTTTGTGATAGACAAAGTCAACAGATTATTATCTGCTCTAAGCAGAAGGTAGAGAACTGTAGTATCTGGAATACCTGTTACTTATATATTTGCAAACAGATATATATATATATATATATATATGTATACACACACTAGCAAGTATAAATGTAACATAGAAAAACAGTACTGGAAGAGACCTCAAGGGTTTAATTCTACCTATGGCTCTGTCCTGAGCCAGAATCATTCCCTGTGTTATTCCTGCCCAACATTTGTAAAGCACTACGAAAGGTTTCCAGTGATGGAGACTCCCACAGCCTCCCTACAGGATTTATTCCACTGCTCCATTATTCTTGTCAGTGGATAATTTTCTAATGTTGAGCCCGCCTCTGCCTTGCTCTTATTTAAGCCCATTAATACTTGCTCTATAAACCATGGGTGTGGGACATAGATGATTCCCTTCCACTCTTGCAGCAGCTTTCACGTACTGGGTGGAGGGGGCGGGGGAGGGGGCTCCCCTGAGCCTTCACAAAGGCCAAGTTAATGCTTTCAACCCAAACTTGGCTCCTGATCCTCTCTGGCCCCACTTAATGCTCCGCATCCTTGCTACCTGGCTGGTCACTCCCCATTTTGCATTTGTACTGCTGATTTTCCTGCTTAGGAATAGTGCTTGTCCTGAATAAACTCTCTCTTAATATTTAACACGACGGAAAAAAAGTAAGTCTCTCCTCTAAAGCACCTACAGCCCCTCTGAGCTGTTTGTCAGCTGGGAATTTAACCAGCTTTCTGTCAACTCCATCGCCCAGCTCGTTTGTGAAAAAAGTGAGATTGCACTGTAGCCAAGACAGACACCTGTGGAAAATGACTCAGTACATCCTTCAGCCCTCACAGGGCATCCCCAGGGACTGCTCTCATAGGGGGTTTTTCCAGCCATTTTTGCAACCATCCACAGAAATTTCACCTGGGACAAGTTCTCCTTGCTTGCAAGATGAGCTTAGTACTTTTGAGAGGATGCTTAGAAGAACTAGGGTTTATGTCATGCTTTCATCCTCTACTGTGGTTATGAAGGACATTGCACAAGACAGTTGTCATAGCTGTAGAAACTTGCTTGATTATTGGTGTTAGTGCAGTGAGCACAAAATTCAGCTAATCTCCATGCAAACATACCAAAAAAAGGAGGGGAGAAAAAAAGAAAAAAGGGATAGGCCTTGCTTGGCCTCAGAGTTTACAGTCTGAGCATGTAACTTCATCACAGCACGATTTCAAATGAAAAAAAAGTCAACTTGAAAAAAAAAACTCCATAATGGGACAAGAGGCACAAACAAGCAATAAAAAGGCTCTCAGGTAATGCAAACTCACTGGTGACACTGGAGGATCTGCTCCCAGTACGTTATTTGCAGACTTCAATAACTAGAGCCAGAAGAAGAGTGATATAATGCACACGAGCGTTTCCACTGTGTGCTTCTGTGGAGAGAGACTTTCAAAAGCAGGAGACAACCACTACAGGGTCACAGCATAAAGGACTTAGCAGAAGGGAGGACAACATTTATTTGATGAATTAAGTGTATAGGTAACTCCAAAAAGCAGCCTGACAGGGAACTGTGCTGAGTAATAGCGCTCCTGTCTCCTTGGGTGGAGGTGACCGGGGGGGAGCAGGCCCAGCTAACCACAGCACAGCAAGCACTTCGCAGCCAATCGATATCCCATAGTACTGGAACAGCCAAGAAATGGTTGCTATGGATTTATATGGGGTTATAAATTCTGAAGTGAGGCCACCTGAGAATAATTTTAAGAACCAGGAACAGCCACGTTTCCTCCACATGGAAGCAAACGGGGGCGATACCAGAACAGAAAGAGTTGTAAACGTCACATTAAGATATTTGGGAACGGAGCTGAAGCAAGATGATCTAGAAGTCGGCTTAGGTTGCTTAAAAGCTATTTTTATTGCCCCTGGGCAATATGCTCAAGGAGACAAAAATGGTTTTCTCTGTCTCCATTTCTGATTAAGCAAGCCAGCAAATTATAGGCCATGAGCAAAGCCTCTCTAACAGGCAGCGCAGCAGCATGATTCACCCTCCACCTCTGCTAAAACGTGCCCCCTGCCCTCACGGGCAGCACCCGTTTCTGTTGGGAAAGGCAGCATGCGCCGGGCTTGGGGTGATGCAGCTGCAGGACCTGGCAAGGCTCTGGGGTTTGCGTGGCCCCGGGGGGCAGGACAAGAGACTGTCCTCACTGTGTCGGCCGTGGCTTGTCCCAGAGCCACTCTGCCTTGACAGCAACACACTGCACTACCGCCACGCGCCAGCCAGGTTTCCTACTCTCCTCTTTTCCTCCTGCCCTGCTCCTGGACAAATAATAGGTGGCCACGCAGCCAGGAGGGCAGCTTTGCATGCATCTTTGCTGAAAGAGAAACACCAGCAGAGAGGTGCTGCCCCAGGAAAGAGCGTTAACCTGCACTGAAGAGCCTGAGGGACTTTTCCAACACGTGCAAAAGCACCTCATGGCACATCTTTCAACCAATCCAAATATGCCTGCATGTTCACTCTGCAGGTGAGACTTCACAACTACAACAGCATTCATTCTTCTACTACCCAGGTGTTGGGGAGAAAGGCTCCACCAGCATGGTGCTGCCTACCACACCCACCACCAGTTCCTGAAGGAGTCCCGCAGGTAGCCCGCTCCATGGCATGCCTTCCATCCTGGCCATAAACAGCCGTGAGAGGGGCTGTGCCTTTGCTACTTGCCCATACTGCCAGCACTACCACCCTCATACCCACATCTGCCACAGAGGTGCGTATTCACATGAGCTACTCATCCACCGTGATGCCAACAGCAGGAATGCCAATCCAGTGCCAGGGAGACGTCCCTGCTCTTTTGCTAGGCCCTAAGCAAGCCCTCCCATGCACGTCTTGCACTCACCAGAAACCGTGCCTGGTCAGTGGCTTCCCCTAGAGCTGAAATGCATGGATACGGCAAAGGGCATGCCGCATAAATGGTGTGATATCCAGCACAGAAAGAGACCTTGCGGACCAGTCTACAGCACCAACAGGGTAGCTCTCTGTATCCACTTGAGGTACCACCCTGTGCGCCCAAGCTCCCAAACCCTTAGAGAGTTACCCTGCCAAGGTATCTTGCAAAATACCGCTCCAGTTGCATCACTTTCACGGATAAGGTATACTACTAGCCTACAGAGTCTTTCAAGGAGAGCTAGGAGACAGAGAAAGCCGCAGTCTCCAGTCACTTTTGTTTGCATCTGTGGAAGTGGCCCCCATATCACTCTTATTTTTGGTCAGCCCAAGCATAGCAGAAGCAGAAGGCAAGGGTTAGGGGAAAGAGTAACTCTGGAACAGTCTCTTTTGAAGTCCACCTGACTCCTCACACATGAAACCACTGCGAAAGCAGCAGTAGCGCTGGCTAAAAGAGAGGAAACTGGATTCGTGTTTGAGGAAAGGCAACTTGCAGCAAGAGCAGGAAAGGTAACATTTTCACAGCGTGTTTGGAGAAGACGGAAGAAAAGGCAACTGCTGAGACAGAAACTGAAGTGAATGGGGATGACAGGAAGAGAAAGAGAGAGAAATAGAAACAACAGACACATATGGATGTCCCAAAAATGACAAAAAATACATCCTGTCTGTGTTTTGTATGCAAATATCTGGTTCCAAGAGCAAAATGACTTTTCCCGATGTTCTTTAGTAGTTCCCAAGAAATTTTCACTGCTACCTCATTTTCTCCTATCTCTTTGCAATATCTCATTTTCTGCCTTCTGGAAGAGGATAACAAAGCACAGGCTCTCATACAAGTATCCAGCTCTCACTGTTCCCACCGAGGGCTCCTCTGTAGCCACATCAGACATCTTGCATGTCTTGCACGGTCCATGGATGTGTGGTGCTCATTAGGTTTGTGGCCCACAGGATTTTGTCCCTCAAGTGTTGTGCATGTGGGGCTGACGTTCCTCAATAAGGTAGCACTAAGAAAAAAAAGCAGCAGCTAGAGAGAAAACGATAAATGGTTTCCCTCTTTAAAATGAAAAAGAAAAAAAGCTGCTTATGATAGCAATCAGCACAAAAGCAGCAGAGCTGAGGGACACGGCACGACAGTGGCTGATGCTCCTCAGCTTGTGCCCTGCTCAGCCTCGGCCAGGTACCAGGAGGTAGCTGAAGGGACACACATGCAGCCAGGTAGCTTGGGGGACCTATGAAAAAAAAAAATCTGCTGCTGGCTTGAACAGCTATATTAACATCACCAAGTCAAGCAGCAGGCAGATTTAGCGTGTTTCTGGCTGTGCAGATAACATGATGCTTGGTCCTTTCAGGCCAAACGCGGCAGGATAGAAAAGTATTATTAGGAAGCTTTTGTGGATTTGACCTATGCTATGGACACCCTATAGTTAGGCAAAAGATGTTTGTAATGGCTGTGAAGGCAGAGCTTTTCCCTAATTCCAGAAATACCTGATGAAAGAAGGAAAGCAGAGATGTTCCTCATCGTGCAATTATTGCCATGGGCTGCTCATGCAGTGGTGGGTTTCGGCATGGGAGTTAGTAGCCAGGGCATTTGCAGAGATATGGCCCAGAGAACTGTGACCCTTTGAGGAGCTGCAGCCGCCTTACTTCCTGCAGAAAGCACCTGAAAGAGCCCGTGGAGTTTGTGCTGTTTTGACAGCACATCAACTACAGCAAGGCTGGCTAGTTTTTCCAGCATCATTTCAAATGAAAATAATGCAGTCGTTTCAAATGCAAGAATAATGCAATAGAAGTAAAAGCTGTTTTAGTTTATAAACAGACGGTCTCAGAGGGTGGCCACGTGGCACCACCACGCGAAGCTCACACTGCAGACCACACACTGGCGGCTAACGCGGGGCGGCAGGCACCAGCTTTTCACGGTGGGGTGAACGCCTGCTCCCGCGAGGCCCTTTGTTGAGCTCCCCCCGCATGCAGTGGAGCTGCGGATCACGTTGCATCCCTGAACTCCCTGCACAAGGCTCTGGGATGTATTGATTTTGATAACACAATTCAGCTACACTTATTATTTTCTGCCAGCCATTTATGAAACATTCCTGTGAGCAAACAGGATGGCCAAGCTCTTGAGCTATTTCTCCTCCCCAGTCCCGTTCCTTTATTTGCCGCTGCACAACTATATTTAAAATAGAATGCATCCCTACTCAGAAAAATCAAAAATGCTTTAGCAGAACTACCCCCAAACTTCCTACTAATTAAGAAAAATTAACACAGTATCACAATTCAGAGACTGATACCAGGAAGGAGCAAGCTCCCCGCGTTTACTAATATGCTTCCAGTAAGTTTTGTACAGAAGAGACGTCTTCTGACAACACCCAACACCTACTACTACCTGAATGCACTTCTTTCCATAAAAAGTGACAACTAGAAGCAACAAATTATACCTGCCTGAAGATATGCAATCACATTAGCGCACCGTGTTGCAAAGGATAACGTGTCACTGAAGGTGATGATTAAAAAAAAATTTAGTCATTCAAAAATGTGTCATAGACCTAATTACGTTTTATACAAAATTCAGCCTTTATTCAAACAAGCAACATATTGGAGAAGGCTTCCAGAGCCTCTTCCTTCTGCCTCAGTTTAAAGGTAATTATTAATCTGCTGGCCATCAATCTGTCAGTGAGAAAATGAGTGCTGGACCATACAAAATATGCCTTCTCCTAAGACTGATTTTTTTTTCTGTCTATCTCATTTTAGAAACCTTTTTCCAAATCTGTCCAGAAGAATTTTAGTCCTTTATTGAGGCTATAAGCTTAAGCAACCCAACAACAGAATGCCATGTGGAGAAACACTTTCCCTGAAACAGCCTGTCTTAAACCAGGAGATAGAGTGAACATTAGGGGAGGAAAAAGAAAAAAACACAAAAATTTTCTTCCTGGGCCTGAATTTCTTACCTGGCCCCAGAGCTGGTTGCTCCACTCCTGGCTCAGCACCGCACCAGGACTGGAGACAGCTGGACCCACCCTGCTGCCCCTCAGCCAAAAGGTCTTTTGCTGCAAAAGCATGGTAGAAGAAGGGATGATTTCTGCACTTCAAGCAGTTCTGATAAGCACCAATTGCAATTGAAAAAAAAAAAGGGGGGGGGTGCTTATTTGCTGAATGGGAAATTAGTGCAAGCTGTGCTGATTAGCTGAAGCCTTTCCACACGGGCTGGGATAAAAGGTTCTCCAGCTGCCCCCGCAGTATGGTGGGGAGCCCACCACACACAGGGTACAGCACTTGCTGGGATGAGCCAGTTTCTGCCCCAAAATCCCTCTTCTCGACTCCCTGCGCAGGTGGTGTGGGGCTGTGCTCGAGGCTTGGGGGCTGTGGTGGGACACTTTGTCCCCGCCAGCCCCGTGGAGGCACACGGCTGGCAGGCAGGTCACGCTCCTGCGTCAGAGCTGCGGGTTTGGCAGTGGCAGCGGTACCGCGTGCACCTAAGAACCGAGGGGATAGCAAAATAGAGGCGTAAATCCTTCTTCTAGCCCTGATCCTATGTATCAAAGTCTCACTTCTAAGCACTGATACCTCTGCAAAAATCTGGCCCTTCTGATGGCAGTCCCACAGATTTTCCGTGCTGAACAAGGAAAATGAACAATCCTCTTCCCTTTCTGAGCAAAGTTAAGCACATAGATAAAATCAGAATCAGGAACTTAATTTGCATAATATTGTTTCTTTTTCTTGATTAGATAACTGTAGCTCCTATTTGCGTGGTTACTAGGAAATCCACTTGCAAAGATATGCAGCTGAACTCAGAATTAACTTCCCTTAATGTTTATTCATGTTTACTGTTTCTAACACGTGCCTGCACTAGCAAGGGGTAAAAGCTGTGAACCAAAGTGTATTCAAATATTGCATATTCACCTGATTCAAAAATTCATTCAAATATTTTCCCAGACATGTGCCTGTGCTGCCCGTGAGCCAGGTCTTGGGAGCTTTGCACAGCTGCGAGTGAGATCAAGAACAAGCTCATATTGTGTCCTATCTCCATAGGAGAAAGCACCTTCAAGAAATGTCCCAATAGCAGAAAGATCCATAACAAGATACAGCTTTCCAGATAAGTGGAGACAAAAACTGGAGCTTGGGTTGTGTAAAGTGCAGCAATCCAAGGGCACAGATTACATGGAATGACATGTAGGAAACAGCAAATACAAATAGGTTGCAACGAAGACGTTAAGGACGCCTCTTGATTTGTGTCCTATTGGAACTTTATAATTTTTGCTTCTTTATTTTAATGGCTTTGGTCTTTTTATGAGTCTGATGCGCTGCAACTGAATGTTAAATGTTCCTGTCCTGGGCCCATATATGCATAACAAAAGCACAGGCTTCTTGTTACCAGGTTCGAAAATGAAGAAAAAAGCCTGTTCTTTAAACAGAAAAGAACATGAATTAACAAAGAAAACTGACAGCAGAGGCATCATGATTAAACTAATGTGTGCAACTTCCAAATACCCTTATTTCTTTCTTCTTCCCGTGGAGGCATGTCGCGCCAAACAGGAACTCACTGCAAGTGATTGCAATGTGTGCACGCGCAGCGTGCAGGAGGTTGTATTCAGAAGCAGGGGCAAGGCGGATCCTGGCTATGTTTTCCTCTTTACAGTCTAAGGATATAAGGTAAGTCAGGCAGCTCAGGGGATCTGCCTGCGTTTGCAGTTCTCCCCTTGCAGGATCTAGGATTAGTAATAACTCAAATGATGTTGCAGTGAAGAAAAGCTTCTGGTGTTTTTTTTTTTTTTTTCCCCTCTTGTGCAGCACCAGATGCATTGCTGAGAAACGGCACCAAATTCAGCTGATTTATCCAAGGTGACTGTGGAATTGTTTTGATCTTACATGTAAGACTTTGAATCTCTGGTCTCTTGATCTAATGCAGACATTAGCATGCTCTTCTTTTCCATTTCTCTTTCCCCACTGCTTGTATTATGATGCTATCAAAGCAGAAAGAAAAAAATAATGAGGAGAATACACTGGAAAAAACACTTTCACTAACCCTCGGCAGTGTAACATGCAGCCCAGTACCGAGATCACACCATTGCTTTGGTTCCCTGTTTTCTCTTCATTTTTTTGCAGAGAGCCTTTGACACTAGCCAGGCAGACCTGCCTCGTCTCAGTCAGTTGTTGTCTCTAATGTCACTGCTGAATCAGGGCTTGCAGCTCTTGCTGCCCCTCAGAAGCAGCCGGATTTATGTGATGCCGAGTTACGGCCCTCAACAAACGAAACTGCCCACGAGGGGACCTTTTCCCTGGGATCATTCGGGAAGCGCTTTGTGTATTCGGAGGAAAGTGTTTATAAACATCAAGAGGACAATGAAGTCCAAGTCATGTTTTCACCCAGGGGCGTTTTTTCGTCTTGTGGCGCTACCAAGTAAAATGCAGGCATTCAGCAGCTGATTTATGAGCTTCAAGCTGCCCCTGCCACAGGAGCAGCAAGCTTTGGGACAGGCGAAAGGCCTTAAGCAACCATCCCACTTAATCCATCGACCCTCGTGGGTCAAAACCTTTTGAGCTAGCATGCCCAAACAGCCAGGTCTGCGGGAGAAGCTTACCCAGGTGTCTTCCCCATGAGGAGGAAGGGGTAGTGGGGAGACCCCTCGCGGCACAGAGCACCTCGAGAGCAGCAGGGACCAGGCTGGGCGGGAGACGGCTCGAGCCTCCGTAGCGAGCTGCGCCGTGCCCTGTCGGCCCCTCGCGGCCCCACGATTTGCATGGCTCCTTTGTGAAGCAGCAAGAGGAGAAAACCTGGGTTTTTTTTATCCTTGTCTGTTTTTTCTTCTTTTGAAATGAATACCGCAAAAGATAGTGGAAGAGCTGAGGGGCAGCTGCGCTATCAGAAATTATTTTTAGCTCATTAAAAAAAAACCCTGTCCTTTTAGAGTTAGAAAGGCAGAAGGGAGATTACAGCTCCTGTTGCTTTGCTGTGTGCTACTTAGTACCTGCGGATCATTAGTTTGATAAAAATATGTACATACTCACTTTTCAGGTTTAAAAGTGGTTTTGTCTTTTTGTTTGGTTAGCTAAATAAAGACTTTTTGTTTGACCTGCGATTTTGAATCCAGCTGGCTTTTTAATATACAATGATTCATACATTCTCATTTCACTTACAGTGGCGTTACACCATTGATTTCAGCAGAAATACTACAGAAAATCAAGCTTTGTGTGGTGCTTTAGGACCAGGTCCCGAGCAGTTCTCACTGGCTAGCGCTGTGCTCTTCTTTCCGTAATTACCCCCACCAAAATGATGGAGAGAATCACAGAGAGAGGCACTTCACACAAATAAAATGGCCAGACTCTGGCCTGGGGAGACACTAAAAGTCTCACAAGGTTTTTCATTGTTTATAATAAACCATTGGTTGCTAATGAAAATTGGAGCTGATGCTGAGGGCTTCCTGCCTCAAAATTGTAAGGTACTGTCATTATCTTAGCTCATATGCAAAAGCAAACCCCACTGATTTTAGTGGGAGCAGACTCTGTAGGCCTACGTTGACATTACGTTATCTGCTTCGGAATAAAACAAAAGCAGAATTTTTCAAGGTGTCAAAGCTGGAAATCTCATTTCCATTTTCAGTTAAGGCTGCATATAATAAATATTACTGAGCACCGGGTCCAATCCTTGCACCTACCTCGGAGGGTGTTTTCATCCCCAGAAGACTGCACAATTGCCATGAGAACTTTAAAAATAGTAACCACATGGGACCACACTTAGAAGGAAAGATCTGTGCTTACTAGCAGTAACGGCAATTTTGACAGCTCTGCAGCCTTTATGCAGACAAAATTGCCCATTGCCTTTTGACAATACAAGATCAGACACAGTATGTGCTTGTCCTCAGTGGCATCACACACAGTAGTCGGTGGACACGCTAGTGGACGCCAAGTGAGGCTTGTACGGGGATCGTGGTGATGTACTTCACAGTGGGCTGCTACTAGGGCTTCCAAGAATTCTTTTTCTGTCTTCCAAAAATTATCTCATAACCACGGTAAAAAACTCATTTGTCTGACAATATGAGATGTTTGTGTGGCCAGATACTGCAATGGCAACACCATCTTCTCACACGTATGTGTGTCTGATTTCTTTATTCTAATCATGCAGTACAAAATTCCTGGATTTCCTCTATCAGGAATTGTGAATGTAACCAGGGACTGCAGCTCCTCTTTTTCTGAAGCGAGATGTTATTTGGGGAGATAGAGAGCATGTAGCCTGCTTTATGTTATTCTGCTCAGGTATCCCTGCAGAGCAGAGCTCTCTTTGAAAACGAAAGGCTGTATTTCACTGCGACTAGACTGACATTAATTCCACTTTCAGGGATAACCAAAAAACCCCAAATACTCTCTCCTATTTGCATTAGTCTTTCCCAGAAATTATGAGGTGAGTCAGCAAAAGCTTTCTAAACATGGCATGGAGGGAAAAAAAGCATTTGCATTGTCTCAACAATATGAATAGCTAACAGCCCTATAACATCACTGCAACACCAGTGTGCCGCCCAGAAGAGTGAAAGAACACGTATGACAATACTTTAAACGTGTTGCAATTTTAAACAAAAGAGATTCATTCTTATTCTGTAGATATAGTAAATTCCTGGCAGAAGTGCTAAAATAAAAATGTGGTCCCCTGGTAAGAAAAGAAATAAAGCAAACACATGTTGGACTAAAAATGTAAACATCACACATTTTGTGTGTGAGGTGAGTATTTAAACGAGTCCTTTCCACTCTTGTATTAAGTGGTTTATTACTACTTAGAAATTACTACTACTACTTTATTACTACTACTTAGAAGTAGGATTCTATCTGAGTTTTCTGTTTCTGATTTTTGCACAAATTGTAGCTGCTCAAACATTTCGTGGAGAAAGTACGTTGCTAATAACATTAACGGGGAGAAGTGAGCATCACTGATGGTTTCTAGCAGATTCTGTCTACTTAACTTCAGTGTGTAAATGCTGGCACAAGAAGTCTTCCCTGGAGGCTTTTAGAGCAAATACTGGCCTTAGGAGGCTATATAGGAACCGTAGGAGTTTAGGTTGTACTCAGCAGCTAAAATCTAGGTGCAAATTCAGTGCTCAGGTTAGAAGACCTATATCCTGCCTTGGAGTACTGCTCCCAGAAACACTCACTAAGGAAACCAATTGCAGTCCTGTTCTTTGGTTTTTCTGAAGTTCATGTAGGAATAACAAAGAATCGTGAAGCTAGAGCCTAGAAGATGGCAAGTTTTCCAGTTTAGTAAGTGAGTTTTACCAGATGTCACTGGTCCGAGGCGGTTGCTGGCCATCTCTCTCAGTGGTTAATGTTGGTGATACGGCACCTTTGGCTGAATCTACACAGTTACTACAGCAGGGCCAGGATGCAGGCTCAAGCCCTTGCCCATGACCATGCGCTGTCTTGAGCTGCTCGCGTGCTCCCTGGCACTTTTCTAGCTTATGCCAACAGAAAACCTCTTGGAGAGCGTCTGGGCGTTGCTGGGAGCATGGCACATGCCAGCAGCTGCTTCCAGTTAGCAGTTTGGACACAGTTTCCCTGTTTCGGGGCAGCAAAGAGCTCAGGTACGTGGTTGGATGCCGTTCTGTGCCACTTGGCCAAAGAGCGAGAAAGCCGTCCCTGCCATGTTTTATTTAGTAGTTTAAACACAGTTTATGGGATTAGAAATTCTGGGGACATACTGTTTCAGAGGACTTAGAAGAGGGGGGAAAAATCATCTTTTTTACGAGCTGCTTTGGAATGCTTAATCTGATAAGCATTTTGACCTGTCATAAGTTCTGTTTTATATCATATTTATAATATCAGTGCAACAGCACTCTGACGAACTGAGTGCCTGAATCTATTAATCAATTACAAAGCCACTTCTGTGATTATTACGGTTTGTTTGCTGGACTTCCAGCCCTTTGGCCAAAAGGCAGCAACTGATATATAACACACAAAGATAAAAATAATGAGCCTGGAATATAGCTTTCTGATCAGATTGCACTTAAAATGAAATATCTTCATATTAACAGAGAACTTTGACTATTTTTCATAAAATCTGCTTTCACATAAATGCAATATTACTGATTCACAGCCTCCCTGTGGTTTGTTCGATCCTTGTGGCCCCAGCTGTTCCAGGAGGCAAACGCGTGAGGCAAATTGCCCAGTCATAAGTTTAGAAACACATTACTCCAAACTGTTTATGTGGCACTTTGCCCACAAGATTAATCTGTTTCAGCCCTTCGGTACAAATTGAAATGAAAGTGATGAACTGTAATATAACCATAATGTAAATGTAATGTAACTACAAATAGAAAAGCACCAACACTGTTTTTGAAGCCTGCTGCATATATGTTACTGTCCTAAATAAATCAGTTGCCTGTGAATTTGAATCTGAGCAAGCAACTGTTTCCAAACTTGAGTAACATTGACCTCTGATAGGCTCTTTGAAGTCACATGGGATTATCAGAAAACTGCATACTGCTCTAAGATAGAGAGACAGCAAAGGTGCACTTAAATGATTTTTCTGTAGAATACGGTCCAATAAAGCAAGGGGGAAACAATTCATGTTACCCTCGGAACTGTGGATCCTAAGGAAAGTCAACCTACTGCAGCCTTTCACGAGCTTTTAGGAAAGAAGATTGTGATTTTTTTTCTTTTTTCCTTTTTTCTCCTCCTGTATTTGACTTAAAGAGGAAAAAGGAGAGTATAGCTTAGGGCCTGATTTTTCCCACAGCTTAGTAACTTTTTTAATGTGACATTATCATAAAGGAGTAACGCATATCTTAAAGATGAAAGCTTCTAGAAAGCAGGAGAGCGTTTAGCAGCCTATTTGACTGGTTGTTTCTTTGTGTGCTTGCCAATAAGTACTCCAGAGTAAAGAAGAGAACAAACAAGCAAACCAAAAAGGTGACCCTTTCTTGATGTAATGTTTCATCTCCATAGCAAATGATGATCTTTTTAGGCAGAATTACATGGTAAGTTTTCAAAAGCAAATACAAGGACTTTGCTTACCTGGCAAATTTTCAAGCTCTCATATGTCTGAAATCATTTAAACACACAAAATTATAATATATCTTAAATATTTTTATTTGTGTACAAAATGTTATAATTTATCAATATTATGCAGCAAAGTATAGTTACACACATACATACATACATACATACATACACACACGCCCCCTACCCCTCCACACGCACAAATACAACACAAATACAACTTTCCTTCTCTCTACCCTTCAAAATGGCAACACTGTTTTGGCAGGTCAGCAGCTAGAAATAAGGTGCTATAATTAAGCGGTACTGGAATGTCTTCACTTTACAAATGGGATGTGCAAATTTATATACAACCACTTTTTTTCACGGAACTGAAAACTCCATACCCTGAACACTCTCAAAGATACAAACATGTATAAAGTGCTAATATTTAAGCATGTTTTCAATGACTTCACAACATAGGTTGAAGTTTATAACAGGCACTGTAATATTTCACTAAGTAGATTGTCACTTTGTGCAGTACTACAAAGAGAAAAGTCACTTAGACATCGCTAGGGGACCGGGAACGAAAGGACACTTTAGACTGAAAGCAGCCACAAAAGAGAACCCACATGGACCTCTGAATTTCTTGATTTCTGTAGGCATAAATGATGGGATTGATCATGGAGTTGTAAGTAGCAGGTAGAAGTGTGGCATAAGTGTACACAGAAGGGTAGTCGGGATCTCCGACTACACAATAGATCGCAAAAGGTAGCCAGCTTGCTCCAAAAGTCCCAAGGATTATAGCGAGGGTAGACACTCCTTTTTTGGTAGCAACATAGTGCGATGCAGTCAGAAAATGTTGCTGGAGAGCTATCTGATGGGCATGTCTGCAAACTATTTTACAGATTTCAATGTAGAGATGGAGCATGATGATAAAAATCAGAAAGAAAGATGCAGACAGCAAAGTCACGTTGCTTTTGGTCAAGGGTCTGACAATGCTGCAAGCGGCGTAGTCGTGGAGGCAGTTCCATCCCAGGACCGGCAGCAGCCCCAGGCACAGGGAGACCCCCCAGGTGCCCACCAGCATGGTGTGGATGCACAGCACAGTCCTCTCTGAGTAGTAGGTGAGGGCATTGTAGAGGGAAAGGTAGCGATCGACCGTGATGGCCAGCAAGCTACTCACGGACGCCGTGAAGGAGGCAACGAGGAATCCCACGGTGATGAGGCTGACCGTCTCGGACCGGATCACGTACTGGAAAACAAAGTTGAGGATGAGGCCGAGCCCCGCCAGCAGGTCCGCCGTGGCCAGGCTCCCGATGAGCACGAACATGGGGGTCCGCAGGCTGGGCGAGTAGCAGATGATGGCCACCACGATGGCGTTCTCGCAGGCGATGGCCGTGCCGGAGACGCACAGCATCACGTCCCAGGGGTTGATGGCGGGCGGCGCGGGGGGCCGCGACGAGAGCTCCAGCGACGCGTTGCCCCCGCGGCCCGGCAGCCAGGGGGCCGCCGCCCCGCTCTCGTTCAGCGCCGCCGCTCGCTCCATCCCCGCCCGGGCCGGCTGCGCCGCCTGTGCAGAGGCAGAAGAAGTGAGAGGGGGCGCCCGGCCACCCCAGGGCCGGCGGCGGCAGCGGCGGCAGCGGCGGCGGCGGCGGCGGCGGCGGCAGCGGCGGGGCGCGCTCATGCCGCCGCCGCCCTGTCTATGGTGCTGAACCGCCCGGGGTTTCCCGCCGTCCCAACCACCGCCCGCCCCGCCCCGCCCCGCCCCGCCCCGCCCCCGCCGCCCTACCCGTGCGGCTCCCCGCTCGCTGCCTCGGGCGGGCGCTGCTCGTGGGGCAGCGGCGGCGGCGGCGGCTTTGGCGGGAGCCGGCGGGCCGGGGCGGGCGGCTGCCGAGGGCGGGCCGGGCCGCGCGGGGCTGACGTAAAGGGCGGGCCGCGGCCGGGGGGCAGGGCGGCGCGCAACGGACCGCCGGCGGCTGGGGCGGAGGGGGGGGGCGGTGTGGGGAGCGGGCGGGCCGTTGGGGGGGAGGGGGCGGGCCGTTGGGCGGCGAGGGGAGAGCCGGTGTGGGGAGGGGCCCGACCGTTAGGGGAAGAGGGGGCAGCCGGTGTGGGGAGGGGGCGGACCGTTGAGGGGGGAGGGGGCGGACCGTTGAGGGGGGAGTGGAGAGGGCAGCGGGACCCCCGGGCCGGGGGAAGGCAGGGCAAGGGCACTGCCCGCCCGCGCCGCGGCCCCACGCGGCCACGTACCCACGCGCGGCCCCTGTGGCGGGGGGGGGGGGCCGCTGTGTGGGGCCGCCCGCCGCGCTGGCCCGGCCACACGGTGCATGCAAGAAACGGGTGACTGTGGGTGTCGGGGGCCGGGGAGGTGAAAAGAGCGTGCGTTTCCGGGTGAGAGGAGCCTGACATGGGTGGGTAAATACGCATAACCTAAAACCGGAGTTCAGCAAGGCCGGGCGGGTTAGCGGCGAGATTACAGGCAATTGCCTGCGTGCACGGCACACTCCAGCATCGCAAAGAGAAGTCCCGTGATGCACCCTTGGGTTTGACTTTAAGTGAAAATCAGACGTCGTGCTTAAGTACACCTCTGTTATTGTTGTGCCCTTCCATGAGGCTGTGAACCGCTCTGCTGAATGATCCTTGGGCAGAAGAGATCTCCACTTCAGTTTTCACTCGTGGTTTGTTTGTACCTAGCTAATTTTCATCATTCTCAGAAAAAGGAAGCTTACTAATGATGAGTTTTTCCTCCCTGTCTTCAGCTCTGATTACTGCCAGGTGTGAGGTTGAACATACAACCAAAATGAGCAGATTTGTTCAGCAGGTACGAGCTGGGGAAGTATGGGAATGAACGCTCACTCTTGCTCACTTATTTGGCAAGAGCGTTACTCCTCGTTCATTTTTCATTACTTCTTTGCCCCCTCTTTGTCAATATGGTCTTCTGTTTTGGATGCTCTCTATAATGTGTTTGTAGGAAGAACGCAGTTAAGTTTTATGTTTGTACAGCGCTTGCTACAATGGCCCTGAACCTATCTGTGAGCTTTTTATACCGCTGAATGGTAAATGTTTAAAAATAGTACTAGAAATTACTGTGAAAACACCTGTTTCACTTCTATCCTCTCAGCAGAATATGTACTCTAGGGTTAACAATCTGTTTACCAGTGAAAGTATCCCTGCTATTTTCTAAGGTACCCCAAGATGGTAAGCCCAAAACAGAGAAGAATCAATCGCCTGGGCATAAAAAATATTAGCTGTTTCTTTGTCTCACCCTTTGTATTTCAAGGTCAAACAGCAGCCAATATGCCTCCTCTCTAAAGCATATTAATTGATGAAGCAAAGCACAACTGTTTGTTTCATGCCAGTCCCTACCAAAAGCAACATCAAACAAATATACCCAGCAGGTAGTTTCCATCAGCAGCAAAGTAGTTTTTGCTGGTATTAACGAAACGAGCCAAAAGGTACCCAAGTCTGGAAGAACATGTTTGTTCTATAACTGCTGATCGAAAGAATGTGGAAATAAAATTACACCTTTCTTCTATGGGAACAGAATGCCAACCATTGAGACACAATTTTGAAAGATTCATTAGAAGAAAATGTGTTTACTGCCTTCAAAGGTCCAAATGAACAAAGTACATAGGCCATGCCACATTAAAAGGTAGACACATTTAAAGAGAATTAGAATGTCAGTATTCATTATTTCCACCCTGGTTCACCTCCTGAAGGCTAAATACTATTATCAAGACAACCTGTGGACATTTTGTATCTCTGTAAACAAACTAAGTCATTGCTTCCAAGGACTTCTGAAACATTCAATCTCAGAATAATTTAGTTTGGAAGGAGTCTGCGGAGGTCGGATCAGTGGCGTCAGTTTGGCCCCACCACTTGCTGAACGGAGGGCCAACTTCAAAATTATGCTGTTTTTCTGAGCATCTTGTTTAGCCACGTTTGAATATCTCCATGGCCTCCACAACCTCTCCGGGCAACCTGTTCCAGCATTTCAACACTTTCATGTGAAGGATTTTTTTCCTTTTATCTCATCCGTTCTCACACCCATTACCTATTGTTATATAGTTCATTCAGTCTATATGACCAGCTGTTTTCTAGAGTAATAACAAAAAAAAACCATTTAATATAGTTATTTCTTGAGATATGATCTATAAATTTGAATTGCCAGCTAAAAGCACTGCTCAAGCCTAGTAACGCTTCTCTGAACGGGAGGTGCACGTGTCCGGCTTGATTTTGCTCCTCATCGTCACGTGCACCCTAACTACTCCTGGCTGTTCAGTTTTGTGCGTTCTCGGGGTTGTTACCTTCCAAGTGGAGGACGCTCTTATAGCATACGTCGGGTTCTTATGCACTGTGCTCTCAGAGCAGCTCTCTGCATCTCCCAGTCCAAATACCTCGCATTGTTAAGTATGAATTGCCAAGATTAGTGACCAGCTCCACAGCATTTGTTAAAACAGTTGCATTTACTTTGGAACTGTTTATATTTCCAGAACCACTGGGAACTGTTTACATTTCCAGAACTATTGTTGAAGAGTTTTTATCTTAGTACGGCTTCTTACAAAAATCATTCGAACACGGGGCCAGCCATCTGAACTGGTCTTAGTTTTCAGTACTTTCAGGAAAAGGGGGATTCGAAAAGTAGACAAAGCTGGCATAAAACATCTAGTTTTTGACTCTGGTGTGCTTCCTTACTGAAAGTTTTATTCTATAAAGGTGCAGCAGGCAATCATTCAGACTAAAGCTTAGCCTGTAGAAAAAGTACAGACAAAAAGCTGCTTTATCCCTTGGGCTGTTGCAAATACATATGGAAAGTGAGCCTGTGTTGAATGCAGAAGAGATCAGGCGAAATTCTCCACTTTTTTGCTCTGATAGCCACATTCATTTAACTTGGTAACGTAAGGTGCAATGCAGAGAGAAGTCTAGGCAGACCTTCCACACTACAATCAAGATGTGTTTCTCTAGCTTTTTATCTGAGATCAGATCCATAGAGGTCACAGGAGAATTTTGAAACAAAAAGGTACGTTTCAACAATGAATACCTAAGCACAGTGTATAGTGCAATTCAGGAACTGTCTTAGAGAATTTCTGAAAATAAAATAGCAGTACAATTTTAGAGTTGCTGAAATGAACTGTATAAAAAGTCACTGCTTGAATTCTTCCATCTGTTCTGAAAGCTGAGCAATATTGCTGTGTAATTTTAATATGTGGTTACTTAATTTCAGTTAACTACAGATTATTTTGATAGTTGAGTATTCTTTAATGATTAATAAGTAGGCTCAGTAAATGTTAAGTATTATTAAATGATGCTTTACATAGCCTGATTTGGAACAGAAAAAGCCCTTTAAAGTTTGTCTTTCCAATAACATGCTGAAAATACTAAGAGAGTCATTTTTCTTCTGGCAACATAAGGAACCCTTAAAATAAAGGAGGGAGGAGGGGAAGAAAAAGTAGTGATACACAGATGGTGAACTAACCAGTGCTGACATTTCAGATATTTCTATGTAGCTGGTGTGAAAAGATGTTTTAAACTCTTGGGAATCCATTTATACACCTCTTCAAGTTTACCATTTTCCTGAGCTGTTGAACTTAACCTCATTGCCGTGTGCCACTGATTACTGGTTCCTTGTTAACCTTACCTCCTAGCTGACCTTTTAGATTTAGACCGGTGTCCACTTGCAAACATGCTGTATCACAAAAGCTACTAATGAAGTAAACCTAAGAGGTGCCGCTTAGAATTTAAATTACGTCCTACACAGTCCCATTTCTCCTCCACGCATGGTGATTCCCACGTTTGTTGACTTTGTTTCTTGACGGAGCATCCACTATGCCTTCAGTCCCTTTCGACAAGTTTTCAGCTGCTTCTCTGCTCTATCCCTTACACAGATACTATCCACCAAAGTTAGTCACCTAGCATGTCTGTAGAATCTATATTACTTGCACAGTAGTGCTATATGTGGTTGCATAAACACAAAAATACAACTTTTGCACTTTTTCTAGTACATACTTGGGATAAAAGTCCTGTTTCACTGTTGCATTTACAAAGCTGCATTTCTCAAATGGATTTTATGGGTGCCTTAGAAGATGGTACTACATTTTATCTGGTCTCTGAATTGCTAGCAGAAAGTATGGGGACAAACTTTACCTCACGGAAGCAGGTGAAAATCTGCTTTAAATAGCGTAACAAGTACTTAGTGTCAGGGATGAATTCAGACTGAACCTCAAGTTGAATCCTGCCAAATTTTTGAATGATCATGCATTTATTTTTCATTGAGAAGAAAATATAGATGTAGATATGCCCAGAAAAACAGACAGAAGCATAACTACTGCTATTTTGAACTTTCGACTGTGGCTCTCAAAGGTCTTTTCAACAATTTAAAACTAGACGAAGAGCAAGGTCAGCCAGTGATAAGAATAGTGTCCTGGAAGCATCATAAAATCCCACTGAAATTTCCAGCAAAACAAAATATTAAGCTCTTAAATATGGTCTTCTATAAGGTAGTCTCTAGCTTAAGATATTTTGTTACAGTGCAAGCTAAGGTTTTAAGACCTAAGCACCATTAAGGGAAAAGAGAAAGGATTTTATGGGTGGACTTTCTTATGAATTCTTCCAGATGGACTCTTTCTTGAAGCTTGTAATGTTCTCAGGGCACTCTGACTCTTTCAAATGTAGTATTTTATCTGAGCTTTACACCCGTTGAGAGCTCACACACTCACACATTCACTCCTTGTTTGTCTGGAGAGATGGCAAGTGCTGAAATACAAACCACCTCCCCTCTGTCTCCTCTACTTCTGCTAACCCAGCAAGCGAGATTCCTCCTCCCCACCTCTTTCACTTCACAGTGCAGGGTCCTTTCCCCGCAGCCCTCTCTCCACACCCAACCCCACCGCTTTCGGCAGCTGCCTGTGTTGCTCGACTGAATGTGGCACCGGTCCCGAGCTACGCGCCCTTCTCCTCCTGCCCATTCCCGTTTCGAACGTTCTGAGTTTTGGTGCAGTTTTGACCTCTTAAGCTTAGCCAGACAGGGACGCTCCTCTGAAAGACACCTCTTCTGAGCGTTTACCACACAGAGACATTCATTTCTTTCAGCCGCTTGAGCTTTTGTATAATCTTTTGGAAGAGATCCAGTGAATATGAAAGCAATATACACATCTGCTTAGCAATCTACACATCTCTCAGTCCCCTTTTATCAGCCAGCCAGGCCAAGGGCTTCCAATGAACTGGCTTAGCTTCCAAAAGAATAATGTTTGTGAGAAACACTGCTAAAAGTGCTACCCATGAGTTTGCTAGGGAAGGCACAGTTGTTGCTTATTTTTACTATAAAAGATAGCCTCTGGTCCACTTTGTTTATTTCTACACATTAGTGCTGAATAAACTGAACCTAAATACATGTATTTTGTGACTTTTCCTTCCATTACTCTCCTCGTTCTGACCGTGGAAAGAAAGCAGCAACAACAAAGGTCATTCATTGCTGGATGCATCATCAAGGGCAGTGGAACAATTTCTTTTATTATTTTTGTTCTTTGAAACTTACCCACAAATTTTTGCTCAAGTTTTTATATGTCTTCAAACCAGCCTTTAAATTGTTCAAGAGCTTTTCTGCATATCTAAGTGAGGAAGTCGTATGTTTAGTCAACTAATGTATTTTTGCAACTTTGTAAAAAGAAACTGCAAATTTATCTCATTAAAATGTCTTATGTTGTTTCACATGATCCTATACATTCTTGATTATTTACTACAAGGGATGATGTATATTTTTTTACATTAAAGTTAATAGCAAGTTTGAAAGCAATCTTCCAGATGCTAGAATGCAATGTAAAGATAAATCTCATTGTGGAAAAAGCAATGTGCCCATCTTCCTTTCTATAGATCACCAGGGAAATTGCTCTCTGAGAAACAAGAAGACAGCCCCATTCTCACCAGCTAGCAATTTCCCTGTCTGCAGTACAGAACCAGCTCTGTAGGCTAGATCCAATAAAGGATTTTGGGAACTAAAATGAGGTACGCGCCCTCTCTCTCAACATAGAAACAAAAATCTATTACTGAGGCAGGCATCTGTGTGCTGAGGATTCCTTGAGCAGGTAGCGCCCAGAATAGGAGCCGAACTCCATTAAAATGGGAATACATTCAGCCTACACCTTTCTGAAGCTAGCCAGAGGGATGTGCTGAGGAAGGCATTGACATCTCAAGGCAACAGAGTTGCATCTCTGTCCAAGGGTCTGCACTAAAGCACTCTTCTGAAAATTGGTAGCTGTGTCCTTGCTTTTAGAGATTGGAGCAAGGCTTATTCATCCACCCTTGTAAACCTAGAGAAGACACAGAGAGTCCGCTCCGTAACAGCCTAGTGACAAAACTCTTCCCAGTGGAAATAGAGATGTAGGTCCAATTCCCCTGCTCCACGTGTTTCAGGGGAATTAACCGGCTACATGTACTTTGTACTATATTGCTCTGAATAAGAGATGAGGGAAACAAAACTGAATGTGGTCCCTGGAAAGAGAGGTTGCTACTGAGGGTCGTAAAGATGTTGGCCCTGTCGTGCTGTTAGTCCAGGATCGTGTGGCTGTGAGGACAGTGAGGCAACTAGCAGAGTGAGGGTCCACTTGCATGTCCTTGGCTCTTGTTTGTTTCCCCATTAAGAATAGGGAAATAGTCCACCTTTTAGTCAACCCCACCAAATGTTTGGGCCAACAGCTACACGGCATTAAACTGTCACTGTACATAATACACAAAAAACCCTTTGGGACAGGACCAAAATCCAGATCTTCACTTGCCCTATGAGGCTATACTCATGCTTTCTTTCATGGGCTCTCTCTGGTCCATCTCCACACAGCTTCAATCCAAAATCAACTATACTTAAGCCATCCCTGATAGAGGGGCATCCAATTTGTCCTTAAAATCTTTCACTGATGGATGTTGTCTCCTCTCCATAGACAAATTCTTCCAGGGCTTGACTAACCTCCCAAGTTATTAGGTTGTAATCAAGAAACACTGCATGTGTGTGGTTCAGTAAACGATAAAAAATCACAGGCATCATAAAAGGTTGTAGGCTAAAAAGACATCAAAGGAAACATAGGAGTTGGTCTCTTAGTGCCAAAAAAGTGGGTGATGAGGTACTAAATAGAGGAATGGGGAACCTTCAGTAGTAGGTTACAACAAGGGCAGAGAGAAAGCTCCCTGTGGTTCACTGGGAAACGTTCTCCTGAGATGCCTGGCCTGGTGATTAGGCATCAAGGACACAAATACATACATCCCAACCAAATGCGTTATATATTGAATTAGAGATTACCTAGAGACATTAATAACTTATATTTAAATCAGTGGCATTTATCTATGCCCTGATTATTATAATGTTTAGCTCTTTATATATTTTTTTGAGTCCTCCAAATATGCACATAGCTTCATACTTCTTCACATGTCTGCTTGGCAACATTTAGTTAAGACATTTCTTCCAAGAGAACAAATTAAAGCAGCTTCAAAACAAGTCTGTTATTGCTCAGCAGCCTAAGTCTCTGCCAGAAAGGAACAAATTGATGATTATTTGGCTGAGGCATTAAAGGAGAATCGTACATTCTCAGAATACCTTTTTTTTTTTTTTTGAGACAGCTTTAATATAAAAGTAAACTAAATGTAAACTTGGCAAGGTTAGACTTATTAACATCGCTCGGTGCTTGCAGGACAGAATGTATGGGCCTGGATCATTATATTTACCAGTGCGGCGTGAGAGGTGCTCTGGGAAAAGCCCATGGGCAGAGCGGTACTCACGGGACGACAGCAAGCAAAGCAGGTCGCTGTCCTGCAGACATCGAGACAGGTCCCTTCGTCCTCTCCCCTCAAGTGAACACACGTGCTGCTCAACAACGGCAAACACAGTGGTAAAGCCCCAGTGGTTTAACAGCCATAGCTCTTGATTGAAAAAAAAGTTAATTCTGATTTAGATCACAAATTAGTAGTTTTCCAGGAAGAAGGATGATTGCCTAATCACTATAACCCTGCATACGGGGCTATTTCCTGAGATGACCACTAGAATGATTTTTTAAGTATGTTAAAGCTGTTAGGGCTCAGTTTTCACTATTATTTCCAAAAAGCCCTGTGTGCTAACAGGATGAATTTGAAACACCATGCTAGACTACAGAGAGCTTTATACTAAAAATTATGGGTTTAGTCACTACTCAGAGGTTCATGAAAAAATGAATGGGTTTGAAGCGTTGAAAGTGCCAGTGTGTTCTGGAGAGGCAGGGAAGGCGCAAAATGCAAGTTTAGTGTTAACACTTTACTATGATGTTTAAATATGTGCTAATTGGTAGCATTCGCTTTTCACCTAATCAAGGCAGTATGAATATGGGCCATGAAAAATAAAAATCAATTGCTTCCAATTATCCCCGCAAGCAGTGTGATACTGCATATAGCAACTGAACCGGTAGCTCAGGAACCCCAGAGAACTGGGGGAGCCTCCCTAAGAGGTGGCCTCCCATCACCGAGACCAGTGTTTCAACCAGGATCGCAGTTAGGGAACATCACTTGCCACCAAATAATAAATACTGACTTTGGGTGTCTAAAAAGAGCAACAAATCCTTCTGTAATGCATAAAAGTCCTATACTCTGCGTGAGGTAATTTGATGTTGAACTGTATTTTGACAAAGAAGAGTTAATCACTGACCTAAAAATTAGCTGTTGCCTAGGTACTCCTGGTCAGGCTGTGTTGACATTTACATTGTGCAAACAGAATGCAATACCAACTGGTCATATGGACATTTAGGGATTGAAAATGGCCAGTTTTCCAAAGTGTAAAGCAATGACTGGGAGCATACGTTTAATGATGGAAATGTTAATAGCAGCTGGATGTCATTCAAATACATTCTGTGGATGCCCTTGAAGCTACCATTCTAGCAACACTGTAAAAGCTCAAAAAAACCCCACAACATGTTTTATTGGGCAGAAGCCATCTTGATTAAAACAAAATGAACAGGTAACTCTATCAGCAAAGTATGACAGGCTGCAAACGTAATTAATGTGGTCGGTATGGTTTCTCAGAAGACAGATGACGTTACATAAAACCTTGTTTTTTTCTTTTTCATGGGATTAGATGGATAAACACCTCTATGTAGAAACTGCACTCGGATTTATCCAAAGCACTTGACTTGGTACTGCACGACATTATAATTTTAAATATTTGCATCATACGGTGTTAACAAGGCATACCATATAGGGATTAAAACCTGACTTGCTGTCGCATCTCAGTAAGTAGTCCAAAGAGGGAAGAAATCAGAGGCTCATGCCTTCACTAATATTTCCTAGTGGTTAATTTTTTTTCCTAAATCATCTAATATTTTACAATGAGCCAGAAAATGATAAAAACCTATGACTGATAAAGTTCAGAGACAGCACAAAGATTAGTGCTGTTGCAGTGAGCAAGAAAGACAAGCTACCAGCCTAGGAGGAGCAGGATCTTCTGGTTAAAAGACTGCAATCCAGTAACATGGATTACAATTTCAATTACAATTAAAGGCCAAGGAATCCACTTGGGAACAACTTGCAAAAACTCTGCCTAGAGGATTGAACCTTGTCCAGGAAAGCTCAAAGGAGGAGTTAGGAGTCACCATGGATAGCCACATTTATGTCTAAGGTTTGGATTACAAAATGGAAATGAGTAGTATTTTTAAAGATCTGTTGCAAGCCAGGCTCTAAGGAGCATGGAGGAATGGGTAGGATTAAAGTGTGCGTGCGTGCGTGCGTGCTTGCGTGTGTGTGTGCGTGTGTGTGTGTGCATGCTGGGGTGAAGGGTCTTTCCAGCTTTTGAGCTGCTTCATGCCTTTGCTGCAGGGATCTGTCAGGCTGCCAGAGATGCCTCAGCACGCTCCAACACCTGCATTTCTGCCTCAGGGTGACAGTCTTTAGATCTCACGCTTCAAGGCTTCAGCTGGTTGCCTGCAATGGATGCAACAAATGCTTTTTTTCTCCAAAATTGAATCTTAAAGAATTATTTTTCCCTGCTGCACAGTTGGCTTATTTTTTTGTTACTATGATCATCATTATCAAGGTGCTTTTCCCCTTTCCTCTTAAACATCTAAGATAAGCCACTTGTGTCCTCTGCGGTGACACAGCAAAAGTTTTCCTTTCTTTTTGCCCTGAAAGGGTGGTCCTGACCCCCAACCCTGGGGAGGCAGAGCCTTATGTCAGATTTACTGCCCTCTGCAAGGGGGATGCAGTTTTCACACTGGGTTTAACTTTCCTCTGCAATCTCCAGCCATCCCGAGGCACCGAGGGCTGTGTGGGACTCATACAGCCCGCTGTTGGCTCTGCTGAGGACTGAGCTCTTTGGTCTTGCTGCAGGGTGAAAAGCACAGAGGGGTTCAGCCTGCTGCTCCCTCCTTATCCAATATGCTAAGAAAAGGAGAAGAAGCAAAGCAAAACCAAACCAGACAGGGAGCCAGAGACGAAACACTTTGCCCCTTGTTGGCCTGAGACAGACACCAAGGACTAATTGCATTTTATGAAGGTTGTGAAGCACAGGTAACTGGTTATTTGCCGATTACCGAACTGCCTACAAAACAATCCGCACATATTCCTCTAGCTAAATTTCACATGCATCCTCATCATTTTGCACTCTGTGATATGGTCTTGGTCAGGTCACACGCTGTTTTTAAGTTCACACAAGCACAAGGCAATCAGAAATCTGGCCAGCTCTTCTTTTGTGCACGGTACTGTTTCCTTCACGTTATTTCTGCCTTTAAGCTCTTGGTTACTCTCTGAGGCAGACTCTTGAAGGGTTTGTAATGCAAGGCTCTAGATGGGTTAATTCAGTGGGTTTATAAAGAGCTCAGAAAACCCAGTGCGGCAAAAGGTGACTTTGAAAGGCAAGTGATTAACAATATGCTTTGCAATGGATCCAATAGGTCAGTCACACTTCTCTTTTTTAGTGGTTGACTTGATTTTGAGCTATGAACAGCAGTTTAAGAATAACTAATTGCTTAAACCGAGCTCACGCTTCTAAAGAAATACTTGCCACAGTTGTAATTTTGCATTTGCTCCCCTGAAGCCCCTGAGCCTCTTCTAAGCACACTGATTAATAGTGTGTCAACATGCCGTAGCAGGAACGGGCAAAGCAGGAAAAACACAGTGAAACAAAGCTGCCCTCACAAGCACGCTGAAGCCAGCAGCAGTGACGGTGTCCCGAGCTCCAGCTCCGCCACGGCTGCCGCCCGCCAGTGCCAGCCGAAGCGTTTGCTTCTCGTGGGGCCGCGGCCGGAGCGGCTGGGTACAAGACGCCTCGCGCTAAGCCTTGCAGACGCGAAGAAAGGGAAACGGTAAGAGGCGGAGGTCCTTCCTGATCTGCGTGCCTCTGAGGTGATTCGCAGTCCCCCCTGTGACCCTGGGAAGGAAGAAAACGTCGCCGGGCTGACTCACTGGTCTCAGCGGGAAGGCGCCGATCGCAGCGGGACGGCTGAACGGCCCTGCCGGCCTCCCACCGCAGAGGCGAGAGCGCCGGGAAGGCCAAACTTTCCAAATGAAACCTTTTCCCACCTACCCAGGAGCCTGAAGGCAGCTCCTGATTTGCATTAATTGGAGCAGATTGCAGCTGCTCTCTTCTGCCATACCGGCTCCAGCGGACACCGCCGACGCCAGCCTGTAATTTTCCATTTTCGTCCGAGCGGCCTCGTGTCGGGCCGTGAAAGCCGGGGCTGGGAGGTGCACGGGGCAAAAAAAAGGAAAAATAGCACTCGCCGTGTTGCAAGCGGGGCAAGTAAAAGACGGGGTTGCTGCTTTGAGGCTTCCCAGCCCCTCCGCGGGGCTACTGCTCCTCGGGGGCTTTGGTGGGGGGGGGGGTGTTCGCTGTTTTTTGTTTTTCGTTTCCTTGCCCCAGCGAAGCGTACCTATTGCGATGCCTTCAGAGGGCTCTGCCACCTCGCTACCCAGCCGCCGGTCACCAAGGAAACCAGCCCGAGGTGCAAGTTTGCCTGCGAGGTGGGAGCTTCTAATATTAGATGTGACTATTGGTTAGTCTGCAAGTGGGGAAAAGAGCTTCAATGCCCGATTCGCGCCTACATGCTTCAGGCCCTCCTGTGGGCCTGTTTGCCCACGGCGTGCTTTGACAGAGAACAGGTGAGGGCGCCTCTGTTGGAGCACAAGCATTGTCATCTGCCGCGCGTGCAAGCGTTACAATCTACCTCTTTGCAGCCACTGGAGGTAACAGCAGATGTGCGTTCCCCTGGCAACAAGAGGAATTAGTTTAATTATATTGTTAAGTCCTTTTTATGTGCGTATACCGCCCCCCCCCCACACCTGCACATTGCGCATACGTACTAAGTATGAAGGAAAATTAACAGGTCTTACTCCTCAAGAAGACCTCCCTAATAGTTTATTCACATATATTAGGCTCATGACCATCGAAAGATCCTGATTTTTCACCTCAGGTATACACAAAATCAGAAGCCATCCAATCAACCCAAACAAATTCAGCGCCACAGTACTGTAGCAGCCCTGTACATTGCTTCAGCAAAGCTCTACGTTGGATTGGGAAGCCCAAGAGCAGGTAGGTTAAGGAGCCACCATCTTCTTGTCCGTCCTGCGGTACAGCCTCTCGCAGCGCACGTGGTACCAGGCAAGAAGCAAATCCGTGCGCTGCCCCTCGGTGTCACACCGCACGCAGAGGAATGGAGCGGCAGTGGCGTTTCAGTCCTGATTCCAGCTCCTTCACTCCGCGGGAGGAAGCTGAGCGCTGAACTTTAGGTTATTTCGTCCACCTCACCCTAGTGCTAATGTTGAAATCTTAGAAAAAGAGTATGACAAAGAAGCAAGTTAGTGTCTTCTGGACAACATTTGTATCATCAAACAAGAGTCAGATATTTCCATAAGGTCTGGACCACTTCTTTTTTATTGCCCTTCTTGTATTTGTAGTCTGTGTTGCACATCAGCCAAATAAATTTCAGGTAAAGCCTAATCTCTTTTTGCATGTTTTTGTTGCATGTTACACTGATACCATACACTAAAATATTCCATAAGCAGCCGTCCATTCACGCTAAGGACAGTAACACTTACTGTCACTCTCCCAGCAAACTGTTCAGTAACTTTGGTATTAAAACGTAATTGTTCGGAATAGCATGTGAATTCTAACAGGAGTCAACATCTGTGAACAACAGCTCCTGTGCCTTTGTAATAGCCATCCCAAAATGACACTCACCTAGGTTTTTGACATTTAAAATGCTAACATGGACTAAGCCATATTTAACTAACGGACTGCAAAAGTTTGTTTTAAAATGGCCAAAGACTCAGTGCTCATCTCTAGTTAAAGAAAGCCAATAGACCATCAAAAATCAGGCAACTTTATAAATTATTTTGTGCTCTCATAATGAAATAATTAATTTTAGCTAATGTATTTGAAATACAATCCAATACGATTTCAGTGACGAGCCATTCTGTGCTTAACTAAGTACAGGAGATGTATATTTTATGGGTACAGCCTGGCACTTAATTTGTGAGCACTGGACATTTCCACAGTCTTATCATAGTTCGCTCTGTCCAAAGATAGCTCAGCCTTGGGCCTGAGTGGTTATTTGCTCGATCAGGCTCCTAGGGAAAACAGTACTGACTGTTTTGGGTATTTTCCCACAACAGCTGCCAAAAATAGAGAGACTGGGGAAAAAATAGCCTCCCTACAGTGCTCACAAGGCATGCTAAAGCTGCTGGCCCTTGCGGGCCACCCCAGCCATTTTGGCAGGAGCTGGGGCCGAGGGTCTGGGGCCACCTGCAATTCTGGGTTTGGACCCATAGCAGCCCTGTGAAATGCTATGGGACAGCAAGGGTTTGTACGAAGGCAAGCATCCTTCTTCAGTGCAAATAACTTAATTGCTACCTTTTCAGTGCTTGAGCAGGGGAAGACTTTAGGCCTGGCTTAAAAAAGAAGTGAAGCTCATTTTTTCAATAGGCGCACACCTTGATGAGCTTGTTATAGACTAGTTGTTACTGTTTTTGAGTTAATACTCAGTACCACAATGAAGCAAAAGGTTTTTCCGGATATGTGGCACTGATAGACTTTTAACAGTGTTTTCCTTCCTGATTATCTTACAAATCCCTCCCATAATAATCACAGTTAAAACACCTTTTATTTCCTATACCCAATAGCTGAGTCAGTCTCTAGTAGCTGGGCTACGCATCTCTATCATGTATCTGAAGAGTATGAGAGCTGCTGGTCCAGCGCTGCTCTCACGGGTTGTTCTGGAGATGCCTCCGTTTCCAGCGGCCAGAATTCATTTTTATTCCTCTCTTCTGCAGCACCAGGGACATTTCAAAAATTGTGAGTAGGATTAGAAATGGACAATGGAGCGACTGGAGAGAAAAACAAACATGGTTACTGAACCAGGCGAGGAGCGTGCTACAAAGGTGACGAGCAACGGAAAGAGCTTCGACTTCCCGCTTGTGGTGCGGACTTTTTCCCTTTTTTGGGTCTCTTTGGCAACTGGTCCTGGATGGACAAACAGCACCAAAAGTACAGCTGCCCCCGTCCACTATGCAGAAATTTCATCCTTTACTGAGCTAATCGGTTATGTGCACACTATAGGGCATGGAAGAGCCACGGGGATGCTGGCTTGGCATTGTCTCCCCTCGGCCAGCTTGACTAAATCACTTCAGCAGCCTCATGGCCTCCCCGGGCCAGCGTCAGCTCGGCTTGAGGAGCATGGGTAGGGCTGGTGCCTCCGTCCTTGCCTCGCTTTGGCTGCCGGCACACGGCCCTGAAATGCTTCGTCCAGGAGGAGGAGGAGGAGGAGGAGGAGGGTGGCGCACATAGGTTTGGGGTTGTATTTTCAAGATGCAATCTCCTAGACAGACAGGGAGCTGCCACCCCAGAAGGACAGATTTCCCCCAGGTGGAAATTAATTTTGCACCGACATACAGCTAGGTAGATCCTTTTCCTGGATGGCAGGCCTGTGACGGCGCACTAACGAAAGGCAGAGCGTGCCTGTCGCTCTGAGGGAGCCTTGCTGCCCAGCTACGACAATGACTGATACCCAGAGATGCCTTAAATCAAGGGTGTTTTACAGGAAGGCCGAGCATTTCTGCAGACAAGCCGTGGCCTGGGAGGGTAGGCTGGAGAACCTGGCAAAGGGAAAATGGCAAGAACGGCAATTCCCTGCCTACAGTAAATTCACCTGTTTTCGTTTGAGGGACGGCGTTCTGCTGTTCCAGCTCAGACACTCTACATCAAGCGGGAGCTGACGATGCATAAAATTAAACTCCCTTGGCACGGGGCTGAGCAGAAACAGGGCTTCGCATTTGCATCCATGCTGTGCCAGTCGCTGCATGCCTCCCGCCTACGGCAGCAGCGTTCACATGGGGTGGCAGAGCAGACCGTATCCGACATGGCCAGAGGATGAAGTATAACGACGTGGAACAGCTCGCTCCCTCCTACAAACAGCAAAAGGCTAAGAAGAAAATGTGCGCGTGTGACCTACCTGCACTTACCTCGGCGGGAGCACTGTAGAAGAGGGCTCGCTACAAGCTGTGGGAGCCCTGGCACCTCTTTGAACCCACACTTCCCTGCAGCACTGGCGCTGTTACAGGGCTGCCCCCCAGCCCCGACGGCTCCAGAGCAGCCAGCTGGCAAAGCCGGCCCTCCCGCTGCGGCTCCCCAACATCACGCGGCTCCCGTATACCACACAGCTCCCGAGCGGCACCCTTGGGCTGTTTGCAAAGCTCTGCAGAAAAGCGAGGTTCGGAAGAGTGGCAGCTCAAGAAATCCAGATCCTTTCTGATCATTTGGGGAGGGTGGGGAAGGAAAGAGAGATGTGGGATGAACTTGCACACCGAGGGGACTTCACAAACTGACTCTCGGCTCTACGAGTGGGACTCCACTCAGGTACCGTTGCTGTAATCATACCGTGTCGACGTAGCCTCCCACCTAATCTCTAACCCACTGAAGAGTTTTAACACTTCGACCCCCCGGGCAGATCAAGAAGCACGAGTAAACCATTTGTTCTTGGTGAGTGGAAATAAAGGTCTTGCCTTTTCGAACACACATGCAAACAAGGCATCATCCATCCTGAAGGCTTGCCCTGGGGATGCCAACTTTCCAAGCACCTCCAAAAGGGCCCGGGGGAGCAGAGAGTTTAGGGTGGCTGCGTGACGCGGCCCTTGAAGAGCTGCACCCGCAAGAAAGAGCTGCAAATGCCCACGCAGAAGTGCAGGAGAAAAAGCAGCTGGTCCCAGCCACGGCTCCTATGCGAGCGCCCCACGAGAGCCACGAGTCACGCTGTTGAGGTGGAAAAGGGACTACTTCCATCAAAGCAGCCGACACAAATTCGACTTTAGTTTGGCCGCTTCCCCATTCTACTGTTATCTCTCTTGTCCTATCTAAAATGAGCTTTAATGCTTGGAATTTATCCATGCTCCAAAAATATCCAAATACAGAGAGAAAAGCACCGGATGAGTCACCAAAAATGTAAGCTGAAGAATTTAAGAATGCATTTTAATTATCTCTAGCCTAAGTTTAAGGCTACCTGCAGTGCCTTTAATTTTAATTACACAGCCATTTCCTTTTAGCACCAACTTACAATAAAATATGTTTTCCCTTTATTTTAGAGAACGTGACTCTACCTCCTGAATCTCCTGTTAGCATACGCAACTTTCAAAGGGAAAACTAGGCTGTAACCATAACAATATCATTTATGGTATTATCATCCCACAGATACGGTTAGGGCTGGCCAGGGCACAGGTGGGAGACCTTTAAAACCAACATGATTACTCTGAAGAGCAGTGCTGGGAAAGGACAGTAAGAACCGAGTACATCAGTGCTCAGAAATGAACTCTGTTCCTCAGTCTGGTTAAAATGAGACGTCATACAGTGAAAGGGTAGAATTGCTGAGTTTTAAAAAGCTGTTTGCAGGTCACTTTTAAAAACAGGTCTGGTCACGCCTATTTCCAAAAATCTACTTTTGAACCTGATGGCTTAGCAAATAATCGTCTCATATCAAATATCCCTTTCAAAGCCTTAATGCTGGAACACGCAGTGCTGATACGGCTGAATATAAGCACTTAAATAAAGGTTATTATTTCCAGGTCTGTGGAAAAAAAAATGCAGCAATAAGGCAGCTGTGTCCAAAAGATGCTGAATAAACTTATTAAATGCTGATCCTGGGCATCTGGTCCCCTCTCCTAGATGGTTGCAAGCCCGTGAATCGCTCCCTGCTCTAACACCGCTGACAGGACCCCACTCGGGGGGGAAACGCGGCCCTTTTCCAGAGATGCCAGCGCACCCCTCTCCGTGCTCCCTGCGGATTTACAGCGCATGGGTGATGCTTTAAGCAGCTGGTTTCATCACATGTTCATGTAGTCGGCTCAGAGAAATCAGACTTTTGTGGTCTAATCTCTCATTTTAATGCAGGTGAAAGTTTGATCTGTTGCTTGATCCCCTATTAGGAAAGAAAAAAAAAGTAAGATGATATTGTCCTTTTGTATAGTCACAGCAGTCAGAAGCGGTTGCAGGGTTTTTTTCATGCCAAATTCATTCTGTGCTCCTGTCGTTTCCAGCGACTGTTATAAACTCTCCATCGCATTAAGCACCTGCGAGGTCTGCACGTGGGGGAGCTCCTCTCTCTTCGTCTGGGAAATCATCCCCAGAAAAATTGGTGCGGCGTGCAGGGAGGCTGAGGCGTGCAAAACGCAGCCGCTGGGTGGCCTTGACATTTGTTCTGACTGGCCTTCAAATTCCCTTCTTCCATCTGAACAAGATTCAGGGTAGATTATAAAGAAAAAGATAGATAGACCCACTCGCATGGCGATCAGACCCATAGTCTGAATCATTGGGATCGAAACGGATTTTGGACTTATCTGTAATCATCCTCAAGTTACTTTCAGTCAGTTCATACCACAAGTCTTTACCCACCCGATGAATAATCTCTGAGTCTGTGCGCTCTATTTAGGCACAGCCACCATCTGCTAAATATAGCTGAATAGCAACTTACCCTGTTGAAATCAATATAATTGCTAGGATGTAAGGATGATATGGGAAGAGGATAAAATCCAGCCTTCAAGTTGCCTTTCAGCTGGTTTTGTTTCATTCGCTATCTCTCTCTCTCCCCTTTATAAAAAATGTTATTAGTGAATAATGGAGCTGAACTCCCTCACTCTGAACACTGTATGTGCTGGAGCAAAATGCCCAGCTATAGTTCTCATATTTGCTCTGAGTTCTTCAGGACTATTCTGAAGAACTTGAATTCTTGTAGGACAGCAGAAAAACTGAAAATTAAGCTTATACTATTTAATACTTTTAAAAGCTAAATTCTCATTTCACAGCCCTCTTTAAGACCACTGCTTGAAACCACTGCACAAGGATTTAACCCCTTTTTGCTCTAAATAAAAATTTCCAGGACAAAGAGTAGAAAAGAAGCTGAGTAATAATACAGACCCTTCATTATAAACTGACACTCTCCAGGCAGCTACGTTAAGGTGAAGGGGTCTCCTGGTAGACACATGGGAGATGGTGCCCCACTCTATTGCCCTGGCATCAACTAAACACCATCTTGTTGAAATCAAGGCAGAAATAAAAAGTAAAATCATCATGAGAGGAAGACAGAACTGAAGGAGACGGCTAAGTCTTGCAAGCTGCCAAATGCTCTGGGCCTTCATCAGCAAAGCACTTAAGTGCATACTTGTTTGTAAGTATTTTAAGTAGTGTCACTGACAGAGAGCCCATAGTAAAGAGCTCAACACCAAGCCCTCAAGATCCTAAGCAAGGCTAAACAACATGCACGAGACCTTAAGAGGCAATTTTTTTCCCCAGCAATGATACAAGAGTTGCCCAAATAAACAAACAAAACCGTCTTATTGAAAGATTGGCCATCTGGGTCCTGTCGTAGACGTGATCCAGAAAAAATTATAGCTTATCTAGTTTGCATTAAAACTATACTAAAGAGCAGGCCATGTCTTCTCTATAGCAGGCAGCAACATATACTGGGGGAACAGCATACGAACAATAATAACAGCCGGAAATGTCTCACGGTCCTCCCATGAAAAAATTCAGCCAAAACAATGAAATTCAACAAAAACATAGCTACCAAAAACGGGTTTCTGGAAATCATAATGGTAGCCACTATGTTGCTCCTGAGAAGCAAAGCTAGAAACACAACCACATGTTAATATCACCATGCCTTTATGTGTTTCATATATGTGCACAGTCCCTGGGATATATTTTGGAGCAAAATGCTAGTTCATAGAGGCTGCTACAGCTTGAATGCTCTGTTAATTATTTATGCCTGTGTGTACCATGTATGATGAGTAACACGTCACAGAATCAGCAGGATAAACACTCTAAATAAGGCACATTTTCAGCTCAAAAAAAGTCAAAGGGAAGCCAAACCACTCAAAATGCAAACCAAATGCAAGACTGTGCCTTTCTATTGAGTAATCTTAGAAAGAAAATGCTATTTCTGTCATTAACTCTTGGTGATTCATCCTTAACCCAGACTATTTCATCCTGGGTTTTACTGACTTTTTCCACCATCGCCTTTGCCTGGTCCTTGTTAGGTGGGCCGTGCCTATGTTCCTTGAAACCATTTGTTAAACTATGGGCCAGACCGTATCTTCACTGTGATTTTGCAGTTGCTAGAAGTCAACTTATCTAAGTGGAGTGGCCTTCAGTGATAATGGAACTAACTCCATTTCAGAAAAAATATCCCCTCTCTTCTTCTCAGGTTAATGATTTTCCTCTCAGATCAGCACATGGCTTACTGAACTCTCTGCTTTGAGATAAAGCTAAGAAGTTTCTTATTGCCTAAGCAGAAAGCTATGTCATGCCTGATATGACTGAACCTTGACTCATCCAGCTCCAGAAATGTAGTATTCCTATAGTGTTACAGTCAATGATCAGGTAGGAAGAAATCAGAAATTTCTCCTTTAAGTCTGTCCAGAAGTCTCCACCAGTCTAAATACACAGGCCAACAGCATTGCAGCAGCATTGCCTACTTCTGCAACTGTATGCCCTGCTCCAGCCGCTCTGCACCCAAGCCAGAGACACCACCACTGCTCATCAGCTCCTTGTGAAGCAATTGCTCTCCTTTCCCTGTCCCCACTTATAGCCCACCTACATAGATGTGCTGGTTCCCTAGCACTTCTTAACTGAATGTACCAAGGCTTGACTGTTTTTTCCTTTACTGCAGTTGATTTTTTTTTTCCCTCCTGAAGAATTTGCTTCCAAGTGGGCAGGCTTTAGGAAGGTCATGTGTATAAAAGTTTCAGCAATGAGGATTTCAGTAATTTGGTCATGTTAAAGAAAAAAAAAAAAAACCTCTGCCGCGTGCCCTTGCTCAGCAGATGCTGACAGTAAAATTCTTTACACCTTCTCCGCTCTGAGCAGAACTGCTGCTGCGCTTCGCTCTTTGTGGTTGTCGGGTGCTAGAATAAGAGTAGGAAGAGCTGTTCTTATTGCTGATGGGGAGCTGGGAGATCGCTTGACAGGCATGTAGAGAATAGCAGGGGAGGTGTTAGAGTAAAGAGTATAAATACGCAAATGAAAGCAAGTGACACTAAGCTGATGAGAGGAAGCTCAGCTGTGGAGAAAAGAGGACGGGGAGAACAACTACAGCACATTCCTCCCAGAACCTGTAATAAAATCCAGGATTCCCCAATCTTGGTGCTCCTGTGCCACAGGCTATCAGGGAAATGTTTATTTTCTCTCTTCTTGTGGCTAGTCAGTGCAGAAGGTCACAACTTGCAGTCCTCTTGGTTGCTGTGTGTACTGCACTGGTAAAAGCCTGGACCATGAAACCCAGTAACTCAAAGGCCGGTCGTGGACCACCTGAATAGCGAGCACATCAAGATTGCACAGTTAGTCGAGAGTAAATTGGCTTGAAAGTCAAGAAATGGCAGTGTTACGGCTGAATATGAAATCCTAATTTGGGCACCCTGTGTATATTCACTGAGACAGCTTTTAACATGTGGGCGTGCCGTCACGTCCCATGATTGTGCACGGTGTCACCGATGTGCCAGGCAGTATGGATGAAAACTCTTCATAAGCTATGATCTCCCACTACCATCCTAATGCACATGAGCAAAGGCACAAAACAACAGCTGTAGTCCTTGCAAGAGGAGCAGCAGCAGGTGGGACTTGGGCCGTATATAACTCCACGTATACCGCACACCTCCTGGCCCCTGCAGGTCCCAAAGCAGTAATCTAAGGTACGTAGCACACGTCAGCCCCCTCGTACGTACATGTCACAGAGGCTTTTGTATAGTGGTCCCTGAGCTGGGGTTTCTGGGTGGCCAGGAGCAGTGGGAACCGGAGACAAGATATTCAGCTTCTAGCCTAGAGCCACCTCTGGACCACACAGCGTCCGACAGGAATCACAGCTCAGTGATTCCTGTCGTCAGTAAAACTGACGTTGAAGTCTCCGTGTTGCCTTCCGGTACTGATATAACATATTAGCCCAACATCTAAAAGATGCTAAAACACTTATCGTAGCAATATGTAAACAACGGGGCAGGCTTCGTTAATCCGCTGCAAAATGCAGTCAGCTGCAGACCGAGCACTGGGCCTCCAGGCAACGGCGTTGGCTTCCTTCTGTTTCCTACGCTTGTTTTCTTCACTTTCTACATCAACACCTAGAAATAATGGCTTTGTTAACTAGTTGCTATGCTCTGTCCACAGGTGACTGTACCAGAGTAATCATTTTTAGAGGCTGAGGTAGGAAGTGAAGAACAGTCTGGAAAGCAGAGGTAAGCAGAAAGCAATTACGCAGGCTGGAATTTGGCCAGGAAAGAGGCTATTTCTTTTACCAAGAGCTTTTTTAGGGAAATTGATTTTGTTGATTGTGTTTTTTAGAGTACTGAGTAAATGAAAGACAGAATTTGCAATGTATTCTTTCAGTTATTCTTGCCAAATGTGTGTTGAAAAATCAATGTTTTTACAAGAGGCAAAAGACCTCTACAGCTCAGGGGATTTTCAGTGTGTCGCTGGAATGATGTCCTCGGTTAAACAATAACCTCTCTGCTGTTAAGAGCAGTGCCGCTGGACAACGTGATGAAAATACCGAGCATATACAGCATGGCATATTTCTACCCAGGTACTACATGTTTTAGAAGTTTTTTTTAATGCTAACATTTATGGGTCTGCTGCTGCAGCCACTGAACTCAATGCGATACTTCCACAAAGTTCAATGTGAGAAAGATTTGACCCTAAATATCAATGCCCTTAAAAATGAGTTCTTGCCTATGAACCAGAGGCAAGGCATGTGTACATTTCCCTTCTACTACCGATTTTCTAAAGTTGAAAATCCACACTAGTTTTTGTAGTTGAAACAACAAGTACCCCCCCTTCATGTCGGTGCAAATTTAAATGAAGGATGTTCTTTTGGGAGTGGACTTTGAAAAACAGGCTTTAACCACATCAAAGCAAGTAGCAAGTCTCCAAAAAAACCCTGAGATTATCGCAGGAATATTTGTGACAGAGTCCATGGAGCGTGGAAGGCCAACAGGAACAAGCTACTGCAAAAGAGGGGAGGAACAAAAGGGTGAGAGAAGGAGAAAGAGAGAGAAGGTTTACCAGCCATGTCAGCAAAAAGCACAATGATGTCAGCAAAGAGGAGGACAGCTATGGTCCTCAAGTTAGGATTCAAAGAATGAATACTACAGAAAGCCTGTCATCAGTATGTACTACAGCACCTCAAAACAGGGTAAGAATAAGTATACAAAATCCTGGGACCAACTCTGGGCATACATGAAAACTGAAGATTTCTTTCTTACTCTTCCTGCAATATGTTTTTTGAATTACTGATAGCTCCACATGCAAAATGACCCTAAGCAGAGAGCAAACATCTCAAACCCGAGCACTTAGAAGAAAAACACTGGCAAATCTGGTTTTGCCTGCAAAAAGAAAGGAACTGAAAAATAGAGAAATGCATATTTGTTACATCCAAATATTCAAAACATTTTAATTTCTTTATAGCGGTGCTTGCAATTACTCCATAATTAGAAGCTGAAAGGTATCTTTTATTTGTGAAGAATACATACGTATCCTTGCCAAAATCATAGCAGTTATATTGAAGAAAACAATTATTTTGAGGATTTAAAGACTGATCTAAATTTTAGCGCCAGTTAAATGGTTCCTTTGAGAAAATACATACTGTACCAAACATTTTGAAGTGCTGGTGGTGTTTTGATGATATTTTTATTTTATACCAGAAAACTTAGCTTCCAACAGAAAAAATTAAAATGTTCAACTTCAGGGAATCCTATATAAAAAAACTCTGCTCTTTCAAAATGCCTCCTGTCATCTGCGGTTATCAAAACACAAGCCAACACAGCTACTGTCATACTGAAAATACCCTTCTCCATTGGCTGTGCATTGAAACACACTCATGCAGAAGCACAGTAATGCTTAGTCTCAAGTACATTCACACTGTTAAGAAGACAAGTGTGATTTGGCAACATTTTTCATCTTCTGCAGCACTGGACAAGTGGGCCCTTCTTCTTGCACGTGGAGGATGAACATCTGTTGATGACTTCAGGTAGCAGTATGAGAAGGCTGAGCAGAAGCTGTGCTGAGACATTTGGGAGAGACAAGTCTCTGATTCAGTTAAAGGATGAAAAGAGGTGTTTCGCATTTATGTCTCCTCAGACTTTTTCTGAATAGTCTCTTCACTTAGGAGGATGAGATGAAGCCTCCCTAAAAGGAAATTTCAGGTTTGCACCTGGAGCGTTTAGACCCTGCTGGAATTTGGGTCTGTCACAACCTGTTGGGGACATGGAAAAGGTGTTAACTACACACTGCAGCCTCTATTTCTACCAGACACAGCTAATAGCAAAATCACTGAGCCTCTGCTGAGGAAAAGAAAAAAATAATACAGAAAGAAAATATTAGGGGAAATAAACAGAGACATCTAGTTCCAAGCCAATCCAAATGTGCAGTCCAGACATTACAAAACAAAAAAGCAAATCAATGCCTAGAGGAAAAATCGGCAAGAAACACTTCCTTGATTTTGCTAATCTCAGATAAACCTACCAGTTTCACATCTGCAACTACAGAGCTGAAAAGGTGAAGGGCAATTTTGCGTAAGTTCAGAGCATGAATCAAGTGGCCCCATGCTCAGACTCACTACCCTGGAGACATGTAGGGGGATATATAAAATAAGCAATGGCAAAGATAGGTAGAATGATAGTAGGCAAAAAAGATATCTCTAAAAATTGTAAGAGGAAAAAATGTAAAAGACCCATCTAGGCAACAACTAAATCAGTATAGTATTTGTGCTATAGACAGTACTCATCTCCAGTATGTTCCATCTCCAGCACTTAATAAACGGGATCTGGACACACACAGTACCAAACGTCTGAAAGCAAGATGCACTTCTGATGCATTAGGTAGATGAGGTATCACACAGTATTTGTATGGCAGAGAAGTGAAGATTCCCAATTACGTGTGACCCCCCCCCCCCCAAAAAAAAAAAAAGTAGCCTCCTCTTCAGGCCTTGGACACTTTCCTGTGTCAATGGAAGAGTAACGCTCTCATGTGAGCTTGCGGCTTTTGCTCAGCAGGCTGCAGTGAAAACCCTAGGACATACTACTCAAACACAGTCTGTGAGGGAAAAACATTTCATGAGTGGGAAGTGGATGGGTCTGTGAATTCTCTAATGGTGTAAATGTTACTGGAAAAGCTATTTCATAACATAATGTTCATCAGAAATCAAAGCCAAGGCGGCAGAAGGAGAACATGGTGACAGCAGGCAGGGGAGAAGCAGAGCTGAGCTTTGCTAACCTCAGGGGAGTCAGAAAGAGCTGGTCCATGGACTAGGCTGCTAATGTGGGTAGAGAAATGACAGCAGCACTCAGTGATGCAGACACAAACACGTCCTGTTTTGCAGATGGTCCGAGCCACTGAACACTGACGGGCTCTGCTGATCCCAAGCAACCTGTTCTCTGCACTGGTTGGTGATACTTTGCAAGTCCCATGTACTACTGACAACAGGAGGTAGTCCTGAAGTGTTATATGCCGTTATTTTAGTGAAGCATTGTACCAGAGGTGGGTCTACCTGTGACTGGAACACCTGAGGCAGAAGTTAAAGCCATAAAACTATTTTGTAAGGGACACATTGCCAGCTATGATACTGTAGCACTGGCCGTTTATATCAGAGCTCTGCCAAATACTATAGAAGGCACTGAGGGACTCATCTAATTTTTGGTGGTTTAAATGCAGGTGTCTCAGCTAAGCCAGCTGGAAAGGTTCCTCCAAGGTGGCACAATGGGGAGAAATAAGCACCTGCAGAGGGATAATTTTTCCCACCCTAAGACGAGAGCGCTTTGTAGGTAATATGACTGCCTCTGGAAGCCCTGCTGTCTGTTGGCAGCTTACCTGGATTTGATACCACTGTCATCAGGCAGGATGAACTTCAATTAGGTGGTCCAACAGACCAACCAACACCTCTGGACAATCACTCTGCAAGTTGCACGCAACACCCAGTGAGAAAGGCTTGGTGGGTCAAAATTTGATCACCTACATAACATGCCCAGACTCCGTACACAGACTCTCTTTTGTGAAACTCCTTAAATGGAGAACACAGTGCACGAACCTGAGCCCACAGTGGTAGCCCGGTGCCACACTGCTTGGTTACAACAGCACGTTCTGCAGCCATTGCACAGGACCAGCTGCAGACACTTGTTAATGAGAACGCCGGTGCACCGAGAACGACAAATGTGACCTTTGGAAATTCAAATGAGGCTTGGCACGTGTATCTTCCAAATGACTGCTGTGACACCCATCAGAGCTCATGTGGATAGTGGGGATGTCTCAACTGCAGGCTTTCTGCTTGTTTTACACGTGCAGTGACCCAGCCTCCTCCTCTCCACAGGAGCACAAGCCCTTCACTCCGCATGTTTCTGTGCATGTTGGACCCATGCGCACACACTCAGCGGGGGCTCTGGAGCAAGGTGTGCTCCAGGCTTTGTAATGCGAACCTACCCACTTGCCTGACAGCGTGAAAGCAAACTATGTGCCTGTGTCCAGGCTCATGTTTAGCTAGTCCCTCAACGCCTTTCTGCAGTTCCTAGCAGCTATATTATGGCCTTTCCATCTAGATATTCTTTCCCGTACACTCAGCTCGCTCATTCAAATACGGTTCACTGGGATCCAACCCTCTATTTCCATGCAGACAACCCTGGCTGTTCCCTTATCTTCTTTTTTTCCTTTCCCTCCCTGCCTCACTGAGATGCATGCTAGCTCCTGCTTACCCCTGCTGCAAGCACTGTACAGGACGTATTTATGGGGAGAGAAGGAAGGGTGAAAGGGAGAATATCTAAAAGCTCACCTAGATCATCTGGAACAGAAAGGCTACAAGAGTTTTTGAGAGAAACGGGTGCTCTACCACAAGACAGCTCTAACACCCCCTTAAAATCCTGCTTCTGTCAGGAGAGGTTTCACTGAGTTGTCGCTCTCTTACTGAGCAGGGAGTTCACGATCCTACAAAATGCCTTTCTGAGCTCAGGAGGAGGAAAACAAAAATTCACAGAAGACATTGCAGAACTATAAGCCCAGTATCAGGCTTCATAGCCAGGACTTGTGAGCATCTGGAGTCTATTATCCAATGACTTGTTCAGGGAGAAGCCTGGGAAGAGAGCGGCACAGAGGCAGATAATGTTTATTGTTGTGGGAAAAGCAGAAGGATTCCTAGGCTGCGGAGAATATTTGCATGTGATGAGATGGGGTTAAGTTTTATTGATAGCATAAAGCTTGCCATTTTTCTTGGTTTCCTCTTTTCCATTCCTTTTCTCCTCACGCGATCCATACTGTATTACCAGGGAAAATGGGGAAAATTAAAAAATTTAATAAAAATTAAACAACTAATTGGCTCATTCATATTAACTTTGAATACATTAGTAATAAAACAAGCAAAACAAAGTATTTAGACCCCAAAAAAGTGCATATACTGCTCTCTTAATACCTTTGTCATTCTGTGAGAATAATGCTGACTGGACTTTATATAAGAATATATAAGAATAATAATAAGAAGAATAATTTAACTAGACTTAAATTACTGTCTTAGACCACCTGAATCAAAAATCCCAGGAAAAATGGAAAGGGCATCTATAATACTTCAGATACTATTCATTTATAGTCTAGTGACAAAAAGAATCAGGTCTGCTGTTAGAAACTTATGTCTCCGCACGCAGCATCCTGACAACGTTTACCTAAGCTTCCTCACGTTGTTGGCTATGGATGCCCAAGTTGTTGGGGAATTGTTTTGGTTTTCTTTTTCTCCATCATGCAGAGAAAAATGCAAGACAGGCAAGCTTTCAGTAGATGCTTCAACAAGCATCTCAGTCAGTAAAAAATACATTGCTGGGATAGACAAGATTCAACAGTATTAGATGGTAACCACCATGGCGACCAATACTAGGTGGTGCCAGGAAGGGCTGGCTTTATACGCATGTAGTCCAGCCAGCTGCTACACCAGTGGGACAGTGCCCTTCACAATGTAGGTAGTTGCACTGCTTTCCACAGGCACCATCAGTGGTCTTAATGCAATTTAGGAACTCTGTTCTCTCAGAGTTAACTATTATTGAGGCAGATAATCCTGACATTAGATATGTAACTAGTGATTCATATATACTAATTTTGCTTGTATTAGTAATAGACAAACAAAAACTCCAGGGGCAAATCAGGATTACAGGTTTAGCCAAGAAATATAAGTTCCTCTGCATATTGGCAGTTTCCACTGGCCTTAGGTAAACTACAGTATTATCCACCCTGAAAGCCTCCCTTAACGCAGCAGCAACAATTGTGAGCACCAGTCTGGTTAGTCACAGACCCGTACAGCCTAAGCTAGGCAGTTCGCAGAGAGCAGTTACAACCCTGACCTCGATGTGGTTTGGCCTCCTTTGCCTGCATGTTTAGGGAGATGATGGTCAGGGCAGAAGCCTCCTGAGGTGCCACAAAAGCCCATTTATTCCTGCAGAAGGTTTGGAGGTGCTGCGGGTGGTCCCACCTGTGCAGGGCAGGGCAGGGTGGTCCCCTGCATTGGAGCCAGTCGACTTGCACCAGAGGCATAGTGAGGGGTCCTGCAAAAAAAGACGCAAAGGACTGCTACCTGCTGTGAGTTAAATTGCTAATTTCCTCCCAGGTTTGTCAGTAAACATAAGGAAAAAGATAAACGTCATGCAAACCTGCATTCACGGCTCCACCCATGGTTTGCAGTAAGCCGAGGTTTTCACTTCCTTATACAAGAAAAAATGAAGGTGACAAAACAGAAAAGTGAAGGACAAGTTAAATGCAGCATTCATAAAAGTGGTAAAATGAAGAGATGTCTTTTCTTACTTTTTTTTTTTTTTGCATTTTTATTTCTCTTCCCAGGTCCAAAGGATCTTCCAGCAGAAGCCCAGGTTTGACTTACTTAAAATTTGAGGTATAAAGTGGCTGCGTGCTTGGAGAATATTTGAACTAGCGCTTCTGTAAAAGTAGGTCAACACATAATGTTGATAACTACCTTTGGATGCCTGAATTTTGAAGGAAACATTTGCAGTAAAGAGTAAGATAGCATCACCTCTGTGAACTTGACACAGCATGAACTCATACCAGTGTCACCTGTCACCCAAATGGAGTGTGTTTGCGCTGCAGAGTGTGCGGAATGATAACTGAATTCCAGTTTTCACAAGAACCTCTGTATCACAGAAAAACGGCTCATGATGCAGTCCTAACATGTTGCCTAGCCTAAGAAAAATAAACATTGCCTGAAAGCTGGGTTTTTTTAATATCCTAAAGATATGCAAAAGCTAGTGTTTGGATTGGGCTAACAGAAAATTCAAACATAATTTTTCTCCTTATTTGTGTTGTTATCTTCAGGTCTATCTTTAGTAGGTTAAAACAGAGGACACATAAGGGGAAAAACTGTATTTGAATTTTCTATTAATCCTGTTCAGTCAAGATGTCTAGGATATGTTATACATGCTTTAAGAAATGGATGGGGATAACAAATGTTTTCTGAAAGCAGTCGGATGAAAGTTACCACAGGCTGATTTTAAGCATGTGAAGTTGTCCACATGTGAAGTTTGTTGATGCAAATCAATGTGTACTGACCATATCGCCAAAGTCAACAAAACAAACTCTCGGTATATTCCAGGATGAAGAGAACTGTTATAATCAGGCAATAACATAATCAACATTTGTTATTTTCTACTTTCAGAAGCAATAGGATTATCCCCCATGTAATCAGACTAGCCAGAAGGGCCGAGAGAGCACGTGCCCATGCATGCCAACATCTGTAATATCCTTACCCTGCGTCCCTGCCCCGAGGACCTCGCAAGGGCAGGGCAGACAGACTCACGGGTGGGAACTGTCCTTGGTACTTGGGAAAAACAAAGGCCTCGAAGAAGCAGATCTCATACTTCAGCTCAACCCTGTCACAAGACTAACGTCAGTTTTAACACTCAGAATACCCACAAGAGCCGGCGATGCGGGCCTTGGTCCTGAGTATATCTGATCCCACCATTAATGTTCAGGAAGGGGCACTGGGAGGGAAAGGGGGCATCAGAACTGAATCAAAGCTCCTAAGGGACCTGACCCAGGCTTGTCACTGCAAAACCTCTCCCCGGAGCTGCTGGTGAACATCGACACGCACTGATGCTACCTTAATGAGATGGGCTGGAGCTACCTTCTTAGCAGTACAACTTAAAAAATTGCAAGGTACAGTTGGACAGGTCCCCTTTTCTGCCCTAAGTGGTCCTAAAACCATCAGCAAAGACCAGGGAAGGAGAAACAGAAAGCCTGCCTCCACACTGACTTTTGAGGGAACCTCCCTCCCCCTTGGATAACTCCGTGCAGTAGGATGGAGAACGCTGGTAAAGCAGGACCGGGGCAATTGAAAGAAACTGCTTGAAATGCCCTCCTAGCTTCTTAATCAAGGCAGCACTTGACTTTCTGTAGAGGAAAAGGTTTTAGGTGATGTCTGCAATATTTTCAAGAACAGCCTTTACTTAAGCAGAGCACCTCTCAGGAATGTGTTAGCAGAAGAGACAATGCACAGTTCTGTCACTGCCACAAGAGGCAGGGAATGAGACACGGCCGATGATGGCACCGACAACATTTAAAAAATATGGGGTATGGATTGATGAAGAAAACATTAAGACTTTTCAATAAAATGATAAAATTTAGAGAGTTCTGCTTCAAGAAGTAAAAGCTCCAAAAGGAGGAGATGGTTTATAGTGGGAAAACTGTAACTTGTGGCACAATTCAGGGGTAAGAAAATGGATTCTGAACTACAGGTGGTGGTGAAGAGGGAAGGGAAATCAAGAAAAGAAACTAACAGAAAAACAGAAGAAAAAGAATGGAAATAGTATAACCAGAGAGAACCCTTACTGAAAAGGAGAATCTGAACTGACAGGGAATACAAAAGAAAAGTACTCTCCATGTATTCCTCCTCCAGAAAAAATCTAAAAATGCCAAACATTGTTTTTCATGCCTTTTCTCAGTCAAGTCTTCTAATTGATTCCAGCAGACAGATTAACAGTTGAAACTATTTTCTTTCTAGCATATAGATTTAAGGCCTCTAATATGTAACTGCTGAATATCAGTATTTGCAAGAATTGGAATTTTAATGGTTTTTTTTCATGAATAATTTGTAACATATTGTACTAGTTCCCTACCACTTTTAAACCACCACCAAAAATGACAACTTTAATTAGCTTTTTTAAAAATATACAGAACACAGACTTAGGCATTTGGGAGCCAAACATATATCATATCTTTTCCATACCAGTCTCCCAGTGATCACTGAGATTCAGAACAGCTATGCCAGCAAATGGAACAATACTTTATACCCACTGTAGCGCTCATGCAACTATTAAAGTACAGTGTATGCTCTGTTTTATCTTCAACGAACTGTAACTTGTATGTGTACTTATTTATGGAGTACTGGTAGGGTGAAACTCATAGGGAGAACGAAATGGTCTTCTGAGTGAAGCTGGTATTTCATCTTATTGTCACACCAATGTGTTTTACAGGTCACAAGCTTTAGAGTTCATACTAGTGCTGTCGCTGGCCTGAGTTTGTGAAAGCCAGCAGAACCTTCTTAGGGTCCCACCCCAAAATCCGAAGAACTCAATGGCAAGACAAAGAGCTACCGTCCATGTTATCCCAGAACTAGGTACAGTTCTTTCATCTTCTCCCCTCCGGTACCCATAGCTGTATGCACATTGAAAAGATCCTGTCTCAGAGTCACAGCACAAGACTTTTGAGCCTCTCTGGAAAGAGAATATGAGAGAACAAATCACATGAAAAACTGCTAGCCAGAATACTCAGTGCACGAGTGGAAGGCATTTAAAAATCATCCTGGTTAAGAACAGTTGCATAAACGCTCATTTTAAACTCTAGCTTGGCCAACTGAGTTGTCAAGACTGTACTCACAAGTGCTAAGGAGTTTTAGTTTAGGAGTTAGTATCTAAAAGCGCTGTAATCTCAAATACATACCTTGCTGAGATCAACAGGCAAAAGACTAAGTCGAATAGAGGAGTATGTTTCTATGCCACGCTCAGCAGAACCTCATATTCATAAAGGTGCCTATACAGCAGAATCTCAAACATTTGGCCACTTTATGATGATCTTACACTCGTATCATTTTGCTGATGAGTCTTAGCATATTGTGTTAATGCTTGTAAAAGATCTTAATTTTCTCTCACCAACACTCACCTACTGCCCCTCTGTGCGAAAATGAGGCAAAGGGTCAGAAAACGGAAAATGAAAAGTTAAGACTTATTTACTGAATCATTACTTCCAGCACTATCTATATTTTTTTTGAGAACACTCATCTAATTATCGATTATCCCAACCTTGTGTTGGCAACTATTAGAACATCAGTAAAAATAATATATTTTCAATTTTCAAAATTTCCTTTTTAAAGGAAAATATAAAAGCAGATATTTAACTATTTTTAGTTTACTCAAAGGAAAATTTAGAAGCAGCAAACAACGATCCATTAATTCATTAACTGATTAGATTTCTTAGATGGAGAATCCAGGCTCCTTGGCATAAATGCAGTCTGTAATTTTAGAAACTAAACACAATCACCAAAGAATCCCAAAACCCCACCGGACAGCAAGATACAACAATAATGCAACAAGATGGAATGATAAAGACACCACTTGTTTGACAGGATGACAGATATATATTTTAGCATCTTGTCTAAATTCTATTGCTACAGGCATGCAAAGTTTACCAGTGCATCTCTCTTGCTTAAACTGAAAAAGACAATTTCCCTTTCAGAGATGAACATGTCCTCACAATTTCCCTTTCAGAGATGAACATGTCCTCCACCTTAGGTATACTGCAATTATACTGATATAAGCTAACAAAGGATGCAATTTTATTAGTAAATGCAACTGAAAGATGTAGTCCTTTAGTGCAACCAGCTTCTAAAGTCCAACTGCCAGCAGTTTGCTGTTCTACAAAAGCTTCATACACTTTTTTTTTTTTTAAACCACAACACAAATATTCTTGTGTTCTCTGCATCTTTATGCTGTATTGCATCTGCCACAAAATAAATAGGAAAGCATCATGAATATGGACCATGGTGAAAAAATAACAAAATACCGTTTTCTTCGAAAATTTACTATTCGAAAGCCTGTCTTATGAATCATTTTTCATTTCACCATTTCTTCCCAACTTCTTCTAAGCATCTCTTCTGCAGCTAGCAACATTTTATAGCAGATGATCTGAAATGAGTAACATGCGAGTAACCTGCAGTACCTGTGACCTACAGGCCAGTAAGTGAAACTGTCCTAGTGTTGCATGTATTACAGGAATCAGATGGGGGACTTCTAGTTACATAAATTAAATGAAGACAGACTAAGAATATCAATAAAGTTCTCAACAACCTTCAGGGCACAAACCTCAAGTAAACAAGTTAAAAAAAGAAGTACCATTTAAATACCTAGTTTTGGATTTTGGATATACAGCTCAAGATATGAATGCATGACAGGGGCAGTATTAACATTATTATACATTTTCTCATATAAAGTATGTATCACTGTAGCAATCATTTACAAGCTCTGGGTCAAGTTTATCCTGATATGAAACAAGTCATATTTTTGCATATAAGTGCACTGTCATTTTAGACTCCCTCTTCCACCTAAATACCAGTCTGCATTACTGAATCAAGCTGTTAACATGATGATCATGTATTACCAGTGTCACTTCTAAGAAACTTAGATATAACACAAAACACTTTGTCTTAAAATCTTTGTATTATTCCACAGCATATTCAACATTCTGATAACAGGTGTTAGTTTTCACTTTACATTAAGTTCATCATCTCTAGAAAGCACAGGTTCAAGATTGACTCTGATCTTTAGTATTAACAGTCTTCCCTTTAGGCTGTGTTTTCATAGTGTCTCAAACTGCAAAAGAAAGAAAATTTCTAATAATCCCCTCAGGATAAGTAATTCAAGTTATTTTCTGGTTCTTTACAAGAATACAATTAAACTACAGATCACTAGCATTTATAGGTTCTCTCAGGATCCTTCGAAATCTCTTGAGGAGCCCTACAAGCATAAGAAAAAACATCAGCCTTTTTCATTCTATCCAGGGAACTCACAGAAATTCTAAAAATCAAAGTCAAAAACGGATTTCTATTTGGATTAATAGTCAATCTGCAAAAGTTAGCTTGTGATTTACATTTGGATTTTAATAAAGCAAATAATTAGTAGTTGCATCTAACATGAGATCTGAATACAGTAATAACGTGATAGCAGCATAGTAAAAGCTCTACATTTCACAAAGCTCTTTGCAAATGAGAATTTAGAACGAAATTCTGTTATATTCCTTAAGCACTTAAGGTAAATAGAGTAAGACAGATTTTGCTTTCTCATAGAAAGCCAATTAATTCTAAACAAATGTGAAATGCCACCCCCGAAATACCACTAAACTTGCACCAGATCATGTTCATCTTGAAAGCTTTTAAGAAAATTCAGAGGATTTGTTGGTGGTTTTTTCTTTTTTTTAAATGCAGCAAATAAAGCATGAATCCACCCAGAAAAGCACCCAAAATCATCACTTCCAGGTGTATGTTTTGGTATTTTATTTCAATATAGTCTTCAAACACACTGAAAAAAAATAAATAGGCTTGGAAGAAGAAACATTTTTGTCAGGAAGAAATTTTATTTGTTCATACAGTTAAAATACCAAAACAGATCACCAGCATTTAGAGCAAAAAGAGCACTATGTCAGTCTTCAGAGCCAATACAACCTCTTTATGTTTATACTTACGCTGCGCACTTGTTCTCAGATTCTGAAAAGGAAATACATGTATCCGTTCAGAACTTCTAACACAGTCGAGGACTGAACTAAGGTTCAGTCACATATTCTATGCTTTGCACAAGCATAGACTAAGGTAGGTAGATCAAGAGTCAGCACTCTGCAGTCCTTCCTGTAACTGAACTTGGTATGTGGGTGTTGAATAGGTTTTCTGATAAATCCACCCTTTACATACATTAGGCAGAAGATCTATTCAGACTGCTGAAAATTTGTCTGTCATACAGATGTTAAGTTGGGAGATTTTTTATTTTTAAGCAAGCCTACTAAATAGTTGACCTGAGTACCCTGAAGCACCCTGAACAGCTGCAGCACAGTGAGGGCAGATCACACAAGCTATCACCTGAAAATTAGTACCCAAGCATCTTATCATATGAAGTAACTATGATAAACTTTATTTCTCTTTTGCTTAACAGTTTTTGTTTAATAGCTGAATAGCTAAAGCCTGATCACAGTTTGTGTGAGAAGTGCACGAGTATTGCAATTCCTGTATTTTGTAACAGCATTACCTGCTGGAAAAGGAATGGATTATCATCCTTTGCCTAATTTGTGGTTAAGTGGTACACTTTGAAGGATAATTTTTATGAGATACCAGCGTCTAATCTGCAAAACATTCTCTGAAATAATTTAAGTGCAATAAGGAAAGCATGCCTTCTCTTCATTGGAATAAAGACTTCAGCTTCAAATCTTTCCAAGACAAACATTTATTCTTTATTCAAAACATTGTTTACATTGGTCGAAAGAGTTCAGCCCAAGTTTTTTCCAGAGAACAATGTCGATAGTTGCAAATAAGTATTATGTAAAATAACACTTCATTCCTGTGTCTTCTAAACTACACTCATTTCTCTCAAAACAGTATTAATCAATTAACGAAAGAGAACGGACAGGAAAATTTTTTATTAGCTTGAGGTACAATGTTCTCTTACTGACTGCATACAAGTCACTTCCTGTAACACACTTGTTGCACAAGCACCTTATGTCTTCTCTCTTTATCCACTGCGTGTTTTCTTTTACTGAATTACTGATTAACAGAAGTGCCACTTACTGCGTAAGATCAGAGTATGTTTGCAGTACGCAGCTAAGTATATGGACCTGCTGCCTGCAGGTCGATTTTCTCTGAACCTGGACATGCTCTCCATGTCCATTACATGCAGTTGGCTGAAACATCCCTAAAGGAGTTATTCAGTTATTCCAGAAGATCTTGAAATACAGTCTTCAAACTTGGGGAATAACATAAATTGTCAAGGATGCTGATGACATCATCACTATTCAAAGGGCTAAAGTCCAAGGTTGGCAATTTTAGCTTGTAACTGCTTGTAACACAAACCCTCTGCTGCCTCTCTGCTTCTCACCCAGCACAGGACATGGTTTTCCGTCTCACCTATCTCCAAGTACTGCTTTCGTTTGCACTGCCACCCTAGCTGATCCAGTCTCTGTACCTACCTTACGGACATTCATTTCTTGGTAGGTTGTAAGGCTGGAACCTGAAGGAGCTCATAAGACCATAAATACGGGGACGGAAAGAGTATGCTGCAAAAAGAACAGTGCCTGTCATACAGCAAAATGACAAGACGCTCTTGCACCCTCCACCTAAGACTCCAAGTCCAGTAAAGCAGAGAGCATTCCCTCACCTGCTGGCACAGCTGGGAAGTGGTTCACTTCAGAGCCCTACTAGGAGCCCGTGGAAATTAATCACAAGCCGCTTTCAACCTATGTAGCGCAGAAGCTGTGTTACTACCATCAGTAAGATTGGCTTTGACACAAATTTGGGTTGTTAAATTTGTTAATCCAGATATAAAGTTTGTTAATCTAGATGTAAATTTCGATTTTGCCATCAGCCACACACTTCTTGTTCACTTCTGCTTAAGAAAAAGTACAATAATGTAAATATATAATGTATAAAGCATAATAAAGAGAAATGTTAGATAATAAATTTATTATCTGAAAATAACAAAATTCGATTTCCTTTCTAAAGTTATTTTTATGACCTATCAGTACATTACACTTGGCAGCAGAATCCAGCTTGAATTTACATGTATCTGTTTCGAATGTACTCTCTGTACATAAGGAAGTCATCTTTTCCCAGTGGTTGCATGTTTCCTCTTCCAGCCTGAATGTGAGCATGAAAAATCTCAATTGATTTCCTATCAACTCTTGGAGGCTGGACTTCATAAATGTTGTCTTGGGAAAAGGATGAGATGGGTACTCTGGAGAACAAAACAAAACAAAACAAAACCCCACTGAATATTTGGATCATTAGGTAAAAATTTTCCAGAGAGAAAGAACAGTATTTTTTTTTCTTTAAAGATACATGAGAGCCAATGAAAAGGTAACTTGCCACTCGATAATTCATTTACCTGGATTGTTATCATGACTGCCGACCTGGTAAGACTCAGCTTTCCAAGTAGGGTAGTTAGGTAAGATGCCACTAATCACACTGCAGACTACTTTCTTCACTTTCCTTACTCTGTCCTCATTTCTTCATTCTCAGATCTGCTACAGTCAGTAAGCACCTAAGCTGAAACTAATCTGAGTCATACACTTCAGCAGATAACCAGAAAACTTAATTGAATTGTCCATGTAGTCAGTAGCAATTATAACATGTAAGTGATTATACTCTGAACCCATATACAGAAAGGATTTATCAGATAAGAAATTTCCATCCCATTACTAGGAAATACGCAACTATTATTACCAGCAATAGCACTCTGTCCACTGGGACAGATGATATTTTATAAAAATATTTTTAAAACAGCTTAGTACAATAAACTTCTATCTTTGTTTCCTAATATTTAAACCTACTCCTGCCTTATGAGAAATAAATGTAGTTTGAAAGTTTACACAGAACCTGAGTACATCAGACCTTTTTTTAAGTACTACTGTGAATCAAATTCACTCATAAGGTAGAAGTTGTTCCTTTTAACTCCTAACTGTTGAAAACTGCACACTGGGCAAGATCATAGCCAGCAGGGCAAGGCAAGTGATTGGTCCCCTTTATTCAGGGCTTGAGAAACCACAGCTGGAGAACTGTTCCCACATCTGGGCTCCCCAGAACAAGACAGACAACAACATATTTGAACGAGCCCAGCGAAAGCCACCAGGATGATCAGAGAGCTGGAGTATGACAGATGAGGAGAGGCTGAGCTGGGTTTGTCCAGCCTGGAGAGGAGAAGCTCAGGGTGGCCTTACTGCTGTCCACAGCTGCCTAATGGGAGGGCACAGGACTCTTTCTTAGAGGTACACAGTGACAAGACAAATTGCAAAAGGGACTGCAAATTGCAACACGGGACATTCTGATTAAAGGAAATTTTTCTTTCCCCATGAGGGTGGTCAGGCACTGGAAGGGGCTGCCCAGAGAGGCTGTGGAATCTCTGTCCACAGGGAAATTCAAAACTCAAGTGGACACAGCCCTGAGCAAACTGATCTGAGGTGGCCCTGATTGAGCAGGGGATCGGATCAGATGACCTCTGGGGATCCCGTCCAATTAATATTATGCTATATTTCAAAAACAAACTCTTCAGTAATAATGTGTTCTCAAAAATCGACTGCAAGGTAGCAACAGAGCTATTTATACTAAGCACGTAATAAATGAATAAACACTAAAAGTATCTGTGTCGTAAATCACCTTCATTTTAAAGCACCTTTGCTATTAGGAGAGCAGCATCCGTAAATACACTGTCTCTATTTCCCAGCAATACTTTAGTAATGAGTTTACAAAATACTTTGAGTTGAATAGTACAGATATTTTAACTATGCAATAGCGGATTGGTTGGGATTCCGTAACAGGACAGTCAATGCTTAATGCATTGCCATCTAAAGATAACCAGTGCATTAACTTTTCCTTCTATAAATACTATCTGACTTATAGAAAATCAAAGTCTGAAATGAACTCCAAGAAAAAACTATCTGATAGAGCTATGAGTTATCTAGAATAGCAGATGCAATTCTCCTATAAACGCTAAACAGGAGAAAAATATTTCTCAATTATGAAAAAAATTGACATAAACTTTTTAAAGAGTTGTCTAAATCATCAGCTTCATATATTTTTAGCTCATATTTCATCTGAAAAAGTTGATTTACTTCTAGGCTGAATCAAAATGTCCCACTGTCCTCTTTCAGAGAGTGACCAGAAGCCATGCTTGGGGAAAAATTATTAAAATAGAGCATGTACTGAACAACCTCTTCTCTGGTATATCCTCCTATATTTCAGTAACCAGGGTTCAGGGAGTACCTGAGGCAAAATTTGATATTGGACTACTATTTCATGAGAAGTGATTTCCACAGGTATCTATCAGTTTTTCTAATAACTCTCTGAGCCTCTGAGAAGGGAATACGTTCCACAGCTTAACTGTGTTTCATGTGATAGTCCTTTCATTTGTTATTATGGATCTTGGCTGCTCATAATTCTTAGAATGGGAGAAATGGTGAATAGTCATTCTCTGTTTGCCTTCTACCCATCTCTATTATACACCCAAATGTATTTATTCTTTCCTCACACACTTGTTATTTTCTGATCAACCTTGTCACTCATTTATGCAGTTTTCCTAGGTCTACTTCATCGTTTTCAACAATGCAATGACCAAAATTGCATTTTAATACCTGATATTTCTTTCTTTTTTTACTACCTTCCCCACTTGTCACCTATTATTTTAGTTATAGAAGACGGACTTTCTGAATACTTTACGCTACTTAATAGCATACTGAGGTAGCAGCCAGATGCTGAAAAAACATCAGGATAGTGTTGTTAAATATTGTTTGTGTGTGTGTGTGTATATACATACATATACACACACACATACACACATATATATATATTTGGAATCAAAATTTTTAAACTAAGAAATTACAGCAGCAGCTTCCTGTCAAAGACCACCATTCCCCAAAGCAGACATCGACCAGCAAAAATGCAAGAAAGACTCATGTGTATTAGCATCATTGCAATATCCCACAGAAACCACAGTCATGATTCAGTCTGTAGGAGCTTTTCAAGAGACAGGCTGTTATTTGTGTGTCCTTTTAAAGGGAAAAGCAGGGAATGGTGGCCCATTTCTTGCATCCTCTTGTCATTAGGCAAAGGGCAAAGAATACACCAGCCAGCGAGCATCAGGGGTCTTCTGCTCTCATAGCAGCTTTACACTCACAGTATGGTTACAGTATAAAAGTTACTCTAAAATGTGGTAACTGGAAGTGGTCCGAAATGGGTGCAAAGAACAGTTAAGGTTAGAAGTTCATACTAACACCAGTTTGTGAGCCAGTAGTAGGGCTTTCCTTGGCGTTTCTGAGGTTCACTGAGTCTCCAGAAGGGCAACAATCCATTGAGTAGCAAGATAACAAAATGAAGCAAAGGTGATTTGCTCGAAAAAAACCACACTGTATTGCTGGTTTCTCACGAGTAAAAATGTATGGAACTAACACTAATTCCACTCAGAAGATAGTTCTTAGTAAAACTGAAGTGTCCTCTTTTGTCTATCCTCTTAAAAAATTGAGAAAACAGTTAGCAGCCCTTAGCAGAAAATAACAAAAGCATTCAGAAGCCTGAATTCCTGTTCTTAGGAAAGAATCAGTTCTAACTTCAGTCATCAACTTCTTTCAAGAAAAAATTCTCCTCATTTAGATTTTCAATACATAGTTTGTTTTTCTAAAAGCATTTAACCTGAAATAAGTAAGCATGGTCTCATGCTGGGGTACATCTTAACAGCTTTACAAATTATGTTTTCAACTCCTGTTGCAGGCATATTCTACAGAAGACAAACTCTAGCTGTTAAGAGTAGGTCGAGGGTCCCTATGAGTCACTGCAGTTAAATAGCTGGAACACAAACGACAGCAGAGGCCATCTATAAACAAAATATAGTAATGCTCAGCTAGTTACATTACGACCGTTTCCAAGATCTCTATTAAAACTGCCAAAAACTTGCTTCCTTATTTTATAGCCTTTGATTAAAATATAATGACAGATTTTAGATGTCTCATAACACGATGGTTTCTCAGTGCTATAAAATTATTGCAACGTGTCATGTAATGTCATGTATGCCTAATACTCCACCACTGCTGGAATATGGTTTATAAAATAAAAAGGTGTCCATATTAAAAGGAATATTTTTCAATTGCACATTGAAATTTATATTTTTCTACGTTATACGTCAAGAAATTCAGTTAATATACTTTGCATATCATGACAAAATTACTTTTGCTCTCAGCAGAATAGAGGTATACTATTTTATTTGAGATATGTTTTTAAAAAAATACAGACATAAGCAAAATACCTAACTAGAAAGTGTGCAAGACAGCTAAGCAAGCAGATGCACACAATTCAGTAATTCAAAAAAATTTAGCAACACATGTCAATTTAATCAATTTATTATGATAACATTTTACAAGGTCTATTTACAAAAAATCCAATGATTCCAATGAAACCCACTGGAAGAGCTGTTAAAGAACAAATTTCAGGACACTAAACAAGCAAATACAAGACAATTAAAACTACTCAACATTTATATTGTAATAGCAATCATTTGATTCTGAGAGCTGAAAAATGACAACTCTCTGAGTTAAAACTCAATTGAAACTGGCAATGTCAGATGAAAGGACATTAAAATACAGATTTGAATTGCTCTTTCAAATTTCCATCACATATATTTTAAGTCTGTGCTAAAAAGATGAAAAAAACCATTTCTAGCAAGAGTTTAGTCCGTATCAAAATATTTTTCCTTGATACTAACAGGAAGAAAGATTCAACTGCTTGAACTTTGTAAGAAAGTAAAAGTCAAAGGCCAACTACTTTGTCTTGAGTTGCTATGACAGCAAGTTATGACTAACTTTGTTAGTATTTTTTGCAACTGTAGCAGAAATAACATCACTTATTTGACATACAGCATGAAGGGACAGAGTCACAGAAAAAAACCCTCAAAACCTTTGATTTTAAACAAGGCTTAAAGTATAAAATCAATGCCTTTCTTAAAACAAAACTCTTTGGAAATGAGTTGAAACTGTTTTGAGGAGTCCCTCCTCTGATTTTCAGATTTCACCAAATCAGGATTTTATTTTATTCTTTGTTAGTAAACTGTATGAATAATAGTGTGGCTTTTCCCTCATACTCAACCTTTTCTATTTTTTTTCCAACAAAGAGATAGTTTCTTCTCACTATCACAATCACGTTTTCTAATTCATTATAAAACATTAAGGCAGATGTCCTCAGAACTGGCGCCAAAAACTAGTCGTCTAAATTCATATTTGGATGCTTAAAAAGTACCCACAACTCCTGCACTTACTTACTTATCTGGTTTAAAGCATTCAAGCAGAAACTACAGCAGTGGTATCTGACACTAGCACACTGAGCTAATGTACCCAATATCACTAACACCAAAATAAGCCACTTACTCAAACGTAGTTGGCCTGTTTAGTCCACTAGCAAGTGAACAATTATTTAATTAAAAAAAAAAAAACCCAAACCACCGCATTAATTTGAAGTCTTACCTATTTATTGATTTGTTTCTAAAGACATTACATTTCCCAACTGCTAATGAGTCAACAGTCATTTCTCTCAGACATACTGGAAACTGGATAGCAGAGTGTGTTTCATTTCAAGCATTTAGTAACTGAATCTCAATTTTCCACCTACTTGCTTCAACATGCTAAAAATATATTGAAAGAACAGCGTGTTCACGCATACCAATTTTGTTTAATAACCCCATATTAAGCTCTAAAAGTTTGTACAGTGCTTGCATTATCCAGTCATTTAAAGTCATTTCTCTAACACTATTTATGCAAAAATCTAATCTATTAAATAAGTTTAATATCTTAGAATAGCATCATGAAAGATAGCATGTTATTTGACTTTGCTATCAGACCTCCCTCTCTCAGGGATACCTGCAGCTGTACAGCCTCTAAATGAAAACTACAGTGACCGGAATGCAAGCAGGATGTTCTGAAGAGCAGCACCCTTGCCATGCAAAGTTCAGTTGTTTTCATCCTCGTTGTGAAAATGCTTGACAGTGTCACGGTTTCACCAGGAATGACACTGTCTCTGTCGTAAAAGAAGATACAGTTATAATCTTCAGTTACAACCAAGACAATCCATACTCTGAAGGGGAAGTGCTTGGTGATGTGCTTAGCTCTCAGGAGTACAGCTATCACCAGAAAGCCGCCACAGTTGTTTCAACATTAATTCTCCTCAAATCTCTAAAGGATGGCTAAAAAGGCAGGCAAAACGTACTCTGGTGTCTTGTTTGAATCCTAAGCAAATACATCTGAGCTACAAAATTCTGACAAATCCAGTGTGTTTTGTTTTTTTGTTTTCACAAACGGTATCCCATTCAATTGCTTGCTCTGCTCTTTCAGAAGCCTTCAACAGAATTTTCCTTACTTAGACACCAATTCCTATATACAAAGTTTCTGTCATGTTCCGTGGGAGTGGACAGGACTGAAAAATAGGAAATCTTCTCTGTCAAATAATATATACTACTGCAACTTGCTTCTTGCAGAACAGACTGACAGCAAAATCTGGACAGCATCCAGGTTCCAGAACAGTCACATGAAACGCCAACAACATATATAATTTCAAGGCTTAGGGAAAGAAGAGACTATCGTTGCATAGGTAAACATCTAAATGAGATTTATACAATCTACATTAGAAGTAGCTTCTCTACGCTGCAGAGAGAAGGAACTTGAGAGAAGGTCAGAACACCTGATACAGAAAGGTCTCTGCATCTGATCTCTGAGGAAAGATTAAACCTTCTAAGCAGGGATGATTTTTGCTGGCCACAGAGTAATCCAAAATTTAAAGACTGAACGCAAAGGGATCGAACCTGGGGGAAGGATAAGACAAAACAAAAACTACCAAAAGAACTCTTAACAAAAGGAGAGGAGATTATTGTGATTCTTTTAGAAAGGAAGAGCTTGCATTTAGTTCTTCATGTAGTATTTCTTGAGTGAGACAGTTCTCCTAAATTAACTTTATGTGAAAATAACCCGAACACTCATATTCAGAGACTAGAAATGGATGATGAATGCAAATTATTCATCGCACAGAGACAACAGGGATGGTTTCAAGAAGGGTGCTCAGAATTTTCATCTAACATTTTGATCATTAAAATGCCAGGAAGCCCATGGGCTAAGATGGGAAAAACTTTCCGGTTTTGCTAGAGACTGTTAATACTACAAAAATCCCCCAAACAATAAGTCCTTCATATAGAATATAGAAATAACTAGCTTTACCGTCAGGGGTTTATTATTTGTTATTGTCAATGTTTATTCAGAAGCCAGTGTGAATATGGAGGAAATATAGAGGATCCATATTTCGAGTGTGAGCATTCGAATATTTAAACGTGATACTCATTTTTAATTTGAAATGGACATGAATAAATAAAAATGATGATATAAATAATCAGTACGAGGCAGATAAAATACTAAGAGTTTTGTTATCAAAACAACATTCAGAATCTCAGCTGACAGCTCTACCGCAAAGGCTAAGCATGTGAGCTCTCTAACCTGAAAAGCTCAGAGCTCAGTATTGACAGAATAGATGAACGGGAAGAAGATAATCATTCCTACGTGCAAGTGTGGATCTGAATCACAGGGAGTTTAAACAATTTACCCAAGCTCCCTGAAAGACTCACAGTCCTCTCCCCAATTTGTCGTAAGTAAAGTTATACAAGATAACTGAGTCAATCTAAGAAACTGTTACCACCCATACCAGGAAGTGCTGCTGCCTTTGCCTCTTCTATGCTGGCCATGATGCTAACTGGGACCTTCAGCGGTCAAATTCATCTCTCCAATTTATCAGAAAACTATTTGCTTTTTTTGCTGAGCTAGCTGGCTGCAGATTGACAAGCTAAACTGACTGGTGACAAGCTAAACTGAGTGGTATAAGGAGCCAAAGCTTGCACAGGTAAATGGAAAAACACATGAGAGGAAGGAGTGAAAGAGCAGGACCTCCCCCTTTTGGTGGCAATGAGCTGTTAGAACTGACTTAGTTATCTTGCTCACTTCTCCCATCATCCACACCCATAGTGACTTAACCATAAGATCAAATCATTTCATCTGTCAAACTTCAGTGAAGAGCATTTTGACAAATCGCCACAACATGGACCTACTTATTTCATTCGATCCCAAGCCAGCTCTTTTCTGAAGAATTCTACAACTCGCATCTACTCGCTACTGCTTTTCTCTAGACCTTTCCTAGCAGTATTATTTTTGAGATCTGTGACTAAAAATGAACACAAAGCCTCAAATCACAAAACGGCGCCTTTTATTCTCCTCTTAATTCCTGATACTCTTTTGTCTTTTTTTAGCCAACGATGAAGTAACCAGTACTTTCAGGGAAAGTACCCGCAATGACTTTAAAACCCCTTCCGCAGAATACAAAATTAAGTTATTCTCAGTAACAGTCAGCTTTATCAAGACATTTTGTAGAAGACAGGCATGTTTATAGTGCTAAAGCCATTCAGAATCACAATAAAGCGTGAACTTTCATCTTTAGACCAGAAAACAAAAACTACGTAATTTACAAACAGCCTCACCAGTAAATTCCACGAGAATTCTCACAGGCAATAAGTGCTGGAGAAGCAGAGAAGCACATTGCTTAAAATATTGAGAGTGAAAAAGAGGAAAGATGCAAGGTAAGTGAGAAAGACTAAACCGTAAAGCTATTTTTAGAATACTAGAATAGTAGATTTCTGCGAGTCCAGGGAACACTGAATGGAAATTAAAGTTGTCACGACACATGTATAAGAAAAATGTTGGTTACCCAAAAGTGATTACCCTCATCTCTAGTCTCAGTCAAAAGCTAGTAGTGAGCTACATATGTTTGTTTTATCTAGAGGTATCCAGAGGTTTAGATCAAATATGTTTCTTAATATACAGCTGTAAAATCCAGTGAGATTGTTGTTTGTATACAGCTGTGAGATCCAGTGCAAAGACATTTCCAAGTAAAACGAATCCAAATAAACAAACACGAAAGAATTTCATCCCTCATAGAGGCAAAGCATTTTTAATTAAACAGGGAACTAATATAGATGAATCCTAATTTAACAAAGATATTTACCTCTCCAAGGAATTGAAGCAATGCTAATTTTAATTAAGAGGCATAGCTATCCTCTTTCCCAGACAAGGAAGAAACAGAGTGAGTTATGGGTAAAAAATGGAATCTGTTCACACCCCTCTGGGACACTTGAAGGGGGAGACTAAGGACAAAAACCTTTTCCAAGCCCAGGGGCTGTTCTGACAAAGGGATGTTTAGCAAGAAGGTCCTCTTTAAAGAAGTGCAGAATATGTATTTTAAAAACAAAAGTCAGGAAACCCTGACTGTTTCCTTGATGGGAGAAGAAAGCAACTAGGTAAGACATCTTTGTGATTTAAGCTTAGCATAAAGAGATGACAGAATATAAACACATTTTTCACCTATCTCTTTCATGAATATTCCTAACAGTTATAAATTCTTCAATTTCACAAAGTGCTCCAAAAGCAACAAGAAAATAGAGAGTCCAACATGTTACATGTATCTCCACTGCAGTTACTGAAAACCCTCTCTCTCTCAAGCTAATCTTGAGTTTAACATGCTCTTGCCATTTTATCTCTTAAAAGGTTAGTATTCTCCAGGGGAATTCTTGATTCAGAGCAGCAATTCAAACAGCAGTAAACAGAAAGGAAGTTTATTTGTTCCAGAAGTGAACAACATGCCCTTAAAGAATGGCTACATTTACGACTATTCTCAAAAGAACAATCTGTCACTGTCTGAACAGAATGAAAAAGTTGTTTAAGAATTGCAGAACAAAAGGTGGAGAAAAATTTTAAGCTGTATAAAGGCATACTGTCCAAAAATACTACTGACTATAAAACACCCTGCTTCCTCCAAGATGTACACAGAAGAACACATTTGTTAGGACTGGCAGAGAAAGACAATCTGTACAATTTCAAGAGCAGGAGTGACTGAGGGCATAAGATTTGTGTGCTCTGTGACTTTTACACTTCCACTATTCAGAAACACATAGAAATTACACTGGGGAAAAGAGAATGAAGAATGCTCTGACTGCCCAAAAGCCACCAAAACTGTGCATATAGACTGTACTTAACACGTTCATTTTGCAACATAAGATAAGGGATATTTTACTCTGTGTTAAAAGGGCAAAAAAGGAATGATTGCTATCTCTGATACTGTCAAAAACACGCGAGGAGATTTTGCAGTTACACAAAAAGAATCATCTTTGTTAATAGCAAAAGTGTTCCTACTATCATAAAACCCGTTCTTAGCGACTTCCCTTCAAAACTAGAAAATATTCAGAGTTGTTCCTTCATGCATAAAAATGTAATTTTACAGTTTGCCCAGTTAATATGTTAATAACCATCAGATAAATTCCATTATGAAACTATAGGCATATTCATCTACAAAGCATATGTTCATTAATGCTGAACAACACACAGTGATGTCATCATTTTAAACATGCACTATACCAATTAACTACGGACTGATGTTGGGTAGCATTGTGTTTATCACAATACTAAATCTGTTTTGTGTTAGCCTGCTCCCTGAAGCCCACTGAGACATTCCCAGCCTTTATCCCTACTTGTGAGAGTGGTATCTTCACGGTTTCCCCACTTCTTCAGCACAGAGGGAAGAGACTAGAGGCAGTTCAGGAAACTAAAGCTGAGGCTTCTGTAAATCAGCGGACTGCAGGGCTGGTCTGTGGTTCTAAGGAGTGGCTGGGCTGCTGCGTAAGAGATCTCGTACCCAGGGCTAAAAGCCAAAAAACCAGTTCTGGTGAAACAGGACAGCATAGGGATAGATCAGCTGGGAAGTCAGAAGTTGATCCTCCAAATGCCAAAGACCTGCTTTCATAATACCATGATATTTGGATAAGATCATGATTTTTTTTTGATATTGCTACCACAAATTCAAATGGTCAAACGCAATGATTCAAATGATCTGGCCTATCACTAGAGGCCATTCTTGTACAGTGATGATCAATCCATAACCACAAACATTTACATTCCTTAGTTCAGCATAGATTTTTAACCGGTACACCTATTACGACTTCAAGGTTAGAGTTATTTCTTCACATTAATGGATAGTTATTTTATTGGTAAGTCATTCCATATGGCAGGTATCTCTGGACAGCAATACTCCTACCATCCTCCTCTGATTGTCTGGCTTTGTTGAAGATGACCTCCCTTGCAACTTACCCTCACCTATTTACCTCTTTGGAGCAGTTCATGAAGATGTAAAATTTATCTATTGCGACAAATGCAGTGTTTAGAAAAAAGCTTGCCTCACCAGCTCAAAGTATCACTGACAAATACGAAGGGCCATTATTAAAACAAGCAGATAACAAAAAAACCCAAGATGATACTTCTGAGGAAAACATAGAGGATGTTTAACTGTTAAAATAATATCTATGCAAGATTCATGATGGTCTTGTCTTTAGTTAAAGCACACTGCCAACTGGTTTAAGGTAGCATAGATCCTCTGACTTCAGTAACAAAGATGGGCAACAAGTACATAAACAAAGCAGGAGTCTGTTCCTCCTTTACTCTATTCTCTCTAACTCGTGGCCAATCAGAAACATAAGAAATAAAAATCTTCCACTTGATTTCTCAAGATGCCTCAAGTATCTGTTAAAATAAATGCAGAGCATGTGTAGCTTTCTCAGACAAATACATTTAGATAACTTCACACTAAATGGAAGACTGAAATGCAATTTTGAATGCTTTTATGAAGAATACCTATGTCAACCAATCCCCTTCAAACTCTCTCTTTCAAAAGCAATTACAGCAATAAGAAAATGCCTTTTAAATTCAATCGCTTCAATACTTTCAATTGTGATAATTTTAACTTCACGATTGCTATGAATCTTGAATACAAAAATCTTGGTACTACAAAAACTAAAAAAAAAAAAACACCCAAACCAAAAAACAAAATGCACCTTTAAAGTTACAAGTTGTTTCACCACAGGGAGAAGTAGGAACCTGGTTCTTCATCCTATGCATTAAATCCCTTCAAGCCGTAAAAGCAACAGAAGTATGACTCTCACGAACAATTTAACATCAAATTTACCCAAAGATTTTCAGGCCTAATGAGAAAAGTTAAAAAAAAAAAATTAAAGGGAGCGAAAAAAAAGAATACTTACAGATTTATTACCCTATCCAATTGGTGTTTTGAGCAAAACTGTAGGCTGTTCTTGTCTTGTTTATGTTGACTTTGTCCCAACTGGACAAACCTGTGAATAGCAGTACACAGAAAAAATAAATCAAAAGAATTAAGAGAACTACCTGCAAAACCATCAGCAAAAATGACACCAAAAAATGAGTCATTAAGTCATGATATGTAAACTGCTGATCATGACCTACCTCTCTGGTAAACAAGAGAAATTTTTAAAACTTTATGATGGGTGCATGCGAGAACTCCGCAGCTTCTTCTAGCTTGAAAAAGATTTGCCTATTAATTGGCGTAACACGGCACTTCACCAGATAGAAATGGAACCATTATTAGGAGAGAACAAGTGGTATAAACCTCTGCTCCTATAAAATAGGCAGCCTACTACAGCTGGCTTCTGGAAAATGGAATTCCTACATCTTTTCCAAAGGAATCAGTCAGACAGACAGCCTACGGGAAAAGTCAACACAATAGATGGAAAGTTGCACAAGCTTGATGTTTCAGTCAGCCCGCAGCCAAATTCTATCTATTTTATCCAACTGAAATGCTGTCAGTCCAGATCACTCATTTACAAGCACAGTCCTTTGGGAGAACTCTCCTTGTCTCCAAATGCTTGCTGGAAGACACTAAATTAGACAGAAAAATACTGTTTTTTCTCCTGGCAATGAATCAGAAGGAAATAAAAGTAAGTGTTAACTGCTAGTCTTGTTCACTCATTTTTATATATATTTTACATACTTCAACTCAATTTTAGTCTCCAACACATCTGCGCTGTTAAAAACAGAAGTAAACATTACTTGTGATTTTAATCCTTTAATTTTCTGAGGTTGACTTTGTGTTTAAACATTCAGCTTCCATTTAGCTTAAAAACAGTCCTATTAGCCTATTTCTGAAATGTTTACTTCATTTTAACGGGGGACAATTAACAGTGCAAAAGCCACTGCATGGAAGAGTGTGCAGAATACGATGGATTAATACATTCATAAACAACTTACTGCAGCTTTTTGTCCTCTCTGCATTCAGGTTTTATACTGTACATATGAAAACATCAGAAAGAAATTAGCTCCAAGTTTAACTAGACAGCAAAAGTGACATTACCTTAGACGTGTCATAAGAATAAACACTAACATTTCTAAATAAGAATTATCAGTAGGAATAAAAAAAACTATTAAAGATATTCCAGGGAAGGAGTCTGCTATTGAAACAAGCTTAAAAAAAAACAAATAAAATGGCGAGTTATGTTTGGGCTGAATATAAGCGTTTCCATTAACCGCTTTAAGTTACTCACCGTTCTGAAACAAACAAGGCTTAAATTAACACAAGTTAGCAGACATTAATAAGTACCATACACAGCTGCAGTATACAGCCTCAAATTATTCCAGTTTTCACATGAACTAACACAAATTATCTCAGCCATCAGTGAAACTGCGCTGAACAGGTTCCAATTACTTTTCATTTGCACGTATAGTCACTATAGATCAGTTGACATAAAGTAATTTATTAACCTGAGGTATTTTATATCTGCAAGTCCTCAGAGAACAAATCCTGACGCTAATAAAAAAAAAAACAGGCAACGTGTCAAATGACATCGAGTCAAGATGTATCTTATGTCTCCATTTCCTTTGTTATAGCAATAGAAAAAGACTTGAAGTGCGAACTGTAACATACTGTGAAATAAATTGCTGCTATTCTCAACTGATGTACATTGTAATAATGGATCTCAGTAAAATCTATACTTCCATACAGATCAGCACATCACACCATAAATAGTATTATGTCTTGTTAGCTAAAAGAAGTAAGGAACTGCCAAATTATAATTATTTTATTTTTAAATCTGTATTGCTTGAAGGAAACAAAATAAATGCAAGATTTTTGACTTGAAAAAGATATGACTACAGAGCTTCAAAGCCCCCATGGACTCTACAGTATTACTGTAATAATAGATTGTTAGTCCAGCCTGAAAAATGATAAAATGGGAAATAACTCCAACCCTGGATGTTATCACAGAGCTGCTCATCAGCAGTAAGTGGCCCATAGTGGACACCAGCTAGCAGTGGGCTATTTCTCGAACAACAGCCCCTATCACATATGCCAAAGGAAAACTGTCCAATCTACATCCATTTTTGAACTGTCTCTAGCGGTAAAGAACATCGGTGAAGTTAAGAACTTCAGCAGAGAGAGTGAGAAAAAGCCTTTTCAACCTTGCTCAAGCGTAATAGCTTCAAATGACTCAGCACGTAGGAAACAGCTAGAAATGGGAATTTCAACGAACTGAAGAAGCAAAGAGAAGTAGCTATCCCTAAATAAATAAGGTAATAGAAAAAGGCTTTTAAATAAAAAGAAATGACTATTTTTTCTTAAAATGCTTGAAAAGGATTGAGGAGCTAAGTCATCACATATCATCACATGGAAAGAAATCATAGTGAATTAACACTTTATTCACAAACTGAAGATGGTTCACATAACACGGTAATTACTGCTATTACACATTAGAAAACACGTCACAAGTATTCATTCCAACATATATACACGGTGTTTTTTGAGAAGACATGTCGTTTTCTTGCACGCTTTTCTTTTACTCCATTAATTCTACAGTCTAAGCAGGTGTTTGAAACATTGGTTTACTAAGCCAACATAATTGATTTGCACGGCAGGTATCTTGCATAAGCCATTTCTCTCTTGGCAACAGCATTACAGACCTTTCGGAAGTAAGAGGGTCTTCAATTTGGATCTAAATTTCTCTGACTGATCTCACATACTGAATTCCTATTATTCTGACTAGTTTCCAAAGAAAAAGATTGCGACTCAGGAAGGGATCTTCTTCAGCAGGGAGCTGAATGATTAACTTTCAGATCAGTTCTAGTTTTAGTTCAGCTGTGACTGCAACGATTCTAGCTCAGTTTTGGTTTGAGTTAATAAAGTTTCAAAATGTTTAAATTCATTTCCAGCTTCAGTTTAAAAAAAACACTTTGGCTTCAGTTTTACTCTATGATATTTAGGAGAATACTTGAAAACAACAGCTTAAGTACATGTTTTTTTTTTTAATAATGTATCATATAGCCAGTGCTCTATATTGGGTTAGGGCCATGCAGAAACAGTGTTTCTAACACAATGGGATTCACATAGTTTTTTGGGGGAAATATACCATTAATTTGCTGTTTGCTCGTGGCAGTTGACGGTTCCTGCAGGAGCAGTGATGACTGCCTTCTACACGGTAAGACGACTGCGTTGTACAGCGTACTGGTGTAAAAGCAGCAGTTTTTGTGTCTGCTGGAATTCAGCTGGAGCTAGAAGGTGAGACCTTGATGTTTGCCCACCAACTCTTACCTCTAACCAGTAAGCCAGCAGCTCCCAGCTGCGGAGGACAGCCTGTACATGCTGGGCAGCATGTTGCCTCATGTTGTAGCAGTTCACCACAAAGTGCAGGAACTGAGGGGTAACTTGCAGGACTACCTAAAGAGCTGTATTTTGCCTTGCACAACGTAACGCCTTACTCTCATTTACTTAAGTATGGCTTGAGTTCGTGAAACCACTTACTAAAAACATGGGGCAGTAGGATGCTGTTCAAAATAAAGAAATGATGGAACAGCACATTATTACACACCCTACACTAGGTGCTGTGCTGATACATTATACATAACACACACGCACATATTTGTAAATACACGCACCGCAGACATGTTGTTCTTGCATGGAGCTCTGATAACGGCAAGGGCCAAAATGACTTCTGTCCTCTCCTCACAGCACAAATATTTCTGTCACATAAACATTCATGTTGCTACAATGCGAGTTTCTCCTTTACTCCTGTCACTTTTCTCAACTTTTCTGCTTGGAACCTATACCAGATTAAGCAACTACCCCAGATTTCCCTATGAAACCTACGATTTTGTATTTCAAACTCAAAAGGTCAAGACATTTCAAGAAAAAGGTTGAGTATTAATCAGAAAAGTAATTTTCCTAGAATACTGAAAGTCACACAAATATTTAATTTTTAGTAAGATGTAACAGTTAACACATACCTCTGTGCATAAGACATTACTTTAAGAAAAAACTTAAGGTGTTTTAATATGTATTTTTTAGCAGAAGAGACTAGGTCATTTATGACCAATTTAAGTTAGTGTAATTCAACATTTGAACAAATGCAAAAATCACAGACTACATACTCTAGAACCATGGAATCACTACTAATTTAGAATTTGTTTATTTATTCCTAGGAATATATTAACTGACATATTTCTGCTGAAGCATCTTTCATTCCATTTAAGTTCCAAATTTTGCCTTTGGAGACATCTGCGTAACTTTCACTGAATTCAGAACTGACAGATCTGAAAAGAGTTTGATTTTAAAAAGAAGAATAGTAAGAGTCCTCCAAATATCTCTGAAATACAGAATTTAGGTAAGTCTTTGTCAAAGGCAGCACTTTTGACAAGCTGGAACTTGACAACTCAAACTTTTGTCAACTGGTTTTTAACCAGTTTCAATTATCTTTTACTGATTGCCACTGGGAAATATCTCACCTTGTGTATATTGTGAGATCATCTTCTGAAGGAACATCTGAAAGATTAACTCCATACACGTCTTTTGTGGACTGGACTACATTCTGGAACATAAGAACAAAGACTCAGACTGAGGATACTGTAACAACATCCAAACTAGAGTTTACTTGAAAGAATAGAACTATTTCTAAATCTGAAAATAATTACAATAAGGTGCAGGCAAAACCAAACAAGCTCCTCACATACTTAGTAATCTTTGCAAACTAAGCTTATGCACATCTTTTGTAATAAAAATGATTTACTAGAAATATCCAAGACATTTGTTCAACAAGAAAGGAAAGGATTCTTGAAAGATATATCAGATACAACAACACATATGGAGATTAAATAATAGTTACAGGGCACATTATGAAGTATGCATTCAATCCTGTCCCGTCTTTAAATTTAATAAATGAAAAAAATCGTATTTGTCCACAACATGCTCCCACATTTGCTTTCTGCTTTCCTGCTGTCAGTTGTAAATTGACTAAAAATTTCAAGTTGAAGACAACTGTTTCCACTTTGTACGTTACACAATCATGTCAGTCAACTATAACAAGGCGGTAATGCACATGCATACATCACTAACCACATCTAAAGGTTCAGAGTTAAACTGACAGGATTAGTGACAAGACATACACAATTGCAAGGAAGCCAAGTACAAAAATAGGCGGTTTGCTTTTAGCTCAAAAAGATCCACAGTCAAAGAAGATCCAAGGAAAGGTATGTTCTAACAAGAAGTACAAGAGCATTTTGTTATTTTAAACTTCTGGGAGATATGAATAGATAAGAACAAGCTGTTTTTTTCTCCTAGCTCTACGAGGATTGCTGATGTAAAGAGAATACCAAAATTCAAATCCCTGACCAAACATCCAATTATTCTGGAATAATCATATTTACTCAAGACCTAAAAATATAAGGTTACACTTAAAAACACTTAAACATGAGCACCTAGAAACATAAGCTTACAAATATCAACTCCTTTACTCAAAAATTACCATGCACTTCTTTTTTCCCCCACCCAAACTTCTAGTATTTATTTGAGCACTAATATACACAAGTCATTTTCACAAATGCGGAAACACCAAAGTGCAGACTGACATGGGTCAAAATGTTAGGAAGCTATCAGTTTAGCTAACGGAGACAGATAGCGGAATATGTGTAAGCCTATGCTCTTAGGTTTATTTTTCAGTAAAGTAAGATACTTTATTTGTTTAAGGAAGCTAAGAAAAAAATGCATCTTACACGATTTCTACGATTTACCAGTTCTAGAAAAAAGACATTTCGTAAATCAACTAGAAAAAATATCATCCTTTTCAGTCACAGTTCTTTCGGTTCTTGTTATACTATTCAGTTCAGCCACCAAGGTTTCAAATCCTCTATTACAGTTCCTCCTTTTAAATTTTTTAACTGCATGTGTAAACACAACTAATAACTGATATTGCTAGAGGATTAATTCTAAAACATTTCTTGAAAAGCAAGTAATTGATGCTCTGCTTGACCTAGGAATGGAAGAACAACTCCTCAGACTAAATGAAGATCAGCTGGTGATTATGTTAAAATCTGATGTCTAACATACTCTTTAAGATTCCTAATTTGTATGCTTGGCTCCCGAACAGAAAGTTTCCATAAACATCATGCCCTCAGAAAATAATGCATCTAAGATAGGCTTTGTACTTTTGCAGAGAATAAAGAAATTTACAATGGCAGACAGATACTAATAAAAACCCAAGTCAACTGCTATAGTAGCAACTCAGCCTGAGCAGGTAGTCCTTTTCAGTACTGCAATTTTAATAACCAATGAGAACTTAATAATGCAAATTATAACTAAAATTTGATGTAATAAAAAGTGCTAATAAAGCATAAAATACTTATTCATGTGCATCAGCAAAAGAATCAAAATAGCTCACCCAACTGTAAGCCAATAAAACTCTACGCTGCCTCCAATAGTATTTTGCATTCACAGGCACTTTTCTTTTAAGCATCTTAAAAAATCTAAAAATACATCTTAAGTCCCAATGTTAAAGTGTACTCAATATATGGATGGAATGAAGTGATTTGTGCAGGTGGTCAAGGGTAAGAATCAAGGATAAAACTTAGCACTGGATTTCTGTTTAAAAAAAATGTAAATCTCAATTGGTGGAAAACAGGTACTTTCTATTATTATTCTGAGAAAATGGAAAATTTTCAAATATAGTATCTTGCATGAACAGAAATAAATGCACTAGTGTAAGACTCTGCATAACACAAGTCCAGAATTCATACTATTCATATAAAATTCATTCATAACTACTTCATAGTTATTTTATTGGAAGATGCTTTATTAGGGTTTGGAAAAAGCCAGTCTTGCACAGAAAGCTTAACTAGACTATCTGGGCACAAACAACCCTAGGGTAAAGACTGAATAGTCAAAGTTAGTCTTGAATGAAAATTTGAACTGCAGATGAAAAAGTGCAGTTTCATTCTCTGTCGCCTGTGAGGAACTACAACTGATAGTGACTAAATCCACAAATACCGAAGTTTCTCCAAAAGTGACAACCTGCAAAACAACAACACCATAACTATTTAAATTAGCTGACATTAAAAAAAAGAAATATTTTACAAATTTGTAAGATTTCCACAAGCATATCTGATTTCTAAGATAATAATGTTTTCAGCGGTACCCCAGATTAATAGGTATAACAAAGAATTTGAAGAAGTGTCATATGAATTAATAAAATAGTTTATTTCTGTAACATTAGGTACAAATTAATATTTTCATTAAATTAGCACACAAGGGATCCCAAGAGAATTGGAGTGGTGCTCGCAACAGAAGACTGATAACCCAGATCTGAGCAAACACATTCTTTCCATATGACTGTGCATACACAATTTCATTATTATCCTGCTTTAATCTTCAACCTTAGACTAGTAATAGTAGAGTACCAATGTGACAAAATTGTCATGCAAGTTTTTCGAGTTAGCTTTATTTGATCTTTTCTGATACATAAGTAGGAAGCAGTAATTTAAAACTCTGCAGCTAAATCAGGTTGAAATTTAGCCACACTGAAAACTAACTTACCGCTGTGTCCACCTGAGAGAGTACTGAAGTTAGGAGGAGTAGATTTGGAAAGTCAAAGAGCTGGTGCTCAGATTAGCTCCCATGGACTAAATGCTCATTACATAGGTAGATCAGGTAGGTACACTCCCTGAGACCATCTCCCAGCTGACTTTCATCCAAAAGGAATCCTTTTTGCATACTCCAAGGCCATCCCATGATTTAAGGTAAAGCATGGTGAGGGGAGAAGATCAGAAGTGCACTGCTGCTCTGAACTAACACACTAGCATAGATACATTTTATACAAATACGTACACCCAATCCCCTTCAGATGCCATAAGTTTCAAACAAGATTTTCTGGTTTTGAAAATGTTATTTTCCACTGTAAGTTGTGTGAAGACTCTTACACAACAGGAAGACAGGCAAAGTTTTTTTTACCACTTTTGCTAATATCTGTATAAAGGTGATATGCTGGAGACCTTCTTCCATTCCTAATTGTTTAATGCTCTACTTCTGACTGTTCTGTAACATTTACTGTTGAAAAAACACTTTTTTGGAAGAAGCATGAATTCTCAGTCCATGATTGTCCTTTTCGTATACCACAGTAATTTCTTACCTCTGTGATTTTTGAATTATCTCCTGTATCAGTCACCTTTACTGGAGTTGAACGTTGAGAAACAGCACCTTCATCCTCTTTGTCTGTTCCAGAATCATCTTCAGAACTACTTGACACAGCTTCCTCGCTTGGGGGCGGAGGAGCACTAGCAGCTGTTTTGCGCTGCAGCACGGTTTCTTCTCTATTACTTTTGTTCCTATCATGAAAGACAGTGCGTATTCATTAAATCAGGAACATATTAACAGAAAGTATTTTAAACTCCTAATTTCATTTACCACCTTACTTGACAGCAGAAGAAGTTCCATCCCCTGGAGCAACCTACTGCTCATCTTTTGAATCCCCTAATTGATTTACTTTTTGTCAAGTATATGGTCATATAAGTCCTCTTAAAAGTTCTTGACCACAGAGCACAAAAAACCCCAAGGATATACAATATGTCAAAAGAATTCTTACACCTGGAATATAATTGTCGCAGGTGAAAACAACAGCACAGAGGAGTTAAATTTCTGACCCAGCAGAAACCGATATCTCCTTAGAGAGACATTTACAGAAAGTTAAGAAGATATACTGCATTTTCTTTAGAGAAAGTTAAGGAGGCAGTCTTCAAGTAAAGGTCTCAATCTTCTCTACTTTGCTAAACAAGGTGAAAGTCAGAGGGAAAACAGTCCTTACTGAGAGCTGAAGAAGAAAGCAAGTAGCCAGTCAGCCACTGGTAGGGGTGACTGGCCCACCAAAAAAAAAAAAAAAAAGAGAGAAAGAGAGAAAGAGAGAGAGAGAGAGAGACAGACAGACAGACAGACAGACAGATAACAAAAACAGATTAACAAATCCTCCAGAAATTTTCTAGCAGACTGGAAGATGCTGAAAAATATGCAAGGCAAAGATACCACCTCTAGCAGGCTTATAAAACAAAAAATAAACCTCTATTTGTTTGTGTTCTAATTCAAAGCATTGCAAAGGGGGCACAAAGGAGGACAGCACACTGTTTGCATAGTAGGTAGAAAAAGTGACCTACTCGGCCAGACGGATATGCCTGGAATACTAATCAACATAATTAAGAACACAGCAGTTTTGTTCACCATAATTTGTATATGATAGTCATGGAAGTATGTATTACATGATGTTTCTTAATTACCCTGTTTCTCTTTGATGTGTAGACTGTGTTCTGCAGGAGATATCAAGCCCTATCCTTTTACAATGCTGATGTGAGCTTCCTTGGTGGAGAAGAGGCACCTATCACTACCAGCACGGAGAGCAGAGGGAAGTGGAATGAACCCTCTGTCCAAAGTAGGCACTGGGCAATTCAATCACAAACTTCTGGCAAGGCATCAAGACTCTGACAAGAACCAATACCAGGACCTATGGAAAGGCCCCCCAGTACTATGAAGGAGTCAAACAAGAAGACGTTGTACTACAAAACTTTGATCCACTATAAAACAAATATAATTCTGATGTCACAGCTGGATCAGGACATTGAAGCAGGTGTCCTGCAGGTCAGGAAAGACAGCCAAATCCACTGACGAATGTTATGAAACTACTGACGTTAACATCACCGTACAGTCGTACGTGGCTCAAGAAAAGCGGCGATGCCATCACATTATTATTTTTTAATTGTGAAATGCTGTCTGTAGGAAAAAAACCGTCTTAACTGAATCAGGGTTTTCTTGCACTCAAATCCAGTAAAGACAGTTACTTCTGTTGAAACACGTCTCTTGGAGAGATCCCTGAAAAGGAGGGGGGTGAAAGAGGTCAGAAAGGGTGGGGAGAAGAGAAAAGAAAAACTTAGATGTGGTAAATCTAATTCAATACTGTAATACTGACCTACAAGCCAAAAACTGAGAGTGACAGCATGCTGTGTCAGAAAGAAATTTAATAGCATTTCCCTAAATGGATGATGAATTTGGGGATATAAAAACTTAGTAATAGAAAAGCAGGGCGGGGTATAGAATTACGCCTAAAATGTATATAACCTTGAAAGTGCCGAGGAACTCATGTCACTGACAGGATTCTCTTCTCAAAAGATCTCATTGCCTGCATGGACTGTGCTGAAGAAGTTTATACCCTGGAAAAGGCATTGTAGGACAAATGGCTTGGCTTTTTTTCTGGAAACCGCTTTAAAGTCCTACAGAATGCTATGAAGTTGCATGAAGTGCTTCCGTGATAACAGTAACTAACTGTCGCAGTCGTTTTTGCCTTCAATAACGAAGTCTCACTCACCTAAGGGATCTCCTACCTGATTCAAGGCCTGAATCACTTTACGGTAAGCTGGATGATCGAAGGCACATTTCACCTCACAACACTAGCCAGTGCATGGGAAGCCTTACAAGCAATACTCAAGGCACCCTGCAACATGGCTCTGATCCAGCCGACCCTCTGCCTCCTAAAAATCCATCAATGTCACAACAGAGAGCTTGAAGCAAAGAGCCTGAGAAAGATGTGAAGCGGTCAAGCATTTCATGGTATATCTGGAGAGAAGAGCTAGGTAGTACAAAATACAGCGTTATAAGAAAGCAGAAGAGTAAGCTTTTCTTCAAAAGTATCTATATATTCACTGTTCTTCTTAATCAAAGTAGATTCGTATAATTGACAAAAAGTCTTTTTGTCTGTTCCCAGGGAATATCAGTAGCACGAAATCAGATTCTGCTAATGATAGGCATAGTCTACTCTCAACATTTATTGACTGTGAGTCCCTCCGAGTCAAGGCACAATGGATGTTATTTATGAGACAGTCAAATTTTATAGCTTTTAACAGAACTGGAACAGAACAGTTCTGTTTTTTAAATAGAACTTTTAAATGAAGTTTTAGGGAGAACTTAAAACCTATGACGGCACAGGTTTAGTCATTACTGATAAAAAGTTTCCTTAATATGAAGTACCTAGGAGAGAGTGAAGTGGTTCAGGAAGAGTCCTTGTAGCCGATATGGGATATAGCTAATCAAACACAACAACAGAATAAATAAAGTAACAAAAGAAGTCCTAGATGCAAAAGCGGCTGAATGAAATATTCATTTGTCCAAATAACTATTGAACTGTTTTGTATCATTTTATTTATAAATAATTTTTCCATTATGTTTTTGATCAAAAACTCTGCTGAAATTGGTAGTTGCTCCTGTATCAGGACAAACTCTATTTACTGAAAAAAATTTATTTTAAAAGACAACAATGACATGCATTCCTGTCCACCTCCGAAAGACAATACAAAGCTGCCACTAGTATCAAGAGAGGATCAAATTTTAACAACCTCTGTATCTCTACTCTAGATAAAAGATTTTTGTGTGGATTTTACTTAAATAGAGAAGCAGAAGAAAACAAAAGAGATTAAACAAGAGTGGATAAATAAGTTATATGTATATATGCATATATACAAATCTCAAGTTATATATATGATTTCCAAATTATACAATAATTCTACAGTATACCATCAGGAACGTTTCTTATTTCCCATGTAACGGAGAATATATAACTTTGATTTACAGTAACTTTCTACTCATTCTTTCCTACATGTCTCATTTATCTAATATTATGAACTTAAAAAACAAAAAAAGACTTACATCTATTTCTCATCTATGCATTCTCACTTAAAACAACTTCATAAACTTTGTTCTGCCATGGCACAGGGCTACAAACCACTGCACACTGAAACTGCGTAGCTAAGGCCTGCACCAACAAAAACCCCACTGAAGTATGCAACAGTCCGTTTAGTTGCACTGGCTTATGTATCCTTCTAGAAAGACAGGTTTGGGCTTTCGATCTCATGCATCACAACTTGACTTTCACTGCTGTTAAACCAGAACAAAATTTCACATTTCAGACTTACCCCAACACTGATTTTCCAGTTTCATCAGGTTTACGAACAGTAAATGGACTTGGATCAATGCCCACATTCTTGGGCATAAAATCTCTGGCAAAAGAGAATGGAAAAACTGTCCCTGAGCAGAGTTTAACACACACAATATATTTTTCAAAATTTCCAGGAGAACCTGTAACATCCACCTTTGAATTAAAAAAAATCATTATTATCAAGTTCTAACTTTGTCGTTACAAGTTACAGTTACGTAAAAATTAAACCCCTAGATATTTAAGAAGCTTTTAATTGTGTTATATAGTCCCATAAAACAGCTGCAAACATGACTACTTGCCAAGGATGCTCGGGCAATGACATATTCCCGTACTGAGGAAGCCCCATGACTCAGCTGCATTGTTTTCAAGATGCTACCAACACTTGAATTGGGTCAAAAAGCTACATGAAACACAATTTGCATGGAAATCATTTAGCTAAAGTGTGATTAAGATTATACTTAGAACATTCAACTGACTGCTGCAGAAAACAACTATCTGGCCAGCTGTGAGAACTTGATAAACTCCGGAAAACAACTGTAAAATAAAAGCAGAACAATTAAGAAAAGAAATGGTTTGAGGTAGTCTCTGTGACCTGTGGAGCCCACAGAGAGAGGTCCATTTCTCAGCCTATGAATGTCCAACCATTGTACAATCAATAATGGAAGGTAATTGTAAATTTTAGTGCTATCTTAACAGAACTTTTTAGAGCTGCATTGCCACTTCAATATTGTCATTTAGTGTGTAAAAGTTTACTAAACCTGAAGCTTCCAAAAAGCCCACAAGACCCGCAACCTACCAATGCTGCCTAGGTGTAGCTAAATAAATCAAATGTACACATTTAAATCACACCAAATCAAGTTCCAGTTCAGGCTTTACAATCCCAAAACATCCCAAACGTACCGTGTAGAATTGGTCATTGCCAAGCAGAAGGTCTCATCGAAACTGCTCAACTCATATGGCCGAAAAAACTCATTGTGGATATCAATTTCCTCTTCACACTTGTGGAATTTCTTCACTATCAACTTGCGTCTGTTTTCAGCACATGTTACTGGGAAAAAATAAACACAAAACCATAAATTTTATTTTTGCTAACAATTACCACCTCTGCAGAAATCTAAACAAAAAGTAGCCTGTTTACCTAGCCATCTTACCAGGCATTTTCTAAAGCTATATCCCCTCTAAGACAAGAAAACATGATATAAAGACAGAGACAGCTTTCATAATAAACATATAAACAATAAAGAAACATACAATGGTCAAATTTTAGGCACTGATCTGTACTATCTCACTCTACAGATGAAGAGTTAGATCTCTCTTGCATCTTGCAGTTGAAAAAAATCATAGCTTCTGGTGGAAAAAATGGTTTAGCAATCATTCCGGAAACAACGTTTTTTAAAAATTTGCGATCCAAGAGACTTAAAGCATTAGTGACCAAAACTCTTCTTTCAAGGTATTCTCTAAGGCAAAGAGCAAACACAGTTCCTACCTTCATCAAAAGGAAGAGGTAAATGCTTTAGCACACCTGTGGTCCACCAGTAAGTGTAGCTGTACAGGAAAGACAGACACACAATTGATACAGGAGATTTGATCTTGCATCTAATCTAAACATTTGCACATGCTAGTTAAACAACCATACATTGTCACATCGCTACATACATCTTTATAATTCAAGCGTGAAGAAAATAAAGAATTATCCTTGGATGGAGTATCTTAACAGGTCACAACTTTGCTCTGAGGACATATAATTCAAACACGTGAAGCTCACTACGGAGGGAGGGGAATTTCCCTCCATTAAACACAATACCATTTCAGATGCTTGCCTACAGTTCTGAAATTTAAGCTCTAGTACAGATAGAAGATATCTGGAGAAAACAGTGAAGAAAACGCAAAGCCATGAGGTAAGTTTACTCCATATGTATTTCTTCTGTTCTGGTCTTAAAAAAACCACACCCCTCACCCAACACGTCTTATTTAGATCCTAAAATTTGGGAAAGGAGTACGAAGAAATGAAGGTCACCAATAATAATTAATTAAATGAAATTTGAGCACTGTCAAAGCAGTTGACTTCTTGATGTAGGAAAACATTTCGATATGACGGCTGTCGCAAGTCTGATAACTATGTGCTGACATAGCTAACAGCAAAAACAGGACCTCCTAGAAGTTTACGCAATATTTCTGAAAAAGTAAACACAGGAGGTCAAGCAATATTCAGAAAATAAAGTGTTCTATCTTTCATTCATGTTTACATACTTCAGTTTTCTCTTCTCAAATATACTTCACATTTTTCTCTAAATCATTCTGACTGTTACTACTACCTAATGACGTTTCTTGGGTTGAAAAGACATTCAGTTCTCTTCATTGATTCTATTTCAAATACTTATGCAATCACAATATTATAACGGCTGTAATCACAATATTATAGGGGTTATCTCCTACTGATGTCAATGCAGCTAGCCACCTGAAGCAGAAACAATAGGGGTATTCCCATGTCCTGAGACAGATTTGTTAATAAGACTGAGAGAACAGTACAAAATATGCAGGGCAACACACCAGTTCCAACAACAGTGTTATGTCCTAAACAGAAAGAAATGAGTTGTGCCCGACAGCCCCATCCCCTGATGAAGTGATGTATTAGGATACGCTAGCACGCCAGTTTCTCAGTGCCTTGAGAAACTATGCGGACACATTCAGTTTTCCTGTTCGATAAAAATGATAAGAAAGGTGACAAGAGAAAGTCTTCCTTCCCACCTTTCACAGTGCTTTCGTGTGAATCACATAAATAATCTAAAAGTAGTATGTGAAACTCATTATGAAATCTCTTCTTTCTGGTGGAGAAGCAGATACAATATAGGAAAAGTACAGATAGTCAAAAGAGGCTTCAATTACAGGAAACGTCACCTTCCTTCTCTTCCTATAATCCTTGTTTTCATTATGAGTTTTCATTATCATCTCCTTTGCTGCTGTGCCCAAGGAATCTAATAGAGGCACTGAACGAAGAGACAGGAAGAAGCTATTCAAAGAGCTTGTAAAATAGTTTGGTAGAAACAAACAAAAATTACTTTGAAGAGTTTTTTTCACCCATCAACTTATTACATGGAGGTGTCATTATGTCCGCATGAAAAACCATCTTGGTTGCATATTGTTAATGCTCAGAAGATAAATTTTAACCACAATGAAAGGTAAGACTAGCTAACAAGGAAAGGAAGAATACTACCCTTTTTTTTAAATGTTCTATTTCCTCTGAGAATAGTATCTGTGACAAATAATAGACCGTTTTTGACAAACAAGTAACAGATGACAGAGAGACTGGGACATTCATGTATTTGTGGTATATCAGCTGGATTCACTTGGACATACAGTACTGTTCATGATCAATAGGCAATAAAACCGATGTTGCACGTTTAATATGTGGCTGAACTAGAACTTAGTAATATGGCTGATAAGACCTAGCATCAACAGAAGCCTCAGGAGACAATAAAAAAGGACTGCAATTTAGAAACAGCTACATCGCATGCCAGCTGCCACGATGGCTTAATGGAATAAGTAGCCACTAGGGATCGGGCACACTCCTTAAACACTTTGAATCTTCCCCAGATAAACACCTAAATGCAGATATTCATATCTACCAATTAAGAGACTGAGCTTTACAACTGATAGAATGAACCAAAATATAAACAGTAAAATATCTAAGGAAGATAATCGAGTACAAGTCTAGCACCGCCCTTATTAATAAAATTGGGAAAATATTTTTTATAGTTAGTGTTTACAATCCTTCACAAAATTATTCCATACTGTGAGGCAATCATACTAAAAATTACTTTAAAACTTCTACGCCTTAGCTCTAATTAATTTTTGTATATCACTATGCAACTACAATGGCATGCAAACCAAGAAGAACAAAAATTCTCCAAATAGGCCAGATATGGCTGGAAGGTAAAAACTAGAATAGGCTTCTTCATATGCACAGCTGCAGACTAAGAGCATTATGTAAATAAATTAATTAATGGAATGCTCATCCCAATTGCAAATACAACACTAACTAAAGCTGACCACTAAAAACACACCTGTATACAGCTTAATGAGACATTGGTAAACGGTACTTTAGTAAAAGAGCGAATTCATTTCACTCAGCTGGATAGAACTTCATATGAAAGACTTTTTTTTGTTCTGTACAAAGGAAATAAAAGTGCTAAAGCAAATACTTCAAAACAGCAGTGTCCAACATTTTTCATAATCTCTTTCAAAATGTATATATACAAATTTATCAAAATATGTTCAATATATATTATACAAATATTACAACATATATAGATTTATGACAGTTTAAAAAATAGTACACAAGCTTTTGTTCCAGTTTGACAGATTGCCCAGTTTGGTTAACCGCACGCATTTTGGAAATTATTAGGGCAAAAGCAAAATAAAAACGGAACAGTAAAATACCTTCGCCTGGTCTGTGACAGATTGAGAGTGTTCTTGTGATGCAAATAAAAATCGGTAGGAAGTTCCCAGAGGTGAGGTTTTCCTTCTGCAGGCCTGAATACTCCCAGGAACAGATTAATGGAATCTTGCCTGTCTGCATCTGTTAGACAAGAGGTACACTTACTGCCAGGAACATGGTACAGCTCAATCCCCATCAGCCATTCACTTGTTGGGTTCGTTCCTCACACATTGGGCGCGTATAGCCTAAGATGTCTGCTGGGAGCTCTGGGCTTCAACCACCGTAACTGGGCTTCGTTCGGAGCTGACTTTACGCCGTGCTGCAGCGTTCACTGGGCTGAAGCCGAGGAGAAGCTCTGTCTAGAGCCTTCACAGAAATACACCTCATTCTGCAGTTCAGACCCCCACCTCTGCCACAGCAATTTAAAACAGATCCTGTCCCACTATTCTGCCCTCTCTTTTCAGTGCGTTCCTCTAAGGATGCATGACACTGGAAGCACAGACTTTGCAACAGGTTGCAGTTCAACAGGAAGCTCCAGAAATGACAAAAGATGCGACAGCCCTGTGCAGGAGGGGAGGAGGGAGGCAACAATACAACACCTTTGCATCCCTTCTCCCAAACCGGTTTCCTTCTCTATCAGCTCGATAAGAATCCAATCTGCATTTAGAAGGCCAAACCTGAGGAACAGAGACTGACTAGATGACTTTGGGAACTGTCCCACATAGGTCTCTGCAAGACTCTCAAAATTTGAGTATTACCAGTCGCTCATTTTGCCTAGTAATCTTTCCTGTTTTCAGCCTCCAGACAGCCAAACCGGTACAGCTGCTTATGATGCTACTGATCAGCCAGCATCCAGTTACTGAAGTTCAATGCTTCTTTCCTTTTTGGGTATTTGAGATGGCATGTATGTGGATGCATGAAGCACGTGCACGTATTTATCTATGTGTCAGGGAATCTGTCACATCACGTCATGATGAATTTACTGCATATCAAACATTCAACAACAGAAGAGTGATTTCATGAAATTACACTGCATCCATACAATACACAAACTCCCTACTTCACACAAACTATAATTCCTTTGGGGTCTTCAAGCCAGAGTAGTCAGTAAAATGCATTAGCCTTCAAAAACACCTTTTGATAAATTTTTTCCGATTTGTTTAAATGATTAAAAGATTAATTTCTCCTGTCATATGCTAACCTTCACCAAAACTAAGTAAGGCAAGCACTAAAATCCAGCAGATGCATACCACTGTAGATGAAACATGACAAGAAATGCTGTTCATCCCCATCTTTAAAATCTCTCACTACCTCGCTGCAGATAGGATGAATTACAATGGGTATGAGGAAAAGTTGGATTCAGATGCAGGCTCTGGGATGGTGAACAGTAATAAAAACAGACCAGGTATTGGCGAATCAAGCTCTATCTCTGCTCTGAGAAATTAGCAGCTCCGGAAAGCTCTTGCCTCCACTCATTTGTACTTCAGCAACCATCAGACAAGGAATGCTTCAAAGAACAGTTCTTCAGTAGAGCCACTCTGTTTCGTAGTGCTGCTGCTTTAGTTTTCTCCATGTTTAATAAAAAAAAAGTATTACGAGAGTTGAGTGTCCCTTTTCCAACACACTGTATTAAAGAGACTTACACTATGAAGTTTCAGTACACCACAAAGTAGATAAAACAATAGGCATAATCCACAAAGTGGCGGTATGACAGTAAGGACAAAATTGACTCCCGGTCACCATTGATGTATCAGTCAATACCTCCTTTCCCCCTAAATTCTAACATCTTTTCCTTCTGTACAACATATGACATTTTTACATGGGTTAAGATCTGCAAGTGGCTGATAACTGAGGCGTTGTGTAGAAATTTGGTGACAACAGGATTATAAAAAAGTATGGAGTGTTATAGGATCGTGCACATGTGAAGGTCAGTATTTGGATGGGGGATCTTCTGCATAAAAGAGAATCATAGGGTATAACAGGGCAAAGTGCCAGGAAAAGGGAGAGAGGGGAAAACTCTTGATGACATGTGGCTCTCCTTCCCTACTTATAGGACCCTTCATCTTGAATCTGGCTTTTTCTCTTCCTTTTCTCTCCACTCATACTCCTTCCAGCTACTTTTATTGCCCTTTCAGAGCACTTTTCAATAAACACGCTTATTTTAGCTTCTTTCTTGCTCTTCACCTTCCGTATGTCTTTAAAATGATCAGCTTACAAACACTGATATACTAACACTTGAGATATATGTAGGTCCTTAGGGCTTTCGGACTGTACTACTTCTGCGGAACAGCGTCACAGTTTAACCAAGACAAAGGAAGAGAATGAAGAAGGGCAAGAGCACTGCAAAAAAGCTATGCCAAACTCAATAAAAAGGTTTGAAAAAAACTTTGTTGAGGACACTGAAAGTCAAGAAGAAAGGTAAAGTCGCAAGCAAAAACATGCATTCTTTTTTCCTGAGATGTCATTTAGTTGTTTTAGTTATTTTAGGGAAATTACTGAACAAAACCCAAGAAAGCTCTCTACTTATTTTGAACACAGAAACTGGAGCAGCCTGAAAGACAAAATGAATTAACAAGAGCAAATAGGTTAAACTTGGCAAGAATTTGTGAAAGTTAAAGGCAGAGATGAGCCTCCTTTGTTTATTTACCATTTTTCACCTGCCAAGAACAGAAGGTGTTTTGAAATTGTTAACTAAATCACAGTGGAACAAAATAATTCAGTTAAGGAACAATCTCACTGCTTACATATGACAGATGCTAAAATGAAATGAAATTTGTTTTATTAAAAACAACTTGAATTTAAGCCACTACCACTCAATTAATTACGTGAATCTGACTATAGCAGTAGTACAGTAAAGCATTCATACTTCTCTTCCGAGGCAAATGACTGCACTGTTAAATGTTCCATTGCTTCAGGGCTCAAACTCTCTTTTGCACTTATTGTTTCAGTTTGTGCAGCTGCCTTTTAAACTTAAAAATGTAGAACGTTTAGCAGCAAATGTTTTACATCTCAACTCTAAACTTGAAGACAGGTAATAAAACAAAAAGACTTTTTAAGGATAAACGTTCAGACAGGTGCATATATTTTATAAGCTTTTTTTCATATAAGTTATTGTGGAAGAAGATATTTAACCTGAAGGGAGATAATCCTCCCTTTCCTCACTCCCTTATTTTCAGGGCTGAATGATTTTATGACTTAATTTCAAACAAAAATAATGGAAGATTTTGTCCTTCTTTGAAACACTGGCCACGAAAAACAGGACAGTGAGCTTTTCAGATCACTTTTCGTATCTAGGTGGCAAATCTCTCTTTTCAGAAATAAATAAAGAAAAATGTATCACTACACGTGGAACAGACAAAAGAGCAAATAGGTTTCCCTCCTTCATTGTTAGCATTGAATGTCAAAATTGTGTACAGCAAATAGGAAGACTGCACCGATTTTTCAAAAGATACTACTGCAATGTACGTGTATACTAGCACATTTTTAAGATCATTTGAAAAAACAGGAACTGAAGGGGCCATTTAATTGAATTAGCCTAAAATAATCTACTGCTCTCAATCTGAGTTTGCAACTGCACCACATGACAAATTACTAAATCACAGGAGAGTCAACACAATCGGGACTAAAACATCCCATGACTAAAAGGGCATAATAATTAAGTTTACATTCATACCCACTAAAAGGTAGTTTACTATGTCCAGTTCTGTTTGTGGATAAGCAGATTATTCCAGATTCCAGAAGCTTATTATGCATGTTGCAACTCTACCACTGAAGTCTGTAATGCCACATTACGTTCTAAAAGGCATAAAAGCTACAGAAATATTATTTGGAATATTCTTTCCTAATTCTTCTGACAACCGCAAAAAAATGTCCTTACAGTACACCTGAACTTGTAAGAAAGATAACTCTGATTGCAGTTTGAACCTAATTCTTAATATGTGCTTAGCGTTCCTATAAATTTTTTGAATCTGTAAATTTGTGATATGTAGCCTACGTAATAGAAGAATGAAGAAATAAAAAAGTGTACCCAAGGTCAGGTTAGCGACTGAAGCTTAGAAGAACAAGGTTTCCTCACAAAAACATGGGACAACCAATTTTGTGTTAGCTTGAAAAAATCTTATAGCTTTAGGCAAAATTCTGACCTTTAAAAACATACATGCTGGGAGCATGCATGAAATATTTTTAACATTTGAGAAAAGTAGAGGATGCAGTGTAATTGGGGAATTCAGCTGCTGAAAGTATACTGGTTATAAACCGATAAGTTGTATGAGAAATAAAAATGTCACCCAGCCAAGAATTAGATACTCCTCTGACAACCTCCTCTGACAGCCACTCTGAGTAGCTGAATTCTAACAATTTTCTTTATCTTTCTTACAAGTTCAGGTGTTATCTATTGGATCAGCATCTCCAGGCAAATCACTTAACCAACAGGTGTCTTATTTTTTCCTCATCCGTACAACTTAATTAGTAATGATTATCCTAAGGGCTTTGAGATCAACAGATGAAACCATTTGCTTAAAGTGTAAATTATTTTCTAATCATGTATTTTTTCTAACACACAAACAGAACAAGTGTGGCTAAGTGATTTATTTGGGAGGCACTGTTAGCAGGCCACTAGTAACCTTGCTCTGAATCTGATGTACTGTAGGACTTTAAGCAAATCACTACTATTTTCTGTGCCTGTTTTTTACTGGTGAGTAAGTATTGTGAAATTCATAAGCATTAAAGGAAAGTCTCTCAGATCAGAAACAAGAAAATGCTAGCTCATGAACTGGGTAGCCCTTTATTTTTTTAAGGAATGTGATGGATAATAGCAATAACGACCAATACCAATAGCAAATCAGCATCTGGCTCTAAAACTCCTTCCTTTACATCTGCTGTCCAAGATAACTAAGAATAAAATGATCTCTCTCAGTTTGTCCTGTTAACAGGTTTGGAGATACTATGTGAATTGTAACAGGCACCGATGGACAGCGATCCTTTAAATTTCAAGCAAATTGAATCTTCTTTCATATTAAAATATTAATAACTCATATTAACATATTTTATAAATGTTAATGTATTAATATTTTTTAAAACAAAAAATATTCTTTTGTATTCACCTTTCATATTAAAAACGCAATAATCACAACACAGAATCCTACCTATCAACAATACCATCTTCAAACACATAAAATACGTAAAGCAGATGAAGTATTTGGCTTAACTGGGATCCAATACCAAAAACCGTAAGTAAGCTGGTGAAAGCGTGCAGCACCTTCCATGAACAATTCACTTCTCCTACGCAATTTTAAGTTTGCCCAGGTGATAAGACAGGCTTTTTTCATTCTGTATGGTCTATTCTTTTTGCAACTGATACGACTCGACATCTTCTTTAGAACAAACTCTATTACTGAAACACCGACACATTCTGACTATCTGTGCAAGCAGATCACAGTCTCAAGTGATGATCTAGAACTCTGCTCATGCTTACTTCCAAAAGCTTCTGCTTGACCATTAAAGTGGCTAGCATAAAAATGAACAGCTTCGGAGATTTGTTCCTTCTGACAGTTACCAGTACAGGTGATACTGCAAACATGCTTCCTTTTGCTCATGAGAATTGATGAAAGCATGCCTTATTGCCACGGCAAACAATAACAGCCCATTTCACTGAAATAAACAAGCTTGCTAGCATCTACAAATCCTTTTCTCTGCATATCTCACTAATTTCAAATATGACATACAAATTATACAAACTACATTCAGAAACTGTACTTCAGTGCTATGCTCCCACGTTTTGTCACATACACAGAATTGTCACTAACAAAAGCAATAACTTTAGCCAAAGGAACCACAGGTTACTGAACTATTTCCAAACAGTGCCTGACCCACTGTTTTGAAGTTAGTTTCTAAATACTTGCAGTCTGCTAGGAAAATTACCACTTCCTTCCCCTAGCTATGCAGCAATACATGTATATACATATGTTATGTACATATAAAAGCTCTGTAACAGTTTACTCGCTTTTCCATTGAGCTACGAACGTCACTGGCAGCTTCAAAGGTGTACGTGCACATTTGCCGAATACTTCTTACGGCAGTTAATTAACTGTACCAAACAAGGCTGCACAATACAACATGCATTTTATAGGGTATGGTATAAAAGACCTAACCAAACCACAATATCCACTCAAACGATTTTACTGAATTATTCTGAGATTATAGTATAGATGATCTCTGTGATAAGATCACAGTATTGATTATTAACGCAAGTAAATTGTTTCCTAAATAATGGCCTAAAAGAAAGCACTTAAAATACTTCACCTGAGAAAGCATTACTGTAATATCTTGACAGTGTTTGCATAATATCTTTGGAATGCTGGGTCCATGGAGCTATCTTTCTATAGGTTTTGACTCTGTGGACAAGTTGAGAACCTCCATACTGCAGAGAAAGCGTGTCTCCATGATCTTCATATAATTCTTCAAATAATCTGAAGGAAAAATAAAATGTGACATCTGTCAAACTGTTGAAAAGAGTCTTTAAGAGACAAAATAATAAGGTATAAAATACAAAACAGCGTTTAGAGGTAAAGCCCGCTACAACTCTAGAGGTACCCTCAGGCAATGAATTGTTTTTCTGTTTAAACAAGCAATACATTTTCTCTTAAGTACTTCTGCCAGTTTACAAATAAATGTTTCATTAAGAAGTACTATTAGCTTGCTTACATTGAAATGTAAAGCCATGTCTGTTTTCTTTATTCAGATAAATATCTAGAAATTATATTCAAATATAATCGTTACTAAAAAGTATTAGACTCCAACTTTTTCACTAATTTATAGTATGTCAGAATATATTCACATTACATAACATGCACTTCTGTAGATTCAGAGAGATGATTAAAAATCCTGTTAGCTTGCAGGGAGAAAATGAACTGTAATCCTTCACAAACTAAGGTGTTTTAAATACTCTAAATGGGACAGAACATGCCAGTACCTCAAGGCTATGTGTTCTGTCAAGTCCACTGGGAATGAAGTTGACATAACTTTCCAAAATTTCCCATTACGACAATGACGACCCAAAGCTACAAACAGAAGGAACACGACTCTGTGAGAAATGTAAGGGCAGTCAGATACAATTTGCTGGAGCTGGAAAAGCATCAGGTAAGAAGGTATAAAAAGACAGCTGCTGAGATGAACAAGGAGAACTGGCTAAAAGTAACACTGTCCTCTAGCATCACGAAGTTGCCGGTAGACTCCATACTGAGAGAGCAGTCTAAGTAATAAAGATGATCAAGAAGCAGCACCCTTATTAATGACAAACATACGACAATAGTCTCAGAAAACATGGCTACGCTAAGGAGATCGGACCCAGTCTAAAAGATAACAGTTTGAAAAAGTGCTTCTCAGAACTGCAAACTATGGCCCCGCCTGAGCAAGATGATGACAAGGATGACATCTTGCTAGAAGAGGTTGAGAGTAAAGTCAAAAGGCTGAAGGGAAAAAAACTGGAAACGTATGTCACATCAGTATGGTAAGACAATGATTCAGGCATCAGGCATGTGATAGACTGCAAAACCTGAGAAGAAAGAAATCCTTAAGGAATGGAGAAGAGGGGGAAGAAAAAACAAAACAACAGCAACAAAAGCATAACCTTTAAGAAAGTTTCCAACAAAGGGGCAGTACTGCGTAAGCAACCCCTTAACCATTTGACTGAAGTCCTCCTCAAAAAGTTCTGGAGAAGGAATACCTATCTGAGTAGTAAATCAATTTTCATAAAAACAAAATGCCTGGCCAGCAAATCTTCTGCTCAAGGTCAAGTACAAAATGATCAATCAGGATGAAACACCTGCTTAGTGACTTAAAAAAAAAATCATTTGCCTCCATACAAGTTGTTCCGAGCTCATAATGTCATGTAGGACAATTTGCTGATTTATTTATTTATTTATTTTTAAGCAAGGGGTAAAAGATAGAAAGTTTGGTTAACTTAGAGCTAAAAACTTTAGTTCAAGGCAACAACTGGCAGGAGAAAGAACGATACCTCTCAGAATCCTTCCAGTCAACCATAAGGAACTGACGAACAGACCTTGCGACAGAGGTTCACAGAAAGAAGACAACTTTAAATTCATAAAGGATGTTGATTTACTTGACTCAGAAAAGACTTGTAGAAATAAATTAACCTTCCATCATCTCAAACTGTTCGGGCTGCAAGGTAAAGAAAGTATGGTCTTTTGTACAGGGAAAAGTAGTTAACTATATACAATCAAACAAGCAGTGTATGTATACATACACTTTGTTTACGAAACTTCCTAGATGGGACAACAATCACTTTAATGGGATGACAAAAAAAACATAGCTTGCAGAAATGGTCCTGTAAAACAAAGTCCATAAGATCGATCTCAGTAGACACAAATCAGACTGTTCAAGATGTACATTTTCTTCATCCTTCAGGAAGGCCAGCATAACTAAGTTGCTGGCCTCAGAAATCAAGTTCAACAGAACTTCTGGACTGTAGTCAGTCAGACCCCACAAGAAAATCAAAATTGATATGGTGGACAGTTATAGAATGCAATGAAAAGAAGAAGATAAAGTTGCTCAGAAAAATTTGCTAGATTAAGGCTGACTGTCTACTAAAGATCACCCTCTTTGGCCAGTTAGAGGAGAGTCAATGAAGAGGCAGCATATGGAAGAAGCAGGTACTTGGAAGTAAGAGAATGTCAGGGATCAAGGCTGCAGCATGTCGAAGTAAAAGACTGCACAATGGAGAGGTAAAGTATAGCACATGTCCATCTTCAAAATTTGCTAGAATATGAAGCAGGATTTTTCAGTAATCCTGAATGCAGTAATTCAGAAACAAGTCTTTCAACAGATGACAAAATTAGCTTCAGAAAGGCATACATCTAATGCAATGGAAAAGAAAAAAATAAGCCAAATACGGCCAGATAAAAGCATCCTTTTAAGCCAGGCTAATAGCTACATTTCAGAGAGATAATGAGAATTAGGGTATCAGGAAAATTAGAGAGAAAGCAATTGCCATAATCTTAGTAGGCATGGTTATGTAAGAGATGGAAATCTGGGGAGGGCTGGAGAATGGAGAGGAAACAAGGTGGAGAGAAGAAGGTGGACTGGAAGCGTGGCTACTGCAGTAGGAAACAATGGAGGAAACGGGCGTTCCCAAAATAGGGATGGAAGGGGAGAGGTAGCGAAGCCTATGGAAAGATAGAGAAGTGCAGCCTGAGGTACAGAAGTAAGTGGCAGCTGTACAGGACACTGCAGAAAGTGGGTGTAAGAGATGTGGCCAAGCCCGGACCTCCTCCACTTAGAAGCCAACAGCCCTGGTTGCAACTGGTATTTGCAGCAGCAATTGCTTGTTCCCAGAGGTAAACCTGCAGGACGGAGGAGTGCTAGCAGCCGCGATGTGGTGAGGCCAGAGAGGCGCTGCTAGCACCTGAGGGACCCAGCTGGCCCTGCGCTCACCCTGGCCCCTGGGCAGGGGGGTCCCAGCAGCACCCCAGAGCCACCGCCTCGCACACAGAGCCTGCATGCTGCGAGTGAAATCTTTTCTGCAGCACAGAACTGCTCCTGGCACTGGGCTGGAAAGGCTGACTTTGAAGTGTGAGGTATATTCACACTTTAAGTATCTTAGAGGTTTATGCTTTGTTTTCCCTGAGCATTTCAACTTAAAGGCTAAGAGAGTTCTTTAAATAACTTGAGGATGCTCAAAGAAGTATCCTTGATATTAGATTTGAGAGAACAGCTATGCTAACAAGTTTTCCTTGATAAACAAAAAAGCATCACATTTTTCTGAAGGAAAAGCAGGAAACAGCAAGGAAAGATTACTTCTACACAAATATAAATCTGGCATTCTGCATAAAAGCATGTACTTATTGCAGTTTTAATTTTTGGGCTGCATTTGCTGAAAGCTTTAAAATCAGCTTTTTATCTGTTACATTTATTTAAAAGGGAAACTCTTCAGTTTAAGTTTAGGTATATAAAGAGAATGAAGTTGAGCAGTTATCCTGAAAAAAAGGCTGACTAAAATACTATTTCAGAATATCAAATTTTCAAGGTGACTTGATTTTCTCAAAAAGAATATGGATGATTTTTTAAAATTTAGATGAAGAAAAATTATTAAAGCATTCCAAAAGAAAGAATTATGTTTTCATCTATAAACACATACTTTTCCTAAATCATTGATCACAAAATTAAAATAAAGCCATGCCACACTTTTTTAAAATTATCTTACCTAACAGCATCTGTATCAAACTGCAAATTGGGTTTATCAATCAGCCCCAATGAATAGAGTTGGTATGCCAAAGCACATTTCCCCACCATAAATTGGGCTGTGTTAGTGCGATCTAAGCAGTCCACACAATTCGTTCGGAGAACACCAGTCTGGCAAAAAATCCAAATAAATAAGAGATTTTTTTAAAAATTATCAAGTTATTATACTCATGATTACTTTTTCCTGTTATCCCAAGACTCCCAAGACACGCCAAATCTCAAATACTGAATTTTGTGTCAGTTCACAAAGCCCTGAGCAAAGATGTTTTTTCATCTCCAAGTAATCAACATCAGAAAGCTTTAAGGCTTACTTCCTGAATATTCTTGCTTTTATCATCACACAAATCGAATTTCTCCTTCAACTCACAAATAGCCCTAAAGATTTACCTTAAAAAGAAAGGTGCTGCTATTTCAGTGCAGAAGGTCCTAATTTCAACTGTGGTATGACTACTGCAAAAAACAAAGTGTGCTGTCACGTTGCTGTAGTGCTACTGTTACGGTACTTATACTTTAAGCTTTCTATATTTTGGGCAACACCTACGAACATTCTGTAAGACTCTTCTTTAATGCTGCTTGGGCCACCATCCTTCAATCCCATGAGGCAAACAGAAAGCCTGTTCTTTTATAATCTGAACAGATTAAAAAAAAAGTATTTTAATATAACAGCATGGGCGATTCTTCTGCCCAAATATATCTAGCTACACCTGAGCCAGTTATTTAAACTCCTTTTATTGTCTTAGTGAAGAAGCACTTTTTGGGTGTGATTCACAAGACGTCTATCCCAAGAGGAGATAAACTGTGATCCTAATGCTTACATACTATGCCTATAGTGACTACCTCACATGCTGAGGATGACAGACGGATGAAGACAGGTTACTTACTTGTTTATTACTTGATACAGGTAAACCTGGAAGACTAACATTAAAATCCAGCTAACATTCATGTATTTCTTCATTTTAAAACATATTAAAATCACTTTTACTCAGTTGCCCATGAAGAACATGTGCCACTGGTCAGTTAGTACAGGAATTGATAAATGCTTTCCAATTTACATGAACTATGAATGTGAAGTCAAAAAGCAATTCCTGCTTCTCAAAGCAATTCCTGCTTCTCAAACATACACTCTCTGTTCAGAGTAAAAAATCATAACATTCATATTTAAATCGCTATACTTTATCCTCCTGCACTTTTCTAACCTTAAAGAAAGCAGTGTTTCTAGTCATATTTTCTTTTAGTGATGGAAATTATAACAATACACAGAATATCGAGCAGAAGTGAGATTCCTTTTAGTCAGACATTTTCATGTGTATGAATATGTCACCAGAATTAAGAATGTTTATTCCCCACCTCCTGTATCTAACATTGATAACACTGATGTACTTTGTACTTAGCTAAAACGGTGCTGTTTTACCTCTCACTACATTGGTAGAGCTACAGACTAAGTAGCATTAAAAACAAATTTCAAATATGAGTATTTCTCAGATTACATCCAGCAAAAATACAACTCTAGTAACATAATGTTTTCTGGCACCGTCCAAGAACTTTAATTCCTATTTCCCAAACGGGTTCCTGGGATGGACTACAATAATACAGTTTATTCTGCAATACGTATTAACATGAGAGTCGTCTGCTTAATCACTCGTCAGGTATTTGAGTCAAAGGGTTCTCTGTTGCTTTGGGAGTGGTGATATGCCTCAGTGCAACTATGAATTAATGACATTTATTATTTCAGTACCTGCAAGCGACCAGTGGAAACAACATAACCTCCCAATTCATTCCACCTGAAATGGAAACAAAATAGGATGACTTACAAATCATAAAAAAAACCAAACAAACAGATCTTGACACATATTGGTCTGCTCAGTGAAAAAGGGAGACAATTAAAAACCTGCCACAAAGCAAGACTGATATCCCTCCATAGCAGAAAGCAGTGAAAGCTCTATGTAGTAGGAAGATGATGTATTTAAATTGCATTGCAAAAAAATCTAGCCTTGGGGGAGAAATATTCAAAGGCATAAGCTAAACCAATTTGGGAAGAACATATAAAATATTTTCTTCTCTCCCTACAAAACAGGATATAAGCTACACAAGCCCTGCCAGATTGAGTCTTGAGGACACAAAAATTGAAGCACGTAAAACGCCACTGACTGGAAGGCGGAGGCACAACATACACTGTGGCAAAAGCTGGTTGATTTAAATCTCCCCTTCTTGCTGCTTTTCTAGGCACATATGTCATAAATGGTCCGGTTCTCACAATCAGATACAGGCACCATAGGTTTAGAGGCAGAAAACACGAATCAGAAATTAATGACATTTTGAGGTAGAGAAGCATTTATGCTCAGTGCAAGTAACTCCTGAACTACTGAAGCTTTTCAAGTTAGCAGGGTTAACTTATATGATTGGAGCACTGCTATGACAAGCCTATATACTGCTTTTGACACCCAAAAGACTGTCTCTACACAGCACAGCATTACACGGATGCACCAATCCAGTTCATGCTAGTTTGCAGTCAACATGGCAGATGGTGACTGCAACATGGCAATGTTTTCTCTGCATGGCAGAGAAAAGCCCTAAGGGAGCCTCTCTGAGTTTTAGTTCTGTTTATTTCTAAACAAAGTTAGGCTAAAAAGGCACAAGATGCTCTTAATGTAGAATAAGAATGCCCACTTGGGTAGTGATGGATTGGATCCCTAGGCTGAAAGTCTGAACCACGAACTTTTGTAACTTTTAATTTGGAAGCTATTTTACTTCTGAATTTTTAAAGACTTCAGAGAATTCAGCTTATTAAATCACTGTACTTCTGAAGTAGTCTAAGCAAACAGAGTTTGCATTATTCCAAGGAAAGAAAACCTTTCAATTACGTATGTGTAAATACCATAACATCAACTGGAAATTACCAAACTTAAAATACCTAACAAAGGTATTTTATTACTATGCCTTACAAGAAGCCACTTACTACATTCTAAACTTTGCTTGCTTTGTTAAAATTTACCCTCAGATTTCAGATTCCCTTGACTTAAAAAAAGAAAGACTCCCCAAAACCTTTACATATATATACACACGCACACGACAAAGACTACAAGTGATAAATATAATGGCTTTAAATAAGCAAGTATTCATTACAAATAACAGCAGCATAATTACACTCACTATAAATTTTCTAATGTATTAGCATTTCCTAGCATATGCCTCTGACTGCAGTCCTATTTGCTATAGCTTAATAATAAATTATGTATCTTCCCATTAATTGAAGTCTTAAAATAAGAAAAAATGCTACAGATAGTAAACATTCCAGGAAAATCTCCAAGCTAGAGACGTTTTTCATCATACATATATATAATTATACATACTTTTCATCTGGCCGCAAGATACTGCAGTAGGAGTCAGGCCGATTTACAAAAAATCCTGTTTTCTTTACTACACTTTCTGCAATCACATTCAGTCTGTCAAGTACATTGCAAAGTTTGCTGAAGAGAGAAAAAATAAACAACGAATATATATTAATATTCAATTTTCACTGCTTAGAAAGTCTTTTCATACAAAAAATGATTTAATCAAAGACTTGCATCACTGCTTTATTTATCTAACAGGGATTACGCCTGCAGTTTTCTTATTTGATACAAACTTAGAAAGCAGACCCTGACAATCTCTGAGTAATTTTATTTACTTATTAATAAAATATATTACATAAACTGGAAGTAGAAGACTTCAGAATTCTAAAAGTCTCCTTGACTTTCACACCACACTAGTTTTTCTCTACTGAACTTTTTCTGCTTTGCAAAGTAAAAAAATCACAGATAAGGATATATGCTTAAGTTAAATTACATACCCTCCTTTTTTTTTTGTTTGGAAGGTACTGTTTTTTCAGTAGCATTTGTTTCAGAGAGTGGCCTTCATGTTGTCCCGCACTTTCTGTTCAGATCAGAGCATCCATCCATAACGGAGATTAACTTCGGTTTACAAGTAATTTCATTTTCAAAGATTTTAATGCAACGTTTACATTTCAAGTAATACAAATATATATATATGTATATGTGTGTGTGTGTGTGTGTGTGTGTGTATTTTCTTTTTAAGCATTGCTTACACTGAGATGGAAGCAATCTTTTGGAACTTTTCCACCGACACTATTTTCTAGAAAAGTTACTTCAGAACTATATGTTGAAGAAAGATGGTTCTCAGTATTCCTGTAACTGTAAATTCTGTAAGCACAGATGAACGTTATCTTCCATTCTTACATCTCTCTGGCTTGCATAAAGACTTAATCCTGTTCAAAGCACTCTTAAGTATTTTTTATACCTGTATTAGGACAGATAGGTATATAAATATAGACAGAAGCTTAAAGCTAGAAAGGGCATCTTTTGATCACCTAATATCATTTCCTATATATGACAGATAATTAAGCTTCATCAACCTCTGTCTATATGGAATCCAGTAACTTGCATTGGACAAGTCTTCTGAAAGGAGAGCTAGCCTTTTTTTAAGATTTGTTATTTAACCATAACACAGACAACTGAACATACACCCAACTGTGTACAATGCCATTTTTAGGGGGGGGAAAAAAGCAGCGTGAAATCAAATCAAACTTCACAACAATAGTCTTTTACTTCTACATGACAAGCCTTTACCAACCACGTTTGTAATCTCAAATATTGAATAAGCATTGCTTTGCAAAACTTTTTCATATAATGTTATCGACCAACATTAATTATGCTCCTGCCCTTCGAATTATACCAATTTTTTCATTTTTTCACTCAGATTGATATTGTGCCAGATACCTCACAGCTGACACAACAATTCTTACCATGCTTCTAGAATTTTTGGCATTAAAAGACATAGTAGACATATGCAGGTCAGAGAATTTTACAACTGGGTTGTGCGTTCCGTAAGAGTAGTTATCCAGACCTACAGATTTAAAATGTTCATTCCTTGTAAGTATCTCCACATTTAGGAAAACATTCATCATTTTTATATGATACTAGTACAGCATTCTACTATTCAAATTTATAGAAGTAAACATTTACTAAATATATATTTCCCTTTCCCTATTTGTTCGTGCAAAAATGTAAATGCTTTATAACTTCTTATTTCATTCTGGACAAGGTAACAGAAGAGACTGATTGATATGAAACTTCTTGATTTTCAAAATTTCATAACTCAAAAATAATTTCAAGACCAAACATCTTAAAATGCAATGTTTTGACTAATTCAAAATAAAAAGGGAATATTGTTGGCTTTTTTGGTGTTTTTTTTAAATTTCCTTTGCAGAATATTTGAAAGTTTTCAGGCCTTACTCCAATTTGGAATTAAACCAAATCCTGAAATATAAACGTATTCTGTGCATAGATCTTAATAAAATTCTCTCCTCTCTCATAAGCTATATTCAACTGAAAAGAGATACACTCAGCAGAATTCAGTCAGTCACTTATGCCATGGCTAAGAGCACTAGAACAAAGGAAGGTCTTTTCTACCTTTTTGTATATTTGGCCATGTCCCAAGGAATATATATAATTGCATGCTCTGGGGGTAAAAACTGGTTGAGGTATGTCACAGCAGCAACAAGTTCTTCGCTAAGAATCCTTTCATGCTTTCTTTTTTCACGTTCCTTTAACGAAAAGAAAAGCAAATTAACAGTAGTATTTTCATTAACATGTATAAGTAACCTGTATACATATGTATACATACACACATGTATGTGCATATACATATTATACCCAGAAATGCTCTTTACTGTAGACTCTTTAATCTAGACTTCAGTGTTTTCTGTTTCATATAGATGATGTGGAAACAACGCATAAACAAAATTAACCATTTATGCTCAAAAATGCACAAAAACTTTAGAAAATTCTACAGTTGAATTTGAGAAGCAGTATCAGGCTTATATTAATAATATTTTATTAAGCAAAATATTTAATCAGAAATATCACAGCAATACTATACATCAGCAACAAGTAAGATTTAACTGTGCTAACACCACAACTTAGGGGTGGGGGGGCATATTTTATGCATTTTTGCACCTTTGTTTAAAAAGTTATTTCACTTTTTTCCTAGGTATATTTTTGGGAAGAATAACAAGGACTGGATGAGAGAGAAAAAAAAAAAAAGCTGAACAACGCTTGGAGCATCTAAACGAAATAGCTCTCTCACAAGCTCTTCCCAGCCTAGAATCCCTTAGACTGGAAGCTTGAGAAGATCTAGCAAAGATTTTGTCTGTTAATAAAACACAATAAATGGACAATTAACCAGTGTCATTCAGCAGCACATATTAGGATATGTGCTATAGAATAGCCCTCACACCCCTTTGTATATTAGTATGTTCTCAATCTGTGCACAGCTCTGGCTGTAACAAAGCAAACTTGGTTACTCTTTCAAAGCCTCTGAGCAAAAACTGAGCATGAGCAGTTTTGCTTCACTTCAAAGATGGGTTTTGGTGTTTTAGCCATGCTAAAAAAATTCAGAAATTGAAATGCAGAAATTTAGTGCTAGACATTTAAAACGCAGCAGGCACTTCTACAGGCACTATTGCATAACTAGTCCAATTACATTAAAAACAAGAGAAAAAGCTAAACATTTTAGGTTTCTAACAACTGATCTCTCGCAAAGAGTCACCTATCCCACCGGTGCACAATCACCTGCTGAGAAACAGAACCCTCCGACAGGGAAGGAGAGCGCAAGGAAACGAAAGCCGAAACATGGGGGAAACGGACTGAGACAAAAGAAAGAAAAAGACCTACAAAAGGGAACGCACCCCATTCGCTCTTGCAGTACGGGGACACGGATCCAGGTAAATTTTTCTCCATTACTGATGGGAAATGGAGACCAACAGCTTTGCAAGGATTTAAAAAAAATATAGAATTATATTCCCATTCTATGAATATACCATATGTTGAGGTACTTCATATATTAACAAGGCTTTTCTCTCAACTTAATCCAACCCAAAACCTATACTGAGCTTATACTACAAAAACTATTTTAAAATTACATAAAAGCAGCTATGAACGAATAAAAGGAAATCTAATACTTTTGTTACTAGTTACCAAGTTTGTAGGATAGATAGATAAAGTAGGATATGGATTTGTGTTTCATTAGCCTTTAAGAAATCAAATAATAAAACTACTACCGGAGATAGAAATGCTTAGCATTTCTGTAAAAGCAACAACATACACTTTTTTTTTTCTGTGAAGCGGTACATGAAATGATAAAGGAACATTAATTTTAGCAACCTAATATTAAGCATCTACAGAGCGAGAGAAAGAATTGTATTTTCGGCCACCGCATAAAAAGACCTCTGACTAAAAGCATATAATGATTCACGTGTCGAGGTCATGTGAGCTTGGACACGCACTAACAATGGCCTTTGAAAGCTAGGACTGTAAGAAAGAGACAAAATCATTTTCTTGTCAACAAACGCTATCTGAAGTTAATTCCACAGACTCCCGGACAGTCTTAAAAGCAATCCCAAACAGAAGAGCTTCTAGAAATAGAAAACAGGTTATATTTGCCATTTATTAAAACTTATTTAAAAGCCTTCCTTTTCCATTTTCCCCTATTTTTTATACTAGGAACTGATCCTACATGCACATAAAAGGTCCTTTTTTCATCTGCATACAGTTCTACAACATGTTACACAAAATGATAAATATTTTTAAAAGGCTAAAAAGAAATATAAGATACGATTCAAGGCAAAACAAATCATTATAAGCTCAAATATGAAAACAGTTCATTAAAGAAACTGCAATAAGATATACTAACCTTTACTTTCCAAACATCAGAAAAATTACCAAAAACAAACAGAAATTCTAGAATTAAAAAAAAAACTAGACAATGTTCACATTTTAGCTGCTGTAGTAGACCAGATACAAATAGTTTTCTCTTTAAATATCATTTTATTCGCTACAAGGCAGAAATCACATTACCCTGCTATTCTCTCATGACACAGTATTCAGATGTTTAGAATATTTTTTTTTTTTTACAAGTTTTATTTAAGACAGGGTAGACTTCAAGGGGCTGGAGTCCTTTCTTCCCGTCCTATTAACACTGGCCAGTATAGCCTCTGCCATCCAAGGGCAAGGTCAAACCTGCCCGACTGAGGTGCCACCACATAAAATGGCTGGATTGGAACAGGAGGAAAAAAAAAAACCCAACACAACACGTAACACCCAGAATCCAGGCTGTGCACCACAGCCCCATAGCAGCTAAGTGAACTACTGCAGCAACGAAGTGGCTCCCCACACTAGTCCACCACTGCTGCCACCGGCAGTGCTTATACCTAGCCCGAGACGCTGCATTTTCCTCTCCTCCCACACAGCCATGACTGTACCAGACAGAGCAAACAAAGGAGAAGTAAGTGTTTATCAAACATTTCAAAGAGCAAAGTCAGTCTTCTGTGTCTACAACCATCACTTTGCATGGAATCATACTATTTTAGCATGTTTTAGAGCTAAATTAAATTTAGTGGTAAATTTATTTGGACTTGCTCCCATCTGAGTGGTAACAGCAAGGACCTGAAAACAACAGTGAAATGTTATTGTAATAAGTCTATAAAAACTGGAAATTGCTCTTTGTTGTAGGGCTGTAGTGGAAGCAGCTACGAAGTTATATACTACCCTGAACAGAATGAGATTTCTCAGCTTACAAAAGGCAGACTTTCTTCCTATGAGCTCAGAGCACAACCTAAAATACAGAGACTCTACAGAAATTAGTATTACGTTTAAAATTAGAAAACATACAGAACATATTCAAAATACTTTACCTTCACAAGATTCAAAATAATAATAGGAGAGCCAAATCGTTGAAGCATTTGGTCAAAGTGAAGAGCAGCAACATGGGCAAAAGGGTCTGCTTGGTCCACTGCAACAGATGTATTAGAATATTCAGAGAGTTACTAAGAGAATCTCAGAATCACTTAAATCATTTCCCCTTAAAGTACTGTTTGCAAATATTTACCAGTTCTCTGATAAAAACGATATAATTATACACATTCTTCTTTTCATACAAAGCTGCTTACAAAAAAACCCAACTCTCTCTTCAATAATTAAGGAGAGCAAGAAGATATCCTTCTGCTTTGTGAAGCTGCTAGTAACAAAATATACCTGTGGCTAAACAAATGTTAGGAACATTGTTCTACTCCAAGCATACAATATTCAAATTTTTAGAGGAATTTTTAAAAATATTCTGGGGATTAGCAGTGCTTAATTTTGTTGGCGTTTTTGTTGCACTTTATCAATCATTTTTGTTTTAAAATTTGGGGTGGAATTTAGCTGAAACTGTTACAAATCAAAAATCAGTAATATATACATGCATGCTCAAATGCTGAGCATGCAATTCATGGATCACTCCGGCCCCATTTAATTTAGTGCAGACTTTTTCCACTAGTTTCAATAGGTTCGAAATTATATCCACAGGCATACTTTTAGGCAAACATAAGTAACTGTTTGTATACAAGATAATATGTACAAAGAAAGTTGACGTTTTCAAACAATTTGTTCATATTCCATTTCTGATCATGAAGTCTAATATGGAGACTTTTTTTTTTTCCTATTCAGTTTCATCAAATGCAGCTGTTTACATGGTTAAATGTTTATATGCCATGATGTTTATTACAAAGAATATTGGCTTACTTTAAATTATAGCTTCCCAAAGAACAAACGCACAGACAATTCTTTCAATTTTGCAAGTTAAACCTTCACTTATTCTCTCAGATCTTCCACTAGCATACAGTGCTAACCATAATCTACCAGAAAGAAACACTTGTACATACATGTTATGGGTGGCTTAGGCAACATAGTTGAAATATCTTGAGACCAGTACAGGGGGACAGATCCTCGAACCTGAACATAGGAAGAATAGCTCCCCGCAGAAAATGACATAACTGAAGCATCATACAGTATTTGTTCAGTTTCTACTTCATTAGCAACGTCCCCCTAAAACAGTTAGAAATACATATATGATGCAGACATTACGTTTCAGAGCTGCATGCATGCTAGAGAACAGACTGTTACAACCAACCAGGGTACAATTAACCTATCAGATACCAAATCATGGTAGTGACGACACTACTGATGGTTAAATTCCATTTGTCCCTAACTGTAGTCTACCAGATTTTTACTTCTCTATTTAAGAAATGGTATCATTATTTCTAAGTGCAACAAAAGAACTGCCAGCAAAGTTCTTACTATTTTAAGAACAGCTTTACCTTCTCCAAACTTTAATGACAGTTGTGATAAGGGTATCTAATAACATAATTCACAACCAAAGCCCTAAAAACCCTCTAAAACATTTCAGTTCGCTGGTCAGTCAGGGTCAAGCTTTCATTCAGTTGGAACAAAACAAAACAAAACAAAACAAAACAAAACAAAAACCAGAGCAAAACAACGCCCCCAATGAAACCACCTTTTATTTACCTCACAGTTTGCTCCTCGTTTCAGAAAACGTGTTCCAGCAAATTTGCTGGATCTTCTGGCTATCAAAGTGACGTATATTGGCCGACCATAAATCAGCAGTTCTCGAAAGAGAAGTTAAGGTTGACAAATCACATGAAATTTTTCTTTCACTTATTTATGCTTGCATAAAGTTCTACAAATCTAAAAAGATATATCATCAAAATGAAACATCTGTTTTACTAAAATGTCTTCAACAGAGATGAATAGCATTGCCGAATTTGGGAGAGTGCAATTCCCTTTTCAATAATCATTTCTAAAGAGCTTTGAAAATGGAATTTACATTACAATGTAACAACTACTTTTCAGAACATAAGGAAGAGAAATATTTCCATTTTGAAAAGTGAAAAGGAGGTGCAGTAGGTACAAGATTCACCCAAGGCCACAAATATTGCTTTTGAAAAAACTGTGACTAAAACTTGGGAGCTCCTGTTTTCAGATCAGCTATGTTAGACATCTTCTAATTATTTGTCTGGAAAACGCAGATGAACTGCAACTACTTAAGTAACAACAACAACTGAAAGACAAAGACAAGCCACTGCAGAAGCAGTGGGGGCTTTCTTTTAAGCTATTTATTTTTTATTAAAACTAAAAAGATAGAATCACATTGTCTAGCGTGACTTTGCCACTTTGTACAGCTTCCTTAGCATAACGGAGGCAAAGAAAGAGGGAAGGAGACATCCTTTCATCAAATATCTAATGCAAAGACTATTAAGTCACTCACATAGCATCTGTAAGCATAATGTTGGTGGTCACATCCATAGCTGCCACTTTGGTTAAGTGATTGATACCCGAGATCAAATAGTAGTACACAAAAAAAAAGACCTAACTTTCTGCCTGGAACCCAACCAATGCCCACAGCTTTGCAATCATGGAAACGCAAAACCGAGTTTGCAAAGCCACCCCTAACCTTAAACTCATAATTGTATTTCCTTCCGCAGTTTTTTTTGCTGACAGGCTGCTGAATTAACATGACGTTGCTGACGATTAAAATACAGCGTCTCGGTAATATATGAGATGCTTATTAACTAAGACGTTGAGATGGCATTTCTTTGGAGCGAGATAGGCGTTTGGGCCTTTTCTCCTAGTTCTACAACGTATATAGAACTATTTTAAATAATATACACTCAGGAAAGGAAATGCAAATGTTCTAATATTTTCTTAAGTCTCTTCGCACAGAAATCATGAAGTTTTATCAACATTTTCAGCAGAAAGTGTAAAAGCAAGGATTTCTGAAAATTTTTGTTATAATTCTTATTTTTAAGGAGATTAGTAAGAGAACATTTTGATATTAGCAATTCAGTTCTGTTTCTTCAAGTTTTCATCCCTTTCTCAGAATTCTGTAAAAACGCAGCTGAGCCTTAAAATCCTGTCAAATTCTGACAGGATCTACTACCGATCCCCATGCTTCTAAGCAGTGCGCCTCATTGAGAATGCACTCTACATGTGTGAAGGCCACATTACAAGATCGTAACTTTATTTCTTCTTTGGTCATAAAACCAAGCAATGAAAATGGAAAGTAATGAAAACAAACTACAGGAACGCCAAAATAAAAAGCCAGCAAAAAATTATGAAACTGAAAAATATTTACATAACAAACAAATAATTAAGCATATTTCATATGGTCAAATTTCTAAAATTGATAGACCAACATTTGTTACAACAGTAAAAGGATACTTGACTGCCCACAGAAGCCATGAATAATATACAGCAACCAATCACGGTGAACAGTATTTTTCACTACCTCCAGAAGCTTGGCATTCCACACATACTTTTCATAAGGCTTACTGCAAATCCCAAACACACCTAGGAAATTGTTACAATAAAAATGCATTAGCAATTTAAAAACAATCTCAACTGCATCGGATTGTTCTTAAACTCCGGTCATTTGACCGTAATTTTGATTTCCCTTGGCTTCAACTCAGCAAATCATTTACACACATCCCTGAAGTTTGCCAAACACAGATAACTTTAAGCACATGCTAAAGTCCAGCATTTATGGAGTTTTATAATTTTTTACAATTGCCAGTCACTGTAGTATTTGTGTACCTTCAATGTAAGGTCACAGTAGACTTTGTAGAAGTTTCTCATACTACTAACACTGAAGAGACCTCTACATGGGAACAGCAAGAAGATTTGATAATACAGAAAAGATCTGAGGTTGTGAATCCCTGTTATGGGAAAAATTACAGCAGCCAGATGTTCTGCAGCCAAAGGAAAAGATGAGTTCTCCTAAAGGACTGAAGGTGAAAATGCACCTGTTGAACAAACTGTTCCTACCTAGTAACCCAATACCAATAGCCCAGGAAAAATCAAGGTTCTGTAACCACTGTGGTGAGAGACTGCGTGCTTTCAGTGGAACTTGGCCACAGTAGCTTTGTCAGCAATTTGTCCTCTTTCGCATTTCCAGCAGCATTACTTTGACACATTAAGTTCAACCTGATTGTTCTTTGAATGACAGACAGCTATTTTTTGCACACATGCTGACATATGAACAGATATGATGCTAACCTCCGCTGGTAACACAGTTTTGTGCGCTGTTAGCACACTGCTGATGGGGTCAAGGCTATGGCATCTTTATCTTCCAATGCTTTCATAAGGAAACTGAAGAGAAGGTGCTGCTGTATGGATTTGTGAGGGATCTTGCAGGTGAGAGCCTTTGCAGCAGGGGAATTATTGCTCCCTCTACTTTCAATGGTCATTTTTGCCATCGTAATGTTTGGCAATCTATTCTATAGTAACATATTTTTGCAGGGCAGGGGGGAGCGAGGAGGCTTTGGGTAGGGTTTTATTTTCCTTTTCTTTAAATAAAAGATATTACTTGACTACCTTTAAATTTTTCCATCAGATTTAGGGCACAGTATATACGGCATTTCTTTTAGGTTTTCAAAAGATAGTATACAACTATGTAATGCAGTAAGTTCCAGTGCCAAAGATGACTAGTTACTTAGCTGACATTCATTGTCATTCTCTGAGCTGCAGTCAGTGTAGGTCTATTCCAGGTGTCCAAGTTTATCATGCATAAACTCGGGCAGGGTGTTGCTCTGCGCATTTCTTTATTTTAACTGTGTGTTTGTCAAACTTAGAGCGTCCCCTCTGAAGATACAGAAGGCAGGATCATTGTAGGCCTTCTTCACCACCTTGGAAGACTCATTTTGTGTTAGAAGAGATGGAAGGCGAGTCATGCAATTCACACTGACTATCTCAAAGAGCCACAGCTAACGGAGGGCAAGTGGGCCTTTTCTATCATATTTCTGTGTGTATTGTATCTTCTATGTAACAGGGGTTACACAGTGGGTGACTACAAGCAAGGGCAGTAATGAAGAGTCTGTTGAACCTCTGTCTAACCAATACAAGTACAGATCAAAATGTTGCATCTAAGCTGCCTTCCACATCAAGTTCGCAGTCAACAGTTAAAATATTAGCAGGCTTTCTCCATCCTGCTGTTTCGCCTATTTGTGACCAACAATTTTTGAAGCAAGTGGACAGTCTCTCCCAAATTGTACTGGAACTTGCGTTGAAGGGCATGTGTTCTGCAAGTAGCAGTACTCGGCGATTCCCTTAAAGTTTCTGCAATGACAGTTTGTTTTCCATTGTACTGGATTTGACCACAAATCTTCGTCCTTCTGGGAGGACCTTGAACCGGCTAAAATATACAGCCATCCCTCTCCAGGAAGAAAAAAGGAAAGCAATAAATTGGATTACATGCAGTACTAAAACACCTCAGGTTAGAATTTGGCTTCACTACCATTTTTGTTCCTATGGTCAAGTTGTTCAGCAACCTAGCCTCAAAACATCTGAAGTTTGTCAACTGTCTTGATAATACCAAGGTATAAAGGGTACTCAATCCACAAAATTTAGAGGGATGACACTGCAAAGAACAGTCTCCAACTACAGTGTCAAAAAGCCCGTGAGGAACATAAAATGAGAGAAAATCTGATTGACTATGACTGTACAGAAGTTTCACTTTAACTATACTCCACAGTGAGCCCTAACGTCACATATTAATCTCACGTGTCAGAAGCACAACAGAATTTATGATTTTAGGTACAAGAAGCTCTGCTAGGTCTAATACTGTTCTCAGTTGCACATATGAAACATTTTGCATTTTAAGGACTCCTTCTACCTGATTACTTTCTGCTTTATTAAGGTATGTCTAAAATTGGCAGAAGTGATCAGGTCAGATCAAGTCTTGGCTCTGGAAATTATGTCCTGATAAGAAATTATATTAGCGCCTGCTAGCACACCTTTAGGAGACTAAGGGCCAAAATCATCTCAGTCAGTTAGCACAAACTTATCACTGCCTTGTCCCATCTGATCTTTGACAATTTTTTTTGTGCATGAATGGTAAAGTCTATAGGAAACTGCTACCAATCAAGTAAGGAGCAATCTGACAGAGACTGGATCATGACTCGTCATGGAACTATAATTCAGACACATAAAGTAGGACTAATTTCACTTCATTTTGGATGTTAGCAATATCTGCATCTACGCTACAAGTCCATCTTCACTTAAAAGTCAATGAATAGGAATAAGCATTTCTAGATGCAATTCATCTGACCTGTTTTAAAGACCTAACAAAGATGAGGTTATTCACAACCCATGTCCTGCCACTGACTAGAAAAGGCTATAGATGACTAATACAACTGTAAATAACAATACTGTAAACGAACAGATGAGTACTGCGTCCCATAGAAAATAATCTGTTTAGAGAAGAGAAGGAAGGAAAATCTCCTACGACAGGAGAACAGAAATCCATCCTAGTTTTATGAGGATGACTTCATGATCATGGTTGATTTCAGAACCTGATTACACAGGAGCTCCTGTCCACAACCTAGAGAGCCACTGGGCTACCATATGAAAATGATGACTGTCCCAAGGCTAAATGACTTGGGACTTCCATGCCATAAGCAACATAATCAGCAGATCCACTCTGAAGACTACAGTCAAAACCTTCCCTCCTATGGCAAAATTTAAGTCTTCCTAATAAAGATAAAATTCATCTGCCTCAGAAATAATTCTTTGTGGAAGAGAAGAAGGGAAAAAGAGAAGTAGGGATTGAAAGTAGCAGTTTAAGACTGCAGAATGAATTCCCTTATGAAGTGCAGTATACCTCACATACTTCAATACCTTCTACATGTAGTACAAAGAACATTTCTCTGATCTTGCTTTCTCGACACAAGTTGCTATTACTTATTGTCTTTGGGGGGGAAAAACAATCAAGAATATGAATTCCTATCGATGTAATATTCTAAGCATTCATTACTTTTTCCAAAGAAATAGAGAGAACAGAAAATGTACTACTGAAAATTATTGACGTGCTATGCAGGATGGAATAGTATTTTTTGTGCTGGCTGGTGGTCAGTGTCAGTGCAACCTGTACACATCAGCAGAGAAAGATGTAGAGGAAAAGGAGAACAACAGTATATCGCACCCTCCAAACGGTGACTCGTCATGGAACTATAATTCAGACACATAAAGTAGGATTAATTTCACTTCCTTTTGGATGCTAGCAATATCTGCATCTACACTACAAGTCCATCTTCACTTAAAAGTCAATGAATAGGAATAAGCTTCCTGGCACTGACAAGGACCTTAACCATCCTGGGCTCTCTGTACTGCATCTACAACTTTAGCTGGGAGTAAGGGACTTCCCTCTGGCATTTTGGGGTAGAGAGAAAATGGAGCATTTCCTGCTTCTCACCTGCAGTGGTGTCAGAATACACTGCAATGAGGACAGCCACCTACCATTTCTCTTGCAGAGGGAAATCTAGCGCTGCAGCACGGCCTCCCAGTACTGCAGCCAGCAAAGGAAGTCTGCCTGATAGATCAAATGGAATTAGCATATGAACCAAACATAAGCCAGTTAGGCAATGACACACTAAAATGATGAGCAAGAATTGAGAACAAGGCAATTTTTAATGACTTCCTTGTGTAGTTGAGCATGAGGCAGCACAGACTACATCCCTGGCTCTGCCTAGTCTAATAAATCTGGTCTCCTATTAATGAAGGTTAGGTACATCAGCAAAGATTCACATTGAAGTCCTTGGAAAAGTCAAGGCATGATCTAACAAAGATGTGTCTCACTGGTGGTGAATGCACATTCAAACTTAATCTATATCTATGCATTCAAAAGACACTGTGGTCTATATGCCACCAAAAGAAGCTTAATTACATCTCCACAGCTGCTTGAGATCACCTTCACAGCAATGTATTCACTAAATATGTATCAAAGGTAGCACTGTTATTTCAGACATTATATAACTAAACATGGGAAAAAGTAGTGTCACATAAACGACACCAAACAGTCAAAAAAATTACCGTGCAATTTGTTGGCAGTGCGTTTAGACATTCAGTACAAATCACAGAGCAGTAAAACCTAAACACATCCACTTCAACAAACTGGAATACAATCTTAAGAGTTTTGGAGGGGACTTCTTTTTGGAAGTGCAAAGCCTAAGGGTGAGAACAGTTCTGGTCATCTTTACAATCTTCTGAGCACATAAGACGCAAAGTGGGAAGCTGTAGTTTTCAAATGAAAGCAGTAATCTTTCTTAGACTTCCTGATAGTGCTTACTACATAAAGTTAATACTAACTTCATACAATTCCTTCGTCATCAATATTTTCCAATATGAAACAAAACAAGATTTATTTGTAGTTCTTAACTAGTTATTGCTTCCAATTTTGTTTGTAATTCATTCCTGTTGGGATTCTTGCAAGACAGTTGGATAATCAATTGCTGAAAAATAACAGCATGCTCAATTATCTCCCTGAGTTGCCATGTAAATTACCAAAACAATGATTAATCATCTCTAGAAATTGCATTGTTCACATTCAAATATCTGTAATTGGTACTTTAGGTAATCTTTTATTAACTCACAACTGTTATAAGACTACTGGATCAATACAGAATAGCTGAAGGTTGCTCAAAAGAAAACTTAGGTGGAATATATTCTAACTGTACTCATGACCAATCACATCAATTTAGATAGATTTACTTACCACTTCCACCCTGGGTTGAAAGTCCTTCATCTTCAAATATATCAAAACTCTCTTGCCGAGCCTGAGTTGTTTCAGTTTTTAGTATCTCAAGGGGCATTCTCAGAACAGTAAGATTATACTGAAGGGAGTGTGACAGATCATAGCTGTAACTGATATAAAGTTCACATTTATTAATAATTATAGAAGCACAGGATTTTTCTGAAAGCCCTTATTGTCCACCTGTACTTACAGTTAACACAAACAGTACTATTTTAACCACAAAGAAAAATGACATTTAAATAAGATACACAAATGCTGATTCTCTCCTGGCAAACGATACTGATGACTTAAAAAAGAAGCTTTAAAAACTCACAAACTGTTTACAGTATGACAGCTGAAACTTTATTTATCCTCTTATTACAAATGAAGATTGAACACACTTTTTGAACAAAGGTTATCTAGAAGCTTAATTCATTATGTCCCAAAAAGCAGTCTTGGAAATCAAAAACAGCTATTCTGGCAGAGATATCCACATATATAAACAATTTCACTTTTCTGAGAATTCTGCACTACTCTTTATTACCTGAACTCATAACAGCCAAAGATTTGGTCCACAAAAACCGTAATCTGCCCTCAGATCTGTGATTGCAGCAAAGTAGATCCTAAAATAGCAGCTGCTGAATAAGGAAAAGCTTTTTATTATTTCTCTAACGGTAACAAATTCTGCATCTCTCATACTGGCAGCACTCTACACTAATTGCTAAAATTCTTAAGTCACTAGGTTTCATTTCCCATAGGAGAAGTCAAAGTTACACAACACTTAAATCAGAAATACAAACAGATTTCCATTTTAGCCTAAGGCAGTTTCAGCGACTACTAGTCCTCCTTTAGATATTCATTAATGAATAAAATATATATGCTAACATTGGACATTTCGATTTATGACCGATGACCATGAAGTTTAGCCTAAGTATTCACTATGTTTCCATTATAAGCACCTGATATACTTACCTATTTGAGAGAAACTTTTGTCAATCATTTGCTCAGTTCTGCATCTAACAGAACCTTTAAATACTACCCTGATAAAAGATTTGTTCAGACTCTTCCTCCAGTTTCACCTTAGAACAAATGTTTTCTTATAACTTTTCTTATAATACCAGTCAGGATTTCTATGAAAACTATGCAGAAAACAAACCTGCCATGACTTCAGCCATGAGTAAGTTAAATTAAGCTCTTAAAATGTAAGAATGTTATAGAACCCTCTTCTCTCCCTTCCAAGTACAACCAAGAAAAATGTATACACTTGTCATCTTCAAGCAGAAACTAGAGTAGAAGCTAGATGCTAGGCTGTACAACGTTAGCGCTCAAGAGACAAAGCAGAAAAAATAACGGAAACACTAATTTCAGTGTCTGCCCCCTACCCTGTCACTAATGTTCCTATAGTTTGTTAACTTCATATCTTGAAGACTTCATTCCTATTAAATTTGTTGAAGTAGGAAGCAGGTTCAAAAGACAGAGAAAAATGGACAAGCAGTGTGATCATATACATCTTATTTCCTTAGAACACCAAGCTGAAGATGTTGGGTATGAAGATCCAAAAGCAGAACCTTACAGGAGGTGTAAGTATTCATATTTTAAAAGGACTCACTAACACTTACCTAAAATAGAAGTTGCTAGAAAGGTCCACGTTTTGAAAGATTCTCAGATACCTAACAAAATAATGCAGATTAAAGTGAAAATTACCACTTTAACCAGACAGACCCCAAGAAGTTATTCACAGGACCTCAGCAAGTAAGCTACACATAAAATACTGATTTTTGTCATAAGCTTTCTGACTATCTTACTATAATTGAGTGTTTTGATAGTCAGGTAATTCCACTAGAATGTCAGCATCCGGACGAAATAAATCAAATAGCCTTTTTTTATCCAGTGTTTGATTCTTGTGCCTCAGAGATTGTTTTTTCAGGTAGCTGTAGATACAGTTGTAGTTGAATTTTCTATACAAGGAAATTCCCAACAGTATTATACAAGAATTAAAGACTTCCACAGTAGCAAAAAATATCTACTTCAACCTGTCACTTAAAAATTCCCACAAGAAACCATAACATTGTCTATGGAAGAAAAAATATCTAGCACCATAAATGTTTATTTAATAGCTCAGATAATATGTTCTGTTGCGTTCTAAGAGAGAAGACTGAGGTATCCTGTCAGACATACCTTAATGTGGAAACTTCTTGAATAGTTACCATTAGCTTGATTTACTATCTGCTATCAGTTTATCATAATGTATCACATGTTTTATGTTATTCACAGTTCATCCAGACTGTGAAGGAGTTTGTTTATACCACTTGCCTGGTATTTTATTAAAAAAAACACCACCGATAAAAACTATGTCACAATGTAATTGTACATTTTGTGCAAAATTACCTGCCAATCAAAGGCCCAAAGAGAAAGGAATTAGAGAAAGGGAAAAAGAAGCTACACTTGACAAAACAAATCCACTGCACATTGGTAATTGTATCATATTTTATGTTTATTCTATGTTTATCACCCTTTACACCACCACATCTACCCACAAGATTCTGACAGCACAGAATCATTAATTAAATCATCCACTTAGCACTTCTTGAAGGACATAGAAGATCTTAGGTGAGATTCACATAACAGTAGAGTGATTGAAAAAAAGAAGAGTACCCCAAACAATTTAAAACAGTATTAGCATTATATTGCCCTTGTAAGTAAAATATTAAAGTTGGATGCTTCCTGGAGCATATTTGCTAGGATGTAGCTTTGGCACTTAAGTGACATGGAGATGTTGACAAAAGCTCTGAAAGACTATGTGAACCGTATTTGCCCTCCAGGTTAGAGGCCACAGAACTTGCGGCCCAAATCTCCATTCTGCCACACTAATTTATCAACTAATATAAATGGCTTGAATCACATACTAACAGAAGGAAACCCGTGAAAGAAATGTACCTAGCACCACCCTTTACCTGGCTTCATCAGGATGAGTGACTCTTACAGAGTCATTTGGAATGTAGATCATATTTGTATCTTCTATTTTATATATTGCATGACCTCCAATATCTGCCATCTTTCTCCTTTTTGTTATTAACACAATATAGTAGCCTTCTAAAAACCTGACAAAACCTGTTAAAAACAGCATTAAAATACCATTAGGTGGATGTGTGAATTGACTTGATCATATCTATTTGAAAAAAAAAAAGTATCAGAACTAGTCAAGGCTTCACAGGATTTTTAGAAGTTTGTATTCTTAATTTAATATTTATAGTGTGCATATATGTAAAATACAGATATAGATACCCAAACGCACGTTCTTACAATTCACCTGCAGTAAATGTTAATCAACAAAGCAAATTCATAGTTTTTAATTTTTTCCCCTTCACTCTGCATGTTTTTTAATACCAGGTTGCAGAATTAAATTCAGAATGAGCTGCCATCACATCTTTTTAACCTCTGAATGCAAATTTGTTTTTAATAAAATACTGCTGTATTGTCTGCACTGAGATTTAACAACTAATAAATCACATGAATTAGGCTCTTAAGTTAGCCGCTTTGAGGGGTTGCTACTGGTAACAAGCCTGAAACTCAGTCGCTAATATAGCCGCCCTGTCAACAAATATTAATTGAAAAATATGACAGTTCACATTTTTACTTGCATTTATATTCAGTTCCTTCAGCTTTGCATTATAACTTAAATAAGGAAGGAGAGCAAAGAATATTTGTTTTCCTCCTTGTCACTGCTGGAGGCTGCATATGATCGAATGAACAGCATTTTTTTCCTTCTGCCTTTTTAGCCCGCTTGGAAAAATGCTCTCGCCTCCACAAGGGAGGAGACCCTGCTGACAATAAGAAACAAAGTCTTCCATTCAGAGCAGCTAGGCTACTGAATTTCAGTTGTTAAACAGCAGTCAAACTACCTCCTATATCCTCCAGGTATTGAAATGACTTAGGTGGACACTCTCCGGATCTCACCAGATATTATTATCTTAAGGTCTGACTGGGAACCCAGCCTTTCCCCTTTGTGTGGTTCCCTCCATTTAAGAGCAGTTTCTACTTTTAAATGCTACACAGTTAACCAGAACTTGGCCCATCAGCACCCTCATTCTGGGATCAACCAGCACCCACATGTACTGTCTTCGGTTAACAAAGCAACCAGAGAAGAGAGCAAAGCTGTCCTTTTCTATTCTACTGAAAACAAAGCACCAACCTCCTGACCTGAGAGGTCAGGAAAAGAAAGAAAGAAACTGAAGAAAGCCAATGGCGCAAGACTGTTATAAGCTTCTTCAGCTTTAGCCATTTTATTAATAATATCCCTGCATTAATAGGAAACATGAACCTAATTGACAAATGTCCTAAAAGTGCATTCACTGATAGGTTCCAAAATGCTTTAAGGGTGAAAGAATATAGGAGACAGTTGCTTTATCTGTCACTTTAGATTAGAATATTAATAACATTTTCTACATTTAGGTTGTCACTCAAAATTCAGGAGCATCTTTCAATGCAGTCGCAGTTTCTAACTTCTCTGCAGCTTTGGATTTAGATGTTCCAGGGTACATTGATGCAAATCAGGCACAGAGTATTCTTGGGGGCTGCCAGAGCACATGTTAACACGTAACATTTAGAGACATCACCCATCAAAACACTGAACTCATTATATGACAACAGAGAGAGAAGTTCTGATTTCCAGATACACTGACATTTGGAAAAAACATTTTGGCAGAGTAAGATAGGAGCAAACAGGGAAATTATTTAGATGCTGAAATCCTCATTGTAATTCTGATAAGATTATGAACAACCGATCAGCATTTAAAAACTCATTTGACATACTAGTCACTTGTTCAAATGTGAGAAAGAAATATTTAAATACTCCACTGCAAAAAGTTAACCAAAAAGAAAATTAGTCATTTCTCCAAATAGCGTGTGATGAAGAAATATAACTTAACAATGGACATTGGCTTTCTTTTTTTCTTTTAAGCAAGACCTTTGTCAGCTCTGGCATTCAGGAGGCCTTGTTTCATGTGATTTTTATCCTGCAATTCATTAACTTTGGTGAGATCTTCAATCAAACTTCCATAGTTTGGCTGTTTACTACATCTCTCCCTTAGTGACTAAGGATAGACTGGTTATAGGTCAACTCTCATCCCTAAACTGGCCACCTATTTTCACAAAATGTAAAGAAATTTAATTATCTTTGAGACTGCAGTTTCTTCAACATATTCAATAAAATAAATCACGGGGAGACAGAAAGATATACCGTGTAATACAGTAAGCCTCATCTCCTTAAGAAACAAAGATAAAAACAAACAGGAGATTTACCTACTACACCAAAAGCGGAGACAGCTCGAGATAACCCAGAAGAGCCCTTCTGCCCAATCTTTGTTCTGTTCCCCAGATCTAAGCGGCCAAGAAGTTCCCTCACCTCTTGTTGTGTATACACGTGCTAAAAAAAAAAAAAGTGTTATTTCATGTCAGAGAATAGTAGAATTTACTTAATACAGAATAATTCAAACTTCTCCTTTGCATCCTCCACTCCTCTTTCAGTCCTATCAGCACACCTGTGTTTTATGCACAAAAACTCCTATTCACTGCAACAGAAATATTCATGTATGTGTACGAAGTCAAACACGTCTACTTCTTAAGCATTAAGATTTTAAACCATAAACTTCCTGGGAGACAGCCTAGTCTTATTCTGTTCTGTACATTATAAGCCTTGTTGCTGCCACTTATTTTGCTTCAGGTATTACATATCAGAAACACTGAATACTTGGCTAAATAGTAATTAAGTTTATTTTGCATTTCAAATAACATAGGTGAACATAAGAAAGCCATTATGAGCATACAGAACAGGGAAAAGTTTTCATTAAAGTGAACATGCTGTTTGGCCATCCTCATGCAGTAACAAGCCATTACCGTCTAATGTACAGGAGGAGACGAAGAGAGAGGGGATTGTCCATCCTTGAGAAGGTTTGGGGAAATCTCATCAGTGCATTTAAATATCTGATGAGTGGAAGAAAAGAAGGTGGAGCCAGATTCTTCTTGGTGGTACCCAGTGAAAGGACAAGAGGCAATGGGCATGAATCGAAAGACAAAAAAATCAATTTAAATATCAGAAAAAGCTTTTTCACTATATGCGTGATCAAATACCAGAACAGGTTGCCTAGAGAGGCTGTGGAGTCTCCATCACTGAAGATAATCAAAACTCAGCTGGACACAGCTCTGAGCAACCTCCTCTTGTTGACCCTGCTCTGAGGAGGAGGCGGGACTAGACAATCTCCAGAGGTCCCTTACAACCTCAAATGTTCTACAATCCTTTGATTCTGTAATATATCTTTGTTGAAAACAACGTTTAAATTCAGCCCTAGATACATAGGATTATTTGGAATAACTGAAAAAGCCCACAAAGAGAGAGATACTCACCTTATCATCAATTATAACCAAATCTTTTGGTTCAGTGCGATCTATTTTCAAAACACGATACTTGGTTTCTGCAGGATTACTTCCAACAAGAAAATACCGCTGATGAAAACAAAAAAAAAGGAGAGGGGTAGAGAGAGATAGAGAGAGTCACAATATTACACAAGATAAAGAAAGTGAAACCCATCATAACATAACACATCAACAATGACATTTACATGCTTATAGATTAGATCCATTTCAGTTAACATCACATAAGTTGTGTTTCATGTGGACTGTACATAGACTGTTTTAGACATCAGTGCTTTAGGTAAGTACATTTGTATACTATCCACCTTCACAATTTAAGAAACCTCATTCACTCCACAGCCCATGTACAGGCAAGAAAAATTAAAGAACTGAAGAATGGAAAGTGAGAACTTGTGTAAAGATGAAAAGAAGGCAACTTACACCAGGCATTCTCCAACCACCTCCTAGTTGCTATGGCCTTCCTGTTGGCTATGCAGAATTTCAATATATAATACGTCAGACCTATTGTCAATTTGAAATTAGCAGTGTTAAATTTTCCCAAGATTCAAAAATCTACACAGTAACTAGGTTACAGGTACATACTTGCATATGGTATTGCATATAGCAACTTAGTTTAAAGACAGAATTAAATGCAGAGAAAGAGCCATAAACCTGCAAGGAACAAGTGTAATAGTTGCTTTGATAACTGGAAACCTCCCTATTTATCTTTCAATTGTCTTATTTTTAATGAAAGATATTGCTGCTGCAATCTCTTTCTGAACTCTTAGCAATTTGGTAAGACGATCTAATCACCTTAGCCGAACTCTGTGCTATATATTGGTCCTACCGCAGTTAACAGCAACGCTTCCCATCAACTCTCTAAGGGATGCAGAATTTCACTGCGTGTCACTTGGCTTTACTATCAATGTGTGTAAGTATCTGAAGGGAGAGTGTCGAGGATGGGGCCAGACTCTTCTCAGCGGGGCCAGACTCTTCTCAGTGGTGCCCAGTGATAGGACAAGAGGCAACGGGCACCAACTGAACATGAGGAAAAACTTCTTCACTGTGAGGGTAACAGAGCACTGGAACAGGTTGCACAGAGAGGTGGTGGAGTTTCCTTCCTTGGAGATATTCAAAAGCCTTCTGGACACGGTCTTGGGCAATCTGCTCTAGGTGAACCTGCTTCAGCAGGGAGGTCGGACTAGATGATCTCTAAAGGTCCCTTCCAAGCTCAACTCTTCTGTGATTCTCTGATCCAGGATAACAAAATGAATTCCTTATCACACTTAACGGCAATATACAAACCAAAAAGATAAGAGCTTTTCACCATCTAAAACTACCACTGCTATATGGCAGTCCATTGCTAATTCTGCTAGCTAGGCTTGCTTAATGCACGTTGAACAAAAAAAATGTGAAGTACTTCAGTACTGCAGCAATTACCTGCATTTTTTTAATTACAGTTGTTATGATAAACTTTTCACCAATTATTTCTCCACAACACTCAAGCTTAATGTGACCAGCACTGCTGATTAAAAAACTTGACCTTTTAAAGATTAGCTTTATTTCTCATTTAAAATATGAAAGAAGGACAGTACATAACTGTGCTATATTCATCTCTCATTTAAGGGAAACAAGCTGTAAACTATTAATTTTTAGATTTAGAGGAATTAACAGTAAGTACAGATTACAGGACTGACTTGCTGTAGGCAGCTCTCATTTCATTAATTCATTTAATCAGTATGGTCCTACTACCCAGCAGGACGTAAACATTAATAACACTCAGCTCAGTAGGAAAGCATGGCAAGTTCATGTGTATCTATACAGCCAGCTCTAAACTTTAATAGTCACATGGATTTAAGATGTGAGAGAGGAAATCAATAATAACATTCACACAACACTCAGATTTCATAATTTATACCAATTAGATGTCAAAAAGTCTTTAAAGTCAAAATATGCAAGATGAAAGAAGAACCTAAAGCCCTGCTCAGCTCCCTTTACATCACAAAAAGTCTAGATAGAGTCAGTAAAGTCTGTAAAGATGAAAAAAATTACTTTATGGATTAAAAAAAAAGGAACACCATCACCACCTGGCTCCACCTTGCACACAGATATCATCACAGTGCGCACTGAGCTGGGCAGACAGGTTTTGCTGTAGACTGTGCACCCCAAAACAATAACAAAGGCGGCACTTCAAGACCATATGCTGTCACGACTCTCCCTCACTGAAGCCTTCAAGTCAGCACGTGGGCATAGGAAACTGTTCCCTATTATTCAGTAGCAGCAACACGCTGCTGCGCCCAGCTGAGGCTCCCTGGGCTGCCCCCTCAGGGTACCCTCTGCCGGAGATCACGGGGGGCCAAGATTCGCACTTCCAGGGGAAAAGCATAAACACAGGGAGTGGGCTGGAGTCCCCCTGCCTGAGGATGAATGGCACAAAGGTGGAGGAGGAGGCTGTCCTGCTGGTATCACCCACCAGCAAGAAACACCAAACCACCATGACAGACACCTGCTGAGACCACACCGTCACACTATTATTTCCTTTACGCAGCAGAAAGCGGATGGGCAGATGGAATATTCATTTGTAATACACAGATGTTAAGTTGGCTTCCATTTTAAGAATAAACGCTGCTTCTCCATTTGCAGAAAAGTATTTACCAACTAATGCCCAACAATTGTAAATAGTCCATAATACTGTAATGCAGGTCAGTTATCATATATTTTAATCTCTTCCCATGTCCAGCTCATTAAATGGGCAAAATTGCTCCAGAAAGTGGCTGTCTGACAACTATGGTTTCTGACAAATCACCCTCCACACAAATAAAACAGCACAACTTTAATATGTTTGTCCAAACGGGAGTTGGAACAAAAGACTACGTATAAAATTGGAACATGGCACATGCATGTCATACAGGGAGACAGACAGAGCTGGATATAGAAGTGCGAATGCTATCACTATAGGAAAGTTCAGCTGGATATTTTTCCAGTTGCCTTTTAGGGAAGTGATAAGAAATAAGCAAGTGCTATGAGAAATGCATCACTTGCATCAGCTTGGCAGCTGCCCCGTGGGCTACGCAGAGCTACACGCAAACAAGGTGCTGCTGCTGCTGCTGCTGTTTGGCACCGCACAGAAGGTGAGATCTGATGAGAAGTTACTGTATCTGCAGACTATCATAGCACCACCACAGTGAATTGTACTTAACAAGCTCTCTTTGAAGTCCTTTAAGGACTAATTCACAGCTTTTGTTTTTGTTTTAAATAACAGAAAGCTAGGTTGTGTAATATATTAAGGAAGGTCAGTCTAGAACAGCATTAAAACCCAGCAACAACAGAGTTGAAGAAGCCTTCCTAGAAGGCCAGGCAATGGGAAATCCTTATTTAGCATGTGGGAAACTAACGCACCGCATGTTAGAGGATGTTTGTTGTGGAATTAATACAGAAAAAAAAATCTGCAAAAATTTGGCATTTGGATAAGTCCTCAAAATAAGACATCCCCAAAATTAGACATCTACTTGGGAGGCTGTCAGGAGTGGCTAGAACTCAACAGCCCCAGAGTTATTCAAAAACCAGCATCATGATGTTCCAGCTAATTTTCAACCTTCAAGATCTGAAATGAAAACAAAGACAATAGGAAAACTAACAATGCAAAAATTAAGCAAAAAAGGTATTTCAGCATTAGCTGTTTCTGCTACCCAGTTTACGCATCTAATGAATAAATATGGCAGTCTTACTAGACGATATGGAGCAAAAGTAAACATCAGTGATGGGTACTACAGTTAAATTTGCAATCACATGAATACTAGGAAAGAGTATAAGAAAAAGAACGACACAGCACAGAGCATGTATCAACATACAAGTAAATTTCTAAGGTTGTTATATAGTGGTTGTAAAAATAATCAAAGCTAAAATGAGCTGCACTGTTTCCAACTATTTTGATCAACAGAAATCATTACACTAAAACAGAAGAAAATTCAAAGGTGAGCAACAGAAACATTTCTGCAGGTTTTTATCCTTACTCTTACTCTGTTTATTACAAAGTCAAACTGAATAAACTCAGGCATTTTCCGAACGTCTCAAACAATCCCATCTGTAGCAAACACAAAAAATAAATGAACAAAAAATAAACAAACAACCTCGACCAACAAAACACTTTCTCAACAGAAAAGTACACAAGGAGAAACTGTGCAGTCTGCCTCATAGTACTCTGCCGATGGCCTTCAACCATCACCTGAGATGAACCACCCTACTCCAGGTCTAGTCTGCCCTTAGTCTTTTGCTGAAACTTGTTAACAAGTACACTTTACTGCTCCTGGCAGTGCACCATGCAGGTACTTGCCTAGGAGATCTGAACTGAGGTTTAATTTATTGTACAAGTATCACTAAGCAACCACAAGACAGGAACAACTATTAGTCGCCTCCACCTGGGACTGAGTTTTAACCAAAGAAATGTAATTGAAAGGCTTCACATCCTCTTTTTATCAGTGTTTTGATTCGCCAAACCAATGAAAACAGCTTCTTTTAAAAGGAGTCTAAACAAAATAAAAAGCTTCTTACTGAAAATTGTCCTTTATAATGGCAGGATAATAGGTCTGAAATCAAACATTCTGCCCACAAAAATGTTTTTTTGAAAAATTAATTCTTTAAACTGCTGGCATAAAACAAAGATTTGCTTCTTCATATAGACCAACTAGCTTTAAGGAAATGTAAACACTGTAAAGATAACATGATTATGTAAGTCTCCACTGATGAGTACATTTCATCTTTAAAAACATTACAGGTAAATTCACTTAAGTCTATTAAAAATACATTTAAGATCAACAGAAAGAAATGCTAAGAAGATAAAAATTTTCCTGACTCCTATTAAATTTTAAAACCTTGTATTTCTCTCATTGGTTAAAAAGTAACATGGAGCTTAATCAGTAGGAAAAAAAAAAAAGTACCAAAAGCTAAAAGTTACTTGAAACACGTGGCAGGGCACTGATGTGTAGCCTATTTTTAAAACTGCAAATAGGATATAAAAAACATTTAAGAACTTACACAAAATACTTGCAAAAAAATACCTGCTGAGGCCCAGGAATACGTCTAAAAACACAAGCTCTAAGGAAGATACTTATTTGCTAGTCATACTTTCTGTCAAACTAAACGAGCAGCCGAAGAAACATGCTGGGTTGCCTAATGAGAGATCCTCCTAAGAAAACTGCCTTTGGATCATAGGCTTCAGCACGCTGTTGAGATCTCTCTGCTGTAATACACGCTTAACTGGGCAGCGCAGGCAGTCATCACCTGCTCTCCAACCTTCACAACGGGCACAAAGTCACACGGGAAAAGGTTTGCCTCTTCTTCATATTTTTGAGGTATTGAACTTGATTGTAGAACAGCAATCTTTCAAGGCATAAACCAGATAATAAATAGGATTTCAAAAAAAAAAATATATATATATAGGTTCAGCCTGCTCACTTTACTACAGCCTACAGCAAAGAACAGGGAGAAAAGTGATTGCACCTAGATGCAATCTAGCACCAGCAAAAACTGAACTACATTCTCTCCTTCTGTTGATCCCACAGTAATGAAGGGAATATCTTTCACCTCTCCTCTGTCCCCATACAAACTGGGGACATACAAACTGTCCCCATACAAACTGGCAGAACGACCTGAAGAAAACAGCAGATAAGGGGCAATAAGAGGTACTTGCAAACAGCAAAAATTCGGTTGCCATGCTCCATGCTTCCCACAATCTAATGAAATCCTTCCAAACAAGCTCTTTTGAGATGAAAAAATACAACATTAAAATACAACATTAAAAATACAACACTAAAAATACAACATTATGTAATTCCCTTTTCTCCCAGCATAACTAAATTTTTTAATCCCAATCAGGACTTTGCTCCTGCCACTTCCACTGGAAGGGTGCTCAAGATTCTCCCTTCTAATTCTCAGCTAAAGTTATTAATCACCAATCTATATATCTTTCTTTAGCTGAAAGATTCTCCCCTCTTTAGCATATGTTTTGCTGGAATGTTTTTAGAAACACATGTAATTGTACCCCTTTTCAGCATTCACTTCAATAGACTAAGGAGAAGCAAAAGGACAGCAAGAGTTGCTAAGATAGGTATTGGCTGTACGTTATTTCACTGGACCTTCAGTGAACCTGTTTCAGGTTGAATTCTTATTTCTTAAATGTGGATGAACAGAAAGTGTACACAATACACCAGATAAGGCCTCATTATGCAACATTAGTGTTTCTCAGTAACGGTCTTATCACTCAGGAGCACATCTGCCTTTTTTCAGAGTTGCACTTCATTAGCCACTCAGCCACACTTTCTTCAGGGGGAAAAAAACAAAAAACACACACCCAGATCCTCCTCCTCCTCAATTGCTTCCGAATTGATAAAACTCTTAGCACACTTTTGTTGGTGTGTAATCTATCCCAAGGTGCATGAACTTTCATAGTATACTATTCTATGTCATATTATTTATTTTATTCTGCTCCTGAGGGTCATCATAATTTCATGCTGTTTTATGCTTTATCTAATTATTGGCAATATTTCAAACTCTAATCAGAGCTCGCCCACTTTTAGAGCCAAGATCATTAGTGAATCAGAGCTTGCCTACTTTTAGAGCCAAGATCATTAGTGAAAAAGCTAAAGCAGATAGGACCTAAATCCAATTTTTGAAAAAAATCATCCCTGTCAGCCAATTCCTTGCCCACTTCACAATTAATTTCTCTACTAAATTCTGTTCCCTTAGTGAACCCAAAGAACTTTCCTTATGGCACTGCTTCTCAGTACAGCATTGGTTTAAATACGTAAGACCTATTTTAATGTGACTATATGCAAAACAACCAGGTTAATCTGGCAGTATTTTTATAAATCTACACTGCATTTTATGTCATTTACCTCAATTTTCAATTATTTTCCTACAAAAAATTAGGTATATGACTTCAGAATGGGTAAGTGCTCCATTTACCATCCTCCAGTCACAGTATCACCCCTGATTTTAACAACTTGTTAAGAATATTTATGTTAGATCCACAATTTAACATGACTATATCTTCAGATTTCAAGGATGGTGATTACATTGCCCTCCAATTAGTGTGTGTTGAATTTGTTGAGTTTTATTCCTATCACAAAACTGATTGTTCCCATTTTCATAATCCCATTGCTATTACTCATTTTACCTTTGTCCCTTGTTCGGTACTGTCATTCTTAATTAAAAAAAAAAAAAAAAAGGAAAAATATTCCTCTAGTTTTAGGGCCATAAGAAACTACCTAACTTTCTTCTCTCTCTGCTCAGCCCCACGTCTTTGCATTTTCTCTTCTTATTCACATGCTGAAGAAACGTTCGCTACTGCTCTACTGTCTTTTGCAATGCTAGCTTAGCATGTAATGGCTAGTTTAGCACTAGTTCATTCACTGCAAGAAAGCAGTGCTTTCTTTACTCCCAGACCTCTCGACCTCTAAACACATGAGTTTTTTGCCAGTAACTCCTTGTTTTCCCCCTTACAACTTTCCTTGAGGTGCCAGGCCTTTCATATTTCCCTCACCTCCAGTCACTGTGCATTAGCTTCCTGGGTGTTTTAGCTCCTCAGACTTAAGGGCATTAAAATTATATTCAGGTCCTGATTCCTGAGTCCTCAGCCTACCTTGTTTGCCCAAGTGCTTACTTAGTTTTGAAAGGAAAATCGCAACAGAAAATATCTATTTTTCTTCATTCTTCCACTAAATATACATACACTGATTTGCGATCACGATCCACAATTTGCTTATCATCATCCCATCGTGAAAAGCTGGATCCTGAATCTATAAGACTATCTCCTCCTGTTGATCTACTGTCTACATTGTCACACCCAGGGAAATCCAGGACAAAAGAGAAAAAATGTATACATTTTCCCCCAAAACAACTGAAGGAGATCTTTGAAGGCAAACCTTTCACAGGCACTGCTGTGCTACCACTTGTGAACTTTTTTTAACCCTTCCTGAATAGCACATAGCCTTCAAAACTTGTGTTGTTCTCATCACTGTTATTCCAACAGTGGAATATTCCAACAGTCCTCATACGTGGTCTCAGATCACACGCAACTATATTAAGTTCCTCTATTTTATTGCCCAAGTTTAAGGCAGAGACAGTGCTTTCATGAATTTCACCAAAATCCTGCTCTCTCTCTTCCACCCACTCCTTCCTCTTGCTCAGTAACGTCATCGCTACTCCTGCAATATCACTACAGTGTTCTGTTGAAAGAGGGTCTCTTTTGTTGACATTCTGACCGCAGGCTAACCTCAGCATTAAGTAACCTAACCTCTTTCTTGTTTTTATTAAATAGTTTGTTTTTGTTAAACACGCTTAAATTATTTTTAAAGAGAAATGAAATAAAAAATCCACACTGGGTTCCCTCGGGGAAAAGGCAGAAAAATTTACAGGTAATTATGCTAATCACATTGTTTAACATGCTTCTGGAAGTCATTTGGACACTACGGCAATGACGACTGTAGAAGAACCTCATTAGAATAACATGGCATTAATTAAGCCTCACAATATCCTGCAAGATAGGTAAACCACAACCCTTCAAAAAAAGGTTTTTTCAATGTCACAACACCTAAGGGGAACGAGCATTTCCAGCGATCTGGACTAGGGCTTTCAGGATGGCTCCATTTGGAGGATACATGCAACTTAAATCTTCTCCTGAAGAACAAGACAGGAGGAAAACTTCTTTTGTTTCTTATTATCCATATTGCTGAAATATCTTTACTGCCCTCTGGTGTGCATTTCAACAGTAAAATACATGTATAAAATAAAAGGTTATTGGCATTGATCTGAACACAACTGTTTCAGTTTATTTTCTTGACTACTTATAAACAAGCTCTCAACTTCCCAGGACAAACGGGAGATACAATTCACATCTCCATGGTGTTTATTGACCCAAAACATCAGTTAAAAAGGCCGGTCTCAGCAACTACCTTAAATATAAGTATTAATAGAAAATATAGCATTTTGTTCTCTGTTGCTTCAATTGTCCCTGGAAATTCTGTTCTCCTCACCTCCAGGAGTCTTTCCTGTTTGACTTCTATACGCTACTGTACTCTTACCTCAAAAAAAAAAAAAAAACTCTCTAAGCCATTTCCACTTTTTCACTTTCTCCCCCATTCTGTCTGTTGCTCCTTTAACACCAAGATTTTTAATGGGAATAAACAGTCTAATCAATGTAAACTTCATTATCTTTCTCCAACTGCTGGCAATCTAAGTCATCCCTTTCTTGCCAGTAGGTCTCCACAGACCATCTGAGGAGTGGTCTCATGTCATCCCTTATCTGGTTAACTACTGGTTACAGTAGCTACTATACTGGCATAGTACAGCATATACTGATCCTACTGGGGAACTGGTATAACTACTGGTCCCACACTCCTGCATCGTATCTACAACCACATGGCTTTAGGGCAAATCAGATGACCAAGCTGATCCAAGAGGAAACTATTCATTTTTATTTCTGGGTCACACTTTTGTCATATCACTGACTCATTATCACAGCTGGCAACTGCATGATTGTTAGCTTTTACACAAAAGCGGCTGCATGGGCTGCTACCTCTGGGAGAAGTGGGAACTTCTGTCAGTAGCCCAATGTGACACTGAATCAGCTGTAACAGAAAATCTCCCCCTAAGATTCTCTGTGACCCGATCAAGCCTGGAGTCCCGTTCTGAGCTTCCCTGGACATGAAAGATTAGACATGAAAGACTGGACATTGACATACTGGAGTGAATCCAGCAGAAGGCTGCCAATGGGACTGGGGGCTTGAGACATGACAGGGAGGAGGGACCAAGGGAGCTGGGTTTGTTCAGCCTTGAGAAAGCTTTGGGGGGGATCTTACTGCTATCTGAAGCTATCTAATGAGAAGGTGTAGATAAGACAGAGCCAAACTCTTCTGAGTGAACGGTGGAAGGACAAAACACAGCAGATATAAGTTGAAACATGCAAAATTACAACTCAGTATAAGGAAAAAATATATATAAATTTTTTTAAGATAAGGGTGGTAAATGTGTTATCTAGAAAGACTGCGGATTCTCCACCCTTGGAGATATTCAAAAGTCAACTGGGCATAGCCCCAAGTAATGTGCTCTACCTGGAGCTGCTATGAACAGGGGGCTGGACTAGATGATCTGCAAGGTCCCTTCCAACCTACCTGAGTCTGTGATTTTATTAAGTGTACCAACCCTTTTCAAACCATCCTTCCAAAACCATTCCTACAGCATTTTTAATCTTGAAAAAAGGACTATAATTTGCATTTCAAAACAGAAAGCACCGCAATTTGCAGCAGTGTGGCATACTTTCTTATTTTTCTAAGCAAGAACATACAACCACTTTCAGCCAAAATAATCCATCTACACCACCCACAAGAAATGACTGAGGAAACAGCTTTGAGACACCACTGCTCAGCTGAGACAGTTCAGACAGTCATGTGCTAATCCACAAACCACTGCCTCCAATAGCTGAGCAAAAACGTCTTGCCCCCCCGAGTGGCCAGGACAACTGGAGTTGCCATATACTGAATTTTGAACTCAGCAACCCTGACACTTAGGCAGATACTATGAGACACCACTGAATAAACGTGAAAGATCACTGTCTTTCCTGATCTCCTGAGCTAACATGATTGATTTGAAATACGAGAGAATGTAGCTAACTGACAAAACCCCAATGGACAATATTCTCTCTGTGAATAGCAGGTTGTCTCTCAGCAACTGCTGAGCTGAAAGCTTACAGACAACTAAGCCAGTTATCCGTGCCTGTCACAAGAAGCCAAATCTTGAAAAGTAGCAAGAACCATGAGCCAAGAACAATGAAATTCAGGACCTGAATCAGGAATCATATTCTCCATTCCTTTCTCTAACACAGCAGGAATTTAGCTGAGAATACAACAAAAAATGGTGTTTTCCACCAATGATGAGAAATCCATATTAACATATCCATCAAAATACCTTTAGGCATAGGAAAAAGTAACATTCTGGAAATCAAGAGTAAGTTCAGTTCTTCCACTTACTAGCACCAATAATCCTACGTGCTTCAATCTTTCTCCTCCATTTCATAGGCTGTTTAACGTGGAACGAATCTACTACACATATCTATTTCTGACAGAACTGATACCAGAATTCACATTCTTCTTCATAGCAGGAATAGGCTGCATACCCTTCAGCCTACCTGTAACATTTTGGTATGTTTTCATGAGGTTACACTGAAATCAGCATAGAACTGTCTGTTTTCCCCACAGGCATCATCTGAACTTATTTAGAATTAGAGCTAACTGTTGCGTTTAAAGATAAACCATGGTACCTAACTCTATCCAAAACTATTTTAAGTGAAAATCAACATGGTAGGAAACCACACAAACTGTGCAGAATAATCTGACTGGCAGCTAAGGAATCATAAACACAGTGGTATTACCTCAGTTTGTTTAAACTGAAAACAGGATTCTGACTCACACATGCTGGCAGGTTAATCACATGGCTAATTAGCACTCTTAGCCCTCCAACCCACTTTTCCCACAGCACCGCCACAGCGCAGGTACTGTGAACAGCATATCCCTACAGTTTTCAGACTTTTTTAAAGGAAAACTAAAAAGCCTAAAGAGCTTACTTTCAGAGGATGGAGTGAAAACTCCAGCAGCTGCTTCAGGAGCCATTCAGCTGATGAGAACTATAATCCCTCAGAAAAGGCAGACAGACAGGCGGCAACCCCTTCAGCTACCCTGGTTTAATCCTTAACTAAAAGTCCTAATTCTTTAATTCTGGGTGACTTCAGCTCTCTGGGTCTAAGTCAGTGCGGCACAGGAGCGAGAGCAGAGCCACGAGACAGAACAGGCCGGAAGCGGCACAGGGGTACGAGCAGCACTGCGGGGCCTGGGCCCCCGCGACACAGGCCCTGCTGCCGCTCACGCCGCCTGACACCCCAGGAGTTGTGTATGTTAAAAGCACTTAGGTGGAGCACAGCGTTTGGTTTACGTCCCACAGTAATGACGCAGTGAAGACAAAAATTTTTAATTTTTTTGGGGGGGGGGTGGGGGAGGTGTTCAGTATTTTGGATATTTGACCAAAAAAAAAAAAAAAAAAACAAGAACAGGTTTTCTGACAAGCTGCGGGCAAGCCGAGGCGGCGGCAGCCCGGCCCCGAGAGCCGCGATCCTGCCGCTCCTAACCCCGCGCCCAGCGCGGCAGCCGCAGCCCCGTGCCCGCCGCCCGGGCCCGGCGCGCAGCGGAGCGGAGGGGAGGCGGCGGGGCAGGCGCTACTTACAGCCCGGGTCTCGTACAGCACCAGCTTCTGCACAGAGCTGATCATGGGGGCGGCAGCCGCCGCCACCGGCATGGCGGGCCCCCAGCCCCGGCGGGGGCAGCGCGGCCCCGCAGCGCGGACGCCACCGGCCGCGCACAACCAGGAAGCGCCGGCACCCCACTGCGCAGGCGCACGCCTGGCCACGCGGGCCGGCAGGAGCGCCTGCGCCCGCCGCCCGCCGAAGCAGCGGCGGCCATGCCGTGTGTGGGCGCCGCGCCCGTCGATGGGTGGGTGCCCCGCCTGAGCGCTTCCCCGCACCCTCCCGCCCGCCTCCAGAGTCAGCACTAGGAACAGCTCCGCGGCGGACAGCGGCGCCCATGGCTCCGAGGGGGCGGGGCGAAGGGGAGGGCGGGGCGAAGGGGAAGAGAGGGGCGGGGCCCTTCGGTTGCTAGGGTTACGCGGATACACCAAGCCGCAGCGCGCGGAGGCCGTTGCGCCCTCGCTCTGACCCCCCCCCTCCGCTCAGCGTAAGTGACAGGTAAAAATCAGCCTACGCGTTTCGTGTGAAGGAAAGGGAGAGCTTAGGGTTTTATTTTTTGTTATTTTCTTTTGTTTGTTTTGGTTTGTTTTTTGTTTTTTTGAATGGAGCTATTGCTCCTAACTTGCAGGTGGTTTTACTTTCAAAATATTCTCAAATGTTTAGGGTGATGTTTCAAAAGCAACTTGTTCAGCTTTTCATCCTGAAGTGGAATTTCTTATTTTAAAAAAGACTTGGGGGGAGGGGGTGAGGCAGCAATTTTTTTCAGAGTGAAGTGGCCCTCTAAAGAAAACAGCAATTTTGTGTTTTGCATTGTTTGAATCATGTTGCATCAAGCCCTTCACATTTTTGGATTTTATTTCTACTTATTTTAAAGAGCCATCCAAATTCTGCTCCAGCTTGAATGTTATCTCTGTTCTGCTTTATTGCATAGCTCTGGAGGTGGGCTCTCTTGAAGTCCTGGAAGAGCTGGGATTTGCAAGAGGATCACAGGACAGCTCATGAACCATAATTTAATTCTGCAAACTTTTATTCATATACCTAGCTTTGGATATAGCAAGTAGTGCCATTGACAGTGCTGGGGCTGCAGTGTGTGTGATGCTCACTTGACTATGTTTTTGCAGGGCCGTGGTCTGTTTCTGGGACCAAAGAGAGGTTACAAGGGTGCTGTGATTACGTAAGAAAGAAAAAGGCAATGAAACAAGTAGATGCTGTTTGAAAAAGAGCTACAGCTCTGAGAATCAGGAGGAAGAAAGGAGGAAGTCATCATTAACATGTCAGTAGAGTTGCAGCTGGGGATTGGGGTGATTCTGATATACCATCTTTTTCAGAAGTGACTCCTCCTTAATACTCCTTAGTGTACTCCTTCAGTATCTGCTTTTTCTTCTAACAATCACTTTTCTTACTAAGTAATTCTCCTTGTATCACATCATTACTCAGTTCAATTTTTAAGTATATGTCATTTACACATATGTAAGCTACTATGTATTTTATGACAAGCTTTTGTTTCTCTCAAACTTAGATTAGTTATGGCTTCACAACAGGAAAAACAAGCTCAGCCCTTTGTGGACATCTTTGATGAAGATGAAGCTGAAAAATCCTTTCTGTTGTCCAAGCCTACTTGCTTCATTGTCCTTGGAAAGCCAGTAAGATGTCTGATAGAAGCTTTTTTTTCCCTCAGATATTCTGCTAATAATTTTACTTTTCCTTTCAAAACATTAGTTTAGTAGTACTGCCAAAAAGATAGGACCTACCTTTTTGTCTTTTCCACTTTGCAAATCCTACAAAATATTGTATGGATTCTGATCTCATTTAAAACAGAGGAATTGAAGACATTGCAGTTCTCAGCATCAGTTACTGATTCATTTCAGCGAACGGAGATAATTAGGAGAACTGCATTTGCAGGATCAATAACATGAGGAATTGGGTTTTTTCCCCTATTAAATGAATATTCAGTTATCTTAATGAGCCTACTTTGGTAGAAGAAATTTTGTGAGCAGCCAATTAAAATTAAAAGTGATACTGCTGTAATTAAAAGTCACAGCTTGCTCAAGAAGTTTTCTCTCTTTTCATATTGGCAACAGGACTGCTTTTATGTTACTTATGTTGCTAGTATTTCAATTTTTAAAATACTTGACAAATTAAAGGAGCAAATAGATGTAAAAGAACCTTGAAGTACATGTACTGAGTTACAGACATGCGATGAGGTATTAAATATTGAAATGAACTTTGCAGTTGTATATCATTTAGTTGGGAATAACTGAAATCCATCAAGGTATCCTGATGAGGAGATTTGTACTATGTTATAATTATGATTCAAAGTCTCTCTTTTTCTCAGATAGTGTAGTCTCTTTGGCTTAAGACAAGTTGATGTTTTCTGAGCGTAGACTTCTCAAACTTTTTCTTCTCAAATACAGGATACTCTATGGGTGGTTTTACATTAGTGTCTTAGTGTGCTGAAGGGGGTTCTTCTAAGGTGCAAATTTGCCTTGCACCTCTACTGAGTCATGTGGGCACTCAAATACACCACTGAAAGTGGTTTTCCTCTTGAGCGTTGCAGTTGCCAAAAAAAGTGCCTTCAAAGTGCCCTACTTCCAATGTGAATGCAAGATCCTACAGCAGCTTGCCCTCTGTATATGTGTGATTCTGCCTGGTTCCACAACACAATCTGAAATGACCATACAGAAATATGCTTGCATGACATATCAGGCGGAGATAAGTGGTGTGTGCACCTAGAACTGACAACCAACACAACCTTCAATGCCTGTATACTCGCCAGATCAAGCCCCAGTCCCGCTCTCTTTGCACCACACCAAAAGCTAATGTGGACCCATCCTCTGTGATGTGGTATGCCAGTATGTATAGTCGGGTGAAGGTGCAAGTTATGTAAGGGAGAATAGCCATTGCACTGACAACATATTCCTTCTTCAAAGACTTCTTTCAGCAGGGTGGAAGGCTCTCACTTCCTACTTTTTGCAGTTTTGCATCCTTTCTTACTCCTTGGCCCCCACTGTTAAGCAGTACTTGACTGCAAATTGTTGCATCTGACCAGACTGAGGCTGCTGTTCTGCAAGTGCATGAGATAAAAGCACCACAGTGAGAGAGCATAAGGTGACAGCTGATGAGCAAGTCTTACAGTCAGAATGAGACTTAAAAGCTCCATGGAAAACTACAGTACAGTGGCTTGCCTAGTTTTAAACAAACCTCAGATTTCTAACTTTATGTGAAAAAAGTAGCTTATTTTTAAAGATTAAACTAGCATAAAATACTTACTGAAAGATAATGCAAAGAAATAAGTAAGAAATAGATATCCTCATCTGAAAACATGCCCTCCACTAAATGCTTGATATTAATACTTGATACAAGTTTACAAATTTTAATGAAGGGTTGAAAAAGCACAGTCCTGGCTCAGAAGGCAAGAAATAAAGCATTCCATTTTTATGGTAATGTATTTTATTTATGTAACTGATGTGTAGAGCATCTATCTTATTTTAAGTTATTTCTTTTAAGCTAAAAGCAATGCTCTGGAAACAATTATATCAAAGCAAAACCAAATAAATAAATTTTTGCTACACCTATAAGATTCAAGCTATGACTAGGCTGGACATTTTCTGACGCAGTGTTAACTGGCAGTGTGTGTGTGTGTGGTTTCTTTTTTTTCCAATAGTATTTTTTAATCACTGAATTTATCTAGGGTAAACAGACTGGCATATGTTGATTCCTGAGGATTAATGGCAATTTTTACGTATTTATGGTTTTAGTTGAAGAATGCATCTCATTCAGATACGACTGAACAGGTTTTCATCGTTTTTTGCTTTGAGACTGAAGATAATAAATTTCAGTCCTAAAGAGTATCTCATAGGAAGTTACAAACAAGTCATAGATGAGTTTTAAATGGAGTTACTCAGAAACAAGGTCAGCATAATTAATTTGGAAATACTCCACTGCAAAGGGCAGTAACAGTCTATTGGCAATCCTATGAAGTATATAATAGAGGCTGATGTTAAAAAGAATGTTTGTGTTTCTCCAGAGTATAACTCTGGAGGCCTCTCAGAGGCCCTAATCTGATGGTAGCGTTTAGTTGTTACAATACAAAGAAATAATTTTTAATGTGTAATAATACTCTTTTTTTCCTTCATGATGTTTTGCTTTTAAACAAATGTGTATTTTTCCTTTTAAGGGTTCTGGAAAGAAAACATTAGCTAGAAAACTAGCACAAATATGGAAATGCATTTTCATAGAAGGTAATCATACACTATGTTCATAGCATTGCATTTGCTTCCTATCTTTTACTGTTGAGTATCCTTTCTGTTCCCTGTACTTCAACATGACATGTTGCTGATTCTGTAAAGACTGCTGGGAAGGACCGAATAATAACTTTGCCAGAATGCAGTTGACTCTTCTCTTCACATGGAGCCAACTTACTGAAGTCCAGAGAGCGCAGAGGTTTGCTGATACAGACCATGAATAATAGCAGGATCTTTCCTTTCTGTGTTTGTGCAGTGCCTAACACAATGGGGACATACTCTAGAACTCAGAAGCTTAGCTTTTGTAGCAGTGCTAGTAATAATGGAAGGAATGGGAGCTGGCACATTCAAATTTCTAAACCAAAAATGTTCAATGCCTTATTTTAGGAGATGAAGTTTTAAGTTCTCCTACCATGCATTCACCAGAATGCAAGATGTCATTTCATTTTCTAAGCTCTCCGGCACCATTTCAACAATCCCTCTCATCAAAGGTTTTTGAAGATCCGCAGAATAAAGCCTTTTGCTGACAAGCTTATCTCATTCCCTCTGAACGTGTTTCTAGTTATGTTTTTCATTTTGAGGTCTATATCAGCAAGGAAAAGGGTTCCTATTAAGAAAATAAAGTATCTGGTCAGCAGTGACCAAAAATATTTTGGTTTGTTAAGCAAATAATACCTCTGTTTCCATAGCACTGTAGTTCATAAATCTTGATTCATTCGCTTAAGTTTTATTGGGAAAAAAAAAAAAAGAAAACCTTTCCCCTAGATGTATCCTCTCAGTTTGAAAGCTAGGATAATCTTTTAATTTTCAATAAAAGAACAAAAGACATACAGTAACCTCATACAGTAACCTTAACTATCAAGAAGTTTGTTGAACACCTCTTTGTTTAGGGACAACAAATTATAAATTGTATTTGATGGTATGTATGTATAAAACTGTTCTTATTATGAACTGACCCTTTATGTATCAATTTTAATTATATTTTTTCTATTAAATATGCCATTTTAGCATTTTTTTTATTGTTCTTGTAAGAACCTGCTAGTGGATAGTGTAAAGCTTCATATTTTTGTGAATATATAGACTTATCTGTCAAATGAAGTACTTTATTTGTAAAACTTTGAATTAAAATATGGTGAAGCTCAGTTTTAGTAAAGGACTTTTTGACTTATGTAAGTATAGAATATTTAATTCATGGGATTGTCTAACAAAAAATTAATAGCTAAATTGAAACAAAATTGGAAGGGACGTCAAGAACGTACTTAAGCCAATCCACATTGTACAAATGTATTAAAACCTCACCTGACAAAGTGTATCTAATCTGTTTTTAAAAATCTTGGGCAGTCTATCTCAGTGATAAAGAGCCTTTGCCATTTGAAAATTTTCCTTAATGACTAACATAAACGTTACTTATTGCAATTTTATATCCATTACTCACAGCCTTTTGTCTGGTAGATTCAGAGGCTTATTCTTTTCTTCTTTTGCACACAGTATTTCTTTCAATCTTCTTATGTCTGGCTTAACTACCCACACACATGCACACAGGTACTCCTTCAGCTTTTGCTCATAGGTTAAGTTTTTTCATTTTCCATAGTAGAAAAAGAAGAAAGAAAGAAAGAAAGTCAACATACAGAATTATGGAACATTAAGGTTGGAAGGGACCGGGGTTCATCAATTCCAACCGTCCACTCAAAGCAGAGCCAGCTAGAACAAGTTGTTCAGGGTTGTGTCCAATCGAGTCTAGACTGTCTTCAAGGATGGAGACTCCACCACCTCCCTGGGCAACACGTTCCAGTATTTGACCACCCTCATAATGAAAAAATTGCTTCCTAGTAATCTAACTGGAATTTCTCATGTTCCAACTTGTATCTATTGCCTGTTGTACTATCACTGTAATTCTATGAAGAGAATGGTTCTATCTTCTTTGTACTTCCCATTAAGTAGTTGCAGATAGCAATAAGATATGCCCTGAGGCTGTCTTCGCCAGGTGGAACAAAGCCAGTTCTCTCAGCCTGTCCTAGTATTCTTCTAATCATCTTGGTGCCCTCCACTGGACTCACTCCAATGAATCGATGTTTCCTGTGCTGAATGTGTTATTTATCTCTTAAAAAAAGACAAGTTAGAGAATTATTAAATAGGAAAGGGGTATACATTTTTTTTGATTTTACAAAGCAATTTGTATACGTTTATCCAATGAATATGCCTATACTTGTAAAAAAAAAAAAAAAACAGGGCCAGGGAACATGCATCGCACTATCTGTCAGTTGTCTGTACTGCTAGTTAGTACATTCTCTAGCTCAGTGTTGGCCCATGACAAATAATACCCTCCCAAACACCCATTCAGAGTATGGAGGATAGTGTATGTGCCAGCCATCATTACAAGTAAGCATTTTGGACACAGCCCCTGTGTTTTGGGAAGATTTTAGCTTTTTAGGCATGAGCCACTCCATACCTCCTGGCTTTGGGTCCTTTTCGTGGCCTCTTTTATTTAGTAATATAGATGTAGCCTTAAGGGTCTTGAAAACTTTTGTGAGTATCTGCTTATTTCAATGGCATATACATGTGAAAGACTTGCAGGATCATTCTGATATGACGTCACTGTCATACACAGAGGTGGAAGGTGGACCTTTGAATTTAAGGGGTGTCAAATTTAGTCTTAATTTAATTTTAGATAATTTAGATTATAAAAAGTGTAAGGGTTTTAAAGAGCTTTTGATAAGGCAGATTTTGTTTGTGTCTCAACATTTGTCTTCCCAATGCTTCCTTTTAAATTTTGGGAAGTGTTTGAGCTCAAATATTCATCTCCATATTTCACAGCATTAATGCTAATATGATGTGAATTGCTAATTAACATAATCCTACAAGGCTGCTGTTGTGAATCTACCTGTACTATATATAGGGCTATTTTTTTGGGAGAATATCTACCTGGACATTTCCAGAAGGCACCAAATTGTGGATGGACAAAACATAATAATGGCCGTAAATCTTACGGCTGTTCGTTCAGAAAGAGTTGCTGCTCTGTGCTATTTCATCACAAAATTTTCTTGGAACACGTATACCCACTCGTATGTCTATATATTTATGTGCATGTGTGTACATGTACATCTCTATAAAATATTTTTATGAATTGTTTTAATTTCATTCTGTTTGATATGCCTCTTCAGCTTTGGAAGTAATTCAAGAAAATATTCATGAAGAAACAGAATATGGGCTTAAGGTAAAAGTCTAATCTTCTAGAAAGTTTTGTCACATTCTTGACAAACATACAATATAAAAGACTGTGCTTTGCATTTCACTTTAGTGTCAAGAATTGCTGTTTAGAGGTCAAAGTATTTCTGAAGAACTGGTTACAAAAATGATTCTGAAAAAGATTGAATCACCAGAAGTTGCTCATTTTGGTAAGTACATTTAGAGCCTAGACTTCTGAGGATATGCTCATTAAAATTTAATTTTGTTGCTCTCTGCATCCATTACTGCTCTAATATAATTTATTTTCTATTGGACTGTAACGCCTTTCCTTATGTTCCTCAGGCTGTGGAATATCTGTAAACTGAGAGTGTATTTAGGGATTAATTTGTCAGTAGAGGAGGTCAAAAAGTGTCAAGCCGATCTAATGTTGTGTTAATTTTGAAAGAATGAATTTGCCCAAAACTTAAAGGTTTTCTCTGACTCTCACTTGCCAGTGTTAACTGGTTAGAAATGGTTTGGGATTTCAAATACAGAAATTTGGCCTTGGATACTCCTATGACAAAAAGTTACTGGCAAAAATATTTTAAACATTTAAGATATTGGAAAAGAAGGAAGATGATAGATTATTTAAAATGCAAAGTATTATTTTTTTATTAGCAACTTCATTTATTCCCTTTTCCATTTAGTCACTGAGATTAAGTTAGATGAGAATGATTTTGGTGATGGCAGTAACTCCTCTTTTTGAGAAAAGGTGATGTTAGTTGAGCCTGTTGAGATTAGTGCTACAGTTCTTGCTAGCATCTGAAACTGCTTTCCTGAAGATAAAATAGATATATGATTAAATAGAAAGAAGGTAGAAGAAAATATAGTTTCTTTTTCTAGTGCTGACTTTTACTTGAAATTTCCATTGTTGGACAGAGACTAGCATAGTACCAGATGATGTCAAGTCTCTACTTTGAGAGCTGGCAAACTTGTATGAATATTTGATTATGATGGGTTTTGTTCCTCCTCTGGTGACAGACTCACAACAGTTTTGCAAAAGATGCAGCCTTACCTGGTAAAACTAGACTTCAAAAATAGTAGGTGAAAGACAGAAATGAGGAAGAAGTAAGAAAAGAGTTGATGAGGGAAGCAAAAATTTGAGGGAACACGTAGCAGCAGAAATGCAAATCTCTTACTCCGTGTGATCGGGACGTTAATGAAAGTCAGAAGAGATGATTGTGCCGTCTGAGTTCCATTCTCTGAGTTTGTCAGGTGGTGAATGCCTGAGATGTACATGTTACAGAGGACCACAGAGACTGTAAAGGTGACTATCAAGTTCATATAATTTTGGTTCTTGCAGCCAAGCCATTTTCCATATTATAGATACCCAAAAGTGGCAAGGAATAGAATAACCTACATCCTCAGAATGTTTCCTACCAACGTGAACTCATCTCCAAAACCAATTTTAGTCAAGTATTTTCTAGTTGTTGTCTCTTTTGTCTCTTTCTGTTTAGCAACTGTAATTTAACATAATCCATAGATGGCATATGTAGACTTTCAGTAGAAACTACTCCGCCCATTAGTAATTATTTGTTCGTTCAAGATTTTACATACAGTTATATGAGAGGCTGAGTTTTTGACTTTTAACTTTTTGACTTTTGTTTTTGACATTTTAAAATACGTATTTCTAAACAGTACACACATTAAGGAGTTTTTCAGTTCAATTATTTTCTTTTGACATAGGAATTAAATGCATGGTGTGTTGGAGGCTGATGTGTCAGAGGTATTTAGAAGTGCTAGAACAAACAATAACATTTAAAAATTATAGGTCAATAAACCTAAATAATTTGTTTCTATGAGGTCTTGAGGAGGTCAAGTAGGAAGGTGCCGAGCCGCTTGTCAAGTTAAGCAGTGTTTCATTCTAAAATAACATAGGTACTGAAGGACTGGAAAATAACAAGCATATCTGTATTTTAAGATGTTGTAGGTAAGAAATTGCAGAATAATAAACTCTTTGTAGCTGATATAGTTGCTAAAAATAAACTTTAAATAGAACAACAAAATAGATGGTCGTATCATGTTACTCTAGATAGTATTTGTGAAGGAAAATTCTATATCGCTGCCACAGAGGAAAACTGCTCAAATAGCATGGTTTAAATAAATCAGGATCAAAGTTGTTTATTGATTCATTAAGGACAAGTCATTCACTGGCAATCAGTGAACCATACATACAAGATCAGCATCAGCAACACAACAGATAAACCAGAATACTAGGCACTTGCCAAATATTAATAAACACCTACAAATTTCTAAACCTAAACTCAAAGAGTTCTAATTATACACAATCAAACTCTCCCGTGGTTATGCACACCCTACCCCACCCTCAAAGACTGAGCAAGTTGCAAGCACACAGTCCGTCTTCTGGGAGTGCATCTTTCCCTATTTAAACACACCGTCCGTTGGAGGTGTGGGCGCTCCAGCTTTGATTATCTGTGCCACTTCTTACAATCCGCTAATCCACAGTGGTGAGAAAGCCCCCCATGAGTTCCCGTACAAACACACACTCCGGGTGGAGGTTACTACTGGTTAAACCCTATTCTGTCAGTCCAGTATTTGAAGTGCTGGTTACTCATGGCATTGGGCAGGGAGGCTGCTGTGTCAGGCCTAGACAGAAATTGCAATGCTGACAATGTAAAACCTGATTTGGCTGCTGCTCTGTTACCGTCTTCTCACTGTGAGGTCTCTCCAGTTACAAATTTTCATGCTTCTTTAATATTGCTTTTTAAGACAACACCTTTTCTCAAAAGTCCCTTGGTAATCTCCTGCTTACTGTTTGATCTTGTTGATGGTTGTCTTAAGCCAAATTTATCATTGTTCATTTCCCCACAGCATTATCAGTTTGGGGGCAAAAACCCTCTCAGAATAGACAGTTTGGGGTAATCTGTTCCCACACACTGTTCACGCTCACAGTCTTCTCATATCAGCTGTTGTTATCCAGGCCGTGTTGCCAAGCGGAGGCCATGCAGCCAAGCGGAGGCCGTGCAGGCTCCCCACGCTTCACTATCAGTTAAAATTCTAAAAATGTGTCAACAATTTAGAATCAGGATTTTCATTCCATAGAGGAATGACTAAACATTATGGTCTCTCTTGGTTATGCGGTTTCACAATTTTTGCGTCTTCTCTGGATAGTGGCTCCCCACAGAGGGAGGAGTCTTCAGTTCTAATATCTATTGCAAAGGCTGCTTATGTGTTTATGCTGCAGAGGCTTGCATCCAAGTGTTACCACATAAAATTATAAGCATTTGGAGCAGGCACGATTTCTCTAAGGGTTTATTCTCATTATTAGACCAAAAAATTCAACCTGAGTAGCCTCCTTGCTATACAGTCATTCTTACTGCATGCAGTTATTGGTCATTGCAGCATTCATCTAGGAACTTGAAGCCAGGGTTCAAATATCCTTGGGGATGAGCGCTCTAATCACTCTAATACTAGGAATAAGATGTTATTACCACATGTCATGTATAGCTGGTATTTGTCTGCCAAGACGACTGAGGATTGTGAATCCTGAGTAAGTGGGTGCTTGCCAAGTTAGGTGCCTCATTATGCATGCTCTGTGCTTACTGTCGCCTTTTGAGAGGGCTTAACATGCAGGAACATTGCATGTCCAGTGGAAGAGTTCAGGCTCTTTTTATGGCCCACAGAAGTGAAGGTCTTTAAATGCTATATAAAAAACTTAGACTCCTAGTTTAAATGTTTTGTATCACAGTATGGCTGCTTTTTTGCAATGCCTTTCACAATGCCTTTATAGTGGCAAAAATAGTCATTAAAAGCTTATTACTTTTAGTCGCTGTAATGCCCCAGGTAGGCACATGAAGCAAGTGGTCTGAATATGAACTTTAACGTCCTCATAGTTCTTAAATTTATGTGTTTCTTAACTGAGTTATCAGACTTTGAGAGTTCTATACTAAGCTGAAAACAAAGCACCTTTATGTTTGTATTTCATCTGGAGTAGGTATGGATGTACAATTTTTTTCATATTGTGTGTGTTGTGTAAGAAGTAAGTGGTTTAAAATTGTACCACTACGTAGATGTATTACTTAAAGATGAATATAGATGGTTAGTATGTTTGGCATAACCTTCTAAAAGATATATTTAACAAATTGTATTTGGCAGGTTATGTTCTCAGTGGATTTCCTTCTCTCTCAGAGGAATACATGACAGTTTCACAGCAAATAGAGAAAATAAAAAATCTAAAATTAAAACCAGATTTCCTGATTAATATTAAGGTAATGTCACCTTTAATAACTTGCTAGTCATTTTCCTAATTATTAGTAGACTCATGTGCTGCATAAGTCAAAAGGCAATATTTTCCTCTGTACATTTGACTGTAGTATTTATTGAGGAATAGTAATTTTTTTCTTTTTTAGAGTGGAATGGAGTTACACTAGTTTATTCTGTTATGAGCACCAATCATGTAAAGTAGTGAGCATTTCCTATAACTTCAGTAGGAGTTAGAATCTCTGGACCTCTCTTAGACTGAATTTCTAAAACCGATTAGAAGGGACAGGTTTTCATGAAAATAAAATTTTGAATAACATGATCACCATGCCATTTTGAATTCATGTAAAGCTGCCATTCATTTCTATTTATACAATTTCAGGAAAAACAAAAATCACATATGTGAGTTAGAAAATAAATTGTTTTGTATTTTACTCACTAAGTGTAAAACTATTTCTTGCAGGGTCATTATTTGTTCATCAGGTTTACCAATCTCACTTTCATCATGAGCAATAATGTGAGGCACCAATCAGATACTTTCCAAAATTGACTGTGATAGACACATACATTATTGTTTGTGTAGGTTTAAGAGGACTTGCTCAGTGTATTTTAAAAGAATGAGAAAATATATTAGACTTCCTGGCTGCGTCTATATTAGTAAATAAAACAAGGCAAGGGCCACTCTTTGGACCTGAGGCCAGTTGGTTTTGCACAACGCGGCTAAACTCTTGTTAGTCAAAATAGAGTGGCCACATCCAAATGGCCCACTAGGAAAGGCCTTAGGCCTGTGCTACCCTCCAAACTATGCCCAGCTATTCACTAGGGAGAATATTAGCTCAACCAGACCAAAAATTTACCAGACTGCATGCAGACAAGGTAATAGTATGTATAATCATGAACCAGTGTTCAGGCCTTTGTTGTAGCCATGTTTCATTTATTAGCAAGTAGATTCTTTCCCTCTCTGGCTCTGAACATGCAGAACGGACTGCCAAGTCAACTCTAAATTTCATAATGAGACTCTGGAGTTGCGCTCCATTCTCATTAAGATTTTGATTCTAGTTGTCACATGTATGTGATTTGTCAGATGCCTTAGTGGATGGGCTGAGTACTATCACTTTGCTAGACTGAAGTATTTGTTTTAGTGACAATGATGTTCTGTACATTCCATACATTTAAGACTCATTTAAACATGTACAATGCAAAGGTGTAAATGCCTATTTCAAACAATTGCTTTTCTGTGCACATGGAAAGATGTTAAAACATCAGAAAAACACATTTTTCTACTGCTTTCTAGGTTGTTTTGAAATTTTTCACATACAGAAAACTGATCTTTATTTTAATACCAGATAATGAGACATCTCAATTCTTGAGAATACATTTTGCAAAGTTTCATGCACAGCCATACAAATGGAAGAGTGATATTATCTGTACTGGAAAGAAAAGTTTCATGCGGTTAGATCATCTTCTCCTCCTGGAAGATGGCTGAGGTTGAATGCTTATTAGAAATCCTTGCCCCAAGGTCAAAAAAAAGATTTTGTCTTTGATTTCAGTGGGTTAAAGATGTCTTTGTAGATATGTCAGGACCATAATTATTTTTATTAGATCAACAAGAAAGGAAGAAATGACACTCTAGATAGTTCTGGGAGTGATGAAATAATACCAGTATTAACAGATTGATTTAGGGAAATCTGTCTCTCCAAGAAAAATGATAAAAGATACACCTTTGGAAAAAAATACCTAATCAAATTTCTCATTACCTATTTCAAAATGTGCTGTGTCATATAGAAGTAATGTCAGCTCTATGACTCATTCTTACAGGAGAAATGCAGAAACATCCCGAAGTATAGTAATACTTTAAGGCATACCTCAGGTAGTGAGTATAACATGCCCGTTGCTAGCAATGTGATCTCAAAAGCTCTGTTTTTCTCTGTAGAAAACGGTTTTCCCCTTCTGTCACAGTCTGAATTTAACAACTACAATGTTCTCATTTTATCTTAGGTTTCTCACGTTATGTCTGGAGGGTAGGTGTTAGGGATTGAGAAGGGGAGAATGATTTTCGTCGTTTGCTGTGCCTTCCCCTCAAATTCCATAATGGAATTTTAAAATATCCATGTTAAGACCATATTCAAATTTATCTATGTTTAATGTTAAACTGAACTTGTGTCTGCATGTTTTTCTATAGAAAGACCTCCAAACTGCTGAACCCCTTCAACTTCTGAGTCAGTGGTACTATGCTATTGGGTGATAGTACAGATCTGAGAGGTCCAAGGCACCTAGTAAAATGAATAGCTTGCTCAAGACTAAACCACTTTGGAATGGATTGCAAGAGCAATCACAAACCTATCTGCAAACGACTTTTATCTATCAGCTATACGTGCATATAACTAGCATGGCAAAATATGCTCAAGTAATGGCTATACTCCTGATATGGAATATAAAATGCTGATGGGGAAAAAACTATGCAAGTGATTAAGTCTTTCTTTAATATTTCATTTTTGCACTGAGTAACTTTGCTGCTGCTGAAAGTTTTGTATTTATCTAGAAAGTTATTCGAGAAGTCATGAATCCAAATATTTGTCAAATAGACCTCCATATTTTGCAGTTTAAGGAAGAAATTAATATTATTATAGCATTATAATAAACATGTGATTTCCTTTTAATCATTTCTTGCTAGTGTTCAGACTATGACTTATGCCAAAGAGTATCTGGACAAAGACAGCGCCCTGATTCAGGACAGATATATCAGAGGAACCAGTGGGATCCTAATGTGATTGAAAAGCACAAGAAAATGAAAGATCAGCGTGAAGAGGAGAATGAGGAAGAAGAGGAAGAGCAGGAAGAAGAAGTGGTAACTACTGCTAATTTCTGAAGAGTGCAAATTACTAGAATGTGCTCTAGACAAAACAGAACAAATTCTGATATTCTAAAATATCACCATGCTATGTTATGAATTAATTTTGCTCAACTCTAATCTTAATTCATTTTCTGTTCCACTTCAAGAGATTTGGGGTAATGTTTGAACAGTGTTTTTAAATGGCAGCAGGTGGTGCTTATTGTATAGTTTAGCCTGGAATCATACTCTAACTTAGAAGACATTCAGCTGTTACGGTAAGTTGAAAGAGTGTATCAGGAAAATTGTGACTCTGTATTATCTTGTTCCTCTGTTCTTCTGTAAGCATCTGTCATTAGTCAAGTTTGGGGACAGGATACTAAGCTGTAGGGACCTTTGGGCTGAACAAATATAAGAATTCTTAATTTCATTTATTGTAATGTTTTGCTGATATTTGTGGGATGTTAGCTTGTTTTGGTGTTAGACTACTACAAATAGATTATAGGGTTTTTAATGAAGGTTTTAACTTTGCATTCAGGTTGAGTTACACTGGTTTATAAAGCTGGCCAAAGACTTATCAGTGCAAGTTTCAGTCACATTCCTCTCAATTCCTGGCAAGTGCACTTTATCAGGACTAGGATCACTTTCAGCAATCAGCGGGCTAATACTCATTGCAGTTTTTTGGCTGGAAAGCTACTTTATCTATCTACTTTTGAGAACAGACAAAATTTAGTTTAGTACATTCTTTTATTTCCATATCTTGAAATATTTAAATTTTCCTTCTTCAGATTGCAAAAAGTCCACTTGCAATGTCAAGAATTTTGCCTCAGTTAGTTCAGAGACCTGAAGATATTCGTGAAAAAGCGGAGGAAAGAGTTGGGATATACAAGGACATAATGCTCCATCCTTTAGAAGTAAGAAAAAGCAAAATACTATAATGCTGCATAACCAAAGATTGTTTAAAATATCTATGCTTTTTTGAGTTTGAGATTTATTTTAGGGAGATGTCCACATGTCATGGTCCAACATACCTGCAGGTTCTGAAATTTGTATTGAAATCAATGGCATAACATTATCATTTGTGGGTGTTGTTGCTAGTCTGGTGTGAAGAAAAAGTAATCCATTTTGAGTTTTAAAATAGAAATACACTAGTAAATTTTCCTAAATCTAGGAATTGAAGTATTTGAAGCACATCATGACTATTACCAGAGTCCATTTTAGCATGCTTTATCTTCTGTTTCATTTCTGCAGCTTTCTACTTGATTCTTCTCTATTTTTCTCTGTAGGCCTCGGTCCTGAATTTTTGCTCTCTGTCCATGCTCTGTTTTTTTCATAACCACTTGCACTGGGCTTATAGGATGGTCTAGGGCGCTTTGCATTTCTTTCCTTCTCCATTGTTGAGGGATGACTGCTGACATGCTATGTCACCAGACATCTCCAAGGAAAGACAGAACAACTTGCCTATAGTGGCAAGCGTGGACTGGTTGCCTACACTCAGCTGCCCAAAGAACAGAGAATTTTACAATTTTTTTTTTACAATTTTACTTGTTTTCCAGTGTTTTACATGTTGTAGTTTCAAGAAAAGTGGTCACAAAACACAGAAAGTAACAATTATTTGAAGAAATGCCTCACTGGATTAGCTTTTCAGTTACCATTTTAAATACAGATGTCATAAGCCTCCATTTAACTGTATAATAAATATAATAACTTGCTATGGAGACCACAGATACAAGAATATTTAGACACTCACAGAGGGGAGGTATAACCCTTTGAAATCACAGGGAGTAAAGCATGGATTTTGGAATCAGAATGGCTGACTAGTTTCAGTGTTGTTTTGATCAGTGTTGGTGCTTTCAGGAAACATGTCTTTGGCAAACAAGCAATCAAAGATTATTCTGGTCACCCTTCAGTCGAGCTAAATGAGAAAGTAGCTGTGTTTACCTTTGTTTAGCAGTAGTTGAAATAGTGGGGGAGGCATTTTCAAACAGTGGTCTAAGGGAGATCCGATCAGAAGATGAGTTATAGAAGCCAAGAGGTTTCCCCTGAAGTGATTTAAAACAGGCATTAAGATATTCTTGGTTGGGGGTCAAGCACCAAAGGCAAAAGAGGAAATGAGAGCAGTACCCTGGCCCTGGTAGAAACAGAGAGAAAGAGAAAAATGGTTGACTTATTTTGAGAAGAAGCATGATGAAAAAGCATGCTTGAAATTATGAGCAGTGACATAGTTTCTTCCTTTCCCTATTGTGTTCAGGAAAGTTGTATTAACTATATAAATTTACTAAAAGAAAGAGAGTACAAAGCGATAATTTATTTGGTTTTTCTCCTCCTGGTACAAGCTACTGGAAAAGCCTTGTGTTTGCTGTGCACTTTACAATTATTGTTTATCTATATCTCTCAATTTCCCTATGAATTAGATAAAGCTATAGATAAAATTGGGTAAAACTGGTATAATGCTGTTCTTTGCTGGAGGAACAAACCTGCCACTTCTATGAAGGGGAAAACAGAATATATGATATCGTGAATCATTATAGAATCTTCCATGCATTGTTCTTAAGTAAGCCAGAGAAAAGTTGTTTAGATTGAAAACTACTGGCTGAAAAGTCTTACTTGGGCGGAGTTAGTGGTTCACTAAAATACTGAATGAATATAGCGATCTGTCATCGGCCCCATTAGAGGTTTAGATGATTAAATTTTAAAAAGGCTTATAAAATGTAAACTTTACACTCCACTAGGAAGACAGACTTTGATTTTTAGGATAAAATCGAGTAGAAATAAGTGTGAAATATTACAGTTAGGGAGGAAACTGAATTAACAGCTAAAATGTGAAATAACTGGCTACTCCTCAGTAGTGCAGGTAACCTGGAAATCTAGTTAATTGTAAACTGAGTCAATAAATATAGCACTATTGCAAAAAAGAAATATTATGAATGTACTAATAAGACCATTGTATGTAAGAGAAACACTAATTATTACTGATAAGACCGTTGTATGTAAGAGAAACACTAATTATTACCTTCTGGGTAGAAGAGTATTAGAAAGAAGTGATCAATTATTATTTACCAGAAATAGGAAAAATAATTTGTTTCATTTATAGCATAGGAGAGTTAGACTAGATGCTAGGAAATGCACTCTGGCCATAAGGGTAATGAATAGGTTACCTAGGAAGGCTGCAGAGTCACCTTCACTAGCCTTTTTCAGAGCTGGATTTAGACAAATATCTCTCAGGAATGGAGGGGATGTTCTTGCTCCCCTCACAGAGACAATGACAACTGACATGGGAGGTCCGTTTTAGTCTATAATGTCTTATTTACTGATAGGAAAATTGAAAATAAGAAAAATCAAATATATTGCTCAAGGTTTTCAGAACTTCAGAGTTGGGACCAAAATTAAAACGTTGGTCTCGTGGCTGGTATTTCCAATATATCTATTAATTAACATTGTCACCATTTCCCACTAGAGAATTGACAGTAATTAGATAATTAGAAGTTGAATTCATGCATGAAATTTTACTTTATCTAGATTATTTGTAGCTATTTTGGGTTTGACCTGGGTTCTCTAATCTGATTTCTGAACCCATTGTAACTATAATTTTGTAATTCTCCCTAGTGATTTATATTGATCACTATTAAAATAGAAGTTTCTTGGTAAGTTTCTTTTATAAGTCATCAGTGTAGTGAAACTCGGTTGTCCACAGGAAAGCTTGGAGTCCACAGGACTTTGATATTTATAGGAACAGAATGAGCTTGAATGTCATTATCTGGTTGACTGATATATACTGACTTGATAAGCATGTCTTCATTCTTAAACAGGACTTGATGGCTGAGCAGGACTCTCAATACCTCATTGAACTGGATGGAAATAAGCAACCAAATGACCTCTTTGCAGTAAGTCAACTATGCACTAGCTTAAATAACTTCCACTGGAAAAAAAAAATCAATTCTGTAAATATTTTTTATTCTAGTGTTGGCTACATTCTAAGTTTAATATAAAACTCATTAAGTTATGATTACAAAACTTCACCTTTGAAATGCCTGCTTTTGTTATTATGTTAAAACATAATTATAAAATTCACCACTCAGCCCACGTATCCATATATGTTATACAAGAATATTTGCAGGCCGGCTATAAACAATTCATATTGTATCTGTGTATTTGTTGTGCATTACATATCCTGTTGTGCATATACAATATATCCTGTATTAGTGTTAAATATCATTATTAACCTTCAAAATTAAAACATTCTCAGTACGATATATTTACAAAATTGACTTAGTGTGCTGGTGCCTTAAATAATGAAGGAATTTTCATGATCTTCAATATTGTTTTACAGTGAAATAGAAGATTTTTTTTGTTTTTTTCCATTTCACAGAAGTTCTGCCGAGTCTTTGTATCTATAGATTTTTCGCTCATGACATAGCAAATCATTCTATGTATTAAAAATGACAATGATAAATTTTGAAGATAAATAGTCTCACTCTATCTCAGAAATAAGAGTTATTTTAAATTAGGATGTAAAGTATGGGGTTGAAAAAGGAGAAACAAGAGATTGTCTTTGATGATGTAGGAAGTGAGCTGCCCTTCAACTTTCCCCTCCTTCGCTGGAAAGGAATTGAACGTGTTACAATTCTGCAAGTATTTCATTTTACACTTATCTTTATTATCAAGAGAAATCCTATACATACAGAAAAAACTCTGTTTTTGCAGAGTGTTATGAGACTAGCCCAGTTATGGCAAAATTTGCTTTTTTGTTTTGAGAATACTTGCATTCAAGGAAGATTTATTTCAAGAAATATTTCAGTTAAATATAGTATCATCTAATTCTCATTGGCAGACTTCTGGTTTAAGTATTTTTTAAACTAAATAACCCAAAGTTGTATTATTGCAAGTCTGCATAATAATCTGATCTCCTAAAGATCCTTTTCCAACCCTATTGCCACAAAGTGGAGCTCATCTGAATACTTCCACTGCTTAGTGTGAAAGAATCCTTCACAGTCTATCCCTTTGGAGGGCTTGGGATTCTCAGCATAAGGAAGAGGTATGAAGGCTGTGATTCAGCATTTTGCATCGTCTTTATCTACCAAATAGCTTGTAGGAGCTCAGCTGAATAACAAACATGACCACAAGCTAAAAATTGGGCCTTAGTGTATATGTGGTCGTTATATAAATAATATATTAAAATTTAAAAAAAAAACCTTTGGGGTCCTTTCAGATCACAAAAGCAATTTTGATTGGTACTTAGTCAAGAGTTATTTTCTCTTCAGTCAGTGGTAGCCCGACTTCAGTCTATGGGTGTCCAAAATGGAGCTCCTATAACTAGACTTCAAAGTCAGCAAGAAGAAAAATTAGAGGGACTGGAAAACGTAAGTGTGATTTTTTTTTTTCTAAAATGTAATAATTATAGAAATATTTTTTATTTTCTGCTCTGAGCTTATATTTGTTTCATAGCAAGCAATTTGTTTTATTATGTAATAACGGCATTTTTTAATCTTAATTTTCCAGAAATGTGGATTTAAGACAACCCTGAAACTGAAACCTAAGTAAAACAGTGTGAAAAAAGTTATCTTTAATTTTTAAAAAGTAATGTTGTTATGACAAATTATGAACAAAATGTCTGTTTTAACAGTGGAATGAGAATGAATTCCTTCCAGGGAAATAAAGAGACTTTAGCTAAAGGATAATAATCTCTGCAGCTGAGTGTTATCTCACAATCTTAACCTTTTTCCTGAACGAGAAATATATCATGCTAATACAAATTTAACAACATCCTGCATAGCTGAAAACACATACATTTCGTTTTCTGTAATTTATTAGCAATAAGACAAATTAGTGTTATATTTTGCCAGAATCATGTCAATAATAATTTGTGCCCCGTCCAAGTAAAATAGAAAAACAAAAGTCCGTGCACCTGTGTCTTCACCTATAACCACCTGCAGTTACTTTTCTCATTTCTTCACTAAAACTTCAAATATATAAATGGTACTATAACTGAGGAGACCCCGCTGATTGTGGTTATGCTTTCAGAACAAAAAGAAAATAAATTTTCTTTTTTCACAGTCCCCAACAAATTCACAGGTGAAGGATTTTCTATGCCCGATTATGTCTGTATTTGTTATTTAGCTTGTGTGTTCAGTAACTGTCAATGTATCTATTAATTTGATCCATGAATTTGTCAAGTTCTCTCTTGAGCTGATGTAAAATTAAGTATCCACAGTATCCACCGAAAGGTCAAGGAGTTCTGTGGCTTAATCATACACTATACATAGAATTACCTCCCTTTATGTTGAACCCGCCACCTTCTAATTCACTGTCTTCTAGCTGTTGATCTACGAGAGGCAGTGAACAGTTTTGTTCTCTGTATTTGTCTTCTAATGCCACCCATGATTTCAGACTTCTATCCTATTCTTGTGTAGCTGTCTCTTTTTTGGACTGAAGAGTTCTGGTCTACTTAATCTTTTTTTCTTATATGAAGACCTTTTTCTGTGGTCATATTGGTCAGTATGATCAGTCATGTTACCTTTCTCTGAAACTTTCCTAATTCTGCTGCATACCTCTTGAGATGAGGATACCAGAATGGCCACAGCAGTAAAGATGAGGGCATGGATTTACAGATAAAAAAAGGAAACTTTATGTTTTATTCTCTCTTTGCTAAACATTCCTAGCATTCAACCTGTTTCTTTCCCTACCATTGGGCATTGACCGGATGTTTTCATGGAACCGTGTATTTTAACTCCAAGATCTGTTCCTGAGCAGTGAAAGTCAACTCAGAGCTCATCATTTTCTATGTAAAATGGCTACTTTAATGCCCAGCTTCTTAGTTTCTAAATCTCCTTCTTCAGTTCTTCACGGCCAGCAGTTTTCTCTACTATTATGAATAATTTAACATAACTATAATCTCTATGATTTACTCACTATTCAACTTCTTTGAAACATCTATTAAACATACTCCTATCACTTGACACTTCTGATATCTAAAAGAGATATTTTGGCCTTTCCATTCCCCCACCTAGATCTTTATCCTTTCTTCATCCCCTTTAGAAGACATAATCTTGGCCATTTTCTCTCTTCAATAATTGATAGAGTTGTATCTCTTCATGTTTTTAAACTTCTGAAAATAATTAATGAAGCTTAGAAGACCTATTTTAAGTACTATTTTTATTGAATAAAATTTAAAAGCTAAATAGTTTCTCCTTAAGGTTGTCTTGCAGTTCTGAAAAAAGGTATAGTTTTAAAAAAGATACTAAAAAGCATAATTTGTTTTTCTTTTAGATTTGCTTGTTTTCCAGCAGAATATTTCAAAAAAGGCTAAGTTACATAGAACTTGGCATGTGTAATCTAGACAAAAATTATACATACTGTTATTGCTGTTTTAATAAACAGGATGAACTTTTCCGTGTTCTCTCATCCTGCAAACTAATAGCGCACAGATACCGATGGCGTAGAAGCAGGTGGGGACAAGCATGTCCTGTGGCTCTAAAGCAGGGTGATATTGTAATGGGGATCCCAGACTTGGCTGTCAGGTTAGTGGAATTTGATACTTTTTATTCTTATTTCCGTTTCATAAGAAAACTGTCTATATTTGTTGGCTTTTTTGTTTTGTTTTGTTTTAAGTTTTCTAGGTAAAATGTACGTACTGTCATCCTCAGAGGCACTGAAAGCATTTATGTTGAATCCACGGCCTTACCTGTTGCCACCAATGCCACTTCCTCCTTGTAAAGTACTAGTATTTGGCCCCCCGTTGTCTGGAAGAACAACCATTTGTAACCTGATTGCAAACAAATATAATGGGAAGGTGAGTATATAAATGTCTTATGTAACAAGGGGATCGGCTGAGGCTGGAGAACCAGTTAGCTAGATACACTCATATTCACAGTGTCTCATTAACATGCACATTGTAAACATTCGGATTACAGAAGAAATATAGTAATTCACTGAAATTCACTTACAGAAAAGCAACAAACTTTCAAAAATATTTTCTCATTTCCCCTCTGCATGCAGTATAGACAAACACTTATGTGTCAAAGTTATTTGTGTTAGCATAAAAATATTATGAGTATCTTTTGTATCTAAGATAATTAAATTGCATTGCAAATTGGAAATTACTTTGTACACAACCAACTGTGCTTGAATTGTATGTAAATTTTTCTAAAATTTGTGGAGCTTTTCCCAACTCTTTTTACTGTACAGCTGTTGAATCTGGTGCTGTATGTCTCTTCTAGAACATCTTTATTTTTTCAAATAACTTCGTTAGGTTCTTGACATGGCCAAACTCATTCAATCCCATATGGAAGAATCAAGAAAAAAAGAAGTTGAGCAAATGCGAAAGGATACAATAGAAACGACCACAAAAGCAGTGAAAACTAGGTTGGAATTAGAAAAAGCGTTGAAAGAACCAGGTGAATAAGGTGTTCCATGGTCTTTGAAGTATCTTATATCTTAGTATCTTATTTGCTTTTAGGTTATTTAACTGAAGCAATTACTGTTACTTGTAAATGTTTTAGATTGCTTTAAAATACCACAGAAGCTGTTACGGATATTGTGTGTTAAACATGAACTAAAAGATCATGAAGTGAAGGCAATAGCTGAATAGAGCTCAATGCTTTTGATATTTTTAGGTATAAATATCCTGGAGTGGAGAGTCACAAGCATGTGAGACAGCTTGATGAGCTTCCTTTGAAAGTGATAATAATTTAGAATCACAAATCACAGAATAGTTGAGGTTGGAAAGGACCTCTGGAGATCATCAAGTCCACCCCCGCTGCTCAAGTAGGGTCCTCTAGAGCACGTTGCACAGGATTGTGTGCAGATGAGTTTTGAACATCTCCAAGGATGGAGACTCCACAACCTCTCTAGGCAGTCTGTTCCAGTGCTCTGCTACCCTCACAGGAAAGAAGTGTTTCCTTATGTTCAGAGGGACCTTTCTGCGTTTCACTTTGTGCGCGTTGCCTCTCGTCCTGTCACTGGGCACCACCGAGAAGAGTCTGGCCCCATTGTCTTTACACTCTCCCTTCAGATGTTTAGACACATTGAAAAGATCCCCCCTCAATCTTTTCTTCTCCAGGCTGAATAGGCCCAGCTCTCTCAGCCCCTCATCATCTTTGTAGCTCTTCGCTGAACTCGCTGCAGTAGCTCCATGTCTCACTTGTATTGGGGAGGCCAGAACTGGACCCAGCACTCCAGGTGCGGTCTCCCCAGGGCTGAGTAGAGGGGCAGGATCACCTCCCTCGACCTGCTGGCAACACTCTTCCTCACGCAGCCCAGGATGCCATTGGCCTTCTTGGCCACAAGGGCATATTGCTGGCCCATGCGTAACTTGTCTACCAGGACTCCCAGGTCCTTTTCTGCAGAGCTGCTTTCCAGCAGGTCAACCTCTAGCCTGTACTGGTGCGTGGAGTTATTCCTCCCTAGGTGCAGGACCCTGCACTTGCCTTTGCTGAACTTGATGAGGTTCCCCCCTCCCCATCTCTCCAGTCATTGAGGTCCCTCTGAATGGTGGAACAGCCCTCTAGTGTATCAGCCATGCCTCCTGGTTTTGTATCATCAGCAAACTTGCTGAGGGTGCAACTCTGTCCCTTCCTCCAGGTCGCTGATGAATAAGTTAAACAATAGTGGACCCAGTATTGACCCTTGGGGGACACCACTAGCTGCAGGCCTCCAACTAGACTTTGCACCGCTGATCACAACCCTCTGAGCTCGGCCATCCGGCCAGTTCTCAATCCGCCTCACTGTCCGCTCATCTAGCCCATATTTCCTGAGCTTGCCTATGAGGATGTGATGGGAGACAATGTCAAAAGCCTTGCTGAAGCCAAGGTAGACAACATCCACTGCTCTGCCCTCATCTACCCAGCCAGTCATGCCATCATAGAAGGCTATCAGATTGGTTAAGCATGATTTGCCCTTTGGTGAATCCATGCTGACTACTCCTGATCACCTTCATGTCCTTCATGTGCTTGGAAATGGCGTCCAGGATTAGCTGCTCCATAAGTTGGTTCTGCCTGGTAATAGATGGAAATTTTCCACTTGAATGAATTTCTGGAAAGTCTAATTTCTGAAAAATTGAAATTTTCTTCAAGAAAGCAGTTTTTCTGGTAGGCTTTTGAGAACATATGAAGAACAGATTTTCCACTCTCCAAGTCTTAAGAGTGCAGCTTCACAAGATTCTCCAGCTCTGGTCATGTTTAGACTTTTTCAGCTGCCTAATTTTTGGAGCTTAATGAATTCAGGAAGTATTTTGAAAAGGTGAAAATAAAATGTTCTTTCAATATTTTTAAACAAAATTTGGAATTTCTGTTTCACAGGAATGTGGGGAATTTTTTAGCTATTTCTTTTGAAATTAGATGCTTTTGAGGACAGATATGTGTAATCATGTTAGGATTAATAAGAAATTGAAGCAGTTGGTGCTAAGGACTTGACATCCACGTCACACATGGGGGACTTTCAGAGCAGCTGTAATCTGATCCCATGGGCTGAACACCTATTAGTGATTTCAGTATAGTAAGTGTGCTCATGCAGCATATTGTGGTTTGTTTTCCTCTGGAAGGAATCCAGTTTGCATGCTCCAAGACTGCTTTGCCATGTGTGCCAAAACATGGTAAGTGGGAATGATCAGGAGATTCACTTTAAAAATGCTCTCCTGGTTCAAACTAAAAAGGTCATGTAGATGCCCCCAGAAGGTGCCACTCTGTTAATGCACTCACATGACATGCAACTCGAGCAGAACTGCACTGTATTCAGTATAAAACTCACTGACTACCACTATGCATTCTACCCAAAATTTAGAAAGTGAGAGGGAAAAGTGTATGGGGGTATGAAATCTGCTGAGTTCAAAAAGTGTTCAGGACTTCTGGGATTTTTTTAAACTCTTTTCTGGCTTTTGTCATATTTCTGTTCTCTTTCTTCTTACAGGGAAAAAGGAGCATATAAATACTGATACTGCTAGAGCCATTTTTCTTCTCACAGGTTGACGGGTACTAGTGGCAAGGGATGGAATAGCGCCCAGGAGGTGTGTTGGGGGACTGTATAGTGTGGGATACTGTGGATGAAGAGAAAGCTGAGATGTAGCTGTTTTAGTCAGGTGGACTTTGTGGTGAAGTATTTGTATAAAAAAAGGTTTTTTACTGATCTAATTTTCTATGAATTTAATATGATTTCATAACTATAGCAGATTTCCAAGAACTTAGTAGTGACAAAGAAGCAGATGACTCTGAAGAAACCACTAAATCCAGAGAAGGCATAAACTTGGAAGAGCAGATTACTGTTGTAAAATCTGACATCACCCAAAAAGGTAAAAAGTAAGCCTTAGCTATTCTAAGCATGTCATTCCATGCTTTCAGCGTGCCTTACAAATTAAAAAGTGGGACGATAATCCTCTTTTCCTCACTTGCACTTGTAGGACTATTTTAAACTTTTTTCCTTGTTACTGATATTGTCATTTTGAGAAACATAAAATGAAATGGTGAATTTTATCATTGAAAGATATCTAGGTTAGTTAACCCATTAATACTATGCCTCTGTACAGGGGAAAAAACTCCCCCTGACTTTTATAGGAACTGGGCATGTATTTTGATGAAAAGTTTGGTATTTTCATTTATATATCTTTTTATAGCATAACATTGTTTCAACAGTTCTTAACAGGTAAGGAGAAAAGGTGTTAGTTCACACACAAACAAAAGACGTGAGTGAAGAGAGGATCCCAGTTCAGGAATAGGACCTTTTGCCACTTGAATGTGAGGAACTTAAAAGTATGCTAAGTTTTAATTAAACAGAACAAGTAATGGGTGTTTTAAAAACTGAAGTTTGAGGTGGGGTATTACTTACAATTTTAAAAAATTATATTCTTAACTAGTGTTCTAGTTACTGCATATGAGAGCACAGTAAACGAGTGGAGTTTAGCTTGAAGAAAATCACTATCCTATTCGAAGTACAAGAAGATATGGAATAAAATACAAGTAAATATGACATGAAGAATGCCTGTTGAGTCCATTTTGTTTCATGCAAAAAATGCATAGGATGCATCAACAGTCCAGCTTCTGCTGACGTAATTGGAAGGGCTCTGTTGATGGCCTTAATGTTCATTGCCTTCAAGTACGTGTGATAATCAGTGTTTTGTTTGTACCAAACAGTCGTATTCCTATTTTTCTATGATTTATTTTTCAATTAGAATGTTTCATTGTTTTGACATATTTAATATCAATTTCTCTTCTCTTAAATTACAGTAATTTTGCATAGTATAAGCAAATAATTTACCACTGTAGTAGCTAAAAGTATGCATACTAAAACATGATTTTCAGGTTGACATGAATCATTAGAGGAATGTTTGCTAGCTGTTATTTCTGTGAATAGTATGCATGCACAGATGTCTTAGGCAGTGTCTTGCAGTCTCCAATATGCAGTTATCCCTAAAAAAATACTTTACTTACAGCTTTCATAGACATTAAGAAAACTTGAAAGTGTGAGCTTTTGTCATTCATATGGGGATGTATTTCCAGGTGTGGCCAGACAGAAACAATAGCTCCCAAAGGTGTGAAAAGGGTTGCAAATTTTAATGGGCTACTATTTTCTAATGTAAAGATTGTTGGCATGCTAAAAATTGAGAACGTAGAAGCAGTGTTAAATAACAAAATGAAGACCTCTCCTGACCTTCTTACTCCCCAGCAACTCTGAATTCTTTGTAGAAATAAGTAAAATACAGTATATTGACAGAAAATTATTATGTTTAATTCAATATACCTCTCAAAAGTAATTCTTTTTTCTAACTTTGCCACAGAGTACCATCAGAATGCTGTAGATACTAGAGGCTCAGCTGGTGAATTTAGATTTATCTTTCCAAATAATGCATAACACCTTATCCATAATAGTAACTAGTACTGTGTAGAGTAGAAATGTCATTGAAATGCAGTTCTGTAATTATACTTGAGCACTACCTCAGTTTTAACAAATCAAAAACATAATATATTACTCAAGAATTACCAATTATAGAATAAATGATAGCAATATAGAATAAATGATAGCAATAGAATAAATTATAGCAATATGTGAACTTATAGTGCTTATCAGTTTCACTGTTAGTCTTGAAATCTATTTCAAGAAATCTAGTAAGAATCTATTGCTCTATTTATTTGTAATTTTGCAGAGAATTCTCTGCAAAAAGACTGCAGACTTGCCTAGATGTATTTCTTTGTCTTTTTGAAAAAACCTTTTATTGCTTCAGTTATATTTTTTCTTCAATGTTATGACATTCTATACCAGCAACAGCTATTAGAGACACCCCTGAGGAAATACCATCTCTCAAGCTGGAGAGATGCAGAATATAATATCTTTAGCCAGGATAACTGTAAAATCTGATTTTTTGCTGTATGTAACACTTAATAAGATATTGTCCCTTTCCTAGGGCGATTGTAACTTACTTGGTGAAAAAACCTGATAATGTGTAAAATTGTGCATGTAAAAAAGTATCAACAAAATCAGTAAAAAATCTTGGTCTAATTACAGAAAGTAAATATGACATTTTTTCCAAATTATACTTGTCACATAATAAATATTGCAGTTGCTATAATCAGTTCTTCACTGAATTATGCTATCATTTTATCAAATTAGTATGTAAATAGTGAACTAACTCTGAATGTTCCCTCAAAAAATTTTTGAATAGTTACAGTACATTGTGTCAGCAATTAATAATCAAATATGAATCCAATATGAATGACTTAGGCATTTTAAGGAATGTAGGCTTCTTGATTGTAGGTGATATACTATCCTGAACTAGGTTTTGTATTAATTTTTAAATTAGTCTGGTCAACCTTTTGATTTAGACTCCCGAGAGAAACTCTCAGGTGCTGCAGGTGAGACAATATTGAAACAATACTTCATTTAGTGATAAAAAATACTGTACAATTTAAAGGGTGTTTTTGAAATGAGACAGCAAAGACAAAAAAATCTAATAACATCTTTATGAAGTACCCTCCTGGACTTCATTTAGTGGGACTATTCTTTGATTCTTTCTCAAAATTATTTTGTAACATTGCTTGACCTTAAAATGACTGCTACATTCTACTAAGAGGTGACTGCATTTAGTGACCAAGAAGTTATTCCTGAGTAAAGGATATTTATAATACTTAAGAAATTTGTGAAGTACTTAAAAGAAATCTATATTAAAAGTATGGTGTATAATAACATTTTTATTTTCGTTTTTTGCAGCTGCAGCAAAAGAATCATTGTTAAGAATACCAGAAATAACTTCTGACCATCCAGAAGTTCAAACAGTGGCAGAAGAAGCTGTAATAAATGTGTCAGAATCTGAAATTATACTATCACCTGAAATATATGCTGAAGTATTAGAAAGCGCTATTGTAGAGGTAAAACTACAAGTACTGCATCACAAAGCACTTTCTTTCTAAGAACTCTCTGTAACAGTTTGTATATTATCAATACATATTGTTAATTTTTCAGTTTGAAAGATCAGTCTGGTGTATGTCACATAATTTAAAAGTTTACATAGAATTGAGGAGAGACCAAATAAGATCATGAAGGACAAATCTATTGAGGGATTCTATAAATATGCAAACCATTTCTGTCTCATAAAGTCTTTGAGCTTCAAGCTATTAAAAGCTGGGAGAATTATTTGAGGGAAGTATCATTGTACACTTGCCCTATTCTTACACTCTTAGTCATTCTTAAAGGTTGCCGAGCTCTATGAATCTTTGTTCTACCTTGGTATGGCTGTTCTTGCACAATACATTCATCACCTTCCCACTTACTCTGAAAAGTGTCTAATTTATTATTTAAATTTGTCTAGCTTGAACTCGGGAATCTTGTTGTCACCTAATAATAATATATCACATAATGAGAGCTATTAATTATTTCTTCATTAAAAAAGTGTTGATGCTTTACTTTTTCATCAGTTTGATCATAGAGCTCAACACCAGATACAAGGGTTTGTGGAAAGAATTGTATTTAAAGGTTAATCCAGGAATCTTGGATTGTTCTAAATTTGTTCACTAGATCGTAAATCTTGAAACTGAAACCTAAATTCTTCGTAGGCAACCTTAAAAAAATACTGATGTGTTAATCTCTCTTTGTTTAAAATGTTTTTATTTCATTAAGGCGTGTAAAGTTATAAATGTCTTATCTTTTATTAACATGAAATAGGGAAGGAATCATAAAGTTTAGAAAATCACTTTGTACTGTGCAGTCTTTGTAAACAGCTCACAGACTGTATTAGTCTTTTTATATTACTGACTCCAACTTTTTATAACAGCTCACTAAGAAGAATAAAGACAGGTTTCCTGGTGCTCCAGAAAAAGGAGGATGGGTAGTGGATAACTATCCTCTGTCAGTAGATCATTGGTCAGCTTTATCAGAAAAAGGACTTTTACCTGACACTGTTGTCTGTCTGCAGGATACAGAAAAAAATGGTTAGTAAATGCACGCTAATGAAACCTCAAATCTTTCCTCCTTTCTATTTTGATACCTGTCTATACAGTATACTTGCAAGAAAAATCAGTCTTTATGTCCCATTTATAAAGTTACAAGGCTCTATAGAAAGTGAATGGAGAAAGAAGGATACAGTGAATCAGTGAAGGTACCCGACATTTCTTATAATTCAGATGAAGGGAATTAACAGAATAAAAAAATGGGAATGCTTTATAAAAACAGTAGAGAAATTTCCACAGACTCCTATTTACAATTAGCAGCACTGGACTCTTGTAGCTCTGGACTCTTGTATTCTGTGTATGGGTGGCCACTAACTAGCTTGCAAGTTGGCTTGTTGTCAGATTTCCCTGCTTGTGCACTGGTTTCCCCACCTGTAAAACCAGGATATAGGTATGGACCTTCTCTACCTAAAAAAAAAAAGGGGTGGGGGGAGGGACAGGGAAGGGATACCTGTATGCAGGTGTCTCCTGTTCCCCATCCTCAGGAAAAAAAAATTGAGCAATTTATTATCCAGCTTGTTATGATGGCTCGGTACCCATGAACCTAGAGGAAGGGATTTTTGCTTTAGCATTTCACACAAGAAGGAAGGTTGGTACTACAGATGAAAAACTAAACACATACGTACATTGTTAAAAGTTTTGCCTGCCAAATTATGTGTTAATAGATTATGTTTGCTTGATTCATACTGCATATCAAGTTGCATTGCCTTGTGGCAATGTATAATCATTACCTGTTCAACCTAGGTTCATTATCAAAATGTCTTTCAGTATTAGAAATTGCCCTTCAAGAAAGGAATGACATGTCTATTCTTACCTAGACAGTTCAAGAAAGCTCAGTAAGTCCCTGATAGTAGAATCAGTCTAGACAGCTTTTCAACCCCTTGTCCCTGAATATAAAAATCAACCTGAGCAAATCAAGCTTACAAAGTTTGCAGTGTACCTCAGAAAAAAAGATTTTCAAAATCTGATTTCAGCCTTACCAAATCATCCTCAACTAAGCTACAGTACCCCAAAGTAGTTGGTCACATAGCTTTGTGAAATTTTGTAATGTCTTAAACATCTTCAGCTCAGAATCTTCCAAATATAGCTGGAGCTTGTATACAGATTCATTTCAGACTGAACCTTTCTACAAAAGTTCTAGATCCACTGTTTGTCAGAAAATCACATTGCCTGTATTCAAGAAGATCCTAACTCAGATTCTTCCAGAGAGAACTTCACGACGCATTTAGACTGCATTTTCATGCCAGATATTCGTTTCTCAGAAGATATAAGAACTTTAAAATGCCCAGGAACCTAGTTTCAGGGGTGCTGTGCATTGTCCTTTCTCCTAAACGCAAAAGGCATTATAATTCATTCAGCTGGTATGTAGTAATGTAATGTTAATACAGTGTACTAAATAACAAATGGAGTCAATCCTAGTCTTTTCTGTAGGGAAAAGACTGAGGTGAGATAGATGCTTTCAGAATTATGTCAATTCACTTCCCAGAACTTAAAAAATTAGTAAATTAACTGAATAAAAGACACGTTTGCCTCATAGTCCCTGAGAGGCTTTATTCTAGATCAGACACTTTGGGAATCCTCACGGGAACTGTGCTGAAATGGTCACTGATGACTGTCCCTTCTTTTTCTTTTAGAAAGGGAAGAACTTGGAGTCCATAGCAGAGGCTTTCAAATGAAGACCTCTTTAGGGCTTTCACATTCTGTACTTCCTTCTTGCAGTGTACACTTCTCTGCCATTGCCACTAGTTCTCAAAAACATAGTTCTATATTACTTGTTCTCATCTGAACAATCCGGTTTATACTCTTGGTAGTCATATCTTCCACGCAATCATCTACTGCTTTTCTAGTCAGATAGTTGACAGATTCTTTAAAGTTTAGTTTAGTTTAGTTTAGTTTAACCTAGATGTTAAAGAGATCCTTCTTGAATCTTAAATCTTGTGCTCACAGCCCTGAGGAAACCTCTGTTTGAACTAGCATCGTTACAGTCTTTTTATCACATACCAGTGAAGACTGCTTTCTTAATTGCAACCTATTTGGCCCTATGTATAAGTGGATTTCAGGCTTGGCAGGAAATCCATTCTTCCCATTTTTCATATATTTGAGATGATAATGAGACTAAGCCCTAATTTTATCCCTGGAACTGTTCAGGCTTTCATATGAATCAATGACAATTTATTTTACCTCAGGGTTTCATTCACTGGTAGGAGGAAATTATTTGACTTATTTTAGATGATAAAGCATATATTTTCACTGTCTCAGCTTGAAACAAATCTTGCACAAGTTGAATATGCTATTTGTAGCCTACCATAACAAATCAAAGTGAAATATGATACCAGCATAGAGATTTTTTTAGCAAACTTCCAACTGCCTTAAAATAGGACATTGCAGGAACATTGTTCTTTCAGCCACTATCAGCTGAGTTACCTGCGAATATGCTCCGTTAGGAAACTTATTTCTGGTTAATACTAGTAGGAGATTTTCTCAGGTCAGCCACTTGGAACTCAGATAATTTGTTATCTATTATTCTAAAAGCTTATAGTTCACTTGCTCAATTTGACTTGAGTAATACTGAAATCCTTCATCAGATGAAACAATGCTAGATCCTCTGAGTGATAAATATATTTATTGGTACCCAAAGAGGAAAGAATGGTTAGTTATAGTAACTGTGATTCTTCTAGATGTTTTGAATGTGTTAATTCTATTAAAGCTGCTTCACTTCAGTTCAATGTCATTTGGACTCTGTCTAATGAAGTAAATCAATACTGATTGGCCTCACTGCTTTTTATAACACTGAGAGAAAGAACAAAGATGGGGAATTGCACATCCAGTCCACCAGGCAGAGCCACTGAAAACTCTCACAACTTTTTTGCAGAAGACTACCCAGGCAGAATTATCTAAAAACAACTGACTCTTCTTTACAAGCTGTATTAAAAAAAAAAAAAACTCCACTCAGCTTCCCTCTTTCAAAAATATGTTTAATCAAAAAAATCAAAAAGTCTGTAATATTCACACAAAATTATCCTCTGCCTCAAATCAACAGCAGCTCAGTGTTCCTAGCGGGAGGAATAAGGATGAGTACAGTAAGGTGGAAGAGGCAAGATCATAATGTCTGCTTTAAGGCGTGGCTAAAGGTGTGGCGTTTTTTGCTTATGACTGTGTTTCTTTGAACTAAGTTATTTTGTTTTATTTTATTCTCTATTTTCTTTTGAGTATTTCCTTTGTTAATTCTTTCTTTGCTTCACACTTCTGTCTCTTAAGTAATAATGTTCTGGAGTTTACATTTTCACAGTACTTTGAGTCATTACTTTGTACTCCACTCCCTGAACTATCCTAAACTAACGTGACTCCACTGATGTAAACAGAGGTCGGCCACCCAGCCATATATTATAACTCTATTTGCCAAAGAAAATAAATCTATAGAGATCCATGTAGGAACAGCATATTCTTTATTTCTGTCAACCTGCTGCAGCACTATAGATATGTATAGTCTTATATTTTTATTTGAATTATGTTTGTTCCTTCATAGTTTTTTTATACACATTCACACAAAATAAACACCAGAGTAATGGATGATGATGTAAAGGAATGTAAGATGAATCCTTTCAATGCTGTCTCCTCATAAAGCCTCCATCATAACCTTCCCATATCCCAGACTCAGTTATTTAGACTCCTGAAATTGAAAACAAAGCTCTGAAACCTTAAAAAGCAACATTATAACAACATTTCAGTGGTATGTATGTCTTTTCTGGGCTTTAAAAAGACGTAGCTAAGCTGTCTGTCATTTATTAAATCATTTTCATATCTCAATTTTAATTTTATACAGCTGTATAAAATCTACTACTGTTGTATAACTGTATTGCAGGAATCTGTGTACTACACAGACTGTACTTAGCAAATAAGGATGAAATTAATGCTAAGATTTTGAAAAGACTAACAGATGAAACTTTAAAAGAGAAAGAAGAAGAAGAAGAAGAAAGGTAAAATATACTAAATATCTGAGCGTTTAAAATGGTCACAAAAAATTCTACCCTTACTTTGTGTTAAGGATATCAGTGCCTTTATCAATCAACACAAGTGTACTGAAAAAGTACATTAAGACTGGTCCTGATATATTTGAAATAATCCAATGTATGTTAATTGGAGAAATATCTCATTTAGAACAGTGCTTACGGTGACAGAAGATTTTCTAGCTAATGTGTTTTCATCAGCTCCAGGCTTTTTTTAATGATACAACAATATTTTGGAGGATAAAATATCTTATCTTCAACTTCTATTTGGTACAAACCAAATTATATTTCAATTCTCAACAGTATTTTTCTGTATCTTTACTTGCATTTAATATATTTGCAGCTTGCTTCAGTAATATTTATACAAATCTTAAGATGAATAATCTTTTAATTACAGAAGAGAAATGCAAGAAATACTGAAGCTAGACGAAGAGCAGCAATCTCTAGAGGCTGCTGAGCAGAAAGGTGAAAGCAAGTATCATTTGTCTTATATTTTATCTGATGATATGTTTCAAACTGTTTAGCAATTTGATTTTTAAGCAGATTTTAGTTTTGAATTCCTTTTTACATTCAGCATCTAGAAAAAATTACTTTGTATTGCTGCCTTTGATCCCTCGACTCATTCATTCACCCATTTCTCTGTGTCATTCTTAATAGATCATTAATCTTTTTCTCTGCCTGGTCCTCAGAAATCTTTCCCCGCAGATCACCAACTCATGTTTATTCATAAACTCTTGTGCTCCAACTGTACTGAATTATTTATTGACTGTTGACCCTGAAATATGTGAAACTATTAATTAGCTTTGTCAAGATCTATTGGGTTGTTATTTCAGCATATCATGTACTGTGAAAGGTAATTTCAATCTTTCCTCACACCACAGTATTTTGGTTGTTTATTTCTCAATGATTAAGGAGTCATTCGCTATCTAGAACTTGAATATGGTGCTTTTGGCATTGTAGATGAAATAACCTGTGTCATCCCTTGAATCTATTTCATAATGTTTCTCTATATATCCATATGATTGTACAAAGAGCCACCGAAATGGTGGTTTTGGTAGCCGTTACTTATGTTTTATGGATTAATGAATTTCAGACAGTAAGGGCAGGCCCTTCATACACATCGTTTCAGGAGGACAAGGTCACTCTCAGACTACATTTGAAATTTGTATGACAAACAGCCTCAGAATTCCAAATAAATCAGCACATTTTTAACACTTCATATCTATCATATAAGCATTTAAGTTCCATCTACTAGTTATTCGTAGGACTTTGTCCTGTTATAGAATAAAGACATGTATTAAATCATCCAGCATTGTTATGATTTTGGATGAGTCTGAAGGGCAGGACTTGCTATCCCTTCTCTAGTAACTTTTCCAAGTGAGTTCTTAATTGTTTTGAAACCTTCTACTCATCAAAATATCTATCCCCTCCCAGGTCAGAACACTCTGCTAGAACTTAGGCAATGGCTAGTCAGAAAGCCACAAAGCTGTCTGAAGTGGTAGCCTCCCAAAACTTCAGCCTAAAGCATTTAAAGGGGAACAGAAATTACTGCAGCAGTGGTTCTGTTAACATGTTAGAAATTTCTGAATATGGTAGTAACATATGTTAGGAATTGCTGAATCCATAGCCCAGTAAAGGCAAGATTGCTGCAGCTCAGTGTCCCCAGGTCAAGCCAGCAGTGAGATTGAAGATGTATTCCCAATCCCCCTTTCATGCCCTCATCCCTCTATTTTCCATTTTTATTCTGCCCCAATCAACTTTGATCTCTCCTTTTCCTTGCCTTTAGTCCTTTCTCTATGCATTTGATAATGCTAACACAATCCCAAAATGTTTTTCCAGCATCGCCTAATTAATCTTATACCCCTATAGGCAGTAACCCCTCCTCAGTCTCAAGGTGCTCCTGGGGGAGCCTCTCCTCTTCACTCAACTCAGTAGGTCTCACACTCAGACAATGCATCCATCTTCCGCCTCTGATGGCCGTGGGGGGAGCTGAGTCAGGGTGCTGTTTGTCCCTATTAGGTTACTGGGGTTCCACCGCCTACCATTGTTCTTCTCCTCCTTTGTGTTTATGAAGATTAGCTTCATAACATAATAAAATGAAAAGGAAAGGAGCTGTGTGTGTTACATGAGGTTTCTCCTTCTACAATAACATTAATAAAACATTTTGTGTAAGTACTCTCTTATTTTACTTCTTTCTGCATTGAGCAGAACTGCTTATTAGTTTTGTTCAGACTGTATAATGGCCCTTTATTCCCTGTAAAAATCCTCACTTTATTTTAGACTTGTGCTACGTTTGTTTCCAACAGTGGTCCCGGGCAAGAGTTAGTAATCCATGAGAAGTGGGATTTTGGGGGCAGGCAACCGGGACAAAATTGGATGGCTCTTTTCCTCCTCAGACAATTCTGTCAATTGGGTCAAAGTCTAGAATTAATTCTAGTTAGTTTCAATGTCCTTGAACCTCAGCAGTCAAAAATGTTGCAAGGCTGAAGTTTCCTTTTTGGCCTTCTTTAATCACTGCCTGGTTTCTTAGAAGGATGTTGCTGTCTGATTTGGATCTGCCGTCAAGATGAAGTATCATGCACAAGTGTCTATCTCAGCCTAAGAACTAGGTTGGGGAGACTTCAGAGGATTTTCTTCCTCTGCTATGGGGTATCCAGGTTTCTCCATGGTAGCCTGAAATATCAGCTAAGACCTGGAGCTGAAATTCAAAACTGAAGTGAATTCTTACATTTTTTTCCCCTTGCCAATGAAACATCTTTGTTTCGATCATAAGATATTGTTTCTATCAAATGGGAATATAGCCAAGCTTATGTTTTGTATTGCTAGTATGTCTCATATACAGTGTCTCTTACGCAGCCTGGCATCTGTTGTATTCTTATAATCATATATAGAAAAGGCCAAGTCATAATGGTAGTGGTAGTATCAGATCGACTGAACTTGATAATTTGCTTTTAATTTTTAATTAGGTAAAATTTCACTTACTCTCTGAAAAAAAACCTCTAGTATTGTAGGGCTCTTTAAATTAAACATAAACTTTAAAGATTTTCCACATAAAGTAGAAAAAGTCTTAAAATTTCTAATAAAACAGATAACTCTTCTCCAAAATGATTGAGTTCTGAGTATTAAATATGAAAGGTTCTATGAAGTTAGTATATTGTCTGTCTCAAACAACAGAGATAAGTTGAACAAGTTCACCTTGGTTGTGAATATCTAACTCATATTTATTTGAGTATATCAAAATAGCAATTATTAATGATAAAAGTAATATTGTCACACACACACTTGTGCTATAAACATGTGATAAGACCTTATTCAGAGAATTTAAAAAATCATGTTTTCCTACGCCTACATTTGACTTCCATAATCAAATACTGACTCACCGAAACACTTCACTCATGCTGCTCTTAGTCTGCATCTGACATCTGTTTTATTTCACGTGTAGTGCCATTAGCACATTGACTGCAGCTTTTTTCCCATGTGACATGTCTTTACAAAAATATAAATTAATTATATGTTCACAGTTCTTTTTTTTATAGCAGTTATGATATAAAAAGGAAAAGTTGAAAAAATACTCCAGAACCTTAATCATGCTCTTTTTGTGTCTCATATAAATAATTGTGCATTTCAGTAATTGCAATTTTTGTGATTACTTCAGGACTGAACACATTCAAATTCATAATATTGTCTCTATTTAAAAAAAAAGGTCCCATTAATGAGCAAGATACTTACCCACCTTCATATCTCTTAATGAAATTAAAAGTACATGGAGAAAGAGATTTTGCATAAATTTTTCAAATGTATTTAAGTGAGTTAGGAAGCTAATTTCAATGCTGAAAATTTCTAGTAAAAGAACACACACAAAAAAACGTCCAGTAACTCTTGCCTGTAGTGTCTAGTTGCAAATTATAGCCCTGCATCTTCTTCCCATCTCCCTTGATACAGTTGTTCTGAGCTCAAATTATTATCAGGAGTTTTCAAACGTCGTTTTATGTTGCTGCTTTTTTATTTTTATCTTCATGTTAAATTCAGTAAGACATTTTAAACAACAAAAAGAAAAATAAATGTAATAATAATTAAAGCTATACTATACATACATAACATTTTAGTATGTTACCTCTCTAGTCTTTGAAGAGAAATGCTTTTTGGAATCAATTGTAATTATAGCATTTACCAGTCAGTTGATGTGTGTCTGATCATACAGCCCCTAAATATATTTCCTTTGTTTTTGTTGACTGGCTTGCATCCTGATTTGTGTTTTTCTACCTCTGACTGTAGGCTTTTCTATAAACTGAGACTGAACAAAGAGAGTTTATTCATCAGCAGGCAGGGGATAGAAAATTACTTGTATGACAGACTTCAGAGCAGTCTTGAAGTGATATTAACTTCAGCGAAACAGTTTGTTTAGCCTTTGAGCAGAGTTGCATAGCCTTCATAGCCACTTTCTGGTCTCCTTCCTAAGCCAGATACGATAATTACATTCTAATATCTGTAATCACAGTATTTTAGTCAAAGAAACTCCAGACTTTGGAAATAGAAAGAATTCTAATTCTTTTAGTCTCTCATTCGGTGAATTAAAGGCTAAGGGATATTGGTTTAGTATGGCTATACTGTCATTAAGCGTGTTCTTTTGCAAGACTTTGTTCTTGAACACAGTTTGAGCATAGAATGCAGAATTTTTAATAAATGAAAAATATTCTTACATAAAAGCACTGAATTAAATATACTACCTCTCCCCTTTATTCACAGTCATGTAGCACCTGAGAGATGGTTTGCCTTTTCCCATATATCAGGTAGCAGATCTTAAAATATATTTTGGACAATGTACAGTACATGATCATCAAAGTAACTCCTTGTTTGTTGGTAGTCAAATGAAAGTTTTGCAGAGTGATCCCAAAATATTTTTACTTCTTTTTTACTTTTACTTCCTAGTGTCTCCATCATCCCTCAATGGTATTGTTAAAGTTATTAATGATTATACTTACGCCCACAGAATTTGAGGATCATGATGAGCAGCCTCTACCTGAAACCAAGCAAGTATCTGAGAAACAGTCCAGAGATTCTACAGGTTATAAAGAAGGCTGTAAACCTACAGGTTAGACTTGGAGGACATATAATATCTCTTACTTGCTAGTATCAATAATTGTATGCCTTCCTTTTTTGCAAGCTTTTACTGTATGTGAAAATTGGCTGTGAATATCATTCCTTCCTCATTTTTTTTCCTTATCAAGAAGTTTATAATAGGGTAGTCAAGTTATTTAAGCACTCATAAACGCAGTTAAAGGGATGTTGTTATTTCATGTTAAAAACAATGTACTAGATGTTTACACTTTGAAAAACAAACACACAAACAAAACCTATTTCCACTCCTGGTGTAGTCTAAATGCCAAAGTAATAAATGTGTACAAGGAACAATGCAAATAACAAATAAAGTGAGTGTTCCTGACATGACCCCATCTTCAAAAATCTGTGGGCACTTACTGCAGAATGAAGTGATAAGGGAAGAAAATCAGAAGAAATAAAAACCCTTGAAAAGTCACTTTTATGGACTGTGACAAAAAAACCCAAGTGAATGACAAATAAATAGAGGAATGAAAAAATATCTGGAAATAATAAAATTGCAGTATTCACAAATGTCTGCAGGTGATTTTAACAAATCCCAGTGCTACAGATCATTTAAAATTTGATGTTATGTTCATATGAATAGAGTTAGAGTAGGTCTTCTCTTACCCTGGAAAGTACAGGGAGTTGAAAGTAATTGCACAAAAATATTGGGAACTCTGAACTGAAAAAGATAAGGAAGAAACACATGTATAGAGAGATTTATTTAGTTAAACTCCATTTAAGAATAGATACAATTAGTCAGTATGAGTGCTGTTTGTCGTAGTTTTTCCTTAAATATATAATAAAACAGCAAAATTATCAGAATGAAAATGGATAAAGAAATAGTTATTTGGCATCATGTTCTCATAGCTTTCCTTTATTAAAATATTTGTGGGTTAAGCTGAGAGCAACGTAATAGTGATTTAAGATCAGAAATGATTAGTCCACTCCCTGAGGCAAGAAATCTTGGTAAAAATGGGAATGAATGAATTTGAAATTTGCATGTGAATGAACAAAATATAACCTGTATTTTTCTTAGTCATCCATTGTCCTGGTGACAGCTTGCTAGTTTTCATGTGGAATCAGGTTTTCTTCTTTCTGGTAAGAGGTAAAATTCTGCAGTACATGAAACTTATGAGCTAATGAAAAGAAATCCCGCAATGGCTTTCTCTCAAAAAGCACTTTGAAGGCAAGCACATCTTTAATAAAAACAGACTATTATTTTAGTTATTAACATATACATTTTATCTATCTATGAGGATTTTTGCAATATATTAAAGTCCAAAAGAGAAGTAAATACAATTTTGCCATGGAACATTTAATTTTAAATAGCAAGTTGTCAAATATACACATTTTAACACTTTTTGTGTCACCTCAAACCTTCTGCATTAGAAAGAATCAACTTAATCTGTAGACTAACCTGCATTTTATTCCAAACTCAGTAAATCAGTATCCATGATATAAGCTTGACCACCAACTACATTTCACTGGAACCAGCTGAAAATTTTTTGGCAGCATATAATTATCAGTAAGTAACGAAAAGACTGTTTTCAACAAACCACAGGATCTTTTTCGAAAAGATAAATGAAAAATACATTCATAATGAAATATATATCAGTTTCAGGGAATGAAAATGCCACTATTATCCCTCATTTTGCTGTTCTGTTTATTTTGTCAAGCCCTTAATGAAGAAGACATAGCGGCTGCTGATCTCTCTGTCTTCACTTTGGCAGGGCTTAAGAGGGGAGGGAAGAAGAACTTCATCTTTTTCATTGTTGAATATGGGCTGAGGACAGAACAATTCATATCCAGTACCAACAGAACACTAAAAAAATGTATTACAGCTTCTCCTCCCCCAGCAGTTCACTCAGAGAATGTGGGGGCAGAAAGCCTTTGAGGAGTGTTTGTCTCTATGGTAACTACACTCAGTAAAAGCAAAGAAGACACAGAGCAAAAAAATATGGGAGACTGCCATACAGGCATTCCCTGTGAAAGCGGCAGATTTAGGAATGTGTGGAATTCTTTCCTACCACCCCTGTGATAAGGAAAAAATGATAAAAGACAGCATAGTTAGATAGACTGACAACTTGTAAATTAGACCTCTGAAGGGAATTTGTCTGGATTTTTAAATCCATTTATTTTTAAATCATTGCTACCTTTTCAATGTATTTTTCTTGTCGGTGTGTATTATTTCTTTAAAAATCTGTTATCACGGTAAATCAGCTATGAAGCACAATATCGTAACTCCTATGCAATAGCAAAGCTATAATTGTCTTATTTTATTTTCAATATTGTTGTTCCCTGAAACCCAGCTAGAAAGAAATCAAATAGCATGGAGGAAATCTTTTGATCATGATGAAGTTCAGATAACTGTACCAAAACTAAAACAGTATTTTCTTTGCCCATTTAGGAGCCCTTTTCCCTCTTCTCACATAAGGAATGTAATTCTCTTTTTCTTTTGTTGTCTCTCCCTTCTTTCAAATGTTTCTCTGATTTGCTTGGGCCTATATAATCTATTAAAAAAACTACATCAGTATGCAATAATGGCTGCTGGAAAAGTTTCCTTCTGCAAGAAAACTTTCTGGTAGAAGTAATCTAATTGAATTATGTGCCTAGAGTAGAGAAACAAGGCTGGAACATATGCTTGTCTATCATTTCTTAAATGTGGCTTATCAAGAAGGTGTACCATTAATTGTGAATGTTTTTGAGATTAAGGTTCATATGGAAACCTTTTATTCAAACTTTTTCCATGGATTTGTTACTATGTTCAATATTTTTCTCAGATGATGTTAGATATTGATTTAAATCCATTATTCTGCCTGTATATTTCGTAAGCTTCATGACCTACTCAGAACTGAGAGGTTTTTAAAGGGCAGGACCATAAATGATGATCTGCAGAATGCTAGATCCAGACAGCATGCATTTCCATCTTCAGTACATTACTGCTTTGAAAAGGCCTGTGGCTCACAAGGCAGGACATGTGATTTCTACAGTGTGAATGTGCCAAGGATAACATGTGCGAAAAGCAGTTAGTGTAAGCTAGTTAATGTATTCTTTGCTTATTTGCTTAAAGTCTGTGTTCATAATGGAATCATCGTTGCATAATACATAAATGCTACCCAAATTTACGCAGGTTTTACCTGGCTATATTTCTGTTTCATTTGGAATACATCGCTGCAGAATGCAACATAATTAATTTTGGCATTTACACAATATACTTGAGTGTACATAAGCAGATAGGTAGTTCCTATTTAGAAACACAGAATGAGACAGCAATGTCATTGTAGAGAATAGCTAATGCAATGAAATACGCACAGAATGATTGTTTAACTTAGTAAAAGGCAAATGTTTATAAACATTTTTCAGAAAAAAATTAACTTCTAATTCAAGATCAGAGTGTCTGAAATCTGCAAAGTGTTTCTGTTTAATGATATGCCTTTTGCACTTTTGGTTTATGTTTGGACTAATACTCATTCAAATAGAGTGAAGGTTAGCCACTGAGGTGTCAGTCTAATAGCTGTGTGTTGTTCAAAGCTGTAAAAGAGGGAGAATACATGAAGAATTTTTTGTTATAAAAGATCACAAAAATACTTGCTGAAGTACTTATATGTTAATCTATTATTTTTAAATGGTTCCGTTAAAGTTTTGCAGTTCATCTTGGGAACAGCATGTCAGGACACAGCAAGGGCCAGCTGCTCCCAGAGAAAAAGGGAGCCGAGTGCTGTAATGAAACCAGCAGGGCAGAGGCCACACCAGCCAAGGCTCCATCCCATCACCCCTGAGCAAGGCAAGCAGGGCAGACCCAGAAATGGCAGGCAGCTACAACCAAGACTCCAGATCCTCAGGAAAGTCCATGGTGATGAGGCAGGTCCGACATCAAACTAGGAAGTCAAGTCAAGATAGGCCTGCTGCAGGTAGCCAGGGTCAGGCACAGCCAAATGATTGCCAGACAGGTCACAGTGACAAGGAAAACAGTCCACAGGTTGGGGTCCAGATCAGTCAAGGTCCATGAGTAAGCATGGGCATGGCTGTGGCGGCACTGCAGGTGGGTACTCCCACAACGTAGCTCAGGCAGGGACTGGACACCCTCTGATGAACTCAAGTGGACCCCCTGGGCCCAGAAGCAGGGTGCCCCAGGTGAGGCTGGTCAGGGCCAGTAAGGCCTATTAGTGCCCCCAAGGCCCTGACACAGCATAGGAATTGCCCTAGAGTATATTATTTATGAGAAATCTCAGTTTATCAGATATATAGCAGAGGTGAATTGGAATATTGAGTGAATAAAAGTTTCAGCCCGAGAAATGGAAGAAGAATAAAATTCTTAAAAGTGTCTAAGTATTTATACATTTGCTATCTTTCTAAAGGTCTACATCCATAAGGAGATGTAGCCATCGCAGTGCCTAAAATTGCCATGCTAATTTTAAGTGCCTGCCTTCATGCATGGAATTAAAGGTTACAGAACAACAAGCAGGTTACAAGGCACAACAAGCAGAAGCTTGGGGCCAACCTTAGTGAGCCGTGAGAGAATGTCAAAAGGATGCGTATTTCTGAAATCCTGCGGCTTTTTAGGTTTAGCTAGTGCCGTAAGAATGGGACTCAGTACCTCCAGTTTTTTGGCAGTTAACTCATTGGGGGCAGGGAGCTGGCTTGCTTTCTTCTAGAAGATAGTAGTGGTAGTGACCACCACACTGATGTAATAGCTTCATGAGTAGATTAGCTGTCCAAGTAGGAGAAATCAGTTAAGTGTGTTCCTTAGCTGGTAGGCACTTACTACTATGAATCCCACTTTAACACTTCATGAGCAGTTTAACACTTCATGAGCCAGAAATATAAATCATTTTGATTTTTCAGATTGAAACAAACCACAAACCTAATTTGCAGTGCTGCAATTTTACAATTTTATTTAGTGTCAGGGAGTAACTTTAAAAAATGTTTTTTAACTTTTCCTTTTTCTATATTTTTAAGAAAAGGGTCAAAGCTTTTACCACACAAGGCATTAAGGCTTTCATTTTCAGTATTACCTCTCCTGTTTAGGTGTAGGAAGTTATGTATGGAAAAATGGCCCTTTTTTGGAAAAATCGTTAAAAGTTCATTGGCATATGCTGAACCTATTATTGCTTGTGTCAAAGTCTGTTCCTGCTCTTTCAAAGTCAAAACAAGACAGACAAAAAGAGGAGGGGAAAATTATAGCAAAGTAGAAAATTGCTCTGTCCCTTCTGCAAGCTCAATCTTGCGGCTTCATTTGTGGCAAGAGCATACACTCTTAAGTGCCCCCAAACTTATACTAATAGCAGGCCATTTAAGTCACTGCTCGCAAGTGCTTTTCTGGCTGCAAGTTGAAGGCAGTGAAGTCAGACAGAACACAAAAGAATAACGATAGGGAAAAGAAGAAAATCAGGGTTGAAAATGATACGCAGGCAGGGAATGGGGCTAGCAGCAACCACATACATTTCTGCCTGCTGGAGACTGTTCATGATTTAGTAAGGACAAGGAGTGGTAATGTCATCTAGACACCTCGGTATTTTATTTTATCTGGGACAGATCTTTTTGTCGGGGCTTTAAGGGCCTAACAATGTCTAAATGGATCCTAAATGCAGCCATAAGAACCGATGAATAACGTTCTCTTTTTCTGTTGGTATGTCCTGCTGTAAATATCAAGTTTTTAATTCCCTCTGGCTTTTTCAGCAAAATGGATGATGGTGGAAGCAGCTATCCCTTTGTTTTTTGTTCACCAAGTATGCCAACACTTTTGGCATGGTAGCATATAACTAGTTTCCCCATGTTTATCCTGAGCAGTGTCTGTGAACTTCTTATTTAGATAAATATATTCTTTCAATCTCTAACTTTTGTTTATTTTTCTTGAGAGAGTGTTATGAAACAGGCTTGAACTTCTCTGGTCTTAAACAATTGACAGTTGACAATTCATATTTTTGCACAACACATCTTATGAGATTGTCTCTTCTTTCCTTTATTCATTAAACAAATTATTGTTATGCAGCAATGGCTTCATTAATATCAACATTTTTGGGAGTTTCTCAGTCCAGATATTGACAGTGGGAAGCCATGATATACATTTTTTGTTTTACTGTATTTCCATTTATTCATTCCATCATTATTATTATATACTTACATTATTATTCCACTTACAAAATCAGTCACTCCTCTTCCTGAAGTGTTTTGGCTGGGAGATTAGATTTGCATTCACAGTCTTTCTCTTTCTATACCTATGAATGATTCTAGAGTCCAGAGAAATGGATTACGATTTTATCTCTCATTATTGGTACTTCCTGGAATTACTCCACACACATCTACCTCTGTAGCACTTCATAGCACCAGTATGTGGGCTCTGTAGGTCACTAGTATAGCTATAGGTCATTTCTCAACATGCCTGCAGACGTGAGTGTATTCTCCCCATAAGCATATGCCTGAGAAAGTGTAGAGGGAACATCACACAAAGTCATGTTCCAAGACTGCTGCTACTCGCAGGGCTTTGCTAGTAGTGAAAGAGAAACCTATGGACATTATGATGACTTTCAAATATGATGGAACTCCTCTATTTTATGGGAGTAACTTCCCATTCAACACCTGCAAGTTTTCCCCACATTCAGTAGGATAAATGGGGGTAATATCTGTTTCTTCCAGGACAGGGCATTTCACAGTGATTTCACCATGCTGATTGATTTGGCTGGGAAGAACCAAAATGTATCAGCAGATAACTCAGTCTGAATGGGAATTATGAATATTTAAAAGCAACTTTTAAAATTGAAGAACTACAAATAGACTTTTAAAGCATTAGTTGTTTGGTTGTTTAGTTTAGTTTAGTTTAGTTAAGTAACTGGACCTTCTTGGAGAAGCATTAGTATATACTCTATCAATATAATGAATGTGGCATTTGCAAAATCTTATTGTAAAATAATACTGTAATAATTACAGGGGGGAAAAAATGAAGCCAAATATGAGAAAAATTGTCCCACCGCATCTGAGAAAAATAAAAATAAAGTAATAATAAATAAATAAATAAATAAAAATAATAAATAAAGTATAATGATAATTTTTAAATGCAAAATGTTTTAGAGTAGCATGGTCTGCTAAATGCAATTTGATTTTCAGAAATCACACTACCTGAGTTTCCAGAAGATGGTTTTCCAGATGTACCAGAAATGGAAATAATTAAAAGGAAGATTGACCTTTTCATGCGTGACTGGCAAATAGTGGAGTCAGGAATCAGTGATTCACCCCTAGTTCAGGTTGTTGTTTTAGAGATTGCTGAGCAAAGTCCAGAAAGTCTCCTTAATCAAATTATCCTGGTTATGGAAAGTAAGTGGTGCTGTTTGTTACTTGCGTTTAACCTACTCAGAGGGATTTTGGAGAGCTTGTCTTAAGAATATATTGGGTGGGGGTCAGACTGATTTCTAAATCACTCACGTGAAGTGCAAACAAAACATACAGTGTTCTGTAAGTGAGCTGAAAGGGACTCTAGCAGTCTAGTTAAATATTATATAATAATATAATAAGTTAAATATATATATATGTGTAGTGATCCACCCACCTGCATAGATTGTCTTTCAAGAGTGGATTTTTAGAGTATTAATATTTTCGGCAATTATTTGCCCATGTGCTCGAATCTCTAACACTTCTGAGTATCAGATAAATAATACTAATAATACATTTTGCTATAATTACACGGATGCAAGTATTTTATTAACCAAAATGAATTTTATGCTAGCTTTATAATCAAATAAAATTTGACTGATGATTTGCTTAAAAGAAAATTTGTTTAAAATAATTTCTCCAATGAATAACATGAAAAAACTTTTCAGGCAGTAATGCCACTATCTTTATGTGTTTGTATAATCCTTTTCTATTAGGAGTTCCTATTGAAAATATCAATTTAGTTGAGTCAAAAAAAAACCCAGTAAATATTTGGTTTTGGGGGGGAATCAACATATTAATGTGTATTTATTTCATACAAGCAGGAGAACATTTTGTTCTATAGCCAAATAAAAAATATCTAAACAGAAAAAATTAACCTTTTCAGAACCTTTTAAATATCACGGTTGGGTATTATCTGCTGAAGACTTAGATGAGGAAGCAGAAGACCTCGCTGCTGAAGGGGAAGCTGAAGAAGAAAATGTTATTGAGGAAGAAGAAGAAAATGAAGATGAAGAAGTAAGCATACTGGCTTTGATCATTTATCATTTTAATTTAACTCACTTATTTTCAGTTTGAACATAACCTCAGAGACAGCAGATTTTGCAGGTGATTTTGCATGATCCAGCATATGCTTCAAGAACAGTTTCATTGTATTCGTATGTTTTGGCTGATAATAGTTTTATTCCAGCAGGAAGCTTAAATACCCCATGCTAGCAGAGACAATGGATGTAGTTAATCTGGTTAGATAACAAGGGAGGAAGGTTATAAACAAGACATATACTTAGATCTATCTTAACTTCTCCCAAAACTCGTATTATTAAGAGAGCAGGCCAATTGCTACATTTCACATTTCAGGTTACTGCTAGACCACATGCCTTGGTATACTTCTTTGTGGATTTTTCCTTCCTTTTGCACCTCAGAGGTAATCGTTCACTACGAATTTTATTAAAAAAGACATATCATACTTCTTATAAATTGTTAGAAATATTTCATAATTCTATGTCTAAAAAAAATTGCCTATTCTATGAATAAAATATTTTTAGAATCTGAAAGGAGTTGCTGTGGATCCAAATAGACAGAGAAAAAAAAATATATTCATCCTTGAGTGAATATAGATATTAATATTTATCCCTGTGACAATTTTCATATCATAATAGTGGTCAGTAAAGGAATAAGGACTGTCAATAGGAATACAGCAAGCTAAATGCTTGGAACATTTTAATGGAAGAGTTATAAATCAGTGAGTTTACAGTTTTATATTTCAATCTATTTTCATTTTTATTCATTATAATAGATTGGACAAACATCTTCAGATAATAGGGAATAATTTGTAGCAATGATTGATGAAGACAAATTGTTAGCCAATTACTTTTGGCAAACAGCATTAAATATAACAAATATTATCTGATGATCTATTGAAACCACTGTAGTTGCATGACACTCTTTGCCTTCAACATTTGAAATCCTAAAACCAAATTCAGACTACTAGGAAATGGTATGCCATTTGAGAACTGTGTGTTTTGTCAGTAAGAAGAGAGACAAATTATTCCCTACATTAAAATATGCTAAACTACATTTTTTTCTTCTAGTGAATCACACAATAAAGAATAAATTCAATAAAACATAAGAGAGGCCAAGGTGAACCTTGCTTCTCTTCAACCAACAACGGTTCTGTGAGCCATCATGTAAAAATCAGAATATGCAGAGTAGAAGTCTTAATGTGCAATCCTCTGTTTCATCTCAGCTACTCAAAATTTCCCAATACCCATGCAAATGAAATGAAAGATCTAGCTGCACCGTTCTTTTATTTTCATCCTATGTTGGAAGAAGTCCGTCACAGAACGTATGAGCATGGAATATACATACACTGTACTGGAACAGTATCAAGTAGATATTTAGAAATTAATTTTATTAAATATTCAATCTGATTTCATAATGCCAACTCTCATTGCCATTTCTGAAGAGATCCACTTTCTTCTCCATGTTTAGAAGTAATAGAAAGTGAATTTTGAGAATACAGTAGGACAGGTTTTTATTATAGATACTTCAGTCTTAATTTTGGTCTTGAACAGCTAAGCATGATATTATCACCTTACATTTAAAATGGTCATTCTTTTCCTCAATTGCCTCACTAGATTGGACAGATTGTTTTATGACTCTGAATCTAAAAGGTGCATATTTTTATAGACCTATATTCAGCTTAAAAAAGATTTTGAGATTAGTTGTTGACCTGAACTGTTATAAGTTACTGTCCTCCAGCCTCTCACCAGTACTGAGAATGTTTATAAAGGCACTAGCACTTGTCTCCACGTGTAGTGGCACAGTATACAGTGTGTTTATTTAGAATCATGGAATCACAGAATAATTTAGATTAGGAGGGACCTCCCAAATGCATTTAGTTCAACCCCCTCTCTAAGACCGACCTCAAAGTTAGATCCAACTTCAAAGTTAGATCGGATTACTCAGAGCCATGTCTGGTTAATTCTGAGTATTTCCAAGGGTGGAGTTTCCACAAGCTCACTGGGCAACCTGTTCCAGTGTTTAATCACCCTCATTATGAAAAATCTCTTCTTACTAACTAACTGGAATTTCCCTTGTTGCAGCATGTGTCTGTTGCCCCTCATCCTTCTTCTGTGCTCCTCTGGGAAGAGCCTGGCTCTGTCTTCTCTATAGCCCCCATTAGATCCCCTTTAGCCTTCTCTTCTTAGGACTGCATAAACCCAGTTCTCTCAGCCTTTTGTTATGCATCTTGTACTTAATCAAAAGAAAATCTCATCAGAAACTTCAGATATAAACACATTTATTTGTATTTTCTACTTTTTGACCTTGTTCTAAACAATAACATCAGTTTGCACTATGAAAGTTATTCATACCAAACAGGACTTTGAGAAAGCAAAACATAGTTATTTTTTAAAACATTGCAAACCATAGGTGTAACCAGAAATCTACTTCAGATGAATTCTTAGGTATCAGATTTTATCCTTGACTGTTGGGTCACATTACACTCAAAATTTCACCCTCGACACCTGGAGGCAAGGACAAACTTAATAAAGAAAAGTGAGTCTCTGTTTCTTGGAAAGAGTGAAAAAGCAGTCATAGGCTCATCATTACTGAGACGGAAAGTCCATATGGATGATCCTGATACAAAAGTCACTTGGTCTTTATTGGGGTAATTGCTTTATTATCCCTATTTGTATATCGCTAAAGGCTATGTACATCCCACAGACAATCTGTCTACTTATTTGAACTTAACAAACAGTGCTGGACAGCACTGCAAAAGTATGCTACTTAAACAACCAGGAAGAATTACATCCTACAAGGAAGAAATGAAGTTCTTTAACTGCATGATTTAGAAATGCAGCTTATATCCTAATGCAGAAATCATCCTTTTTTAGACCTATGTGTAACAGAGAGAAATAATGTGAGAAATAATCAAGGACACTTAAAATATGAATAGTCTTGAGGATGCCTTTCTGATTCAATGCTCAATTGACATGTTCGATATTATGTTTTTCTACTTAATTCAAACACTTCTTGAATTTTTCAAAACCTTTTCAGGAAGAAGAAAAACGTAACGAGAAGAAAAGGCACATGGGAGACACAAAACACTTTTGTCCAGTCAGTCTGAAGGAGAACTTTGTCCTTTACCCAGGACTCTCTGAACATGCAGCTAAATATCAAGAAAAGACTTACTATTTTTCAACCTCTGAGAACAGAGATAAGTTTTTGGAGAACCCTGAGGAATATGTGGCTCACAAGGAACCAATACAAGTGAGAATCTTTAAGACTGAAGTAGACCGATAATAACAGATTAAAGTCACTGTTTTCCATTGCTCATTGTAATAGTTTATTATTTCTGATTTTTTCTATGTAAAGATAGGTATACCAGGCAAGACCCTGAAACAAATATAGCACGTTTCTTCCCTAGTGACTTTACAGTTTATGTTTAAATTAACACATTGAATGAAGCATGCAGATAAAGCAGAAAAGAAGGAAGATGATAACGGTTTACAATAATCATGAGGAGTGATTAACAAATCTCAAATATTGATTTTTTACTATTTTTAACACTTTTTTTTAAGTGAAGGAAGGATAAGAGATGTGCCGATTTCACAGAACTGTATAATAGGCTATCATTTCTACCTACTGGCAACACCCATCACAGAGTATTTGTTCAGTATTTCCAGAGAGCAGGGAGTCTGTTTGGAACAGTAGTTGAGGACGTGGAAGAATTAAAATGCAAAATGATGTGACTGTTCTTGAGGCGATTTTTATAATGATATTCTTCGAGTGAAAAATAGTAGAAGATGCACTGTAGAGTCCCAATTGTTACAAAGTATTTCAATTTTTTTCCTACAGGCTCCTCCCTTAAGGGTGTGCTTACTGGGGACTCATGGATCAGGTAAAACTACTTGTGCACGATGGGTAGCAGATAAAATAGGCATTTTCCATATTCAGTTTGAAGAATACCTACAGGAATTGATCATGCTCAAAACTAAAAAGAAAGTTGGACCTGATTTTGATGAAGAACCTGAAGAAGATGACAGCAAAATAGCAACTCTTTCACGGGAACTGGAAGACTTCTCTCCAACCATGACTGAAACTAAAATTGAGCCTGAACATGAACATGAATTTGGAAAGAAAAGCCAACAGGTAATAGTTGACCTTTTTTGTGTCCGTACACAAAACAATCATTTTCAGGCCCAGACAGCAATTTCCAATACAATTTTAGTTTGATAAAAATTGCTTATGTTAAATTATGAACTTGAAAATTTCATGGGAATAACAGTTATTTCCAATAAAATAATGTACTTAAATTTTTTTCTTTTGAGTGCCATAAGCATTGTCCAAAACATTTCCTGGAATTATGTATATATTTTTTCAAATTAGTAGAGTAGTCGCTAAACAGGACAAAGAGGATATTAGAAAAAAACAAATTTCAGACAAATAATGAGAAGATATAGTTTTCTTTAAGTATTTATAATACACGCGTACAATCTGGTGTATGTACACCAATTGCACAGGAGTTTAGAAATGTTCACTAGCAGTGCTTTCTGCACTCTCTCAGGTCAAAGAGCATAGATGGAGTCTACCAGCCCTTCAGTCTGATCATCCCTTGTCAAAGAATCAGAAATATTTCAGTGTTCATAACAGGGCGAGCTAGTAATTCTTTTATATAGTAGGTTTTGTATTTAGATCATAGTATTATGTTTACTTTGTCTATTTGCAGCAGAGTTTCAAAACAAAAAAAACTTAGTGTAAAATATGTCTTGTAGTACAAAAGTTTTGTCACTCATGGCTGGCTGTTCATGATTCTGGTAAAATAATTCATTAAGGATAGCTTCAGAAAATTAGATATTTTTCAAAATCAGTTTGAATACCGATAGAAAATTTTTATAAATTTACACTCTAAAACACATCTCTTTCAGAGTACAAGTTCCCTGAACAATAAACATTTACATGAAGTAATGTTTATTAGGACCTCAATCTATGCTCTCTTTTCGTTTTTTTACTTTGGTGTGTGTCAGGAAGCCAAATGCATTCTAAACCATAGGGTGATTATCTCACAGTATTACATTTTCTGAAAAAAAGAATTTTTCACAACAACTTACCAGTTCAACTAAGAAAAGTTAATCTGAACCCAAGTTATTCTTAAAAAAGTCAATTGGAAGTCGTGCCTTTTGAAAGCAGGGTTCCTACAAGTATCCTCAATTTGTGCTAATAGCTTCCGCGTTGTATGCCGGTTTTGGTGTTTGAATGCTCTGCATGTGACTAGTCATTTCTAATACTGTGGCTATATAGAATGATATCTGTCTGAATTCTGGTCATGTATCCATACTCAGTAGCCCTACATAGCTTCGATATCTTTCTTTGGATTGCATGAGAGGATAAAATTTGCTCTTTAAAAGTGCAAAACATTCTAACGTAGAACATCGTCTTGCAGTATGGGACCATGTATATCTAAGTGGAAAACATCTTGTGGAAAACAAAATTAGAAGAAACTGTGATCATTTCAGTTTCCCTTCCTTTGAATCAAGCATGCAAATAATTAAATCCTTAACAACTGTGCTTGTTTTTAAGTTTCTCAAAAGCTCCTACAGACATTCTTTTGGGTTCCTGATGCACTAGCTCAAAATGCTTCCATTTTTCCCTATTTTAGGTTTTTGAAAGGTTTATCTAAGATTTTATCTAAGATTTTTTGATTAATAAAGGAATTAATTCTATCAGGCTACTTTGATTTCTAATGGAGCCTCCCTCCCTGCCCCAAGCTCGTCATTTTGCTCATTTTACCACTTTTCAATGAAAACCGTACTTTTTCACAACCACTTAAGTACATCCAGTCAGTAAGATTCATTCATTAATGTTCCTATGTTGCATTTCATGTGAACAGTGTCACGCTAAGGGCTCAACTTAAGTTTATTGTAAATGCGATATCTGACTTTCTTGTCAAACTATGTTGGCATGTGTATTAGCATTTTAGTTTCTACCTAGAACATGCTTTAGAAACAAGTCTCGTAGTTGTCCTCAGTTTCCACTCTTTGGTTCACATCATGGAGCAGTTTCAGAGTGCATGAACTGAATTCATTTTGACTGAAACTAAACACAAGTGCTTCAGAAACATGCCTAATGCATTTGATCTGCTAATGGGTGTTCAATCCGCAGGAGCGGATTAAGCTAGGCCAAAGTGCTCTCTCAGTATAGTGTAGACGTTGGGTCCACTGCACCAACTGCTTTGCTCTGCAGAGTTGCTGCTATTGTCTTGTGCTATCTGATGACGTACACGTAACCAATATATTAATTTTTCTTCTGAAACTTTGCTCACTTTTTTAAGAAGCAAAGCTACATAATTAGGCAGTTCAAAATGCATTCCTGTAATATATAAAAAGACTCTCAGAATTCACTAAACTGTTAATTTTCTCATGGGATCAGAGAGAAAAGGAAATCGGAGATTTACAAAACGAACTGCAGATTGTATCAGAAGAATATATACTATTAATAAATGGAATCATTCAGTGTATACTATAATTTATTTGATGACAGCATAAGCTAACTCAGCGGAAAATTTTAGCAAACAGTGATAATGAAAATATGTAGAACAGTTTGACAGAGCTTATGTTTTTTTCCCCAGTGACAACTTCAAACACAATTACCCAAGTTGAACAGGAAGTTCTGAAATCCTTATTTAAACATCTGGTTTCTATCTGCTGGAGATAACAGGCCTTTTTAAATACCATGCACTGTGAACAACGTGTCCACATACTCAAGGAAGAAAAAAGGGTTACTGACTTGACAGAAAATGATTTTTTATTAAGATGATGTCTATAGATGGATTTAAGGACCTGCCTTCCTTCCTCGACAGTCTTTCATATGAATTCAGCATGGAGAAGGAACTGAGGACAGTGTTCAGACTATTTTATTCATGCCCTCAGGAGCAGGACCATAAGGACATGCAATATTCTTGTGTTCCCTAACAAGCAGTATTTGTCACAGAAAACTTTGCTAGCTGAAAACTTCCCATGCTTCAAGAGTGGTGAGAACTTTTTGAAGAAACAGTTACTGCAAGGTAGTAGCAGTATTAAACACTAAACTCTAGAAAAACCACATTAAGACCACAAAGTCCAACACTCAAAAGATAGACAGTGGTAGAAATAAAAGTATCTGAGTACTCCAATCTGCTTGCTCCTATTCCCCATTTCACACACCTACTCCTCTGCATGAGTATCCTACTCATTAGTCACTGGATATCCACTTCATTTAGTTTGCAATGTGTATTTGCTTTGAGGATGAGTTAGCAAGTTATGTGGCTAATTAGAGATGGATCTGTAAAGCAAAAAAGTTGATGCTGAAGACCAAATGTCCTCACTATACACATTTCAGGGGGAAGGGATGAGCACTTCTTTGGACTAGCTCTAATCTGGTCCCATGCACTGAATAACCATTATTGGCTGCAACACGTTAATGGTAGGAAGTGGCTGGACACTGGACATTGTCCAATTTCATTTTGTCCAAAAGGAATATAGTTCACACATTCCAAGACCTCTTTGTGCTATGAAGAAAAGCATGGGGAAGATTAGGAGATTTGTTTCAAAAGTACCCTCCTGTTCCAAACTAAAATGCTAATAAAGAAACACCCTTCATGCACTACTCAGACACAGATGGCTGCTTGTAGGATCTTTTCTTCATATGTTGTTTTCTTTTCTTTATATATTGTTGAAGCTGAACCTGTGAAGAAGTTGGAAGATGTGCAGAAAATAAGGCAGGATATTGAGAAGGTTTTCTGCTTTGCATAGTTAAGACAGTTCAATGTTGTCTTGGAGAAACAGATTTATCACTGCTTCTGCTACAAATTTTAATGAAATTATTGAAATTAGATTACTTGGCAGTGGCCTCAAATTTATTTTGTATCTAACCTGAGACCATTTGCAGAAATGCTCAGTATTCACAGTCCCAGTTAAATTTAGTTGCTACACCTGACAAATGCACCTGCAGGACCATCTTTTAGAGCAAGCACCTTATCTGCGTTGTCTGCAGGCAGACTTCAGTACATTTGAGGCAGCTATTTGGACAATTACAGAAATTAAAGGTGAGCAGGCAGCAGAGCATACTGTACCCATGCATTGGAGTACAGTACACTGGAGTACTGTTGGAGTACATTAGAGACTGCTCTTAAAGAGTAATGTAAACATAGCCAACGGAGCTGTGCTTCCTAAAATTAACCTATTATGTAATGCTATGTTACAATTTTTGTAGTCTTTATATTCTTGCTTTAATATAGTTTCTATGTGCAATTACAGAAACAATAATATGTTTTCAGAGTTTCTGAGGCCCACTTTTACATCTATTGCTTGCAAAGGATGAGCTAATACCAGTTAAGGGGGGATGTTATCCTTGACTGTGGAGAAGGTGACTCCTGGTATTGCCAGCCCTCAGTTTGTGCCTTTCTGCTTGATGTAAAGTTGTCTCAACTCTAGGGAATTACCCAACCCTGAGCAAGTGGAAAATATCGCAAAAGTATGCCAAGCAGGTATTTTATATATAGAATAGTACAGTAAAGTGTAGCAAATGAGTTTACTTTGTTTCTGTGGGATTAAACCGAATGAAGACAGTAACCAGTACCTGGACAGCTTCATTTGATCTTATTTAGTCAAAAAGCAATAGATATATCATGCAAATCTTTCTTTCTTTCAGTTTTTCATTTGTGTGAATTTTCTTTTTATCAAGGAAATAGAATTAACTGAGGAGGAAGAAGCAATTAAAGCAAATTTAACAGAAAATGAGGTATTGCCTCCAGAAGTACTTGACAATATTGTTCTTGACTGGTGGAGGAAAGAGCCATTTCGGTAACTTTAAGTAGATTCTCTCTTTCTTTAATTAATCTTAAGAAATGTATAATCCATTATGTCTACAGTTATAAATAACTATTGCAGACATTATTTCAGACGCTCTTGTACTTATGAAACATGACCTACATCTCAAGTTTTTGGTATGCGGTTTTGATTGAAATTCTGATAGTAAAATAACATTTTACATGCTCTACACAGTGCTGGACAAAAGTACTTAGTGCACTTGAACTGGATTAAATCCTTTGAATAGCTGGTCATGAATAGCCATGTAGTTCTGGTAGGCCGATGGGATAGCTATGTAAATACACGTTTTATGTTTTCTTGTGGTTAATAAACATAGAGAGCTGGAATCCAGCTGTAACTATGTGGTTTCCACATATTATAAATGTTATGTGAAAATCAAAGACAAAATATCAATGGCCTCCAAAAAGACACAGAATCAGTTATCTTTTGCGTATTCATCACAATCTCTACTCCAGTTAGTAACCACAACTGACAGCCTTTCAGATCACAAAGTACATCTGTTGTGCCATGATAAATATGGAATATTTTTGCATAAATAAATCAGCTACATTACTTCTACAGGGTAGACTGGCTTTTTAGGACATGCTCTCAGCAGGCGAAATCCCTTTTTCCATGTCCTAGCTATTCCTTTCACTTCCATACAGATCGTAGATGCTGGAAGCTTGACCGTTAGGTTGCAAGCCCTAGCAGTATGAGAAATGTGTTAAAAATAACAAATGAGCTCCTCAAAAAAACTTTTGTCTTATCAGCCCACAGATAGGAAGATAACGTTCTCTTAGCTGTGTAAAAATAGGAAGGTGAGGTTTAGGAGAAATGAATGCACCAGGACAAAAAGATACCCAATATTACATATAATGTTATGACATTAAATTATTATATAAATCAGTTTCCTCAAGGACTGTATGGTAAAGGAGAAATACATCATGATGTATTTCATGATATATGTCCTCCCTCCAGCTTTTTCCCTTAGCATCCAGGACCAGCTGTTCTTCAATCCACTCCCACTCCTTAGATTTCCTTTGGTTTTCTACAGTTTTAAAATGTCTTGTGTTAAGGTCTATTAATTCTAATAATCCTAATTAATTCTAATTTCTATTAATAAATAGAAATGTTAACTTCTCATTAACACAACATTCAGTTTTATGGGTCTACTCATCTAATGTGAGAGTGAAAGAGTTCCAACAAGCCATAGAGCTTTCCAGACATGTTTGACCTGTTTTTAATATTTGCAGGAAAGGAGAGGTATGTGATGCTGAGTGGCAAAGTTCTCATCCTGTATTGGAGAAGAAATTGTCAGGAATTTCTCAAATATAAATTGTCAGGCAACAAACTTTCTGTGATGGACCTTACCAAAATAATATTTGGGGTGCCTTTACATGGTTTGAGAGCAGTGGCTACAAAGTATATTTTTTAGGGTCACACAAACAATATTGAAGATACATTTCATTTTGGTTTAAGAAGTTATTTTTAAATAATTAACCTCAGCACATTAAAACCTCAGAAGAGAGAAATATATTTATTAGTACAACAATTTAAATACACAGTGAAATGTCACTTTTGCATTCTGAAGAGCAATAACACATGAAAGTATTTTTATTTACTATTAAAATATACTTTTAACAAGGGAGTTTAAAATCATTTTTGAAAATTCACTCCATTTTCACTGTTGCACTTTAAACTACATTGCGTAATGATAAATATCTTCTTTTGCGATCATCAGATCCACAGGATTTATATTGGATGGTTTCCCTCGTACTGTAGAGGAAGTCCAGTATTTGTCAGAGCGAGGACTCTGTCCTGATGTTGCAGTTTATATTCAAGTAGAAGAAAGTGACATTTTTAACCGTCTTTTTCCTCCACGTCTGAAAAAATGGAGAGAACGACAATACAAAAAAATGGAAAATAAAAAGAAACTGAAAGACCTGAAAGCAAAAATAAGGGTAGGTTTTCAGCCCTGTCTACTTATTTGTAATTTCAGAAACGCAGGTCCTAATACAGATTCTAAAACTTCCAGTGCAGTAAGGAGCACACAGAGAAGCAGATAATGGGAGCCAGGAGCCACAGCCTGACACTTTCTCAGCTTTCTCAGATTTACCATGGGAACTGAAGAGACTTTAGCGCTCCTCTCCTGCTCTGCTTCTTCCACGTTAGCACCGCTCAGTGCAGTTAATTTGTACAGAAGTTTTAGATACCTAGCAGCCCAAGCAAAGCAACTGTGTTGTTAGACAACAGGCAGTCTTCTGGAAAGTCCCGGACAAAAGGCAACTAGATGGAGAGACTGAATACAGCCATAAAAAATCAAACACACTGCTCTAGCGCAGTACTGCTATTTCACCCTGGATTCCCTGAGCGTGTGCTATTGAGTTGATCTGTATCTCCCATAGGCTTACTTCACAGGCACAGTTTAGTGTATGTGCCTGTATTTCCAACTATGTTCCCAACCTGCACAGAAATGTGAGAGTGCTAAGCCACACTCTCAGTGTTGTTGCAGCTGCACAGTCTCCCACCTGAAATAATTTGAAAATGCTATGCAGATATTTACAGTTGCACATATGCAATGTATTCAAGGTTCCTAACTTCCTAAAGAAGTGAGATATAGTACTTCACGTATACTATCAGAAAAGGCCTGAAGATAAGTTACTAGAGAGCAGCTGATGCACAGTAAGTTAATGCAACGGAGTTTGGGACAAGGCCCATATGATATCAATAGGTTATATGAACTGCTTGTGCCAGAGATTGTGTCTCTGAAAATGCATATAATACATGAGAGTTCAGGTATTTCTTTGATTCTGTATTTCCTGATGCAAGTTGGAAACCTCAGTGGAAAAGGTGCATTCTAGTGATGAACTTGTACTGCTGTACTAAGCTCACCCTGTAAGCTGTTACTCTGATAACTCAAGTGGCAAATACCTGTGCTATGAATCCTGAGGTATAGACATCAATATGGCTCCTCATGACAAAGGAAAAAAACAGACTGTTATTTAAAACAAACACACAAAACAGCTGTACGAATCGATCAAGGCATAAAGACCACCACTTACAAGTAAGAAAAGGCCAGAATTAGGATTTCCTGAGTAATGGTAATTTAATCTTTTTACTTATGAGTATTGCGATATAGTTTTTAATTACACATTGAATATTTTTCCATGGCATCCTTTCGGTCCGTCAGTGCACAAGTCAGATGGTGCTGAGAGAATGCAACGCTGCTGGGTGGTGCCATTATCTCATTTGTTACTGAAGTTGCAGGGCATATAGAGAATCTGGGAAATGCAGGCAGGGCAGTTGAATGCTGCTCTAGAGCTTCCTTGGCCACTGAAAGAAGCCACCAATAGGACACACAGCAATGAGTACGTCGCCAATGCGGTATCATTCAGCAATGTTTAAATAGTCACACGATTAAAGAAAATTAGCCTGTGCAGAGCTTCTTGCTGCTCTGCCCAGAGCGGTCTGGTATTCAGGACATTTTGTTTAGCGTTAATATGTGTTTCTAACATTGTGCCATTGCCTGCAGTGTTGACGTATTCAGCTTCTCTGATCTCAGTTCAGATGACCAGCACCACAGTGCGCAAGAACAGCAATTACAGATTGAATCCTCACTAGCCCCCAATGGCCTTGAATGGAATGGAATGCCTCCAGGTGTTAGAATTTAGCCATTGTGTATTTGACATATATTTACTGAGTAGGTATGGATGAATATATTTTAAGTACTTAAAACTTGGTCAAAATTGAGCAATTTTAAAAAGGCTTAGGAAACAGTGCACATTTAATACTAGGCTCATTGATCCCTTTGTCAAGCGGCAGAAACCAACTATAGGAAACTCTGTAGCTTAGTAACAGAAAGATTATAATAATATTTTCACTGCGATCAGAATCAGTCCCTTTTTCACCCTAATCTCATTCTCAGAAGTTGCCAAGTTAGTTTTGCAGAAATTTACAAGCATATTCACCCAGAGGCATATCTGCTCTGCCGAATTTCCAGCTGCATACCTAGTATTTTTCTGACATTAGAAGCAATGGGAAACAGAGTTATAAAGCAGAAAAGGATGTCATTTCCAGGACAAGTTACTAATTCTACCCATCGTAAGTACAGAAGAATAAATCTAAAAATTGTAAAACATTTTATATCATACTGCTGACTAAATCATATTATTCATCCTAATAAAGGGTAAAACTCACCTAATAAGTAAAGGTGAGTTCCACTTCAGAATTCTCAGAGGAGAGCTTTTATTAGCAAATACTATTATTTTCTCAGGCTTTTTTTTTCACTAACAGGATGTGAAGATTGCTAGAAGAAGGACAGAACTTTTAGCAGAGCAAAAAAAAAAGAAGCAGGAGGTAAGAAAACAGGTTAATTAAAAATATTTACAATGGAAATGTTTGTATTTATATCTTTTAGAAATTTCTAGAGTTTTTAGTCACAGAGTTTTAAGGGCAATTTAGAACAGTAAAAATATAATAGATCATCAGAAAGTTCTACTTTTCAAAATAATTTGATGATATGTTTTAATTGTTTTAGAAACTGATGACTCATCAACACTAAAAACAATTTTAAAATAATTCTTCCTGTGAGCCCCAGTTCAGCAAAATACTTATGAATGTGTTTAGCATATCTAATTTATAAGCATAAGAGTAGCCCCAGTCATCGCAGAGTACTGTCATTTGACAGTACTCTGTCAAAACCATTATTAACTCGAATAGGACGGTACCAGGATTTCTGCCCAAACTCAATTACAAAGCATATTTATATTTGCACTGATGGACTACTTGACTGCTCCTGAAACGTTGTGAAGTATGCTTTCAGCCAGCCAGCTTGTTTATAACAAAGTCCTGCCAAACTACAATACCAAATATGTAAAAAATACCCCTCTCAACAAAAATGCAATGCAGCGTTGCCGTTTTTTAAGTGCTGTTGGAATCGGCACAGTGCTTCACTGCGTGCATTTTGAAATATCTGTGTTTTCTTCTGAAATATTATTCTGGAAGTTACTAGATTTTTGCTTTAGATAAGCTACCCAAAAAAGGGAGTTTCTGTTGAACTGTGATTTCCCTAAATAAAAGAAAGGCAGAAATACTATACGTTCCTTCAAAACATCTTTATCATAGACATGAAACAAGTCAATATTTTACATTTATGTTTTAACAAATAAGGAATATGATAAAACCAGTGAAGATGAGGATGAAAATGAGGATATTGAAGCTAAACTTGAAGAAGAATTTTTAGAAGAAGAAGAAGCAGAAGAAGAAGAAACTGAAGAACAGGAGACTGATGCTCTTGAACGTATACGACATGAAATTGCAGAAAAGTTTGATTCAGAAAGAGATAATTTACAAGGTGTACAGGTACTTTATTTTATTACTTGTATCATGATAGGAGGCAAGAAGAGTTTTTGGTTTATTTTAGTGCTCAGATTTGAAGGTTACAGTGTTTGAGTGATACTATTGCTGAACTCATGATGATCTGAATATGTCAGCAAGATGACGGTATTGAGCAGGTATATATTTTACAGAGTATATAACTTATAAGACCAAGTAATATTGTTAGAAAAAAAAAAAAAAACAAAAATTTGGGTAGACTCACTCAGTCTTGGGGGGGTCTTTATTTCCTTTTTAATAGGCCAGTTGGTGCTGGCAACCAAACTAAAGGACTGTACATATATGAACAAAATTCCATATGTCCTTTTTAAGTCACTACCCTTATTAGACAACCCTACATTTTTTATGTAGTTGTTATTAACATAATCTTATTGTGATCAGTGGGTATTTTATGTGTTTAAATAGTGAAAGAAACAAGGATATGATATATTTCAAATGTAAATGTGGACTCAGTCAGATTTCAGGTTTTGCATAGAAAATTGAAACAGCCTAGAGTACAAAAATCAGATCAGAAAATAAAATCCATTTACTACAGAGCAAATATTTAAGTACAGCTATACTCTCAGATCTGTGTTTCTGAACTCAATGATATCTACAGTGAGATAATCTCATCTAACTCCAGATATGTGCAGTGTAAATGCCTATGTCTATGTAAGTAGATTGGTGCCATTCATTTACCCTACTCCAGGCATCTTACTTTAGGAGGAAATGAACGTGATTTAGAACCTCTCTCCAGTGACCAGAGAGAAAGTTTACAAAAATAGCCAAGATGTAGATATAAGATTTGGAAAATGAATCTACCTTTATCAGCACCATAAGTGTAATTGATCCAAGGTTCATTTTATTTTACTAGTTAATGGATTAAATGTCAGGAGAATCAAGAATAAACTCCTAATTTTCTTTGCACTTCAAGCAAGTATAAGCTGTGTGGAAAAGATTAATGTTATGCGTCCAGAGATTCACCCTTTCCATTAATTTTGGAGGAAGGTGACTTGAAAGTACGTTCAACTTTGAAAAGTGACTGTAAAAATGTTGTATCTTTACTGAACATTTTTATGAACAATACACAAGATTATGTATCGTAATGATAATCAAAACATATTTTTATGGGTTCAGAATGAAGCCTGTGGCTAATTTCACTTTCCGAGTATAACCTGGATTTGAAAGCTGGAATTAGAAAGAATTTAGGATAAGGCCACTGAAAGACAATAAACAAACCCTGTAACAGCCTTGACATAGGGAAAATTCTAACCCTTTCCATAAGCAATATAATGTCTTCAGTTAAAGCTAATGAAATACTAGAGTTCTTGGAAGATTTTCCATTTTCCATTCTGACATTTGGGAGTTTGTAGTGTGTCACAGTAGTACACTGATGAGAAATTTGATCAGAAAAGGAACGAGCATTTAAGAGAGCAATGTTTGTTTCTTTCAAGAAGTACATAATCCTCAGTGACAACAGAGGTATCTAGTGTTTTAGAAACTGTTATTATATTGAGTCCTACTTATGAGTGGTACTGGAAAGCTCCGAGACTGTGGAGCTACATAGATGTTATATGTAAGTTGAGGAATTACACACTAACAGTATCGTATAGCAGAATTTCATATTGATACTACATGTTACTAGTACCCCCAGTTATAGCTTACTCAATATTTTTCCATTATTTTTTGATTCCAAGAACATTTAAGCTTCTATAAATAACTTTAAATTCTGATTCATTATTCAGGACTTGTTTATTTTCATCTGTTCCTTTAATTGTGGGTCCTCTTTGGCATTATGGAACCTTGGTCTCTCATGAAAGAATAAATTATGACATTAAAACATTGTAGCACTTGTAAAAGTTTAAGGTACCTAGAAAAAACTCTGTAGAAAATAGCATATTTTTACAGTTTAGCTGAATCATCTGAGGAATAATAAATTAGCAGACAGCAGCAATGGTTTTAGACAGTAGCTAAACAAACCATTGTAAATTGTGGGGGTGGGGAAAGAATGATATTTGATTACTTCTTATAAAAGATACCTCTTAAACTTTACTTTTATCATAGTAGATTCCTCAAAGTCAAATATAGTCTTGACTGTAACCTAAATGTAAAAGTGCAGGAAGGCCAATTCATCTCATGTTAAATCAAATTCCACTGATTTACAATGACTGACAGCGCACTCAAGAAATCCTTGATAGTGCACAGAAAATATTATTGCCACTCATCATTACAAATCTGATCATGTTTATGACTTCAATATTTCATTGTGTTTTCATTACCTAGGAAGAACTTGAAAAACTGTTAATACCTCAAATCGAGATTGATGGAGGACGGAAGCCTCGCATCGTATGCTACCAAATATATAAAAAGCTGAATCCTTTAATCGAAAATCGCGGAAGCATTTTTGAGCAGTGTTACCCAATAAGTTTGCCACTTGCACATAAGATGATGGTTTTCTCATATAAATATCTAAGTTCTTTCCGTCAGTGGGATCCAGTCAAGGTAATTTTTTTTTTTAATAGCGAAAGAATATTTTCAGAAGTAATACTTTTAAATAATATATTTCACATAAAACAAGAAAATATTATGAAACAGTTTAAAGGAATTCCAGCAAAAGTTAATGACAACTACATTATTCAATCCAAACTATATCACTGAATATATAAAAAATAGAGCAAGCATTGATAGTAAGACCCATTAGTTTTTTCAGTATTACAGCTAAACAGAGGCCGAGTGGCATTTAGTAAAATTTGTTACAGCATTAGCAACACAATTAAAGGTGGCACTGAGCCAGAAAAAAAATGCCTAATTCTTACAACAGTACACATAGGGCAATAACACAGAAGTTCTTAAAGCCTTTCAGAAACACTGAAAACAAGCTGAAAGGATTTGGGTTTTAAATTTGTGAATTGGATGAACTTGAGGAGAGGTAGAGCAGGTGGCTGACAAGCCTGTCAGTGGCAAAAAAGTAAATTGACAAATGTTAAGTGTATGTAATCCATCCGCAATAATTGTTTGTTGTTAACGTTTACACATTTTGAAGCGCAATAAATCTAATTCTAAAGTATTTTACTAGAGATCTGGAAAGTTCAGGTCAGAAAGTACTCATGTCTAGTCCGGAAAGTAGGCTCATGCCATTTGTTTCTGTTTGTAATAATAGAAATAAAAGCAGGTTGGACTGTGAATGAATCAAAAAAATATATATATATATAAAAGAAAGCCCAGTGAACAGGAAACAGAAAACAAGAATGTTCCTGAAGGAAGCATACTTCAGCTTTCATTCTGCTCTGCTAAATGCTGCTAAATAATCAAGTCATTTTTAATCCTGTTTGTATAACGATCATGTTGGTCTTTGTCTTCACCTGTTCTAGACCATGTTTCTCTTTCTTGAACCTTGGCAATCAGAACTGTACAGAGATCAGATCTTATTAGGGCTTTATATAATCAAAATGCTGCTTAAAACATTTTAGGATCACAGTTGCCTTTTCCACGGTTGCATCAAATTGACATCTAATAATCTAATAATCGATTAGTACAAGAAGATATTTCTTCTTTTCTGTCATTTCCATTTCAGCTTACAACTGAACTCCAGCTTATAAATGAAATTCTTATTAGCCCGTACATGCTAAACCTTGCACTTTTTCTTATTAAATTTCACTACATTTTTTTAATTCCATTTCTCCAGTTCAATATACTGTATAGTGTCTCTTACCAAATAAAAAAATAATTCAGTCAGACGAAAGAAAGAAGTCCAAAAAAGCCACTAGATGAAATCAGGTTGGTGTGCTGACAGTGGGAATTATAAATGATGATAATAATGAAAGGGAAATAGGGTCATTTTGAGTGTATTTTGGGATATAATAGAAATAATGAAATTGATTAAGGACTAGAGGGTCTTTGTAGAAGAGCAGGTAGAGCACATACCAATTACTTTTAGATTAAATTTAGGAAAAAATATAAGTAGTTATGGAAGAGATTAGATAAACAAAGAATAACAATGATGAGCTGAGGGAGAAATGTGAGCACCAAATATAGAGTAGAGCAGACTCTTGATATCTTATAAATTGAGGGCAAGCAGTCTGAAATGACCTGATGCAGAAATAGGAATTTAAGGATTAGAGAAGGGCCTGGCAAGGTAATACAGTACAGTAGAACATTCCCTTATCTACTGTAACAACCCGACCATCTTATCTGCATGCTTGCTGACTCCTTTAAAGAACACTAATAGACTTGTGAGGTGTGATTTCCCTCTGCAGAAGTTCAGCTGGCTTTTTGCCATTATTTCATATGTGTACGTGTACCTACTAGTTTTATTCTTTATCATATTTCCAAACAATTTGCTCAGTATAGGAGACAAATTTGCTGGACTGTGGTAAACAGGATCCATCCTGGAGGCCTTTCTAAAAATTGGTCACTCTCTCCACCTTTCTCTTTTGTGGCAGGAAGGTCAATGTAAGCACTAGGCTAGACATCAGTTAGTAATTCAGCAGTTTCGGTTCTGAACCCCGTTAGAAATGTAAGGTGAACACCATCTGGTCTCGGCAATTTTTTTCTACAGATCTCACCAATTTGTACTAAAATATCTTCTACTGACCCTTTAAGGCAGTTCCTTCAAGAACAGCTGCAATAGGGACATACCTAAGTTCTTCCTTAGCGAAGAGTGGTGCAAGGAATTCATGTAGCATTTCTGCAATGACCATTTCTGCCTTTAGTGCTCTTCTTACATCTCAGTTATCCCTCGGCACTATAGACTTTCTAGCAGGCTTCCTGATGTGTTTGAAAAGGCTTCCTGATGTATTTCTATTTTAACAAAGCTTTTTTGGCTTGTCTTATTGTGGTTTTTGCATTTCACCACAATGTAAGTATTGATGTTCTTTTCTGTTTTCTTCATTTGGGCATGACTTCTGCTGAGTACAATATTCCCAGGATATCTTCTACTGTTCGCCAGACAATATAAGTGTTTCTTAATTCACGGAGGAATAAAATAATTTTCTTTATCCTCAGTAGAAATGGTGTTAATTCTCTAAAAGTTAAAAAAAAAAAATCCATCACTCTGATTGTGGTCTCTTCATGGACAGAAAGTGTTATGGTACCACCTACTGGAAACAGTGAATATTCTTTCTCTTTTTAATGTTTACCTTATTATTTTGTACAAGAATTACATACATACGGAAGTTCCTCAGACTCATATAGGACATTATGTCTGAGGGGTGGTATTTCAGAACCTTGTGATGCCTTGCTTCCAGTAGCTGGTAGTCGTCTACCTGCCCATGCAGCCTCTTCTGCAGGATGGAAGAAGAGGAGGCTATGTCAAGCCTAATTAACTGTTTCCTATTTTGTATATGCTACAGCTAAGTGAAGGAGATATAATCAAACTACCCCAGAGCCATGAAAACCCAGTCTATCCTGTAATCCATCGACAATATATTTATTTCTTTTCAAGTAAAGAAAATAAAGAAACATTTATGAAAAATCCCATCAAATATATTCGTCAGCCAAAACCTAAACCAGCTGTGCCAATTAAGATTGCAATTGTAGGACCTCCAAAATCTGGGAAGACTACAGGTAGGAGCCAATATTATCTGTAAGACAGAAGATGGCACCGAATCTGAGCTTGTATTATTTATAACTCTTGCTTATTTCTGATTATTTTCTAATTGTTTCTTGTTTCCTTTAACCAATATGATGTAACATAAAATGAGGAAACATTCCTAGGATCAAGGACCAGAACCCAAAACACTACATTCTCCAGCCTGTTTCCTAATTTCTAGATTATGAAACAGGATTTTCCCTCTCTCTTCCCCCTCCTTTTCTCTGTCTCCCTTCATGACTCTCTCAAGCCACAGGTCTCTGCCTTCAGCCAGAGGAGAAGATTCAGCTTACATCAGAGCTTAATGGTTAGGACAGGGTGTTAGAAATGGAAGAGATGGGTTTAAGTCATTTCATATTAAGGAGGAAAGTATAACCATATTTCCTACTTCCTGGATAAGTGATCTAACAGCTAAGCTGTTCTGTGGGCAGTGGTAGCATATTTTCTAACATATTTTCAAATAAAATTGATAATGGCTGCTGTGCTTTGTGCTGAATTGAATGCTATTAGTGCATTAGGCATGCACTGCACAAAGCTAGAGGACCGGGCCCTTTAGCCCCTTAAGCAGGTTTAGGTACCCGCTTAGCAAGATTCTGCACTGGAAACAAGCCAGGGTATGAGATGAACGCTTAGTTTCCAAGGCTGAGGACTTAGTTTAACAGACTGCTAGGTTGCGATTTTGCTTATGTGAAAGTTGAGTGTTGAAGTCTAAATGTTTTGCAGTTGCCAAGAAATTTGCAAGTGTATATGGATTACTGCGCCTCACTATGGGAGATGCCATACGGCTCGTGTTAAACGAGCAGCCGGAAAGTGAGTTGGCACTTATGTTAAAGTGGCATCTTCATAAAGGACTGACTGTACCTGACGAACTGGCTGTCCAGGCTCTCGATGTGACTCTGATGAATCAGATGTGTACTACCACTGGGTAAGAGTCTTGTCTGGGTTTTGAGGTTTTTTTTCAGCGTACACAGCCCTTTCATAGGCAGTGATTCTCATGTTATCACTGTGAAACAAACTGTTTCAGTAAAACACATCAATGGTTTATTCATTAAGAAAATAATTTGTCTGTCCAAAACGAAGTGTAAAATAGGCTCTGCACATTACTCTGGAAAAGCAGCCTGAAACATAATTTTCTGCGATGTTCAAGTAAATATGTTCCAGTAAATTCAAGTAATATGTTTTATGAAAATTACCCTTTTTCAGCCAGAAGCCACTATTTTATTATCCATTGAGAAGTGCCATTTTATCTCTCTTATAGCCATTCTTGTACCAGCTCAGACTGATCTGATTCTCTCCAGTAATGCACACTGGTAGTTCAGTACTCCAGCTTTTTTCTGATTTTGTTAACAGTTGAAGCTATTAAGGAGGAGCAGAAAACTGATTCTTTCCACTTCATTTCTTAGGGGATATATAGATTTCTTAGGCTCTATCCCCAACACGTGTCAAACTGGGCTAACTCGAAGAAGCATTTTGTTTCATTATCAATTTAATGACCTTCAACTCCTCTCCTTAAAAAGGAGAATTTTTACAGAAAAAGGCAATTCCAGACCAATCTCTGAAAATTATTTGAGCTTGAGATTAGAATTCTTTCAACTTTTCTTTCATGTTAATTATTGGAATATTGTTTCAGAATATTTTGCCCTAGTATTGCACAATATGTGAAACAAGGTTCTTTTTCAATGTGTTTTGGAAAATGGTTCAAGCACTGTAAATTATTTTATTTTTCACTTTGAAAACTACTTCTCCTAATCCATATGAAAATTTCCCAGAGTTAAAACTAAACTACTGCATAACTGATGCGTGAGAACTGAAAACTCCACCATTTTGGTAAGTCAGAGCTGTCCACTTTCTGTTCCTATAACTTTTACCCATTGTGTATTTCCTTTGCTCTTTACCATTTCTTATTCCATCTACTTACAATTTTTTAATTTTAATTGATTGTAAATTCTTTGGGGGAAGACTGTGTCTAATAAATCAGGGCAGCACTGAACTTAATGGCATGGGAGTAGACTTTTGTGTCTATTGAGAATGTATGGTGAATATTTGGAGCCTTGATAACTGACTAGGAACCAACCCTTTAGAAAACCTGTCTTTCTGTTTCTGTTTGTGTGCAGAGTTGTTATTGATGGATATCCTCTAACAAGAAAACAAGTAAACCTTTTGGAATCATTTAGGATAATTCCAGTGAAAATCTTTGAATTGGAAATGGATGCAAAGGAAGTGTTCAGAAGAGCACTGTCGGATAAGGAAAGCACGAACAGGTAGTGATGCTCCCTGAGAGCCATATTTTTACCAACACAATATTGTAATCTCTCTCTCTACGTAGCGCTATACCTCAGTGCTGTACCCTGAGAGGCTGTTATCTAAGTTGGTGGATCTAGGAAGGCTTTCATGCTCTTGGATGCAGGTGGATATCCCATGGGCCTCCCAACTCCGCATACTGTGGAAAAGGCATGGGTGCTAGTGCCTCTACAATTTAATGCTTTGATTTCCATAGACCAGAAACTGAGACATACTGGCCAGAGGAAGCTGCAGCACGCTGTGGCCAGATTCCCAGCATGGCGGACTGAGGACACAGAAGTGCAATGGTGTGCACCCAATGCTAAGTTTAATAGCAGTTTTTGTGAAACTGCGTATCAGAAATGTTACCAGTTCACTCTGCTGCTGAGGCTTACTATTCATCAACCCAGTTATTGTAATCATAGAAGAAATTGATACTTTACCTGACAAACCTTTTTTTCTTTAAGTCTTAACTGTAGTCCTTTTTAAAAGATAGGAGCAATGTATATTTTAATAACATGTATACAGTTCATGAATTACTCATCTAAACCTTTCAGTTCAGATAGCTTTCTTCTTTGTTTCTCCAAGGACGTTGATATTTTGTTTCAAAAGCTGTTGGTTGTTTTTGAGATACAGCAGTAAGTAGTTTATAAAGGGACAGAGAATTAAAAAGAACAGAGTATTCACCTTAAAATTAAATTGTTTGAGAACCTGGTTCTCATTAAAGGAAGTGTTTCTAAGAAGTTCCAGATAGCTTAGAGCATTATTGCATGTCTCTTTCATTTTGTCTCTTTCACTTTATCAAGTAATCAGTACAATGCTTTATTGCTTAGTGAAAGCCTAAAGACTATTTGCATTGCACAAAATTAAAGTAATGCTGTCTTTTTAAATGTATTTACTTAAAAAACATTTTAAATATCAAACATTACATTTTATGGGCTTAAAAACAAATCAATTAAAATGGGCAATATTAGCAATTTCTAAAAGGGACAACTTACAGAGAAATGAATCCTATTAAAACAGAAGTTTCTCTTTCTTTAGCATCATTTTAAATCAAGAACCAGGACAGTCAGTGCTTCTCTGTTCTAGTAAAAATACCTCTTCTGGTCTTGCATAATGTTTTTAGAGGTTGAATGAATTATTTTCATTTATGTATATGTAAATATGACAGCTAGATACTTTTCAAAATACATCCAAGGACTGTAGCTACTTCTTGATTTCAAACAACAATATAATTCAAAATTAAGCCTGTTTTTCAATAAACAGTGACTTTCACTTTAAATAAGCTTTTGTCTAGGGTAGCATTTAATGGTATACTGATAGAGTGAGTCAGTAAGTATGTGCTGATACATTTCAAATTCTTTCCAAAATTATTGAGTTGTGTTTGCAAGATAAATAGCAAAAGTTATGTTCTTTGGTTCTGAACATCCACTTGGCTGTTCTGAATTGCCTGGTCAGAGGTAAGTTACATATTTTCATATGTAATGGGCAATATTCTTAACAAGAACGTTGAATTTCTCAAACACACTCTACAATTTCAAATAACCTGAATTTTGTAAAAATACATTCTAAAATGTATATGTGACATTCAAGCCAACGATCTAACCTTCAGACTTGTATTAAATCATCGCTACTTTTTGTTGTCTTCAGGCTTCCCTACCCTGTACACGACAGCTCACAGATTCTAGCTATTCGAAATTCCTGCTATAGACAACACATTGATGCAATTAGGACTTACTATGAGAAAGAGCATCAGAACTGGTGTGTGATTGATGCCTTTCACAGCAAGTGGTGGATCTGGAACAAAGTACTCCAGGAAGTTCAAGCGGTTGCTAAAGAAATCCAGATATACCTGGAAAGAATAAGAGAAGGTAAAAGAAAAACAAAGTTGCTCAAAATAATGTTCATTTCTTTAAGAAGTTGTACTGTAATGAGTGTATTTAAATTCAATTTTAACTTCCTCTGGATTAAGCTAATTCTTGAGCTCATGCATACCAACCGCAGCTGGAATTAAGGTTCATAGCACATTTCACTTATTAGACGTAACAAAAAACCCATAAGAAAATAACACTGAAAAGACAAAACGCCCAACACCTGCCTCATTCAAGGCTGATGTATCTAGCACCTGGTCTACGTGACAAAATGCGTTATGAGTTAAAATGAGTTAACCAATACAATGTTAACCAATACACAGTTGAAAGCTTAGTATAGACAAAAACATAATGTTATTTGTGAAATCTGGAGTTAAAAACCTGACAGTCCTTGTTTTCGCTGTGCCCTTGGTATATCTTCTGCGTATTTCCACCCATAGATTAGATTTGTTCATTACAGCTTCTACCTTTCGCCTTGGCATTCTATAGCTGTCCAAACGCAAGGCCTTCTTCTAATATAAAATCTTGTATCATTCATTCCAGCTATAACAGCAGACAAATGGATGTGAGCATCTCCAAATCTTCTGAATCTAAAATTTTCTTTAAAGTTCAGTGTCTTCACACTTATCAGGTAGCTTTACGGGTTGATAAGTTTAGATGTCAAACTTAGTGTAAGACTAGCTAGGAAAACAGTAACTACTGGAAAAAATAGTTTAACTTGATTATGCTTGTGTAAAGCACTGGATTGCATTTTAAGTACTTGGTGGGCTATACAAAAGAGGACTTTCTTTCTAACAACTCCTTTGTTGCATCTGCCTTCTGAGAGTATGTGAAGAGTGCCCAGGTGGATTGCAGGTTCCTTAATTAGCAGAGGCTCTTCATGGAAAAGTAGCAACTAGGCAGTAGTCCTTTGTCTTTAGTAGGTCATCGGAAACAATAATGGGTAAGACTTTGAGGTCTTAGGTGACCTTATCCTTTGCAGTGGTACAGAGATGGAGTGCTGCATTTTTCCCAGACCTCTCAATGCCAGAGCCAATATCATGCAGCACTGCAGACGCTTTGATCTCATCTGGAGAGACCTTGAAGAGCTCTCTTGAAGAGAGCAAAGAGCAAACCAACTACAGAACAACCCAAGACTGTTGTCCAAAGAACAAGGTAACAGAAAAGAACTGAAATAAGTTAGAGGTCTTGTACTCCATAGGAGATTCCTCAACTTTAGGTGATTACAGAAGATCAGATAGGGTATACCAAAGCACAAAGGTTTGCATGGGAGCATGGGAGGTTGGACTAGATGATCTCCAGAGGTCCCTTCCAACCTAAACCATTCTGTGATTCTGTGATACGGGAAGAACCATGATTTCAAGATGCACCTAAGGGAAGGAGAATATTCATTAGAAATTCAGAATTAAGGTTAAATATGCAATTTAAGTTAATTTCTGCACTGAAGGACCAAAAACTCTTTAGTCTAAAATGGCGTAGCTCCCACCTGAATTTGTGTGTGTCAGCACAGAAAGGATTAAACGTGCGCCTCAAATATGCCTGGGCAGCTTAACTAGACTTCCACTGAAGGGCAGACTTCTTTATCTTAAAATCACCTTTTGATTTTACCTTTTACAGCTCTGTGCCTGCACTCTCCTTATAAATTTCAGTCATACAAAAATATTTTTAACTTTTTCAAATCAAGCTTGAAAAGCAGCCTTTTAAAATATTTTTATCTGACATTTTATGCAAGATCTTGAATTTATTACATCCAGATAGACCACGGCATTTGCAAGACAAGGATGAATAAAGGATATGCTTTTATAACACCTTTTACTCATTTTCACCAATGTAAAGAATTAAAATAATAGCTGAAATGTTCCTTTGCAGCACAAAGAAAAATGAAGCAATAAATCACTAATAAACCTATCCCAGAGAAAACAGACTAATAAGTTAAGCATGTAGAGTATCCCACATCATTAATACTTATTATATTCCTTAAGTAAATGCTAGAGAAATGTCACTAAAATTAATCAGTAAAATAGGTTGAAACTTTATTTTAATATCAGTTCATAAAAATTTGCTAATATTTGAATTCTTATTATTTCATATCATTTTCACGATATAATAATCTTCTAAACTGTAACATTCCTACATAGAAATGCTTTATGCTTTCTGTATATTTCCTTAAGAAAAGTTTATCATTAATTACTACTATTAACAGGGAAAGCAGCCAGCATTGCTGATTTATGCATCACCCCTGAAGAGCTGCGGTATCGACTGGGGGAGTTTGGACAGTACTGTCCTGTCAGCCTTGCAGAAAGAGGTGAATTGGTCGACTGCTCTGTAACCTCATCACTGCAGTTTGCTGCGGAATTTCGAGGACACTATTACAAAATGGCTTCACAGGAAGAATTGGATGTAAGTGTCCAAAAGCACGTGGGGAAGGAGTTATGGGGAGAAGGAACATTATTGCTCTGAGTCTTTGATTCTGTACAGAAACAACACCACAGCATTTGAATTAGACTAGTGTTATCGGTATTCTAGCTACTCCTCTGTATACTCCTGCTATCAAACGTCCAGTCAGACAGAATTCAGCAGAGAGTCCTTTCAAACCAAAGATCCCCTTACAAATTGTCATAGATCAAACATTCATTTTCAAAGCAACCATTTCCTCCCTCTTCCATTTGTCTTTGGTGGGGCGGATGGGGTAGAAAGTGACTAGTAATGGCCATGGATACTGGATGGACGCTGGGTGGGTAGTGATGTGGTGAGTGGACTGGAAAAGAAATGACCTACTTGGCGTGGCAGCAGCATTAGCACACTAAGAGAAATTTTGTAGAAGAAACAGAGGAGTTCTAAATTGCATGAACCAGTCCTTCGGAGTTTGGCTAACAGTCTTATAGTGCTTCTCTCGTTATTAAAATGTTTAATTTCTTCTACAGAAATTCTTGAATGAACCAGCAGTATATGTACCACCACTGGCACCTCATCCTCTTCCACCTCCAGAAATGCTACCAAAGAAACTGACAGTGGCAGAAGTGAAGGCCTTATTCCCTAGAAGTGCTGAAATGCAGGGGTACTGTCCCGTCACTTACCTAGATGGAAAACGGAGGTACACCACTGCAGTCTTCATAACTTAATGTTACAAACTATATGTCCTAGAACCCCAGAATACAAACAGCATGCTTGACCTAGCCTTATCCAAACTTCTCCTCCATTTCTCCATTAGTTTTATTGCAGTAGTGGGTGTTAAAAACATTGTTGCTTTCACTGTAGAAGATGCCTCATTAGTCTTTTTTCTGAGGCTGAAAAATATCACCTATCAACTCCCTTTTTGTCATGGTCTAGAGTATTTCTAATAACTAGACTGAGGCACAACCTGAAGCATCCTGAAGGTTATCAGTTCCTATACATCTGTATAGGAAGCAGACTGTAATTGAAAGAAGCAGATGTGTTGAGTTTCTCTCAAAAATCCTGCAATAGAGCTGAGAGACAGACCTAAGTAGTAGGAGTTTATGTTGGCCAGATGATCACCTCTTGCAGAGGGAAAGACATGTAAGCCATAAGTTCCTTAAATCTGGGATTCTTTCTTCTTTTGTGTCTTGGGTAATGGTAATTTACTTAAATCAGCACTCATTCAAATGCATTGGATCCCCTTCCGCAAAGCTGACTAAAGGGGACAAAGCTTAGCTTTCAAGAGAACACTAAGCCGATCACAAGGACCTGTGTTGGCTTACTGTCTTTTGTGATATAGTCTGCTTGGATATAGTTTGAGTTTTCTCTATGATAAGCCTTCAAAGTTCAAACAAATCTCACAACACTTAAGGAGAGGCAAAACTAGCTACCACATTTTTTTAAGAGATCCATCAAGCTCCACTGTAAAGCCTCACTGATTTTTTCAGTGTGCAGGAATTTCTTATTGAGATACAACCATAGCAGTCATTTCTATGCTGTCCCTTCTTAGTCTCCTAAATAAGCATGGTTGGCATTTTAGCCAGAGGAGTTCTAAAGAGGCACTATAAAAGTTCACTTATAAGCAGATTTTGAGGCAGGGTCTCACTCACATTTTGAGCCTTGTAACTGTTTGTCATGTGGTAGAAGCACAGATGATCTAATTGCTCCCTTTTTTGTAATTTCTAAACTTGCTAGATTACCAGAAGGCTCCCAGTATCTCATGAATATACACAGCACAAATGATGCCTAACGTTTCTTGTTGCTCCATCTCTTCAGATACGAAGCTTTGGTGCCTGGCAACACTGAGAATGCTGTAAAATATCAAGATAAGGTATATATTTTTGAAAGTGAAGAAAAACTTCAGAAGTTCATGAGGTGAATATACTATTCACATTTTAATCTTTAATCATTTCATAGTTTATACATCTTGAAAGTCCTTACTTTTTATCTGGTTAGGTTACCAGAGAAGTACTGGAATTTGAAGCTTCCACGCAAACTCCCTCCAGTAAAGGAGCCAATACTACTTACTGCACTTCCCCTAGCTGGATACCTTGAACAGGTCAGTTTTTGCCTCTCTAGATCAAATCAAATTTTAAAAAACATGATTTTACAATGTATAACATACTACATCCAGTTTTGGGGGGGCAGTTCTTTTTTAATGTAATATAAGTATTATTTTTACTAATTGCATTATATTTAATTGAAAATTGTGTTCAGGTAGGTACTTGCAATTAAGAGAGGAAATTTTAAAAAGCTTTACAATGATAGATGCTCAAAACTTAAATAGAAAAAAATAAGTAAGATCATCAGAGGGGAATAATAAACTGCAACATTATATGATGAATTTTATGACTCTTTAGTTTATCGTATCTAATATGATTACATTTTGCTTTGATTTTTAACACAGGTTAGACACAAACCTATGAGGAATGGTTTAAGGATAGTTATTAACACTTTTAGACAGGGATAGGAAATAAAAAATGATTCAAGGTCTCTTCCCTCCCTATTTTCTATCATTTCTGTGATCTTCTACAGTTCACTGGCTTAGATAGCATACTATATGGTTGGATTTGCATGACAGCAGGATCAGGCTTTTAATATATTTTTGTTCTAGATCACTGTAATGGTCTTTAAAAAACTGTTTTATTTCTTTAGGGAGTAGCAACTTCTCTAATTAAAGCTCTGAATGAAGTAGGCTGCTTAAAGCCAAAGTTTCCATTCCTGAGCGTAAAAAAAACTGCTCTGCTGTTTATCGCCTGTCATTTAAAAGGTAGAGTATAAAAATAACATCCTATAAACATAATGACTCAAATAAATGCAATAAATCATCTGATATAACATTGATGACTGATTTCTGTAGTTTTCTGATGTCCAGTTTGGAAAAATACTGCTATATACTGATTTAAGTACACATTGCCAAGCCTCTTGGAAATGTGTAAGGACCAAGGAAGAAAAAAGGCTAACAGGATAGCTAGATATTTTGTGATTTCTCATAAAAACATGAGATTTTAATAGTATTTTATCACCAGTCTCCCCCCTGGAAGCTTCCCTCCTTGGAAACGTTTCTAACATGCACGATAGTAGCTTGAAACAAAAAGCAAAACTGTTTAAAACTAGGTGGCACCAAAGTTTAAACTAGTCTTGGACAACCTGAATTATCTTAAAATTTGACTGAAATCACTATAATAAAGACTGCTGAAATGTTTAATAAATCTGAAGAATGGCCTAGGTGCCTGTATGCTTTTCTTTTCCCACTATATCAGTTCATCAGATAAAATTTACTAACAAACCTTGCCTTGCAGGTAATCTCAGCACAGCTTTCTATTCATACGTATCTTCCACAAGAGGTCTAATTGTTTTGGAAAACAGCTTTACACACAGAATACTTGTCCCTTTGAAGATTATTTCTTTCGCAAGAGCTCAGTATTGATGCATTAAATTACGCAGTTTAAAAGAACAGATGCCCATGCAGATTTAGGTAGATTTTTCAGTTTCAGCACAGTGAAATGAGAAGATACTTATCAGTCTGTTTATTTGTGAAATGATCTGGGAAGATTTCAATTTTAATGAGATTTGGAGTATCAGTATGCTGATTATTTTTAACTCTATATCTTTTCAATTTAAGCTACAGTCTCATCACCTTACTTTTCCGTAACATAGATAAACAGTCCACACATAAAATTGGGTGGCTTGGATTGAGCCCACAAAATAAAGGAAAATGCCTCATGTTGCTGCCAGAGGTTAGGCTTTCTCCTTCAATGAGGAAAGTTGTTCAAACTTTGTCTCCTGTGTTTCTATCAGCTCTTGGTTTGTTTTTTGTTTTGAGGGGTTTTTTTTCAGTCCAAGATAACAGTTGCAGCTAAAAATCTTATCAGCTTAATAGGGATTTCAGGATTTCAGCAGCCCAGTTTCAGCAGCCTAGTGGCTTTGGTCTAGATATTGATCAGTGCTGCTAGAGATGTCTAGAGCAAGACTGTGCCACTTCTTCAGCCTTACCAATTTTGCCTTTTACAAGCCAGCTTGTTCAGCAGGTGAACTTTATGTTACCTTTTGTTATTTTAAGGTTTTGCTTATCCTTCTAGATAATGCCACGTTTTATCATCTTTCTAAAGTTCTTTGCATTCTGTGTTTTCCCATACAGCTTCCAGAGCTCTGCAGAATTTTCTTGGACTATCACAGATTTCCGCTAGTATAGCTTTGTTAACGATCACCACTGAATAATGTAGGCACACTATAAGCCCCTATACCTGCAAAACTACGTTTTTTCCCACCAAAGCTTGTTTCATTCACAAAGAGTAATATCATTCTACTGTTAGCATCACTTTGCTAACATATCTGTATGTCCACTCTAGGAATGCTTTGCTCATATATAGTATCGTCAAATCATTATTAGTGCTGGATAAAGACCTGGGTAAGTTTGTGCAAGTACATTAAACTCCTCTCCTCATGCAGTAACAAATGATTGGACCATAAGTATCCAAGAATGCAAGTCATTTTTTTCTAATCCTGGAGAGAATTGCTTGTAACCTTAAGAGAGAGTTCCAGTACGCTCTGAAAATGTCCCTTGCAAATACAGTGTTGATTATTACTGTGTGCCTCTTCAGAGTAGTCATGCAGTTCATGACCAGAAAATTGATCAAAGAGCTTCACATTGGGGTCCCTTGGAATTTTTTTAAATTCTATTTTTATCTGAAGTAAGATTTTGACATCCTCAACGTGTGTCACCCCTTCATTTCACATTTAGATAGTGGAGAAGGAGCAGTGGTTGTGGTTCCTCCTGAAACGTTTTAACAATAGTACTTGATTTTCAGTATCCAAGAAGAGTAGGCCATCATTCACAAATGCAGACATTTACTCCTGGAAAAGAGTAGGAAGCCGTACCTCATTATAGTGATTCAGTGCCCTTCAAACTTGACTCCTCTAACAGCTCTGCTTATAGTTCTGCTTGAAAAAACACCGAAGAATTGTAGAATGCTTACATTTTCAACTTAATGGGCTGATGTATCTCACAGTATAATTCTCCATGCTGTCCAGTTTTTGTTATAATTTGTGATGTAAAGTACCATCTACAGAAAAGCAGCTGCCTAGGATTTCGCTGCCTTACATCACCATTTCCCCTTTGCCTCAGTGTAACAGTTAAAATAATACAGATTAATGGATAGGCACTCACCACTGATGTACCCCAGAATATGGCTTAGAGCAGGGAGGTAAGGAAGAACAGAAACAGCACAACTTTCATTGTAACGTTCCTGGCGTTGGAATTTATGTTCTCTTCTGAACTATCAGGGATATATAGTCAGCTTTTGGATTTCTGTGGGCAGTGTATTTGGGTCATAGAGTAAGCGTGTCAAGGATGCAGAAATTCCTAAGACGGCGCTGTGCAGCGCCTGTTTGAGTCCGGGCCAACGTATCAGCTTACACATCATGGTACAGAAATATGGTCCCACTGCTTTCAGCGAGCTCAGGTCTAGGGAAAGTTCAGCTGTCAGAGGGAACTGGAGCTGGCTCTGCACAGCCGCTTTTCCCCCTTCCATTGCATTTTCATTGCGGAGGACAGAGAAAAGCAGCACAGAGAAAGCTGCGTAGCTCTGCGCAGAGCGAGCTGGAGCACAGCACGAGCGGTACTGAACTTCTGAAATAGCAGACAATTTCTGTCGTGGCTTTGGAATCAATGGACATGGGCCATCTGTGCCACGAGTTTTATCTGTACAAAGAGTAAAAATATCAGGTGTGGATGTGATCTATGTTTTAAAATTTCTGTATTGTAATTCCACAGAATTAACATGCAACATTAATATATTGCTCGATTTCTTGCAGCTTATAACCCTAGAAGCTCAGAATATGTACGGAAAAAGTACAAGAGGAAACTGGAGCAGTTCAAGGATCACTGTGAACTCATCCCCTATCTGGGAAGGAAAATGACAAGCAAATACAAAGAACCTCAGAGCAGACCTATTGACTTCGATCACAAATTACAGATATTTCTTTCCCTTAAAGATGCAAGCCCAAGTTTTGGTTAGTTTGGATTGCCTGTGTATTTTTATTTAAACATTGATTTTTATTAATTCAAGGAAAATAACTCTCCACCATCATCAACCATCCTGTATCAAGCATTCATGAGAGGCTACCCATAAAGCTATAACGTTACTGATGCAAAATGTTGCGCTTTTTATGACTAGTTTGTTATAAAGAGAGATCTTTTAAAATTACAACTTACTGTCCTAAATTACACGGCGGTTAACGCGTAGTACCATAATCCAGGCACGCTGGAAATACGTGGCTTGGGGAAAATACCTGAAGAAACCGCGTGCACAAGCGTGAAAACCCCCCAAAATACAGCACCGCCCGAAACCCGCCGCGGCGCTACCGGGGCCCCTCTCCCCGCGCGGGGGCGGGGCCTGGCAGCGCGGGGGCGGGGCGGGGCTTGCGCGGCTCCCCGCGACCGGCTTCGGGTCGGGCGCTGCGTGCTGCGTCACGGCGCATGCGCTCCGCCCAGGGCAGGAAACGCGGCGGCGCCGAGGCGTTCTGCGAAGCGAGGCGCGCGGTGAGTGCCGGTCGCCGGCCGGGCTGGGCCGGTCCCGGCCTGTCCCGTCCCGTCTCGTTTGGTGCCGCCCCGCTCTGGGCGCCGCCGCGGGGCTTGGGCCGGGCGGTAGCGCGGTCGGTCCCGGCGGGGAGCCTAGGCCGGGCCGCCTCGCGTCAAGCCGCTCTCGCGCCCCGCCCCGTCGCCCGGCAACGCGGAGTTCCGGCCCCCCCCCCCCCCCCCGGCATGGCGCAGCCCCGGCCGGGTCGCTCCCTGCCGCCGGCCCGGCTTCGCCGCCCCGCTCCGCTCCGCCGCCGGCTTCCCCGGGCTTGCAGCCTGCCCGCGGCGCCCGGCGGGCCGCCGCCGCTCCTCTCCCCGCGCCGCGCCGCGTTCGCCGTCGTTGCTTGTGCCAGGAGCTAGTGCTGAGCTGCGCGCTGTTGCTCTGGGTTAACGGCCCAAAACGCTTGGTGCGTGGGGTCGTTAGTCATTCAGCACAGTCCGTCAGATGGCCTGGGGAGTGCCTGACCGTGCTCGGGGCAGTGCGGGCACCTTCCCGTTGGGCACAGCCTTATTGTAGATTGTCTTTTAGGTAAGCACGCTGCTTTGGATTTTGTGGTCCAGACCTTAATGATGCCGTCGTCTGATTGAACACCAGAATCCTTTGTGTGATCAAAACCCACCAAACAGGTACTGTGTCTCTCGGTGTTGAGAGACGTGTAAATCTTAGGAAACGCTTTCAGGTGGAGTTGACAGCATCTCTTGGGGAGTGTGCCGAATTGCTTGTGCCACTAGGTCAGGCCGACAGCAGTGTTTTAGGGTGTTCCAGCAGCAGCAGGCTCACAGCCTCCAACAACTAAAGGTCACAGAGCAGCATGACTCTACTGTTAGTCAAGCAACTCCAACATGAACTGTTTAGCAGCTGCAAAGGTCTAAAGAATGACTTACTTCTTGGCCACCTCAGTAGCGTTTAGGCATCATCTATGTGTAGCGTGCACTGTTTCTTAAAGTGTTGCTTCATATAGTCAGAACTGTTGTACTCCCCCGACTGCTGTAACTAAACACATATTTAACGTGATAGTTTTATCATTTAGGATGGCAGGTAGCTGATCCACTTGAAACAGATGCTTTTGGCATGTCTCTTCCATGGTATTTTTATTTGGTGGATTCTTTTGAAATTACTGATTTCTCTCTTCTGCTAATTCTTGTGACTGAATTTGAAATAAAGGAACTTTAGCAAGCCAAACTGATGCTTGTTAACTAGCGTAGTCAACCCTATTTTAGACGGAGCTCTTAGATCTGCTATTTTTCCAGTTTTATTGCCCATATCTATAGTCTGAGAATTAGCAGGTAAGTGTTCTGAAAGACGTTTTCAGAAGGATAGAAGCGGATAAATAGGGCATGGAATCCTGCAACACCAAAATCAGTGTTTTTTTTTTTTTTTTGTCAGTGATTCCAGGATTTCATAGCCTTGTCCCTGAATAGTCTGAAATGTGGCACCCTGTGTTGGTGAAGCTGCAATTGATTCTTTTTTATTTATTTCCACTTAAAAGAGTGGAAAAGAGGAGTTGTGAACAAAGAGTTCTTTTTGTTCAGTTGTTTTGCTTGCAGAAGAAGGAGTTTTAGACAGAGCAGCCATTTTGGCTGCTGAACCGTTCACAGTACATCAGAGCTCAGCAAATGAAATACTGGCAGTAATTCTGACGTGAGAAGAAATTGTCCATAGCCGTAGCTTAAGATGTAAAAACACTTTTTGGAGAAGATAATCTATGTTAGCATTAACGTTGACTTTTTAAAGAAAGTTCGGAGGCTTCAGAATTGCTTCAGAAACTGTTATACTGCTATTAGCTTGTAAAGGAAATAATACTTGGTGTTTTATAATGCAAACTTCTGAAATATTTATTAAAGCTATTCTGTTCTTGTAGGTACCTTCTTTCATATTTGCGATAAAAATGGCTGAAACCGCTCCCGATGCATCTGAGAAACTGGTCGTCATTCACTCCAAAGCTCACAGAGATACCATTCTAGCTAATTTTGAAGAACAAAGGAAGAAAGATTTTCTTTGTGACATTACTCTGATAGTGGAGAATGTTCAGTTCAGAGCCCATAAAGCTTTGCTTGCTGCCAGCAGTGAATACTTCTCGATGATGTTTGTAGATGAGGGTGAAATAGGGCAGTCAATTTACATGTTGGAGGGAATGGTTGCAGACGCTTTTGGAGCACTGCTAGAATTTATCTACACTGGTTATCTCCATGCCAGTGAAAAAAGCACAGAACAAATTCTAGCTACTGCACAGCTTCTAAAAGTGAACGACTTGGTATGGGCCTACGCAGACTATCAGGCCAGCCACAGCCCAAGCAATGCATTACCTGCTCCATCTAACAGTGGAGCTTCGGTAGCTATTGCTGAAAATGACATGAAAAATGGAGATCCGCCAAAGCGGAAACGAGGACGACCAAGGAAGGTCAAGAATGCCCAAGAAGAAAAACCAGGAGCAAATTCTGCTGAAGATGTGCAGCTGAGAGAGAATAATTCTATGCAAAATAAACAAAATTTTATGAAAAAAGACCTTGCAGCAGAAGAAACAGTTGTCAGTGAGCAGGTTCCCATGAGGAAAGATGCTGAAGAAACTGAGCGTGCTTGTGGCTCAGAAGCTGCTGTGGATCTGTCAGCTGAGAAAGATGAGAATTATGATCCCAAATCTCAAGGAATACAGAGCACGCAGAGCCGTTACAGCAAACGCAGAATAAAGAGATCAATCAAACTAAAAGATTATAAACTTCTCGGTGATGAGGAAGAAAAAGGACTGGCAAAGAGAAATGATGGGAAAAAAAAACGTGCAGAGTCTGAAGCTCGCTGTAAAGACTGTGGCAAAGTATTTAAATATAATCACTTTTTAGCTATTCATCAAAGAAGTCATACAGGTGGGCATTGCGAGACTACTTCTTTTGTGTTAGGATTTAGTGACTTACTGCTAAATGCAAGTCACTTGTTTTAGTGTGGCTATTGGATCAGCATGCCATCTTGGACAATTCTTGCTGGAAGCAAATTAGCTATGGTGGGTCTCTGAGACCGTGTTCACTGTTTTCTTCTTGCTACCAGGTCTCCTAGCCTTTCTGTGTCTTACCTTGATTGCAGTTTAGTTTAGCATTTCTCTACTAAAACATTGAATTATATGATGTTACTTAAATAATTATTTTATTGCTGCACGAAGCTTGTCTCTTTCTTTTAATTCTCCTTATCACTACTCAAAGGTCAATTTTTAGTATGTAATGCATTGCCATGTTTCTCACTATCGGCTTAGAGTAGCTACTGAGACACGATGCATCGATACTTAACACTTGTAAATCTTTTGCTTTTAGGGGAGCGCCCTTTTAAGTGCAGTGAATGTGGCAAAGGCTTTTCCCAAAAGCACTCTCTTCAAGTTCATGAGCGGATGCACACTGGAGAACGGCCATACACGTGCACAGTCTGCAGTAAGGCTCTAACAACAAAACATTCTCTTCTGGAGCATATGAGCCTACATACAGGTAAATATTGCAGTGCAAATGTAACCTCTCTACCCTAACCGTTTGCCTTTCTGAAGAGAAGTATTAATGCTCTCTTTCTCATGTGTGCTGATTTTTGTGCTCACTTTGGATGTGGCTTGTATTTTAATAAGTGATCTTCTTTACAGGGCAGAAGGCTTTTACATGTGATCAGTGCGGGAAATACTTCAGCCAAAAGAGACAGCTCAAGAGTCATTATCGAGTACACACAGGTATAGCAAGTTTGAGTTGTAGAGCTGGCTGATCATCCATGTTGATTTGTCTTTGTAAAGATTGGCTAAGACTGTGGATGTTCTTCAGTGATACACTTGTAGGACTCTGTTACCCTGACGTGCAATATATTGATGTAACAATGAACAGTGGGGGGAAAAACACTAAACAATGTTTAAAGAAAAATAAAATAAAGAATGTTTAGAAAGATAGCTGATTGAAAAGGACTTATCTGATGATGACATATTGATTGCACTGTACTTGAAAAACAACTTGATTATTTTAGTCCTGCTCTATGTTTTGCATACCAGCTAGGAACTGTATACATCAACTGTGTCCGCTACCTATTGTGCAAATTGCCTATTGTAATTTTCCACTACTTTGGACTAGCAATAGCAAACAAGCTGTAAGAAACATCCTGCTCCGCTTCTGTTCTAGAAAGATGGAGGTTAGATTATACACAAAGGAAATAGTGGAAAAATTAAGAATTTACAAAGCTTCAAAAGCAGGTGGGTTTGGGGGTGAACAGGAGCCAGTACTCTCTCTTCCCTTAAAAAGATTAAATAGGGAAATGGGGTTGAGTAATTCTGCTAGTTTACTGACTGTAAAGATAGGGAAGAGACAGTGAATCACCTTTTTCTTTCTATATTATATCAAAGTGGTTATTTTACAGGAAAGTGCTTTAACAAAGATCACTGAAGAGATACAGGGGATCACTTATGCACTGACACTTTTTTTATTATTGCGACAAGGCCATTCATTGCCGGAATGTAACCAGTGTCGTCGCAAATTCATGGATGCAGCTCAGTTAAAGAAACATTTAAGAACGCATACAGGTAAAATTGTCCATCGTGGCTTTTCTTCTTCTTTGTTTTCTTGAAATAACACAGACAAAACAGTATGTTGGGCAAATGACCCTCGTATCTTGGGGCATGAGATTCTGCTGTGCTTTATATATAGCGATATGTACATTTCTAGTGAAGAGGTTTGACATCAAGAATACATAGTGAGCACAAAAAGGCTCATATTAAAACATCCCACAAGCAATGTGTATTATAGGAAGAGCTGGGTTTTTTTCTATTAGAAAGCCTACTGCAGAAAATGCCAGTTAGCTCTCCTGTGATAAAATTCTGGACTGGGAGTTCAGTTCATCAGGAGAGCCACATCCAGCATGTATTGGGCTTGAAGTAAGTTAAATAGTTGCAGAAAGTATATGTCCTAAATGATTTAGGCACTCCTGTCTGTGAGGATCCATCCCTTATAAAAGCTATATTGTCCAGAAAAATAACTATTTTGGTTTACCTTTTTATTTTGCTATAATAAACCAGATGTTGGCAGGAGGTGGGCTGGGAGAGGTGATTTAATGCAAGGGTGTTTTAAGAGACTTAGGGCAAGGTGAGACTTGAATAGCTGGAAAATAGTAATAAAAAGATTGATCTATGCTGTCATAATGACTAAGCATAGGCGTCTTAAAGCAGTTTACTTTGGTAAGTTTGTAAGGGATTTGTAAACCACTTTTTCTTTTAAAGTGGCTATAAACAGTGGCAATTGTTTCCTCCTAAAAGCAAATTATTCTTCATTGTGTTGCACTCAATTGAAGTAAAGTATACACAAGATGAAGTTGTGCATCTTATTCATGTCCTTCTCTTTCTCAGTAAAAATAACATAGCTGAACACGAAACTTTTCAGTATTTGCTTTTGTGACTGTCTTTAAAGTCCCTAGGATATGGTAGGGTCAGAACTTTTTTGATTTAGGGAGTTTTTGATGCATCCAGGATAGCTTTTACCATAAATACTTGTGAATATTACACTGTTCAGGACAACATAGCGTATGTTCACACACACACACACACACACACATACAAACACACAGTAGTTCTGTATCAGAAGCTGATACGGTTCTATAAACATAGTGGGAAGTGAATGTGGTAGTGGGAAACGAGAGGAGGAAGTATAGTAGCCGGGCAAGTTGCAAAAACTGAGAGACTAAGATGAGTTCTAGCAGAAACAGTCACAATGTATATTGCTCCCAGGAAGGACAAGCCAGGTAGTGGTATTGTCAATGCAGAAATACCATTTGATCTGTCTCTTCTCGAAAACTTGAAGTAAAGTTATGAGGAGGTGGGGGGGGGGGGGAATATTGACGTTAATGGTACTGTCCTGCTTTGGCAACAGTTCTGTAACATTGTGCTTCATGAGAATATAATGTAGTGCATCTAGAGTATAATCTTGAAGTTAGTCCTGTTTTCAGCAGGAGGCTAGACTGAAGGACCTCCAGAGGTCCCTTCTAACAAATTTTTCTATGATTCTCTGGTGCTTTCCCCTTGCCCCCCCCCCCCCCCCCCAGCCATATGAAGACTGGTAAGTGTTGAAATTCTATTGTATACTAAATGCGAAACTTCCCTGGAAATTGGCTACTGTTCTAATGTGCTTGAACAGTGTGAATTACCACAGTGGTGGTCTGGATGCCCATATGTAGTGCCTTAAAGACACTGAATATGACAGGGAAAATGTTACACTGTGAAATAGGCTTTGCTTTTGTGAGTTTGCAGTACCTTTCATTGTGTATTTGTTTATTGTTATTTAATGTAGTGACTCTGCTCCTACTTGGTTAGGCGCAAGAATTGTAAATGCAGTAAAAACCCAATTTGTCCAACTTCTGGTAACCCACCTCAAGTTAATTTTTTATCACAATGGTGTTTCCTCCTTATGCGCAGGATATCCCAGGCCTAGAGTAGAGCCTTATAGGAAGTTAGCCAGCCTGTTAAGATAGTTTGTTCACTCTTCAAGTTTGGAAATAGGGGCCCACTCGTCTGCGTGGTGCTGGATGTGAGCCTGGCATTAGGGTGTAATGCTCAGGGTCAGTCTTTTTCACGCTTGTTTGTTCCACGTGCAGCCAGCTTGAGGCATCTGCATTTGTGCTGTAGGCATGTCTTTTCTTGCTCTGAGGGCTTGGATCACCTAATTCTTGATCTTCAAAGGGGAGAGTCATCAGAAATGTGCCTTTAAAATTTTATGCCTTCATTTAACTAGTGACTTCCTTCAGTTTCAGATATTCATATTGACCCATGACAGAAGCGTGAGGATTTGACTGACATTTACACTCGATACCATGTACAGAGGTTTAAGGATAAGAGGCATAACGTGTTTTTATGGGTAAAATACAGGCCTGAGATTGAAAAGATGATCATTCTAGGCATAATTGTACTCCTTTGTAAAATGTTTTAAAATATATTGATGAAAAGTGCTATATGACAACTGATGTCAAACTTCCTTTTGTCAGGTGAGAAACCATTCACTTGTGAAATTTGTGGCAAATCATTCACAGCGAAAAGTTCTCTTCAGACTCACATTAGAATTCACAGGTAGAGTATGTAACTTCTTTCTATTCTGATCTAGGTATGTGGTGGTGGTTCAGTTACAGAATGGTCAAGGCTTGTTAGCGTTGTAGATGGATTGACTGACTTTTTGTTTAATCTGTTTGTATGTAGTGTATTGGAACTGATAAAAAAAAATTTATAGTGTTTAATGAAAATAACTTTTATGTGTTCGTGGTGCTCTTAGATATTTTAAAAAATACCTTTGTTAGTAGAGGAAAGTATTGCAGTGTTAATGTGTTAAGACATTATAAGATTCTTTTCTTTCTGTGTATTGTATCTGTTCTTTAATGCCAGTATACTTATTGCTATATTATTTATGAGAAAATTTTACTGTGAGTTTTTGTTGGACAGCAGAATAGCAGCTATGGTGTAAAAAGGTTCCTGGAGAGTTTTTCTGTAGTCTTTCGTGTCTTGTTAACATCGTTAATGAGCTTTTACTCATGTCAGCCTGATGTACTGCATAAAGTCATGTCAGATTTGAAATCATTGAAGTACTATTGCAAGTCTTATGTGAAAGAAAATGTTTTCAGTAAAATGCCTTGTCCTGGCGAGATGGGCGTCAAGTTAACACGCAGAGACTTAATGTCAGCTTTTTTCTGTAAAATCCTAGCTGTCAATAACCATTCTTAAAATGGTCAGTGCTTATAGTTGTGTAAAGTATTTGTGTCGTCATCACCTTTTTGAATGTTTTTGTCCGTTTTCTCATGTCAAGATCTAGCAGCATAGAATGTGTACCTTCGCTATTACAACAGGGAGGCAGTTCTGTTGTCTTTGTAGCTCTTGAGTACATACTAGTGACAATATTGTCATGCAATTCTTGAAAGTCAAATAGACAGAAATATTCAGAAAATCAAATAGGAAACATTTTTAATATGTCTGTTTTTAAGTGCTTTTGATATAGCAAAATAAACATTTAAGTCAAAATAAACATTTAAGTTGTATAATAAGTTGCCACAAGCAATGCTTTCAAAGTGAGTATTTTAACAAGGTCAAATATGTTCTTTTGCAGAGGAGAAAAGCCATATTCTTGTGGTATATGCGGAAAATCCTTCTCTGATTCCAGTGCTAAAAGAAGACACTGTATCTTACATACAGGCAAAAAGCCTTTCTCCTGCCCAGAATGTTGTTTGCAGTTTGCCCGTCTGGACAATCTGAAGTCTCATTTGAAAATTCACAGCAAGGAAAAACAGTTTCAGGAGGCCAGCAGTGCTCCAAGCAGCAACGCTAATTCAGAAGAGGTGAGGAACGTTCTTCAGCTGCAGCAGTATCAACTTGCCACCTCTGGAGGGCAGGAAATTCAGCTGCTGGTTGCTGATGCAGTGCATAACATAAACTTCATGCCTAGTCATAATCAAGGTATTAGTATTGTTACTGCAGAAAATGCCCCAAATATGACAACAGGGCAGGCTGCTAATCTCACACTGCTTGCTCAGCCACCACAGCAGTTGCAGAACTTGTTGCTTTCAGCTCAGCAGAATCAAGCAGAACAAATCCAAAGTATCAATATGATGGCAAACCAAATAGAGGCTGCCCAGCCTGAACAAATGCATGTCATCACTCTTTCCAAGGAAGCCCTAGAACACCTCCATGCTCATCAAGGACAAAATGAAGAAATCCACTTAGCAGGATCTTCACATCCAGCTCGGCACATGCAGTTGACTCAGGAATCAAGTCAAGAGTCTCACGCGAGCCAAGATGCGGTCCCTTCCCATCAAATCAGTGATGAACAGAATCAAAATGTACATGTTTCTGAATGCCATCAGCAATCGCTGTCAGTAAATGAGCATCCTATTCAAGGCCAGGCTTTTTGAAATGCTTATTTGCCCTCAGAGGGCTAGGCTATAGCACGCTTCTCATCCAAGCGGTGATTACATGTATCGCACTTCCTTTTGTACCGTGTAATCAATTTGAAGATGCATTTCTTGGTGATTTTTTTTGATGGGTGGCATACAATTTTCTTACTTTTATTTATTTTAGACTTCTGTTATTTCTGATTGGTATTTCTCCATCATTTAGTTCATACCTCAGAAGTGATTAATACTTTTTTTGTGCTCATACAAATTTATATCTACTGGGGAGATACTTGGCCCCTTTGTGCGTTTCAGTGCGCATCTCCAGGGACGTGTACCTTGCCAGTTGAAAACTGTTTAGGATGTCTGCTGATGAGGAAGCATGACTTCTCTGATGGAGTCAGCGTTACCTGAACTACAGTCAGGCCTAAGATGATCAATATTTTTTGCAAAGATAACACCATTATGTCTTATGTTTAATGAGCTGCTTCTCTCCAGGTTAATGCGTAATTTCCAATGTGACTGTTCACTGAAGTGCATTTTGATTTACTGAATACCAAATTTGTTTATGCTTTTGATTGGAATCATTGCAGCCTTTGACTGGCTCTGGTTTGCCACTTCTATTTACTGTATGCTCTAAGAGTTTCACTCCTCAGAGAAATGTTTAAACCATTGCACTTAGTATAGAGATAAAGAGGTGCGGTGGTTAGACTGGACAACTTAAAGACCCAAATTCTGTTCTGTTAATTCTACCAGTCACTCACTGGGTGATTGTGGGCAATTCACTTGACCTCTGTGCCTTAGTTTCCTCATCAAGGAAGTGGGGATAACGTTCATGCATTCTGCCAAGCACTTTGAAGAGCTTTTGATGTGGAAGGCACTGTATATGGAAATGCAAAATACCTTTCCTGACAAGAGTCAGTCTGAGCTTAGGAGCTAATTTATAATTAAAGTGATTTTTTTTTTTTTGTACTTTTGAGAGCGGAATGCGGTGCTACTTTTAATATACGTAAAAACTGGTAATTGTTATTGTGGAGACTTGATAATGAATGGAATTGCCTCAGAGCTTAATGAGTTATATAAATGGGGCATATCACATTAAAGTTGTACAGCTATTTTGGTTGACTAGATGAGATTTGTACAGATTATGTTTTCAGTAACTGACTGCTTACAAAAAAGAGTTAATATCTTAATACAGTGCCACAGCAGAGTATATACTCTGCAGCTTCAAGTTCACTTACTGATCACATCTCACTTAACGTACTAGTGTGTTAAAATCCAGATAAAATGCCATTGGTACTTAAAGCAATGTACACAATTCTCACTTGAGTTTTGAAATGTCATATTTGTGATTTACATTGATATTGGGGTATATTTCTGCTTTTAACAAATATACAAATTAAGGAATTTGCAGGTGAATTTAAAAAACAAAACATAACTGACCAGAGAGAGTCACTAGCACAACATTCACAGAGCGTTTTAGGGTGCAAGAGACTTCCAGAGGTCATCTGGTCTATCGCCTTCCTCAAAGCACGTCCAACTAGATCAGGTGGTTGTGCAGTTGAGTTTTGAGCATCTCAAAGGATGGAGCTCCACAACCTCTCTAGGCCACCTGGGACAGTATTTGACCATATTCAAGGTGAAAAAATGTTTTCTTGTAGCTAATTGGCATTTCCCATGTCCCAGCCTGTACCCAGTGCCTCTCATCCTATGACTACACCTCCAAGAAGTGTCTGGCTCTGTCTTCTCTACTGCCTCCCGTTAAGTAGTTGAAGGCAACAGTAAGATCCTCCCAAAGCCTTCTCTGAAGGCAGACCCAGCTCTCTCAGCTTTTCCTTGTACCTAATCTGCTCCAGCGCTCTAATCATTTCGGTGGCCTTCTGCTGCACTCACTCAGTACATCAGTGTCTGCCCCTGGTGTCTGGGGAGCCCAAATACTGGATGCCATTCAACATCGAAATACAAACTATTCGGCTGGCTCCTGAAGCTGTGCTGCTGGAAGTCAGGTGTCTCAATTCTTTTCAGAGTACTAGATCAGTTGTTATACAAATCAATAATGAAGGGTAGACGATAGGAATAAATTAATACAAACAATGACCTCCCACAGCAAAACTGCAGTTTGGCTTCTCGCTTTCTTTCCCCTCAGAATGGAGAAATACTATTTGTGTACTCTGTGGCACCAAAGAGAAGCAGCATGTTCTGCTGTTGTACTTCAGAAGCCTGAAGCCTCGATGCTGCAAGAACAAAGGAAAAATAGTGAAGCTCGTTGTAACGTCCACAAAAACTTGCTGATTAACTGTATAAATATTTAAGATTATAATAAATATTCTGTTGCATCCTAACAATTTTGATTTCATCTGGAATACTGTAATGTGCAACCATAAATACTGTCTTACCATAAGTTTACAGCAGCTTACACTGAGCTCCTTCTCTGCCGTAATCTTAATGTGCGATTCCTGAAATGCTTAAAAGCTAGTTACGTCTTTCTTAAGTTGAATTCTAAGATTAAGCTAAATTCTAAGTCAATTAACTGTTAAATGCTTTCCTCTTTTTTTGAATTTCATTTGTCCATTGTGAAGTTTTCCTTTTAGGATGAGCATAATGCTACAGTTATGTTTCAGCCACAATCATGTAGTGATTGCTAGCTGCTTTCCCATAACCAAAAAAGACATTTTGTTTCTCATATTTTCTTATGGTCTTATTCTATCAAATTACCTAACAAGCAGTGAATAGCACAACAGTGACTAATCTTGTACTCTGCATTGCTGAAGCTGTCAGCACGCATTTTAGCTTGCACTTGAGAAATGAGAAACTTATGTTTCTCATACCGCAAATATTGCTTTTTTTGACACTATTGCTTTCTTTGTAGTGAATAAATTTCTATTAAAAATGAAAATAAATCCCTGTTCCTTGTGTGCGTTTTTTTAGGGCTACAACTAAAGCCTATGATTGTTCTGGATTTGAAAGGAAGCTCCTTCCTCTTTGCTTTTTATTCTAGCTGCCACTCAGAACTATTTAACACAACAACAAAAAAGCATGCCTTGCATGCCTTTAAAACTGCTTCAAAGCAACTCTCTAAATATCTTTACCTTAGGTGAGTAAACGCCTTATAACTTCTCAGTTGCTCACATAGAATAAACTTATTAGCAAATCCGTCTCGTTGTTTATTACATTAAAATGATATTAGGGTTCTGGACCCAAAGTGTACGAAAATACATAGACTATATAGAGGTCCATTTTTATGAGCGATTAACACAATTACGTGCTCCCCATTTGTAAGTTACTCAGTATACTTGAATTCTTAAAAAAAAAAAAAAACTTTTTTTTTCCCCTTCCAAATGCAAGTTTACGAAATAGTGGCTTTTTCTTCTGAAGATTTTGGCTGATTCCCCAGGTAAAAGCTTAAATAAATTCCTGAGAGGTAGGGCAACCACACGACCATGTGCTGTAGTGAGTATGTATTTGACGATTGTTTATGTATTTATTCTGCTTGCCGTTATATTCATGGTTTAGCGCTAAGTAACATTTCTTGCCCTTAACAACCTAAAGTTCAAAAGAGTATGCTCATATTTGTGCATGTTCTCATGCAGAAGCTGAGGAATTGTCACAATGGATCAGATGTGTGGGTCTTCCAGTCTAGCATCCCATTTTGACAAATGCATATCAGTGCATTTTGTTGGAGCTGTGGAAGCAAGACATCCAGTCTTCATTGTAGCACGTGTTATTTTGCAAATATTGCAATACATTCATTTTGTGCTTTCTCTGGTGCTCGGAGGGACTGTAAACAGCAGCGCTAGGGGTTTTATAGCAATTAACTTAGTGCCTAAGTGGAAAAGGAGATGACTGTCTCATGGTGGACTTTTTCAAACTGAATGCGTATTCACAGGTTAAGGTTGCAGATGTTGGCCCTGGCATCTGTCTTGCTAGTGGTTTGGGAAAGAGGTTGGCTTGCATCTCTTTATTTGCAAAACCCTTATTTTACTATTCCTGTCTAACTGGTTAGTCATGATGACGTCCACTTCGAGGCATTTGCTGAGACCCAGCTTGGGGGCTGTTAGTCTTTCTTCACCTCACCTTACGTGAAAGCATGTATGGGAAGTGTCTCTAGAGGTTTCTACCAATTCGCAGCGATCATGTGCATGCAACAGCCTCGTGCACTTTCCATCACCCTACATCTTGCACTTCTCTAGCAGAGGGACTCACTGAGTCTGTAAGGCCAGACGCAAGAGAAGCTGAGTCTCACTTGGGAGCAGCCAGAAGTATGCCGGTTTGTGAAGCAGGCGTGCCATACGTTCTGGGTGTTAGTCAGGGTGCCTCCTCTTATCTTCCCATGGTTAGATGTCCAACTGTGTAGGCTTTAGCCTAATTCCTCCGCTTCTGCGGGTTTTCTGCAAGGAGGGGAGAGAGAACTGATATTTCTGTACTTTCTTCAGCTGTGGTTTCAGGACCTCCTTTATCTATTCATTAAGGCATCAAAGAGTCTGCTTCTCCCAGACCTGCAGTCCAATGAGCTCCTGCAGTCCTATGCGCTTCATCCCACTTTTCAGATCCTCCATAAAGGATTGTGGACAGTGAATGGTTTTTCACAACAGATACACTATGGTTCATCTCTGGCCCAAGCAGTTCTTTCTAATGCAAGAAAACATCCAAACAGATGCTAGGTGACACAAACATCCAAAAGATGCTAGGTGAACCAGCATCTCACTTTGGCATGCTTACTGCTCACTTCTGGCTAATGTTTTAATCTTATCTAATTGAAAGAATTTTTGGTATAGCAGGATGCAGAGTTTTACTTCAATTAGCAACTCTTGGCAGTCTCTGTCCTGCCAGTTTTTTCTAAAACCCATAACTGTAGCCCACTGTCTGTACAATCCTGAATGGCACTGACTCTCAAATGTATTCATGGGTCTTCCCTTGAAATCCCTCTCGATCCTCCTCATCCTTACCCTTAAGGTAACATGACTTGTGGGTATTACATCAGTCAGTGGGGGAATTTCAGGTTGCTGTGGACTGCCCCAGTAGTATACTGCCTCCTTCAAAATCAGGTTTCCCTTTGGACTTGCTTTACGTTTCTTGATAAAGTTGTGCCAGTTCCACCTTCCACCTAGAAGGCTGATCGTATAGACGTCTTCCTTATTTTGTGAGCTGAATCTTTTCTCGCTCCCTCATGTGAAGAAGACCTTTTCTCAAGTCCCCCATATTGCTTGCTGCTACTGCTGGGAGATCACAATTGCGTTTTCCCTGCACAGTATCTCAGTATCTATCAGATACTTCTGGTCACCCCAGGGCCTGGGCTGAAACAGCAATGGTGGCGTGGCCGGAGCATGCGTGACTGTGGTTCAGCAGCTTCAGCAGAAGAGCTGTGCAGTGTTTCCTCTCTAGATATTTGCTGTGAGGTTGCTTGGTGTTTGCATCTTCAACGAACGCTATGGTATTCCTTATATAGCTTTTAGCAGGACGATGCTGCCGTTGTTATTTGACTAATGGCACCCTGAGCACCTCCAGCATAATGTTGCTGGGTGACACCTCGCAGCTATCCTGCCAGAGCTGCTTCCTGTGGGGGCTCCCTCTCAAATCGCTTTTTTAATTAATCCAGTCTGCCTTTCTGTTCTCTTTCTCAGTTTCTTTCAGATGCTATTTTGAACTGAAAGGAACTGAAATGGCAGCAGACGCGGCAGGTGGAGAGTTTTGGCGAGAGCAAACCCCTTTGAGACTCACGCAGAAGGAAAACTTTCTCGTCTCATGTGTCAGGGCACATGTGTGCGCTCTTCAGAGAACGTCATGTTTCCAAGAAAGCCAGTTGCATTACCTCTGAAAGGGTAATGAAACCCTTTCATTTTGTACTTTCCATGCTTTCCTTCACTGTAATCTTCACTTTTTCAAAAATTAATTCTGCACAGCATGTCTGCTGTAGCTGACCTAGCAGAGAGCTGTATGAGCAAGCTCCCTGTGTAACTCTGCACGCCTAGGAAAGCATTTATTTATTTAGGAGAGCACGCGAGCAACATCATGTTGTCTCAGAGAGGTAACAGAAAGGGCGTGAACCGAACTAGTCATCCAGCTTAATATTTTGATATTTAATGCTTTTGACAGTTGGCAACCTGTTGAAATAGATTTTAATGCATCTGAATTGCAAAGTGATGTGAAAAAAAGGAGAGATAAAAATAGAATGGATAGAAACAGTAAGTTATCTTTGGCTGTTGGTTTGTTCTTTTTGAAGAAAAGCCCATCATAAATTTTCAGAAAACAGTCCTGTGCAGCTAATGATCTTATGCTTGTTAGGCTAATTTCTTTTTTTGATTATTAGTTTAAAAGGAGGGGGAAAAAAAGCAGCATGTTTGTCGTTAATTCCCTTTCTTGCCCCTAATGGCAGTAAGCATTTCCACACCTAGAAATTATTTGTGAACAATAAGAACAGCTAAATAGATAAATAAATAAATAAATAAATATTTTTTTTTTAAGAAAAAGGATAAGCGGGAGCCAGACATATGTATGTACAGAATTAAATTTTGGAAACAGAACTTGTGGGTAAATCTAAGTGCAATTGGGAACTATACACTGAGTGTATGTTTGAAAAAAAAAAAGCAGTTGATTGATTGATTGATTGATTGCTATGGTTTTAACACTTACTCTTTGCAATGCCAAAGGAAGGCAAGAGGCGTTTTAAAAGGCCTAATAAACTTCAGTTGTATTAATCTATTTCAAGCTAAAAACGAGTGGGTATAGAGAAAAATAGGTACCTAAGAGAGTATTTTCTGCAGTGTTACTTATTTTCATATTCCGCTCTGCGTATGTTGCTTCTCTTTTTGAATTTACATAAGGCTGCTATAGAAATTTTTGGCTATAGCAGAAGCCATATGGTCTTGCTACTAAAATTAGGTTCTGCTTGTCACAACCTGCAGAGGCCGTGGTCATTGAATAGTCATGGTTGCTCTACAGAGGAGGAAGAAAACAGCTTTTTCTTTGAATGTTCAGCCACAGCACAGAAAAAGTAGCTGTGCTTTAACACGATGGCTTCTTGTGGTTAGCTGAAGTTAAGCCTAGACTTGTTCTCAGCCACCCAATATGTGTGTGTCTAAATTAACACTGCCTTGTCTATAAGAGGATCTTAATATGTTAAAAGAGCATTTTTTTTCCTACTAAAGACATGGTTTGTTTTGCATAGCTGTATCTCTGTACTAAGCTACATCATGCAATGAAAATAGACACGACAGCAAAAATGACTTCAAGAAGCTTTCCCAAAGCTTCAAGTCAGGGCTTCACAATATGGTCATATTTGTCACATCTAAATGAAAGTTAAAAAAAAAAAAAGGAAAATGAAAGAAAAAGGCAGTCAATAACTTCATCTGTGGCACTGGGCCACAGTTTGCAAACACAAGTTTAACCTCTAAACCAAAACAAGTACCCACCTGACAGAAAGCTTTCTGAAGCCCTTTTTGCTATGTTTTTCTGCTGTTATGGCATGATGTAATTTCGCAAACATAGAGACGCAGCTTTGAAAGATAGATCGTGTCATCGCTAGAAAACAAGCACAGCTTTCATGCCTAAAAATTTGCATCAGACTAACTACATTGATCTCACAACATCTTTGGCGGGGGTCTGCCGCTAAGAACCGCGGCTGTCACTGCACATTTTAGTGACCCGAGGCTGCTGCCCTCGCCAGCAGGCCATCGCTTGGCCCTGTTCATCAGCATTACTTCTTGGGCCCAAACTGTTCACATAGTCTCCATTTGATTAGGCGTAGTGTGAAAAAGCAAACACCTACGCGTCACTGCAAAGTGAAGGGAGAGACCTAAAACCGCCTTCTGAATAGCGAAGCTGTCAAACTGTCCAAAATGTTCCCTCTCCCTCCAATTTTTTTGTACTCGTGAAATAAACTAAAATCGTGCGCCAAGGTCTTTTAGGCGAGCGAGCCGCTGCGTTAGTTAAACCTTCCGAATCCGATAATCTTTGTAATCTCCGAGACTGTGAGGACAGAGCGGCTCAGACCTTCCCCGCGCGCGCCAGGAGCACCAAGCACAATGTTTGCTGCAAATTCTGACAAAACAGTCGTGAGAGCGGGACCCTGGTGGGCCGCGATAGGCAGCTAAGGTGTGCAGGGAGCAGAGGAACTTCAGGGAGATAAGGGGGAGCCCGTCTGCAGCCTGTGATTTCTTTCTCAGTTGCAGTTTTCTGCAGGCACAGGCAGTTCATAAATGTCTAGCAGAGATGCCACAGGCTTTTTTGGTTTTGACTCTGTGGATATGTACAGATTTAGCACTTTATAAAGCCATTTAGAAATACAATGGCAAAAAAAGTGCGTGTGATAATAATTAAGACAAGACGTGGATGCAAGCAGTTTAGCATTGGTTTGTTCTGCCCACGTGCGTGAAAATGGCAAGTGTCTCATCCGCAACAGAATTTTGACATGTTAAATGTGTTTTGGGCTGGGGACATCGAGATTTGTTCTGTGATGGCATGAAAAGCTATGCGCGCTTGTATACCTTTGCTTAGAGGATACGTTAGCTTGCGTTGCAGCTACTCAATTATGTTTGCTTCGCTTTAACGTTACATAAAATTAAGTTCCTGACACAAGCGTCTTCTAAAATTCACGCTGCTCCGAGACCGAAGGAGACCGTGATCGCCCGCTGAGGCAGGCGCGCTGACAGAAACCCTTGCTGAATTTACAGCTGTCCCGCAAAACTGCTTTTGTGAGGGACGTTTTAGTGGAAAGTGAGGAAATGTGCTGTAGGGGTACAAAGCTGTGTCGTTACAGCTGCAGCCATGCTGTTAGCACTTGGTCAATACGCTGTATTGCCGTTCCCCCCCTCCGTCAAAGGGAGTGATATCTCACCGTGCAACAACAGTATTGCATATTGAATAAATGTATAGGTGGGCGTTTCCAGGTAAAAGGAGACACTTCTTTACACAGTCTGCAGTGAAGCTGCAGGTCTCTTTGCCACGGGATTTTTCTGGCTGCCAGATTTTGACATTTGTTCAAAAAGCAAATACATTCACAGGGAGAAGATCCGCCCGGAGGGGGGGAATTAAACGCCGAGACACCAGAAAATCCCTGCGCGGCCGGTGACCAGAGGCTGGGAGGGTAAGGGGGAAGCGTTGTTACGATGCCAGCTGATTCTTACGCTTTTTGCTTGGCGCCCGCTCTCAGCCCTTGCTAAAACCACGATCTTCGTCCTTAGACTATTTCTTGTAAAGGGGTCTGTACTTGGGGGCGGGAGGGATGAGCTCTTGAAAGACCCGGGTTTCACGGCGCTGCTCCGTGGCAGGCTTTCTGTGCCGCCTGCCCTTCTTTACTCAGGAGGCAAACTGGCAACAACAGACTTTCTTTTCCTTTCCCTAGGGTTGAAAAACCAGCGATGCAGGGGGGGCTTGGGAAGCGCTACAGCCTTCAGGCGGGATGGGTGCGCGCCGCCGCAGCCTGGGGAAGGCAGCTCCCAGCCGGCCACGGGCAGAGGGAGACAGCGCTTCGTGTTAGTTCAGTAACCCCCTCCGGGCACGTTTCTGATGAGGAGGGGGGAAAAAAAAAAAAAACCCAGCGGAGGAGAGGCCTGCGTCCCCCGGCTCGGGCCTGCGTCCCCCGGCTCGGGCCTGCGTCCCCTGCTCGGGCCTGCGTCCCCGGGCCGGGCCGCGTTGCTAGGGAGCGGGAGGGCCGCGGCCGCTGGCGGCAGGGGCACGATGGGGCGACTGGAGGTGGTGGGGATGCTCCGGCACCCGGCTTTCCACGTGGCCAAGGGCACGGCGGAGGTAACGGCGACTGCCCCCGCGAAGCGCCACGCGCTTGGGTTGAAGGGCGGCCACGTCTTTGGCCGTTTTTTTCCCCCTTTATCGTTCGGGGGTGGGCTGGGCAGTGTGATTCAAGAAGGTTGGTGAAGCGGGCCGTTCAAACGAATACTAAAAAAAAATTAAAAAAAGAAGATATTCATTACAATTAACACTAAGTATTTCGACCCACCTGTGTGCGCTTCCGCAAGTGCCGGGAGCTATGCCAAAGGCAGGAGGAGCGAAATGCAATACCTGGATTGAAACATGGCTTGGACCGCAGTTAAATCATGGGATACAAGTAGTGATAGGACGGGGGTGTGTGGTGGTGCTGGGGGGGGGGGGGGGTGGTATTAAACTGCTTGTAAGCCCTTTTTTTCCCCTTGCCTTGAAAATCTAGGCTCTGAAGCAGAAGTTTCCGAGCCACTTTGCAGACCCCGTAGTCCAGCCTCTGTTTGAATTTGCCTGGCATGAATATTTACAGAAGAAAAAGAAGGTAGCGCTCTCGTCTACCAAGGCTGTTTCGGCCGCAGACCCTGTCCCCCGGGCTGCCGCCCCCGCAGCTCGACGCCACCAGCGTGTTTCGGAGGTGCTCTTCTCCCTCACGGTTTGTTTTCACGTCCTCAGAGACCCTTGAGACAGGACGCAGGTCTCCGGGCACTTCCGCCGTTCAAATTATTAGAAAGCTGCATTTCTATGATCAAGAGCAGGAGTCGGCCTGCGCGGTCCTTCGCGTTATAATTTTTGGCGTGTGAATGCCCACGTTATCGGCTGCGTCAGCAGCCGAGTTGGACGCATCAGGCCGTGCTGGTCCCACCTCCCTCTTCCAAAGCTGCAGAGGCCACGCCGGGGCCGTCAGGGGCAGCTCTGCAACGCTAGCACACCTCACCGAAGGCGGTTGGGCGTCCCCTTTGGGTTGGCAGGATTCATGGCTTTAAAAGTAGGAAAAGCATTAAAACATCTCCCCCCCCCCTCCCCCCCCCGCTACCCACAGGAGCTGCGAGGGGAGACGTGGGCGTATCAGGCCCCGGTGATGTGCTTTGCCGACGGCGAGCTGCTGGGCGACGAGCAGCGGCTGCTCCGCTGGGCCTACGACAAGTGGGACCACTGCGATTTTACACCCCAGGCCCTTTACCAAGCTATTACGGAGGATTTCTGCACCAAATATATGAAAAATAGCCAGGTAGGTAACGCCGTTCTTTTGCAAGAGACGTATAAGGTTTGCAACTACCTATATGTTATCAAGCGGGGAAAAAAACGGCAGGTTTGGCCAGAAGGAAAAGGAGTGAGCAGAGCGGTCGCGGTTTATAGTTTCTTGCCCCCTATGATGGGCAGAAAAGGGTGACATGAGCTGGGGGAGACGCGTTGCTCCTCTCGGCAGCCACAAAGTGGTGGGACACAGTATGAAAGCTCAGATTTTCCTGGCTGCCTGTGGGAAAAGGATCGAGTTTCCCAGGAAATCCAAAAGGCTAAGGTATTTTTTTCAGAAACTAGTGGGAAAATGGAAAGGAGCAGGGGAGGAGTGAGAGGAGGGCAGAAGTCCCTCTTTCAAGCAAGCGGTCGTTCATGCTCTTTCCCAAAGTAAAAGGAAGGGATTTTGTGGGTGAGAGAGACTGGGATGGGGCCTAATTTTAAAAGGATAAACTATCGGTTAGTTGTAGTAAGGCTGTCATAGTCAGGAATCGAGTGGTGAGCAGATCAGACACCTCTTCTTCAGGGGTGGCAACGTGCCCCGCGGCAAAAATCAACTTTTGCACCGAACTGCACTGGTTACGCAAATCCTCGTGCACCTTCTCAATGTCTCCAAGAGCTGGGTGACCCCGCCAGGGCATTTCAGACAACCGCCGGCCCTCATGCCTCGCTCGGTGTGAATGGTCCAACAAAAGCCCCTGGCCGGCGGTGCCTCCTCCAAAGTCACAAACCGCCTGGGTACCACAGCCCAGTTACCAAAACCACTGTTTTTTCCCAAGCTAAGAAATCCTAAGATGCCATGGTGTGTGGGGGTGTGATGCTGCAAAGAAACACTGACAAAATAGTACGAGCAGAGAAAGATAAAATGTCAGGCCAAAGCAAATAACACAGAAAATACTTTATTGATGCCACTCAGATTTGAAAATGGTTAGCAAAAAGCAAAGAAGGTCCATTTTGGTGGCGTGATCCGTATTCCAGTTCTTTTATTCATTCCTATCTGTGTTGCCTTGGCTACCACAGAAGTGTAAAGAAATGCGAGTCGCAGAAATAGGCCCTGCCTCGTATTTTGCTTTCAGCCCGCTGTAAGAATGATTTCTGTCCAGAATGAAGCGAGACCTTCTTTACCTTTGTGTTTACTTAGACAAAACAGCAGAAACTCTGTTCTGTATCGACTCTCCCATGGGCATTTTCTGACACCGTTCACCCGGGGCAGCCAGGCTCTCAGATGAGTTAGAATAGTGAATGTTGAACTGAAAGCTGGCCTTTATCTCAATTGGATTTGTTTTTCTGCTTTAAACAGCATGTGTTTGTGTACTTGGATATAGCCATTCAGCAACAGCCCATCGGGACACTTTTATTTGAGGTATGTTACAGGGGAGAAAAGCAAAAGCAAAGAATGAATACACCAAATGCTGTGGTTTAATTGGCCAAAGAAGGGGGAATAGAAATCTGGCCAGTTTATGTATGTCAGTTATGAACGTCACGTATTTTTCCTCTCTCTCATTTTGTAGCTCTTTTCGGATGCGTGTCCCAAAACGTGTGAGAATTTCCGCGTTTTGTGTACAGGGGGAGTGAGGTCGTCTTCCACTGGTCTCGAGCTCACTTACAAAAATTCCGTTTTTCATCGAATAGTAGAAAAGGGATGGATCCAAGGAGGAGGTGCATTTCTAAATGTTCTGAGTATATCTGAATTACGGCAGAAGTGGGATGGGATGATCTGCATGAATAACAGTCTTCATCCAAGAAAGCAAAACTGAACTCCATGACATAGCTAATCTCTGCAGGACAAGCCCTCAGTTAATATACATATAAAACTGAAAAAGATTTTCTCTTTTAGCCATCTAACTTTCTAGGACTTTCTAATGTAAGAAAAGTGAGGATAATTTGGTTTTTTTTAATTATCCAATACTTCTTCAAAAGATCTTTGGTAAGTATTTAGGAAGCTAATTGAAAACATGAAGCCACTTTCAATAAAGTTCTTTGGTAAGTAATTGGGAAACTAATTGTTTAACTAACATTAAAACACTAACAGTATACGCAGGAAAACATACTACTTGTTTTGGAGGGAGTTTAATTTATGGAGGCACTTAGCCAAGCGTCAGAGACACTCCAAATGTTTTGGTGAGTTATTTGAACCAGGACTTTGCCTAGAGCTGGGTACTATGTACTGAGGAGAAAGGCGTAAGAAATGACTAGTCACGTAACTTGTCTGACCTCCCAGGGAAGCCAAGTTAGGTGTGCCAGAAGAGATCGCCTTCGTTACTTCCTTCCAGCCTATCAACTGTCTTATCGGCCTCGACGCCTTACCTTTGTTTATCTTTGTCTTGCCTACTCTGAATGTAACTGCTTAAATTCCATTTTCAGTGGCTACTTTGAAGATATACTTCCTACTTTCCATGAATAACCATGCAGATATTTATGTAGTCCAAAAAAGCAACCTAAAATTCTAATTTACCTTAACCTAACCCACGTACCCCAATGTTTAAGTCACAAAGATAGTTCTCTTTAAACCCTCTTAAAAAAAAAAAAAAACCCGATGCACCAGTTTTCTGTAGTGTCTCACTCATCAGAAATCTACTTCAACAGGAATTTCTCTTTCACCAAATCTTCTTCCTCAGATAACCTCGTAGCTTTAACTCATCATAACATCATAGCCTTATTTTCATCCTTCCTTGTTCTAAACATCTGCTCTCTGGCAGGCATCCTTCTCCTGGAGCACATTCATTAAGCCTGTGAGAAACTTGAATTCTGATTGCTACTTTTATCTGCTCTACAGACATAGTAGCCAGAAGAGGAGATGGAGGAGAATCCATTTACGGTCCCACCTTTGAAGGTATGGTTCCTGAATTATCTCGCTATGCAAATCTCAAATTTCAGCAAAAATCAGGTTATTTAAATGATGTTATTCTCAGGAAAACCTGGGACTTTTCTTTCATTTCCTTGAGGGAAACGCTTTGATTTTCAGTCAGCATTATTAACCATTTGTATTAGCATTAGCAGACTGCTTTAATGAGGAAACTTTTGGACTTGTAATCTTGCCTCTGATGCGCTGTGCCCGACCCTCTGCTTCCCAAATCTGTGTGCATTTACCCCATCTAAATTACAGCTGATGGCCAGCCGCCTATCTACTTCAAATGTAAAACTGTGAATACTGATGGTTGTGGAAGGACTTGAGAAATGCAAAGTGCTATGATTAACTACAGAGCTCCAGGCATCTGATAGCACTTGTTTAAATATGTTTAAAATAATGGAAATAACTCGGTTTTAGCTCTAGATTTCCTGGAACTTAGGCAGCTTTAGGGCTTGGGCCCATCTCAGGCGTCACCGCCACTGGTTGTGTGACTCTGCTGATCTAAGTGGAGTTGCTTCTAAATTTCACTAAATTGAGACGACCCTTAAAACTCTGAAAGTCAAGAAATGACAAACACGAGGTAAGTTTAATATTAAACATTCCTCCGTACTGATATAAGGTAATAAAACGTAAAGAAAAAAGAATGTTATAACATGCAATATTTAAGAAAAACAACTCCTATAATTGACACAGACATTTGGGATATTCCGTTTAGATTAAATGCTGCCCATAAAGATGGTTTATGACAGGCAAAGCAGTTTGGAAAGTGATTTATATTCTCCTATATAAAAGCTTTCTTCCTGCCAATGTCACAAATGATGTTACGTTTGAGCAGACTGGGCAGCAGCCAGCAGTGAGATCAGAAATGCCGAGTGTAGCTGAAAACTTTATTTTCAAAGACGATCAAGAGCCTACGCGACCGAGGAGAGGCCGCTTTCGCCTTGAGGCCCTAGCACAGAGCAAAAGCAAACGACAAGCAGGTCGATGAGACTTTTTGGACAGAACGTTGCCCACGGTCCGGCCCTGCTGAAGTGCGGCGCCGACAGGCAGGGAAGTTACTGAAAACGGGACAAAAGTCTACGGACCTTTTTTGTGCCCCAGCGGCGTCCCCACAGGCAATAAATACCGCACGCTGAACGGGGTAGGAAGGAGCAAAAGTCACCTCTTTGACACTGAAACTCCTGCAATAGCAACAGGACACAGAGAAAACAAGCAATTACTGGGAAAAAAATGAGGACTATCCGTTACATTTGCAAGGCAGATGACAATGACAAGATTAAAAACTTTGTGAAGCCCCGTTTCCAGCTGCACTATACCGGTGCTACCGTGCGCCTCGCACTTCTTACACTTTCTCCCAGCGACTGCCCCAGGGCCAGCTCTGGGCCAGTCTCGTCCTTCGGGTGGGAACCGGCCGCACTTCAAAAAAATAACATCAGTCTGGGTCTGCACGTGCCCCCGGGCTGCAGCATCGATCCACAGGCTGATTGACCGTTATAGTACATTTCCACGTGCAATTAATTAAGTGACACTTCTCACAGCTACCTTGTACATGGGCGAAGATGGGGCCAAGAGCTGAAGTGATTTGCTTTATAGTCACACAGAAAGCTAGCAGCAGCACGGACATTAAAATTTCGAGAGTCACTCTCGCTCCCGGCTCCATGTTTCTTCTCCAGGCTTCTCATTTGCCACCAAGGAAAGACGCTGAAAGGGTCAGGGATTTTTACTGCTTATCAGAGCTGAAGTGTGGGCAGCTGATGTGTTTCGAAAGCACATAAGTAATGTAATTTTAAGATGGGTTTAATTTGGCATCCCTGAAAGTGTCCCTAAAAGGATTTTATTGCCCATACTGCACACACTACAAATGCTGATGTGTTAAAATAAAAGATTGCCAGTTCTTCCCCTTCCCCCTTTTTAATTAAAAGCTACATGTCGCTTTTAATCCTTTAGAAAGGTGTTCGCTTAGCTATGCATTTTTAATTTAAGACTTAGGTTGCTTTTCTAGTGCTTCCCACCAAACTATTTACATTGAGGGCAGAGGACAAATATCTTTGATGTCTGAAAACAGTGACAGATGCCTCTGTCAGATGGTAATTTTCTGTGAAACTCTACATTTGGCACCTGTCCATTCACCGCAATACTTGCTGAAATTAATGGCATGCAACTACATTTTACTGTAATAAGCTCAAAGTACTGAGGTAATTACGGAGAACCATTTGGCCTGGAGCGTCGTGTCACAGTACAAAGCACCCTACTCTGAAATTAGACAGTTGAAGTCATTTTGCAATCCACAAGTTAGTGTCAGGGGAGTAACAATTCAGTTAAAATTTAATTACCATTCTTATGAATCAGGTTGTGAGAAGGGCACTCAAACAGAGCAAAAATAACAAAAAAAAAAAACCAGAGCACAATATAATCAAAAAATATCCTAGTTTCCTTCAAGCCTGTGGCGAGCTCGAGTCTTGACAGCTCGGCAGGACAAGCACTGTGCCGGAGGCCAGCAGTGCAGGGGCGTAATGGGGTGCCGGACCACGCAAGCCCCAGGGGATCATCTGTAAAGTGGGAATAATCCTAAGTAGCCTCGGGGAACTGTCCTGCTAAATGCCCTGAGCTCCTCCAGGGAGAGACGTTGCAGAACGACATGGGGCTGGAGGGACGGTTGCTGTTGGTCTAGTATTCAGAAATACCTAGAACGGTTCCTCATGAATAGTTTTCATCTGTTTGTTTCTTGGCTTGAGAACTACATAGTAACAGGAAGTACTTTCTGGGAAGGACTTTGATTCAAACCCAAGAGTGACTTCACTCGTGTGGGACAGGTTGACAGGCGATCGATGGGGGAAAAGGAGGCGGGGAAGTGAGACAGAGCAGGAAGGAAACGATAGAAAAGGGAGCTGTAATAGCGACTTACAAGCAAAGGAAGCAACACAGTTGCCTTTTTTTTTAATTATTGAACTCTTTTCCTAGATGAAAACTTCTCCATCCGTCACAACAAAAGAGGGATCCTGGGCATGGCCAACACAGGACGCCACAGCAACGGCTCGCAGTTCTACATCACCCTCCAGCCAGCTCCCTACCTGGACAAAAAGCACGTAGCTTTCGGGTACGCATACTCAAGCTTGCCATTGCTTCAATGGTTAGGATGTTGCCCTGGGACATTGCTGCCCAAAAGGTTCATGAAGCCCTGATGACGCTGCAACACAGCCATCTCTGGCCATGGATAAGATGGATTTAAAGTACCTACCTAGTGACGCCCTTCCCTCCCTCTCTCTGCCTTGGCCTGACCTGCTCGAGCTGGAAATCCTCTGGCAAAGCCATGGCAGCTCCCAGGGCCAAGCCTATCCATTTCTGACTGTCAAACAAAGGTGTGCCCTGACAGACAGGGAAGTGTTGAGCAAAAGCCTCCAGTCTCTGATTTGCCCTAAGGAGCCGAAAGAAATTATTTTAGCAAATGTGTGCTAACAGTTCATTCTCAGTGGGTTAATGTATAGGGCTGGCCCTGTTCAAGTTTTTAGACTTTTAGGAATGTGCTAGGGAAGATTTTGGTCCGAGCAGTTTGCTTGATGTAAGGGAATAAAAATATGTCCAACCTACAGAGAACAACTCAAAAGCAAATTCTGGCTGGATATATTTATAACAAGTGGCATTTGCCTCAAGTGTCCACTGGCTCTGTATAATCCAAAAGGCACAGGAAACATGAGCATTGAACTTATAACAGGGCCCACATAAAGCTTAGCCTTAGAGATTTTAGTCCTGGAGGAGCAAAGAGCCTCCTGCGAGGACAGCGAGGCATTTCCCATCCTGCTGACGTCCTCACCCTCTGCTCAGGCTGGGCTTCTGTCTCCTCAAAAGTCATGGTCGTTTGCAGCTGGGGGACCTTGTACAATGCTTATTTCTTTAAATAAATGTGGCTACCTAAAGCCATAGTACTTTCACATCTCCTAAAATGCTAACTAGTGACCATCTAACAAAGAACCGATGGCTTTTGTGATTCCCTTGTGAGGAAGGACTCTTTAAAGAGCAAAGCAGATACAGCCTGTTGGTAGGAAAACCGCGACGTGGTTTTGTTATAGCGCCGCATAAGAAATAGACTTCCGCAGCGGCTCCTGGGCCAGGTGCCGTAGCAGAGGCAGTGAAGGCACATGGTGTGGCCAGTTTCGCAGACCAATTAGCAAAGCATTTCTCGATCTTCCAAAATTCAACCTGAATTTGCTAGCCCTCCGACACCGTCGTTGTTGTTGTCGTTAAATCACGCACATTTAACTCAGCCTTTGCAGAGAAGATGTAACGTAGCAGGGCGCGCTATCTCCGGGCTCCTCAGCCGTGCAGGCTCGAGCTATCCCAGGGGGTGAGAGGGGGGAGGAAAAAGCCAGAGCAGGACCGAAAACTTGGGGGGAGCCTGGGAGAGTTGTGCAGGTGTCCCCCAGTTGGGAAACAGCGGGCAGCTAGGTGCCATAAATCCTGATTATGTCCTTCTCACTGTCCTCTTCCCCTGCTGTAGGCAACTGATTGAGGGCACAGAGACTCTTCAGAAACTGGAAGCCGTGTCTACATATAACGAAAGGCCTGTTGAAGAATGTAAGATTATTAACTGTGGGGTCTTTGAGCCGTGATTGCAAGTGGTTTTTCCTTCATGTAGAAAGGTAGATTGCTATTTTCTGATCTGTTTTTTATAGACTTAGAAGGCTTTTACTCAACAAGTCAAAAATAAAAGCACTTCTTGCACCTGTGGAGTTTTTAGAATCATTCTTTTATCTTAAAAAAATGTTCATAGCTTGTTAAAAATGCTTTCAAATGAGTATAGAAAGGGACCTGTGGGTATATCCCAGTGCCAGTTTGGAGTTTATGGAAGATTGTGGTAACATGATTATCTAGCGACAGTATATTATGACAAGCAGATATGATAAATGCATGTACAGTAAAGTACAGGTTGATTAATGGATACACCCCTATAAAGATAAATTTAAGTGTTCTTGGCAAAATTTGGCCTCTACCTCCAATCTCCACCACACAGCGCATCAGTCAGCGTACAATGGCCATGCCAGGCTTGCCAGCTCAGCTCAGATACTGAATGCAGGCTGGATAGGATAGCTCAGACCTCTCAGAGGAACGGAAAAAAAATGTTTGCAGGACTCACACCTCTCTGAATGTCATACCTTTGGTCTTGCACTGCCAATGATAAACTAAAAGTCACACCCTTGAAATCAAGTTGAAATCAAACAGGGAAACATTAGAGCAGGCCTAAGCTTTGAGTAATTCTTGTTGACACATGGTATCAAACAACGAAGTTTAACGTGATCATTGCTGCTAAAATGGAGAAACATATTGTTTATAAAATTACAGCAAAACAGGAAATGTTAAGGTTAAACGTGGACGCAAGTGTATAGCACATAGCTGATTGCCAGTGTCAGATGAGTGATTTCTGAGCTAGACGCGCTCTCTAATGCATCGTGCAGAGCTTGGGCATCGATCGTTCCAGCAGAAGATGGCAGATAAGCATTAAGAGCCTGGAAGATTTGTGGAAAATGAAAATGCAGTCTGGAAAGAGAAGGCATAACAAAGTATATTGGAAGTTCAAAGGAAGGAGCATTCATCAGGCTTGGATGCAGATATAATGCTAAATCATGCTGTGTCAGGGCTATGCAGGCACTATCCGTTTACAGGTCTGTCTTTTTCCAGAGCAATCTTGAGCGACCTTTACTCCTGCACTGAGCTTAGTGTGTGAGCCACTAAAATCCACACAACAGGGCGAAGATAACGTGGAAAAGACTGAAATAGCAAAGTATTGAGACCTAATTTTGTCTGGGGTTAAGCCCATGGATTTCATGACACCTAAGTAACAGGCTTAAGTTGTTGCGAAACGGGAATGAATTTAGCAAATCACTTAACAAATGTTTAACTTAATGCCTGAAGGGGGCATAGACATAGAGTGAACTTCACATGCTCTGAATCAGTACGGAAATCATCTTAATTTTAGCAAGGAGATTTCAGTTCTTCTTTACTTATGGTACAAAACAAAGAGATTCTTTAACCTGAATTACACCTGTAACTAGCTAAGAAGCCTTTAACATATTTTTATTTTGAGGGTTTTTTATTTTCTAATGCATTCTGAAATTTCTATATATACTGCTGTATGGGAACTAAGTCTTCTGCAGGAGCATTTCAAAACAATTGCTTATAGAAAAGCCTATAATAAGCTACATAGATTATATATATCAGTATAGAATAATTATTTGCACTTCAGAGTTCTGTGGCAAAGATGAAAATATGGGGAGGTATTTCATTCAGAAAATAATATATTTCTTGGCAAGTTATTTTTCATATATGCTAGAGTCATGTATTTGCTGCGAAAGGATATGGCTTAGGAATCCTGCAACGGGATGGAGGCTAGCGGCTCTTTTTTGTTTGTTTGTTTGCAGGGGTTCTAAACCGTGATCAAATGTTTAAAGACAAAAGTAAATTTCAAAGGAGACAATGCTAAAAGAAACCAATTAACTGATCTCTTATTTAAAAGAAAATGATGTGTTACGTTGTGCCTACTGGTCTTCTGCAACATGATCTGCCTAGAGTAAGCAGGTGCGTTTCCCTTAACCAAAATACATATGCATTTCCAGCAGGCTGTGTTCCCTCAGTGAGCAACCAAGGGAGAAAGATTATACATATAGTTAGGCAGCAGAGCTGAGCTTTTCCCTGTGCGGAAGGACACAAGAAATGCCTGTGCGTGGAAGGCAGGAGCAGCGCGGGAAAAGCGCTAGCTGTGGGCTCTGCGGCCTGCAGCTGGGCTGCTCGGTGGCACGTGCTGCACCCCCACGTCCCTGTGTCCCCGCGGTGCCGCACGAGTGCGGCGCGAGGTGACCGGGCCGGGGACACCGGGCTGCAGTTGCACCATGCGGGAAACGTAATGACAAGAAGAGGAGAGGACAGCCAGGAAACGGTTTGAATTTCAGACAGAATGATCCTTCTGGCGAGCCACAATTACTGCATTTGCATTGGTCAGGACAGAGCACGCTGCCAGCAAGGCTGTGGTAAAAGCTTTGATGCCGGACTGAGGAGGGCACCTAAGAGGCAGAGTGAGCGTCTCAGCCCCGGTTCCCCCACTGCTGCAAGCCGGACAAGCCGAAAGAGCTCTTGGTGATGAACAGTGAAACAGTAAAGGAGGAATCTTGTTAACCTAATCCAAAATCACATTTTGTGCTGTATTTTCTTTTGTAATCTGCATCTCTAATTGAGAGATTCGATACGTATTGTCTCCTCCGAGATAGCCAGTCCCGAGAAGCGGAGCGTGCAAGGATCCCCAGGGACTTGCAAGCCCTAGGGCATGCGAAGGGGTCCCCAACGGGCTGGGAAATCCAGTGTCAGCCTGCAGATGGGGAGGTGGAGACTTCTATTGCCAACTGCTGGTTTGGAGGAGTTCCCTTCCCCTGCAACCATATACAAAAACTCCCTTCTGTAAAGGGCAGATGGCAGCAACAGGCATCTGCCTGAGAAAACTATTATCTTACTGGATTACAGTGTTGTACTTATGTGATGTGTCACTGCTGTGGGAAAAATTGGTATCTTTTGAGTTTTGCTTAGTTCGCATTTTAAGCTGTGCTGCTTACTTCAGAAACCTCCTTTTAAACTGTCTTAGAAACTCGCCTAAAAAAATGGTGGAAGAAGCCCTCAGAAAATAACATATAAAGTTATTTTCTTCATATAAGTATATGTGTGAAAACTGCAGGGACTGCATGCTGACAAAATATGCCTCCAATTACTTCTAACTAGTTCAAGCACAGATCAAATGAAAGTTGGAGCATGGAAATGTAAGCTACAATGTAGTTTACCAACCTGAGGTGAAATGGTTTCTGAACCTGATCTGGCGGGGGGCTACCAAGGTCAATGGAAATTATTAGCATGGACCCTCTGCTATGTAGGTACTCTGTGCTGATCTGGGGAAGTCCTGTGACCTCCAAAGTATATCTGTTTATTTTAGTTGTATCAGGTGCGCTTTAGACAATATATTTCATCTTCCTACAATCTTGCCTCACTTATCTTTTCAGATCGTCCTGGCTACAGCACTCTGCTATAGTCATTTATATATTTATTGTCTGGGATACACTTATTAAACCACTGTTGACCCTCAGACATAAGTTAGAAACAAGAGTTCCAGATGCCAATTCTGGGAGAAAAAAAGGACTCTGAACTACTGATTTTAAAAGAACTTTACAGGCAACATCAACTACGTAACGTATCAAAAGGATCAAAATAATGTAATACAGCTATTGCATGAAGAAAATATATAAGTGGTATGATTTTATCAACTTAATAGAAAGAATCCTGATACTGTAATTCTGATAAGGTTTCAGACGTGAAGAAGCACTAGCAGGTGGCCAGCTTAACCAAGCTAAACGTTGCCTGTGCCCCAGAGGCAGTGAGGAAGAGGAGCGCTGGCCCAAGGTGCGAGGGCACAGCGAGGGAAGGCAGCTCCCAGGGAAAAGTGGGGGAGCCCCTGCTGGGGCTTCTTCCAGCCATTTCCTGAAGCGCTCCATGGCCAGCCAAGGCTTCTCGGCTGTTTTTTTATCAGCCAGGGGCCTTGAGCGCCTAGCTAAACTCCTAGGAGCGGAGGAGCACGCTCCGGCCCTGACGCTGGCCAGAGCCTACTTCTGTTTTATATAATCACCAAGAGGCAGCTGCACATTACAGATATGCTAAGTGGATGTACTTAATTTATCATCCTGTTTCAGGAAGACTCCATCTAAACATTAGCCTTATTTTTCTTCTATTACCTAAACCAGTCTGACCTTGTTCTGTGGTCAGTTCTTGCTGTGCAGGTGAAAAGTTTATTCCTTCTGCCACATCTTGCCTTATCCCTATTGCCTTTCCTTTTTCTTCCCTTGCCATCTCTTTTTGGCTTGCCTTAGGCTAAAAGCATAGGCCTACACAACCATCTCTAAAGGCTGAAAAAATCTTTCAGCATTATTACCTCTACCACTCTGCATATATATTTTAACGTATTTTTTATGTTAAAAGCAGCCCTTCCACCCTGCTTGTCAAGTACACAGGCTACTAGAGTTTGAAGTCCTACATGCCGCTAAAGGTCCACACTGCTATCCTAGAAGCAATTTTTCCCCTCTAAAAATATGCAAACAGTGTGGAAATTGGATAAAACAACAGCCGTTGTAATATAAAGCTTGTAACAAGATGTTACCTTCTCATTTCATAAAAAACAAGGTACACAGCAATTTCCATAACAATTTTCCCCATTTCCCCAACAGCACAGCAATTCTTCCCTGGCTGCTAGAGAAGGGATAGGTCCTCTGTGAGCCAAAGAGGCTGCTGAGCCTTGGGAGTGATTTCCTTGAGAGAAGGGTGAGGTGCCTGAGATCTCTTTCCCAGCAGGCAGTTTCATTCAGAGGGATGAGTGCAGTCTGCCCAAAGCCGATAACTGTAGTTCCAGCTGCGGTGGGACATGATGCCACTGGAGATGCAGAGGATTTGGAAGTGGAGTCTGGTAACAAAACCAAGACTCTTCTGCACAATGACTTTAAAATAGATCTCGCTGAGTAGCTCCCAGTATCAACTGAGAGCTCATGTACTCTCTAGAAAAAGGTGCAGAAGAACATGCCAGGTCAGTGAAGAAACCTGCTGAGGATTAATTAGTAAATCCTCTCAGGAGGCTGGTTATCTCTCAGACTAGAAACCTCTAAAAGCTCTGTGCCTGTGGGATGGCCTCTGCAGTGTGGAGCTGCCCAGACCAGAGACAAGCTCCGTCAAGGCACTGAATTACAGGTTAGGGGCAGAGGACTGTCCACCTGCAAGTCTACCCAGATCACCGCAGGGCCACGGAGTGTTGAAGTGATTGTGCCTCCTCTTCCATTACAAGGTGAATTCCCCCATCCCTAATAGGAAGGTACTGGGCACAGCCACACTGGGGAAGCCCAGTGGAAGACACTTTCCCATAATTTCCTACACCTGACTACCTTCCTGCTGTATTTTCAACAAAAGACATCATATATCTAGTCTCTAACTATTTAGTATTTGTTGCCTACCACTATTTGATATTGATACACCTTTTCCAAAAGCAGGGGCCTAGGTGTGTAAGCTACAGGAAAAAGCCACAGCTTACCTGGCCCAGCTGCTTGTCAGACAAGAAACTACACGTTAATTTTTCAAAAGACATTTAATCTAAAAACTTATTAAGGAATAGTGCCATCTTTGCTTGAGGATCCTTCCCCCCTCCAGGAATTGGACACTTTCACTGAAGAACACTAGCTCTGATACTATGTTTTATAGATAGGTTGATCTTGATCTGCTCTTTGTCACAACACCTCACACTTCTTTCAAATCTCCACAGTTTCCCTCTAGCATTTCTCTTTTCGTACTTAAGGTAGTAATTCAAAATTATCTCTTTCTGCATAGTCTCAAGCTTGTCCTTGGATTGTGAGCCTGTGATTTCCTAACTTCTTGCATCAAGGAGCCTGTGCCTGTTTGCAGTGTTTCTCCCAGATAACATTCAGAAGCTCATAAATAGTAGTATTTAGCCTGGCTCCATAGAGAGCTGTGATCCATTTGTAAACTCATGATTTGAAAGCTGCTCAGATACCCACGCCTGTGGGTGCTGCTCCGTGACGTTGCACAGAAACGTCCAGCTCCTGTCCTGTGACCTGGATAAAGAGACTGCAGACGACCCCTGCCCCCCTCTCCCGGGAGCACGGGCACACACAGTGGCTTGTGTGAGTGGAGGGTGGGAGCGCTGCTCACACCATGGTGCGTGTAGCCACGTAGCAGGGTGTGCACATGTGTGGCTCCACCTGTGCAAGTGGGACAGTAGCCTAAATGCATCTACCAGCAACCAGTGGTGCTATGCATTACCACAGGATTTTGGGACGTGCAGCGGCCTGGCTGGACCAGCAGCTGGACATCTTGAGCCCTGGACGCGGGCCTTGGGCAAATGGGTTGTACATAGAAGGTGCCAACATCCTCACCCAGAATTTTGACTGGGGACAGGCATGTGAGGACCTTAAATGCGCACGGAGACAACATACAGCATGGCATGCATAACCCCCATACATGCCTAGGGGCTGTACCCAGCGCTGATCAGACCTCTACAGCAGGATTTGATATCATACCTGTCTCACAATACAAGGATTAACTAAGGTTACAAAGTTCTGAACACTGCAATCAATGTATTAATATTATTTTTGAAAAATTACAAGGGTTATGAATGGGAAGGCGCATTTTGCACACCAGAATCCAATCACGCTCATTACGTAACGGCATGAAACACCCAGAAATCACTTAGGACAGCATGTTTGCCATGTTAGCCACCCACCAGGTCTTCACACTTCACAGGCACTTCTCTTTCCACAGAGGTGGAAAGGCAATTTTGAAAAGGAACACAAATGTTTATAAATGGAACCAAAATGATAAGTTCCTTTCAGCTTCTCTACTAAAAAATTTCTTATTCGTTGCCACCCTCCCAGACTCTGCAGTATGTTATTCCAGAGCCTCTTCAAAAGTCTGTTTACTCCATCTTTCCCAGCATCAACTCATACAATGCAATCTGTTGAGGTTCCTGGGCGCTTCCCTAAAATGGACATCTGCAGACCCTTAGTTTTTATCCATATTTGCCAAGTACTTTACAGAAATTTCCAGTAATGCAGTGCTTGGAATTCCTTATAGGAAATATTCTGACATCCAAAGCAGAGGTAAATGCCTCACTAACCACTAAGTATATAACAGCACAATGAAAAAATGAATACAGTGATGAATCTGATGTTTTAAATCCAACAACAACAACCAGAACTGCTATGATCCTGCTGACTGCATTCTACAACAAAGTCCTGAGATGCTGACTGTAAGAAAAAACAGACAAACCACATTTATCATACACTTGGATTCCCCCCAGCCCCCAGGATTACATGATAGACATGTTTTCACTCGCTTGCAGAGACAAGCTGTAGCTGTAATTCTTGCCCCGCTGGTAATCTTAGTTCTGTTTGTATTGTATTGTCTACTTCATTTTCTCCCTGTTTTTCCATATATATGCATGCTGTTTAGAGTCTCATCTTCTATCATTTACCATATACCCTATTTGTTTTCATTCTAAAAGGGCCAAAGTTTTCATGTCGCAGCAGGGTAACAGAAGGAGTCATGGATAACAGAGGTTATCCATGAAATACAGATTACAGCAATTGTGTTTCTTCATGTTAAACCTGCATCCAGCACATCACAGTCAATCCTTCATAAAACAAAACATTGTATTAGTTGCTGAGAACGCTCATAATACACTTCATATGATAACCCACAAGAATCGCAAAAAGGAAAACCTGAGTTCAAGTAACGTCTCATGTTTAGTGACATCACAGGAGATCCTGTGAATCAAGCTCCGATCCCAGGAAGCGATCCTTTGTTCATGTCCTAGAAGGACATAAACATCCCTGCAGGCATATGCCCAGGAGGGGTAAGCGGAAGCAATAGCAAACTTCCACAACAACGCCCTCTTCGGTTTTGGTTAATTTGCAGTATCTACTTATGCTGCTCCTCTATTTATTTTTACATTTCAAAGTTTCATACTACTATTTTTCATGCTATTTCATGCTACTATTTCACTACAACTTTTAAGAGGTGTCTGTTTATATCGCAAAATTTACTTTCTCTGCACTTTTCTTTGCATCTTGGGTTTTTTTTTTTTTAATTTCATTGTAAGACTCCCTTGAAGGTAGGCTAAGCTTTAGCCGTTCTGCATGCTACATAGCAGCAGAAGCATCACAACAGGTTGCCCAAAGAGGTTGTGAAGTCTTCATGTTTGGAGATATTCAAAAGTCATCTGGACAGGCTCCTGGGCAACCTGCTCTAAGTGACCCTGCTTGAGCAGGGGGGTTGGACTAGATGATCTCCAGAGGTCCTTTCCAACCTCAACCATTCTGTGAATTGAATATGACATTACAGAACTCTGACAGAAAGCTTTACACCTAAATCATGTATTATCAAGCAGCCCTGCAGACCATTATTGAGCTCACGCTATAATGACAGTTTAATTTGCCTTAAACTTTCTGATGTTGTATTGGTCTCTTGGCAATATAATACCTTCAGGCAAGAAAGTGAAACAGAAGATTAAGTTAGAGATATATTGGGCAGCTTCCTCCTCTTCACTGCCTATGTCCAGCTCCATGCTAAGGAGATGCAGAATTTTCATGATTCTGATTTTTCTCATTCACATGTCCTTTCACTCTGATGATATCTTTCTCAAATCAAAAACATTAAAATTTACTTTATAGCTCTAGCTTGGCCCTCCTATATTACAAGAGGGCACAAGTCAGTGAGCGTTGCTTGGCACTGGTTTCCCAACATTTGCCTACGCTGACAGTGAACAAAGATTATTGAAGCAGGTTCACATGCACAAACCTTTATTTGCAGGCTCCACTGCTGATGGCATACATTGACTCAAATTACCTTAGGGGAAAAAAAGAAAAGAGAGAAAGGGGGAGGGGCAGGAAAGGTAAAGCAAAAATTCTCCACAATGGCCAGCAGGGAAGAGAAGCTGGATCCCCAGATACACATCCTTCTCTGGGTATTCTTCTCCAGGGTAGCTGGAAATGGCAACAATGAAGATTACAATTTTTGCCATGTTTCCCCTCTAGTCAGACTTTTAATCGGGCCTACTCAAAGTCCTTATTAGTTGCTCCCATTTCTGATGCTATTAGCACTGATTGGAGCACAGCTGGATGAGGTGCAAGCACTGCATGCTGACCATTAAGCTCCATGCATTATTATTTTGGGGTCATATTTATTTAAATGACTATTATCTAGTATATTATTCACTAAGCCTTGTTCTTCCAACATAAAAGACAGGCTACACCACAAGGGGTAGAAAGGGGGGGGGGGAGGAAAAGAGGGAAGAAGTCAACCCCATAAGAGTGGCAATCACTTTGCAAGAGAAAACCAGCAAAACAAGTAGTTTTGGAGTTTGCAGGTGCACAACAGCAGGTGGATGAGGTGCTATGAGCACAGTATAAAGAGTACAGGAGTAACACTCTCACAGTAACCTCAAAACAATTCACCGCAGCTTAGATGAAAGGTTACAAACCTGTGAGCAAGAGTCAGGTTACAAACAGGCAATAGGCAGCCTTAGGCATCATAAAAGTCATGGCAGCGAGGCCTGCACACCGTGGGGATGGCATCACTGTTTGGCCATGAATTCTCTGCCCTGCGAGCTCCTGTCCTCACACGAGCCATCCCCCCCCTCCTCCTCCTCCTCCTCCTTCCCCCCATCCCATCCCATCCCCCGCTGCGGACCAGAGGCGGGCGCCGGGCTCCCACTGAAGAGCCCGAGGAAAGGGCTTCCCTCGGGGCACAGACACCGAAGAGAGCCATTGTGTCTCGTACGAGCGGCTCTCCCCGCCCGTTAATTTTAAATAAGAAACCGCCCCCGCCCCCTCCCACCGCCTTTCCAAAGAGAGCGACAGGCAACGGCCGCGCCGCGCGCCGCCACGTCACCGCGCGCCCCCTCCCCCCGAGCCAATGAGCGACCGCCGCCCGGCGGAGAGGGTGGTGCCTCCGGGGGCGGGGCGGGGGAGCCGCGGCCACGTGACGCGAAGGAAAGGCTCCCGCCGGGCGGCGGGGTCACGTGAGGAACCGATGCCTATCGCTGCCTCCCCTCCCCCTGCCGTCCAGGGTCGGGACTGTTCCATTACACGGGGAGGGGGGAGGCGACACCACGTCACCGTCCCTGTCCCAGCCCCGCGCGGGAGGGGGCGTGGCCATCCGCGAGGCGGCGCCGCTGGGGCGAGGGCTGCGAGAGGCCGCCCGCTCACGTGACCCGGCGGCGCGGCGGGGCGCGGAGGGTGCGCGGAGCCAGCGGGAGCGGAGGCGACGAGCGGCAGCCGCCACCCATTTGCCCCAGCACCGCCGCCATGGGCCGGATGCCCGCGCTCCCGTTGACCGCTCTCTGCCTGGCTGCCCTCTGCGGCTCGGCCGCGGTGGCGACGGCACCGCCGACGGCGGCGGCAGCAGCAGCGGCGGCATTGGGGCTCCCGACGACCGGTTGGGCGGGCGTCCCCCCTGCGACCGTTGGTGAGTGCCTCGCGCTGCCCTCCTCTCCCCTCCCCCCCGCCCCCCGCCCAGCCGGCCGGCCGGCCCTGCGCGGAGGTTGCTGACGGGGCAGCCCCTCCCCCGCCCCGCGCGCTCGCGCCCCGCCCGTTGCCCGGCGGAGGGGGCGGGTGGGGGCAGCGGAGCGGGGCTGCTCGGCCCGGCCCGGTCCGGTCCGGTCCGGTCAGGGCGCTGCCTCCCTCCGTCCCGGAGCCCCCTCCGGCCGCTCTCCGTCATCCCCCGGCGCGGTAGGAGCCCCGCGCTGCCGCCCGCCCCCGCCGCTGCGCTGAAGCCACTTCCGCGCTCAGCGCCCTGCCGCAGCCTGATGAGCTTTCTACCCGCTTCTCTCTTCACTCGGCCTTTTCTCGCCTCTTGGTTTTTATTTTCGTTTCTTTCCCCTCCCCCCTTTTCCCCCCCTGCCTGTGAAATGTATGGGTGCTTGCGGTGTGAAATTGGCTAGCACGGTTTTGAGCTGGCTCATGTGCACCGAGGTCTTAATAACTGGTAGCTTTGTGCCTAGTAAAATGCATGCAGCATGCTTGTGCCTTGTGAACTTAGTACCGTTTAGATTGGGGTAGTTACTTATGTAACCGGCATTCTTTTGCTGCTGGTAGTTATTCTGTATCCAGATGTTAGCCTCGCTATTCCTCCTGTAGGCTTGTCTAATGGCCCTGGTTTTGAGCTGCATACAAACATTTTCCAATGACCAAGAACCACAAAATGCACCATGTGCCCCAAATGCAAAGGAAGGAAGTTGCTCCAGAAGTACTTTAATGTTTTTTGGTTGCATTTCCTAACGGTGCTGGGTGTAGTTTAGCGTGAAGCTGTCCAGTAATGTAGGCTTCAGAAGGCCCTTTAGGTTATTTCCTCTTGTGTCCCACCAGCGATGACATGATGTAGGCCGATATGGGCAGCAAATGGGAACCGTGAACTGCTTGAGACTGCTAAAAATCAGAGGTTAACAACCTCACTATCAGAGCAGAAGAGGGCAGTGTTGGTTCAGCAGGATAGGCTTCTGTTTAAGTCTTTCGGTTCCCCCTGCCTTAAGAGTAAGGGGAGTATCTGAATTCACACTGCAAGAGCTAATACAGTTAACAGATTTATTTGGGGAGCAGGATGTGAACTTGCCTAACTTCAAGAGCTGAGTCCATGGTACCCAAATCATTTTCTAGTGGAGATCAGGCATCTCATCTGCTGAAGCTGGGCAGGTTGCTGTAATCCCATATAAAGACTTTAAGAGAGCCTTTCATAGCAGGAGTAGCATTGGAAGGGCATCTGACATCCTGCAGCGGATTACGAAGCTGAATTTGTTGACAGCTCATCCTTGAAATATTTTGCCATGACACAAACGTATTCTGATCCTTTACTCTTGCAAATCTGTACCTCCCTCCCCCATGCTAGTTTGGGAAAACTATTTGGAAAGTGAACTACAAATCTTAATGCAACTGGTATTAGCTGCAACTAGTATTAGACTGTCCTCCTTTCTCCACAGATATACCATGCTAAATTGTCTGTATACCAGTGAGGCGTTTTCATTTTTGAAAAACAAACATTAATTTTTGACAGTTGTGCAGGTTATTATCACTGGTCAGATGTATACCTAGATGACTAAATGACTGTCTCTGAGATCTGTTGTCTGGAAACTGTCGTATCACTATCGAAGTGGTTTAAGAGCTATCTTTCTGAAGGGAACAGGGTAAGACTGTTGTACCTCATTGATATGAACTCGTAAAGACCTTGTTATGTCTTTCCATGTTTCTTAGAAGTGGAGAAATGGGCACTAAGATTTTTAGGTTATGTACAGATGATGTACTTTACTTCCGACAAGCCTGAGTCAGCCTTAACCAGCAGAAAGGACAGCTGAATTCACGTTTAGTTCAGATTGCCAGAACACTGAAGTTAGAGAGTTAACTCATTTCTAGTTGTTATCTTGAGATGTGAATTACTATGTTGATTGCCAAGGATCAGTGAATAGCCTGGTTCCCTTCACTAAGAAGCCGAGTGGAGAAAAATGAAAGGTCATCCTTTGGAGTAGGTAGATACTATGTGAACTGTGCTGGTGAGTATTTGTTGCAAAGAGGAGGTGGTTTGTATGCAGGGTGGGGTTTTGTTTTTTGTTTGTTTTTAGTGTGATGGCTGTATGAATAAGTCTTATTCGAAAGTAATACAGTAAAAGTGTAAACTGGGAGAACTTATTTGACCCAGATATTGGATTTGTTGACATTGTGGTTTCAAGGCAACATTTAACTGAGTTTAACATTGAAAAGCAATGTCATATTGGGCTAGTTAGGTTCCTGGCACCTACTGTAATTAAAATAGAAACAGATTGATTTCCTTTCTATTTTCCTTTATATGCATTTGTATGTGAAGTTCTCTAGGTCCTTCCAAGTTGTTTAAAGTAAAACAGTTGTTTGCTACTCATTCTTAATTTGTGGTCCTCTGTTAATATACCTTGTACAACTTACATAAGCATATACAAGTATGTAGATAAGCCCTTTCCTTCCAGCTTAAACCAGTGGTATGTGATACTAAAGTATACAATTTTATTGTGCATTCAGTAGCCACTTAACTGTTGCTATTTCAGGAAGCCTGAAGTATTTTAATAGATGCCATGTCTGCTTGGCTACCACCTTGGTTTCTTAGACTAATGGGTGACAGTTCCTAGTGAGACACAATGTATCCCAATGAGGAGTACCTTAAAGGTGATAAAGAACTTGCCAGTATCCTAAACAAATGGAAAATTTATGAACCTTCTAGTTTTAACTGTTAACCAGCACAGCACAGCTGTTTATGTAGATCTGAAATGCAGGGTCTGGGTTATAAGGCAAAATAAAGTAAAACCTTCATGCTAGGCACATTCTCAGTTGCATATCTGCTTTACTCTTCTCATACATTTGTGCTTGTTGTGCAAAGCAGACTGGCAGTATATAAACAGTTTAGATTAAATCTTAAATTTCACTTCTGCAAAAGTCCACAAACTTCACTTTTTCTGAAAGCTACCTAGAAATGGGTGGTCTTAAAATAGGATTTTCTAGTTTTAAGATGCAGCATAGTAAATGAAGATTCTTATTGCTCTTGTCCGCGTTAGTTTAACAGTGCTGTTTGAAGAGACTATCTTATACCACCAGAGATGAAATTTGCGCACTGGTGTGAGCTGTCTTGTGGTAGTAGCAAGTCGGAAGTAATTCTGCCTCACTTGGACTTCTGTGTTGTTTCTAGAATTTGTAACAACTACCTTTTAATCCGGAGTCAAAATCAGTGTGAAATTCCAAACTTCCAATTTTTTCAGTCCTTTCCAAAAATAGTGTGCTGTTACAATGCCTTGTTCTACATCTAAGAATACAACTTCTCCAATCTGCTAAACTTGCAGTTTCTGCTAAACTTGCAGTGAGACTGTCAGGATGTTGTGTTGTTTAGCTTCTGCATATTCATAGAAGCTTAATTGGCGCCTCAGCGGAGGATTTTGGTTGGTGTCAGAGGAATCTATATACCTTATCGGCTCTCTGCTTTCCAAAGTATTTGGAAATTGGAGTACCCTAAATAGCATGACTCTTGTGACATAGCCTGTATCATGCTGTGTAACATTTGGCTTAGCTTCGTCCAGATGAGTTAGCAACGAACAATCTTACCACGATAGCATTTCAGTTCTAAATGGGTAAGGTGGTTCTACTGGCATCTGGAAACTTTTAATTGTCCAATATGTGTCTTGTACCAAGACCTATCTCTACAGTCCTTGGGTCACAAAGCCCAGTTAGGCTGGAGAGGCAGCTGGCTGAGGTACCTGGGCTCATGGAGAAGGAATAGCACCAGTTGGCCAAGTAAAACCAGATCAGCTGTAGTATAGGTGGTTGGGAGAAGGCAGGGTGACAGCTCTCCTTACTGACAGCTCTCCTTGCCAACAGCCCCTGCAGACTATCATTGATTCCTCCTGTTGTACAATAAATTATTCAGTTTTATTAGGGCGTTATGGAAGACTTGAATTAGTGATGACCATCACTATTATGGACATAGAGTAGCTCTTACTGAGACACTGTCACATCTTTAGCACAACGCTTCTCCATGTTAATACCCAAGTGTAAAGTCGGACCTAAGCTGACTTGATGCAAGTGGCATCCACAGCAGTGTAGATTCTGATATGTCCAACCTGACTGTGTAGAGTCAGTTTGCTGAGGTTTCCCACCACGTGGAATTGCTTCAAGATCTAAATAACCACACTTATATGGCACAGAGCTCTAAAGGCTTCTGAACATAATATATTTCAGCAGGAAGCTTGCTGAGGTGTCAGCAGTCATAGTATGATTAAGCAGTAATTTAGATGAGCTACCCATGTATGATTAACTCAGTTAATGCAATTGGTTTTAAAAGGTGTAGCAGTTCCTTACAGGACTTGCTGAAGCCTAAGGCTTCTGAGAGCACTTATACCAGTAACAGCTCTCAGAATGGAGAGCTTTTAGCTAATCTTTAAAATTCTTGAGGCTGTCTTGGTTTTCCACATGCTGCTTCAGTGGTGTAACCACTCTGGTTTGTAGTTTCTAGGTTGCAGTTAGGTTGGGGAGCAGTAGTGAATACCTAGTCTCCTATTATGTAAAACTTGGACAGGCTATACTCATGCAGTAGCACAACTCTCCCTTCTGTTTGCCTTGAGGAAACTGGCTTTGCATTTGTAAGCTACGATGTTTGTTTTATTCAAATTTGTACTACAGAGTTGAGTACTGCCTTGATTATCCTATCTGTGACAAGTCTTTTTATATATATTCACTCATGCAACTTCTGTTCTTCCTGTGGCAAACTGAACATTCAGCTGTTTTGTAATTTCAAAACAGCAGTATGGTAGAATTCAGTGCCATATGTAAGGGTCCCTAAAATTCAGTCTGCTGCTGTTTCTTGGAGTTAAATGCTGTCATTAGTATTTTTAACATAACCTTTTATTTTCTTATAGCTGCGACAATTGATCCCGCTGCCAATGCGACTACCGCTGCTGCCAATGCGACTACAGCCGCTGCGACTACCGCTGCTGCCAATGCGACTACAGCCGCTGCGACTACCGCCGCTGCCAATGCGACTACCGCCGCTGCCAATGCGACTACGGTTCATACTACTATAGGTAAAACAAAAAGACCCAATCAACTGGTGACTGGATGTAGAAGATTCTTTTGTAAAGAAATGCTCAAACTTGGAAGTGTAGTGTAGTGTGTGTTGTAATGCAATATACGTTGCTAGGATTACTAGTATAGAATGACAATGAACCAGGAACTGGTGAATAAATAAAGGACAAGGGCCTATTCACAGACCAGTGTAGTGAAGTGACCACTAAAATGTGAGGTGTGGAATACGTAAATGATTCCAAGGTTTGGAGGAAGTGGTTTGTGTATTAACTTTTTTTCCTTCGCATACAAATAATTATAAAGTGGATCAGTGATAGGTGTTTGAGTTAGACAACAATTCATGACGAGTGGGAATGGCAGATGAGTTTGACTTGTGCGTTGCCCAGTCCTAAAAGTTCTGGTTTTATACATGCTGTCATCTTAACAGTGAAGTCCTAAAAACCTCTTCTTTAAGAGCATCCCCAGCTGAAGGGAGCTAGGAGGTAGCGAGATCTTGCAGAACTTAACTGGCTCCCAGAAGCCCACCGTACGGTAGGCTGACGCTTAGCTTTGAGTACGCTTAAAAACTCTGGCACCTGTCACAGCTACGTAGTGGAATATTTAATTTTTAGTAAAATAAATCTTCTGGAAAAATTGGTCAGAGATCCAGAGTTTTGTATTGATAACTGGAGGACTTTCAGGAGATAATGTAGCTGCACTTGACTGTTCCCATATTCCAGTGGTGTCACTGGCAGTTAATGATTTTCAGAAAGATACGGTATACAGTGAGTGTTCATCTCCCGTGTAGAGATATTGTACTTAAGTACTTGTTTAGTACAATATAAATTGATTCTAAAGGCTATTAAATAAAGTCCTCTGCCTTGATACAGATTCTCAGTTGTCTTCTGCTGAAGCAGCTGTCATCTTATTTAAGTATCAGCATTTATGTTGGTGTTTGAAGGAAAAGTATTTTTTGTCTGAGTAAAAAATCACTGTCTGATCTGTGGAGGGCCTTGAAATACTTGGATAGCAATGGTATGGCCAGGAAGTAAATTAAAAAAGAAATCCTTATTGCAGAAACTTGGCTTACTGCCATGCAGCTGAACATCTAAATTGTATGGGATGCAGTCTGAAGTCAAAGCTTATCCTTGCTGGAGCACAACAAGACAAATCATTTTCATAAGAACTTAAATGACTGTGAACTTTGCTCTTGTAAACTCATGGTGTGTACGTACTATCTGAATTGAAGTTTTCTCTCAAACAGCTAACAGCACTAATGCAACTACACATGCTCCTCTACCTACAACTGCCAGTTCTTCAGCCACCAAAACAACCAGTATACCAGGTAACTTCTGAGAATAGGGGTAGTTTGTGAAGTGTTAAATGTCAGAAACACGTTGGTCAAACTAAATGAATTGGCTAATTTTAATAGCACGGCTACAACTGACTTGACTCAGCTGTAGGACCTGTCACTTGTTGGGAGGGGTGGTTTTATCTTTGTTTTTGACTTGCAGCATGATAATAGAGTGCCTTAAAATGACATTGGGCTACAATGGTGGGACTGAATTGAGGTATTTTATTTCAAATTCAGTCCTAAGTATGCCACTGTACGAAAAGCCCTCATGAAGTGAAGCTTTTTAAAACTAGCCGTCAGCAGATGTCTCTTACTTCTAGCTTCCTATCTGTTGTGGCTTCAGCTGATTTCTTTAAGCGTAACTCTTGGGGCAGAGTACAATAGAGAGAAGATATTTATTTAATGTGTATTTAAGCAAAAAAATGGGAGCAAGCAACAAAGAACGGAAGATGTGTTTTGGCTGTGAGCATTTCAATAATATACTTCTATTTAGAGGAGGGAAGCTTTGGCTTTTTGAAGTACAAACGTTGTCCAGCTGGGACTTGTTTGGTTTTGAGGTCCAAAGCAGCTTGGATATAAATAGCTCTAGCTTTGTACAAACAGTGCTTAATCAGAATTAAAAAGTTGGTATCATTAATCTAAATGCAGCTGTTAAAACATCTTTTTTGATTATTTCTAGCTTCTTCTTGGCGTTTGATTGTTTTGTCTGAGTAGATTTAATACGAGGAAGCAAACACTAAAATCTGTGTCAAATTATTGTAAGTGTTGTCCACTCATGAACTGTAATGTGATGTTTAACAGGTACAAACGCTACTGTGACTCCTGCACCTTCTCGACGCAAATCTACATTTGATGCCGCCAGTTTCATAGGTGGAATTGTCCTTGTGCTGGGTCTGCAGGCTGTAATTTTCTTTCTGTACAAATTCTGCAAGTCGAAAGACCGAAACTACCACACGCTTTAGGACCTGCCACTTTATAATGGACTAGTAGCCCAACACCTGTAGTTCACTGAACCAAAATATCTTCTGTTGCTCATGGAAGACAGCAGTTCATAATATCCTTTAAATCTCTAAAAGAAGACTTTAAAAGAATATTTTTGCAACATTATACTTGGCAAGAGGTGATATGAATCTCCAACAGGATTACTTGCAATATGCTGCATGGGTTCTAATGGCCATCTTATTTTTCTTTTGCGGCTGCTGCTGTGGGACTCTCTTTCGATAGGCCAAAAGTAGACGTTCACAGATTCTTATACTCAGTGGCAACACTGTCTTGAGTAGACAATCTCATGGTGTCTTATTGTGAAGGCTAATTTAATCAACCTTTGATGCAGTATCCCTTCAGTTTTATCAAGATGTGAAACATTGGTGACTGACTTCAGGGAGTGAAATACCATTTATACTAGCTTGTGGCCCTTACAGCACGCTGCTAGAAAGGTGAACAAAATTTGTAGAAGCAGATAATGTCTTAATGAAATAAATTAATAATTCTTTTTTTTACACAGAAATAAAAGTTGCTTGATACATACTGCATTCCAAACTAAAATCCTGTGCCCTTTCCAATTAATGTTGAGAGTGGAGAGGGGATTTATGGGTAATCTTCAGAAAGGGGAAATGAAGATTAGTGCCTTAAAAGATTAAAAATTAATAGGCTGCAAAACCATCTCTTTTATTTCACAGGTAAACAAAACCTATTAGGTACTAGCTTTATACAGGAGAACAGAATATGAGTGACTTTAAGCATTCCAGTTTCAAAAACTTCCTACACTAAACAACAGTTCCTTATTGACCTTATTTCTGAGGGTGAGGGAGCATGGTACTGTAATCTGCAGCTATAAACAGGAGATATAAGTTGTTGACCTTTTGTTCTGGCCTGCAAAGACTAAGTGCAAGTGACAAGAGTCAGTACAGTTCACTCCCTGCATTAAAAGGTAGCCATATACAAATACTGGTGTTAGGGAAGTTAGGAGGTTTTTATTCTTTCAATGCTTCGTAAATTCACTTGTTACAATTAATTTTGGCATTCTTCTTTGGCACCCTCCCACCCTTCTACGTGTCTGCTTGCTGAAGGAGCAATAGATTGTAGTTCAAAGGATCTGCTGATCACTGATTTGATCTGAGTCAGGATTGTTATAGTCCTGGGACTGCTTTTGTGGGGAGGATGGGGAAGTGTTGTAAGGTGTGTGGGTTTCTTTGGTGGTAGTGGTTTTTTTGTTTTTGCCCCTTTCCTTGCATCGTGTTTGTGTGACCCTGAAGTGAGCTGATTCAAGAAACCTATGCAGCCAGATATTAAGTTTTTTTTTTTTTTCCTATCTGGATCAAAGTGTCAGCAAAGGTACGTCATCTCCAATGCAGACTGACTTGAGCACCTGTGAAAATAAACCCATAGGAAAAAAAATGGAAGTAAAGATAAAATGAAGTGGTAGGTTTAGCACTTGATACTTATCTTTTGATGTGGATTGATTGATATTCCTTGATCTTCAATTTCAGGAAAATTTGTAGCACTGTCTTTCTAGCTCTGACTTGACTAGAATTTGGCATCCAATACAACAAAATGACAGCGTTGATGCAAATAATAGTCATGGCAGTGTAGCTTAAATATAAAGCAAATTCTAAGCGCACTTTAGTTGCAGTGTGGCTTTCTTGTGCTCTTCTAGTTTAGTGGCATTGTTTCTATTGTGCTGCATAGAAAACTGAAGTTGCTACAAAATGCAGAAGTTAATTACCAGTACTGTATCTTAGTTTTGTTTAGAAAACAAGCTAAAAAAAGACAATCAGCTCAGGTTTAATAAACAGCAGAGTGAGCAGCCAGTTTCCAGCAACAGTATATGGATTAGATGGTATATCCTTGGCCTTATTATGAAATCACTTAATCTGTCCTTTCCCTGTCTCTGATTTACTTTATTACATTCATTCATTTAAAAAGATACCCATGAGCTTGTGTTCTGTGCTTTGAAATGAGCAAAATACTCTCCTAAAGTGTGACAGAGTTCTCCTTCAGCTCAGCAGAGCAAACTATATTGCTAGTATATAAATTTGTCTTTCTTTTCTTTCTTTTTTTTTTTTCTTTTTTTTTTTTCTTTGCCTCAAAGGGCTATCTTTTGGGAAATTTGCAGAAAAATGCTACAGGATGCAGAAAAATGCTACAGGATGCTTCACCACATGGAAGACATTGCCACAGTAAAGTTGTTGCTCTGTAAAATGTTGCTAAAATGCTTACTCAAGAGCTGTGCTGATCCCGATTTAGTTCATAAAGTATGCTGATGAAGCAAACAAAAATAATTTTTAAAGTGCCTTAAAATTGCTTAATCTTTTGCCTCAAATTTGTTTAAAAGGGTAGAAGGGGTACCTTGCCTTAGTTACTAAATTTTTCTTGGTGCCAGCAATTTCTACTTTCAAAGACTTTAGGAAACCCAGGATCTCTGATGTGTACAGATGCCAATCTGAAAGAAACTCAAGCTTTGTAGTACCTGAATTTAGTCTTGTTCTGGAAGGCCTGCACTGCACATAGCTTGCTCAGTAGCTTCGCCAACAAGATATAATCCACAATTTACAGAGTTGTGGCTAGGATTGTTTTCCTTTGAGTTCTTTGGCGGGGGGGGGGGGGGGGGGGGGGGGAGGCTCGGTTATACATCTTCACCGTGTGCTTGGCTGCCTCACTATAAAAAGTAATAACTCCTTTGCAAAATTGCAGTATCGGCTAATCTGTGCTGTGTACTAGCAAATAACCTGAAGTAAAAACTTGCAATTTTCCTCGGCCTTGTGTCCTGAAGTGGAAGGTAGCTCATAGATCTGTAGTTGTATTTGCCCCAAAATCAATTTTAGGCACTGAACTGTAGTGACTTTTCAAGTTTTCTGGCTTTTTCTTGAAGCCAACTTGTGCAAGTATCAAGCTGTTATCTTATGAATGTTCTTTGCAAGTGTTGCTGTTAAAGTTTGTATTTTGTCTTCAGTGGAAGAAAACTGAAACAGTTGTAACTGCAAAACCAAACTGATGAATAAAATCTGGTGAATGGATTTTTACTTGTAAACTTTCTCTTATGTGAGCAATCCCAGAGGGACTATCTGCCAACTTCCTAAATATTGTCTATGATAATCAAGGAACACTGGAAAAAGAGAGAATAAAGGTATGAAGAAGTTAGCTCTTCTAAATAAAATATTAACTTTGAAGGGGTGGGGGAGAGAAGGTGCTGGGGAAAGGCAGCGCAACAGTGCTGATGATTCATCTTTAATCGGGCAGAAAAGGTTCAGTGTGCAGGCAGCACCTCCAGGGGCTGTGAGCACCACTTCGGGCAGGATGTGGTGGCCTAGGGTTGCAATAGGGAAGCAGTTAAAAAAAGCAAACCCATCGCTTCAGCTCTGAAAACTCAACTGCACTTTGCACTGCCACGTTCCAAGGTTACCATAATAAAAGGAAGCTTTTTAGTTTTGACCAATATCCTTGTTGCTACGGTATATTTCTGTACTGTGCTGCATTGTCTTTGAAGAGAGGATGCCCAGTGCTGTTTTTTCTTGGAAGAAGGATCTGCATCACCCACTAAAACAAAGAGATTCTAGCAGATTAATTGATTATAACTGGCATCGAGCACTGTATCTAAATACGTTGATGTATACAAGCACAGCAGTGGAGGACTACTGCATCCCTTTCGTTTCTGTATAAATTGTTCTTCTCTTACTCCAAGACTGCCAGTTCATTGGCAATGCTCGAAACACTTCCTGGGTTGAACAGAAGTACTTTAGGTTTGCTTTTGGACCAGACCTTGTTCCTGTAGCTGCATGAAGATAGCAGGAAGAGATTGTTCATTCAGGTGTGGCAACAGCATAGCTGCCATCCTCTCCCTCCATCTGCTGGGCACCTGAAAGCATAAGTAACAAGAAGAGTCACCAACGACAGCATGGCCCTCCAGTCTGGTGGAGGAAAAAAAAATCCTCCTTTTAGCCAATCATCTGAAATAGTTAGCAGAACCTTTTTTTCCCTTTGATCTAGGGAACCATACATACTGGTCACCTTGCCATTAAAGATAGTTTTTTAAAGGGATTTGACTCATTGTCCAGGCAAACCCTGTGTGGTTTATATACAAATCACAATAGCAAGCAAGTTGCTTAACTTGCAACCATATCATCCTCCTGTTACCAGTGCCACCATTGCTTACCGTCTTTGCTCTTTGTGGGGTTCCTCCTGTTAAAGTCCTACTTCTTGCATGAGGCTTCAAAGGATGCTGCTGGTAATTCCTGAGCTGAGCAGCTGCTGAATGTCTGCTGCTCTGGACCCAAGCGACCGAACCTACAGTGTTACCAACAACACAGAGTTTAAGTGGAACTTGGGTTGAATAGATACCAAAGTACAATACTGTTACTTCTGATCTTCATTGTGTGAACACACAATGTTAAAAAAAAAAAAAAAAAAGCTGAACACCCAGGGTAGTACTAACAGAACAGATTGTTTAGTCTGATAAATGCAGTGGTTCATGTGTGATTCTGACACAGAGCAGAACAAAAACTACTTGCAGTATTTTTACATATCAGCTCACCACAAGCCTTTTTCTTCTGTAGTAATGAACGTACATGCATTTATTCCTCCAGCAGGAGAAAGCTCAATGAAGCAGAAAATTCTTGCTGCACCAAGTCTAGTCTACCCCATTACATGCAGCTAGTTTCCTTACAACTCTGGCATTTCTAGTCCTGTTGAAAGCCAAGATCAGAGATTGTTGTTGTTGTTGTTTTGCCTTTTTTTTTTGTAATCTGTTCCCAGTGACACTAAATTTCCCAGTAAATTCTAGTCTTCCTCTTTTTAATCTTCTAAAAATTAGACATGCAGCCACTTAACTCTAGCTCTTCAGCCACTAAAAAAGCCTCACTGAATCAAATGCTATGCTTGCCATCATTCATAATGTGATTGAACTCTGATTTGTTTCTATGTACAATATGGTTTTGCTGTACCATTAACTATAGGTTAACCTGGCCAATAGCCTTAGGTAAAAAAAAGTCAGAGTATTTTTGCTACATAGATGTAATCCTGAACTTCTTAATTGAAATGGTGGGCTTCCTCCTCAGATACCATTCAAGATGTTTCACACCGTGTTGGTTAGCTGTTTCTGACAAAATTTCAGTGGGCATGTCCCAACGGCTCAGGCTTTCTGCTGAAGCACCAGGTGAGCAGACAGCTCTTCCCAGAGTGCACAACTACCCAGCATAGTCAGACTGTGTTCAGTGTCCGTGCCAAAGTCCTTAGAGGTGTGAGAGGAATAACGACTCAAGCATCACATGAACACAGAAAGAAGTGCCACAACTCTTTTACACTATCAAGACAGGACAAGGATCAGTGCCGTGAGAGGGAAGAGGCGGAAGATGTGAATGAAGATGGAGGAAGAAGTGTGGAGAAAGAGCTAGAGGACATGGGTCTCAAGGCTAATCTGCAGCTTCTGCTTACAAATTAGCTGAAAAGTCTTACTCCATGCAGGCAATTCAGAGTTGCCATGGCAAACATAAAACAAAAACTTCCTTGCCTTTAAAACTTCCTTGCCTTAAAACAAGGCTATAGCAATTGAACAGTTGCCACATCTATGCAAATAGGAATGGCCAAGTGCTACTGGTCTTGAGCCACGAGAGTGACACTCTGTTATTCAGATTTATAGAAATGACAAATCTTTACATGCTGGAAGTCTAGCTAGACTTATGAGGTGCACTAGTATTAATGCATCAAAAGTGACGGCTATTTAGTATTGACCTATTAACTGGAAAAGGACTTCTTATACTGCCTGTACTATGGGATAGCTGCTTTGCAGGCTTCTTTCTGCCTTTTAAAAAGAAAAAAAAAAAAACACAACATCCATCTACTCTTACAGACACAGGATAATAATTTCAAAAAGGTAGCTAGACTATATTGCAGATGTTTAATACACTTCAGATGAGGTGCCTATATTTTGATGAGTTTTGGTTCAACTCCTGTTGAACACAGAGTGCTCCAAGCTCCCTGGACCATTTTTCCAGTTCTGCATCACATTGAGCAATAGTAACTCACTGCAAGCAAAAATCATCCAGCTTCTTTCTGTCTTGCCTTCTTTCCTTGTACTCAGTATCATCAATGTGACTTACAGGCTTTGCACCTACTTTTCCCCTGAACTTGACTGGTTTAAAGCCAGAGAAATCAGGTATATGCATGCATTAATTTAAGACTTCCCAGTGCTTTATTGCCCCATGACTGGTTCATGTGTTGACTTCAGCAGTGTGTTAATGAGCATTTCTTGGTTTCTTCTGGCAGGAATAACTAATACTCCCTGCAAAAACAAAGTACGGTTCGATTTTTAGTACTCCTTCATGGCATGGAAATGCGCCTTGGAAGACTTCCCCCCCCCCCCCCCCCCCAACTTGTTTAGTTTACTAGGACTTTGGGTCTTGCCTAGCTAATTTTCTGGATGAGTTTGACTAAAGAGCAGGAAGGATTTTTGATAACACAGAGAAAAGCAGCAACTTGGGGCAGATAAAATAGAAATCGTTAATCAAGCCATTTAAGCTACAACAATTAAGTAAGCATTACAAAAATTTCCTAACACCTGAGAAGAAAGATTTTTATTACAGCTTTAAAGTTCCTGGTTAATTCTGTTAAAGGGAAGAAAGCTTTTACTGCTGTTTTAAGATCCTCTAAGGATACCTGCAATCATAGGCACATATTTAATGGAATAACCCACATACAGGTATTGTTTGGCTGCCCCACATGATTTATAAGCAAGCTGTTCCAAGAACAGGGGCGCTGATGAAGCCTGATTTTCTTCTACTTGGGATCCTAATTGTCCCCTCCCCGAAATGCAGCTCCCCTCATGAGTCCCACGATCTCAAAGCAAGGCAAAAGACAATACAAGTTATGGTTTAAAGTTATTAACTTGGGAGCCAACGTTTCTTGTGCTGCTTGACCAACTGCTGTTTAAGGCGTTACAGAGTCTTTCAGTTCTGCCTGACTGGTTTAGGGCTTTCTCCTCTACCTGGATGCTTTCGTTACAGAGGAGGCTTTCTTCTCCTCCTCCACATTTGGCTGAAATTGTCTGTTGGTGCAAAGGTTAAGGAGGGATTCAGAGAGGTGGACACATGAACTCATATAAGATTTGTTTCTCTAAGAAAGTAGGTTACAACTCCTCCTTGCCTTACCTGCACTCGCATTCCTCTGGGAAACTGCAGCTTCCAGGGCATAAACTTGCTGCTGCAGTTCATCAACCCGCTGGAAAGCCTCCAGTTTTAAACTGCACTCTTGGGTTAGCTGGCTTCTTATCTAAAAGGGAGTAAAAGGATTAATGGCAGCAACAAAAAAACATCATCTGGCAGTTCTGGCTCAAAGCAGGGTCCCAGATTTAAAGGACACCATGTTGATGCCCTGTACATTCTTGTGAATGAGAGGCCAATCACTTGTTGGCTGAAACGATCCATAGGTACACTTTTGCAAAACATATCGCCGGTCCCCCTGGATGCACCATACAACACACACAGTGCACATCATCATTGACATTCTTGGTAGTGTTTAATAGAAATCTGCATTTTGAGCATTGCAGGAGGAAGCTATAAACAATATGGAGGCTTTTTCTCACTGTCCTCTGTGTGTAACCCTAACTACACAAGACCCTATCTCCGATTTCAGGGTGGAGGTATGTGAAAAAAGAGCAGCTTTTCCCTTATCTCTCCCAAAGATGATGTAATGAGCAGTCTGTGTGTGCGTGTGTTTGTGTGTGTGTGTCTGTGTAGTTGGCCTGAACACAGAAAGATGTGAAAGCCAACATTTGAATCAAAAGATACTCATTTGAATCATTTCCTCAAAAGATACTCCTTGCATGAAACTAAAACTATATTTGTAGTTTGTTAGTGTTACTGCCCGTGTAGGTGCTAGCTGCAGCTGGGACTGTCGTGCGGCAATAAAAGCCTCCACGCTGCAGTTGCCAGTTTTGTTTTTCTCCCCTTCAAGGCTGATGCAGCTGTTAACACCTCTGGTCTCTCCAAGGGTTATTTTGTAAAAGCAGCCGAAAAGCTCAGCGCTGTATCACAAGCAGAAAACAATGAAATCAGAGGCCTCACGTGCTTGCGCTAACTGCTTTCACTGTGTACAGGTTTCTCACTGTCATGTGATTTTGGTCAGAGAACGTGCCAGCAGCCTGAGAAAGTGTTCCCAGCAGAACGGCGTTTGTCATCCTCTTTCTGGAAAACAAACAGCCTGAGCTTTCACCTTGATACGCTAGGAGACTGAAGACAGAAAATACTTTGCTTGGTTTACAGGAGAGGCAGTCAGATGCATTTATAAAGTTTTTTTCTCCCTAGATCATGAAAGCAAATGGATAGGAGATTTTGGTGGCCGCAAAGTTGTCTGTTAGCACATGGATTCATCTAGTTTTACAGTCTAATCAAATCATTTTTCAAGCAATACTTTGTTCTGCAAGCTCCTCTGCAAAAGAAACACTACACCTTTCACAGCAAGAGCCCACTCTGCCAGCTGTGCTGTACGGAGAAATTATATTTGCTTGGCTAAATCAGTTTTTAAATTGAAAGTAGTTAAAAATCTCTGCAGTCATTTTTACAGGGAGATAACGTCAAAGTGGATCTTGTTACTCAATTACACTAAATCAATGATTAGCAATGCAGTAGCCAATTTCAACTCAATACATCAATTCAGTACGATGGCATCAGTTTAGTTAAAAGTAGTGCTGTTTCTGTGGCCAGAATGCATTAAAGCTGTTCCCTTCCCAGTGTGTTTATTTGGTCATCCAGCATCTGGGAAACACTCGTGTAAAGTACGTGACACAAAGAGGGGAGAGCAGAAGGTTTATATCAAACGTGGAACAGAGAAAAACGAAAGGGCAGCAGTGTGTCGGCTCTGCAGCCCAGGCACTGAGATAGGAAAGTCCTGCCTGGAACACATCATGGGGAGAGCCGGGAAAGCGCCGGGCGCTGCACACCCACGAATGTGGCGCCGGCAGGGAAGTAGAGCCTGAGCATCCATACCTCCTCGTTTAGCTTGGTGATGAGGACAGTGGTGACAGCAGAGGCCTTGGAAACACCACCGGGGAAAATCCCAGCACGGGATGCATGGCTGGCCGAAGCCACCCAAGCCACAGAGCCACCTGCGCGCCCTGCTCCCCTCAGGGTGCAAGGGTTTCCTATCACGTGCTGTATAACCATTCCCACTGCATCACAGCCTTACAGGAGCTCTCAGGTAGTTTATTTGTAAAATAAGGGGAATCATACTTGCTTTTTAGGGCAACGACACTGAATCAGGCTCAGAAGCAGGGCCTTTGAAATATCAGAAACACAAGATGCCACCCAAAGGTGGAGCCTGACCCCATGCTCCCAGCACATGCGGCCCTGCATGGTGCCAAGGCTCGTGCTATGGGAGCCTCCTGCAGAGCCCTGGGAGGGCTACCGGTGCAGGAAGAGGGACGTGCCACAGCACTGCGAAATCCAGACACCTGATGGAGTACATCCAGGTGTACCTGAGACATGTCCCTCCAGAAATGTTGCCATCTTTGTCCTTCGACTGTGCAGTATGAGGTTACCTGCTGCATTTCTTTTTTGACCCTCTTTTGCTGAAGTTGGCCCATTTTAGAGGATTTTTCAGCTTCCTTGATCAGGTATTTCAGTCTCTGTTCTTTTTCTTCCATCTCTTCAAGTGTCTTCTTCATGTGTTCAGCTTTCATCGCACTGAGTATTTGCCTGCTCCTGGCTTCTTGTGTCTTCCTATGCTCTACTTCCAACAGCATTTGTTTCTGCAACATGAGATTATGAATATTTCGGACTCGGCTCCCTCCCCCCCAATTCCCATACATACCCGTTTATGTTTACTTTTAAACCCTGGTGGGCAGCTCTCTGAAGTCTGTGGTGTCATCCCCACCAGAGCTGAATGAGGAGAGAGCCCATCCCACACAGCTTGGTATTTACAAAGCTCCCAAAGAAGATACTGAAACGTTGGTGAAACAAATCTGAACTACCTTATGAAAGGTACAGACTCAGACCTAAACTCAAAATAAAGTCTGAGTTGGTAAGGGGGAGCAGGAGCAGAACTGTATTTACACTATGGCTTGCTCGAGAGAGGAGCCTCAAAACAACATTTGTGTGTAGAATTTGTTCAACTGCAAATAAACAGGGCAGTTGGTTCCCATTTCCTCAGGCCTCTGCAGTCTGCTTTCTGCAGCCCACCTCTGGTGTGCGTGTGGAACGTCTTTAGAAGAATAAACAAGGGAAGGGAAAAGTAAACACGTTCTCCTCAGACGCTGCTGTTTCTACTCTGTGCGCTGAGAAGGCCAGTAAGCGTGGCGGCACTTCAGAATCTGTATCACGTTTTTGTACGCCGCGGCAGTACAAACCCCGCACACCGGGTCAAGGGCCCCCTCTACAGTCAAGGCTACTGTGGGGGAACGGAGTCTGCTATTGGGAAACACCACCTGCCAATCTATCACAAAGGAAGAAATCAGGAAGAAGAGCAAGATCTATGTCAGAAACTGGAGGGGGAAAAAAAGTTCTTGAAAGATGGTAGAGGCAGGGAGTCTTCTGGAAGTAATTGACAGCTTGTCAGTTAATAAAAACCAATTTATCAAAAGCACGGCTATTCCAGTAAAAAAACTGAACACAAAGTCAGAGTCAAAAGCAGTCAGAGCCCAAACGTTCATCTTTGGGAACCAGCTGTGCCTTACCAAGACTGGAGTTTCATACACTAATAAGGTCAGAATGGAGCGAGTGAGTATCACATTTGACTTCTTAACATCACATGCCACAACAGTAATCTCAATTACTGGAATGACCTAGCTGGTTTGGCTAACGCATATTTCCCAGCAGGCATCCAGTCTTGACCTGAAGATATTCACAGTCGGCCATACTGTCATTTCCATGGTTAATCACGTATTGAAAAGGTTGTTTCCGATTTAGTGTTTTCACTGTCTGGCTTCAACTTCTAGGCACTGTCTCGTTATGCCTTTCCCTAAGAATCCTTTAGTATCTGCTATTCGCCCCTCTGCAGAAATACTTGTAGACTGTAATCAAGTCAGTCTTCTTTTAGATAGGTTAAATAGACTGAGCTTTATAAGCGTCCCTTGCTAGAAAGCATTTTCTGTAGCCCTCGCACCATTTTCTGTAATTCTTTTCTGCACCCTCTCAAGCTTTTCGTTGTCCTTTTAAAGTAGGAGACCCTGGAAGCAAAGGCAGTGTTCCAGCCTGTTGCATGTAAAGATACAAACTCACTCTTAATGTATCTGTACTCTTCCCCCTTTTATCAACTGGAAGGCTGCAGCATCTGCCCTTTCCACTACTGCACCACATGGTCAGTCATTCGTCTGTTATGATCCCCGCCCTTCACAGCTCCATCGATTTCCAGCAGCCCCCCTGCTCTGTAGAAGTATTCGACGAACTTGTTCTTTATCGGAAATCCTACTTTGAAGGAGACCCATGTTAGCAAGCCATCTGTATGGTTCTGTACGTCCGCTCTGCCCACACCACTATTTAGTAAATGTTACTCACCAAATTCACTGACATTCCTCCCCAAATCTGCCATGGGTAAATTTTATAATTTTATATTTATTTCCAAAGCAAAAGTGGTGAATATCGATAGGTATCCTATCAAGCCTTGTAGAATTCCATCAGAAATATCTTCATTTCACAAAAATAATTCATTTTTTATGTCAAAAAACTACCTCTTAATGCATTAAAATTGTTGTTAACATTGCACTGCTAAATTTTAAAATAAAAAGGTTATGTGGTGCTAACCCAAGCTTTACAAGGTCATTCCAAATGTCTATTACACCTACAGCACCACGTTTATCAGTCTAACTTGTAACCTTATCAACAGAATAAAACGAGATTCGTTCGACAAGACTTATTTTCTGTACAGCTGAGTTGACTGGCATTAGTTATACTGCAAGTGAAGGGCGTGCTTTTCAGTTTGACTTGGAGGAATGGGCCATGTCAGTGTGCGTAGCCATGTGTGGAAGTGAAAGAGAGCTTGTTACGGCAGTGATATATCCATGAAGGCATACAGATGGTAAAAATCATGAAACAAATTTGGTCTGGATTTAATGACAACATCGCTGGAAGTGTCCTTGAAATTTAATGATGGGGTGGAACACTAATAACCTGAAGATTTCTAACTTAAAAATGTTGTGTGTGTGGAATAAAATATTGCCTTTTTTCCTTTACTAAAACATATATCCAGCACTGTTGACTGCATATATAAATACAGTGCCTGCAGCTGTCATTTTGGCACGTGATTCAAACTTTATTCGAGATTCTCCCTGGTTCTTTCTCCTCGCAACGGTGAAAAGGCTCAAACGAATGCGTTGTTTCAATGCCATAAAAATACCTATCCAGTTTCAGTAACCGTAAGATTCAATTGCTTTTGAAAGCATTTCTCTTCTAGCATTAACAGTAGGCAAAATCCTCATTGAAGCAAGTGAGAAGGAGAGGAGAACGCTATGTTGATGAATGAGGACCAAGTTAATTTAAATACCTGTTTTTCTAGCTGTTTCTTTAGTTTGCCATTGTCTGCTTGAGATTTTGCCAGAGCTTTCCGCACAGCCGCCAGCTGACCCTGAAACAAAGTCACCTCTTGTTCTGCCATCATCTTAGTGTTCAGCCACTCTTTTTTGTTTTGGACGGCTTCCTGCAAACACAGAGAGCAGAACAGAAACAGTTATGAGGGCAGTGATTTTCTCTCTTTTGTATAGTGCTAGATCACTTGAAGAGTGATCTCTAAGAGATTTTTAGTAAATTGGGGTTGAATTGCTCTGATTTTTTTCTAAGAAAGGCCTGACAGATTTCTGGAAGGCAAAGTGGGTAACACGATGGTCAAGAGCGATTCATTACGGAGAGAAATGTTAGAGGGGGGTTTTTTACTCATTTTTCCTTGGGCCTGATTAACAGGCATAAGTACTCCAGCTGCAGTGTCAATATCTCCTTACTATAATAATATTTCCTTACTATAATATTTCCTGACTGAAACGACAATAATCTTTTCTATGGGTACAACTGCACCTCTTTTTAATTATACTCACACATTGGAACAGTTCAAGTTCTTGCGTGTAAGCAAGTTCAGAGCAATGCAAAACTTGATCTTTCTTATTCATTAGAAAGATTAGTAGATACCAATCTGCTTATCCTTTCATTGTCTCTCAAGGAAAAATGTGTGTGATGCAGCTTGTTTTCATTCTGGGCACGGTCTTTTTGTTTGTTTTAAACACAGACATAAATGTGTATGTATATACATGTTACTGTGCCAGGCACAGCAGCTCCCTCTCCTTTCCCACCCATTTAAACTGGAAAAAGCAAGATCCAGTACTCTCTGCACTTTGAGTAGAGGACGGTGAAATACAAAGTCTTAGATCTTCAGGCTCGTGTCAAAGTTAGCCACAAGAAAGTTATGCCTCAGCAAGATGAGCTAGTTTATCATTTTTAAAAAGCCAAATTTTCCCAGTTATTTTTCTCTGTTTCAGACTTTTCTTTTCAATAAAGAAAGCAAGCTATTATTTCTTATTTAAATCCACAAATTTGCCATAACTCAATCCACTCTGACTGATCTATGTTTAATATGAATTAATAAAACATTTGAATGATTTAGCATCTCCCTGATATAACTTAACTAAGTGTATGCACATCCAGCTTTATTTGGTTTTAAAATTAACAAGCCCACAGAAACCACTCTGCTTTTACTCATTTTAAATTAACAAATATGATCCATTCTGCCTTCGCCTGGCTTGACATGTGCAGCTAATTAACCCATATAACAATCAATAACCTGTTTGTTCCATTCTAATCAGCCTCATTTAAAGCAGCAAGGCACTTTTCTTTCCATCCATCTTCACTTTAGTTTAATTTAGTCATTTTTGTGCTTCATCTTGCATTTCTGTAATTAAATTTATAAACCTCATGCTGTGTTCTGCTTTCTTTAAGCAGATACCAATTTCAAAAAACTCAGCCTCCTCCCAAGCAAGCAGTCGATTTCATTTTCACTTTATGGTGGCCTTTTCCATATGTTTTGGTCAGTTGTGAAACAGTTAATTTTGATAAATAGTTCTCATTAGTCTTCCGAGTTAATAGCTGAATTAGGAATACTGTAGGCTACTCATACTTCCTAGGCTCTTGTTTCAGGCAGGAACCATTTGTTTCACTCTCTTCACATTTGAAGTCCACCTTTTTACCCATGATTTAGAGGAAAACAAAAAGCTTAGACTTCATACCTCAAAGGGCCGGTTACGATGAAAGCCTATAGACTTACGGAATAACAGGGAGTCTGCCCAGTCTGACCATTAGTTTCGTAGGAAATAAGACACTAATAACAAACAAACAAAATGGTAGAGAAATACCACCTTCTCTGCATCTCTAAGCTTTGCGGAGAGTTGTGCCTTCTGAGTGGTTTGTTTCCAACAGTTCAGAGCCTTCAGCTTACACACCAGCTTGCCTAGTCTGATGTTTTCATCCCGCAAGAACTGCAGCTGTTCCTGCTAAAGAAGATGTCAAGAAGAGAGGACCCACAAAGATTACTTTCCTCAGGAAGAATATGTGGTTTTGAAGTAAATGCTATTGTAAAAGCATGCAACTGTATTTCATTTTAATTTTCAAATCCTCTAGTTTTGCAGCTTGAAACAGTTGAGCCTTTGGCAATAAATTTCTATTACAGTTTCTCCAGGGAAACAGGAAATGTGAACATTGCCCAGGAACGGCGTTAAAAGAAAAAGAAAAAGAAAAAGAAAAAGAAAAAGAAAAAGAAAAAGAAAAAGAGAAAGAAAAAAAAAAAGAAAAAGAAAAAGAAAAAGAAAAAGAAAAAGAAAAAGAAAAAGAAAAAAAGAAATCAAATCCAAGATACCAAGCAGGTAAACAAATCAGAAATGAGACATTGTTAATGGTGATAAACATTCTGATATAGCTAAATGGGGATTCTGGTTCACATCATATTTAGTAGCCTGTTTCACTCTAATTACAATATCCTTAATAAGAAAAAAATTAGTGGATTCTTGACAAGTACAGTATTTTTTGTTTCTTCTCTTTGTTCAAAATAGCAGACTTGCTCCTGAAAACTGTCCTTATGGCAGAAGACAGCGGTTCCACTACACAAAAAGCACAGAAATGATGGTTGCAGAGGACCTCTGGAGGTCATCTGGTCAAACCTCCTGCCCCAAGGATTGTCGATAACCCTCAGCCAGGTAAGCATGGCCTCGTCTAGCCAAGTTCTGACCATCTCCAGAGGTGGAGCTCCCACAGGCTCCCTATGCAACCTGTCCCAGCGCTGCTTCACCCCCATAATGAAAGAGTTTTCCTGATAGCCAATACAAAAGTCCCTCACCACAACTGATGGCCATTGCCCCTTGTTTACCATTTGTCACTGCAAAGAAGAGTTCAGCTCCTGTCCTGTTCAGCTCACTCCCACTTTGTGACTTCCCTTCCTGCAGCTGAAGGCTGCTGTTAGAGCAACTCTTCAACTCTTTTCCGCCAGACTAAACCAGTTTAACTACCTCAGCTTCTCTGTGTAGGCAATGTGCTCCAGAGCAGATGCCTGACTGTCCTGGCAGCCCTCTGTTAGACCCTCTCCAATTTCTCAACTCCCCTCTTGTACCAACTGGCGAGCCCCACAACAGGACTCAGTTCCAGGAGCCACCTCATCGGTGCTGAACAGAGAGGAATAATACCATCCTTCTGGCCACTCTTAATGTAGCCCCGTATGCAGTTTGCCATATTTACCCACTGTCGGCAGGGCTGCCACTCAGGCAGCTGGCTTCCAGCCTGTACTGCTCCACCTCTTCTGTGTTTCTGCTTCACGAACTTTATACAGCTTTTGTAAATCCAGTCCTCAAGTTTAAGAAGTGCCTCTGAACTGAAGCTCTACCATTCAGTGTCAACCCTCCTTCTTACCCATTAGGTCCCTCATTAGTTTTATCTGCAACTGGGCTTTGGCCTTCCTAATTTCACCACTATGGGCCTCAGAAATGCCTTGATACTCTGCCTTTGCTGTCTGACCATGTTTCCACTACTTGCACGCTTTCTTCTTGCATGCTAGTCCTTCAAGAAGATCCTTGCTTAGTCAAGCAAGGCCAAGCTTCTGCTGAATTTCCTGGTTTTCTTGCATAACAGGGCAGCTGATTCTGAAATTTCTTAAGGGTTCTTTAAAAATCAGCCAGCTTTCCTGGGCACTGTTTCCCCTCTCAGCAGCTTCCCAGGGATTTTGCCTAGCAGTTCCTTAAATAAGTCACAGTCTGCTGTCCTGAAGTCCCAGGTCCTAGCACTCCAGTGTAATTCTGCAGCCTTCCTCCAGATCCTGAATTCAATTATCTCATAGTCACTGCAGCCTAAGATGACTTCTATGACCACACACACCATCAGATTTCCAGATGAATGAAAACCCCATGAAGGTCAGGATGTGAAATCAGGACATTTGTCTTGGCTATCTGTAGAAAGCCCCATCCAATTTATCCCCTTGACCAGGGAGTCTGTAACAGATCCCCACCAGGACCAGGGAGTCTGTAACAGATCCCCACCACAATCATGTCATCGCCAATGTTCCTCCCTCCCCTGACCTTGACCTATATAGTCTTCTAGTAGTATATCTCCAGATGCATACAGGAGCCCTAGGCAGACAAGCAACTCCTTACACAGAGCGCAATTCCTGCTCCTCCTCTTCGCTGCTTATCCTTCTGAAACAGCCTGTAACCACCCATGGCCGTGCTCCAGCTGCGTGCACCAGCTCACCAAGTTTCCATGACTCTGTTCACATCACCATGCAGAGACTTTCCTCACTTTCCTCATTCGTTGCCTCTGTATGCTGTCCTTTCTGAGCAGGAATCTAAATCTCCCTGCAGCCTTCTCACACACAGACCTCTTCCATTTCTCTTCATTCCTCATTCACTCCTGAGCCTCCCTTATCACTCACTGAACCTCGCTGAAAGAACTGGCTTATCACTACAGTTATATCTCCCTCCACAAGCTTCTCTGCTGGGAAGATCTGCAGGCATATTTGCTTTAGACAGAGGTATTTAGCCATTATCCATTTGATCTCATCTGTATTCACTGATTGACTATGCTACCATAATTTGGGTGCAAACTGACCATTCCTGAGCAGGAATATCTCTGACTATAAAAGGGATTGATTTGGAAGTTGTAGCCTGCAAAAGACTTTCTAGGTTTTAGTTTATAACTCCTAGAACCTCAGTTCTGGGGGCATTTTTTCAAAATATAAAGTTGAATATATTTTTGATTGTAAGTATTTCCAATTTGAAAAAAAGAGACTCCGCTTATTTATGTGACTAGTTTGCATGATACGGAGATAAAACTCCCATCAGTGGATTTCTCTGGCTCACTGAAACATCAAATTCTCTTTCCCCCACCCCAAAAAGAGACAGTGACAACACAGTCTGATTGAGTGTGAGTTCACATTTACACTTCTTCAGATCCAAGTTCAATATGTGATGATGTTCACCTGTGTAGAAAGCAGGCCAGGATTTTAGCCTTGCATTCATTTACTGACACAGATACATATTTCCTTACTTTAGACAAATGTTCTTTCAAGTCATCATTATTTTTAGCGGAACCAAACTTTTTCTTCAGATCAATCATATTGTCAACTCCTTCTCTTCTCACTTCACTGATGATTTCAAACACTCGTTGGTCGATGCTTAGGCGATAGTCATCCAACCTTCCCTGCAATTACAAATACAACTCATAAGAGACGAGAAGTGCACATACGGGAAAGCGGCATTCAGAAGATTTTAGAATGTATGTATTTAATGGAAGTAGCAGCATCATGGTGAAAGAATGGGCTTTCTAGTGAGAAGCAGACTCACTCTAAGGACAGCAAAAGAAATCACAAGGTTGCTCAAGTCACTCTTGCCCAAAACACAGACCTTGGCCTTGTGGACGTGAATCAAACCCTCGGGATCAGATCCAGGCAGTTCTGTATTGCCACAGTAACAATCAGGTCAGTTTTTATCATCTAGATTGGGACACACTTGTTTTTGTAAGTAATGGCCTATGTTACCCCAAAGAAATCAGTGGACTACTTGAAAACAAAGGCATTATTAGAGGGAGCAATATTATTACCCAGTGGAGCTGAAGTCTCTAAGAAAAATAATGTAGCATATTACAAACTGAAGCATTATATTCAAAAAGTTCCCACCACTGTAACTAAACAGAGCTCCCATCAATCTTCCTAATGTGGTACCTGTTCCCTCTAGAATATGTCTCCTGTCTTGGAACAGGTACACTATTTTTCTACTAGATTTTTTTTTACAAGATGCTTCTAAAGCACACAGCACAGAGATAAATGATTCGCCCATCTATCCACCTGGCGCACTGCAGAAATGTATTCCTTTGTGTGCTACACATGTTGGCTAAGTTGTATAGCAGCACAAAAAAGACTTATCAATACCCCCTCTTATTTTGTACCTACTTTTAGATGGATACAAGTCACAAATAGGCTCCGCACTAACGATTCATATTCATCCCGTACTTCTTTTCTTATCTTCTCTTTGAGACCAAGATTTTCTTCTTCTGAGTCAGCGAGCTGGGCTCGGAGAGCAGTGATTTCCATAATCATTCCATGACTCAGCCCAGCAATCTATCACAGCAGAGAAAGTGAATGAGTAAAGCTAGGGATGAACAGGCAGCACAGCCTAGGAGTAAACAATCCAGAGCTCTGAATATGTTATGTGATACTGAATCAAGTATAAAAGCTTGAATAACTTCCTAACTGAGCGGCTAAAGGAAAATAATCCACTCATGCAACAGAATAATCCATTAGGTACATCTCTGTTGGTTTTAGAAACGTTTCTTCTTCTTTCCTGGAAACAGTGCGAAGGATTGTGGTCATTCTAGATCAGTATTTCAAGAAGCCAGATGCACAGGTTTCATTACGAAACCTTAAAAAGCCTATTTCTGGTCATCAGGAAAGAAAGATCTCCTTGCTAATGGGTATGAGAGCTGACAGAAGGAAATGTGTGCAGAGGATAGAGGAGCAGAAGGATTAGGGAGTCTGATTTTAGGAGAAGATCCTATGCCTGTCTCTGCTATGTGGGTGAGCCTTGCCTCCTGCAGTGTAACCCCCTCCTCCTCCTGGAGGGAACATCACAAGAACTGTGACTAGGTTGTGTTTAATAAGCTGTGATTTTCACTTATGGGATCAAATGTGCTATATCTGTTCACAAGCCTGTACATATAGACTATTCAATAAATGAGAAGGACAATTGTGTGTTCCATTTGTTGATATCTGACAACACAGCACTAGCATACTCCCAGAAAGAGCACTCAGGTCAGCACAAACAGGAAGGTACATGATAAAAATTAAATAGATTTAAATGACAGAATTTAAATTTCACATAGGTAGGCCACTGCTAAGTATAACCACTATTTAGTGGTTACATATATCATAAGTATGACCGCTGTTTGGTCATTTTTATACCCCTGAACAGTGTTTGCAAACAGATGAGCCCAATGTGGGAAAGCAAAAAATCATTCTGAACAAATTACATAGTTAACATAACAATTAAGCACAAATGCACATTACAGGCACAGTGACAGCACAGTCTGCTTTGTGGTTACCTCCACATGTCAGATCTAAGTTACAAACGTTTATAACTTCACTGGGTTTTTGTTTGTTGAGTTGAAATTGTTCATGTAAATTTTTTGTCTTACAGCAAACATTCCAGAGAGACTTCTGAAAATGAAGTTTGGGGGAAATACATGTATGTTAGTCCTCTTGAAAATATCTGGTGATCTTTATTTAGAGTAGCACTAGTATTCTTCTGTTTTGGATTCTTCCTTTTTTTGTGAAATTAGCAAAAAGTTGCTAAAATGCTAAGACTTGGGGCAGCGGACGGGGGGGGGGGGCGGTTCACAGTTCATGTATGCTCTCAAAAGATATTTTAGGTTTTAAACTATCTGCAGGTTTGTTACGACCAGCATACCTGAGCCTCTCTTACGGCTTCTAACACCTCCACAAGCAACTGAGCTTGGTCTCTTCAAACTTGCAATAGCCTCTGCTAATTGCTTTGAGCTAGCGAGAAAGAAGTGCAACTGGGAGGGGGAAGCCTCTTCTGCAGTCGAAGCAGAGCCCAGAGACAGTAGGCAGCTGCCCAGGGTGGCCAGTCAAAAAGGACAAACTATCTTGTACTTGAGGGAAGTGACAGATGAGACAAGGATTTGGTGGCGATTGGTTAGCAAAGGGGAGGAGAGGAAAGACGCCACTGGCCACAGGCTCCTGGAAAGCCCCACTGATTCATGCTTCTCATTTCCTCTCTCACGTCGGCCTCCCCAAACATGCAGATAGGACAGTAACATCACAGAAGACGACAGGTTCCTGACAAAACACTGTGCAGAAAAGGTTCCTGACAAAACACTGTGCAGAAAAGGAGATGGGAGCAAAAATCCAGAAAGAGCATGAGAAAGCAGGGCAATAAGAAGCCCAGGGAAGAAGAACCCATATATTGGAGCCAGCAATTAGGCTATATTAGAAAAGGAGCCAAGGAATGAAATCCAGAATACTGGTATTCCAACACTGCTGTCCAAACATCCCTGAAGCCAAGTAGTCCTCTCCATGGCATCTTCCACAGAAGATGACAAGCTGACATGGATATTGGATCCTGTCTCTAGCAGTGGCGTTTGTGTTGATGGAACCAACCTGCAACTCAGCTAATAGCTTACGTGGATATCACATGATACCCCAAGATGGCATTTCTGATTTTTTTGGCTTGGTTTACTTATTTAGAAAATTCTCTGCACACATGCCGCCTATCCTAAAGAACAGAGTTGAAGCTGCAAAGTCGAGCACTCAGAACTTAAGAGCTGTTTAGGCAGCCACGTTGTAGCCTGCCTGGTACATGCACTACAGTGCAGCCTAAGTGTCTGATCCAGTTGAGTTTTCTGTCTCCCTCAATGCACAGGACAGACTTGCTCTGGGGAAATGCCTTGTGCAGGGAAAGAGACCCATCAGTAGAATCCCATCTCATTTAAATTAAAAGGCTGCCACCAAATCATCCATTCTGAACACAAACCAGGGCACGGCAGGCCACTACCTTTGCCTTCGGGTTATCTTTGTTTCACAAATCCTTCTGGTGTGACTTCCAGCATCGGCAAGCACAGGAGGAGCTCCCCTGAGCCCCAGAGCCCCCCGTCCTTCTCCTTAAAGACTGTCACCATGCGATTGCTCAGTCCGACTCTGCCCCAGCTGAGACACTAAGTACCACTAACCACTAGATCATCACCACCAACCTGCGTCAGAGCTGTATCGCATAGGTTGCCCCCTTCCTGCGCCGCATGCAGCTCCTGAAGCAAAGCACAAAGATGTACGGTGACAACACTTGCATAGCCCAACTCTGCTTCAACTGCTTCCCAGCCTGACAGCCAGACCTTCCTTTTTAGTTAGCAACTGCCTCCCACCCAGAGAAACCACCTTCCCCCGTTCCCAAAGAGTCAAATCAATGCTCTGACAATACTTGTTCTTTTTGGTAAAGGAGACGATGTTGCTGTTGGAGAATATTTTCATAAAACATGGAGTAGGTCTCAAAGTTGCTGCGCTCTCTGGCCATGATGTCACAGCCCAGTACAGTGAGACACTGCTGTAAGTGGCTTTTTTTAAAAGTAACCTAGGAAAACAAAACAAGACAGCTTGCAGGTAGCCATAGTCCCAAGAGTTGCTATATACAGCCTATGCCAAAATGATAAAGTCAAAACAAAACATGGTCACCTTACTGTGAAGTCAATGCTTCTGCAGTACCAAAATTAAGCAAAAATTTAAATTATTCAATGCAAATGTTTTTTGCCTACTCTGTAATTGCACTGGAATAAATATGTTGCTGTAAAAATATTCTTTCAGTTAACTAAGCTAATGGAAAACAGGTTCTGCACTTTTTTGACTGCTTCTAGCTGCACTATACAATATATTTTTTCCAACTGAAGCTAAAAGAGATTTTTCAGTAGACATTTCAAATCATCAGCTCAGAAACTGCCTGGGATGTTGGGGATGACATCCCCTCTCAAAAACCATATGCCATGATTTTTAAGCAACAGTGGTCAATGCATTTTCTTTAAATTGCACTGAAAAAACAAGAAATGCTTTTGAATATTGTGCTGGGCCCCTGATTCAGCACTGACTCAGGAAGAAGAGTTCCTGCTACTGAATCCACACATCAAGTCCTGCAATCCTCTACGGCATATAAACCCTCAGCCCTAACTCATCTTCACATTACTACAATCCTGAGATCTGCAATTAAACTTGTCACAAGGCAGTGGGATGACACATAAGCTCATTGCCAATACTGCTGTTAGAAAACACATAACAACATAATCCGAATATAAGCTCATAAGTTTAAGAAGTGTTTTACTCTTTCAGGTCACTGACTGACAAGAGCTTTAACAATTAAGGCTGTAAACATGATTTAACTGTTGCTTAGGAGGAAATACAGAATATGTACCTCTGCATCTGATTCTTGGTAGTTTTGCATTAGCTTTTGAACAAATGTTTCAACTATCTGTGGTCGTACAGCTGAGAAATTTTCTTGTATTACCCCATGTTTCCAAAGCTCTGCAGGAACAGAGGGAGAAAAAAAAGGAAAAAAAAATAGAATAAACCGTGTATCAGTGGGTATCAGTGTCAAAAAACACTGATCCCTCAGTAAGCCCTAGGGTTTGACGCTGGGTAAGCTTTATAGCTCAGGGTTTCTGATCTTTTCTAAAATGTTTACAACAACAAAGTAAATGTCATTGCAAACAGATTGCAAAAGCTGCATTGAGCAGCAATATCAAATTTGTTCTGGTATCAAGGCCAAACACACTTTCACTTCCACTTTTTCTTTGCTTTACTATTTGTGCCTGTGAATATTCAATTTGCTCAAACTCATACAGTAATTGTACAAAGTAAACACCTAACGTACTAAAAAAACCCTGGCATTTTAATCGCCAGTCTGTTTCAGGCTGCCTGCAAACTCCACAATGATTAGTGCCGAGCTTTCTTTGCAAAACTGTTTTTTGTGGCTGATATACACTACATAATAAGAAAGTGAAACCTTAGACCTAGGGCATCTGAATCTGTTGAATGGACAGGATAAACATGTTCATGCAGATAGGTATATGGTATATGGATATATTGTATGTACACACACACACACACACACACACACACACACACACACACATATGGAGTAGAAATATATATTTTGTACACAGTTCACTGCCTGATGCTAAATGCATTCCTGGAATTTCACAACATGGGCTTTAAAAAACAGAAGGGAGTTTCCTGAGGGCAAGCCACTTCTCATCAGTGATACCTTCCCCATGGCTGAGCTGGTCCCTGGCTCCCAGGCGGATACAGGGGAAGCAGGGGGAAGCAGGGGAGCTGAGAGCAAACCCACCCTCCTGCTCGTGGGCAGGACAACACTTTGCTTTCTGTAAGCGTCAAGGCTGCTTTTCCCCCTCCCAGACTGGGGTTCCCACATTTTCCAGGAAGGGTTGAGGTGGGGGGAGCTGTAAAAACACGTTTGGTATTTCACTCTTCCTTACCAGTGGGGAGGCTGCTCCCTTGCCTGGCTCTTTCAGATGTCACTAGAGTCATCTGCTGGTTAATCTTCTTCTGCACATCACGGATCATGTGGATTTCTAAGTTTTCCAGAAGCTTTCGTAGCTAGAATTATGTCCAAGACTTAGTTCATACTAAATCTCTAAAACACATAAAGCAACTTGCCAACTATCAAAACCTACTTGACTAAGCCAAAGCAATTCTCCTCCTCCCATTCTTTTCTAAAATACAGTATTATCAGACAAAGTGTCAAGGTTCATATCCTTGCAGGGTGTCAGTGCGTCTAGCTCTGAGCCACAAAGGTAGGGACAGATTCTCGTATTGCTTTGGGCTGCCCTGGGACACGCATCTTGCTTCATAAAGAGTCTCACAGGTCATCCACACTGGCTGCATGCCCCAGTGACAGCCCCACAGGCCCTGCCAGGTTGTGCTGCACTTTGTTTGCAGTGACGCTGCCTGGTGCTCTGCAATGCCCCATAAATTATCCCCCTTTACCTGGTACACCTTCATTTCGATTTCTGATGCTCCTTGCGGGAAGCGTATATGCTGAATGCTTGTAACAGGCTCTCCCAACTCCTCCTCTGCGCCCATTTGTCTGGCCAAGGCCTTCATGGCAGGGTGCAAGACATCAGTGCTAAAATGACCAAGACATGGATATTTCACACATTCTCTCTCCACATTATTCTTGTTTGCATTTACTGACCTGGGACCTTAATTTTCCTTTTACTCCCCCTGCCTAACCCACACAGAAAGTATGTTAAGACTCCACTCTCTGCATTCAACATACAGGCAGGGCAGGGCAGCCTCTTTTTTACTGACCCTGTGATATTACATAGATCAGTAATGTCTCTTCCAAGTTTATAACAACATAAAAATAAAACTGAGGGGAAGGAACCAGATAAAGCAGGGAAATCTGGCCACCAGGAGGGACTTGTCTATCACCATCGATCAAATAGACCAAGAAACTTTTTCCACCTCCTCCCGTTGTTCCCCTTCATATCTGATCATAGGTTTGCTAAGTGTTCCTGTCTGCTGAGTGCCAAGGCAGACACACCCTTTGCTCTTGGAAGCGGGAGGCGCCATTAGCAAGGCATGTATACCTCATTACATGTTATTGCTTTAATCATGCTGCCTTTTAAACCCTTGATGGCACGACACAAAGGCTAGCACAGCGCTAAGAGGGAAGCAGGAAGCTTTCACCTGGGTAAAGGGACAGATGGGGACATGGTGGATTGGTGGGTACAGTACACCCAGGTGCCACCGTCCCACCAAAGCAGATCACCCGCTACCAAAGAGCTCTTGCAGGTGCAGCTACGACATCTCCTCCTGCTTAAATGCCAGTGTAAGGAAAGCTGCGGGGGGCGGGAGGGCTTGCCTGTCTTCCAGGACATGATAACCACTGAGCCAGATCTCTGGCAGCTGCCACGAGCAAGAGCTGCGGGTGCAGAGCAGCTGGGAGATGCTGAGGCCGTGGTTCTCCCTCAGCTGCCCAGCTGCCACCTCATTGCTGGCTGCACATGCCAAACTCATGCCTCAGCCTCCCAGCCCTCCTGCAAACCATGGGCTCCCAGCATCGGACTGTGGCCCCTCTGATTTGCTGGTAATGCACGGGAGGTAATACCCCAGGATGGCTACATGGAGACTAGGATGGAAAAGTTCCGATACTGGTTCGTTACAAACACAAAAACTTCCTATGGCACATTCAGATTTGTCAGTCTGAAATGTTTTCACTTTGTAGGGACAGGCCCACGTGCATTCCTGCTCCTCTGCTCCCTTGGGAGAGAATTCTGTTTTCTAGCTCTGTCACACAGATTTCATCCTTCCTGTGTCATCCCGGTCCTTCACTTCCTTTTTTGTGTTTTGTGGGGACAGGGCTTTTTTTAAAATGATGTTCCATTTTCTGCTTTCAGAAGGGCCTCTCTGATGGAAATTTCCAATTCTCCATTCTCAATTGTTCAGAGTTGAGCCAAGTAGCAGGTTAGGAGAAATTCTGCTACAATTAAAACTCAGGTAACAGGCTTCCAAAATTTCCATTTATTAAAGTACTTTATTTAACATTGTTTAGGAAGCCTAAAATACAGAGACAGGCCCCATGACTGAAAAGAATGCACTTGGAAAACATCATTAGCAAACAATTTGAATAGGCATTACAAGAGGGGGAAAAAAGCAATACTGAAACAAAGAAACAAAAAGCAGCTCACAAGCCTTTTGAGAAAAGCCAAATTACCAGGATAATCATAAGCAAAACTAAAGAAAGGTAGAAATAAAAAAAATGTAAGTAAAAGAGGGTGACAGGAAGAAAATGGTGTGGAGAAGGCAGAGACTTTTCTCATTTTTCATCTTTTCAGTCACACTGGAATACTCTTGCATCCAAAGGTAACTTACCCATATTGCTCACAAAACTCTTTGTAGAGAGGAACTGTATTGATATCCTCAGTCCTCAATTTGAGTCGACCCCATTCTGCCTTTAATATTTCCAGTTGCTTCCACAGTATTAGAAAAGATCTCAGCAAGTTACATGATGTGACTGGATCATGATGCCTCAGCAAAACTCTGCAGGTCTTTTTCCTGCTCTGCAACCAGTTAGCACTTGAGTCCATTATTTCTGCCAAATTCTCCTGAATTGCACAGGAAAATACTTTGCTTCAAAAAGCTATGACAAACTTTTCACATACTCTTCTTTGCTTGATAGCATCTCATGCAATATACAGCGGAGGGAGACATGCAACAGGCTATTGCACAGTAAGAACTTGCAGTTGGCCCTTTTACACCAGTGTCTTTCAGTACAGGAAAAACCTTGACTACTTTTTGACTGCAGTGAGTACTCACATACAGCAGAGAAGATGGGAATAAAAACACACAGTTAAATCCTTCATTTTATTGCTGCTTTCCTCAAGCAAATAGCTTCAACAGCAACACTCTCTGCTTGTTCTCTGACTAAAAGTACCTTCTAGGAATCAAACTTTTAGCTCAGATTTTGAAGGAAAATAACTTTAAAATAACTAATTGTGTCCTCTCCACCCATTTCACCTTGCAAATTTATCACTGTATCTGTTTTCCATCTCAAACAATTCGAATCTCTGCCCACACCTTGAACAAGATCTTTGTGTAGGCTCTGCCAGGTCCCAGGTGTCCCCCAGCAACCATTCCTCACACACACATCCACAGTGCAAATATTCTGGGAGGTACAGCCTGGAGTTACCTTGCCTCTCCTTGACTAGATTTGTTCTTAGACAGTGGCCAGGCTGTTGCTTTCCCCTCTGCACTGAGCAGCTCTTGCTAAAGAAAGAGCTGGAGTTCTTGCCTCCTAAACTTTGCAAGGCATGAGGAGAAGTCAGGAGAGCCTCCGTTTTCTCCAGAAGTCTGACAATACCAACAGGCCCTTAAGAGTCATCTATCACAAGGGTTCTCTCAGGAGCACTGACAGCGTATAGGAAACAACATTGTTTTCTTTGCTTATCAGATGGCCAGGAGTAGGTTAGGTTATTACAGCGTATCTCAGGACCAGGTCTCTTATGTTCACAGAGATTTGTCTGCAAAAAGTAAAACGAGTTCTGCATAGAAGCTGTACAACCCCAAATGAACTGAGCTGTCAGAAGTACCTGCTTGCTCTTAGCTAATGAAGCTCGGCAGTCAGCGTGATCTTCCACAGCACAGCCACAGCTGTTCTGCAGTACATCCTCCATGAGCAACTGCATTGCAGCCAGCTCCCCATGAGCAACTCTTCGGTCTGCATCACTCAGGTCACATAGGCACAGCTGGGGAGGAAGAGAGAGTCTGTGACGTTCTGCGTTGCTCAGAGCGCAACAAGTAATAGCAAATCTCAGCTATTGTGTCCACAGGTCTTTGTGTGTTATCAACACAAATGGATTCTAAGCTTTTAGCACCATACTCCTAAAAAGCATATGCCCATGCATAAGAAGTATTTGATTCCCTAGTTCTGCCACACTAGGAAAATGACAAGCACAGCTTCATTATCTATACAAACGCTCTGCTTGGCTAACAGCAAGATCAAACACAATGTAAATGGTATAACAGGCTTTTGGACAGAAAAGGGGGAGATTCTTTTTGTTTACTCCTGTTCTTCAAAAAACAGAGACAGGAAACAAGGTAGCCTTAGCTTGTTTTCCTCCCACATCTTAGATTCATCGTGTCTTCCTGTCTTTGGATATAAGCTCAAGGCTGCTGTCTCACTGTACCTGCATGTTGTAGCTTATATTAATCGTGTTGTTGACAGTGACTGGAAACAATCCTCCATCCATTAGGAATGTCCTCCATGGAAAATGCATGAGTGTCTAAAAGAATAGAGACAACGGTTCATAAATAAAAGCAGCATTCAGACAGTTATGAGAGTCCCATCTAATCTGATCAGGAAAAGGTAACTCAGAGGCCAAGCTGCTACTTGATTTGTGATCCACTCTGCCCTCACTTCAAGAGCAGGTCACATATTGGAAAAGAGAGAATCCTCTATTATTATTCCTTGGGGAAGAAGCACTAAGATACACTCCAGAGCATGTTTCCTACCAAGGTGCCACGTCTGGGCTACTCTAGGTGAACCAACAGTGGCTAATTAGCAGGATGGGACGAAAATGAGGAAATATGAAGTTAGAATGATTATCTAGAAATGTCTGTTACCTTGAAACATGCTAATACCACCAGCAAGGCTCACCTTTACAAGGCTCACCTTTACTTCCCTTAACATTTGACCAGCCTTTTTTTTTTGGTCAGTGCCATCAAGGTGCCTTTCTAGCATGTAGCATGCAGCACTGTGTAGCTCTACAGCTAAGAAAACAGTACCTAAGTTCCTTACAAACATCTATGACAGGCATGGTGGGCAATCAAAACTGCTGCTAGGTGAAAAGAGAGCTCAGGAGGATAATTACCCCAAACTGAAAGTTAGTAGAAGCATCAAAACTGGAGTCAAGGTAGGCAAAATATTCCAACGCATATAAATTTCACAGAATCGTTTAGGTTGGAAGGGACCTCTGGAGATCATCTAGTCCAACCTCCCTGCTCAAGCAGGGTCACCTAGAGCATATTGCCCAGGATCACATCCAGACGGGTTTTGAAAATCTCCAGGGAAGGAGACTCCACTACCTCTCTGGGCAACCTGTTCCAATGCTCAGTCACCCTCACAGGGAAGAATTTTTTTCTCAGGTTCAGATGGAACTTCCTGTGGTTCAGTTTCTGCCCATTGCATCTTGTCCTGTTGCTGGGCACCACGGAGAAGAGGCTGGCCTCATCCTCTTGACACTCCCCCTTCAGATACTTAGACACATTGATCAGATCGCCTCGCAGTCTTCTCTTCTCCAGGCTGAACAGGCCCAGCTCTTGCAGTCTTTCTTCATAGGAGAGGTGCTCCAGCCCTCTAATCAATCATCTTGGTAGCCCTCCGCTGGACTCTCTCCAGGAGTGCCATGTCTCTCTTGGACTGGGGAGCCCAGAACTGCACACAGCACTCCAGGTGAGGCCTCCCCAGGGCTGAGGAGAGGGGCAGGATCACCTCCCTCGACCTGCTGCCAACACTCTGCCTAATGCACCCCAGGAGACCATTGGCCTTCTTGGCCACAAGGGCACACTGCTGGCTCATGTTTAACTTGTTGTCCACCAGCACTCCCAGGTCCTTCTCGGCAGAGCTACTTTCCAGCAGGTCAACCCCTAGCCTGTACTGGTGCATGGGATTATTCCTGCCTAGGTGCAGGACCTTGCACTTGCCTTTGTTGAACTTCAGGAGGTACCTCTCCACCCACCTCTCCAGCCTGTCCAGGTCCCTCTGAAGGGCAGCACAGTCTTCTGGTGTGTTAGCCACTCCTCCCAGTTTAGTATCATCCGCAAACTTGCTGAGGGTGCACTCTGTCCCTTCCTCCAGGTCATTGAGGAATATATTGAACAAGACTGGACCCAGGACTGACCCCTGGGGGACACCACTAGCCGCAGGCCTCCAACTTGACTCTGCGCCATTCACCACAACCCTCTGAGCTCGGCCATCCAGCCAGTTCTCAATCCACCTCACTGTCCACTCATCTAGCCCACACTTCCTGAGCTTACCTGGGAGGATGTGATGGGAGACAGTGTCAAAAGCCTTGCTGAAGTTCAGGGAGACAACATCCACTGCTCTGCCCTCATCTACCCAGCCAGTCATCCCATCATAGAAGGCTATCAGATTGGTCAAGCATGATTTCCCTTTGGTGAATGCATGCTGACTACTCCTGATCACCTTCTTGTCCTCCACATGCTTAGTGAGGACCTTCAGGAGGAGCTGTTCCATCACCTTTCCAGGGATGGAGGGGAGGCTGACAGGCCTGTAGTTTCCTGGCTCCTCCTTCTTGCCCTTTTTGAAGACTGGCGTGACATTGGCTTTCTTCCAGTCCTCAGGCACCTCTCCTGATCTCCAGGACCTTTCCAAGAGGATGGAGAGTGGCGTAGCGATAACATCCGCCAGCTCCCTCAGCACTCGTGGGTGCATCCCATCAGGGCCCATGGATTTATGGATGTCAAGTTTGGACAAAAGATCTCTAACCTGATCCTCTTCCACCAAGGGAGAGTCTTCCTTTCTCCAGCCTTCCTCTCTTGTCTCCAAGGTCTGGAATTCCTCAGGACTGGCCTTAGCAGTGAAGACTGAAGCAAAGAAAGCATTCATCAACTCTGCCTTCTCTGTATCCTTTGTTACCAGGGCACCCGCCCCATTCAGCAGTGGGCCCACGTTTTCCCTAGTCTTCCTTTTGCTATTGATGTATTTGAAGAACCCCTTCTTGTTGTCCTTGACATCTCTTGCCAGATTTAATTCCAAATGGGCCTTAGCCTTCCTTGTCGCATCCCTGCACACTCTGACAACGTCCCTGTATTCCTCCCAAGTGGCCTGTCCCCTTTTCCACATTCTGTACACTTCCTTCTTCTGCAGGAGTTTAGCCAGGAGTTCCTTGCTCAGCCATGCAGGTCTCCTGCCTGCTTTGCTCGACTTCTTCCTCAGAGGGATGCACTGATCTTGAGCCTGGAGGAAGTGACGCTTGAATATTAACCAGCTTTCTTGGACCCCTCTTCCTTCTAGGGCCCTACCCCAGGAGATTCCCCTAAGTAGGTCCCTGAAGAGGCCAAAGCTAGCTCTCCTCAAGTCCAGCATTGCAATCCTACTCATTGCCCTGCTCCCTCCTCGTAGGATCCTGAACTCCACCATCTCATGGTCACTGCAGCCAAGGCTGCCCCCAACCTTCACATCTCCAACTAGACCTTCTTTGTTTGTTAGGACAAGGTCTAGCAATGCACCTCTCCTCGTTGGCATCTCCACCACCTGGGTCAAGAAATTATCATCAATCCTCTGCAGGAACCTCTTTGATTGTTTGTGCCTAGCTGTGCTGTCTTGCCAACAGATGTCAGGGTGGTTGAAGTCTCCCATGAGAACCAGGGCCTGTGATCATGAGGCTACTTCCAGCTGTCGGTAGAAGGCCTCATCGACGACTTCCTCCTGGTCAGGTGGCCTGTAGTAGACCCCCACAACAGTGTCACCCATGTTACCCTGCCCTTTAATCCTTACCCATAGGCTCTCAACTCGCTCTTCATCCACCCCGAGGCAGAGCTCCATACATTCTAGCTGCTCCCTCACATAAAGAGCAACTCTACCACCTCACCTTCCTGGCCTGTCTTTCCTAAAAAGCACATAGCCATCCATGACAGCATCCCAGTCACGTGAACTATCCCACCATGTCTCTGTCACTGCAATGAGATCATGGCCCTGCAACCGCACACAGATCTCTAACTCTTCCTGTTTATTCCCCATGCTGCGTGCATTGGTATACAGGCATTTCAGAGAGCCAGTCAAGCATGCAAGCTTCCCAGGAGAGGTGCAAGAGAAGCCTCCATAGCCATGTTGCATGCTGTCTCTCCTGGCTGTATGTACCCGCTGGAGGCATCCTGACTTGAGCGGTGTTTTACTGACTCTCCTGCCACTATACCACTCCCCTTCCCGCATCTTTCCGAGGTTAAGGGCCTCCTCACCAGGCCGGCCAAGCTTGCGTGTTGGCAAAGACGCGAGTGCCCCGCTTCGTGGGGTGGATCCCATCTCTCCCCATCAGTTGTCGCTCTTCAAACACGGTTCCGTGGTCATAGACACCAAAGCCCTGTTGCCAACACCAGCGGCGCAGCCAGCTGTTAACTTGGAAAACTCGTCTACTCCTCCTCCTGTCCTTTCCCCTCACAGGCAAGATTGAGGAGAAAACAACCTGGGCTCCCAGACCCTTCACCACCATTCCCAGAGCTCTGAAGTCCTGTTTGATGGTTTCCAATTTGCCTTTCGTGTCATTAGCACCCACATGGAAGATCAGCAGAGGGTAGTAGTCCGACGCGTGGACAAGCCTTGGCAGTCTTTCCACGACATCTCTTATTCGAGCCCCTGGCAGGCAGCTCGACCTGGGGCTGCCCCTGGCAGCTCGACTGAGAGATCAGGTCGGCAGATAGGTGCCTCTGACCCCTGCAGCAGGGAGTCACCCACAACAATCACTCGCCGCTTCTTCCGGGGGCTCCTGCACGGCACAGGGTCTGCCAGGCCAGTTGCCTCACTTGGAGCCATGCCCAGCTCCTCCTTGGCTTGGAGGGCGCTAAACTTGTTCTTCAAGGGTAAGTCTTGAGGAGGAGCAAGAGCCTTTCTCCTTCTACGAGAGGTCACCAGTTTCCAGCCCTCTTCAACAGCGTTGTGATGCACCTTTACACATGGTGCTGAGCCCTCTGACAACTCCGCTGCAGTGGGGGCAGGGGACTCCCGGAGCTGCACAGTCTCCGAGAACGCCCTGTCAATCTCCCGCTCATCCTCTCGGATGCTACGCAGCCTACTAACCTCCTCCCGCAGCTCCTTTATCTGGTGACGCAACTGGTCAACCACAGCACACCTCATGCAGGAGAGCTGACTGTCAGCCCAGGCCTCGCGGAGAGGCCCCAGGCACTCCCTGCAGCCTGACACCTGCAGAGCTGCTTCTGCTGTCCGAGGGTCTGTCTGGGTTGAAGCCTCAGACACAGCTGATGCAGCACCTCCAGCAGCCACGGGGGAACGTGCTCTGCGGCGTGTCATGACCATGCTCCGGGGAAGGACACACCACTGTGCAAAACGGAGAGGTGCCTTCTTTGCCTTCTGGCGCCCTTCTGCGCAAATTGCTGCGCAAACTGCTACGTCTGTTCGCTGCCTCTGTTGGCTGCGCTCACTGAGAATATCACTGAGAATAATTGCATTTTGGTAACATCAATGTTGTGATTACATTCCATCTTAAATTTTTATGATTCACTGATGTAGAGAACTTTCTCTAGCACCCCAAACGATTAATTTAGTTAATTAGCCATGATCACAGGAATTATTTCAATTAGCTATTAGCTGTTAGGTTCTTTGCACCGTAGAAAGGAAGGAGTGAGCACCCAGAAAGAACTTCAGTGTACTTCCTTCTCCAAGGAGCGCAGTGCAAACAGAGGCAGAGTGCCTGTGAGAGTATGTTTTACTCACCCTGCAGCTTTGAGGATCCAGAAGCTGTGGGAGCCTTAGCTGTGAAGCAAACGCACTCTGAATCACAGAGTTACTCAGTGGAGGCAACGCATGGCATATCCTGTCTGTAACGCTCTGGTAGGCTGAAACATTCCCAGAGGACAAAAATGTCTCCCTGAAAATGAATCAAATTATTGTATTAAGAAGTATGATTGCTTTGAAATTCTCCAAATGTTCCATAACAAAATCAGTTTCTCATCACCATGACTTGACATGACCATGCCAATCTGTGCAGATTGTACAGCCAGTCATAGCTAAGGTGCTGTGTGTGAACTGAGTATCTGCTGATAGCAGCAGATATAACAATTAAAAACAAACGTTGATGATGCAGATTTATTTGTGAAAGTACATCTTACTAGGGCTACTTAAAGCCAAACATATGCTTGTGCTAATGGAGAGATGCTTGGGTAGCTAGCAGACTGGATAATAAATCAGGAGATCTACTATTGGTTCCTAGTATCAAGACAATTTCCTCCACAAAGTGGGAAAAACTTAAATTTTCAGGAGATGGTGGTTGTAAACCTTTGGCACCTCAATTTTGGCATACTCAAAGTTGGAGTCCAGAGCTGGATTTAGCAACCCACACTCCCCAGTAATCTTCATGAGACTTAGGTTACAAACGTAGCAAAAAAAGGGCCATACAGACACTCCACAGCCCAAACAAGCGGCAGGAGTGAGTAAACCAGGTAGAGTGCTGCTCTAGCACATATACATTGCTTCTGGGACTGAGCTAGCTCGTAATGCTTGCATTGCATTGTGCTGTGCAATCATACACATAAAGCTACTTTTTACTACACTCTGTGCAACATATCTTTGATCATACTCTGTCCTTCTGAGCTGGGGGACCACAACTGCATAGGCTCTTCAACATATACTTAGTCAGTGATGCAGTGATACTATTGTACATTTCCTACAGGGAAATGATGTACCTTCTTTATTTGATCGCTACCGAGCTGAAATTTTGACAGAACTATCCATTGTAACTCTGAGATTTCACTACTGTTATGGGAATGGTCAAGTCAGAGCCTGTCATTTTATACAGTGGGATTGTTTCTTTTCCCCTGGTTTATCACTGGGGAGTATGGCTGCTAAATCCAGCTCTGGACTCCAAAACTTCACATTTACCAACACTGAACTCCGTCTGCTGTGTTATTGTGCAGCATTCAGTCTTGTAAGGTCCTTCTCCAGTCAGCCCTTGCCCTAGGTTTCCTGAGTATCTTAGTATCACGTACACACTGTATCACCTCAGCTTCAGCCCCTTTTCAAAGTCATCTATGAGTATCTGAACAGCAGAGGAGACAGCTGAGACTCTCGTGAGACTTATCCACTGCAAAAGCCGCTCATTTACAACCTTCTGTTTCCTAAATCTCAACAAATTATGCACAAATGCAATGATCTCCTCAAGCTTCCAATGGCCCTTAGACTCCTTAAGAGCCCTTTTTGAGGCTATTCAAGCTTTCAGGGAACCCAGATAAACTATATCAAACCTTTACCCATGTTTATTAACACCTTCAAAACACTCCAGTATGTTTGAAAGGCACGACTGCACTTTCCAAAAGATATGTTAACTCTTTCCCCCTCCTCAGTACGTCATCTTTGCCCATGCATCCACTTTATTAGTTTCTGCTAATTTGCACGCTACAGATATCAGGTTTGTCAGCCCGTGATTAGCCAGGTCACTGTTGCAATCCTTTTGAGAAGACGGCACCACATTAGCCACCTCCAGTCTTCAGGTATCAAGGCAGTTTTAATCAAGAATGCGGGCACCGCAGTTAGTACTTCAGTCTGTTTTGTTTTTTTTTTAATCCTTCTATTCTTGCAGAATTATTGGGAGAACATCGTCTGGTCCTGGTAATTTATTAATTTTCATTTCAGTCCATTTGTCCCACGATTTCCCCTAGTAACATTTTTATTTGAGGCAGATCATCTGATTGGCCCCATAAAGAAAGATTCTAGTGTGGGAACCTCCTCAAGCTCTTCCACAGGGAATATAGAAACAATAAATCACTTGTAAAAATGTGCACTATTGCCTTATCTTCAGTGAACACTCTTGATCACCTATGGGCCCTACTGACTCTTTGGCAGATTTCCTGCTGCTGATATAATTGAAACAAGATTTATTATTAGTCTTGATGTCTTTAGCAAAATTGTTCCTCAAAATCTTTCCTGGGCTGCCTTAAATCATTTTACTTTTAGCCTGTCACAGTTTATAGTCTTTTCTATTTTCTGAATGAAACTTTAGCATTTAAGGATGCCCTTCTTCTTTAATAATCTGCTTACTCCTGCTGTTTAGCTATGCCAGCATCCTCCTACTCTTTTTAAGTCTTTCTTCACATGTGGTATGCATTTATTTTGTGCCTCCAGTATGTCCCCCAAGAGTCTGCATGCCATCTGTAAGGATTTAACTCCCCTAGCTAATCCTTTTAGATTCTTTCCAACAAGTATTCTCATTTTTATGTAGTTTTGGTTTTTGAAGCTGAGCTCAGCTATGGTGATATTTATTTGGCTTTCACTGTCCCTTCAGGGATGTTTTATGCAAGCACATAATGGCTGCTCTTAGAGAGCAGCTCTTCAACTGTAACATTTTGAACTAGGTCCTGTGCGTTACTCAGAACCAAGTCAAGCAGTTGTTTCGACTCCCCAACCTGGTTGCTTCACAAAACAGACGTCTATTACACCTAGAAATCTAGTCTTTGTATCACGCAACAATGTCTAATCTATGGAGGAGGGGAGAGTTAAAATTTCCTTTGCTTTTGCATACCTTAATCTTGTTTCAGTTCTGCTGAGGATAATCCATAAGTAATTCAAACCACTGTGTGATCATTATCAATAGACAATACGTGGGAGGAGAGAGGGGAGAAAAGGGAGACAGTTTATTTTTAGGAAGTCTTGAAAAGTAAATCTGAGTTTGGTTTCTATAATGGGGTAAATAAATAACACTTTCCAGGCAGGCAAACCTAGATCTGAGTATCCTGGGAGTCTTGTGTCTGCTTCTTAAGTATTCTTTGAGAGAGAAAATGTAAAAACAAATGTAGCTCTTGCAGCAAAACAAAATGATGGACTCGTAAGTATACCTCTGTAAGAGCTACCAACCTCCCTGAGTTAGTAAGCTGTGTATCACAACATAAAGGCGATACAATGCTCAGATAAAGAGCTGTACTCAGATATGCTCTGTTGAAATCCCTCAGTGAAGTATGTGAGGACTCTTACCAGCTCTGGTGAAAAGGAAATTGGCAGGAAGTACATTTCTACGCTTACAAGGCACATTTCATGATCTTGGAGAGAGAAAATTTAAATTAATCTTTCCTACTTTTTTTCTTTCTTGTCAACAAAGGAAGCCTCTTAACAGCATTTTCTAAAATGCTAGTGCTACTCGCACCCTTGACGGGCTGTAGCTCCTACCGTAGCCGATGTCTAATTGCTGCATCAAACTGTAGAAACATGACTTCTCTGTGAATGGCTAGCAGTTGGGCTACTTTGCTGGGATCCAGCGGATTCTGAAGGCTGTCAATCATTTTCTGTATCTCTTGAAGCTCCGTCCCTAGAGTTCCAAGAACAATAAGTTTAACAGATATATGTGAGGAAATGCACATAAAATATATTAGTTCTATATCCTCTTTTTCCCGCCAACTGTTTTGTACTTCACAACTTTTTTCATTTTTCCTCTTTCCCCTGGGAGGCAGAAGGATGCATTTACATCTTTTCCAACACACTACAAAAACATGCTTTAAGAAAACAGATTACAGCAGCTGGAGAGTTATGAGGATATGGTAAGGACAGGGAGAAAGAGGCATAGGAATGAAAAGACACAAGTGTCTCAGAAGAACGGTTCTTTTATTATCCTCATCTATTAAAATAGCCAATTACTATAAAATGCCAACAAGAAAAGTGCTAGACTGCATCTCAGATAGTTATATCAAATTTTCCTTGGATATAACTTTAAGTTTGTCAAAAGGGCACAGAACCAGGTGCTGAAATGGCATTTTGCACACCCTAAAGACCTAAACTGGTTACTACCTGGTAGGAGATACTTCTCCAACTCAGCTGGAGAACTTCTCCAACTGATTTCAACAAAATACTCTCAGGGTCCCATTCTGCAAGTTAGTGAATGTTTTTGTGCTGAGGCTCTGAAGTTTATTCATTTATTTTAATCCTAGCATGAAACTTCTTAAAGTGTCTATAAATCAATATCGTTATAAGAACCCCTGTTCTTACTTGGTATTTGTAAGAAATTTGTGTATAGCACTTGACCTGCTCCCACAAAAGTGATTTAACGTCAAAGCACCTATTACAGAAAACCAATGTTCTCTCTGTCAGTTTGCAGAGACTGCCATCATTTAAGGAAGTTCAATGTTCTGACTTGTGGGAAAGGGGAATTAATTCTGAACAACAGCTACAAAAAAGATCTCTTGGTCAGGAACAATAGAGTTAAGCTGTCTGTACAAAATGTGTTATAGAGACAGCAGAGTACTGAGGACATCATTGTACATATTTTCTGTTTCAAAAGCATGGTAGCTAGGCATACACTCTAGGTATGCCTGAAATTAAAATACATTGTATATGATATTCCTCCTACGTTTGATTGTGTGGTTTCTCATTGATCCCTGAGCTCAGTCTTCTTGTTTGTTTCAAAGCCCATTAAACACGCTAATTTACGTAAGCTTTCTCAGCCATATACAAATGAAGTTATTAATACACACTCAATGGTACAACAAGCACACACCACAGAACACGGAGTGCTTTTTGTTAGAGAAAATAAGCCCGTTTCAAAATTAGACATTCATCAGCACAATGTTAAAATAAAAAGCCGTAACAGGTATTTGTGATTCACTGAGTCCTTTCTTCTCTTCTAAAAACATTCCAAGAAGATAAATTCAGAACAGATAATAAAAATCTTACTCATATAAAAAGAAAAATACATGAAGGATCACACAATAATCTTTTATACATTTTTTTTTCCAATTCTTGAAGAATTTTATATTTTTACCTATTTTTCACTGATGTTTTAAAACTTGCTAGGACAGAAGTGAAGCTGTGCAGGTATAGTTTTCACTCCTGAATTGTGCTGAAGCAGTGCCACACATACAGAGAAACACGTGCATTTGTAGGTGCTATAAAAACAGTCCATCTACACAACACACACACACACACACACACACAGAAGCAGCAGGAGGTATGCGTAATGTACCATGTTTCATAACCCTATCTCATTCTACTGCAGGAACAATCCAATGGCTGAAAAACGTTTCATTGTCAAGAGCGTTTTGACACTTGGGATAGGATTATCTCATGTAACTTTTGTTACCTAAATATGAGGTATAAAGTTTAATTTGGCTCCTGCAATACTACTAATAACACTACTTCTACTAAGTAGAAGAATACAGGTGTCTCCAAAGAGGAATTCATCCCTCTCATTTCCAACACATTTTAGCTTGAGATGAGCAACTCCTCTGAAGGTGTCTTTGTAACAGTGTCCAGTGAAAGTGTCCAGTGACACCACAGATATCTAGTTAGTAGTCAGATACCTAACTACTGGCCACTAGAGTAAAGCTAGATAAATCCCATTCCTGCAGTACAGTTTCATACGAGCAGCAGGTCAAATCTATTATGTAAACTGATACTATTTCTGCATTCACACATGTTCATGTAGGACACAGCACACATTTCATCTGTTTTATCCTTTGGAAAGAGAATCGAGTGACAGATTTACTCAGGAAAACAAAGCTTGCCTTTTTTAATCTTCTGGTAAAGATAAAATCATCATGATCTAAACAGATGGCTTAACAGAAACTTTCTAGAGTGGAAGAGCAATTTTTGGGCCATGTTTTCTGTTCCCTTCTGGAGCAGAACTTTCGAACCTTGTAGGTATGTTGCCTTTCTGTGATATTGTGACAGATCTGTGACGCTGTGTGCACAATCTTGAAAAGTGGCAGCCTTCCACCAGTAAAATGGAGCAGGGAAGAGGAAAAATATGACTGGAATTTTCTCATGACTTCATACTCCACTGAACATCTATCTCATACTTGAACTTTCTTTGTGCCTGCCTCAATGTCAGCACTTCACGCTCATTTGGACCCAGAGAAACATGCAGTATTTGTTACTTACCAATCCTTTCAGTCCCTCCCCAGTCCGGGGTCAGAGGCTCTGGGTTTAAGGCATAGAAACAGTTTGATGAATTTCCTAATTGAGCAAAACCCAGGAGATATGAAACCATGTCATGAAGTGCACCAACAATTTCCAGGCTCAGGTGGAGAGCTCTGAGAGCAGCCTGCACACAAGATAAATGCACAAAGATGCTATTCAGATGACAGGCCCTAAGAAAATACACTAAAGTAGCAAATCTTTTTGAATAAATATTATGACTGTAGTGCTCTTTGAAGTCTGTCAGCAGCATCGTTCAGATGATGCCTCAACATTTAGGTTGTCACTAGTGATGGACACTTCCAAAGAATATAACTGTATCTTCACTGAAGAATTATGTTTTAACATCCAATCTACTTTCACACTGAGGGAGGAACTGCAGCACTAAGATGTTGCTACCTACTGGCAGGACATGCTCTGGTTCACTGCTCTAGATCACTCCAGCGCAAAATGAGACCTCCCAAGGAGGGCACTGGGGCTTCCAGGGCAGCGGTCCTTGCTGACTGCATTTGTGACGGCAGCACTAGTTACAGCCAGAAGCTCCGGTTGGGCTCACAACCCCAAATACTAACATCCATCACCAAATTTCTTTCATGCTTAGAATACCAGCCCCAGCTGTCACCATACCATCTGGTGCCACAACTTCTGGGTTAGAAACTGCTATCTCAATATAACCATCTTTTTTACTGTTTAAATCTAGATAGATATGCCTGGCCAGTCTGTTTCCTTTTACTCTACAGGAGGCAGATAAATTAGCAAAAGGAGAACTTGCAATTTCCTTTCCCTCACATTCTCCCCTCCTTCAAATCCAGCTCCTTCACTGACACAGCCACCCAAGTACCTTCTCCTTCCTGTTCTGTCTCCTCAGTCTGGAAGGAAGAGGTAAAAATAATTCAGAGGACATAAAGGTTTACAACTTGTCACTTTTGTGTACACAGGGACAGGGAGAATATATCGATAAACTGGTGGGATGGGTAAGGACTGGGGAATGCTTTTACATATAGGAAAACAGAACACTGAGTGTCTGGGTTTTCTATTAACTACTTTTGATCTTTACATTAAAAGATCCTTCCTTTCCTTTTGCTCCTGTTTCTGTCTCTAAACCAAGAGGACAGAAGCTCTCTCCTTCCTGCCAGGCACATTTCAGCAACTTACTTCCTCAGTGGTACATCCTAGCTACATCCAGATTAAAAACACTGATGTTTACTTCCCTATCTCCAATGACAAGCAAAATTGTAATACGCATGAAAAATTTGGGTGGGCCAGCACCCAGACAAAATCTCCTTGTGTGAGAAGTACTGACCTTCTCCGGAAGCATTTTGAACATAATCAGCACTTCAGAAGGGTGAGGGATGAACCACAAGTTAAGGAAGGTGCGTCCATCTGGAGACAGCAAACAGCGTGGTCGAGGATGGAATGACCTGAGTTATTGCAAGAAGTGAGAGATCTTTACCATTTTGAGACTTATTTCTTCCTGCCACTTTCCAGAAATGTATTTTAAAATGAGTTTGATAAAACTTTTACTTGGAAGTAGGATTTGCCTCTAGGCTTTGGAGCAAGTGTATTTTAGACTTAAAATTATCTAGGTACTATTTCAGGTGTAAAATATACTGCAAACATTTGACCTCAAAAACCTGCTGAATTTGAGAGAAATTTTATCTCTAGCTGATTTTCAACCAAGTCCTAAGACAGGTCAGTTTAGGAGTTTAACAAAGGCACTTTTGAGTCAAGCTCAGTATGGCCATTTACTCTAATGGCCCTAGTGTTATCAAAGTAGTACCATTTATTAAAAATTAACACACAAAGGACCAGGCATACAGAGATGCTCAGCAACGCGCTCTGGAAAGACCATCATCCAAGAGGATGGCCATCAATGATTATCCTGCAAAGTTATAATTGCCCCATCCAAGGCACTGGGAAGGCCCAGTCTCACAAATCCCAGGAGCTTGACGCCCTTCAGCATCTCTGGGAAGCTGTCATGAGTTTTGAAGAATTGTCCCCTTGTTCTTTAACGTGACAGGCAAAGTGGTGGGGCGGAACTGTTTTGCATCATTTCCTGACTTTGGCATTCTCAAAAATAGCAAGTGTTGATTCATGAGCACCACTTCCAAGCCGTGTTAAAAAGATGCTAGTCCCAAAATGGTGACCAAAGCATCTGATTTATAAAGCAGGGGCATGAGATGCTGTCATTAGAGCATTAAGGTTCTCTTCCCCCAGGAACATGCTTTTGCCATGCAGAACACAAGAACTGTAACTTTTGTGCTCCAGAGAGACAGGCAGAGCAAAGCAGCAGACAGGCACTAAAAATCTATATAATAATTTTGAAGTACTCTGTGCCATTACTAGTAGGTAGTCCACTTTTCTTGCCAGAAGATATTAAAATACAACATTTGTTACATGAATAATGGATTTTCCCGTTCTTATATACAATGCGTCATTTCTTGTTTCCAGATAGATGAAGATAAAGGACAATATGCAGCTAGCACATATAGAGATATAAATTCAGCTTGGAGATTACATTCAACTCATTTTGAAGTAAGTTTTGCAGGGTTTTTTCCTTCTTTTTCCTGAAAAAAATAAGGTTGAATGCAAAAAATAGACCTTTTGTTTGGGTGGGGTGGAGTAATGAAAGGTTAAATACTCTGTGTTGTAAGCAAGGAAATTATATTCAGGCAAAGTTTGTTTAACCAGCTGTTCCTGACTAACTTTTGCAGAAGACTGATAAGCACAAATTGTACCCAGGGAAACTGCACAAGTGACATTTTTCAGGGTGAGACTAGTATTCACACTCTATTGCTTTTATTTCCTCTATCTCACATGACAGTACATAAACTGTATTAACAGGGAGAGAACAAGCACGGCAGCTACAGCTTGTCCCAGGGCAGGAGCACACATGCTGTCCAGACGTGCTTCATCTTTTCAGACCTTAGTGAATAAGAATTTCAGTCAGTCCGTCAAAACCGGTGTACTTCCTCATGGCAGTACATACACATCATCACATCGTGTCAGCGGTGGCCTCTCCGCAGCCACGTTCGGCAACGGGGCTACAATGTGGCACAGTTTTTCAGACAGAAACCAAGGACAACCTGCTGCATGCAGAGGAGCCCAGGTGCCGCTTACTCCCACGTCACACAGCTGGTTCAGAACACCATCTCTCAAGAAACAGCTAAAACATGGTTTAGTCCAGGATAAAGCAGATTTTCTACATTACATAAGAAAAATACCCTAAAAAACAAGAACCCTCTCACCCTCCGGTATGCTATAGCTGTTTACACGGTGACTAGTATATTTGAAATGTGTACGGACAAGAGCTATGGCCTAGTTTTCTATGCAAAACCTGGGGACAAAGAAAAAGGCTGGGGGAAGGGAGAGACAGGATGGTACTACTACATAAAAACCACAGCTCTACATTTTCTTCTTTCTTCCTGCTTCCAGTATGTACTTTCAAGACAGCAGGTGCTGAGGGAAACTTTTACTATCTTATGTGAGTTAACACTTCTGCTGCACCTGAGTGCTTCTGCCTTTTTCTGAGGAATATTGTTAATGCTTAGGTAAGCTGGCAGAGGTGGACACAGGGTACTTATCCACAGCCTTCCCTTCATCCCATGGCAGCTGGATCTATACCAGAAGATTGTAAAATTAGGAAAAATGGGGGTTCACTGGACCACCAAATGCAGATGTTTAGAATATGAGCAACTCCTCTGAGGATCCCCAAGGCACTCTGAGGACACAATTCATCACATCCTAAAACAAGAACCTGAAACAGGTCAGATGATTCAGCCCTTTAAAGCACCTCCTGATTATCAGGGGAGCCTAGTCAGATACAGACATCTAAAGTTAGGTGGGAGAATCCAATTCTGAAACATTTTCTATTTATGAAAATGAATCCTTCTTCATATGTATTTCCTTCAGAGTTTTAAAACAATTATATTTTTTTTTCCCCGAAAACCTTTTCATTGTAACTATTCCCATTCTTGCTACTTCTGCGCCTCCCCCAGAATCTCTTCTTTCCTTTTTCTCTTGTTCTTCATTGCATGTTTTTCCCCGTCTTCACTACCTTCCAGTCTTTATCCTCCCTACGTTACCACCACTGTAACTAGCCACCTCCCTGCCAAACAAGTTTCTTCCACTCAGCTGCAGGTCTTTCTTGGAGGGAGGGACAGAGACCATACAACCTGCTTGTCCTCCAAGTGCCTGGCAGCCACAAATGCAGGCACTGAGATTAGCTAAGAAGATAAAGCAATTGAATTAATGTCCTGCTATAACCTTCCTAATGCAGGCAAGATGGAAGCTAAATTTCTGCTTTCATCATAACTAATTGACAGTTGCTGTTTACAAGGTACTTCTAAGCTTCAATTAAATAACAGAAAACGAAACATTAACTGGTAATAATTGATAAAGTGGGGACAAAAAAAGCATAGATGGGTACACAGTGAAGACTGAAAGGACAGGAGCCGGTTTTTGATTAAGCTTTTTCTACAGCTTGTTGCAGTTCTCTGAGTTCACCTTCTAGTGTGAATGGTAATTTCTGTGCCCTATGTAGGGGCAGCTGCAAAAGGTGTGTCACAGCAATGCCTACGCTAACTGCTTGCCCACCACTTTCACTTCTAACTATCTACCTGTAGTAGGTACAGATTTGCTATCAGCTTCTTTCATCTACCAAACGCAGAAAGGCAGCAGGCTAATAGCAAGGGATTTGAAAGTGACTGTTGGCAGGGTCAGAAACTGGTGGTGAAAACCAGTCAGGCTTCTAAGCATAGAGGGAGGATAAAAGGGAACCTCAGAAAATTCAGGGCTATCTTAAAAATAAAAGGGGATACATATGTATATATGTTTATTTTCTGTTTTATTCTAGCTCAGATGTTTCATTTTACAGTGTAAAAGGACAATGTATAAGTGCTTATATTATCCCAAAAATATTTTTGAAGAAGTGTAATAAAAGTCTACAAAGTATTCTAGGGTATTGAAATATTTTCTTGCTAGTGAAAAGCTACAGATCCAAAAGGCACTAGCCAGTAACCAATTAAGGTGAATAATGCTAGAACTTGCTGATATGTATGTTTAATATCCCACCAGAGTCCACGCTCTGCAAGTCTTTCTCTGTCACAAGATGACTACTTCTGAAGGGTACCATGGCTTTGTTCTTTGCCAGATGTCCCCATGAAACTAAGAGTAGCTGGTAGTGCGTTGCATGAACCACAGAAGTATAGGTCCTGCACCCAAACTAACCTCCCCTGAGCGAACAAATCATGTTTGATTTAATCTTGCTAATACACTAGATTAGCAACTGAAACAGTTTCTATGACAATTAACCACTCCCGGTCCTAATCCCAAAATGCGTTCAGTGAAGGAAATGGAAACTGACCCATGTGACCCATGAACCTCCAAGCTGACGGGACCGGGGGTGCAGGGGAGCTTCACCCTGAAAGATAAGTCTAGTAAAATGCTGTGCTCCTAAGCCTACTATTATCTCTTCTGCTACTGTGACCGGAGAAGTCTCCCTATAAAGCTAAGAACAAACCTGCTACAAATGGCCAGTTTACCATTTTTTATAGGGTATGCAGCATATTTCTAAGATGTAGAATATTATAGAGCTTGAAAGTTTCTGAGGGCATCTGAAACTGCAGTCCAAAATACAATGCCTTAGATAACACTTAATAAAAGTAGGTAAATAAAAGGAAGAAAAAAGGCCCACATCCTGATTACTCCCTGGAAACCGGAAACCTGAAGGGCTGCCTCAAGGCTGGTATACCTCCTCAGACCTGTAGCTGACACGCAGCTGAACAACAGAGAGAGGGTAAAAAACTTCTTGTCAAGCATCTTGTCGAACCATGTTTTCTGATTTCTTTGACTTTTAACCACACTCCTAGCCTTTGTTACAAAAGAATTAAAGCTTTTGCTTGAACCTGAATAAATTTTTTTTTTCTTTGAAACAAGATGAACAAGAGCAAAACCAGTGTAGTGAGTGACTACTTCCACATCTAAAAACATCTGCCTGCTGGTGCTGCGCTTGGGGAGCCCAGAGACTTACACAGTGAATACTGCAAATTTGCAGACAGTCAGCGTAAGGGCTTGTGTTGCTAGCCACAAGTTTAGAGGAAGGAGATCCTTGTGATATGACCAAGCAAATATCCATTCTGAAAGGAGCAGATGGTACAGAGTCATTCCCTAGTCTGATGGGCGCCCTTCACCTCCGTTCCTAACGTCTGCCAAGTCACATGCCTGTGTCTAACTTACTAACAGGTTTTAGTTAACTCTTATTAAAATTAAAGGGTAAGGGAACCCTTACTACATAGACTTAATCATTAAAGTAGAGGATTTACATCCTGGAAGTGAGTTTCCATTTGTTTCCCCCTTCCATGCAGTGTTAGAATTAGAGGAAAGCACATTTCTAAAAAATTTCCCTCTTCTGTGGCAGCTTTTGCAGGAGACTCTGTGCACATCCTCTATCCATGAAACTTGCCTGAACACTGGCAGAACAACCTTTGGAATACCATCCTTACACACATGTACTCACCTTTACTTGGCAACGCCCCCTGACTGAGGACTCGAGCCCTCAGGAACACATTTTCAAAGATGTTACAAACCTGGGATCAGCTGCGAGGTATTTCTTTAAGTTTTGCTCCTCTTTTTTTCCTTGAGATAGTCCAATTATAAAGTATTTGTCTCTGATAACAGGGAAATCATCTAACAGGCTTCTTAGGCTGTTGTAGTATGCAATGAGCTGACCTCTCAGGGCATGTTGGGACACACGCTGGTTCAGCCTGAAAAGGCATAATTAAAATACAGTGTTGTGCAGCACGTAATCTGTCCAGAGAAGCTCTCCTGTTGTTGAGCCTAATCTCTTTTCATATGGCCATCTCTGGCATCTTCCACAGCAAAATTTACAAGCTATAAATATGACAATTTTGCCACACTGTGACAACTAGACGGACAAAAAACATGAAAGTGGCATTTACAAAGCAAAGGAAATTTTAGATTTAACACTTTTCACCAGATAGATGTCTTCACAGTGCTTTGGAAATATTCATAAATTAATCCAGCAACCGCTTTGTGGTAGCTATTGATACTTACATTACAATAGGGAAGCTGAAGCAAGAAGAAACCAAGTGACATGAGTTAATTGCAGAACTGGGAATTAAAACAAGACAATGTGACCCTGAGTCAGATTTCATAATCAGTCAGCTGCACTGAAACTCCACTCCAACAAAACTCCGCTCCAGCAAAACTCCAGTCCAACCTGCAAGCTGTCTCCAGAAAACTCAGTCTGGCCTTACCTATATACTCAATACACTGAACCTGGGCTAAAGGTAGTCTGCATTTGCAGTGTGACACAAAGGTATGCAAAAGGGAACAAGAATATTCATGTTGGTGTACACTTAGCTGTGAAGCCAAAGAAAGGGTGAGATGCAGACATGCCATTTTACACATTATACTGCTATACAATGGAATAGACATTATTTATGAAGACAGGGATCTATTCTATTTGCAAAATATGGCTCACTGACACAGTTGCCCTACTTCCAGCTAGCTATTTGCCATCCTCTTTCCCCATGCTTCTCAGATGCATCTCTGCACATCTGAGTATATGAGGAGATGACAGATCTGGATGCTGGCCACATGGCAGATTCTTGTCCAGTCTTCTGACAGAAAGGAACATATAACCCTTATATGGCTTCATAATAGGCTATGCACTCCAGCAGAAAGATGATGCATAAACTAGTCTAGTGGAGTATATCAAGTTAACATGGTCTGTTTCTCAGTGAAAATAAACTAGAAATTGACCATTTGCTTCCCCCCTCCCCCTTAATATATTGGCACACATGCCCTAGGATTTGATCTCCTGCTATTGTGTCCAAGATAAAAGTCCTAGAAACATAAACTTAGCTGGGAATAAAGACTATAAAATACTGAATACTGACATACTAAAGCAGGATTTGGAAAACAGAATAAAAATAGAATCTAGTCCCACTCTATCTGCAACTCCAGTCCCTCCCAAGTTGTCTTACCAACTAGACTGAGTTCACAGGACATTACATCACTACTAGTTCTTTCTCTGATCTATTGTAGATTATTTCCTGTGCAACTCATCTCTTGTGCTGAGGATGTTTATCTGGCATTTCCACACTCTGTTTAGCATCCCATCATCAATCCTTTCTCCTCATACATAGGCTAAGTGGCATATTTCCTGCTCTTCCAGCAACATGACTTGTACTGCCTCTAATGTTATCCTATGGAACCATTGAAAATGTTCTTTTCTTGAGTCTGCAAATAAGAAACTCATAAGTTGTATTAGTCATATGAAAAATATGCCCTCAGAATAAGAGTTTTAGCCATTGTCTAAAATGTCTGTATTAGATATACTAAATGTCATAACATAAATGTCTATACAAGATATATATTGAACATATATTAGATATATTTTATCAGATATACTTACTTATAACAATATTCAACAATGACGTCTCTTTTGAATTTCAGAAGTTCATCCTACAATGAAAGAATATTTTCTTCTTAGTACCATGCGTGTACCACTAATATTCCAAAGCACTTGAAACATTTTATATTAATGTAATTCTTTAAAAAAGGATTATGTACAACATTACAAATATCTCAACTATGTAAGTTCAAAACTGTAATAAGGATAACCATCAAGAAAGATTTTATGACAGATGACAGATTTCGTAAACAGTTATGGAAATCTTGTAAATAAATTCGGAATTATTATTTTATTCAAGTCTGGTTCATATAGTTTTGTTCACAAATTCTGCAAAATTTCCCAAAAGAGTTTACAACTAGCAGTTATTTCTTCATACTTATCCAACTTACTGATCTGGCTAGAAGCTCATGAATATATTAAGCTAAGTTATTTATGCTGATGCTTTTAAAAACAGAATGACTGCTAAGGCTTCTGGGCAGAAGATACTTGCTTTTTACTACCTGGTAAGTTTTTAAAGACCATGCTTAACTTGTAATTTATTCATCAAAAGATACATATTTACAAGCACTTTAACGGAGGATCCACGTTCTCACTTTAATCTAGACGCTAGCTGAAGTGGAACTTTCCAAAAAGTAAAATCTAGACCCATCATAGTATCTTTATAAACAATTGTAATGACCCTCTCATTTTCTAAAATAAAAAAAAAAAAGAAATGGCTAGAAATATTTGTTAAAGATGCCTTCCTCCTCTAGTCTCCATTTTTAGCTAGGCCCACTGTCGGGTGCTTTATATACATAAAAGCCCAGAACAGTTCTGCACCTAGTAGAGTAACTATACTCAGAATTTACCTCCTTACCTAGTTTGGAAATAGTTTAGGAGCAACACTTCTTAGTGTCCACAACCTTAAATGAGCCATATATCTGCAGATTCCTGTAGTTTTTCATGCACATTTTCACGCATGCACATTTTCATGCATGTTTTCTCTCTGTTGTGAGACCTGCAGCAATATCCATGAAAGACCATAGGGAAACAGACCCATGGAAGAGGGTTGAGTACCTTCAAGCTTCCCTAAATTTGGAACTGCCCATCCCTGAGGTGTTTCGTCAACAAAAGAAATCTGCTATTTCCTCCTCTATTACAGAACAGAGCTTTTCACGTTTGCGTTCGGAGTTTCAGGAGGGTGCCCTAATCAAATATCTTTCTCCTTACAGTAACTGCAGAATAAGTATAGTGCTAACTCAAAGAAAGGACCCTAACCACTTTGCCTATGTGCCAAAAATCAACAGTCTCTCTTGAAAACGATAAATCTCCTGACACACTTACAGGGTTTTGCATTCTGCTACCCATGGTTTCTTTCTTCTGAATGAATGCGTTCAGCATCATGTCTCGAGGCCCCAGTTTCTCTAGCTGAATGGAAACAAAAGCTTCTGCAGGCCTAACAAGCAAACAAAAGTACAGCAGCAGGGATGAATCAGATCTCAAAAGGTAAACTGATAACTCCATCTGAACGACTCAAAAAACCTCTCTATGCTAGGCGCAACTTCTCCAACATTCAACTGTTTCCTTAAAGATATATAATAGATGTAAATATACTAGATTTTATGGATCAGCTGCAAGAGGCAAGATGAACTCTGCAGATAGTCTCCCATTCTATACAGCTTTAATTTCAATGCAAGTGAAAAAATGACAAAATAAAAAGTCATTTAGGCAAACTAAGAAAAAGAAAACATTTCTCCTCATAACGATACTATGGTAGTAACAGAAACGGGTGGATCTTGCCTGGGCTCATGCGAACACCATTTTATTTGTATCTTCAAACCACAAGCTGTTCAATCAACACAGTGTTTTCAGTGCTCAACTCCTAACTGGTCAGCACTGAATAACACAAAACTTGTTCTAACTGGGTCTTGTCAGTACCTTGTTAGCACACAACATCTCATGTAAAAGGCAGAAGACCAGGCCAAGGAACTAGTATGTTGGCAAACGAATGCTGAGACCAAGCTCTCTTCCACAAGAGGCATGAGATCATATTTAATTGATGTATTCTGGCTTACTTACTATTTTCCATAATTTTGTAATGTTTTCAAGTGTAAAAGTCACTGATAGTCAGAAACTCCTGAGATGCCTGCATTTCTTCCTTTAAATAACAAGTTATCTCCACAGGATTTAATTTGAAATCAGAGTCCCATTGACAGAGTATGTCTAAGTAACCAGAGCACTCAGCCTACCAATTCAGGCCAAGAAGTAGGGAAGCTGTGAATATGCCCTTAAGATTTAGAGCAAATCATTATGTTTTGTCACTATGAAGGGAGAAGGTAAGGCAGGCAGTGCTCAGGATTTGCATTTACACCAGACTGGCTGCTCACTGAAGAGGGCTTGTCCAGTCTGTAACAAATACCTGTTTATGGTACAGTGTAAATCTGAAGAACGTCCAGGAGAACATGAGGTGGCTGCTGTGGTTGCTTGCAGCAGCCGATTCTCTATTTCATTCCCAGACACAGAATTTCTTCCACTTGCTGAACTGCTCCAACTTGTTAGTCTTATATTTCCTTCCTAAAAAAATCACAAACATCAATTCTGTGCTTGTTTACATAAGGGATGGCAGCTCTACCTGCTGAATCAGCACTGATTAGCAATTCTGTATACTTTCATTTACCCTAACTTTATGATGTAATAATTCTGAGATCACTGAAAGTCACAGAGAAAAAGCATTTCTCACTGAGCACAAGAGTAATGAAACTATAGAGGCAGCAGAGGTCAGAGGCAGTACCCCATTTATAAATCAGACAACATTCTCCACATTCAGCCAGCCACAAATAAAATATGAAATATTCCCAAATATTCACTTTTCCAAATATATACAAATAATTTTACATTGAGATCACTTGGCTTGAAAATCAGTTCACCTCCCCACAAACGTAAAAAACTACACATGTGCCCGGACACATCTGTTATTTAAGTCCCAGTGGATCGTGGTATGAAGGAACCTCAGAAGTTTCTGCATATTTATATTTTAAAAAACATAATTTTCAAGGAGGAACAAGTAGCTGTTTTCTGAATTCTTAAAGTCTTATATGAAAAGCAACACAGGCACTTTGCAGCCCAGCTTTCTTTAGTTTTTATTTAGTTTAGTTTTCAGTATTAGTTATGGGGGACCTTGAAAGCACCCTAATTCCCCTGTAAGTCAAAGAGAACTAGTGTCTTGTTGTGTAATTGAGAAAGAGGGAAAGGGAAATATCGAAATGGAATAAAGAAGTCATGTTTTGAGCATTTACTGAGTTCCTTCTCCTAACTAAGTACTAGGCTGACTTGGGTTCGTCCCAGCCCGCAAATGGGTCTGCCCAAGAATTTTGTTGTAATAGAAAATGAACCTATTTCCCAGAGAACCATTCTACCCGCTTAACAGAGCACAGGGAGGATACAACATTTATGACAAAACTTGAGGTCAACAACTGCTTTAGAAGTAAACAGGCAGACATGTAGCAGTGCCATCAGTGACTAGAAGACACCACTCTTGAAAAAAATTTTACTCTATAAACTATAGATGTATCTATGACAGTACAGAAAAGTCTTCATCCTTGGATACTGAGGTTATAAATATATGGGAATTAGCTATTCTGAAGGTCCTGAACTGTTAAACCAGTGTCAAACAGGCTGGACTGCACAAGGCCGTATTGCACTGTGAGACTCAGTGGTTCAGCCTATGCCTGTCGTGGCATAGCCCGAAGGTCTTGGCGACTGACCATCCAAATCAGGGACTGTGGTGTACTGCGCACAGCAACTTTGACGCCATGCACCTAGATCTCCATCATGGAGATGGGGTGCAGGGAGATCCTGCTTATATATCCAACCATCTCCCTTTCCTATGTAAGGAGGGTATACACGATTTTTTCCTCTTTATATGTTGATTTGGAATAACAGATGCATGACATCCTCATCAATGCCTCTGTTGGTTGTATTAGTTGTTCTATCTGTGCTAGTTTGACTAGCTAGCTAATATTCACTGACTGTAAATCATCAAAGACTGATCCATAGATGCAGCAGCCATTAAATGATTAACAAATGAGAGGAAACATCTGAGAACGAAATACACAGTCACTGTCATTCTACGGAAAAGAAACTATTAACCATTTAGACAGTAAGAGAACTGTCTTCCTTAGACAGGAATGTTAGGAAGATCACTCCTTTTCAGATGATGGATGAAAAGCTATTTCCAGATCAGGACTGTTCATAGTTATCAGCAAAGAGGCCCAACAGCAACAGAGGATCAATTTGGGAAAGGCACTGAGGCTGGAGCCGCTCAGTTCCACAGAGGATTTCAGTACTGCAGAACCTGATTAAGAATTAAGACAGGAAATCTCAAATTTCTCAGTGAAAGGCAATGGGACGCAGCCTCTGGGACAAACTAAACCATGGACTCTGCTGTAGCTGCAGAAACAATGAGCCTGGCACAGGCTGCATCACTAGCTCCCTGACGCACCAAGGCCTGGAGCCCAAGCCTCCTTTGGGCTAGTTCTGACCAAATGACACTGAGTTAGCATTTTTGTGACCAGTCATCAAGATAATAGTTTAATTGGGGCAATCAGTCTCAGATGTATGGTGCAGAATCACTAGCCTGCTTAGGTAAGGAGAGGATGCAAGCTACATAGTGGTGAAACCAGTTTGTTCTGCTGTAACTTGCAACCTCAGGGGTGCAGGCTTGCCCTAGGAGCTCCCTCACATTCACCTCTGGTGTAAGGAAAGAAAGAAGATTGTGTAAGACACTGCTCTTGGAATGGCAATCCATGCTCAGGGGCTTGTAAACCATAGCAGCGTAAGACATCTTTCTCTCCACCCCACACACTGCAGCTCCGAACTACCCAAAATGAGACCACAGGGAGTCATGAAAGTGTGTATTTTTCATTTTTAAATTTAGAAAGAAACCAGTGCCGTACAGGAAATGTGTTAGCCTCATTCTCTTAGCCTGTCCAATTTGCCTCTAACAACCTTTGACCCCATTGACTAATTTTAAACATATTCGACGAAAGAAGCGAGATCTCAAGGGTACAAAGATCCTTCCAGTTTTGCAAAATCAGCATCCAGCTCGAGAGGAGACACTGAGGGAAAAGGCAAGGAGAGTTTCATCCTTAGTCATTTGGCTTAGCCTGCCTAGCTCCCAGGAGGCAGGGACCAGCCGGACTCCCAGTTTAACAGCCAGACAATCAGTGCACTTGCGGCTACAAACCAGCCACAGAACAAACCACTTCTTGCCCAGCTAGGCGAAAAAAAAAAACCACAGGCACTTCTGATATACAGGAAAGAGCTGAGGATACTGCCTGGAGACAAGGGACGGGACGTCGGGGACGCAAGAGCAGGCTGAGAGTACTGAGGGGGGATGGACGGTGTGTCCTAAGGAGCACAGAGAGAGCTGTGGTATATACGAGACCAGGGAAAGCAAGATAAGGCCTAAAGAATCCCGATTTGCCTTCTAAATTCAAAACTGCGTCTGAGGCCAGAGACACAACTGCTGTATAAGAAAATGCAATACGGAGACTTGCAATGTTTTAGGACATATGAAGCAAAGACAGCTCCTGAGCACCATGGATGAAAACACAGGATGAATTGCTAAACATAAGATGAGGAACAGTAATGGCTTGGTTATCCTCCCAGATGGCGTTTGAATTGACATAATATGAGGCCGGCATGTATAGTTCCCATTCGAAATAGCATTGCCCGTGCACCTGTCTTCAGGAAACAGGCCAAATGAAAGGGGCAGGAGCTGATGGCATTGCCATCCCAGAAGAGCAGATATTTCAGGGTCAGGTTTTGATTGCTAGTCTTCCTGCATAGTACAGGCTATAAGATTTCATCAGTGCCTTTTGAATCCAGCTCACCTCCAAACGCTTCCAGTCCTATGCTGGGGTATATTTTTAGCGTCGCTTCATTACTTACCCCAACTAACCTACTTTAAATAAATCACTGATGTGACACCATTTATTTTTATGTCATCTATTAATAAACAGTCACTGCAGTTCCTGCAGTCATCAATGATGCTGCTCCAAGTGTAATGCAGAATTATCATCCAATTGTTTATAAGCAGAATTAAGATACCATTTCAGGGGCTAAGTCTGACAAAATCCATCACTAATGCAATCCAGGTAAATAGATGCCACTAACCTTTGTGTCCCGGGCATGGGTAGGCTGGACCAGGTAACAAAAGGAAGCTTGCTGAACAGCCACCAAAAGAGCATTTTTCTGAATGACCTGACAGGCAAGGATAAGTTGCATGTTCTTTATTCCAGACGGGGACAAGAGCTAAGGAGGGTGAAAACACCAAAGTATTAGGTATTTCCACTACAATTTAAAAGGCAGATCATTTGACAGACATCATTCTTTGCCTTGCACCATTTCAGCAGTTTTTTTTAATGGAAGCAGGGGGATGGGAGAGTGTTCTATTACATTTGTTTACATTATTACTTAAACCCTGAGTAAATACAGACTAAATTTAGAGATCAGGAGATCATTTCATTAATTTGTATTTACTGAGCTGTGTTCTCAGCTCTGCTCTGCAGACGTGACATTACCAGACTGGTGCGGCCAAAAGCAGAGAGGCTGGGAACGGAATTCATATAAAATAAAACAAGGGTTAGCTTTGTTTTTATTTGTTTTTTTCCTTGGCAATTTTTAATTTCATATCATCCTGCTGCAGAGTACAGGCCATGACTGAGCTGATGGCAAGAATCAGACTTGGAGGAGGGCTTTAAAGAAGAAACCTCCATGGCCTGGCACCGCATGGTATTGTTGTTATACACTAGCACAAAAAGGAAAGGACTAAGTACACAAAATAACATTGAAAACTAAGGTCATTTTCTTTCATTGCAATACTTGCTACACCAAATGCTGATACTATAGAAGCATACAGACAAAAACCTGCATCCTGGTTTATTTAACCAAGTTTCTCAGACAAAATTCTGCTGTCTTAGAGTTTTGTCCCACTAAGGATTCCTGTACTAGTCCATATCAACAATCCATATTTTAGTGCAATTTTATGAAGTTAGTTATAAAACAGCAGACTAAATTATATTATCACTCAAAAAAGACAAACTGTAGTAAAGTGTATAGTGTCTAGCACATGCTTGGCTGAGGCCTTTACATACTCCAGCAAATAAGTAATAACAAGACACACATTTTTTGCAGTTCTGGAAATGAAGCATTCACCTGCATAACACCATCTCTTGTACGGAAGCTAAACTTTCCAATATGACTGTCGATTTCTTGGATGCCTAATTGTAAGTTAGATGGAATATATCTGCAATAAAAGCAAAACACAGAGTATGACAGAGAAAAAAGCCAAGCTGAGGATGAAAGGAAAACAGTGACTGGTTCAGATATACTTTTTGTATACTTTTTGTTTCTTTACCCTTTAAATCTAGATCACACAATGGAATCAGTCGCTCTACTTCCTCAATTTAATGAGCTTAAGAAGTTGCTTTAGTTTTCAGAAGTAGTTTTGTAAGAAAAAGAAAATACCCCATGATGTCTTGTGGTCGAACTTACAATGACTCATGAGCTCCTCCTAGATGAGTTTGGGCTAAACCAGTGAAAAATCTGCTTGTCAGGTTCAGTCATGTCTCGTTTCAAGTATTGACTCCCAACCTTTTGTGCGCTGTTGCACTGTCTTCTATGCTCTGATATCAATCACGGCCCACAATTCAATTAACAGCTGAAGTTTCATTCCAGGTTGCTTGCAATTGCTAACCACGTCTGGAACAGTCCAGCTTTTGCAGTAGGCTAGAATGTTTGCAATTGAATGGGACACAAGCAATAGCGTACAACCACAAGTGGTATACATACACGTGGAAAGAGAGCCCTATGGCCTGCATCAACGATTAGGAATGATTGACAGAAAGCCCTTCTTGAATCTAGTAAGAAAATTAACAGGTTGTTTTCTTTCTTCCTCCCAAATCTGGATCTAAAATATACACTCATGTGTATATACATGTGTATACACTCACATTTACCAACTGTTTAAAGAGTAAATCAAAGCAAATGTAAAAAAATCTACATGTCCCAGACACCTTCCCTAGGAAAAAAAGGGAAGATAATAAATAGCCTTTTCCTTGCACAGAGATCAGGTCTATTTGTAGTCACCGGGTTGAAAAACAAAAATCAAAGATGTCATTTCATAAAGAGCTGTATAACTCTAGGAGAATGAGCTTCCTTTGTGTTCAGAATTACGAGTTCATTCATCATGGTTTTTGAGGTTACATTTTGCTATATGTGAGACGTGGGGCAATCACTTTCGGTCCAATCCTGTTAAGCATCCCTTGGTTTGAAAAAGAACTCATTTGAGTTCCAAAGTTGCCCGTGTTCCACCGAAATTCGGTGCCTCATCCCTTTCACTGCTCAACAGCTTTATATTAGAAATATTTGACCTTGGATGCTATAGACAGAAGAAACAAATCATGCAGCATTTTAAGTTTTGTGCCTGAATAATTGTATGTATTTTATGCATTGAAGTTTTTGTGGCCTATATTTGAGCTTAAGCAGACTGAAGACTTGGTCATGTCCAATCTAAAGAGATTATGTCCTGAGAAATACAAAAAAGTTCTTTCTACCTGTCAACACAGCTGTCATCTTCCAGGAGGGATGTAATGAATATTGGTGGGATGTGGTCTGCTTTCTCCTTGTAAGATGCAAATTCAAAGTGCACTGGCCTCAGATACAAATGGAACTCACCAAAACCCATTTCCCTTGCAAAAGCTTTGTATAACCTAGAAAGAGAAACAGATGGGTGTGTTTGAAACATTAACTTTCCTTCTGTAGAACTTTTATGCTGTAAGCAACATACCTAGAAATCTATATCCAACAGATTCATTTCAACTGCATTCCAATTAAAATGTTTCTTGGCATCTGAAATAGTATGATAGTTACGAAGCAAATAAGTACTGTATCCAGATAGCTGATGTTTGCTTAGTATTGACCATTCCATTGACACAGACAGCACTTACAAACAAAGGACAAGACGCTGAGATTCTACAGTGTCATGAGGGAAAAAAAATCAAGTGAAATATGCTAAATATTGCTATTTAGAAATGTATTTGGCAGAGAGAAGTAGATTATAATTTTAAACTGGAAATTGAGAAGAGGACTGACTGTCAGAGAGGACAATAGTCAAGGCAGAGCTCAGACAGTTATTACTACTAAAGCAGTGCTTTCATAACCTAAGAAAGCTGCATTGTAGAAGCCCTCAGTATGACACAATCCCCATACAAACCCCTTAGTATAACAAATTCCAAGGATAGTCCATCAGTAGATAGTAAATGTAATCATCTAGATGCGACCATTAAGCTCAGGAATTCCCTAAAGTGCTGGGTGCCAGAAGCAGACGCTGCCCTCCTTGTTATCTTCCTTCCCTAAGGATCCATCACTGCATCCATCTTGCCCAGAGGCAAGACACAAATACTGATCTGGGCTATAATGGCTGTTCTTATATAGTAGACGAAGACGGTAAAAAGAAAAACTTAGATATTTTCATGCAGCGCGCAAAGGAATAAGATACTCCTTTGCTTCCTCCTAGCATCTAAGAACATCTTTATCAATCAAGAAATCAGGTCACAGAGCAGCTACTTTGTGAGTTATTTTGTCATAGCTCTTAGTTCTCCAAAATCAGGTAGGATTTCCTGTCTGCAAAGTAGGGGAAAGAAAAAGGGAGGAAACAAAATAATATATAACAGACATCATGCATATCAACCAATAACACATATGGAGCACAGCCAAAATCAGTTCTAAGGTCCTAAAACAAAGAGCTCTGTATAATTATTACAAATGCTGCTCTCTTTGTTGACCAGTATAGACATAGGACTAGCCTATAGAGCATAGACATCAGTAGACAAACCAGTTTATTAATACTGTTCAAAGGGGAGAAAATAGCAAAAAAGAAAAGATATTAAAAAGGTGATTATGTCAAAGAAAAACAGAAGAGAATCAACATTCATATGAAAGCTGCACTGCCTATCTCTGCTATTCTATCAAATGATGTTCTTTTTCATCATGTGGGAGAAGACAAATACAGTCTTTGGAGAATACTGAAGAACGAAGAGAAGCAATAAGAGCTGTATGGAACAGTGCATACAGGATATATATTTTTAGATCTAAATGACTTTCCACGCAGGAATGGATAGACAGGCAAGTAACGGCAGTAATTCTAGCAGGTCCCCCCAAAAGACGAATAGAAGCTGTGGTATGAGCTAGAGGAATCCACAAATACAGACGCAGTCATTTCTTTTCACTGTGCATAGCAGGAAAAAAGTTTTAACAACCTTTCTAAATTTTCAGTCTGAATCGCAGAATCTCTAATAGTTTATATCCTAATGAACTGTGAACTTCATCACATCAAAGGAAGATGCAAAATTAGCCTCTCAAAATGCCACAAAGAATAAACTACATATGTTTATACTAATATTTAGATTGACTTAACCAGCTTCTATTAACTGAAGAAAGCATTATGCTTAATGGCCTTACGTAACGCATCATAAAGTCTTACATTTTGTTGTAACTTTCCACAGAATTCCCATCCTTTACTGGAACAATGACAATTTATTGCTACTTTTTATGGACTTCTAGATATGTCACCTCAGAAGATTATGTCCTTCCTAGCCCTGTTTCCAGAAGAAATTCAAATATGTGACAGCACTGTCTGCTCATCTGTCTCCTTTGGATTACTTTTAAACCAGCTGATGAATTTCAATGAAATCTGACATAGAGGGAAGGCTTTCAAGATATTAAGTTCCTATAGGTTTCATGAAAACAGGTGAATGCATATTAATTTTCCAATGTAACCTTACCCCTTATTAATTACCAGGAAATATATGTGCATGCGTGCATGTGTGTGTATGAATAAAGGAACACAGAGATGACTCGACTGCCAGAAGAAGTTTAATCAGAATTCATGTTGTATTAGGCAGCAGAGTATTCAAACAAGAAACTAAAATTACCAAGAAAACAGACCTTGTTTCATGGAATTACTTGAGTTAACTAAATTTACTTTTTTGTTAGCTTACCCAAGAAAGTTCCAGATATCAAATTAGAGCTGTTTAAGAACTTCTTATTTCAATGAAAAAAAAAAAAGAGTTGTGACAGAAAATAAGGCTTTCCACCAAACTAAGTTTGAAGAGTCAGGGATCACATATCTTAAACGTTTAAGTTTTCAGCTACTGAAAATAAATGTTTCTGATTTTTTGATATGGAGTCTAAACTTTCAAGAAGAAAGCTAGAGAAAGGGTTAAGACCAGGGGAAAACACAGCTGGAATGTCATCTATCACACACACACAATCCTGCTATTGTAAGCAATCGTCTCCCACAAATCCATTTCATAAATGAATCAAACTCCATTTTAAAATTGGGTTAGTTTTCTACCCTCTGCCCTTTCCCTTCCAGAATTGTGCTGTCTGATTCTTAGAAGTTTCCTTTTAATTTCCAGCTTAAATTTATTCATAGTGATTTAGATCCATTCGTTCTGCTGACAAAATTGGCTTTTAGCTTAAATAGCTCCCTCTCCATTCCCAGTGCTTATCTTCCTGATGTATTTATAACAGAACAATCGTATCGCCTCTCAGCCTTCATTTTGCTAGGGTAAACAAGTTAAGATACTTCATCTGCTTTTGCAAAATGCATTCTCAATTTCCCCTCATCGTCCTATTAGGTCATTCCTGCTCCCATTCCAATTTGAAATTTATCTTTCCTGAACAAAATCTCCAAATCATACACAATAATCCAGGTGAGGCCTCACCAGAACCACGTACAAGGTCATCAACTCTCCTTTCTCTTTACTGGAAACATAACTCATTGCCTGATTCATGCTAAGGTATCGTTACTCCCCCCCCCCCCCCCGCACAGTTGCACTACTTTGGCAGTTTACAGCCGTACAATGGCCAACGATACACCCAGTTCTTTCTCCCTTTCTGTTGCTTCCAACTAATAAGCACAAAGTTCACAGCACAAGTTCCTGTTATTATTGCACAACCCTGAGCTTTGTGCTATTGAAGCTTATTTCATTTCTGTTATTCCAGTGCTTAGAACCATGAGTTCCTCCTGCAAAATATTCTGTTTCTTTTCCATATCAGCTTTATCTTGCAGCCACTACAATGTCCCGATTTTAATAGCACGCTCTCATGCTTTCTACTGAGCTCACCAATAAAAACATCAAATAATATGGAACTTGACAAGATGAACTTCACCAGCAACCTGCCTGCAAGCCGCTAGTTTAGCACCATCCTTTGTAGTCTCCCCATTAGCTCAGCCCTTATGTTCTTTGTCTTCCTGTACAAATTGTCATCTTCTCCACCTGATGTGATAATTTCCTAAGTGACACCACAGTGACTTCCATTATCTCAGTTATTTCATCATCTTCGCAAGGATCAGCACAGTCAGAACAATTTTTATACTTTCCCATCTGTGGCAGTGAACAAGGCAATGAATTGTACTTCTTGCGTGCCTTTTTAATACATTTTTAATATATTTATATAAATAATATTGCAATATTATTTATATGAAGGCAGTTAAAACAATTGTCTGTGTAAAACTCTGGGGAGAAAAAATCTTCACGTCCCTTTTATCAGTGAATTCCTCCTGCTCCTCCTCCTCTTGACTAAACTTGAGCAGGATCAGAAGACTCCCATTTTCACTGGGCAAAGGGCCAGCCCTGATAAGCTTTGAGGAGCAGCTTGGCAATTGATTTGTTTCTCAACTTTTGAAAATAATGAACACCTGCAAACCCTGGGTAGACTCCGTTTCCATAAAACAAGTAAATTTATCTCTCACAACACAAATGCATGCTCTCTTATCTGTTTTTTCCTAATTATTCTGTCTAAAAGAAGTCACTTTTTTCCTATAAACCACACCTCTCGTAGGCCACCACAGCTAAATCAGCACTGCTAGCCCACTAACCTGGCTAACTGCGCGCTCTCCGTTGCCACCTCTATCAACCGATGGCGAAGCGTCACAAGCTCTAGGATCATGGAAAAGGAATCGAGGAGAAAGAATTGTTTTTCTCTGCTTTCCTTTTTTTCTTCATCTGCTCTCAGCTCTAACAGTGACAAAGCAATCTCTTGCACCAGCACAGGGTCTTCTATCAGTACCTCTGCAAATAACTGCGAGGGAAGAAAAAAGGACAACACAGACATCACTTTCACACAGATGACAAAGGTCTTTAAATACTTTAGGAGCCCATTCTCCTTTTCTTTTTTCTGGAGTAAATCATGACTGGAGTCGCTTCTGATTTGCAACCCACACAAGGTCAGAAGTGGGCCCTCCCTAAACTATCCTGCTCCCTAGAAATTAACACTAGAGTTTTACCACTTGCTTCCAAGATGCAGACACTGAATCCATACCACTGGCTTTATTCAAAGGATTTAACAAAGTCTGTCTCCTGGAACACAGGACGTTTGCTGTGTATATTCTAATCAAAACTAGGAAGGTTTTTGGATGTATATATTCTAAAACATCTATAATATCTATAAATATCTAACTGATATTACTTATGACTAGCCGGGGCCATTCCTCCCATGAGGAACATGCAGATCCCAGCACACGTGCCACTGCACAATGCTCCCAAAATGGGGACAGTAAACATATACAGTCTGCCTAGGCCTAACTCAGCAGAGCTGGACACTAGTTTTACTGGGATGGTAGAAGGCCCCAAAGGAGCACAGGGAGGAAAAAATGGAAGCCCTGGGAGAAGAAAATGTCAAAAGCTACAGCTTGAGAAGGTGGAGAGCTGTGAAGAAGAGCAAGATCATCGGCTGCTGCGCTGTGGAGGCGATGCCAGGAGCAGCTCCTGGCTCTGCGTGCAGGAAGAGATGATCCTTGTCTCCTCTAGCTGTCACAACCTGTATAGCTATGCCACCCTGCGCGTGTCAGTGAGCATACAGACGTGGCCACTGTCATAAGGGAATGGCTTCACCCGTGGCTGTTTATGATGAATGAATCACAGAACATGAGGAAATCAGAACCTAGCCATGCAGTTATTAGCAATAAATTCTAGATTTCAACACATGCTGCTTACTACATCTTCAAAGCCACACTTAAAAAGAAAATAAAATAAAAAGTTGGAAAGGACAACACCTCAAAGTTAAGTGCTAGAAATTGTGCAACTTTATTTTGTACTTCTTCCCTAACGCTTTGTAATATACTTCAGTAATTATAAGACTCTGAATGGGTGGGACGTGATAACCCATCTTTATGTACTTCTTTATAGAGCAAGGAGAGTAGCATGCTCCCTGTTTCCAAAGAGTATAAGAGAAATAATAAGCTTAAATTGCAGCAAGGAAGATCCGTGCTAGATTTTAAGACGAACTTGCTAATAGTAAAGCTAGTGAAGCACTAGAACAGACTGCTTGGGAGAGTCCATCGCATGGTGCGTTTAAGAACAGGACAGACTATTTATCTCACTGAAATAATATATGTATAGCTGATCCCGGCTTAGGGTGAGAGAGGAAGATCTCTCAGCCTCTCAAGGATCATTTGGTATTTATAATTCCACAGTTCACTCTTCTTTTTATATGGTGCATGCTGTATTTCTGCATAGGGAATGTACTTCTTCCTAGGCTGGCAGCATCTTTACCACATCCCTGGGTCATTTTTTTGATTTGCATCAAAGTGCATACGCAAAAGGAAGCCAAATTAAAACTGTACAGGCAAAGGTGATTTTCCTAAAATGTAAATGCCTGACTTTACAAGCTAACGTCTTCTTAACATTGTCTGCATGCGCGGTTTTTTTTTGGTGATATCCTCAGCTTCTGACGGAGGAAAAGGAATGGGAAAAATGTAAACACAACAAAACTACTCCTCCCTCTCATCAGCAGCGTGGTAACTTTTAAGATCCACACACAGATCTATGTTACTGACTTTTAGGATTGACAAATAAAAAGCAACAAATCATTTGTCATCTGCAATGTGCAAGAGTGGAGTGGGACCCTGCCATTGGATTTTATTGGCATCAGAGAGACGCTGGATAAGCAATTTTTGGGTTTTGCTCTAGGGCAGGGCGGGGAGCGTCCTAGGTGTCAGCGCCCTATTGCCTTCAGTTTGTCCCTATGCTGTCTTACCCACCACTGTCTTCACAGTCTCTTCATCTAACCAGCTCAGTCTTCATGCCTCAAACTTCTCATTTCCATCCCAACCCCCTTCATTATCACGTCCTGCTGTCGCTATTTTGGGGCAGCTTGTCCCAGTTTCTTTACCAAACCGTTCTCACCTTTCCACCTCCACCCCAGCTGCCTTCCTGCCTCAGTCCCAATTCACAGTGCACTCTTCCCCCATCTCTTTCCTTTCTGAAAGGAAGGAACCTGCTGGTTCTTAGTCCTGTGTCTTCCAGCTTTTCATCTACCTCAGTCTTCATTCTCATTTACTGGCTGTCATCCTGCTTACCAAGTCAGTTGCATTTTCGCTGCATACTCCACACTCGGCTTCATTTCTGTTTTCAGTACCCCAGCTCCTGCTCTACAAACTAACATGTAATTGAGCTGCAACATTCCCATGTTCTGCTTAGACAGCTTCCTCCACTATCTCTAGTGAAGGCAATGCTAGTGACAGTGCAGACTATCAGCTCCTTGCAGTCACTTTGAATACTCAGACCCAGATACATGGCTCACTCGGTCCAGAGCTATTACAGCAGTGACAGTGGAAAGTCATGACTAGAAAGTCATTATTAGGTTATAGATACATCAGTCAGACAGAAATTTCAGATAACGTCCTCCTACCGAACGTGTTGCAATTGCAATTTTTATTTTATTTTAGGTTGGACAAATTTGGAAGGAATAAAAGCATAGCATATCACTACCTAATGAGCCTTCCCAAATTTTAAATGTATATTCCAAAGGCACATTACAATCTTGTAGAGAAAAGAAGTAAAATCATTTATTGTCCATTTCTTGCTCTCAGAAACAACTAAACTGACTAAAAAAGAAAAAAAAAAACAACCTGATAGAGACATCTAGCTTAGATAATTTCATTCACAATAATTAACATTTATCAAAATTATAACCAACCAAATTCAGGAGCCTACACCAGGAAATGATGGACATTACAGTAACAAACAGCTCCCCATTTAACAACATTTGCTTTCATGTCCAGTCTTCTGTTTTGTAAACAGTACATACACACAAACATAAAACCTGGAGACGTACTGTGATTTCACATCAGTTTTAATGTATCTTCCTTCTTAAGCTCACTGTTCATATTTTATACTGGTGTGAGATCAGAAGAGTTCTATCTTTCTACATTCTTTTACAGGAAAAAAATCCTGTTTTAAAGGCAGGAAGAATGGACCTACATCAATCTTAAGCAAATAACTGAACAGATATTAAGAATCCTACAACCAAGATTGTCCTGGGCGTTCTGCAGTAAACAGTCACTAATCATATGAACAAAACTGGAACTTACATCTTTTTGAATCTGAGAGCTGTAAAAAGACTCTGCTTTTTCCATAGTTAGCCACTCATCCACTGCTAGCTGAAGTACTTGTTTTTCTAGATTACTTGCTTCACTGGCTGTTTTTGGTCTAAGGATGTTGCAGAATTCCTGGTAGATATGCTCAACAGCTTTGGGGATCAAGCACACCAGACCAAGAGAAGGGTGAAACTCCAGCAAGTAAATGTTCTTTGAAGTAGGACTTAAAAATAACAAAAACAGACAAAGACAGACAGACATCAGTTTAATTAACATCACCACCACGGGAAAATGCTCCTATTTTACAAGTTGCTAGCAATAAGCAGCTCTCCAATAAGGCTTTTATAAACTGTAGATGTAAGGAAACCTTGCAATTGCTTATTTGAAAGAACAAATTAGAGTGACTTTAGCTGTGCCTCGGAAATCGATCATACTGAAGCCTTAACGAACATAATAATGTTGGAACACATCTAAGTACTTTCATTTGCTAATGAAAATAGAAATGTTTTCAATTCTCATTTGTTAGCTGACCTGTTTTACTAACTCTATTTTCATGTCTATTATGTCCACCCATTAAAAGTGCTAAGACTTGAAAATACCAACACAAAATCCAAGAGGAGTTGGGGGAAAACAGGGACAAGGGGCCTTAAGACAGAGGAAGTAAGCCAGAGAGGGTCAGAAGCAGGAGCTTTTGGCTTCTACTAAAGTATTACCTGCTATGTAAAGCTTGCATATAACCCACAGTGTTGCTCAGCTGCAGGATAAGGAATATGGGGTAGATCTGTGCTACAGGTAATACGTGGATTCCATGTGTGAAAACACAGTATGTATATATCCAACTAGGCAACTGTGCTAGAATTAATAACAGACTATGGCCAAAGGGCAGTGAAAGCCATAAAGCCATGTCAGAATACTGATGCAGTCAATTTAAAGCTGGATTAACGTAACTAACCACTTTCATGGTTAGTGTTTAATATTCTATAATCCTTACAAATATTAATCTCCCAATATAGCGCAAGATGAACTAACAAAATTCATTATCAAGAAAGGACAGAGGGGAAAAAAAAAATCACTTTTCTTCCTTAGATGTTTCTCTGGCAAATCCAAAGGTATACGAAATAGCATCTAATGTGAGACATTTAACTATTGCTTGATTCTTCTCAAGATTGTCTTTGTTTTCGAAAAGTCTTACTTTCAGGTGCTACATTCCAAATTTTTACAGTCATAGAAACTAGAACAGGAAAAAACTGATGTCCAGAAAAATGAATCTGCAAAAGTACTCACCAGCTATTGTTAAGAGAGATAAGTTGTTTAGTAATCACATTATAAGGAAGTCCAAATTCACTGACGCCACCTTTCTGACCTTCCTGCCAAACCTTGTGGACATATTCCCTCTGGACATCTATCTACAAGTCAGCAATAAACATAAGAGGCACTAGCCAATAAAACTCAAGCACAGCTAGAAATTAAGCCAAAACCAGCTACTCTTTAAATGCAAGCTGCATAAATTATATATATATATTTACATATGTGTGCATATATATATATATGTAATTTCAAGTCAATTATATATGTACCCACTTTAGCCAAATTATTCCTGCTAAAATTCTTTTGAAATCTTTCATATTGCTTCAGAGCAAAATTTCAGCTCCAAATGCTGACCATGCTCCGTTTTCATTGCAGATAATATGGTGGCATTAGTGGCAACAACAGCATAACAGTAGCCTCCTCTACTGAAACTGCAGCTTCCATTTCTGGACTACAAGTCCTGTTACAGAGGTTAGCTAGTTAAACCTCCCAACTTGCAGCCTGTGAAATCAAAAGTTCAGAAAAAGGAAATAATTTGTGCAAGAATACAGAGAAAAGTTGCAGCAGATTGTAAATCAGAGGAAAAATCTACTGATTTCAATGTGGTCCTTCAATTATCATCACAGGAATTCACAGTTATCTGAAATACAACGCTTTTTAAAGTGCACTTTAAAGCACAAACATTGTTTACACTGTCTTTACAGAAAGAGAGAAGACAGACTAGCTCCTTATCCACTGCATTGCAGAGCAATTATAATTATATTACAATTTTATTAAGCTTCCACACATCTCAACTACTATTTCTTTCTAACGGTTTCAAACGATAGCAGGAGTGGCTTTAAAGAGATATATGAAGCTCTGCAATCTTTCCAACATTCAGTTAGTAATATTGATGAAATAATAGTTTCCTGCTCTTCATTTTTAGGCCTTCAATTTACAAAGCATCTATAGACTTCATTGTTAAAATTAGTACTGACCCAACTTAAATATAACCACTGTAAACCAATGCACGCTATAATCAAAACTTCCCATTTGGGATTTCACCTCCCGCTATCCCAAGATGGATATACTGTAAACTCAACCTACTTGTTGGTTTACTATGCCCCTCAGCAGCTGGAGGTGAAGCTGTAAACAGATGCATTCATCTCTGTAGGTATCCACAAAATATCCAAGCTTGAGATCAAATCGTGGACGTTTATGCATGACGTCAACTATTGTTTGGGCCAAAGCAAATCTTTCTTCTGGGTCTATAGCATGTTGGTAAGCTTCAAAGTAAACATCTAGAAGCTGAAGAGATATTCAGAAGTATATTTAGAAATGTTTATTTACCTAAATATCCATTCTTTGTTGGGGAGAGATTTCTGAACATGGAAGTTGCTACTTGCATCAAACCAATAGTGACCTGGCAGGGCATCTTGTTTCTACTGAAGTATGAAGATTTTTCCTTTCAAAAAGTAACAAGGCCATGTCCTTACCAGTTTAAAACCATCTACTACTTTAGTACTCTAATCTGCTCTGTGTTTACTTTCCAGCACACATAGTGGTTTTGTGGTTTTGAAAAACTCCTTTTCTCCCTAACCTGAAACCTGCAAATTCATCCAAGACTATGTTATCTCATACGGCAATGACTGTCACAGTTACACTACATTCTTTAGAAAAAAAAAAAATCACTGCTATTAAGAGCAGTATAATTAAAGTTGTGCAAAGGCAGATGCCCTCTTCAGACTCCTCTGCCAAGAATAGCTGGAAAGGTTTATTTAAATAAAAATTATCATTACAAACACCCACAGCTTAGGACAGAAAAAGAAACATGCCAAACATGACAGCATGTGAACTCTGGAGGTGATGTTGTAGTACTGTTTCCTCAGCTGGTAACTATGGAGCTGAAGATATGCACTGCCAATGCTACTGCTTCTGGACAAGTTGGTCTTATCAGTATGAAATGACCTGCATCTGGCTACTTTGCAGTGACATAGAAATAGAAGTGCATCCACATTACCGTCCACAGTGAGACCAGAAGACTGTGGAAGAGAAAGATGTAGAATGGCTTAGAGGTAACTCAGTATCTGCCAGTTCAGATTACATTGGAAACGAAATCAAGGCCTCTGATTCAGATCTGACTGACTTCAACTGTTCTGGCTGCAGTGTTCTGGCTGCAGGTATCACAAGCTCAAGCTGGCCTTGAGCAACAGGGCATAAGCAAGTTTTGTATTAGCTAAACTAAGCTGTCTCAGCTGCTAAACGAAGGACTATTGTTTCCTCCTTCAAAAAGAATTCTGTCCCGCAAGGAAACACTGGAAGTTAAACTGCAAAACTAGAGAGACCCACTTCCATTTAGCTTAAACTGAAAGCAAAAGACCTCCAGGAACAGCACATCTGCACATTTAATCCTGCCTAGAGAGCTGGATTGTGAAAGCAGTTCCAGAATAAACTCTTTGATGTTTTGGAAAGAGAATTGGTGCATTGTGGCTGTAGAAGTTTTATTCTTCTCTACTGGGAATTTTTCCTTCCAAAAATGAAAGCACGTTTCCTTATACAGAAAGTCTGTATCTGCTCATGATAAAAATAAAAGGTAGATTTGCAGAGGCAACATGTTCATACTGTAACGGAAAGGGAAGTCTACTGGGATGACAGCAGAAACTTAGTGAACTAGGCAATTAGATAGCATTTTATTTAGCTCTGTTGCACAAAGCCCCTCTATGCAAACAGAAGAGGGGCCTTAGGAGATTTGCTAAATTACATACAACTATTTTAGTTTAAAAGGTTTTCTATTTAAAGCCTCTACAGTGGTACGCTGGAGACTCCCTAACGCCCTCTGGCATACCTATTGTGAGAGCTGCCCTGTGCTACTCCAGGACTGAGAACAAAACACTTCAAGCCTGTGAAGGCCTTAATTAGTGCCATTTCTCCCCTCTTCTGAAGTGGACTATCTGCTGCTTGACACTTCGCGATACTCACAGCATTGTCCTAGGGAGTGGTAAGTCCCACACAAAGAAAGAGAGATCCAAGCTCCTCTAGAGCTCTCAAACTTGTCTAATTTTCATCTTTCAGATCGAACTCTTTGATCAGAAGCACTATATATATTTGTATTCCCTGGCAAAATACAGACACTTCACTAGATTCAGAGAGAAGAAGGCATAAGCCTGCAGCCTACGCAGGAGCCCGAGGGAATGGCAAAGCTACACATCTCTTAATACACATTTTTAGTGAATGTGTACTCCATACTAAGTCATGGCATTTTCTGTTCAGGTAGATTTACTAGCAAAGAAGAATTGATATTTATTTTACATGTATATGTATTAATAGACATTCTCTGTGGTTCTCTCTGACAAAGGGTAATCCAAATGATGAGCCTAGCTAGCTTCAGACAGAGTCTCTTCTACCTGAGCTTCACAAAGATGCAATGATGACAACTCCAATGACATCCATAAAAAGTTCTCTGCAACAGCTCTAGCTCATTAAGGCCTTGCAGAAGTGCTTCCAGCCATTGGCACAGCAGCTACAGAGGCTGCTGCCATCAACAAGAGTGTTCATACTTCCCTCGTGAAAAAGCCACTACGAGAGGTCCTTTGGACCCACAGCACCCAGTAGCTCCACCCTTGCTGTGCCCAGTCCAGCCCAGAACCCGGTACCCAACGTGTCTGAAACCCCTACCACCTCCTGCAGTTGCTGGCACTGGCATTTGTATGCAGGGAAATACTGCTGAAACAGAACTTAAAAGAACTGGTAAATAACTGATTGGAAATCACTGCTTTCAGAGCATGGAAAGCTTCCCTACCTGACATTTTTTCTCCAAGAGAGCAGTTTCACAGGTCCAGAGGTCAAGCAGCACTGCAAATCGATCCACAGAGGCATGTGCCCAGCCAAGAAGGTTGCTGCCTCTGAACTGACCACAAGTTACATGGCCTAGGACAAAAAATAAACAGGCAGCAGGTATCTCCCAGAGAAACATCTACATAAGATGCCAGTCAGTTTATTAGTTTGTTTCTACTAAAAAAAGTAAAAGCGCAGCTCTTCTCGGTACAAGGCTGCCATCTGTCACGGGCTTGCCTTAGCAACCTTATACTATCTCCCTACAGTGTCTCTGCAAAGAGCAGGCATAGCAGGTTAGAGGTAATCTGTCTCTGCTGACAATATCATTCATATATTGTAATGAGAACACTGACAGATGACACTAACATTTCTATGGTAATACTTTTAAATAAATTAGGTGTTTTCTCCCCCTAAAACCGCTACCTGTCTGGCACCAACAGTTCATCAGCTCTTTCAGATGACCAACTCAATTTTCCTTTTAAAAAGAAAATCTGATAAAACAGCAGCAGATGCCAGGATCAGAGTGATTTCCACAGGTCTGGAGTCCCAGGGCTTGTGGTAATTCTTTCTATTCATAGCACAGGGCTGTGGTTTTTGCTTACCAGAGAACCCAAGGCCAGGAAAAGTCAAGTCCCACAAGCTTTGGAAGGCCATATAGTAAAAGCCAAAGAACAAGTGCACTAGGCACTTGATTTAACTACATCTCATCTATCTACCTTTTAACAAACATCCTTTGAGGTAAAGGGCAGGGGCTGAGTTCAGAGACCCGCACCAAGAGGTAAAGTCAGAGAAAGCACAAAAGAACTAACAGAGGAAAGAGAAAAGATGCTTAATTTTCCACATCACCAAATCATGTTGGAAGCATCTTCATCTCCTCACCTTCAGTCTCAGATCAAAGCAAATCAGCATAGACTACTCAAAGACAAATTTTACAATGAGATATACTAGAGTAGAATGCAGACCCAAAAGAGTGATTTTATTTTCAGAAGGCTTGCTATTAGAAAAGTCAATCTTTGTAATTTAAAAATGACTATGAAGGAAGGAAAAAGATCATTAGAAATATTTTTGTACTAGCAGTCCATGAGAAATCTATCTGTAGATAACTTACTTTTATCTTTCTCAATATACTGGCTGGTCACAAGAAGCAGCTGGTGCTCAAGCTCCTTCAGGTCCTTTAAAGCCACATCATATATTATATAAAGCCCTCGTGGATCCTGCGTGTGAATATATCCGCCTTCACTGGTATAAAAGTCATCGTGGTTTTCCACCTCCGCAAACTCCATGAACTGAGCACTATGGACCTGTGCCGTGAAAAATTCCCAGAGACATAGAGATGCAAGCAGTCAGTTCTACAAGGATTACAGTTCTGTATAGTCAACATAATCAAAAGTGGACCAGGCCTAAGGACGCGGCATTCTGTCACTAGTAGAGAAACAATAAAATAAAATATAGCGCCCCTCCCAATTTTTTTTTAACAGGTAACCTCCACTGTGGCTTCATTTATACTATCAAGGGGGGACACAAACTGCACGATTTTCTGTTGTGAAATTTTTCCTTCAGGCTTCTAAATCCACAAAAGCGCCCAGGAGGCATCAAAGCTGGTAGATTAGCTCTTGGCCCGAGGTAGAACTTTTTTTCCCTATTTTTTAATTTAGTACAAATTTTGCAAAGCTGTCCTAATTTTGATATTCAGATATGCAGTCAACACATTTTTAAAGCCTTTTGGATAAGTAACACTTGTAAGATTTGAAAGTAAGCGCATATAAGCACATATAAGCAAATCATCACTTATTATAAGGAACACCCAACGACTACTGTCCCAAATTACTGGGAGGTCAGCGCTTGTTCAGGAGGATAAATCTCACGCTTCTAAAAACCATCCGCATCTTTAAAAGAAAATCATCTACTTTGCCACTGAATCACTACTTAGCTTGATAAAACCCCAGGCATGACCGCAGGACTACTGTTAGTAGAAGTGGCATTAAATTTCAGGATATTCTGTTTCTTGACTAGGAGTGCCATAAAGGGAATTACACACATCTATCTCAAGGTATATAATCACGGAAGTTAATCTCCCAGTGGAAAGAAACCCTTAGCAGACAGGTACAGCAGCACAAGCCTTTAAAAATGGCTATTGTCAGAAGATAGCAAATAAATACAAGCTTCTAGTTTTCACCCTGTCTTTATTATTTCCTTGTATGTAATGCACCTCCGTTCTCACTTGTAGTGCCAAAGAACGATATATAATATCCTCCTTCCTCCTTTCACTGGCTTTCCTAACATCTGCCTTTACAAAATCTCCAATGCAACCCAAACTTTACCTGCTAGCACCTGGCTCTCTCTTAAAATTGTATTAAGAGAAGGGATGGAGAAAAGGAAAAAGCATTCATTTTCGTCATGGAAATCCTAGCAGTCAAACAGTGTGTAAACTGCAGAGACCTATGCTGGATCCGAATTCATTCTTTACCAGAAAGTTAATAAGGCAGCCCTGCAAAAATGTGTCTTATTAAAAGGCAGTGTTAGATTAGCCCGGTCAAAAAGAGTCCTTTCCTCTTTTTGATAAAGGGTTCTGTGCTCTTTGTTCTCTCCTTATTCTTCTGAACAGAATATTTACTTCACTGCTCTCAGTGACAGGGTGCAGAATTTGCTAAAGGTTAAATCAAAGCCTTTTACAGAAGAATTAGATTCAACTTGATTTATGTAACTAACTGAGCAAATAGTGGGCTGACTTCACCATAACAGATGGAAGAGGATTTTTTCTGTTTTGTTTTTAAACATCATCACGGTAAAGATTCATTGAAATGCCTCCACTTTCAATCCCTTGAATTTTTCAGTGATTCCTGCTCTATCCCACTCCTAGAGAGCTCAGTAAAGACTATTGCATTCTGCAGAAGAAGCATGTGATTATGTAACTGGAGAGTTATAAAACAAAATCAGAAAGAAGTGAAAACTATCGCCCTGCAGTGTTTGTTTTGGGAGCCATATTTTAAAGAGACTCTCCAAGTCCTCTAAATACCATACATGCCCACAAAAAATGTTAATACCCACAGTTACATCTCTGCACCAACCAATCAAGTGACTAGATACTACATGCCATTTTATTTGCTTGCAAGTTTCGTTTTTCCTCCTCTAGATCTGCTCAGATTTACTGGAGCTTAACAAATCCCCTTTGGGTTATAAAGCAACTTTCATGCTCTTCCATATATTTTATCTACTTTCTTCCAAGCTGAATCTTAACATGTGGCAGAAAAGAGTTTTAAATTTATTTAAAAGCATTCCACAGCTTGAAGTTCCTTCTGTCCTAAAATTGAAACTCATGCCTCTAATGATCCCCATCCCAAGCAGTCCACTAGTGAGGGTGAGAAACTGGCTTAGAATCTAGGATATATATACTTATTGCTTGGCATCACATCAGCTCATAGCTTACAATTTTGAGAGATTTGTAACACATACAGTCATCCAATTTTGGACATAGATTACGTGCTAAAAGTATTTAACAAAACCATGCCATATGCTCCTAGTTTATAGCACAAGTCAGAGAGCAGGGTAGATAGGTCTCAATTAGTTTGCCAGGAGAATGGCTCCATTATTGTTACAGTTCTTGAGAGAGAGTCTGTGCAGTGTATTAAAAAAAAAAAAAGCATTAGAAACTGTTGTTAAGGAAATACTGATGTCTGTGCTTCTAAATCCATTGCCAATTAAACTGTAATAGAATTAGTTAATATTTATCTAGGCTTTAGTTTAAGTTCAAGCTTATATATCAGTACCCATGTATTAGCGTGGAGGAAAGAGAGGCCATTGTGAAAAAATATCTCATTGCCAGGGGCTCTCTGAAGTGTTCAACAGCTAATCACCACATCAAAGAGTGCTTAAATGGAAGGTCAGAATTGATCTTTGCATCATTTCTCCCACTTTGCAACAGATAAAAGGGAGTGAAAATAAAGATATATTACACAAAGCAACAGAAGCAGAAGAAGAGCTTGTCTTCTCCCTTTCCAAAGAGAGACACTTCTCATTGGAAAGGATAATTTTTTAATTACTTTCTCTGACTTTAAAACTTGATGTTTCCGAGTCACCCAGTGCAACATTTTCTAAGTGGAAAACCCCAGTTTTCTTGTTCCAAGCAGCTTTTAATTTAGGAAGTTTAACTGGTTAGATTTGCAAAAGACAAACATCATCAGATTAGAAATAAAACTACTAAATTACTTCAAAAATATGATCCACGCCATGTCTGCCTCACACGTTTTATTCTTAAAGAGTCTTAGACTGTTTTCATGTTTAGGGACAGGAAGTTTTGGGGGGATTTTTTAAAGTCTTAATGTAAGCAAAAAATGGGAGCAGGAAGCCGACTCCCTTTTTAGTTCTAGGCCTAATTCTCTCATGAAGCAGTTCATGTTGGTGTTTCTACAGCAAAAAAGATAAGTTTTCAGTAAATGAACAATAAACATGAGCTCAAAATGTTGGCAAATATACTGATCAATATGCTATTGTGCTTCTTTAGGATTTCTACACAAAGACTTTAGCATGACTGGTACGTAGCAGAGCGGCAAGGAGATTTTGCAGCTGAGAAGAACAAACTTCATGTCATATCAAACCACTAATACCAGCATAATATATTGTTTAGTATATTTTACAAAAAAGTGGGGGAAATCAAAGTATGATAAGGCTTAGGAATTTAACTGGAATTATTTTTCCAATCTGTAAAGCCAAGCATACTATTTATACTACTTCAGTCACACATTGTCATCCGAGATTAAAAAACAATGAACCCTAAGCTGTACCTAAAACTAAATAATTCATTTTAGAAGTTATTAACAGTTACTTAAACAAGCATTTGCATACATTGTAAAATGCCTGTAAAATTTCCTAGCGCTAGAAACATACACTCGGCGATGATCCAAAACATGCAGAAGTCCTAGTATAAGCATGGCCAGCAGCACAAGTCTGAATTCATGTTCATCTGGCAGGCATTAGGTTTCTCAGACATTTGTTACTGACCTCTGGTAGAGAAAGGCATCAGATTGACAAGGGCGAGACTCATGGTCTTGAGGTTACACTAAATACCTGAGCTGATTCAGCAGTTTATCAGAATAGAGTCTGTGTGGAAGAGGTAAGCAGGCTGGCAGTTGCAGGGAGGAACGTAATGCACACTTCTGCTGAAGCATACACTTTGGAAGACTTAAGGCAATGTGGTTCCTCACCTTGTAGTCAGCTGGTGTGTAATGAATATAAGGCTGAGAACTGAGGCCACCAGAAACACCAATGCCTCCTTTGGCAGCACTGACCCAGCAGGTATCTTCTGCGCTGGGAATTAAATTACCCGCTTTAAAGGACAGGCCAGCAGTACTGATGGTCAGGGTTCTCTCCACGGATCTGAAGTAGTTCAGGAACCCCAGGCAGACTCGCTGAAACAAACAGAAGCACAGATACAATTGCATTAGCAGTTGGATGACAGTTCCTTCCTTAAAACATTAACCCTGATTCATGCAGATTTTATTTCATTTTATTTTTTTACCTGTAGCTCTCGGATTCTCAAGTGACGCAGGTAAAGAACTGACAAGTAGGCTCCTTTCTTCAGCACGTGCTCCTTGTTGACAACTTCTGTTCCTTCCTCTAATCCCAGTAGCTGAAAGGTGGTCGTATAACTATACCTTTTTCCAGACAGGAAAAATGTAATTACATTACTGTTCCTCAAGGAGATTTCTAAACCTTTCTAAAATAAACAGTTTCACTCTGTCTGTTGTCTAAAAGGATGCTACTGCCTACAGGACTCACTGTCATAGAAACCTACAATATAAAATAAAAAAAGAGAAAAGGTGTCAGAGAAATTCTTCTTTCAGGTTTTATAAAACATATATATATATATATAAAAACAAATTTTTACCCTCTTTTGTTCTTTCCGGAGGATTCTGGAGGCTTACTGGGGCTGGTATTTTCTACATCCTCCCCACTGTGAGCCACAGCTGCGTTATCATCATCTTCAGTATTTAGTTCCTAGTTCCAACATACATATTTAAAGATTGTTTGGTTGATTATGCATATGTTTCTTATTTGCCAGCTTTATATGGAGACTTTATCATAACCGGAAAAAAAAGGAAAGGAAAAGAATTGCCTTACTGGTCAAATCCATAGTCCGACCAATTGTGAAATTACTGTGCCATATACCACCATAATAATTGATTACTTTCTAATCCTTAGCATTTTATCCTTATAAAGTCCCTGGGCTTATGAAAATACTATCCTTATTTTAAAGATGAGGCTAAGGGAAGGATCAGATCAAGGAACTTTTCCAGAGAAACACAGAAAATCTGTTTCACCAAAATTCAACCCAGCCATGTTGGGTTACAAAACTGACCTATCAGTTCATCCTTCTTCCTCTTTCCACAACAAAAAAATGACTTCTGACCTTCAGCAGATTGTAAGACGAGCATGAGCAAAGTGATAGCGTATCAACAAAGAAGCAACGTCAGACTGGGCTGCAGAAAAGTCTTACTGCAATGTTGAAACACCATCAGACGCAAGACCTGCAAAATAATCCTTTGGCTCCCACTCTCTTGGATCTCAGTTGCAGCACTATGGCCAGCACTGGGCATATTCAGGAAAGCTGCAGATCACTTGAAGAAAGCCCGAAGGAGGGCATTAAGGAATGATCTATGGCCTAAAAAGCTTCATCTGTGAGGAAAGGTTGAAAGAACAGAGTTGTCCAGCCTACAGAAGTAACAGACATGGGTTTAAATTTCAATTGGAGGGATTTAGGCTTGATAAGAGGCCGGGTTAGGACAGCGAAGCCCTGGAACAGATTTCCTGGTATTCTCCTAACTGTGGAGTCAGCCATGTAGAGGCTTGCAAGTAATCAGGCAAACATCTGTCAGGAATGACATAGACAAAGGATGGACTAGATGACCTCTCAGAGTTTCTTCCAGCTCTACTGTCTTTACCATTTCCCAGTCTGGGGGTTTTCTTTTGTTTTATTATTCAGTTTGTCAGAAGTGTTGAGGTCTCAAAGCTATTAAGCTAATAAGATTCACGAGAGTAGGCAGCTGGCTAGAGAAGAGAGACCTAAATTACTGCTTTCAGCAGAGGAAGGACAGGCAGAACTTATCAACATTTCTGGAAGCTGCAGCTGACCACTGACTGCTGTTTCTTCACGTATCTGGGACATTGCAGGATTTGGGGTTCAGATAGTGGAAGGGCTGCAGAAAAAAGACACAATCTTTAAGAAAGCAGGCTTAATCAGTTCTGCTGCTTACTGGACAAATTGGGTTATTGTGGTTTTTTTGGAGGAAAGATGGCATTTTTATTAAAACATACAGGATATGGGACCTGAGCTCTGTTTACAGCTGTGTTAGCAAGTCATAGGTAAGTCATGTAAATTCTCCGGCCTCCATTTCCCTACATACATACCATGAGGTTTAATTCATTAGCATTTCCCTTTTAGGGCATCCTTCCTGTAAGGATGTATCACAAAATAAGAGCACTCATCAGAGCAACAATGATTAGAGCAATGATTTTCAGTCTTTTATTTAGAAAAACAGAGTACAATAAGTATGGCCATAAAAGGAGCGTACAAGCTCCTTCTTCCATCTTCAGCCTAAACAAAAAGTTTGCTTCTGCTCGTTTAAAGCTCCCTTTGGAGCTACATAACTACCTACATATATGCTGACTGGCTTACCAGCTTCTGCCGCTCAGAATGTTTAAGGGCTGAACGGTCTTTCCCTTTTCTTAAGCAACATGTGTTAATAAAATTGGTTTTATTTAATCTTACCAAGACGCATATGACGATATCAAATTTCATCCAGATTGCCCAATGAATTCAAAGGTTGTCTACAGGGAACTTACAGACAGCCAGCTCAGAAAATAATCTCACTTTTTCAGGAAGCCAGATACAAAACAAGAGCAAAATGCAAAATGCAAAAGCAAAACAAACAAACAAACAAACAAAACCTGTTACACAAGATGTACTTATGCGATTCTATCTATTGTAAAGATAAAACCTGTTTTGAATTAAGCTAATATTTTAGTAATTTGCAGCTGAAATTCAGAAGTCCAAGCCAAGGTTTTCCACTTCAGCCAGGAGGAAGGCCAACACGATGTTATGTAGCCACTTGTATCTAATGAAAAATATCTACTGAAAAGCATCCTAAAGATCTTCTCTTCTTCCCACTCCGACCCCCACACACAGACACACAAATGAAGGCTCCATATTGCAGAAGACTACTAGCAATTAGAAACATTTAATTTCTCATGCCTTCCCTGATCCCCAACACAAGTATATTTTAAAGACCGTGGTTAACACTTTGTAACATTAAACTTTGGTGTTTTTTTCCTCACTCTTTTCCAGCACATTCAACAATGTAGTACAAACAGTAGAAGAGCAGCAGCAAGCAGCAAAATAGGTATACTTGTCTAGGTATTGTCTGCATCAAGAGCTCCTAACATAAATCAGCAGCTACTCCATCAACATCAGTGAAAGTAAATTGGCATTAGCACCAGTGTAAATGAGAAGATCACTATCAGTCATACAGTATTTATTAATTGTGGATGTTAAGGATAGTAATTTATTAGGAGTTAAGTAATTAATTTCTGCAAACAATCAAGTATGTAAGAAAAACTTGTCCTCTTAATCGACTTCTCTATCCCAATTTATTTTACTACTTTATTCGAATTTGGACAGTATAACCCGCAGTTCTTTTCAGTGTGTTAAGAGTTTTATAGCACCAATACTGGCATTGGATTTTATGATTATAAAGAATCCTGTCAATACATCTTCACAAACTGGTGCTTGTCAAATTTATCCCGTCCAAACTGCGACAATCCAGCAATGGTACACATAAATCAGATGCAGATAAACTTGGGACCTTGTTATCTGTTTTTAAACTTGCACGTTCACACAATATATCCCCCTCCAAAAAAGTCTTTCAGGCCAAACAGATCTTGAAAAACTGTCAGACACTGAATTCTTTACATAATCCATGCAACAATCGATTACCCCACTCTGACCTTACTCCCAACATGATCATCTTTCTCATTCTGTCCTCACTGATTCCAAAGAATGTTTAGTGTTTTACATTTTGGAAAAAAATAGGTCCTACAATCTCTATTATTTAAAACAATGTAAGGTCAAACAGAATTAAAGTATATTTTCCTGGACCAACACCATTGACTCTACATGTCTGCTAAACATCACAGCAAGTATTTGGACTACAAGTGGGATGAAGCATTTCCACTAAAAATGAAACAGAAAATGCTGTCTGAAAAAGGTCAGTGAAATGAGGAAAAAAGTGAGATGTTACATTTTTAGGTAACAGCTGATTTTTTATTTTAAAAACACTGACACCTAGATAGTGCTTTTCTTGTGAAGGATCTAATTCTAGTCTTACAATACCATCACAAGAAGACTGGTTTCAAAATTTGATTTTTAATTACTCTAATGCTGCTACAATCAGTAATGTAGCCTGTATTGTCCCCAGATACATGCTCAATCCCAATCATGGACTCAGTTTACTTGATAGCAGATGTACAGTGCAATTTTTTTTTTTAATTAATCATCATGTAGTTTGCTTGAGTCAACCCAATGTATTTTTCCTGGAGTTTTCATTAAGTGACCAAATATTTCCTGTATCCTGGGTAAAAGTCAATCTGAGGTAAGAAACACGGCACGTTTTCACATGTGGGAGCCTTTCCTGCCAAAAACTGTTGGTTTATTTCTAAGTACTGAACTAGCATCAGTCTTGAAGCAGATTAATCATCAGCAAAGAGGGAATGGGGAGAGATTAAACAATGTCTTTCTCCCTGTCCCCTTTTTCCCTGCTCTAGTATCACCCGCAGCCCTGCTTGGTCCTGGCCAAGGGCAGGGATGTAGGACCTTTTCATTAACATTTTGGCTGCATCTAGCCACAGTACCAGAGGCCTTTCCTCTTTAAAAGACAACAGGGAAGCAAAGAGAATATTCAGTCCATTCTCAACGTGCCATTAGGGCCCGCTCTCACAGGCCACTGGACATTGGCACAGAAAGCCAAATGAGGCATCCAAATCCAGATACAGGAAGTTCTGAGATTAAAAAGCTCTCTGTATAATACTTTTCCATTTCTTAAAACATCAGCTGTGAACAGCTTCTGAATGAGAAGGATGATAAAGAAATAGGTAATAACATTTCATCTCCATCAGAGGAATACCTTCAAACTCAAAAGATTTATCACAGACCTCGAACTTGCCAGGTAAGGAATGTCACAGTCTCTGCAAATCCATCAGGTACCAGAGAGGCAGGCCCAATTTCTCATTCACTGCCCTGTCAGTTAAGCCATTTGTTTTTTTTCCTCTCAAAACTTTGAAGATCTCTCATATCTTCTGTTCTCACAGCTACTGAATCTTCTTAAGATTCAGCGCCCACAAATGCCACTTCCTACTTTGAAAAGAGGAACTTGCTATCACATCTGCCTGTGTAAAAAGCAAGATATCTTCTGTTACATTCACCGGTGCTGAATTGTTAGATGGCCTCCAGCAACCCAAGGATCACGCTGTGATCCTTCCTCCCCTTCACTCCATACACACATGCTACCCTAACACCACACTGCAGTAAATACCAGGGCACACTTCTATTTCCTGCAGCCAAATCCAAACCCCAGTCCTGCTACAGAAAGGTTTGCACATTGTCCTGTAGGTCAGTGCAAGCTTACACCACCTGTGCTTATGATTTGTGAGCCCCAGGGAGGAGAGGACATCATGTGCAGCAGTTTGGATGCAGATGTGTACGCTGCAGCTCGGCAGATCCTGTTCAGCTCCCACATGCAGCAATAGAGGGAGACGAATTTTGAAAAAGGAGGACGCTGGTATCCAAACAGAAATCTCTTAAAGATTCTCTATTAGAATCGACAAATTCTTGCTAAACATGTCACTTGACCATTACTCATCATTTCCCCCTTCCGAGTACCTGCTGGAGCTCGCCAAGGGCACAGATTCCCTTCCAAACATGATCATAGCTATGTTGTCCCGAGGCATGAGAAGAAGTCGCATAACTTGATGACAAAGGACGTGATTCAAGCACCGCTGCTGCATGCTCCTGGAGAACCTCCATCACCCTCTCCACATCTGAGACCTTGTTTCAAATCACATCAAATACAGATGAAAGATTCACAAGGCAAACGAGTCAGCTTACCACCTGCCCTCCCACAGCAAGCCAGGGTCAAGCGTAGAAAATTTAGTAAGGTTTTGCAGCAGCGCTCATTATTGCTTCTCCTTTATACAGATAAGCTGTCTGCTGCCCACTTCCCAAGGCAAAAATGTAGGAAAGGACTTCACTATCATAGTGAAGTCACTCACTGCATACTGAGGGAATGCACCAGACAGTCCAGGATACAAAAGTGTCCTTTTCTCCTAAGATGTATGGAGGGGTGCGACTACTAGGTAGTACCTCTCTCCTTTCCTTTTATCCCTCATCCTTAAGATGTACATGTTTCCTGACCAAATCCAAAAATAGCAAATTTGCTGAGCAAGCCATTATGGAAAAAGTCAGGACGGTGATTTTTTTCATTGTCTCAGTGAGCTGCAAGGCCATTTTGTGCTCTTGTTACCGATGACGATGGCTTTTGCTCAAGCTTTCCAGAAAAAATATATGCCGTGGCAAGATTTGAAAGAATGGTTTCTTTGTGAAATATCTGGCATGGGGAAAAGGTCTGAAAATTAGGATCATAAAAGAAAGCTTATTTCAGTCCTAAATAAAGAAAAACTATAGTAAATTCCTAATCTCCTTTTTTCTTAAGAGAACATCATCAAAATGAAAACCATTCAATTCTTTAAAATGTTTTAAAGCCAGCTTTGGCTGCAAAGTCTGCACATCCACTTTCTGATATATGCATTTAAAAAAAAAATTCTCTCTTACATGCTTCATGAGAGACCCATGCACGTAAAGAAAGTAGTGGATTTTAAATGGGAACCAGGGAGACTACATATTTAGAGTACTTCCAAAAAAACAGGCTAAATAAAATTAGTAGTAATACAAAAGTAGTTTTTAAAAAGCATATCTCATCTTACACTTTCTTTTTTTTAATTGTCACTTGTACCTAAAGTATAATTTAAAGAGGATGGTCATACTTTAGCAATTATTAGCCTCAATAAAGTTCTGTTGATAAAAATCCTACCATAACATTCACAGCAAATCTAGGGGGACTAAGACTGGGTGTTTTATAGGACTGTTTTTTATCATCTGTTTTGAATGAAACTGCTGAAAAGTCAAAAAAAAATCCAAACCTTGTTTAACACAGTGAGTTAGACAAAGGAGGAGCAAATAACTAAAAAAATAACATGAGGGTGGGGGAGTAAGTGCCTTTAACAAAAAAGTAAATTAAACATCAAACCCTATTTAAATGGTTTTTTTCATTCATTTCCCCAGTATTTTTTTTTTCATTTGCATTCTTTTTTGTTGGGTGTCAGCACGATCTGATCTCTTACTAACTCTGTACTAGCACACTGCTTCAATCAGGAGCTCTACTGTCAAGCACCTGGTATATTTCTAAATTTACCTTTTCTTTCCTTAGAGTCATGCTTATTTTTAACAGTGTTAGAGACCGAAACACAAAATTAGAAGTCATTTCCATAGACATAATGCTCCCAGCAGTGGAAAGAGGACTGGAGAAGGTGAGCAGAGGTGGAAAGCAAGCAGCCTCCGTTTTCCTTTTCCTCAGCCGCTGGGTAGTTTGCTCCAGCACTAATTTTCCTCTTGGCTTCAGCCCATCAGAACCTGCTTACTAATGCTCACTTTCATGATTTTTACTGAGGCCAGCTTCAGGTGCAGGCAAAGCAAGTAGTTGCCTAAAGAGGAGGCAGGAGGCTGATGGGGTCTTAAGCAAGGGATGTCGCAGTCTAGCAGCCAGCTCTGGAGGAGGCACCACTGCCGGAGCCTGTTTGTGGCTCCAGCACCGAGAGAGGTCTGCCCTGCTGAGCTGGCACTGTCTGCTTCTGCTCGTTTCCAGGCTTTCTCGCATTGCTTTGGTTGCTTTTTTGACGCCCATTCCCCTATTCTGCCCTGTGCCTTCCACAGTCCCCATGCAGATGGGAAGCTTCCTTCTCCCTCAGGCCAGCACCCCCTGGGTTGCCACCCTGGGGAGGGCGACAACCTGCAAGGGTGCTGAAACAAAACTTGCCTGCAACTCAAACCTGTACATAGCATTATGAGGGGCTCTACAACAAGCCCACTCTCTGCTTCCTAGATGGCAGGGCTCTTTGAGTCTGAGGACAGAGGTATTTGGGTAGACTGCCTTGGGGAAAGGAGACCAAGGAATCAGCCTCACAGGGGCTGCAAGCAGGGCTTAGGCTGCCCTGGTATACCTGAGACCATCTTGATACTGAAGGAAGGAACAGCCACCTCAATCAATCGCATTCGCCAGGAACGTGATTACTGATAGTAGAGGGCAGCGAGTGGTACAACTTCACAGCTTCAGGGGGACGGAGGGCACTCTTTCTAGTTCTGTATAAAACTGGAAGCTGAACTACAAAGCGTTGTTACTGCTTATGGCCTCACCAGGGGAATGAGATGTAATATTCCCACCATCTGATTGACAGGTAAGTTTTGCTGGCTGAGATATTTATATGGTCCTAATTCTACCGTAGCTCACTGCCTTAAGTGTATTAACTGTCATCATCCTGTGAGAGACAGAGAACGCCTGTTACCCCAGTTTTACAGATGAGGATGCCAGACCAGCTAAAATTTCACAGGAAAAATGTGGTAGCACTCCAGTACACCTGAGCAAACTATCACACCCTACAGTTCATCTATGTATCTGCAGTAGGTGTGAATGTGCAGAGGCTACCGGGCATATGCAAGTTAGCCCTATAGGGTACATTCAGTAAATATGATGCAATTAGGACACAAATACTACATTTTACACCTGGCCACACAAAGCAAGGAAATGATTTGAGGTGCTATGGGTGCCTCAAACTCTCTGTGGATGCAAAGCAAGCCTGATCTGTGAATGAAAACTGACAGTTGTCCAAGGATGCTGCATGGCAGACAGCCCCGCCAGAGCAGGGCTGGGCTGCAGGACATCCTGCAAACAGCCACCTCTCACCAGAATCAAGAGAACTTGTAAAACCAGAACGGAAATTCAGAGACATTCAGTTACCTCTCCCTGACACACAGGCAGTCTGTACTGTGCCCTCCTGAGTTTTAGACTTGTGCCTCACTTTTGGAGCATCTTGCCTTGTCTTTTCACCACAGATCTGAATGCGGTCACATTAAGAAAAACTGTTCTAAGCAATGCCTTTGACATTGGGGTATAACACAGACAAATTCCAAGGCTAACTCTGACATGACTTAGGTGAACCTCAGAGCTTTTGAAGATTTACGCAAGTATTCAAGCTTTGTAGTTTTGTAGCCCTAAAATGAATTAAGAGAGGGAAAAACTCCTTCTAACAGCTCACTAAGGGACCTTTAATGAATTCAGGCATATGAATATGATATATAAACCCAAGGCCACCTCTCTCTAGGCATTTCGATTTCCCTGAAAGTGTCCAAAAAAAAAAAAAGTGATTTTTTTATATGAGAAGTTATATTACCTCTACAAATTTTGAATGAAGGTCCATCAGCTTATCCACTTTCTTCCACTGTTTCAGTTTTATCAAAAGTTTTTGCTGCCAGGGATCTACTTTAGGCTTAATCTGGTTGATATAAAAGTAATCACAAAATGTATGACTATTACTACACGCTTTTTGTACAGGAGGCAATATTTAGTAGGGAAAGTGCAATATATTCACTTTTTCTTTTTATTTTCAAGATACACAAAAAAAGTGGCTCTTGGCCACACAGTACAACAGTAGTTAGATAAGCCTCGAATTATACAAGAACTATCACTCTGTATTTCTCAAAGGATGCATTTTAGAATTTAATTGCAGAAATATGTTGGTACACTCTAAAGAGTGGTTATGACTTTTTACTAACACAACTAAAAAAGGAAAATTCCTCATATTTACCCTTAAAAAAGGAATCCAGTTAGCTCTTTTTTTCAAAGCCCTAGTTGGATCTAACATGCCCCAGTTTTCTGATCTAGAAACCTCTGCATCATAAACAGGAAATGTCCTCATTGTCTGCTGTTTGCAGAAGATGCTTCTAAATTTCTGGACAACCTAAAGCATAAAAGGAGAAGGTAGTGTTATAAATTTCACAAGCAGGACATTAAATCCCCGAACAAAGTAATAACGTATATTACCAGCTGGAAAAAAAAAGTCAAGTCATAAAATGACAAAGGGCACATTCTGATCCTATGTTTCCTCTCCAGCAGACACAATAAAACTCCCTGCTGTTAACTCTGGAGCCTCCAAAGATATGAGTAGGATTTCCAAAAATACTTATCGTCAATGGGAAATTTATTATTGTCAGCTTTGATGGGAACAATATTAGCCTAGAATAAGCTCTATGAGCATCCTGTCCAAAAAGGAGTAAGCCACTGCTGGTCCACAATAAAGGTAATTTAGAAGGAAATTTACAATAAAGCAAGGTACAGTATTGCCCAGTTGTGCAAACACTTCTGCCTGTCCTTATCTTGGATCGTTCCGGTGAGTTGAGTTGGACTAGTCAAACGTTAATTTGAGTATAGACTTACAAAACAACTTACATCTCCAAAACTTTGTCCTTTTCAGCTCTACCACCTGGTTGAAAAAAAGGCATGATTTATAAGATGATGCCTGTATTTATAAGCAATATGTTATTTACGTTTAACTTCTATGCATCTCTCGCACTCTGAACAGATGATGGAGATTTTTGGTTGGTTTGGCCTTTGAAGTCAGGCAACAGGTGAAAAGCACAGCTGTTTTGCTGATAACCCCTGAGCGGCAGAGGCTTGGTGAGGTCCTTTACAATGGTGTGTAGAAGGCCGACCTCTAGCGGAAATACAACAGGTCTGTGATATGCTATAACACGAGGGCAGGAAAACTCAAGAAAGACACATAAAAGGCCTGAGTGAGAGCTAGGAGAATAAAGACGTGGACTCAGAGTAATAACGTGAAAAGTATGAATGCTGTGGTACTTTCAGCAGTTGCTATAGCTTAGTGGAAGCGATCCAGGCCTTTCTGCCACATCCTGTCAAAACTAAAAATGCCCAGGATCTTATTATTTTGTAATGTAAAACACTGAGTTATAGTAACTGGAATGTCTACTCTTATCTTTAAAGCTATATATATATATATGTGTGTGTGTGTGTGTATATATGTATACATATATGTATGTATATATTTAATATTGAGAAGCACTCTTCAGTTACCAGGAAAAAGAGCTCCATCTCATCAGCTGAATTCTTCAGATCCTTAAGGCTGTAGTTGATGTCAAAGTGAGCAAGCAGAAGCTGGAGCTGAGGTTTCAGCTCCTCTGTTTCAGTGCTGTGCTGGGGTAAAGTGGATCCAGCGTCCTTGCAGCAGGATTCTGCAAGAGGCCATAATTAGACTAGGTGCAGAATGTCAACATTTTTAGCAACATGACTGTAAGCAATACCATCAGTGCCCTTTTTTGTCCTGAAGTAGAAATATGTCAGAGAATGGACTGTGACATGGAGGAAAAAATCCAACACATTCATATGGATTTTTTTATTATTTTCATTTTCTTTTACAAAAGGGCCCTCCGCTAGACCTCGAAAGACTAACAGCCGCTGCAGGTCCGCGCACCTCCGTGGTTCTTGAAAGAGTGATTATCTTCTAGAATGGAAAGCACATCAACTAGCAAATCCTACTGCCTGAACAAAGAGTTGTAACTCAGGGTGTGTACTACATCTGTCTCACACACATATCTCCCAGATCTTCAAGCTCCACAAGAATTTCAAGTGTGTTACTATTTTAGGGTTATCACTCCTCCTATATCTGATACTGACATGATGCTGCTATCACAAACTTCCGAAACAAGGGCGCACAGGACTGGCTGAACCTGCCCTGGTGTCTATGCTGAAGAGTCTGTCTGCAACACAGCATCCTTTTTTAGCAGAACGGAAATGTTTTCTCCTCCTCCTTCACCTTGTCTCAGGCTTGGTGAAAGCTTTGGAGGATACTGGTATTCCTTCATCTTTGAACAGCCAAAACTATTGTGTTCCTGTAAGTTTTGTCATCTTGTCACCTCTTCTTAAGTTCTTTGATAAGTAAGTTTAACACTGGTTTTAACATAGAATCTTAGAGTTCATGGCGTGCCATCGTCTTTTTATACAGGAAATTGACTGTTATTCCTATTGCTTGGGTTTTTTTGTTTCCAGGCCAAGCTATAACAAACAACAATACTTTATCTGCTGCTTCTTTTCCTAAGATTTTTGAAAGTCTGAATAAATACCAACTAATTCTTCTTTACGCACAGTACTGATGACCTATGCAAAGATCCTAAGGGCAAATTACAATTTTCTAAAGTTCAGCAAAACTTGTGGAGTTTGGTGAAGCTACATGTAATCCAATTTATTATCTCATTGCTTCAGCAATAAAGGGCCATCTGCGTTTCTATTCTCTGCTTTGCTTCATCTTTGCTTACAATGTCTTGCTTAATCATTTTGTTGTTTCATCTATGAAGCTCAGATCCGGAGATGAGTGAAGCTTATGATGTTAATATGATACTGTACACAATCGCTAGATAACTACATAGTGAGGATCAAAATGAGCTGCATCACTTCCGAGTTGCTTTTTAATACCAATAAGAGTCTATTCCCTTGCAAAAAGAATGGCTCAGGCGAACTCTATAACACATTGCAGGTTACAAAATAATGGCCTTCTAGACACAGGGGCGAGTGCTGAAATTCAGAGGGAGAGAGAGAAAAAAGAATAATTTAAAAGATATATTCTCATACTCATAAATGATTCTCTGCCAGCTGTAAAATCAGCTCCAAGATCACACTCTTGCCCTTCCTTCAAAAATGCAGTCTTAATTATACAAACGTCAACCAGGAAATATCCTACTTTGCTACTCAGCTCCCCTCAGACCAACAACAGGACAGGATTGACAGGAGAAAAATAGCAAGTATCCATGAGAGAGAGAAAGAGCGAGAGAGAGAGAGATAGAGAAAGAGCAGGGAACAATCCTAGCAGACATCTGTCAGTCTTTAGTGCCCTGGCAGGCAGCAGGGCTAGAGGAGTTCCTGACCTGCTAGCAACCTCCCCAGATTAGCACAGAGCAAATGCAGGGAACTACAGGAAGGCATAAGGCTTCTGTGATCCCAGTGATCTTTCCCTACTACAATATTCTCAATCAGTCATCACTCTTAGGGCAGTGCTGCTCCAGGCCACGGTTGTGCCCTGCTCCCCTGTGCCGACCCACAGGTACACGGGGCTCCCCTGTGCTAGAGGCTTTCAACAGAGAGAGGGAACAGGGAAGACAAGCTACAGTCTCTTTTTATTCCTAAACCCTGGGCAGCCCACTTTCCAACTGCAAGGAGGAGGCACAACACCTTGCCTCTCCCCAAGAGAGAAGCAGGAACTGTACTCTTCCAGAGACGATCCCGTGGGCTCCTACAGTTTAGACACAGTAAGAACAGTGTGGAAAAAGCACAGATTAAATCACAGGATTTAAACACTTTGGAACAAGGATACTGCCTTGCTTGCTGAAGAGCCACTCACATGGGTAACTCTACATAGCAATATCACTTCCTCCCTTTCTCCAGAAGCAAAGAGAAATTGAAAATAACCGCAAACAGATTTTTCTAGAGATTCGTTCTTTAAAGATGCATACCAAGGTATCCCTCCAGAAACAGAACATCTACAGAAATATTTTAAGTAATATTTTTTCAGAAGATTGGAAAGGTGAGTTTCAGGGCTTGGCATAATCTGAACAACATCCTGGAATCTCCATCGAGCTGATTCCACACGTGTTCTTCTAAACTGACTCCTTCTGCGACTCAATGCACAGACAGCAAAGTAAACTACTCAAACATAAACCTTACTAAGGCCAGAGAAGCCACCACTGCTGATTCAGAACTCCACGCTCTGGAATTTGGGTATCGTCTTTTCCAGGAGCCTGGCTGATTTTAAAAGCCACACGCCAAATTTCTCAAGATTACAAACCAAGGATGGCATTCAGTACTTCCCAAATGTGCACTGTTGACCACTCTCAAAGAGTATACATCAATAAATGCATTATCTGTAGGACTTGTGGTTTTGAAGGAAAGTTGATCATTTCTCACCATTTTTTTGTATAACTCTGGAGCAGAGAGAGACATCAATGTTAAAAATATCTGAATTCTTGTAAAGAGCACTTCTTAACATGTCCCAGTTGTCTTGGACCACATCAGGACATTTCTCCCTAGCCACATTCATTCTGCGAGAAACAGGCAAATGCTGGAGAACCTGGAGTTAAAAACATATCCATCATTATTCTCAGTCACGTAGAAGTCATACAAACTATTTAGTTGGATATTTAGTAATAAAATAAAACATAAAAGAGAAAAAATTAAACCACAGTTATGCATTGTTTAGTCACAGTGAGTTACTTTTAGCACTCATGTAATAAAATCTTAACAGAAACAAGGTACAATAAGGAAGTATTCTGATTTGTCTTCAACATGTGCTGCATTCTTAAGCAAACGAATGCTCCTCAAGCCTACAAGCAGACTATTCACTGAGACGACTCAGTCCATTGATAGGGCCATGCTCTACCTAAACACCATCACAGTAGTAATAGGGAAGAAAAGTCTCCCCAAGCTGCTTCCTTCCCATTTTAGGTCACCTCAAAACCAAGCAACCCTGCACTATCCACCCTGCTTCCAGAGGATTCATTGTTCCACTTACTCTGGTGACACAGCTGAATCTAGCTAATTCCTTTCTAACAAAGTCAGTCTGCTAACAGAATCTAGTTCAGTACCTTCAAACTTCTGGACTACTTTTACACTGAATTTCATATTTCTGGGTTTACTTTTTTCCCCCCAAGATTTGCAGGTTGCGGAATTACACTTTACCATTCAAAATGCTCGTCTTACCTGAAGAAAACGGTGAATGCCCTTCACAGAGTGCAAGTGACACACTAACCACTGGGTGTAGATCATCATATCTTCCTGTGTCACTACATTCACCGGATTTTTCTTTCCTGTCAGGAAAGTTTCCCTTGCAGCCGAAAGTCTTGCAGCCCTCTGAACTGCATCACTGTATTCCTCCATGATGTGACTAATTCGCTTCTGTTTATGTTTATAAAAGAGACACTGTCATTTCTGCATTTGTGCATTTTCTTCCTGTACTAACTAGAAGGCCATTGCACTCCCACTGCATATGCAATCCTAGTCTGAGAGTATGACCTCAAAAGTTTACTGCCTTCCTATGTAGATAGGGTTGGGAATGGAGTAGGAATGCTATTTCCAACCTAGTGAGGAAAAGTGAGTTTCAGTCTAGATAATGAATCTCTCCGAGCAATTAATGCTGACCATAAGCAGATAGCTGAGAATATACTCAGCCATCAAAGTGTCAACACAGACAGATTAGTAATAATGTTTAAGAATATGCAGTGATCCTTTAACATATTTTCTACATTTAAATAGGCCAGACTCTTCAAGTAGCACCAGCAAAAAGGAGACCCTTCACATACAAACTCAATAAGCTCCTTTAAGAATGAAATACATGAATAATGAATGAATAAAGTGCAATTTTCTTTATGAAAGCACGTCTTGCTAATGTTGTTAGAGAATTTTACATTAGGAAATGGCTCAGGACCAGCAGCCCCAGCTCATCTGGAACTATTCAGAGCTGGTCTGGAACTGAAAATACGATTTTACCATTTTCTGCTCAACATCCCTCCCCCCTTTTTGGAAAAAAACATAACTCATTTTGCCATTAATGTTTTTCCTGTTATAGTTTACCAATTCACATTATTTTTAAAAGCCTGAAAATTGCTAAGACTGTTGGAAAACCCTGGCATAGGAGTCACACTGACATCTGGCTCTTGTTCTTCCAAAATTGGGCCTTCAGCCATGGAAGAGTTTCAGGGCCAGTCTGCCCAGCAGGAAAAGGCTTTTTGCTTGTTAGCAAACGGAATGAGAGGACTTTAAACGTCTCAACCATGAAATGAGCTCCGAAAGCAGGACAGTTCTCTCCACTTCACCCCTCACAGGGTACCAGAGCCAGGAGCCTAGACCCTTGTTAGCAGTGGTGAGCAGGGGGCAAAGCCATTTCTACCTCCCACGTCACTGCCTTTGGCCCTTTCTAGGCTTCCAGCAGTAGTGTTAATGGCACATGATCTGGATAATCAGGCATAGAAGAGTTTTCTACTTTCCCTGCTTCTGTCACAGAAATCCGCTTTCTCTCTCTCCTGGTCTCAGATCATATACTTCCCAAATCACAAGTGGCAGTTCTGTTTCTTAGTACTAAACTCATATGGGAAGGTGGTGGAACTCTCTACCATCTTCATTACCGAGCTCTGTCACCATGATTACTGCAACTACAGCCACGAGAAAACTCAGAAACAACTATTCAAAAGATTTTTGAAAATACCCACACAACCTCACTCAGCAGGAAAAAAAAGATATTTACAATACAGACCAATGGAAGATTTAATAGAAATTTCCATTAACAATTAGGAATCACAATTCTAAAGAAGAATATTCACATAACGGCACGACAAAATTGAAGCTATTGTGCTTGACATTTTATTGCGTCTGACTGAAAAAAACCTCCACTTTTCACCTGTAAGGGAGCTCGGTTTCCCTGCAGCCAGAGCTACTTACCCTGTAAAATTACAGGCATTAAACTAAGCAAAATGACTGCCATGTTGTTTGAAATACAATAAATAAGAACAGTTAAAGCAGGCATTAAAAAAAACAAACCAAACAAAACAAATCTCCATCTTCCTAAACTGGACTTGAGACACTGCTTGGTTGCAAGTGCTTATATTTTAAAATAAACCATAAGAATTGCAGCGAAATGGAGTTACAGACCTATAACACACAGAATATCTGTATTCTGTACTATCAGGTGAAGGACAGGGATACGATATTCTAAGCAAGTATTGCATTGCTTGAAACTAGATAAAGCATCTTTAGATGTTGCAGTAACAGCTACCAAAATCTAAAAGTTTCAGAGTTTTATAAATTATCCTTAACGTTAGTAGCATTATTTGGCTGGAAAAAAGCCATTGCTAACATCTTGTTTTTTAATGCACGGATACTGTGATAAATATGTATGTGCTAGAGCCTAGTTTTTTGTTCCTACCTGATAGAGAGGATAAAGTTGTTCAATAACGTTGCTGCGTGTACAAAATCTCTTCCATCTAAGCATGTGCAAATATTTACACTGGACTAGCTCAGTAATTCTGTCTGTAAAAAACTTGAATGAAATCAGAGATAACCAGCACATCACACGCAAGAAAACAACAGCATTTTGACATTACACAAAACTTAGGCAGTGTACAGGTCACCATTAGCATCAGAGAATAACACCAAAATGATAGTTTATCAGTCACTGAAGACCAATGCACTATTTTATTTATCCATTAAGTGGGAACTTCCTCTAAGCTGTCCCCATGAACAAAGTATTATTACGAGAATGGAAAAAATGAGAAAAATAGTAGAATCCAGTCTGCTGGACCTAGACTCTTGAACTTCATTTTAAAAATGGAAATAAAAGTAACCCACAGAACAAATCAAAAGCATCAGAGAAATATAAGAATATTGATCCAGCCCATCTTATTTGGCTTGGATTCCTGTTCTTTAAACAAACAAAAGTATCATAGAATTTTTCACATCATCCAAGGAAGTGCTTTAAACTGAAAGCACTAATGCTGTCACGACTGCTTTCAGGGAGGAATTTCATTTTATTCTCATTTTAAAATCATACCACAACCTGCTAAGCTAAAGCAGATCTCTTGGAACCTTGCAGCAAATAGAAATACTACCTGGTGCAGCAGCAGAGCTAAGTTTGCAGCCGTATATTCCCTTCTCAAGCAGCTCTCTAACTCCCTCTGCATGACATCAGCCTGAATAACAAGAGGTTTTGCCTCAGCCACCTGCAAATAGAGTAGCTACATGTCGAACAGATCTTTCAAAGATATCATTAAAAAACTGTAAATATAGAAAAATATTTAGGCTTTGAATTTAATTGGGAGTAGTCACATAAACAGAAGCTGCACAGCCAGGTCCACACTACTGGTATGGCTAGACCAATCTTATCCAAATAAAAGAAAGGTTATTCTGTTTTACTAATATGTAAACTACATTATGACCCTTCCCACCTTGTCCTTACAGGCTCTCCTCCATTCTAAGAAACATATCACTTTCTCTGATTTTAATTTGCAGTTATTACTTGGTGAAGAGCAAAGAGAATTTTCAGTTAGTGTATTCTTCAACTACCTGTAAGCCTTTCTTCAGTATTACCTCCCTTTCTTTTCTGAAATAAGATGCATCCTTCGGAATTGGAACAGAACTGAAAAAAAAAAATTGTTCAACACGATGTTACACACAATTTGATATTAGCAAACATTTGACAGGCCCAACACAATTCAAATGGCAAAGTCAACAGTCAACAAGTTCAGTGGTATGAAAAACCTATATTAAAGCAGCATTAATTTATTTAATTAGAAGACATCTTTCTGGCAAAATTTTAAGGCACAGACTGGTTACTTCCATCTCCATTTTTTTAGCTAAAGCCTTTAAAAAGTCCATCTGGATATTGTCCATTTGAATGGTAAATATTACAACCCCTACCTATGTAGTGGAATGCCTTACTAAACATACTTCATAATTTATTGAACTTCCTTCCTAATATGCCTATATGGCAAAAGGAGGGGATAAAAAAGTTCTGGAGGAAAACTATTTCTTAACTTTCATGCATCAATACACTTACAGCAAGAATAGGTTGTACAAAATTTTTATTTAAGTGAACAAAGTGAACATATGTGAATTAAATACATAGGTGAAAACTGGACCCTTAAAAAAGGGCTCCTGAATTTTGTTCAGAAGTGATACATGGGAAACTGCACCACAAAAAGTTAGTACTGGAAGAGATTTTTTTTTGTGAGCATCCAGCTCTCCCACTGCTCTACGGCAGGAAAAAGAAAATTCAGTCCGTATAGGTGTTTGTCTAACCTGCTCTTAATGATCTCTAATTATGGATGGTCAACAACCTCCCAGACTAGACAAAATATCAGTGTTTAATTAATACTGTCTTGAAAAGTTGTTCTCAGTTTGAACTTTTGCCTGTTATTTTCTGTCCTATTCATAAGTGGACACTGAGAGAAGTTTATTCCCTCCCTCTTCACAGCAACCTCCCATATGTTTGAAGACTTATAATCTAGAGAAAACGGGAGTGGAGACATAAGCCCAGCTCCTTTCACCTTTTCAAGTCTCCTACTCAAGTCTTACTGAACTCTGTTTTCCTCCAGATATTCTGCAGGTGGTCTACAGCCTTCGTGAAGCAAAATGCCAAAACTGGGTACATTGCCATAGCTGACATCTCACTGCTGCTGAGGAAAGTAAGAGCAGCTGTCTTACATGTGGCTGTCCTGTTTATACACCCTGGTATTATGTTTGAAGCTACTTCCTCTTCAGTGTAAGAAGGAAATACTTGACATTATTGAGAGATTTAAAGTTATGTTTGCGGTACACAACATAAAACAGCTTTAGGGTTTTTGTTTTTTTTTAATATGTAGGTATTCACTCTCATTTCAACAGTAGTTCTGTGGCAGATGTGCAATAAAAAAAGCTGTTATTCCTGGCTCCCACTTGTGTATTCAGGTCTCTGTTGAACAGTTACATAGACACATGACATTTGTATCATGGGGAAAAAAAACCACCACAGAATACAATACACTGCTATAATCTGACTCTTCCTCACTCCCCAAGAAATCCTTGTTACCTGTATGCCCTACTCGGTGTTCCCTGGAGCACCCCATTGTCTTCTATTTCTGCCTTCAGCTCTGCCAGCTGTGCTGCTAGTTCTCTTTCCAGCTGCTGGACCTTCTCGGTAGAAGAGATCTTGTATACTTCATCCATTTTTCATATTTCAGTATGGCAGACCAAAAGACGAAGCAGTCAGGAGGAAGTTCCTTCCTCAAGTGCAAGGCACATGCGAACTCTGGACCTGGAGAACTGTTCATGTCAAAAGCATAAGTCCCCATTCCTATATAGACAATGTACAGGATGCAGCATTTACATTACATAATTGTTTATTCAGTATCTCTGTTAACAAAATTTTCTTTTGATATCTGGAACAGAACTGGGTGAAAGTGATTTTTCCCAGTTTGTTTGCTAGTCTGAGAAAAACAGGAAAAAATGGACTTGGCCAAAAGTTTTCAAGCACATCCCCCTGCACCCCACAAACAAATGCCACCTCTTCCCTTCTTCCCCCAGTTTTTCTTAAGGCAAAAGGGATTAGGTAATCAAATAACACGACATTTTATGTGCTGAATAAAATATTTCATAAAAGAACTGAAACTCTCTGCTTTATTTTTTTCCCAAACAAAAAAAAATAGACATTCAAAACCCATTTTCTCCCATTTTTCTTAGCTGAAGAGATTGATCAGAATAAGAGGAGTGGAAGAACTGGCAAAAAGTGCAACTTTTTGACAAATTTACTATCTGCAAAAAATCCACTAATAACAACTTTCTCAGTGCTAATGGGAAATACTTGACTTGTGAGAACTTCTCCAGTAGCCACGCTCTCTTCCCAACATCTGGAATTATGCTCATTGTATTCACTTGCCAGTTAGGGATATAACCTATTAGAAAGCTGGGAGTTGCCTTTTTAAGGGAAGAAGCAAGTCATTGCAGAAAGGTTTGGGTTTTCTTTTGAGGAGGCAGATGGAAAGTGGCAAGTTCACTTGTAATAAAACTGCTGCATAACAATCTGTAGCATCTATTTCCCAGTGGTCTGGAGAATCTGTTTGGCAGCTGTGGACATGTAATTTCTTTCTTTTTCTTTAATAAAAGAGCGGTGAAAGATAATAGCTATTGAGCCAGTCATAGGTCTGACGTGACAAACACAGGAAACAGTCAAGAGGCCGAATAAAAAACTTGGAGGGTGTACCTTCTTTGGGTTCTTCTTGGCAGGTAGTATCCCAAGGTCTTGGATAAATTCTTGTCTTCTGGTATTTGGATCGGCCTAGCTCATAACAGGAGCTGCAAACTAGGCAACTGAGGGAAAGAATCAGAGAATTCAGATCTCTGCACCTGGATTTCACACCTGAGAAAAGAGGAAAGTCAGGTAAACAAGGATACAAACACCAAGGGATAGGATGACTACAATGAGGAAGGAAGTGTTACTGTTGATAAAAATCAGAACGGAAAGATTTTACTGAACCCAGCCAGGAACCTGTGTGAAATCAGTGAGAAGCAACCAGTATATTCACACACTAAACACAGAGGCCCAGGTGAGAACTTGAACTGGTGACATAAGAGGTGAAGCTGACTCAGAATCAGCTGAATCAGGATACTATAAGCAACGGGGTGTAGCAGCCACACCTTGGCAGCAGGTTATTAGATGTTTTAGAAAGACTGAATTTATGCTAAAGGTTATGGAAGAATATGATATTTTACTGAATGAACGGATTTAAGAATGGCTAGCCCAGGTAAAATGGAATCTATTTGTATTAGATTTACCTTGGGGAATGAAAAAAATTTTTTTACTAGATTAGTACTTAAAAAAAAAGTCTGCCATACTCTACAAATGTCTTCAAATGGTCACTGAACTGAGATGATATTTCAGACAGTTTTGGTAAGCAGTGTGAACATTACAGAAGTCATCTTAACTTAGATTAGAAAGGAAAAATAAACACAGATATGTATGAAAAGTATTCAAGTCCAGAAGGACTAATGTAGAGACTAATAAATACAAATTTTACTACTTATTATTTTACTAAAAGTAATTAGCAAACTGAAATGGAACTAATACCTCAAAGATTTTAACATCAGAGAAGCTGGAATGTCTGTAAATCAATGGTGCAAAAGCTAACCAGAACTTGCACTCAAAATAAAAGCAGGCAAGAAGTGTTTGGAAGAAAGGATGACAGAGCTGATCAAAGAGTAGGCAGAGAACCAAAAAAAAGGAAAAGACCAAAAAAACAGAAAGCCAGGAAGCCTAGAATTGAAGCAAAAAATACCAGAAGTCATTAAATTAAACATTGCAAAGGAAAATGAAGAGCAGGCAGTTCTTCACCTTATAAACAAGGAGGATCTAAGAGAAAAGAAATGGTGCTTATACATACATCATACACACACACACACACACACACACACACACACACAAATGTCAGATATGGCTATAAAACTAAAGAGAATGATTTAGCTCTTATTTTTCAGAAAGGGCTATGATATAGAAGATGGAGTTAAAAGTTAGGATACAGCTGAGGGGAATGAAGTAGTGGAAAGATAAATTACCATTTCTCAGGATGAAGCAAAATTTGGATAGCTTATTATATTCAGATTGGGAACATGGGACTAACTTAATTTCCAAAGGCCCAATGTAGAAAACTGAGGTCTGCTAGCAAAGATATAGTAGATGTACTTAAAAAAAAAAAAAGGGTGGAGAAGGATGAGCAAAGGGAAAAAAAGGGAGGAGGAAACAGTAACAATTACAGGACCATTAATGAAATCCCAATTGCATGCAAGGTTTTAGTACAAACTTTGAAGGAAAAAAGTCATGGATGCCAATAGACAAAATACAAAATATTTACCACAAATGATTCAGTCCAGACTAGATATGATAGTATCTATCATACTTATGTATTAATGGGGCTAATAAGGATTCCTTCCATATAGATGTGATTTTTTTAAAAGACTAGAAAAAAGACTTGGGTACATTAACAGATCCCATAAAAACTATGAACCACCAGAGAAAAGAACAGCAGGAAACTGTTTAAACTAAAAGATGAATTTTGGCGCAATAGTAAAACTGCCCATAAATAAATTCAGACTGCAAAAAGAAGCCGTCTTAAGCACCAGCCAAATAAAATCTTACAATGGCTTTACAATACAAGAACTGGGGACAAAAACCCCACCTAGTGTCAAGATGGAACTCAACAGGTTTGTGAAAAAATTAAAGAGCAGGACCTATATGATGGTAAAGGAAAGGGCTCAATAACCCATATAGTCCTTGCAGTTTTATGTCTTTTTCTGAACCACAGAGCACTGCGATCCTGATTTCCCAGTTTCAAATCAGTGAGACCACTCATAAGGGGAAAGTTATGGTACAAGTGTTCTCAGGAAAGGGACCCACATTTAGGCCAAGGCACAAGAGGCCGACATGACAAACAGGAGGAAAAATGGTCATATGCAGTGTAATACATTGGATTCAAAACCAATCAGTGGCCCAATACCTACACAGCACTTACATCAGCAAAAATTTTAAGGAGCTAATCCAGAATTCCTAGAAATTAAAGGAAAGAGTTCCATGTTGGATCAGAATTTATCTAACCAAATTCTTTGAACAAGGTAAGTATCTTCATTTAAGCTAATCACCCTGGACTCCTTTAGAGTCAGTAAAGGGACCTAGGCATTTGGGGTAAAATTCATCTGCTCTATTTTAGCTGTTACTTTAGGGTATGATACATTACACTTTCAGAAATGGTTGCTTCTCTTTGCTGAGTAACGACAGCCTATGGGAACCATAAAGGCAGCCTATGGAGGGCGTCAGGTGGGTGCTAGGATCCCAACCCAAGTGACTTAAAGAAGCTTTGAATATGCCCCAGCAGAGGATACTGCAGAAGCAGCCTTGCCCATTTCAAGACAGGCAAGCTGAAGAAAATAGAAAATGCTTCATCAGAAATAATAGCAAATGTTTTATTATCCTCACTTCCTTGTTTTTCTGCTATAAAAGTCATCATGAGTTTGTATGGTATTCTTATGCCAGGAACGTCTTTCAATAGATCTTTCAGTCCACACAAACATCTGTAGTTAGTTACATTAGTCAGGATTCAAATCCCAGTGAGATCCTGCCCTGATATTTTTCTAGGAGTGTTTTTGCCAGCTTCTATTCCCAGAACACACTGGATTTATGGCTATGTCCAACCTCTAGTTTTGCTGGGTAGAAGATCGTAACACACTTTTTCGAACTGAATGCCTTTTGTACTGGGACAAAGTCTTTCCAGCAGGCTTAAGTAACAAGCCATTAATTTGTGCTAGCATATTTCATTAGCAGCAGGAAAGTGAACTATTGTTGGACAAAATTTGCAGTTCTGTATTTTTAATTATACTGTTTGACCTACATCTTTTGTCCCATTTCCTTAACATCCAGGCATAAAACACGAACTTAGATTAAAATACTAACAAAACCTGTTGTCAATGACAACTCTTGCTGTGGCAATTTTGCATAACTCAGCATAAAAGAACTAGGATTTGGAGTGAATAAACCAATTAGTCTTTTTTCTTTTTTAGCACTGCATGTTTTTGTCTGCTGCCCTTTATAGTTAGATTCAAAACATTTATAAAACAAGTACAGTTTCATCTGAGAAGACAAACAAAACCATAGAAGATACAAATCAAAACAAGGATCTGTGAAAGAGCAGAGCAAGCACTTATTATGCCAAAACATATTTTTCTTGTAAAGATGACTTCTTTAACCACTACGCTTTCTCTAAATATATTTTTATGGAGTTCTAGGCTTGAGAACTTTTAGAGCAAAAGAAGTGAAGCATTTAGATCCCAGCAAAACTCGCTGCAATCTGAGCGCCTTAGTCTCTTGGAACCTGAATCTTGCAAATAGTAAACGTACAAGGTTAACTGCACCGCTGCCATTTCTGCCTAACTACTCCTTGCTGCATATTTTTGGAAGACTTATCTTACGAGGCTGACAATTGCCTCAGACTGTGAATATGCTAATAAATAAACACATAAGCTGGTCTTCTACATTCCCCTCCCCATCCCCTACTACTGAGATACAATTTGAAAACAAGTTTTGTGTGTTTCTGCAAGCTAAGGAAATTTTTTTTAATTTTTGATTGCACTTACTTTATATCCAATTGGACTCTCTCAGCCCATACTGATGTGCCTCCACTTGGCTTCACTGTGTGAAAACACACACACTAGAGAAACAAAATTCCAGAAGACAGATAGTAAAGAAATTATTCAAATGCAATGAAATCTTTCAAGTTGAAATACAAGAGATGTACAAGCCTTCATATAATATATACCATTCATATTTTCCCCTCTCAAATCATAGCTCCAGGCTCTGAGTGAGGTCAGCCAAAGATCCAAATTAACTAGCTGTCAACAGGACTAGTTTTTAGGTATTTTCCCTTTCTTTCTATCCATGCACCCCACAAAATGGCAAACAAAACAGTTTTATTCTGGGCTCTTTCGAACACACACATTTTGAAGACTGACTATTCAGTGTTTTTGCCATTTAAGTATTGGCCCATACAGTACCTGGCTAACTGTCTCAAAAGTGCCAGCCTTCCACCACAGCTACTAAACAGCACCCTCTCGGAGCGAGGAGCTCAGGTCTTCCTTCTCCAGTTGTAGCGCCAAATGGCCTCCTCTCCCTGGGTTGCTATAGTCAACAAAAATACTAGATCAAGGCACAGAGGGAACAGCTGATTCACGTGCCACCTCCCTGCCTGGGCTGGCCCCGCTGTCCCTATAGCAACCTCCTGCACTGAGCTGCCACCGTGAAAAGTTATTCACCTGATTTGTATGCGTTTGGGGTAACACGCTGGCAATTTTTTTCTCTCTCCATCGATCTCTGATGATTTTGTCTAGGCTGGATCTCCAGATCAGATGCAATGCTTTAGGCTGCCGAGGACATGATGTAGCCCTTTCATGCCTGAATGCATACACAGCTTTAGAGATTATCTAACAACCTCTAGGAATGGTCAAAGTTTATCCTGGGGCAGCAGAAGGCATACAATTTGAAAATGTTATTAGAAGAAATACTTACTTTTCTTCTGTCTCCCTTATTGGTGATTCCAGTGTCTAGAAATGCATACACCTACCTCAGAAGCTCTATCTATGCCAGGAAAATAATTGAAATGCTGTTTCAAACACTGATTAGACATCTTCCAAATAAAAACAGTCTTGGGGCCACCTTTACACAAATGTTTAGAGGTACACTTAAGTGCCTTTAGTGTACAATATATCTTTCTAGGCTAGAGAAAATCCATAAACAAGATAGATGTCTAGACAGTTTTAAATAGAATGGGAAAATCTGTCCCCAAATAGCAGTTGAGCAACCTGGTCTTCCACTACTCTGATAAAGATGTTAAGGGCATGTAAAAAACCCAAAACAAATAAACAAACAAAACCCACATCATGCACATAAAAAGCCCCAGCACAGAACTCTGTTAAAGATTAAAAGTTTATTCTAAATTTAAATTATTGTCTGAAAAATTTCGCAATCTTTCTCTTGAAGGGTGCCAGAGCAAAACTTACCCAAAAAAACAACTTTCCATTAGGACTATACACTATTATTAGCCTTTACTCAAAACCCTTGACAACAGAGCACGTCTCTAATTTTTATTGTCTGACCTACACAGGACTTGAAAAGACCGCTATGTCCCTTTCATACCAGAGACCGACAGCAGAATTTCACTGATCCGTCCCAAGGCAGCTGTTTTTCTCTAGCATATGTGAACATTCAGGAAAAATCAGCATGAGTACAGGGGTGTTTTCATGCTTTAGCTGTAAGCACGCCTCATTCAAGGCAGAATTGAACCTTTAGGAAATTACTGAAGGTTTTACAGTGCCATTCACTCTACTCTTACAGCTAGCGGAGCTGTATACTGAAAGGCACTTGCAATACAGCAAGTCCATTTCAGAAAAATTAAATTATTTTTTTCTTGGGCCATCCTGGGGGATGAGAGAAAGAAATGCTATAGAGCTATAACCACTGCTTTGGAAAGGAAGAAAGACTCCAAACCAGCCAAAAAACTCACAGGTCTCCCTCCTTGCCATTTGCTTCCCCATAGCTGCTCCTTAAATCTTTTGTTTCCTTCTCATGTCCACATTCAGTATCACAAGTCCTGAGCCTACAAATGCTGCAGCTCCCAGCAGGAAAGCACATCAGTTTATTAATGGTATTTGTGCAAACTTCTAGCCAGGGGCACAAGGAAAGCTATTTAAGACCGTGTATTCTTATATAGCCACTTCACACTTGTCAAACACCAGGACTCTGTGTATAGGAATTTACCATGAAGCAGCTGGCCTTTAGGAGCTGGGGAGGGCTACACATGTAAAGCCAAAGAGCTGTTCAGTTGTGCTTCCAACACTAGCTGTTTTTAATATTAACACTGTCAGTAAAGCTTACAGAGTACTAATAATAATCATGCATATAAATATGAGACAGCACATCCTTTTCAGCCTCAGTTGCAATGATCCAACTCTTTAGTCAGAGATAAAAAAAACCCACTCCTTTTATTTGAATGGGAGCACTGGTCCAGGTTGTACTAGAAAAGTAAACTCTGAGTGTCTTTGGGGGTGTGGGGAATCCACAGATTGTGTATTATTTTAAGTGTAAAAAAAGGTATCAGATTTTATTTGACAAGTTAATAAGTAAGCACCCCATTAATACCTTAAAAATGCTTTATTACGAGTCAGTGTAATGGAACTACAGTCATGCTACATGAAAGTTAATTTTGAGCTGAACAAACTGACTTACTAGTGATTAGGCAGTTTAGAATGTGAAATGCTATGTCTATTTTATTTTTAAAAGCCACTTAGTGAAATTCAAAACTTATTAGCTTCTAGGCAACTTCAAAGACTTTTAACACGGCAAATTTCTGAACTATTGTTCCCACATGATATCATCTCTTTTCAGTGTCCACTGAAGTTTCTGCACATTCTTTAACAGCTGAAGAGAGCTTTTGCTTTTCTGCCCAGGACAAGCCTTAGACCTACTTTCCCTTATAGCAACTGGAATTTCCTTTGTTTCCTTTTGGTCACCACATTTTAGTTTGACATGAGCTGCCTCTTGCTTCAATTTCTGAGTTTTTTGCTTTATTTTCTGGACCTAGGAAGAAAGATTACCAACAGAATGTTACCTATTCAGAAGATACATTGAAAATGTTGAAACCTACTAATTTGATGTACAATTGCCTTGTTGAAACAGAAATCATTAGGGAAAAACTGACCTCACCCACATTCAATAGGCTGTTGAACTTCCCACACACATAAACATACTCTCCCTAAGATACATAAATGCTTGCTTAGGAGAGCCTGAATAGTATCTGCTATCACCACTTTCTATTTATGACTTTTTCCATTTCAGATGGTACTACTGCTGCTACTACTCAAAAAAAAAAACCTACAAGATGTATACAATTTATTATCAGTTACTGTATCTAAGTAGTTCACTTGGAAGCCCCCTAGCAAAACACACAAACAGAATAAATACAGTTGAATTACTGCAGAATGTGGAATTTTTTTAAAATGTCAATAGTATGCCTCAACTTATATTTGGCATGAAAAGGTCACTGACAAAAATAACATTTGGTTGGAAGTGTTCCACATGCCAATTTAGGCTTTAAGTCCATTTCTATAAATGATTAATCGCATTCAAGAATGTATTCTTAACTGTGAAATACAGAGATGGCTACAGTGTTTTTAGTGTGACATGTTCTAAATATAGAAATCTGTATCAGAAATATGAAGATTGGCCAGTACAAAATACAAATGGAAGTGTCTGTGTGTGAAAGCCCAAGAAGAAACAATACAGAGCAAGGATTACAGGAGTGGCCTGTACTGATGACCAGGGCATGATGGACAGCAGTCAAGCAGCTATGCGCTATTCAAATCATGACCAGAAGGCATGTGCTCTGATAAAGCTGCACCACAGCACAGATGACTTGCCAGCAGATCTGCACTCTGAAAACATGAGGATGACAAGGTTGCATCACATTGTATGTGCCATTCCCGTTCCTATCAACCCAAAAAGCAAGAAGAAGAACCACCATTGCCATAAGGTCATGCAAAACGAAGAAACAAAGGTGCTGTTGCTGTCCATTGTCTTAAGATTCATGGAGGATGAAGTCAGCAACGTTCTGAGGCAGAGAATCATGCCATAATAACTGTTGGCTCAAGAGTCTGTGAGATTTATCTGAAAAACAGTTGTCATTGCCAAGCAAGAGGAACCCAAAAAGGACATTGACTACCGGGTTCTCACTGTCTCATGTCCATGTTGCTAACATGTGACCCTGGCAAGACTATTTTGACATAAACCTCTCGGTGCTTGCAAGCATGTGGATAAAAAAAGTTTAAGTGTGTAAAATTTAATCAAAGAATGAATGCAAGTGAAATAGTTTTATTTATATCAAATATCACCTTCCTTTTCCATAAGATCTCACACAGAGTTTTGTTTTGTTTCCTATATAAGCAAAGTTCCTAGGTGAACCTATTCATCCTGAAACATCAGATGGAGGAAGAGAAAAATATCAGATGGTGCTATGGGTTGTCTTTCATATCACATGTTCCAGATCAAGCTGCTACAAGAGTCTTAAGCAGCTCATCTACAGAACAGTGATTTTATACGGGCATATATTCTGTTACCTATGGATCTGTAACAAACACTGTCAGGATGCATATAGTTTAGGGGTTAAAGAGACAAAGGCTTGTCCGACTATGATTATGGAGAAGTTTCATTCAACAAAATATTTGTTTAATAAAACACTTGAACATTTCCGTAACGCAAAAAGACACTTAAGCCAGTCAGTACAGGAATCAGAGCTTCTATTTTTTTCATTCCCCTGAGGGATAGGGCACAAAGCAATGAAATCTCAACAGTCTATCTTAAGACAGTGAGCAGAAGTGACAGACTGACCAACCCTGTTCCGTACTGCAGAAGTGCCCCAGGACCAGAAGTTTTCCCACTAGCATACACATCTGGCTGCCAACCGTAAGCACATTTTCTTAATCAAAGGGAGGGACTAGAGGTACAAAAACATAGAGCTAACAGCCTAATTTTAGTCACCCGTATTTGATCACCCTAGCTTAAGCATTCCAGTGACATTTTAGTTAATGACAGCAGGATGCAGAGAGGAAGCTAGACAGCTTACATTTTTTCTTACATTAGCCTGATGCTTTTTCAGTTTGGATATTTGTTCTCCTTTAATCTCCATTTTTTTTACAAGGCAATCCAATTCCCGTTCTAGGTCTTCACGAACTTCAGAGTTATGAGTTCCCTGTATCTGCCTCAAGAGTTCTTGATGCTCACTATTAAAGACAAAAAATGGTATTGATGATATAGCCTCAAGGACTTACTCCAATACTTTTGATGTACTGCATGTGTTGCTAGCTGTCTCCTCTGGAATATAACAATTCGGCATTATTTACCCTCTTACACACATTCATCTGGAATATATTCAAACTAGAAATGGAAAAGTTTTTCCATTGGGTCTGATCTTCTCACTCCAAATTTTTAGCTGATGTGCATCTTGTTCCTCCCCACTAGCTGCAATCATAACAAGTACACGTGTACCACTATGCAAAATGAGAATGTGGAAAGTGAACAGAAGCCAATAGCAGCTACGCAATATTGTATTTTCACCTCCTGCCCAATTTAGTGCAGACTTTGAACGCTTAATGTACAAAAGAAAAGCCTTGTTTATACTACTTCATTTTAAGTCATAGTTCTTCTGACAGATCATTCAAACTAAAACATTCTGCTCAAAAAAATTAGCAGTAAGGTGTGCTGCTTTGTTGAACTAATCAAAAAGAATAGTCTAAAGCTACTTGACATCTGGATCTCTGTACTAGTCAAAAACAAATAAAAGACCTCCCAATAAGGCCTTCGATAAATAATCTCTTTCCAGAGATCATGGCTTATTTTCTGACTTCTGAGTAAATCGTTGCTCCTTGCCAATTTAATTGAAGTGACTGGTTGTTTCTATTAAAAATAAATAAATAATAAATAAATAAATGGTCCCTGCCCTTGCATTGCCATTTTACTAGTAAACCCACCAGTGCTTTTCAAGGAAAAGATTTGGCTGCCAGGATAAATTAAGCCACAGCTCCTAAGATGAGAGCCTAGAACCCTTAATTCAGTATTAAGATGTGAATTTGGAAACGCATATAGAAGTTCAATACACACTTTGGATTATACGTGGGAAGCCCAGAGTACCAAGGATTAACCAGGTGCCAATGGAACATCAAGGATTTCAAACCAGTGCTAACATCCTAACCGATTTAACCAACATACTCCTCTGTTCAAACCACAGCTCAACTTGTTGAAACATTGAGAAGTTGCAATCAACAAAACATTAATTTAATAAAAGGCTTGAATATTTCCCTAATGTAAAAAGATGCTTAAGCCAGTTGGTACAGGAATTGGACCGTCTATATTTTTGTTCCCCTGATGGATAGGGCACAAAGGAATGAAATCTCAACAGTTTGTCTTAATATAGTGAGTAGAACTGACAGACTGACCAACTCTGCTCTGTATGGCAGAACTGCCCCAGGACCAAAAGTACACATCTGGTTGTCATGACTAGTGCCACAACTACTGTAACCAGCTACGTTGCTTTAGCCCACAGTTCAAGCTTGTATTAATGGGAAGATGGCTAAGAACATGACTACTTGGAATGCACATTTACTTGTAAGGCTAGAAAGATACATTCACTCCTGTCTTGTGCTTTAGCTTCTCCAGGCCCTGCCCATTTTCTGGTCAGGAGGAAGGAAAGTGTCCTTCTTTCGCATCCCCATTACAGGGCTGCCAGCAGGGCTAGCAAGTTCTCCTGCTATTGACAAGGAACAAACCCCAGAGTGTCTCAGCACAAAGACCCATCAGATATGCGCCAGGCTCATGTTGAGGGAACACAGAAAGAGTGAGGACACAGCAACATAGGGTAGACTTTGTGACAGGACTATTCCTACCACAGCTGCAATAACCTATGTTATCACCCAAACTGACAGCCTGTTGCAGGACTACACAATATTAGCACAACCCTTGCAGCCTTCTCCAGGAGAACATTCTTGGTGCACTTGGTAGAACTTATAGTATGTTTAAAAATTCCAAAAAGCGCAGGCCTGAGCGATTTTTCATTTGCTGCAGCTGTTAACCTTAGTAGCAGCAGAGTTACACGCAGGATGTGGAAGGAGAAGAAACCCAACTGAATGTTGCTTGCTCTCAAGATCAGTCAAACAGCAGGACAAAAACAATTTTCCAAATGAGAAAAATCCTACCAATCAGACCTGCTCAGACTATTCTCCCCACAAGTAGCCCCACACCCTGCATCGGCTAGGTTCAAGTATAGCATGCCTGTCACTTCCACAACTGAAGTCACTTTTACTTATAATACCAGAGATGAGTACTCACAAACTCATTTGGCCCAGCTCATCTTCCACGGCCAAAAGAAGGTCAGAAAGATTTCTGGTGGCAGTAGATATTGTAGAAAAAGAAGATACAGATTTTGAAGCAACAGTTTGTCCTGAAATCCCAGATGCTGCTCCCTCCTGGCCTCGCGATGAGAAAGGAGGATTGCGATGCTTCATAATATGCAACACACTTTGTACGTTTGCACTAACAGAATGGCTGGAGCTGGCAGACTTAAAGAAGAATTAATAAGTAGTTTACAGGAGTGATAGTAAGTAGTTTATAGAAGTGATAAACAACTACAATGAAGAGACTTATTAAAACTATAGATGCCAATTTAGTAAGAATGTTTAGTTATACTCACCTTCCCAGCCACAAAAGGTAGCACACCAGCCTTTACATTAAATTGCGGAAGGTACATTCTCTTCACAGTAGGATTTTTCTGCCATAAGATAGAAAGGAAAAGTAAGACAAGAAATTCCAATCTGCTGGCCCAACAATATAATCTTAAACTTACAAAAACTACAAAAAAGTAAAATTCAAATAAACAAGCAGTGAAAAGCATCATCTCAGTATCTCAGCTTCCCTCTTAAAAAAAAAAGAATTCCCTCCTGTATGTGGAAGTAGTAGGATTTTCTAACAATAACAGCTAAGTAAATTCTATTCCAGATGCACTTAGCAGATAGTTTGACAAATAGGCTGACATTAGAAATTGGGCAGTGCTTACGTAAGTTTGCAAAATCAGAGTTGCATAATTTTGACACCCTGTTAACATGTGTTGCTAAATGAATTCTCTTGATTTCAGCATTACCCCCATAACATTTTAAGATTGCTTAGTTCAAATTGCTTCGGGAACTAATTTTGCTAGGTAAACTGAAAAGCAGCTAAGACAGGACAAGAGGGCAGGCAGCAAGACTGTAACAGAGACTGCTGTCATGCTGGTGAGGATGCTAACAGCCCTACCCCAGTTTTAATTATGGGGCAGGGGGGAGGGTAAGAAGAAGAGGCATTCAGCACTGTTCTTCCCTCTAGAAAGGAATAAAGTACTGCAGACAAATCAAGTGCCCCCTTGCGTCACCACTTTTCGCAAATTCCTATAAGAAGTCAGATCTTATCAGCAATATTATGCTAATGACAAACTTTTGTGTTACCTTCTTAGTTTTTTTCTTCTTTCTATTTTTCTTTTTCAGTTCATTTTGAGATGAAGCCAAAGATAACAAAATTCTATTTATCTCAAATCCTGTTTGAAGCTGTGGGAAAAAGCAGAAAAATAACTATTTACTGTAATATTAGCAGTCTGAAATCACATGGTCTGAGTAATGCCCTCCTTCATGCATGGATGAAAATCAATTACAGGCACTACTAACTGTTCTGTTTGAGGGGCATAACCTACGTTTAAAAACTGAATACATTACTAGGATGGCATGATATCAGGCAGATCTTGCAGCCCTGTCTTACAGGTTCCTATTTTCATATCCAGCTGCAGCAGATATATTTTTCTGCTATGAGACCCAGTAAAGAGAGATTATTCTGGCTCTTCTGTCAAAAGGAAGTCGAAGCAGTCACAGTACATTTGATGCTTCCCAACCCAGACCCAATAAACCTAAATCAATCCTGCAGTGAACCTAGGTAGGAGTAATACTAGTTTAGCACTCAATTTACTACACTAAAGTCCTTTCCTGAACAGTTGTTTACACTACTCCTAAGGTCAGACTATTTGCTCTGGGAAAGTTGTTCTTGCTATGTTTCTCAGAAGATAAAATCTCCATACTAGGCTTTCTGGTCTGTGGGGGCAGAAACAGTTCAAGAAACCCCCAAACCTGCAAGTTTTCAACTGGGCCATTCTGTTGGAAGGTGGTCACGTATCTGGGCTACACTCTGCATGTCATTTCAAGGTTCCTAGACTGATGAAAGCCAATGGGCCTTGGAAGAGGTATAGAAAGTGACTGCAATGATGAATTAATTTAAGCTGTCAGCTGTGTTTACAGCTAGGTTCTTACAATATTATTCTTCAGCTCCTGCATTCTCCCCCAGGGAACATCACCACAAACTGCCCTCTTTCCCAATGGCTGCTACTTCTCAATGAAGCGAGCTTTAGAACTCCTGAAGCTACTTTGCTCCTTTAACAAAAGGTCATTGTTTTCCTTTGATTTTGCTCTCTTTGGGGAATATTCCTCTCTCAGTTGGATGGTGATCCCCCAAGGACTGACTATGAACTCACAGAACAGTGAATTATTCAAACTCTCATTTAACACACAGTGTAACAGTTTCACTGATTTAAGAGCTTTCCAAGAATAGTCCAATGTATTGGATTCCAGCAAATCTTCAGAAGAGGAAGACAAACACAACAACCAACCTTACTTGGGTTATTCAGGTTTCTTATATGGACCCACTTTCTAGTTCCTGTAAGTTACGGTTATCTGATTTAGTTGCAGTTTCTTTAGAAATTCATTTTCTACTCAGATCACTTACAGCAGCTTTGTGCCTGATGAACTATATTATTAACAAAAGACAAGTAGAATCTTCCTTGAGCAAGACATGCAAGACACCAGACAAGCTTTCTACTACATAGTTTATACCTCGTCCAATTAGTATTGTCGCTCTTCCTACTAATAATAATCATGTGGAATGTAAGAGTCATAAAAAAGGACAGAGAGAATAACTTCCTTCAGTAATAAGAAAAGATAAAATAAAACCCTTCCAGTCTACCTGAGCAGCTTTCTCTTGTATTAGCTTGTGCTGATGTTCTTCTTCGCAAAGCTTTTCTTCTAAGTGTTTGATCTTGTCCTGAAGTTGAAGGCAAAATGCTTAGTCAAATTTCAGTTTGTCACACAGAATCAGAAGTATGAAGTTGCTTGCAATTGTAATCTGGGATAAAACAGCACTGTAGGAATCTTTAAGGCCCAGACTGAAAAAACAGACTTACAGAAATGAAGCCAAGTTTGGAGGTATTCAACAAGGTATGTTTTATTATCTTAGCTTTAGCAGAGGAAATTTCTGCAAAACTTAGGACTATTAACAGTATGCCATATAAATCATGTCAAATGAATGACTTTCAGACGGTCAGTTCATGCCTGCTTACTTCTGCAATCCTCTGAGTAGCAGTAAGTTTAAGACACTGTTTTTCTAGCACTTCAAGCTTTTCAAGTTTTGCATGCAACTCCACCCGGTTCTGATTTTTCTCTCTCTGAAGCTGGGTCTGGAAAAAGCAAGCAGAAGTTGAGTTGGCAGACGACTGAAATTGCTTCAGACAGCAAAAAAAGTAAACTCTCTACAGTAAAGATGTTTACCTAGTCTAAATTCTATATTTTTAAAAATAGCAAAGTGATGACAAATACTAGGCAGATAAAGAAGACTCAAGTTTCCAGCAGCTTCTTTGTCTAGCAAATACGCAGGTAGTCACATAGTTTTGCTCATTAGGAATTCCTAGGGAGTCTTTTTGTACAGTTCATTGAATATTTGTCATCAGCAAGTCAGACCGCAAATTGCCTGTTTGCTGTCTATCTGAGCAGAGCTGAGGAAGAATGAGGGACAAACAGTTCAGATCTTACACATTTCTATAGTTTTGTACTACATTACTACTTTGTAAATTATGTTAAAAAGCCTCACCTGTTGTTCTAAAATCATTTTTTTCTCCAGTTCTGCACTGGAAACCATTTTCTTCATGTAATCCAGCTGTTTCTCCAGCAGGGAGCAGCGGGATTGTGCTGCATTTAACTGCATACTTACACCTACAGAGAAAAGCAGAGATATTCAGTACAGCAATGGGAGTTACACATTTAGCCAGTTTATCATCTCATTTGAAGAGCTCTCTAGCTCCAAAAACATGCAACAAGAGTTTTGTTGGTCTGAACAGGTCACGTGGTTAAAAACAGATCCTATATAAGACATAAGAATCAAGATTCTTCTTTGGAGCTAGACTAGCTCCAAAGCTAGCTAATATGAATTCCAAAGGTGTGAGCACTGCAGTTACTCTGATTTATACCAGCAGATATTTAACCAGATTTTGGTTTCTTCCTCTCCCCTCACTTTTCCTCAGGTTAGCAGTGCTATCCAAGTAAACAGCTGTTTGCTTATTGTAGGAGTTAAATATACCACATGAAATGTCCTCAGTCTTTAAAATAGCATTATGGGGTAAGCAATGCTTGATTCATGTATGTCAAAATAAGCTCTAAACTGGATTTACAGTTATTAGGCAGGACTATGCACCAGCCCAATTCTGAAGCAAAAGAAGAGTGGTGGCGGGGTGGCATTAATTAGCAACTTGTCAAAATAAGTAAACACTGCCTGGATGACGCAGTCTTTGAGCTGCTGTGGCTACTTATCACTCAGAGAAATACCTTTCCTCTGTTGCATCAGTTCTTGATGTGATATGTCCTTTTTGTAGGATTCATGCTCTAAGGCCTTCTTATACTGAGCAGCTTCTGCAGAGAGGCTGCACAGATTATCTTCTGCCTGTGACCTCTCCAGCTCTAGGCGGCGGATCTTTTCTTGGAGGGTTTTCAGGGCTGCCACCACAGCTAGCAAACAGTGCAACAGTTACACCTTAAGCTCTTACAACAGTTCTTTATTCTTATTATTTTTATAAACCACTTCAACGAGCAAAATACTATCTAGATTTTCTTCCTAGGATCTCCTCGAAAGTGAACGATATTCCCCAAGAAAGCACTAACACACTCAAAACATATCTGGGCGTGTGGGGGGGGGGGAGAATGTTTGCCATATAACTGAGGTATAAAGCACAGGTCCTATGAGCAAAGCTATTTTCACTCCAACTGTTATTAATTTGTTACGATTTCTTTGTGTTTAAATAGAACAAAGCCCAGAACTTAGAACTATTAGCATCTCTTTGCACAGAAGCAGGGAGAAGAGGTATCAAAGTTAGCTCACATGTTTTGGTGTAACGTAGCTGGTTTGGTCAGATAATAACACTGGAGGGAAAAAAAAAAGATGCAAAGGAATGTTTTACTAGAGGATGCATTCTAAAAACTTTGTTGTTTCAAAAGGTAATGATTCAAATTTCTAACTTCTGGTATCAAATGATATTTTTAAATCACAGAAATCAGTTTGGAAGATTTTGCTTTTAGCCTCAAACTAAAGAGAAGAGCCAACATAACATCAAGAATAAAGTCACAATTGCAACTTCAATTACAAGGAAAAGTTTATTAGCTCTCCAGAAACTATATATACCTCTGGATGCTTAAGGTCCATTCTGTAACAAGTTAGGCTTCTTTTCTGACATTTGATAAGCCTTAATATTTACCCTATACCAACACTCTTGGTGGAGGAATACTCAGTAAATATTGCTGGCTCCACAACAACTCTCATCAGCTTCCCCCAGCTCCACCAGAATTAAAAAGTCAGAGATCACAGAGCAAAAAGATGAAACAAGGCCACATAATATCTTTCTATGGGCATACCAAACACTTCCTCACTTAAACACTTAGCTGCATAAAGTTAAATTGAACATTTTAATACAAGAACCCCCAAACTCTGTATGAGAGAAAATGACTACAGGAATCACAGAGTCTTAAAATGAGGAAGTCAAAGAGAAGAGCAATGCTTACGAACACATAGGCTATGGCTGTGCAACCTCTCAAAGTTGTCCATGACACTAACACTGAGCATGGTATGCTTGTGATTTGCTGAGCTCTCGGGACTTGCTAAGCCACTAAGCATTTGTCCTGTGAGCTCCAGACAGCGATAATCAACTAAGGCATGGGACAAACACAGCAGCTCTCTCTGCGCAGTAAATCTGGCCTTGCAAGCAGACTGAGCATCTGGGCTGGAAACAGCATGTCCTATTCCCCGCTACTTCATTAGAGTATTGAAAGCAAATGACTTGCATTATAACAGAACCGGGCCCATATTTTACACAGCCCTATACACTGATAACTGTTTTCTGAAGGACTGTTTTATTCATAAGGTCTCTCAAGGAATCACATCACACAAAAAGCTCAAAAGTGATTTTAAGCTAGAGGGAGTTAAACAATACTACGCAAAGCCAAATTCAAGTCAGAGTAGCACACTAATTAACTTTTGTTGTTGTTGTTTTAAAGTCACAAACTGCTTTTGCTGAGTTTGAAGCATTCTCCTTTGCTTTCAGAGGAAGTATGACAATTTTTAAGTTAAACAATTTTCAAAGCCAAAGTTTATAAGGATGTTAGAAGACTTGCGGCAGTTTCCATTCCAGATGTATGACTTCAGGGACTACTCCCTCAGGACACATATACATCCTGTCTCAATGTCAGTCTGATAATCACAGCAAGTCATTGAACACAGTAAAAGAGAATGGGGAGTTTGCTCTAGAGAGCATGTAACAATTAAAAAGACCACTTTATGGACATATTTTGGCTTTACCTTGGTTGTTGAGGATGGGAGGCCTTTCACCATCAACAGCTGTCAACTTCTTTGATTCACTATGAGCAAAGGCTGCAGGAAGTATTTTATCTGGTGGCTGAAGAAAGCTTCCTATGTAACTGTGCTTTGATTCAGAATCCATAGCCTGTAAGAAGAGAGATATATAATGCCATTATGACCTTAATGAACTATATAACAGTGACAATGGTACATCACTATATAATGAACTATATAATGAACTATATAACAGTGACACGGTACATCACTGGGCAGTCCCTGGCTTATATCAAACCAGATCAATTTGGTCAAAACAAAAAACAAAACAAAACAAAAATCACACATGTACATACATGTGCACGCAGGAATCTTGTATTTTAATGCAATTCCAAATCAATGCCTTTTATATCACTAAAGATAGCTCTCCTCAACTACCTGAAGTTTTGTAAGATTTTTCTGGTTCTTTCTAAGCATTTTTCCTTTTAAATGCCAAAGACTAACACTTTTCTAGTATCTATTTTACGGACTTTAGTGTCTGCCTCTCAGTAGAGCTAGCATTCAGGTTTTACAACTTGTTTCCACTGACAGCCTCCCTAGTGCTCTGATGTGTGCCTTTTTACAAATGTTAGGATATATCCTAAGGACATGGTGCCCAACCTTTAGCTCGGAGATGACAAAAAGAATAGTCAACATGCAACATTCCCATGCTTACTACCAGTAGCCTTCCAGTTACTAAACCTATGTATTAAGTCCTGCTTCTCCACTGCCTTTCTGCACCGCCCTTTCACATTATTTTATCACAAGCACGTTTGAAGACTGTTCGCACTGGGCCAAAGAGTGATCCTCCTCAATCTCCAAGACAGGGAGAGAGAAACTTGCACAAACTGGTATCGCTCACGAGTGTAAAGTACAGGGCAATTTCCTGCACGGCAGTAGGGACGTGGCAGTGCCTGCCCCGCTCCTGGCGCGCGCCCCGGGGGCCGCACCACACCACTGAATCCGGCTTTCGGCTTAGGCAAAGCCATTTCTCTACCGCTAACTCCCAAGGAGGTCAAGAAAAGGAGGTACCTAATAACAGGAGGAAGAAATCCTTAGCAAAACTTGCGCACTCCAAAGCGCTTCCTAGGAGACGTCGCCCCTGCTGAGGGCAGGAGGGAGGAGACACCGCTCTCTAGGAAAAGCGCTCTCAGCACCGTATCAAATAAAAGCATCCGCATCCATCCACACAGCCTCTTCAGCACAGGCACTAAACCAAAGATAAACCGCCACCTTTCCGTGCTAACGCCCACTGGTGAGGTCCCAGCATCAGCCAACTCCCACCGCAGCGGCCCGTCCTCCCTCGGCTGCCACTGGGGGCCCTTTCCGGAGGGTTCCCTGCAGCTGCCCGCTGCCCTGCCTCGCTGCCATCTTGCGTGCCAAGCGTAGCCACCCACCCTGCCGCCATCTTGCGCACCAAGCGCAGCCACCCACCCTGCCGCCATCTTGCGCGCCGAGCGCAGCTGCCTGCTCTGGGACCCGCAGTGGTGGCAGCGGCGGTGCCCGGGCAGCGAGGCACAGGCCCCTTGCAGGTGGGGTGTCCCGCTCCGTGACACGTTATTCGTCTTTCTAGGCTGTTTATGGATGGCTCCACAGCTCTGTCTCCGGCCGGAGTACTGGGAAACACCCAGGGACACCCAGCTTGGCTGGCCCGGCCAGGCTTATGAACCATGTTGGACAGCACGAGAGACAGGAGCAAGAAGCCGGAGGCAGCAGCAGAAATTTCAGGGAAGGGTGAAAAAATCCTGTGCCCACGCGGAGGGCTGGGACTTAGCTGTTGTCTTCAGATAGAGGAGATGGACCTAGCACAGCATGGCACACCAGTGCATTCGCCTGCGGGGGCCTGAGGGAAGGAGCATTTGAGGCATTTCTGCCTCGATTAGTGTCTCCCAGAGCTCTCCTTGGGGGGGCCCTCATGAAACCTGGCGATGAAGAAGTGAATTCAGTATCTTACGGACACAAAGTAGCGACCGAGGGCTCTGCTGTGCTCACCAGACACGAGTACAGAAAGCGCAAGGGCTTTTCCCCCACGGTAAAGGTGGGCACCTCCCCGCTGAGCAGTGCCCCTGCCACACGCTTCAGCGCGTCCCCGGCCAGGGCTGCTCCACTGAGCGACATCCGGCAAGCGCGAAGCTCGGGCTTCACTGAAGGGAAAAGGCACAGTTTCAACTTATTTTTTCCATTCTAGTCTTTCCTGCATGCCATAGCTTTCTGATTGTCAGCCGGGGGGCGGGAGGGGGAACCACACACAGCTGCAGCAATGAATGGAAGAATGGCCGACTAGGTTTCTTCCCAAGTCTATCCACACGTGAGGTTACTGCAAAGCAAAGCAATGTATGCATCCACAACTTGCTATGATCTCCCACTTTGGGGCACAGTAAATACTAAGTACTTTACTCCACTAACAAAGTACACCAGAACATCTGACCAGGGAGCTAGTTAGGGCTAGTAAGTTTAATGTAAATTCACACCTCCTTTTGTGTTAACTCTCTTTTGAAAACAACCCCCCCGTCCTCTGCTCTGTAGTTCAAACAATCCAACCAACTCGATATTCCAAAAACATGAAATTAGCAAGACTTACCAATTTTCCCATTGCTTCTCAAGCCCTACAAATTGTTGATGAAAAAGACTAAAAAAGGTCCATAACAATGCACATGTACCCACCCACAACAAACTTTCTACCACTACTACTATCATTGGAATGCAACTGTGGGAGCGTATGCATAAAAAAGTCATTTTTGCTCATGCCAGCCAACCCTTTTAGAAGTTACCATAATCACAGACTCATTTTTCCAGGAGTACTCCTGAGGAATGTGGCTTTCTTGCAAGTTTGCAGCTGCTACGTACGAATTAGTTTCCTTACCACCTTCACGTAAACAAGTTTGGCTGTTTCCAAGGGGATGGGTATGTTGGCAATTTTAAGAAGGGCAGTGATCCGAAGCAAATAACGAATTAAAGAGGGAGGGAGTAAAATACCAGAAAATTTGAGAATTTTCTGATCGTACAAAGGGTAAAAAAACCCACCTATTGGGGGGAGGAAGGAAAAAAAAAAATCTTTAGTTCTGTAGGGGAAGGAGGAATAAAGCGAAACAGAAGAGACCAGCTCACCACTCCAGTGCTGGTGAAGCAGCTAGTCCAGTGCAGAGTGCAGTGTGCAAATCCATGATTTTACCAGCACGGGAGAGGGTAATAAGCTGCAATTTGGAGCAGAAGAGGAAGCTGGAGGTAAGAACTCCTGAAGCTACTTGTAAGAGCACAACTGACATACCTATGTTTGCAGAACCCCTGCTGTGGATGTAGTTATGGACGCTTTGTTTTGCCACAGATTGCTCAGACAAGGAGGTGGTATAAAATAGGCAGAGCGGCCTGTTGCTATAGCATTTGTCCCTAGGAGACCCTGCCAACATAGTAATACCTCAGTAGAGGTGCTCCTAATGTAGGCAAGTCCTTCAATGCCTTACAAAGTGAATATAGTTTATAATAAGCACAGCACTTAGATCTACAGCATTATAAGCCTAAGACAAGAATATGGGTGAGGAAACAGAGTAAGTCACTCTGCACCTGCAAAGCTGAACAAACGTCCTGACCGCTTTCCGCAAGTTAGGATAAGAAATCTGTCCAGAAATAATTAATTAGCAGAAATATATCTGGATGTCAGCTGTCTTACTATCAAGGTTTTCCACCATGAATGTTTTAGATTAAGTTTCTATACAACCATCAAGGACAGGTCTGTTTCTTAAAGAGACCTAGCCTTAAAAAGCCTACATCTATTGCAAGCTTAACTCACTGCTATTTAATTACATGCTACCATGGATGCAGGTACACTGCCACAGGGAGGTGCTTTAAAACAGATACTGCTTCCCGAACAGCAGTGCCTGCACAAACACATAAGGCTTCACCACCTTTAAAGCAGACAAAATACCACTGATTAGACAAAATTCCCAGTTAACCAAACCAGTGCATTAGCTCGAGCAACAGCCTAGAGAAGCAGGCGTATTAAACACAGGGTGCCAAACCACGCAGGTCACAGGGCAGAGAGGGGACAGCAGAGGACTTGCGGGGCCAGACAGGGAGCACCGCTGCAAGGAGCAGAAGCAGGGTGGGCAGCCGCGACTACCTACCTGCACCCTCCGCGCTCCCAGCACCCGCTGCCGGGGCGCAGCCTCGAACCCGCGGCCGGCAGCGGGGCCGCGCGGGGCCGGGGCGGGCCCGGCTCCTCCCCCGGCCCGAGGCGGCAGGCGCACGCTGCCTCGCGCCGCGCCCCCGCCGCGCCGCGGGTGCTCACACGAGCGGAGCTGCTCCCCTGGAGCTGGACCGCTCCTGCCCGTTGGCTCCTTGTCACCCGCAATGGTTGCAGGCCAGGAGCGAGCTCGCACACAGGCGGCTGGCGACTGCTCCCCTCGCTAGCTCCTGCACTTTCAAATCCCAGGGGAGAGCAAGCGAGCTTGCGTTTGGTACCTCGAGGCAGAGAATCTGCCATTTCTTTACGGCCATGCAAGTTCTGATGTGATTTATTTTGACGGTACTCGTATTTATTTTATAATTGCTGCTGAGTGTGGCCTGCATTGAATGCCAGAGCACTTCATCAGGCTGCTGTATAAAATAATTGAAATTACAGTAACTGGTGCCTAGCAAGTAAGCATACCAACAGTGGGCAGTTATTAAACACCACGAGAATCGTAAATGCTACAGAAAGACCAGTTACAACGTTCTCATTCTCCTTTCTCCCTCCTTTCCATTTCTCCCCTCCATGGTTAGCCACATCATTAAAAACGTCTCAGATAATTTTTTTTTTTAAGTTAAGAGCCCGAAAATGTTTTGCCACATATACAGCATGTCACATACTGTAAAGCAACACGTGGAAAGGCTTTTCAGGAGTGAACTACAACAGATTCAGGGGATAATGCTGGCTTAGCAGTTTCCCTAGAAATACACACCACAGGAATAATGGGAAAATGTAAGGGACATTAGGCTAACTTCTCCAGCGCTCTTTATCTGCCAGGCATCCTGGTTTATTCAAATTGCTGTGAGGACAACCTTTCAGCATTTAAAAAACAAGCTGCTGTCAGAACACCTTCAAGGAGGAAAAAGAAAAAAAGATCAAAGCATTACTCACAGCAAAACACAGATGAGTATCTTCTGACCTAACCTAATGGGCGCACACAATTTATAGTGTTTTTTCATAATTGAAGACAAAGTCTAAGATGAATCAGGGAATGATTCACTGTTTATCTGACACGTTAGAAGAGACACTTTAAAGAACTGCCACAACACAGGCTATACCAAGAAACTCCCATTATGCTGGCTGCCGCCTGTCTATTCGAGTCAAATATTGCTGACGAAAGGTTATTTAGAGGCCATTTTCATTACGCAATTCAAACTGCTCTATCTTTTCGCCTTTCACTTTTCTTTGAGCACCAGGGAAAAGCCTGATCAGCTGTGCTAGCTGTGCTAATAAATTATCTTAGCCTCATTCTTGACAGGCAGAGAACAGCCCTTACTTCACACGGACAATAATAAATAAATAGATTTTGTAAGCAAAATTCATTGCTGTTTTGGGAACATTCAGTCATTAGCATCCTGACACAACCACTTTAATCAGCTTGACACAAATAATGTTGCTCAGGACATACCTAAGTAACTGGTACTCATGTGCCTTCTTTAATCTACGGGTTAGAAATGTGATAGTTGCAAAACCAGTAAGAAGCTAAAAGAAACTGAATCAATAAAGCATTTCAGCACGCTTTTAAGTTCTGCTGACTCCTGCTTTAAAACAGGTTTTGAACAAATGACCAAATGTGTTGTTAGAATAATTAACTTGAATAGACTAGAATAAATAACTTGGTGGCAGCGGGGAGTTTTTTGAAAAACTGACAAGAGGCAAATCCATGGGAGTTATCTTATTTTTTTAACTGTGAGATACTAACTGATGGTATCAGAACTGGACAAATAAAGGTTTGGAGCCCAGGCTCTTCAGCTGGTATTACTGTACCAAAACCAATTCATTCTTAAATGTCAAGCCTTATGCAAAACTTTTGTACAATCATTTTTTTCAGTCTTGGAAGAAAGAAGTTACATTCTGTGTTTCTCATTACACTGTATGTACTACCATGTACAAGCACATGGAATTTTAATGAACAAGAAGTCCCAAGACTTTTATTTCCTTGTATCAGTCCTTCTAAACATTCACACCCATATTCCCGAAAGTGTCATTTTGCTAGAGATAAAAGAGAGAGAATGAAAAAGAGGTAGAAGGAAAGTGGAATGAGTTACATAAGTATTTTGGAAACATGGCAGAAAAAATAACCATGCAGAGGAAAATAGGGAAAAACAAAGATTTTGAGAGACAATTTTTTCAGCAGAGGGTTCCAACCTGACAGTATATCAAGCAATCTAGGGTCATAACGTCTTTAGAGTTTTCCTCTTGTATTCAGTGAGTACAAGAGACCCAGCTCCGCATTAAATCAGGTCTTTTGGGCAAAAGTGCATCATAAAATCATATTCAATACTTCAGGGGGAAATGGAGTTGGTTCAAACTGCTTTGACCTCTATGTGCAAATTTGTACCTGAATTCAGAGTTCAGAGGAGCAAGACCGCAAGTTTAGATGTAGCAACAATTGCTATGTTAGCATGAAAGCAACTGACCTGGAACAGAATGTTATCAGAATAATTACATTTCTATGTCTTTAGTCAATTCACAGTAATTAAAACATGGCCTTTCTGTAATAAGCATCAAACACAAAACCAAATACTATATATTTGGTCAGTAATATACTTCTCTTCCCTAGTAATTCTGTTTCTCTTATTTTCTTCTTTCATCCACCCCCACATCGCAGTTGCTTTTTCTCCCTCATCTACTCTTTTTCTTGCATTTACATCATCTTTGCTCCTTGCTCTTCTCCGTTCATCTTCTTTTTCTCTCTCTCTTTTACTTCTAGCATAAAAAGTTGGGGTTTTTACACAGTAAAAAGAGCCATTTTCTCCCACACAAAAATAACTATCATCTTCCTTCCTTTCATATGCAGGATCCAGCTCTAACAGATCCTGTTTGCTCTTAGTGCACTCACTGATGTGGAAATTGAAAACATTCTCCTCAGTGCTCTCCTTGAAGAATGCAAAATCTTACTTTGCCTTCCCAGAGCTATTTTTTTGCTGCTGATGCCATCATGCTGCAGTTTCCTTGTTCCTTGCAAAGCTATTTGCAGTTTGCTCAGCTCAATCACTTCACCTGCCCGAACAAACTGCTTCTGCTCATTAGATTGGAAGCAGCTCTCACAGCTCTCTGGAGAGCAGAGCAGAGTATGTGTGTGCTGACAGACTGGAAGGCAGGAGCAAATTATTGACTCTGGCTATTGAACCTTGATTAAAAAGAGGAAGACCTGGCTGTTGTGGAAAGGGAAGGTTTTCAAGGGAAACCTTCTGCAGCACAGAAGACTATGCATCTGTGCAGAGATAGAATCATCACAGATTAGAAGCACAAATGCAAAAAGGAAGAGACATACAAGGGTAGGGTAGGGGCAAATGCGAGTATGGGTTCAAGTAACAACTACAGTGAAGAAATATTATGAGGTAGGGGTTAGTTATTGCAAGTACTGACTTATTCACAGTAAACACTTAGTGCAGGATAATTTTCTTCTTTTATGTCTCAAATGTTTAATGAGATCATGAAAGATGGTTCTAGATGTTGCAACTTGCCCTCTAGGCAGATGAAACAGCCTGATTGTGTCATGTGATGCCCCACCACTGCTTTGGAATTTGTTTTCAAAGTAAATTTATGTTTTCCCCAATACTTTCTCAGAGAAAGCGTCAGTCTCCTCTCTCCCAACATCCTTTAACCTAGCCTGCAGATGGAGTAGGAGGTAGATTTTTAGCCAGATATCTACAAAATCATGACATGGAAGAGCTGAGAAATGCAAAGAGAAAAATTGTTTATAGGATCTGCCTCTTTTTAGCTACTGCCCCCTTTCATTTTTTTTCATATTCACCCATGCTGCTGATAGCTAGGTACATGGCAGAGAACAAGAACTCCATTCTTCATTTGTACGTGGGGCAACCTAAGAAAAAATACAGCCCAAAAGAAAGCTATTAGCAAGAAAAAGATAATTTTCACTCTGGCAAGAAATGATCCCCAAAGTCACCTTTGGCCAAAAACAATTGTCTTTAAAGATACAGAAAAACAGCAAGCATATTTCAGTCACAGCAACTCACTAATCTTGTCTTTTGATGTCTATCATGACAAAGAACAACTTTAAATAATATTATCTGTTTACAGAACTTAGAATACTGATAGCAGCATCAACACATCCACATCACACATCCTGGACAGGCAAAATATTTTAAGTATTGACACCAAATACAGTTTGTATACAAAATGATATAATGAATACTCGATTCTCCTAAGAAAATGCAAAAATGTTACATCATTACTTGCATCCGGAGTGGTCCAGGAAAACAGTCACGACATTCAAAGCCATGCAACAGGATACTTGTTTCTCATAGTGTGTATATTTAAACTGGCATGACTTCTAAGATACAGGAAAAAATCTGAGTAAGATGCTATGAAGTCCTGCAAAATGTTGCCTATATAAAACTAACTTAAATTTAATTATCAGGTATTCAAGAGCCCTTTCTCCCGTTAACTCAACACACAGTTTCTGAGTGTAAGACAATTTGGAATGCAAACGTGGGTCTCTAGGGACTTAAATTCTTAATGTCTTGTTCCTGCATAAATCCTGCCTGCATAAATCACAGAGGGATGGGACCAACAAGGGATTAATGTGACAGGACACCTCGCCTTCCAGCATCAGGACCCAGTCCTGAGTTGGCTAATGACAGGCTTTCATTGAATGCAGAAGAGGAGCAGGTACAGGGCCAAAACAAGGAGCATGCTCAGTGGGGAGCTAACAAGAGATGTGCAGGGGAAGCACTATGAACATGCATGTGTGTGAACTCCCACCTTCTCTGGTGCTTGGCACCTTTGTCCGCTTGAGAATCAGAATCTGGAGACCTTTCCTGCTGGTGAGCGCCAAAACGTGTTCTTTAAAATAACGGATAAAAAGCCCGTGTAGCTTCTCTGGTCTATGACTTCATTTTATATGGATGCTTGCCACAGCATTTTTCTTTGTGTTATTACTGGAAAATACAAAGGTCTATGCTAATACACAGCCTGCCAAAGGTGTTTAAAAGGACTACTTGGCTGTCAGCAAATAAAAGATTCCCAATAAGCAGTGTTAATTTTCTTTTAAAGTGTAGGAGGAAATAGTGTCCATCTCCCCTATGCAGTTACCCAGAGGTTTAGAGCATCGGCCAGGAAGTGGGAGTTTAATGGCTTTCCTGGGGAGCATTCATACCACATCCCTGACCACCATGCTAGACTGGGAGGAGGAAGAGAAGGAAGGAAATAGGGTGTCACCACCTTTTCGTTTGAAGTTACGACCCTATCCAGACAAGCTTGTCAGGGTCTAGGACAGGGAGAAGGCAGCTGACGTGAAAGACAAAGTAAAAAAGGATGTGTCTCCATCATCTAGTTTACCCACTGGAAGAGAATCCTGGGTCCTATTTATGCATTTTTACACCAAATAGTCCCTGGATAAAAAAAAAAAAAACAACACTGACTTTGGAGTAGCTACCAGAAACCAGGAGTTCTCTCTCCTGGGGAAGTGACTATGGCTACAGAGTCATACTTCCACTTCATGTCTCTTTCCCTTTCACACCAGTGCCACACGTTTGCCTTCTTTTCTGACAAGGACACACCTTCAGATGACATGGTGACTACTTCCCTTTTACCTTCCAGTACCTTCTAGCACATCTGAGCACCTAGGACAGTCCCCCGGGGCGCACAAGACATTGATCTAAATCCCCTTGAGCTGAAGAGGACATTGGATGTTGATTCCCCAAACTGAGAGGAAATTCTCTCTTCACCGGGTTATTGCATGGAAGGTGAACAATCTACCATAGGCAGCCAGGTATTAAAACCAGCAGTGGCTGTAACAAAACACCTGACGTTACCGGGATGTGTTTGCTGAGCTCAGAGAACTTCCTCTTGGCCGGGTCTCTCTCGGAGCTGCTCTACCTATTTCCTGCATCACAAGTGGGCACAAAGGGGAGAGAGGTGCCAAAACGCCCAGCTTGGGGCAATTCTGAACATTTCTATCCAGAAACAGACTAACAGAGTTCAGGTGGCTGCTCAGTGGAGTTTTTTGCATCAGAATTTTTACTTTACCCATGTTATTTTCTGGGGTCCAGCCCTTCATCTTTCAGGCTATGTTTATACAGCTAAATAAAATATAGCCAGCGATTCAACAAAGCAGAGCATTGCCTTAAGATGCCTGTAGTTCTGGTACATCATTGCCAAGATCTTCTCACAGCAACCCATGCTTCAGCATAAACCTATTCCATAGTCTTTCTGCCAGAAAGATTTGCTCTTCTAAAGAAGCTAATGGACACCTTATCCATCCTTGTTCATTTGTGTCCTCTAATGAGGCAGGGCGGCAGAGGTTGGTTCAGATGTGCCTACCCAGCCCACACTAGGCCAGACCAGATTGCAGATGTACAGGCATGTGCTGAGAAGTAAAACAAGCCCAAGTTTTCTCCCACACCTTATTCTGGGGCTTTCTCGATCAGTCAGGCCAGTTTGTTAGGATGATACATGAATCTGGGCTTGACACCAAGGCTGGGCCTCAGTTCAAAGACAGTACAGAAGTAGCCTCTGGGTTTCTGGTGTCTCTCTGTAAAACAGGAGTCACAGAAGTTTGTTTCCTCAGAGGTCTACTGTGAAGAAAAAGGCATTAAATACTGTGAAGTGCCCAGATACTGTGGCAAGAAGCCAAAACCCAGATCCGAAAGGAAGAGGAGGGTGTAGGTTTAGAAGAGAGAGATCTCTCCCTACATATTTGCTAGTTTCAGTGAAGTAAGCTTTAACAAAATGGGTGTAAATGAAAGCATTCGAAGGAAAAAGCAGTTTATGCCAAGGTGCACAAGTTTTACTGTGTTATTACTAGTTCTCCAGTAATTGACTAAGTGAACTCTCCAGTAAAGAGCTCTCTTGTGACATACCGAAACTGGGAAAAACTTTTAAAAGTAAATGAAATACAGTTTAGCTCTTATTTATACCAGAGGAAGAAGAGAAAATGACATGAATGGAATTACTTTATATTTTCAAAAAAATAATTTTGCAGTTGGATATAATTTGCATACAGCTATAAAAGTCCTTTCTAATTAAAAAAGAGGGAAGTTGATAAATAATCAAGGAAGGAAATACTGAGACTTAAATCAGTTACAAAATTGTTTTACTTCAGCTTATCAGCTGAGTTAAAAAACTCAAATGCTGTAATTCTGGATGAGTTGACAGATTGTTTCCTTCGTAATCCTGCTTTTCTCTTACCCATTCTTTCGGAATCAAAACAACCATATTAACTTCAGTCAGTGAACGCACAAATGAAACAAATACACTCCCTTAACTTCAGGCTCTGATTAATTCTGCTAGTAGCCTTTGACCTTGATTTCCACGAAGTCTTGCAGTACATACAGAAGTTTGACCCAGTATCGGAAAACTGCAGAGATTTGATTTGAAAAAAAATAAAGCCACCTTCATCTCCATTACCAAAGTGCTACACTAAAACCTATAAAACAAAGAGCTGAAATCTGGAGTTTAGGCCTTGGAGCCAGTTTCACAATCTGTTTCCTGTACCAAGAGTTCATTTGCAGCCAGTGGAAAAAACAACTTCTAAAAGATAAAAGGCAGTGCTATGACTTTCAATCCATCTTACCATTCAGTGTGGGAATATAGCCATATTAAAGTCAGACATCAACACTTCTGTTTTGATTCTGTTTAGTATTGATCTCTAGTGTATGTATGTTATGCATTGTCAGAGACATCCAGCAAGTGTAAACTTGTCATAGGAAAAATGAGATATATCCAACTCCTGAAGATTAAAATTGAGACAGAAATAAAGCAAGCATATGTGACAGGCCTTTTCATAGGAACAGACGCACACTGTGGGGAGACCCACAATGAGTGACAACAGAACAGGACAGGAAACCAAAGTGGTAGCTAATATAAAAAAGAAGAGAATACAAAAGGCACTGGCAGTGGTATGTTCTTTGAACGCACCAGTTACGATGGGAGGAGGCCTTAGGTGCTTAGTGAAGACTCACATTTATTACAGCAGCGATGACTTGGGTAGATATATTGCTCACAACGGTGCCAAAGGCCTAGAGGAAGCACCTGCACGAAGCAGTCCAGGCCTGTTCACGCTACCAAACAATGGTAACTCAAATTCATTGCAGAATGGCTTTTCTTACAGGAGGGATGGGAAAATTAAAAAGAGATTGGTCTTCCTCGAAAGGTACAGGTAATGACAGAAGGACACCTATCTTGCAAGCTTCTGAGAAACTATGCCAGAAAACAAAAGGAATGTCAGTCAGATGAAGACATCGAACTCTCTGCAAATAAAAGAGTTTTGCGGAAGGCTAGTTTTTGTGAGCCAGCCCAAGTCTTCTTCCCAGAAATCAGAAGCCAATTCTGTGCTTTTCCATAGTAGGCAAGTAGCTTGTTCTGTATTTAACTTTGGTTTTGGGTTTTCAATTTTACAGCAGGAAACCTGTGCATGATAAACGTCAAATAATTATGCAAGACCACATAGACCCAATGTCCTGTTCCTTATTTACTTGCAAGTAGGCTTTTTGATTTCAGTATACCTGAAATTGTGGTTGCATGATTGCTTTAAGTTGAGAGCTGAAAACGTGTAATGCTGCCCATGTCTACACGTTTCCCTCGCCTCTTCTTTGCCAGCCTTAGTAATCATGCAGCCAAGAGGTGGATTGGATCAGGGAACTGACTTAGCTGGACATGATCAAAAAAAAAAAAAGCATCTATTTTCTGCAAAAAGGGAAAAATAAGGCCAGGGAAGCAGCAAGAACATCTCACTTGGTAGCAGTTGGCACTTACCTTGGATTAACAAACTGTGGAACTGTTGCCTAAGTTTAACATTAAAGAGATTTTTCTGTGGTTTTGTTTTCAGATTTGAAGGCACTGAATTTCACTTGCATGGGCTGCTTTTTTCCCTCGTGTGGACGTGTTTACTTAGCCTGTACCAAAGGCTTCTGCTGAAGTGTACATTTGACAAGCTTTTGTGATTGCTTAAAACACGTGTGCGTTTATTTTTTGGCCAATGCAAATTCCTAAAGTAAATTTACCCCCAGGACTTGCTGTCGCAAGTAATAAAGGACACCTTTTTTTTTTTTTTTCGTTTGAGAAATCTGCCACACGCCTGTAGAGAAAATCAAGGGGGGGGGAGGGTAGAAATGACTATCTAAACTGTCTCCCTTACCTAGAGGTTACGCGTTTCCTTCAAAACACACGGCTGACCCCACCGCAGCCCCCCCGGCTCACTCGCCAGCCCAGGCCTAGGACCCTGCCCAGCCCCGGCCGAGGTCCCGGCGCCGCTCCGGGCAGGTCACGGCGCCGGCCGCCCCTGCGCGCGTTGCCTCCTGGGGCGCGTAGTTTCGCCTCTGGGGGGGGGGGGGGGGAGACGCAGAGTCGCCCTGCTGCAAGACTACACGTCCCAACATGCCCTCCTGCGATAGCGACTCTCCGCTCTGATTGGGCCACCTGTAGCGAACGCTGAAGAGCGATTGGCTGGGAGGCCACGTCCATCATGTGGATTCCGCCTTGTTGGGCGGGGCTATCCCCCTTCCCCCTACCGGGGAGGGATGCGCCGGGGGGGTGTGAGGCGGTCCTGCCTCGGCGGGGACGCCCTGTCCCGCCACGGGAAGGAGGGAGGGAGCGGCTGAGGCAGGGCTGTGGCCCGCCCCGGCCCCTTTCCCTCCACGCCCGGGCAGGGGAGGAGGAGCTGCCCGCGCCGCGGGGTGGTGGCTGCCCCGCTCCCGGCCGGGCGAGGCGAAGCCCCAGCGGCGCTGCTGGCGCGGCGGCCGTTGGCGGCGGCGCCCGCCGGGGCTGAGGGAGTGACCACCCGTCCCCCTCCCCTCCCCTCCCCTCGGCTCTCCTCCCCCCTCTCCCCCCCCCGATGTGGCGCACGCTCCGCGCTTTCTGCGCGCCGCCGAGTTTGTTTTCTTTGTGGGCGGGTCCGGTGCCGGGAGCAGCTCGGCTCGGCGATGCGGCGGCCGCGCCGGTGCTGCTGCTGCTGAGGCGGCCGTGGGGGAGCCGGAGCGTGCCAGCGGCCCCCATGGAGGAGCGGGAGGGCGAGGTGCGCTGGGACGGGCTGTGCAGCCGCGACGCCGCTACCCGCGACGCCGCCCTGGACAACATCGGGCAAGCCGTGCTCCGCCGCAGCGAGACTGTCGCGCCCGTGGCGGCGGCGGCGGCGGCGCCTGCCCGAGCCGCCGCCGGGCTCCTGGCTCCCGCCGCCGCCCGGGACGGGCTGAGCGCGGCGCTGGCCCGCCTGCTTATGCTCTCCAAGCGCTGCCCCTTCCGCGACGTGCGGGAGAAGAGCGAGGCCATCCTCGGCAGGGTGCAGGTAAGCGCGGCCCCGGCGGGAGCCCCGCGGCGCCCGCCGCCCGCTCCGCAGCTGCCGCGGGGCACCGGGTGGGGAGGGAGGCGGCCGGCGGCCCGGGGTGCCGCTCCTCGCTGGGAGCGGGGCGCTGCGCTTGCCGGCGGCAGCTGAGGGGGCGGCCCGAAGCGCGGAGCCTGGTCCCCGAACTGGCGCTTCGGCTGTGCTTGTGCAGCAGTACGCGCACGAGAGGAGAGAAGTTTGGGAAGGAGTTGTGAAAAGGGAGGGGAAATGCATGAAGAAATCCAGTGAGAGCGCTGGCCGTGAATCGCTGCAAAGTGAGCGTACTGCTGGGACGCCAGGGCGTCCAGAAGGAGGTGCTAAAATGACAAACGTACGTCTCTGGTTCTGGTCCGCTTTACCAGTGCGGCGATATTAGCAGTTCGCTTAATACAAAAGCAGATTGGCTGGGAGGCCACCCAAAGATTTGGGTATGAACGTTTAAGACTGCTAAATAAAGATATAAACCAGTATGGGAATTTTGGGGCTTTTATGTTATAAGAGCTGGATGCGTTTGAAGACTATTAAAGCAGAGCTTGTCAAAATTCTTCTTCTGTTGTTGTTTATTGGTAAATAGTCTCTCCACTGGAAATAGTAAGAGCCAAACTATTTTTCTTAAAGCTCGTAGGCGATCTAACCAATAGCAGATTAAACTTGCTGGCCTTTCATGCTAAGAAAACTGTTATTTTTTTTACTTCCCCACCGGTTATAGCCTAAGTATAGTTACTCTTGTTGCAATTTTCTTGCTCATGTAAAATGTTCGTAAGGTCTTGAAATTCTGATGATAGACTTGTATCAAAGGATACAGTGTCACTTTTCTATTTTATTTTGTAGAACTTCTCAATTGTGTGCAGCGTGATAAATTTTACATACAATATAATTTAATTTATATAGTTTGGGCTGAATGGGACATTTCTCAAAGCAGATTTTTTGCCAAGAAAAACCATGCTGCGTTTACGGTTTATGTGGAAGGCTTGACAATTATACTACTTTAAAAAGGAAAGTTGAATGTTAAGTTGATAATTTAACCTGGCACCTTTGTATCAGCATTTTTCCTGTTGGAGATTCAAATGAGAAGACGCTATTACAGTGAGAATGATGAGTCACTAGAACAGACTGCTAAGGAAAAGACTTACTTTTATCAAGTATAAGTTGTCAGAGTCTATTCAAAGGCCAAATGGGTGGTGATCTCTGACCTAAATTATGGAAGAGGGCAGACTACGTGATCTGTTGACTCCCTTTTAGGTTTACATACATGAATTTACTAGCATGCTAAACTATTTTTCTTGTTTAAGAACTTTGTTAGTAGCGTTTTTAAATAGGCCAAAAAATTCTACTAGAAAGCTGCAGTTCGCTGCGTTTTGATTTAGCAAGTACAAGTTCACATCACATGGCCGTAGCTGGCTTGACTAATAATAACAAGAGTGAAAGAACTACACGAATATGAAACCATTCACATGTATGTGAGCTGCAGGAAAGGTCTTGCAACAAGTTAAGGAAAGTCAGAAATATATTATTTAAAAAAATCTGTAAAAGGTGCTTTTGTATGCCTTCTATCTTGTCTGTATCTATTCCCTAAGAAGCTAACAGCTTTTCTGACTTGAGAACGGCAAGTTTTAGTTCCTAGGATTGTACTCGTAAATGCAAATTCTTTTGTAATCTTTGGATCAGCATTCATGGAAGAAATAATCCAATCCAAGCATTCCATTTTGGATGCTATGGACTATTTTCAGACATGGAATGATTTTCTGTTAATTTCACAGCCAAAAAGAATTTTATTCAAATCTTTGCGATGAACGTGTTAGATAAAGCAAAATATTAAGCAAAATGTACTTATTCTGTAGAACTTGCAGGTTTTAGCAGGGTTTCTAAAGGTAAACAGGTTGGTAATATTATAATAAAATGAAATCCTGTTTAGAATAGTATCAGTAGTTAAAGGACTCATTGTATTACTTCATCTTCCTGTGTTAGGATATGAAATAATCTTTCTTTAAGTTCACAGTAGTATGTACCACTCTGCTATCTTAACCTTATTCCCTGTCCAAGCCATAAAAGGACAAAAAGCCCAGGGCAGAAAGAGGCAACTTTGAACCTAAAGGTTCTCCTGGGAACCAGTGCTGTCCACCACCCCTCTCCTGTGGGATGGTCTATCCCAAACTCATAGTCTGAGCCTGGACTGGACTGAACTTCTTTGTGGAAGCAGAATTGGGAAATGTGCTTTTTTTTTTTTTTTTTTAAATCTTGCCGCTATGCATGCAGGATTGGTCAGCGAGGAAATCCAAGATGTGAATTCCACCCATGGTCTGGTAGCTGTTTCCTTCTGGGTCTAGTGCCCTCTTGACTGTTGAAGTGACCAAGAAATACTTGGATGTGAGCAGGTCAGCTGCTGCCTTTTTAGCAGCTGTGTGTCTGGAGCAAGTTGGTGGAATGTACCATACGGCTGGTGTAAGTTGCAGACTTGGCAGCTGCCACTGTCAACATGGCTCCTTTTTTAGGACCCTAATTTGGCATCCCTGTGAGCATGCCTCTAGAGAAAAACCTCTAGAGAGTTTTTCTAGAGAAAAATTCCTCTAAAATACAGTCAATTCCTAAGCAAACTTACTTCTTTGCTTCCGATTAATAAGTAGCATTGCCTGTATCAGAATCTATAAAAAATACATTACTGCTTAATGTAGATTCCTGTGGCTTTGACTTGTATTCAGGATCTCTTATTGTGGGCTAAAATGTGGGGGAGTGTGTGTGTGTGTGCATGAACGTATATTTTTGCTGATCTCAGGAAAGTGGATAAAGCTTTAAGTAACCTGAATATTTATCCTTTCTCGACATCATTGTAGCCTGTGGGAATAAACCTAATTTCCTATGTAGATTCAATGCATTATTTTTGCTGATAATGATCACGTGGAAAATATCAGTCAACTGGCCTGCTTTTTTCTACTTTAGACTTTCTTGCTCTTATTAATAATGTAAGACCTATAAAGTCACTTTGACCAAACTCTAAATATTTTTGAAGATATTTCAACTGCAGTGATATAACCAAGTGAAAAGTGTGACTTTGTTTGCATCTGAAAACATTTGACAAGCATTTTTGAGATAAAGCCCCATACGTATTACATTTTTGATGGCATTATGCATTGACAGTATTCTGCGCTTATTTACAGTATATTGCTTATGACCTTGCAGGCTAGTGGGTCATTCCAATCAGTATGTTAGATGTCTGCATACCAACACAAAGATATGAGGAAAGAACAGCAGTGGGAAGTATTAACATGTGTTTATTAAAACTTTTCTGTACAGCCTCCATCAAATCACTTATATTAATACATTGCAGTCATATAGATCTAAGGTATTCACCGCAGCAGCTACAGAAACATAGTCCAAAGTATGACATATACTAGTTGAAATCTCCCATTACCATCTAGCATGTCTTGAAAAGGCTAAGCGGAACATAGCAGACACAGAGGTCTGTGAATTCATGAAAATAGTCTTTTAGACTAACAGAGAGGAATGGTTTGAGAATGTATAGATGAGAGGCAGATTCTGCAGGAGTGACAGCAACGTATTAGCCTAAATAGCATACAAGATGTCAGAACAGTAGAATAAAACACATCAATGTCAAAAAGCTTAGAATTTGGCAGTAAAGCTTCATCAGAGGCAAATCTAAGGAAAAAAGAAACTGCTTTCAATTTCTTTAAGAAGTGATGTAGTATCAAACACACTGTTTCACTGCAGTGGAAAGTAAAGTAATGAAAAAAGAACTTTGGTTAAATCATGAGCTCTTCATTGACATAAAACACAGGAAACATAGAAAATCAGAAATTGCCATAGGTTGTTGAAGACCTACATGGAGAAGTGCAGTAGGAGGTATGGACAGAGACAGCGAAATACATTATGAGGTACAGCTGAAAAGGAAGAAACCAAGAAAGAAAAGATCCGCAGATGAATGGAATGGGGAATTACTAACAGATGATGCTGAGAAGGCTGAGGGGATTATACAGTCTCTGAAATGGTTAATCCAGACAGTGTAGTTAATAGCAGAGACAAAATAGCAAATATTACTTGGCCTAGGCTAGAGGAAAAAACTGTAGATTACTTGGATAAGCTACAGATTTTTGGACTGACAGGGCCAGATGAAACTCATTCAAAAGTCTTAAAGAATTAGCTGAAGCAATCTCAGATCTGATAGCGGAGAGAAATAAAACTGAAAAAGAATAATAATGCTCACATCTTCAGCATGGGGCAAGTGGAGTGGGATGAAGAAGAAGTGGTAAGTTAGAGCTTTAGCTCAAGGAAAAGTTACTGGAGCCAGTGATCAAACACATTTTCAGTGTCTAGGAAAAAAGTTGAGCAACAGCCAAAACGGACTTATTAAGGATAAAGTATTTTAAATCTAACATTTCTGCTCCTTCTATGATGGATTAATAGATCTTGTGGAACAGAGAGCGCTATATCGTTAACACGTTGATGCTATTGGTGTCCTCAATATTCTGATCAACAAGTTAGGAAACCATGGTCTAGAAATTACTTTGCAGTGAGTGTAAAACTAGCTGGAAAACCACCCCCAGAGTAGTTTATAGAGACTTAGTATTAAAATGGAAGCAACTGCTCAGTACAGATTCTACAAGGTTCTGTGCAGTACTCCCAGGATCTTGCTTAACAGAGCTGTGTGCTCGTTGAATTGCAAGTGACAAGCTGGGAGGGCGAGTTAGAATCCTGGACAGCAGAAGTAGAATTTAAAAGGATGTTGATAACTGATGGGGGCTTGGATCATGTCTTCTAGATTGCTGATTTTTCATGAAGAAAGGTTGAAAGAGTTGGTGGTGGAATAGTCAGCTGAAAAGGCTAAGGTAGTACGTCCCCAAATACATAAGGGTTGGAGGAGAAGACGGGACTACTGCAAAAAGGAAGGAAACCTGAGCTAGGATGAATGACCAGTTGATCTAAGTTTCAGGCAGACTTGCGTTAGACATTCAGAAAATTTTTCAAGGATTAGGATGGTAAAGCAATGGCAAGGACTGTCTGGGAAGAGTGAGTCATGTTCATCACTAGACCTCTTTGTCTAAACTGCTCTTAAACATCAGTCAGGAGTTTATTTGATCTCTCCCTGGGAAAGGGAGAACGTTGCTAACCGGATGATTTTTCCTTCCAGTCTCCTTTTCTGTCTTTTGTGTTGGTAACTGCTGTGGGGAACCATACAAATGCTTTCCCTTTGCTCTGCAAGACTGTATTTACCAAATTCGTAGCAGCGGAACTCAGTCTGGAGCGTCTGTCCGCTTCGCAGAAAAGCGGAGGGTGGATTTCGGAGGACTTTGAGCACCTCGTTGTATCCTTAGGCCTACTGCTCTAGGGAGTAAACTCAACAGGAATCCCAGAGTTTGCACAGAGGGCTGTATGGCCCGTGACTGGAGAAGGGTCCTGTCAGCAGCCAGCTATATTCCCTCTTGTGCTATGACCCCTCTCAGTTTATCTTTTGGCACCGCCTCTGACCTAGGCTTGGCAGGGAACATGGAATGGAAGAAATCCTTTCCTTCCTTACCTTTCCAGATCCTGGCAAAATGCTAGGAGGCTCATCTCATTCAAATCATACCAAAAGGACAGGGAAGCACCTAGCCACAGCTAGAAAAGGCATCATCCTCTCCCCTTGCGTGCCCCTGCCCACAGCGTGTAGGGCAACTGAAACCTCCTCCAGAGGAGGCCGTGGTAGTTTCCTTGTGTGTGTGTCCACAGAGGACAAAAGGGGACTTGATTTTTCTGCTTCATTGCTAGATTTTTCTTACAGTGCAGTTCATTATCTTTTTGCTTTATGGTTGTTTTGTATATGAGCTCTGTGGTGCATGCTTGTTAAGAGCAGTAAGAGTGAACCTCAAGATATGCTCCTCGTTGTTGTCAGATAGTCTCCTCGCTAATAGGAGAAATACTGAAGTAATTACATGAAGCACTTAAAGGACAGGTCTTATTTACAGCTTCTGCTAGCCTAGAAAACCAAACTGTGCCTTGCAATATTTATTGTAAACATGTGCTTAGTGATGGGTCTTTATCACTTGTGTACGTGTGTGGGGGTAGGCTGTCTGGAGAAGTTAAGGCAGCAAACTTAATCTTGAAGGGTCAGGAAGTGTTCTGAGGTGGGGTGTGAACATATGTGTATATTTTTTTAAACCTAATAGATTGTCAATAACCCTTAGATCCCCTTTTCTGACTCCTCCCTCCTTCAGTCTACTTTCCTGTTTTCTGAAAGCTTCAGTCTGTTTGTTTAAAGAGACTTAAGGAAATTTTCTCTCCTCAGCCTTGTCAACTGCAGAATTGTCTGACCCTCAGGATGTCTTTGAATGGGACAGAGAGTTGCTTGAAAACAATGGAGGCTCTCGAAGTAGCGTAAAGTAAGATATCTGGGTCACTTCTAATGCTGTTCCTTTCCATAATTTTCTATGCTAGCTGGATATCATTCTTCTTGTTTGGAGTGACTTTTGCTCATTCATCTTTTTCTTACAATTGTGTGAGATAACTTGGTCTGTAGATCCAGGGTTTTATGTGGTTCAGGTGAATCAGTTTTCAGGGCATCATAACTGGAGCTTTTGTTTTCAAAAAAAGTGAAAATTGAAGCAGGCATTTGATATTGGCTTGATTGTTTTCTGACTGAATTTGGAAGCTGTAATATGAAGAAACTGAGCACAAACTTCTCTTGTTTACTACTTGTTTACTACTGAGGTAGGTAGTAGAACGTGCACTGGTGGCTTAAAAAAAGCGAGACTTTTTTTGTCATAGGAGCTAATATAGAGAGATCTAAAGAACTAGAAATACTTGAGCTTGAAGGTACTTTGTAGGCAACAGCATCTGTTCCTCCGGATCTACCAGTTGCTAAGTCATGTTTTAGACTTTTTTTATTGCTCTTGCTTCTTCTAGAAGAAGTTGGCTGTATTTTAAGCTCCTTGGTAGAGATGATCCTTGGCCAGTCCACGCTTGTATTTTCTATTGTCAACTTAGTCCTTCATCTTAAATTCTTTTTCTCCCTCTGTGTATGTTGTGATCCTTCTGCTCTCTGCTTTAATTCTGCTGTGCCAAAAAGCTAACTGCTTTCTAGTCTCTTTTAAAAAGCTCTCATAATTTAGTTTCCCTGTTTAATATGTAAATAACTGTCTTCATTTTGGGCCGTTGGCATGCAGTTGGGTTCTTCTTTACTCATGTATGGAGAAATTGTACACATTTTGAGGAGAAGTAAAAAGTACTGAGAACTGGAAAGATTTAGAAATTAGCATAATAATATGCAAAGTATTAAGTAAAAAGTATATAAGGTCCTAAGTTATATAAAGTAATAGCATTTCATTGAGTTGGACCAAAATAGTTGGTTTAAAGGAAAATTACATTGTCTCACTGTCACAACCACAAAGTGAGTATTGAAGAAATTCTTGCTGTTTTGTTTTCTTAATCTTTTTCTTCAGCCCAGAATTTCTCCTTTTGAAATGAACATAGTGGAAAAGTACTGATTCTGACTTCACAGCTAGGAACATGCTATTGTGGGACAAAAAAATAGTTACAAAGGCTTGAGTGTATTTTTTTTGTGGATACTGAGTGTTTAAATTTCCAAAAATATGGTTTGCTGTCACAGATATTCCAGTAAACTGCTTAAACTTTAAGGAAGAGGGGGGGGGGGAAAAAAAAAGGGAAAAATGAGGGTGGGGGGAAGCTTAGTTTTCACTTGAGAAATCAAGTCAAGCATGGAAACCTTCACATAGGCTGCATACATGAGTTAAATACAAAAAGTTAAGTGGTGGTGTTCTTATTGTTTACCACTTTCTTGATGTTTCCAATGGTTTTGACTTTTTTTCTTCTTTGTGTATTCTCCCAGAAAACTTGGATTAGATCACTGCCAAAAGTTGAGTTAGGAAAGTGAACTGATTTCGTTCTATTCAAACCTGGTAAGCAATTAACCATTTTCTTTACTCTAGCTTTGTGTAGAAACCAAATTTGTTCTTTCAAGTCATGCTGGGTCAAAGCCATCACCCAGTTTGAGTGCTAGTGCCTGAGTACCTGAATATTACCCAAAAATACATTTTAAAAGTAGAGGAGGTGAGAGAGCGCGTACTGCTACTTACGTAAGCTGATCGCTTAGCTCCTACAGGGTAAATATGAAATACTATGATATTTATTCAAAGGAAGAACAAATGGAATTGAAAATGGAAACTTATTTAAAATCCGAAAGCTTTTCCTGTGCTTTTTTAAGAGGAGAGGAACCTCTTTTCTGAAAGATTTTTCCATTGCAGTATATTGCTGAATCTCTGCTGTGCCTAGTGTTGTGGTGCAACAAAACTTTTAGCTTTAAAACGCAGCCTGGTTGCCAATAGAGCATTCCACTTGGATTAAATCGTTTGTTTGGATTTTTCACTTACTTGAAATTTAGTTCTAATCTAGATTTGCACTGATTTTGACATAGAAGAGAGACTGAAGAGAAGCAAAAGGTTTGCCACAAACTCTATTTTCCTGAATTTGCAGCCTGTACTGAATGCAAACTTACGTTGGCTACCAGTTAACAGAAGCAAATAACTGGCAGCTGTTGCACACTTGCATTTTCTGGAGCTCAGCATGTTTTGAAGATAGGGCCTTATCAGGCCAAGATTGAGATGTTTTCAATATTTGCCCTAACTTCATATGCGTCCAATCTAGCCTCACCTGTATGTTACAAAGAAGGATTTTGGAAGCCTCATAATTTAGTCTAGGTTACCTTTTTACAGGTAAGTTTTACATGTAAGCAATAGTTGCTTATATTTACCTAGAAATTAATATATAAATAGCGTTCTATAAGAGAAGGTTAATTCTGGCAATTCTGACATTTTTGTTGCTGCTATCCCATTCCAATACTCAGTAAAAGAAGCCAAATGGAAATGTTTTTGTCTGGCTTTTACCAAGCATATTGGTGTCTTGGCTCCTAGCGTTCTGCTGCTTTTCTAACTATCCAGAACATGGCAGTTTTGTGTGATTTATATTGTCTAGAATCTGTCAGAAGAAGAGTATGTTATAAGTAAGTTAAATGTTGATTCTCTTCTTTCAGTACTTAGTTTCAGGTCTTTTTTTTTGAAGGATTAAAACATTTTGGTAAGCTTTCATTAAGAATACGAATGATCTCTTCCAATGCAGAAAATACTTTTTGTATTGCACATTGTTATTTTGAAAACGTAGATTTGAAGGGTGGTAGTTAACTCTTTATAGCTTACACATTTAGTGAACACCTGATACCGAAGCATAGATTGTTCTGTGTTTTTTCTCCTTTTTAGAGTTAGCTGGTATGCTTACTCATACTGGTAAAGGAGCCTTGGGAGGAGTGTAGTCTTCGTTCACTGTGATTTCAGAGTGTAAATATAACTGTGCTAAGGACGGTGGAAAATATTGCTGCTTCATGGTGCTTCCACTACAAAAATTAATTGTGGGGTAATAGGGCATGGTGAGCTTCCCATATATGCTCTCTCAGAGCCAAAAGTCTGCATTAGAGGGTTCAGTACTGCAACTTGCTTGACAAACTTGCATGTTTTTGGAGAGGTATAACTCCTGAATCTCAGTCCTGTGGGATAGGGTAGTGATGGGGCTCAAAGTTATTTCTGACTAAGTAATGCGTATGCATAAAAACATGCTGAGGAGATTCAGAAGGTTCTTCTGAACATCTAACATGCAAGCTGTTAGTTGCTAAAACATACTTGGTAGGACTGAGGTTAAAAATTAACTTCACAAAGCATAAACTTGGTTGTTAGCACTGTCTTCTAAAACAGCTTAGTGGGGATGGGAACTGAGGATTTCTCTAGGCATACGCTCCCAAACTGTCCGTTTAAAGATGATTTCAAGAAGAAAGGTGTCTTGTGACACCTTGTGTACAGCACCTTTTTCAGATTTTATGCGGGGGGCAGTCCAGTTGAAGGAATTTTCTGTGTCTTGAGAAATAACTTGTATAGGAAGCAAGGCAGGAGATCTTTCATTGAAATTAGTGTATTCACTCAAGACAGAAAGATTCTTGGATTTTAATTTTTAATATTGATAGACTTCCAAATAGGTCTACAGTGAAGTACATACTTCTAAATGGAAAATATCCCTTTACTGTAGACTCATGACTGCAGAGGTGAGAATATGGACAGAAGGGTCCTTTGAAGTGTCCTTGTCCCATGAAAGAAGAGTTAGAACTTTTTCACTTCTGTTCAGACAGACAGCTTATATCTCATACTGGTTTCTGAGACAGTCCTTGTAAATACTCCTTATACAGCCTGAGAAGCTTTTTCTGAAGTAAATGGGCAAGATGTAGACATATCCCCAAATCCTTGTAACCTTTTGTGTTGATTTGAGGATGAAATGGAGTACTATCTGGGGACTGTTGGGGAACCTTTATTAATCAGCCTGGTTGCTGTAGATGTATTAGTGCTTATCTATTCTTGATAAACCGTGCTAATGCTGCAACTCCATCAAAGCAGCACTGTCAAATGCCTCCTCAGTGACAGCTGGGTTTGCCCCTTGTTTGCAATGGTTTGCTTCAGGTGGCAGCTGCAAGTGGCACTTGCACTGCTATGCCTGCCTTTCTCCAAGGATGCTGGCATGGGAGGGTCAAACAAATGCTATTTCAATGAAAAGCTGTTTCCTTGGGCTGAAGATACAGCTTTGTTGCAGACTTATGCCAGGCCATCCTGTGCTGATATAACCCCGCTATCTGGCTCTGTCCTGTGTAGTGAAGTCTGGTCTGTGTGTGGAGATTCTGCCCAGTAATATTTTGCCCCTCTTATTTACTCTTTGCACCCAGATGTTTGCAGTGTCTTGGTTAGGAGATCAAGTGGGCTTAGAAACCAAAGTGGTAACCTATTAGAATGAGCATCACAGTGTTCTGTGAGTGTCTTATGCAGTAACAGTTCAGGAAAAGCAGAAATCCATCTGGCTGTGCTGGTACTTGGTGCCAACCGGTATCTGGAATGGCTTGAAGTTTGTCTCAGCAAAAGTGCTTGTTATTCTGGGGGGAGGGAGACAAGAAATTCTTTCTTCTAGTTTGTTACAAAACAATTTATACAGCTGCCAAGTGAGCAGGCTGCAAGTATCCCTTGGCTGTAACCGTCTCATCTTGGTTGCCCTGGCACTGTTCTGAATGGCCCTATATAGGGTCAAGCGTAGGATCTAACAGTGGGCATACTTTCCTTGCTGGCTAGAGCTGGGCAGATGGGGAGCTGAGAGAAGCCCTTTGCCTCCTACGGGAGGTCAAAATAGTTCATTGGATGGCAATTCTGTATGATACATACTGAGTATGTTCTCATTTTCCCAAAGGCTATGCATTTGGGTTGTATTATGAAAAAGATATGGTTTCTTTTTTGGTAAGTGGGTTTTTTTTTTTTTAGGCTGTTGTAATGAAATACTTAATTCTGTAACAGAAACCAACATACAACTCTGTGTCACGATACAGTTTTTTCATCATTTTAGCATAAAAATGAATACTAATCTTTAAATATTTCCACTGTATAGTATTTAAATATATGTTTACAAATAACAGAGTAGGCAATCCAAATGTACATGGTAGGACTTGTAAAAAGCTTTCAATTGCTTTTGTTGTTCAAAGCTTCTAAGAAATTGAATGGGAATGGAACTGGAAAGCGCGCATGCTGTTACTTGTTACTAAGTATATACAGTGTGGGAGGAGTCAAGCAATCTGACAAAGAACTGCCTGCAAGTTCTGAAGCCAACCATTATTAAACCTATTTATTTCACTTTGAAATAGTACAGAGGGATTTTTCCATGGATGAAATTGCATGAAGTATCTTTTCCTTTTCTTCCTGTAAGTAACAAAAGCCAGGGATAATACAGTTGAATAATTTGAGATGAGATTCCTTTGTATGGTGCAACAGTAGATTCTGATACTGCAATCAAGCACACCATCTCACAGAGATTAAGATGGTCTTAAAGTGGATAATGGAGTCTGTAAGCTATTTTCTTTTCAGAATACGTGATGCCTCTTGTGTAGGCTATGCTCCTGAACACCGGGCTCTATCTGAGAAGAAGTGAAATGTTGAGCTTTGAGATGGCAAGAGGGAGCTCATTCTAAGAATTTACTGGAATTATTATCAACAATTCTGAAGGCTAGAATTGGTACAGAATTGAACCAGCATGCTATATAATATTCTATTGTAACACTCTCATTATAAGCAAACACAGAAGAGAAGCAGCTATTATATCCTTGTGGCAGTTGCTTTCCTTCATTTTGTTAGGTAAAATAATGACTCTTCACAGAAGAGGATGGAAATCTGAGTTGGAAATCCAGAGTGCACAGCAGGAGAGTATCCTGAAAGTGGATACTGTTGTAATTGAAGCAAACGGTAAAGCTCTAGAAACTTCTTAGAACGGCCTTTTCATTTCTCTTTTGTGGAAATGAGTCTAGGATATGTGTGGGGCAGGTTACTAAATGAAGAATGGAGCTCTATATTTCAAGTAGGTCTTGGGGGGATTAGAGAGAGTGAAGTTCAGAATTTGCTGGGATATTTTTGATAGAGCATCTATTTTCTTGTTTGCTTCAGAGAAGACTGATCTAGCAAAATCAAAACTTTTTGTGAAAACATACTGCTTTTGACAAAGTGCTTACTGGGAAAGGCTTCTTCAGTAAAAAGTGGAAGTCCTGTCAAAACTGGAGAGAATAGTAAGATTAGAATAACCCAAAACTACAAGCATGTGGATCTGAAATTTCAGTCTATTTATTGCCTGTCTCAGATCAGTGGCTCGAAGGGGCAATTGAATATACAAAGCAGATCTTCGCAAGCAGTAGAAATTGAGCGTCTTTCTCCAAAGTGGTAAATAATATCTTGTTAGAGCATTCACCTTGGTTGTAGGAGTATCACATTCAAGCATGATTGGGACCCAGACTGAACTGGTATTTGAAACCTGGTCTTACTCTTCTCAAGTAAGTGACCTAAATCAGTATGGAAGGTCTTGTCTGTTGACTGCATTTAAGATGGGGGAATTAAGTATCTGAGGTTCTAAAACTTCTTTAGATTAGAAGAAGACCTTCTGTCAAGCTTTTGTGAAATTCATCTCCTTCAGTACAAAAGCCTTTATATTAAAGCCTAACTGGTGAAAAAGTTTCTAAGGCCCTCTGAAGCGGGATAATGAATTTTCCCTAGACTAAGTAGTTGTGAAACTATTCCTAGATTAATGAGGTGAGCTGAGCAATGATTTTGGTTGATAGACATGTGTTAAAATTCTTTCGGTAATAACCATGTTCACTGTGTTTGCTATTTCTTTATAGAGCATTTCTAAATACTTAAGAAAACAAGGATGAAATTCATGTTTATATGGTGTGTTTAAGCATTCAGCTATTGAGGTCTTTAATACTCCGCCTCCCCCCAAGAAAACCCCAAAACGAAGTACTTCTGTAGTTTTATAGAAAGAGGTCAGTAATTTTTTATTCTACAAGGGCAAAGCATGTGTTCTTTATTCAGATGAAGGGTTTGTGGACCTATGCCAATTCTTCTGATACTAAAGCAGACATCTTTGTTTAGAGGATTGTTTTAGATGGCTTCTTGTTTTTTTGCTGAAAATTTTAATTTTGAACTGGAGTATTTGTTGTCTTAAGAGTACTCTTTTGACCACCTACTGTCCCATTTGCAATGGGAACTGTTTACTGAGCGTGGTTACGTTATTACTATCTGATGATCTAAGAATTATGGGTGGAAAATAAGTCAGCAGGTACTCTATTAAAAATGCTATATGTGTAGCAGACAATTTCAGCATTTATCCTGAAAAGACCTGCAGCTGCTTAATGTAATTATTGGGAGCAGCCCTGAATTAGTAGGGCTGCTCATGTGTGGTAAAGTGAAGCATACGTGTGTTTGTAGGATTGAGGTTGCGTGCTAGTAGGTTTGTCCAGAAGCACCTTGATACCTTGCTGCAGGGCTCCATTTATTGTCCATATTTCAAAATGTTATTACTTCCTTTTATCATGAAGCAGTTGAGTGTTTGTCCTTACAGGCTTCAAGTTCTGTGGATTTTTTTTTTTTAATGGCTGTTAGCTTGGTGCTCATTATGCCAAGCTGATGGTCATGGTTGTCTCTTAATCTGAAAACTTACACTATGAGTAAAGAGAAGTAGGAATGAGTTTTTGGATGTGCCATGCTGAGCCTGGAAGCATAATAACTCTGTTTATGTGGTATTGCATCTTGAAATAGGTCCTATGGATTCAAATGTAATGTCATATGAATGCGGTTGTAGTGTTTTCAGGACCAAACTGGCTCATTGATTGTGGCACAAAAGTGCCAGTTATCGTAGCAGTAAATAGATAAAGCCATGCCAGTGCTTACATTTAAATTAACTTTAAGCAGACTCTTGCTGAACTGAGTGTGCTTGGCATGAGGATGCCATATGGAAAAGGTGTGAAAGCAGGTAGCTGTCCTGAGATGATTTGACAGTCTGCTGCCATTCAACTCTGGCATACTTGTTGGAGACAGGGATAGCAATTTCTTAGATGCCTAAATGTAGCAGTATAAACCACTGTCCTTGCGTAGTATCCATATCCTTTTGTTTCTTACACAGATGATATTTTAATTTGTAGATGAGCCAAATGAACTTAGGCTGATGTGCTTGTTGCAGAAAGATGTAGTGAATTTTAAGGAACACTTGGGGGAGACTTCATATCTTTGCACTACTTTATTTTCAGTTTTTGAGTTGTTTAAAGTAACATCACTTTAAGTTGAAGTCTACTATTCTAAAACTTTTGAAAGATGAAACTTCTGTCCTTGGCTTACTGTCTCATGTGCTATTTCTAGTTACAGAGTATTATCTACTGATAGCATCTTGACATGAGGTATTTGATTTTCTATTTTTAGGTGTTTTCTGTTGCTGATGATATCTTATTACAAATTTTCTTTAAAAATTATGAGGTAATTGTAACTGGATTTCTTCTCTATCTAGATCTGAAAGTATAGATGAGCAAAACCAAGTTGTGGGGGAGTAGTAAAATGCATGAATAAGAATTAGTGATAGTACATGAACTAGATGGCTGTTCTACTTCATATCTTAGTCATGAATACTCACTATTGAATTAAAGTTGCCTGCCTATTTCTATTTTAATTTCCAGTTTTCTGGATCTCAGCTTTGTAAGGAACTTACCTTCAGCTGAAACTTCCCAAATCTGATCTCTCTAGAGTTAATCAAGACTTTGCATACCAAATACATTTTAAAAAAAAAATTAAACATGAACAGCAAAAGTTTACCTCTTCTAAACACGAGACATACTTCCTGCCCCCCAGCCCCCCATTAAAAAAAAAAAAACAAAACCAAAAACAAAACTCACACTGACATTTTAATAGTTTAGAACAATTGGGGTTAGAAAGATGAGGGTTAGGAAGGAAATCAGAAGATTTCTGAGTACATATGATGGTATCTTCTGTTACTGGATATGGAACAGAGTATTCCTAATCAGAAAATATTGGCATGGATACTAGGAGAATAGAACAGCTGTAATCAGTGGGGCTTTCTATTTGTTTGTTTGTTTTCTCCTTTTCTCTAGAAGAGATGGAAATAGAATCATCAGAGAACCTAGATGAACGACTAGACTCCGAACTTTCACTAGGAGCTTAATGAAGGAGAATTTAACATTCGGAAATGGTAGCTAATTTCTGAGTTGAGAAACCACAAAACACTAGTTTGGGGAGGTATTGACATTTAACGTTTTCTCATCTTAAACAAAACTTAACTAATGAATGTGTTTAAGCTATCCGTAGGAGAGAATCCATTCTTTGCTGAGGTATGCTATACGTAAAATAGTATCATGTGTAAAGTGTATGCATTCAAGGAAGAAGAATTTTCTGTTGCACTGTAATGTTGCTGTTTGTTACTCTTTTTTTCTCTATTATTACAAGTAGAATGAAACTACTTTTGCATTGTTTAGACAGAGTTTTGCAAAATGCTATTTAAAATACTGTTAATCTTCCGCTATTAAAAAGAAAGATATTGGAAGAGATGAGGTCTTTGTTACTAGCGGTCCTTATGCACTCCTTATGCCGGAAGGAACTTGGTTGTTTGCTGTGGCCCATTGCAGGGTCTTGCTTGACATGCCTGAGGGGACCCTGCTAGGTGACTTTGTGGCTGCTGAGCTGAGTTTTGGCTTCTCTCCTGCCATGTGACTAATCTGACAGCAAGGACTCCCCCAGTCGGAGGGGGTGTTTTGCTTCAATCCTGAGAAGAAAAGAAAATGTTAGAGCTTGCAGCTTCTTAGTGACATAAAAATTCTCAAAGTAAATGTTCTAACTTCTTTACTGTAAGTATGTAATTAAAAGTTCCTGAAATACCTTTGAGGAATGTGTATATGCAATACTGTGTTACTTTTTACAGCTCTGGGTATGTATGTGGCAGCCTCTATTAAAGACTATTTGAATAATTCAGACACGTGGTGTACCTTTTAGATTATGATTGTGACAGAGCTTACTATTCAGCAGTTTGATCAGTTTGCCATGTTTTGTGTGCTGTGCATAGCTCACAGTAACAGTAGAAGAGAGGAGGTTCTTCAACAGACTGCACTGTATGAAGAAGTAATCCTAATAGGATAACTATTTCCTATAATAGAATGTAAACTTAAAGGTTGAAAGGCGGGATGGTATGGGTAGACATAACTCTATTTTTTCTTAGCTTCTGAATGCTTTGCTTTTCAAACTTGGTGCTTTTATAGTACAGTCTTTTGAAAAAATAGAATGGGATATCTTAAGATTTGCTCACGTGGCACTCATGTTCAGCAACACTGATGTCCTGTATGATAATTGCTCAGCAAGAGAAAGCTCCTAGTTTTTGCCAAGTCACTGAAAGGCAGTCCTGCAGCCCAAATGCTGTAGCTGAGTTCCAGAAAGTTTATGCTCAAATTCAGAGCCTCTAAGCTCCTGCTCGGGTCCTTTCTAACCCTGGAGGTGAAGTTGGTAAGCCCCTAAGCAGAACTTCATCAGATGTTCAGCCATGCTCAAGAGTGTTTGTCTTGTAAGTAGAGAGTAGCACCATACCTATCTAATGCTCAAGCTCACTCTGGATCCCTAGATTAAACGTTCCCCTCTCTACCTCCTCTCAGAGCTGGGAGAACACGCTGTTCTCAGCATGTGTTTATTGAAGACCTATCAGATGGGCTCTGCACAAAACAAAACAGAGGCCACCCCTCCCATGCCTGAGTAACAGCTTAGTGGTTAGAGCATTCCCAAGGAGTGAGGGCTCCAGGTTCAGCTGCTTTTCTCTCCAAGCGGATTCAAACCTGTGCCTCCTGCATGCCCAGGCTCCCATGGTGAGAGAATTGGACTGGCTTTTGCTCTTATCTCTGGGCCACCGAACATTTTAAGGAATGCATGTAAAACAATAGAAAGTGATGACAGTGTTCCTGTGATTAAATAGCTTAACTTAGTTGTTTAAGGAGGATGAGTTGAAACGCGCTCTTATTTAAGTGATCTAACCGCTGAGGTGAGAGAACCAATGTCTGGGTTTGAGGTTGTGGTCCTGACTATATGCAGGTGCCTCTTGGTGGTGGGCAGAAAGCCTCAGCAATAATGAGAGATGAGACTGAAGATATGCTCCTGTCTTCAGTGCTTCCTGTTGCCTAATTTAAGTGGCCTCCAACTTGATTTGCATATTTTTTGAGTACTAGTCAAGGGTGCCTTACTCTGTCCTCAAATTTTGTATAAAGGAAATTTTATATAAGGAACCTTGCTGGTAGACTGAAGCATGATCTCTGCTATGAGGTCCAGGCACTGAGGAAGTGCTGTTGTCCTGGACTGAGCATCACTCGACTTGTCTCTTCAGTGTTAAATTTGACCTTCCACTGATATACAGCTTGCTTTAAATACTATTTAGAGGCTTCTGCACTAGACAACTAGCATGCTTTTGCTATGTTCCTGTGGTGAAAATGAACATAACACTTTCAGCCCACAAGCATTTGAAAAGGCAGTTGAAAGTGAAGATGTCTTTGGTATTTGTTTCTTGCACCTGTTTATAATACGTGGTTTGTCTATAATGTATAAGGACAAATTTCATTTTTCAGGTCAAGGAAGCATGCTTTTCTTTAGTAAAGGATCCTCCTGAAAGCCAGAGACTTCTTCTCTTCACTGTGTGTCTCCAGACTTGTTCCACTTCATGTCCCCTCACACTTGAGGGCACTGTAGCTTCATTCTTCCTTTATACTTGAATGCCTCTACAAGCTCTTAGTAGAGGTTTGAACCAGAACTAGACATCCCTTGAGCATTTTTAAAATTATTGTGGGGGTGGGTTTTCTCTATTTATATTAAATTTTAGAGGGGATAAGTTCTGATCTGGAACTTACCGTGAAAGGAGGAGGAGGTAAATACTTAACATGTCAGCGTTGTACTACTGGTCTTACAGAAACAGTTTGGCACTTGGAAAGAAAATAATCACTCATTCAGGTGCAGTTGCAACTTGCTTTCAAAACCCAGGTGCAACAAGATGCAAATATGTAACCCACACTGATATGGCTATATGACTGAAACAACGTGCAAGACAGTGTCCAGGAAGTGCAAAATAGTGTCAGTGAGCATTGTGCACTGTGCTGAGTGGAGCACAGGCTGAAGCTTAAATTCGTCTTGAAGAGAACTGTGTACTCTTGTTGCTGTTTAAGTTTTCCCATGCCAAGCTTTTTCACTTGACTGTACTATACAGGAACTAGATCATTACCATTAAAAGAACCTGAAGTTCTTCCAAGTTTATATTCAGGCCAAATGAAGTAAGCCTCTAGCGAATATGCAACTAGATGACAAAACAGCATATATTAAATGTGCAGAGGCCTTCTTGTTTTCCCCATCCCCTAATTATACCAAACAATAGGGGATGAAATGCATGGCTCTTTAGTGACACTGGGCTTCAACTGCGTTTAATAGAACTTTATTCAAAATAGGTCCATGTGCTGTTTAATCTTTTTGATGGTGGATGACTGTGCAATCGTGTAACACCAGAGATGCTGAGGAGAATATTGTGAAACTTTGGAACCTGAAGAGCAAATGAGTTTTTCTGTGACCGATCTCGTAGGGTGTGCTGCAGCACTTCCCCCACCCCTGCTCAGGCGTTCTGCTGTAGGGTGTCTTCATGTGACTACATGTGAACAAAGTTGCCATGGTTTAGCAGGATCTATTAACTAGCTCATCTGTAAAAAGTGACTTGTCTAAAGTGCAGTGTAAAACATATTAAGTGGGGAAGTATACCGTCAGTTGTGCTCAATTGACAAGTTTTAACTCACAAGGCTGTGGCGAGTTGATTGTCTGCAGTTGTGTGAACTTATTCTGGTAAGGGCACTTATTAATGCTTACTTTACCTTCCATGTTAAAGCATGCTTGCATGCTGAGGCATCTGTTCCATCATCTTTTCTTCAAATGTTTTTCTTAAAAGATTTTGGAAAGGAAGGAAATGTAGCAAATGCCAAACATAAAGTGGTGCTGTTGACAATTATTGGTTTAATCTGTTGGCACTAGATTAAAGAAGATGGCAGACGATGGCCATTTCTTTCCCTGTTTTCCCACACGACTGGGCTAATAGTGGGTTTTTTTTTTTTCCTTCCCTCAAGTGAGTTGGTTGCACAATTCCTGGGGTGACTCTTTAGTGACCTCCTAGTTGTAAAAACTTTTATGAATGTCAGAAGCCTAGAGTTATAAATACTGAACTTCAAAAAGGTGTTTTAGGGTTTTCTGTTTGTTTTTTGTTTTGTTTCTGGAATAGCTATGGCATGAAAACAAACCTGGGCCACTAATTTTTTCCCTCTTGTGAAGCTGTAATCTTCAAAATATCAAAAGGAGAAACAAGCAACAAAAAGGAAAACAAAAAAGGTAGCTTTCCTTTTAAGATTAAGTTATCAGTGTCCTTGAAAGGAGGAACAGACTCCAGTCAGTGCTTTATTGTGGATTATTATACCTAATAAAGGACTAGAGAAAGCAGCAGTTAGTGCAAAGTGGAATCTAGTGAGATTGTGTTTGCCTAGTGATGTACTGCTAGTGTTTGGCTTCTCCACCTCAGATATCTGGGAATCCCCTCGGCCTAAACTATGTAAACAGTTATTAATTTAACTTGTCCCATTGTGGCTTATTCCATTGTGGGCCAGGGATGTTAGTCAGCTAGGCCTTCTGGGTTATTAGACTCAATTGTATGGGAAAAGAGTAACTTCTATAAAGGCTTGAGTAATTATAGTTGGTCCTGTGCCTGGACCAACAGACTCCAGTAATAACAGAGATGTAAGGAAAGAATAATGAACTTTCGGGGCTCGTACAGTTTATATTGTTCAAGTTTGTGAGCTTTAACTTTTTAAAGAGTGAAGTTACATTGTAAAGGGAAAAGCAGATACTTAACTCTGACAGAAGGTTTTCCTGGAGTGAGGAGATGGTCCCAGCATTAACAATCCTATTGCTTCCAGTCATTTGCTTTTCTTTAATGTAGAAGAATTTGAGATGTGGTTGAGCTAATGGGAGTTGAGCAGTTGCACTTCAGTCTCAAGATCCAGTCTTCTGGGAGACTGAGGCCTTTTGGCTCGCTGCTCTCTGTGAGTTTGGAGCTAGGCAGAGCCAGGCGTGACAGTGCTGGAGGAGCAGTGCTGAGGACTGAGCTGGCATCACAGTGCCATGAAGTTAGAGCTGAGGCAAGAGATGGAGTCTAGTTTCCATTTCTGGAGAGGGAAAGAGAGGTGTAGGCTGGTGAAGGAGATAACACAATAGTGTGGGAAGTTAGGAAGATTTCCTGAAACTTCTGAAGAGTTACCTTCATTTTCACTAGTGCATTTAGGTTAAGGAAAATTCTATAGTCCATAAAGTTTAAGTGATCTGGCTGAGGGAGGACAGGCTGCTTGGAGAACATCCTCAAAAATGAGTAGTTATTTTCCAGTAAAAAACAGCTTTGTGTGGTCGCGTATACTAAGGCAGTAGGGAAGGATATAAGAGTAAGCCGTAGCTAACAGTAATGTAATCAATGTTGCCCTTAAAATCTAGGCTCCTCTGGCTGATTGTTCAGTATTTTCCACCATTAAAAATAGCCCTGTGGAATACGCAGGTTTTGGTAGACAAAGTTTTCAAAAGCTTTTTTGCCTGTTTTAGCCTTTTAATAGTCTCACCACTAAATGGCAGGGAGAAGTTTATTTGGTGTTAGGTTGTTGAGATAACCAAGTAGTGAATCATATCTATAATGCCTATATTGCACTAACTGCCAAATATAACTATAATGTTGGAGTGAAGTGGTATATATCCTGCTGAGAGAGAGGAATACGTGGCAGTTAGCAATCAGTCTGAGCTCTGTAGGCAGCTATCAAAAGAAACAGTGTAATCTGTAAATGTTAGACTGCAGAATCTGGGCATGAAAGCCATGTGAATGATAAAATCTAGCCAATACATTTCTTTATGCTTAGGCTAAATACAAATTTTTCAGCTGTAGTGTTTTTGTGCAAGTTCTCTATGTCCATGTCAAACTTGAAAGCTGTTATCATTGTTACTTTCTTTACACCTATTCTACTTTCTCTTCAATGTTTTCCCTATTTATTTGTTTTGAGGTGGGCTATCTCCTGATGTCTGATTTCCAGATTTCATTTTCTGTCTCAGCTTTCTTTAGTCAGCTCAAATTCATGTTTATATTTGACTACCATAGTTAGCAAATCTTAAATTGAACACCTCTCAGTCCTCCCCTTCCCTGGCTCCTCATCAGTTTTTATCAATCTCCTTGCTCTTGCTTACAGCTTTGCCATCACCTTACTATTTTACAATATCTCATGCCACTAAGTAATCGTGGTGTTTAATTCCTGTTCTGTGTATGCAGAATTTTTCTTGCTGTTTTATCCAGATTTCAGGTATCATTTTCGTCAGAAGTGCAACATCTACCCTTCTGAAGTCTTCATATTTATCTTCCTAAATCTCTGGAAATTGTGTCTCAGTTTTATCACAGCCCAGTTTTATTGTACCTAGCTGCATTTGCCTCATGATCAGTCAGTTTGGTATCTTTGACTTCAAGACTTCACCCTCCCACCCCTCACCCAATGCCACCCTTTGCTCAGGAAAATGTTGTTCCAAGTGACCTTTCAGGTTTGTTTTGTTTGTTTGTTTTTAATCTCTGTGACACTTGTGAAACCTTACCTGAGGCCGCTTGCTGTCTCAGGCCTATCTTCTAAGCCTTCCCTCAATGTATCTTGTCTGCCCGAGGTTCTTCCTGTGTAGTGTGGAAAAATGCAAATATATCATGAAATCAACACAGTGGTTTTTTTTACACCTATGTTCAGTTCCACTGTTCCTGCTACATGAAGCTATTGATTTCAGTACTGACTGTACAAATAGGTGCTGTCTAACTGTGTGCCTGTGAAGTGCGTGCCGTACTGGGCCTGTATCAATAACAGTCCTTCTAGATTGCACATACTTGCATCATGCAGAGTACTGGTCAGTTAAAATGCTCTGCGGTAGGGTGGGCCTCTGACACAGTAGCGTAACAGAAGAACATACTGCTGAGACAGGCCATGGGCGGAAGGGAACAAAGAAGGCAAACAACCTCTAACTGTCTGAAATCCCAAATGAAAGAGAAACTGTCAGCCTGTGGGAAGTCACAGTTTAGTGTTGCAGCTACTCCACAGAGTATGACAACTAAGTAGCATCTGCAGAGATCTAAGATACAGCTGTAAGAGCTGAAAGCAGATACATGTACTAACACTTTTTCTTCTGGATTGTTTTGACACATCTTTCTTCAAGATGCTTGTACAGAGGCTTTTTGCACTATTTTCCCCAGTGTCTGCTGATGAACTAAATGAAACCCCCTTGGTAGCGTAACTAAACTGTGTATTGTAGTACTATTACAAAGAACAAACTAAAAAACATTCAGAATTTCCAGTTTGGGGCTGTCTGAGCATAGAAGATGACAGTCCCTGTCCTGGAATTCTTAAAGGGGTTAAGTTTCTCCAACAGTCTTAAAACTTATCTAAAGATGAAAAACTTTCATAACATGAGAGTTATGAAGTAGTGTAAACTGTACAAACAAACACTTCTTTAGTAAAAAGTGATTTTGATTAGTTTCCTAAAAGAGCTTAATACTGAGATTATTGTTATTTTGTTGTTCAATCACTGTAGTTACAAACCTTTATAGTAAATCAATGAACTTGTCAGCTTCAAATTCTGCTAATAAAAGGTATTGTAGGTAACCTTTAAGATATCTTCATCTCTGAAGTCTTTGCCAACTTGGTGTTATATTCACATTCTTTTTTCCTTCTGTTGAAAGGTACTTTCTATGTTGATTTGTTTTAAGTAGGGGAGGAGAATATAATCAAGATGCTAATCTTGCAAGGACTTGGCACGTAAGTGTTCCCTCTGACTTCTCAAGGCTCCTTACTGAGAAACCCTCCTCTGGCATTTTTTTCTAAAATGCTCCCTCTCCTTCTTTAGTAATATTGAGAAGGGCATAGTAGTTGTGGCATGGGGCTGGGAGCATAGGCAAGTTTGGTTCCTGGCCTTTCCACTCTGATTTGCTGTGTGATTTTCGACAAGTTATAGCCCTTTCTCAGGGTGCCTACCTGGAAAATTGAAATAATGCTCATGAAAGTTCACAATAATTTTAAGCTATGTGAAAAGTTGTTAGGGTAAAGTTATAGGGATGTTAACTTCTACACACTACTGCACTTCAGAAAACTCCTTTAGCATAACTTAATAATTTTGAGAAAAACTTATGTGTAGATGGAATAAGTACACCTAAGAGATGTAATTTTCCTGACGCTATGAACAGTGTTGCTGTTTGCCTTTTCACTTCATTTTATCGAGGAATGTTTTTAATTTTGATTAGTCTGCTTTAACTCCAGAAGTGGTTCAGCATTTTGTTCAAACTTTCAAAGAAACCTGATTTAAGTTGGGTGAGAGAAACAGAGCATGAGTAATAGAAGGAGTTGAAAGTAACGATTTTACAGTCTTTGCATCCACATGTTCTTTGCATTTTCTTTCCTTAGACTACTACAACATCTTAATTTCTTGGGGTCAGATATTTTCATCTTTAGCAAATAGAGCTTTTTTGCTTGCCACTGATGTAGCTAGCTTTGAGAAGTGAGAGAGCCACTTTAACAGCGCACAACAGTAGCTCAGTAAAGTGTCTCAGGATACAAAAAGTAGCATACTGAAAGTATAAGGGAAAGCAAAGTTTGGCCAAACTGTGATCTGGCCAGAAAGCTTGGGCTTAATTTAGTCAAGCATGCTATTTGAAAACAAGCAAAGGTTTATTTGGTTTTGTCTCAATATATTTATCACTCTTTTCAGCTTAGCACTCTGTAATGGGCTCTACTTGTAAAGCATTCCTTTGAAATAGTGACCTTTGGAGCCAAGCTAGACTGGCATACCTTATGCTAGCACGACCTCAGCAAGATTGCAAGGCAAGTAATGCTTGTATGTTATGTCTTTGTATGTTTGAAGGGCATACTTTAATAAACATACTCTGCTTGTGTTTTACTTCTGCCATCCTCCATGTCATGCTGCAAAGTGGGGCTAGCAGGAGGAGGAGAGGTGGGGAATGCCGTCACCTTGAAATCTGCTACAGCTGCAAAGCTCACCTTCTCAAAAACTTTACAGTCGTGTTATGCCAGTTCACTCCTCTTCTAACAGGTAGATTTAAAAAAAAAAAAAAGGAAATTGCTGCAGCTGCTTCCAGAAGTTCTAGTGTTCAGTTCAAGAATGGAAAGACAAAGCTAAGCAATGTTTTCACTTGCATACATGTTTTCTCTTATGAAATTGGTAAGCATTTAATGTAGGGTGCCTGGCTGATCACTGCAGCTGTTTAAAATAGAAAAGCAGATGGAACAAACAGAAAGATTTACCACACAGCTTGATCTCTTCCCCTGAAGCAGCCATCCATCACCAGCACTGCGGAGACAAACAGCAAAACAAGTTTCCCTTTGAGGCTGTGATTGGGCTCAGGGACATGGCAGCGCTGTGCTACAGCCTCGTGATTGGCCCGGCAGGAACACACCTCTGGAATCTGTTTATTTCCTAAAAATAAGATACAATCTTTAACATTTCATCTAGAGATCTTTCATTTAGCATTTAACATCCAAATAAACTTGAACAAACCACTTTGGAACTGCCTTAATAGTTTAGCTAAATGGGTGGAATGAATTCTTTTTTTTTTTTCTCTGCTTCTTCTGAGTACAATGAGGCCTGTGTGAGTTGTCTAGGTCTGTTGTCTGTATTTTTCTGGGTGGCTATATATGATACAGAATAACTTTCTTGCATCTTAGCTGTTTTTCAGATTTCATTATATACTGACTTGGGCTTACATTGAAAGCAGTTTTTTTTTTTTTTTAAAGCTATTTTTGTAGCTGTTCTGTAAAATTCTGTTTGCAGTTGCAAATCATGTTTTTTTCCTCATTTTTGTGACTGTCTAGTAACTTTATTCCTGATCATGCCTTAGTGAGTTATGGTTTGTCTCTTTATTGAAAACTATTTAAATAGAGCTGAGATTTTCTTCCGAAGTTAGGAGTTTAAAACCGTAACACTCTGAGATTCTATGCAAAATATAACTTCAGACCATGAATGAAAGATTTGATCAGTGAATGTAGTGAATGTTCCAGCTGAGTAAGTATCAGGCATAACTGAATCCATCAGAACTCATTAACCTGCTTCCTCAGCAAAACAAAAAAAAAATCCGAGGGAGGAAAATTATATGGAAGATATGTACTACTTTTTGTTGTGATTCAAATGAGATACAGAAACGGAAGGCTGTGAAAACCTAGTTCATGAAACAGAAACTTCCTTTTATTTATTTATTTATGTACTTATTTTTATCAAGTAACCAAGGTTTGGACAAGTGCTAGATACAGGAATATTGGCTACAGGGGTAATTCTCTTGAGAGGCAAAGATACCACAGGGGAGTAGGAGGGAAAATAGGGATCAGAGGAAAGACTGTAGGCAAGAGAAGCTGACTACCAGAAAGCTATTTAAACTCACGTTCAGACTATTTTTGAACAATTGTTTGTGGTTCTTGTATATTTCAAAGTAAATATGAATACATTTAAGAGTTGGTGAAACTTAAACTGGCAGTCACCTTTTGAATAAGCATCTAGATTTTGCTTATCTATGTAGAACTAATGTTTCAGGTTTTTCAAAAATATTAGTCTTGTTACATTATTACCGTTTGGTATTGCTTAGCCACTTTTAAACATTCCTTTTTTTTAAAGAAATTTCTGCATCTGTAGTGATGGTTTTATAGACTTCTGAAACTGTCCTGTTAAGATGTCTTGCTTTTAGGAGTGAAGTGATGAGGAAATAACACTTGGACTTACAGAGGAGTTACCAGAAAAAGATACTTAAAATTCTCCCATGTGCAAGTCTTCAGAGGGCTGGGGAGGAGTTTATAACCCAAAAAAAGGAGTGAAGAAAAACCTGCCTCAGTAGCTCCAGAAGAAGTCAATCGTAGTTCAACAGCTGTAATTGGAGAAGAGGAATGCAATGGGAAACACATTGTTGATTTCTAAGTTTTTTGTTAGCTATAAGCTACATAGCAAAGAGAAGTAGCCCTTGCCATAACGAAAAAAATTGTTCCCATTGGATGGGAATGGGAGAATTAGCCACCTCTTTTTTTTTTTTATGCTCATTTCAGTAAGTGGTGCTGCAATATTTTTTAAATTAGTTTAATTAAGGATAGCTGTGTGAAGGAGGGAAGCTTGTTCCTAATGCAGAGACTCTTGAGGACTTACTTAAAGGGAGAAGACTCTCTGACTACTTACCTCACCCTTAGTTTGTTGGTGATACTAAGTTTTGGGTAGTAAAAATGGAAGCTGATTGCAGAAGGATCCTTCTGCTGATTGCAGAAGGATCTTAGTGTGATTAAATAAAACTCCATACTAACAAATGCCAAGGTATGCATATAAAGGGAAACTATTTCTAATTGTCCATATTCTAGTGGGCTGTGTTCAAAGAGTTTACTACTGAGGAAAAAGTGAAATTGTAATAGATCCAACAATTCAACTCTTAGTCAAAAAAGCAGATACAGAAAATAAAATAGAGAAACATCATAGCAATTAATCCAGGGTGTGTTCCAGTTAAAGTATAGAAGAACAAGAAGAATGCAAGGAGGAATAGGGCCAAGATGATGAGAAGGGTGGAAAATATTTAAACAAAATGGTCTACAAACCATTAAACAGACTGCGGCTCAGTTTAGAAAAGAAGTTTGAGGGAGTGCTGTGACAGACCTACAATCAGTAGTGTAGGGAATGGGAACAATGAAAAATTACCATATGAAAAATAAAGAGCGTTAAGTGCCATTACTGGAGTGGTGGTAGGTTGCAATCAAAGTAAGTTTGCTTTTTTTTCCTCTTTCTTTTTTTAAATGAGGCACAGTTAAACTTTGGAATATTATTTCCATAGTCTAGTATGGCTGCCAGTAGCTTATACTGGTTCAGCCAACTGGACAAAGTTGGGAGAGGTTTGTGGAAGAATATTAAATGCATTACTTCCATCTCTGGCTCAAAGTCTTTGAGTTGCAGATTGCTGGAGGCAAGGAGTGTGTTAGCAAGGCAAGTGGCCTGTGAAACTTCTACCTTATGCTTTTCTCTGGGCTTATCATATTGGTCAATCATCCTTTTAGCACTAACTAAGGAATGGCTGTGGCTTTGTCCCTAGTGTACCTAATAGTCCTCCCTCAAAAAACACAGAAAAACCTCAGTGAGCTAAATTGCTGGGGATGTTCATGGGGAAATGGCAATTGCAAGTCGAAAGAAGAAGGGCCAAAAAACTAAGTGGGAGGATGCTGAGTAGAGCACCTCTTAACAGGATTTACCTTGCCAAAGGTGTTCCAGGGAGGGTTATTGGAGGCTGGTTGCTTTTCCGCGGTATTCTGCTTGCTTATGTGAAATGAGAAGTGCAAAGAAACAAACCTTATAGTTGATGGGTTACCCATATAGACCTACAGCTGTGCTGCAGAACTATTCTCCTCCAACTTTTTAGGCCCTCAGATGGGAAAGGATGCAAATAAAAGATGAGAAGTGCAACCCAAATCTCAACAAGATGTTTTGAGGAGCTGATGCTTTTTGTTACGAACGAGAGTTCCTCCCTCTTTCTGCAAAATGACCCTGTGAGCAGCCATGACCGTGCCGATAGCCACAGCCCCAGGGAGGATTTTCTGTGCTGATGTCCCAAGCATGCTGTGCAATTGGCTCTGTGTAAAAGTGGAGTTTCTTGCTGTTTTTCTTGTTGGCTGGTTGTTTTGGTGGGGGGAGAAAAAAGTGCTTTTTGTTTCAGCAGCAAGGGCAGCTGTTGAGGAAAGGGAGAGTGACTGCGTACAGGTTTTTCCAAGGTATGAGTACTGCAGACAATGTTAGGCCTACTAAAATGGTACCTGAAGGAGAAAGGTGGGAGTGACTGGGAAGCTCACATGGCAAAAGTTCAAGAAGGAGCCCTGCAAGGTTGATGGCATTTGTAGGGGTCGGTCCATCAGTCCACCTAAGCTCCATCATTGAGGCCTGCTGATCGTAGTCTAGACAGACTCCGATTTTGACAGCATTTGTCAACACCACCCCTCCAGCACACTGAGGGCCTCAGTTACCTGCACAGGGAGGTAGATACTGCACAGCAGCAGCTCAGGTAGGAGGTCTCCTTCCCCTCTTGTGTGATAGAATTGATGGCTTTAAAGAGCTTCCATGTCTTGATGCTGCCCTGGCGAAAGTCTGGCTACCAACACCGCGTAGGGACTTCGGTGTCACCTGGAGGTAAGAGCTGAGAGGTGTGAACCTGGCTAAAATTACAGCCTAAGCCCTTCCCCACCCTTCCCACAGGAACCAGTGCAGCCTGTGGCCTGGCTCAGCCCCCTGGGCTTGCTGGGTCTTTGGTCTGACCCACCATTGCTGTTTTAACAGAAAATGGTACGTACTCAAAATAACCTTTCCATTGTACAAAGTGGATAAAGTGCAAGACTAGCTCAAAAGTATTATCTATCTAACCCTTATAATGTTTCGTTCTCTTACAAGCGTGTCAATAGCTGTTTCTTATGAGAATAGAAAGGGAAGAGGGTTTAAAAAATCATACTCTTTTTAGTAAGAATTAAAATATTCTTGGCAGTCTGCTGAACTCTGTGGAGGGCAGAGGCATAAATGAATTCAGAATGGGATTTAGACAAATTTATAGAGGTTAGGTCTGTGAATGATTATTAAATGTGAGGGGCTTTAGGTCAAGAAACTCTGCAGTCACTAAGTGTCAGAAGCTGGGAAGGATTACTGTAGCTGAGCTGTTTCTTATCCTGTTCTCTCATTCCTGCTGGAAGTTGGATTCTGGTCTACAGGAATACTTGACAGCTACTCTTCTATAATGTTACCTAGTAAAATATACTTACACATGTGTGTTTCAGTGTCTAAGTGGTATTTATCCTCCAGGTATTAGCAAAGGCAGCAAAATACTTCAGCACTCATGCTATAGTGGTTTGCAGCTTTTTTTGTTTTATTTAAAAATTTGAATAAAAGGATTAAAACGTCAACACAGCATAGCAAGCAAATCCATAAATGTGCATGTTTGTATGTTTCCTTCTAATTTTTTTAGTAGGCTGGCAGAAGCATCATATCGCAGAGAAATTTGGAAAATCGCTGCTTAGAAGATAGTAATTGCTGGAAAGCAAGTTGTAATATTTCCAAATTTTCTTCTAGGAACGCTGTACTTGTTCTCAGCAGTATTGTGTTCATCAACACTGTAATGTTTTACTCTTAGATGAAATAATGTGTTTTTGTTTTGGATTTTAGCTCCTGAGGAAAAGCAATAAAGTCTCTGAATCTCAGTATGCTTTTCCAGTCAGAACTGTTAAAGCTTTAGTTCTCCTATGCAGCGTAACTTAAAATCTTACTGAAATTTAAGAATGTTGTATTGCTTTTCAGGGCAAAGTAGATCAATCTTTTATACTTGATTAGATATTGTATGTTCACATTTGCTGCAGTAGCTGCTATAGTGACAGGGCAAGAAAGTATTGATAGATAATGCTTTCACTGGAAACTCATTTCCTGTAGTGGATATTATCATCCCATAAAAAGAAGTAATGCATGTTGGAGCATATGTTGACTCTTATCTTTGTACAATTGTGGTTTTACAAACTATTTGAAGACCTTGATATCAGTTCCCTAAATTTGACCTGTTAAGTACATCACAAATCTTCAGTCAACTCAGATTCTTGACTTTGATATCAGAGAAATGATGTAATTTTAAAGCTAGAAGTATAAGGCTGTGTTAAATTACTTGTTTTTGTTTACTTTTGGTAACATTTAAAGAAATTTGGTAGCTAGAGTATCTAGAAATGCTGATAGGAAAGAGCTTAGTGGGTTTTTTTCAGGGACACTGTCACCTCACCTTTTACCTAAGCAGTGCAACATTTAGCTCTTTTCTACAACTAATCTTGGTAATCTTTTCTCTTTGATTTGTAAAGCATTCCTGGATTTTTTTTCAGTTCACCAATTATTTTCAATATTTAAAAGATGCACTAGGACTTAGCATTTGCATTGTAAAAGGAGTCCTTAGCTTGCAAAAGGCTCAAGAACCAGACCATGGTTGAAACTTCAGGCACAGGGTAGTCATCTTGCAGGAGATGAGTATACCTAGATCATGGATTAAACTTCCATGGCAAACAAGTATACAAAAGAACTTTTCCACCTGTTCTTTTCCCCATGCAAGTGTAAAAAAGACTACATCAAACTTATTATCTTTAATTAAAAAAAAAAAATCAGAAGCCCTATGAAAAGAAAATGTTGTGCATTCAGTCCTCTTCCTGGGAAAGGATTTAGAGAGAAAATGGACATCTAGTTGCTGAATTTCATGTTACTTACCACACTGCTGTAAGGCACTAGTGGGCTGATAATGGCAAAGAAGGACCTTACATAAAAAAGATCTGAAAGCCTGTGCAGTAGGAGTTTGACACCCTTGTTTGAGCCAGGCTGATCAGCTCAATCTGGAATTAAACACTGGTATGAATTGTATAGCTTGTTCTTCATACACACCATTAAAATAATAATAAAACCTCCTAAGAAATATCCATGAAAATTGTGACACCCATTGGATGCAAGGAAAACAGCAGTGATGTAGATTTGTTTATTTTAGCATAGTCTGTGAAAATAGCACGAGACATCAGTAACCTGCTTGTAAGTCATACTTTTTAATGCAGATCAATAAAATAAAACAGTCAAAAGACTTGCTTTTGAGGCTGTTGAGTCTGCTGATGGAGAAATTTCAGTTTCTCGGTCTAATCAGCACATTCTTGTCTCCCAGCGAGCCCCTGAAACTGAGACTTATGAAAATAATTAGTAAGCTTTATTTATTGCCTTCTGGTTCTTTAGCCTGTAGGGTTCTTTTACTACAGATTTTGTTTTCTTTTTAATTTAAGATTCTCACAGATGCCTTTTTTTATAACCTGGACAATATAGATGCATACTCATATACCTCTGTGTATGTGTATATGTAAAATATGCCATGAGTTGACAACACTGGGTAGTATAGCATTGCATGTTTCATCACATTTACTTTATTAAGTAAAATGTCAATGGAGAAACACTGTGCACAGACGAAAACAAGTAAATGTTTGACAGTGGTTACTGTGGTTTATAGGAATGTGTTTGCATTGCTTGTAAATAGCTTTCCGGTGGCCTTCTCTCTGGTCTGTTTTAAGGCAGATGCAGTGTGTTTTATATATTTGTATTCCTTGCTCTTTGATTGTCTTTGTATTCAAAACTGATCTGTCATTTTTTCTTAATCTCTGAATTTTAATCTTGGAATACCTAGCATGTATGAGTTACCCCAAATTAAACAAGAGTTTTCTCTTTTTTAAGTGGAGGACACACGTGTCTGCCTGTCTTGTTTCATCCTACAACCGCAGTTTAGCCAAGGGAAAAAGATGGAGTGACAGAAAAGAAGGAAAGCATTCTCATTCAGGAAAGCAGTGAAATAGAGAGTGATCTATTGTCCAGTGAAACTGAAAAGGAAATTGCAGCAATTGATATGGTAAACTAACTCCTGCAAGAAGAACAGATGGGGGAGGACACTTAGAGGTTTTTGGCTGGGAAAAATGGAATGTGGATTGGTGTGATAGCTCGGAGACAAACTGACTAGCTCCTTATGCTGAGGGGATGCAGTAGTTTACAAATGCTAAAGATAAAGAGAAAAAGTGCAAATTTCTCTTGAGTGTAAATTTAACTCCTCCTGTTAAACCCTCAAGCAAAAGGTGAAGATGTTTTTAAGAGTCTGAGTTTTTATTTTTAGAACATAAAATTGGCCAAAATTTTATCCTTGAATGAGGGAAATGTTTAGCTTTGTGCTTGTCCAGGGGTTTTTGTCATGCAGCCCAGAGAATAGGCAGAGCACAAACATTTCATGAGTGCTGGAATAAGGTTAAATGTCTCCTGGAGAAAGTGGGAGTGTGTGGCTGTTGGGTCAGCAACTAAAAATAAGGAAAAAATAGGTTTATCAAATCTGTAGTGACTTCAAGGTTAATGTGAGCTTAGTATTATATATGGTTTAGTATCAATTTCCAAGAACAGCTAATGTGTTAGCTTTATCAGCTGGTGCCAAACATTTCTTATATCAGTCGTGCCAAGAAATGGAGATGGAAGCCATGTAGGAGTCGATTCCTTCAAAAAGAAGGAATTCTCTAAAGAATCCAGGGTAACATGGTGTGGGGGGTGTGTATGTGTGTATATATTGTGTATGTGTGTATATATATATTTTAAACTCTCACTTATTTCTGTAGGGTAGGTGTAATCTGTCCATAATATTGTGAACAGTCTCATCTGGGCGGATGCGGAGGGAGCAGTAACTTCTGAGTATACCAGAATCTGTACAGTGTCGTGACTGTGCATTAACAGTGTTTGCTGTGGTAGAAAAAAAAATACTCAGAGCTGCAAACCTATCTTAGTGGTTATTAGAATCAAATTCCCCTGTACTGTGGGGTATTACGCTTTCTGTGATATCCTTTTTATCATGTGTTTCTTGTTAAAATAAATCTTAAGCCTGCTGTGATAAATGGCTGAACAGGAAACACCTTGGTACCCTCAGTACCTTAAAATAAGAGCTGAAAGAAATCTGTGCCAAAAGGAAGCTGATAAATAATTGCCTTCTACACAGAGGGACTGGACTGAGTTATATCATTCTGCTTCAAGTGGAAAGCAGAGCACAATATGTAAATGTTTAAGTTCCTGTAAAAGCTCCAGCTACTGTAGATTTTAAAATCCCTGCTGTCTGTCTGTACTTACACAGACAGGTGGCTCTGCTTACTACAAAGTTGAAGGAAAAGAAAGCAAGCCCCCAAAGTAAATATATTTAAGTATAAAGAAAGACTTCAAACAACCAGATAGGTTACAGGTGACTGATCCTATGCCTGAGATAACTAAATCTAAACTGGGGAAAATATTGCTTTTGGGGAAGAAGTGCAAGATTGAATAGTTTCAGTTGGTTGGTAGGTTTGTTGATCACATGAAATGTGAAAACCACCATACATGGAGATAAGTTTGGGTATTTTTGTACCTTCTAGGGCATTTTTTGTTTGTTTGTTTTTATTTGATAAAACTACTGTTCAGAAATGTTTGTGTCAGTCTAAAATTCCATACTACAAGTTCTCTTCATCATACCCTCAGCGATGAACTCTAACAATAGAAGTACTCTTATATTGGCATTACTGTGACCCTGTTTGGGAGCTGAAGAGTTTTACCTGTATTTCTTTCTAAATTAGTATTACTTTGCATTATTATGTAGGCAGTATTATCTGCATAGGTACACCCCAACTTTTCCTTGATTGGAAAGGATTCTCATGACCTTTTCTTTGAGGAGAGGCTTGGCTATCCTTTTTTTGCAGCAGATCTTTTAATATTTGGCAGGAGCAGTTGAACTACACAACAGGCCTTTTCCTTGTTCCATGACTACCACTCAGATTTGTCAGAGGTATAAGTATTAAAAAGAAGGATTTCCCTTTGCGCAGTTACATCCTTGTGAAAACTTTGCAGCAGTTCCAGGCATTGCCTTGGGAGTGGGAGGGAGCCACCAGATTAGCTGTGACATGAAATAGAGGAAGAACATGTCTTTACAGATGGAAAATGAGTGTAAAAGTTGTTGCTGACTAGAATTTCTGGAATCTAAGAGCCTGTGGTGTGTAAAGACTCACCTACTTGTGAGTAAATTACCCCTGTACTTCAGGATACCAGCAGCTTGTGCTGCAGTGCCAAAGTTTCTGGGATTGAAGCTTGCTGAGAATTTATGCAAGGTGCTCTTTGTATCTGACATCATTCATGCAATCTAAATTCTGTCTCCTTGAGTATTATGATATTCTCTTCGATTACGTGGTAACTGTGATCTCCACTGCAGTCACTGTCTGATTAACTTCTGAGAATGTAAATTCCAAATTTTAGTCAATGACAAGTTTAGCATTTCTCCAATATGCAACTTAAATCTTCTAAAGTTCGTGGTGTAGGATATCATATAGGTCAGGGAATATCAAGAGTTGAAAAAGGGAAGTTCCTATATTTGCGTACATTGTGTCAGATCTCTGGCGGAGCTCTGTTTCATTGTTGTAATCTATTTATGCCTTCCTGCAAGTTCTGGAAATGCTGAAACTGCAGAAGAGAAGAGTATGGTCCTGAGCAACTATACAGCGTGTTCTATTTTAATTGCTTTCATCAGCTTTCTTCAACAGTGAAAGCTGTGTACTGTATTTACTCATCATGGAGGGGGCAAGTATAAGTTGTAATTATTCCCTATTTTAGTAAAATCTAACTGACATACAAGAATGGTAAATATGAATATGTTACAACCCTTCCTGGGACTGTCCAAGCATTATGAATCATTTAATGGTAGGCTGAATGGTTCTGCACCAGCAATTAAAATACAAGCCTGCTTGTGTATATAACATATGCAATGTATATATACTTGTATAAATACAAGTACTACTTCTTTGTCCATAAGATTCAGAATTAGGAAGAGAGATTGCTTTTTAGAACTTCACAGAATAACTGTTTGCTTCACAGTGTTAACTAATTTCGTGGTAAGTAGAAAGTTCAAACCTGCTCCAGGTTCTAGAGGGCTGTGTTTGATCTCTCCCAGGAATCCTGCACTGCCTGGTTGAAGTAGTTTGACATTGAAGGATGACATTAAAGGAAACGGCTATGCAGTGTTGGCACTGGTTCAGATACTAGGGTAAAAAATAAGCTGGTAATCTGAGTGCTTTGCAGAGTTTTGAGTTGTTCTTCCTAGGTAGGTTGCACATATTCTTGCACTCTGGGTGAGTCCTAGCTCAATAGAAGATATTGCTGCTAATGCATCCCTGGGATAATAAAATAACAAGAGCTTTAAATTTCACTTTCGGCTTAAATATGTTTGTATTCACAACAGTAAATTGGAGCTCAACAAATATTAGCTAAGGTTAAGTATCCGCATTAAAAGCAGTTCTCCAGAATATTTCAGAAAGTGATGCCTCTGAATGTCATTGAATGTGGTTTACTTGGGCTTCTGTTTTAGTGATATGGTGTTCTTCTATGCAGGGAGCACTGTTTATAAGACACTTGAAGTTCAAATCTTATGACCATTTAAAATCAGGATTTTAGATGTTTTGATGCTCTTAGGAGTTTTAGAAGATCATAGCTTTAAATTACTAGTTCTATAAGAGGCTATAAAGTAGCCAAAACATTCAAGAGGAGTCAAATCTACCTTAAAATACTGCAGAAAAAAATCCCTCCCATCTCCTAAACAAATATTTTGTCTTCATATGCTTTGTGGAGCACTTTACAGCTCAGAATGTTTCCTGGTTTTGGTAGATGGCTTAGTTTCAGAAGTACTCTAACACAGTCAGCTTTGCTCTTTTCTTGTATGCCTCACTCAAGACATTTTCCTTCTCTTCGTTATTCAGGTCGGTAATGTATGCCATCTTATTTTTTGTTCTTCCTCCCAGCACATCTCTTTGTTTGTTTGTTTGTTTGTTTTGTTTTTCCCCCCTTGCATATATGTAAACTTTTCCATATTATGTTGTTTCAGTGTCCACACAATGTATACAACCAGATTTTATCTTTCTGTCCCATGAGCTCAAAATTTCATTCAGGCAAAAATGGGGGCCCTGGGGTCTAACTACTCTAGGGCTTCCTGTTTTTTTTAAGGGCACCTTTCCATATGGCACTTTATTCTGTGGGTGCCTGGACATACAGCAGTCCTACAGAGACACAGGGTAGATGTGCACAGGATTACAAACCCTAATTATTTTATTACCGAAACTAACGTAAGAAAAGTATAGGTCTGACTAGGACAATAAAATTGCCTTTTCTGTTCTAGCAACCTCACTACAAAGCACTTCAGGATCTCTTGTTACTTTCCTGCACGTGACTTCGGTCCCAAATCACTAAGCTTTTTTCCATAGCCAGTTTCTTGTCTGACTTGTACCACACTTAATCCTGTCTGTGGCTGTTTTTCTTTGAGTCCCTCCTGCCTAACCCTGTATCTCATAGGGTTCTTGGGCTTGAAGACTGCTCTAATATAAGATTCTTTTGTTCTTCTGTTTGGGGACTTTCCATTCCCTGACTCATCGTTCCTTCGGACTCCCTTTGGAGCGTTGTTGTCCAACCTCCAGTACCCACCTTGGTTAATCTAACTATATATTTCTTCAAATGTCATTAATATATTTATTCAAAGCTAGACGCTATGACTGGATTCTATATCTCTTTCAACCTTATTTACTATGAAATGTGTTCCAAAACAGCAAAAAAGTTTAAAGTATGCCTTATTGTATTATGAGCAAGTAACTTGTCTGGCCTACTCCACAGTCATGTCTGTTTGCAGCACAACACATCCTTCTTGCTACTACATTTTAAGGAATCCTTTCTAAAATAGTATCTTCATTTAAAAAATAGTTACGTAGAACTTAAGTTATGTCTTCCAACCACTTTATAATTTTTTGACATAAATTCTCATTATTACTAATTTGTTTTGGTGACAACATTGTGACAAAAATATTAAGACCTTCAACCTGAAAGCTGGTAAGTTAGAGGCATGTCAAATATGCTATTGTGCTGTCACAGAAAAGACCTAGCTTAAATTTTCTTTAGCAGATAGGTAGCATGAATTATTTCTGTTGCCAAAGTCTTCTGCTTAGCATCCAGTAGCAGCCTTGACAGTGTTTTGGAGTACAATTTGATGCATTGCTGGCCAAAGGGAGAGTTTGTTCTAGCAGTAGTTGTTAAGCTGGGCTGAAGGCAAAGTCACTAGGACAATAACCACACTTGGAAACACAATCTCTTATTGGAAAACTTTCTCCTGGTTGTTAATATAGGGAGGGGAGAGATTCCTTTGGAACTGTTCATAAAGTAATTAAAATGTGAGCACCAACTATATGTAATGTACAGTGTAGGTTTAGAAATAGATTCATCAGTACAGCAACAACAATAAAATGCATCCCTATTACTTGTGGTATCCCTGAAAGCAAAGAGACTCTGGAACTGCTTTGTCAGGCAAGTCTATGGCATCGCAGCCTATGCAGGGACAAGAAAAAGCCTCAGATATAATTAACATAAAACATATCCGGTAGCCTTTAGGGAGCTGGAATGTCTTTTCTTTCTTCCCCCCATCTTTGAGGGGAGATGAGTTTTGTTTCTCTTTGCACGTATTTCTTGCCTAGAGCCTTAAGCAACTCACCTTTCTTCCCTGATGGATGGTGGGTATCTTCCCTATGCTACATTCATTTTTCTTAGTCCTTTCCTCTGCCAATGGCCTTTTGAGTTTTCTACCTTGCCAAATCTAAAAGGTCCTTTCTTGCATTGTGCAATTTAAGGAGTGATCTTTCTATGGCTATTGCCTTTGAAGTACCTGAAACTGTATCCTTTCTGCCTATTTCTGTGTCAGGTCACTTTTGCATTCAGTCCCTTTGGCGTCTCTTCTGCTGCTAAATGCATAGACTAGGAAGGGTCTAATAGAAAAGCTGAGGGAAATTAGTGTTTAGAAGGTTAGGCCAGGTTAAATAATTATGATAAGCTGGTTTGAGCTCTTGTGTATGTAGGTCATAGAGTTTTATTTTTCCCCAGAAGCTGAATCTAATTGTATCTTTCAGAAAGATCTCAAATCTTGTTTAAAAAATTCAAAGCAGTGGTGTCCATTTCCCATAGTAAGAGCTTTCAGTGTTTAATCTTTCTGCTAGGAAATAGTATCGCTTCAAGTTAAATTTGTGTAATGTCAAATTCCATTCATTATAGTCTTCTGAGTTTGTTTATGAATCTGAAAAATCTCCAGTCTCTTCCATTCTTTCAAATCTACTAACAAATGTAGGGGTGTGTGTGAATGTATGTAAATATATTATGTATGTATATGTGTGTGTATATATGCAAAAATCAATCAAGCCATCTTTCAACTTTAAGCTCAATAGACCGAGCTCTTTACACCTTGCATCAAGATGTCCCTTTTCCTTATCAAGTCAAATTGGGAGCCATAAAAAATCTCTCCCGTATTTCCAAATCTTTTTTGACACCAGAAAAGCCACCAGATGCTTAAAAGGTCAGATCAGCATAGTGTATGGAGGAAAGGTGCTTCTTTGTTTTACCTGATGTTCCTGTTTTTATACATCTGAGACTGCATTTGCTTTCCAGGCAGCTTAATTACACTGGAAGCACACACTGGAGTCTGATCTGTGATGCCCAATGTTCTTTTTGGACATGATGCTGTCCACATTACTTTCCCTATGTGTACATGTTGATTATTTTATTTGTCCTTATATATGTGATATCTGGCTATATTAAAATGAGTTTTCATAGAATCATAGAAAGAGTTGGATGGGAAAGGACCTGAAAAAATGTGTCACATCTATCAAGATGCCCCAAGGAAGGACCGAGTATTGTATCTAGGCCATGCGTGAGAAGTTTATCTGACAGTTTAAAGGACTGCCAACAGTGAAGAGTCTATAGAATATCCTTTCTCTTCTTAGTCTCCTTTTCTTTAGGCAAAATGTCTTTGTGTTGTTTTGGCTTTGCCCCCGTCCTCAGTTTTTCTTTCTCAGTCATCTGTTCCAGGTATATGATCCTCTTTTTGAGTACAGAAGACAGCATTCAGTTCACATCTTTGATATGCATTGCTCAGAACTGGACAGGGCATTCCAGCTGAGTAGAACAGAAAGGTTTACTTCCTCTGCCTTGCAAGGTAAATTGATGTGTGTGAATCACAGTAAGGTATTTGTGCTTTTCATGTTGACTTCATGATACCATAACCCTTTATAACCTTTAGCTCTCTTGAAGTAGAGTATGCCTAGCATCTTGTTTCCCTTTCCTGTCTTTGTATGGTCAATTATTTCTTTCAAAGAGTAATAATTTAATTTTCTTTCTTAAAAATTGCATTCCTTATTTTTAGGTGATTCCAGAACATTTCTCCACTTTGTCAGGAATCCTTTGTTTAGGAATCTAAGTTTGTCCTCTCAGGTTCCTGCAGTCCTTATGAGCTTTGTACTGTCTGTTCATTTAACAAGCCTTCTCTCGATCCCATATTTCAGGTCATTGTTCTGTGCAGAACCAGCGTTAGGGGGAGATCTGCTGTGGAATCCCAGTTGATGTATCTTTCCTTATTGACAGTGAGCCACTGATGGCTGCTCTTTGAGCATAACACAGTTTCTTATTCACATCATGGTTTCATCAAGAAAAAGTTTTGTGAGCTTAAAGTCAAGATCATAACATCTACTAGATTCTTCCCTGTCTTCAAACCTACTCTCCTGTTGTGGAAAGCAAGTTAGAAAGACTTATTGGGGAAAGGACACATCAAACTGATTTTTTGGCTTTCACCGAGTCGCATATTATCTTCTAGACATTCAAAAGCTGTTTTTGGTTTTTGTATATTTATTTTTGGTTCTGTTCCAAAGTATTTTCAGGAATCGAAATTCAACTGACTGAACAAGTTCCTTTTTTATTTCCTTCTTTAAATATAAGCGCAATATTTTTTGTTTCTCTGTTTTTTTGCAACCTCACCCATCCTCCATAGATTCTTGGAAAAAAAAAAAAGCCACTTGAGTCAATTCTTTGTATATCTTAAGGTGAAATTAATGAGCCCCAGTCGATTTGAAAAGATGTAATTTATTTAAATTCTTCTTAGCCTGACTTACCTTTTTCTAGTCTGACAATTTATGTTGCTGTTAAGCTCTGGTGATTCAAAAAGGAAATTCAGATGGGTTTGTGAGAGTAACTTTAGCTCTGTTGTCTGTCACTTCACTTATTTTCTCATCTCTAGATGTCAAAATTTCTGCTTTTAATTCCAGATTAGGAGAACGATAGATGCTGAAATACTGGACTTTCTGAATTCCTGGGGTTTTGGCAGCCTTATCCCCTTTCAGGGCTATATAAGTGTATGTTCAAAGTATCGCCAACTTTGCTTTTGCCACAAAATCTTGTTAGGCCTCGATTGAACATGTAACTGGAAATAATAGCTTTAGCAAATAACAGAAGTTATTTTTGCCCATTAATGATATAGGCCAAAATAAGCTAAGCAAGGAAGGATAATATCATTTCTAATTGAATTATAAACAGAAGCCTCCAGATAAGGATTTTTATCAAGATAATATCAGGCTAGTTTGGTCTTCATACCCGAACTCCTTAACTGAATGTTAGATGGCTTCTACTGATGTTTTCCCAGAGAAGTGGCTGTGTGCGTTTTATCTGCCTTGACTTATTATTTAGGTCTAATGAAAGAGCAGGAAGTTGGTTATGGCTTTTGTAGCTGAGAGCTGTTTCCTTGTCAGGAAAATGCTTTTATTTAAAAAATACATATTGTGTGCATACAAACTCACACGTTGTTATGACTAACATGAAAATGTTTGACTGCTTAAATAGTTTAAAGCCAGATCTCTGAAATGCAAGCTTTTTAGCCATTGTTATGAAAGAATAAAGGCACAGGTAGCATTTAAATGCCATAAATGGCATTTAAAGAGTCCAGTAGTCCCTATGTTTATCAGATAGCTGTGAATTGTTTAGGAAAGTTTCAGTAATTTACATTGTCTGTTTAAAATATCTTAAAACATTCCTATAATTAAGACTTAATTTTTTGTTCTGTGCAGGCATATTTTCAAAAGATGAATCTTTGCTTCAGAACTCAGAAACTAGCTAAATTTTCATAGTGATAGCATGTTTAAGAATTTTTGTGCTACAAAATTGAAAAGGAAAATACTCATTTTGAACAGGAAATGTTTGTAACAGTTTCTTTATAAAGGAATGGTTGAATTGGTTTGATGCAAACGCTCAGCAAAACTATAAATACTTGTTATGTAAGTGTATACTTTGCCTGTAATCTTTGCAGTATATTTTTATTTATTTAACTAAAGCAAAAAAAGAAGACAATATCCTTTTCTTAACAGTAGATGAGTGCAGCTTACCAATACAATTCTTCCCTACCTCATTTTCTGTAAATCTCCTTTTCATCTGCAATGAAATCCTTTTGTAGCCACCATTTATTGCTGTTCTCTCAGGTAAGTTTAGTAGTATTCTCTAGCGGTCAAGTCATGTGGCATAAGCCTGGGCCAGAGGACCCAAGAGTCTGGAGAGCACCTCGTCACCAAGGCTGCTCCTTAAGCATCGGCACTTCCACTTGCACGCCTGTGTCATACTTGGAGGGAGCTGGTGTCTTAGGAGGCAGAAACCGCACTAGAGCGAGGGCTTCCCTCATCAAAAGCAAAAGTCTGGCGTTCTGCTTGTAAACCATTAGGCAGATGTGCCAAAAAGATGGCATTCCTGGAAACAGCCTGATTGGCAGGGCCTTCTAGATATTAAAGCACAACTGCAAAAGGAGTGAGTCACAGTGTGTAATTTATGAACAGAGTTTTACTTGCTTAAAATTGCAGTGTAGCTGCACTAGTTCTCCAGTGGCTCAGGTAGACAAGACCTGAATTTCCAAGGTTAGCAGATAAACTTCCTCTACCCCTCTCTTTTTTCTGAAGGTGGAAGAGCAGCACATCATGCAGGACTTTCTCCACTGCTTTAAAGGAGACTGTTACAAATCCATTTAAACTTCCATGCTACTTATTAGGCAGTACAACATACTTTTTTTGAGTAACAGTAGTCAATGTCTCTGCTAATTTGTGTTTTGAAAAATTATATGCATTAAGTATTCATATTATACAAGCATTTCAGCATAGCCTTTCCAAAGATTTATTCCACAGCATACCACAATTTAGTGCACACAGTTGGTACAGCAAGCAAGTTTCTTTGTTTTTGAGGTTTTGTTTTGTCAAATGCTAGAACTTCCTCATTGTACCCAAACACAGTGGAGAAAGCAGTTTCCCCTTCATACTTTGCTTATGCCTCTCTCTGAAACCATATTATTACAGTTCAGATAATGTGCTTTTTGTATTAAATGATATATTCCCATATCTGAGAAATGAGGGAGGCTGTTCCTTCAGCAAACAAACTGTGGAAGCCTGAGTAATGGCTGAATGATTGATTCTTGAGCTTCCTTCCTTTCCTCCCTCTGTTTATACTAATTCTGTGGAATTAGCATTTTGACAATAAATTGACATCAGTAATGCAGCAAAACTTTTTTTTTTTTTTCAGTGCAGCTATAGAGAACTGTATGCTATTTTGGACTTACGATTAAACAGCATGCAGATATTTGGATTATGCCTATTTAAATTTGCTAATTTGGAAGTTTAGCTTTTGATAAATATTTTCTCTGAAGCTGAAAAGGGCCAAAATTTGGAGTCTTCCTTAAACCTTTCACAAGGAAAGTGCAGCAGAAGCTTTTCCCAGGCTGACTTGAAAATAGCACAGGAACAGCAGCGTATGTATATATGACTTTGTCTGCAGTGTTCTGTATTGCAAATGCTCTTCCATACATGCTCAAACCTATCAGTAAAATATAATCTAGTTTGAGCCCTGATGTAAATATATGTATACTGGCTTAGAAGCAGCTCATTGATTTAGTTTTATCTCTTTCTTGTTTAAGTCATTTGCAAATAGTTCAAAAAAATGCACACATAGGTTTGATAGTTTAACTAAACCATTTAAAATAATTGGTAGCAGTTTAACTGCAAATATTACATATAGATAAGGCTGGAAAAAGAATTCTTTCTCAACAAATCTTATCTCCTCCCACAATATAGTTATCTGCTGAACATAGCAACTAGGACGAATGCTCACTGCCTTTGATTCCTATTAGTTGTGTGGACTCTCTAGTAGTAAGAATAAACCAGGTTGCGGTCCAGGATTGAGAAGCATCAGTCGAGCCGTCTTACTTGTTTGTAATCAGCTACCGGGTTTAGTTTGTATGGTTATTAATGATCTGAACAGAGTGACATTGCAAGTATGTAACTGGGATATAATTTGACCTTCATTATGGTTGGGTATCTTCCAGGAGGAACAGACCTGTTTATCACATTAAGAAGCAGGGCTTATTAGCTCTGAAGCAGTGTGTGTCATGGTTATATAGTTTCTGGCCTGAAGGTGGCTTGCATTCAGACACCTGTTGCACTGGCAAAGTGTAGGACTGCTATCTGTTGACATGGTCTTTGGACTTTTGGATCCAGGTGAATTTGCAAGCCTAGCTGTATAAAACTTTCTTTTTTAAAAAAGTTTTTATTTATGGACTAAGTATATTTCTTATGGTAGCTCTGAGATACAATTGAAAGGGTAACCAGATAGCGCTGCTTGAACAAAATTACATTTTGAACTCGATGTAAATGTCTGAAGGAGTTTTTACTGTGGGGAAAAAAGAATTACCTCTCTTGAGGGTAAAGTAAGCTTTTCATTTCAGTTAAGTGAAGTGCTTTGGTAAATAAGATTAACATATTTAAGGAGGACAGAATAATAATAAATCTCTACTAAATAGTTGTAGAGTTGGATTTCACATTGAGTTTAATTACATATGTAGGCTTTTTCCCTGGTGGATGGGCATACTAATTTGTATTATAATCTGATGAGCAACAGATTTCAATCATTTTCCCTACGTATTCATTTATTGTTGTTATGGGTGCTCTTAGAAGCCGCAGTCATAGACTGGGTTCCCACTGTGCTAACTGTTGTAGCATAATGTTTTCTTTCTGCTCTTCTCCACTGACATTGTAAGCTTGTAAGGAGGAAAAAAAAAAGTCTTCCTAAGGATTTGTCTGTATGGGAAGTTATTCCGGAATAGCTGTTCTAGATTAATGTGCCCAATTATGGCCTCAAACTGTTCAATAATTGCCAGGAATCATGACCCTTAATGACGAATAAGTAACCGGTTTAATAGAGAAGAGAATCTAGCACTGATTAACAAATAAAGGAGGAAATAGGGCTTATGTGCATGACCACAGGCACACCAGCACAGAGGTTTTTTTTGTTTGGTTGGTTTTTTTATTAGGAATTTTTGAAAAGAAGCAGGAGCATGGGATGAAAGAGGAAATAGCACAGGGTTTTAACAGATCTCCAATTTCCTAACGGCTCCCTTTCCCCCCTTCTTTACTACGCCATTGTACAGCCATCCTCTGTCTGGAGCTACAGTGAAGGGAAAGGGTTCTCGTCTCAGCTACACTGCTGTCTATCAGTTTGAGGTTATGGCCTAACAGTTTCATTCTGCCTGGAAGCCGCACAGAGTGTTGTTTCTTCCTCTTCGCAATGGGGTTGATTTTGCTGTCACGTGCATTGAAAGGCCAACAACCAGTAGTCCCTGATGTCCTTGAGCTATGGTAGGCATGTGGAGAGCACGTGAGGTGTAGCTGTTCTGGCACTGGACATGCTGAATAGTTGGCTTTCCTGAGATAGCCATGGTATTCTGGAAGATTCACATATCTTGTAAATGAACATACCCATTCTGGTATGTGTCAAGTTGCTGCCAATCTGTATTCCTTCCTTAGTGATAGACTGGATTTAACACCTAACAAATTGAATTTATCATAGGCCATTTAAAAAATTCTTTCGTTAATGAGTTACAGATTTACGGATGTTCTGTAGAGTGACTTGTTGAAGCAAACTGGAGGAAAGACAGCTAGTGGCCTTTCTTGGAATTTGGTGTGCATGTTTTATTTTTCTTTGGATCAGATTGTGCTTGAGTTGGCATTTTAAGGGAGCGCTGGCTGTCTTGATTGACAAGAAGTGCTGCTTCTGTCAAGTTGAATCATCTCCAAATTCCTTCCCTGAGCTGGCTGTCACGTCTCTTTCCCTTCATACCCTCGGTTTCATAAATTCAAGTGCTTGCAATCTTTCATCTTATATCTAACCATCTGGCTCAGTTTTAACTAGAGACCTTTTTTTTTCCCTCTCTCATCTCATCCTGCTCTTTCTGTCTTTTCATGTAGAAGCTGATTAGGGATCCCCTTCACTCTCCTCTGCATTCAGGTTTGATGAAAGCTCTTTCTCTTCTGCCTAGCATTTCTTCCATAGTGAAGTTAGTTAGGAATAGCCTTTTACACTTCTGACTCTAAGACCCCTAGAGAACCTGCTATCATCAATCCATCGCCTACATCTCAGCCTTGCTGGGGCCTGCACTTCTTCCATACTTACACTTAATCTCTGCTCATGACAACTTGGAAGTTTTCACACAGTCTTTCCCTACATCAAGTGTTTTGGGTTTTGGAAATCTGAATATCATCCATTTGGGTGAAGCTTTGTTGGGGACTCATCAGCCCTTTGTGTGAATTGTCATAACTATGTTAAAGGTCCCCAGAAAGACTTCCATCAGACAGTTAAAATCTCCTGTTTCCAACTGTGCATGCATGAGAGCCTGCTGAAGATCATCTCTTTCACGTGATAATACGGCCACTAACATTGTGGGAGAAAAACATATAGGCCTTCCAGGATGTAGGACAGGGCTGCTTTCTGTTTGTAGAGTTGGTGTGGGCAGGGAATAGGGATATAATTGTAGCGGCAATGGAACAGGGCATGGGTGAAACATTCCTCCTTAACTTCAGCTACTAATAAGGAAGCACAGCTCTCACTGGGCCTTTTCTTACTGTTGCTGTTAGGTGCGAAAGGGTTCGTCTCTGGCTTCAGAATGGAGAACAAGGTATGAAATGTTAGGAACTGATCCTCTGGTGGATAACCTGGGCACTTCTTGGATTAGCTAGACCTGGACACCCAGAAAAATGACCTGGAAAGAACTTCCTGCCTCCAGTGATGCCAAGGTCAGGAGAATATAACTCATCCCTCTTCAAGAGCGTTCACTCCAGCAGTAGTTTTCAGCAGTACATCAGCCCATACCCATCATTTTCCTCAGTGGCAGACGGCTGGGTAGAACAGGCAGAACACTTTGGTCCCCATCTTCTGAGGGGTAGGTGAAGTAAATAACTGGCTGTCTTAGGCTGTTACCTACAGCCTTGAGCTGTCTGCAGGAGAAGTAACTTCCCTCCCAGTTAGAGTAGCTAATATAGGAGATGAGTGCTGGGGAGAAACAGGGAATGCTCAAAAGATGAGCAACAGCTGCTGCTGAAGTGAAGGAGTGAGTAGAGATGGCATCTGAACCCTTTGAAGTGCCCTTTGCCGTGGCTCATTGCAACTGATTTTATTGGGGAATAGGAAGAGCTAAGTTGTCTTCGTTTCTTTCTTTCCCCTCACCCCTACCCTTTGCAGCACCACCGTGCTGTTCTGAAGTGCTGTTCAGCAAGCTTATGTGCTGCTGCCTTTTCTTGGTAGCTTCATCCCCCTGCTCTGAAAACTTTATCAGAGTGAATGCTCTTCAGAAATTTTAAATAGCCTTTTTTTCCTTGCCTAAAGACTAAAAACTTCTAAGCAAATTTTCTAAGCCTGTTCTTTCTTTTTCTTTCTTTGAACAGAGATAGTGTTTTAGCTATGATAACAGCAAACAAGACATGTGAAGAGAGATTGTGGCTTTTCTTAGATCAGCTCATACAGTGGGGAAAAGTAGATAAACTTTCAAGCCTTATTTGAAGTGCAGCTTGCCTCCTGTAGTTTTCCAGCTACCAGCTGGTCTAATGACATACGTTACTTCTCCTGATAAACCTTACTTTCTTACAGGATTCCTTGATAAATAAATATTCTGCAAACCATGTGCAGTGGTAGAACTGACATGTTTTAAACTTCATAAATCAGTATGAAATAGGAACATAAGAGGCTGCTTCTACTTTCTAAGAAACACTGCCCATCAAAAATATATGCAGCTTTGCATATATCTTTTGCAGTTTTTTCACAGACCTTTGGTTGTATATCTTTGTCATGATGAAGTGCCGGTGTAGGATCTCAAGTCTTGATTACACTTAGCAAACCATTCTTCTGTAGTGCTGTCCCTAGATAACGAAATTGAACTTTGTTTATTTAAGCTGTTAAAGGACTAGCAGAATGAAATCCTGTCTCTTAAAGAAGTTTAGCCCAAATTTAAAATGCTTGGATTTTGGAGTTTTAGTAACGAATATACAGAATTAGGATATGGTTTTGAAAAAGAGTTTTTGCCAGAGATCTCCTTATGTTTGGAAGTTTTGTTTGTGTATTTGTTTCTTGTGAAGATGAGGCTTCTCTTTTTACTGCCTTTCACCAGAAGATGGTGGTGGGGTAACCCAGGTCACTTTCCACATCCCTTTTGGGCATCATACATGGCTTTGTATTTTTGGAGTTAAGGTATATCGAAGAGCTGTAGCTTTTAAGGCCCCTATCTTAATTTTTTTGTTACCTAATAAATGGAAGACATGGGAGGTGGGCTAGCATTCTCTGAGCTTGATCCAAGCCTGATTTGTACAAACACTCAGTAGAGTCTGCCTTAGGGAACAAATGCCATTTGTCCTTCCTAGAGGCAGTTCAGATGCTTCTCCTGTCAGCTGTCTCCCTGGGGCCATAATCTTCATCTTTACTCCTGTGGGGTTTCTGTTCTACAACACTGCTCCTCGTGAAATAGAAGTGGTGCTCTTAAGATTAATGGAACATGTAATAACATGGGGGAGGCTTTTATTTTGGGCAGAACTAGAGTTTAGCCACTTCTCTGTGAGACCACCAGAAAGCTGAGTCTACCCGTTCTTTGTTTTTTGTTTTGACTTTCTGGTAGACCTCAGTGAATAACCAAAGACTTAATTTTTCTGTCAGTTTGATAACATATAAGTAACATCTACTGGTTTAAGAAAAACGTATGCAAATTCTAATAATTTTTTTCAAAGGGTTTGAGCTTTTTCTTTCAGAATTTAAATTCAGTTTTGCTTTCTGTTCGGGGAGCTTTACAATGCATTTTACCTGCATTCACGGGGAGAATCTGATGTGTTCCTGCAGCGTACGTTTGTTTAAGTAGGGTACTCTGAAGTGCAGTTGGTTCCTGTCTCTAACAGCAGAACGCTTCCTAATGGAAACAGGTATTAAAGAGGGAAGAGTGTTATTCTGGGAAAGACTATAGAAAAGCTATGCTTCAAAGTATGGTATACTACTCTACTACAGTAGCAAAAATCCTTCTTTTAAGGGATCCTTGTTCTTTCAATGGAAAATTCTATGGGGGAGGGGAGAAAATTCCCCCAAAGCCCTATTTATGTGCTTCCAGGCAACACAGTAAATAAACGTCACAGAATAACCTTAAGTACTCTTAGAAGCTTGTCATATTTGTGTGACTGTGCTGTGTTTACACAAACTGCCTAGGTGAGGTCACTTGCTTTGCTGTGCGATGGGTACATGTCATGCTATTAGCAGCTCTCCTGCATGGAGATCTGGCTATTCACAAATGCCCAAATAACATCATGAGGTTACAGTGAGGGAGCCAAACTGCACTTTTTTAGACCATAATTCTCTAACTACGTGCACTGAAGCAGGGGACCTGTTGACTAATGCTCACAAGGAGTTTCAATGAGGTGGTTGCCTGAATGCAAGGAGGGTTTCAGGCCTTAAGGTTCACCTCATCTTTCATAACGCTTACAGAATTGCGGTCTAGTCCTTTTTGTTGTCATATTAACATTTAGGGATTCTAAGAAATTGGGAGACCCAGCTGTCTTGTCTTATGCTGATTCTGCAGTCCAAACAGGAATAACAGCAATTAAACCTTATTTTTTTTCAGTAGTAAGAAATCCTAATATAAGCGATATGCTTTAAGGCAGGAATCGTTTTTGCTACATTTATTTCTGCCTCCCTGATGTGGAATCCCTGGGTATGTCCTCCAGAGTAAGGACTGGACCATGAACATGTTACTGCAGAATAAACAATCACAAACCGTGATTGCCGTTTGTTTTGAACGGCAATCCCAATCTTAATCTGCAGGATATAAAATCATACTTTTAAAATGCAAGCTGTTACACTTGTGAATGCAATGAGCTTGTATTATGAAATTTGTCAAAAGAGTCATTCATCAAAATATTTAGACTAGGACTTTAGCTTCCTCACCTATGTGAAGATGAGGGAGAAGTTTGCTGCTACATGATAGTTTCACACACTGCTAGACTAGTGAACACAGGGTAACTTTCAGTAAAGCTGCATTTAAAAGATTAACTTTGCAGTCTTATGAGCTAGATTCTGTTGGAGATAATCTTTCTGAATATTTTGGTTTGCACAAATACATCAAATGAGCTGATTAGCTCTTTGGATCTCTCTGGGGCTATTGTATACTGATGTTCCTCATTTCCACCCTGAATTTCAATGGTGGTAATGTACTCCCAAATAGCTGTGGCTTGCTTGTTTGTGTTTTGAACATAATTCCTTTTCCCAGTGGAATAGCTGTCCACTTCTACAAGTAATATTCTGATTATACGTTTATGTAATGGCTTGTGTGATCCCTTGTAAAAAGCGTAAGATGATAATCACAGATAAGTAACAGGAATATGTTTACGATATATTTTGTGGTGCTGTGTTGGACAAACCCGAACTAGCCCTGACAGGCTGGTACAGTGCAGTGAAGGGCTGTGCAAGGAGATAACTTCAGGTCCCAGAAGCCTTGCTGTGTTGCACTTGCTCTGCTGAGAGAGCCCTGCACTAAAATGGCAATGCTGCTTCCAGAGCTGAGTTTTTGAGTAGCGCTCTTTGGTGATACATGTGGTGTCTAAAGAGTCCTTGTTCAAATCAATGGCCCATATTTTTACAGGGCTCTTTCATAATGCCCTTGTTGTCTTCTAGGAGGAGACTAAAAGAAGCAAATCAAACATTAGGCTACGTTACAGTATATGGAAACCAAGACAAGACGTGGTATTGTAGAGTTTCACCTTGAATGCTCTTCAGCTTTGGCTCTCTCACAAAAGACAACAAAAATAGGCAATTTAAGTTACCAGGATAGGGTGGAGTTTGGAGTGAAAATTTTATATGAAGAAAAGGCAATGTTTGGGAAATGAGAAAGGGTAGTGGAGAGATTAATGAATGAAAAGAAAAGACGTAGTTGTGGGTTCCTGTTTCTCCTGTTACTCTAAGAAGCAATACATAAAATTAGAAGCCATAATAAATAACTTTTGCGTAAAGCAGGGTGTTACAGGATACTTCCAAGACAAGAGGGGAAAAAAAAACATTAAAGCCTCGATCTTACCTCTGACCCACTCTTCCTCCCAGAGATCCCCACTTGTCTCCCCCAATCTCAATATTTCCACTAGTGTTATTGAAAGTGTACAATTATTGAGGGGAAAAAAAAAAAAAGCAAGATCATCAGTTACATAAAGGAGAAAAACACCTAATCATTACAGCATGTCTGGACAGCCTTTTGCAATTTATGCCTTTTTGGTGTCTACTGTCTGCACCTGATGGTGATATAGCTGATGGTTTTTAGCATATAACTTTAAAAGGGAGAGGGAGTTGAGAGGAAAATGTAACTCAAAGCATTGTACAGGCATTTGCTAGTCCTGACATGGAGCCTACCTCACAGACTATGTACAAGGCAGCCTGCTTTATCTCCCCTGTGTGTCAAGAGACTGAAACAGTGATAAGGTTAAACAGCGTGTCATTTGTGGAGACAGAATTAAAAGTCAGCATTTTTTTTATCCTTAATTCTCTGTTCAGCTGGAACATACTGCATGTGGCCATTGTGAGGGGTCCCTTTCAGCACGGGCCTTTATCTTACAAAGACTGTGACCACTCCACAGTAACACGGTTATTGGATATTCTTGTTTTTCATGGTACAGAACTCAGAGGCTCAGTTTCTTCTGACTTTCTTATCTGTACAGATGTTTTGATTGACTCTTAATCCTTGCATGGGCTGTTTAAATCCTGTCAGCACTGTTTACAAACGGTGATTTTTTTTTTTTTAATAATTCAGCCTTACTCAAGTAGACAGTTTTCAATAGAATGCTGCTGTATTCATCAAATCTCTTACACTGTAGCCAGCTGTCCACCATTTCTTGCTTAGTGAAGGGCTTTATGTTCCTCTTTGTGTTGGGACTTTACTGTCTTTGTTAAATTATGTGTTAACAGATACTGCTATGCCATTTGTCACTGGGCTGTAGCGCTAATTGCAAATTCAATGGTAGTTTGTCTCTAAAAAATCTGTGTAAGAATGAAATGATGTTTGTAGGCAGCGATTTATTGTATTTATTCTGAAGAGGGGAAATAAAGAAAAGTATCTGGATTTTCTTTCTCAAATGATGGCCAGGTCCAGCTTGAAGATGCTATATAATTATTAACATATAAGGCTGTCTTTTGTAATAAATTAGGTAGTAATAAAGTCTGTAGAATGACACAGAAGACTAGTTTTTGTATGCCACCACTACTGTATAAACACCTGACGTAGCCAGCTGGCATTGTCCCAAGTCTGGGTGAGTGTTTGCCCAAAGTGAGAAAATAAATGCAGTAGCTGCAGTGGAAAGAACAGATAGATTTTTTTTTTTTTCCTCTCTCATAGAATTTGTGTGTTTCTGTTGACCTGCAGCACTGCTAATAATAAGATTTGAAAGTTCAATTTTAAGAAACAAATACATCTGCAGAGTTTATACAACAAAGCTCTCAGGCCATTGGGAAGGATTTAGTTGCAGTTTGGTCTCACACACAGCTTGCATAAAGTCAGGTTTTCCATGAGGTGCCTGCATGATTTTAAACTTTTGCTGTTTGAAACGTCAGTGAAGTTACTGTGTTTGGTGATTGCACATTAGTCCTTACTCGCCCCCCGCCCCTAACTGCCGGCTGCCTGAGCTACGTGGCTTCCATTCGTTGCTGATGTACTACATGACAATTTATGAAACTGCTGTCCTGGGGTGAGTATTTACTGTCCCTAGAGGGGATTGTCCCTAAAAGCCAGACAAGGAGAGGGATCTTTTTTCCTAGCAGTCCTCAACCCCAAGTGCTCTCTGTCCCCATCTAAGCCTTCTGGTTTGTCATCCATCAATTCCAGAAACTGCCATTTTTGACTTTGCTTTCTCCCCTGTCCTTAATGGCAAATGGATCCAGCTGTCAGACACTGGGGAGGAGCATAGCCTGTGTCCTTTTACTTCTCAGTGTGTGTAATGTACAAGGAGAGTTTTAAGCCTCTACCTTTAGAGTTCTTCTGAGATAGGAAGAAGTTGTGGCACGATACAAGGTGAAACTCAGGCTGGATTTAGTGAACTCTTTGCATTTTCAAGTTTACTATAACATGCTCAAATCCAGACAAGTTCTGCCAGGTCTTGTTTCCTGGGCCAGTTCAGACACATTCAGTTTGTGAGTACCTTTGATAGAGAGCCATCAGCAAAGTAATAACCTGTTTGTAGAGAGCTAGAGATCTTAAGGAAATAGCAGCTATTTGTGGCATAGCAGAAAGCAGACTCTCACACCTTTAAACAGAGTCTTTGCAGGTGGAGGGTTTCGGGGAGTACTGGGTGCCTGCTTTGCTTGCAGGGCCGTTCCCTGCAGCTCCAGTACAGTCACTCTGGCCCCTTGTACAGTGCTAGTTCCCATGTCACAAAGAGCTGAGCTGTCCTAGTTTGGGAAGCAGTGGACACAAGAGAAACTGAAAACAATAAAGCAGTAGAAAAACGTTATCCAGAATTCTGCTAGTATTACCTGGTCTTATATGACTTGGCCATACTAGTAACTTTGTATTTCTGTGATTGCTGGAGCTAGCATACGCTCTAAAGGGAGAATATCCTCTGGTCTGAATAGGTCACCGCAAACTAATAGTAAGACTGATACCGGTAGTAGTAGTGTATAGAGTCAGTGAGCAGGGTGGAGTTACCATACAGATCCAGGGTACACTTCAGTTAATTGCAGTCCAAACAGGATAACGGTAAGCAATTTAAGATAGGTTTGTAGGAAAAGGAAAATAAATTTAGCTTTGTAGTAACTTATGATTGTTTGAGGTTAAATAGAGAAGTTTTAGGGGAAAAGGCAGAACAGTGAGAGAAATGAGGTGCACCCACCTGGATCTGAAAGTCTCAACTATGCTCTATCCATTTTGGTCTCTCTTAGGTGTCTACTTCAGTAACTGGCCTTTATGCTCCGAATTTTGTGACTGTATTTGCCGAAAGGGCTTCCTATCAGGGAAGCCTTACCGGAACATTTGCATTAGGAGTATAGGCATGGGTCAGTATCATCTAAATGTAAAGAGCTCCGGTATCTATACTTGATTCGTATTTAAGCAGATGCATGTATCCATTACATGAAATAGGTCAGGAACCCATGGTCTTGCTGAGATATCTTTGAATGTACGTTCTTCTGAGTCTACCATCTGCTTGGCTGTCCCAGTCTGTTTTCAGGAATTGAGATACTAAGCAAAGGATTAAGTTGAAAAAATAATTTCAAAGTATGGAACAAATGTGTTCCTTCTTAGAAGGAGTGTTGTTCAGAAGTTAATTGAAGAACTCAGGAACGTTCTTCCTGGGTCTTTCCCCACCCACTTTTCACACAGCTGCAACAATATTTTTGTAAACATGTTTTCCAGTCAGGATAAGGGCATCTAAGATGGGATCCTCTACTTGATGCAAACTCTTGTTTGTAAGCAGCAGGCCATGGTGGTTAACAGCCCTTCTGCCATGCAAACTGTATTCTGTCCAGAGTAACGTACACAGCATGTTTATATAACATTCAAGGTTGTTACCAGACACTAAAAATATGTGCTCTTTCTCCTGGCAGTTCACTTAAATCTTCAAATTTAATTTGCCGACTCCCTCTTCCAGTTCTTCTTTGTGTTCCTTTCACAATGTGCTGTTAGTTAGAAATTTTCTGAGCAGCTGCCCACTCCCTTCGTCTCCTGAGACGACTGGGAACAAGATGGGATAAAGGTTATAGATGGTCTTCTCAGGAAGTTCACATTAGTGTCAAATGCAATAGCATGGCTGCTCCAACAGTTGGTGGAAGTTTTGTGTGAGGAGAGGAGGAAAAACATTCAGGCAGAGAGACTTGTATAGTACATTTGGGAAAAAAAATGGATACAGCTGTATTCCTTCAAATCTAATGGTGACCAGAATAACAGGATAAATGCCATTAACATTTAGCTGATATTCTGTTAGTTGGCAGAGAAATCATGACATAAATTTGCTTTTATAGAAGCTTTTATTTACTGTCTGAAAAGCGTGATGTAAAGTGTTGCTACTCTGTTCTGTCAGCAAGTCGTCCCAAAGGGAAAAACATCTCATAATATGCTTGTATTTTATAGGAAAAAATATTTTAACCATGCATAGATAAGAATTTAGTAGGATATTCAAATGCAAAATTGAGTTACTTTAAAATAGGTAACTGCCATCAAGAGAGTTCGTTCTAAATAGAAGTAGAAAAGAAGCAGAAAAGGCTTGGCAAGAAAAGTTGCTAAGTTCAGAGTCTGGTTTCTCCTGCAGCACTTGATGATATCCCTGACTCTTAAATAGAAATCACAGGCTACAGTCCTTCCCATGCTTTAGGTGCTTGGGATTGAGCAGGTCTTCAGCTACTGTGGACAGGGAAGTATTAGCCAATAGCTCTCAACCATAAGTTGATTGCTTTGTTTGGCCTGGACACCTGTATATCCAGTGTTCCTTATTGCTGTACTTTGAGGGTGGGGGGGGAAAAGTTTTGCATTGTAACTTGTTTGTGTTTTTTCTCTCTTTTTAATAGCCACATAAATGTCACAGAGCTGGCATGGATACCTCTCTTAGAAGAATCACAAGATTCTTCCCTATACTCCGACCTGGATTTGTGCCAGCTATCCCAGACATACTGGTCACTTATTAGCAGGCAGGCCTGCCTGTGCATGAGGATGTAGTGTGCCTCTCTTGGGGAAACTCGTGGCCAGTAAGGCCTTCTTAAAACAAAGGATTATTTTTGACACATAGAGCAAAAATTCAGAGACAAGAATTTTGAGCCCAATAATCTAAACGTGTTTTGTTTATGTGAACCCCTGTATTGTTATGAGGCAGGTCAGACAGTTGTGGTGTTTTTTTCCCCAGTAGGTGCCCTTGCAAGGAGCTAGTCTGTGTTTAGGACCTCACAGATAATGCTGCCATTGCCCACATACATTGTCCCCTCCAAGTTTGTACAGACAAGGGAAAAACATAATTTGATTATTTGGGTCTTCTGGTGCTGGTTATGCAGTCCATGTAAAACGACTGCTGTGTGCATACATCCAGGTGTGTGATGCGTTTGGGACGCATTTGGACCTACCACATGCGATACTGAGATGGCCAGGCAGTGCCCCGCCAGCCTGACATGTTCTGCATGCACTGGAATTACCTTTCACAGTTTTTGTTTTCAAAATTTTTTGAGCTAGCATCATGTATGCTGGCCACCTGGGTTATGCTGACATTCCCATCCAGAAAAATGGGGCCCTTATCCAGTGATTTCTTTCACTTGGTCTCTCCCTTGAAAACAGCTCCCCAGCTTGCTTCTAGCTTTTTTCTTCTTCCGTCTGTCTCTTGGAGCAGCTGTGTTTGAGAAAGGTTCACAGCCGTTAGGAGAGTTAGTCCAATTGCTCTATCATGTGAAAGGGGGCAAAGTCCACCACGGCTAACGTATTTGCTCTACAAGTTTATATGGGGGTTATCTTTCTTTCCTGTTCAGGTCAGCTTAGGTGTGGTCAGACTATGAATTTTGATTGCTTGTACAAGACCATTTCCCTCAGCCAGGGCAATAGGCTGCCAGAAACAACCTGAAGTCTCAAGTGGTTCTAGTATAAAACATTCCCTTCCAGTAACGTCTTGATCGTATTTCAGCAACAGAACTAATGCAGAACAGGACAGCTATTAATGACGTACCTGTCTGTGTCTTTAATGCTGTGTTAGTCTTCCATAGTCCTGAGAATGACTTTACTGCAGAAAATGTGGCCCTTGCATGTATGAGAAAGGATATGGATAATACTGCAGTAGGAATTCAGGGATGCAGAGTTTTATGTACTTCTTTTCCAAGAGGCTAGTTCTCTGCTCTGTGAAACAACATTCAGCCCCCCTTTGCGTGCCCCCCCCTTTTTTCTTTTTTCTTTTTTTTTCCAACCCTTCAGGTTGTCAGTTCAAGTTGGAGTCAGTCATGATATCTGATCAGTCGTGAACTACCAAATGGATGCATGCCCGCTACATAGAGTTGCGTGTCTTTAATGCTAACTGTCCTGTCCCAAATCCCACCTTAGCCCAGGATCAATCTCATTTCCCACCCTTAAACCTGTATTTCTGGATCCTGATAGTGCAAGCTCTGAATTTCACCTGCTTGCTGTGGACATCTCACTTTAGCAAGATGACTGCCACCTGGCTCAGGTTGATGTCTATCTTGATGAGTCTCAAAAGTTCTCTTTCCCTGGCCTGATGCTCAAATTCTGCCCTAGCAGCTTTTGCTGGTTCAAAGCATAATGCAGGCTCTGGGTTCTCTGTGAGCCTCGGATCTAAGACCACTGACATGACTTTTGAAATCAGCCCAATCTAGTTTGCTTTAACCATCTTGCAGTGATCCCTGGCAACTCCAGGCCTAAGCTTTGCCAAGTAATTCCCTACATGCCCTGTCGCCAATCTAGCATGACAGCTGCTTCTAGCTAGAGCCCTATGGGTAGCCCTTGTCGGCTACAGTTCTAGCCTAGTTTTAGCCTTAGTGCCACCAGCCTCAGAGGAGCATGACAGTGCACATACAATTCTGTAAACTTCTTTTGAGTTAGATTTTGCATCCTAAGTAATTTGTTACTCATATGACATTTACCTTCTATAAAGGGGAAATATATTTGCAATAGTAAATGCAAATAGTACAGTCAGGTTTTTTTCTAGAATGATGGGATGAATGATTTTTGTGGGAGTCTCTTTCATGAAGAGGAATTCTCAGGAAGATGACAAGCACGCCCAAACGTTTGGTGTGACAATGAGAAGTCATCCCACTGTCAGTAATATGGGGATGTCACCGAATGAGCCAGAACGTTGTGCTGGCAGCTTAGTTTATGGGCTTCGGTGGTCAGTGCTGTGTCTTCGTCGGTAGCGAAAATTTGGTCCAGTTCTGCTGAAGTTTTCGTTTGCCTTGTTGTTTTGCTGCTAAGTGGTTCGATGGTAGTTGGCATGCTGGTGAAAAACAGGTGGGCAGGTATAGATTTGTAGCTTTACTGACAAAATGGCAAGGTGTTTTGAATGTTACAGCTTCGTACCCAGCCGAACAGATTTCTAAGCCGACTGTAAACCCCACAGGCCTTCTTTACCTGAAGGACATTTTCCTTGTTTTAATACTGACTGACTAAAATATGTGTGAGCATAGTATGTGTGTGCATTTTTATTTACTTGTACTTATTCCTTAGTCTCTCTGACACTGCTACAAATCAGGCTGTAATGCTAGCTTGACTGCAAAAATCTTGAATTTGCTATGGAAACCAGAAAGCGTTTTGTCTTCTGTGGCCCCTCTGCTGTATTTTGTGTGTGGTTTTCACACTTGTGAATCTGAGGGGCTACACATACAGCGCTGACCTTTCCCAGGACTTTTTAAGCATAGCGTTTTTAAAAAGTACAGTGTGTAGTCGGAGTGGTCCAGCAATGGTAGGTGGCATTTCCTCTTGCTCTCGCAACAGCAACTGGCCGATTTGAAAATTGTGACTGTTAACAAGGAGTGGTTTTAAGGCTAAGTTCCAAAATTGTGGTTAAAGGTGTGGGTTTTTTTTGTTTTAAGAAAACAAAAAGACACGTTTTGAACAGAGACTGCAAGAATTTATTTCAAGCCTTTTTTGACTCAGTTCCGCTCAGAAACGCGTACTGGGGAAGGTCAGTGGGTGAAGGTTATCGACCGTCCCCACTCCTTAAGCGGCAGCGAACTGCAGCCGGTAGCACTGCCAAGCCCCGCGAAGTCCGCGGCCGCATCGAGGAGCCGGTGGCACAAACGTCCCCGATGCCGCGGCGGGAGCCGGCCCGGCCCTGCGCCGCCTCACGCCCCACTTCCGCAACCGCCTTTCGGGGGCGGGCTCGCCGCAGCGGGGGCGGGGCGCGGCGCCCGGCGGCGGTTGGCTGGCGCTGTTGCCGGGCTGCGGCGCGGCGCGGCGGGCAGGGGGCGGGGCCGGCTGGGCGCGCGGCGGTGGGCGCAGGTGTCGCAGCGGGAGGGGCGCGCGCGGCTCGTGGGGAGGCGTTAACGTTTTTGGCGTCTTGGGTGGTACGGCACCGCTCTGACTGGCGTGAAGGGAAGCGAGGGGCTTCAGGCCGTGTAGTCCATGCAGAAAAACCCATTTTTAGTCCGTGCACACCTAAGATACGAAGAGAGCCCTCCTCAGACTAACCAAGCTAATAAACTGTTAAATGTATTAGAAAATATTGCAGCTCCTGGCACTAAAAAGTTAGGACTGCATGTGCGATTTCAGCAGGCTGAATTTTCTCGGCCTGCTCTTTTTCATCAGGTAACATAATATAACATGGATTATTTGGGCCTCACGTGTTTGAAATCAGGTTTTTAAAATATGTTTCTTGGTTTGTTGATGTCTTTCTGACTTACAGTAGTATCAAGAAATGGCATGTTAATGCAGAGGCTAAAGCAGTAAAACTTATTCAAGGAAGTGGTCTCGATTAGTGAGCAGGAGACAGTTCTTTCAGGGCTTGCACGGTTAGGACAGTAGTGCATTCTCCTACTCTGGAACGCAAAGGCCAATGCACTGATTTAGGTCAAAATGTCTCAGCCACGTTATCATCTTCTCAAGCAGGGAAGGTTAAGTACAGTGGTGTCTCAAGTTAAACAGAGCACCAATAAGGGTACTTGGAAAAAATTGCAAGAAACATCTCTCAACATCTGTGTTTTGTTTTCATGATCCTCAAGCAGAGAACTTGCTGGGTCTGTCTTTGAGCGTAAAAGTAAATGAACCAAGTCTGGTGAGACAGTGGGAGATCAGGCATGATCTCACTGGCTTATAACAACCAGGAGATGAATAGCACCTGGAGGATGGTCTGTTTTGTTAAGCACTACAGTTAAATGGGATACTCTCCTAGGACATCGATATGTACTTTTGCACTTACTTTTTAATTAATGTTTGAAAGCAGATGGTAAATTCTGTAATGCTATTGTACTTGGCTCTATATATTGAACAAATGCGAAAACAAATTTAGTCTTGAGGAGGTTATAGCCTGACCATCCAGACGCATCATTTCAGAAGACGCGAAGACAGTACAGCTTTATAGATAGTTGGATTTTTTTCTAATATAAATACCTGGATAGTTTTCAAAAAGTAGCAAACTTTTTTTTCTTTCCTAGTATGTATTGGCCTAAGTAAGGCATACAACTTGAGTCACAGCTAGTCTATAGAAACTGAAAATAAAATAACCCAAAACTTTTTCTTTTTCTTTTTTTTTTTTTCTTTTTCCTGTCTGCTGCTTTGGGGCATACTGGATGTGTGCCTAAAAGTGGCAAGCGTAAGAAGAAAGCCACAAAACAGTTCCCCCAAAGTGCAGTAACTGATATAAGGGTTCCTGAATCTGTGATGGTACTTTCCATGTTCGTTTAGCACTAGTTCACTTGATTTTGTCTTATTGTAACAATCAGGCCGTAGAAAGATAGCTGAGTGTCTCCCTGAAGTGTGTTAGATGACATACTTCTGTGGCATTCCATTTTTCTTGCTTTTCTTTTCATGGGGAAAATGTTGAATTTATTAAAAAAAGAAAAACATAACTTAAGTTTTGGCTGTAACGTGAATATACCTGAGACTAAAGGTTGTCTCAAAGTCTAATTGTAACAAAGTGTTTTATAAATTGTTAGATATGTTCTTTGGTGGAGGCTCTGCAGAAATAAGCTGCTTGTTGTTGTTGTTTGTACAAAAGCAAAACAGTCAGGCATGAGCCTCAGTTCAGAGTTTCAGGTGATTTCGTAGATACGCACTTGTTTTGTAGATATACACTTGAGCCCCATAAGGGTAAATACGATAGATGTTGCTAGTGAAGAGAAGAGCTTCTGGGCTGCATGTCTGTGTACCTGAGTATGACGGTAGGTTTTAGTTGCAGGTTCTTCACAGGACAGATATACAGCATTCACTGCATACTCACTCTGACTTCACAGCTGTGCATCACTTGCTGTCATGGCCTTATCCAATTCCAGCAAGCCAGGCTTAACGCTCAAGTACTGCTAAAGGAATTCCCCCTCTCCCCCCTCCCAAATGTGTGTTTGCCATTGTGTCTAATTTCTGTCAGAAGTTAGAAGTGGGCTGTGTTTCATTGCTCTCTCTCCTGTTTTCGTATAAGGAAAATTTCTGAGGTTGTGTGTCTTTTTAAGGTTTCTGTTTTGTTTTGTTTTGTTTTTTTTAAACTCATGCATGGAGATGATGCAGTTGGCTTGCTCTTGCTCTGAATATGCACATTTGTATTGGGTAAAAGGTTTTGTTTGCAGTGGATTGCCTAAAGTGAGACAGCAACTTGCGTCCATCCCAGACAAGCGCTCCAATGGCACTGTTGCGTGACAGTGGTGAGGTACTACGTCAGGCAGTGTTGCAGGTAGTACAGGACAGTACACTCGTTTAGTATAGGGCTCAGCATTGCCTCATTGCTCTTAACTGAATCAATTGTGAAGACCAGGAGTTGCAGGAAGCTCCAAAGGGTGAATTTTCACTCAGCTGAGAAAATATATTTGTCCCTTTTCAATATTCATCTGGGGGAGGGGAGACCTGACAAAAAGATAGCAAAATGGGATCCCAGCTCCAAGGAGCTGTGCAAAATATCTTGGGAGTTGATGTGGCCTGCCAGTTTGCTAACTGAAGGGAAGAGAGGAAATGTCTTTTAGCCAAACCAGTTCTATGAGGCTAAAAGTTAGCTAAAATTTTACTTTCCTGGATTAAACTCCAAATGTACTCTTTTATTAAGGTTACATTAATTCTTATACTTTAATATTTATTTAGTACCAAGAGAGGCTGCAGCGTGGCTGGCAGCCTGCAGATGTTCCATACCCCAGAGAGTGGCAATCTGCAGCTGGAGAACTGACCGCCTTTCCATATACCCTGTGCCCCACCAAAAGATCAGAAGTTACTGGTGGGTTACCAAGGTCAGCTTTGAACTTCCACTTGGGAGAGCTGTGCCTGGGGGGTGGGAGGGAGGGGATGTTAACCCCCGAGTATGCTTCTGTGGTACAGTGGGGACAGTGCATGAGCCCAGAGCCGCCTCCCCAACTGTAGCAGAATTTTTCTTTTCCTAATGTTAGATAACCACAGCAAGTCAACCCAATGACTTCAATTGCTGTTTATCAGCCTAGGAAGAACTGTGTACCCTCATAAAAGGGGGCGAGAATAATCTGGTAAGACATTCTTTCAATCTACTAAGCTTTAGAAATGCATCTATAATCTACCTATTTAGAGTAATCTTAGAAACCATAAGTGGGTTTTTGTGTCCCTTGCCAGAGCATAACTAATCTCAAGATTTCAGCTTTTTATAGCTCCCTAAATTAAACTTCAAAGTGCTTCTAATACCTAATAGTTGCAGAAGGGGATGTTAAATTTGGACGAGGTGTTTTTTTTTTTTCTTTTAGCGCACCCACACACCAGCATGGGGGGTGAGCTGCAGAAATCTTGAGCAAAGGCAGAAACTGCCAGAAGAACTGACAGAAAAATGTCTGTTTTGGTGGAATAAGAGAAAAGAGTCCTGAGTGCCAAACCAAAAAGTTCAGGGAACAGCTAAATGACTGTAAGGCATTGGAGTTATTTGAGTTTAGTGAGTTAAAGCCAGTCAGCTGTGAGTACAGCTCAGAAGTAGCAGCTGAGTCTTATGGCCTCTTGCAGCTCTCTGAAAAGAGACTCTGGGTCTTACTGTGGGGCTACAATGGGCTAGGAATGAGCTGATTTGTAATTACTCACAAAACTGATTACTTGCAAGTCTATAGTCTTCAGCCTATTAAAGCTGAAGATGTGTCTATTAAGAAAGCAGCATTGAAGTAAGACTTATGAACAGAAAAAATAAAACAGTGTTTCAAGTATGGATAAGGTTCCAAGAACAAACAGTAAATATAATCTCTTAATATTCTAAAATTTTTAGTCTTAACCAACCTTGCAATCCTAAAGACTATGAAATGGAAGCTTTTATGTATTGCTTTAAACGTATTTCCTGTTGTGGCCAGTTGTGAACCCTCTGTTTGCCTGAGTAACTTGCTTTTTGTCACTGTTATAAAAATATCAGATGCAATGCCATTCCTAAGGCCTGGTCCTGCGTGATGTGAACAGCAAGAATTTAGACTCTCAGTTACATGCAAAGAATATAGTTTACTCTCCTTCTGAGAATTATATGCTAACTCTAGTAATAGAGCTAACTTTTGTGTAGATTGACAAATCCGATTAAGATTAAACAAAAGAAGTGCTTTGAAATCAATTTGCTCAATTAATGGTTCAATTGCTATGCTTCCCATATTGTTACCATGATCAAGATTTTTTTTGCTGTTTTTAGAAGTAACAGATACATAATAAAGTTATAAGGCGATACATATTTGAAAATTGTTATGAAGAGGGTAGTGGCTCTGGAAAGCCAGGAATGGGAGGAATGTTGAAATGGTGAAATGTTTAGAGCGGTTGGTGTGGGGCTGTTTAGTCACTGCTGAAACACCTGGTGACTTCATTAAGGCGCCAGATTAGGTGGAGCTGCTTGAACTGTTCTGGCTGAAGAGTTTATCGCCCCTATGCATCTGTTACTGCTTCTTTGCTGAAAGTTACTGCCCTCTGCAATCTGTTCATTGTTAGTGATGCCTCTATCAGTCAAAATGAGCTAAAACAATTACAACAGAACAGGTATCCAATCACTTACTCTGATTAAAAGCTGTACTGAGTGCTCAAAAGCACGAAGCAGTTCAGTGGGCAGGAGAGAGCGACCGGTGGGGACAGGGGCACACGAGCTAGTATTGTAACCTCGTCAGCTGGCGTAGCCACAGATGCAAGCGAATGTGCATCTCTGCCCTTTAGCCGTTCCAGGGTTTTCAAAGACGCTCAGACGTAAATGCTGGTGTTTTTATATCCATTTCTGCTAAACTTGCTGCATCTTGCCAAAGTTGACGCTATCTTGTGAAACCACAATAGAGAAAAATTCAGTTCTAAGAACTAATACAAATCGGGTATTTAGAGCAGCAAAGAATTATCTGTTTTTATTTGTAAGTGTTTCTGGGAAAGAATAGTCTGATTGTCCTCTGAGATACTAATTTGATGTCCAGGGTATTGCAGTAACACGCATTTCAACCGGCTTGCTTGGATAGCTTTGCTATGGAAAGAATTTAAGATGTTGGTTTGCCAAGCCTTCAGATTGATTTGCATGTACTGAACTATACTCAAAAAGTCACCATGTTGGACTAAAATGGAATTATTCCAAGTTGTGGACATAAGTATAGCCATATGTGTTAGCAGGATCAGGCCTTTCATGTTGTATCTGATCGGCCTCTTTTTAACTTCACTAGTACATTTCTTTATTTGTAGCAATAAGGAAAAATTGAATTTCTGATGACTTAACCTGGAGAGCACAGATGTTAAATTTTATACCTTCTATGGAAGCAACTTTTATGGAAGTGCCTACCATCAAAGAGTATGTTTCCTTGCTTAACATCTTGTTTGTTTGAGGTGACTTCACAAATGTATTTGTCATACATCTTTGTGTGAGAGGAAAACTTGGCATACATCTGTATTTTCACATTAAATATTAGTAGTTGGTTTTTTCCCTGAGGAGCATTTGACTGAAGTTCTGTTAACTTGCATTCATACATGCTCAGACATGTTGGTGTGTCTCCCCAGGGGAATGTCTCGTGAGCTCAAGTCGTGCCCGCTTCCCGTACCATAGATCTGGCCCCATGTCCCCCAAGCGCACTTGATTCTGCACGTGTTAGTACCTGAATGAGCCTTGTGGAGTCTAACTTTTATTCCTTCATGAAGTTGATAATGTATTGGGCAGCTTGTCTTTCTAGCCCCCAAATTGGAATAATTTCAGTCTACGATTACATACTGTACATGGCGCAGTTTTGTTGTTTGGGACAGTTGCACTTTGGAAACGTCTGGGCACCTGCAGCAGACTGGGGAGATGCAATTTTGCTGAGGCAGAGACATACCTGGGACCTGAGAAGAGCTTGTGTGCTCAGGCTGTATGGGATACCTTTTAAGACTATTATTTGTTTGCTGCAGCTGTGAAACTTCCCCTTTGCCTCTGTATGCACTTTTCGCTGCCTTCATCTGCCCTGATACAGAAAACAGGGAACGTGGTAGAATTTCCTCATCGCTTTTTGCTGTTGTCTTGGCTGTTTCATGATAGTTAGTCTCCCTTGGGTAATGTCAGAGAAACATCTTTTATCTACCAAGCTCCTTTATATAGGAGCAAATGTTAATATAAACAGGCTTCCTCACAAATATCCAGACAAGGCAATCGGCTAAAGGGGGTGGGGAGGATAAACGCTTCAGGGAAGTGAGGGCGTGCTGCCATTTTTTTTCTTTTTCAAAGGTGTTAACATATTAATTGAATTCATTTCATCTAAGATTCAGCAAGACTTCTCATGGTGAGACATCTTGCGTTTCACATTTTCAGGTGATTATTCTCTTTTTTCAGCAGTTTTTTTGAGCATAAGCCAGTTCTTTGCCTGTGTTGCAAGAGGAGCCCATTACTTGTCTTTATGTTATGTTTTGGTCTGAAGAAAGTAAGTAGTCAGTGGGAATTAAACAGCATTCTCTATTAGTTTATTTTACTGGCTCATAAAGTGCAACCTTTCTTGCCAATATTGCATTCTTCTTTTTCTGCGCTTCTCTTGAGCGCTTTATGAAGTGCAAGTAGGCATGAAGCACACTTAGTTTCATCTGGAGAGACTTGCTGACTTAAAGGCAGGTCCCCAAGTGAGGAGCTGTGGTACCTGCACATCTCTAGGTAACTTAATATTACATTGCTGCTAAACCTTCAGAAGCAGAAACCATCCCTTGCCTCTTCAGAGTTAACTGCATAGCACAGAGAAGTGGTGGTATTTGGAAAGCGGGGAAGAAAGGAAGCCTCTAAAGCTTTAGAAATGTGCAGAGCTACTACTGCTTTGAGTCGTGTTGCTGCATTCCCCGGACAGTACTGTCCTCGGTGGCTTCTGCATTTGGCTGCAAGAATCGTACGCCTGTAATGGGAACAGCCGGAGCAGTTTTCCAGTGTTCAGTTTTACATTTAACAACAGTGTAAAGTTCAGAGTCGTGGAATTTCCCTACTTGGTTATTAGATAGCTTATTAGGGTTGAAATTTGGGTCCGTAGCTGTCCTGGCCTCCACCTATCAAAAAAGTGATTCTTCTTAGGATACTTTGTAACTCAAAAAAATCGAATGAAAATGATTGAATGGAATTTAGCTTTATACATCGTAGATTGGTTTGGAAGACTAAAAATCATGTGGTCTGGTTCAGGGACTTGTTTCTTTTGAAATAATTGGTGCCATAAAATCCCAAACCAAAAGAGGTGGGAGATGTAAGGCGTCTGGCTAGAGTTTATAGCCCTGGGGGGTCGATGAGAGAAGTACAGACTGCTGCAAACAAAGGCCGAGTGTTTTGCTGATGTGATTGCAAAACACATGTTTGCCCAGGACTGTTATGATCTTGGGAACAGGCAGGAGGCCAAATTTCTGAAGCAGTATACTTAATCACACAAATAACTGCAAAGCCTTGACCGCCTGCGATTCCTCAGTTCCAAAGGCGTAATTGTCTTGTTGCTTCCAGAGAAGGTAGAAACTCCTGAGTAATGAAAAGAGCTGTGGCCTTCTAGAGGAGGAAAAAAAAAACCAAAACAAAACAAGAAGAAAAAGTGTTGTCCACAGCAGCGTGCTCTTAATGCCAGGGAGGAGAGCAGAGCAGGCTGGGGTGCAAAGGGGGGAGCACGGAGGAGCCGGGGGGGGGAGGGTCTGGGGGGCAGTTTCCCTAGGGGCGGCTGTTCTCTCTTGGGGGTTTTGTTTCTTTGGGTTTCTTTTTTGGCACCCCCCCCGCCCAGGCATGACTGCGGCGGCGGAGGCGGGGGGGGGGGTGTGCTCCGGCGGGGCGGGCAGGCGCTGGGGAGGGGGGTTCCCCGAAACGGTGCGGCGGGCAGCGCAGGGCCCGGCGCCGCTCCTCCCCCGGGCGGGGCGGGGCGGGGCGGGGCTGGCGGAGGCCCCGCCCCGCGGCTCGGCCCCGCCGCCGGGGGAGCGCGGCAGCGGCGGCCCCGCGCCGGCAGCAGCGCGGCCAGGCTCGGCCCCGGCACCAGGTAGGCGGCGGCGGCGGGCTGCCCGGGCGGGTGACCGGAGCCGGTCCGATCCGAGCGGGTCCTTTCCGTCTCCGCCGCGCTGGGCGGTGCAGCGATGCGGGTGATGTCCTATGCCTCCTCGTTGCCCCCGCCGCTCCCAGAAAGGGCTGCACACTGCTGGGGGGGGGGGTGCGTGGAGGGGTGTCCTGTCTGTTTGCTGGAGCTTTAGCCTCGGCCGACTAGTTTTTGCGTCTGAATTGTCCAGAGTGTAATTTCATTCTTGCGCAGACTAGGATTAGCCTATTGCAACAATGAGGTGGGTCTCGGGTCTCTCTTGTGAGGTCTTTATTTTCGCCGTAGTAAGACTTTCTTTTGAAGAAAAGCTTTAAATCAGCAAGCTGTGGTGCAGGTTACGAGAGAAAGCATTTTGTATTTTGCTGGTCTGTACGGACTTAGTCCCAATTAGGTACAAAATGCTTTGTGTTGACGTAATGCAGCAGTACAGCCTACATAATGCAGGTGATAACTGTGACACGCAGAGTTGTTTCCTTCTGTGGCACTGATTTACTGGGTTTTCAGCATTGTTTACAGCATGGAGATTGCCCTCCTTCCTTCCAAATCCTTTGTCCTTGGAAACTTTATTTCCATTGTGTGTTACTGAACTGGCATTTAGAAAAGCTAGACACTAGTCATTTCAATTTCCTTGGTTTCAGTGACCTCCCATCATAAGTGAACTGGTTACGGTCTCTATACGGTTGTGTCACAAAGGCACTTCAGGACTCAAAAATAAAAGAGCTTTTACTGCTGAGGAAGAACGAGTAATGCTCAGGTGCGATGAGGCTGCTCTTGGTGGACCTGCTCTTACTGTTTGATCCTAGAAGATCACCAGAGAAAAGGTGGTAGCACATGAGACTGAGGAGTCAAGGCTTTGGTTTTATTCTTCACGCTGTGGACAGGTTGTGTGACCTTGGGTGCATGCACATCCTGTGCCTTGATCTGTGTATTGAGTTAAGTCATGCAAACTAATTTAGGATGCTTATAAGGTCTGATATTTTGAAGGATTTCAAGACGTTCAGAGAAAATACACTTCCTGATTTTTAATTAAAATAACTTCAAATATTGGAAGTAATGCAAGAATAATGTATTCTATATAAAATAGAGACCCTTCAACACTGGCTGTGCTCTAATTACAGTGAAGAGCAGTAGCGCTATTGAATTTGATACTTTGTAGCAAAGTGGGATAGTTGTTTTCAGTCCTTTGATTGCGTACATGTGCAGACATGTCTGGTACTGTAGTTGAATGACCGTTCTGAGCTCCTCAGCAAATGAAACCGGCGCAAAAATTTAGAGTAGGTTAGCATCTTCTGGATTGTTTTCCTGCCATTTTAACATGAGTCATGGTTGGTCTGAGAAAGCCATGGCAATTGCAAATACTTTTGGGTTAGGTCAATATTTTGAACAAAATAGGAAAAACTGCCAGTTCTACTTATCCCCATGTCTAGAAAAGATGTAGGGGTTGTGGATTTTCGGGGGGGGATGGGGGGTTGGAGGAAAAAGGTTAATCTTTCTTAGTCCACCCCCTTTATTTCTTAATCCATTTATTTCTAGAAGCTACCCGTATGACAAGGAGGCTGCACTAGTTAGTGTGTTTAGCAGAACTGGAAATATGGCTTTTAAGTTGAGTATGTATCAACTTGGTGACAGCGCATAGGGAGATCAGAATCACTTGTCCTGTGGTGCCGTGGTGTCAGTTGTGTTCCTTAAGATCTAAAGAAGGAAGCTCCAAATTTGTAGCCTGTCAGCGTTCCCACCCGGGAGATCTTGGTCTCAGTAACCTTTAAAGGGGAGGTAGGGAACCAGACATAGCAGCTACAGCAGTGTCAAGGAGCCTCTTAAGCTGGTAAGTGCCAAAGTCTCCCTGGAAAATGTAATGTGAGGTTCTTGGTCGTTTAGTTACCATGTGGCATGTTATCCCATAAGAAAAAGCGCTAAATGAGTTGGTGTGGGGTTTTTGTTTTTTTTTTTTTGATGTCAGCTTCAAAGCTTATTGTAGTTATGCTAAACTGAATTTTCAGCACTGGTGCATTGGACGCAAAGTTTAAGTTGTAAATCTACTAGAGAATTTAGCTGAGGAGTTTTCAGCTTCCAGTTCTTGCATCTTTCTTAATCCTAAGCTTGGAGAAGAATGCATTTTGATAATGTAAAATGGCTACTGGTTATCTAGGAAGATATTACCAAAAAAAGTCTCCAAAACCTTATTTCCCTTTCCGTAAGTGTTTTGTTTTCTTCTTTTAGATTGTTATATTTTGCATTACAGCTTGTGATTTTTTTTTATAATTTTTTTTTGAATCTAGCAGTATTTAGTGCTTAATCAAGACACAGATGATTCAGATGAAGTTGTTAATGTAGTTTAGTGAAGTAAATTGATAATTATTTTTCTGGTGCCACTTGCTTTGCCTGTGGTTTGTCTATGATAAAATGTTCTATTTTGCTGTTTATAGGGGCTTAAATATGTAAATAAGTTGCATCTCCTTGGAAGATGTAACATTTGATATTGGTACCGACTGTACTTGAGGGGAGCAAAATGACTTGCTGTGTTAACACCAGAGAAGCAGTCTGAAGATTGTGGTTCGTGGTTAGTGCTCAGCTCATGAAACTTGAATAACTGAAAGTTAACAGTTTGGTAACAAGGCACCATCCTCATCTGACAAAACTAAAAGTGAGTTTTGGGAGAGGTTTGTGTCAGGAAGCAGAACTTAAGCTGCCATGAGCCAGTAATGAGGGAAGGACAGTGATCAGAAAAGGCGTTTTAGGCTCCGTATGGAGTAATAGCTATAGTAAGGTTAAGAAGCCATTCCTTTGTTAAAGGCCCTTCGTTTCTGCTTGCAGCTTAGCTGTGCTTTGGTATTTCAAGGTGGAATTTCTGATATTGGGTGTCTGTTTAGAAATAACACTTTTTTCTCTTTTTATATTTTAAAAAGGATCAAAACCAAAATAGGTGATGATTTATTACCAAGAGAGTTGATATGTGTTGTTCTTTAGGTATTAAAAAACGTTACTTAAATATTTATAGTTTAGCTTTCAATCCACTCTAAGCTTTTGCCTGAGTTTGATAGGGATGCTGTTCTTGATAAGGCACTTCAAAAAATGCAGCTAAAAATGGACTTGATTGGCAGAGTCAAGTTGCGGAAAAGCCAAAAGTGGAGAGAAATTATATATGCTTGTGGCTTTATAATGAGTGGTCTTCTCTCAGCATATATGTGTGTGCAGTACAGATTTTTGGTCTGGTTGGCACCAGTGAGTTAGATGTACTAAATGAACCAGGTTGGTGAGAGAGAATGGTAATTGGGAAGTATAATTGAATTTGCAGTCTTATCTCGTTAACTCTTATGTCCCCACTCTGAAAAGCTCACGTTTTTAGTGTAAATTTGCATAAACTAAAACACTCTTCCTGGTTGAAGAAATCTCTCTGAGAAGGCTTATAGCCTAATGGTTAGGGCAGTAGCCTATGACTGGAGAGATCTTGCCTCAAGCCTCCGATCTTCCTTTGGCAGCCTCCGTTAGATGTGTAGCTTTTCTGCTCTTCAGTTCTTTTTTTAAGTGGGAGTTAATACACTTTCCTTACCTGGCAGGAATGTTGCTTGAATTAAATATATGAAAGGTTTGAGATGCTCGGATATGGCAATGATGAGGGCCACGCAGGTTCAGAAACCATAGGCATCTAGTGAACACAGTTCCCCTGGAAATAATAATAGTGGCTGTACAGAAACATAACTACATTACAAAAGGGAAAAGAGGTGGCTTCTCCCTGATTTCTGGAGTTTGTCTCTTCCAGCTAGAAACACAGCATTTATATAGCTGAAGTCTTGCCTGTCCCTAGAGATGCCTCTGGATGGTGAGCGGCGGTGGGGTGGATGGCACGGCCAGCCCCTCTCCAGCAGCTCTTGAGGTTCCTGGGTGCCAATGGTGAAATCACTTCCACCCTTGATGCTCAGCTTTGCAACCAGCCGGGTTTTATGTTCTGGCTTTGAAGATGGAGTGCCTGTGACAAATTATTGTTGTTTACTGTTTGCACCTAAAGCCTCCGTTGTGGTTGACTTTCTGCTGAGCTTAGAGCTATGTTCAGCAGCAGTTTCTAGACTGAAGGAAGTGGTGTGGCAAGGATAACAAAGAGGAGGAAAGAAGACAGGAAAAGTTTGATGTAGAAAACGCAGCACTTAAGTCACTTAGGTGTGTAACTTGATGGTCTGGAATTGCGTGCAAGTTGCTTGCGCTTTTGTAATAACCCAAATAAATATTGGTTGTTTGCAGCTGCTGCTCAGCCTCGACACCCCTGCCTGGCTGGATGCAGGCTGATGCGCCCCTAGGAGCACCGCGCAGCAGGAAGAGGCAGCGGGGCTGTGCCGGGGTCAGGGCACGGGCCTTGCCTTTGCAAGGGAAGGGAAAAGCTGAAAGGCGGTGCTCCTTGAGTGTTTGGAAAATGGAGGCTTGGTGAAGGGCATCATGTGGTCAAGACTAAGGGTAAGATCCTCTGGGAGTGTTTGGAGAGTTAGTACTGTGCTGTCTGTATGGTGTCTGAAATGCTGAGATACTGGGAGTACGTGCAGATGCCTGGTATTTTTGAAGTACTAGGAGGTTTTGGTTAAACGCTGCTTATGACCAGGAGTGGAAATGTTTCTAAAAGGTCTGTTTCAGTCTGTAACTGAAGAATAAGTATTTATAAGACGACTTTCTACAGGTCTGAAGTTATACAGCCCCCCCATGACTGTGGTGACCAAGCCCCTTTATGACAATAAGCTTACTTATCTCTCCATGCCCTCTGGAAGGAGCACACTTACCCCTATTTTGCAGATGGGAAACTGAAGGCCAGAGAAGTGATGTGTTCACAAACCCTTTGCAACATCTGGCTCAGAGCAGACCTGACTGCAGGCTTCTCAAGTACTGGGCTGCTGCCCCAGTGCAGGAGGATGCTTTTTTTTCCTGGGGAGAGGAAGCAGCAACTCCTACACCTCCCCCCCCCCCCAAAAAAAAAAAAAAAAAAACAAACAAACAAACCCAAGTCACTTTGTAGAGAGGTTTTTTTTTTTTCTTTAATGTCTTTCTAATGTAATCTGTTATATGCAGCATAATTATAGTAGTAGTTTGACCCCTGCATACTTTAAAAATGCAAAGTATATTCATGTATTTCAGACTGTGAGACAAACCATATTAGCAGGCTCTCAGGATTAGCAGGATCTCAGGTTGTGGAATTTTGTTTTTTTCTTCCTGCGACTGTTCTGGGAAAGGGGAAGGCTGAAGCGTAGTTGTTCAGGAATTAAACTTCAAGGTATTTCTCTTGGAGTGTTTGAGTTGGCAGACAATTGCAGACATCTGCTAAATTAAATGTTGTGTACAGCCTTTTTTCTCGCTGTCATTTGGATGTAAGATGTTTCTCTAATTTGCTAGCGTAGCTGTAGCCAGGATGAGAAGTTGTGCGAGAGTTGTTTTTTGGGGTGGGGAGCGTTTGGGGGATGTAAATTCCACCTTCCTCGGACAAGTGCCGTTACCGCAGCCTTAGCTGACACGTGAAATGTGTTTGTGAACGCTGGGACCCTGAGCAGGACAAGGCTACGTTGCACACGTTACTGTCCCATGGAAAACGTGAAAAGGCTAGCGGTAAGAGCTGCTTTTTGATCTCACTTTATCCAAATAAGACTTGAGAAATCTGACTTAGGGTTTGAGAGGAGCTGGGGACTGTCAGAGCCCTGATGGGTTTGGGTAGTCTGACTTAGATCTGCACTGCCTGTTTCCAGCTTTCTGAGGCTGGTTTGTAATCTTAGGGGAAAGTTCAGGGAACAGTAACTGATTAATAAAATTGCTACATTTTCCCCACTCAGATAAAGGTTGTTATAAACAAGCAATACTGGTCTCACTTATTATTGCACTTTTTCTGTATTTAGCTGAAGTGTCTATTTGCACAAGTTCATTGCATGAGAAGCAAAGTTTAAAACTGGATCCAGCAGGCAGCATCTAGGGGCTCCGTTTGACCTTGAGACCTAAAACGGCTATAGGTGCACCTCTGCTCTGCCTAGCCTGAACTAGCTCGAGAAAGAGTCTTTATTCATCTAAACCCAGTGGAGGGCCTTGATCTGATTGGTGACTTCAGAAAATGTGTAGCACATTTCTGTGGGATTTGGGCTGCCTGGATTGGAGGCTGCTGATATGTTTTAAAAGAAAGGCAGGGGAGAGGGAAGAAATAAGGAGCCCTCGCTGTTAGTTTATAATCTAGTGTTTGGAGCTCGGGAAGCAGGGACTCGGTGCCATACCCAGCTTTAATCCCAAGTCTCCCTCCACCTGTATGAGCACCGTGTCATCAGCTGCCCCAGTGGGAGCCCCTGTCACACTTTGGGTGACACTAGGTGCTCCCATCCTTCATGGGAGGGTTGTGCCACTAGGTGGAGAATAATCCGTCCAAGAGAGCCGTTTCAGCGAGTACCGCAAGCACGAGGGAGTGCGTAGTGATGCGGCTCCCAGCCAGCGAGGTGGACGAGTGCTAGAGGTAAGGCCGTGTCCCATTTTATGTGCTCCGTCATCGATGGTCCTGGTGCGTGCTCCGTGGGCTCTGCTGTGGCTCCTCTGAAGGTCACTCCATGCCAAATGCAGAAACAGCCCTTGAACCAGGGCTCCCATCCTTCCCAAGGGAACAGTTTAACTGGCAGAGACGCACCCAGGTCTTTTAATGGCAACTTGCTCCTTGGCTGCCCATAGGGCCTGAAGGCGCTGTAGGCTCAGTAGGAAGCTTCATCTAGCTGAGGAGGGAGAGTGCAAGCACTGAACTGCTGGGGTGATATCCTGCCTTCTTGTTACACCGAGGTCCACAAAAGTGTGCGAGAGGATGTTTTTGCTGTTCTGACTGGGCAAAAATCCCTTCCCTTCTCATGAACTTGAATCGCTGTTTATCTTGTCTTGAAAAGAAGGCAGATGCAAACGTAGATCAGGTACTTTCAGCACTTTAAGACCTCTCTGAGGTTGGGAAAAAGAAATCTGATTAGGGTTACAGCTGTTCCATTTCCTGACAGATGCACAGTGTGTTATGTGCTGGCTGACTGCGGATGTACACACATACATCAGTCTCACTTTGTATCAGTGGCATAACCACATAGCAGCCAGCTATGTACGGAACTACTTGTCCTGGACTCCCTGCCAAAACATGCTTTATGCAAAAATTTTCTGCGAACCAAGCTGTAGTGTATGGATGTACTCGTGTGTGTTTTCCTTGGGTGGTAGGGCTTTTGTTGTTGAGTTTTTAGTATGGTGCCCTACACCAGCAACTGTAAACAAATGTGGCTAGTTATGAAGCACTTGTAGAAAAATAATTGCATTTGTACAAATGGTACTAGAAAAAGTACCCATGTAAGGGTACTGTAAGTACCCAAATAAGCCCAGCTCTGAATGAGGAATTCTTTTCTTTCTTGCAACCACAGCTAAAAAGTTGTTTATAAGTAAATGCTGAGATGGTGTAATTTTCTTTTCTAGGAACTTGGAATAAGAATTCCTAGACCGCTGGGACACGGACCAAGCAGATTCATCCCAGAGAAGGAGGTGCGGTGGTGTTTTCAAGTACACAGTGAACTTTATGCTTTTAAGGAACAGTAGTAACCCACATTTGGTTTCAGGACAGCTGCTGAACTGCAAAACATTTTCAGTAGTGATCACATTCAGTCCTGGTGAGACTTTGGCCACGGTTCTAACGTACAAAAGCAGTGAGATGCCTGGGGGACTTTGGAACAGTTATGACACCTCTTGTACTACCTACCTAGCGTAAGAGAAACCCAATACTGTTTTCTGTAAGAGTGTCTGTTTGCACACTCCCGCTCCTTGTGAACATCCAGATGTAATTTCCTACTGGTCCACAAGGCACCTACCCTTCTGGTCTGGGGTTTGTTCCTTTTTCTTGAGCTGTCACAACCATTCTGAATAATCTGACAAGCTTCAAAGAGCTGTGGCTGAGCATTTCTCGTGCTTCTGTTTTGATGGGACTGGCAAGAGAATTTGGAGTAGGTGAAAGGTTTGTAATATGCCTGTGATTTTCTAGGAATTTTAGAGCCTTAAGCTTCAATTTCCCTTTATTTCTCTCTTGTCATCCTAGCTAGCTTTTTACTTCTTTACCCTTTTTTTCCCCCTCGGTAAAAATGATTATTCAGTTTGCCTGTTGCTGTTATAAATAAATAAATAAGATCAATTTGGGGCATTCAAGAAAGTGAAGATGAAACAGTTAAAAGTGAAAAGTCAGTGTTGCACATGAGAAAGTGTAAAGACAAAAATCTCCTTTTGCTGATATAACCATTTGTGATCCCCAAAATGGGAGATATTAAAAGAGTATCTTATGTGTCTCGCCTTATGTACGCTGATTTAATGCCATTAATAGATTTATCATACAATTTCTTGCTGGTGTGTGTTTAACAGAAATTCACTGGGGTCTCTGGGTGCTGTGGTAATATTTCCCTCCTATATTTAATTTATCGGTACATCTTAGACAATGTTGCTAATTGCTCTTTCTGTTAAATCAGACCATTCAGGTGGGAAACGAAGACGCCATGATGCACACGCTGTTTGCGGATTCTTTTGCTACGCTGGGCCGATTGGACAATGTTACCTTGGTGATGGTTTTCCACCCACAGTATCTTGAAAGCTTTCTGAAAACTCAGCACTATCTACTGCAAATGGATGGTCCACTCCCTCTTCATTACCGACACTACATCGGGATAATGGTATGCTGGAACATAAAGCAGCAAGCAGAGACAGCCGCTTTGGCAATGATCTCTGGTCCTTTTTTTTTTTTTTTTTTTTTTTTTTTTAAATAGTCGTTATTGCTCTGTTTTGTAGCTTCTAGATGGAGAGAGGCGTTTTGTCATAAGTTAAGGGGAAAAGCAGAGTAGGTTTGTTTGTGTCTGTTTTACAAATTGTTTCCTAAGACCAGTACTTCATGTTCATGGTTTCAGGAGGAATGTGAGGAAGAGAGAAAAAAACTCTGTTATAAAAATAAGACAACTGTTTACTCTTGGTTTCTTTAGTATCTCAGAAACTGTTTTTCAAGGCAACTTATTTGTGTGTGTTCTAACTCAGCAGTTCCACCATCCACTTCTGAATCTCTGAATTCAAAACAAGTTTTTGGTCAGAAGGGGTTGGTTTTATAATTTCCAATCTGCTAGTGCAATGATTTTTGCCTTTTCAAAGTTGTATGAAAGATTGTCTTAATTCAATGGGGAAGGTATTACTGTTTGTATAAGTGGTACTTGATCTGTTCTTTGCTGAAAAGCTGCCCTTAGTTTTGCTGGCTATGCATTCTACAATCTGTTTTAGCTGGTAAAGATTCAGCTAGAGGCAATCTTGCCTCTACCATACTGGAGAGGATATATAATAAATCTGTAGCTGTACCTTTCTTCCCTGGGCATATGCATATTGCACCTGTAGCCAGCATTGTTATAATGTATATGAATGAAATATTGCTCTCACAACAGAAATGTAATCAAAACCGGCTACTGCATTGGTCACTTCTTTTTTTTTTTTTTTTTTTTTTAATTTCATTCTTTGAACACCACAAGTCTTATTTTTGAATACCTTGAGGAAATAATGACTTGTGGTATTTATCATAAAGCACTCACTCACTGTAATTGTTTTCTATGTCATAGTTGTGTTTTCCTTTCTAGGCTGCAGCAAGACATCAGTGCTCTTACCTTGTTAACCTCCATGTGAATGATTTTCTTCATGTCGGTGGAGACCCCAAATGGTTGAATGGCCTGGAAAACGCACCTCAGAAACTGCAAAATTTAGGAGAACTGAACAAAATGTTGGCTCACCGACCCTGGCTCATCACCAAAGAGCACATTGAGGTAAATCATCTGTTGAGTAACATGAAACGTACCCTTAATTTTCAGTAAATGCAATCACAGATTTATAGGGTTAAGAGGCAGACAGGGAAAGGTGCTCTCTATTAGTGACTTTTATTTCAATGTTATATTGCTTTGATATGGCATGATACATCACTTGTGCTGAAGCCCTGCAATACCCCCGTGAAACTAGCATGATCGTTACTGATCTCAGATCACTAACAAACTTAATTGACAATATACTGATATTTCAGAGCTGTCATGTCAGAATTGTGTTGGTATGATGACAGTGTGCACAGGTGTGCAATTCTTTAAAGTCATATGCTTTCAGTAAGCAGAAGCCCTGAGCATTTCTGAGATGGTGCCAGAGGTTAGACTGTACACAAGTCAGCATATTTTTGTCTCAATTGTTGTCACTTCAGATTCATAGTTTTCAGATATCTTCACCTAATCTCCATGCAGGCATTTCTGAGTCCCTGGTGTTTGCACCTAAGATAACTTTATAAAAGCAGGCTTCATGAATAAGAAAGGCTGAAATTCAGCATGTCATTTGTCATACACCCCACTCCCTGTGCCTGACTCTGCACTGCAGTTTGGTGGAGCGACTGATGCCAAGGAAGACGCGTGCCCAGGCTGTTTAGGGAGCCGGCTGGTAGAACAGCCCAGGGGAAGGAGCAGCTGTACAACCAGCTGGGATTGCTGGAATCGGCCTGAATCCTCCAAGTGGTTATTTCTGCTGCTTTTTCCTCGACGGTTACTCAGATGAGCTAGTTTTGGATGTGCTGTGATGGCAGCTCTTGTGGCACGGCAAGCCTGCCCCGGGCCTGGCTGTGGTTACTGGAGCAACTCTTCTTCCTCTGCTCTTCTTTAACCTTAGCAATGAGGAAATGGGTGCTGGGACTTGCTCAGTGCTGTCTGCCAGGTGGACAGGCAGCGGCGGGAGGCAGGACCGCGGGGGAGGGCGCACGCTCTGCCAGAAGGCCATAAACCTCCCACACTTTCCTGCCCATAAGGGGAAGCTGGGGTTTGAAACTTCTCAACAGAAGTAGAGCATTCCACTCACAGGGACAAGGTGGAGAGAGCCCTGCCTTAATATATTGGGTTTTCACACAGCTGATCTGCAAGGAAGGGTCCAGGGTTTTCTGAGACTGCAAGGACTAGTTGAAGAAACAAGTGATTGTTGTGGTTGCATCCTCATCAGAGATGGGAAATTTCAACACAAGTCAGCCTGGTTTTAATAGAAACCTGAAGGTGCAAAGTGAAAACCACAGCTGATCAAATAACTGTTTGGGGGCTGGAGGAGGAGAGAGAAGTCATTTGCTATGCAGCTTAACCACATGAATCTGTGGGTAGTAGGTAACCTGGTAATAGGACACTGAGCGTGCTAAGGGCAGCAGAGAGTTAGGAAGCAGTTGTGGATCTTGGAAGAATAACTTTATCTGGCAAAGAAATGTGTTGGTAAATTATATTAACTTCACTGCAGTGGGTAGTAGAATCATTTGAACTGCTTTTTAAAATCGATACTTTTGTCTTGCTTTGTTTTTAAAGCAACTTTTGAAGACTGAAGAGAACAGCTGGTCCCTGGCAGAGCTGATTCATGCAGTAGTTCTGCTCACACACTACCACTCCCTTGCTTCCTTCACGTTTGGCTGTGGGATCAGTCCAGAAATTGACTGTGAAGGTGGTCACACTTTCAGGCCCCCTTCCGTCAGTAACTATTGTATATGCGATATTACAAATGGTTACCATGGGGTGGATGAGAATCATGCCAGCCCAGCTGGAAGTATTCCAGTAAGTATATGTCTGAACAAACTGTCTCTTTCAATACTCACAACTTCTGGGTAAACATAATACAGAGAGGATGCCTACGTCTATATCTCTGTCTGTTTGGTGAGAGTGGGACAGTTGATCAGGCTAATCAAGATGAGGACTAACTGGTTGGAAAGCTACATTTAGGTGAAGCTGAAGTGGTACTGGAGGAAGGTACCAAAGGAAGTGACAGAGATACAGTCTTTGTCACATGTTTTCTCTGTCTCTTGCCATTCAGACAGGCAGACTGAGAGTACTGCTGGCCTTGGCTAGTTCACGATACATGTCTTGAGCAGCAGTGGTCAGGAATGCCTTTTCTCGTCTGTGCAGTGGAGATCCAACTCTTCGATTCCCATTTTTGGCTTTGTTGCCTCAAGGTGTTTGTGATACACCACGCAACGGATCATTCACAATTTTCTGACTGGGTGTCTAAAACAGCACTTCCTACCTGCAGCGCTTCCTGCCTGCAGCACTTCTGCTCAGTGATCGGTACCTGTTTCCAATTGACAATCATAATGTGAACTGAGCATTGGTTTAAGGGCAGTGATAACAGGATATTTTCAGTGTGCGTTCCTTGCCTGTGAGACTTTTTTTGCAGTAGCGTGGGTGGTATTTGCATTTTGTCTGATGAGCTTGCTGGTTCTCTGAAGGAGCAGGCTGATTGCGAAAGGTATAGAGGAAAGGGGCAGGATAGTATAAATTGATAGTATAAATTTTATTTTGTTTTGTGCTGATGGATTTTTACATGACCAGATATTGAATTAATAGCGTGTTGTGACAGTGTTAAAACCGCTCTCGTGAAATAAGATTAGCGTGCACTCGCTGTCCTTTGAGGCTTCATAAAACCTGCATTTACACTCACTCTTCCTTCTTCCTTTGATATGTTTGTGAGCAGAGAAGGGGAAAAATACAGTTACGTAGTAAATTGTGGTTACTTCCTCTATCAGAATTTCTGTTATAGCTCCTTGTTTTTCAGTTGTTTAACATTTAGATTAAGCAAGAAAAATAATTTTAATTTCAGTGTGAGAACCGCTTGTTCCAAAAAGCTGTGACTCTTCAAATATACTAAAAATATCAGGGATCTAACTGAGAAAAGATGATGACTAAATGTGAACTGTTGGGTCGGTACAGATTTCTTTCAAGAGCTGTTTTCCTAGAAAAATCAGTATTTAAAGATGCAAGTGAAAGACACAGCCTGAGTTTAAATTTTCTGGCTTGAAGATTTCTACCATAAATGTCAGTGCTTGTTACACAGGGGACTGCCATGTTTGTCTCTCCTTTTCAAGACTACAGAGTCTGTCTGTGAAGTTGAAGCTCTTATGGAGAAAATGAAGCAGCTACAGGAGTGCAGAGATGAAGAAGAAGCCAGCCAAGAAGAGATGGCTACACGTTTTGAAAGAGAGAAGAGAGAAAGCATGTTTGTGTGCTCTTCAGGTAGAGATGCACAGATATAGTATATGCATTTGCTTAGACTTTTCCAAGTTACTTGAAGAAATGTTTATTACCAAACAGGGGGTTGGGGGAGAAAGGGTAATTAGATGTTTCAAAACCGGTATCATTACTTTAAAGGGATCAAGATTGAAGTGCCTTGTTTACCTCCAGAAATGCTTTTAAAAGTAAAGTAGTGCCAAGGTTTGTGGCATCTCTCAATCATACTGTAATACTCACAGACCAATATTTATTTGCTAGAAACTTACCTCCAACAGAAATGTGAAACACAAATCTCACAAGACAGTGTTTAAAAAAAAAAAAAAAAGTCTTTAAGACACCTAGCTATTTAAGTTTATGAAAACATTACTTTGCAGATGACTCTGAAATGACAGTTAATCTGTTACAAGCTTAGCTTTGTTCTGGGTTCTTCCACAGAGTTTCTCTCTAAAATAAATATGGCATATAAGACTTACAGGTCTATTTTTCCCTAAACTCTCTGTTCCAAAACACATTTTCCCTTGTTAATTTTACAGAACCCCTGAGTTAGGAGCCAACTGTCTCCTAGATTCGGGGGACAGGGAGAAGATTAGTACACAAAAGAAGGGAGAAAAGATCTTTCTCTGTAGGAAAGAATCTGAATATTTTTCAAAGGGTTTTTCAAAGGTCTCTAAAAGACCATAGTTGCAGTCACATCAAGGTGTACTGAAGAATTTTAATACTGGTAGTCCAGTGAAACTGTGTGTTTATCTTTAAAGTGCAGAGACTCTTATTTGGAAATTGTTGTGTGTTTCTGTTTGAAATCAACAGAAGATGAAGAATCAGCACCAGCAAGAGATGTGTCTCGCCACTTTGAGGATACCAGCTATGGTTACAAAGACTTCTCCAGGCACGGAATGCATGTGCCCACCTTTCGTGTTCAGGTAACAGAGGGGGGCTGGTGCCAGCAAGCGTACTGTGCGATCTGCTGCTTGTGCTAGATACCAAAACTAGAAATTGCTGTGCTGTAACTTATTGCCCCCATGTCTGAGAAGACTTAAAAACTAAGTGGACAAAGAAAACCCTCACACTGGATTATTTCCCTTGAGATAACTTATGTTAAAACACTTAGCTAGGCCTTCAGAAGTTCATTTCTGAAATGCTCCATTCTGCATTTATATTTATTCTAAGGATTATTCCTGGGAGGACCATGGCTATTCCTTGGTTAATCGTCTTTACCCAGATGTGGGACAACTACTTGATGAAAAGTTTCATATTGCTTATAATCTGACTTACAACACAATGGCCATGCACAAGGATGTGGATACCTCAATGCTAAGACGAGCTATTTGGAACTATATTCATTGTATGTTTGGAATAAGGTCAGTCTTACCACTTTTGTTCTATGCACATCAGACTTGGCTTTTTAGCGTTGGCTTTCTTCTGGATTGAAGCAAAGCCATTTATTATGCAAACATACGTGCACCTCCTACTGGTCTGTTGCTATATGATGGGGAAGGGTTAGTGGTGGCACAAATTATACAATAATTTACTTTCCTATAGGAACTTATGAACAATGCAAGTAAAAAAACTGGTTCTTTAAAATGAAAGTCTTTCTCTTTCAATTCTGAACAGATATGATGATTATGACTACGGTGAAATTAATCAGTTGTTGGACCGCAGCTTTAAAGTTTATATCAAGACTGTGGTTTGCACTCCTGAAAAGACCACAAAACGAATGTATGACAGCTTCTGGAGGCAGTTTGAGCACTCTGAGAAGGTACAGTTTGCATGCGTTGAGGCACAGTAGGTAGATCTGTTTGCCGTGCTAGCCACCACAACTAGCCAGCTAGCCTTTATACTTCAGTTGGATTCTGCTCATATTCAGTAAAATCATTAGTAGGTAGTAATTCTCAGACTGAAATCATTTTTCTTTCCATACTGAACATTTGCTAGCTAACACTGAGTGTGCAAGTTCAGAAGCATGCAGGAAGGTTAGATACATAAACAGCTTAGTTTTGGAACACTTCCAAGCTTCACCTTGACTGCAGCATTCTTCCCCACTGTCAGTCAGTATCGCCTGGGACCGAGAGAGGCGAGGGAAATGATGCAAGATCCATTCCTCGCCCTCAGACTCAGAGCAGTGTGCTTTCTGGCCAAGGTCTTAGCAGTCTTATGGTCGATTTTAGTGTGATTGGCCCCAGTGCAGTTGCTTTGTGTTAAAGTCTGAAGTTCTGTTGCTGTGTTACACGCTAATTTGCACCTCCCAGTAATATTTCATACTGTTTGTTAACTCAGGGTTCTACTACATCAAGTTCACATCTTCTGGTTTTTCTTTGGAAAAATATTTCTGGGCCCCCAGCGTTACAATGAATGCTGATAAAAATACTGAAACATAGACTAATCAGAGCCAATATCCTCTGAGGCTCTTTTTCTTGTTAAACCCCTTATGAAAATAGTTTAGAGATATCCAATTATAATAGTGGCTCTGTAGATGTGATGATTTAAGGGTGGAAGTAAAATAAATTAAGCTAAATTCAAACAACTGTTTTTCAAGCTGTACATGGTCTGAAGGGGCTTCTGCTAATGGGGCTGCAGAAGGGCTTGTGTGCTCGAAAGTTTTTCTGTTCCTTCCAGCTAAACAAGTTGGTCGACTAAAGGATGCTACCTCTTCCCATGAGCCTGACCTTGCTTAAATGTAGCCTGTGACCCCTTGCTGCACCATGTGGCAGTACTGCAGTTAAACCTTGTTAAATCATTCCCTCTTCAGCAGGCTTTACAGATGGCATGTTACAGCTACCCCGATAATTAGTTCTAAGTGCTCCCCTGCTGCTAATGCAAAAACTAGTATGAAAAACCACAGTCCCACACATTTCCTTTGGCTAAAGTAACTTTATTCTGAGCACACTTTTAAAGCATAGCTTCTTTTTCTTTCCCAAAGGTCCATGTTAATTTGCTTCTGGTAGAAGCTCGGATGCAGGCTGAACTACTTTACGCTCTGAGAGCTATTACTCGCTATATGACCTGATGCCTTTGGCCACCCATTCATGTCGGAATGTTCCGCAGCTGCAGAATGGCAGAGGAAGCTACGAAGCCTCAGGACCAACGGTAGCTATAAATTCAGACGCCCATTGTGCCATAACTCCTTTAGTTTCAGCTATTTCAGTGTTTGGAATATCACTGCTGCCACTAGGCAGTGAATGCTTGGCAGTTGAAAAGATAGAGTTGTGCAGAAGTGCTGCCTGATCATGGTATTTTGGCTTTAGACAGCACAGGACACTCTATGAACTTGTGGCAATATAGCAAATGATAGATATATAAATCTTGTATTAAGGTAAATCTTGTATTAAGGCAAATACAACAGGAGTTGGAGCGTGAAAAGATGTGGGACTTGATGACATTTGCTTTCCCTACAAGAATAATCCTAGAAAATCTTGATGCTGCTATTTGTGCTGGTGGAGTGAACAGATGCAGGCTGTTCCAGTTAAGCTAAAAGTGAAAGTGAGCACTGCTATTGTCTGAGCCTTTATTGTGTGTGGTTTCAAAAAAAGCCTTGTTGTTTAGCTTTATTTTTTAAATCAGAACTAAACCTCCTCTGTCCACACTGACAATTTGGAAGATAGCAGTCAATTTTCTCGAGTAGTATAGCCTTAAAATGCTATAGGACATTTGTTCAGCATTGTTTGGTGAGCTCCAAAGTGCAATGGTCTTCCTATGGAAAGAAGAGGATTTCGGTCCTCGGAGCTTTTTAGATGTCTAACTACATGAAGTGTCAAGTAGCTTCTTCTCCTGTTTTTCAAGGATGAACTGATACCTGTCCAGGAGCTAGGACAAAGTATGGGAATGTTGTTCTAGACTGCCAAACAGGCCTACTGTATTACATGCCCAATGCTGGTGTTACTGATTTTTGCAGTCGCTTAAATAACTAGGCTAAAAACATCTATTTTTAGTAAATCAAAACATGATTAAAATGCTGACGTTCAATATACAGTGGTTTTGGAGAACACATGAATACTTTTGTATGAGTGTGAATTGCTTTTTAAATTTGTCAGTATTATTGGTATTTTTTAAATAAAGGGTAACAACTTTTCCTCTTGGTGTTTTTGTGTTACTTTACTTAACTTTACACTTCTGTTCTCACTGGTTTACAATGCTGCCTTATTCATGTAGCTGGTATATTAAAGACTTTTAAAAATGTTTGAGACAGTAACTTGAGCAAACATCCTTAAAATGACCCACTAATGAATTTTTCAAGAGAGTCTAAAATGCTGGGAGAAATAGTTTTAAAAAACGTACTTAAATCTTCATGGAAACTACAGAAGGAACTCCTTGTATAACCATACCCTCTGAGTTTTCATTGTTCCCATAGTCTGCTATCCTACAGTCAGGCAGGTGCTGCTGTATAGGTTCTCTCTTTCCTCACAGCTGGTGTGATGGAGTTGGAGTTTTTTTATAATCACCTCTTTTTCTCTTCAATAACTAGCTTTAAATATTGCTTGGAAATTAAACGGATTTTTAAACCCTCCAGTAATGAACTTGGTTCTAGATTAGGCTGCTAATTTTCAGGGGCTACTGCCAAAAGGATATCTGGCATCAGAATGGATAGTCAGAGCTGCAGTCAGATGAGTTTATGGCAAGAGGTACTGAGGGGGAAAGAATTTGTAACAAGTGACTGACACTGGATATGTTTCTACAGCTGAGTGTGCAATGGGATTGTACTCAAGTGTTGTAGAAACTCCTGCCTGCCTACAAGAAGGTAGATGAGTATCTCTCCAGCCTTATTTGTAAGGCAGGGAAGAAAGGGTTTTACCCATGCACATATGCAGAGTTAATTTAGGACTTCTGTTCCCCTGACCCTAGTTCTCACTCAATTAGATCAAAGTGGTTTCTGTTACAAGTAAGATAGATAGAATAGTCACCCATTCCTGCAGGATGGCACTAAGAACAGTGTTCTGATGCAAACAGAACATTTATAAAAAGAAATGAACAAATGCGAGGCTCTTACAAACCTGATGTGCATAGCCTTAAACTGCTTGTTGTAAAGACAAAGTTGCTTTGTGGATCTATCCAGAGGCAGGCGTACCTGTACAAAGATGGGCAGCTTCTGGCCAGGGTAGCTGTATTACATGAGATACTTTGCCTGACTGCTCCCATGACAAATGAGGATAGAGGCTGCACTGTCCATTCTTATTCCTCCTAAGGAGTCCAAGCAAACAGTACTTGAAAATTAAAGCCCAGTGTAATGGCAGAACATTCTGAGGACAGTTTTATGCTTACGGTCCAAGAAACCAAAATACCTAAAATGATCTAGGGGAGAGGGATTATTTAATAAACTGTCACAAATGTGACTAACAGGAAGCATCTGCTATTTCCTCTTAACTAAAAATACAGGATTTCTAAAGTTCCAAAAAACAGAGCAAAACTTTCCTGTTTAAGGGCATATCATAAAACTAAACTATGCCTAAAGACATAAAAAAGGCATATTCCTAATCTGTAAATGAAGTTTCTGCAGCTTCTGATTCTCCTATTTAAAAAAAAAAAAAAAAAAAAAAAGGCAGCAGAGGTAGACATGAAACCTTTCAAGAAGGCTAAACTGACTGTTTCCAGCCAAAAATCTCCAAATGCACACAGGTGCACGCACATACTCTCCCTTTCCAAGCAGCACAACATTGCAGTGCGCAAGTGGCTTCATACTCAGCGGTAACCACAACAAGCACACAATCTGAACTAAACATAAAGCTACTTACCTTGGAGAAAGGGTCTTTTTTTTAGCTATTTTACTGCTGACACATTAACACCCTGTACACTCTCATTCAGGTTCTCTGGAGTGCATTTTATCCAAGTACTCTCATATCCTCAAAGGAGAGACTAAAGCAGGGATTGACCCTGGGCTGAACACAGTTCCTTTTCCAAAGCAGAATCCCAATTGTACGCAACTGGAAAACACAAAAGACCTGTAAGGTTTCTATCAATCAATCAGCCCTGTTATCTTAGGACGATACCACTTTTTCTAATGGATTTTCCTCTAATAATTTTTGAACTCACTGTCTAGTTCCAGTCAAACTTGACAAAGGAACATTAAGCCTCCTAATCATGCACGTTCTGTTTAAAAAAAGAAAAAAAAAGAAAAGCAGATGAGTAGAAAAGCACCCGAGGTTGGCCTCAGAGAGAGTCTCTTACACTTCAGTTGGGTGCATGCATTGGTCAGTCACAGAAACACAGTAAGAAAGAAAGAAAGAATTGAGCTGAATGTTTTTTGAAAGTGACTTACTTATAAGCAGTGACCTACATTACACAAGGGAAATGCTAGGAGTCTCTCAGGACTTAAAGGACTTCTTCAGCTAAGGAGCTCTGATAACCTTGCTGCACAAACACCTGGCATCTCTCAAAATTGGAAGGCAGAAAAATCAGGCTATCTTGTGATAGAAATTTATTAAAGCAAGCAGCTACATTTCTGCTTTTACCAAAAAAAAGCAGTGCCTGCTTGAACATGCACACTGAATGCTGAGCATTTCTATTACTGGACCACTTAAAGGATTTAAAGTCCTGTCTACTGCTTTTGTTAGGGAATGTCCACTCTCACCAAGAGTAATTTGATACCATCAGAGACCTGCATCTACCTGTTCTTCCTACTTAGCCCAGCGTGATTCTAGTCATAATTTCTATGACGTAGTCCCATACTCTCCAGCCAACTGATTTTTCTTAGGCAGACTACAGGTACCAAGGTTTTCTCCTGCATTTAAGGTAGCTTGCAATAAAAACAGAGATCGTTCATTCTTTTGTTTGTTTGAAAACAAAATGAATGAGCTGTCAGCGGTTGTGCCAGGCTCTAGTGTTTAGTGCCCATTACAAAAAAAAATAAGGCAGAAGTAGCAAGATAACAGAGTTAGGAGCCACCTCCCCGCCCTGCCCCCGGCCCTGAAAAATGTCTTCGGTTTGGTTCCCCCCCCCCCCCCCCCCCCAAGAATGTTGAGGCATTTGTGATCCCTAGGAAAAGAGAATGACCAAGGCTGTTAAGTTTAGTGGCAACTGAAGAAGTTGGTGGAGGACAGCCTTGAAAACAAGAAAACCCTGTCATCAGCTAGATAGATGAGAGACACACCATGAAAGCATCCATCACCACACACAGCAGAAGCTGAATGTGATGGCAGGCATGAGGACCGAGGGGCAGCACTGCCTCAGTCGCTGGCCCAGCTTGAGCCACCCTCAGCTGCTGCAGGCTGTGGGCTGAGGAGGCTCATGGGTGGCTCCTACAGAACTGCAGCCTGCAGCTGCAAAGTGCAGCAGCCCACATGCAGCCACACCACCACCCCGATCCTCACCTGTCATGGACATGGCAAGTGTTGGTGATTGTCCCCAGGGGCACATGTAGGTGGGGGAGTCTGGCAGGAGGCCACTTGACACACTGAAGGAGGCGGTGCTGCACTTCCTTCCCTCCCAGCAACAGCATGGCAAGACCCTGTCTGCACCAGCAGCACAAGTGGAGGGAACTAAATGGCTGGCTACTGCCTAGCCCCATGTATGACCCTTTTTAAAAAAAAAATGCACAGGATTTTGTTTTTTAATCTGTGCCTGGAGGAGCACAGCCGATCCCTCTGCCCCCTGAGTTGCAATGAACATCCATCCTTATCAGTGCTTGACTGTCCTTCCTCTTTGCAGGGAAGTTTCACTTCAAAATGTTGTAGGCATGTACAGCTCCTACCGACCCCTACCAAAAAAACAAACAAAAAAATAAGAGTGACAGAAGCTAAAAAAAAGGGTCCTTGAACAGGAATGGCCTCCTGAAAGCACAAGAGCACTTGTGAACTGAGATTTGTGGCAAAGACAACCAACTGGTGGAAGATGCCATAACAGTACATCAGAAATTCAGTATTTCAGAGCTCATAATTGCTACCCACAAGTTTTGCTCAGGGAAACACATGAAGCCAGGGAGCCACTGGAGGATGTACTGTCAGGTGCACTAAGGCTTCCTTCTGCTGCCCTCTCTGCTCTACCTCAATGAGCTTTTTCTGGAACTGTCACAGGCCAAACAGCCAGGCTGCACCAGCTTTTTTCCCCGCTGTGGAATATCCAAATTTCTGTTAGAGGATGCTTCGCACAGCACTCCAGGCCTTTGCTTGGAGTTTGGCTGGTACTGACTGAAATAACTAACATTTTCTTTGAACAGATTTTAAATGCCTACATTACTGCCACCTCATGGACTTGAGCAAAAAGTCAGTACCAGGCTGCCTTCTGACCTCTCCAGCATTTGTCAATTCTGATTAGCCCTACTGACAGCACTTGGCCACACGGCCTTTTCCACTGCGTTCCCACCCTGCATTACACAGCATGGTGTTTGCCTGCCTCTTGCCTTGATACAAATGCCAAGAACAAATGCCTTGAGCACTCTTCTCACAGGGGAATACTTACCCATCATCCTTTCCTTAATACTCCTAAAAGCAAATCCATTCTCTTTTCCGAGAAGCAAATGTGGCACTGAAGCCATTTATCTTCTCCCTAAGCTTCAGCTAAAATTAAAATAGCAAAAGAAAGAATAAGAATTGAGGTCTTTTTGAGTTCAGCAGAGCTGTTCTTAGAGCCAAATCATACTCAACAGCTGAGCAGTCTCCTGCAGATTGCAGTGAGAGAGTGCTACACACGCTCCAGAAGTCACTCACTGCAGGGCTTTCCTCTGCTTCCCAGCCTGCTCACTGCATCTCCTCACCTGTATGCACAGGTCCTGGACCTGCCAAACATGACATTGGAGCCATGAAAGGAGCTCGGAGTTGCTGCCTCAGAAAAACAAATTTATTCAGCCTCTGCAGTAATTGCCAGGCTGGAGACTTGCCCTCCTGGCACACACAGTGCAGCGTGAGGCTGCTGACCCCTGGGATAAGAGCCAGGAGCCCAGCAGTCACTGCACAGCAGTAATCTGAGGGAGGAGAAGAGACAAATGGGGTCAGGCCTGTAAAGCTTTGAGTAGCCAGTTGGGCTGGTACTGCCTGAGGCCGGTCACGCACTTGCTGAACTAATTCATGAGCTACAAACAGGGACTTCTACACACTGCAAGGATAAAAACTGAACAATACAAGCAGCCAGAAGCAGCCAGAAGGAACGTAAAGGATGTGTGGGACTCCCCTTGGACAGAGACATAAGCCCAGCAGAGACAGCTGGCCCAGAAAGCCTGAAAAGTACTGGCACACGTGCAGCTCCCGGGCAATGAAGGAACTGAAAGAAGAACACAGCAGACTAGCTGAAGTCTGACGTTAGGGTAATGGTGTTTTGCCTTAAGACGCAAAGCCCAACATGGAAAGACGCCTCTTTCCAGCACAGCTGGACATGTATGTTTTTATATATATATTTGTATGTATGTATGTATGTATGTATGTATGTATCCCAAGAGCCCCAGTGGGGAAGCTGGGATGCCCTGGGATGCCACACAGTATCCATAAAGAAAGGCTTCTCCTTGAAGGGAAGGAGAACAACTTCACTCTTTCACAAACGTTTTCAGTGGTCAGGAGGAAAGACCACAATAAAATACACCAGAATGCAACAGAATAACCCTAATGCTAGTGGGGCAGAATTTTATAAAAAAATAAAATGTAAAAGACAAAAGAGTATGTCAAAGACTGTAGGTAGATGTGGACCATATCATAAAACATTCTTTTAAAATACATAGCTCTTTGGTACCACAGAGATCCAGGTACCCAATGGTAATTTACCTTTTAAAATTAGAAGCTTTGTTTCATTTAGCCAGCAAAGAAACAATGTAATTATTAGACAAATCACATTGAACAGTTCCTTGATAAGTTCAAACATACTATAAGAATTACACACACAAAAATTTCATAAAAGTTTCTCAAAAAACAGAATCCAGTATATAAATGTCAAATTTTACTCCTTTAAAATTAATTTTTCCCATGCTCTCCAACATGTTTACCAATGACAATGTACAGGTGTATTAGAAATATATAACTGTACAATTTACATCACAAAAAAATTACTGTGCAGCTGTTTTAAATATATTATTGTATATTATTTGCCTCTATCTTATGTTATTACCTACAAAAATTTCAGCTATTTTAAGTACTCCTTAGCCAACCTCTGATTAAAATGGAGAAATGGTCATAGTTGGGAGGAGTGATGATGGCTTTGAATTCTATCAAGAAGCTTTTCTGCTACAGGTTTGAATTCTGTTTCCCAATATATTTTGTGGTAGTCCCTTAAATCTCTGTCGAGGCTGTAATCCAATGATAGCTCCTCATCTGTAATCAAGGAAAATATCATTACCAGTTTTCAATAAACACAACTATGTATTTTATGACTACAACACATGCAATTGATCAGTTGTATATGTTCTTGGTTTAAAAGCAACTCTATGTTTAAATTAAACTAAGCCTCACTTTCTAAGGAATTTAGCTTTAATTGAAAATAAAGGATTTTAGGGTCACAAAAACAGTAAAAAAGTTGTTCCGCGTTCTACTATTCTCACACCTCAAAGGTAATAGCAAAGATAAATGTCTAAGGTCAAGCATTTATTGTCACTGTTAGCCTGCAGACAAACCTGAGTGTGAACATTATCCACAGAAATTTTGCTAATGTAAGTAATCCAATTCATCTAACTACAGCTATGTTTTTTCCTGTTACAAATCACTTTCCTAATATGATTTGTGTAGTCTGCTTCAAACTATATCCGCCATCATACCTAAAGCACTTGGACCATGTTAATTAATATAATACTGATGTCCTCTCTTCCTCACGCACTTCATAAATAAAAATAATAGGACAATCTTAATAGAGAGAGAAGAAAAGTTAGGAATGAAAGGAAGTCATCTGGCTTTACACAGGTTCTTCCTCCTCCATTTTTCTGGGCGTTGCATGTGGCAAAAAACCAAACTCTTACAGAAGAAAGAGATCAGTCTGCAACTAGAAGCATGCTCCTGAATCAGGAATCTACTTTGCAAATACAATTGATAAAGGTGAACAAATATTTTAAAGACCAGAGCTTAACACAGTTCAAGAGAAAGGATATTGGACAGCCTTCAAGCTATAAACTGACCTAAAATTAAAAGTACAATCCTCCACCCAACGGAGAGCGTGACTTATCTTTGTCCTAGACTACGGAAGAGCACCAAATTCACAATCTGTTAAATAAATAACTCCTTAAGAGAGCTTACTGCACATCCACAGCAAGAAAGAGACAAAATTGGAGCTAAAGAGAGACTTCAGTTACCTACACTTGGAGTCATACTTTATTTAGAATAAAAGATACTCAAATAGCAATTATTAACATTTAAAAGAATGAAATGGTCCTTATGTGGAGCACATGGCCCGAGTTGTAACAGCTATAAAGGAAGAGATTACATTACTCCTACATGGCAATGGGCACCACCGCACAGAAAGTTCCCAGCAACTGCAAACAGCACTTTGACCTCCATGCTACTAAAAAGAGTGTTTCTCAATCAGTGAAATTACAGAGAGACTTGATTGTGAAGTAGATTCCAAAGGCAAAACACATTAGTCTAAAATGGGACTCCGCATAAAGAGAAGATGTAATTTGCAGCAGAGACTTTTTGTAATAAAAAAAAGACAAAAAGCATTCCTTCAAGAAGGAAACATGTCCTCTCTCTGCAGGAAGAAATCCTGTAATCGGAGATAAAAATCCAGCCTAAGACATCAGATCCATATTCAATGAATCACAGAATAATTTGGGTTGGAGAGGACCTCCGGAGGACACCTGGGCCAACCCATGCCCAAAGCAGAGTCAATTTAGATCAGGTTGCTCTGGTCCACATCCAGTTGAGTTTTGAGCCTCTCCAAAGATGAAGAATCCACAGCCTCTCTGGGCAACCTGGTCCAGTGCTTGACCACCCACATGGCAAAACATTTTTTCCTAATATTTAACTGGAATTGTTGCAACTTGCAATTCATGCCCATTGGCTCCTGGCCTATCAATGGCACCATACCCCAACATTCGCAAAATTAATCTCAGCAGCAGAGAAATAAGTGATAGACCCTGAAGAGGAGGATAAGGGATTACAGTTTTTGTTTTCAGGCAGAATTGCTTTGCCTGCTCCTGAAATGGTTTTCATACCCAAATTCATTATCTTCTAACACACAGGAAGAGACATTTCTCCTTTTTATTAGACAGCTGTGCCTGACAGATGTTGATGGAGTGCCCGTAGGCCAAAAATATGGAATCACCGACGCTGGTGATACCGATAGCCATCCACAAGAACAAGGAGCAGAACCAGTTCAGAAGCTTACGGATTGAACCAAAACAGCAAATTTCCCAAAGCAGAATCTGAGCAACCCTGGGGATTGGTGAGCATCAGTGTCCCACATGCAAGCTGTGCTTCTTCAGATAATTTAACTTACTCAGGACTCTCCTCAAAACTAGCCAAACTGGGCACTGGCCAAGCAGCATATGAACCAGCTGCAAGCCCAGGAACAAGACAAGAACATTGGGTCTGCATGTTATAGGGAAACCTGAAAACTAGAGTTCAGACTTTAATCTGTGAGGACTACCCATGCCTATAACCCCAGGCAAGACAGGGGCATAAGCCCTGGAAGCTAGTTTAATCATGCTCTGTAAGAATTGACATGTGTCGAGACCCCAAAATAATCTTCTGGAATTAAGAGTGAAGGGACAACTGAGCAGAAGAGAAGTCTGGAAAAAGAGTGAGGAAGGAGACAGAAATGTGCCCTATACACCAAATAGCACTGAATGTCCATACAGAAAGATGTTTTCAAGACTGAGGCTGATCTCTGCTATTGCTCCTGAGGGAACGGGTCAAGGCAAAGCTGCTGTGCAGGGCAAGGAAATATTGGCCTCAAGATGCTCTGAGCCAACAAAGTGACATGAGACTCAAGGGCAGCTAAAATCCCTCTTCCTGAGGGAAGGCCAATGACAGTGTTGTTGGAGAGCAGTCTGCTGCTGCATCTCAGGCTGCTGGGATCAGGCAGGGGAAGAGAAAAAAGGAACAACGCTTTTTGTCCAGGCTTCCTTGGTCCCCAAATCTCCTTTCTGGGCTGTTTTCTCTCCCTATCGGATTCCTCATTATATCCTCTGTCATCTTGCTCCAGGGTAGGAAGAAAAAAAAAAAAAAAAGGCGCGGGGAGGACAGGGAAGCCCTAAGGAGAGCAGGTGATCTGAAGTGTCTGCAGTCCCACGCTCCATTTTTTCAGCTTCCTACACATTCAAAGAGGGTGTGCTGGTGCTGAAGTACAGTGCACCAACTGTCAGAAGTTGACTCCTGCTTCCTGAATGATAGAATCAGAGCAAAGACAGTTCAAGGCTATTTACTGGATACAATGGCAGGAGGAGGATGCAGGACAATATTAACCAGCTGCTATTACTAAAAATTTGTTGGCTTTTAACACATAGAGGAAGCAGATCTGATGAGTAAGATGTGCTCTTTCTACAGGAAGACTCGCCTTCTGATATAATTCTGGCATTTTTAATTAAGTATCATTATCAGCCTGTAACTGGACTGGCACTTATACATGACCTTCCAATTCATGAGTGGCACAAATTAATGAAGTTCCAGTTACTACCCAGCCTGGACTCTGCCATCTGATTAATTGGTGGGAGAAGCAGCGTTAAATGTAGAGGAAAAAATAAGTAACATTAAGAATTACCTGAAATGAAGATCTATATTCTTTGCTGCATGCCAGAAAATTCAAGCATGATTGTGACTTGATTGTTTATAGTTCTTTTGCAGCATGTTAAACAGGACACTAATGATCTTAAAATGTTGAGTATTATCACAAAACCACCCACTTTTTTAACTGTCCAAACAAAGCACAAAACAGACTAGGGGGACTTTCACTTTCTGACTAACATGCAGTCTTCCCCACAACAAGCATAAATCTTTGGTAAATTTTCAATTAAAAACAAAGTAAAATCAGTTAAGGCTTGCTTCAATTTCATTTAAATTTTAAAGTTCTTTTTTTTTAAAAAAGGTAATTGCAAATGACATATCCAAAGTAAAATCAGAGCCAAAGCAGTGCTCATAAACTAGAGCAGGAAGATTAAATATAGCGACTATGGAACTATTACCTTTGGATTTTACAGAGTGTAATCGCTGTGTAACATAAATGTGCAGATGAAAAGAGTCAACTGGGTGAGTAAAGCACAGCCCTAACACTCACTTGCAGGCACCTTCCAACCTGTATTTTTACCCTCCTCGTCTTCAGGGAGAAGATGTGAAATTTTAAGGATATCCTTGCACACGGGGAGACCGTGGTGAGAGAAGAAGGGCAGCCAGCCACAGGACCCTTATCACCTGCAGCCAGCTCTGCACCATGTGGCCTCCAGCTGAGGGGAATCGCCACACTCCCAGGCTGCCTGTTTTGCGCAGTAACCAGCGGCATCAAAGCAGAGCTGCTGCTTCTGTAAACCCCTGCAATTACTTTTGAGGCCAGCAGGGCCCACATCCAGTGAAAAGTATGGTTTGCATCGAAAGTCTACAGGGTAGTTGGCTCAAGCATGCAAAGAGGCAGCTGGTGGAAAGCGTTACTGGCATGCTAAGGGGACAAACTGGAGCAGGAGTGACAGCAGCCAATTCCACCTTGGCAATCTGTAAAACCTGAGGCAACATGCTGAATGGCCATAATATCTGCTGGCCAACCCCTTTAAGCCGCGCTTCCACCCAAACAGTACTGCTTGATTTTCTCCTTCAATTTCTCTTACTAAGAAAAAGACACTACGGTTGTAAATCTCACCCAAGAGTGATGTGAGCAGCTCTAGAAGTGTGTTGGTATCTTCTCCAAAGCATGAGGCTGCACTTGTGATGTTTTCACTGTAGTTCCACAGCGTTTTGCATATCAGACAAGCCAGCTGCCAGTCTGCTGGCCCAAAGTCTTGTAAACAGTCAACCAACCTGTCAAAATCAAACAAAAAACAGTGTTTTGCTCAATGCTCTTGAGCCCTTCAAAACCAAGGCAGCCTAGAAACGAGTACAGGTTCCATGAATGGTTCCAGAAAAATCTACATTAATAAACTTAAGATACTTCTCTTTTCCTCGGGAACTTTCCCTCTTTCATTTAGTCTAGCTCCCTGAGGATGTGAACATGCCTTTTGTCTATATACGCATATATGCCTGCCTGCCCACCTCCAATAACTTTTGAACCCAACTGACCAATTTCAGTCATCGTTTCATTTCATCATCGTTTCATTTAACCATCTCAAAAATATTTTAAAAACATAAAGTAAAAACGTAAAAGTTTAGTATCTCAAATATAATAAATTCCAACAAATGTCATGACAATCTGTGACTGGCCCTAATCTGTAGTACCACTAGAAGAGAAACTGCAGCATGAACCAAACCTTATCAGGCACTAAGAGTCCACCCAGGAATGAGATGATATGAATTAAGAAAAGGTTTCAGTCAGAACTTCCAGCTTATTAACATATCAGAGAATGTAACCAGAAGACATAAATCCAAAAGAAAACAGATGTTATCGCTATTTCCACGACTCAGAGAATTGCATGTTACATTCACTGAAGTCTCACCCATTCTGCAGATCTTGTCCCTTCTTTCGTTGTAATCCTTCAACCTGCGTTCCCAATTGATTCCTCTCAAAAGTGCCAGTTTTATTAAGGACTATTAATTCTTAACCTTTCTCCCAATGTGTCACTTCCTTGCAGACACCAAATGCAGTCTACTGATATCATAAACAGGACTCTGAAATTAAATGCCTGCACCAACTTACATAAAGTGTTCACATAACCAAACAGCAGTATTTACAAGTCCTGGGACAGCAGGACTGAACGTTATTCTTCACCTGCTGTCCCTCATGATCTCTCCAATAGTAATCCTTTGACTGCTGTTCTCTTTCTCACTGCGTGACCCCCACGTTCTCTCCCTTCCCTAATTTACTGGGAGATTTATCAATCTGGGATTTATTAATCTGGGATGATTAATCAAGGGAACACAGCATACCTATTACATTCAGGTATGGTTCAAAAATATCAGTAATTGAAAGGCAACCAAAAAGAGGCCAATTGCCTCTTCTCTCCTCTCTGAAGGCAGTAACTGTTGAAGGCTGGCAAGAGAGAAAAGAGCTTACCCTAATTTTTTGACGTTTAATTCTCTGATGAGACTAACTCTATGTTTTATCGGGGCCACTACATATTTGTACAATAACCTCATTTCTAAATATCCACAGAGCTGGTTTTGCACAGTCAGGATGACCCCCTTAACAGTCACTTCCATATTCTGCAGATTTTTTTCATATTGTTGCTATTTTTCCTTCCCTCCACAAAAATTTTCAGAAAGCACACAGAAAATCCTGTGTTACAGAAATTTCTCACATTTATTTTTCAATTAGCCTGCAATTTATTTTTGTTTTTCAACTTTCAAATTTTGCAAAATAAACAGAACATGGGAAGGAAAGACATACTAACTAAACATGTATACACACACTATGCCCTGTTTACACTGCATAAAAGAAGTAATTGTATGGTGTATGAACCTGAAAGCATTTCAAAGTTAGGCACATTGTTTCATAAACATGGGTTGTATCAACAACTTTACAAGCATCAGAATAAGATCTTTTATGTTGCTCCAATTAAACTGGATCCGCTATTAACTGAACATCAAAGCCACAAGCGTTGTATCCACAGCAGTTTTTCAAGATCTAATACCACTTATGATATAAGTGCTTTAGAGGAGATCCAGAAGCTATTCTGTGCTGAACATGGCCACAACACATAGTTCTCCCAGCAGTACTCTTGGATAGCTACAACTTAGTAGTCACAAAAATTGCAAGAGATCATACAAGGTAAAAGAGTTCCTGAAGTAATCTTCATGCTTGCAACATGCACACTAATGGCGTCTATTAACTGCAGATTTCGCCCTCATAGGATCCAGTTAAGTTAAGCATACATAGGCAGCTACTGCAAAGTCACGTCTTAGTTACTGTGTTGTACGGTACTCTCCTCTGCTGTATGCATCACAGGGATCTTTGGGAGCGTATTCCATGGTTTTTGGTGATGCAGTAGATCAAACACTCTATAATGCTTTCCCCAAAAAATGATGGAAGAATATGAAGCTCTCTTGAAGAATATTATGCATATTTATTCAGTATGTATCCCTTTTACAAGTTATTGGCCCCAGAGGGACAGAATCTGCCTGAAATCCCTAGTCCACACTTCTGGAACTTGTGTTTTTTGTAAATGTATTCAGGGACTTACTTCCTAATTCCTCCCTCTTCTTTCAGGAGAGCTCGTTTATTCTTATCTACAGTGATATTGAGCAGAACTCCACAGGCAGAAAAGCAGACATCTTGATTCTTGGCATCAAGTAAAGCAATCATGAACTTGTAAACTGGATTGTAAGGAAGGAAACAAAGTTACTGAGAAGATGGACTTATGATACAAGTGGCATTACAACACACTAATTGAACATGTATACATAGAAAGTAGTCAAATGTGTTTCACTGAATCAGGATACACTACCCAAAAACTTAACGTGGCAGCCTATTGCTGTGAAGTTGCCAGAATAGGCACAGGAGACAGTACCAGCCATTACACCATGCTGAACACCAGTTTCTTCAGTTCAAAAACGACAACGTTCTAACTAGCCATAAAAACACACCAAGGTAATATGAAGATTCAGTTAGAAGAGATAATATGACCAAACTGGATTAAAGCTTATTTCTCCAAAGTATCACTCTCCCTTCAAGAGCACATTCAGCAGAAGCTGTGTGGATTTAGCACTTGGCATTCACCAAGCTGTCTTAGACTGCGTCAAGTCCAGCAGGACTGTTGCAGCCCGAGACTCCTGCAAGACACAGGCAAGAAGCAAATGGTTCCAGACTTGCTGCATGTTGCAGCGCTTGCTGGACTCTGAAGTCCATACGGAGTGGAAGACAGCCCCAGCAATGGAGTCAGTCTTTCCTAGCAGAGAGGCAGCCTCTCGGCTCTTTCTGAGCTCAGCGCTCCAACAGCATGGCCTCTCCAAGTTGGAAAATTCTACCCTCCAACTGAGACAGCTCATTAGCAACCAGCTACCCAGTATCAGTTCTTCCACTGCTTATAGAGGCCCTTCTCCTCCAAAAGCAGCGATACATCTGCCCTTGAAAGAAGGGGTTATATATTCTGGCATATCACCTCACTTTGAGCACCAACAGACAGATGCAAAAAACTTATAGTAAACTGATGTTTAAACAAACTTTTATAACACACTACTTCTAGACAGCAAGGAGCTGCCATGTTACCCAAAGCTCTTCAGACACTAAAAGGAAAAGCACTTGAAAAGGCTCGTAAACTACTTTACCCAGAGGCAAATAGGAGGTACATTTGCTGAGGTAGTCAAACGTCTTAAAAGCATGTTACAAAGTACTATAAACTATCAAAATGAGAATCAAAAACTTGTAATTATGAACCTAAATGAGAGTTAAGTTGGATTTTCATTTCATTTCAAATCACTACTTATCTGTAGGACTTGAGGAATAGACAGAGTGAATGGAAATTTAAAAATTATTATTTTGAGGAAAAATAGTTCTTTGTAGCATTTGCCTTCATAAAGGCATTTTTCCTACTCCAATTATTTCCATTTTAATGAAACTGAAAAAAAATGTGTTTATAATGACTGCTATTTGATTCTAAGATTTGCATCATTTACAATGAGGTAAGATTGTTCTTGTCCTTCAACTGTGACAGCTGATTACTAATCTTTTTTTTTAGAACTATGGACATTGAAAAACTGCATTCCTACAAATGCAAAAGTAACTCACTCTTTTTCTGTATGATGAAGTCACATATCTCATGATACTGGGAAAGATTGCCAAAGACTCTTACAGCCTCCACAACTCCATCCATACTGTTGCTCATTAACAGCTTTAAAAGAACTATTGGTTTGTAGAGAAATGAAATAAAAACAATTACTTTTACATCACAGACACATGCTTGGCTTTTTTATCAATAAATATCAGAATGGAAGCAGCAACAAATAAATGTAATAAATGTGAACAGTCATCTCTCTGGTTGCAGTGAAGGAGGCGAACAGATGGTAGAACAACAGCTAAATTGTGTGAGGCTTTGAAGATGAAACATAGAGCTCCGAGGAGAAGGCTAAAAGAGAAGGAACTGTTGAGGAGTTATGAAGATAGCCTAAGCACAGTTTTGTAATAATGGACAACACTTTTGCTATACAGTTTTGAGTAGGCTCATGTGAAAATCCAGGAAGATAAAGAAGAAAAAATATGCTGTAGTGTATGAGAGAAGTGATTAGACCCTCAACAGAGGGCTTTATGGTAGGAAGTCTCCTTAAACTCAAACAATTTGCTGACATTAGTCCTACTTTCTCCTAGGGCCGCTGTAACAGGCAAATACATTTTCTCTGAAGAGCTACTTAATATTGCTCCTGGTCTGAAGCATTTGCTTGCTTGCTGCTTTGTTGCTCAGCAGTTTCACATACCAGTAGCATGTAACTTCACCAGAAACAAAGACTTCAGCACTCCCTAGGAAGGGGAACCATCATGTAAGTTTTTGTGCATGGCAAGGGAGTGATATGGAAATCATGTTTCCCAGTCTTCTGTGATGAAGAAGGGAACGACTGAAATCAATCCATCATGTAAATGACTCGAACAGTGAACCCTTAATCCTTCCACCACAGAGAAGAAAGAGGAGGAAAAAAAATAAAAATAAAAAAAAATAAAAATAAAAGAGAGAGAAAAGACATGGCCTTCATTCCCATCATTTCCTTCTTTGAATGCTGCGATACCGAACATGCTTTGAATTGTCTTGAAGAGACATGTGAAATGATTATTTTTTTGTCTTTGAGATCCACCCACTTGCAAGTATTCTCAAAATGCAGGAAGAAACCTGATGGTTTTTCGTCAAAAGGTTTTCTTGATCTTCCTCTAGTTCAGATAGAGGAAAGCTGATGGGACTGACACCACACACTAACAATAAAAATAGGAGAAGGAGAGTGGAAGGGAGAGGAGTAAGGCATTGTCTATGATAAAGTAAGTTTTTCATACTTCTCCAACTGGCATTAAGAGGTAGCTGGCTTATGGGGAATAAAATGACTCATGACACAACAGCAGAACTGTTACCTAGCAAGGAAGTAAGTAACATCAAGCAGTCAGGGCACTAGGTTGAGAGACAGAATATTTTTTCCTATTCCTCACTTGTGCCTGCTGAGCAAACCTCAGCCTCTCTCTCTCTCCCCCACATCTCATCTAGTTAGAGAGTAAGGCATTCAAGGCAGAAGCTCTCTATCTTTTATATAACACTAACACAATGGAACCAGAACTCAGATGCAGCTCCTACACATCACTAAAATGTGATTATTATCCTTATTGACAGGTGGGAGGGACTCACACCATTCCTACACTGGCAAAGGATTTCTAAGCCAGAAATAAATATGTTGCAGATATAAATCTGAGTTGGAGGTCTAGAAGGTAGTAAGAAGATTAAAAAAAAAAATCTTACCATACATGAAGTAGCTCAGATTAGATGTAAAAAGCAACATGATTACTTTGGTTCAGGCATATGGATTTTGAACAAGCCTAGCAAAAGCTGCTATGCAGAAAACAACATGGTAAATCACTTGGGGGGAGGAAAAAGAAGAATTTTGGTCAACCATCCAAATATTTCCACACAAGTCACAGAATTATGGTGCAAAAGAATTCGAAATTGCTATGGGAAGAATTTATGAAACTTTTATTCCTGCACTACAATACCATAAAATACTATCAGTGTCTTTAATTTCTGTAGTGTCAAAGTCCACCACACATAACTTCCACTTTCAAAAAATCTAGACAAAAGGTACTGACTTAAAAGTCCTTACTTTCCGCAATATGTAGCTTCTTGTCTTCAACTGCAGAACTCCTTACTCGGTAGTAGGATAAATTGTTGATTGCTGCTGCAGCATTGATAACCAGCTCCTCACAGTCAGCAACTGACTTGTATTCTGATATTGAAAAAAATATATATGTATAGGTATATGACATCAGTCAAACTTAGAAAGGTATTACAACTCATAGGTCACATGATTGCGGAACTAGGACAGCTACACACTTCCCAATCTGCCAGACCCATAAAGGGTTAAAGCTGTGGTAACATGGCCGCTGCTTCAATCAACTGGACCAGTACTCTTAAAATTCAAAAATTCAATCTCATTCAAACTTCTCTCATGGACTCTCAAACTTTCCCTTCTGGATAAAGTCGCTGAAAAGAACTGAAAAGAGTCGGTGTGCACGAACAGGCCTGTGCTATCAGACTGCTGACAGAGAAAGATACCAGAGACTATTACACTGAGATGTCAGATTCTATGACACATTTAAAAAAAAAAAAAATCCCACCACTTTAACAATATTTGAAACATTCTCTCTCTTAAGAGTTCCTGACAGAAGGAATGTTAATCAACGTCAAATTTCCTGGTACACTGGTAAGTCTAAAAATTGGTTATACTGACTCATCTGGTTCAGGATGCCTCAGAAACCAAGGGTGAAGGAATTAAAAGAGAGGTTTAGTTCATAGGGAGAGAGAATATTTTGTGAGAAACAAATTGAAACGGTGCTCAGGAAGAAGGGAGGGGGCCGGAGACAAGATGTGAGGCTCACAAGCCCTTAAAAAAAGATTAAGATCCTTCTCACCTGGGAAACTCTCAAAGGGTATAAGAAAGAATCTATGCACTTGGCTGTCTGTATCTGGAATCCCACAGGCCTGGTGGGTAACACAGCTAAGCTAGCACACAAGTAGGTTGATTATTTTTACATAATATTTAATGTTCTCATCATATACTAAAAAATACCGAGTTCTGTGAAAGTTATCTCACCACTGCTGAAGTCAGTTACTGGGAGAAGACTCCCCAGCCCTAGCCTACAATTAAATTTATAAAGGGAACAGAGAGTGGTAAGGAACTGCAGTCCTAAACCCCAGGTTGGAGGGAAAGTGATAATACCTCCCACCCAAAAAGAGATGAAGGTTGCAAACCTCAAAAAAAAAAAAAAAAAAAAAAAGACAGGAAGTTTTTGGTGGAGGCTAAAAGTAATAGGTGAAAGTGGAAGAAAAAAAAAAAACTCAATTCAGAATAGTCACAAAAACTGCAAACCTTAAAAACAGAAAACCCATTACATTTATATAGCATTTGATAAGAACAGATGCCTCTTATAATATGAACTCTCAGAGCGAGACATATTTAAAATAAAATTCTAGTTTGCTTATCCTTAATGACCAAATCTGCAAATCTTACCACTGAATGAAACGCTTTCACAGCCTCTTTCCCCTAGACACTGAAAAGTCAGTACTGAAGAAGCAATGCTTCCACTGTCTCGGACAGGCTTTCTACATAGTGCAGTTTATGAGGATCAGCAGACTGACTTTGTTTTAGCAAACCATTGGTTTACCTAACAGGACCAATTTGGTTACGGCTCACTCTAAGTAAGAAGGTTAAGTGAAATCTTGAATGGATATCTTTCCATATAGACTGAACAAACATAACGCACACCATGCAGGTTTTATTACCTAGTACCATAACAAGTAATTCCACAACATGATTAGCAGCTGCCAGAGCTGCTCCTACGCTGGGATGAACTGAGAGATTGGCCAGCACTCTTATCAGCTTTATAAGAACATCTTCTGCTTCTGAAGGATGTTTTTGGTTTTTGTTTTCTTCTGCTCCTCTTTCATGGTTCCATTTTTTTGCATTCAAATCAAGTTCACAGTAGGTTTCGAATAATGACATCAGTGTGCTAACGCTTCCTTTTTCTTTAAAAAATTGTTCGCGAGCCTGGTTACTCTTTGCTGTTAAATTCCCAAGAATGAAGACAATACGGACAACCAAATCCTGCAATAAAATAAATAAATCATATTACAAGGGAAACAATTAGAAGCTATTAGCTGCTTAAGAAGAAGGTATTTCATTTGCTTTACAATTCAGTTAACAGGTCCAAAATACCTGAAGGAATGCTAAATAAGGCAACTAGGAAAAAAGTATGTTATTTTTCATAACCCAGCTTAGAGAAGAAATGAAAAACAGTTGACAGATAGGCCTAGCACAGCACTGCAGTAATTACTAATGAGATGTTTAGTATAGGTAATCTATTTTTATCAAGTCCACAGTAATCTTTATATAACTAGAACAATCATATGAGCCAGAGCTTACTAATCTTTCAAGCAAGCAAATGCCAGCTGTGACGGCCATAGACCACTTTCCCCTTTTCTCTAGGCCATATTAGTCTTCAAAAGGTTTTGAGCAATCTTAAGTGTTGAAATTCATTAAATCTGTTGCCTGCTATAGAAGATAAACTACTTCACCTTGATTTGTTACTGTTAAATCTGTGTTAGCTCTTACTTATCTCCTTCTTAAGTCCAATTGCTTATAGATAGCCGAAGTATGCGTTCTGGATTTTCAACAGAAACTTCATCTAAATTGACTGGTGTATTATTCCCCCATTCCTCCCCTTTCTCCTTTTTCTAGGGAGGTGACATACAACCATGCCATCATACACGGCTTCTCAAAAACTCCAGAGACATTACCCCTTTTAGCCCTTTTATAAGTACCAAAGAGTAAATTTGATCAGGCCTAGCTGTGCTGAAGATGCTTAAGCGTACTCTAGTTCATTCTTTAGCGATAAAAGAACTCAGGCTGCAATAGGGGTTAGTCATTTGATCATACTCAAGCCTTTCAGAAAAAGGAGGAAAAAAGGCATTCCGCTCTTCAATATTCACAGTATCATCTGTCAATAATTTTCAACCTCTTCTGAAAACTGCAGCAGTTATTTCCTTATTGTCTTCTTACTATTAATATACCATAGACACTTCTTCTCTTCCTTTTCAAGTCCCTTTCTAGTTGCATCTCATTTTGTGCTCTGTTTTTTCTGCTTTTGATTTTACATCTTCTTGCAACTCTTTTATTCTTATTGGAAAATGAGACCTGCTTTCTAATTTTATGTTATCTCGAGATTGCATGATTTAACCAAGCTGATCTCTTGAAGCACTCTTATTCCTGCCCTTTAGTGGAATATAGCACTATATCTCTCATTGTTTCACTTTGGACATACTGAGATAGAACAGTTTTTTGGCAACAGAAGCTGATCTTACTTGAACTGGCCTTCAATAACATCCCCATCTTTTTCTTACTCACCTGTATGGAAGGAAAAAAAACAAATCTGAAAGTCTGAAGTAATCCCAGTATAAACAGAATAACATATTTCCCTCCTTGTCACTGGCATCAGAACCTACTCATTTCCAAAGAGAAAAGTCCATAGGTTTTATCTTAACAGTACAAGTAAAGTAACACTGTTTTTTCAAATACGGCACAAAAGTCTCTCCTTAGCTGCTAAACTGCTGTACTTGCACATAACTCAGCATTTTGGTAAACAATTTACATGGTATCTTTCTTCAAATACAACAATAACGTACACAGTTAGTCTAATCCTACATGGTATTAATAACATAAATTAACCAGGCACAGTCCAACTTGTTAAAGTATACATATTAATACTGAAGGTAACCAGTGAATCCCTCTGTACTTTCATACATGACTTCACCAATAAATCTCAGGTGTCAAGCCTCTGCCACAAGACACTGGTAGCAACATCCACTTAAGGTCCAGAAGATGAATGCTATTCCTGAATTAGTGAAGCAGGCGGTCTCCTAAGACAGGAATAGGTTCTCTCATCCATATATTTAACACAATTGCTCTGTAGGACCCATTTCTTTTCTTTTCTTTTCTTTTTTTTTTTTAACGAGGCATCATTATTTTTGCTTGCATCTAAATGCCATCAAGACAAATTTTTTATGAACGTTCCTACTGACTAACCACTAAGAGCTTCCACCTTTGCTGGCGCAATCCCCAATTCACAAGGGCTGTAAGAATGTGAAACAAACAACTGATGAATCAGAAGAGAGAACTGAAAAAAGCAGGCAGTCTAGTCTGACTCGTTTATATTGACTTTCTAATTTTGGTCAAAACAATATCAGCCCAGCAACAGCTCTACCCAATCAGAAGACAGACAAACAGGTACTGTACAGCAATCAACTGATATTTTGAGAAGTGTGAGCTCAACTGTTCTTTCCACCTACAGGCTATCAAAATAAACTTATAAAATACAGCTTCTTTTTAGCTAAGCACATCCGGTTTTAATAGCGTATTGCCAAAACTTCATTACCTTCCAGTGACAGTTTAACTAGAGTCAAAGAAAAAAGGAGATACAGCTTCTTCTGAGCAGTAGAGTGCTCTACGGTTCTTTTTTGGCTAAATTTTTTTAAAATGTTCATTTGGTAAGCACTGCAAGAGTAAGAAACACCAACTTAGAATTGCTGTGTAAAGAAATATATGTAAAGATGAATGGCATTTTGAAACCGCTTGCAAGACTAAACCTGTACAAGGCCCATGGGCCTTCCTCCATGTAAAGAAAATATTGTATAATGATCTCATTTATTACACTATCTGCAAATATTTGGAGAATTTACTAAGAAATCGTATATGGAATCTCAAGACATTCCTGCACATGTGCACTCCGCACACGTACAGAAAAATTATATATTGGTTATTTATTATTAACTATATAAATTAATATAGTATGTAGGTTTTAATACGTATGGCACTAAAGACAAATAAGCACTAGAGACAGGAATTACACTCTGTTCTTTCACCTTCCTATACAGAAGCATTCATGTGAGACACGCTGTCCCACAGAGTGCACCCAAACGTGATTGAAAAGATCTCTGTGAGACCAGACAGCTTCACTTACATAAACAACTTCCAAGAAACATGTCAAGAGCAGCTCCAGAAGGAGAACTGATTTTTTTTTCTTTTCTTCCAATCTGTCCAGAAAATATTTTGTTTTTAAAGGGGGTAATGACACCACATATTCTGTCAACTCTTAAAGTCTTAATTTTCTGACAACCAGAGCCATAGAGATATGATCACTGGTTTGAAAGATTTCTTTGCTTAGCTAATTCTAAAAACCTATTCTTTGCACTGCGCAAGTAGCAAAGGTATTTAATGTGCTTGCTGAGTCACAGAACAGCAATTTATCTTAGCAATTAAAATTTGCCCTTTTCTGTAAATCATGATGAGCACAGCTACAAGTATTACAGGTTTATTTATCAGAAAGAAAGTAAAGCCAACTACCTAGGTAATTTTTAACTAAAACAATATAAGGGAGGGAGGGAAGTCCATTCTAAAGTTTGTGCACGTATAGCCAACTATCTATTTTTAGCCTGTTTGGTACCTGTATCTGTCTTTGGTGGGAAGAGGAAGTACGAAAACAAAAATTCACATTGAATCTCTAGCTGTAAACGAAATGTGCTTTCCATGTTACACAAACTTAACAGAGGCTGTAATAACCCTACCAGCTGCCCAGCAGGATGAATTGTTTCTAGGCCTCACTTGGATCAAATTTACACTTAATTTTCAAACGCGTCTTTCTGCTTTGCTACACACCCTTGGAAAGGAAAGATGAGACCTCCTTTGCAGGGTCTGATAACCCACTTACAGGACAAAATAACAGCAGTTGCACCATCTTCTTCCAACTACAGCAAAAATTCAACCTGAAGCGACATCCTGACTCTGAAAATTCCAGGTCAAACCCAGAAATAATAACTGATCCCAAATGAAATGTTGGGGGGGGGGGGAGGGAAGAAACAAAGAAGGAAAGAAACAAAAAAGGGGGGGGGGGAAGTGAGGAAATAGGGGAGAGGGAACAACCTGAAAGTATCACAAGCAAATGAAAAAAACCTTCAAGCTTTTAGGGGACCAAGAAAACGTTGGATGTTCCTGACTGAGGGACCTGTAGTAAGGAGCAGAGAGAAAAAGCTTTGCCACAGTGATAGCAAAGAGTACTTTGTAAATAAAGAAAGAACTCCGCACAAATATTAATGCATTTGAGGATAAGGAGAGGCCATTAGAATAACCTCGTTCTACTTCTGTGCAACACAGGTCACAGGGTCCTAACCAGTAATTCCTCCATTAGGTATACTTTTCAGAAAAGGGTACATTTTTACTTAATGTGTGTTAGCAATTAAGAACTCATGTCCTTAGGTTAGTCAACACCTGGGGATCTGGGAAAGATAGCAAAGAAAAGCAAGCACCTTGTCAAGAGAACAACGTTTAGTGAAAAGCAGTGCATACACTCTACTGAAAAACATTTCAAGAATTCACAAGCTGAAAAAAATTGAAAACTATATCCTCCATGGCATTGCTCCGATGATTGCTGATCTCTCTGGTTACACTGTCTACTCTTATTTCTGGTTCGAATCTGTAGAGCTTCAGGCACTACTTTGTTTTGTTTTCTCCTCAGATTAAAAGATGGTCTACTATCAAAAATCTCTTCCTAACATGGATTCTATTAATAGGTGACTTGCTCATGGTCTGATCTTCATCTTTGCTAAATTAATTGGCTTAACCTTGTTTTCAGAGGAATTCTAATCATGGCTTTTCAGAGCCATCCAGAACATCTTTTGTAGAATATGAATACCAGAGCAAGGTAAAATATTTTAATAACAGTGTCAGTAACACAAAGTAGTATGCCCTTCTTATTTTTCTTATAAGATATTCTAATGCTTACCTATCTAGTAATTACACTTACTCTCTTGTATCTTCTAGTACGCTAGAACAGCAGGTTTTATATGATATCCGCCAAAGGCTGCACAACTACCAACTCTGGAGTTCTACATTCCCCTGATCGTTTTACGTTCAGTGCATACATTTTGCATTTTCCTTACTTCAGACAAAAAAAAAAAAAAAGAAAAAAGAAAAAAAGAAAAATCACAACCAGAATATTAGGAAGATGAAATATACTGTCAGTTAGGCATGCTGTCAGAAATCATACTGCAGGGAAAGGGTGACCTGTGGTTATTTAGATTAATCAGCAGGGAAATCCTTTCCAGCTGTGAGTTTATTTATCTTAAGATGGATATGCTAAGATGAGTACTCATTTTCTTCTTGAGAAAGTGTTAATTCAGGATAGAATGACTGATCAGCTACAAATATGCATGCGCACACAAAACCCAGGAGAAAAATCTCATGTTTTGGTTCTTTAACAGCCAGCTACCATATCCCTTTCATTGCTTTTTAATTGCCAAGGCACTATGATACTGGGGACATATTGTTAGGCTAGAAGGAAGAGAAAAAGAAAATATATATTTGTAAATGTAGGAAAAAGCAAACATATAATCTAGAAAAATCCTTTGTAGGGTTAGCTTGACAAGCATCTCTTTCAGCAGAAATGCTGGCACAAGCAGCACTCACTCTCCTTTCCATTAACTGTTGGGTTCCCAACGCATGTTGTTTCTTCAGTATTTGAGAAAGAGAATGTATTAATTTGTATTATTTGTATGGCTGTTCAACAAACAAGACTGGGCAATGAAGCAGGTCATCATAACCCAGCAAAGAGCAGGCGTTTTTTTTTTTTGGTTTTAAGGTTAATGGAATCCAGGTCAGTTTTGTGACCTGGACCACACAAACGTGGCCATGCTGTCCTCAGCCCAAATGAGGAGATAGCAAAGGGATGAAAAGTGAGCAAGAGAAGCACAAAAAACACTTAGGCCATCACTGCTAAGCACTTCTTTAGAGACAACCTATGAATGCAGACACACAAGCACTACAAAAAATTAGGAAAAATATATTTTTTCTAAATTTAAAAACAAATCTTCATTATCTCATAAGACTACGATGCCACCGAGCAGAGTGCCAATAACACGCACAGAGCATTCAAGAGGCAAACACCTAAATCTGATCTAAACATAGCTGCAGCATTAGACTCTACTGTTAAGAGCCTGCGGCTGCTTCCCAAAGTTATTAAGTGACGTATGCTATATGACTGACTGACTGAAATGGACAGATACCAGGTTCCTGGCAGCTCATCACACAATTCTCCAAAAGTCAGCCAGAAAAACAGCCAGGAAAGCCAGTCACTGCATGCAGATAAGCCTTCACCTAATAAATAAAGCCAAGGACAAAGCAGAGGCATTCTCTGCACTTACGAGCCCCACTTCGTTCTCCCCCACTGCAGCAATCCTAAGAGCAAAAGGACAATCAACAGCCTAAAAAGAGAGTCTTTCTCAGAGGAAGAAAAGAAGAAGCCTCACAAGAAGAAATCTGCTTGCTCACAGAAGACTGAACTGAGTTGGGACCTGCTACCTGGTAGCTGCATTTGGAATGGAAGCTGGACAGATCCAGGGACAGCAGCCCAGTAAATGGCGACATCTCCTTAAAGCGGATGACAGAGCAACTTCAGTCTGTTCTTCAATTAATAGAGTACATTTTTATTTATTTATTTTACAAACATTGTTAAATCAAACACGTAAAGCAGCATGCAAATTATAATTGTATATTAGTGTAGTTCTACTAGCTGATGCAAGAGATGCAAAACTAACAAATCTTTTCAAACACAGCAGGAGCAGGCAGTCTGTCAACATCTGCAGGACTAACTGATCATCAGGAAAAAACAGGAGCACTGAGAGAAGAAAATATCATTGCAGAGAAGCTAAATGAGTCGTTTGCATTGATTCACGTTCAGTGTGAAAGAGAGCAGGACGATTATAGCCTTTCTCTGGGGAAGGCTCATCAGAGGGTCTCTCCAAAATTGAAGTGATCATAAACAATTTTAAGGAACAAACTGACAAAAAACAAACACTAACAAATCATCAGGATCAGATGATAATCTCTCAAGAGTTCTAAAAGAACTCATTAATTAAACAGCTTAATAACAGTGATGTGCAATCCCTCACTTGAAACTGCGTTGATGCCTGAGGATTGTAATGGTAACAACAATGACATCTATTATAAGTAAAGGATGCAAGGGAGATTGAAGCCTGATGTCTGTACCAGATAAATTAGAAGAAATCATTAAAAAGAACAAGCAACAACAAACACAACAACACAATTAGCGGACACCTAGATAAATGCAATCTACTTTAAGACTCTTGTAAAGGAAGATCTTGATCTTACCAAATTCTTGAGAGTTCTTTTAAGGGATCAACAAGCATGTGCATAAAGAAGATCCAGTTGATACAATCTACGTGGATTTCTAGGAGACTTTAACAAAGTCATCCATCAAAATTTTAATGAAACTAACCAGTCATGCCATAAGGGGGAATGTCCTGGTACAGGAAATGATTAGAAGACAGAAAACAGTAAATTATTAGTTCCTGCAATGGAGGAAGATGACCAGTGGAGCTCCACAGGGTTCTGGTGCTGGAATCTCTCCTGTTTAACATGTTCATAAACAACCTAGAAAAGTGGGTGAGCAGTGGTATAGGAATTTGACACTAAGATATTCAAAGTAGTAAAGATGATTGATGACTGAAGAACAGAAAAAGGACGTGTAGTAACTGGTAATAAAATGGTAGATGAAATTTAAATGCAGATAAACACAAAACGAGAAGATACAGAACAGTCCTACCTCCACATGTAAAATTACAGCTTGAATCAACTGTAACAATTCTGGAGAGGGATCTTGGGGTTAGTGATAGACTCTTCATGGGGGTTCCATGAGAGGCTAGCTTAATGCTCACAGGAGAGCAAAAAAGCAAATCCAATTTTGGGAATTACTGTGAAACAGAGAAACATATGCAAATATACAACCTAAGGTATAACCACATCTTAAGTGTCGTATGCAGGTCTTGTCCCCTCATCTCAAAAAAAGATACACGATGCAGGGTTGTAAAATGTTCAGAGAAGAGCAGCAAGGATGCATAACGGTATGGAATAGCCTCCACATCAGAGACAACTAAGTAAACAAGGGCTTAAGTAAGCAAGGACTCTTCAGCCTGGAGAAGACACAAGGAGAACTGATAAAGTTTTAGAAAGTCAGGAGTGGTGTGGAATGAGTGACTAGGGATCAACTATTCAACAACTTTTTCAATACAAGAACCAGAGGGTATCAAATAAATCTAGTAGAGGCTAAATTCAAAACAAGCAAAAGGAAACTATTTGTGCAATGCATAGTTGCCATGGGAACTCCTTGCCAATGGATGCTAAGGATGTTAAAAGTTTGTATGGGGTACAGCGCAGACTGGAGGAGTTTGTGGAAGAGAAGTCCACTGAGGTTTATTCTGTACATGGGGAACCACATCTGGCTGAGGAAGACTTCAAACTGAAAATAGCTGGAGCTTTGGAAAGTACACATGATGAGTATCACATAAGCTTGCCCTGTTTTTGCTCTGCTCTAGGCATCTGATTTTTCCCACTTGTTGAGGGAAGGATGGACAAGCCTCTGGAGGGACCCAACATGATTATTCTTTTGTTTGATAGGCAAGTGCTGCATTCAGTGACTCAGATGCTTTAAAAAAAGTTTTCTAATCAAACTCTACTTAGGCTACACTGAACTATAAAGGAACTCTGTGGCTATACAACAGGCACAAGATTTCATCTATGCAAATATTAGTATCACACCCTGTGTTCGTGCACATTAAGATTGAAAATAGCCTCTTAACCGTACACTGATAAAAGATTACATGGATTCTGGTAGGGCCCCAAAAGTCCACCTAAACTCAGACAGTGCACGACTGACTGATAGAAGGTACTGCCCTATTTATGCAATCTTCCTGTTCCAAAAGGAAGCTCCTTGTGCACAATCCTAACCACAGTCGGAGAAAGTCACGCTTTATATAACTTACCTGAAAAGCTTAGAAGATGATGATCTGGAAGGAGAAGCAGCAGTTTGTTCACAGACTTCTGGAGATGGGCAAAACAGACTACGAAGCTGACTAGGCGCAGAAGCAAACAAAGCTCACCCTGCAGGACAGAGGTTCCACAAGAACTCTTCTGACAGCTTTTGTGTCACCTGGCAACCAGCAAGGACTTTTTTGTTCCCCCACGCAAGTAAGCTCCAAAACCAAGTACGAGTAAAGCTGCACTGAACATGTACTCCAGATGCTTAGAAAAGTGCTGTGAATTCCTCAGTTCTACCTTGCGGATCCAGCTGTTCCAATCCTGTATACTCCTTACCTAAGAGTATGGAACACGAACTTAAGGCCTTGCCAACTCCGTTTCCCCCAAAATATTTCTCACCGAACTGATTTACTGCTCTCCCATTCCTTCTACTCCTCTACCCCAGAGATAAAATGAGTCGAGAAAAAAAAGAAAAGATTTGAGGCTGCAATGTGCTGAAAGGAACAGAGACTAGCTGGATGGCAGCTGTGGAATTCACTGTTTGGTGTGGGAGCAAGTCATTAATCACATTTCCAGTCCTAGTTTCACAATATTTAATGCTTATTTTTATAATCACACTTTTGAAAGCAATTGATAAAGTCTGAATGCTGGTTTTCTTTTTTGCATTTCCCAGTACGCTTTTAGCTCTCACAATTGCCAATTAAAAAAGTAACAAAAACAGATCCCGTGACCTTTGTGATCTGAAAATTCAGAAAATACACACACATCTTTACATATTGGTTTTTAGTTTTATGGATTTTGAATGCTTTGAGTTAACAATACTGATTTATCTTCTGCTGCTGCCTCTTTCGCCAACAGACAACTTCATTCACACTGCTGCTACTTGCTTTCTGTTCAACAGATATAAACTCATTCTATAACTCACTAGCTGTCAGCATAAGAGAGGAAAAGAAAAAAAAAAAAAGATTAGTAGTGCCAACCTCAGGAAAAACATGCAATCCTCACAGCTCAAGTGTTTATTGCATTGTGCAGAAAAAAAATGGTGCACTGCATTACACACGTCCTTCTTCCCGCTTTTGCAGGGCTTCAGTAAGCTGACAACCAACAGTTGCATGTGTGTTTAAAAATGACAGTAAGAAAAAAAATATTCTGAAAACACTGCGTATATAATCATCACAAAATAATAACTTAATACAAATTATTTCCTTGTTAGTTAATATTTTGATACAACAGAGGCAGTATCTAACACAAAAAGCAATGCTAATCTAGTAAATAGAGAGATATTCTAGAACGATTCAATAAAGACGACAAAAGAGAAGCAGATTTCTCAACAGTTACCTCTCAGTAAACAATTGGAACTTACATGTGAGCCTAGAATTCCTTATGGCACAAGTCTATTATGTCAAGAGCCTAGAAAAGTTCCCCTTAAAATTACAGATGAAGATTGAGAGAAAGATGTTACTCAATTTAAGCTCCATTATTTCCAGTCCTGTCATCTGTTCTTTCATGTTTAGCTTGTATACAATGCTCACAAAGAAAAATACCCATGAATCTAGTAAAATTTCACGCATTTGATATTTCTCAGATTATTTCCATAACATTCTACTAAAGTGTTTTTGAAGCCTATACAGTGCAAGAGCAGCTTGAAACCAGGAATGCTCAGGTATGCCACAGAAAAGTTCATCAACAGACATTTAGGAAAAACAGAAATAATGTAATCTTTCTCCCTCTTTCATGTGCACTATCACATAAAACAAGGAGGCCGGTAAACAGGAAAGGGAGAAAACATTGTTATATTTGACGAGAAAAGGGAGATAGATTGTCCAGCTCAGCTGATATTATCATCATTAACTGATTTTAAAAATAGCAGCACAAAAGACCTCCTTCTAACAATTCGCCAGGAACTGCTAATCCTCGGATAAAGTGTGTAGGCTAACTAGATGTCCTTAAACCAGTTTAGATGCTGAAGCAGCTAAGGAAGTTCCCTACTTTTAAGGATAATCTTAGTAAGATTTAACTTTCTATTAACTTTGTTCCACTTCTGAACACCAGTGCTTTACACAAAAATTATTTTCTTCTTAGCTTTATTGCTAAGTAAAATTTGAGTAATTTGCCATACACAGGGTATTCCACTCTTGCCGATGCAGCAATCTTTAAAACTGTGAACCTGGACCAAACTCCCAAAGCCTGGTGCTCCGCTATGCATAGGAAAGATACAGCAACAGTCAGTACAGAAGCACTAGACCCTCGAAAGTCCTAAGAAAGTTGCTAGCAAGTATACTCTTGTAATTTTAGCTAGCAATTTGAGGCATGTTGTCAAACTCACACTTATTTCTAGGTGCATGTTCCAAATGCAGTATCCTAGACACACGGTTTCCTTTGGCAGAAGACATCATATATTTCTCAGGTATTTGCTGAAGCCACCACATTGCAGTTTATCAAGGAATAAATTTTCCCCTCCTTTCAAACTGCTTAGCTCTGAAAATATTTATACTTCTTTTGCAATGGGATAGGGCAGGCGAAATCCCCATGATTTTCTACCATTAAATATTCAAATAAAGTCTTTACTTTTAAAAGTGCATTTTTAAAACTAAGGAAAACAATTAAGTACCCAGAGGACTGTTTCAATACATGTGAAGATAGACAAGTTAATCGACTGTCTGTTCTCTGTATTGCTTTGAGTTTTTAAATCAAAATGATTTCATTTCAATTATTTACTACTTAGAAATGCTATCAACCATTAAAAAATTTTATTTGGGTAAATGTGCATAGAAGTAGGTCACTGAAAACAGGCTTATCCCCAATAATACACAGACACATCAGAGGATTAATACATAAAAATCAAGAGATGAAAAAACTGACCTGCTTCCTCTGGTGTTTGTTTAGCAGGGCTAAAAATAAGACGAAACATCTGGAACAGTCTGCCAAAGCTGCACAGAAGTCATTGTAGGAAGAAAGTTTGCTATAAAGGTACAAAAATAAAGTATAAATGAATGTGAGCTTTTTTTCTCTCCTCAGAGCCATATTTTCTAACAAATGAAATGAATGCAAATATTTTGTCCTCTACTAGAGGCATAGAGCTATAAGAGTATAACGTAAGTCTAGCTATCCTTAAGTCAGTGATTTACAGCAAGAAGTGAACATAAGGAGCTTCCCAACCTACTTGCCGTATGGGCACTGCATGCTAACTCTAGCACATCTTAGCGTTAAACACAATACCCATAATTTTACGATGACATGAGAAGTCAGACTGGAGAGGAACAAAAGGTCTCATTGCTAATGCATGTCTAGGACAGCCCAATGATAGTACTAACAGAACACATCTCTCATCAGCAAATATGGAGAATACGGCTTCTGGCAGTCATGACATTATCTCTCCATTTTACCTAATGCTGCTGCTGCTGCAGTTCGACATAGCACACCTTTACCGTTACAAAAAAATGGGAAAGGATATGCTTTGATCATACCAGAAATATTGCAATAACAGACTGAACTAGATAACCTTTTACTTCCCATGTAGTTAAAACCAGCAAATATCTGCGTTGATGTCTAGTTACAACAGATTATAACAACAGATACAAATAATCTGAATAGATTTGAATATCTTCTCTACAAGGAAGCTTCCTAGAAGTTACTTGCTGAGAGGAAAGAGTAATCATTCTATATTACTAGAAGATAGACCAACATTCAAATCTCTGTTCCATACTGCATAGCACAAATTCTTTTTTTTTCCTGCAACTGCAATTTCCAAGAAGCCAATTAAATTGATTTTATGGCAAACTTGTATCCTCAGAGCACAGAGTTGACCAAACTTTAAAAAATCTGAAGCAGCAGGAAACTAAGTAAGACAAATCACTTTTGCTGCACATTGAATTCTAGATCAAATAAATGTCCTTCTGAGAACTGCAGCATAAGTATTAGTTACCTATAATTAAACTATTACCTAACTAGCCACCTAGCCACACCTTTTATGGCATTTTACCAAGTAAAAGAAACATTCTCTCCTCAGAAGAAGTAAATACGCTTAAACCGCTGTGATCTATGACAGAATTTGACTTATATATAGGAACAAAATTAGAGACACAGCTGTGGACATGCTGGCATGGATTTGGGGAAGCAATTTGCATGTACTCCAGTTTTACTAGGAGTAAACTGCAATGGACCAGATTTTGCCTGTTTTTAACTGTGGAGAGGAGGGCAAGACAGACTCTTAAGTAGCTGCTCTTCAAAGCACAACTCAAGCTCACCTGGCAAAGAGAATGCGTTCGATAATTTGGAGTGGCTGAACAGGAAAAAAAGTCAATAGCAGTATGACTTGTTAATAAATGTGGAGCCATAGGGCAACATGACCCACAACGGTAACAAACTAGCAATAGAAAATACTTTACCCAGAGCAGTATTCCTAGCTTGTGCTTACAACCCAACTTCTCCTGAAATTACTAAAAGTTTATTTCAGATTCTACAAAATCCTCAAATTGTTTGCAAGTCCATTTACCCATGGGCACTGCAAGCTTTCCTATTTAGAGGCTATGCAGGGTACAAAGGATCCTTCTGGGTGATTCACTCACATGAATCTCCCTCAAAAAGGCACATCTTGGGAGACAGCCATTGAGGTGCTCACATAACTAGATTGTTCCAGCGCTTTCTGCACATTCAAGTCCCAATCCCACAGATAACTCTCCCCAAACTTTCTGTGACAGCACAAAACAATGAACACACTTCAGTGTTCGCATGAACTTGAATCGCATTCACATGAATCACATTTTCTCTCTCATGTATTTTATTCTTTATCATAGTCCCCAATATGACCTTAAGCTTGTATAATTTTTCTCACTGATTTCTTAAAAATATGGTCTAAAAATAAGATTAATAAATAAGTAATAATTTATACAGCTTTAAAATATAAGAAATGGTATTTTAAAAATCTCAGTCTAAATCTGTGGGATCATACAGCTGCAATAAAATAATTCTATCAGTATTAATAAAGATACAGTTATCACACAAAATCATTAAAAACTATACAGGGCTTTACAAAAAGAGTTTAATGAAAGTAAATCTTTTCCAGTTTTAGTACTCCGCCCTCTCTGAAGTCACTTGAAACAATGACACTGACTTGATTGCATGGAGAAGTAGAGAGAATTGCGTTTATACCTACCTGAATATCCTGACAATATAGGTGCATACGTCTGTATCATTCATACGCTGCTCTAGCGCCACACAGAGCTCGGAGACTGCGCTATTGCAAATGAGCTGGCATCTCGCCTGAGGTAAATCAGCCAGGTTTCGCAAAGTAGCTGTCAGCTGCATATAGAATATTTAAACATTAATAAATTATACCTGCTTACTACCGAATCCACACTGTTTTGAAAATTTAATAAAGCCAAAGATCTAATTTGTAACATCCAAGACCGTTTGAATGTTTTGTTAACATTCTGCACATACGTACCTAGCAGTGAAATGGTAACAGTAAACGTGTAAGTAACAGAATTATGTATAAAAAAATAATTGTCTGAAAATGAAAGACTGATACTGGTCTTTGCCTGCATGTAACTTTGTCCTTTGAGGAAAACATTATCCTGCACAAGTTTTAAATTTTTGCATGCATTCCAATTGAAACTTAAGTGAAATACTGTGAATAGTTAAAGTAATTTTTTGCATAATGTCCGATTTTGCAAATCTATATTTGAGTCTTGCAAATTAACAGAGACATCCAATATATTTTGATAATAAGTTATAGCTGGAGTTGCAAACCAAGAGAAATTGTTATAAAAAGACAGTATAGTTTATTTTCATTGACTGAAAAATTTAGAAGTCAATCAAGATCAGGAGAAATCTGGTATTCAAACAGCATAAAAATGAAACAGCCTCAGTCCTCCAGTTTATTTTGCAGAAAGGAAGATATTTGTCACTCCAGTCTTCAAAGAGGGCAAGGAGGAGGAGCCAGGAAACTACAGGCCTGTCAGCCTCCCCTCCATCCCTGGCAAGGGGATGGAACAGCTCCTCCTGGAGGTCCTCACTAAGCATCTGGAGGACAAGAAGGTGATCAGGAGTAGTCAGCATGGATTCACCAAAGGGAAATCATGCTTGACCAACCTGATAGCCTTCTCTGATGGAATGACTGGCTGGATACATGAGGGGAGAGCAGTGGATGTTGTCCGCCTGGACTTCAGCAAGGCTTTTGACACTGTCTCCCATCACATCCTCCTAGGTAAGCTCAGGAAGTGCGGGCTGCATGAACGGACAGTGAGGTGGATTGAGAACTGGCTGGATGGCAGGGCTCAGAGGGCTGTAGTCAGTGGTGAAAGCCTAGTTGGAGGCCTATAGCTAGCGGTGTCCCCCATGCGTCAATACTGGATCCACTATTGCTTAACTTATTCATCAGTGACCTGGATGAACGGACAGAGTGCACCCTCAGCAAGTCTGCTCAGGATACTAAACTGACAGGAGTGGCTGATACCCCACAGGGCTGTGCTGCCATGCAGAGGGACCTGGACGGGCTGGAGAGTTGGGCAGAGAGGACCCTCATCAAGTTCAACACAGGCAAGTGCGGGGTCCTGCACCTAGGGAAGAATAACCCCACGCACCAGTACAGGCTGGGGGTTGACCTGCTGGAAAGCAGCTCTGCAGAAAAGGACCTGGGGGTCCTGGTGGGCAGCAAGTTCACCATGAGCCAGCAACGTGCCCTTGTGGCCAAGAAGGTCAATGGTACCCTGGGCTGCATTAGGAACAGCGTTGCCAGCAGGTCGAGGGAGGTGATCCTCCTCCTCTACTCAGCCCTGGTGAGGCCACACCTGGAGCGCTGGGTCCAGTTCTGGGCTCCCCAATACAAGAGAGACATGGCGCTGCTGGAGCGAGTCCAGCGGAGGGCTGCTAAGATCATGAAAGAACTGGAGCATCTCTCCTATGAAGGAAAGCTGAGAGCACTGGGCCTGTTCAGCCTGCAGAAGAGAAGACTGAGAGGCAATCTCATCAATGTGTATAAGTATCTGAAGGGGGGGTGTCGAGGCTGGGGGCCAGACTCTTCTCCGTGGTGCCCAGCGACAGCACAGGAGGCAATGGGCTCAAACTGCAACACAGGCAGTTCCCTCTGAACGTGAGGAAAAACTTCTTTTCTGTGAGGGTGACAGAGCACTGGCACAGGCTGCCCAGAGAGCTGGTGGAGTCTCCTTCTCTGGAGATATTCAAAACCCGCCTGGAGGCGATCCTGGGCAACCTGCTTTAGACGACCCTGCTTGAGCAGGGGGGTTGGACTAGATGATCTTCAGAGATCCCTTCCAACCTCAACCATTCTGTGATTCTGTGATTTTCAGAAGATACTGTTCTATTTCAAGGAATTTAAAGCATAAAACATTCTACCACTTGTAGACAGGCAAAATGAACAACCATCTATTGCACACTCTGGGAATCTTTTTCTCTTGCAAGGTAAGAGTATTTAAATACCTAGGTCAGACAGGCAATGACACATAAATTAGTTGCTGATCTAAACCAGAAACTTACTCTAAAATTAAAGTGAGGTCATTTAATCTAAAGTGAATGCACAGAATCTTCAATTTTTCCTTATTCTGAGAAGAAAGTATTAATATTCAATACACACTGGAATGTATTTGGATAAGGCACAAAGACTATCTACATGAAATGTTTTTATTTCTAGAGATTTTTTGATTAAAGTATTTTATCATTAGGCTGGACTGCTTGTCCAGTGATTATGTAATTGCTAATTTTAAAGGAAGAGTAGATAATAAACCTTGCCCTGTTAAAGAGCAGGTTAAGCTGATGCCTTTGAGCAGCTGTTGCTCAGAGAATAAAATTACATAGAGCACTTGCAAATCGCTTTCTTAAAAATATATGAGGCCTATGCACTACCCTCTCCATTCCCCAACAGCTTCTGAATTTGCTAGCCAATTTCAACAAATTTGACAAAGATGTACATGTCTTAAGTTACTAGCAGTTTTAGGAAAACCGTGGCCACACAGCAGAAAGAGACATCAATTAGTATTTCTATCAAGAGAAAGGCACTTCCAACAAGTAGTAGCTTCCTCACTGCTCTGCAGCCGTGCAGCAACAAACCAGCTATACTCCTCAACATAGAAAGCGAGAAAGAGCCTGAGGGCTGCTAAAGGAAGATGATGTTGAGCAAGGGAGCTGGAAGCACTGCTGTGTGAGGCATGTAAAAAACAAACGTGTTCAAAAACAAATGTCAGTGATCAATGCTCAAAGAACTTTTTATTTCCTTCAAATCCCACGGGTCTTGTTTATTTACACTAGTACAGGACAAAAAATGAAAGTAATAAGCTTCCAAAAGAGAAAGCATCACAAAGTATACTCTGTAATTATTTTTGTTATGGAAAAGCTTTTGCATCTATGGATCTGTAATGTTTAAGTGTTTAGAGTCAATAACAGGAAAAAAAATACCTGAGGAAATTCATTAATACAGAATTTTTGCAAAGCAGAAATGGTAGGGGAATCTAAAACCTTGGAAACAGACCCAGATCGTAGGAAAGCTCTGTGACTGACACTCAACCTAACTTGAAAGACCTTTACAAAAATAACATATTGCAATCATCTCTCCACTTCCTTCCAGTCCTGCGGGACGTCTACCAGTGGCTTTTTCTCCACTAGGCCCACAATAGCAGCGCTAACTCTATGAGAGTATTACTGTATCATTTCTCACCATCAAGAACAACTTTCTTGCATTTCTTCCTTCACTCTCCACCTGATGGGCAGTTTCTAATGAAGCAATTTTTTCATTTAACAACAAAAAAGAAAGCTTAGCTTTATTTCCACTCTCCAAACATAGCATTCCTGAAACCCTACAAACATCCAGAAATACTCTGGTAGAAATGATCAAAGCGTATTTCTCATATGAGCCCATATTGGTTCCCTATCCCCTTGAAACCAGGCTGCCTCAGATTCACTGCTTATGGAACACCTTGTTTTCAGACTGCACTAGTAACATTTTTCCAACATACTGCCTCATTTTTTGATATTTTATCAAGAATTTTATTATTACTGACCAGTGTCACACAACCTCTGCGTGGCTTAGAAACAAACTCTACTGAAACATATTGGAAAAGGGACAATAATTGCATGTACCAAGGTGCTGGAAACTAACTTGCGTTTCCCTTAATACCTCATCAATGAACCTCAGAGCTGGTCCATCATCAGAACTACTGAACTATCACAGAAAGAACAGTTACAGCCAGTCAGAAACACTATGTGTTTAGAAAGACCATAGAGATAATGCAATTTCTCCATTCAATGAGTACTATGAAAAGTTCTTTATTCTTTTCAATATCACTTCATTTTGGTGCTTTGTAGTTCTAACAGACAGTTAACATTTTACTAAATTGTAAACAACAGATGCAATTAGCTACAAAATGATCATATTCTAATTACACTCTGTGCCAGACATTGATAAGCACCCAGTTAATACACTAAACCAATAAATACTGCTTTGTTTCGAGTGTTGGCAACTCACTGGCCTTCTCTGCTGTTATTATTTCTGCTTGCTTCAGCATGCACACAAAAATTTGTAAGATGTTTTGCAAAGTTTCTTAATTGTGCTCTTCTTGTCTGAATCACTGGGGCATTCTGTGGTCTTTCTAATTCTTGACACATCTTCTGATTATTTTTCTCTAGTACACTTCCTGTCATTGTTCTATGAGGGAATTACTTTTTTCCCATGTTTAAATTTTTTGCAATTCAATTATTCAATGGCTTCTGTAAAGCAATTTCATAGCCATCATACTCCTCACACTTCTTCTTAAAAGTGACAATAGAGTATGGTCACCTACAAAAGCAATACATGTAGTCTAAAAAAACCCCACAAATGTTTAGATTGCTGTATATACAATACAAAGCCAAGTCAGAGAATGAAGACACATTTCCAGCTGCTCTATAACGGAACAATAGGAGAAGGAATAATCTCAAAACAGCTTAGCAAGACAGGTTAAAAAAATGTGGGATATGTGAACGGATTTAATTTCAGCAACAAACATGCAATGCATAATTCAGAATAAACAATAACCGAAGATATGGAAGCCATTGATTTTTACTTCATATTTTAGGAAGAGAGGTAGAGGGGCGTTTGTTGTTTTAATTAAGCAACTGCAAAAAATTAGGTCCCCAGCTATGCATTCTTTCCTAAGTCATGATACTTAAAAAATCAGCATAATACTGTGGAAATATTTTAAAATAAAATATTCTGAGTCAAATACTTTGATACTCAAAGTGTTTGGCAGAAAAATTCATGCCAAATGGAATGTACACAGAAGACTCTATTCAGCTCTCGTATACAAGAAGCTCAGAGTCAGCCTAGGATGATGTATGTTGAATTCTGGCTAAATTTCACAATAAAGAACATGAATGATAAGCCATATATCAAAAAGTGCTGTTGAAACCCAAGCCAAGGTTTTGACTCCAGCAAAGGGACTTACACATTAGATGATGGGGAGAAAAAAACAAAACAAAACAAAACACCTCCCTCATCTATTTATGAGCCGCCCTTATAGATGATATTTAAGGTGTTTTTCTCCTCCAATGTCATGTGTTCCTCTATTCTTACGGAATAGCATTTATCCATTATTTCTATGTGTCATTAGATATTTGATCTTTCACTACAATTTTAAGTATGCCACAAAAACTGTCATTATTCTGAAGATGTGAAGCACAGAAGAAATTTTCTTTGGTATTATATTGCTTATAATGAAACTGTTCCTACTTTTTGTCTACACAATTAAAAGTGGCATAGTAGCAGGAATCACTGCTTTCCTCACAAGGGGAAGAAAAATGAAGTGTCTTCACTATTCTAGAAGAGCTACAAAAAAGTAAAACAGCATCTTCAGTAGCAATATTATTTTACAGAGAAGAGACAGTTGTCAGTATTGACTTTTCCACAGAAGAATTCCCAAGGCCTTCTTAGAAAGAGCCAGTCTATTCAAATTATACAAAAGATATCTTTTGCTACACTTCAAATCATATTGAAAGCAGCAGAGATGATAATGACCAAAGCACAAACGTATAATGTTTTAGTTTCTTTTTGTACATTTGCAAACTAATCCCTTAATTTTAAAACTAAATTCACCCACTTAGAAATAATTGGGGTGGGAGAGAGAACATTCCTGCAAAGGGGTGGGGAAGTTCAGATCTCTAGTCAAATAGCTAAAAATACTCCGATTCACTTTTTTTTTTTTTAATTACTTGGACATTGCTTCCTATTTTTAAAGGCTCGAACTGGCAAAAACTTCTCTTTGTATTTATTTAACATAAATTTCCACCTCTTTCTGCTCAATAGGATTCCCATTATATGATTAATGCCAAAAGTAGCCAGAAAACGTATTTAAGCAGCATGTTTTGGTTTTAACCACTTGCTGTCTGTACTCTGAAAGATTTTTTTAAACTACACAGGCATGAAAAGAGGTACAGGATATATAACTTAGATTTTGTTTTTGAATTGCCTATGCAAAACTACAGCCTAAAAATCCAGTAGATGAAATGACTGCACAGCTTCTTGGATGTAAGGCATCAAACTAACTCTTCACGTGAGGTAACTTTTCTCGTAGTTTAGGTCTTTTAAGTCACTGTCTATGACCCCACAAATTACACTGAGAACAGAACGTATTCTGGACCATCAATTCCTACTTAATAGTTCCTCCAAATGGAGTTTTTACATAAACTGGTAGTCTAAGGCAGCAGTGTCAGTAGCATCAGGACTTATAGAGTTTAACTTGCAGCATCCAAGAAAAAATGGTCATGAAAATCTTGATTGCATGCAGACCTGAAGTTTCTACAATTTTCTTAAAAAGGAATGCTTGATAATTCCATATACGTTTTTCATACAGAATATAAGGTATGACATCATCAAGATAAAGTCTAGAAAAGAGAATTTTTGGATTCATATGAGAACAAAAGAATAACAATATGAGATAGGAAAGAAAATAAGAAAGGAGCAAGCACTACATTTTCAATTTCATCATATGTTCTCCCAGTCTTTAGCAATTTGCCACTGTAGGACTTCCATAGCCAGACATAATAATTAAGTCACGCTATTTCATTCAATACTTCGTATCAGCTCCCAATTAGCTTGTGTTTGGATAAAATTGTACTTGCTCTTCTGGAAAAATGTACCTCATAGCTCCACTAAAACAGACACACTAACATCAGTAAGACTAACACATAAGCTATCTGTTTTCCCATATAATTTCTAGTAGTATCAAATCACTTCTTTGTTAAATAGGTAGAGAAATCTGTCATTTAGGTTAATCACTTCTTCAGAAAATTGCCCATTTCATTTTCCTGTGAAGCCTCACAAAGCTTACAATGACACCATTCACTAATTTTTACTTTAATAGTTTCCAAGACAAATACAAGCAATCTGGCAAATCCTTGACAAATACAGAAAAAAAAAAAAACCAACCACACACATCCATACCTTAAGATTTACTTACATATACATTTTTTTCCTAAAACACTAAGGTTTGAGCATGTTTAGAGCAAAGGATTACTTTTCATAGCCATCACCCACAGAGGAATCTCACATTTTAAAAGATAGTTCTGAGCCTGCAGCCTTCCAAAAGCTACTCTGCTGTGGCTTTTACAACTCCCTTTTAAGTCATACTTCTCCAAAAACAGCTTTTCAAACTGTATTTTCCTATATTTTTTGAAATGTGCTATTCTTGTAATAAAAGTTTATTCTAATCTAGTGTATTACAGAACTGATTTGTACTGATTGATTATTTCAGTTTATAGAATTTAGAAAGGCAACACATTTTTACCAAGGTTTGGTATACTATCCAGTACTCTGTCAGCATTATAAAGTAATAATAGAGAAATGGCTTTATTAGGGTCCTATAAATATTTCTATTCATTTCAGACTTTTTAAAGGCTCTAAGATTAACCACACAAATACCTACCATAATTAAATTTTGTTCCTGAACAACTTCATGCAATCTTAAAAAAAAAAAAAAAAGTCTATTCAAAGGTAGGGTCAACTCTGTCAGTGATATAGAGTTAGATTATCTTCTCTAATCAAATTTTTAATTTGCCCTTGCAGTGTACATTAAAAAAAAAGTAAATGCTAACCTGGACTAATAGGTGGCCCAAACTGGAGAAATATGTATCACTTTCTTTTACAATATTAATCTGCTTCATTAACTGCAGCAACATTTCAACAGCTCCTTTGTTGACCATTTCATTAAGGAGTACTGCATTTCCAGACATGAATTTTATAGCTCCCAGGCAATACAGGAAAGCTTCATTGTTTTTTTGTAGATCTTCAGTTCTCAGGACCTCCAACAAACAATCTAAAATGAAAATCAGTATTCAAAAAAGCCCAATATTAGTATACATATTTGATAGAGTCCAGTCCTTGAAGAGATTAACAATGGTCGGGGGCGGGGGGAGGAAGGGGAGAGGAACTCTGATTGAACTCTTTATAATACTTTTCTAACAACTGGGCCAGAAAAATTGGGTATTTGGACTGCAACCAAGGGATACTTACTGATGAATAACACAAAGGGCCTGAATTCGTTTTCCCAGGCTTCGGAAACCAGCATACGTTGTAAACACACACTGCTAACCGTTAAAATTTTCAGTCAAGATTTGTGAATGTGATTGCATGTGCCTGGAATTTTGCATACTAAACTTGATACACTCTGAGGAGGCTTATTGTCAGTCGATTTATTCTCAGTACTTCCTGAAAAATCAAATGTCTTAAAATTTCTCAAACTAAGCACTAAAAGCACAGATGCCTAAACCAAATCTTGCTTTTGAAAAGTCTGCTTGTAGCCTTTTCAGCTTTACTATTTATGTAGATCAAGTACTGTAACACTTTTGCCTTAGCCAACCATTGTCAGACACCTGAGTTTTTAAACATTAACAGTCGTTATCATAAACCCAATGTATCTTTCACAGTCAAAATGAGGCACAGATTATTAAGTAATCCTAACCAGTCTTACACTTCAAGAACTCCAGATAACTGAAACTTGCTTTCACTTCTGCTCAGACACATTCCATATGGGAAAATGGTTTTATTTAGCTATCTCATTAAACCTGATTAATTTCTATAATTTTTCTGTGTCACCTCAGGTTGAAAACCTCTCAAAATATATGTATGTGTATAGATGCAAGTGCACATTCTCCCAGTTCTTTCCCAAACTCCCATTCTCACCAACTGCATGATGGTCATGCTCGGTTATGGCAATGTGAGAGCAGCTTCAATCCCTGCTCCTCCCAGGGTCAAAAAGGGACTTGAACAGTTTTTGTCTATTTTGGCGACGAATGCTTAATCTATTTATCCTGTTGGAACTTCCCCACTGCACATAAGTAGTTCACAGGGCCAGAGGAAGAAAAAAAATTAATTCTATAACCCAGAGGTTGAAAGAGTAACCTGGAGTGAAGACGACCCAGGTTCAAGTTCTTGGCCTGAATAAGGTGTGTCCAAAATGCTCTCCCTAAAGAGTGAATCAAGCAAAAAAAAAAAACAAAACAAAACAAAACAAAAAAACACCTTCTTTCTTTGACTACTTTTAATTTAAGAGACAGGGAAAGAAGAACAAGAGAAAGAAAAAGTCACTAAGTCACTAAAGATGGAAGCAAGAGGAAATAAAACTAATGCTTATACAGAAATAGCTGATCAACTTGTCCAGATTCTTGAATGATGCTAATCTCTACAAAACTGTGGTTTTCAGCATCCAAACTCCTTTGAGCAATCTGAGTTGCTCTCTCATCTCCGAGTGCTTTCCACTTGATGTTATAACTGAAAAGACTTATCTGGTCTTCATTGCTGCCAACAAGCATATACTAAACTTCAACACTATGAGCACTCTCATTCATTTAAATAGGCTACCCATATGCTCTAACTTAGTAAATGAAATAAATGTTTGCAAGATCAAGAACTAGGTTAATAAGATATAATACAGTTTTAATGAAAGTTAAAGGAATGAATATCAATACTGAATTTCATTTATACAACACCTTTTTTCATTACTTTGCAAATATGAGAAATATAAGTTAAACACTTGATAAGAGTGTCTCTTGACGAGAGATTCTTGGTAGGAGAAACATTTAAAATCCAGGAAAAGGGTTCTTTGAGTCATTGCTAACAGTTATCTGCAACTGCTGGCTCAATATGCAGCAGCAAACAAAAAAGCCAACAATTACTCTCACCATCTTTCTTGATGATGACCAGCATTATCTTGTTTCTATAAAACCTGTGTGCAGCCACATCTTGACTAGCATGGGTAGTCTCTACATCTCAAGAAAGATATAGCAGAGTTGGAGAAGCAATAGAAAAAGGCTACTAAAACAATTGAGACAATTAAGTAATTTCCTTGCAAAGAAAAACCCAAAAGCGAGGGTAGGATGTCTTAGTCCGACAGAGAGAAGGCTGACATATATATGACTGAGGTTTACAAAATCATGAAGGTGAAGAGTAAGCTGACAGCTGAAAATCTTAAAATTCTGCAATACTAGAACGAGGGGCACTTGATGAAAATAGCAGATAGGGTTAAATAACAGAGAACTTCTGGAAATTGCTCCTCTAGGACATTGTGCAGGCAGATAGAATCAGAAGGTTCAAAAAAGCAAATGAATAGTTTGATCTAGTAAGCAATTTTTAGGGTGTGACAACCTTAACTCACAGAATTTTTTTGTATGACTTGAAAGATGATTAATCTAACTCTTGCATTTCAACATCTTATATACAAGAACAGAATACATACCCAATAATCTATCATTTTGTATGATATAATCATTTTTTTCATTTCTGCAAATTTTAAATGCAAGCTTGCAGACATTGAGAAGATTTTTTCCATTCACTTTCATCTAAAAAGAGCATAAAAGACAAGAATCAGAACTAAAAAAATCTATGTATAAAAATACACTACAATGTTTTAAGTTAAGATATCACGGTAAAGTTTTATTCCCACATGAGAACTCTCAAAAATCGCAGCTGAAACGCTGACAATATAATGAACCAAACTGAAAAGCCTGCAGAATTCAAGGACTCCAATACCTAGCTATTTTAAACTCTATCGAACAAACCCTGCAAATTGACTTAAAAAAAAAAAAAAAAACAGGTGATACATAAAAATTTTATGTATTTTACACAGGTAGCATACCAGGTAGCACTTTTTCTTTCTTTAATTTACTCTTACAAAAGAAATTCTGCACAAGATTCAATGGTTACGCATCTATGGCCATAAAAAGATCTTCAGATAAAGGTAAAGGTGTTTAATCAGCTGAAGATATTATTCAAAAACTAAGCTACATCTCCACACTTAGATTTTTTTATTATTATTATTATTATGTATTATTACATCTTTTACTTATTATTTTACTATTAATATATATAATTTTTGCTTAAACTACTGCTTGTGTATCCCAGTTTTAGGACAATGTCTCTTTCCTGTCTAAGCAATACGCTAGCCAGCATGCACCAGCCATCCTGTTTTCTGTCCCTCCTTCCTCCCTTAGATGCAATTCCGCTGCAAGAAATATGCTCCAACAGATGCCCATCTGGATAAATAGGAGACAAGTATCCATATAGGAAGACATTGCAGTTTAAAAGTATTAAATGCATCTGAACGAACTGTTCATTAAACACAAAATTAAACTCAAGTAGTAATTCACAATTTTGAGCTTTATAACCTACCACGTTACAAAATAGCATCTTAAAAGACTTACAGACAGTATAATCTCTGCCAGCTTCAGGCAGAGTGGGTCTGAATCAACGTCTACAAGTTTATATAACGTCTTCAGAAGCACGCTTTTTCTTTTAAGTCTTTTCCCAAACATATTTCCTTCGTTCAAGGCTTGATGGAGTTTGGTGCAAGCCAGGCAAAGATTTTCTATATTGTCTTCTACTTGAGGCAGGTAGGAAGACAAAAAAAAATGTAGAAATTAGTGATCAGTACTACCTTCTCCAGAGCAACTCAATAGATGCAGTCACAGGAGAACAAAACAAAGAATAGCTTGCACAACAAAAATCAGGCATCTAATCATTCTGTTACAATGCTAACTGTGCAGAAACAGTTTTATGCTCGTCTTTTCAAAAGAAGAGAGTCTTAAGCTAAGCAATCCCGGAGTAACACGGAAAGCTAAAATGAAACTCTTCTTTAATGCTTAATAATCAGATTGACCATATGTCCACTAAAAAATTCTGAATCTGAAAGAAAAAAAATTCTTCAAACAGCCCTACCAAACATTACACATCAAAAGAAACAGGGAGTTAAGGAATATTTTTCTGCCTATGCATTTTACCTATAAATTATATCTCATATGCTGCTGGGATCAAGAAAGACTGAATGCAAACACTCTTTAGAACTCTTTAGTACGTAGCAGAGGGGTAACATGCATTTGGATGGACAGTTGGTCTGCTGATGAAAATTTCATCCATCTCCTAACCTGACTGTTTCCAACATTATTTAAAATATATAAAAATAAAACCTGCAGTAAGTTATCAGAAAATCTGCCTCAGCACAGTGAAATCATAAATACATTTACTTTAGAGGGAAAAGGGAAAGTCTTTCTTGCTGATTTTTAAAAATCAATATTTTTACATTTGCTTTTCCCTGTAAGGTGACACAGTAAAAAGCTACCTAAACTTCCTGTAAAAACTTTGCATTTGCTCAGGCTGCACTTCAAAGACGAAATAGTCATAATCAAGGAGGCAAAGCTTTTGGCACAAAAATATATACGAACATGGAACTATGAGGAAAATCACTATATGTAAGACCCTAAAGGTGCAAGTAGATTCAAGATGCCACTTCTCATATTGAGCAGTGCCTGGAAGCTGATTTGCCTTAACCATACTAAAAAAAACCCAAAAAACACCATGCAAAGACAAATCAATTTCTGCTCCCATTATGAAAGAAAATTTAGCAAAATTTGACACGATCCTAACACCTCTACTCCAGTAATCAGACAAACAAGAGTGTACAGAGCCAAAAGACAAAGGGTTCTACTCAATCTTCATTTCAGCAAAATTAACAACAACAAAAAAAGCATTTCTCATATATCCCATTGGGCATTTTTGAAGTTTATCATACCTTGAGCACTGAGAAGCAACAAAATAAAATATCTGCTCCTAAAGAACAAAATCTATTTGGGTTGTATTTGTTTTTAACCATGTAACAATCATCTAAAGCACATGACGTTCATAGAATTTTGGATAATAATTAAGTTCCAAGTTAAACATCTGTTTTGTTTTTTTTTTTTTTGTAGAAAGTTTTGTGCATATATTTTAGAGGCAGAAAGGGGAAGAAAAAGGCTTTCCTGTTAATATATTAACATGTAAGAATAAACAGGACCTAAATGAACGTGTATAGGATTAGCTAAAAGAATATGAAATAAGTGACTGTACACAAACTTAACAATATTATATATTACCAATAGATGCACACACTCAGAACACTAAAATTACAGAATTCCAACACTCATTTCAATAGAAATACTGTAACTGTGCAGTACATAACCCAAATAAAGCAATTTACCAGGTAGCTGCAGGAGATGATGCAATCCACTTACTTTTAATCAGCGTGAACATTCAAGAAGTAGCAAAACCCTAACTTCCAGGGCTTTACAGTACTACATAATATCAGCTGGTGAGAAAGTGGTATGAGATAGTTTCATCTACTATTAAAAAAAACACGTCATAACTTAAGGTAAACACTGAAGAAAGAAGGCATGAACACTGATTTTCCTTAGCTCTGATCATGTCACAAGAAGCTGATTTTACTCCAGTATTATTTTGCTCACCTACAAAGAGCATGTCGCTATGCAAAACATTAATTCAGGAACTCATATTTGGCAACGTCAGCATTAAGCAAGGAAAAGATGCAGTTACACAGCCATTTTCAAATTTTCTGACCAGCATTTTTATATATCAGTGACAGAAGCGGAAATCAGAATCCTTTCTTTCTAAAATGATGATGTATTTTTGGAATCACTCAGTCCTGCATAGGTGTTCCATACTCCAACGCCTACAAAATTACGCAAGAAGTTTTCTAATCTGCAGTAGGCTATAACGAATACTGCACAGAATCCTGGAAAATAGAATCAATCCCCTTAATTTTACACTCATTTTTATTGTGCTTGTAAAAACAAATGAGTCTCCTCTCTATATTCCCATTGTTCAAACAAATATTATATACTTACAGAAGGCAACTAAATAACTTATTAATGAAATTTTAGAATGGACTGAGTTATTTCAAGATTCAATCTTTCAAGTCACACTTAATTTATTCAATACTGTTTCAATATTCTCAGTTATTATGTACTTTTCTGAGACATCTAACTTCCATTTGTGTTTGAGGTGTTTCATTAAGACTTTACTTCTGTAAATTCAATTCAGATCTTCAGTACAATCTAAACTTAAAGCACTGAGTCTAGGCAGTACTTTTTTCTTAAAACGATTATCTCACCATTGACTTCTAAACTGACAGACCTATAATATCTAAGATAAGCTAATTTAATCAGACAGGAACTTCTCTAAAACAGTATTTACTTTTTACACTGTTAAGCCACTGAACATATGAAAGCATAATGAATTAAGTAGTCTGATTACTGTTCATCTTTTACAGAAAACATAGGTGATTCCCTCATGCTTTCCGTAGGTAGTAGTACAGAAAATAATGCACTTTCAAAAACAATGTTACCCACCCTTCTCCAGTTCACGCAGAATTGGTAGAATCTTTACATGCCAAAAGTTTTCTTCCTCTTCTGATTCATTTACTCTTGTGTCATCCTCTAAGCCTTCAAAATATATTCAGAACAAGAGCATACATTCAGTGGAGGTTTCAACTTCTACACAAATAAATCGTTACAAATATCAGTCAAAAAACCCTGAAAGTATCATATGCTGCTGTATTCTGGGTTATTCGATCTATTCAAGCTTTTGTTTTTATTTACTCTTTCTCAGAAAGAGGTTTCAAAAGAAACTAGATTGGATAAATCTTTTGTTATGTAAAACGTACTGTAAATCAAGATTTGTTTTTGTTTTTTTTAAATTACTGTTTCATTTGATCACTGAAGTGGAAGATGATGACTATATTTACATCAACATGTCATATCTATTTTTCAGCTGACTTTCGGGTTTCAAACATGTTAAATTTTTGTTCAAATCCTCTAGGGCTAACAACTTTATCTACCAAACACGCAGAGTTTATTACAGTAAGCTTGGTTAATTGACACTTTAGTTTCAACCAAGAATGACGGGGAAAACTTCTTAACAGTTTTTATACCCTCTCAGTGACCCTAACCACTTCATACAATGAGTTCTGAGGATGTCCTAACTAAATTTACACAAAATACACATTTCCCTCTTATTCTTTGTTATATGTTAGATTATTTCCTACGCAGCAATCTGGGAGACGAGTAACAAATTACACATATCTGAAAGATTTTTTGCCTCCAACAAAAAAAAGTCAGAAAGTTTGAATGCTACAAACTCCCAGTTTTCTTGGCTACCCTCAACAAATTTACTCTACAATGAATGAGAAAAAACTGCTGTTCATTATCAGAAAACTTAAGAGTCTACTTCACTAAGAGAACTCCCTTTAAATACTTCAGTTTTTTCTTAGTCTGCCTTGAATAGAAGAGAGGAAGAGAAAACATCTATCAGAAAATATAAAAATCAATAGACCAAACAAACAGCAGCAGCCTGGAAATCTTCTTGAAAAAAAACTGAGAACTTGGATTTTTTTTCAGATCGGTTAAGAGAGCTAGTGAAATAGTGTTTATTAAAAAATGCATTCCAGGATTGACTTTTCATATGAATGCAGTATGACTGGGAACTATACCTGCTTCCTGAACCCCCTTTTAACTTTTACCTGGCACTGTGTGAAGTAACAGAATTCTGGTTTTTTCCACTGGCTTACTACTGCCGTAGAGCCACAGTTCCTGTGCAGCTTGAGCCTTAAAGGAATCAATGAATTCAGAGGGTTGTGGTCAGTGACAGAGAGTCTAGTCGGAGGCCTATAGCTAGCGGTGTCCCCCATGCGTCAATACTGGATCCACTATTGCTTAACTTATTCATCAGTGACCTGGATGAACGGACAGAGTGCACCCTCAGCAAGTCTGCTCAGGATACTAAACTGACAGGAGTGGCTGATACCCCACAGGGCTGTGCTGCCATGCAGAGGGACCTGGACGGGCTGGAGAGTTGGGCAGAGAGGACCCTCATCAAGTTCAACACAGGCAAGTGCGGGGTCCTGCACCTAGGGAAGAATAACCCCACGCACCAGTACAGGCTGGGGGTTGACCTGCTGGAAAGCAGCTCTGCAGAAAAGGACCTGGGGGTCCTGGTGGGCAGCAAGTTCACCATGAGCCAGCAACGTGCCCTTGTGGCCAAGAAGGTCAATGGTACCCTGGGCTGCATTAGGAACAGCGTTGCCAGCAGGTCGAGGGAGGTGATCCTCCTCCTCTACTCAGCCCTGGTGAGGCCACACCTGGAGCGCTGGGTCCAGTTCTGGGCTCCCCAATACAAGAGAGACATGGCGCTGCTGGAGCGAGTCCAGCGGAGGGCTGCTAAGATCATGAAAGAACTGGAGCATCTCTCCTATGAAGGAAAGCTGAGAGCACTGGGCCTGTTCAGCCTGCAGAAGAGAAGACTGAGAGGCAATCTCATCAATGTGTATAAGTATCTGAAGGGGGGGTGTCGAGGCTGGGGGCCAGACTCTTCTCCGTGGTGCCCAGCGACAGCACAGGAGGCAATGGGCTCAAACTGCAACACAGGCAGTTCCCTCTGAACGTGAGGAAAAACTTCTTTTCTGTGAGGGTGACAGAGCACTGGCACAGGCTGCCCAGAGAGCTGGTGGAGTCTCCTTCTCTGGAGATATTCAAAACCCGCCTGGAGGCGATCCTGGGCAACCTGCTTTAGACGACCCTGCTTGAGCAGGGGGGTTGGACTAGATGATCTTCAGAGATCCCTTCCAACCTCAACTGTGCTGCAATTCTTTTTTCAAAGAAGGAACAAGGAGGCATTTTTTAGAGTTCTGGAGTAGACAACCAAAGTTGTTGGTACAATATTGAAGTTCAGGGTATTTCTTAAACAATTATTTTTAAAAGGAAAATAAAATCACATGCGACTCCGCTGAATAACGTGAACAAAGTCATTAAAACTAAAATATGTATGTTTTCAAGTGATATTTGTCAGAAAGCATCACCTAATGTTTGGCACAAACTCTTGTATTTAAATTACAATGTATATTCTTAGCTAGTCCAAGCATAACAATAATCATTATCAAACACAAAATATAGTGTACTATTTAAGAATACTGATATCAAGAGGTTTTCATTGCGAGAACCTTAAATCTACTTTAATCTCAGACCTTAAATCAATGACTGTGTGCTGAGCATTACTCTGAATAGTAAAACAATTAAAATCCTTCTGACTACTTTACAAGGTTGCTCTTAAAAAGAAAAAAAAAGATTCTTTTTACTGTGTATCTGTATTAACTATAACTTTCTACATATATTTTACACTGTGTAAATCTACCAATTATATCTATTTAAACAGATCATACATAAATGCTGCTGTTTCATAGATATTATACTTGTAATTATTATAAGGATATATTGTTAGTGTGTGCATATAGATATATTAGTATAAGTATGTATTTTTAGATAAGTGGTTTATAGAGCTGTTATATTACTTCTTTTGCAGACTTTTTTTTATTCTCTAAATCAAATGAGTTGATAGCCTTATTTAGATTTTTTATGATCAGTAGCTTATTTAATAAAACACTGCACAGCATTTGTAATGAAGCGAAAGTTCTGTTCTGTATAACGAAAGAGCACAGCTCAAACAAGAACACAAGAGAAGCTTGCACTGATCTTTCCTGCCACAAAAACCGCATATTGATTCAAGTATTTCCTTCCTTTCCAATCTGCAGCTGTTTTTCCTAAATTGAGAGGTGGGACTGACATTCTGATCATGCACGTGCCTAATGTTATGAAGCAACAAATAGGATAGTTCAGGTATGTGTTTACCGATACGACCAAACCTCTCACTAGAAAAAAGACTAGACAAAGCCTTTCAATTTTTAGCTCAGAACAAAAAGGACTGATTTTTTTGTGCCATTCTTTGCCCCAAATGTGATATATTTGTCAGAAAAAAAAAATATACCAAGCTAAAAGCCATATAACGGCATAATTCCTTTAAGCTAGTATCTCTTGCAACTAAGAAAAAAATTATAATCAGTTTTTCATAAACAATACTAATCCTAGCAATAAGAATTAGCAGGAAATGTACGATTATAAGGAAAAGAAACAATAGTAAATTGTAAACTTGCACGTGTCTCAGTCCTGGGAGATTTTAAAGGTGCTGATGAAAAGTTTTAGAACTAGCTGTAGTTCAAATATTTCAGGAACTGTCCTGAACCTTCTAGTTGAGGAAATTTATAACTCAACAGGAACAATACTCAAGCAAAAAGTTCAATACTCGAGCAAAAAGTTCAGCAATTTGAAGATTTTGCTGTCTGAGGTTTTCCACAGGTCTTAACCACAGCTTTGCATTCTGGTCAGGGGGAAAAAAAAAAAAAAAAGAAAAAAGAAAAAAAAAAAAGAAAATCACTAATCGGTCTACATTTATTGGCTGCTGTTTTTAGCATGTAAATACAAGAGCCTTAGCAACACTGAGCTTTCAAAAGCCGTGTACTGCCTGACTTATCATGTTTAGCCCTTTCACAGAATACTGAGTGGCTACAAATACATCATTGTTAACATAGTCTCCCCCCTCTCTAAAACGTGAAAGTATAAACACAATCATATCTGAAAATACAAATAATCTGTAAATGAGCACTCCCTCCCAGTATAGAGAATAAATGATTATGAGCTCCTACTGCTATCCCAACATTTATTCTGGGGTTAAGGATTGAGTAGGTGTGAACCAGGGAAGCTATACAATGTTGAAAAAAAAAGGTAAATATAAAAAGAAATGCACCTAATAATACACATGGTTTTTCCAACAGCACAAACAGTTACGAGGCCTGTAAATGGAGAAAATACAGTCCCACAGAACGCTAACTCCCATAACATGATAAATACTCTCAGCTCCCTCTGAAGTCAGTGAAAGTGGAGCACATCATAGCCTCTGCCAGAGTGATCCACAATCAGGCCAGTGCTTAGTTCTAGAAAAATAGTAATAAAGCAGCAATAGTATGTAAATCTGACGTTTTTACTCTAGATGCACAAAAAAAACCACCTGCTATGTATGAAATGAGTCAGCTATCAAGAAAAATTATTTAAAATCTGTTATGTAAAAATAGGAAAATGCATCCCTACATCTGTATCTTCAGCTAACATAGCCTGGCAGAGGGTTATTAGTTTCAGGGCAATTATGCCTGTTTACACAAACAGATTGGCCAACCAAGTATTAACTTACTGGTAAGTTCTTAAGACTACGTATGGGAAAACTAGCATTTCCGTGAGAGAAAATATCAATAGATTTTTAGAGTAAAGATCTAAATAATGTTTTTCTATACTAACAACACTAAAAACGACAATATATTTAGAAAACCAAAAATACTGTTCGGTGAAAAAAAGAAGAAAAAGATCTTCAAATCACAAAACTTGGATTATTTCCACTTGACTGTATTTCACATCTGCAAATGGACAGGAAAAAATATAACAATGAAAAAGAACAACTATTTTGACTAGAGACTGGAATGCTTTAGGAAGTACCTGTTAGTCCCCTTTTCCAGCCTGTACTCCTTGGACACGTTGCACTTGTGCCCAGCTTTTTCATCTGGTCACTAAAAAATACAGTGTAGATAAACACAAAGTATATCAGAATACAATGTTCAAAACGCTTCCTTCTTTAAATGCACTGAATATGATATCAGCATATCGACAGTTAACTGGAAAAGATGATAAGCTAAGTTATTAGTTTATCCACTCATTAAAAAAATGGCATTTAATATAACTTACTCCAGTATGTATTACCAAAAGATCCTTCTGAAACACTGACATATTTACACCACAAGAGGTCACCATTATGGAACACAAAACCCAAAGCATTTCCAATTTTACAATAACATTGAAAGCTGAAATAAATTATGCTCAAAATTATCCAATTTTTATTTTATTATCAATTTCATTAGCTGAATATAAGCTCAAATAGTTTAAAACTGTAAATTCATCCATTCACAAGGAGAGTGACTTCTTCTGCCAGAATTAACACTTTCAAAGATTTAATGAATTTTCAGAGAAATAACTTAATAACTGTTAATCTAAATAGTATAATTTCCAGGTCTGCAGATGAACTATTGCTAACTGCAGCGATCACTGGTTTTGTTAATAAACATGCCATGTAGTCATTTCTTTGTAAAGCGACACTAGGTAATGCCATAATTCCTGTTGGTTGTACGATTAGTCTTTATTTGTCCAAAGAAAACTATTACATACATGTGTGATAAATCTGTTAGTCTATCTACATTTTCAAGCAGCATTGATCTAAAAAAAATAAAGATATATATATTTACAGGTTATAGATTTCCTTTTTTATTAAAATAGGAATCTCCCCCTCCCCTTAAAATTCTGTACTAAAAGCCTTGATCTATGTTTTCTACTCTCAGTGCATGTCTAATTTAACAGATCTTATTCCATTTACAGCTCATGTACTAATATAATCTAATCTCCTAAATTTCCTTTTACAGATAACAATAGTGTGCCAGCAATGTTATTGGAATTTTGTTTTAACCTGTTAATGTGGTTGCTATAAGGCTTAAAGCTAAACTCTTGTTTAAGTGGTTTGCTGGATTGGCGCCTAAATCCTGTCTGCTAGTCCAGACAGGAGATGTAAGTCATCCTATCAACAGATGGAGACAGAATAAAAGACAAAGCTCTTGTAAGGTCACCTCCCTACAAAAGACACTGGATAGCTGATTGTAATCAGTCAAAAATTTCCCAAGCAATTACATTACAGAGAAACACTTGCTTCATTATGGTTAACAGTGAATAATGCTTTCTTTTTAAACTATGAGGAATTAAGTGCTCTAAAATCCAAATGTTTACACAAATCGTCTTGAAATTATTTCAGCTCATACATGGCAATTCCCACTCTTCTGGGGAAGCAATGCTTAAACAAAAACAACAACAAAAAATACCATACAAGAAAACTTGCATCTCTAAAAACAGAACAACATCTGCCTATGCACATACTAGGAAAGAGGGTTGCTACGGTACATGTTAAATATTGACAGCAGTTCAGAATATTAACACAAACAAATAAAAGCTGGTTTCATTTGAATACCTTGTCCTACAGACTTTGAAAGTTCAATAATTGATTCCATGAGGCTTAGCCATCCTTGAAGTCAAGCCTACAAACTCCAGAAAGGAGGCTGGTCAGGCAAGAGGATAACTACTTCAGTCACCTGAGATTAGTCCAGCTATATTCACTCTTAAGAATGATATGTAGGCATGATGATATCATCTGCCTATATTAATACGGATCTTGAGCTTGCTTTCCTCACTAAAGGAGTTATGTAACAATATCTTGTCAGGGCCTTTTCCCTAAAAAACTTAATCCATAGGATGAATCCAAGAAACCTCAACAGACAATCCTACGAGTTTTGTAGGAAACAAAAACTGCTGAATAGAAGAGATCCTGAAGCAAAGGATGTGGTAACCTGAACACTTATCAGATAGAGACTCCACACGCAGGGGACCATGAAAAGGTTTGAAATAGGAAGGGAAACAAAGAGAAACAAAGATCCCATGCCTTCTTAAGCACCAAGATCAATCAGCTGAGATGTAAACGTGTAGGAAACCAGATTGCTGTAGTGCTGGCATTCACAGAATTATCTGTCCTTTTGGGAAATATGTCCTGATACCTTAAACAGCTAACTGGAACTCTCATTATTTCCAGCCACAGCATACACTGAATATGTATATAAGCGAGACTGACTGGCAGGCATACTGATCTTTAGGGAACATGCACAATTTATGAATTTTGTAAGACTATGAAATCCCTTTATGCATCTTTACCATGCTGCCAACTGCATTGTAGAAACAGATACTTTTGCTTCTTTGTTATCGTTTCACTTTCTTGTGCAGCTGAAACTACAAGCAGCACTCCCTTGTTAAGAACCATGCAGTTAAAAAGTAATCAACTTACTCTTAAAAGAATGTTACCTATTATTGAGGGGAACTGGCTTGTCAAGAGAGCGGTTGCCTTGGAAACAAAGTCAATTGGCAGATATCTGATCTTTTGATAAGAGACTCATCAAGAAATCAACTGACAAGTACTGATGATTTATAGAGAAGAAAGAATTTGGCAACTCGATCATCTGTCTTCAGCAGCTCAGGTAAGGGAGATCACAGCAAACCCTATGAGAAACGCTCTCTTGAACACATGCAGACTTTGTGAGACCTTCCAAAGAGAAAGTGACCCTGAACAGCAGGATAGTGTTCAGGATTTTTCTCAGGGCGGGGGGGGAGAGGGGGACAATGCATGCTCAGTCACAGAATGGTTGAAGTTGAAAGGGACCTCTAGAGATTATCTAGTCCAATGCCCCTGTTCAAGCAGGGTCACCTAGAGCTGGTTGCCCAGGACCGTGTCCAGATGGCTTTCGAGTACCTCCAAGGAAGGTACTCCAGATGCAGCCTCACCAGGGCTGAGTAGATGGCGAGGATTATCTCCCTCGATCTGCTCGCAATGCTCTTCCTAATGCAGCCCAGGGTACCATTAGCCACAAGGGCACATTGCTGACTCATGAGTCAAGTTTTTGTCCATCAGGACTAAAGGAAAGCAGAATTCATTCAGAAACTCTGCATGTTTCTGAATGGATGTTTGCTTGCTTGCCCTTAGCCTCTGCTGATAGTAAATTTGCAAGCTCTAACCCTCAATGGGATTCCATGGAAAAGTACAGACTCCCAGTACACTTCAAAGAACTGCATCCTGGAGGCAAAAAGTTGGGCTAGCTCTCCAAAGATGCTGCTCACAACAGCAAGATCCCAGCAGAGTAGTGGTGCCTGGGCTCTCCCCTCATGCTGCAGAGACTTAAACATCTCAGATCTGGCTACCTCTATACTTATAAACTGAACAGAGAATGGCAATGGGCCTGAATGAGGCCACAACTGTCCATATAGTTAAACTGTTAGCATTGTCCCCGCTATGATCTTGGGCCAACTAAGGTAGCACTCTCCTCAACAAAAGCTTGGGCATGGATGATACAGGGATACTCCCAATAGGTGCTTTGTTTGTGTGTGTTTGGGGGGGGGGGGGTAAAAATAGTTCTTTATATTAACATGGACCGTGATGTGCCATCTGTTCACAAAGCCAGCAAATCACTTCTTTATTAATTTATTAGTTTCATTTCTAGTACAGAGCCCTGGTGCCTCAATGATTATCTAGTTCCAGTTAAGCAGGAGTGCACAGGTAAATGCTAACACAAGTTTATGCTTCTCTACAGAACTGTCTCTAATAAGCCTTTTATCAGTCAGGAAGCAAATTTTATCTAGAAAGAAAACAGAACATGATAATGTTTCCTGTAGAAAAGCCCTGACATTGTTTGCTTTAGAAAAATCAAAACCAAAAAAAACCACATGCAACCCGTAAATCAGATAATAACTGTAATTGCAAATAGATTTTCACTGAGTGAGTACAATGGCCCAGGATCCCACACAAATTAAAGTCAGTGGGAATGCCCCCTTCAGCCTCAGCAAAAGTGCTGAAAATGATACCAAGATTATTCTTCTTCAATGACTAGTTAATTTAGAACCCAAAAATATGGCTCAAATTCCTACAAAGAGCTATTTTATTTTGGATCCTTGGGATAGTGATGTTTTCAAGTCTTAGAACATCCAAAAGAAAGTACAAGACTCTGAAAGCAACCCGTTCACTGTAAAAAGATGCAGACTGTTTATTCCTAAATAAAAGGCCTGAATGTAAGATTTTATAAACATATGCTGTGTGCATTGGGAAGCCAGACATGATGTATCTACACCTAAAAATCAAGAAGTCTCACTAAGTAGTGAGAAAAATAGATTCAGAGCAATGCTAAGCAAATCCTGGGGGCCTGCCAGGGCAAATCACAGACATTAAAAGAACTGCCAGGCACAAAGTAGTTCCTTTCAGACCTAGATTAGAGTTCAGTCCCCCTGACCGTGGGTAATCCTGCAACAGACAAGCCATTATACCAGGGCTGCTCTTCGAGATATATTACTGATGCATATGTTGAGAGTGTGACTACATCTACACTATAACCCAGGTTTATTTTTTATGCTAGCAGTATCCAGGAGGACATGCCTTCTACAAATTAGGATCATTTGACTATGTAAAGAGTTCTGTATTTTCTTTTCACCTAGAGATTTCCAAATTCTATAGGGGCTAAAAAGGGGAAAGCTACAAGGTGAAAGTCTATACAACAAAGAAGTCTCAAAGAATAACAGCTACAGGTAAACAGCTATGTTTTCCTCCTTCGAGAGCCTCTCATGCAAGGTGTGATTTCAAGAAGTGAGTCATATTGTGATGATTTCCAGAAATCCACAGAAAAATATTACCTGGAATAGTATCTCACAGTGCCTTTGGGTCTTTATTTAGTTGGTCAACGTTATACTGTGAGTCCTCAGAAAGAGCACAGTGCTTAATAAGGTATGAAGAGAACTTCATGACAACCCTGCAGAACTCATCTAGAAGCATACGGTTGCTTGCACTTTGATCAAGTGAGCCTTAACTAAAACGGGGAGGTGAAGAACTTCCTTTTCCCCTTGTCACACAATCCAGTGAAAATATTCCCTTGGTTGAAATGCATATTTTCTAGGACAACTCAACAGCAGTCATAGAGTCCTTCTGAAAGATTTTATGCTGACAGTATAGAAAAAAATAATGCCAAATCTAACGTCTGACAATTGCGAAGTAGATTTAAATGTGGACAATATGGCTTAGGGAAATGCCTCACATACATTAACAGCTTGGTTAGAGTGCAACTCTATGATACCCTAGATAAAAAGTCAAAAAAAGTCCTAAAAGTTGCCTTGTCCGCAAGGAAACGGCAGCATCTGCCGTAAGAGTCTGAATCCTTCCCATTCTCCTAATGGAAGTATTTTCTACCAAAAAGGGTATTTTATTAGACAAGACAGGAACAAAGACACCATAAACTTTCCTGATGCAGATGTTAGCAAAATTCAAATAATTCTGTGGAACCAGATCTGTCAGTGGGTCAGGAAGCAGGACAGCATCATACAAGGGCACTGAGAAAAGAAGATTTTGAAGCAAGGGAAGGGCTCTGCATCTCTGAGCTTAGAAACACATGACGTCCTGAAAATAAACCGTCTAGGTCATGCTAAAGTCAAGTATAAACTATGCCCTATCATGTCTGACCTCAAAGAGTATGCTGGCTAAGAAGAATGAGGATGCCATAGGAAACATGAATTAATTTCCCTAACTATAAAAGCAGAACATCACAGAAAAAAAAAAAGAAAAAAATCTTAGCTCTTTGCTGACATGTATGACAAACACAATATTCCTGTTATGAAAAAATATTGGAATGTCACTGTATACCTGCCATTGGTGATCCGTCAATTTTAGATGCCTGAAGTCATCCACTAGAAAGTGCATGAACCCCTGAAAATTAAGTTGGTGAAAGGTGAATTCTTTATTGTAATTCCAGAGGCTGAGCATTTTGAATGGCAGTTCCCAAGCATAGATGAATCAGGCTTTTTCACCCTATCTGTGGGTGTGAAATTAGCACTGTTATTATCCATCATTATTTGAACATGTTGCCCCCAAAAATGAGGCAATAATTTCCTACTCGTCATCTGCAGTACACTGACAGAAAAACTGAGCTCTTCCATCTGCTAACAACCTTAAGGCTTCAAAATACCAAAATGTTCCTGCTCCCCCTAGAGGAAGGACAACTTTGATCAGGCTTCTAGATATCAGGAAAAGGGAAAAAGCCATTGTTCTGCAGAATATTAAACCAACAGCTGCAAGCTTTACTTGGAAGAGATGCTACACAGTCTATGGAGTAAATATTGAGAAAATACACAATTCAAAATTATGTATGTGCATGCTGCGTTTGTGGCTTGCATATGGCTAAGAGCCAAACAGATTACAGTCAAGACTGTCCACGTGTGGTAGAATATTTATTAGAATCTAAAAGCAATCTTGAGGCAGAAAAGCTTTAGCCACTAAGTAGTCCAATGTTGCTTTTAAGAGCTTTTAATACTACAGAGAAACTAGGCATGATTCCTGTATGTTTTCCTTCAGATTCAGTAAATACACTACTACACTTGAAATAAGACTGAACATGTAACTCCCTTCAGGGTAACTATTTTTTGCAAACCAACCACCCAATATCATTACCTTTCTTCTCTCAGGTAAGTAATCACAGCAACCAGAAAACTACCTGCTGCAAAACATAGATACTTCTGACGTGAACACTTGAACAAGGTGGTAGCAACTGTCTTAGAAGTCAAGATGCAAACCAATTTTCTTTCCATAGCAATGAAATTATTGATACTAAAATTTCCTATTCTGAATTTGAAATGATACCATTCAAATCACTTCAACAGAAAAAAAAAACATAGTCAGTGAGGATTAGACCTGAAAACTACATGAGGGCATTTATGCTGATGTCCAGTATTTCACAGACAGAGCAACAGTGAACGTGTATAACAACTTAATTCCCACACCAGCTGGAACACGATCAGAATTTAACCTTAAAAAAAAACACACATACATGCACACACTCACACCATTCTCAGATTTTCTTAATTAAGACTTTTCTCTCATATGCACTGCTTAAGGCCTTCCAATAACAACAGGTATACTATGCAGACTCAGTTATCCAAAGATTGTGAATGTTGCAGAAAAGCTGTCTTGAAAACTCCAACACACCTCCCCCTGAAATTAAGGTCAATGGACTATGATGAGTACAGCCATTCAGAATGCTACAGCAGCAGATTTTAGTGGCCTGCACTGCTTAATACATCAATTGGGCAGACTCATGGTAATAATCACACAGGACCCACAGTAAGACAAGCTTGGCAACAAGACGCAGAGCTGTGTGGTACACAATACCAAACAGGCCTAGGAAACCAGTCCTTTATGTTGTATGAATATTCCTGTTTCAAAACAGACCGTCTCCACCAGCCTCAGATGCTCAGGAACTCTAGTCCTCTCTGAAGGCAAGTTAGTACAAGAATGTAACAAGATTGCAACCTAATGCTCTGACTCCTTGAGTATCTTTGTACTTCCTTTAGCAGGTCTGCAAGATAGAATCAATGGAAAGCTGACTGATGGCCCAGTACGAAGCCCATCATCCTAGACCCCTGTGCTTACAATAGCAGGGGCATGTCTGCAGGCTTCAGAAACCATGATCTGCTATCCTACTGGTCTGAATATAGGGCGAAATACTACTTTAGTAAAAATAAAAAATAAAAAAGCAAAGAAGAAACTGAAGAGTGAGAACAGCTCAGTTACATACTGAAGAAACTATTCAGAAGATGTACATAATACACGTTGCAGAACTACCCCTTTTTACACAAAAATCTCAATTTCTAATATAAAGCTTTTAGGAATATCACACTGCTTGAAAAGGTTCATTTTATGACAGCAGTAACCAAAAGTCTAATGTGAAAGCTGTTGCTTGGTTAAACACACAATAAAAGGCAACATAATCACACCACCTGTGAAACTTATCTATCCTAAAATCTGTCATTCTTAATTTAAAGATTTAGGAGAAATCTATTAGTCACAGATATCAAAATTCATCTCCCTCTTCCCTGAGAATACATCTTAGAAAACTAAGGTATACCTTTTAATTCTACATTAAAATTTCAACAGAAGGATTGTTTATACAAAATCTTTTGTCCAAGTAACTCATGCATACAACTCCACAGAGAAACGACAGTCCTATACCCCATACAAATAAATGTCTATTGTTTCACACTTATTTGAAAGTACAACTTTCCATCACAACTGCACACTGTGGTTTTATTATGTAACATTAAAAAAAACAGTGAAAACTGAACAGCTGTCATGCACAGAAGAAACAGATATTTATGTCTTCCGACACTGGTTTTTGGAAATAGCAAAGCTCAGTTATAGGAAAAACTGTCTTCCATGGCATGAATGAAAAAAATGTGGTTCTGTGTTTTCATTCTTTATATTCAGACCTGTAACATATTATATGGACACTAGCAGATATTGGCTGAGCATGGTACAGTAATCAAAATTAGACACTTGCCTCCAAAAAACTATTCTCTGTATGGGCAATTAGTAAATAGCAGTACGCAAGTAGCAGGCTCACATTCAGACACATAACAGGCTTCCAGCTTATATATTTACAGACAAACTCATCAGCTTCTTTTCCAGGGAGTAGTTCATGATGGTCTCCTATCTTGAGGGTCAGGAATCTCATGAGTTTCACTTGAGAAGTTTTTCCTATCCCCTAGGAAGGGCAGGTGGAGCAAGAAAACTAAGAGCAGCAGGCAATATGCTGAATTTTAGAAAAATTCTGATCTCCAGAAGTCCCTTCCAACCTCAGCTACTCTGCGATTCTGTATGCAAAACCCAGCTTGACATGGTCCTCAGCAGCCTGGTCTAGCTGGCACTGCTTGAACAGGGGGCGGATGGACCAGATGGTCTCCAGAGTTGCCTTCCAACTTCAGCTGTTCTGTGTGGTGGTGGTGGTGGGGGGGGGAGGGTAGAGGAAGTAACACACACACACACACACACACACACACACACCCACCCACCAACAATAAAAAAACCACATACCTATCAACCACTAATTCATGACACTGAGTTAGGGTACCATGTTCATCTACTGAAATGCTCAAAAGCCTTGGAAAGGCAAGAGACAAACATAAGCCCTTTTATTTTTTAAAAGCATTACTGTAAGAAAAGCTTACAGCAAAATCAAAATTATCCTAAAATGGACAGGTAGAAGAAGGGCATTCTGGAAATACATGAGAAGGGAATTTACTCCCAATAGGGGGAGGGTGGGAAAGTGTGGCTAGAGAAAAAATTGAAGACTGAGGATCATCTAGGGAAATTTCCAAACAGAAAGAATCCAAGAGTCCCTATCTATCAGACCTCTACACACAGTGTTACTTATACTGCCAGTTACTGCTTTTCTAAATTACTCAGAACTGTGGTCTGTAACTTGAAAGGCACATCTCACTATGCGGCACTGAGCAGATTACATGAGGCACAGAGCTAACTAACTTCTACCAGACGCATGCTAGCTTCACAAATTCCCAGTCGGGTCTCTCAGCAGGGCAGCACAGCGCAGAGATACCTGAGGCTATGGACCGAGTCATCAGGGCACAGCCAGAGTCAGCAGCTTTGTCTCAAAGCGAAGGATGACAGCTCCAGGGAAAGGTAAAAGGACCTAACATTGATCCTAGCAATCAGGGCAAGAAGGACAAAGTGGCAGTCCGAGTCAGCAGTAAGGGAAAAGACGATGCAAGAGCCCCAAGGCAAAAGGAGAAGGGCGGTCAGATGTGGAGCTCTGGCTGTGATTAATTTTCCTCAAATGATGTTCAGTTACATAACAGTCAGGAACCATTGCTTTAGAAATTAAGCCCTCTGCTATTATGATGCTTCCATCTCAAGTGTTTAGCAATCAGAAAACAAGAATTCTAACCCTAAACCACAGTTACTGATTTTGATATGAAAATATTGTTTTATAGACTTTAAAAGGAAATGTAAAAACATAATAGTATCTTTGCCACAGTAACTCATAGGAATTGTTTTTAGCTTTTTGCAAAGTGAGAAATGAACATTTTGCTTTATTATTTTTTAACAGAAATTAATTTTTCCATATGCCAGTTAGTATTTGCATTTTTCACTACCCCATTTATTCTTTTTAATCATACTATCCACACATTCTTCTATTGCAAAAAGGACATAGGAAGTATAGTTTTCTCTATTGTTATTCATTGGTTGTATGGTAAGGGATATGTTTTAGAACTTTTTTTTTTTTTTTTTTTTTTTTAAATCAGGTGATTTCTTCCTGGCCTAAAACTTAACGCCCGACAAACACATTATCTTTTTGGACAAAACACTGACTTTCACTGAGCCGCTTAAGATAATGTGTCCATATTTTGGTAAGCTACTACTGCACTTCGGTTTGGAAGGTGTTATTCATCTCAGCGACAAAGGGCATAGATGCAAACACTCAGGGAAAGTAAGTAATAGGTGTGCCTCAAAGAAAATGGAATTACTACAACAGCACAAGAGATTATTTTCCTTGTAGAAAACAAAAAAGAAATATGGTAAATAACTTGCACACAGCTAAAATAAGTATAAATTAAAGTATTAGACTAATTACACAAACCTACAATCATTCTTCTTTCTCAGCTATGATGATTTTCAAAAGCACGCAAATAACTGAAAAGTAGAACTGATGATGTAGATGTCCTATAATTATTTCAGGAATTATAGAGGATTATATTTTAAGCAACACCACCAGAAGTGACAAAAATATAAAGGGAATGAAAACTCTAATGGAGGCTACAATTGAGACCACCAATATGAAAAAGGATAAATAGAGGAAAGGCAGTAAAATTTATAAAATATGTCAACAAGTAGGCCAACTACGTTCTGAGTCATTCTAAAGATGAGCAAATATAATTCCTCTGTAAACACATCATAGGTACAAGTCCATCATTTATGACAGCTCTAGTGATAAAAAGAGCACACGTTCTGTTTAGATGGGCTATTGATCAGAAACTTTGTGTGCATGTTAAATAGTATGGCTTACAAGAATAATAGAGGTTGATGAAAAGTGTACATCCTGAACTTTTTGTTCTTTATAATGTTTACATTTTCTGCCTAATACTGAAAATATTATTGACAATACCTATTTGTGGCAAGCTATCTTTAAGCAAGCAGATAACTAACAGTAATTCTATTAAAAAATCCTAAAGTACTAGCCCAAACATATTTGGGTCTGAAGACTCGGGATGCTATAGCACCTTCATTTTTCCCAACTTGAATTTTGCATAAGCAGCCTTCTCCAATTCTCATTTTGAACAAAAAAAAAAAGAAAAGAAAAAAATCCATCTAAATTTTTTTGTTATTATAGCCCTACCTAGACTGTGAACTGGTATTCCTTCTTTACCCCTCCATGGCACACTTCTCCATTTTGGTAACTGAATCTTAATTGGTAATAAGGAGATTCAAGACCTAGATTTGGAGACCAATTACATTATACTGAACCTAATGACTACAGCGCAAACACTCCATTTGGACTACGAGTGAAAACAAGCCTAAAATCTATTCTCTTTCCCAAGTGCGTAGACCATAGATACACTACAGCTGCCTGTTGCTCTTTTCTTTGGAAGTCTTTAAAATTTCTGTCCTGAAACAGAATTCTTCATTCCCAGGTTTCTCCCATTATCTCCTAACCCTATATAAAAAAATCAGACTCCTTCTCAAGCGGGTAGGAATCAGGAATCAAACTTTTTTTTTTTTTTTTGAAAACACAGTAGAAAGTCCTGCTTTTGAAAGCTGTACATCATCTGATGGCTTCCTTCCTAAATAGTTGTCTTAACAGCTACTGGGATAGGGGCAGAAATAGAGAGAGAAAGATTACAGTAGGAGTAGACTAATTTCCTGCAGCCATGTGTGAATAAGAAGTCTAGAAGTTGTGAATACACATAATGAGATAAGACAAATCCTGAATGAAGTCTGGAGAATGTGCAACAATATCAGCTAAAATATACAACAAACTAATACTTGAACCATGCCATTAATTTCAAAAAATTCAACCAGAGCAAATTAGAATAAGTATTCCTTTCAGGAAGGGAAAAATCCACCTCCTTTTTAGGAATCCTTTTCTATGAGGAGACAAGGAATGAATCTTGGGCACAGACATGAAGCTAGTTTAAGCTATCAAGTAGAAGCAACTTCCTGTATTCATCTTCTGCTTTTACGGTTTTCTGTACAAGCATTCCACACGCTAAAAAGCACAGGAAAGAGAAACCACTCTTCCAGGATCAGCTGATAGATATTTCTCAAAGATTCTGTCAGACAGGCATTTGCTAAGGGCAGCAATAATGTCAAAAAGCTGGGCATAATATATCTCCTTTTCAGCAACTTTTTTTTTTTTTTTTTGTAAGAAGCAATTTATAGAAATCATTAATTGAAAATCTTGTAGAGCAGGCCACTAGGGAATAAACTGCTTGCCACCAATCATTTCCTCCTTGAAAGCATTTATATTTCTAAGGAGCCCAGAAAGGATGTTCAAGCCTTCAGAATATTGAGAAATTGGAGGAGAAGAAAAAAAATTCATCTTTTCTCACCAGGGAAACTGTTGTTCTTTATCAGCAAATCTGCCATCACTGCTGACATTTCTGTTGAAATATATGAATGCAGAAACCATTTTAAAAGTTTCATTTCTATCATTTCTATAGCAATCACAAGATATGGCAAGGCACAATGGCTGGATGAAAAGGTAAACAAAACTAGGCTTCCTTATGATTGTCAGAAATTGTTCCTTACTTTGCTGAGGAAACGTCAGTGAATTCAGTCTGCTTCAATAGATGTACCTATTTCATTATAACTAGTTGGTTATTTGAAAAACAGAATAGCAAGTCAAATGACAAAACTCTTCCCCCAAGAAGGTGCAATTTTTGGCATCTCTGTAAAACAGTAGCGATTTCATTAATGAAAAGAATGAATACGTTCTTTTCATCAGTCCTCAGGACAATAAAAGAATTTGAGATGGAAAGCAAGTGCGCTTCTAGCTTGAATAAAATACTTTCCTCCTGTTCTCATTGAAATAAATGTAATAGCATCAATGGCAAGAATCTGTCATGCTATTTTGGCATGCTCTAGTTTCATCACAAACAGAAAAACATCTTTATTAGACAAGATTCTTTCGGTACATATGCAGGATCGGTGGGGAAAGGGGAGTGAGGAGTCTCATACACCTTCCCTTGCACCAAGTACAGTATCTGTACAATCCTCTTGCTTAGTTCCTGAAGGGCTTTTAAATCACTGGGATATTGAACTGAGGCCCAAACAACTGCTTCATATGGAGAATGACAGGTCTCTGGATAATAAGAGTATTCACATTCTTGTAGGTCCTCATGCTATTATTCCTGAGCACAACGTACTTTATATAGAAAAGATCTCTAATCTGTACAGGATGCTTCAAGTATGTACGACACAGTAACTTCTGTGCTTGGATCACAGTGGCTTCTTAGTACATGTAAACATCTTCTATAGAAGAAGAACAGAACTCTGCTACTACAGTGATTCTATCAAGATTAAACTCAAGGAAATATTTTGGAGGATAGTTTTGTAATACATTTCAACTGCCTTGCGAATCAGAGGAAAAGCATGACATCTCTGAACTCAGAAGAGGATATAGATCAAGGTCTGCTTGGCTCATATAGCATCAGACATGAATAGAGTGAGTCGATGTGCTTATTGGTTTAAGTCTTAGTAATGCGTTAGAGCTGTTCGAGAGCAGCTGGGATTACCTAGAGTCATTCCATCAGGTAACGACATGAATTGGACTGATAGGGATCGGAAAACTGCCTAAAGAACCCATGCCCTTTACTAAAGAGAAAACCGTTTGTACTGTTTTTATGCCCACTGCAGGTATGTCTGGTATTCTAAGCACAAAATCACTTATATGTTGTTAAGTGATCCTTGGCACAAGGTTATAACGGCACAGGCAGATCTCCTGGGCAACACTGGCAAGATCTTGCTTTCAACATAGGAAAGAGGCAGGAGTATTCTGTTACACTTCTATTTTGGAGAAAACTAGTTTGAACAAGAACGGAAAAACTAATACTTGAACCATGCCATTAATTTCAAAAAATTCAACCAGAGCAAATTAGAATAAGTATTCCTTTCAGGAAGGGAAAAATCCACCTCCTTTGTAGGAATCCTTTTCTATGAGGAGACAAGGAATGAATCTTGGGCACAGACATGAAGCTATGGACCGAGTCATCAGGCTATACATAAAACACATTGCTACAAAGTTGTTCATTTTCTCCATTTACTATTGAGATATTTCTAATACTAAAGCAAATAAGTTATCTCTCCCTATTTTAAGCTGCTTGGGGTCTGTCTTCTTGTCTATTTATCCATTGATTAATGAGTTTGGACTGTGCTTATAGCAATTCACAACACAGGTAACAGTAGAGTTGTTGTCAAAAAGACTATTTTAGATTTAGAATGATTTTTAAAAAACATAGTTAATATATAATTTGTATGCATTGTAATGAAAAAAATAATAAAAATTGCTGATCAGTAAAGCTTAATGAGACCAGGAAAAAAAAAAAAAGTCCTTTTGGATCTGATCCCTTTGGTAGGGAAAAATTTTTCTTTTCTTGGAAAAGAAAAACAGTTCAAGTTGTTTGATAAAACAGAGGAGATACTAACCAAGAAACAACTTCATGAGTTGCCTCTACAAAACTCAAAAGAATAAAGTATGAGAGCATTCTGAGAAGCTAGTAGTACTTCTAGAATCTGAACCGCTCAAAAGACTCATCAGGTGTGGCAATTTATACAACTTACAAGAGACTACATGTTCTACAACTGAATTTAAAAAAAGTCTGTTTACAACAAATACATGTATTTTTTGACCATGACAGGCTCAGCATGATTCAATGAAATTGATATTCCTATCAGTTTCTTTGCTGCTATTAACAGTGAGACCCATAAGAATATCAATTTTGATGAGCAACTGCAGGATTTCAGAACCTTCAACTTGCCTAGAAATTTATTTTTATGTATTAGACCAAAATCAGAGATATGAATTTCACATAAATATTACAGAAACACGTTATATATAACAAGTTGCACATGTTAAATATATTTTTATGTGCATGTTCTTATATGTACTTATCATATAAAATGATTTCAGTCTGATTCAGACTAAAGCTACATTTAATGGAAACAATTTCCAACAAACTTAAAGACTTCATCATTTACTCATGTTCAGGACAGAAACAACACTGAATACTAAAGCAGATATGACAGATGCAGAAAGAATACAGCAGAAACAGTTCAAACGAGTAAAGTGACAAACCAGGAAGAGGAAAAAATAAGACTAAAAACAAAACAAAAACCCCTTAAACTGATAACCTTTTAAATACAATACCATTCTGATGTCCTCATGTTGCAACGAGCAATCTTTTTGGTAATAGGCCTTTTTCCTATTTCCAAGAATATTTCAATGGAGAAGTCAGTCATTCTCTAATTAAAATTATTATCAAGGTAAATCAGGACATTCTGTGGTTCAAGTTACCAGAAAACTCAATGATCATGGTACAGAACACCACATGAATGTGTAATTGTGAAAAGCAACGGTAACAAAAACCCTAAATCAAGAATTAGGGGAGCTGTCAGCCTTATAAAGGATAAGCAAATAATTTTAAACAGATAACAGGGATGTACAGTGAAATAATATTAGCTATTTAAGCATAGCTGCAAGTTTTGAAGTTATCACTCAGAAGGTGGGCCATTCTTCCCAATTAGTAAAAGCAGCAAAAGACCTTTCATTGTTAAGGCTCACTTGGACACCCTCAACCAATTTCCAGTTTTAGCTGCTTTACTAAATTGCTTCACATCACAGCTGAGAGTACAGTAACTCATGTGATATGATAATCACACAGTTTTTAGCCAAAAAAGCCTTTTGCACCACTGATTTTAATGGGAGAAAATGATTTTGCACTGAAGCATTCACCCTGGTCTTTTACCTTCATTCACTCATGCTTTTTTCATTCTCTGGGTTTATTTTCTCCTTTTCCCTCCCTCCATACTCATGAAGCTCTTACTTTGTTCCCACGTGCCTCCCGTCTTTCAGATTCAGGTTTTTTTAAACCTGGTTTCAATTTCAGGCAGAAAGAAGAGAGCTACGATAGTTCTACATATCAGTTATTGTAAGAGCATCAATGGACAACGTTCTCCAAATTATTCAGCACTATCATCAAGCTATGAATGAAAGGCTTTTCATCTTATAACATTAAGAAAATATTATTTAGTATCAAAGAAGCATTATAACATCCAAGAAAATTATTTTTTCCTAAGCATAAAAACATGCTAGAAAACAGGTATCCACTGGAAGATGTTTACATTTAGAGGTGACCAACTTTTTATGGTATAAATTTTGAAAATAAAGTGTTACGATACATTCTTGGTGGAAGAGGTTATCGGATCTGCCAACATTATTTGCATCAAATAGTTGTCTGCCCAACTACTGATACAGTAACTGACATCCCTATTGAACAGGGCCACTGAGTATTCCTCACTGTGCAAGAGTTCAGACCTGAACTAGAGGGGGGGGGGGGGGGGGAAATAAAAAAAGAAAAACACCATACACCTAATAGAGAATTACAGAAGGAATATAATAATCTATGTGCAGTAAGAAGACTGCAGGCATGTAAGTCTGTCACACCTATTTGATCACTAAAAATCAACAACAAAAAAAAACCCTTCTCCCTCTATTGCCAAGGGGTTCATAAAGAAATTAAGCTTAGTTTTTGCACTAGCGTACATATTAGTTCTGCTTTTGTCAGCAGCAGCACAGACAATTTTTCCCTCCAATACTAGAACTGAAAATATTGTTTTACTCATCTGTGGAACTAGGGCAAGAATGTTTAGTACCTTAAAACAACAGGCTTGAACTGTAAAGACAAATACACCAATTTTAAACTTCAATATTCTATATACAACTACTAGAAGACTTAGTCTGAAAAGGTTAATGATCAAGCAAAATTAAAATTATTTCATATCAAGTAATACTCTAATTTTTTGGACAAATCAGAGTAGACTGTTCCCAAGAATTGAAGTGTTAAGCTTTTGTTGCCTAATGATCTAAACATAGATTTGTTTTAACGCACTATTACTGCTGCCTTCAAATTCCATCAGTTCTAAACATGCTGATACTTGCACAAACAAACAGCTAGGAAGAGGGTTGTGCAAAAAGTTACACAGTTACCACACTCAAGCAATACTAACCTCTCACCTCTCGGTTGAGATAAAAATTTTCCTGATGTCCCTTTCAGGAAGTCTTCCCTCTCTGATTTGCTGACATGCTCATTATAAATTAATTGGCTACTTCCATTGTTAAATGGTGTGTATGCCCTTTGTTCTGCTAAGCAGTTTTCATTACTTCTGCAAAAATTATTCATCATAGCTGGCTCTTCAGAATCCAGCTTCTCTTCATCTGAAATAGCCAAAGAATATATTTTGTGGAAGTGTTCTTACACAATACACAGAGGAAGGAGTTCAAAAATAAATTACTTGTTTTTTATGTTACATTATCAAAATTTGCTTATATCAATTTAAAAAGCAAGAAAGCTTAAGACTACTCAGAGTAAAGTGTCTGCTTTGCACAGGAGGCTTTATGGACAACATTTTCTTTTTTTTTTTTTTTTGCCTTTTTTTGTTTTTTTTTTTTTTTAATTGTTGACCTTTCAACTATTATTCCCATTTTATTTCCTTTTTACAGATAGGTGTATAAGATACAGACTGCATCTTGTGAAGGAAGAGATAATTTTTCAGAACTGGAATAAAGGAACTCAGGCCAAAGGTAGCCATTAACCTTGTACCTCGGTATGTACATTTATGATAAGAGCTTGCACTAAAAGCTTATGTGAACATTTGCATGAGAACGGTGGGGGACGACAACACAGACTGCCTCCTGTAAAACAAAGGTTATAACTACATTAGGTTCTCAACTAGTCAAACTAGTAACATCAAGTTATTAGTGCTAACGGATTAGACTACGTATGGGAGTACATGATATGAATATATACTTACTGGAGATCTACACAACGATGCGGCAAAATCTAGCACATTTTGTGTAAGACCAATTATCTTATTTCGCAATAAGGTAAGAAGCAAGATATTCAGCGTATCATGTAAAGTATCAATCCCAGGCAATGAAAGAACTGCTGTTATTACAAATGAGTCTTTGTTAAAGACAGTGTTCCAGTCCATTTTATAATGAGCCAGTTTGCAGGAAACCAAGACATCAAGTCATTTCCCATCTGTGAGAAAATTACTTCCAAATCCCACGTTTCAGTGACTTTTATTAAATCTCCACTAATCAAACTCTTAACAAAGTACACTGAACAAATACAATGTAGTTGGAGGCCTGTCAAGGCATATCACTCCACTTTACTCTTCCTTTTATACTCCAGAATCCATCAAAGAATCTCCTTAGATGATGCCATCTCATTATCTCTTTAAACATTTCAGCACTTAATGTTAATTTTACCCGTTGAAGCAAACTTTCAGAAGAAACTGCATTACTTAGAAACCTACAGGAAAAAATTTCAAAGGCATCAGAGTAGCTTAGGACCCTAAATCCATTTTCAAAAGTTAAAGTCACTATCATTTTTGGAAATCACATTTTCAAAACTGTCTTTAAGCCACGTAAATCTTTTTAAAGCTTATTCTGAAAGGACATGGAAGTCTATATTACATTAATATAATGACATCTCTAGTTATTATGAAAAAAAACTATTAATATAAAAACCCCCTCATGTAGTTACTTTTCTAGGAAATAATTTGTATCAAAGCAGTCTTACTCTGACCAGGAGGAAACATTTTAGCAGGAAGGAGATTCCCCCGAGAAGTTCTTCGAAATAAGTGTGCTCGAGCGCTGCTGACTTTTCTAACCTCCTCAGGATCCACAGGAGGTTTTGGAAGGGAAATGGAAGAATCTTCATCTTTTGCAGAAGCGAGTAGTTTGGGCTTCTGTCACAAAGATAAAACAAAGAAGTTCTTACAAAAGCATAGTCAATTTCTTTTTCGTACAAGCATTTTTTTTTCAAGTTACCATTTGTATAGATCATTTCTTCAACTTCAGAATAGCATACATGGGAATTACCAGCAGCAGCTTAGTAACCATAGGTTCCTCATTACAAAAACTCATCCAAAGTTTAAGAAAACCATTCCACTAAACAAGCTTGATCACCTATACCAATATCACCACAGAAAGCTATTTAAAAGCAAACATTCAGGGGTGTAAAAACAAGAAGAACTAACCTGAAAAGAGCAACTGAAACTCACAAAAAATCTGCTTGATTTCCCTCATACATACTCATTTAACATCATCTACAGTATCCTTATTTATCACAGAAATATTGTGCCAGAGACGCACTGACAATTGTAGAGGCAGATCTATTCTTTATATTTGTTTAAATTTTTGAGCATGGGAACAGCATTTCCAAAATACTTCAGACATGCTCATGTACACATCCTATTAAACCGAGACGAATCATGTGCATTCACAGAAGTTCTAGTTTTATTTATGTGAGTATCTCACACCTTAGAGAATATAATCAACTCCCTGTACCTCTCATACAAAACGTTGTTGTTCTTGTGACTTACATGAACGCATCACCCGCTACGGTCTAGGTCTCTGCAAATTTCGTTACAATAAAAAGTCTATTTGAAAGTCCTCAGCCTGATCTTCAGAGTTCTCCCTGGCAATAACTGAAGATACACAAGAAACAAGACCCACTCCTCACAACCACTGTGACTACTACAAAACCTACATTGACCTACTTGCCTCTATTGGCTGAAGTAGAAGTTTTTGCACTGGTCTTAACAGTAGTTAAGTTTTCTTCCACTCTCATACATAAGTTAATTGAAAAAAATCTAACACCAGAATGTAAACATATTTAATATAGACATAAGTACGGTCAGATTTTATTTGATTCATATAAATACATTACTTTATCAAGATTACTAAAGTGTAACATTTCTTAGAGTTTTTTTTTTTTTTTCTAACTTCCGCAAAGACCATTGCTCCGGAGTAAAGAAAGCGTACACACAGCAAATAGACGTTAACTGCTCTAGTGTGCTCTGTTTTCCAGGACATTAAATAAGTGATCATGACTTAATCTTATATTTAATAAGATTAAATGTAAAAAAAAAAAAAAATCATATAGTGCAGATACACTTACAAAATGAAAATATTTCAAAATTCTAGTCATCTTACACAGGAAAGTCAACTCCAGTTTCCTTCTGATTGTTGTTAATGTCATATAGGATTACAAAGCAATGCAACAATATTTAAACAGCTTAACAATTTTCATTTTTGGAAACGTATTTGACAAAACTGACTTTTTAAGTCTCTGACTGACATTATAACAGGCTTCCACTTCTTCTAAATCTATTTCATCCCAATCTATTGCTATGGCTAACACTATGATGCACTATATAAATTCACATACTTTATACCTTAATACTGCAGTGTTATTTCTGAGAGTACTCACATGATCCAGTGGGCTAAGACGAACACCAGAAACTGGTCTTGATTCAGCCAGATCAAAACTGGAAGCATGAAGACTAACAAAGAAATTAAACATAGTATGAATCAAGCAGATGACTTTTTTTTTTTAATTGCATGCTTCCTCCCTCTCTGCCAGCGAACATGGGGAAAACAATGAGGAAAGGAAGAGTGACAGTGCACCGCATTTACATCTTTACATCACCACTCTTCTTTCCATGAATGCTATTTAACTTTGATACCTGGCAAAGGAGCAGTGTTAACGGGGGGGGGGGGGGGGGAGGGAGTGGGGGGGGGAATCATGAGACTACTTGCACACCTGCCCTGATACACTTATTTCAGGTATGTCTACAACAATTCTCTAGTACAAGCCTAAATCAATGCACAAATCAAAGCGTGTTTAGCACCCAAGCTATCTGACACAAGCTGCAGAACTCTGCAGGGGAGAAAGCTCCCATTTGTGCAGGTACAAGCTTGCTCCTTCCCATAGCACACACAGAACAAGAATGGACATGGCTAGGTACGTTCAGTCAGAGTCTGCCAGAAAGTATCATTTGCAATTTCTTTACCTGATCACCGAACAGTCAAGTCATTCTCAGACTCCTTCCTTCTATAAGGGTACAGCGCTGTATGCAGTAAGGAACGTAATGCAGAGTGCCTGAAGTCATGCTGCCATGAAAACAGCATGGACACCAACTCACTCTTTAGCCATTCAAGCACATGTTGGCATCCTTTCCAGCACGCCTGACACCTAACATTATAAATACAGCTCATATATCCTCCAGTCATTATAGAATCGGTATGTAAGAAGAGCTTAAAAATGATGGGGGAAATTGATGCGCTAGAAAGAGGGACGGGGGTATCAAAGATCATAACCAAAATCCTACTGATAATTTTTTCTTTTTGTTTTTCCCCCTTCTACCACAAGGGAGATCTATTGTACTCTATGAATTATGCTAGGTAGGCTCCCACACAAAAAGGTAAGAAATAATTTTGAAGTAATATAAATTCTGGTTAAAATAAGCATTCTTGACTTCAAGAGCTACAGTTGTACATTAAAAAAATCCAAGAAGGTTCTGAAAAAAGATCTAGGGTATGGACAGCTTATGTAGAAAGAAAAAAAAAAAAAAACTTTTACAGTTTCTAGGGAAGAGATAAGATTATCTTAAGAAAAAGGTGGGTTGTGGACCATTTTCTTATACTACTCTCCATGTACAAAAGACAGCGTAATGATTGCCTCTGGTAGCTCTAATCCAGAGGAACATCCAAGACGCGTAGAATAACACTAAGAGTAAGCATCATTAGAAGAAGGTAAAGGATGTGATTAGTTAAGAGTTTAGCATAGGAAGAATCACCATAAACAACTACAGAAATAAATCTCTTGCTACTAAAGGGTGTTTGAAAAATCTTAAAACCACAATACCTAAAAACTGAAGGGGGTCTATTTTCAGGCATTCGCAAGGATCCAGATCCAAAGAGTTTCCTTTGATCCTCTGCAGGTGTAAACGGTCTTCGAGTTCTTAGTGTTCGTAGAACACTTCTTGCTTCATTTATAATCTCAGAACTGGTCTTCTGCTTTGGCATGGAAAGCCTGTAGAATGGTTCTGGCTTTTCTGTACTTTTATTCTTTGAAGCTTGCATTCCTCTGCAAAGATGTGCAAAGGAAAATACTGTACAATTTATACAGAAGGCACAGAATATAACACTAATTTTTAGTTACAAACTATTAATGCATCAATGTTTTTGCCACCTCAATGTAGTTAAAAAAGGATGTTATAAAGAACATCAAGTAGGAAAGTGGTGGAAAATAAGGATTCATTGACGCTGTGTTGCTCTCCCTATTTCTCAGTTCCATGTCAGATGCTTTCTGCTCTTCCTGAGTACTTTCCTTTGGAAGTCCTTGAGTTTTTCAGTGGGACCTAGAAAACACCCTGTTCAATACAATAGTACTTTCAGGGCCAAGTGCACCACTCCTTGATACTGCAGAAAAATCAGTTGTTAACACCTGAATGCTTACAAAACATCATAATCAAAACAGGAATTCAATAAAATACTGTAAAGAGATACTTTCCTTCCAACAAGTTTCAGAAATACCCAGAAATATAAGGTATTGATCTTACCAAGTGCAGCTTCATAATAAGTCAAAAGAGGTGCTGCTATCAGTAATTGGTAAGTAGTGGCAAGGAAGAATTAGCAACAAATTCTTTTCTCTGCAAGGGAACCTCTCCCCCAGTGCACACAGACAACACTAACACAAGACACATCATCAGCCCGAACTTTCAGTTTTCCGTTCTACTGCACCTTCAGACAAACGCATTGAGCAGTAAAAGGCTTGCTTCAAGGATGTATCAAGTCCCCCTCTTCCTTACCCCAAAAAAATAAATCAAAATCCTGGTATAGTACTCTGTAGACACCATCCTTTTACTTCACAGCAGACTCCTCACGAACCCTGCACCAACCAAATTCCTCCTCTGCTTTTCAAACTTACCTAAACCGAAAATATACGTTTCTGCACTGCCTTTGACACAGGCTGACATCTGGTAACGTCTATTCTCTCACACAGTTGATGACAACGATCAGACAGTGCTACTTTGGATACTTCCAAAACTCTGAGGTAAAACACAAGACACACACACACACACAAACCCTACACCACTCAGTTCTCCGCTTTTAGTTCACTTCTTCCTGTTTTGCCATTTTAAACTTCTGTCTGCTTCTTCTCTGCTTTCTTTCAGAGCCCCTACATGCCAGCACAGTTTTGACAATTAATACACAATCCAACCCCTCCAGCTGAACTACATAAGGTAAAACTGGATGCTAAGGAACAGTGCAGCAAATTTTTCCACAACATGCAGAAACAAGAACACAGGAACAGATCAGGAACCTAAGTCGGTCAGTGCTTTTAATATCTCCAATTACCACTAATACATTAGTTGTCTTCACTGTAACTGAATTTGGCTCTCTATGCTCCCTATTCTTCCCTCTATTATAATGTGACTCAAAAGAGTTAAGTAAGCAATGCCACGGTAGAAATCTGTTTGGAGCAACTATGAAGTCATTCCCCGGTGAATAGGGAAGGTGGATTACCATTCCCTACTCTCCCAGCTACCTGATCGCAAGACTTCGACCTTTAAGTGGAAAGTCTTTTGGGTAGACCAATGTACACGGAAACAACAGCTGTGGATCAACATTAGAACATAATCAATGGCATCTCATAAATCAGATCTGAGCTAATTCACGTTTCTTTCCTAATCTATGTATTTTCAGCCACCTGGCTAAATCTTTATATAAATCTTCTTGAGTATTCTAATATCTTACATTTAATCTCTGAAAGCTGCCATTTTCTTTAATTCTTGAAATCTGTGCTCTGCCATTGAATTGTCTATTTCATGGGATGTAAGTATTTGTTTGTATAGTTAAACAAAGACGCAACTTGAGATATCTGTTTCTATGAAGCAGCATCGCCTCTGATTGCAACTGAAAGTAGATTTGACAAAAGGTAATGAAAGTTGATTGTAATTTGTCTATTCTAGAAGTACATTTATTAGTTACAGCTAAGACCAACCTTCCATTATAAATCTTTAAATTTTTTTTTGAAGTCTTCATCTCTTACCTATTTCTTTTTCCACTGTCAAAGGACCTTTTCCACTGTCAAAGGACCTTTTCCACTGTCAAAGGACCTTTTCCACTATAAGCTTAATTACTAAATCTCATTTTAATCCCCCTTCAAACCCATAAAAATCAAAGTTTTAATAATTAATGCTGCAAAGAAAACCCGTGACATATTTTGAATACCTCACTGGCCTCCCACACTCTGCTCCCTTCTGCCTTGCTACGCTAGTGGAGAGAGGAGGGAGCACGGCCTTTCTGCAGCCTCTCACCACTGCTGGATCAGAGAGCACAGCTGGTCGAGCAGCCTCTATCATATTCACCCCATGAGTTAGGAGCTCGGAGGAAGAAAGCAGAGACAGCCAGGAACCGGCACCGGGGGGCAGCACTGAGCACAGCTCAAGACGCATTACCACTGACCCTAACACAGCATTAACATTTAATAATAATGGCTTAGTTGAGAGTTATATCAATGTATCAGTCATTGATGCCTCTTACTTACTAGTCATAAAACGTCACAGAGCACAGAGAAACCAGTAAGCAGTGTCATACAAATATAAGGATATGTATGATAAGAAAACTCACTCTTTCTTGCAAGCAAAGAAGAAGCACAAGAAATAATATATCTGAATGAGTTTGCTGTAAAATCACAGTACAATTACTGTCTCTTACTGTAAAGACAGATAGAAAAAGAAGATTTATATTCTCCATTTTAAATGTTTCAGCAGCAGACATTGTGAGCAACAAGCAATTGCTCTGCTGCAGCAGCACGCGTGAAGTTTCATCTGCTCTCCAATCTTCTGTATCCCATCCCAGCAGCTCTGAGCAAGCACCTTGAACTATGTTAGGCTACTCCTCTTTCTGGAAAACTACAACCCAGACGCACGCATGAGGGAAAACCCTTCCAGCCACCCGCAGCTTTCCTGACTTTGATGAGCAGAATGTACCGAATCATTCGATTGCAATGCCAGAGGCCAATTTAAACTAAAGCGCAACAAGTGAATGCAACAAGCAGAAAGCAGAAGCACAGGATGAAGGAGCAGCTGAAGAGCATGGAAGGGGAATGACTGCACTGGCTATTTGCTGCACAGTGTGATTCTACCCTTGTTTTTCCATTGTTTTTGCAAGATCGTAGTTCTGCCTGCTTTCATACTTGTTTGTAAGAATTTATTTATAAACTCTTTTCACAAACTTTTAAATAAAGCATCTTAATTTAAAATCAGAAAGAAGCACTGATAACTAGAACCATTTCTTTAAAGCACTGATAACTAGAACCATTTCTTTAAATCCAGTAATAGTCCCATTTTGTGCCCTAATCCCACACCTCAGCAGCAGGAGATAGAAAGTGGCAAATGTTGTAGCCTCAACAGGGACAGCGTATCTGGTACGGGTGGATCTTGTCCCTCACTACTGTTACCATTTCCCAGGTAGCCTTTAACTTGCACAGATGAAGAGCCCCTCTCTGCCTCTGTGCTGGAAGGTTTAAGAATATTACAGTAGTCTCTGAAAACCTGTATTTGGTCTCTTGTCTTCGCTGTACAGGAAGATCTGAAAGCAGTATCAGTACAGCATCAGAAAATCCTAGCTCAATGGTTCAGAGAGCCCTGGATTAGCAAAGTCCTGCCTATCCCCAAAAGCAAGATAACCGCATGCTTGCAGCATTCATCCTGAGTTAATTAGCACATGTGAGAAGCACAGCTGATTACATCAGACAGGGCACTGCACTGACTACGCTATCCAGTCTCAGATTTCAAAAGCAGTACCATCTGAATACGCTACAGTGTGCGGAGCGGAGGTACTTGTGATCACTGAGGTACCTCTCTGTGCTGCACCTCATAGGATAGGCATGTTGATTGTGACCACAGTACCAAATTGCAATTGGGGGGGGATATACCTAAGTCATTGTAGAAAGGAAATAAACTTCAGCTAGACATTAGTCTAACACGGACAGAAAGACCAAAAGCTGTTCAAAAGCCCACTAAGTCTCCTTTACTAAGAACTTAGGTATTACAGCAGGTTTTACCATGTACTTAAAGGGCAACAAACACTGACCCTGTTTCATCAAGCTAGTGAGCAGAAACCTTGTGTTCAAACCATAAAAAGTCTGCTCAGTGACAGCTGAATCCTGATTCTGTCAGTCCAAGTAAATCTCTAAAGTGGTTAATATGCAAATATAGATTTAATAGTTAAAATAAAAGGGACTTAATAACATGCACTATTAGATACAATTTAAATAACAACTCCAAAACCACCCTGCAGCATATCAATCACAATTGATACAGATTCTGCCTGGTGAAATTTTGAAGCAGAGAACTCTTTACCAATAAGAAAAGCGAACAAACACGCAAGAAACTGAGCCTGCAGTTCGTAACGGAGCCAGACTTTCGGCGCGGCCGGCAGATACCACATCCAAGATGGATTCCCCCACACAAAGCAGCACCTGCCGAGTAAAAACTCACCCGAGCTTTGCAGAGATAAGACAAGCAAGATAAGACCGCTTCCCGCACAGGCTAAGCGCCCAGCTGCCGGGAAACAAAACAGAGGCGCCCCCTCTTCAGCTCTGCTCTTTGCAAAGCCCCCGCCCCACTCACCACCGGCTCCCGCCACTCGCCCTCTGCGCCAGGCGGCGGCCACGCGCCTAACGGCCAGCGGCCGTTAAACCCGCCGGGCGGGGGGCAGGGGGGGGAAGGAGGGGAGGGACTCCCCCTCCCCCGCCTCCCCGTCGCCGCCGCGCGGTGCCCGCTGCCCTCCCCGCCGCGGCGGCACCGGCGCCCGCTGTTCCCATGGCAACCGTACACACCATGGCCGCCCGGCCGCTAAGCGGGAAGCGGCGGCGGCCGGACAAGGCGCCAGGGAAACGCGGGACCCTCGCTCACCCGCAGCGAGGGAAAGCCGATCGCCGCCGTCGCTATCCCGGCGCCGCCGCCGCTACCGTTACCCCGACGCGCTCCCCTCAGCCGCACCTGCCGGCAGCGAGGGCAGCGGGAAGGGGGGAGGGAGCCCGGACATGCCACGGCGCGTGCGCGGGAGGCCGCCCGCAGGCGCATGCGCAGCCCGGCGCCGCCGGGGCCGGCCGGTCGTGGCTGCCGCTTTGCCCCGCCCGCCGAGGCGGTGGGCGCCCGTTGCCCCTGAGCCGCTGTGGGGGGCGGGGGGTGTCTGTTTTTCTGGTCGCCGTCGCTTCTCCCAGCTTGTTGCGGCCCAAATTCAGGGCATAGTAACAGGGGGCAGAAGCCTAAATAGGGTAGTACAGAAGTTCCTTTTTTTGGAAAGTTGAAAGTGTTGGCCGTGCCCCGTTACGAAAGCTTTTCTCTGAGTTCAGGCTCACGCGGACTGAGAACGGTGGCAATAAAGTTTTCTACAGAAAAAGGCAAAAGGGTACGAGCGTTTGTCAAACTTCAGGGTGAAAACGAGGTATAGTTGAATTCACAAAGCCTCTCCGCTTGGCCTCACACGAAACATCGAATGGCCCATCTTTGCGGGCTGCCTGCCGGCCTCGAAGCCTCCCGCCTCTCCTGCTCGTGTCCTCCTGTCTTCGGGACTTACAGATCAGTGTTTTCGTACCGTTTGTTTGTGCCAGGTCGGGGCCCAAATCGCTCCCACGAGCTGGAAAGCTTTTATTATTCGTGCAGGCGCCGAGTGCAGGGGCAGGAGGACGGCGGCTCCCAGCAGCCAGGCCGAGGGGCTGCCGGCCGCAGCCACCGCCGGCGCCAGTTCCCCGCGCGAGCGGCTCCCCACGCACCCGCCGTACCTGGCCGGGCGAGCCCATCGCTGCCTGCGCCCGAAGATCTCCGGACACGTGACGACAAAGACGACAGGCCTGTTGTGGCAAATCGATCGCTCGTGACTGCTACCGACGGTCTTCGTCCTCAGTCTCTATATGTATTCGTTTTGAGATTTATCTAAATGTTGCTAAATGACGGTGGTTATTAACGCTTTGTGAATAATAGAAAAACGTGACATGTCTCTCTCCCTCTGACCAGGGTTCTTCTTTGCTTCCTTCAGAAAAAAACAGCAGGTATATCAAAAAACACTCCAACTAAATTAATTTTATGTATATATTTTTTTATAGACTGAAAAATCCTTTAACTAATTGCTTACTAACAGGAAAACTTACTTTCTCATGCTTTTTTTTTTTTAGAAAAGAACCCTGCTGGTATTTTAAACATAATGTTTCTTTCTGAATCTTCTTATAAGCCTATGTTATGCCCCTTTCTCCCAGAAAAAGTCGCCTTCCATTTCCTCTTATGCCTCTGATAGCAGTAAGAAGATCTCCATGTGCAGCCTTACCAGGTTTATGTAACACATGCCATTCTCTGTGCTAGTTTCTACTTCATCTCTAATAACTACATATGTAGTCCTCTTTCTTCTGCAGCCAAGCTCTGTATCTCAAAGTAATCAACACCTTGTTAGTATTGAACTTGTTTTTCTTTGTATATTCCTTCATAAAGGCCAAAAGAATTTGTATGTACATCTGTGTGCACGCTGTTTTCAGATCCTTCACAGTCAGCTCATTGTCTGTTATTTTCTTCTGAACCTTTCTCTTACTGATCCCTTCTTGGCTTCTTCTTTAATCCTTTTCATACGCACATTATTTCTCCTCTACTTCTAGGTCATCAAATTGAAGAGTTAATTTTTTATTTGTTTTCTGAGCTCTGGCAATGGCAACAGCTATTTCTTTTGTGATCTCTCTCTGCTGTCTCAAGTGTTACAACTTTCTCACGTAAACCCCTGTTTTCATGTTCTTTTTATTGAACGAACTCTCTCAGCACCTATTTTAAATGCATATACTTAATTAAATCTCCTTGTGTACAATTACACTGCTTTACGGTGGAAGTACATGAATGGACTAGGTCTGGGCCAGTCCAGTATTTGCACAAGAGACTGCCAAGGTAAAAGCAAGGTGTTTTGAGCAGTTCTACCTAACCAGCCAAAAGACATGAGTATTCAATTATGTGAAATTTGTTGCAATGCCTTCATTTTTAGATTTTAAAATCATGAAAGGGCTTTGGTGCTGGTATCCAGACTAATTTTCAGTCTGTAGAACTTATCTAGAAATGAAACTCATCTGGATATCCAAGTGTACACGCCTGTATTTCAGTGCCGTTCAGAATTATTTCACAGTGCTAGACACTTTGCCTGCCAAATGGTCATCAGTCATACTTGGGTTCTTCCTGTTCCTGACCTGTAACAGCAGCCTCCAACAGCATTCCAGCAACGTGAACAGAGATGTAATCCCCACTTCCCCCTATTTCTTTCCTCTTCCTCCCCACCCCCCGAAAAAAAACACAACAGTCTCACCTCCAATTTGGACAAGAATCTTCCTGTCATATTCAACTTTGCACAGACCATCTGCTACATGCTATTAAATAAGCTCCTTGTTTCACATCACTTGTAGCTTATTACACAGGTGAAACAGTTCATTTTACAGCACTTGGAATCAACCCCTATTTTTAGGTTGCCTAATATGTTTCATTCAAACAGGTTTTTGAAGGTCTCCATTATATGCATCAGGGGAAATCTGTCAGGGGAAAAGAACACTGGTTGTAGATGTGTTTTTCTGAACGTTCCAAATCTTACTCAAATTTGGGGTTGAAATTTAAGATCTTGGAAATTGCAATGATCATGATGATTGTGTTGCTTGGTGTGATTTGGTCATTCTGCCAGCATCCTGTTTAGCTCACCCTCACGTTGGCCTGCACTTGATTTCCTCCATGCTCAATGCTGAGTCCTGTCAACAAAAGCCTGCGTTTTTCCTGGTGAAGTTATGCCAGTTTGCCAAGTGAAATATCCTTCAGTTGGTATGTTTCTACTGATACAAGGCATGCAAGGAGGCAGGACTTCTTATGCCTGCTAAGCATTATGAGTCAGCTACCAGCTGCACACCGACAGTGTGATTGTCCTTGTATCAATGACTGCTTCTGCTGATTTCCTGTTAATTCTGCCACCTCTGCCAGTGACTGGAAATCCCTGGTGTGTTAGAGAAATGCCTTCTTATCTTCTAGTTCGCCTTTTGGCCTGACTAAATAGACAAGACTCCACATGCCTTTGGTGCCTTTGGACCTAAACACAGTTTAGGTCCCAGATTACCCCGGCTAGAGCAGGAAGAAATATTTGCAAAAACAGTCTTTTCTTCCCAATAGGAATAAATAGCTATGCAAAGAAAACATGAAGGTCACGGACGCCACAATCCAAAGGAAAGCATAAAAGCAGAGAGAAGAGCCTGTGCGAAGTAAAGAAGAAAAAAAGGCCACGAGCCAGCGCTAGGTGGAGAAGAAAAAAAGGCAATTAGTTTCCCCACAAAACACAACCTTTGGTGTAACCACAAAGATGTTTTGAACACTTGGTTATGCACTCGTGGTTTATGCGCGCCTTATTATGGACAGCATACAGAGCTAGGATGCTGCTGTAATGATTCACATCTTGCGGGGAAGGATGCCCTGGACTGGCAAAAGAGAAAGAGATTTTTAAGAACAAAGACACAGCATCAAAACCATTGGGTTGCAAGACCCCTTAGGGAGCTCACCAGATGCACATGGTCAGACACCTTAGGAAGGGAATTTGGCTGTAATAGGGCTGGTGCATTAACATGGCGATCTTGTTTACTTTCTCAAGGTTTCTAAATTAGCATTCTTTGCCTTTCTTCATAACTCCTCCTTCAAATTGTATCTACCAGCTGCTGGTGGGAGGGAAAGGGGAGCATATATTAAGAGTACTGAAATGTCAGTATTAGGCAAAAATCCAAGAAGTCAAAATCAGAACTTTCACAGAATAGAAACAAAGCTTTTGCAAAGCACTGAGTGGGTACTTCCATCGTTTACAGAACACTCTTGCTTTAAACCAATAAAATGCAGTATCATTGGAACAAAACCAAATTATTTTAGATGAGTTTTAACTGCAGCGGAACCAAATAAGTGAGCATATATTTTCAATATATGATTCTATAGAACTTGGACTTCCTAATTTTTATCCAGGAAATGTAAGACAGAAGTATCAGTGCACGTGCAGCACAACACGTACGCAGTAATGCCAGGCCTTCTGTGCATGTGTTGAGCAGATTATCTGTGAATATGCGATAAACTGGATGTTTCCAGAACACATTGCACTTACTGCATATATACAGCCTGCCTGCAGAGCACACGTGCTGCAGGTCCAGTACATCCCATGACATCTCAGACTCATTGTTGAGGTACTAAGGTTTCACATGTGTGGTTACTTAGGCAGAAGTCCAGTAGGTTCTGTGTGTACACGTGGTCTCTAAGGTCTATGTATTTGGCATCCTACATGTGTGGTAGCTATATAAGGAATGCGCTTGTCTGTAATATCTGGAAATTAATCATAGAGAAGAACAAAGCACTATCACCGATTTTGATGTCTGTACTGGATTCGGGAAATAGGAACAACACTGCTCAGCAAATGAAGGGACCTGTAGGACTCTCTACAGTTTTTGCAGGAGACCACTAAATTAGCATCACACTTTTGTGGTTTGGTAGACATTTTTTGTTTTGTTTTGTTTTTTTCCATTTACAGTGTTCTGTCTTTACTCAGACTTTTGCAGTCTGGGTAAAAGACAAGCAGAGCTGCCTTGCCTCTGTAGCCACATTTGGCTTTTTAGCTCCATTAATGATGAGAAGATAGATGGAGAGGCAAGGGGAAGTCCAGCATCGTGAACAGGCAGACTTTGTGTGCTTTCTCTCAAACAACACTGAGGTGAAAAAACCTGCCTAGAGAGATCACTGCGGATAAGTCTTCCTTTCATCTTATGTTTTCAAAACAAGATGGGGTAGAATTGGATATATACCTTATTTACTGTTCCACCACAGTTAGCAAAGCAAAAATCAATCTCATGTCTAATTTCCAGAATGTTACCTAGCATGAAAAGACTGTGCAACAGGAAATACTTAATTACTACTAGTTTACATGGTTCCCTGGACACTGAGCACCCCAACTAATGCCAAAATGCCCAGATCAGCACAGCTTTCCAGAAAGCAGGCACCACGTATTTCTCCACTGCCTCCTCTTTAGACAGCTCTTACCTCACAGTGAATGTGCTGTAAGGCTGACATGAATTTAACATCCGACTCTGAAATTTGAGCTCTTCCAGTGTTCACAGTATGGCTCAAACCTGCCATGTGCTTTTGTAAAGTAGCTCACTGAATACATACTGCAAATAGTTACCTACTATTCGTTGTTTCTGTGTTCCACTCATCCACGCAGCCAAAATTTTAGGCTGCTATGGCTCTTCAGACATGAAAGAATCCTTTTGCTTGCCCAGAATGAACAAGGGAGCTCTGCTGATTGATACACAGTCTGGGTGTTCTGCTGGGTTTCTGCCCACTGAGAAATCTGCAATACAGAAAAACAACACATGCCGAAACAGGTTATTGCTCTAGATAGAGGATTTTTTGAAAATCTGACCCAGTATTTACACAAATTTTCTCATGGGACTGATGGTATCTCACAGTATACAATGACAGCCCCACAATATGTTGCAAAAGATTACCAGAAGGCAATCGACCAAACATGGCACGAGGTGTTCTGGGTTAGCTTCCCATAACTCCAGACTTCTTTCGCTGATAAAAGCCTGATGTTCTGAGGACATATTGAATCTTTAAAAAACAGCCAAATGTGAGCACATTCTGCCAAAACAGCTATGTCGATCGGTAGCATATGCCAGCAGAGCTTCTGCCAGTAAAACTTTCTAGTTCAAGCGAGGCCAGCAGCGTACACAGCATCAGGGCGCCTTGCAAGCCGGCACCCTGCTGACTGCTCACACAGCGGTAGCGGTAGAAGAGGTGAGGGGAGAGCTGAGCTGCCCTTCTCCTCAGCAACTCCCAGCCCAATACGTGTCCACAGAAAACCGTATCTCCTCATCTGGGAGCGCTCCTGTATGCTCCTGTTGCTGGTCTGGTTTGAACTAGAAAGTTTTACTGCCAGAAGTTTGCTAGCATGTATTGTTGACATTCAACAATTAATCTACAGAGCAGTTCTTTGTATTATTTCCACTTATACTAGTATTATGCAGCACTTTTCACTAGGCTACAGTGCAACTGTCCATCTTACTTTGCTGTATTTCCTCTTTCCTATCAGCAGTCCCCTCTCTACAGTATCGCGCAGATGCAGCAAATGGAGCTTCCAGGAGGCCATTGGCAGCTAAATGACCACAAGGGGCCACTTAACGCTCTTTTTTTGGGAAAAAAAAAAAAAGATCTCTCTCACTCAGGTTAATCACAGGTAGTGTTAAATGCAGCTGAGATGGATATAAGCTTCTGTTTGTCTGCTGTAAATGGAACTTTTCTTACCTGCGGTGTCTTTGACAAAAGATCACGTGCTACAGTGGAAATCATTTTGCAAATAATAGTCTAACTGGAAAAAACAGGAGTATCACTGTCAATTACTACATGATTTTCATTGATTTTGCTAACACTTAACTCACCAACTGGTTAAAAAAAAACAGGAGAGAAGGGCCTTTTTAGCCTAGGAATCTAGATCTGATGTTCCCTGGAGAAGGAATGATACGGCTGCCCAAGGTGGGGAATGAGGAAATTTGAACTTTCAAACCCACAGAGAACAGAAACTCATGGAGAATCTGATCCCAAGCATACAAATCATCTTCCACAAGGAAGCCATGCTTTTCTGTAATAGTATGAAAGTGAAGAGAAATTAAATACAAGACTGGCTAAAGGTAAAATTGACTGCCAGGGTAAACATAACTTTAAAGCAAATTTCTTAACTAACAAACAGAGTCAAATGCTTAAAAACCAATCAAGATGATCACTATGCCATGAGTACAAGTCTCACCCTCCCAATTTTTGTAAAGAAGTATTTATAGGGAATTATGAAAATGGTTATTCTAATATTTTAAGTAGCCATCTCATTAAATTTTAGGTAACTGTATGTATTAAATAGTTAGAATTTAGAATACAACATGGAAACTCTATATCCACTAAGACCTGAAATTTAATTTCCACAGAGCTGAACTGTATTTTCCACAAATATGAAACTGAAGAATTCAGTTTCTGCTACTGTGATACTCAATTTTGAGTGGTATTTTACTAATGGAGTTCCTTGAGGATATATCTTGGGGCATATTTTTGTTAATTACCTTAAAATTGGAAGATGGAGTTTGTTAATTAAATTTGCTGATGACACAAAAGTGGGAGACATCATTAATATGGAAGGGGATTGCAATACAATACAGGAAGAACTGCATAACCTTGAGAGCCAGAGTAATAGAAATGGAATGACATTTAATAGCGCAAATTGCAAGCTCATGCCTTTGTGAACTAATACCAATTTCTATCATGAGTCGCAAGGTCATCAGTTCAGAAACAGGGAATGCCTGCATATGCAAGTTAACCACTGGGCTCAAATGGTAAAGGGATGTGAAAAAGGCAAATTTGATCCTTGGGTGTATCAAACAAGGTATTTTCAGGAGTCCGTGTGAAAAAGCATCATTGGAGAAGGACAAGTTGAGACCCCCTCTGGAGCTCTGTGCCATTCATTCTGCATTCAGGAAAGGGTGATTCTGCTGAGGAGGGGTGCAGAGAAGGGCTGCGGGACTGATAAAGAAAACAGAGAACCTATTGTGGGATAAGAGTAGAAGAGCATGTCTTGTTTATTTCTACCAAAATGAAAGGTGAGAGACTGGCTGTCTCCAAAAAAAAGAACCATTTAAACTAAAAGAACAAGTAGGTTCTCAGCTGATCTGGAAAAATCAGACTGGAAATGTTTAAAAGTTTTTAAACAACTGCAGAAGTAATATTCTCAAATAGCCTCCCAGGAAGAGTGGAGGAGGCAAAAACGTATATTTTAAGGGTTATATTAAAGTTGTATAAAAAGAATGGTATGAAGTAGTTGCCAGAAATAGCTGGAACTGAGACCCAGTTGTCCCATTCAGTGTTCCTGTGAAAAACTTTAAAGTGATTTATTAGCTATTATTAAAAAAAAAAAAAAAGGAAGAGCCTTCATTTATAAATTAGCTCTAGATTAGCATGAATTACTTCATTTTTCAATTGGTGAGCCAGTGCTTTGTTTTTGTGAGTAACATGAAGAGCAGTACTATTTACAAGGACAAGATGAATACATGTGCAATTTTATATTTCTGGTTACAGGATTTAGAAGCTGAAAAAGAAAACAAACGCTACTTCTCCCTCACTTAAGTAACACTGAAGTTCTTACAGCATTACTCATTTTTCCCAGTGGATCACTTGCTATAAGACAGTGGCCTTTCTTACTCAATGAGACTGTCATTTGAAAGCTCTGGTAAAAGGCAGCATGGTGGTGTGAGCCCTCAAAAGAAAACAAGTGTTTTCTCTTTGTGTGTGTGCGTGTGTGTGCCTGCATGTCTATGTTTTCTCTGTCATGGTTTGTTGTGCAACAGCAATAATCGCTATTGCTTTGTAGCATACTCGCAATAAATGGCTTTTGAGATTGATTACATGTCTCAACTTTGCTTTGGCTATTAATCAATCTCAGCAGCTGTTTATTGCTTTGTACATTACAAAGCAATAAAGATTATCCCTTAAAGAGCTGCTAATGCCTCATGGAAAAGTTTGAAAACCATTATTTTTAGAAATAGTACTGCTGATATATAATTTTCTGGCTTTTCTTTTTCGTTGTTATTTTAAGAGAGCTCATGCCTGTGAGATTTACAAACATGTTTCTAACCATCTTTATTGCTTTTTGGGATTCCTTTCTACTACCTCACATATCTTTCTTAAGTTGCTGCAATGGTGCTCCATTGATGACAGTGTTTCCGACAACGGTCCAGATTCCTCCTGAGTCAGCAATGGATTCAGTGTCCAGGAAACAGCCCCAGGAAATCCCTACATTGGTACTATTTCTGTTCTCCCTCCATGATAGTTTCAGGACTCGCCCTTACTGGAAAATCAACCAGTGAAAATCTAGCAATGTACTTATGAAAATAAAACTCCCCCTGTGGACGCGTGTTCCACGATAAGTAGACTAAGGAAAAAGGTGTTGTTATTCTGGAACAAGAACATCCATGTGGGGAGTGATACTACCCTAAGTACAGAAATTTATTTCTACCTGTAGAATTACAGTGGCGGAAAACAGTTTAGTTTCTAGCAACAGCTGCAGCTCAAATGTTCAAATTCAGTGTGACTTTGCAGCTGACTTAGATGTCCCCCCTTTGTACCTGTGCCAAGCCCACCTCCTTTCAAAATCCCTGCTCAGCACCACTTGTGAAGAATGATTGGGCTGCTCTGGATTTTTGCAGCTGCTGTTTTTCTTCACTTCTTGTACCCTACAACTGCTACTAAACACAGAAGAGAAGAACTGGGTGAAAGAATTATTTTTGTCTTTGTCCCTATGCATATTTGCCTGCCAAACTACAATCTGGACAATCTCTCTCTTACTGCAAGCCACAAAGCTCAGGTTTTGCAAGCTTTCCTGTGGTCTCCTGTCAGTGTGGTACTCAGTCATGATGTAAGCAAAACCTTTTCTTGTGGTGAGAAGCTAGGTTTCACTCAGTCATTGACTTTTCTACCAAAAGCATCAACAGATTTGCCAGGGTGTGCACAAAATTTTATAATACTGACCTGCCCCTTCAAAACTGGACTGTTAATTGCCCATCCTTATCACAAACATTAAGGATGATTAATCAGCCATTGTTTGATGCTGAACTTGGTTCCAGTCATATTAATGACAAATAGGTTTAATTCTCTCAGTAGAGAGATGCGGTAAAATTGGTTAAAATGAAGAAGAGAAAAAAAAAAAGACCTACAAAAAAGCAAAACTAATTTAGTGACAGAAAGCTTATCTGAGGATAGAGGCAATGAAATGGAAAATCTGAAGAAGAAAAGGGGAAATAAGCATGAAAGGGCGGATGGAATCTCTGCTCCCCCCTTTTTTTTTAATTGACATCTATCCTCAGGATTTTTTAAATCATCAGAATGTTCTTACAACAGTTTCAGATTTTGTCAGTAGGTGAATGCAGCCCGTTTATCTTGTGAGTCTTCACTATGGTAAAAGTAGGTACAGAATCAGATGCTGCAGACTGACGTATGTGAGAGGAAAAGACTCACTCATCTAAGAACAGCTATTTTTAGCAGCTCTATCAAGTGGAATGGATAAATAAAGTAGGTAACGTGCCATGATGAATTTTCCTGGTGAAACTCATGTGCAATATCTAGAGAAGTTACTATAGACAGAGAAAAGGAAGAGGAAGATTACTTATCTTTTGAGACATCACCCGTCATCATCCCTATTTCCGAGGAAAACATACAGACTAAAGGTAGTGCCAAGAATTACTCTCAAATGATACATAAAGTCCTGTTCAGCAAAGTTCAATATAATCAGAAAAGTCAGTATTGCCAGATGCTGTGAAATGTTAAGAGCCAACGTTGCATAAGAAGAGCCCTAAAAATAGCCCCATCCTCGATTTAGTAAGATTTTTCAGCAGCCTTTAACAAGAAATATGATGGAAAGTGGATTAAGTGCAAGTTGGTAAAACCAACACTGCAACATGATACAATTTACTTTTACATTTCAACAATGTAAACAGTTAGGAAAAAGTAAATTCCTTATTTTGGAAGCCAACATTATGCTTCTGATGGTAAGCCCTGGACACAGATAACGTGTATTCATCTGCAGTTGTAGGGTGGCAGGACTGTAGTAGTGCTGGCTGCGGCAACGTCACTCAGCCAGGTTCAGACAGTTGACAAAGATCTTACCAGTTACATTTTCTTTTGCTGTTCCTATGCTGGTTATGAATTTCTGTTTCTTTACTACAAAAATCAAGCAGGCCTCTTGGCATCAGACAACTGAACCTTGCTCGTTCTACACCACTGATTAGAAGTGATCAAGTCCTTCATACATTTAAAGGATTTGGCACAGAGTCAAGCAATGAAAACTTGTCCAGGATGTTTAATTTGTGGAGGTACATGAGATCAGTCAGTAACAAGACTATCATTAAGTGTACTCTAGAGTCAAGCTAGAAGAATGACCTTTCCAGTTTGGCATTATGTTTAAACATGGTAGATGGACAAGAAATAAGATAATCGTACCTTGAGGGGTCTTGCAGCAGCTGACACCTTCATTCCAAAGTTGGGGTAATTATGAAAGGCAAGCATATTTGGTAGGATATACTGTGAGAAGCAGACGAAGCTGAAGCACCGATAAGCTGAGAGCGCTTCTAAAAAGTGTATTTCTTTTAGCTGACTTTCTTTATCACTCCACAGGAGAGTGTGTTTCCAAGAAAAGGACGCACTACAACTTCTGACCGCAAATTAAATGTGGAACCTCACTGTTTTTCTTATGAATGAAATAAAAAATTCAAATGTAGCAATCACACTCTGGAATTTGAACACTGAGAAAAAAGTAATTGCATAAATACATGCAAAAATGCACATGAATAAAAAACCCTTATTCTCACACATTAAAAAAAAAATAGGTACGTTAAATTAGTTTTGTAAGAAAGTCCAATGGTGAAACTTGAGGAAATAAGTGAGCCACTTAAGAGACCATCCTCACATAGCAAATACTTGTTAGAACTGACAGTAGAAGATAGAAAGGGAGTCTATATGCCATCTCTCGAAGGCCAGTAGTGGGATGCGCAAAAGCAATTTCGATTTCCCCGTTGTTTTCATTCCAGCTGAACTTAAGGACGGACATCTTCCTCCAGCAAAAGGTCGCAACCCAAGGAAATCCTCTCCATTATGGCAGACCCATAAGGCAGCAGAGCAATTCCTCCCTGATTTCAGTGTGTAAAATGCTACAATTTCCACCCCTTGCTTCCAACACCAAGCCTGTGTGAAGCCCTGTACAGGCTACTCAGAGCTGTAACAGCCAATGCTTGCAACAGATTTCTCCCCAACTAGCAAGGGACTCAACAGCATTTGCATAAAGCTGGAGTTGGGGCCAGTGTGAAAATCTTCCCTCAAGAGTTCTGACACCCAATCTAATCCTTTAACCAAAACTCTTTTTTTCTTACTAGTAGTTCTTAATACTGTGTGCCTTCATAGCAGAATCAATTGGAAGCTTGCTAAACTACCTTACTTTTAAAAAGTTCCAGTGTTTTTGTACTATGAATGAACACTAATCAAACCAGTATTTCAGACCTGGTCAAGTTTCTGATTAGTAAAATTCCCACTGACTAGCGTGGGTGGGATAACAACTAGAAAGATCGTAGCCTACAACACTGAAATGGATTCTTTGTCTTGTGTCGACTGGCTGGAACTTATTTTTGTAAGCCACAGACAATAAAAGATCATCTCGTGTTTTAAACATGCAGGAACGGTTCTTTAAATAATCAGTATTTCAGCCCCTTTCTTCTATTGACTGTCCTTATCCTTCCCATCCCTGTCATTCAAAAGTCATGAATTTGTCCCCCAGGTATAATAAACATGAAGAATTTGTAAAGTGTCCTTCTGCTTCCTAAGTGTTTGTACATTTAGGTTTTCATCTCTCCTCCAGATGTACAAGGCTAGAAACCCATTTGTCTTCCAATGAAAACTGAGAATCTCATGCAAGTCACTTGGACCTTCTGAACTGGGGCTTTAATAACCATACTCAACAGATGAGAGCCAGTCTCTGAGAGTGGATTTACCTTGGGAGACGACACTCTTCCAGGCCAGATACAGTCCCTGCTCTGGTTCTTGGGTGACATTCCCCACTCCACCTTGCACCCTGCTCCCATCACCAAGCAGCTCAAGAAACTCCTCCTAAAGTGACCACCCTTTACTGCCTTTCAATTGCAACTGGTCTTTGCAAAGCCACAAGCAAATGACAAAACTGGAACCTGAGGTCAGCTGTCTTCTATCATGGTGCCAGTAACTTTCCTAAACACATGTAATTAATATGAACGAATGAATAACGATCCAAAGTTCCTGTTATCAGTGCAGCTTGTCTTTACTGTTTGTACAGACCTCCTGACTTCCATTTTTCCTCTGTGACAATTAGCAGTTTGTACTTAAAGAAAGTCACTTCATTTAAATCAAAAGACATGCTGTTCCATGGTGGCAGTTAGTGGTGTTTGAAAAATGCTGTTACCGGGGATGAGCCCAAACCAAAACTAACAGCTAACGTGACTGTCCTTCAGGGCACCTCGACTGTGTCACTTTGTAAGACGAAGATACAACAGATTACCAAACAGGTTTTCCTAAATAGAAGGGGTGAACATCATTACCATGTCTCTTACTTCCATGGATACTTGTGATTAAAAGCAAAGAAGAGAGAGAGCTTATATTCTGCACAAAATAACTCTCTTTAGTAACAAACCATTCTAAATATTTTGTGTCAAATTATCGTTTGTCATCCCTAGAGCACAGGGCAGATACAATTAAACAAAATTAATAATAAAGATAGCTAATGACAATAACATTTTGAGGCTCAGGGATTTAATTTTAGGAGCTCCTTGTGCTCATCTTGGATGTGCCACTTAATTACCTGCATTATTGCTGGAGTGCATGATAAAAGGTGTTCCCCCGCTACACAGCTTTTAAAGAAATAGTCAGGTCAGTCGACCTTAAAGCTCCCACTACAGTGTCCACTGGGACATGCCTAAACATCTGGAGGTGATGCTAGACACTGTCCTCTTATACTTCATGAGAATGAAGATAATTGCTTCCCTTGCTTATTCTCATTTAACAGAATAAAGCTGCAGCCTTTATAGTGATACATGCATTGCTGTTCTTGGAAAGAAAAAAGGATAAAGCCAGAGGCCTAGGGTCTGCCTGAATTTTACTCCACTTTTAGGAAGGTGGGTAATATTGCAATTTATAGGTGACTGTTATTACTGAGATAGTACTGACAGTGACAAGTAATATGGAAGACAATGTGTAAAAGAGACTTCCCACCTTGTTACAAAATGACCTGGTTTTCAAAAATTCTGGGTTCTTACAATTACCACTGGACAGCATACACTGATACACATTCTACTGTATGCTGTGCTTTCTGGCACAGGACTTGAAGTATAAAAATTGCATGCAAACATTTTCTCCTTAATATTTCTTACAATCTTACCACTGTTGGGTCTCACCAGGTACAGCCAATGCAGCAGCAGCAGCAGCAGCTGCCATTACTACAGGCTTGGCTTGCCCTGGCTGGGGTTACACCCCCTCGTCTACATGAAACTCTGCCACCCCCATAGCTCGCTGACAGACGGAAGACATTGAAAGAAAAATGAACAACTGGATGATGTTCCAGTTCTGGCTATGGCCAAAGGAGAGAGATGTGCCGGACGGCAGCACTCAGGGGCTGAGATCTGCTATGTATAAACTAGCACCATCCAAGATAAGGGCAGGAGAAGAAGGGAAGCACAATATTGCTGGGGAAAGAGGGTAGCTTAGTTCTTGTCTGCACTGGAAGGTGATAGTAGAACATCTGGAGTGAGAAAGACGATTAAGGGAGAACAGCCGAGGTTTGGAAAAGGAGGGAAGAAGGATGGTTTTCTGTTGAGAAGGTACAGATGGAACCACAGCAGGGAGGAGTGACAGAAATGGAGCTATTCCACCTTCATTTACAATCAGTTACCATCTTAGTTAATAAATCAGTTACTCAGTAATTGACTTTGGTATTTCAGCTTGATATATTTGTACGGTGAACTTAACGCTTTGCTGAAATATAGGCAGGAAGTCAAAACAGTGACTGAAGTTGAGATAATTCTCCATGAATTGCTGAAGTGCTGTTATGGGACTGCATATGAGATTAAGTGGCCATAAGGAGATATGCTCAGCCTCTGCTATGTGTACCAACTGGTACAGGAGTGCAGAAAAATGGCAAAGTTATCTAAATTTGGGTTACGGAGGGTGTCGTTTCTGTGAAACTATACAGCATCTGAAAAAGCTAAACCTGCCTGGCCTACATCAGGAGAGCAACATTTTGGGGTAAGGAACACATGCACTGATATTTTTGTTAAGATTCAAAACCTTCTCCTCTTCCATTATATTTTATTCCAGTTGTTTAAGGTTAAAGAGTATTTTAGAAGGTTAAAGAGTATTTCAGTTGAAGCGAGTTTACCAGACAGCACACACCGTAACTCACAGGCTCCCAAAGACACTGTCAAACCAATTGGCTTGGTGGGATAATTCCCATGCTGGTAAACTAATCAGGGTTAGGGCATTGGGTCTGGATTCTGGCTTGCAACCGTCCATACTATTAAATTGTCAGCATGATACTTGCCGTGACTTTGGCTCAAGCCAACTAGCCTTTTGCCAAATTATGCTCAGGCACTGTTCAGACCCTAGCACTAGCCAGGAAACATCCCCAATAGGCAGTCTGGCTGAAGCTACGCTGATTGAGGGACTAGGAGGGTTTAGTCATATGGATGTGAATTACAGTTATATACCTGCTCCTCACAGCACAGAGAATGGTCCCCAGCCCATTTTATTTAGTAGCACAGTAGTACCCACATGGTACAGGCATGAGCCTGGTCTCAGACAACATGCGAGTCCCTCCCTGGAGATGGAAACACCTGAATTATACTGTGGTTTAGAACAATACATATTGCATCTTTCACAAGTACGATACCACAAGCATTGTTCTTATTGGTACTGTACCATATTTCAGAATGTATTTCATTTTTATTTTTTGAAGACTCTTCAAAAGCTGAAAGAAACAGTGAAGACTATCAGAGAAAGGGTCTAAATCAAGTAAGTATGTTCTTAAAAACCCAATTCTTTGCATGGAGCAAAACCTAAACTTGGCTTAGAAAGACAACAGACAACACAAGACTTGTGTCTGGAAAACCTCTTGTAGCTTTCAATCCAAGTTCAAAGTCTTTTTTATCTTTTATGTTACTTTAAGAAATGCAAAAGACAGCCAGGCACCACAGTTGCAGAGAGATCCATGTGCAGATGTCACAAAGTTTATCACATAGTGCCGTTCTGTAGGCACAAAACCAAAGTCACTGTTATCAAAACTAATCCGTACAAGTAAGTATGTCGCCTGGAAAGATGACACTTTGGTCAGTATAACAAAAAAGGTAACAGAAATTGAGCTACTCTTGCTTGAATACATCTTAATAATTTAGAGATGCCAACTTACATAGAAGCATAACCGGTATTGTAGTTTTTTAGGCTTTCTGACTTTGCCCACTCAGCTAGGTAAGGACAGAGCAAGGAGGTTCCTGTTAGCATTAGCAGCTGCGTGCAAATGGCCAGCTGCTGCCGTTTCAGGACAAGGGGCACTCTTCATCTTATCCTCCTCCACGACAGTTACAGAGCTAGGATGCAAAGAAAGGGGATCAACAGCATTTTTGGTGGGTTTTGCTTGCCTTTACCCAAAATACTTGGGGTGAAATTATGGTTTCACTGGGCTGAGAGCCTTGTCAGGGACTTCAGTGAGACCAGGATCCCACTGATGGACCTGGAGACATTTCAACACATGGTTGCAATATTTTCTGTGACTCCCATGTCTGCATGGAGCCTCAGCATCACTGCACTGTGAAACTTCTGCACCATTTGATACTGGGTATCTGCCCTGTAGCATAAGGATCTGGCAGACTAAATGCCAGTACACATTTAGAAGAAAAGAAAAAAAAATCAAAAAATGCTCCTCCCATTTTTCTTCTCTTTTTTTTTTTTTTTTCATTTCAAAGACATTTCTGGTCTGTGAAAAATAGGTAATTTTTCATTACCTGTCCCCATGGGAATATGGGCTACTGAGCAATAATTCCAGTGCTGTAGCTCTTCCTAACTATTTCCAATAACATCATTTCTTATATAGTCATATTTATAAATACTGAAATAAAAAATTATCTAAATGCACCATATTTTAAATAATTTCAGTTATGATCCTGTCATTTTTTATAATGGATGGTAGCACAGAACAACAACAGTTGATCACTGTACCAATGTAAAAAAATTAGTCCTGATTGGATGAAAAATTGAGCATTTTTCCTACAATTTAAGAAATCAGAGAGGAGCCTTTTCATATAAAAAGTACAATTTCTCCAATAAATCAGTAAAACCAGTTTTTAGACATGTGCCCTATATTTTCATTACTATGCTTTTTTAGATTGGTTGAGTCTCCTTCTGTTTTGTAATTAACTTATCAAGGAGTAATGGTCTAATCTGAGCAAGCCGACTGGCTGACAGAAATACTATTTGTTTTAAATTGAAAATATTTCAGCATCTGCGAAGATTAGATTTCCTTAAATTACCCTTTAAAAAACATCGATTTCTAATACCGTATTTCCTTTTCTCAATAAAATAGAAATATCTGTTCAGAGGAAGCTGTTTTTAAGGAGACATTGCTGAGAAACAAAGCAATTCCAATAATATTAATCCTTCCCAATGAGCTGACGAAAATACAGTTTCCATTCAATGCTACAAGTTTGGTGGGTAGTCATTTTTTATTATCCACCAAACTGAGAATCTGAAATTAAATGTTTAGTAATATTTATAGGAATGAAGAAGCCCCCAGCCTTATACTTTGACATAACGAGGACACTCTACTGTAATAACTATTTATAAACATTAATTATCTCCAAAACTAGTACCTGATAAAAACATATGGATTGAGTTTACCAGGAGAAAGCCCTCTGGTGATATATCCAGCTTCGTTGCATTTACTACGTGTGAACAACGCCCCCTCAGTAACGCTTGATAATGCCATTGGTCTACTTCATTGCCATCACTGAGGCACTATTGGGCTAAATATAGTATTCGAAATGTTCTTTATCTGTGCTAACCTCATATTATGTGGTTATCATTAAAAGCCCCGTTAAACCTTACATATACGAGCCTTATATTACGCCTTATATTAAGGCCCTATATTTCACCTTATATTACGGCATAAAGTCACTTATTCTGTTTGGAAAGTAGAAGTTAAAATGGCTGTACTTGGACAAACCAAAGGTCTTTATAGCTTACTTCCCTCTTCCCCACCGTGGCTAGTTTTGGGTGCTTACGAAAAGCTCATTAGACCTATAAGCTGATTTCTTTCCGGGTACATCCCATAGCTTCCAGTAATTCCAAGCTAGAGACTTCATTCAGACCACTGAACAATAGTCTCCAATGGCCCTCTCAAATTTCTCTCAATCCTTTTCTAACCCATTCACATTTTTGCTACAAGGGAACATGTTATTCTACGTTCAATCCTACATTTTGGGAAAAATAACTTTGTTTTGTTTTGAACCTGCCACATGAGAATTTTGTAGACTCCCACTTGGTTTTGTTACTGTGAGAAGCAGTACAAAATTGCTCCCTACCTGCCCTTCTCCATAGCAGTCATTTTTAAAGATGTCTTGCACAGCTTCCCCTCAGTTATCCTTTCTCCAAACAGAAAAGTCTATTTAGTTTTCATTTACTAGCTCCTCATATGGAAAACATTCTACCCCTTTGATCATTCCTGTTGCTCTTCCTGGTAACCGTTTTGAGATGAGGGAGCACACCTCCCCACAATATTCAAAATAAGAGAGTAATATACCAACATCTTCGATTTGTTCTCAGTTTCTTTCCTTGACAGTGCCGTACAAAACCTGTTAGCCTTTCGACCACGACTATCTTCATCAAACTGTCCAAAATGATTCCATAGCCTCTTTCTTGAATGGTAGTACTGCTACTTTAGAATCCGTCACTCTGTACTAATAAGTTACGATTTTCTAAAATTGTCAGCCTTTTTCTCATTCAGCTATTCATAGGGTCCTTCTGCAACACTTTGCAGCTGGCTTTTGGCTGTAGTATCCTAAAGAACTTAGTATCATCAATAAACCTCATCACCTTATGCTTCACTTTTCCCACATCATTTATTAAAAGAACAACACAGATCCCCAGTGAAATTTTAGAAATCTCTGTTGTGAAAACCTGTTATTTTTATCCATTGCTGCATAGCTTTTAAAGTTACTTACCCACAGAAGATCTTCTCTCTTACCTCATCAGAAACTCTATTTTTCATGAGCTTTTACTGAGGGACCTGGTCAAAAGTATTTTGGAAATCTATTTCGATCATTCTCACGTAAAAACTCACTCACTTTCATACACTCATCATAATGGTCTTTAATAGATTTATGGAGTACAACTTCTCTCTGCAAAAGCCATATTGACTCTTCTTATTGAATCAACTTACTGTATACACTAATTCTAATTTTAGTCATAGTTTTACTTCATTTTCTTGGTACAGAAATCAGACATACTGGCTTACAATTACTAGGCACACAGTAGAGCTTTAAGAAAACAAAAAGACCCTCCACCTTCAATTATTTTGTTACTTGGGCCATTTGGAGTGACACACCACAGATGACAAAGCGGGAATTTCATATTTTGGCTACGGTGGAACTCTAGAACAGATACCATCAAGTCTAGGCAATTTGCACAATTCATTTTTATTGATTTTTTCTAACACCTTTTTTAGTGAGAGAGGAATCACTAGCTTAAGTCAGCTGCACTACTGCTAAGGAGATGGCCAACCTCACCTCCTGTCCCCAGTCACACAGGCCTCTACTTGCTGAGCGTGGGAACCGGCTCTCATGGGGCTGTGCAGTCAGATGGAGAAGGGATCTGACCCACCTGAAAACAAACTCTATCTTCCCTCCAGAGCAGCTGTTTTAGCCAAATCAGGTGGCTGACCCAGGTGAATGTTGAGCTGTAGGACCATTGGTGCTGCTGGCAGGTGTGGGACAGAGGTGTCCGGTTGACAGTTTTGCAGATCATCCTAAACACGCAGTAACACGCCTCACATTCCTCCTCAGACTGAGCTCTTTCCCCAGCTATTAGGGATGAAAATATAAGCCAGACCCCGAAGCAGCAGAACTAGAACTCAGGCTGTAACTGGTATGTTCTTGAGGGATACTGGAGAGCCACAGTTCAATGGGAAAAAGGTTGACGGGAGAGCTCTTTATCATCAGATCGGATCTTCTGTTAGTGATGCTCCTAATTTGGGAAAATGCTAAACACAGTGGAACTTGGTGACAAATAAATATTTCCTTATTCTGCCCTCTTATGCTCATGATATGTCCAGAGATCTGTATTACAGTTTTGTCCCTCATGCAGGAAGAACACTGTTCCTGAGCTGGGTGACAAAGGGCGAACATTTCTCCAGTTCCACATCCACACACGGTCTGGGATTTTCAAATATTTCTAGGGAGAAAAGCTACACAATCTGTTTTCCTTTTTTTTTTTTTTTTTGGACGTTCTTTAATCTTCAATTAAATTGTTAAAACTTCTTTAATTGTAAAAATTGATTCAACAGTTATACTTGAAAAAATTCCTGTGTTTTTTGGGATGGAGAGGTTATGCTTAGATTTTTGTGATGGCACAGCCAGATGGTATGCTTTAAGAGTCTGTTGAGATTATGCAGCTTAGAAAATCTATTAGTTTAAGTATCTCAAAGAATACACAATGGCTAAGGTTTTGAAACTGCTCGGCCCTAATATCACAGCATTCCTGCAGTGAAGGTTGAAACAGCTTGTGGTCTTGTGGTGAGGGTCTAGATAAACACTTCCAAGTTCTGAATACTGGTTTTATAAATGAGGTGAGCTGAAGGGCCCCAGAGCAGTCTGAGAGACGGAGAAGCATTTTGTGCATAGATTCCTGAATCACTGTCAGTTTATTAACAAGTTTATTTTCTCTCAGAAATACTCCACAAAAATACTCCCTAAAATACTCCCTAAAATCACATGCTATCTTTAAATGAATACATGAATAAAATAAAAATAATTTGTATTGCTGTAATACGTAGGAGTTCTGCTCATGAACCATAACCCAATCATATTAGGTGCTTCTTCAAATACAGAGCAAAACAACATTCTTGATCAGAAAGCGTTTGCAAACTAATTATAAGGAAGAAGAGAGGTGGATGCAGAGAGATACATGGCTTTTATGAAGAAGTGGCTATGATGGTTAGCAGAACTCCCAGAACATCTGTAGCCAGACTGTGGTCAGTTGTGTGATTTTGGTGCCTATCATGCCAGATCATTTGAGAGAGTGAATGGAAGGAGGGTAAATTTAAAGCATTCTGACTTACATGTTTGTAAAGGGCTACTCCTCTGACATGAAGACCAATAATGAAGAAAGCATTTTGAAATGTGTTTCAGCGCTGGCTGAGCAGAGGTGGAAAACAGCTTTCCTAAAAACTAAGGGAAAGAGCAAAGGGCTAGGGAAAAGATCTTTGCAGGCCAGTGAATTTTTTCTTTCATTAATAAAGCTATTGAAGGAAGATCAGGTTACGTTTCAATTGTTTGGGAAGACTGAGCAGTTTTAGGGGTAACTTATCTGAAGAATCAGCCAGTTTTCCACATGGCATGGATGTGAAGACCTAGAAGAGATCAGTCAAAGATGACACCTAAATGAAAGGGAAGACGGTTAGTTATCCAAGTCAGGGGTGCTTGCAAGGAAAACAGAGAGCTGTGATTTATTTATGCTAAGGGACGGGGGAGATATGAATGAGGGGGACTGCACAACTGGCCAAGGTTTTCGTCTGGATTCCAAAGAGATCTGCAACAGAGAGGAGAAAGTATGATTCCTTCAATGCACATTCAGTTAGCTTTAACTCAGTTGCCCAATGATTTAGACACGAAGCTACTTACACGTAGGCTCTAAATACACTCTAAAGTATGAAGATGAGAAAGTTACTGTTCCTATCAACTCTCTTCCCACTGATCTATGATCTTGATGTATCCTACAATTACCCGTTCCTGACAATCACTGCACTGGGAACTAGACTTCAAAGGAACAGCACAAACTGGGAGAGAGGAGCTTGCAGAGAGTGTGTAGGAAATACCTACCATTCATCAATCCTCATCTAAAAACCTACAGGACAGGTTTGAACTGACTCAAGAGACTTAGGCATATTGTGGTTTAGGTCAAGATGGACCGAATGCATGCATTAATCACTACACAATAACTGGATCCCTGTGAAGGAGTTTGGATACTTATTGCCTCTGTGAAAGAGTGATTAATAATGTGAAGATCACTACAAAGTTACAGAAAAGTTGTTATCTCTAATTTCCCTTTCCTTGCTGAGCAGCAATTTTCAGGAGTCCTGAGAAGTAGGGTGTTAAGTGTGATGGTTCCAGCCATGTAAGCTTGGCTCCAGGCATTCCTGGAGGTCCTCTACAGTCTGGTATCCCTGAACTGGTATCCCAGTCATGCTGCTCCCCTTCAGGCTGAGGTGGTAAGTGTTATAAGGTGGGGAGCATCTTCTAGACTCTTTGCTATTTACTGATTGCTGGACCACTCTAAACTGTTGCTCATTCATTAGTGTAGCAAGTTGTTGGACAAATATTGTTTTATAAGTTCAGTTCTGCTATTCCTACCAATTATGCCTTTCTTTTTCATAACACCTGCCTAACTGTGCATATCTAACAAAAGCTACATCCTACAACTACATAGCAACATACCCAAAGGTCAAACTGCGCGCCTCCGACATCAGCCTATTTTCTCAAGACAAGTCAGCTCAGTAGGTCGAGACAAGGCAGCAGTAGCCGAAGACTGTGAGGGACTTTGCCTGTGTCTTTAGAGTTGGAGCCTGCTGTTCTGGTCTGAATGACCCTTATCCACCTTCAGCCTCCTCTTTGCTTTGCAGCAGGAGAAACCACGGCATCTTCTTCTTTAGAACAGAGAGTAAGTAGAGGGTATGGCAAAGCTATGAAGAGAGGCTTTTTCTGGGCAGAGTTGAGGTGATCTAGGAAGACAGCTATAAGGTGGGAAGGAGGTGGCTGGGGGTTTTGGAAATGGGCTGGAAACTCCAAGAACAAGAGGAGCCAGCCCTGGGGAGGGGGAGATGGGGGCATGCTGAGTGAGGGCAAGATGACCGATTCCCCTAGGCAAAGCTCCCTGCTCCCCAGGTATGCCACAGATCCATGACACCCCATTGCCTTCTCCCAGCTTCCCTCCCCATCACTACACACATCTCCCAGGTCTCGTGTGAATTCCCTCTTGAGCTTTCTTCTCTCCACTCCCTGGAACATGCTCTACCGCCACAAAAACCAGCCTATGTTGATTACTGCCAAGGAGCTTTAAGCTGTAAATTCCTTATGGGAATATAGCATGCAAGGTTCCCCAGGCTGTAGGTCTGAAGAGCTTCAACCCAAGCTAACTCCCAAACAAGAAACACCATTGTTTAACAGCGGTAACCGAACCACAGAACTGAGTCCTCCTTCCCCAGAGTCCTTCAAATAACCTCAAAACTGCCATGAAACAGCACTCACTAAGCAGTCATAACAAACAGCAAGCAGAAGTTCACATGATGTTCAGTGTTCCACACTGGGCTCTTCAGCAGTCACACAAAGCCAGGACTCTGACATAGATCCTTCTCTTCAGCAAATGAATTCTGCCTATTCAACACGTAACATAAGTTTATATACAATATTGCAGCCAGTCTGAAGTGTCTCACAAGATTGCCCAGCAGCACCATTCTCCACATACCTGACCAGCTTGTTTTGCTGTGCGTATTCCTTCCACTCACACCTACAACAAGGTTCTCTCTCTCCATGATCCAATCATAGCTGTTCTACTGATAAATTAATTTAGAGAGTAACGCATGCCCTCATTTCTCTCCAGCAGATCACAATTTCTTTTCAGCTCCCCTTATTTGAGTTACACTCCTCCTTTGAGCTGCAGCTGATTTGCCACTGTCCTTGTTCTTCTTACCCTAGAAAAAATCATGCAAGATTCAGGCAGGTGATTACATGGGATCATGTTGTTTCTTATTTTCTCCTGCAGCCCAGACTGTCACATTCCTTAATGACATCTTTATAAACGCTGTGCACTTTGGTGCTATATATGTTACCTATCAGTTACTGAATGCAACGTACAAAAGCAGGATACCAAAGCACGTCTAATACCATCATGCCCATACACATTTTTTTTGTTTGTTTTCCTTTTGCAATGTGTATGTTTGGATAACTTGGAAGTTAAAATCGTATTCTCCTCCAAGTGTTCGAAGTGGCCCCAAGCGATCATTCCTGTCAGATAGCATGAAAAGGGTGCTTCTTATCCCTTCTACTACTGCATGCTTTGCTGTCTCATAAGCAGGTCTCCTCTAACTTATCTATTATACATCCTGGTAAGTGTTTTCATTATGGACTAGGAATTGTCTGTGCAAATAAGTTATGATCCTTTCGGAAAAACAAAAACAAAACAAGACACCAATCAAATGCATGGACAGTCTTAAACAGGTAAGTAATGGTAGGATTTATTCCAGAGTCTCTTCTCTGCGCTAGCACAAGTTAACCCAGTAGCAGCTTTGAGTTCAGTGTTGCTCAGTACAAGAAGCCACGAGCAGCGCTCCTACTGGCAGGGGTTGCCCTCTGAATGGTTCATGATTCCCTTTCAGTCCACAAATTTCATAGAAGTCCTTCTGTATGCTGAATTATATAAATCAAGCAGCACTGTGTGACTTATGACTCCTAACAATGTAATTATTGAAAGGATGCAAGAGAAGTCAAGGTAGAGAATATGTGTATGTGGAAGTACCCCCCACCCCATGGGGAATAACGTGTGGAGTTGGTGTCTCTTTGTCTTGTCCTATAATTGACCTCGTGGAGTGAAATCTGCCTGCTCACAGTTTCCCCCCTTGGTGCCCCAGCAACAGGGTCCTGAGCGGTGGAGCTGAAGGCCCTAGGACCCCACCTGTCAATCAGGGGAATGTTCGAGAGTTCGCCAACACATCCCAGACTACCACCAAAGAAGGTGTATGACTGCACCTCCACCCTGAACATACTACATAAGGCAGCATAGCAGAGAAGACTTGGGAGTGGTGTGCGTCAGAGGGAGAAGGCATAAGAAGATCCATCTGACTCAAAGCAGCTGGTCTGCGGAGGCAGCCTACGCACCCCTTTGGGTCGGGACGCCAATCTAGAGTTGTGGCGGCGCTCGGCAGCATCTACCACTGTGACCCGCCGTTGCGGTGAGAGAGTGCATTGCCAGCCCACACATAATCCCAGTAAAGGAGAACCTGGAGGGAACTGGGAGACTTGCTTTTCTCCTTTCCACCCCACCACCCCCTGCTACACATGTGTGTTGTTCATCGGGAAGGCCTATTATATCTCATAAGAATTTTATCTCTGTAGAGGCACGGATTTATGGAATGGATAGCGATTGCTAATTTGATGGTTTGTTGCATGCTTGGGCATACTTACTTACTTTATGTAAATAGTTTATCATGATTTATTGTTGTGACTAGGAGATAGATGGGTTAATGTATATTGTTACTATTGATCCTCCACATTGTTGATCATTATTGAATATTTTCATTGACAATTACTCGATATTATTTGTTGATTACCTGTTGACTGTATTGTGAACACTTAGCACCAGCAAATCCCACTCAAAAAGATACCCAAAAAACCTGAAAAAGGGCAGAGGTTAGTTTAATAAAAGAGTTAAAAGACATCATGACTTGGTTTCTCTTTGGGCACCGCCCCTCCACCGTAACAGCGTACCAGACAGCCTGGGGACACCACTAGTTACTGGCCTTCAACTAGACTTCACGCCACTGACCACAACCCTCTGAGCTTGGTCATTCAGCATTTTCAGGCTACCTCGCTTCTGCTCACCTAGCCCGTACTTCATCAGCTTGTCTATGAGGGTGTTGTGGGCGACAGTGTTGAAAGCCTTACTGAAGTCAAAACAGACAACATCCGCTGCTCTCCCTCCACGCACTCAGCCAGTCATTTAATCATAGAAGACTATTAGTTTGGTCAAGCATGATTTCCCCTTTGTGAACACATGTTGATTACTCCTAATCACCTTTTTGTCCTTCATTTGCCTGGAAATGTTTTCCAGGGTAAGTTGCTCCATCACCTTTCCAGGGATCGAGCTGAGGCTGACTGGCCTCACAGTAATGGTCATTTCTGGGCTTAAATTCTGTGCTAACTATCGAATAAGTTGTTTTTCACAATTGTGGGGAGAAGGAAGGCAACAGAGATGTGAAAGCTAAAAAACAAAACAAAAGTAATACATATACTGTCTCCCATAACATCCTCATAGGCCAGCTCAGGAAGTGCGGGCTGCATGAATGGACAGTGAGGTGGATTGAGAACTGGCTGGATGACAGGGCTCAGAGGGCTGTGATCAGTGACAGAGAGTCCAGTTGGAGGTCTGTAGCTAGCGGTGTCCCCCATGCGTCAATACTGGATCCACTATTGCTTAACTTATTCATCAGTGACCTGGATGAACGGACAGAGTGCACCCTCAGCAAGTCTGCTCAGGATACTAAACTGACAGGAGCGGTTGACACCCCACAGGACTGTGCTGCCATTCAGAGGGACCTGGACGGGCTGGAGAGTTGGGCAGAGAGGACCCTCATCAAGTTCAACACAGGCAAGTGCGGGGTCCTGCACCTAGGGAAGAATAACCCCACGCACCAGTACAGGCTGGGGGTTGACCTGCTGGAAAGCAGCTCTGCAGAAAAGGACCTGGGGGTCCTGGTGGGCAGCAAGTTCACCATGAGCCAGCAACGTGCCCTTGTGGCCAAGAAGGTCAATGGTACCCTGGGCTGCATTAGGAACAGCGTTGCCAGCAGGTCGAGGGAGGTGATCCTCCTCCTCTACTCAGCCCTGGTGAGGCCACACCTGGAGCGCTGGGTCCAGTTCTGGGCTCCCCAATACAAGAGAGACATGGCGCTGCTGGAGCGAGTCCAGCGGAGGGCTGCTAAGATCATGAAAGAACTGGAGCATCTCTCCTATGAAGGAAAGCTGAGAGCACTGGGCCTCTGCAGAAGAGAAGACTGAGAGGCAATCTCATCAATGTGTATAAGTATCTGAAGGGGGGGTGTCGAGGCTGGGGGCCAGACTCTTCTCCGTGGTGCCCAGCGACAGCACAGGAGGCAATGGGCTCAAACTGCAACACAGGCAGTTCCATCTGAACATGAGGAAAAAGTTCTTTCCTGTGAGGGTGACCGAGCACTGGCACAGGCTGCCCAGAGAGGTTGTGGAGTCTCCTTCCTTGGAAATACTCAAAACCAGTCTGGACACAAACCTGGGCAACGTGCTCTAAACGATCATGCCTGAGCACGGGGGTTGGACTAGATGATCTTCAGAAATCCCTTCCAACCTCAAACATTCTATGATTCTGTGATACCAGGAAATTTAGCAGACCAGCTTTCCCCTTCATTGTATGAAGTTGTAAAGGGATGTTCCTCTCAAGAGCCCTGGCCTTTATGGAAAATTATGCAGATGTTAATATTAACTACTGATATGTTATTATATCATACTACATTTGGTCTCAAGGTTCCAAAACAGGCCAATAACGAAGAAATAGATTTTATTCAATTTGCATAGAAACATTTCATTATAGAATAAAATTTTACACTACTTTAGGAACACTCTACCTACAAAATATGACATGGCACTCCTCCTTTATGCTAGTCTGGATACATTCTTAGGATCGTCTTTGGTGTCTGCACCTCTGCATTTCAGGAAATGAAAGCTACTAACCATCAGTGAAAACTGTAAAGTATAAAAATAAGAGTCACAGGGCTTTATCACAACAAGAAGGCTACACTTAAGTTTTAGAAATACTCATCAATAAAATTAAAAATCCCTCTGAATCTCAGTGATGCTAAACAACCCTTCCAGTCCGCATCCATTGTAGACAGACTGATCCGTTTTATTCCACTTCCTGCACTTCAGTGCCCAAGAGTTTGACATAGGCACCTGCAACTGAGCAGCATCAGAAATAAAGTACGTCTGCACATCATTTTCATCAGTCTCAGCAATGTTTTAGAGATGGAAAAGCCTTTTCAAGCATCAGTGGTGCTGCAAGAAAACATGTATTTCCGCGTTTGAATGCTACAATGAAAAACTAGCTTTACTCAAGTCCCTGATCTTTTCTCTGTAATTCTAGCTGGCTTGACTGTTGATCTACCTCTTCACCAGATCATCGGGTACTGCTGCAACTATATTTCTTTGTAATCCCAGGTGGTCATCAGCATCCTACATATTTGTCTGCAGCTAGCTAGCTTGAAGTGTCTTCTCTAAAGGCTTCACAAGATGCTTGTTGCTAGTCCTCCCCAGGCAACATTGCGGAAGAAGTTGATGTGGACAAAATATCATACAACTGAACAGCAGTGCATGCAAAGCTATTGTGCATAGATAGTGGACTTCTCTATAGCAGACCTTAGAAAACAAACTAGATCAGCTAAGCACTGACTGTGAAATTCAGCAGGGGACTGTTTACACCTCTGAGCGGATGACTCCTGGGCACCCTGCCCATACTTGTAGTACACCACAGGAAACAACTCAGAAGCTACCTTACACTTCTTCGAGAACTTCTGTGTGTTGCAGGCATGTTTGGGTAACGAAAAATTGTACTGTCTAATCTAGGCCAATTTCTGCAGGCTGAAGAGCCCACGTCTTTGGTTTTTTCGGTATAATGAAGCCTCCCACCAACTGCCAGAACAGCCATCAGGACCAACACACAAGCATTTTATTCCTCCAAGAACAGTGCTGCCATGCAGAGTTCAAAATAGAAAACCATCACAGAATTCCCAAAAACAGGACAAAATAATATTCTAGGAAAAAAATGTAACTTATCATTTTCTGTTGCTTTCTGAGGCCTGCGGATGCAGCCCTTTCCTGGTCAGAAACCAGTAACACCACTGAGACATACAGAAGTGTCCACAGGAAAGCCGCGGACACACTTCTAACATAACCTACTGTTTAAAAAGCCTCAGTAAAATAGAGATCTTATCATCCATTTGAATTAAAAGGTGATTTTATCCCTCGTTTCATAGAGAATTATTAAAAATTCCATTTCTGTGAGGAAAGGACTAAATCTGAACAATTCTTTGTCCCAAATTATTTGTTTTTAACACAACAATTAAGTGTCTGTTGGTACCTAAAATGAATTCAACTGCTGCAATGATTCTTTTCTCTGCTCTAAGAAAATTTTACACTGGTAAGTGTAATAAGAAACCTTTCTCACAAATAAACAAACCGTAATACCGAACGCAAGGCAAGGAAATAAGATGAAGTACAGCACTGCGATCCTTTATACTGTTGTATCACTCACTCTCTCGTTTTTTTATTTTCAGCTTGTGCAAATTTTTTCTTTGTAAACACAAACGTCTGCTGGAATTGGGATTGAGAGTAAAAGGGAAGTTGTGGTTAAACCTTTCTTCTGTTCATCCTTGTTCCTTGAGTAATTAGATGAAAAGAAAAATCAACTACAAATTCTCTCTTCCAGCAGTCAGAGGATCACAAAATAAACTGTGGTTAATCTTTAGGAACTGTCCAGTTCTTCCACAAAGATGATATGTGAAATATGCAGTGGTGCTTAGAGCACTTGCTAATTATTTAGCAGAGGGATTTTCCACACAAAACACATTCAAAAATGGAAAAGCTTCACTATTCCCAACCTTAACATTTAAAACAGATTTTTATTGCTCATACTTTTGAACCACAGAACTGCAACTGACTCTGCCTTGCAGTCTGAACTGAGCTGAATCCCGCATAGTACTAGAGTGCAGATCCACAGACCTTTCTGCAAAACATGTTTGTGATCGGAAAAAAATGCAGAATCGTTTCACTAGTCAGGAGTAGGAATGATTTCTGAAGACTGGACAAAAGGAAGGAGTGAAGAAGAGTGGAAGGTGATTGTTAACTCTGCCTCATCTGAACTTCTGTTACTCCTGGTTTCCTTCTGCTCCTGTTTACTCAGCCTTAGAAGTGATCTTTGCCTACCCAGGCCTTCCAAGTGAAACTCTAGAGGCGAGTGCTACAGCACATAGCTGTTTCCCAGGGAGTCAAATCTGTACAGTAACATCGTATCATTTTTTTTTTAAAATAGTTTAAGCTACAGCCTACTATGTAAAAGACATCTCTTTCAGGTGATTTCTCGTTCTGTTTTTAGCTCTTAATACAACTAATTTACCCAGTTCAACCTGGAAGCTTTCTCATATGCAGTTCTACAGGTCACCACCAGAAGCCTTTTTAAAACGTTTGCTTATCTCAAATCTGCTATATTAGAGGCTGTTCCAATCTGTGTATTTTTGTTAGCAGCTTGAATGCCTTGCATATAGACCCCTTGCAACCTTCAGACAACACAGCCTGGCCTGGTGAGTTGCTGCTTTTTTTTAACAATGATTTCGCTTCAGGACATTTTTTCCAGAAACCTCAGTCTCAAAGCAGTTTCATCCAAGCCAAACTAAACGCTCCTTGACGGTAAAAGGGACAGCTCTACTTCCAGAGACCAGCCACACGCTCCTGCGAGTTCTGATCTAATGGCAAGTTCAGAGTCCTAAACGGGCACAAAAAATAACCCAACAAAAATAACTGAAAAGTTTCACGTTGGGTTAACTCCCTAAACTGACGTGTCACAGGCTTGGATGAATTTCATTACCAGGGGAGAAAGGCAGTAGGAATATACAGCTACAACTGCCCTTTCGAGGAAAGGAATAATTTATAGCAATACCTTCACGTGTATTAGAACCCGGAGTTTTCTAGTACATTAGATGTGCAGGTATCGATCACCACTGAATTCTTGCTTACAGTATTGCATGCATTCTTGGTCAGTGCTCTCAAGAAAAAAATGTGGAGATTATGCAATGTGTGTCACTGGAAGATCTCTAGCAAGTTAGAAAACCGTCTTTCAGAAAGAGCTGGTTCTGATAGGGGAGCAGACTCTGCTAGAGGCAGAGAATGGGGATATACAAGATGACTTGTTTAACTGAGCTAACAGTTGGCCACCACTTTTCAACCTCAGTAATTTTCAGGGACAGACTTGCATCGAAATCTGGGCCAGGTCTCCAACATATTGAAGTACAGAACAGATTACAAGACATTTTCTGCCATGCTGCCATGTGCATTTGGATCTTGTTTTCACGTATCTTTTTCTGTTGTAACGTAACACCAGTTCAATTCCATCTGTGATTGCAGTGCTGGGAACACAATAGCAAACAAAACACTGGTGACTAGAAGCATCTATCAAGTTTTAGCATCTAAAAGTCATTTTTTCCACCCAGGGAACACCACCTGTCTTTAACAGGAAAAATGCAAAAGGAAAATGGGCCAGGTGGCTATATCCTACCAACATTATGCTTCAAACTCAAGTGTGCCAAATGCAGCCCTTTCAACCAGCAGCTACAGCACTGGGGGATTCCCTACCCGTGGCATTCTGTCAGGACCAAAACCACACAAACTCGAGGAATATCAAGGGACAAATTGTGCATTTCTCAAGGCACAATTTGAAAAATTGAAGTTATTATGACTTCGCCCTTCTGCAGCATCACTGAGGCCATAAGGAGGCACTGGATGCAGATCAGAGTAAGGTAAAAAAGGTAAGTCAAGGGAAATCCCCCACCCCAGCTGTTGCAGTTATTTTTTAATGCAGGCAGTAGCCCTTTGACCTTCCCTTTAGCAGAGGCATCTGACTCTTCTTAGCATAAAACTCTCACAACCAGTGAGCCCACCTGACTGCACTCAAGTCTCAATGTGCGCTAACACCCTGAAATTACCTTACGTATTCAGAGCTAACCAGCAGAAGTAATCATACTGGTCTGTATTGCTAAGGGAGAAGGAACACAGGCATCTCTGCAAAAATCCTATTGGGGGGGGGGGAACAGTATTCTGTAATATTGGCAAGCTGGCTGACCGCACAGGTGCAGCGGGCCAGTCCCGCTCACCTCCAGCCGCGGGTGGCCGCAGCCCTGAGAATAACCCAGCCTGACAGGCGCTGCCGTTGCGCCCGCCTCGCCGCCAACCTTCCCCCCCCCCCCCCCTTCCTTCCCGCCCCCGAACCGCCGCCAACCGCCACCCCCGCTGACATCACCGAAGTGGATTTAAATAGCTCCACAGCCCCGTGCCTCCCGGATACAGAGCGTCCCATTGGCGGCGGCGGCAGCCTATCGGCGCGCCGCGTCGCGCCCTCCGCCAATGGCAGCGCCGCCGCCGCCCCGCGCCTCCCCTGTCGCTAAGGGAGGGAAATACAGCGCGCCGCGGCGGGCTGTCATGTGCGCCCCGCCACGCCGCCGCCGCCGCCGCGGCCCCGGCCCCGGCCCCGCCGCGCTCGCCTCCCTCCCTCCCTCGCTAAAATGTGCATTTTCTGAGAGAGTGAATCAGTTTTTTCCTCCTTCCCCCTCCGCCCCGTTTCCCCCCCTTCTGCTGGGCGAGCTGTGTACCGTGGTGGTGCCTGCTCGGGAGCGAAGGGAGAGGGGTTTGCAGTGGAGTGTGGAAAGTACAGTTTTCGCCTTTGTTTTAAGGGCTCTAGTAGTGACATCCTTGGGGCAGTGAAACGTAGCATAAATATCTAGCTGTGCTGCGCTTTTTTTTTTTTTTTGCCTCGTGGAGTGCTTTTAAAAAAAAATCACTAGTGACTTGTGGGTTAGACAGGCTCGCTGAAGCTTAACAGGGGGCTGACGGAAAGAGGAGCAGGATATTAAAAAGAAAAAAAAATAATACACAGCACCGTGCTGGTTAGCCAAAGCCGAGAGGAAAAGCAGAGCAGGAGGGCTGAAGGTGCTGTAAAAAAAACGCTGCCGGAGCGCTTGGATGCGTTTGTAAGGCGAGGCAGAGGCGGAGGGACGCGCCTCGCTGCGTGAGGAGCCGAACAGGACTGTGCCTGCCCTTGCCCTCCGTGCTGCAGAGGAAGAGCCCGGCAAGAAGCCCCCTGCTCCGCACCGCCCCGGGCCCCACGCCAGAGCGGTACCCTGGGCCCTTCTCCAGCGCCGCGGCGGCGAAGGTGGGTGAGCCACGCAGATAAGACTGCATGGCAGCAGCTCCCCGTCAGTAGGTAAACACCGCTTCGCAGATGTACGGTTAACTTAAAAAATTATAGATACATGCACATATATATATGTGCATCTATATATACACACGCACACGCACACACGCACACAGGGATGTGAGTCTTGTACCTCTCCCAGGCAGTTTGGGACTGCCAGCTTGAAACGCAATAATCGTGGCTCCTAAGGAAGCTTCCGGGGCGGTGAAATTTTAGCCCTCATAAAAATGAAAGCCTTACGTAATGCTGGTGTGAAGGGTACCTGCTGAGGCCAGCTGCCAGAGAAGCAGCCCCGCAGGAATTAAGCCCGGTCTTCCTGCCTCTCTACCTGGGTTTCGTTACCTTTTTATTACGGGGCCTCTTCTGAAAGCAGGCTGTCACATTTAAAAGGTGCTACCTTTAAGAGCATACACAGTATGTGGCATGAAGAAAAATTAATTAACTTTCAGACGGAAAAAATTTAACTCATTTCACTTGTTATGGAGCTTAACAGGCTTGAAAGAAGAATGTGTTAATCTACTTTGCCATCAAGCCATAATAGCATTGCTTAAGACACTTCTGCCTAGTTACTGTTTACTGCCTCACACACTCCAAATTTTTCTGACTTGTTTCTTTCCCGTATCCAGAATATGTTAATACATACCCTAACGATCTTCAAAATAACGTCAGTGTGCATACTCAAAAGGTGGATGTGTGTGTTAACAACTGTAAGCAAAACACAGAACTGGGCTGAGACATTTCTTGGATTTAATCTTGGTTTCTGGCTCTGCCTGTGGTTTTGAACAAGGTGCTTAACTTTTTGCCTTCCTGCTGTTTCCCCCACCCATCCACCCCTTCATACCCAAATGAGAACAAAATTTATGTCACAGGAATGCTGGGAAGATTTCTTTTTTTTTTTTTTAAGATAAAATTTCTGTGCAACATGAAATATTATTAAAGGAGATGCTGTGAATACTTTTCAGAGATGCCCTACTAAAGGAAAAACAAAATTCAAAAGAACAACTCATCCTTCCCCCCAAATGAAAACACTGAAGAATCACAAATCTGAGGTGCATCCCAGTTTGTATCCCTGAGATAAAATGGGGTATGTGTCAAGGTTGCTTTCCCTCTGGGAGAGGGTGAATAAGAAAGCCTCCCCCCTGTATTCTCATTTCTGTATTCCTCCTTACCTGTTTTCCCTTCGGTGAAGAATTAGGATTGTCAAATCGTGTTTCCCCTTGTGTTTTTGCAGGACTTCTTGAGGGATGCAGAAATACGCAGTAGGAGTGTTCAGTGATTGCCATGGGAGGAAGGTACAAACCAGCAAGGCCCCAGTTCTCTGCCATCTTGAGCCTTTCGTGGTGATTTGCAGCAGCACAGATAAGTGTGAAGCACTGAGAGACTGAAGTCAGTGTTTAAACCTGACTTCACTTCAGTGTGAATGATCACACAAGGTTCAGATCGACAGAGAACAAGGGGTAAAATAAGCAAAGTATTTAAGATGCCTCTTTTAAAAGTAATTTTTGAGTAGTTAAAGCTTAAGGAGCTGTATAAAAAAGGCTTTTCTCCACATGCGTTTATGTTTACGTGTCCTAACAGAGGATGATGGACCACATTATGTTATATGCCAAATTGTGCCTTAGGTAAATCTGTATCACTTCATTGATTTCAGGGAGGCTGTAGTGATTTAAGTCAGTTTAAGCAACTAACCCAGCTAAGATTTTAATGACTGGAATATTATTCTCCCTCTCTTTCAGTCAGATTTGCCCTTCGTGTTACTTGTGTTTCATAATCCTACTAGCTCTCAATTCCACCACTGCAGGACCAGAATCTCTATTGTAAAAAAGGAGTTCCCCCCTCCCCCCAAATCAGGCTTTCTATATTCTGGTTTTGAGTTTCACGTTTAAATAAATTTAGGGCCCAAGCTCACCTCTTTTTTTTTTAATAGGCCAATTTAGTTTCATTTATTTATGTTGGTATTTTATACCGATAAAGCCAGAAGCAGATCTCAGAAAAGAAAATGTGTTTGATGCGCCAGAACCCTTTAGGGTTTGATAAAAGACTTGGTATCATAAGTAACATTGCCAGTTCTTTTATCCTTCTTACATAGTAGCGACAAGATTGAATCACCGTTTTTAGCTATCCTTCAGCAGAACTCCTAATCTATCAATGTGTCAGCTCAACAGCAGTTTTCTCTTCACACTAATGTGAACCGGAAGAGTCCAGCTATCACTGATTTTGACGATTTTATGTTATCCGAGATTGCATGTATTCCAGCAGTTTGAATAAAATGAATTAAAGGTCTTAGTATATTTTCCTAAAGATGTAGAAAACATAAAACATGTCAAGTAAAGCATTTTAAGCTCGTTTGTACAGGATAATATTCATAAGTTAGGTGTTTCATAAGCCTCCTGCTCCAAGCGCTATAAAATACTTGTGTGATAAATAACCAGTATAAGATCAACTCGGGGTCCTGTGTCTTTTCGTATGTCTCAGATTGCCCTCTATGCTGTTACATAATGCATTATAAAGAAAAAACATGCCTTCATTCTCTTTAAAATCACTCAGGCATTGATAGTACTAAGTCCTTCCTCCAAGTCCTTGTTATGCAAGTCCTTGCTACTGTTAATAGTTGTAAGTTCTGCACGGTCACTTAAAAATGAGGTAACCATAGACTTTTTGTGAAGTTCATTGCATTTCTGGAATTTAGAATGAGTCAGTTCAGGTGTTTTGCTCCCTTTCTCAACTATAAACTAAATTATTACGAACAAACAGGAAGAAAATCTCCTTCATTCCAATGTATCACAAACTAATCTGCTTTTTGTTTAATTGCTTCTGTAAGTATATTATATTTATGAGTATCGGTACGTGCTTCTCCAGAGTCAAAGCACAGTGGAATAGACCAAAATACAGTAATGTTTTGAATGTTGAAAAATATAGATATTTAACTAAGTACTGGAAAAATGCATAGCGTAATAAAAATCCCTGACCAATTAGCAAAGTTATTAGATAATAAAAATCCATATAGGCAGTAAGCAGTAAAATCTGTATTTTACATTATTAAGCAGCATTCAAGTAAAACTGATAGGATGCCTGTAAAGAACAGAAGGAATGATTTTTTAAAGCTATGATGTTCTGCATTTATTTGGGAAGTGAAATTTTCCTTGCCTCTTAATAAAGACATAAACTTAACAACAAACACTTCAAAGAATTAGATGTGTTGCTTGGTATTTAATTTTTCTCTGTCAGGCACAGAGTTCATGTGCAGAAGAAAATCAGGAGAAACCTAGTTCAATTTGCCAATATCATGTATCTTCCCAAGTAACCTCTCCTTTAACAAGGCCTCAGTTTTAAAGACAGTGAAACTAGAATATCTCAGAACTCATAATACTGGTTACATAAAGAAAAAATTCTCAGTCTACACATATACTACTTGTATATTTATACTACTTGTGTAAGTATACGAGCAGTAACTCAGTGACATGCCCCCATAACAGAAGAGTTTTGGTTTGTGCTCTCCAAATTGATTTATTAGTTTAGCAATCCTCTATTTTTTTTAACCTCTTTATTGGACTTGGAAATTTGGGGGACTATTTAATATGTTTATTTCCTTTCTACTAGTATTAATTTTAAAAGGTTCAACTATATTCTGTTCAGGTTTTGGTATGACTCATGGGAAATAATTTTTAATGCCTTTTGCTAGCAGTAGGTTGGGGAGGAGGAATGCACTCTAAAATAGTATACCTACTAAACTGTACTCTAGTGAGAGATTAAATAACAAAGAGCACAATGGCGGAGATAGGTCATTTGTCACAGGTGCTCATGCAGTTCTGTGTTTTGTTTTAAACGGGATTCATCAAACATGATAAAAGGAAGAAGCAGTTTATATCTGATACAAAGTTTTTATCCAAGGAGAATAAATGGGTTAAGTTTAGACTGTGGTTTGGAAATATGGGAAAACGTAGCTGGACAGTTGACAGCTTGATTTGGTAGCCAAAGTGGATGCAACTAAGTAAACTGGAAAATGCTATTTTTGCAGTTTCTGAACTATGTTACTTCAGTAATAGGAAGAAAAATGTATCAGAAATAAATTGCTATGCAATAGAGTTAATTTTGTTGCAAGATGCTTTTGTCTGTTAAGCACAAACATTTTTACTGCGAATGTCTGAATTGTGTAGAATATGAGGGGTACTGATGCTGTCAAAGAGCCTGAAATGTTGATGTCATAACGTCTGATACTTAAGTGGCATATACTGCTTTTACAATATTTCATAAATTTATAACATAAGTTCAGTAATAAAACTATGGAAGTGCTTGAGATAAGCACTGGTGTTATATTTATTTCCATTTTTTGCCTAGGCTGATTACTATACGTAGTGAAGTAGAACACATGTAAGAAGGCCCAGGACGAAGATTACTTTACAAGGAGGATTTTAAAAATGAATATGGAACTCATTCTTAGCTTTTATTAGTTGCTATCTCTTTTAATATGATTTTCCCTTTGTAAGTTCCTTTCTATCTTCGTTCCCTGAGAAATAGCATGCCCCTGCCCCAAAAGGGAGAAATATAATGGCTATAATTAACTTCTGTTTACTGGCACAAAATAGTATTTCCCCTAAATGAAATACATGCATTATTCTGCTAGATTTTCAACTGTAGTTACATCAGCAATTTCTGAAAAAAAGGATAGTGATGGCCATTTTAATGCAGCCTACTAGAGTATAGTGGCTGTAATCTATCGTTTTTTTCTCTTTTGAACTGATAGTCAGATGTACAGAATTTTCAGCCTTTCTGCTTTTATGTACCTGAAAGCTGATTTGGAAAATATATTTTTAATACGATGAATTTGGCATGTTAAGTCTGTGCTTCCTTTTGAGTTTTCTAAGTAAAGGCTAATTAAACTGATTATCAGAAAAAGCAAGTCTTACATAATCCAGCCTTCCATTTTTCTTCTCTCTGCCTCCCCCCATTTAGCTTTCATTTTCCTTTGAAAAATGAAAATTTTGAATCAAAAATTACTACTGCATTCTAGTTATATACACATTTCCATGAGACTGCATAGCTAAGATGTTTTTATGTATTGGGGAAAAGAAAGTAGTAAAAAAATATTAACTCATTGGGTTGGCTAAACTGTAAAATCACAGTAATCATTAAATACGGCATTATCTATTATGATGTACCTGTGAACCATGAAGTCTTTTTTTCTTGCATGGAGAATTAGGATACTTCTATTTATCCTTTATTCAGAATAAGAAAAAATAAGAACATCCTACCATTTTTTTTTACTCGTTGTAATGCTGATGCTCCTTCATAAAGAAGGTGGTTTTAATATTCAGCTTACAGAGGACAAGACATAATTGCTGCTGACAAAATATATAGCAAATGAATAAAAACTGTGTCCAGCTAGAATAATTGCAGATTGCATCAATTAAAATGAATATTAAAATTTTATCCTAAATATGCTAACATGAAGTCTTACCCATAGGTGGCAGTCAGCCTTCACTGTAGTAGGGATGCCAAACTTTTGGTTCATGGTATTTCATCCTATGCTGAAATTATTTTGATGGGATATGCATAGGTACATTTACATATATACATGCATGTCTGTATGCTGGAAAAGAGGTAAAGAGGTAAAATAAACCCTAAAATTAATTAGTAATTTGGAGGAATCTGAATTCCTATAGATAAGCAAAATAATTTCTTTTTCTGGAGAAAGGATCCAGGTATTAGTTTTTAAAAGCACAAATAATTTTTTTATCTATCCCTTGCTGACAACTCATCTAAAAGAAGTAATAGTAATATAGAAACAAGCAGGTGCCCCTACACATTCAGTAGAAAGACAAGCATCTTGCCAGCCTGGAAGAAAATAACCCCATACCATGCTCAATCCCCTAAACTGCATTTTTTGTTTCATAAACTATTATCTGTAAATTACAGAAGTGCTGCACTGATGACATTCTGCTCTAGAAATCCCAGCAATAATCTCTCTTAAGCGAATAAATAAAGAAAAGATACTCGGAGAAAGCTTATCCTTTCGGATGTGGAGAGTGAATCTGTACACTGCAATTCCCTTTCTCTTTGCAGAGCTTCCATTGACACCAGTGGCAGCGCTGCACAAGAGGAAAATGCTGCCTTCGAGAGCAGAGATCCACTCAATTTTGCCCTCAGCTTTTTTAGGGCTTTACGTGGTTTATGAGGATTTCCTTTTGCAATATAAGTAAGGAGGCACTTGGGACCCCACCAAAACTGGAGGGGATAGGAAGAGCTAATAAGGCCAAGTCGTCTCAGTCTAAAACAAACAGAACTTGTGAAACTACACACGTGACATGCTAAAACCATGGCGCTCTTGTGAGAAAAGAAGACAAAACTAAAATTCTCAAGCAGGTAAAGTCATCTTCTTTTTACTATTACAGCTTTTTACTTCTTTTCAGTTAAAAGAAATCTTATTTTGTGTAAAGCTAGATCATTGTATGCATTTTAACAAAGGTCATGAACTAGCACTTTACAAAGTGGAAAATTTTAAGAATATACAATTATTTGTTGTTACAGGTGTACTTTAATGTGATGCAAGATTAAGGGCTCAGAATTGAACAGAATGGTGCAAAACTACTAAAGCAGAAGGCCTAATTCTACTTATGCAAGAGTAGCAACTACACACACGGTTGTATAAGCAGAAGCAGTCGGTATGATTTCATAGACAAATAGGTTATTTCCAAATATATGCAACCACTACATGCCTAATTAGACACTTGCCCATGCACAGCCCCATTTGTTCCCCAAATACAATAATTATGAGGATTACACTCTACATTAATTTACACTCTTGTGTAATGCAATTGAATACAAGATAGCAGGTGGTGATAAATTTTGGCTGATGGCAAATGTATAAATTTGATACACATTTTGAAAATGAAAGCTTTCAGGCTCAGTTCTGATCCTGACATAGGATACAAGACTGGAGAAGACCTCCTGAGCCATAGGGTCCAGCCCCAGGTATTGCAGACAGCCATGTCATACTATCAAACTTAGTTATAGAGGTATCAAACACCATCTTGGAGCTACAGTTGTCATAAGGTTGCTCCTCATTTCCTCTGAATGGTTAAAAGTTTCAGATTACTTGTATTCACAACCAGTTTACACTGTCATATTTTTGTGACATGTTTGACTCTCTAAATCATCTTTCTCTCTCTCCATATAAAGTCCCTTCCATTCTGTCACCCCTTGAGTTTTCACAGAGGACTGCCAAAACCTTCTCAGACTCAGTTTTGCAAAAATAACCATGCTGTACTTGTCATAAAAGAGGATGTCTTTCCCCAGCCATTCTTCTAACCGTTCTCTTGAGTATTTTTTTTAAACGTGCATGATTAGGAGTATACATGGTACTCCAGATGAGGTCTCATCAGGGCCTTTTATTGTGTCACAGATACCTCCCTATTCATGCTAGAAATGCAGCAACTAATATTTTGGTGTGTTTTTATCTTTTTTTTTTTTTCAGAGCTACATCATATAAGCATCTCACAGTCCTTGGGGACTGACTGAAACAGTCAGCTTCCCCTTTTTTATGGCTGTTGAGAACAAAAAGTTCTTCTTATCCATTTCTAAGCTTATGACCTTGAACTTTGCACTATGATGCATGACAAGGGTGTCAAAATGCTTTTTATAAGAGGAGCGTCATCAGTTTCATTTAACCTATAGGCTTCCTGTGAATTTTTTGGCAGATTTGTCCAGATTTGTTCAGGAATCTCTTCTACACTTTGCCTAACTATAGACGTGAGCTGATACACACACATGATACGGTGCTGTACTTTACAGATGAGCTGATGTAGATCATGAAACAGGGTTGTGTTTGTGTGTTTGTGTGTTTTTTGTTTTTTATTTTTTAACATCTGGCTGGTGTGGCACAATCTATTCTTCAGAGAGTTTCGTGGCATTTTTCTCATTTTCCATTTATCCTATTTTATCCTATACTTCCTTGCCTCCAAATTGTTGATGATAAGCCCCATTTTTTCCCCTCTTTTAAACTCCAATTACTTCTAATATTCTGTTTGAGGTGGCGGCTCTGCTGCTTGGATCTAGAGACCAGTCTGCACAAGTTTACCCACCCAGAAATTTAGAAACTCCGTTTTGCTAGTGTATTTCCTTAAATTTTCAGCATTTTCCTCTCTGGAACAATATACTACATTTGAGATCCAGTCTTATTCATCCTCCCATTCAGGTTAAAGTGAATTAATTCATTATCATTCATGTGTTATTTTTTCTTTAATTTCTGCATTGCATTCTAAGAAGAAATCAGCAGTAGTGCCATATCTTATTTATATTTTTTTAAATGAAAAAAATCTCTTGAGGAATAATGGAAATTTGCAAATAATAGTACTTGTTCTCTGACCTGTATTTCGAAAGTGAAAGTCAGACACCACTTTGAGTAGCGTTCTACTTAATAAAGAATAAAATTATAGCATGTTGTTATCACTGTCAACATAACCTTTGTCTACCAGGTTTCCCCAAAGTGGCTTTAAGTTTTGCTGATTATAGCCTTTCTTTTCTCTCTTGTTTCGTCTGTCCAGCTCATCAGTAACATAGAATGCTACTGCAGTGCAGTCTTTGTGACTACTTAATACCAAGCAGAGTAATAACACTTCAGTTTTCCTTGATGTCTGTCATCTTACCTTATAACTGTTGCCTCCTTATTAACCTGAATTTTTTTCTCCATTTGCATAAGAAACAGATTTGAAGATTGCAACAGATCTTTCCCTCCTCTCCCCTTATTTTGCTTTTAAACCCTTGCTACCAAGTGTAGCAGAAATGGGTGGCCTAGGATCACACGTAAGTGCAAATGCCTCGAAGCTTCCTTTAGGAGAGCAGTGCTTGAACCTTCGGTTGCTCTCCGTTATCTTGTTTTGTCTTCTTTACTACTGGCAAGTTCTGCTGAAACTCCATTGAGTCTATACTTCCCTGAGTGGCTTCCAAGCTATGGCAAAGTCAGGCGCAAACCCTTCCACCAGACACTTGCAGTGGGCTTCTCTCCATTCTTCGTGGCATCCCTTTTCACAGGAGACTCACATGTTAGACCTCCCGGCAGGCAGCACAATCTGCTCTTTTTTTGACTTTAGTCCGGTGACAATGTCTCAGTTCTTTCTAGTAAGGAGTTACTCGCTATATAGACCTGCCTCTGGCAAGTCAGATTCAACCTGAGTGAATTTCAGGTTTTCATCTTTTCATCTGCGTGTCTTCATTTCTATCTGTATTTCTTTGTATGTATCATATTTGCTATACAAGACATTATGGGAGAGAATAAGGGACAGGATACTCTACAGACAGAGAAGAGCAGAAATGAGAGTCAGCTGATACTAGGAAGCAAAAAGAGGCGAAGCGATGAGTGGGACAAGCTTAAAATGTCTCTTTACAGCTCTTGATACCTGTGGTAGATGTGACAGCTGGTTCCTCTGGCTCTAAATGCAGGTGGTCATTCGAGAAGACTACAGTTTTGAGCTCCTGTTTTGCCCGATATGTATGAAAAGTCATATATTTCCTTTGATGACCCAAGCACTCAACAAAAGTTGCTCAGGTTATATGTGTTAATTTAGTGATTTCAGCTAAGATTCAGAGTCATGTATAGTGCCAAGAAGTATGCCTTCTGCAATTTCTGATGTTTTGATCAGCAATTCATAACTTCCTTTGCAACCTCCTCCTACTTCTGAGTTTTGCTATGCACCAACTTCTGTGCATAGTAGCTAGTGTATGTATGTATTGCGTTCTGTTGAATTAAGAAAGTCTTCAGACTGGGTTCAAACCAGGATCTAATTTGCTGTTGGACGACTGGCATGCAACAAAACTGCAAAGCCATCTCTGGTGGAGCACCTTGCACACCAAGAGCGAGTCTGAAAAAGAGTCTGATCCTCTACCGCCTGCCCTTTCTATAGGACTATGGCTCCTGTCTACTCTGTAAACAACAGTTCCTCAAGGGCTACATCAGATACGGTAATTTCATTCACAAGGAGGTAAGAGTGGTAAAATACATTGCATTTTCTTTGAGGCGTTGTCAAAACTCATTTCACTTGTGTCCTTAGATAATCATGTCTGTAACACTTCATTCGAATTCATTCACCAGATTAATAAACACCAAAGCCAAAACGACACTGTTTTTTGTCTTTTCACCTCCATCTAATGGATGGAGATGAAAAAAGATGATCACTCACAGGGATGGTGGTGAAACATGGATTTTCATGGCATCTTTAGCATGTATACTGAGAAGACCATAGAAATAAGAGCCTCTAGATCCCCCAATGTACTGCTCCAGGATTTTCACATTTCCCTTCCAGTTCAACCAAGAGCTGGTCATAATTTAGAGATTTTATGAAGTCTGAAAGACAGACAGCATAGCTAAACAACTTGTAAGGTTGCTGCGACTATAAAGGCATCTTTTAAAAAGCTGAAGTTATATCCAAATGAAGAAAATAGGAAAGAACATCCATCTGGCAGGTTGTATATGTAAAAACACAATTAAGTATATCAAAAATGAGTTTGAGAAAGAACTCATGAGCTAGCATGACACCAATTTTTAGAAATAGTTCTAGAGAAAGACTTAGGTAGTAGACCGTTAGGCCTGATGAGCAAGCCAGGCAAACTAGTTCAAGAGCAGAATCGGTGAACAAACAGATAAATGTGGCTTACAGGGAAAGAGACAGGCAGCTTTTGTAAAGGGAAGTCCTGTCTTGCAAATCCCTCTGTACGGAGAGAGGATATCTGGTTGATACACCTACATGGAATTAAAAAAGACATTCAACAGCACCTTTCACCAAATGCTCTCAAAGAAGCTAAGCCACCGTGGGAGGAGAGGCAGGTTCTCCCATGGACAAATAACTCATTAAAAGATAGGAAACAATGGACAGAAATGAATGATTAGTTTTCACAGTGATCAGAGATAAACAGCAGAGTCCTCTGGATGCTTCAGTGAGACTAGTGTTACTCAGCATACTCCAAAAGGTTTTGGGAAGGGGAAGAATAAAAGGTGCAAAGTTTGCTGTCAACACAAAGACAGCAGGAAGGAAGAAAGACATCATGAAGCGGAGTGACTGAGAAAGCAAATGGCAGATGCACTTCACTGTAGATAACGGTAAAGTGATGCGCACAGGGAAATAATGGGTTCTGAGCTGGCTATTACCGCTCAAGAACAGTATCGTGGGGTTATAATACGTAGTTCCATGAAAATAGGAACGCACTGCTCGGCAGTGGTCAAAAAACAGGCAAAATGTTAGGAATTATAAAGAAAGGGATAGGGGACAAAATAAAAAACATCCTTATGGTGCTGTGCAAATCTTTTCTGCAACTTTCCAAGTGCTGAACATGTTTATTTTACCTGACTCCCTTTAACATCAGTGCATAACAACATACCTGTTTAAAGGCATAGCAAAAACAAAGCTAGAAAGCCAAAACCAGGCAAACAAATCACTCTACTCAAAAAAGCCCACTTTGCTTCACAAGCTTCTCTCCCATCTTTAAAAAGGCGGAGAGGAAAAGAAACAACACAAGACAGATGTTAGTCATGGCACTACTGAAACGTGCTGGATACTGATGAAGATGAACATGTAGAATAGAATAGTCTGACTATGCTTTGACCCTTATTTGCACCTGTCTTCCCCTCTATTATCCATCTAGATCTAACCTATTAATAATTGTAAAGCAGTTGTTACAATGCCACAGTGGAAATCATTAGTTCATCTGGAGAGAATTATTTCAGCATTTTCACCAGAACCGTAACACACTGAGAAGATAGCGAGCAAAAGAGATGTGACGGCAGACTCCTTTGACACAGTTTCCTCGATGAGGCAACGAGGAGTACCTTGAAGATCACAGTTATTTAATATTTTCATTAGTGACCCTGTGCAAACAATACAACACAGGTATCAAGACTCAGACTGTACCGGTGAAATCCACAACCACCACCAGACTGGGAGTCACTGTCAATGCAGAAGACGACTAGTCTGTTACAATGAAAGTGACTTAATAGAAACTGGGTAAAAATATGAAAAAACAAAAGGCAAATCCCTGTCTTAAGGAACCAGTAAGAGTTTCTTCTACCCATGGGAGCTTATGAGCTAGCATCAGCACAGAACAGGGCAGACCTGAGTATCTGAGAAAGTATCTGAGTAGTGGCCAATACTGTGATGCAGCTGGGAAAGAGGCAAACACAATTCTAGGGTGTAACAAGTGTATTTGAAGTATTTCCAGTATCAGTACAGTTTTCCAGACCAAATCTCATCTGCAGTACCATTCATGATACTGGTCACCTGTGTTCAGGAAAGACTTGGTCAATTTCTACTTAAGATTATTTGCCCAGGTTGCCTGCCCCAGCAGAGCTCTGGACTGATCTTTCTAATTCTGCATTTCTTTCTATTGTATTTATGGTTGCATTAAATGTCTTCAGCTTCCTCTTGCTCCCTCTGACTCGCAGAGCGTTTCCCTTCCATGCTGCTCAGATACTTGTGCAAAAATGAAAACCGTGTAGAAGTAGTGCTAGATGGCTTTAACAGATCCTTAGCAAGAAGTGGAGAGTGCTTGCAGAGCTGGTGTTCTGCCAACAGGTCTGCCATATGTATGATGAATGTTAACGTTCTTCAGCACTGCAAGGCAGCAGCAAAAATTTTTAAGCATGGTGATCAATTTTGTTCTCTAGCACCTAGTTGAACATCAGTAAATATGTTATTAAGATGCTTCACAGTATGCTCCTGTGCAGTCAAGGCCAAAATATAACCGGATACTCATCTTAATCGCTCCAGACACTTTTCTAATGTATTTGTACACTGCCAAGAATGAGGGTCCCTGGTCTGAAGTGGGACACTTGGATGTTAAAAGCAAATTATAATTAACAATATATTGTGTTTATGTCAAACGGTCATTTAAAAATGGTAGTGAAACCTTGTAGTATAGGCTTCTGCTAGAATCCTATTTAAAAAATTGCTTACTTTAAACCACTCCCAAGGTGTAAGATAGGATGCTGTCTTGTAGATTAGTGCATTCTCTTGAATATTTATGTTTAACTCCCTCTTTATGGTCCATCAAAAAAAAAAAAACTTCGATACTGAGAGGAACTGTATCTTGGAATAACTCCACTGTATTACAGTATTTTTGTTAGCTATCTGTTCTGCAAATATATGGTTAAACTTCCTTTCCACTCCCCAGAAATATGGGACAAGGTCAAAGCTCTATACCCATGGTAACCTGTCCACTGCAGCTAGAAAGGAAAGATACACTTACCTAGCATTAGTATCCCGTCTCATATTTGAGCTCTTGCCTTGACTACTCATTTCTCTAGTCCTCTGAGTAATCTATCCACAGTTCTACAATGTCAGCTTTTTGATCTTGTGTTTTCTAGTGTGCTGGAGGGCCTTCTGTTGGAGTAAAATTAGATCATCCCAACTTTTATTTTGGTGCCTGTTTTGCATTTCTTACGAAAGAGAACTTTGTTGCATTCTACCATACACGGAAGCCAATCACAACGATAATGGATATTCACTACTACATAAATGGATTAATTGAAATAGTTTTCACTGAAGTTGACATTTCTAGTCAACCTAATTTTGCTGCTAAAGCATTTTGGTTTCCCTTAACTCCTAGATTTCCTTATTCTTTTTAAACCATTGAAAAACAAAGGATGGAATTGTGGTCCCACTAAAGCACTGCAAAATGTGCAGAACGCTAAACTGAAATGAAAGTCAAAGGTGTTTCAAGCTCAAATGAAGCTCTTTGGGTGCCATAGTTGGCTTGGAGCAGTCTTCTCAACTTTTTAGTTCAGAAAACTACCTAATCTTTCTAGAGAAAGAATCCCTTTATTACCTTGTGCAGAGTGAAAACAGAGGTTTTGGTTTATACTAAAAAAAAAAGACTGAATTATGAAGATTAGTATCTTACCTGTTTTTGGAATCCTATCTACTCTCTTTTTGTTTGTTGACTTGTGTATATGTGAAAGCATACATACGTGTTAGTTTGCAGAGTTTAACACATTGCTTCTGGAAAATAATCAGTGCAACAGTTTTGCAGACAATTTTCTAACATTTTGCAAAATCCAAATAGTTCTTGAACTGCAGACCAAGAAAAACTGAGTTGGACGACATCAAAATTGACTGCATTAAGATACTTATTTATCAGAAAAGCCTGAAACTACATGCAATGGACTAATTTTCAGTAAATCATTATTATCAGGTACGAAGCAAATTCTTCATTAATTAATTAGCACAGTCTTTAAGCATTCATTTCTATGTATAGATTCTTTTCTTAGGAGACAGCATAATATGAAATCTTTATTAATGTAATAACATTTCTTGACAAAAAAGGATAGCAGTTAGCAACTGCAATCAGCGTGAATTTGTAAAGGAGATCTAATGCAAGACAAGTCTGTTTGAGCAGCACCCACCCTGAAAAGCACATCTTCTATATAATAAACCCAGGCAGAGATCAAATTCACCAAATCAATTGTGTGAAAATGAAACCGTATGGACAGCTCAAGAAATTAGGATTAACTGTGGTGCCTAACTCTAACATGGTCATTTTTCTCCCAGAGGGCTCTTAGAGAAATACGGAGAAAAGAAGAAATGTGTCTGCTGTCACCCAGCAGGCCAGCAGCAGAACCGGATTCATGTCTCCTGTGTCTTGACCCACTGATCCATCAGAGAGAGACGATTGCGTGGTCTTTTGCCTAGGTGAAAGTGAGCGCATACAACATTACTGAGCTTCAAATGAAGGTTCAATGCAATCTGAAAAAGAAAAAACAACAACAACAACAACAAACAACGTTCCCATTCTGGCAGGGAATGCACTGAAACTCCCACTGCAAGCTGCAGGCTCTTGAGGCCTGATTTGAATGAGGCTCTTCTTTAACTTTGAGGCATGGTCATAGAGATAAGAGAATGGAAGAGTATAGTAATCTTCTGGATGTGCAGCATCACTATCCTCAGAAACTGCGTAAGCTCGTACCACTTTTTGTTTGTACTTGAACTCTACCTTTTCTAGGGCAGAAAAACATTTTCAAAATTGCCTCATCATCATAACAGTTTTAAAGGTATACTTTTCAGCTCTTGCATTGACTGCCTTTTGGGCAAGTCATTAGCTCACTTTCCCATGATTTATTTGTCTGTGTCATAGGGATAGCTGTATTTGCCTGCCATCATAAAACGCTTGAGGGTCCTGCAATTAATGTGGTTACAGACTGCTGTTTATCATGATGAGGAACAGTATCCTCAGATACAAATATATTAATTTCCCTCCTGGAGCAGAAGGTTTTCAGGAAATAAAAGCCCGTTCCTAATCAGGCAGGGAAATGGGGGCAGCATGACATGTCTGAAGTGAGATAAAATATTTGCAATTTTAATACACGATGGACAAGTAAGTGTGCTGATTTAGCTTTCTGGAGGAGAAGAAAATATGAAAAATGGTAATATTATTTGATTCAAATCATATGAAATTTTATTTCTAACGGAAAAAATTTCAAAGCTATTCCTGGCTGTTTCAGGATGCATTGCCTGCTAGAACATCTGTACAACTTTTAGAGAGATCTTTAGGTTAACGACTCCATTAAGTGATATTCTGAAATAGGAGTTTTACAGTGTTAGGTTGCTCTAGAAGCATTATTGTCTGGAACATGCATAGTATAACAGAGAAGGAAGAAAAAGATCAATTTCTTGTCAAGTTTATAGATACTCACTTGCACATTGACTAAATAAAGGGCCATCTTGGAAAAACAGCAAGTGGTTTATGAAGCCACTTACTACCTGCCCCCCCCGCCCTGGGTTTTAATATGCTTGCAGGTTTCGTTTTTAATAGCATCGCTGACAGTATTATAGAGAAAGAGCCCTGTAATCAACAAGAGTTGAATCAGTCCCATTGAGTATAAATATCCAGGATTTCAGAGAAGGCCAAGACCACCTCGAGCCAGGGTTCGTCTACTAGAGGTCACTCAGCAACTATTCAGTTAAAATCATCTTATTTCCAATGACCTTTTCTGAAACAAGAGGCAGGAACTAGATTAAGTCTGCAATCCTTTACCCTCATCCATTACCTACAAGCTTCCTGGGTTGGCAAAACCAACACATAACAAATCACAAACACTGTGATTTGTTAACTGCTTTTTAAATGGACAGCGTAGCAGTAAAAATTACCTACTGGGCTAACTGGTGTGTTGGAAATCCTGACAGATACACCTGTGTTTACAGAAATAATTCTTTTAGTATCACTTACTTTTTTAGGTATTCATCCAAAGCCATAGCTCCTACTAAAAACTGTTGGTACAGATCTGTTAACCAAAAATTCTGGATTCACCTCACCTGACTTTAAACATCTACGGTTAATGCCTCTTCTTATCTGAAATCCCCTTATACTTGCGAGAGTATAACAGTGTGTATATGTATACATATATATGCACAGAAATAAGTGTATAGTATAAGAGGCACTTATACACCATAAGGCATCTCAGCCTAAACTAGTGGTCTAAAATAGGTCCTGCGAGCTGTGCTCCAGAATGCCCATTTTCTCCATTGACTAGAGGGAGGCTGGACAATTTGTTCAGATCCAACTGTCTAAGGTTTGGATGTGATTCCTCACAGGAAGCTTTTTCCATTTAATGGCTAAATTCCATCTCACTTGTACCCGTTCTTTCTCACTAACAACAATGAAGCTGCATAGCTGCATAAGCTTAATTAAAGACAAGTTTTGGTCCATTATCTCCATCTGTTAATGGACTGATTTTTTTCTTTTTTTCTTTTTTTTTGCCAAAAAGGTGGGGGCATACACAAACATTTTTTTATTCATTATATTTCCTTTCTGATCAGGGATACAAGAGGCATTTTAATGGGCGTAGAGCATATTTTATTCATTTCCTAGGTTTTATTTTGCATTTAGCACAAGTATTTGTTTTGCTGAGTTCTCACAACTTCTGGAAAAAAACATATGGCCACATAAATTTCTTTCTAGAAAACAAGCAAACAATCAAAGAGCCAAAATTTTCAACTTGATGCTGCTCGGCTGTCTTCAATAGGAACAGGCCAGTTTACTCAAGCAGGGGCCATAGCCTGCATTAATTCTTAGTGAATCACTACTGATGAAAAGCAATGGCAAAATTTCCACTGATTAGGAATCTGTCTGAAAAGGACGTCTACTTTTCTGTGTACATGTTAGGAGCACCTGAGGGAGGAGGCAAGTTTTATTTCCTGGTGACACATACGAAACGCCCTTTTATTTTCAGCTGTGGTTTAAACATCCCTGTTTTAAAACTGATGTGTAACTATGACAGAAACAGGGAAGAACATTTATTTTCTCACGTACTCACATACAACAGTCCCTACTTTATATGCAAAAAAAACAGGGTCAGTGTGAAAGAAGAACAAGAGGATGGCAAGAAGCATTAACTACAAATGAACAGGACAGTCCTTAGTAGGATAATGTTCTCCTTTTAAATCTAGTGCCTGGTATTAAAATTTCTCCCAACAGCACGTGCGTGACTGATACTTACTCAGCTGATAACCCAAACCAACAGTGACCCTGGCACCAATACAGAGGCAATATTTACAAAAGGATGAACTATTTCTGAACAATGTCTCCAATGTACTGCGCACAAACAAGCTTTTCTTCGACATCAAGCATGCATGTCGTCTTGTTTCAACAATTTTGTTCGTGTACAAATGTATTCATTGTGGACAATGCAAGGAAAATGTCATTCTCTATTTATACCCAAGCTTCCCTTTGTCCCCTTTACAGTATCTCAGGGCAGCGATGCAGAGCAGAGTCTTGCTTTAAAGTTGTGCTTTTTTCCTCTTCTTTCAAAGCTCTGGCAGTGCAGCGCACCAGAGAGTTAAAAGGCTCTTTACAGCAGATGATTTTTTTTTTTTTGAGATACTAAGCTTGGTCTCCCTCCCGCCACTTCGCAGTAGAGAAGACCTTAGTCCTGCCTCTTGCTCCATCACTCAAAGGACATAATGGTCTTGGCAGCAGAGGAGATGGTGGTAGCAGCGTTTTGAGCCGCCTAAGTGGATGCACCTGGCACATCGGCATGAATAGGCTATGTTAAGGCAATTCTCCCGCAGTAATGCCTGAGACCATCCACTTCATGAACAGCCCTTCTGTGATAGAGGCTGCCTTTTTGTTGACTTGGACAAGTTCCCCACTATGGGCAAAAGAGAATAATGGAAGACTTTGAAAGAAGAGCCCTTGCACAGAAAATAATTAATTTAGCAGTGGAAGGAACAGGGAGAAAGATTTAATGACACTTGAAAACAAAAAACAAACCCCAAATGCCATGACTAAACTAAAAGCATGGGTGCAGACTCAGACTATATTTTCTCTGTGAAACAAATAATGTGTCCTGAAAGGATCATTGTTGGGCAGGTTGGCCACATTTTTTGGATAGAAATTAGGAACATTATTTTAAGTGATGTTTTAGGGAAACACTATTTCCCCTGTCAAATATCATGAGTGTTTCCTCCAAGGTGGAAATTTCCACTGCTCTCAAGTACAACATTCAATTGTGATAAGCCTCAGTTTCTTGGTAAACTGATAAGCATCATTTTAGTACATTTAAGTACATCCTTAAAAAAATCATTTGGTAAAACTCCCTACATCCATGTTCAAATCACTTTAAATTTGAAGCTCAGCCTTAAACAGAGAATGTCTTTAATAATTTCTGCAATCTTTCCGACTATGTGTATACAAAGAAAATATTCATACATGCTCCAGATGCAACAGTGAAAGGAATATAACACGTTCCACATGTTCTAAGAGATTGAAAAACTCATATTTCTAAATAAAGAAATGTGACTGTTTTCCAGTGCAAGATTCCTGAGGCCTGTACGTTCATTTGAATGGATCTTCCAGCACCTTTACACACAAGATTCACATCCAATTCCTTGCCAAGCTTCAAAGCACTCACTGGTGCTTACAGACTCTGTCAAAAAATCAGTCTTTTTTTCTCCAAGATAAAATGTCTCAAACAGGTTGAAGCAATTTTGTTCCCTGAAATAAAAGTGTATTTGAGACCTAATAAATATTACTAAATGAAATTCTTTTTTTTTTAATTTTACCATAATGCATTTTTAGATAAAGGTTATATTAAAGACCAAACAAATGAACTCTTACTGTAATTTATGTTTCTAATAATGCATTTTTCATATGCTTTAGCACATAAAAGATTAGATAGCTTTAAAATTAGAGCAGTCAAACTTTTAGCACAGCATGAGAGAAAGATAAGGTGTATTCAGTCACTGAAAACATCTTTCCTTCATCACTGTCTTTGTTGTCCTTAAAGAATTTAAAAACTGCAGTTGAGCAATTCTTAACTACTGTACAAAAATAACTTCTGTTAGCTGGAAAACATTTTAAAATCTTTCGACTCTAGGGTATAGAGATAAATTGTTATGTGAGGACATGCCTTATCATTCCCATGTACTGAAGGCTGACAAAAGTCTGTAATTCTGGCATTTTTGACAGATTATTGAAAACCCTAAAAGACTGAAAGTCATGTGTAACTCTCAAGATTAAATGATCATCTATTATGGATGTAGTAATAGTATGCAATATACATGATTCCAACAGTTAGCTGGAAGCCATCATTCATTCTCATTTTTCATTAGTTTTTAGAGAGTAACATCTCCCTAAGTTAGCATTAGCATCTCCAGATAAGGATAGTTTTGAAATTCAGATAATTTGATTGTCACATAGTTTATCGTTTTTCAAATATTACTAACATTGCTTCATTGCCATGTTGAAAATAATCGGGCAAACAAATCATTAGCCTCCTTTCAGATGTAAAATAATGAAAAACTATTGGAAGTGTTTTGATATGATTCAAGGCTTCGGTGAACAAAGGGGAAAATATGCTCTTTTCAGCAAAGTTTTAAAATTGTTCTCTGAATTTACAGGAAACTTCATTATGTTGTTGCCAATAGAGAAGACCTGTTCTGCCAAGATGTATCATTTTATCTAAGGGCAAGTTGTGTAAAATACTACTTAGCGAGTTATCTTAATCAGATGATGTATAATGAATGCCTGTAGCTAATGATATTGTATGCTTTCGTCATTTTTGTAGCAACTGGTATTATTGTTTTTTGGAATTTCACACTTCTTAGCAACAAAAAAGTTTAACTTCTGTTGTTGGAAGTTATGCTAGGATTATTTTCACAATCTGCTTCATTTGTCTGCTCTTGCATCTGACAACCCACCATAAGCAATTGAGAAATATCTTCTGCACAAGTTACATAAAGCCTTATGGCAATTATTGCTATCTTGTCACATCCATTCAAAACCATTTCTCCACTTACTCCAAAAGCCTAAAGCTCTTTCTTTTTAAGCTGTATATCTTGCCTTGTGGAAGACATGTTACCACTGTAGCCGTGGTCACAATCCAGGTGTGCATGTAATTTGATCTTTGAAAATTACATAGACTCAGTGTCAGATTAGATTCACTCTGTTTAATCGTCCTCTCTATTGGGCCAATAAGCCTCTGGATACTGTTAGAGATGCAGATAGTGTTGAGCCTGTTATAAAACTATGTGATATGACCATTTTTAAATACCAAATTTTGAGTATATGAGATCCTAACTGTACTTCTTTTTGATTGACTAGCTCCAGTCTGGGCACACATTTAAAATTTATCTTTTTACCCTTTGATGATGGTTCAGTTTGCAAAGAAATTTAGGGTCTGTTGGGTTTAAAGGTACTGTATAGATGTACGCTCTTCTTGTGTGAGATGAAGTACACTTTATCTCCAGAAAACCCTTAAATAACAAGATGGTTTGGGAAATCAGAGATAGCTCAGGTTCAGCCTCTCCAAAGTCCTGCTGGGAGAGTGAATACTGAGTACTTTTCTTAGTAGTTGCCAGATTTTTGTTTTGCTCAGGACGGATTCTGTAGTTTTCGAGCTGTAGTGCCAGCTGAGCGTCTGAGGCAGCCTGTACCCTAGTTTTAAGAGTCTGCCCCTTCATTTTTACCCACTCAGTACTCCTTTAACCTATAGAGAGACCATTTGTTTTTCCAGTCCTAGTCTACTGCTCTGTTGGCTGCCTTCTGCGATGTCCTCAGCTGCTCAGAATAAATTTGTTTGAAACCTCCTCTATTTACAGAGCCCGATAAGGTTTCCCAGGAACTTCGAAGCCCTAACATGAAGGACTGGATAGCTATCATCTTTCAAAACCTTGCACTGACCGCTATATTCACTGAACATTTGCATTAAAACCTACTAATATCCATGCATAACAAGCTTTTGTTAATTACACAGCTATGAACCAACTCTTCCCTTCATGGCATTTCTTTACTTGGGTTGTAAGTGCAAAGCCAGAGGCCTGGATGCCATATTTCAGTAGCTGACGCCTCAAACCTGGAGGCCCATCTATTATTTGTGTTTCCAGCATGCAATTCAGGTTTCTGCCAAGGCAAATGAGGGTTTGGGTTTTTGAATCTTGTGATCACTTTCTGGTAACTAATCACACATCAATTCCCTAGGCTGAATGCTACCCTGAAAAAAACCTGCGCAAATACCCCACCCCCATCACAGCGGTGCATCTGGCTGTAACAGAGTACCCAGCTGTGCACAGTCCATAGACACTGCCTTTGGCCCACTTGCTGTGCTTGTAGTCCTCCTCTACTGGAAAGAAAACAAAAATGCTAAAAACAAGTTGGAAATAGGCAACCAGCACAGCAAACCCAGCCACTGCCCCAGTACGCCCCTGGGACAAGGAGGAGGTTGCAGCTCACCCCCACCGTCACAGCTCAGGCTCATGCCAAACTTTAAGTGATATTGAAACCTACAGCAAATGAGACTCTTCGCAGAATTAGGAAGTCAGGCACTGGTTCAAAAGTGTTGAAAGGAAAAGGAGGATCCAGTGCCACACCATGGATTTAGGCTGCTGGTAGTTCTGGTCCTCTGTTCTGAAGAGTGGGACTTGATGGCCAGACACCAGTGTAAAATGGAAGGGAAAAGGGCAAAGGGAAAGTGCTGAACTTGGGAATGCCTGCTTCACGTTCTCTCGAATGTAAAGCATAAGCTATGCTGTGAATGTCAGTTAAATAAATGAATGCATTTTATTTACTGGCCTTCAGTCAAGTGAATGCAAATCCTACAGTTATCTGTTATTTGTATTTCCATGAAGTACCAGTCGTCTGAGTTATGCACTTCAATGGCTGTGTTTTGAGCTAATGTATAACTATGTTGTAAAAGCTGGGAGTGCAGAGAAACAGGACTTTTTGGCACTTGGACAGGTAAAATAGTTGATGCTGTGAATGGAGTGGAAAGCTGTGTAACACACAAATTGAGGGGCTGCTTGTACTGAAACACTGAAGTATGAACATTTGCTATTTATTTCCTAATTCAGCTGCTATTTTATATTCAAAAATTATCAAATTACTTCAGGTAACTGGGATGATTTTGCCAGAAAAATAACTACTCTCTGAACATCAATGGGTTGACTATGCAGAAGAACACTGCACCACTGGATTCTCCCTTCATAAATTGAAGGTTTTCTTCTGCCACCGTAAGCACTAGACATGTTGTTTGGGATCTGTGGCAAGGGCTGAATCACATCAATGTGGTCCTTAGCTCAGCAGCCAGCTCCACCCCAAGGAGTCGCGAAGCGCCTAGCTGGGCTGGCTTTGCACGGGGGAGCTGATCACAGGCATGCCACAGGCATGCAGCTCCGTAGCAGTGCATCTTCTTGAACTTTTTTCACCCTTTCACACATTCAGTGACATGGGCCAAATGTGGGGGACACAGGGAGAAGGGGCCAGCCAGATCTCACCCCTCAAGCCATTTGGGAGTATGGTCATGGGGCTGAACAGAAAGATAGCACCTTTCTTCTAATGTGGCAGAGACTGAGTAGTGTCACCGACCACGTGCATACTCTTCAAGTGAACATTCCCATTCTGCTGTGGCAAAAGGTTTTAAGAAGATGCTGAGCCACTTCCACTTTGCAGCTCGGAAGCTAAAAAAAAAGTGAATTTTAGTTTTCGTTTCTTTTTTATGTGAAACTTTGAATACCAGCTTGAACAAATATGTAGAAGAGAGAAAAATGATGAACAAATAGCTAGAAGAAAGAATAAAATGCTGGTACAAATTTTAGCAGATGATCATTTTCAGAAATTTGGCCTCCATCTTCAATATTACCATCTAATATCTGTTGGATGGAGTAAATAGACCTAACTGCTTTCACCATCACTGGATTATCCAAACATCTAAAAGAGAGTCAAGTTTCACTGTGTCGATCACTCTGTTCTGAGAATTTTCCTGTAGTGAGTTACTCTTCCTGCAGAAGAGGATGATTTGCTGAATAAATGACTATTTATTTCAAAGGCTTCCTGGGAAATCAAGACTATAATCCATAACCATGACAATTCACTGAAATGTGATTTTTATGTACTCAAGCGCTTTACATTGAGGTTGCGTAGTCTTGATTCATTTCCCTATGCAGAAGTTTGTATAGGACAACTTTTACTTCACTCCTTGGAAAGTGGCATTAAATTAGATAGCAAAACTAATTCCACCTTCTTTATATCAGTAAATTTACATAAAGTTAAGCTAGAGCACATGGTTTTAATTTAGCCTTTAGTGGTTTTATTTGACAGAAAGAAGAACTGTTGAACACTAACCTTGAATTAGAACCTGACCTCCAAATTAGTCAGCCTTTTTCTTGTAAAAGCATTTTGTTGAGTATAAACATGAAGTATTTACATAATGTTGGTGACAGCCAAATAATTTCTTACGAACATTAATGCTAGAAATCCCAAACACTCCCTCATTGCTAAAGAATGGTTTATAACCCTTGAGAATAGTTTCTCCCAGAATTAACTACGAACAGAAAAGGCTGATAATTTTCCCACATATTTAGGATTTCTATAGTATTTCACCAAAAAATGCTACTGCAATTGCGAGATAATAACTATAAATGAATAATACATGAAATGCAGGTCATCTTCTAAGGTGCATATGAAAACAGACCTATCCCTGAGCTTATGGTGTAGCCTGCCCTCATACCGGTACTGCATGGGCTGTACTACAGGAGGCTCTGTGAAAGTGTAAAGAGAAGCCTTCTTCTCTTTACTTGGCATGCTGGAGCCCCAGTGATGCTAAAATAATTATGATGGCTTCATGGAATACGTCTACCGATAGCAACTCCAGCACCAGCCGAAGGAGCACAAGTGCTGTTTTACGTCAAAGTCTATCCATCTCTCCTGTTTCCTGGTCCACCGGCCTAGGGCAGAGCAGAGCAAGGTATGAGGGTTCTTCAGAAGCTAAGACCAGAGACGTCTGCAATGGCTCTGCTCTCCAGCTCTGGTTTCACCGCTAGAGTAGTGAAAAAAACGCAGTAATGCAGACCAGTTGGGCTGTGCACATATGCCGCTGTGCTTGAGATACACATGTAAGCGTTGCACTCTGTGCCTTAAATGTTTTTAGCTTTGTTCTTGCACCCAGAGTAAATGAAAGGTGTTGAGTGCTAGCAAGTGTTTGAAGTTCCTGAGTTTCTTTGACTGTTAGCTTTGTTATTTTTAAGTATAAAATTCAATCAATCGATATATTAAGTATGATGAAAAACAAATCTGCAAAGGCTGCAAAGAACTTGCATGGCATATTCTGTAGGCCACAGAAGCATGTCACAACTTTTAAGAGGCAGAAAAATGACTCTTTGAGCCTTGGTTCATTTTAATTTATTTTAACCTCCTTTAAAGAGAAGGCATTTTGTATGTATTATAACTTCTTTGGTTTTATTGTTGGCTAAACAACAGAACATTGCCTTTTCTTTTAAACCTATAGTTTCAGAAGGTAATTTTATTATTACTGCAACAAGAGTATATATCATAACATAGCCCTTTCACCTTGTGCACATTTATTGACATGCCCTGCCATAATATGCCATAGTAAGTCTCTAAATTAAGATGGTATTTTTCACGCTTTTAGCAACAGCATTAAAGTACTCTGCTCTTTGCTGTGTGTTATTATTAGCTCCCCCAGGATCGAATTCCAGCCTCAGGCACTGATTGTGTGATGCGGCCTAACTCTGATGGCAGGCTTCAGCTCTGATTTTGTCTGACTGTATTTGCCCTGCCTTATTCATCCTAGGAGGCACAAGGACTCAGTTGAACAGATGAGGAGTGAGTAACAATTTGAACTATCCTCAAATTATGGCTTATGACTTGCCCCTAACCTAGAATAAAGCATTTTCCGTTTGATTTAAAGGCTAAGAAGGGTTTTATGCCAGATTATCAGTCCCAGCACTGTTGTCCCCAGTAGGCTGGAATAATAAAGCATATGAAGACATCCTAGATAACCAGCAGCAGATCACTTTCCACTGCCCTGCACTGTTTTACTGGCTGACATCCTCACTGGGAACATTATCAAGCCTTTAGGGCTAGAAAGCATTTGAGAGGCACTTTGCAGGGTGTATAGACAGTTTCTTTGGTATTAAACTTTGCCAAGTACTTGATCCCGCACTTGTCTGAGGCAGCGTGGAGCCATTCTAAACGGTTTAACACAAATACTCTCTCTCATCATTACTAAAATAAGGCAAAATTCCTCTTCTCCCATCAGAGGAGAAAGTTAGTGAATGCCAACTGAGGATGTGATCCATCCTTTCTATCATGACAAATGGCCCAAGACACCCAGCAAATGTCCACATAACAGCTTGTACCGAGAGGGCAGGAACATCAGCTCCCACGGTGAATTCCCCACCTACTTTTACAAGGCTAGGGCTGATGAAGCTTGCCATTTCTCAACCTCTTTTCTTCAATGGTCTTCACTGTGTAGCAGAAAGATACCTTGTAAATACACCAGCTCCCTGCAGGACTAGAACCCAGACTGAGCGGTCACATAGATTCACTATGTTCCTTTATATTCATTCTGTTGCTTTTACTCGTGCTGAGATGTGAAAGCAACATCACTTCGCAAATGGAAAAAGCAATTTTGCCATCTCATTTTAGGATGACTTTCTGGCAGCATAGCGCTTGGGGGTTAACGCACATGTCCTTCAGAAGCAGGAGAAGATTTCTGATATTTGCCTTTAGAAGGTCCCCGGAAGCGCTCTGGAACGCTTAGTTCTAGGCATGGACACGTGTGACGAGGCATAGCGTTTTCCTGCGTAATTCACTTCAGCATGCAGGTCTCCAATTGCACAATCAGTCAGGCTTGCAGATTCGACATTCTTCTGCTAAAAGAGCTCCTTCTTCAAAGGAAAAGAGTCGAATGGAAATTTTAACTTAATTAGAACACAGTACTCTTGGAAAAAAGTGTGGCCTTTGCCTGGCCTATCAAGAACATTTCTCTAAGCGGTCTGCTTACTCTCTGTTTCAGGATAAATTAGACATTACAGAAAACCCCTTTTTTAGCTAGTTAATGATATGCTCGAATGAGAGGAAAATTTCTTGTCCTTTGTGCCTGGCCTTACACTACTCAAGACAAAAGGACAAAACACATAGGATGTGCTTTCGGAAAGATCCTGGAGGAAGGACTAGCTATAACATAATCAAACTTTGGCTTGCTTAGTGTGCAAAATGAAAGTGTTCTGCTTAATCTGGTTTCCAGTGATGTGATCCCTTGCACTAGTTATGGATTTTATTTGATTTACTTATTTATTTTGTTTGTAGGAGGAAAAAAAGTCTTGCCAAGAACCTCTCAGTCTCACTCACCATCACCATCAATAACAGGGCATTTTGGGGAGTAGATCTGCTTTTCTAAGCTGAGGAATTGAGGCACCTGCTTTGCAGCAGCTACACAAGACGAGAGGGTGTTCAGCACACGAGGGATCAGGTGAGCTGGAGCGTTTGCTGCCACCTCTCCTTTCCGTAACTTCAGAGGGCGATTGATCCTTCAAGTAACCTCCCCAGCCAGCTCTCTCCTGAGCACACAATGCTGCTGGGTTGACCTTCAGGTGTCTTTTGCTCCTTCTGGTTACATAACTTTGAACTGTTTTCCATGCGGTGGGCAACACTGACAGTGACTTATTTACGCTCTTATTGTCCCTGGATACCTCCAGTTGGGTTCCTCCTGGAGTAGTTCAACAAACCTACTGCCTGTCAAAGGTTTTTTTTCTCGTCCTAAATGCCTTCCTGTTGCTAGGTGGAAATTTTTCTGCTTTTCAGATATAAAGTGACTAATGGGATACATTTCATAATACATCAGCAAGTACAGTAGTTATTATCATATTTGAATGCCCTTTAAATATTATCAAGCTGCACTTGGAATGTGGGGTAGTATGTAGATTAGACATAATAAAGCCAGTAGAGGGAATTCTTTGTTCTTTGATAATCACATTTTAGAAGGTTAACAAGGTTTATTACACTGGGGAGATGAGGTTAAAAAAAATCTTTTTTTTTTTTTTAAGTGCTTTGCAGGAGATGAGTAAACAGCATAGGTCCAACCAGCAGGTCCAGCCAACAGGAAACATGGGGTGTAGGGACTAACGTGGAATTTAGATGCTCTAAACCGCATCCCTCTCTGATATAGATCTCCTTTCGTGCTTCCATGTCCACAGGCTGGGAGCAGGTTTACTCCCATCCCTGCTGGATAGCTGTTGATTTTTTACTTCCTGCTGCTGCCTCCTCTGGTTCTCTATTAATAGACAAGATAAAACATCAACCCATAGGAAAACAAATGCATGGAGAAGAAGCCATGGAGACAAAAAGGAGCAGAAAGATAGAAGGAATAGGGAAAGCAGTGAATTGGGGATCATGAGGTTTGAAAAGAGATTTTTTTTTTTACTGGCAAGCTTATAAATACAACGCCACTTGCTTTGCATTGATGAGGATTACTTGTGAGTTTTGTGCATAGCATTCCTCCTGGAGCAGGTCTGTCTCTGCAGCTCACTTTCCTCATTTCCCGTAGCACCTGCATCTTTGGCAATGGCAAAGTCATGCAGGCTTTTGCTTAAGGAGCTAAACTATAAGCTCTATGTACAGCTTGGATTCAGGAGACAGAGCATGCATTGACGTTAAGCAACATTTTGATATGACATCAAATGTGCATCAGGGAGAAAAGTGATGATCTCATCTAAATCAATAAATATAATTGTCATATTTGTCCTTCAAGCTTTCTAACAAACTACTAACAAGTGTTTGTGTTACTGACAGCCACTCTTGGTCTCTAGGTATTTAAACCTCTTATAGATAGGGTAGTGATGGTTCTTGAAAACCAGCAGTTACAATGCTAGGAGAAACAGGCCTGAAATTTTCATCTGCAGCTTAACAAAATAAACTAACCATTTTCACCTGTGCAGGTTAATGGAGTCTAAAATGAATAAGATTTACATTCATCTTGGCTACACTCCAGACTGAGTGTGAGGTATGGCAGTAATTCCCTAAATTACTGCAAAAGACAGAATACGATTTAATACCCAAGAGTCCATACAAGACCTGTACTGCCATGCGTCACCCGTTTTCATATTCTTAAACACCCCATTAATAATGTCAACACACAGGTGAGAAACGTATCAGGAAGATTTGTCTGTAAAAATGCATTTTAAAAAGCAGGCAATTTAAATTAGATACAGTGCAATTATTTTGATAATAAAGACATAAGGTTTTTGTTAGTAGCAGTTAAAGAATAAGCTCAGAATAAGCTGTTGACGCTGGTACAGAATAAAGCTCATTTAAAATATGATGGAAGTTATCTTGCTGGTTCTGTTATACCTTCTTACACAATATTTGTAAGTGATTTAGCAAAATGCTCTGTGCTCTGGGTGGATGTATATCTTTACTGGCATCTTTCAGTATGTTTAGCTTTCTTTAGTAAAGCATTTTAGCTTTAATATAGGAGAACTTCTGAAAATTGGCCATATCTGTGAGCTTAATTTACACTGTAGAGACTAGATCAGACAATTCCTCTTGAGCCTTTATTCATTCTTGTTAAAGGGATATCATTTTTAACGATACCCTAGCTTTTTCGTTGAAGGTAACAGATTTATTTATTGTAACTGATGATAATGAAGAGATAAATGAACTCTGATTCAAGTTTTGATAAAAAAAATATTTCTACCTGGAAGAACTCTAGGTTCAAATAAGAATTAAAAGAACATACTAAAATTTGTGAAGTGAGTAAACTTAATTTTAGTATTATGGACTCATTTGGGTTGGAAGGGACCTCTGGAAGTCAGATGGTCCAACCCCTTGTTCAGAGTGGGACCAGCTTCTACATTAGCTGAGGCTGTTCAGGGCCTTATTCAAGTGAGTTTTGAATATCTCCAAAGACGGAGATTTTGCTTTTATGCATTCTCTTATTCAAATAATTTGCAAAGAAACAATTCACCCTTGGTGTTTAAAATAAATGCTGCCTGACAACGTAGGAATTTTGTTTTCGATGAGCAAGTTTTGTTTCTCTTCAAAATTCCTTGACACATCTGAATAGCAAAGGGAAATAAATCCCCATTTAAACTCCTGTAGAAATAAAAGCATAGAAAAAGTCAAATTCCATAATTAGTTTTAATAGATAAAAATGAAGTGTGATGACACTCTTAGCTGTGGAAAATGCATTTCTAGGTATGAATTTGGATATATGAAAATCTTTTACACCAGCCACTTCAGTAAAAGAAATGACCAAACAAAACTCCTTAAAATATATTAAACATACTGAGTACTTTCATAGCTTTTTAATTGTTAACCTTATATGACCTTGGCAAAACTAAGTGCTTATCGATGGACTCATACTGCCTCAACCTCTGCATCAGGAAGAGGAGGACTAGACTGAAGAAAGGTTTCTTTTCCCTACCTCTTTTAGAATTTTGATACAACTTTTTTGAAAGAAAAAAATTCATTGGAAATGTAGGTCGAAATTTTGGAGGATTTTAGAAGACACCAAACACCCTCAAAGTTATTTCAAACAAAAGAATCTGACCTGGATCTTGCCAGCTGTTTCGTTTGTTTTTATTCAAGATGTACAGCTGTTTAACACAAACTGTCTTTTTTTTTTTTAACTAAAACATTAGTTTTGTCATGACAAGTCAACAGCCACTAGAGGAAAAATGAAACTGAAAAAATGCAATTAGCCATCCCTAGTCCCACTTATGGGCCCAGAACTGCCCAAACTTGTATACCAGCCCTGCTCAAGATTGTGTCCTGGCATTCGATGGGCAGCTGCAGAGCGCTGCTTTCGTGTGTGTGTGTGTGTGTGTGTGTGTGTGTGTGTGTATGAGCAGGGATTTTCCAAAGGGGCCTATGAGAGTTGAGTACCCGGCCTAATCTTCAACACTGCCATATTAATGAAGTGCTATTTAATAGACAGGTGGCAAATTCCGGTTCAGGAGCAGAAGGAGGAATTTCACGTGAAATAGATACCCGTTGAATCAGTTGGTGCTGCTGAAGGAGTCCCCACTGAACAACTATCAGCCTGTATTCTGCTGAAATGAGCAGCCTGTGGCTCACCCTATGAGGCTGAATGCGCTCTTTGTTCCTTGTGGGCTGCCCGAAAAGAGTCCTGGAAAAATCCCCGTGTGGTTTGGATGGGCTGGATCATGTGCTGTTGCGATAGCAAAGGCTTCACATGCTTTTCTTTTTTTTTTTTTCAGTAGTCCTTTCCTCTGGCATGCCGGGAAGTGATTCTTTGGGAGTGAGAAATGTCATCGGTTAAGACAAACAGTCATCGGATGAGCTCAGACTTACATTTTCAAAAAGTAAATGCATAACGAGGGGGGCTTGATAAAAAACGAGTGAAATATTTTTAACAGGATGGTCCAGATGCACATGTATCTTATGTCATGATCTTATTCTTATTCTCAACTCTTATTCTGACATTCATCCTTCTTCTTTCCTTCCCACCCTTGACTGTTATAGCTCTCATCCTCTATGCTACAGAAAATGCAAAGTAAATTATGTAAGGGAGGGTCTGTATTTTTGGCTGTACCAGGTGTCTTGCCCACAAATGTTTGGAAGAATAAATAAATACAGAATGTCTCAACTGTCCAGGCATTCCATCGTTACTTTTATAATATTACCAAAAAAACCCCCAGATAACTTGCATTACCTCTGGAAAACAAAACAATGCATTTTGAACCACCTTCTCCAACAATGTTTCAATACAAGTCAGCTCTTCCAAACCCATGCAACCTGAAACCTAAGGAGAATAGACAGGTCTTGAACTGGAGGCCAGTCTAAAATATTAGAAAGGCTAAAAAGAGACAAACACGTTCCAGGATCAAGGCCATCCCTTGTAAGAGGTAAAGTTCAAAGCTGGACCAAATCCATGACTGCTGAGTTGTCCCAGCTCCACTGACTTTCTCAGAGAAAAGTAATTTTCACAAACTGAGATTGCTGGTCATCAGTGCTCTGGTTTAGGGGCTGCTAACCAAAATACATAGGCAGGCTCTGGGGCAGATCATTCCAACGAATTCACACGCACACGTTATGTTACACTCAGAAAGGTCTCATGGCAGAAGCAACAAAATGGATTTTGTGTGTACGTGTGTGTATTGCATAATTCACAATCCAAATTTAATCCAACATATTTGGACAGCAGCCCACCCCATGCGTGCTTGGCGGAGCCGGGCACACATGCGGAGAGCAGCCCCAAGCAGCTGTGCAGCCCGGCACGGTTCCACTCCCAGGCTTGAAGCCCTGCACCTGCACAGAGGCACCATCCGTAGACTGTGCAAGTAAGATGGATCCTGTTTTTTCCAACAGCCCTGGACGCAGCTGAGGTTTGCTTTGGGGAAAGCAAAGCAGGGGAGAGCTTTTAGCTCATATGGCAGTTCCAAGGCTGCTGTGCTTGTCCGGGGCTTTATGCTGCACAGCACTTTGTACGGAAGCTCCTTGTCCACACTGACCACCTCTCCTACCCAAACTCTCCAGATCAGTCATTTCTGGCAGCGTTTTGTTCCACTGGCCACTGGGAAGCGCTTGGCAAATAGCTGCTCTTTTCTGGCTGGGAGCTTAGCTTAGCCACACCTAACAACAGCAGTGAAGCTAGGACACATATATTCCTAGCACACAACTGCCAATGTTCGTTTGCCTTTCAGCGCTGCCTCGCAGCCCAAGATTTCATTGGAGCTGGTATAATACCCTTGCAATTGTTAACACCAGTTACTAGCCATTGTTCCATTTGGGTTTCTCTTGCTAATTAGATTCACTCTGACAATCTGTCTGGCCCATAACTCTAACCCTAAAAGGAGTATCTTCCCACAGCGAACAGAATGGAATATGAATAATCGATTTACTAATTGTATTTGAATGGCTCCTCCAAACCAATGTGCTTATCACCTTGCTGTCTGGGCTGCCTGTTGGGAGAGCCCCGCTCTGCTCCAGGTTTCTCTCGCGAGAGGAGCAGGAACGCTCCCGCCTGCTTTTGCAAACTCACAAGTGTATGTGGGTCTCACACAATCTTTAAGAGCCTTCGCTTTTCATTCATGTGTTTTCGTATGGGCAGCCAGCTCTTCTCTTTCTCATCTGTTCTCCTCTCATGCTCCTGCTTCCTCTCTCTGCCCTCTGTTTAGAAAGCCACCAGCAACGGAGACAATGCTACTTCCTAGTGAAGCTAAAGAAATTCTGAAAACAACCACGTGAGCCCTCTGTAAAAGTGATGGCTCCACAGCCCTGTTCACACAGCCCGAAGCACCTTTGCTCCACTTGCCGAGCTGAATATTTGGGCGGCGAACCCGTGGTTGGAAGCCGTTTGTTAGCAACTTGCTGGGTCTTATGTAATAGCCCCCAGCACCGACCCCTTGCAGACAGTCTCCGGCAAACACGGCTTCCAGACCAAGGTTGCTTCATGCCTGACTAGCTTGAAGCATGGCCAAAGGGTCTGGCTCTGTTCATACCTGCCTGTTTAGGCATAATCTGAGGGCCTCCTGCAAACTCACTTTTCCACCACACATGCAGAAAAAACTTCTCTACTGCTAATTGCTAGGCAGAGCAATATGTAGGCTGCGGCTCAGGCTATGAATCGCACAGACAGGTAGATGTTTTCATTCCTTTTTTTAAGTTGCTTTTCCAAGCTTTAAGGAAAAATATTAAAACAAATTTAACGGCAGGCAGCTGCAAAACCACTCCTTATCATGCGTCATCGTTGGAGTTGGGCTTCCAGCACTGCAGTGCAGCTTGAGCTTAACTACAGCATTCGGTGGTGGTGGTAACACCCTGCATGGAGGGCAAAATATTGCACTGACGCCTCATTTCGTACCAGAGTACGGAGAGACGCTATTGAACTGTGTCCAGTCTGCCTTTTCCGTCTCTCCTCTGCTCTACCCCCACCTCCACCACTTGCCTCAGGGTTGCTTTTGCCCCTAATCCAAAGAAAACAAAATAAATTTTAGTGTGCTAGTAGCAAGGTGGACTTGCCCTGCAGGGAGAGTTTTGGTGTGTGAGCACACGGCTGCAAGAGGGTACATGTCTCCTTAATCTCATCTCCCACTATCATATGCGCGTGCTCCGAGTGGTTATTAAGCCCCTTAAAAAACTGCCCCTGGAATGCCCTCCAACATCCGATTGCTCTGACAACTCAAAAAGGTTCTGCTGATGTTCACTTTAGACAAATCTGCAGCTGTGCTAGTTTAAATAGGTCTTTTCCTTCCCTACTGCATACCTTCCTGTATATTTATGGACAGGAATCATATCACCCTCGCCTTTGTTTCATTAGGGTAGACAAGCCAGGGTCTTCCAGGGTCCTCCTGCAAGACAGGCCCTCCCATTCTTGTCTTCCTTGCGGGGCTTCTCTGCAGCTGTTCGGCTATAAATGCATCTTTCCCAAACAAGGGCTGGGAAGGGAAGAGAGAATGTCTGAGCCTTGTATGTTGGCACTAATATTTCCTCATCTCAACTGGAAATAGATACAACATAAGGATCAAGTTGGCAGTACGCAGCTCTTCTGTGATTGTCAAATGCTGATTTTTCTTTCTTGTCAGCTTTTTTCCCAACTGATTCACTCCCTGTTAATAGCAAAAGCCTCCTCTGTCACCAGTTTTCAAGTTTTCATCATTAGCTCGAATGTCCTCCTCCTTCTCTTACAACTGTTCCTGAGGTACCCCATTGGTCCTGATCGGCCTCCAAAACACCTCCGCACCGGCAACACGTCACAACTAGCAGGTTTCCCCAGAACAGTTCTCACATGTGCTGGTAGCATGCCATTAATGAAAACTTTAAAAGAAAATTGATCCTAAACCTCCTATTTGAGGGACTCTATCAGGTAACTCCTCCTAGCCTGATTTCCACCCTTGGCGCTTGTCGTCTTCTCTTCTTCAGTCAGTTCCTTACCAGCAACACAGTTCTCTGCTAGTCTATTTTGTCTCCAGCAGCATCAGCTGTTTCGCATGTGACATCATAGCAAATACATTAAAGTATTCAAGATAAAGGAAATCTGGCAGGTATCACCTGTCTGGAAAAATAATTGTTTCATCAAAGAGAACCATCAGGTTAGTCTGGCATGATGTATCTTTAGTTGCATTTTATCCTATTTTTGATGTGCCTTTGCATTTTTAATTAACCTTCAAGGCATGTTCCAAAGCCTTGCATACCCTTGAGGTCAGATTTACAAGGACTACAGTTGGCTGAATTATTTTTTAAGCCTGCACAATCAAACACATCATAATAGGTATTCTGCAATAACATGGTCCTTCACTGACTTGATAGGTTTATAAAAATGATCGCTATTAGATCTGCCTTTTCACATGCTGATCTTTCCAGAATTCCTGGACAGGCATTGCCTGCCTCCCCAACGGAAACGCAGTCTGCTCTTTGAGCTTTGCTTCCCTGACAGGGGTAGCGACTCCATTTCCATATCCTTGTTCCCGTTAACTAGCCTCTTCTTGCCCCTAGGATTTGTCTTCCTTAAATGAGAACACAGGTAAAATACTCCTTTGATTTTAGGCCATACCTAGATTATCTATAATCTCATTTACTGCAGCCTCGCTCTCCTTTTCTTACTCTCGTGTATCTCAAGAAGCTTTTCCCATTTTCTTTGGCATGTTTTGCAAGTTCAAACTCAGGTTTACTTCTGAGCATTCTCGCTTTATACCTACGTTTCTTGAGCTCTAGATCATAGCTTTGTTTGCTGTCAGTTCCTCTTTCCACAATCTGTAAACTCTTTTGTGTTCTTAACAACCAGAACTAAATGGAAAAACACCTGTCTAGGATCAGCATGCAAGGTGCAGCCCCTCACTTTTGACCAGGCCTCCCCTGCCCTCAAGCCTCTGCCTTCTCCAGCTGAGCTAGCTTTGTTGACGAGCATCATCCCCCTTTATCAGTTTGCTCATTTGCAGACTGCGAGTCTCAGAGGCATACCTACTTTTGCTTATTCCACCATTTACTCCAAACAGCACGATTTACTCAGTTCAAAGCTCTCTTCTGTGATTAGATCCATAGTAATTTAATTGCATATCAAAACAATGTCTTGTACTAGTTTACCAATGAAGATGTTTGTTGGTTGTCACATCCAAGAATATCTGGGCCTTACCATTACTAGCTTGAGGCATCACAGAATAATGCAATTTCTCCAGATTGCCAAAGCATTAAATGAAGATATGAATAATTTCCAAAAGAGTTTCTATCACAGCCAAATACAGGAGCAGCAGCTAAAGGAAAAAAAGATAAAGCATATTTCTGACCCTGCACTTTGTTCTTGCTGAATTTCAAAGGCCATATGTGAGCATCAGAAGTGCAAAAGTTTCTCAGCAAAGTATTGCCAGAAACTTTTATGCTGGGAAGCATGGATCAGCTGGAACACTGAGTTGGTATCAGCTTATTGCATTATAACGATCAACAGAAAATGTTTTTACCAGTTTCTGGAGGACAGACGAAAGCTAAGTCCAAATGATGTCAGGAAAGACTTTCCTTCAGCAATCTTGCAAGTGCAGATGTGTGCACACTGCACCCTCTGAATAGAGGATTCTGCAGCCTGGCCTGAACGGAGCTGGGATCAGTGTCAGGAGTGATTCCCTCAAGATCTGCTCTTCATTTGAGCTAACCTCATCAGGTAGCTCTGCTCTACAAATCACCTTAGCAGCTAAAGAAATGTAATTTCTCCTCTCCAGAGCAGGTGCACCACAAACGCTGTTGCTGAGGAGAATTTATAGATTTTATAGCTTTTTTCCTTTTGATTACACTTTTGAAAATAATTTTTAAAACAACAGAAATTCTTTGGTGTCTGAAATGGGAAAATGGGCTTTTAGGCTGGCCATGGACAATTCAGATCATGAACTACTTGACAGTTCATCCCCATCCTGTTGCAGTGCGGTACGGCTTTGTGGAGACAGTGAGCACGCAAAATCTTGCATGTACAGATCAGTCACTGGCTTAACACTTCCCAGAGTGAGGTGAGGGAGAAGAGAAAGTTGGACTGTGCAAAAGAGTGAAGAGGTTCCCACCACCTGCTCTTGGACAACCTAGTGGGTAGTCCTTGGTGAGAACACCTGGATTCAGCAGCCAGGAGGACAGGCAGGAGCGAAACGTCCCTGCCTTTTCAGAGCAGGTCCCCGTGCCCTGGCAGAGGGCTTCCTATTACTTTGGGCTGGCGGGTTTTTCCTCAGTCAGCCCCTTTTCTGCAGTCGTGAGATCAAGCCACATGTCAGACGACCATGTCACGATTTCAGTGTGATGTGCTCCCAAGTGCAGGACCCTTCGGTGGTGACTCTGGAAATGACTGAAGACTGAATGAGCTGTGAAGTTGGTCCAGGCACAGTACAGCAGCCCCTATCATAATGGGGGAGTGAACAAATGAAACATGTAAGAGGTTGTTGTTTTGCTGAATCCTGGCCTTAGCAGAGTAACCATGCGGCATACAGTCAGACCCACGTGTCTTGTTTTACATTCAACGGCTGGATGTGAAACAGCAGTCACATTGTGAAATACTGTGGATCTACCAAGATCCACAGTGCAAGATATGTCAGTATTGTCCTCTGCTTGTATCAAGTTAGGATAATTTTGTTTGACTGCACACCTGGAGGAAACAACAGAGAATAAAACAAAGGTGGCCAGAGCTTGCGTGTACACTATATTGTCTTCCTGCCTTTCTAGCGTGCCCATTGCAGCAGCGCCTGGGTGGCAAGTACCTCGCTTGACAAAGCAGGGCCTGGGCACACAGCATGGGCTGGGGGCCTTCTCTGACCACCTAGAAATTACATGGGCTCTACTTGGCTCCCAGCCTGGGCTGTACGCTACCTAAGGGCTGCATTAATGGAGGGTGCCGCGACGGCCACTGATAGGATAATTACTGTTATTGCATTAGCAGAGAATAGCTGAGACTTAAGACCCAGAGGGAAAACGAGTACCAGGAAATGGAGCACTGAAGGCCTTGCTAGCTGCACGCATGCAGGGACGTCCACCGTATAAATAGCCTGACCTCTTTGTTCCAGTAAAGTGGCAGAAGAGTTAAAACCCTGATTCGGGAAGAAACTTAAAACGCATGACTAAACTTGGCCTAGCCAAGCAGACCTATTGACACGAGTGGGGCCTAAAGGCGTTTCTGCACCGTGACCCTGGCTCACCTGAGGGAGCCACTGCTGCCGGGGTCCTGCCCGCAGAGCTGCCTTGGAGGCGCGGGCGTTAATTACTGCCGTCAAATGACCCAGAGCATCCTCCTAAATTTTTAGCAGAACTTGAGAAGGATATCTGCAGCTCAATCAGGTACTCTTTCCGAGCCAGATAAATCACAGCTCGAGAAAGAAACCACAGGAAAATCAGCTGTGGTGCTGAAATGAGTCAGCACCTTGAAAACAAAAAAGCTGCCATGTAAAATAGAAGTATTAGACAAGGTGTTAGAACATAAGCCTAACAGGTGTGGCTCAGAAATCTGGCTGTAAAACGAAAATGAACCAAACCAAACCAGAAGGAAAAAGAAAAAAAAAAAAAAAAACAAAGAGAGAGAGGGATGAGCAAGCAGCAGGTCAGCCACCTCTAGGCTGGTGTCACCCGGCACATGTGTGTGTGTCACATGTGTCACACCGGGGCGCCTGACTCGGCCCCTGCACAGGTGAGACCAGCAGTTGTGCGTCACAGCCAGGCCAGGAGACAGCCAGAGAGGAGGCCACCGATCCACGTCGGAGCAGGAGGCAGGGCAACGGGATGGGAAAAAGGCCGGGCACTGTCCTACTGGGACAAAATTTGCAAAGCAACCGTAACTAAAATTTAGAAAGTGTAAAACGGGCACCGTGTGGTACGGAGGTGGGGAGGGTGGGAAGGAAAAAAAAAATCAGTAGTGCAGATGACAGCTGGGGAAGAAAACTTAAGCCCAAAGGGGGAAAGGGAAGCAGAAAAGCCACCCAAAGATGTGCTCGTTTGAATGGAAAGGTTCATCATCAACCTCCTTGGTGACCTTGATAAAGCAAAGTTAGAGGTACCTGGAAAAAGAAAAGGGAGGAGAGACTTTGATGGTTGCCGTGGGTGTGGACACTTGAAGGGAACTAGGAGCAGCACCATTTACAAGGTTTTTTTTTTTTTTTTCCTAGCTCTTGATCACAGCAGCCTACAAAAATTTTATCTGGAAATTATTGTATGTAAATAGAAAGGGATCACAGACATTTCCTAACTTTTGCTTTTTACCTCCACAGTAAAGAGAAAAAAGACCTACTAAGCCTCATGCTAGTGAGAAGAAGCAAACCCGGCACGCGTGAGCAGCTGGCCCCACACGGACCCCCCAGCAGCCAGCCTGCGGCCCGCAGTGATGCTGACCCCCAGTAAACGTGTGTCCCAGCGAAAACCTATAGAGGATTGTTTAAGAGCCATTTGGTGCTGTCAGGATCAGTAACAGGGTTTGCTCAGTGTCTTTGACACCCCAGTGGGTGTCAGACTGGGCTGTGCATTATTGGGTTAACAGGGGCTACTGAGTGTTGTAAAGAGCGCAAATTTATCTGGCCAGCAAGTCTGCAGTGATGATTTGGGCAACTGCAGGAGGTCCAGCCACTCTCATTTGTACCCTGTGAATACCTGGAAAGTGAGGAGCTCTCAGGTGTGTACCTGTCCCGTTTGCCTGTGCGGTGTTTTTATATACCTTGAGACAGTAAGGATGAAGAAAGGGCCATGTTCTCTTCATTTATCCACTTATCCCAACCCACAGCACCTTTCCGCTTCATCGGCCTACCCCATGCCTCGCACGTATACATATCCCCTACAGCTAGCCCTTGAAAAAGGCTAGAAGTATAATCCAGGCTTGCATTATAATTCTTCCTGTGCACCTTAGTTATTAGTTACCGAGGAGCAATTAAGGACTAATGTGCCTAGCAGAGACAGCCGGCATTTCTGATTGCTTTCTCCGAGCTCCCAGGACCATCTTGGCAGGATTCCCTCTGGACGGCTTTTAGCCTTGCCACATCACAGAATATTATACGGCAGAAACTCCACAGCCAGCTATTCTGCAGTCACAGATTGCATCCCGTGCTTATGTGGTTTCATGCTGGAAGCCACGACTTTAAAAGACATACCATAGCCTTATTTCTCATGCTCCTCCTATGTGCATCACCCTGGTGTCCCAAAGAGCTGTCAGTCCGTAGAAGAAGCCAAGAGGCAAAGGTCATCTTTTTATTCTGAGGTAGTACAGTGCCTGGCACAGCTATTTCTGGTCCATGACTCAAGACACAACCATGTTAGAAATAAATAAAATGAAGAAGGAGAACATCTTTGGGCCGATATTTGACACTTGTATTCCAACAACACTTGACATTATATAAACCATACAGACTGGTATGGTAGATATTTTGACTCATCTGTTTAACAATCATTTTGTTTTAATCAATATTTATTTAACTCACTGTCTGGACAAAAGCTCTCTAATTTCTTCATCTAATTTAATTGATCTTCCATGACAGAATGAAGCTAGACTGGATAAGACAGCACAAACTGTACCAGTCTTCTCCATCTTCAGTTTGCATTTCTTTCAACAAGTTATATGAATATCACACAGCCAAGGCACATATTATGTGGCACAGATGAACAGAGACCATACATAGATGTATACCTCAGGATGAGAAGCCACGAAACAAACCCAAACAATCCGTGCTGACACAATAATTAACATATTGATTCTCAATGCAAATGACCTTTCGATACGTTGTGAAACACTTCACAGTGTTTCAAAATGCTTCAGAGGAGCCTGTACCTTCTTACAGGCACCACAATAATTTAATATGTCTTTAGCTGTAATATTAAAATATAATTGTGGGTGAAGGATCATAGAAAGAGACATGCATGTAGAGCAGATAGATAAAAATGTATGGGATATACCAGCTTGCCATTTTTCACCCTCAAACATGTGCCATAAACTACATTCATTAAGGAGCTTTCAAGCTAGAGAGATTTCAGGCCTTTCTGGAAGAACCTTTTGTTTATTCTTTGAAGGAGATGGTCTCTACCCTGTGTCACCACAGCCTCATGCCAACTACAAGTTGAAGGATTCAATCACAGTTTAATCTTAGCCCAGTATTCTACTTGTCTGGAAAGAAAAGTTCCTTTGAGAAGACCTAAAATAGACCCGCTTTCCCAGGAACTCATTTTTCAAACTCAGTTACAACAAGTAGCGAGTTAAAAATGAACTCTCACATTTACATAGTGTGGAGTCACAAAGAGACTCTGATCCTGAAGTCAATACATGGAAAAGTTAAGTGAAGCAACACTGCAGCTGTAACTTGGTGCAGAGATTAGTCCATACCCAGCTCTTGCTGCCAACATTTAAAGTCTTTGTGAAATGCTAAAGTGTAAAGCATAGCACTGACTGTCAAGTCCAAAGTCAACTGATACTAGTAAAGGGTGGAATACTTTTATGACCATTGACAACACTAATAACGCTGTGAGCCAAGACAAAAAGCAAGAAAGAAAATTCCTCTCCCTCCACCACAAATATATTACAGTATTGTAAAAATTACCTAACTACCAACTCTGCAGTCTGAGGCAGTAGAGCTGCCTAAAGTGTGGAAGACAGATTGCTTCCAGAGACAAATCTGACATGACGAAGCACCACCAGAATGCCTAGATTTAAACGTAGATCCAAATACATCAGAGCGGGGCGGGGTGAATCCTAACACAGCTGCTCTCAAAAGGGAGCCACCCAGTCACAGCAAAATTTTAGGCAGAGGTCACCATCCTCTAATGGAAGGTTTTAAAGTTCACAAAAAAAGGCCAAAGCTCATATATTATTCCTTTTACCTTTCTTCCAGGTATGTCCTTTGTATGCTATTCATCTATATTTTGCCACACGCTAATGCTACCATAATCTCTTGATGGAAAACACAAGATAGTGAACATATTTAAGGGCGTCAAATAAGGCTTCTGGGAGAGCCAGAGAAGTGCTCGGTAAAGGCCATGGAAAGGCCAGGCCACATCTGAAGAGCTCCAGGGAACAGGAGACAAGTGAAGAAATTCCATCTTCTGCAAAAGCACCCACGTCACCTGAGGCTTTTTTAGCCTAGTTTTCTACGGAAGCAGGTCTTAGAAGGTCAGATGCTACCTGTACTAATATACAGAAGCTCTTGAAACCATTGGCTGATTTCACTCAAACACAGCAGGAAAATTAGAATCTCTGTGATCGCTCCGTTCCCGTGAGTTTTCACAAAAACATTACCCTGTCCTGGTAAAGAGGAGAGATCTTTCTCGTACACTCATTCGATGAAATGTTTACGATAGCAGGGAATCTGTGTGAGGAGAGAAGAAGAAGCACCTACAGAAGATCACCGTGTTCTGCTCACTAGAAAAGCTGCAGTTAGAGCTTCTTTCCCACTCCCCCCCACCAAATCTAACAGGGCACAAAGCTATAGAAAACCAAATTATTGTTTCGGTGAGTACTGGCACTTCAGGTGTTTTATGAACCGCATGAAATAAAGCTAGCAAGTAGTAATAGATTAATCTCCAGCCCTGACATGCATGGGGTAACTGGGCTTGCAGAGAGGAGCTCGTAGCTTGGGGAAGAGCTCCCCAGGTGGGTTTCCATGCAGAGGAGTTTGCATGAGGACACACAGCCAGAACGGGTCAGGGACGCAAGCAGAGGACACTTTGCTGCGTTGGGTATTTATTCACCATCGTGGAGGGGCAGCTGATGAGGGCCTGAAGGGCGGGCTACACTCGCCTGAGGACCAAATTTGTGCATGTCCAGAAATGAGGAAAGGTCCCAGCCCAAGGGGTTTTAGTGGCACCGGTTCAAATGGCTTTCGGTCTTTCAAAAGTGCAATTTGGCTCTTTCACTCTGTCACCCAAAAAGTTGTAGCTGTTCGTAAGAATGGTTCGCCTTGAAAGCGGGACGTAATCACAACCCTTCTGTGCTCTGAGGGAACGGCAAGGGACTGGATGAAAACCACCTCAGGTCGTTGAAACACAGAGATGATGCCCAGGTTAGTTCAGTCGCCTTTCCTAGGCTTAAAAAAGGTTAATAAAAATCAGCCAGAATGAGAGCAAGCTTGGCATTCTTGTCCCTGTGCTAGAAATAACACAGAATAATCACACGAGTTGATACAAGTGATGGTGTTATTTGGGTAAGGCCTCAAGCATGACTCTGGGGGCTTAGGGGAGCAGGTCATAAAATAAATCACCCAAACCTAAAAGGTTGCATGGGCACAATTGTGATGGAAATTTGCACTTTTCCTGCCTGTGAACATAACTCATGCAGTCAGTGCTTTAGGAGAACTAATTTAACCCACTTTCTTATTTAAGCTGAAGGAAAGTGATATCAAGTAGGCTCCTTTAATGTCAAGGCTATCTTTTAACCCAGCCTTTGCTCCTGTCCACCTCACCCCCCACCCAAGGCGATTATAAATGGATTAAACTATGACACAAAAATACACACCTTATCATATCAGTCGGCCTCTTTTCCTGTAACAGTCCTTATTGACATTCAGCAGTATTAATTGCAGTCTCCTGCAATCAGCAGGAAAAAGTAGCACTCCACAGATCTCTGATCCAGGCCTTCCTGATGTCACGGGCCATTTCTGGACACCGAATAAAGAATGGGAGCTCTTTTCATGCCAATGGCTTGCTCCATTACATATCTTCTGTATTGCTTACAGTCCTGAGCTCTCACTGCTTATATTGTAGCCGACCCCGAGCTACCTGTATAACGTGAAACTGAACTTCTTCGGGACATCACTGTTGATTTCTGAATTACTGTCACACTGGGTATGCTTTGTATGGCAAGACTGGGATACCTCTGCAGTCATGGTCTATTTGTAGCACACATGTTTAGAGGAAGATTTACCTTTATAAATATGTACAGCACGAAGTGCAAACTGCTCTGAAGCAATATCATATATTTACTGCATTAGCTTGTCTGGAGATGTGGTAGGGTGAAGTGCTAGAAAACCACTCCTCAGCAACTGCCAGAATTTTTTTTGTAGGAAAAAAAATTGCAAAGACCCATTCCTGTGGTGCCTACTGCAAGAAGAGGCTTCAGGAGTTAGGCTGTTCAAGAGCTGTGAGCCAGACATCCTCAATGGACACAAAATTTGACTTCCAAATGAAAGAAACAAACCAAAGCCTTAGCAAACCAAACCAAAACTTTAGCAGATATAACTCTATTATTCTTGACAGAGTTACGTATGGCATTTTTCAGCCCTCGTTGCATATATTGAGTGTCCCTTAATAACTGCTTTTCTCAGGTTATTTTAAGTCCATGCGTTGCCATACTTAATTTCAGAATCTCAAGAAACTACAAAGTAATGTAAACAAGTATTTCCAAAACTGTTTTTGTCTACCCTTGTTCCCACTCATCTGAGGAGCAGGGAAGGATGGGACCAGGGTGTCCTTGATCAGATGTTATACTCGATCATAGCCAACAGACTGAGACAGTGTTGGCAAAAACAGACAGAGGAAGGATATTGCAAAACACCAGTGAAATCCTTCCCCTTGGGATTTTGGTTTTATGAGTATGGCAGATTGTCGAGCAGGCGAAGCTGGCAGGAGATGAGGGGGGCCAACCTCTCCACTTTTGCTCCACGTTAAGGCAGTTTCGCGTTTGCAAATGCCTCCCGGACAGAGTTTACGCAGCGTGAGCGGCTACAGATGGCCTTCTGGATGCTCGTGGAAGGACAAGGCTATTCTGCCTACTCACAGCCCTGATGAGGTTTGGCCAGGTGCTGCCACTAGCCAGTGCTTGGGCAGGAGAGCACTGAGGCCACAGAGACATGCTGGGGGAGCCGATAGGGAGGGAAGAGCAAAAAGTAGCCATGGAGATGACAGGCGAAAAGCAAAGCAGATGGAGTGTGTGGAAGAAAGGGCAGGCAGCAAGCGCCGAGAGAGAGCTTAGCCACGTGTGCTCCCCATCCTTGCATGGCATCTCTACAACAGTGAGGGACCCACAGAACCTCTGCAGTGCTGAGGTGCCTCTGGATTTCTGCAATTTTGGAGTGCCTGACTGTGCCCAGGGACAATCCCTGGGAGACCCCAGCACTCTGCCACATTTCACAGAATCACAGAACAGTTGAGGTTGGAAGGGACCTTTAGAGATCCAACCCCCCCCCCCCCCCAAGCAGGATCATCTAGAGCACGTTGCCCAGGATTGCGTCCAGGTGGGTTTTGAATATCTCCAGAGAAGGAGACTCCACCACCTCTCTGGGCAACCTGTTTCAGGGCTCAGTCACCCTCACAGGAAAGAAGTTTTTCCTCATGTTCAGATGGAACTGCCTGTGTTGCAGTTTGTGCCTGTTCCCTCTCGTCCTGTCGCTGGGCACCACGGAGAAGAGTCTGGCCCCCAGCCTCAACACCCCCCCTTCAGATACTTGGACACATTGATCAGATCCCCTCTCAGTCTTCTCTTCTGCAGGCTGAATGGGCCCAACTCTCTCAACCTTTCCACATAGGAGAGATGCTCTAGGCCTTTAGGAGGACTCCAGCTCCAGACAAATCCCACTGCTATTCCTCCCGGGGGAAAGGGATACCCCGTTGCTGACCCACCCTCAGCAGGTGCCTCCTGCTTTCTGCAGCACAGTCAGTCGCTGCACTTTCTGCCAGCCTGCTAAGGACAGGAGGCAGACAAGGGTGATGTCAGGAGGGGGTCCCCAGGGGCTAGGTTTTTTTCCCTTGAGGCTTCATGGCACTCTTGCAGTACAGATTTTGGCCCAGCTACAGCTGATTTTTATGCTCAGAATGTTGCATTATTAGTCTTTACTGTACTGTTCAGACACATTATTGACATAAAATGGTGAAACTTCGTATATCTTCCTTTTAAATGTTTAATCCTGATATGCACAAAAGCAGAGAAGTTGATGTTCCCCTGACCACTCCCTTTCTCTATTTCCAACGTTGCTCTCCAGCACCTGCCGAACCATTCCAGATAAGAAAGAATCATTCCACAGTTACATAAGTGTATATATATTTTTTTCAGAAAAGGGGAAAGAATCTACTCTCTTCACATTGCCAGAGGATACCTTTTAGAATTTGTACCTGTGCTAGAATGGGTTAAATTTGGACCAATGAGCTAGAGTTGAAAAACTTGTGTTGCCAAACCGATCCCTTGTTCTAGACTCTAGTTTGCATCAAGTTGTACCTGAAAGTAATTTCTTAACACTAAATTCCCCCCTTTGCACCACTGTACTTTCGGAGGGATAAACTGGTAAGCAACTTTGTGGGGAGAGACTTATTTAGATAATCACAGGTTCTCAATGCCCTCTACATGAAGCTATTTTACTTTTTACCATTCATTCACAAATCCATTGTTAGGGCAATTAGCAACAATAAATAAAACTTGAAAGGCTTGAAACATTCTGTTTCCAAGTTTTTGGCTTGGATTTATAGAAACCACCACATCAGGCATGTGAGCATTCAGTCCGCAAAAACCACATTTGTTTTTGGTGAGTATCATTTTCCTGGGGAAAAGGAATAAACCCCTCTAGCTAGCCAACTTATTAATATTTTGCTGTTGTTTTCAAGGAGTGATTTAACCATGACTGGAGACCAGGCTCTTCACGACCCACACACGTCACAGATTACACAATGCGTATAAGGCATGATAGTGTCATTACCACACCTCTATTTTTTTTGAATATACTTCCTTCTGCTTTAAGGTTGGGTCCAGTTATTCATGTGGAGCATCCGGTTTTGTATGAGGAAACAGTGAGTTCTTCTCCTGCTTTAAAACATGCAAGCAGCAAGGAAGGCTGAATGTTATTCAGGGATTTTTCTGCCACATCATCAGATCCGATCTATATTTTCTCCGTAAAATGTGGCACATCTTTTTCACATGTTCAACTCCAAGCCCTGTGGAGAGAAGCCTGTGTTTAAACCGGTGAAGCAAACCTACCACTCCAAACGCAGTTAGGACTTGCACCTCCACCCTCACGCGGGTGCTGTGTCAGGCAGGTACCCCCGGGACACCCTGCCTCAGTTGGCCACAGTTAGCTGGGCACTGCGCACCAAAATGCCATGTTTCAGGTGCGCAACCGAGAGCTGGGCTGGGGCATCCCCCGATGCGTTCCTCATCGGGGGGCATTTCCACTGCTATGCCCTTGGCCGATTCCTGGAGAAAGAGGGATCTTTTCTGTCTCTGGGTGCTGGGAGGTGTCTAGTCCTTTGGCCGCTCTGGTTAGTCCTCCGCGCGCCCAAGCCCTCGGTAGCCCCCATGCTCAGCGTACTGCAGGAGGCGATACCGGGAGAGATACAGGTTTGAGAAACATGCATTTCTAGAAATAGAAGCCTAAATGAACCGCGTAGCCCTCTACGGCCCAGTTAACGGCAGCGGCCCCTGCCAACTTGTTAGGGACACCAGAGGGCAGGGACCAACCATTTCCTGCCATCACTGATCATCGCAACAGCCTGGAGATTTGCCCTTGCAGCTAGGTACCGGGTCCTCTTCACCAGACCCCATTGCCACTGTTTCCAGCTCAACCGCAGACCTAACGGCCCTGGGACGGCACCGAGGATGGGCGCAGTATCTGCAAACCCCATGGCACCCCAGAAGTCCTCAACACCCACATTGGTCCAGGCAGGATGAGCCAGAAGGACAGAAGCCAGCAGGGAAGTACTTTGCACACTGCTTATTTGCTTTCATTTTCTTCACTGACCCTGAACATTTTCCCCTGCCCATTCCTCCCACCCACCACCTTAAAATACCAAGCACAGGACAGCAAGAGGCTAAGTTGTCGCCATTTGGAAGAAGCTACCGTAGTTTAACTAATACATAAGGGAAGTTGTAGACAAAACAACAGTAACAGCAACGACAAACCCATTGCACTTTTTTCCAAATACATGCTGTGGGCAGGGCAGCCAGATAGAATCTGCAACGCCATAAATCAACGCACTGCAAACGAAGAAGAGAAACGGATTGTGAAATGAACTGTAAAATAAACATCCAATGTAAACATCCAAAATGCAGCGGTTTGTTTTTTCTGTCTGGGAGTCCAAGTCCAGGACAAGTTAGTTGCTCGCTGTGCTCAGCTCCAGAGGTGGAAAGGATTTATTGCTGGCCTGGTTTGGGGTTTGCTTACAGAACAAGGAGGCAGCAGCTGCTCCTCTGCCAGCAGAGGAGGAGGCTGATGGCAGCATGAATGTCCCTTTTGTCCTCTGACACAGCCTCATCAAGCATTTGTTCAGGTAGTCTTTAAGTTTTGCCCACACATTCCTAGGAAGGGCTGTCTTGTTCCTCCCAATCCAGAGGGACGCCCTTCCACGCTCCTCCGCAACGCAACTCCGAGTTTTAGTGGCCCTATCTTAACAATGAGGCCGCCCTGAACTGCTTTGGGCTGCCTCTTCCCCTGGGGCCTGGATTTTCTGATAAGCGAGTGCTCACCCAGAAGTGCCTCTCCTGCCGTACCTTTCGTGTCACTCACCGCCCCGGCCCTGCTGCTTGGTGGCGCTGGTGGTTTCTCACTTGTGCCTTGTCCTAATCCAGCCCATCCTCCCTTCTTGGAGGGCTAAAACATGCCCTCACAGGGAGAAGCTGGCCACCTCTGATAAAACCTGGCCTTTGGTTTGAATATCTGCCTTCTCCCCTACGTATCTACTGCTGAGCCTTCAAATCTGCAGACACCTAACCACGAACCAGGCCATCTGAAGCCCGAGCACGTGATGTCCTGAGAAGTGCACCTTCTGCACGGCTGAGCACTGGCTTTTTCACCTAGAAGAAGAAACCTACAGGGCAAGGATTGTCTCAGAGCTTTGAGTCCGGGACTCAGGAGAAGCAAAAGAGATCAACTTCTGTTTGCAGTGAGATGTGCTGGGAAAATGAATCGGGACAACATGCAGCTTCTCCAGTGGCAAAAGGAGATACTAGAAAGCAGTAGGAAACAAAACACCTTGAGACTTCTTAGCAGGCAGCTGCATTACATCAATACCTCTCTGGGGTCCAGGGCACACCCTGGCTCATGTGGCAACACATCAGGACAACATTACTCAATACCTGTTACACTCAAACCAGACGAAAAGATAACAATTTGCTACTGTACATAAAGACCTATGCCTCAGCTAGGACAGGACAGAAGCCTCTTTGCTTACTTTTTTTTCCTCCTCCTTTTTTTTTTAAACTGCTTTAACTCTTTAATGCAAGTCGTGGGAGCATAATGTTAGAAGGGACCTCAAGCAATCATCCATCAAACATTTTGCTCCCCAAAACACTCTTAATGAAGACAATTCCACACCTCTAGGAAATACGTTAATTACCGTTGTAGCCAGGAGAACATAACCTACATTTGGTTCACATGAAACACGACTTTAAGTCCTCTCCCCAGTGGGCAGAGGGATTTTTTTCATAATCTTTTTCATAATGGGAAGTTTGCATCCCCTCTCATCCTTTTCTAACAAATAAAAGTGGCCTTTTCTCACGGGTCGCCTTTCACTATGTCTCTACTCATTCTCGTTACTCTTCTTCGGACTGGCTGCAGCTGGCTGGTGTCCAGGTCTCCCACAGTGCTACAACACCACTTCAGTATCTTGGACAGTTTCTGGCTCATTAGTGCCCATAACTTCTTTTCTTCAGTGTTATTGCTTGTCCACCACTTGGCACATCTGCAGTTGATTTCTCCTTCCTTAACATAGTGCTGTACACTTTTGTGTACTGCACTTCATCTTGTTGCTTTTCTCTCCCGATTCATCAAGGTCATTTGGAACTTGAGGATGAAGCCTCTCCTCCCGAGTGCTTGAAATACCTTGCGGCTTGGTGTCAACTGCACCCTTTTATGAGGCTTTTACATCATCTTCCATCGATCCAAGCCACTTATGAAAACACTCAGCAGAAACAGAGCCATGACAGAGGTCCCATGAAACGCTTGCGATGCAGGCAAGCTATTCGTAATGCCCTGTGAGAGCCCATTTTTGCAATGAGCCATGTACCTGCCTGGCAGAGCGTCCCTCCAAAGTGGCGGCATGAAGGCCATCTCCCAAGGGGTGCCTCGGTGGCACATGGCAGCAGCGCCTCACTCTGCATGAGAGTGAGGAGCTGCAGATTGAGTGGTCTGAAACTTCTGAGAGTGGCGGCAGGCCAGCAGGCCAATTTTTAGGCCTCCAGAACCTCACAGTCATGGCATCGAGCCAAGGCTGGGTGGGGCAGGAGCACAGGGATTGGGGGACAAGTGTGGCAGGAGATTAGGCTTGGAGGAGGAGGATATGGCAGGTGGGAGGGGAGATAGCCTGTGGGGTCCCGCTTTGGAGCCCAGGTGTGAGACCTGATAGTTGTCCAGTGTCTCACTTGGAGAACCAGTCCATATCTCCAAATTTCACGCCTGCGGCCACCATCTACAGTTCTACAAGGAGGACGGCCGAGACGTTGAAAAATGAGCATATGGCCAAAAAGCTTATGGGATAACACAGAGAAGTCCCCACGGAAAAGTGACTTTTAGCTCCGCACAATTTCTTCAGAGAAGAGCTGGTATCTCATAATGCACTACCAAATACGAAGGAGGGGACGTCCACCTCTGAAGATATTTGATTTTAATTAGTGACATTATCTGCCTTCCCTAGTCAGTTCACCCTTTCAGCCTTGACTGCAGCTTTATCACAGTTCAAGTTTCGTGCATCCATTTTGTGTGAAGAAGCCGAGTACCTGCAATACTTGTGGGCTTGCAGTGAGAGCTGTGCTCTGAATTAGCCTTAGCATTTACACTTAGCATGTACACATTGGACATGTTACAGGTAATCTTTTGCTGATGAATATCCTACGTGCGAGCTACAAGAATCCCCAGCATTTGTTTCGGGTACCATTATCAGCTGTTGCAGCTCCTATGCTGAGCTTCTGTGTAGCGAAATATAAGAGTCTGCGCAGTCACTGCCGCTGATGCTGTAAAGACCCATACTTGGGTACACAAAGTTTGAGCGTCACCTACCTAAGCTAAATAAAGTATTTCAGCAGTTTGACATAATTAAGATTTCAGATATGAGGAGTCAGAAGAACAAAGTTCTGCTCTATCTAGGTTCTGACCCTTCCTCTTATATTCCAGGTGCCAAGTTCAACCCACCTTTACGATTTCTAGAACAACTTTATCCTGAGGCTCTTGGCAAAGAGGCGACATCTAAAAAAGGCTAGACTGAAAAGTAGTGTATGTTTCTGTGTGTGTGTGTGCACGCACATGTACAAATATGCTAGACGAGTCACCTTTAGATGGTCTTTCCTCAACCATGAGGTCATCCAATCTGCCTATATGATAAATTTGACCTTTAAGTTACAGTCTTGAAAAGCTGAACATTTGTTTACAATGGAAAAGAAACAGATAAGACGTTTGTTAGCTGAAGGATGAGGTGATCAGTATAAACACTTCACATTCTTTTAACCTTCAAGGTAAAGCGTTAGCAGATTTTTGACTCACTGATATAAAGGTAATCAGAGGTTGTCACCTCTATTTAACAGTCTATGGACCAGAGAAGTATTAGAGGTAATTGAATCACATGTGCCAATACTGCAAGAGGGCAGATAGCTTGGCATATTCTGCAAATGGTTGTTCTAGGTTGTATCTTCACAATATCCGTTTCTCACAGAAAGACTCAGCAGAGCATGAACAGAGATACTTTCAGAAGGAGAGAGGCATTCATTTTTTCCCATTGCATTGACTGTAGTGGTTTGCTCTGAAGTGGCGTGCTCTTGTCACTCTGAGCCACCATTCCTGGGCCACAGACTACTTGTACATACGCTCAGCTCCACATCTCCTGACCTTAGCAGACCTTTGAGTACAGCAAACAGTTCACGCTGGCTGCAAACTTGCTAGTCTGCATGCAGCAATATTTAAGGCTTAGCCTATATTAGAAAAAGGTGGCTGGCGTAGCTGTACTAGCAAACTCTTCAAACACAGACGTGGCTTGCAGCAGTAAAAAAGAAGGGCTTCTTGCCAGCAGAGCTGGAATGAAATGAGTTGTACTGGCAAAGAGCTCTTGCCAGATAACTGTGTCTACACTGGGATTCTTGATTGTATAAAAACATCATTAAAAATAATCATACCCACAACCAACATTACTATCCCCACAAACATTTTAATATCTGGCCTTAGAAAACCAGAGTATGCACAAAAGTCAGAGAATGTAAAAAAAGACTCCTTTTCAAAGAAAGGCTCATGGAGATTAAAAGTTAGGAAGAACATTTCTGACAGCAGTGGGAAACACTGGTAACTTCAGACATGGAAAGGCAAGACAAAGAGAGGAGGAAGGAGCAGTTCAGATACCCTCATGACAACATATCACTCAAAGGGTAGCATTTTATTAGGCCTTTTTTACCTACTCTGTTATGTGCCATTCCTCTATTCTCCCATTTCTTGCAATTTTCTCTACCCATACAAAAAAGTTCACTGTTAGGTTCATGAGCTGGGTAAGGTGGGAAGAAACTCCCCTCACACACACATTTGTGAGGGAGAACCAAACTAAGAGGCACTCCTGCTAACAGCAACATCATGTCATCTTCCCTAGAGCCCTTTCTCAAGACGGGAATAAAGCTTTTGCAAGATACGGGGAAGAAATTGTGGAAAAACAAAGAACTTCAGGCAGGAGCTTTAAGATGTTAAAAATGTAGCAACAGAATCTCAGGCAAGTCCCCCAAGACCTTGCAATTCAGGGCACTTTCTGCAAACAAATTATCATCTGCATGTTCTCTCATGAACAATGGAGTGAAACAGGTTTACCCTAAGGTCCTAGCTACAAAACAAGCTAGAGAAAAAGAAGCAAGAATATGTATTTACACATATTAGCTATTTCAGGATAACTGCCTCCATAACTGCTTTTACTCTGTAGTAAGCTAGTTTGCACTGAACCTTTCATGAAAGCAAGGCAGCTCACCTTACCTTGACTGCAGCGCGAACACACCTTAATTGCAAAGTGAAGACCCCCATATATATCCACACCTGAGCTTCCAACGGGCTTCCTACTGTTCTTGTAGCTACAGGCCCTTCTGAGCAGATACCTGAAAGTAGCTGCCTTCCCCAGGAAGAAACTTCAGTATCTCCTAAGACTGAAAGCCACTGTAATGTTATAATTGCACAGGCACAGTAGTGTTCTTAAATTCAACTACGACATAAGAATCTGCAAGACTGAATGACAGTGAATAGCAAAAAATTCTGTGTAAATGGGGCAGCATTACCACAAATTTTGCTTAATGGAAGCATGCTGAGGATGGTAACCCAGTTTGATATTCCAAGGACGACTCTCAAGAGAAGGGAGAATGACAATGATGTGTTTCATTTAATGAATAAAAGGGCTAAGTGGGTTTTTTTTTTAATTTATTTTATATTTTTTATGGATTGCTTTCTAAGTACTGACTTTTCTCCAGGACATTCATTGATAAACTAGTTAATAGTGTACAAGCCTGGATAGCCTTAAATAAGAGGAGCCTGTAGTGATTTTAAAATAAAATGCTGATAAAGTAGGAATTTTCTATCTAGAGAGATGTTCTGGAGCTGCATAGCAAGGATGGCCACAAAGTGGAGGGGTTTATCCCCAGCTCTGTGGTGGTCAGGCAGGTACCAAGAGTTAGTGGTGTTAATACCTTACCTAACTAAGAGTTATTTGGTGTTTAAAAGAGTTATTACCTTTGGTGATCGTTCACCAACGTTTCCCGGTGAGGCCTCGTCAGGACCTGGGCATGGAAATGTGAACCTGCAGATCAGCACAAAACACATCGCAGGCACAGTCCTGCTCATGCTGTACGTTCCTCAAAGGATTTACTTGAGCACATGACTATGTCAGGACCTGTTGTTTCCAGAGATACCACATACTTGGGTTTCACCTGAATTTACTTTTAACAAATGCCACAGAAGCTTAAAAAGCTGAAGAGACGCAGCTTGTGTCATCAAAGCAAAAGGTTAAGGCTGTATTCTGGTGCTGAAAATGAACTTACAAACCCGGAAAGCTGAAACAACAAATGCAACATGACACCAGACCCATCATTCATAGCTGAGGCTTATAAAAGATGGCTCTCAGCCCCCCTACATGGGAAAGCGTCAGGAGCAGCATCTTCTGCTACTCCTCAGAGAAGGACCTCCAAGGCAGCTCAGCTGCTTGGCACCTCGGCGACCTCACTGCTGTTCCTCCAATGCAGCAGCCCTGCGGACCGGCTCATCTCCCCTCCTCTGGTTTCCAAAATGTCCCTCCCCCTCCCAGAAGGAATGCAGCTGCTGGAGTTACAGCAAAGATGGCTGGGCCAACTGCTTTCCTCCATCTTTCACTTCAGCATCTTTCTGAGGATAGAGTACAACTGTATTTTTTAATTAGCACTTTCTAACTGAAGCCATCTTTCTTCAAGGCAGTTATAAAATGAAGAAGGATCTGTCATCCCTGCAGCTGATAAGGCTTCACGGAAATCCCACATGACGCTCTGGTAACAGCCCTCAGAACCAGCATTTGCAGGGCTGTGCTCCCACTACTGTCCACCCCAGCCTCCCACACCCCTTTCCCACAGCTCCCTACGATGGTGCCCAAGATGGGTTTAGCTACCTACCGTGGCAACTGGTTTCACGAGCAACAGGGGTCTTACAGGCCTTACCTTGGTCGTCCAGGTAAACAAGCAAGAGCCAAAGACTGACATTCATGTGCCCTGCAAGAGGTGTGCAACTTAGGTGTCCCCTTGACTGTGCCCAACCACACTGGGCTGGAGGTGCCATGACCTCGCCAGCAGCTCAGCAATGCCGTAATCCCCCCTCCGTGGGACAGGAAGGACTCCTAACGCATCAGGAGTGCTACTCGTGGCAGAGAGAGAAAGTAGCCCGAGTTTCGTTTGTCTCTCTCACAAATCTGCCTTTGCTTGAGCCTTCATGCCACAGTAGGTACCTAAGGGGGACTTAAGCATGGGGTGGGAGCCCTGAACACAGTCCTCTGAAGGCTGCGGTGTTCTCTGCCTCATTTGATTCATATTTAAAAAAGAACTGCCGCCATTTCTTTGGTCCATTTTGTGCATTTTGACTATGAGCTCTTCAGCACTGAGGCTGCTGCTATACCATATGGATGTACATGGCCCAGCAGACCCAGCCTTCAGCTCTTGTCAGAGCCTCCAAACGCTACTGTAGGACAGATAAAGGCCTATGAATAACACATGGCCCTGTCTCGTTCAGGTCAAGATCCTGAAATGAGAGATGCTGCTTTAAGTTCAGTTTACCCTCTCGGGGAGGAAGCACACACAAAAAAAAGTTGTTCTTTAGTTAGTTATTCATTAGGAGCTGCACGGAGCTATAAGGAAACAGGATGATGAAAGAGCTCTCGCAGCATTTGGCCTCTCATTGCAGCACCAGGCAGGTAAGCAAGCGTCCGACCTTCGCGTGGAAAAAGTCAAAGTCCTCAAACGAACTCACCATGTAGTCACCTGCCTCCGCACTTCTTGGTCCCTGGTTAGCAGAAGGGGGCGGAGGGGTGTTTGCTTAAGCGCTTCCTCATGCTTGGACTTGCCATTTAGTGGAACACAATAGTGTTATTGCATTGGGATTTCTTTCTAGGGGGAGGTTCCTAGCAAATTCCTGTTTGAGCGGGAGAAAGGAAGGGGCTTGAATCCAGTCCTTGGTCTGCAAGCCCAGGCCTACAGGCCAGGAAGCTGGGGCAGGTGGCAAGACAGGGACAGAGGAAGATGGGGGTAAAAACACTGAGGTCCCTGATACATGGAAGTTGAAAAGATTTTTATAAGATTTCTTGCATTTTTACTGTTCTGTCCTCCCCCTTCGTTAGATGCCACTCATAGCATATAGATACCCTTAAATCTACATGGCATAATGTAACATTAAAAGACTATTACAACAGCTATCATCATTTAGACCAATTCTCACTACTAAATTGAGATATTTTATCTTGTTTTCTAGGTCATATAGTTTCCTTGGTATGTCATCAAAGCATCAAACAATAAAAATAGGAGACACTCTGTTCTAAAAAGTAAATGGCATGCATAACACACACATAACTAGTAGTACCATTAATATGACAAGAAAAGCCAGATCTGAAAAGAAAAATTCCAAAATCAAGCTTCAGAATTTTATCAGACAATTCCAAAGTTTTCTAAAGATTCAAACAAAAGTAAAAAAATCCTCTTTTGTTCTAATGTAATTTTCTGTGTTTCATTTGTATATTAAAATAGCGTTTTTATCCCCAAAAAAATCTTAATCAAAAAATTCCACAGGCAGAGCCAGCGGGGAAAAGGATATGTGGGCTGGGTAAGGCAAACACAGAAGCAATGAGACACTTTAAAACTCACTGGAGGTGGGATGGATCCGTGTGCCAGTGACAGATGTATCTACTTAATCTAGTTTGTGCACAGCTTCACCCAATAAGTCCTCCTTTGGAAAAGTGAGATATCAGTCATGATGACTCCATCAGAAAAGGAGGTGGACTCTCAGATTTACTTATCTCGATCTTCTTAAAAGCACCCCTAACTTCCTTGGCAGCAGTAGCCAAGCAAGAGCTGTACAACATTGTTTTCCATGGTCTGGTCTAAATAGCAACTCAGCATATGCGGTAGGGAGCTCCCAAAATAGCTCCCGGTTGCCTCACCAGTCTCAGCAACAGCTTGAAAAGCCTTTTGTCTTCTGGGACTTGGAGGAGTTTAAAGTGTTTGGACTTATTTTGAAAGTATTTTCAAAGATAAGAACCATATATTCCAAGATGGGGTGAACTGAAGGTCACTGTTAAGATATTGCACAACGTAACGAAGTAGGTTTAGCACAACTTGCACAGGATTTGATCAGCTCACAGTTGCTGCTGCCCCCACCTAAACTCAGATCAAAGTTGGGGCCCTTCTGCACGGGTACGTCACCAGGCCAACCGCTGTCATCGTCTGTCCCAAAGTGCAGTCAAGGCAGGTCAGTGACAGGAGGACACGGGTCTTCGCTGCGCCACCCTGCTCGGCCAGAGCACTGTTAGTGGATCCTTTAGAAAACCCAGCAAGGTAGATCAATTTTTGAGCAACTTGGGGAAACTATAATGGCTGCAGGACACGTGCTCTCATGCTGGGAATGCTAATACTCACTTCACCCAAGTGAAAGGCTATTTTTTTGACTATGTATGTCTTACATTTCAAACCGTGTCTAGCTAAGACAAAGTCCACGCAGCTCTTGCATTAGCTATATTAAACAAGAAGGCAAAGGTGATATCCCTAAGCTGCTTTTTATACTGCAGGATTTTGGAGCAACGTTCCTGTGAGTTTTGCACGGACAATGCAGCAGTCATAGTCCTAGACTCATTGGAAACCCCTCCCTGCTGCATATAAAAGCTCCTCTTTTTTGAAAACATCATTTACTTTTGGAAAATGACGCCAAAAACATATACATCTGTGGCTTCCCGTCAGTGCAGGAGAACAGTTTTTGTCCACATTTCTCATGTTTCTTAGCACGCTCTCCTGTGCCTCGGCCAGAGCTATCAATATAACTTTCTGCTGAGTCAGGCTGCTGGTTTCCTTATCCCAAATCCCAAACGGGTGGTTTCAAGTACTCCAGACATTTTTCAGCTATAGTTTGAAACCCAACCAAGCCCACAGGGATATAATTCTTCTACTGACTGACTTGCAATTGAATTGGTTTTCTCCCGGGAAGAGCAAGCAGGCCTGCAAAAGCAAGACTGCAACAGCCATCCCAGAGGCCAGCACCCCCTTCCCAAAAATCAAGTGAACTGCTGGGATGGGCAGTTTCGTTTTTTCTTTAACTCTATGATTCATGCTGTTTATCATGAAAGTGATCTTGGTCACAAACTGCCTGCTGCAAACATCCCTGCACAGCTCGGGACCTTGTATAGCCCTGCCATCTATTTTATAAACGTGCTTCTCCTGCCGGTGTCCCTTCCCAGAGCTGGCACTCCTCAGCCCAGAGCACCTCGAAGGCGCGTTGCTGGTCACAGTGGATTCAGCGCCCAGGGACTGCTCCTGAGGACGCCCCCGCTTGGGGGTTTCCAGTCGAACCCTTCAGCATGGCCATGTCTGGAGCCCGCCGAGGCCAGTATAAGCCAGTGTTCCCGTTGCCTCCAGTGGTCTCGGGATCAGGCTCCTCTCCCCAGCCTCCACCTCCCCCAGCCACCCTGTTACACTTGGTTGCTCTGAAATCGTTCATTTTCCAGATCCTGCGTCTAGATGCCTACGATATAATAAAACAGAGCAAAGGCAAATCTGCAATGTAGAGATCCATTATGCTTTATTTACATGCGTCACCATCTCTTTTACAAACTAGATTACAATTTAAAATGGAATACACAAGGCAATATCTACTAACACCAAGTGGAGTAAGCACTGCGTCTCAACTTCGTTTGGAAAGGGGCAGAGCTCCAAAACAAACTTGCTTCCAATCTCTGTGTAGTAAGGTAGTATATTCATCCAGGGCAGCATCTTTTTTTTTTTTTCTATAAAATCCTCCCTAAGAATGCAACATGAGAGTGTCTGCTTTCAAATGAAAGTACAAGATAGCCCAAATGCAAAGTATAAACTGTTCAGCTCTTCGGTATGTAAAGATTGCCATGCGTGATAAGGCTGTGGATTTAAAATTCTTCCAATTTACATGGCTTGAAACAAAAGCAGATAAAACAGCTTTACAGATACTGTATACATATTTTTTTCAATCATGCAACTTTTATAAAAAAAGTTAAACATGTGAAGCCAAATGTACAATCCATTTTTTCCAACCCACAGTAACGAAATGTATCTATCTGGTCCCCCTTTGCATCTGTTGGCATTCCTAATGTACATTGTGTACTAAAAAACAATTACAGGACACTGATTGCCAAGCAATGACATCACTTTAGAGAAATACATGACCTAAAAGGTAGCTTTTTGGAGCAGTGGCACAAATACTTCTGGAATTAGGCAGTGGCCAACTAACTAATCAAGAGAAAAAAATTTACAAAATTATTAAATAAAACCCCAACCCTGTGACTGTAGGAACTGCATAAATGTCACCTTTTTTAGAACTTTTTTTAGACAAAGGGTTTAAGCAATACCTGTGTAATTCTTCTGGACCTGTATCTGTTTTACATGACTTCAGAAGGAAAATTTCTATGCATAAAGATGTTCAAAGACTCAAAGGCCAAAGTTTTTCAAAAGGTAGGTTCCCAAAATCAGCCATTTTTATCTATATTTTGACATGGAAACAAGTGACCCTTTGAATTCGGGAAGATGTATTTATCCAGTGCCTCTGAAGACGACGGCAATTCTTAGACACCTAAATGCCCATGTAGGGCAGTGATCTTCCAGTGGGCCTCCAGCAATCAGGCACCTCTCCTTCCCCGGAAAAGCAACGAGAGCAGAGCAGCTAGCCCTGTGAGACCACTTCGAAGTCCCCGCCTTAGGTGCCTGGCACGAGGCGCTTCAGTTTGAAAATTTTGGCCACAAAAACGAGCAAGAGAGAAACCAAAGCAAACTGAAGAGGTTGTCCAAGCCCATCCCTCTCCAGTTAGTGCAGGGGACATCCTCAAAAGAAGGGGCCCAATCTGTCCTAGACAAGCCAATGAAAATGCTTTCCTCGACATTGCTGGGAGGTAGATTAGGCCTTTCAGCTGGTAATGCTTTTAATATTTTTCAAAAAACTTCTCTGCCATTGACTGGTTGTCTCCAAATCAGTCGGGTTTTTTCCTCCATTTTCTGAACAGAGCGGACCATATTTTTCCCTTTCATTGACGTCAGCGTGAGTTAGCTCCATGAGCTTCAATGGAGCTACGCCGCACTGCTGAGAGCAGAAATCGCCCGGCTATGTTTAAACTGACCGCCTGGTGTGCGACAAGGACAGCTTCCGTACCGAGAACAAAAATTAAACAACGGATTTTCGTCATGCCATCCGGCTAGGCTGGAGCCGGATTATAGAGAGGTCTTGGTGGCGGTCCCCAGCTCCACAGTGGTGGCTCGAGGGCAGCGCCCCGTCCCTGGGAGGGGGGACTGCAGAGCGAGGCTGGCCAAAATGCGGGGTGCGAGCCGGCGGGGGAAAGGCCGCCAGCGTGATTCATGTTTCCAGACATACCGGGGACTTGACAACCACGGGTGACCGCTGTACGGCCTGGGTGATCTGGACAGCTGGCTACTGGAAATATCTCCCCAGATATGGAGATCGGCAATCAGCCTCAGCTAACTCCAATAAACATATAATAAACTAGTCCCCAAACTGACCAATAAACTGCCTTGATGTAAAAACAAAAAGAGAAGTTTATTTAAAAGGAGAATGATAAACCCTTAGCTGCTTGGAAGAGTTGGTAGGCTACAGGGCTATGATAACCACAACCGCACAGAGCTTACACAGCCATAACTGCGTGGTGCAACCAAGAGGCGCAGCGGGAGCGTGAGGAGGTCACAACACAAAACAAAACTTCCATCACACAAGGAGCTGTTACTTCACCAATATCACCTCAGGGACCTGGCAAGTAAGGAGCAAGGTAGGGCCCACAAATGCTTGTGTTGTGTCTGTGTGCGTGACTGTGCGTGTGCGCACGTGTGGTGGCCGTGGCGAAAGGGAGTCACTCCACATTGCATGGTAACACGTATCAGTGGGAACTCATGCACTGAAACTTTGGGTTAAAATGCTAGTTTGTTTTCCTAACATCCATGCATAATGAGCCATTTCTGTACATAATAAAATATATTTATATATTTATATGCATAATGCCTTTATGCAAAGAAAAAAACTTCATATATCGCTTTGGAGAATCATGTATACACTGTCCTATTCAGAACTTCTTCATACCAAGTTCATATGTACCATTGGTGTTTTCCCCTCTTTTTTCACATCCCTCCCCCCCCCAAAAGATACTAATAAAAAGTAATCAAATTTTCCAGATTATAGAGAGGATCTATACAGCACCATACCTTTTATTCATTATTATTAATTCATTATTATTCATTTTACAAAAGAAAATCTTAGAAGCAAAATATATAAAACTGCCTTGTCTTTCAGTGTCATTTATCCTGTTACAATCTATGCTCATATGAAAAGCCATTTGTACGATACTGTCACCTTGCCATTCCCTCTCCTGCTTCTTCCACAATGGATTATGCATAATGAGAAGGAAAAAAATAATCAAGGATATGTCAAAAAAAAAAGAAAAAAGAAAAATCACTGACGCAGTAACACACCCTGCAATGATCTGTGCCTGAACTCCTGACGTTGCCGCTGTCAAGCTACTTGCTGATGCAAGCTTATCTTTTCTGCCAAGTGGTGCGTTTTCCTTTCCTTCAGCCTCCCGTTTTTAAACAGATCTTTACGGGTGGTTATGTTCAACTTGTCTGGCAACAGAGGGGCAGCTCAGCTTATGACTTCTTCCCAGACGACTGAGGCAGCCTAACTGTGCCTCGCTGCGGCAGCAAGGGCAGCCCTGCCAACATACCGTGAGAGGGGAGACTGCTCCGGCTGGCAGCGAACCGGGTCCCGCGCCCGTAAACATGAGGGCAACGGCCTCCTCGCTCAGCCACTCCTCACGAGCACGGGCCAAGAGGCAAACGGGTTGGTTGCCCTTGTTTTCTAATCAGCCCTGGTTCGACGCTTACGGGAAACAGGGGTGTACCATTAAATTTAAGAAAAAGAGTAAAAAAACAAACAAACAAACACAACCCAACAAACAGACCACACAAGTCACCTCTCGCTGGAAGTCGGTCAGTTGATTGGTATAATGACTGCTGTATAGTCAGAAAACCTCGTGTCAGAGCAATGCAGGGTTATGATAATCAGGATAAGATTTCCTTGCGCGTAGGCTGTATTTCAGATTTCCCCAGGGAGAGAAAGCAAAAATGGTCAAAAATCTAAGGAAATCAAACTGGAGGCTGGGGAGGAAAGGGTGGGCAGACAGGGAAAACCTCCAAAAAATAAAAAGCCAACTTAAAACATCCCATAAACCATTAATATATTGAAACACCACATACTCATTGACAAAGAACTACTGTAAAGGCTACACAGTGTGTTCTCAACAGGATGGTGCTGAACATTGTCTCCACAGCAGGTGTTTGGCCATCCCAGAAAAGGAAGATTTTGCATACTTTAGAATGAGTTCAATTCCAAAAAAAAAAGAAAGAAAAAAAAAAAAGAGGATCTTCACTCAAGAAAGGGGCTTATTAACAGTCTGCTTCATTACGAAAATAATGCAGGGTTCACAAAGGTCGTAAGCTGTAAACAGTATCACTGTCCACTTGCTGACAGCAGATTTGGCAAAGGGTTCGCTCTCTCTCTATGTCTTGTGTCAGTTTGAGGGCCTGGAGAGGAAGAAGAAAAAGAAGAAAAGACAGTGAGATTGTTGCACATACAGGGGGGGAAAAAAAAGAAAAAATAACCAAAAAAGCCAACCAAGGGAACTTCTAAACCCAACAGCAGTTTAAATTGACAAGCAATTTTCATTTGTTTGTACCCAAAAGCTTCAAATCTTGGAGCAAGGAGTAAGTTGTACGCTGATCCCTCGTGAAAATACTTCTCTCTTGCCAAGGTTTGTGTGTGCTTCTTTACTACCTTAGCTGCTACCAGCATTAAAGCAAAAAACTCTCTCTTAAAGGAAAAACAACGGCCAAGTCTCAGGTACAGAAATTCAGCACATTGCCCATTTGTTCGGCATATTTCCAGGTGAAGCATGGAAGGATCCTTCAGTTTTTCTCCATTTTTCATGATCATCCTTTCTCAACATCACCAAAAGGCTAGACTAATCTTCTGTCAAGGTTTGACACTGAACACTGCCCTTGAATGACAGCTGAAGAAGGCTGCTCAAGAGAAGCAGCAAGGAGCCACAAATTTTGTTTGGACTTTTTTGAGTTTTGACTTTCCTGCACAGTGCAACGTACCATCAACAGACAGCCCGAACTGGGATTAAAAATGTGCTTTGGGCCCAGTTCTTTAGCTAACTGTGAAAATTTTGTGTAGAGGGAGACTGGAAAGGGACACCCTTGGGTGTAGCAGGGGGGATGACTACAAAGGGACGCAGCAAAGTATGTAAAACATTGAGAACAGAAAACATTTCAGCTTGCCAAGGGGCCAGGTTTTCAAAGGTACTCAGTGGCTTAAAGATACAGGTAGGCACCTAGTTGGGTTTTGAAAAGTATGTACTTTTAGACATTCCCATGAAATCCTTCTACACCTTCAGAAATCCCACGTGACAGCCATCTGCACTGCTTGGCACGTAACTTCTCTTACAGACCTGTCCCTGAAGAGGCTTTTGAAATCAGGGCTTTGTCCCCAACACCACTTACAAGAGTTTGAAGATTTTCCCCATGATGAACAACTCATGATTTTACCCAGCCCAAGAAAAATGGGACACTTGCTGAAACCAACAAGCAATTTAAATTGATTACAGGAATGTCTCTACTCTCTAATGAACCTGCTATCAGGCCACCCTCGGAAAAAAGGGTGGATTTAGGGGGACTGCTGGACCAATCTGGTATTACAATTCCTATGTTCCTGTAAAAGAAATCACCCAGTGCATTAGAAAGGCCATCGTGAGATGACTCTCCGCTACTGCAGAGGATATTCTGAGGTCTCTCCTTCTTAAGGTGCCAGACAGTGATCCTGCGATAACATTTCATTAAAATGACCTATTCTGATAATGCTAAATGATTGATGGGAATTTAATCATTTTGTCTTATGGTTATTAGAGCAACAGCATGACAGCTGCTCCCGGTACCATTAGGCGAGCCCTTCATTCAGAATGGCTTAGGGAGCAGACAGATTGCGCATTTCACCCAGACAAAATTTGGCTTTAGTCTTAATTATGTGGGCTTTTGGGGGGGTAGGCTGTTTTTATGAATAAAGGGATTTCTGACTGGATCAACATATTGATTTCTTCATTTCCAAAGAGTAAATTAATACTAGCCGTTCGTCAGTGTGACTGCCTGGCAACGACTCCATTTAGTAAGCGCGTGCTGTTGGCCGTAGCAAGGTCACTCCAAGACATCCAGACAGGCCTGGTAACTCCCAGTATAACCTGGGTTGTGACTTGAATGTGGACCAGATAAGTCCTTGCCCTCTTCACTACCGTACTCCCCAACTTTTCATTAAAACCTTGGCACCTGTGAGGCTGGAAACCAATGACTTCCCAAAGCGCAAATTCACTACAGGGAAAAGCCTCCGTCCTGAGCGCCGCAGCTTGGCAAAGCAGGGAGGCTTCACTCAGCAGCCATTTAAGCTAAGCGTGGGCTTAGCTGCAGCACGTGTGAGAAGTCTCCCTGACTTCAAGTGGAGCTATTAACTAAAAGCAAGCGAGTACAGAAACTCCTGAATAAGTGCCAGAGTAGTGTTTAACATTTAAATTAAAAATGTATGTAAAACATTGTACTATGAAAACTGGAGGACAGATGATCATGGACATAATTTGTGTAAGTGGCACTGCCTGGTATTTTTTCTGAGAGCGCCTGTCCTTCGGACGTTACAAACGTTTAAGAGCCTTAGGCTGAACAGACTGATGCACAGCTAAGGTGGCGTTTGCTCACAGCAGAACCAAAACACGTTCCGTGTTCACAGCTCTGTTTATATGGACTTTGCAAACGGATTAGAAATTGAAAAGAAGTAGATCAAAGTCTTAACCTACATGCCTTTAAATTACCCCATTAAAGTCTACAACAGACACACACGCTCTCGCCTTCTGTCTCTCCACAAAAAACTATCAACTTTGACTTAGTAGCCTGCTATTTCCTAGCAATGAAAACTGTATCAGGCAAGGAAGTAAACACTCACAGAGCCCAATCCTCTGGCTCTAATATGTGGCATAGTTTCTTGTTTCCTTAGGCTGGGGGGAACTTTGGGATAGGGAGCTTCCCAAAAAGCATCCTCTGCCTATTCTTCTTAAGCCGCTCCCTGGAAAATTCAGTTGTCCTTTGAAAAGTTCCTGCGCCAAATCTGGAGTCTACATATCATCAGAAAGTGAAAATAAAGGATTTTACACTTTCTTCTGAAGTTCGGCGCAGTCTTCGCAACCACACTGACACCTGAGTCCTGCCACCCACGCACATGTGCACACAAAAACACACAAGCACACACGCACTGTATTTTCTGATTCTTTAGTGTGCAAGGGATTACGTGGGAGATGAGACGCCCCTTTATTCTTTCCTTTTCTACTCCCTCCCCTCCTCTAGCTTGCTACTTACCTGCTAGAAATGCTACTCTGGCTTTTCTCTGAGACTGAGTCCTTGGTTGGTATTTCCTTCCCAGCAATAGCATTTCCTTACCTCTATCTCACCTCATTGCACCACTTAACTGGAAGGGGCTCTCCCAAGCCCCATGTCAGCTCGTGCATCATCAGAGAAGCTCTGAAGTATCACCTGCCATGTACTGCTTTCTCCCTTGGAGTCCCACCGGTGCTAATTACGCAGCACTGGAAATTTCTTCAGAACAGAAAGGTGACACACTGATGCTCCCCGAGAGCAAGGCACAGATAATGTGCATCGGTGGTGAGTTTATCAGTAAGGTAACCATAACAAATCAGCACATACAGCGTTTGCAGAAAGAAAAGTCATGGGCACCTTTACAGAATTATATTGTTAGAAACTGTGCTATCAATATATAGCTCCTCCACCTGGCAGCTTACTAAAGAGCTCCTGATTTGGCTGAAAGTCTTGTTGAGTGGACTGCATCTTGAAAAATATCACCACTCAAAGCTCCATAAAATAAGTGTTTTCCCTGGGTACCACTCAGTACTGCTCCCCAATGACAGGAAATCCCAATAACTACTTTTATAAGTAACTGTCCAGAGGTTTTGGATGTAAACATGTTGAAGGAAACTTTCATCCTTCAGTGGTAGACGTACATTTATTCTAGTGCCTCTGTCCCTTGTTTTTGTGACAGCCACCAGCAGTACTACTTCTACTCTAAACGGGGGTAGGCGCAACAAGCAATACTTGATTATGTATGTTGACCGCTCTTCTCTTGTTGAAGTTAATATTCCACCTGGCATTTTCACAGCTCAGTCCTGAAGAGTACAAAGTGTTTAGAAACGAATAAGGAAGATAACTTTTGTGGCCAACCCTTCTCTGACGACAGAGTTGCCGCATGAGTTTTTTGTTCTCTCTCTCTCTATCTGCTCTCTCTGGGATAAAACGCTTGCCCAGAACTGTCATGAGATGCCATGACTATTAACATGCATGTTATTCTGATATATCAGTCTTCTACCTCCTCCCTCGTTGTGGGAGACAGTGCTGTTTGTCACGACTGTAACAACACTAATGCTTGTTCTTGCAGAACGAAAAACTTGCAGCATCACAAAAAGTGTAGAACTCATGATAAACCATGGCTTTACTTTTTGTACCCGCCCCCCCCTACACAGAATAAACCTCTGTGATTTAAGAGTGAAGCTTTAAACCAGATTGCCTGCTTGGGAGACTAGCATTAATTTATTGGCATAAAGTGACTTTAGTTCTATGGATCTCAGCACTTACTCATCTAAATCTGCTTTCATCTTTCCATGAACTGTATATTTTGTCTGTATAAGGCAAACCGGAGGAGGGAGAAGAAATTTTTCTTTTCTTTTATTCTTTCTGCTTTTGTGTAGAATATATATCATATGTAATTAAATCTTTAATAAATTACCATCTCTTTTATGCACGCGAATAGTTTGAATCAGGTAAAAAATAGTATGTTGAACTTCTACAACCCTTTATGAAGCTTTTAACAAACTAAACCTCACTCACAGAATGACAGAAAAGTCTAGGTTGGAAGGGACTTCTGGAGATCACCTGATCCAACCATTTGTTGAAAGCAGGGCCTTAGATCAGGTTATCCAGGGCTCTCTCAAGCCAAGTCCTGAATATTCCAGCAAGGGAGATTTTACAACCTCTCTGGGCAGTTCACTTTACCGCTCCGAAGCAGGTAAGGTGCCTCCTGCCCAGTGTGCAGATAAAAAGGAGACACCCAGAAAGAAAGTGGTAACCTATGCTCACACAGTTGAAGGGAAAAGTAGCTCAAGGTTTCCCCTATGTATCTGGACCCGATACTGAACACCTGAATCCACAGGAAATTCTGCACTTGCTTGCAAGAGGAGCAGGCTCATACAGACTACACTACATATGTCACTGTGTTGTTGCCCATACAAAAAGACCATATGCTGCGACACTTGTTTTTACACCTACAGATATGTCAATATGCAGTTATGCTGGCTTTCCAGCACAAGCATTATTAATATGCAATCTGTCTTTGTCTGAGAATCGCCACATCTGGCTAACTTTATTTCTCTGCCCTGGCCAACTGTGAAAAATTCAGATGCAGGGCATCACCTCTCTACACTCTCCAAGCTTCTTACTTGACAATTTTATGGCAAATTTTATCTTCAGCCCTTCCTTCAGCGGCCTGAGGAGGGAGGTGGAAATCATGCCAGTTCTAGGCGAGTTCCTGGCAGTTTTGAAATCAAAGATAGTACCGCCATTGATTGAAGGAGGTCAGCCTGGGTGTTCAGCACAGCAGCTTTCAGGCAGGACACTGCTGCACCAGTGCACGGGCTTGCTACATGGGAGAAGAAAGCCCACACTGCTCGCAAAAATATATGTCCTGTGAGGGGCAGAGTACATCGGCTGCAGTAACGGCCCTTTCTTCATGCACTCGGAGGCACTGGGAGGAAGACTGTTCTACCACCTCTGCAGATGAGAAACAGACGGTAACTACCCCACCTGTGCAAGAAGAGAGAAACACTTTGCTTGCACTTTTCAATCTGAAGGCCAAATGCTGCTTTCCTAACTAACTGGACAGGAAAAGGTATCTACATGACTGGCAACAGAAGTAAACATTCTGAATTGTGGGTTTATAGCGTGATGGAAACATGCTACCTACTCTTATTTATTCTAAATACCCTCGCAGAGTTTATTTTTCCTCTGTCGGGTAGCAAGCCGCTTTTTATAAAGATCCTTCCTGCTGTGCAGTCTTCTCATTCTCCTCTGCAGTTCATTGAAAATGACAGGCCAATAATACTTAGATCTCTGAAAAGGAGCTCCACCACGCTGCTGTAAGGCAAGATCCCCTGTATCAGTACTTATATGTGGCAGAGAGAGGCACGAGAGTCAAGGTCCTCCCTCAGAACCAAATTTTCTCTACATTTCTATTAAACACATTACCTCTGAAAGTCAGGAGAAGCCGTTTGCAAAGTAGGCAGTACCAGGGAAAACTAATGGGCAAGACAGGCAGCTAAGCTGAAAATGTGCTTATTCTCGCCACTCTCCATGGAATCACGCGGGAAAAGCGTTGTTTTTCCTGGACCAGTCTCAGACGACCGTGGCAACACAGTGGCCTCTGTGAACTGAGCTTCCCCATCCATTTCCCACTCAACAGATAGATGTCTGTGCCACAAGACTACAACAACAGCCACCCTGCATGGCAACGAGTGGAAAAGCTGATGAAATAGCCTTGTGGTCCCACCACTCAACTGCAGGTACCTTATTTAATGGAGCCACATACTCTGTGTAGTCAATGGTGAGACCAGCTCGATCGGGGGCAACCTTGACAGAAGCTTTCTGGTGGAGATGCCCTCACTCTCCACTAACTGTACCAGGAGCTGAGGGAGGGCGTTGGAAGAACGTCCTTCCTTCATCTTCCTTCTCCTGGCGAGGAGAAAAAGCCCATTTTTTTACTGGGCTGTATTTACAATACTACTCAAATATGGAATAGTGCATGTCTATGCCTTTGCTGTACTTGCGCTCTCAGACTGTCATAAGCATAAGACTTAAACCTCTCAGACTGCCAGTTCATCACTTCAGCTGAGCACTGACTTCCTATGAAAAAATATCTCGACCTTTACTCAGCTGCATGACGTTACGTTTCTAAACAGAATCTCTGATTATGCACTTCTCTACAAAGATATGTTTTCAGGGGGCTATTTAAAAGAGTAGCTCCAAGGAAGGAAAGAAAAAAAGAAATCAACCTGTAACCATCACAGCACATCTCGGAACAAGAGCTAATCTGCAGCTCCTAACAATCACTACAGCTCATTCACATGAAAAAGACGATGTACAAGGACTCGTTCTGTAATAAAATCTGCATGCTGTTGATACAGAGAGGAAAGCATTGGGGAGACCAATTGATGCAGGCTTTTCTAAAAATACCAGTTTATGCTGTCATCTGGTGAGAGTATGTCATCCTGTAATCTTGGCATCTGCAGGGACAGCAAGTTTCTGCCTAATTATTGCTGTTGAATCACATGACAATACATAATGTACTAAAAAATATATAACATGAAAACAGAAAAACACCCAAACCACAGGATGAGAATGTTATCCTGGCTTTAGCTGCTGTCTGCTCGCAACACAAGGCTGTGGAGGGAATCCTGGTTGTTCAGAGATCTTTTGGCTAAGTTTATAAAATACAAAAACGTAACCCCAGTTAAAAAAAGAAAAGTGACTTCCTGAAGCAGTGAGCAATTCATGGTGTTTATATGTCAGCTCCTGCTGCTTTTACTCACTCTGAGCAGGGCTTCAGTGAGCAGCCCTGACTCACAGAGCAAAGTGTGAGCAAGTACTCTAGCTGAATCTGCTTCGTCATATTTTTGAGTGGCTGCAATGGCTCTTGTGAGCGTCTGGAGCCAAATCGCAGACTGCTCGTGACAGTGCAGAAGGCGCTCCAGCCACGTTTACCGCTTGCGCCCGGGGCTCTTTTTTGCAGGGAAATGCCGCAAACGCAATGCCGATGGGGGGCAGCCCTGGCAAGGACGATCTGCCTGGTTGCCCAGGATCCTCCCCGGATCTCTTCCTCCCCGGAGGCGACATGCTCAGATCAAGCCCGGCAGCTCCTCCAGGCGCTAGCTCCTGCGCAGCTAGCACACTGCTGGTGTGCGCCCAGCAAGCGAGGAGCTGGCCCTGGGCTCTCCTCTCCTTGGAGTTACTGGAATCCCTGTTCCCAGCGAAACACGGAGTTTTCCACTCTGTTATTTTCATTCGAAGACTAAACTTGGCGAGTTTGATGTGCAGCTGGTCACAAAACCACCTTTCAAAGCTTGGGCTGGCCGAAACAACACTTCAATGTTAAAAGTGCGCCACCACCTTAACCACTAACCTATTTGAATTGAAGCAGAAGCATTTTGTTCCCCTGAATTTCCTTGAGATTTTTACATGTAGCCCCACCTTGGCTCCACATATGAAACCTGCTAGCCCTACTCCTAAAAACCTCATTTTTGAAACCAACAGAGAAGGGAAGGCCGCTTGGTCCTGAGGCAATCAGGATCCTTAGGCAACAGGTTCTCACGTTCTGGTTTCTGCATTTCACCTTCAATGAGCAGAAAATAAGCTTTCTGGAAAAAATGAAAAACAGAAAAACCATTGTCCTCATGGAACATTGTCTAGCCAGAGCTCTCCGATTCAAAGGGGACAAACTCTATCCAAATTGAGATCTTTTTATGATCTACTGGAACTTTAAGAGGGTGTTTTAGTGAATACTAAGTGATCCACAGATCTATATGTTAGTCTTTGGCATGAATTTCACCCAGAAACAGTTAATTAACAAATCAGCAAGTAGTGCCAACAGGTATGGACGACTGAAATATAAACAGGCATTTCACTACGTTTCACAGGATTTTTCTTTATCGGAGAGGTTAGCTATCATATTGCGTGAAATGATACTCTGCTACTACTAGTAGTTTGTGCACCCTCCTGCTGCAGGAAGATGACTTCGGACTTCAATGATGCTAGAATAAAATGAATGACTAACTGATCTGTGAAGTATTTTACTTTCAATTTTCAAGCAAGTCAACTTGACTTTAGTACAACTCTGCTACAGAGCCCGGAGGGATCCAGCTAAATGGCACGTTAAAATCTCTCTCAAAAGATGCAGTTATATGAGGAGGTTTTCCAACAGCAAAGGCAGCAAAGACGTTCCTGCCCTACTTGCAACTCTGCCACCCCCTTTCCCAAACTCTGCCATCGGAGCCGTCTGGGGAGCTCTGTTATGAACTGGATCACTGAAACAATTGAGGCAAAAACAACTTCTTACGCTGGCTTTGATGCCAGGGGAAATGTTTGTCTAACCGGTGGTTGATCACCAGCTCATGACATTCCAGGCAGCCATAAATCTCCCAAATAGTCTCCCCTGTCAGTTTGTTTAGGGCTATTCTTTGGCGAATGCCAAGTCCCTTAGGATTCACAGCCTGAGAAGGACCACAGAGTAAAGAGGAGAGTGGTGGGAATACCAGACTAAGGGAGGACACATTAATTTAAAAATAAAAGGTATTCTAGAGAAAGGCTAGGAAATACTGACATCTTTATTTATTGATAAATGGGCTGAAAAAACGGCCTGATGATTACTGCAGTGGGTGGAGGGTATATTCAGTACTCTTGGGAAGCAGAGAGAGAGAGAGAGAGAGGGACAGAGGCCTCAACCAGCCTGAGAAGGGAAGATTATGGCTCAGAAAATAAAGTAAGAAAAAAAGCATATTGATTTTCTCCTTTCCTTCTCGTAGCGGAAAAAACAAAACAAGACAAAACAAATCCGGTTCCATGCCTCAACTGGGGCCCTCTGAAAGGCTGCGCATGGCAAACCTCACGGGTGCCAAGCCAGGGCAGTGCAACCGGGGAACGCTCCCTCCAATAAACGTGCACCGGCACTAAACTAGTAACGCTGGAGTCTTTCGCACATGTTTTACCTCCCCTGTAAAGAAAGTGTAATTGATTTTTTTCCTAAGTAAATACCCATCTATACCTGGGGTATGTACAAGCTAAATAACTGTTTATTTGCTCCTTTCTTTTCTAACTAACTTTTCTTTTCAAACTCACCCAAATTTCTTTCCTATTTCTTCATAGAAAACACAGCATTCCCTATGGCTAGGTATGCCAATAACCTATTTTAACTGCTTTAGTTTGCCAGCCGCCTTTCTGAAACGGATTTAACGTCGGCAAGGGCAGGACTGTTCTGCTGGATGCGATTCCTTATGCAAAGATTCTTCACTGAGCTCATCAAAACTGCTCAGAGAAGATTTTAATTCAGGGGTCCCTATTGCAACAGCAAAGCGAAGAAATAACTGCGGAAAAGATTCAGAGTGATTACATCCTATTTCATGCGAGACCCTGTCAAAGTAAGAGACACTCACATGGAAGCAAACTCTCAGACAGCATTAATTAACAGACAAGGAACCGTGCATTATGAACAAGCTCAGCAGAAATCATCTCCGCTTGCACCTGATACCAGAGGCACCCAGGAGCAGCCGGTCCATTTGTCAGAGAGAGAGAAAGAGGCTTCCACAGATGACTGGACAGTAATCCGCCACGGAGGACTCTCTGCTTAATAAATCTGTCCTCCGATATGCGAATCCTTCACACAGATGTGTCAGTTCCTTTCCTCTGAGGGCAGAAAAAGGTGAAGGCAGCTACACTTGTTGTGAATGCAACGGCCCGGGGTTAAGAGGCAGCTGAGAGCGTTTTGGGAGGAACCCACACGGTGTTCTCCCTTCACACTGCCTGGGCAAATCTCCCTCCACGCACCTTTTACCTATACACAGGAAATGATGATGCTGAAAGAGGAGGCTGTGCTCTTTTCCTATTAGGAACGCGTCAAGCAAGATTGCCAATAATATCTATTTTTTAAGCTGCTTTTGGCAAATTGTACTGCTGGATGTTTCACAGTTTAAAAAAAAAAAAAAAACTCATGCAAAAAGATAGGGTTTCTACATCCAAACTGCTCGTGCACCTGGAGGAAGAGAGAACAGATCAACAAGCATGGCCTTCTGCAAATTTTTGCTTCCTGGCTCTCAAATCACTTTTTTTTTCCCTCTATTTTTCCTTCCCTTTCTTAAATTAATGAAGGCCTGGAACTGAAAGAAACCAGAAACCTGTGAACGTCTGTAGCCATTCACTTGACACCCTCACCTTTCCAAGGTGCTACCACACACACGGTCAGCGGGACATTGCTAGGACTGTCCAAGCTGCACCCTCTACAGCACAGCTCCTCTGCAGACCACCTCGTGGCCTTGCACTGCAACACTCCTGCAGTTAGAGCTAAAATGCAAAAGAAGCAGAGGAACTCCTCTCCCTTAGAAAAGCCAAAGTACTGTGCAAACTAATTGGTCCAATAGCAAGAAAGCTTTGCACACTGACTAAATGAAGCACTCTTGTTCAGTCTTGTTTTCCCTTAAATACAGCAGATCAGCATATGTCTGATCCATGGTCCTCTAGACACACAGGAAGACATTCAGGAGGTTCACCACTGCTGTTTACCTACCGCAAAGCTTCCCCTCAAACATCAAACTGTGAAACAGAATGAAAACTCAATTAAAGATGAAAGGGCCATTCACGAGCAAATTATGCACCCTAAAGTCAAAAGACACTGACTCCTTCTTTCCATCCTTTCCCCAGAAAAAATGAAAGTTGGAAGTAAGCTGCAGACTGCATGAATGCCTCTTTCAACCTCACTGTTGGGATACTCTACATACTATTCTGAAGTTAATAGAATACTTTCAATAATTTATGGCTAACCTTTTATCCTATAATATTTTGAAATCTACTCCTTTATGCTAATAAATAAACAAAGGAGAAAGGGCACTTTGTGTGGAACCTGCTCCGTGAGTCAGTGAATATGTACGTGCCAGTAGGCAGAGCTATGGGCAGAAGCCTGCAGAATCACAAAGGATGACAGAAACAATGCTTACAGGTTCAAATGTTCCCAGAGTTACGGAAAAGAAGCTCTGAGAAAAACCTCCATAGTAACCTGAAAAAGTTAATCTGAATCAACTGCCATTTGAGGCTAACATTCAAACAGGACCTATGTCACAACCCAATCCAACTCTTGGTGGAATCCAAAAGAAAATGACACCTACCCAGGTCTTGGGGTGCCCAACCAATTTTATATATTTAAAGCATTAAAATCAAGATGTTCCTGAGTCTAGGATCCTACCTTTGCTATTTCAAAATATAATTCCTCTGGCTGCTATTTTTTATTGCCCTGAGAAATAAATTTAAAAATAAAAATCAACAATTTCACTAGGGTTACTGCACCACCGCAAGAAGTACAACTCTAATTCAGTCCTGATCTGTCCCACATCCCAGATCTTCAGTGTGTGCGTGTGGATCTTGCAAAGACACTTCTCTCCCTTCCTTTGCAGTAATATTGCCCCACCGACTGCAAAGTCTCTTGCCCTATCCCAGTATAACACAGCTTGACTACATGAGGCCTTGGCTGCTGAGAAGAATCCATCTGTTGCGACTTCAAAGAAGAAACGTTGGAGCTCTGCGATTCCTGAAACCCACAAACATTCCACCTTGGTTTGCTTGATTTGGCATTAACATTTCTTATGCCTAAATTAAGCAGGACGCATAGCATCAGATGCGTGCTGACAGTGTTGCAGCTGAGTAACTTTTATAGCTTAGCCTCGTTTCCCTTCACACCTCCAAATTTGTCTTGGTTGTGCCTGCTGCATACCAAAACATAGCAAGCCGTCACAAGCCAAATTGATATTATTAGTGTGCACTATTAAGTGTTTGGTGCAAACTCCAAAAAAACTAAGGAACCAAGTATTTTACCACATCTACAGGGCACTGACCTGTTTGCCCATTTCCCCTGTTCTCAAAGATCCTTCAGCCTGGTACCCAACTCTGTGATGAAGCCTGTTTAGCACCAGTGAAGTTCCCCACATTCAGACTGACAACGTTCTGGGCTGAGATGAGGGAATCAAAGTTAAAATCCAACCCATCTGCATCCATGAGTTCACTGCGGATAATGGACTCCATGTCACACTCCAAGCTCCCATTGAAAATATCCAGGTCCAAGTCACTTGGGAATTTCTCATGTCCCATGACCGGGAGGTTCACGCTAGAGGAATACAAAGAGGAGCCTGAGAGTGGGTCAGAAAGTGTTTGCATAGACTGATTGACAGGTGACTGCTGATGTTTGGTGGATCCCAAGCTGTTTGAGTCATTTAAGCCTATGTTACTGATGGAATTCGACAAGGCACGGCTGCCACTAAGAGAGGAATTGTGAGACTGGTGCTGGTGATGGGGCAGGCTCTGATTGACCAGACCGCCCTGGTTGGACTGCGCAGCAAACGACATCATGGGGTCATTGCGGAGCATGATATTCCTGCGGGAATTCTGGGCGGACACAGCTGTGCTGGCTTGCGACATGAGCGGGTCAGACTGTGTCATCATGACATCGCTGTGACTAAGTGCATCAGAGGCGAGCAGATCCTGCAGCGTCTGGTTGTTATAATGAGAAATGGAAGAGAAGGTGGCCTGCTTGTTCTCTTGAATGGTTTGCATGGGCGACTGGCGAAGGGAGTTCAGGGACGACGGCCCGAATACGGCGTTATTGAAACTACTTGACGGAGAACCCAGCCCTGAACCTTTGGAACCATATGGAAAACTGGAGCTTCTCTGCATTATCCCTCCTGTGGGTGACTGCTGGGAGGAAGGGAGTGTTATGTTGTCCAAGAGATCATCCATGAGGTTGTCTGCCAGTCCGTCATTCAAATTCATTGTCCCAGCCATATCAGTCAACCTAGGTAACTCCACAGTACATGGTTTGTTTACTGATGGGGACAAGCTCGATGGACTACTGTACAGCATGGGAGAAAGTGGAGCGTCATCATCTTGAACGTCATCTAGTTCGGTGCTTGCCAAAATTGGTGACAAGCGGCCACTTATCGTACTGGCGTTTGAATTTGTACGGGAGCGGAAATCTGTCCATGCATCCAGCTCATCGCTGCTGCGAGAAGTTGGACTCCCGGGCCACTTGGAGAGCTGAGAAGGGCTGTCCTCACTTGCCTCTTGGGCAGTTTGCAGAGCTGCCTTTTTCTTAGCTGCCCGCCCTCTGCTCTTCGTGTACTTGTTGCTATTGTCCATTGACACAGCACGTCTTCGCGGTGCCTTCCCACCTTTTCCACCATCTGGATTGATCATCCACCAAGAGCTTTTCCCAGTGCCTTCGTTCTGCACCCTGATGAATCGGCTGTGAAGTGACAAGTTGTGCCGGATTGAATTCTGCAGGAAAGGAATAAAACAAAAAGGTCAAGACCAGCACTACTTCTTTCGCTGCCCAAATCTCAGTCACACAATCAACATTACATGAAAACACCAACATGAATAAAAACATTGGGCCGTGTGGATATCACCAGGGGTTCCTTGGGTGGGGGACACAGGAGGGCTGGCACGTGACTGCAGACTGCCTGCAGGCTGCTGCAAAGCAGGCCCTGCACTTGCACTAGCTGTGCTCTCTTGGTGCCCATCTTCATACCCCAAAATTTGCATCCAAGCAAAAGGAGTGCGACACAGCTCCGTCCCTGGTAGCAAGGAGCTAGACAAGCTAGCAGTATCAGCATGAGGATGCAAGATGTCCAACTCCTCTTTCCTAACCGTTCCTCTGCTGGGATGAGGGTAGAACCCGAGACCTCTACCCATGCCCTCAAATCATTCAACAGCAATAGACTCGAGGGAGCTGCGTTTCTCCTTTACTTTCAACTCAAGACAAAGCTCTATACTGTTGCCAATCTTGCCACGTGCTCCTTCAAACAGGAACTGCAAAAACACTGCCAAAAACTGACTGCAAGGGTGGCCATCCCCACTGCAGCCTCTGCAAACATCTTTTTTATTCTTCGCTGGCATGTGCGTTTGTGTAGTTATTATAACAGCTCTTGAGAAAGCTACACCTGCTGTCGCCCTCTCCGAGAGGCACACAGCACCCGAGGAAGCTCTACTTTCTCTCCTGATCAGAGACGCCAGAATTACGCTTGAACCACAGCAGCTGGCCAGCTGCCCCCCCGATACAGTATCCTCACAGTCTTTAAAACATGACATGACACAGTGCACAGCAACACCTCTGTCCCTGCACACTGCCAGATACAGAGTTGTATAAAGTTGTACGTGGTCGTAGACCCCACACTCTAGCAGAGGCTATAAAATACAGCGCTTTCAAGAGGGGCTGCTGCACAGTCCACTCTTGCACGTTACCTGCTCACGCTAGTCAGGAACATCCACGCGCCGAAAACCACAGCAGCACAAACCAATCAAAATTACCCCAGAACAAGAAGGAAGGCAGAGGAAACCAACCCACAGTAGCTCTAGTGAAAGGTCTTCAGGTTTATGCCGGAATAACTGAGATCAAAAACCTAACTCTACTCATCCTACTGATCTTCGGCTTAACATACAGCTCAAAAAAGGACCAATAAGTGGTGCTTGCTACTGAGAATGCTTCCAACCTTTTTTTCTTTTTTCTTTCCCCCATATGCAAGTCAAAGATTTTTGGAGCCATATTCTCTTGACAAAACAGTTGCACTATTCCTGCATGTTAAAGATGAACAAGTTTAAACAGTTGCATGAATTTTTTTTAATGGGCAAACATCAGCTATATCTATAAAAAGGATAAAAATACATGTGTTCTATCAGCATGTCTTAAAAATACAGCTTCAAAGGGATCATAGCATAATCAAGGCACTGAAGGATTTCCAGATTTAAATGAACAAAGAATATATCAATCAACAAATCATTCACAAGCATCTTGACATTTCCATCGTTAGGATAAAGGGACGTTTGATATACGTGAACTGAAGACACACTGGATGTATAAAGAAATACAGCCCAGCTTTTATAAAATAATTCTTTTCAGTATAAAATGCCTTTTCCCCTCTAAGTGTTGTGGTTTTTATCGGATTCTGAAATGAAAAACATGCCTAAAATTCCTCTCGCACGCAGATAGCAGACACATTTGTGATTATCACTTAATGAAAAGAGAAATTCTATTGACTACGGTTCAAAACAGCAACTGTTACGTTTTAAGCAATTTGCACAGCAGAGCCGACCAGACTTTACAGACATACTCAAGATAAGTTTGGGTCCGTATTTCAGCTATAAAGTTGTCTATTTGTAAGGCGCTATAATGCCATTAAAATATGTTGAATTGAGTTGCAGCATAATAGTTCCTCAGTCTAGGAGGCAAAGAGCTTTTTATTTTTTAACTGATGATATTTTTAACTGTATTTTGAGTCTGGCAAAACTCTGTTTCTAGCCTCTACTAACTAGATGCCACTGCTTACTTCCTCAGGTTTCTTCCAGCTGGCTGGGCACTGTTGACTTCTTGAAAAACAACCTTTGCTGAGATTCCAGCTTGCACTGCATCAGTGCAGGTAGTTCTCACATTCATCCTCTCGGACCGCAATGGACAACTGCACGCAAGAATATTTGCATGGGGATCTCTCTTCACAAAGATGCAGTGACAGGATCAACAGAGCTAAAACGCCATGCCAAACCGGGCTACAAGAGTCCTACAAACCACGCTGAACAAGAGCTAACAATGCTAGATATAAAGAACAAACAGAACACTGACTCTTTTCACTGAAAACAATCTTAGAAAACCCAGAAAAGAAATACCAAAGGTGGCCTACACAACACGCTATGTAGCTTCAAACATGAAAACGAACAGCAGAGTGCCATCAGCTAACAGTTTTCAACCCATGGTATTCTCATAAAATGGCTTATTTCTGCTGGCAGTAAGCATAGCATGAAACTATCTGGTCTAAAACCACAAAAAATCCAAAACAGTCTATTAGTAAAATTATGGGATTGAAGCACCTTTCAGGGATGAGGGCTCTTACATGTGTGGATATGTGTGTGCACATGTATAATTTTCTATTATAGTATCTTTTCACTCAGTGTTGGTAATACACAAGTAATAAAAGAATGTAATAATACTTTTGCATTGAAAATTGGTAGTTATGAAAAAATCCAAGCAGTTTGTTTGCCTTTACATTACGCAATATGCCATTTATGCTCCAGCTCGTTTTTTTCTTTATTTTTCTTTTGTAGGAAGATTGTTTTCTTAGGTATAATTATGGAGCAATTTATTTCTGTGTACCCCATCTCCACCCTCTGTTCAAACACTGCCTTAAAATCCACTTCTTTCACGTAACCTCCCTCACTAAACTCTTCAGCAACAGCATCTGAGTTTCTTGGTTCCTCCTCATGTTGGAAGCTCTGCCAAATCAAATTAGGGCTGGATCCTGTTATCCCTTCACATGTGAGTGTTGCTACAGAAGGCACTGGGGTTGACAGCTCACAGTCAAGGCGGAGCGCTGAGCTGCCAGGCTGCGATCTTGGTGGAAATAAGCCTGTTTTGCACCTGGTTTCTAAACTGTCTATGAAAGTTCACGTCTGCTTAAAATACAAGGAAAGATTCTGGGGCAATGTTTGCTCACGAGCACGTGCCTAAGTGATATATGACCACGTGACAAACCACAAAGGAGGAGGGGAAGCCCCAGAAAATACAGTTTATGATTCAAACCCACCACCATTCAAATCAAGAGGAATTTTGCCTTTGACTTAATTCGGGAGAGGGATGAGGCCATTACGATGGAAACGTAACACATTTTTCCATGCCAAAATACGACGAGAAACCTTAAAAGATCTTTAAAGGAACTCTCGTCGATCTGCCCTGGAGAACATATGTACACGGGACAGATGCCGGCCAGACGGCAGACACCTTGGAAAGAGCTCAGATACCACTGGTGGGTTCGACATAAGGACTGCACAAGAGCAGAGCAGAAAAGAAATATGATGAGCTCCTCCCTTTATTAGTGTTACTATTTATACCAGACTTGAAGTATGCTATGTACTTTGCTCACAGACAGAAGACCGAGGTTCCTGCAGATAAGATCAAGAGGACACAGTACAGCATTGTGCCTAGCCCAGCCGGGTCCCAGTCTCTCGACAAAGTTTTTAAGTGGTCCTGCAGGAAAAAAAAATGGCACTAAAGATAAGAAAGACCCACCACAAGAGGAACACAAAAGACAGGGCAGATGTGATTAGAGGGGAGGACGGTAGAGTGGTACAGGAAAACAACATTGCTTTACCTGACTGCAAGCTTCCCTAAGGTTACTGCCCAAAGGCTTCGCAAAGACACCTCCAAGGGCAAGGGATGAGCTCCCTTCACTAGGCACTTCTTTTGGCAACACCTCTCGCAACCTTTAGCTTTTCATACAGACCTGTACGAGCAAAGGACAGCAGGCTGCAGGGGAGGAGGTGGCCGGCCAGCACGCAGAGCCATTCACTAGCAGGAAATCAGCAGCTGAGTGCCCCGTCTTAGTTAGATGGGCAACATATCAGATGGGTGACACTACTTTCCTAAAACCCAGAGCCACATTTTGAACTTCAAAGAGGTAAATGTTTATCCACTGCACAAAATTTTGTTCAGTCACTGCTTCTTGAAGCAGCCACAATTTGCTCGTGAAAAAAAGGAAAAAAAAAAAAACTCAGTATGTCCTAATTACATGTCACTCGTGATATTTTGGTAAGATGCCAAACGGATGCACTAACAAACATTTCCAAAGTGCTATACACCCGATTGGGTATGAACAACTAAACGAGCTTCCCAGAAAGGGCTTTAGGACTGCGAGTTACTTCAACACTCGGCCGTGGCCAGGCAAAACCAGCAAATCCTTTCGCCTTGAAAAAAGGAGCGAGTTCCCCCACCCCGGCGCGCCTGTGTCTGTGTGCGACTCTTCCAAACCATGTTTACCTTGTGGAGCCCGTCCATTAACGCAGACACCAGCTGCAAGTGCTTCCACTGGAATACAGAGTCCTTTTTGTCTGCAAGCAACATGTGGTATCAATTTATCATTCTCAACAACGCAACAAGGAATCCACTCACTTTAAAAATAAAAAGAGAGTTGTGTAACTTAACTCTTAAAAGCCTCAGCTCAAAAAAAAAAAAAAAAAGAAAGCCTAAAGATTAGCAAGACGAGGTGCAGCTGGTGACTGCCGAGTCCAAGTTACACACTGGTCTGTTTTCATTTCAGCGTTTTGTAGTGGTTAATTCGTTATTTTAGATACAGGCTCCTAAACCGTAAAGTTACATCTACAAATCAAAAGCAGTCGTTTATTTTAACAATTGACACACTGGGAAATGATGAGAGAAAAACAAACACTATCTGTAGACTCATAAATGCTGGTAAAGCTCACTTAGGAGAATAATACTTTATTTTATACTTTACTACCATATTTAATGTTGTAACCTCACCATACAAAGTTTTCTGGTAGCCATGTAGCAGTGAAAGGAGTAAGATGTAATACTACAGAAAAGAAGCCATGAAAATAGCTGCAGTTTATCAGTCTCCAGCTGGCATGGGCTGACTGAATGGCAGCCGCGCTTCTCAATGGCCCTCGCTTGCTAATTTCAATTTCAGTCTCCAACCTACGTCACCTTGCTCAAAATTTTGTAGCGCACATCTCTTTTGGGATGAATACTCCTCCAGAAGACCTTCACTAAAAATTATTTCTTTTCTTGAAGAAAACCAAAACAAAGCAAACTACTTTGCTTGTGTTCATTGGCCTTGAAAAAGGAGCTTGTGAACAATCAACACTTTTCGCCCATCTGTCTGGACCAGAGTTTGTGCCTTCTCATCAAGTAACTCAAAATTTGCTTCAACTACCAGTTTTACATTTTGTTTGCTTTGAAGTCCTCAATGAGATTCAGCAGGAAGTACACACGAAAACAGATGCAGTAATTTCAAAATTATGAATACTGAAAGCCGCCAACTGTGCGCATGCATATACGAATTTCTGGTAAAAGGAATTTGCAGGTCCCAGACAAGGGCATTCTAGTTGGTTGGCTGCATACAGTCTTTTCCTGCTGTGCCCTATAGGACTGTGCTGCGCACCTATAGGAAGGTGCTGCCCTTCTCAAGGAACCTGAAAGTCTACAGGCCAAAGAGGTCTCAAAACATTTTACCTTTCCCATCTTTTTTCCTTGTAAGTTTTTGGAAACCACAACAAGATAAATAATGTAATATAGTAGTGAGAGTGCTCTGGAGACGCAGACTAAAACATAAGGAAAGGCCTCCCTCAGTATCTGCTCAGCCATGTTGCACCAGTATATAGTCTTCTAAACAGCTTTTTTTCATATAAAGCCTACATTATGTGCTCTTGTTTGTTATTATATTTTCCCCTAAATCATTAAAGTTGCAGGAAAAAATTAGCATCGAACAAACTACACGCACAACAAGAGGAAACGTCTCTGACACTGAAGCATTTTTGATGCTCACGATTTGATATTATCTGCAAGTTTCTAAGGCAACTGCCGCCTATCGCCCCAGATGTTCAGCAGCAGCAGCAGCAGGGCGTGAGAGAGCCCCACTGCCACAAAAGTGACATTCAGCAGCCCTTTGTACGGCGTGAACAAAGCCTACTGCCCCTTCAAGCGCTAAAAAGAGAAAGTGGGAAGCCCCGCCACCTCAGCCCAGCCAGTTCCAGGCAAACAGGTCATCCAAGCATACCCTCCTGCTAAGGGGAGAAGAAAGGGAAAAAAAAGGAAAAAAAAAACCCCACCCAACCCACAGATATAAGGGAAAAAAATCAGCTTGACATCTGAAGGATCGTTTTGTGGAGTTCCCTCCTCATCCTCTCCTCAAAGGAGAAGTGTTTCTGACCTTGACTGCAGGGGAAGAGCTAGAAGAGCCCCTTGCCGCAATTACTTCCCTCTCTGTGTCTCCACCTCGGCGTCCCCCCACCGCCTCGCAAGAGAAGTAAAGCGCTGAGTGATATTAAAGCTCCTTGGGAGAATATTAAGTCCAGTGAAGACTTATGCTCTGAAAGCGCAGCCCGCTCAGGTAGGAGAGCCTCTCCTCTCCTCTCCCTCCCTCCCAAAGGAAGGCCCTTGCGCCGTGCCGAATTACGACGGAAGAATTTGATTAGAGCTGGGGAAAAACAAACCCTCCCTAATATTAGGCGCGCCTCGGTCCCTGCCGCGGGAGCTGCTCCTCTCCGCCCGGGCAGGCCGCGAACAATTTGCAGGCAAAGGAGGCTTATGCCCTCCCTTTCCAGGCGGCCGGCATCGGAAAGCGCGTGCCTAAGAGGACTTAGTCACAACTCTATCAAATGTTTTTCCTATTAAAAAACAGTCGAGTTAAAACAACTGCTGCCTCACTCTTTGAGAACACTGATATTGTGAACCGCTGCACTGACGTAAATAAAACTTAGCTCAAAATACACGCTGCCTGGAAATTGTCTCAAAGCATCACACTTCCAGTTAGCAGAAAAAAATCTCCAGTCATTTTACAATCAGATGCCTACTGACCACAGGAGGACTCTAATAAATAACATTTGTTTTGCTTTGAGTACAGCGTGCTGGCTGCCGTTTATTTTTTTCCACCGGGTGTTGGGAGAAAAGAAGCAGGGAGCGAAGAAAACGTTGGCATTTTAAATAAGGTAACTGCGGAGCCCTACTAGAAAGCACAGAGGGTGAGGCAGGGACGAGGCGAAGCGAAGGAGAGGGGGACGCAGCGCGACACAGGGGAAAGGACGCAGGAAAAATCCTCTCGGCTAAAAGGAGGTGGCGGGGCGGGGGGGAGGACCAAACATCACTGAAAAGTGTCACGAACTTCAGAAAGAGAGGACGGCAACGGCTGTGCGGCGCGTGCTTATTTTTTGCAAATTTGGAAACGGCCTGAGTAACCTCTTTCCCAGCTGTTTTTGCTCCTGGAGGGCTGGGGAGAACATGCCATTCCCGCAGCCGGACCTGCGCCGCGCTCGCGCCACGCGCTGCCCGCCGGCTGCTCCGGCTAATATTGAGAGACGCGTACGCTGGCGCTCGCCACCCCACGAAGCCTTGTAAAAACCTTGCAAAAACGTCCCGCTGACGTTTCTCCTCCCGTGTTACACGGGATTTAGGGAGCCGGAAACAAGTCAACGTAACCGGGAGTTTGCTAAAGGCACCTTGTCAAGGGCTTCCTCTTTCGTCCCCTTCTGTCGGGTCGGCGCAAAACTGGAGAGCGCAATTAATTTCAACCAACGGATTTAACTTAATTAAGCGGAGGAATTTTCTTTAAAGCGCTGATCTTGCAAGGTGCTGAATTAATGAAAATCCCATCAGCGTAGGCTTGCCCGGGACATGAACGCAGTCAGTAAAAGAAAGCGATGTTGCCGCTCACGGTTTTTAAAGTGAACTTAAACACGAAGAGTTGCATAGAAAAAAAGCCAAAATGGACACACATGGCTGGGCCTTTGCAGAGATGGTTAGGATCTCTGCTCGCGATCAGTGTCACTGGCCGATTTGTCCTTTTTTTTCCTCCTTTTTTATAACTAAGCCTACCATTTAAAGTGTTTTCACTGTAGAAACTTTGGCAATTACATCACGCTATTTGCAGAGCACCTTCAAGAGGGAATTGCTGACCTTCTCCTCCTCAGTTCCACCGAGCCTCCAGAGAAGTGCAAGCGCACACTTAACTAATCAACATGAAAATTATACCTACAGTAATACTCCTAAAAATAGCTGCCACCGTCTTTATAGGCCCAATCCAATGGTCGCTGCAGCTAATGGAAGAATGAATTCTCAGAGGCCTCAGTGGTCACCAAGTTCGACCTCAATGAAAGCAGTACAACTCTACTGTAAGGCAGGTTTTCATCCTGAAATATATATGCGTTTTTTTTTTTTTTAAACTACAAGAAAAATTGCCCCCTCAATTTTTCCCTTTTTAAAATCCAAAGATCCCTGCAAAAACCTTGCATGGTATTGTGGAAACCAAAGTGCTAACGTTCTATTTTTGTTCATTCTCTACACATGGCCGTTACTATACATTGACTATTTAGAAACAGGCATGGGCGTTCTTTCATGTCCTTATAAATAAATGTGAGTGCTGCTACTGCTTATAATAATTCGCTAAAAATAGTAGTTTCCCATGAAAGATCACAAAGGCCTGTCAATGCTGAATCACCTATTATAAATCTACTAGTTTTTTTGAGTTTTTTTTTTTAAACACTTACTAAGCCTGAGAAATGCAACTAAATCAGCAATAACTTCCACTGTACTGCAGCAGGGAAAGGCTAAAATCAGTGTGCGTTAAGAAAGCCTTTTAGGGCTTCTGCTTTACACAACTGCAATGCTGTCTTGCACGTAGCTCCAGAAAGTGTTAGTTCTGAAGTGACATAACTCCGAAATGATATATTGTTAAATATATGGGCTGTATTAATTGGAAGTGTTGAGCTGCACATATTAATTGCAAATCTGGTGACAGTTTTAGCTAACGTGACTGATTAGAGGAATAGATCTGATATGCTGTCAACTGGCGGAGTCTGCTCAGGCCTGAGCAAGCCCTTCAAAAGCTAGCACCAGCATACGAGACCTTCGAGCAAGGGAACAACCTTCAGTACAGCCCTGGGCATTTCTATTATGTAGACTAATCTGAAACAGGACCCCTCTCCTGAGCTATTTAAAGCATATAATTAGTTTATTATTGAACTAGGAGAGATTCTCTAATTAAAAAAAATGTGCATTTTAAAATATGATGCATTTCAGTTGGCAGCTGACAGGTCAGAAGGAACGCTTTGCTCAACATGAGCAAACATCCATAAGCACAGGCGAGAAGTCGAGGATGGGCAAGAAACGTGATTTTCAGGCTTCTTCTTAAAGTGGGTCTAAATCTCTGCTGTTAGAGGCAAAAACCCTTGTGAGCCCCATGAGAGTGCTTGCCTGGGTGAGAGGGCAGAGCAGCAACCAGAATTGTTCACAGAATTACTCCACTGCAACTTGGGCTGGGGTGCGAATTAGGAGATGATGGATGAGTGAATAGGACAACTTGAAAAACAGGTATCTTTTCTTTCAAAACTCAGTACAGGATAACTATGGTACTACCAACAAATACATGACCCATGCGCTCTTCAAAACATAATGGTAGCTATAAAATATTAATGTATTTTGAAAGTAGAAAGAAATCAGTTTTCCTTTTGATGCTTTCTGATGCAACTTATTTCATCCTGAGTTTACGTTTGAGGACGCATAGGCCCTTGTCAGTCTTTTCCCTCTTTTTTCCCATGTTTTCTAGATTTTCCCTCAATGTAGGGAAACATTTTAAACACAGTGCTTGGAAATCTATTTGAAAAATTGCATCCAAATCCAAAAAATTCTGTAAATACAAACTAAACTCAGGGCATGCCATGATGACATGGATGGGCAAAAACATCCCTCTTTATGCCATCTGCACGGGAACAGTAGCAACATAGCTTTACTCCAGCAGTCTTCCTCCAGTTCGCTCCTTAATCCCGCTGCCATGTGAGTGTTAGACAGAGCAGGGACGCAGCTGTGGAGACACTCAGCTTACAAGACACAGCTTCAGTTTGAACACTGCTGCGCCTCGTCTGCCTTCTCCGACATGACAGCGTTTGCTTTCTTTAATGGAGAAAAGCCTTTTAGAGCCTTAAAATGTGATTGATCTCATCCAACTTGGGTGAGTCCACGTTAGACCCCAGCACGCGAGCTAGTGACTCCGGCCTCCCTTTGTGGGCAGCAGGAGAAACAGGCCCCTCCAGCAAATGATTCCTCCAACCGATCTTCGAATTTTCCTGCCAAGGAGCACAGCGAACACACAAGGGCAGGTACCCAGCCCATGCAACCGGGCACACCTCCGCGTCCATCTTCGGGAAAATCATCTCGACTCCAGCAGGAGTTTTACAGAGCTTGCCCTTAGTCAGGCCAAACACCTTCTCTCCTTTTAGATTCATCTCAGCCTCACTTTAGAAACTGTTTTGTTTTTAATCAAACCTGACCTCACTCAGATGACTTACCTGTTACTGGTTTTACTGGATTTTTTCATTTATTTTCTGTTCACTGCAGGGGTAAAATATACCTCAGGAGCTGACAAAAGGGAAGATGACACCTATTACTCTGCCAATGAATCAGCCCTTCACTACGGCAAGCAGGACATTCCTGTTTCACGTGTAACTGGCAGCAGACACCATCCCAGAAACCTCAGAATCGAGGTAAATGCACAGATATGAAGGTCTTTTTTGTTTTTAAGCTATTTATCTCATCTGAGGAACTAGCGTCACACTGTCATTGATACAATCACAAATCCCAGGTGCTAAACATTGACCTTAAAGTTAGGCTGGGTCCAAAGGCTTCAGTACTTCCCAGCGCATCATTAGTGCCCCACCCCGACACCAGCGCCTGAATAGCACAACGATGACTGGAGCCCTTTCATGTTCCTGGTTTGAACCTGTACGCACGACTGATTCCTCCCGAAGGCAACGCCGGGGCCATGGTGGGGCCTTTGCATCTGTGTCGCTCAGTACATACGCTGGGTAATTGTTCAGAGTGCAGCTGCGGAGTTACAAGGACAAGAAATTTCAGGACCTCGATGGTGTAAAGAGTCAAAGTCTTCACCATGTATTCAGGCAAGCATTACCTGCCTGGTATCTTGCAGTCAGATTGAGTCCCTGTTGTGGAAAGTAATGCACAAGTAGAAGACGCTGCGTGCCCAAAAGCTTACCGTCTCAACAGGCAAAGAGATGTTAAGGAGCCTTAATTCAATAAAAATGCTACGGAACATAAAAATCGAGTGGCTTTGTTTCTTCTAGTTAGCACACACCAGCCATGTGTTACCTGCCCTTCAAGAGAAGCATCAAGGCAAGCTCTCAGTGTCCCGAAATGGTTTCACTTCATGGACAGTGTCCTCTGCTGTGGAAAATTGTAAATGTGGGTTTGCCAAATCAAAATGTCTGCCTCTTGGGCTTGCAAGAGCTGAAGGTATTCGGAGGGAGTCCCTCCATCCTTGCAGATACACACTCTCTTATAGTGCTGGTATGGTAGACTAAAGTCTGCTTCTCAAAGAAATGGGGCATAAACCCTGAATAGGATGTGTGGGCACACACCCCAAATCCTGCCTTTAGGGGAAAAAGAGGAGTTATATTAGTGGAACTATATAGCTTGAAAATAAGTCCACTTTTAAGATCTGTATGGGCAAAACACAGGGCAGATTTTAAAGGACAGTGCTAAGAATGATGATGCCTTTGTACATTGTTATTTTAATGATGCTCTTCAGAGTCTTCATAGCTCAAGAATGCCAGGCCTCCTCCACATGCCAGGTATCATCATTTTCACAATAAAGGAATGTAAGAAAGAAGCATCTTCAAGCTGCAGCTGAAGAGATGAGGAGAGAAAGAAAGGAGCATTGAATGGCAAATGCTTATGGGTATATTCTCCCTCCTCCTGGGAAAGGGAGGGAACCCATTAACCAAGCACATTGAGCTAAGTTTATGTGTGTGCATTATGACAGGTTAGGTAATACTTTTATAATATGAGCTCATATGCAAAATATAGAACGGACTAACACAGACCAGCTTCCTTTTTTTCCTTTTCATAGACAAATAGCAAGGGTCCTCTTTGCAATTAAAACTTAGGAGATGGGGTAACTGGAGTATAGAAATGAACTGGCCTAGTTTTTGGTTAAGACTGGCAAAGTGTACAAACTGGGGAATGATAACAAAATTAAGGAGAGGGCAGAATTTACACTTTTCTCAAGTCAGGCCTTTTTCAGAGCCAGCAGAAACACATTCTGTTTGCAGGCTCCAAGCACATACCCTATTGCATTATATACACATTCTCACCTACAAAGGCTTTTGCATATACCTTCATGTGTGCCCTGTGAGCTGCTTCATGGTCTTCAACAGGAATGCCCACAATGCAAGGATAAGCAGGAGGAGAGAGACACAAACACAAGGAAGTTTCCAATTTTGTCCATAGGCAAGTTTAAAAGCTCACAAAAGCTAATGGGAACTTTCTAGTAGTTTTGTATCAAGCTCTCTTTGAGGTGAAAATATATCATATTAATTCTTTCCAGCAGAAACGGGTTCTTGGTGCCATCCAATCACAGATATAACCCCAGCAGCCCTTCAGAAGCAGAGTAACAACTGAGTCACTAATGTTAAAACAGGGATGAGAAACAGAAAATAAAATAGAATCTAGGCTACTTCCCCTGAGGAGCTAAATACAGTATTTAATGGCATCTATTTATAAGGTTAATAAATTGACTGCTCCAGCTATGAATTGTTGCCATCATCACAACTACAATAGGATGTTCCTGGACAACTTATCTCCGACTAGTATTTTTCCCTTCCGTGACACACACACACAAGTAGGAAGAGACTGGGAGGCTGCCCAGCCTTTCAACATATTCTGCTCATCGGAGGAGATGGTCAGTGATAGCCACACAAGGTTATGGTGGAACAAGCAGCAATGTTGTCAACACAGGGTGGGGAAAGCGGGCGGCAACAGATGGGGTGCTTGTATTTCCCGGCATCTGCAGCAGCTGCCGTCTTTGTCAGCTGTTGTCCCTGTGGCACTCTGCCTGCATGGGCTGGAGCGGAGAACATTTTGGTTTCTCTTCTTTAACTAACCCTGAAAAATTCTCACCGTCCCGTCCCCCTACGTGGCCCTTAAATGAGTGTGTAAAAAGCACTGAAGATGCTGAGAAACCTTAAAGCTACATGTGTAAAGGAACATCTTTTCCCCAATGCTGCCGAAGTGTGGGGCACATCTTTCTTTTGCACCCACAGGACCTTGTCACTTAAGAGTTATATTTTAGTGAGGTAGCTTTGCAAAGGCATGCGCCAGAAAATCTCTCTCCAGCAGACGAGTAAGAACTGAAGCTGATTTTCCAGGAACCCAGCTGAGGCCACCTGACAGGCCTTCTGTATTAGGAGACCCTAAATCTACTTCTAATGCATTATAGCACAACAGGGCAAAATTTTTGCTCATTTTCTCTTTCTCCCCACTGCTAGACCACGCCACCTCTGAGCACCAGCCCTGGCTCAGGGCTGCACCAGGCTGACAGCTACCCACTTCCAGCCCCAAACAAATGGCTCCTGCTTCAAGAGCCAAAAACGTCATCACAAATGCAAACGGGATTAGAGGGTGGCTCAAAACACTACCTCCTGGTTTGATAGCAGGGAGTGCACAAGATACAGGAACGCAGGGAACGAAGCCACCTGGACAGATAATTCCTGGAAAGATTATACGTGTTTGTACTTACCTTCCTCCTTGGGGATGATGCCAGAGAGTACACATTAAACACTGGCAGTGCTGCATTTATGTGTTCTTTCAAGGGAGCTGCTTTCTCTTAGTTCCATCCAGAGTTAGGGCTAACTTTGGCCCACTTGCCAAGAGAGCAACATTTTTGTATAATTAATCCCACACATGCCTTCACAACCTCTCTGTTCAATTACTTTAAAACACTCCATCCATGACTTATCATAAACTCTGGCCATGTTATTATTATCACTTTAAGCATAATCCGAGCATGATCCTGAATAGCAAGTAATCGCTGTTCATGCAAGAAGTCTGGCTGACCTCTACAAAACTCTTCACAAGAGACAAACTTTGCAGGATCAGGGCCTAAGCTTGAAGGCAGGATAATCTCCTCCCTCTGCCCACTCCCTCTCCCTTAGCTCTAGCATCCAGTACACAATGTTCTCTTCATTACTTTGACATAGTCTTTAAGGCTTTAGACCTGAAGCTAGAAAAACAGAATGTGCAAGTTCCGTGATTCAAGGGTATTTAAAAGAGGAAAAAAAGGGCAACTGTTAGTCAGAATCTTCCAAGAGCGAGAATCAGTCTGTGTGCCAGGAGGCAAGAGTCCATAGCTTGAATTTCAAAGGCCTTTCAGGAAAGACTACCTCCAACATACTTTCAGAAGCTAATTTAAACAAGTCACAATTCTGCTGGTTTTTTCTTCTCCTCCTTTTCCATCCAGATAATCTATTTTTTTCACTTGGTGCGAGGCAAAACTTATGCACTCCACTATTTATGTGCACTTACATGTCAATTAACTCTGGATGGCTGCTATATATTGAAACATTGTACAATTTGCAAAACAGTCACTGAGAATTAGAATGCCTTAACATGACACGGTGGCTCAAGCGTATTCCATCTCTTTGGTATTTCAGCCAGCAAACACAGCACACTTTTTTCTGCCTTGCTCCTTTTCATTCCCTTTCCTTTCCTAGGATTAGGACATTGCTAGAACCTGATACAATGCTGTTTGCAGTCATATAATGTTTGAAAAAAGAAAAAAAAAAGTACTGTACGGAAACAGGATCATATCTCAGGCTGCCTGCAATCCAGCACCCTAACACGGCCCAAAATGCAAAGTTGGAGCTTGCATGTTTAGATTACAACTGCAGAAAAATGGAGACAAAAACTAAGTAATCCATTTTAAATGGATACAGACGCCAGAATGGTTGCCAAGACTTTCTGGCACTCGCCACCACATTAAGACCATTTGACTTGTTTCACTCCCAGGTTTCCACTACGAGTGCCTGGTGGCTGGAAGTCATCTGAGGACAAAAGAGGGTCCAGAAGAGCACAGCACCTGCAGCCCGGAGTCTGCTGGGGAAGGGGCTAGCGAAGGGGCCAGCTGGCAGAGCCACGACAGTGAAGAACGCTATTCAAGGAAGGCACAAGATTCGGTGACTTCAGGGAAAACACGCTGCCAACACAGGGCACACAGGGCCAGGCCTGCTTGCTAGACCACAAATAGAGACCAAGAGAGGTCAGTGTGACACTGGGAGTGTTGGCAAGGTCCCTGCAAACACTGGGTTCTGCCTTCCAGAGAATCAGTGCCGGCTGGAAGGTCATAAAAGCTCCAAAGTCTAACTCTTGTGGGTATTAATAGTAGTCACATGTTCATCAGGAGCAGAGTCTATCCTTTCATTAGCACACACTATCATTTTTGCATTAGGTGAAACAAGTCATATCAGAGGATCTGGGACACTGCAAACAGCATGTTTTGCTAGGAGAGCATGAAAAGAAATACAAGGAAACTCTAGTCTTGTTAATGGCTGGTTCCTACAAAGTGCTGCACACTGTCTGCGAGGTGCTGACTCCCTTCAATTCATGCTGGCTTTAACTGGAGAGAAAAGCAATCTGCTAGATCACCCAAAACCTGCTGACAGCAGGATTTGGTTCACTATCGAAGAACTTTCGGAGCCCCACACGTCAAATGACAAAAAGCCCTGTTTTGCTTTGTTCTTTTGGAAATATCTAGAAAGAAAAGCTAGGGGCAGAATCCCACCATCAAAGTTTGCACAGGTGTTCCTGAGAAAAACAAGTAATATGGCTGAGAAACTTTACGGTGTCATGATGTCTTCCTGATGCACAGATTTTCAGACATCATCATACATGCTGCTGCGAGCTCTCCTCCTTTCCACCCAGCCCAGACCTCTTTCTCAAGCGCTGTGATACAGGCACTCTAATATTTTACAGGTTAAATCATATCGTACCTCCTCCAGAGCAGTAGTGTTTTTGAAAATATTGTCATCTTCAGGAACAGAAAAATTCAGATAATCCTACAGGACATGATATGTTTTCTGTCACGGCTATCCCAAAATGTAATGCTAGAACAAAAAACCTGGGACAAATGTCAGCAGATATCACATGCTCTACACAAGCACTCAAAATGAATGCTTTCTGCCACCACGGAAAGGCTGGGAGTATCACCTTCCCTTTGGTACACAGCAACGGTTGCTAGTACTGGCAGACTGCAAGATGCAGAGCAAGACGTTAGTATGACATCATCTGATTATCACTTCGCTTTCTTCATATTCGATTGAACTCCAATAAGAAATTATTTTTAGAAACACCTCAGACAAAATCATGAAAAAAAATCTAGCAGAGATTTGGGTAGAGGTGGGTCAGGGCTGTATTTCTAGCAGACAAAGACTTAACAAGGCCCAGGTATTTAGAAACTGAAACCACAGCAGAAATAACATGCACACATTAGCAGTGAAGGCAATTAACCATGTGAACAACTCCTTTAAAGGTGCAGTGGATTCTTCATTGCCTGAAGTTTTTACAGTTAAAGGTGGATATTCCTCTAAAAGATGGGATGTAGCTGAAACTGAATTAGGGATTCGCTGTTGAAAGAAGTGGCCGAAGTTCCAGAACTTTCTAACCTCAAAATCTGTGCAAGTTTGTTTGCTGGTTGCGCTTGGAAAGTTTGCAGTTATGAAGAAAGTGAAGAATTACCACAGGATACCATGACATATGATGTAAGTATTCAGGGAAAGCGGTACACCCCCCAAAAAAACCCTCTAAAATGTTAAGTGAAAGCGTACGTTGCTCTTACCCTGGCACGAGAAATTAATAACGTCCTGCCTTCTAACTCTGTGTCACCGAGAGCTTTGGAGTAATTGATCTTGCCTCAGATTTCAAGTGAGCTGTGGTGTTTGTTTAGGAGAGGAGGTTCACATGACAGCCTCGAGGTTCTGGAGGAGACCTTTTGTCGAAATGGTGGCCGCTTGCTGGAAATAAATAATCGCAGGGATCCACAGGCAGCTGGTAGGTTGCTGGCAGCGCTCTGCCGGTTCGTGGCGTTGAGCAGTTGTTCGTTATGTTTATGTAACTACAGGTATTAGTATTTACAGCAAACGGCTTCTTTTTTACATCCCTCACTTTGAATATTTGATATCCTTTATGAATTTTAATCGACCGTTGTACTGTCTTGTGTTTTTTAGCTTGTCATTTAGTACGCTTGTACAGTGACAGACTAATGAACTACCGAGCGATGTGAAGAACTGTGTGACATGTCATAACATCTTGTTTTATAAAATAACAGGGCAAAGCTTTCTTTACTTTTGTACTAAGGACAGATTCTCTTCTCTACTTGCCCCAAATGACAGTGAAAACCATGTTTTGAGCGAGAAATTAAAAAAAGCAAGATAGAGACAAAACTGCGTTGTCAGCTTTTCATTTTCTTGCAGGCCTCACCATCAAAACTAAGAACGCTACGCAGCAAGGGGCCCTGGATCATCATATCATTCTGCGTGCAAAACTTCTGACTGACATAAGCAATTGACTTGTCTGCTAATTTGATTTCTACAACTCACTGCGTCGGGACGTGACCGATAAGAGCTGACTAGCAATTCCCACAGATAGGGATTTTGCAGAGCCTTGCATGCAGCACAGCGCAGCCAGCTCCACCCGTTTCTTTCCGTACATGTCCCTTCCACCAGCAGCACTGAGGTGGCCACACAGGACTCTGTATCAGCAGGACCATATGTGTCTGCAGAGATAGCAAAAGCCAGAGGATGCCATTATCTAGCCGAATAAACAACTTCACATGCAAGAAATGACACGTGGCAAGAAAGACCAGGAAGGGACATGGTTTAAGCCTCCTATGATCAGGGGCCGTTGTTTCACTGAATGCCTCTGGGAGATTCAGGGGCCAACCAAAAAGCCAGAGAGCTTTTCAGCGACACTACGCCAACTGTCCTATTTATGGGGAAGTCAGAGTCAAGATGGGCAAAAGCCAGATCCAAAGCAGGGCAGGTGACCTTCTTTGATGTATCTAAATGGAGGACTTCTGTGTGTATGAAAGGCCTCAGATAAATACTTTGGCAAAAAGGAAAGAAAGGGAAAAAGAGTCGGCCAACAAGTAACATGAGTAATTTGAAAAGAAAATTTGGTGGGCAAGAGGTGGGCAATAAACTACAGATAGATTTATGGGAGGCTATCTGCCAGTGAGGCCAAGCAACCCTTTTTTCTGGAGCGGGATAGGTAGGGAGGTGCAAGGGGAAAGTCTGAGAATCTTGTTTACTGGAAAAGCGCAGTTTTAAAACCCTCAGAGAAGACATGACAAATTGAAAAGGAGACCGCTGAAAATGCTCAGACTTCCTGGAATTACACGCCTTGAGTTGAAGGTTGTACGAGTACCCTTGGCCATAAGTGCCTCCCTGCAAAGGACACTGCACTAATGGTGCCGGGGCTGGAAGTTTACATGACATTACCCCCGAAAGTAACAGACTTGGGCAACTTGCCCCTAATGCACCAACAAAAATTTACTGCTTCCCCTGGGCTTTGCAGGGGTCAGTTCACAACGAAACATCCCTCGTCCTTCTCCGAAAGTGCCAGCCGGCCCTCAGGGCTGCACCTCTCTGGGGCGGCACCTGGGGATTCCCGGGGCCCTTCAGCCACTGGCTCCAACGGTGACCGCAGTGTCACACAACAAAGTAAACACGATTTACTTCTAGCAGCAGGGAGAGAACACACTGTTTTCCAGAACCAATAGGAAAAAAAAGGATATGTGTGTGTCTGAGCTCGGCCCAGTACCACCGCATGTTTATGGAGATGCTGCGAACCTAAATTCCTGTAAACTCTCAAGCAGGTGTCTGTTCCCAGTGAACAGCTCCCAAACAACTGCCTCCTTTCTGCCTGGAGAGATTTTTTAACTGTTTATAGTGCCTTTGATCTGTCCCTTCTCAACATTGGCAAAACAAACTGGAGCTGAGGAGGCAGGAGCTTCCCAGTTAATAGCTTGGGCACTGTATCTTAATCCCCCCGCCTGGCCCCGAGGCGTCTTCTCAGAGTCATTTTACCAGCAGCCACTGTCTTGCCTGCCTGCTTGTTTTTCAAACTACCTGCTATTAAACTAACACCACAACAGCCCTATAGTAAACATCCCAATACTGGGAAATACACCTTGTCCACCCACTACAGGGAAGCGCGTGCCAGGCTGGGGATAGAGGGTGAGGAAGAGAGGGAAGGAGAAAGCAAGACTCAGGTTGCCTAACTTTAGCCATCTTGGATGTCAAAGTTGGGAGCTGAGGCTCTCACATGCCCCCGCTGTCCTGAGACACGAGGCTTGTTTCAGAGCACCCAAGATCACAGTTCCCCTGCTCCTTACGTACAGTAGAGAGGCACCTCAAGTTAGACTGGGAAGATTTTCTCCTCTCCCTCCCAAAAGTTATTTTTTCCCTTTGGCTTCTCCCTTTCTGTCTCTAAGACTGCAAGCTCTGTGCAGGCTGGTCTCATCTTCGCATAGCCCTGGAGAAATAAGCCAAATGAGAGCAATAGTGTATGAAAACGGGGAAATTTCTCTCAAGATCGTAATGTTTTTAGCAAACTGACTAGAGGCACAAGGCTCATGTCCTGAATGAGGGAGAAGAAAGGAAGGGAGGCAGCGAGAGATGGGAGGAGGAAGCAGTACTACAGACACACTAGATGATGAATCATCCGAACCAATAAGAAGGTGCTACAGACTTTTTTTTCCTCACCCTTCTCAAGTAAAGGATTTGTATCAAAGAATGAAGGTTTCTCTACCAATAAAACAGACAGGCACTTAGCACCTGTAATTTTAGCCTTAGATAGTAAATTCTGTAATGCTCCATTTTTTATTTCTTTTACTTCTGGAAAATCACTGTCTCCCCACTCTAGTGCTTCTACAGTAGTTAAACAAGCATCAAATGACAAGATAACACACCGATAAACCCCAGTTCAAAGAAGAAATCTCTCTACCCTCGTTTAGAGCAGGAACTTTCCTATTCAGGTACGCCCCTTCAGAGAAAATCCAGAATAAGCAAATACAGCTCTGTTCTTCCTCTTTCATTTAGAAATAAAAAAGAAAAAATAAAAAAACCCCACCATGTGATATGGCCTCAGGGCCATGGCTTTCTAGAAATAAAAGGCCAAGTGAAACAGTTGTTTCCTAAAGAGTTTGCCTGACTGCACAAACACGGTCTCACCAAGCAATGAGCAGCCGATTGGGTTCCTTAAAATCACACATTACAGCTGCTTCTCAGCCTGTAAAGAGGCAAAAGGGCTTCTGCAACTTCAAAAAAGGAAGTATGACTGCTACAGCTGGAGCACCAGAGCTGGGAAGTGGTAAGGAAAAAGAGACAGGGCCGTGGGTTTTGTGCTGACTGAACTTCTGCCTCTCCGCTCCCCAAAAAGCTCAGGCTATCTGGCCATCAAAAACTGCCCAGCTACAGGTCAGGCAAACAAAATCACTGAATCCCTCTTATGAGGAGGCGGAGAGGTGGAGACGTGACTGGATGGCGAAACAGGCAGGAAGCAACGTATCAGCTGGAAAAACTAACACGAATGAAAACCCAAACGTTACCACAAAAACATAAAAGCCATGAAAAAAGGAGAAGTTCCTGCAAAAATATTTTAATAGGTTACCTTTATGTGGATGACTCTTTATGTGAGTCGCTTAGACTGACTCACCCTGTTACCCGCCTCATGGTCCAGCTGTCTGCCAACTCCTGGCTAAACTTGAATATCTTGTGACCGAAACGAAAGCATCGAAGGCTAAAATGCCGCAAGGTAACAAGGTTTTCTTTGTCTAGCATCTCCAAATGTACCACCATTTCCCTTACTCTGGCTGTTATGTATCCTCTGGGTCTATATTCCGTATTTCTGACTTTCACAATCTGTAAAAAACTGGCAGAATCGGTCTTTGCCTCAGCCTACTGACCTCTGCAGTCACTCCCTCCCCAAATAACGGCAACTCGCCCCAGCGGCCCCGACGTCTCACCGCCAGAACGCAAAAAGCCAAAAACCCTTGCGTGCCGGGGCTTTGCTCTCCGTGACTCACACGCTCATCACTTTCAGCGATTTCGATGCAGACCTTACCCCGGCACGGCTAAGGAAAACTGCCCTCTTCATTTGCAAAACACCACTGCAACAGTTGCACCATTTATCCTGTTCCCTCGGTGGCCTCCACACCCTCTTGGGCCATCTCCTCTGTCCCATCCCCAGGTTAGAGGAGAAAGAACCCCAATATAGCAGTAATAAACCAAATATAAACCATACCATAGCCCCCTTCCCATACCGAATCCTGCCCTCCTCCCTGCCCTGGTTAACTCTCTCTCACCTTCAGCTTGCTTTTTAGCCAGGGCCAAGTCTCACTGGAAAGAAGCTTGCAATATTTCACACAAAAGATACTACTGGAAAAAAATGTTGGTTTTTTTTTTTAAAATGTGGATCTGTATTTCAATTCTTTGTTCCTTCGGATAGAAAATTTTGCTGTCATCTACTGTAAACAACTTGCAAGTGCTGGAAGACACAATTGCCGTTTTTTGTGTATGCACAGAAAACATTTGAACACCAACTCTTACAGCAAGCAATCCTGTCTCGCTGGCTTCTGCACTCCCACCGTCTGCCTTTCAAACTGCTTGCAACAATGGTGAGGAAAGCAAACAAACAAACAAACAAGGTATCACTTATTTTCCTAGCTTTCCACCCCAAATCAGGAATGTTTTACTATCTATAAGGTGACAATATAGCTTAAATATGCCTCCTGTCCTCACCAAAAACCATTTTAAAACTAGTAGCCAGGAACAGAAAAAATGTACCAGCTAATGTAATGTGTATTACTCAGTGATAATAAACACTGTACACCCACCTATACTTTTTACTTGATGTGGCTGGAAACTGCTAGGTAAGGTGGAAAAAGTAAGGTAGGCTGCTTTTATTTTTGGCATTTATTTAAAAGTTTAGACTTACTGCAGCAGTTTGTTTACTTTATCTCCTCCTGTTGCTTGCAGCCAACGGGGTGAAGATACTTCGTGGACTAATTCTGAGCGAGGAAGAAAGATGTATCACCCCTTTTGATTTCTTACTACACAACACAGCCAAGCTACAACAGCAACTGAGCTCCACTGAGAGAGGACCTTGTCTTCCTTGCTCAGAGCTCAGCAAGTTAAAGCCCTGTCTAGCCAATAAAGCTCTTTACTGCAAATATCCTTATTAAACACAGCCTTATCAGAGTCCGGTTTCTGGAGTTTCAAGCAGACAAGAATTAACTCTGTCAATATTTAAAATTTCAAGCCTGGATTAGAGCCCAGACCCGAGGGGATGTAGCAGGCGTGTGAGCGGCAGTGCCGGCGGGACCCCCGCTGCCTGCCTCTCCCCACCCCGGGCACGGCTGCCCGCACAACCCCGAGAAGGGGTGACCTCAATGGGGACCTTGCTCCTGTGGCATCCTGAAAATGTTATTGATGGAAAACGCCACAAAACACGTTTTTAATATTGTACTAATAAGGCAGCAGTGAGGCTGTTGCGCTCCTTCATTAGCGATCCCAGGGAAGGATCCTCCCGCTGCCCTTTCCGACAGAAGGAAACCTCCGCGAAAAATCAGCGTGACTCTACTGCTTCTGGCAGGACGAACAAGGTTGGCACAGAGCTCTCAGGTGTAGGTGCTGGGCTTCTGCCAGCAAATGTCAGCCGGGATAGATGGTGAAAATAAACGGTGTGTTGCTAGAAACACTGCAGTCTGCAGGGTTTTTTTTTTTCCAGATAATCTATTGTCTCAACCCGATACCCTACTCCTTACATTTAGTGCAATGACTGGCATTGCAAAGTAATAATTCACATGTCAAGACACTAATCTCTAAAAGCTCATGATTGTAGTAAGGGATATTACGAGTTTGTACCTCACTTTGTAGTATCCTACTGCCTTATCAACTGAGAAATGAAAGCATCTTTCCTGGGACTCACAGTATTGCTGTCAGATCCTTTCACTCGAAAGGTATGGAAGTAGTGTAAAAAGTGATATAGGAATAGGTAAAATGATATGAAAATCACAGGTTGTGCCTACTAGCCTTTTCTGTTTTTCCCCTGGTGTTCTTAGAGAGTCATGCAAAGAACTGGAAGAAAGGTTAGAAGGAAGTTGCCCGAATAAAGGAGTAGAGAGAATATTTTGATCTTGCATTCATTTGCACTGTATCAAGCCTCTTAGCTGAATTATAGCCTTGGCTTGAAAATCAGAACACGTACTATTTGCTGTATACTAACCTTCATATCAAAATCATCCACATCAATGACTGCTCAAGATTTCACTGCAAGTTCCTATGTACTTCTTACTGCCTAGAATTTCTGTGTACCTCCCAGTAAAGCAGAAGTAAATACATTTCAGTACATCCTAACTTACAATAATTTTTAAACCCTTCCTCTCCCATTGAGCCTACTTCACAGTAGATTTTAAATGGTTAAGCTCATTACTGAGTCCACCTATGAAGGTGAGGAAAATACTTATATCACTTCTGGCATAAAGTAAGTGCAAAAAAAAGATTGGCTTTCCACTGCAGTAAAAGCCTAAAAAATATAAACAATGCACTCACAGCATACATCGTTCAAGAAGGGAATGCAAACAAGCTCAAAAGCAGATGAACTCTGTGGGTGCCATGTGAAAACAAACTGGGAAGAATCCATCGTTTTAGCCACTTTACCCTTGGGAATCAGGCGCAGAAACGGCCGTGCAAATGGTGATTTAGATCCTGATGATTAATCTCTGTGCTGGTGCTGGGAAATCCAAACTTGCACCTCTGAAAATAAGCAGCTGTTAAAAAAAGTAGTACAATAGATCCTAGTCTCCCCTCGGGCTTTAACAGGGCCTCTGTCTAACAGCAGCAGGTGCCCTGCGAGCGGTGCAGTAGCAGAAACGTGCCCCATTATGCCAAGGATTCTTGTAAATGACTGGGGTTTCCAAACCCAGCCGCAGACAGCAAAACAGAAACTCGGTTATACTCTATGTGCAATTTTAAATTATTAAACATTTTAACTTACTCTGATTTTAACATAACAGCATCGAGGGACAATTAAGTTTTCAGGGTGCTTATCCTGTATCAAGGATTGGACAGTATGAACAGACAGGAAAAAATTCCAGATAGGAAGTGCAGATTACACTATGTGAAAAGTTTTCAGTTTCCTTCACAGTGGCTCTGTGTTTAAAAAAGTCTTAGGTATGGGCTTTTTAAACCTACTAACTATACAGAACCTGCTGTTACCTGTATGATCACATTTCTCCTGCACCCACAAACTCCTTGTGCCTCTGAACAGTCCATACCCCCCACCCCAAAGATAAATGTAATAACAAGGCTTAACTCTGTTAATCAAAACAAAAAAAACACCTGAGAATCAGCGCTGTGGTGTTACAGGAGACAAACTGGAAAAAAGTCTGCGGCTCAGAAAGAATCACAAGAGACGGCCATCACTCCCCCGCCCCCACCAAGAGCTACAACTCAGCTTTAAAAACCCCCGTCTACAACCTTCTCCTTGCAATCTAGCCTCTCCGGGCTCTAGTAACTGGTATCAGAGCTATAAACCAGCCCTGTGCCACAGCCTCCTGGAGACAGAGTCTTACCATCACCAACTTTAACAAAAGAAAGAAACAGGCAGAGCGGCAGAAAGTCCTGGCCGCCTGCCTCGCTCGCTGCAATGGAAATATGTGACTAAAGGAAAGACGTAACAAAGCTGCTACCAGCCCCAGCGTTTAAGGCTTCGTTTTATTTAGCTTGCGTACGAAGAGCTTTAACGAGACAAGGCCTTCACCCCCAAAGAGCACACACTGCTTATTTAAAGTTATTCATCCTTCTCCAAAAGAAATGAAGAAGCTTTCTATGAGCCAAAATGTTTGGGGAGATTTTCAGTCACCAGAGGCAGTAGTAGGTGCCTTGATTCCTACTCAAGTCAGCAGAAATCAGGTGCCTCGCTCATTTGTGCCTCTGAAATCCCCTCAGTAACAGCCGAATGCAACAAAAGGGAGAAGCAAATGGGTTTTGTCTATAGGCTGCTTCTCAAACAAAGGATACAAATTGCATGTGACAGGCTGCTGCACGAGTTTGACTGTGTTTGTCTATGTGCAAGTGGAAGAGCTAATGGAGAAGTATGCAAACTTTAGAAGGGCATATTGCTGCCAGTCATTTCTAATAAAAAAACAAAAGTCATCTCAGGGATGACTTTATGCAAGACTCCTTGATTGGAGCAATCTGCAGTTTGGAATTAGCATGCACCATTGCATGGTCATGTCTGTGGACCCCACAGCATGGGGCTGTGCTCTGCCTGTGAGACGCACTGCACTAACGTGAGTACTCTTTTCATTTCAGCATCACTAGAGCTAATGCAAGTTACCCCTCAAGTCTTCCGCCCTTTAAAAGCATTCATTTCCACATCCCGGTGTGTCTATTTACAATGGCATTGGATCTATGCTGCTACGGCTGTAAAATCTGTAACTCCCAAGAAACATGAAAACCACACTTGAAAACTTCAGCAGTAATGTTGGCCAAAGCTGGCCTCTTCTCCCCGCACCAGCCATCAGGGTTTGCTGGAACTGCCTGGGAAACCAACCCAAGAGTAAAAGTACCCTTTTTTGCATCATTTTCCACCCTTACAAGTTCCCCAGTGTAGAGAGTGGCCTTGCTACTCACAGAGTTTTACCAGTATAGCTGTGAGTGCAGGTCCAGGTTGGTCCATGCTGATCTAAACGGGACTCCCACAGTCCTCGCTCCTTTTTTTTTGCCAACACATTTTGGTCAGATCGGCTCCCTGAACTGACCTACTACACTGCTACAATGAGCAACACTGGTGGAGAAAGGGAGGAAACAGGAGAACATGGCGAGGGACAAGGAGGGGAGGGAGGACGCAGGACAATCGAAGCCCTTCTTTGGTCACCTTGAACCACCATGGAAACACCTGGCTGTCAAAAGCAGTGCTCATCTCTGTGCCCGGAGATGAAGTTAGTCTCAAGTGAGCACAGAAACATCCTCTGGAAAGTTACTGCCATTCCTTCAGGTGAAAAAATAAAAAGTCAAACAGGCGACCCCAGGGCGATGCTCTCAAAGTTCCAGTCAAGCACCCCAAATTCCAGGACTTTTAAGTTTCCGTTCCTCTTTCAAGAGAGAAAAAAGGGCAAAACATAAAATTTAGATCCAGGTCCAAATTCTCCTATATACTTGCTTGGGCTAAGGTAGGGAGCCAGGTCAGGCACATATCAACTAAAAATCTCATTTGGACCTTGCTAGCTTCCAAAAGGCTCTTTTACTCAGCAGTAACCACCTAGCGCTGCAGCTGAATTGTCGTTTTCCCCCCTCTAACTTCCACACTTCTCCCTGGGTGACAGGTGATAAAGTTTGTAAACAGGCAGGGATTTTGATGTGGTTTTTTAATTCACAAAATATTTAAAGCACCACCAGTATCTGGCAATATTGGAGAAACAGCACGCAGAGAATTATCTTCTCATGCTAAGCATCTGGGGAGGAACGTCCAGCAAGGTGTTGGTGTGCTAAGGGAGGTTGCTAAGACAATTAGATGCTCCAGACTCATTGAATTTCAATTGAATTTGGGCTCTTACTTCCTTTAGTTTGTTTTTTTTTTTTTTTAAGCAAACCCATCATTTACACCTATAATCATACTTAACTTCTGAAGCGCTTTCTCCCTTCATGTGTATGCAAGTCTTTACTCAGGAAAATCTTGTGTGTGTATTATTAACTTTAAACACATCCTGAAGTATTTTTTTAAAGTAAATGCAACTTAAGCATATTTAGATTTAAGCAGGTGCTTGCGTGCTTTTCTGAAGAGAGATGAACTTAATTACGTGTCTACATATTTTTTTTTTAAATTGGGGCCCTTTACACTTCTGGCATCCAATTTTTCTTGTCATTTTTTAAAACAAGATGTTAACTCCACAATACAGAGTTTATGAACTCAGTTATTCTTAGATCCCTATAATACTCTCATACTGTGTGTGATATGTGAGTACAGATTATACTTACTTATTTTGAATATTTTAATTTTCATTCAAAGAAAACCATTCACACATATCCAGTTTCTCTACAAATCTAAGCAGTATACGATTAGCACTAATTGTTGGATATGCCACACTACTGTGTAATATGCTGATCTTCTAAAACCTTCTACTTGTAATCTTTCATAATCTGTCCTTAAACAGTGGTCTAAATTCAGCTTCTCTACATATTTTGACTTACTTAAAGTGCCTTGTTAATAATCTTCCCAAAAGCTGCACTCAAAGAGCAGTATATTTTAAAGATCTATGCTAAGAGAGATACATCTAGATTCATCTCATTTGCAACCAGCAACGCTAACTTTCACTTTCTAAGGAACACTTAGATGAAAGATAGGCATTAATCTACTTCCCAGTGAAAATTTACAATACGTTACGTAAGATTAAACAAAAAAGGCACAAGTACTGCAGACGCTGAATGACCACCTCCATGTACCTCTAACTTGTACTCTGAGGAACTGTATCTTGAATCTTTACAAACATGGAGTTGACGGCAAGTCCTAAGAGACCGAATCCTGCTACTGTTTCACCTCTATCCTGAAACCAAATTCAGAGAAAGAGACATAATCAAGACTCCTCCTCACATTGTAACCTTCTTCTTTGGAGCTGCCCTGTCATGCATATAGACATTTCAAGCAATATTGCGTTCCCACACCCAAGCGATACAGAGCATTCATTCAATCTTTATTAGATCGTTCTCTGTATCTCGCTCAGAATCTCAGAAAAGCTATTACTCCCCATCTCTGAAGCAGCTTTGGCAGCCTGTCGTAGAAAGGACTACCTGCCAAGAACAACACAAGCACAAAACCATGCAAAGAACTGCGTTAGCATGGCAGACTGGAACGCTCCTATTCAGCACAGCTCGTATTCAGGGTGGCAACAAGGGCTGTGGTCACAGTGGGGTCTTGGGGGAGGATCTGTGCCCCCTTTTAGGAAGACAGCTAGTATCCACTTTCTACTGCTCTTCGCCAAAGCACTCCTAGGAGAATACATGACAGAGGGTAAGACCGCGATCCAGGCTGAGGTCAGGCAGCCTAAGACATTGCAGTAAAATTTCAGCTGCACCAGAGCGGCAGTTTATACAGAAAGTGAAATGACTCTGCCCTTCCGCACATTTGCAACGCAATGCCCTATTAAACAAAATTAACTGATCATGTAGCAAACACAGCAAAATAAAACATTGACTACTCTTACAATGACATCTTCTTCTTAATGAGACACTGAACAATCTGTTACCAGGCCTAGTGCTGCAGACAATGTTTATGGTAATGGGTCCCAAGTTATCTATTTTTTTTTGTACTTGAGTACATACAGCAGATGTCAGTGGCATCAATATATTAACTGCTGAGCCTACAGGGGCACAATAGTTAGCCATGCCATTGGGGTATTCATAAGAGTTGCATGAAGGACCTCCAACAGTTCAGTATTTTCAGCAAGGCCTATTTTAGTCCCTCCACTCTATTACAGTGGCCTCCACCTTGCCTTATAAACACATGGTTCAACCCATTTGTGCCCATCCTCCTTTGTTAGGTCACCTCAAACTTTCCTTGCTTCCAGTATGCCATGCTGGCCATGCTTAACTTACAGGGCTTTTCACGCCAAGGAGCAGTGATTGAAGAACATTACTAGGAAACCCTACAGACAACTGCAGAATCAGCTCAACTGTGCACAAAATAGGTCACTTCTGTATTATCAAATGTACTCACTGCAATTACAATCACAGAGAACCACTTTGAAGGGATAAAAATATGGTAAGGAGCGGAGAGAAGGGGAAAGGCAGCATAAGCAAATGGGAAGTCCTACTCCTTTGCAAGAGAAAGCCATCCATGGTCATACTGTCTGGAAAAAGAACAAGCTCTAACACAGCCATGGGCTTTATCATGCAATTAAAAGCTGCAAGAGGAACCTGGTGTGAAGCCGCTGTCCACGCAAGAGCCTGGGTGTGAAGCACATCCTTCCTACGAATCCCGCCGACCTTCCACAAAACCTCCTCACTGCTTGAGAGTGCTGATAAGAGAACATCTGCAAGGGGACAAATGCACTTTGTCGGGCTTTTAGCTTGCAATATACAATCAGAAACATTTTCAAATGCCAGTTACTCAGGGACCACGCATTTCCAAAAAGAAGGTCTCCGGAGTCCCTTCCCAGTGACCGCTGACACCGACTTTTCCACCGGGGTGCCCTGCTTTAAGCTCCCACTCAACTAACTCTAGTGAATGACTCTCAGCAAAGCGAGGTTCTTTCCCCAAGGAGCAGAAAGACTCGTAGTAAACATATCCTGACATGTGAATGTCTTGCACTAATGCAGCAGATTGGTGCAGAGTACAGAGATGACAAGCACATGAGTGAGCCTCCCTTCAGGCACAGAGCAGCCAACAGGCTGCAAACTCTTCCTGGGATCCTGCACGTCAGAGGCAGTAGCCCCTGCAATTGTTACAGGCTTGACAATGCTGCTTTATGCGATAACACAAATGCAACGTAACACCTTTAAAAGTCACAAGGAGTCACCTTGGAAGTTAGAATTCAACCTGTTTTCGATGAGAGGACCAAGCTAGAGCGCCACGAACACTACATTGCTTCAGGTGTAACACGCACACTGACAGAAAAACATGATAATGTATGAAGTATTATTTTATATCAACCATGTAACATCCATACTTCACACCTTTCTTAAGACACTCTCCAACTAAGCCGTAAGCGCTACTGAAGACAACAAATTCCTTTAACTTCCGTGCAGCATGGCTACTTGTGCAAGGTAAATGTTTCCTTCATCTAAACAGATGAGTTTTGGAAATGGAAAGCATTATGTGGAAATAAAACTATTCTGATTTCGTATTTGCTTTTAGGACTTCACTTGAGAAACACAGACCTAAAGATTACAGAGCAGCATTGATGCAGAAAGGGACTGTGATACCAAACAAAACCGTAACAAGACTAATTCTCCATCTCCTCCTGATCCCTTCAGAGAACACAGGATATTTACTTTTTTATCATTGCCATCATTTGACTTCCCAGTCCTGACTGCCAGTTACAGTAGTACAGTATGTACTGTTCAGAGTTGCTGAGTCAAAGAAAAAATAGCTCAAGTAATTAGGAAACAAACAAAAATAGACCCCTTCTCTCCCTCCCTTCCTCCTCAAATAAAGCAACAGCACACACTGTGAATCACACCGCGGCCATCAGAAATCCGTATCAAAAGCCTTGTATTTGCTATTTCTTTTGTTTTGCCTGTAGACAAGAGAAAAATGTTTCACTGCGAGTTAGTCATCATAAAATACCTGCCGAGCCAATCACTGATCTTTTCAGTGCAGGGTATCTTAAGGTGTTGATTTCTGTTTATGAACCGCAGATTTTCAGAGGAGGGAACATAACTAGAGAGGGAGCATGTAATTCGTTTGATCCTAATACCTGTCGACTTAAGAGCAGCGTGTCTTTGTGCAACTTGTTCAATTTTAAAATGTGAACGCTGACACTGAAAGTAATCTTATCTTTACAAGAAGATAAAAAATGCTATCAGTAGTAAAATATACCGTGTAACATATACACTCTTTCTCTCTTTGCGCCTCAGTTTGGAACATGTATATTGCTAACACAACAATCAGGCTCCTAGACTGAAACCAAAAATTTACAATGTGCATGCCTGTGCAAGAGGGAGCACGGCTGTACACTGCTGTAAACACAGACTTTGGACATTTACCAGCGTTATATCTCCCACTTTCTCCTCCTTTCTGGACTGCAAGCAGTAGATGAACAATTGCCACCATTTAAATAACATCCGAAGAACGGGACTCAACTTACAGTAACTTCTCAAAAGCAGCATTTAACATAGTCCTGAATTTTCGTTGAGCTACGCGGGGACGCATGCATCCAGGTAGAGATAACGCTGAGGCTGCGCTGAGAGGTACGGACAAAATGGAAAATGTATTCGCTCCTACCAACTGCTGCCAGAGTATTTCTCTCTAAAGAAAGCAAATGGCTGAATAATCAACTGCAAATGACTTCTGGGTCACAGAAGGAGGCGGAGAGGCTGAAACCTTGAACTACTGCTGCTGATGTATAGTATCTTTATCTGCCTGCTCCCTATGGCGCGTAGTCGCTGGTTATCTAAAAGGATGAATGACCTGCCTGCAATGAATTATGCCTGCTTATCTTCCAGACGGGGTATACACTAAGTCATTAAGTCATCTAAGAGTATAACCCCAAGGGAATTACTAAATGAATGAGAAATCCTGTCTTGCTCTTAGCCTTTGTGCCAGACTGCTGTGTACTGCTGGGGCCAAGCGCTGCAGGGAGAGCGAGGAGAGGGTTTCTGTGTCTCTTACCTGTTGGCTTGGATACCTGTTTTCTTCCATTGGCTTTTTCTGCTTCTGTTTTTGCAAGCAATTAGATGATGCCAGAGTAATAACAGTAACCACTGCCTTCCCAGCACAGAAAATGTAGCCCCTTTGACCAGCAAGATTTTACAAACACAAACTTACCAGCTGAGACCCCAAGAACAGCAGAGAGCTCACAGCTATTGCATTTGCGTTGGGCTATAACGGATTGCATCTACATGAAAGTCTGCACTGCTTCTGAAGAACAGAACATTTATTTAATTAAAAGAAATTGATTCAGTGACAGGATTTACAATAGGGTATCTGACAAGCCCACTGACCTTCACACATACATAGCAATGACTGAGGCTTGATACATTCAGACAGGCTGATTCTCGTTTGAAACAATACAACTAGTAAACATTTAGAGCACCGACTCTCACAAAAACTGGAGACCCTCCCGAAGCAGAGTCTACCAAAGAAGGCTTAGGGTAAAGACTGAGCCGCACAGAGAGCCTTTTCAGATAACACCTCATGAAGTCTCAGGGATAAATAACATCCCTAATAGAGAGGAAGCCACACGTCTGGCAAAGGCTCAAGCAAGCTTTATTGCAGCCTTGCAAAGCTCCAGCTCATGATTTGCCTAGGATGCTTTATTTACTATTCCTGCTCCCATTGCTCCTTGCACTAAGTAACTCATGCAGCAGTTAAATATCTCCTCTCAAATATTCACAGGACCTACAAAAGAAAGAAGCTCAGCAGCATCCTAAACGAGAAGGAGTTACACCAGCACTCCCAGACGGTGCTAAATTGTTTGGCACCCAACAGCCTCCAAAGCTGTTTCCAAAGGGCTTATTGCTCAGGTTTGGTTTCAGCTCCCTGTTATCTGCAGTGCTGGTCTGCCAGGGTGAGCATCCTCATCGGTGTTTTGTTAGAAGTCAGAAAGAGCAGGCATGTGGCAGCGTGGAAGCCCCCAGCTGAAGAGGAGCTCAACCAGCAGGTCAGTTGACCCGAGCTTTTCCGGAAAGAAAAATAAGTAGGCTCCTCTGGGAAATAACAAAGCTGTCTGAATGAAAAGCTGTTCCTTTACAAAAGAGCGTCACAATCTCTAACCTTCTGCCTGTCAGTACCTGCACCACACACGACGAAACGAGGCACAGTGACATTTCAACATCCCCTACTAAATTTAAAATGATAGAATTTAAAAAGCTCAGTTTTCTTCTTGACTTACAGGCTTTGCTAAATGAACACTCCTCCCAGCCTGGTCATCCCGATAGGTTTCCCTGAATGCTACCAGATAAAATATAAAACCTAATCCTTGCTTGAACTTTCCTGGGGCTGGGCCAGGATATTTATATCTTTCCAGGGCACAACTCAAACTAGGCCTTGTACTATCATTTGTGCCAAGAAAAGTATTGCTAGGACATGGAAAGAGGAAATTGCTCTCTCATTTCCATGTGGACATCAGAAAACTGTCCGGAAACAGAAGAGGCCACACAGAAGGTCAGAGAGCAATCAGATTTTATTTAGAAAATACGAATTCCACTCACCACACTTGTGAAAACTTTCTAGGAGACAGTTCAGGATTGGTGGTCTTTTTCTGTTTTTTTGTCTGTTGGTTGGTTTGTTTGTTTGTTTGTTTGAATCAAGGTTTTCTACATGAAACCCTTAAGTAATCTGTGTTTCTTCTTCAAACAGTACTTTACACCCAGAGATGTACTGGGCACCTCCGGAAATGCGATTTTAATCTTATCTTCCTATGCACAGTGGTTTATATAAGGACTTAATTTTTGTTCTCTTACGTAACACCTCTTTTTTCACACTGTGCCTCCCGCCACCACCATAAATGAGGAGTTAAACTGTATGATGGTGAAAAGATTTCATTAATAGACTAGCTTCTAAGCTTGTGAGCAGTCTGCTAAAGGAAAAATAAAAGCAACAGATTTGCAGGTTTTGTAGGCAAGGTCAGAAAGGACTCCCTTGCTAGTTTCTATTTATGGTCCCACAGCAGATGACCTGAATCTCCTCCATACTCATCCCCCTCTACAGAGCCTATAGCTTAGATTATTCACTTCTTAATGAAAACACCACCTGCCAGATGGACAAGAAAATAATTACATTACACTTACATTAATAAAATACATACGAGCCCCATTTGCTGTGCACAGAGCAGTGCTGTACGTTTGGATGTGGGTACAGTAGCAACACTCAGAAATGTGATTTTCCTTACTGTATTTTATAGTAATGAAGATCAAGATCTGATTCATGCAGTTGCCTGGTACAAATCCACTCGATGTGGGAAAGGCAGCTGTTTTGGGGGTAGTACACTGCCTTTCCTTATAGTCTGAACTTGCTAGATTTTGTAGGCCAGGGTTCAACTCTTCCATCCACAACAAGCTGCCATTCCTACCTGAGATCCTGAGCAGAAGGAAAGAGACACGACCAGAAATTCCTCAGAAAGAGGAAGCTCTGATGGGAGTCAAATAGAGGGAGGCACCTTACCTGAACTCGATAAAAAACAAACTTTGGATATAATTTGAAGGGTTGAGCAGAAGTTCAAGCCAATTATGCCCCCATATCCCTAATATGATTCACAGCACTCCACTTACAGCATGTCCTGCTCTGGCCGTGAGTCTCAGGGAACAGTTCCACCTCTCTGCTAAAAGCCTCATTATTCATGTTTCTGGGAATCAGGAGTAGGGAATGACAAAACAAAACGCTTGAACGGGAGATGCAGCACATAATAGTTTTATCGTTAAAAAGATCGCCATAGAATGAATCACTTACTGTACGGCCACTGCTGCTGCATTTGTGTTGAATTAAGGAGCGCAGAAAATTTATTTCACCTCGCATGGAACGTCCTGAACTATTACTGCTTTATATGTGAGGGCGAGAAGACCAGCACGCATTTTCTTCTCGTTGAATCCATGTCTCTTTTTGCCCACGAGAGGAGGCATCTTCAAAAAAAAAAAAAAAGGCAACACGTTCCATGTTCAACCTCCAGAAACTCTGTTAATACAGAAATTTCACTGACACCAATTCTTTTGGTTTGCTCTGCTGCTCTGAACTGGAACACTTCTCTGCAAGTTTCCCAGCAAAGGGCTGGTTAAAACTTTGCAATCTATTCTCACATTCTTGGCTCTCGTTCCCTAGATGAAGTGGAACCGCAAAAGACCCTTTGGGGACTTATCGCACTCTGTTTGCAGACACTTGAGGAAACTAGTGTTTGCTTTAATCAAAAATATGAATTCTGCCATTCAGTTCGATTGTACCAGGAATACATAACAGGTATTTGCATTTCCTGGAAGACGCTTCTCGCTGTGTGAAAGAACAGGAGCACAGCCTTCGGTGCACACGTGGTATGCTCTCCCTGCCACTGGGGAAAGCACTAAAAGTTTCTCCTTAAAAGGACTATCATGTTTTGGGGAAGTAAAGAAAATGGAAGCAGCCCAGAGCTAACTCTAAACAACACTCCAGAAGCCTTGCACATAAGCCATCCTGTCTTTCTGGCTGGCTACTAATGCATATTTCCTTGAGGGAAGAAAATATCTCTATCAGTTTGCCCGAGACCCAAACGTCAGTCATAGCCAGACAGCAGTCCTGGTTTCACAAGAAGCCAGATTCCAGCCCTGGATGTTTTCCATCAGCATCCCATTAAGTCTGTGCATGTGCAGCTCACTCCGACTTTGCAAGAGCCACGTGTGTATTTGAGAGCACATTTTGACGTTGTGTTTGTTTCTGGCTTCATAACGGTTTTCATCCCCCTTAAATAACAGCCTGTTTTCTGGAAATTCAGTCATTTCTTCAACATTTTCACAAGTTTATGCCTCTTATCTGGCAAACAATGTTGAAGCTCTCAAATGTTTGTGGCTTTTGTCTTCACTTGTGAAGACAAAAGACTGCAAGCTGTGTTGAGAATGCAAACTGGGCTGTTCAGGAACCTTTTTTCTTTATCATAACAATGTACACACAAGTTCTGCTACAGCCGCTATTTTGTTTCCTAGGTTCCCCTGAGTTGATTTAAGCAGATGCAAGGTGTCACAGAACTGGACTAACGGCCATGCCGTGAAACCAAAAATTGCCTCAAAACATGAAACACACAAAGAAGAAAATCCTTCCAGAGAGTACAGTTCAGGTAGCCCGTGTTGCAGATCATCCATGATCCTCAGCAGTTCCCAGTGTTCTGGGCAGAATATAGATTTGAACTCCTGAATGCAGCAATGTTTATTGCGCTAGCTTGGTGATTCACTAAGTACAGGATGTGCCCAATTATTCTGTGTATTTTTCCAATCCTGTTTCATAAACTTCAGTTGCACAAGTACAGCAATACATTCTTTCTTTCTTGTCCATTAAAGCTCATTTTATGAAAGGCCCTCCAACTTGAACAATAAAATCACAAACTGGCTATATGCATGTTTTTTTGGCTTTGTTGTTGTAACCATGGAATCAAAAATCTCAGCTGTTCAGTGCATATATTCTGTGATACAATCGCTTTCTTTTTTGTCTCAACCTGCTGAGAAAAGTTTTGCATTTAACATAGGATACTGTTGCTGTTCCAAATCCAAAAATTAAAAACAGCAGTTCTGAGGACACAGATATCTAAGCCAACAACATTTGGCTGCCTAACATAAAAATTAGCAGAATTGTTATTACTAAAAACAAACCATTAGATCTTTCCAAGATAAATAAAAACTTAAGAATTCTGACTATCAGTCCATAAACAGAGCTTCTAATTTAGTTTGTTTGAGCATCGCCCCATGGATAAAATAGATACAATTTCTGTATGTCTACAGCTAATTTCGCTACCTTAAGTAAGCTGGCTAGAAACTGAAGCTTTACCTTTTTTTCTTTCAAGATGAGTTACTACAAGTAAATACAAATCTTTCTATTGCAGTTAAAACATCATCAAGGTAACATGGCCAACAGCAAGCTGATATCTTAACAAGCACATCCTATACCTTGTGAAACTCAAGGCATTACATTCAAAATTATGTTGTAAATGAAGTGTGTCTTTTGTTACAAAAATAGCGAAGAGGATGATGTGAAAGATGAACACGGTGCAGGGTCACCCATCTTCCATTGTAACAGGCACAACATTTACTAGAACCCTAGTTAGGAATTACAGTGGGAGTATTCAGCTGAAATAAAACCACGTTCATCCAGAGAGAGCTCAAATCATCCACTTAAAACAGATGGTGGAGTTGGAGATGCAGTGGCCCACAGCAAAGGAAGCCCCTACCCCCTAAACCCGTGACTGGGATCACCTTGGCTGTGTCTACATGAGCGTGTGGATCAGCAGCAGCACGGTCTTACAGTAAATCCCCCAGTCATCCCCTCCTGCTGCAAGCTGGCTTGGTTCACGAGGCGGCTGTGCTGTGCCTGAACTAGATTCCTTTCAGAGAAACTAAATGGGAAATTCTGCTCCAGGGATGCATCAAATGCTTTGCTGCCCTTAACAGGGATTTAAGGATCTGAAACAAGAGGCCCCTTGGACAGATTCAAACTGCGTGAGTGGTGGAGACATTTGGACCAGACTAAATCTCAATTTGGAATAAAATGCTCAGTTTGAATACACTGTAATATTGATATAGAAGCCTCTGCACCAGCTGCTTTGATCTGCTCATCCACTCCTACTGTGCCAAACAGTTTGGTAACGTAGACACAGCCCCATCTCTCTAGCAGAGAGAGCTCTCAGGACAGCCAGCGCATCCTGCTATTCGTGCAGGACAGTTTCCTACCACATTTTTCCTGGATATCCATGTATTAGGTTAACTAACAATTTTATGAATTAAATTTGATGGAGGTACAACCTTCAGTTTCAAGAAGATAAGTTCATAAGGCGGATCAGTCTTCTGGCTAAACAGTACTGACAATACAGGGAGGATACCATCCCACAGTCTTAACTCATCCGTTCTCCTTTGTTAGTCCTTGCACATCCAATGAAACCCATTATAGGAAGTATGCCAGGAGTAGCTCCCTCCTACAGGGAGCAAACTCGCAGCATTTATACTGTTCCATTAGGCTGAGCTCCACCTCCAGGGGAATTTTTATCATTTGATGCAACCCATTTATTAGATCACCTGCTCTCTCCAACATGGCTCAGTCTGAAAAAATATGATCTAAAATATGATGGCCAGTCAGAGGCAAACACCCCATTCCTCTCACTAGAGGCACTAGTTCCAGCACTTTGTTTAAGGAAATTATTGCCACCTCAGCACTTTTTGTGTGCATCCGGCAGTCACTTGTCAGGCTTTGCAACCTGTCTTAGGAGAGATGTAAAACAGGCCAAATTAAAACTCTAAGCCCATTAATCACACCCTCATGACTTCAGATAATGCAATGTGCACCATATGCTTATGTAGGTCTTGCCTTTGGCCATAATCTAGATTATGGAATCCTCTCAGTGGAATAAGCCATGAGCAGGACTGCAGCGAAAAAAAAAATACTACAGAACTGAGGAGGGATAGGCAAGGGTCATTCATATGAATTCATTCCCCCTATAAAAGGCAGTTATGCAAGAAGTTCATACCTGAGCTCAAATGGGCTGATTAACATTCCTGAAATGAAATTCATCAATTCTTCACATAAAATGAGGCCAAAACTGATGGCACATACCCATTCTTTGACACATCAGATGCTTCAAGTGGAGTTCAAATGGATCATTGCAGCTTCACAAAGTTGGCTGTGAAGAACTGCCAAAGGAGCAAAATTATGTGAAATACCGTTTCATCATTCCGATGGTAGAGGCAATGGGCAATCACACAAATGGCAGTGGAAGAATGCGGCTGAAGTAGTTCCTTTGACCTGCTGCAACGTACTGAGAAGGCTCTTCAGCCTTGCTGCTGAATTGTGGGAAGTTAAGTATCATAGTTATTTAATGCCTATATTTACAGACAGTATTGTACCATATTTTGCACTCTACATGAAAATAAATCCTTAAAAAAATCAGGCTTACTCAGATTACTTTATTTCCACGCTATGTTAAAGGTGAATTCTGCTCAGTATAAGTGCACAGCATTCCACATGAAAGAAAATCATTCTGAAGGGGAGATCAGCCATATGGAGATTTACAAAGATTTAGAAAAAAAATCAAACTCCTCAGAAAATAAGTATTTCTATTAAACTAATTGTTTAAAGTCAATGTCTTTCTAAAAAACCTATTGTACTTTCAACAGATTCTGGCCTGATACAGGAAGTTCTGGGTAAACTATGGGTAATATGTATGGTACAAGACTATATGTTTACTTCTGGCCCTAAAACATGCCTGTCCTAACAGCTAAATTAGAAAAAAACGAGCCTTTTTTGATCTCCCTTTCACTAACAGAGGGCTTTCTTATGCGGCTGCATGCACCTGAGTTGCTGAAGCAGCCTGTTACTTCCAGGTATATCTTGTTTACCCCAGCCATTTAAATAGTTAACCTGCTCCCAATATCTGTGCACCAGAGCGCTAACATGTTGACATCCTAAAACATTTTTAACAATTCTTTGCAATTAGGCATTTAAAAATGTGAAAACCTTTTGCATCAGCTTTTAGTTGTGAAAATAAAAAAAGCTACGCATTTTAATGGAACAAGAGCACTGATGGGTTAAGGCACTTCTGTCGCTCTCTCTCCAGCCCTGGCTGGAGTGTTAGGAGACTGAAGCTTTTATTGGGCTTGAAAACATTAACGGCATCCGTTGCCAGGTTCATACCAGTATTTTTGCGCATATGCAGTTTCACACAAATCAGAGCCTCATTTCCTCTGTCAAAAAAAAAAAAAAGGACAATTTTTTCTTTTACGTTTCGCCACTGAGTTTCTCCACACACAGGACATTTATGTAAGCGTTCCTACCTAAGTGTCCGGGAAGGACACACCCTCCACTAAAACGCCAGCACACGGTGTTATTGCGAGGGCAGCGCTGCAGATTGCCTAGCATTTCAGGTCTCATCTGGATGTAAGAAAGAAAAGTGATCCGTTTCTAACTTGGCTTGAATCACTGCTGTGACTTTCAATCCTTTTACTCAGTGGGAGAAACATCAAAAGATAGATACGCGCTTGAAGAAATTGCAAAATTTGTTCCACTTACATGTGGAAACAAATCTGACACAGACCCAGATCACTCTGCAGTCTCTGACAATAGACCCGAATCATGGGTGAGACCGAGGAGAACAAGGGCTGACCGGGAATACGCACCAGACTTAGGTATGTCCAGCACCTAAGTGCCAGAGTGGGAAAGAGAGGGGAGGGGAACTTCCTTGCGAGCCCACCCAAGAGCTGAATTGTCCATTCTCTGGGGGACCCTCTCCCAGGAGAGCGGCCCTGGGCGCTTACCTCCCTCAGGGCTGCACTTCAGCTAAGTGCCTCCATTTAAAGGACTGAAGTGCTGTCCAAAGGAGCTGATCCACTGGAGGCAACCCCAGGTGACTCCACCTACCCCTCAGTGAGGCCCAAAGTGCAAAAAATAAGCAAACGAAAACTGCGGAGGCAGTTTTGCTTTTCCTGAGCCCTTTCAGTTGGAGTAATCTCAGATAATATGAGTGGCAATAGTAGGTAATAAATAAATGCATAAATATCCAGCTGCAAGCCTCCTGAGCTCCTTTGATCACTGGTCTGTGAGTCACACAGTCAACTACTTGCAATGCTGTAAACCTACCTCAGTGTTTCCAGGAGGTTGTGGGGGATACCAAAAAACAGGGCTTAACACAAAAAAATATTATGCAGTATCTCAGTGAAAACTAAAGAAAACCACAGCGCTGAGGAAATGAAAGCATGTACTGCGTGCTCCTCCGCGGACAGACGTGAGCAGGCGCTGCTGGCAGTGGCGCCAGGGCTCTGCCGTGGGACAAACCCCAGCCTGCACGCTCTGCGTGCCACCACTGCTGCGTGCCCCTGCTGCAGCGTGCCCCTGCGGCCCGGACTCCCTGGCCCACGCCACCAAATCTCCTCCCCTTGCAAACAGGGGGGTCAAAGGCTACATATCCTTCCCGGACAAGTAGTATAGGTGTAAAAGACGATTTTTATTGGCAATTATTTTGCTTCGGATGTTTTCTCTAAAAACGTTAGCACTGCACTGTAAGAGGCAAAAAATAGGTTCTTTTAACCAAGAGGTTACCCTTCCCCAGCCTGTCTTGTTAACACAATGCAAAGGCGTCCTTTTAAGTGACCTTCTTCATGCAACTCCCCCTCAAGCCAACAGTAGTCAACCGCTAAAAATAGCTAAAGGTAAAAGCTGCTCCAGGAAGGTCCTAAAGAAGATAGCGGTGCTGCATGCCTCGAAGCAGTCATTTGCCCATAACATCTCAAGCATTCAGACGGAGATGGGCAGAGATATGCTTGGCTTAATGCTTCTTTCCCTCTCCTCCCCCCTTCTTGGAAATGGTATTATGTTTGAACGCTTTGCTCCAAGTACCCATAACCCTTCCTGACTTTAAATGCCCCTTTCCTCCATGAATTGTTTCAATGTAGGCCACTCTATTCATGTTACTCTTCTCTAATCAGAGGATGAAAGACTGACTTGCAAGAAATGACTACTTGGTTCCCAGTCCATCTTCAGGCGGTGCCAACAATAGGGCTGCTTACAGCTAATCCATTTACTCAGCTTACCTGTTACACTCCCAGCCCCGTAAGAGATGCTACGTGGGAGCTTCACTGAATTTGTAAACTGCTGTTAAGTGACCCGTAGTAACCTCCCTTGTGCCACACACTTGGAAAGCTGTCGATTTGGATTAAGATAAAAGTAAACCAAAATTGTAATAGGAGTTTGCAATGGCCTGCCAATGAAAGAAAACACGTACGCCTTTCCCTTTGCGGAGATACAAATGACAGCGCTTGTGACCATTTAATAGATGTAAACTCTTTCCTGTCCTATGGCTGACCTTCAAGAAACAGAAGTCATAAATGACACGAACGATGACACTCCAGCGCCAAGGAAACAAACGCACAGTATGAGTTGATAACCCTTCTTTGCTTCTCTTCCATTTCTACGTCTCCTCTTCATTCCTCTAGAAGTGGATTGTGAGTCAGAGCAGCCGAAGCGCGTGCTCCGTTCTTGAGACAAACCCTTACAAAGTCAAATACTTTTGAGTGGTTAAATAGGAGGGAAGCAAATGCAGAAAAGAAATATCGCAGAGTATGGGTCTGATGCCATTCTGACAGAGCCAAAACTGGAATCTTTTTCAAATTCTGCTGCACTCAGTTTGCTCTGACTTTGTTACTTCCTCGTGAAGGCAGGAAACACTCCTAACAGGTTGCTGACTTTATTTGAATAACTTGCAGCCTCCTGCAAGTTGCTCTGCCACTTAAGAGCTCAGTGTTTCCCTGCTCCTCTTCAAGATTTTCAGTCTTACTTGCATGTGCAAAATATAATGCAGGTAATAGAGACATAAAAAAAAAAAAGAACAGAAAACAGAGCTTGGAGCATCAATGGCTGTAAAAGAGCCACAGCTCCTGTGTCTACAAACCATCATAAGGAACCAACCTTCTTGCCAGAAAAATGCTGGGCAAAGTGTATGTTTGCGCTGATTTTGGAAGAGCCAATTATTTACAAATGCAGTGACCAACCTGGATCAAAGGCTAAATTGTCCAGCACACACAGAGCAGAACAAGGAAGTGGATCAAGAATACAGAAAACGTAATGACAGTCCCACATGATTCTCACTTAAATCAAAACAAAACATTTAGCATGTCTGAAGTTTAAGTAAAGAAACCTTTCTTTCCCTAAGAGAGGTCTAGAAAGAGAAGTGGAGATTGTGGGGCTCTGGCTTAAGAAATATATTCAGTTACCATGCTAAACAAACAGAAATCCACAGACAAATTCAATTAGAAAAAAATCCTAATGGTGACTCCCCAATCTGTATTAAAGGGAAACTTCCTGAGGTTGTGATAGAAATGGACTTTCATGGAAATCCAGTTACAAAGACTGCTACTGCTGGTGTTTCTGTGGACCAAGGAATTCAAATTCTACGAATTATCTTTGCAAACACTTCTTGGGAGCTATCAAAGGGGTTGAGAAAGAGGAAGAGGTAGAAGAAAAATCCCAGCCCCAATTCTGAGGAGCACAGCTGTATACAAACTATAAAGAAAGTCTGTGCAGAGGAAAGTATACAAAGAGAATTAATTTTCCATGAAACTCCAAGCCACTTTGGTAAAAGGTTCCCCCTGTCCTTCCCATAGCCATCTGAAAGTCAGATGTCCTGGCAAAATTGTGTGTCATGACTGCCTCAGCTGTCAATAAGATGGGTATGAGGAATCACCCCTGATTCTCTTTCGACTGACTCTATAGGGGGGTATTGACTAAGAATTTGGACTAGATGCCCCACACTGTGACTGCTGAAGGTAGGTGAGATAAGAAAACAGAACTGACTTCTAAATTCCTACGTGACAACAGCAGACTCCAAGCATCGTGGTTAAATCTGAAGATCAAAGTGTAAGCCCTGCCTGAATATTATTAATGCATTTAATTTATTCATATGAATTATTATAACACAAGATAAAGAAGTTACCAATAGCACTGAGACTTGGAGTTCAATGATCAGGGTGGCTTACCCAGTAGTGAGTACAGCAGCTTAGGGACTCTGGAAAGCAGCAGTGGGATTTCCGTGTTTTAAATAGCCCAGCCACCAATACTGTGCCTTTAGCTGCTGCTGAGTGACTGCGCTCTGCTAACTAGATACAATAATACATCTTCCTCTATGCTCCATATCAAGGAAATATTTAAAGAAAATAAAGGCACAATTAAGAAAAGCAAATAACTGGCAGGTAAGAACTAGTTAAGGCTAGTTCTAGACTATAGGGATGCATCGGCCTCTTTCTGTTCTTCAGCTCCGGAACAGAAACTAGCATATGGACTAGCAGCAGTGCAGGTTACTGAGCAGAAGGAAAGCACAGTTGTACCTTTAACTTTGCAACCAAACTGAATTCAAAAATCCCAAATTCCTAGCTGTGAAAACTAATTTATTCACAGTCTGGTGCATACAACACTTGACACTACAGAGGGCAGCTCAACTGGCCTTTAGTATACATAATTCTTATGTCAGATCTGCAGTTTATGCTGCGCTAGTCTTTTTTTTTTCCTGATCTCAGTCTATGCCTTTTAAACATTTTCTTCCAAGTGAAATTCCTCATGTTTCAGAAACCCTCACTACATTGATGAATAAATCACTGTAATTTCTGTAAGGAAGATACCCAGCCAACAACGATAGTCCTCAATTCTCAGCCATTTCTGAGGTAATAATACTTTGTGACGCTTGTTCCTCACCACTCAGGAAGTGAAGGTCCTCTTCCTCTTTCCCTTGATCCGAGAGGACTGCCCCCCCAGGCTGTCTCTCACAACCCCCGGTACTACCTTCATTTTAACTGAACTGAACTCCCCAGCATTTTTATTTGGTGAAAAATGCTGAAACATTTCTTAACTGCAGTTTTTCTTTATTTTAGTGCACACTGAAAATTTTAGTGCTTCAACTTTTTTTTCCAGATTCAGGCCAAAATCTCAAATCCAGAGCTCTCCGTGACCCCCAAATTCCTATTCCCAATCACCTCTCATTGTTAGGGGGGAAAAAAAAAAAAGCTTCAAGGCCCCTTTCTGCACCTCACAAACTGGCAAATCCCTACAGGTTAACAGCAAGTCTGGACTTTGGTGTCAATCTCCAGACAACTATTTTCAGCCTATGGAGTAGAAGAAGTTGGGCAGAAGTTTAGGAAACATGACATATTTGTCTCTCATCACATCACCTATCATTTCTGCATAGCATATAACCCTCCTGACTCTTAAGGTAGCTAAAAATGTGCCATTCCACAATCACACGCACAATGCACTCACACACACAAACACATACACTCCATACCTGCCAACACAAATGATCCTTTCTAGTGTGTACAGAGGGTTGTGGAACTAGTACTTCATTAACGGAACACTAAATAAGATTTTAGAGAATTCCATTTATTTTAAAAAGCTTAGAATGTCTGTAATAGAAAAAAATACAGCAAGCAATACTTGCGTAAGTGGCATTGAGAATGGTAAAGGACTAACAAAATAAAGACACAAATGGTATACCTTTCAGGGAGGATAGGAAGAGTCCAACTTATTTAGATCATCTAAGAGAAGACTGAGGGGTGACCTGATCATATGTACCTTCACTAACAGAAGACCTCTCATAGCAGGCATCTGTCAAAGTTAGTACACAAAAATGGAATATGAAACAGTGCCTTGATAAATTCAGAGTGGAAAAGCAGCATCAAAATTCTTTAAACAAAAAAAAAACCCATTAACAACTAGAAAAGCTTGCAAGAGCTATCAATTCTTTATCATCTTACGTCTTTAAATCAAGACTGGATGCCTTTAAAGGAACGTCAGCCTTGGTCAGAATACATGTGCTTGATGCAGGAATTATTAGATGAAATTCAATGTCCTGTATGTCACAGAGACCTCAGACAATGAGCATAATGGTTCCCTCCAGCCTTAAAATCTACTAATTCTACTCTGTACGTGCTAGGAACTCAATTACATTTTTTAGCTAGCAAAATCTATACAAATATTATCACATTTCTGCAGAACACAAGTCAAAGAAGGAACAGTTTAAAAGTCACTAAGCATCACAAAAGATGACCTCCTCTTGCATTGTAAGACGAAAGTGCACTAATTATTAAAAAAATAAAAAGATGCACTTATAAAACCCATCTAGACTTAATGCCGTTTCTCAACACATTGTGTGGTAACACACAACACTTTCAATAACACTCCTCGGTTAATAAGTAACATCAATAATCATCGCAAAATGTGTCCACCTGTTTTTGGAACATGAATGGCAAAAAGGAATAAAGGGAGAAGAATTGTCATTCAAATCCACCACCTGGATCTTAACCAAGAAGAGGTGCTCTCTTTACACATACTTTACTCCAGCATGGAGTAAAAATTCTTGAAGACTAAAATACTGCAATTTAGAACAGCAGTTTCCATTATTAGCACTAACAGACACTGGCAGTTAATTTATTTCTCATAAGAATATATCCTACCTTCTGACAAGCCCGGGTGAGGGCCCCATAGTACTAGGTGCCGCACAAACGCAGAATACTAAGAGATGCTCTCTCTCAGACAGCGTATTCACAGTGGGCTGTGTCCTTGCCACGTGTTGAAGACATACAGGTAGGTGAGAGAAATGTACCCTCCAGAAGCCACAGTGACCCTCTGCATCGCTCCTAAGTCTCTCCCTTCCCCTTTACGTGGACAATCATCTCCCATCCTTTCTCGCTAAGGTTGAGCTGTACGTGCTGACTTACACTTGTAACTTGATTAATCAAGGCTGCTGCTATATAAAATGAAGTAGATATGGCTCCGTTGCATTTCTACATTAATGCCACTTCACTTAATATGATCTCAGTATTATACTCCATCATTAGGCATAGTTTTCAAATTTGCAGCAAATTATTCATAGAAAGAATTTTCTGGTCATTTTTTTTCTATTAAGAAAACAGGGAAAAGGACTCTTCTGTCTTTTTTTGAGAACAGGCTTCTTCTTAGTAATAAAAAGGATCATATGACAATAGTTTTGCAGTGTATCGTGCAAGCTCTGTTGGAGTCAATCCAATTTCTATACAAGTACTGCCATTTTGACAACAAAGCAGCCTTATTGAAACAGGCAGGCTTCATCTTAATTCTGGCACTACTGAATGGAGAGTACACACTAGCCAGGGAACAATGAACCAAGAAAAGAGTTACAAATCTTTAGTGACAACTGCACGCAAAGAAAGAGAAGATGCATTATGATAGCGTTGTTTGCTCCACTCCTTCAGAAGGCCACTTGCAAACAATGATTGCTTTTTGCACAGAAAACTGAAAGCTCTTTCCAGCTTTTGCACGTGGATCTTCCTACCCCCATTGCCACCCCAGTGCTGCCCTCCATTCCTCCAGCAAGCAGCTCCGGACTGGCTCTGCTCCATATAAAAAGGTGAGAGAAAAAAAAGTCCCATCTTCCCCCTTCCTTCCCTCTCGTCCTTTCCTCACCTGTCAGGCTTGTTATTTAGAGCCCCCAATGCTATTTTCTTGTTTAAGGCACATGCAACTGGATTACTGTATTGTTCGGGGGGAGGCGGGGGAAAAGATTTGCTCTTCATTTCATTTAAATTACTTGGTTCTCAGTGAAATTTAACTTCTCTTCCCTGAAATTCAGCTGAGTGCAAGAATTCCTGCTTGACTGAGGCTCTGTGTGAGCAACATCACTAGTTGCTCTCGTTCCTAACCCATGTGCAGATACAAGCTAGAAGTATTCACATGATGTGTTTTGATGTATCATTACGTACGGCTGTAGAAATATACACTAAAGCATATGGGTGATCAGATATAATGTTCAATAAAGTGTGCATTAAATCCCTTACAGAACAGGTTAAAAAACAACAAAAACAAAACAAACCTATCTCCTACCTATTGTTTCCATCCGACATATTTTCCAACTGGGAGCAGAAGCAAACAATATAAATCCACAAAGGAAAAAAAAGCAGGAAGATTTTGAGGTAGCAGAAGACAAGCTATGCACCTCCTTTCCACGGCAGCAATTCTCACATTGCTATGTATGACATTATTTAGGTGAATATATACTCCTAGGCATGCAGGGTTGATTACTACAGACCGCTTCTCTTTCGCAGTAAGACTTCTTCACTTTGCCTTAGCTTGCACGGAAGAGCAAAGCAAATCTTTTCTCTTTGGGAATCAAGACAATTTTAACAGTGTTTGCAGTACTAGAAAAGATGGCAATGTGTATTTATCCTGACCAAGGATGATTACAGCTCTTCACACTACTTGCTTATTGGTAAGGTAAATGCAAGGACACACAAACACCCATATAAACATGCATGCACATATGAAGATAGGACAAAACCTTGTGAAACCTGAGAAACAGGCCAGCTCAGTTCATGAGCTTCAATGTAATGAGTTTCTTAAAACCTGGCAAATACAACCTGATAATACAGGTATTTGTAATATAAATCAAATACAGGTGTGTACATGCTTTTTTAATTAAAGCAATTACAATCTTTTAAATATTTGAATGTAAAAGCTTTGCTGGGTAATTCTGGTAAGAAGTTCAGGAATATACTAGCTTCAAAGGCTCCTGAGAGAAACACAAACTCATCACAAACTGCTAGGCATTTAGGGAAAGATGATTTCAAGGACAGAAGAAACAGCTTTTTGTTCATTTCTCACCAATATCTGATGGAAGCTGAAGAGATCAACTCTTTTAATACATTTGAAAGTCTTCTCATTACTGTTCAAACAGAAACACCAGAAAGCATGAGTGACTTTAAATTAAAAGGCAGTTAAATTAAAGCCGTATCTGTCACACCAGGTTTCAAAAACCTCCCAATTCCAGTGCTGATTTATACACAAATGTTCCACAGAAAGATGGGGTGGCAGGTCAAAAGCAGGACTGATACTGTTCACATAGTGACAGCTATGAGATAGGAAAGAGAAGGATTTGGTGTTTTCTTGTCTTTATTAGTAAATAGCTTTAAATTCTCACCCAGAAAAAAAAAGTATATTTTCTCCCTAAAATTGCAACCTATTGGCAGCAAATACAGAACACAAGTGTAATCTTCCTAGACTTAAGTCAGCAAGCTTGGATGGTGTGAAGGAAAATATGTTATGGGAGTTTTCCCTCTCTGAGAATAATTGACTAGGAGGGAGGTGAAGCACGTTAGAGAGCTAATGAGAAGATTTGCTCCGGTCAGCCATTTTGCTGTCCGGTAAGGAGAACACAGCTTTTGGTTATTTGATGAAATGAGCAAACTGCTCAGGTTTCTTTTGAGCCTGGGAACCTCCATCCACTGCATGCAACAACTGCTTCTCACTTGCCCCTAATCTGAATTACTGGGAAAAATTAAAGGCACTGAAAGCTGGGGGATTTTCCTTTGAGAGTGTTTTCCTTTGAGAGTGAAAGAGTCAAAGAACTAAAAAAAATCCAGTCATCCAGAGGACTTGGACAAGTCCGCGGAGCTCGAGCAGACGCGTTCGGACCCGCGGTCCAGGCAGCGGGATGCCCTGCCATGTTGCTAGAATGATGGCACAGCGAGGAAACGGCAGACGCAGCCTGTGCCTAACAGGTCCTCCCACCAAAAATAAATTACAAAACATGGTATGGAAGTTACCCTGGGGCAACGATCACCAGTCTGCTAATAAAGGCAAAGGTTGTCTACTTTCAAAAAGCTGCTAAGGCAGCTATATAAAGATCTTAACTTTCCACTGAACACTTTGCTTGAAGACCACAACTGAAGCTGGCTGGTGTACTCAGCCAGGTTTCATTTCTTTGTCCATCAGAGCTGGGGCTCCCAGGCTTTAGACACCTGTAAGCACAGGGAGCACCTGCTGCTAGAGCCACGGACACCAAAAAGACAGCTGAGGTCTCCAGCAGCTCTCAGGAACCCTGAAAGGCCTGCAGGACACTTCCTTTGAATCTCTGAACACACATCAGTACCAAGATGATTAAGGTCCAAAGACTCCGACTGTTCTGGGAAAAATCTCCAACCAGCTCTAGGCTCACCTACATTAACCTTGTTAAGAAAAAAAATCAGTTATCCAAAGAGTCGACCACAAGTCTCAACTGAGAAAAGCTGGTATTCAAGTCACTGACCACAGAAGATACCAGGTGCTTTAGAAGTAAACAAACAAAAAAAAGGTGCTTTTGGTAAGGAAAATCTGCTAAATTGCTCTCCAACATTTTTAAACCAAGCCCTGGGAGACACAACCGAGTGGTAAGTACAAACATTTTCCCTCATCACTGTGTTTAACACATTGAAATTTATGGGTAATCTCTCCAATAAAATATACTAGATGTAAGACTCAGTCTACTTTGCTACTTGTCATTTATAAATACAGAAAATAAAGAACACCTTGCTGATTTATGGTAACAGAGAGAAGAGGATTCATGGCACAACATTACAACTACCATCCTTCAAACAAAGGAATACGGAAGCAACCACTGCACAGTGAGCCCACGCTGTCCCTTATTCAGATGAAAGATTTGTAATTGAGAAATGCAATGCAATGCAAACAAATTCAGCAAAGAGAATTTGTATACTCTATCTGGTTTATCAGGTGTTTTAAGATGAAGTTAGAATAATCACATTAACAATGCAAAGGAAAGAAATAAACTTTTGGGGGGAGGGGGGGGGCGATCATTTTATTAAAGTATGATGGAAGGCACAGATAAAAATCCAGAATGGTAATATTGGAAAACTCCTTCATATGATTCACAAATTCCAGAAAGGGGGGGGAAAAGTGTAAATAAGACACCAGTTTATTAAAAGGAGCTTTTACAGTTTAAGTACCAGCTCTTTTAAATCTTCTGACTGCATTTCCAGTGTTATAAATTTAGTCCGGCCAAAGGGAAATTAATATATACTTAGAAAGAGATGCTAGGGAAAAAGATGAGCTTCTTTATGCTTCCCAAGTGAGGGGAGGTCACTCTCTACAACAATGTAAAATATGGTATTAATTTTAGTTGGCTTGTCATAGCATACTAAATGTCTGAGCTACATTCCAATAACACGTCAGACAGACTGAAAATAATAATAATAAAAACCAAACTCCCAAATGACTTTCTTCCTGAGTGTAGAGGCTACCAACACAGAGAAGCAGACGACAGAGCTTTTCAACGCTAAATGAACTAGCTTTTGTGTTGCCTTAATTTGACTTTCATCCACATACAAAAAAGTCTTGCATGACTGCAGAACTGCTGCGAGTTCAAGACGATGTCTTTTCATCCCTGAGATATATGCCCAGCAGAGACTTAAGAGAGAAGCTTTAGAGCTGTTAGCTGGAGCTACTGTGTGTTGTGTGAATGCTACTTTAAGTTCCCATCTTTAGAATAAGTTAGTTCTGGTAAAGCGTGCAACTTCTTGGCCTGTGCTTGTTTAAACACAGCCTAGAAACTCTCTCCGTACTGACTGACATGCTAAAGCAAGAGTTTCTAAAATGATGCCTGAACATGGTAACTCAGAAAAATATTTTCTCTGTACATCCCTTTCACTGTTTGGAAAAGTTGTTCACACTCTTCCTTAGGACTATGAAAAAAAAAATAAAGAATTATAGTCTAAAATTAATGTAATTACTATGACATGAGCTCAATTTTCATTCCCTCTTTTCTGAATCAAAAGACACAGAAGAACATCCCGCATTAAATCAAACACATATGGAATATTAGGCACATATAAGAATTGCCTGGCATGATCCAGCTCCTGCATTTGAATAAAATCAGAACAAGTATGCAATTAAAAATTTATTTTCCCTTTTTCCTACCTGGAATCTAAAAAACTCACATCAGGCAGCAAACTATGACCACCACGCACCGTGCGCTAATGAAACAACAGAACAGAAAAATAATCACTAGAGATAAAGAATGGGGAGAGGTTACTATGGAGCAAATAAAACTAACCACTGAGAACTATCTAAAATAAGCAAGGGATTTAAAAAACTGTTCTCAAGTCCACTCAATTAGATGTGAATTCTGAAACGATTTCTACGTAGGAGGAATCATTTCACCTACTACACGCCGATAAAATAATCAATACATCTTCCTTCTGATATGCAGAAGCAGTTCCTGTCCAAAAATCTGATGCAAAGATAACAGCAACCTGCCACGACAGAGTATAGGAAAATGACAGGAAAATGATGCACAAGAGACAACAGGTCCCAGTGTTGCATGTTTATTCTGAATAGAACTAATCGTCTACAACAAAATGAATCTTGTCAAATATTGCAAAGGTAGCATTTGTATTTTTGAGTTACCTGCCTGAATACTGGAATCAAAGGAGCCTTTTGGTGACTTGGCTCTGGGAAGATAAAACAGCCCCTTCCTGACAGCCTGCTCAGCAGTAGTGTCCTCTTTATACTGAAATGCCTTAGATAGAGACCACTGGTAGAAGCTTCTTTCTGAGAATGAAAATATGTCTCCATGTAGTCAAAAGACTATGTTCAAGAGAGGGAAAAGGCAATGGCTGCCCCAAGGGAGGATACTACAGTGAACAGGGCACATGCTAAGGCTAGTTTCTCTCACTCCAAAAAAGGAGAAATCAGCCTCGCCAAATAAAACAACAGATAGAACTTGAAGCCTCCTAATGAACAAATGCATGAAATAGGAGATTTAAGGTTGAAAATGACGAAGATTGCACCAAAATAAATCACCCTGGCTCTACAGTTACTTGGTCAACAGGTGCTCAGAAAAGACAGCAAACGAAAGGAGGAGAACCAGCCAGCTGCGAGTGAAGAGGCCGCCCAAGAGGAGGTGGTACATGCCACCGAACACCACAAACCGACCCTCAGGCTACTTCTACGGCAGCAAATATCACCAGCCAGGGATTGCTTTCTGTCCCTGAAGCCAACCGGCAGCACACAGCTCCCGCCTGCACAGCAAGTTGCTCCTTACCCTCCCCGAACCCCCCTGGGGTGGGGGACCAGGTCCAAATGGCTTATCGGGATGGTTTGCTGGCACAAGCCGATTTCCGGCTTGGCCCTGTGCTGGCTGGAGGGCTGCTGAAGAGACAGGGATGGCGCTAATGCTCCCGCAGCCTGGACTAACTCTGGGGATAACATATATGGGGTGGGGGAGGAAGAGGAATAACATTTTGTTTAGGAAATCCTTGAGGCTAATAGCCCTGGCCAGGCTGCTAAAGCCAAGGAGTGGCATTGCACCAAGGTGGCGGGCAGAGGAGTAAAGCAAGTCCTGTTGGATCAGATTAGTGGCACTAAAAAGGAGCCGCTGTTTGACACCAAACACCCAAACCCGCTGGGCTGCGATCGCTCCACGGCTCAGGCAGTTCACAGGCCTTGTTGGTCTTGCAGGAAAAACGCCCGACCCTGGCGAGAGAAGGGGCGCCAGGGCAACCTGCCATGCCCTCGTCGAGCAAAACTTCCTCGGCTTTTCGCTAAGACCCGCTTCAAGGGTGGGTTTCGTTCCACTTTCCTCCACTGTCCCCCCGAGTTTCGTAGGCGCCTGTGGCCATCCGACGAGGTGGCGCACGGGAGAGCTGCCCGTGGCCTCCCACCTGAGGGAGCATATCTGTAAATCACACGCTGCGAGAACACGTAAACACCCTCTGTCTTCAAATGGCCCAGTAAGATCACCCCACGTTAGACGACGTTTGCAAGATCACGTACGCAGCTGCCTCTGAACCTTCACATTTAAATTTTGCTGGCCTGACATGCAAGGAAATCGGAAAACCTCCAGAAATGTAGTCTCTAAATGAAACTGCTTGCACAACATTAAGTAGGCTAGAAGAAGAGAAGAACATCTTTATTTTCTCGTGTCTTGGAGAATATTGAACAATCTTAATTGTTTGATATATTAGAGATAATAATGAAGGATCTGAATTGACTATTCATTTGTGGAAGCACAGCGCTAATTCCAGATACACTCCTGGGCTGAAAAGAATAAAATAAATAAAATACTGGCTGGGGAAACAAAGGAAGGCAAAGACGGAAAGATAGGACAATCTTTACCAGCACTGTAAAGAAATACTTATTTCTAAAGGAAGAGGTTTGCTTTCCTGAGATGGCTGAGGAAAAACGGGCAGAAAATTTCTAAACGATAGGCTGTTTTTGATACTATTAATACATTAGACGAAAAACAATTTAATTTTTTTTTGCCAAAGGTCATGGGAGCATCTATATCTTGGCTAGCATTAAAATATTTAAAAAACAATTCAGTCCCATCTCTTGCTGTTCATTCCTTTAAATGAGAGTTTTAGGTATGAGAGGCTCATTCCAACAGCCAAAAATGTATTTAAGCGCAGCCACGCTATTTGGTTAAATTATCACATATATTTACAATCTTCCTTTTATGGCATGAATATAGACTCTAGTCCCTCACTTGGATGTCTCCCTGGGGAAAAAGGGGAATCCTAAGAAAGATGGGAAGTCCCGTCCACTGGATTTCCCAAAAAGCTGGAAAAGTCCTGATGGAAACGGCATTCACGTCCTCAGTGTCCACCTCTGACTCCAACACAAAAATCAATGTGTTATTTCACATGCTAGACCTCAGACAGTCCTGAACTCTAGACTCAGAGCGTAGCCATGAAGAAAAGATGACGGTGAGAAACTGGTGCTGTGAGCTACAAGTCACTGAGGCCTTTCCCAGCACTGGAAATACGACAAATAGAAAAGGTCGTCCTGGCAGCTCAGAGGGGGCCCTCTCCTGTGAGAAGGAAACAGCAGCCGCTAATTATTATTTTGCCATCGTAAATCTTCTGGTATTGACTTGGCTTGCTTATTTTCACATTAGTTTAAGCTGCTCGTTTTAAAGACAGAAGGACGCCAGTTCACTAAGGTGAGAGGTACGGGCAGGGTAAAATACTTTCTTGGCTTCACTACACAACCAACATTTGGAAAAAAAAGCCCAGCTTCACAAGAAACCTGCTCCAGGAGTTCACCAGTCCAAGGATTTCTGGGGGGACACAGGAAGAGGCCTCGTTCTTCCCTCCCAAAGGCCTGCTTATCGTCCCCCCCTTTATAATTCATCACCTCTTCCAGCAACAGCTGGACCTTCTGTTTTAGCACACAACTTTGCTAAAGCTAACCTTGCTACAGCTAAGCCCACATACCACGCTCGAAGCAATGGCAGTTTGCTGAGGCCCAAAAATCAGCCAACAAGGCTACCCAGGAGGCAGCAAGCAAGAAAAAAAAAATCTAAGGAGAGGATAATTAGGCCTGACAGTGGATTTAACTAAGGCCATTTTATACACCACTGCAACGGAGCAGAACAGGAAGGAGCCGAGCAGGAGGCAATGCATACCGGCCCCTCGGGCGCCCCTATTTGCCACCGCAAAGTTTGTGTGCAATAGTGTGCTGGAAAGTAAAGTGCACTGACCCATTACCCCCTGCCGCTGCTCCCAACGCACAGGGGGAGACCCTGGCCGAGGGCAGGAAGAGCTGTGAGCATCCATCCCAGCCAGAGCTGCTCCGTCTGGGCTGCCCGTGGCCTCCCCCGCCAAGGCAGAAACGCCCCGGAGTTACAGTCACTGCTCCAAAGCAGGAGAAAAGTCTCTTATCTGAGGCAGCATCTCCTGGGCAGAGTGCTGGTGTCTGAGAGAGGCATGCAATAAAAACAGGGTGGTAACTGTAAATAGCCGGGATCTTTTTGGCTATGCAGAGCCCTTTCCGAGCCATAAGGCAAGGCACGGCTGCTGCCTCCAGGGACCTGCAGTCTAATTTGGACTGATAGCAACACCGTGTCTCTCTCTCTCTCTCTCACACACACACACACACACACACACACACACACACACACACACAAACATGGGCAGAGCTAGAAACTCCAGGAGTGAGAGGGAGAAAGATCACATCTAAGGATTAAAAAAAAAAAAATTTTCTTTCCTCCCCACAATCGATAGAGCGTTTTGAGTCCATTCAGTCAAGGCATTTTCACACAGGCTTTGTTTAGGTAAATAAATTGCTTTTAATAAACTTTGTTAGACCTCTCAAGACATTTATTAAATGTAGGTTAATTGCAGAACATAGAGGTGACAGTTTTACTGAGAACCATCTTCCTTGAGGAAGCTTCTTCACTTGCTGCTTAAAAAAATAAAAATGAAATTTACACTTCATACTAAGACCTTCTTAAAAAAAAAATACTATCTTGTATGCATTCCCTCCTTCTGCAGAAAAGGAGCACAAGCTCTAAACTATGACTCTTTCAGAATCAAATCTCAATAACTGAAACAGTAACTACTAAAATTTGGTATCTAACACCCAAAACGGTTTATATATTCACTGATAAGATAAATGAGGTTACCTTTTCTAACCAAACCCAACCAAATTAGGCCTGCATCGCACTGGACCAACCCCTTTGTCTTCAGAGAGAAGTACAACCCGAGGCCTTAGATGCCGCACCAATCGTTCCTAAATTCTACAGAAGGCACAAGAGTGGACCCCCTGAGGAGTCGGTGGCAAGCTTTTTGCTTTTTTAGTGTTAAAAAAAGGGAAAAAAAAACACTCCAGTAAACTGAAGTAGTATTTGATAACAGATTGAACTCCACCCAAGCACAATTACCAGCCTCACGTCTAAGGTCTCCAAAATATATTCTCAACAGTGGTTCTAATTTTTCCCCCGTTGCATTTATTTTAAAAAGGCAAAAAAATAATAAATCAAACTTTGCCCCTTTGTGGCTCAACCTTGCCATGTTACATAGACTTGAGGAATACAGTAGTGTTTAAGAAGAGCTGGGAATGCGCCAGATTAAACAAAGCGGGATTCGGGATGGAGAGCAGCCAGCAGAGCCCAGGTTGCCGCACTGACCTATATTAACTCCCCGGCAGCTGAGCAGAGCTAAAATCAGCTGGCCAATGTGGGGCAGGGGAGGCAGCTGGCTAAAACCTACGGGAAACCAGCCAGCGTGGCCCACCTCATGTTGGGCCTCTATATTTTTGGAGGCGAAGGAGGCAGGAAGAATAAAGGTGACATGGGCCAAGGAGGTCGGAAGAAGAGGTGACAAGCTTTCGTGGCGTGTTAATCTTTAAGCGACTCACCTGAGAAACTGGAGAGGGATCTCAGCGAGGTTGTGCCTTAAGAAAACCAAAATTCTTCCAGAAGCAAATAAGAGATCACAGTAACCAAACTAATATTACCCCTGCCGCATAGCTGGGTTTCACACTACAGCTCACACGTCTGCAGCCTTTTAAAAGGCCCGAGATACTAGGGGAAACGCTGAGGCGAGGTGTGTTTGAGTTAAAAACCACACGCACGACGTAACGACAGGATCGGTCCTGGGAAAGAGCCTCTCGTTTTCAGAGCACCAGATCAAAATCCCACCAAGGTCAGCTTCTGGTTACCGTCTGAGAGCTGTCAAAAGGCCTCTGTAAAATGAGTCGGCCGTTTTAATCCAGTTTCAAGTGGATTGCGCTTAGATCCCAAGGTGGTGAAAGCTTTAGCAATCAAACGGGCAGGCACGTACCCCTCACGCAGAACTCAATACCACCATGCCCGGTCAGCACCCACATAGGAGAAAAGCTAAGGAGTGAGAGGAGGTTGGAAATCCAGCTACCCACTCCATTCCTAGAAATGATTCAGCCAGACTGGACTTACAAACAGACAGGACCACAAGTAGCCTGTCTTTGCTCCCTATGTTTTATGAATAAGCATTTCAGCTCCTGAACCCTTGATCTCTCTCCCCATAAAACGCTATTGCAAAAGCCAACTCATATTTTCCACACACATGGAGAACTATTTGCTACCCATTCAGTTCCTTAAATAAACACACACTTATCCAGCAGCTTTCTCTCTGACCCCCTTTTGGCTAATGATTTATTTTTTCCTGTTGTGCTTAAGTTTCTTCTTTTTAGGCTTTGCCTTTCAAATATCACGCTTCCTTTTTTTTTTGCTCGTGCCATAACCAACTTTTGGGGGGCAGCAGACCATGCAGGGAACCCTTAAAAGAATATTAGGATTTCTGCTTACAACCATATCATAGTACGGTGGGAGGGGGGGGGTCGTTAGATTTTCACTCCTGCAGAGCAGTTGAGAAGTGAATGAGAAATTAGAGTACAGACAAGCGATTAACTAATGAAAAAAAGTCTCAAACCGCTTAAAATACAGCAAATAGCAGTTAGGGGAAGGAAAAATAGCAGTTAGGGGAAGGAAAGGTTGAATGGGACATTTTAGAAATTATAAATGTGTAATAATGCGTTAATTCCAAAAACTCTCTTCAAGCTGTTATGTACAGATTTTTTTTGAAAATTAAGAGAAAAAAAAAAAAGTCCTTGTACTATGCAGAGCTTTTGGCTCATGCGACACCGCTCTGGTGACACCGGGTACATGATATGCTATCACAGACTGTGCTGGTCTGTCCTAGTGGGTCAGTGGCATTGCATCACTTCCAGGGAAACAATACAGCTGCCGCTCCACTTCTCTTTTTTTTTTTAAAGTGATAGCTAATTCCAATGCAATAAATATTTTGGAGTGTGTGGTTTAGCTTGGTAGTCGCAGTACGCACAGTGTATCCCCCGTGCAGGCTAACTTCATCACAGTATCCTACTTTTTAGGCCTGCTTCCTTCTCCCACTGTGGACACATTTGGAAAAAACAACCCACCCTCAGTCTCAAAGATGTCACGATTAAGCTTAAAGATTGGCAGCCGCGTTATTGACTGTCCTTATCCCCTTAGGCCGCTGGGATTACTGCTTTCACTGACCATTATCAGCGCTGGCTCTGGAGCTGTGCTGCTTTAAAGGGCTTCTGCCACAGCCCCTGCAATCTGCAGCAAATGGTGAATTCTGCTAAAAGGCCTCAGCAGCAGCCGACAAATCCCAGCAGCAAAACACACGAAACTTTCCTCCGTGTCAACACAGAAATTAAAATAGGTGTGATAAATACTCTCGCGCTAGGATACTGCCCTCAGTTACTGTTCGATGGGCACACAGCCACAGCCTCGCTCGCGCTCCCGACACCGTTTCAGCGCATTGAGACCTCGATTCAAAAAGTTTCCTCTTCCAGCTTCACCCATTATTTGCCTGCTGCAAACCTGCCAAGTGCTGCTCTTTAAAAGGCAGGGTGAAACGTCACAGCTATCTCTGCGCACTTTTCATTGCTTTAGTAGGTTGGCAAAGAACAACGGAGACCGTGAAGACATCTTATGCTATGTTTTGACCAAATTTTTAGAAAACATGCTGTAGTTTCCTTCCAAAAAACGCCTAAGATAAAAATCCCTTTCTTCTGTATTTTGGCAGCGCAGGACAAACCCCCTTTGGGCGAGTTTTCAGTAACGACAAGAGGGTTTCCCAAATGACAGACTTGTTGTGTCCACTCCCTCCCCCTCAAAAACCAAACAACAACAAAACCCTGATTTCTCTCCAGAGCACCTTCTTTTAATTTTAACAATTAAATATATTAGCAGAAGACTCAGCATCAGCTGCAAAAACTCTCACTGAAACCTGCAAGCGACATACTTGTTCAACCAGATCCATGTTATTATCTTTTTCCTTTCCCTTCACTGCGGCAAGAGTAACAATTTAATTAGATGTGAGAAAAAAAAAAATCCCATATTATTTATAACCATAGCGCAAGGCATTATTTTTAGCTGAACAGCTCTTAGGGAGGAAGTAGTGCCCAGACCGATTTTCATGTACAACTTCCTGAATTTGTGATTCAGACCCCAATTTCAGGCACAAGTTTAATTTTGGTTTTGATCCTTTCGACCTCAGCGTGTTTAGCCGGCGATCTGGTTTTAGCGGCTGCGGGCTTCGCTGCTTTCTCGTCCTACAGACACAAAACTCAACAGGTACATCAGCGGCAAAGCCAGCAACGCTTTAGAAAACGCAGCCTCCACTGGCATAGCAGTGAAATGAAGCTGCCAGCTTCTTCTAGCTCTTGGGGAAATTTAGGGGGGTCTACCATCGCGCAATACTCCACTGGTAGGAGTGGGACGTATCCCGTTACTAGACCTTGCTGTGCGTAACCGAACAGGCTGTTCTGTGCTGTGAAGCGGCGACATCACCAATAGGTTTCAGATTAGAATTCCACTGTCTGCAGGGATTTTTTTTTTTAACCTAAATTATATTTGACTTTACTGTCAAGTCTTTCAGTGCAGCTGCTATTCTCAGGTTCTCCTAAAATACACACAGTAGGTACTGTACTATTACACATATAAACATCTACCTTCCTACCGCAGCTATTTATAATTAAAATAACTTTTCTCCATTTCTGATTTCATTTCCTCTCTCTGGGCCCCATTCTGCATTGCACAGGAGGCGCTTTCAAAACTGCACCCAGGACCAGCCTTTAACATGAAATAATGATATTAAATTGTAGCCTAGTTAGAAGGTTAGAATTTAATGTCTGATTTCCCTAATGGGTGACGTACAAATCCTTTTTTTTTTTTAAACAGGATTTGAACTCTGTTTGCTCTGGTCATGATTTAGAAAGAGTTAGGAAAAAAAAAAAAAGGATTGAAAGGTGTCATTTGCTATTCCCTTAGATACCATCAGTGTTGGTTCTAGTCTCTGCTGGAGTTATCACTTGAATTACTGGGTCTTGCACAGGGTTTGCCTGTTCTGAAGATCTGACCCAACTGCAGCCACCGCAGCCAAAAACTGTGTAGCTACACTACAGCTACACTTAACAGTGGCAGATCTTACTCCAGCTAAAAACTAATTCCTTGGGGAAAGAAGAATACATATCCTTTCTCGCTGAAATGGAAGAGGAAATGAGGAGGCTAAAATGATAGTATGCAATTTAACAGGCTTTCCACTCTTCTGGGACACTTCCACGGTTCAGGCGTTCGCCACTGCCTTGATACATGATAAGGAGCAAGCAGCTGCCATCTGCATCTGGAAGACAGCTCTTCCGTGCCAAAAACCCACACTACCATTTCCTAAGCTCGCCCATCCAGCTTAGCAGAGGGTCTTCCTCATGCAAACACTACTGAGAGATTGCAACCCCTCTAGAAACCGAACACCTTGTTTCCATTCACCCTTACGCCAGGCAAACGTGGAGGCCTAAGGATTAACAACAGAGTTTCAAAGCTGAGGGGTCCATACCCAGGATCAGAAACCCCCCAAACACTCGGTTTTTGAGAGGAGCTCCAAGAAGCAGCGCTCTCCACTGCGCTCCGCAAGCAAGCTATTGGGTGCTCGGACACCCTCATCCATCCTCACGCTGTTCTCCTCAGCCAAAACTTCCATCCAAGGTGCCTGTTTCACTGAAGAGGACGCATGTACAGCCACTACACGTGTATCCTCGCACAGTCAAACATATTCAGTCTCAAACCTCTTCCTCCCAACGGTTTTGCACAGTCCACAGCTACAGCATGACATTAGTGTTGACGCTTTGGGAAGGTGAAGGACTGCCCCCACCTACCTCTCAGAAAGGTTAATGTCCTTTGGATGTACTTTAGCAGCCTGATGCCTTGCTCACGATCATCCAGCTACTCAATCAACTATTAACAAATAATTAAACTGCACTGTGGTAAAGGCTCCTTTCTGCCTGATGGGATAGGACCTCCAGTTTTCAATGTATGGCTTCTTTATACTTAATCTAACATTTCCTAGAAATCCTTCTGTGGACAGCTGTACTTTAAGCAGTATAAACAAGAGAGGTTCGTGGGGGTTCATCCCTAGCTGTTAAACGAAAGTGAATGCAACAGTTACTGATCATTTTGAGGCGATAACAGACTTGGGGTGAACGGACTCAGTGATCTAGTGACACATATCCAAATGCAGCAGGAGGAAGCTCAGACCACGCACAACTGAATATGAATTTTCAGTTCCTGAAACTGAGCTGCAACCCACGCCAACAGATCCCAGCCATGGGTATGTGCATTCGTGCTTCAATGAGTGCTTCAGGCATAGCATTTTAGGAACACTTCAGTCTCTCTCTGCTCTGTCTCCTGCACGGAGCCGCTGAAGACTCGCCATTCATTTACCCGTCCTTAAAATGAGCTGCCCAACTAAAATATCATTGGGAGACAAGAACAAGCTCTTTTTAGCTCAGAGTAAACACAGAGCATGGGAAGTGGCTGGCAATACTTAATATCATTTCAGTCTTTCTATGGTACTCAAGAAAAGCTGTCTATTGCCAAGATTATTCTTAGGCTTGGATGCCATTGCCACCAATTCACAACCACAGAAAAACTTCATTTGCCTGGTCCATTCCTCAAACATGATCTAAACACGAGCCTAACACCACTGGACTGGAGATGGTGCAACCGTGCAATCCCAAGCAACACGTTCCCCTCCAACAGCCATAGGACAGTAATCTTTCTTCTGGGGCTGAGACCAGCGAAGCAGTGGGATACCTGTGTACATACACACTCTGAACCTGTCACTTCCTTACAAAATTTGGTAGTTTTCCTAAACAGCAGTTGTTTCACATGAGCTTTGGTCTGCCTTATCCTTGTTGTTAAATGCCCTTTTATTTATCATTAAGGATTTTTCATGAGGACTTTACAAAGAAACATGCCTTGTAGAATGAAATTCATTACATTTATGGAAGGGACAGTGTAACTACATAGGGAAAACACTGGAGACGGGAAGTGAAATTTGTGATCAGATGCCCCAGATGCCCCTATATGTCAGTCAATCAGTAAATACCATCTCACTGCTTGTCTGTGCTGTCTGTCGTGCTTCCTCCAAAGCACATCGCTAGAGACGTGATGCTGGTGCTCCTCCTGGCACTGACTTCTCAGGCACCAAAGGTAGGGCACTATTTAAACGCGTTCCCACTTAAAATGACTGCTGGATTTGCAGTCAGAGGAAATCCTCCTTCTTTCCCCTGCCCTGCCCCCCCAAGATCAGACTGACAAGCTATTGGAAGCCTGCTGGAAGACTTTTTGTCCTGATTTCTGGCACAGGGCCATCTGGACACCTTATTTAACAGATACCCTGCCACTGGCAATGCCCTCAGTTTTCCCCATTCTTTGCACACGGTACATTTGCGTTATGGTTTCTGTCTTTTAATGGCAGGGCTCTGGTTTGTCGTAAGGTGATGGGAAGCGTTTTGCCCTCAGTGGTGCGGGGCGGTGACACAGTTGGATCTCTGTGCATGCCTGGGAACAAGCGGCTCATCGCACGCTTGTCCTCTGCTGCCCGGGACTGGGCTCAGCGACACAAGGGACCCACCTACTCCAGGTCCATTAACAGCTCTTTCTCTGCAGGAGAGAAAGGTGTACATATACTGCAAAAATAAGCTTACCAACATGCTGGAACCCCAAATCATGTGTTTTTCTTTGAATTTTTTTCCACCTACTTTTCACACACCTTCTTAGTGAAAGAAGAACGGCTGGTTTAATTAAAACATGGACGCTCACATGCAACAAAACTCTGATGGCCTAATCTCAGCCTACAGCATGTTAACTCAAGGTCATCACCTCTCCTACCTGCTTTCTACCTTGTTACACCTTATACACTAGAAAACAATAAAAAAAAAAACAAAAACCACAAAGGACACATGGAAAAGCCTTGACGCAATCGAAATGGGACAGGTCTTCTGACTTCACTTTTAATGTCTCTACTTTTCTGTTTCCTCAGACACCAGGTGACATGTAAAGGTTCTTATAGCTACAAAGGCTCATATTTTTTATCCGGAGTAAGCTTCCATACATGATGTGCAGCATGGAAAATAAAGGTCACTTAAACTCCTCCAGCCTCACAGATGCATATGAACACTTTAGCTACCAGCCAGCACGCTGCAGTAATCAGACTGTTTTTAAATCTGCAAACCAACTCCCAGTGTGTATTGTTGCATAAATACTTATCTGCAGTTTAAATATATGCATCTGATTTTTCTGAAGTGTGCAAAAAGCGCACGCTGCAAAAGAAAAGCAGTTTTAACGTTGCATAGATCTCTACAGCAGAATTCCCTGCTCCCTTCACTGTTATGCAGCTAAAGTTTCAGCTGACAGTAACGGGTACCCGACAGAGCTACAGTTCGGTAAAACTGTAAATGATTACAGAATAATGCCCTGCAATCAAAGAACAAAATGTGTGTTGTAGATTAATCACTTTCCAAGACTGGAAAGGAAAAGATAGGATTGAGAGATAAATCTGGCTGCAGTGTTTATGCAAGCGTATCATGCTTCTTAGGACTGAATGTCCCAGAACTTGCAGAGGAAGTAAACAATGTTCTCTGTGTGTGTGTGTGTGCGTGTGTGCGCGCGCGCCTGTGTGTGTTCGCCTGCACTCCAAACCCTAAATATGACAGCTTGTGAAGCATGCCTAACTTTCAGTTACGAAACACTAACATCAGAGGTCTCCCAACTGTTGGCTATCTCACTACTGCCCAGGAAAATTGAAAACAAAGATCTGTTTAGCTACAGCCCTCCTCGGCATTTCAAATTTCTCTTAAAAATTCTGCAAACTTGCCCACAGACTCCTAAGCTCTTCTCCCCCACATTGCATAAACAGCCATAGCATACACTGCATTAGAAGGCAAAGACTATAAGTACTTCTTGTTGGGATTTACTTCTGGAGGCATCCTAAGGCAACCTACATTTTCAGTGTCCCTCTAGCATATAACCACGCTGCTTTTGGCTGTCTAAGCAACGCCAGCTTTTTCATGCATTCCTCATTTTTGTATAAACATATTTACATTTGTCGCTCCTCACTGGCTTAACACTACGTAGACATTTTGAGGAAAACCCTACTAGTGCTTGAATTAAATGCAACACTCTGGCAGTCAATTACATACTAAGCAAACAACAGACAATCTGAATTATGGGGGCTGCGTTTCCACAGAGGGTTTCCAGTGACTTCAGCAACCGCGCAAGCAAGAGCTAACATAAACAGTGCTTCCACTTAATAGGCCTGTGAAAATGCCGCGCTATACTGGAACAAAAATTAGAAAGTAAACCAGGGAAGCAACTCTAAGATTGACTCTGATCTTTCAGACCGAAGCAGACAGCTCAAAACTCAAGCCGGTGAAGTCGGGTCACAGCGCGCTCATTTGTCACCTGCGAGGAAGCACATGCAGAATCTGCTAGGTCATAAATTACAAGCGCCTGAGTGCACTGCGTAATGCCCGCGCCGTGTCACGTGGCCGTCATCAGCGCAGAGGAGGCCAACGACCTGGATTTAGACCATGAGGCTGCACGTAACAAACCAACAGGTTCACCGTGAAACCTGTCTGCAAAAGCTTGGAAGTGGCCTATGCTACACTATGTTGAGTCACACAGGTGCTGAGTCCCCTTAGTACAATTCATGCTCCCATTACTGGGGGGAAAAAAAAACAAAACAAAACCCTCAACATCTCCATGCTGACTGCTTTGGAGAAGATCGGGGCATCATGCAGTGATTCCATATTCACGGATGACAATTCTATGTTACATGTATATTTCCACACACAAGCTGACAATATTTTTCTGAAAACATTGGGATGCAATATCAGGATATATGCTGCAACAGTGCCACATATAGGGAAAATACTTTACAGAAACCGACTATTTAAGTTTCCTCCGCAGTGCAAATATCTGGCTCTGTATTAAAACCAATTAACAATAATCTACTAATAACAAGACTGTGATGTAGCTGCAAGATTCCCCTAAAGCAAAATCCTGCCAATGCTAGTAATTGATCCAGCAATGTGTACCAGCTCAATGGCACAGGCGTCTCCAGTTCTTGGAAACATTACATCCAGTCTAATTCCCCCCCAAGGTCACAACCACTCAGAAAACCCCAGTACATCACGACCCAGAGATCTGTCACTAAGCAGCTGTTATCAATAGCCTGGGAAACTGAAGCACAGTATCTGAAACGTATCAGCCATGACCAGCAAAACCCTTGATCCGCCAAGCTACCGAAATGCCTTGGAGAGCAATGACAGAGATTAAAATACAGATTGCGGAGGGAGGGAAAAGGGCGTGCCAGATTTGCCTTCGCACTACCTGTGGCAATGCATGTTTGCAAGCCCTTTACTGGGCCAGAAAGAAGACAGGCTGTTCCTTTGCCTGATTGAAGTTCCCTCATGATAAAGTTCAAAACAAGGGAGCTATAAACTGCATGATCTATGCCTAAGCTCTTTAAAAAGTTAATACAAGGTTATTCATACTATTAAATGACTTGATCCAACCCAGGTCAGAAAGACGCTTTCTACTGACTACAACCGAGGCTAAGCCAGGCCTAGTGAAAGAAGCAAAGGCGTCCTGTGACGCGCTTCCATGTCCCAAGGCATCACCTTGCAATTTTATGCACCAAATCAGTGTGAGTTTCTCAGTCTAACCCTGATCTCAAAAAATTGCACTTAGTTTTCCATCTGGATTTGGAGGCATTTACCAGAATCATTAAAGACAAAGCATGATATCAACAGCAGAGGCAGAAGATATAAGAAAACCAAGGAGCTATATGAGGAAAAAGCATGTACTGGCAGGTGCAGAATATATTTTACGGACTGTATACTTTGATATCTTATATATTATCAATGAGGAACCTGCAATGTCTCCTCTCTTCTCACCAGGGGGAAAGAAAGAAACCCAGCCCCTCACCATGGAAATGAGAACAATTATGGCACATAAAATGAAATATAGCATAACCTTTTAAGGAGCTGATGTTTAATTTCTCTTTTAATTTTTGTGGAATATCAAAGGCAATTAGCCAACAGTGCAGGTCACTGAACTAGCACACATTGATGAAGCAATCAGTCAGGTGGCGACCACTTGGTGTGTGTTAACAGGGGTGATGAGCTTATTTTGACCTTGCCTTCGGTCACGAAAACGTTGCCTGTTCTCGTGCAAAAGGGTAGCAGAGGATCACTTCCAACCCAAACCACAGCCACCACCCATTCAACCAGATGGGAAGCAGCCTTCATCCTCTCTCAACAAAACCCTGCAGCTGCCAACAGGAAGGGGGAACGCAGGGGGTTAAACACTGCTAACGTACTTCCCCCTGTCACAAAGCAGGGAAAGAAGCAGGATTCCAAGATTTTTGTCTAACATGATCAGTGTTTTAAAGACTGCTTAGTAGTACCCTGAACAGTATCATCTCAGAAAATGGTTCACTCTCTAGCTAGGGCCACACCAAAATAGAGATTGAAGTCTCTCAAATTAAGGCCAGATCCTCTAATTGCTTACACGAGTGAGCAATCCCTATTTGCACAGTATCAGCAGAGTGAATGGGGCTATCCGGATGACTAAGGCCTTGCACACCAACAGCACCATGACTACTTACCCAAGGGAGGATTACTTAAATAAATAAACAATGTTCTAAATTACAGGTGGTGCTGCTAGCCCCACCTATACCTCATATTGTCCAACACTTCCTATTATAAAACCCTGTTCCCAGTTGCTAATAACTTTGCAAACTTGAACTGAAATTGGGATTAGAAATTGGGTAAGTAGCCTGCAACAGGCAAGACACTGGAAATAGGAAACCTTGGGGCAGGATTGACACAGGACTGACATTGCAATGACACAGATGAGCACACAGGGAAAGGCATGTTTCTTGACTCAGAGCTGAGTGTGAGCGGCCGTGCAACGAATACAGCACAGGGCCCACAGGAAGAGCAATGGGAACAAAGTAAAACGGTGAACACCCCGTGAAGCATCCAGCCCAACCAGGAGCCTGGGGGTGGAGAGTGCGTGTGAGCCTGTTACTAATGACAGTGTCATCATGAGCAGGAGAAGCAATTTCATGTTTTAGAGGCAACTTTAATTCTGACATTTTGTACTTCCTGAGCACTTGGCTTCTATATCAAAACATATACCAAAATCTACCCTGAAAAATAAGTAGGCTCTTACTTAATACTTCTGGTTGGCATTTCACTAACAGTGAGAACTATCCACAGAGATACACCACCAGCCTGAAGTTATTGGTCAAGCCATGCAAAATCCAATGTTCCTGTTCCCTGTCTGCTGCTGGAAAATGGGAAAGGCACAAGCCTGTCATTGCTTGAACCTCACCCACTGTATCATGTTGCTTCTAGAGAGATTTCTGCGGCTTCCAGCACATTCGTACCCACATGGAAGAAACAGTGGTTTGATACTTGATACGGTTTCCTGCAGAAACTAAGGAAACTCTCTTCTCGCAGCCCATAGAGAGCTTGGGACACACACACACACACACACACACACACGCACACACGTATACACACACACAGAACGAAAATGTCAAACCAGAAACCAGGCGCTCAAGACTGGATAAATTTAGTAAGATGTCATGATTCAGCTACAATTGAAGGAAATTCATACTTAATTTCTCCAACAACTGGTATCCTACTCCTGTTGAGCAGACTGTTTTTTCCTCCAGGCCGAGGGTACACCAAATCCACATTAGTTCCCAATTTACTGCTTTTTTCTTTTTTTAATTAGAAAGCATTGGCATGCCATGTGCTTGGTACCAGTCTGAATAAAAAATGACACGTGAAAAGTTTTTGCCAAGGTTGACTCCCCACACAGCTGCTGCAAAAACCCAAAATGAACATTTTATCCTGGCCAAATGCGTGCTGTTTTCACTGCTTAAACCCTTGGATCCAGTAACTGCAACTGTCACTACAGGTCACGTTGCTCTAAATGGACAAAGAATTTGGTGTTACTCTCAAGTTTTGGAGTCTCGTTTGTACTTCTGCTCGCTCTTTGAATAACTTACAGCACTGTTCCACTGATACCAATTTGTGCTACGTTTGAGAAAGGTACCAAACTCCGGTCAGAACTGATCCTTCAGTTAAGATTTTCCATCATTAAAAAAAAAAAAAAAAGTTTTTTTTCTGCTTTCATTTTTCAGCACTACAGGATCAACACTGGCTGTTCAGCTGGTAATACCCCTCTTTATTTGAAATTATTTTTCTCCTTTCACCACCCACATTCATCTGGGACTTATTCAGTATTATTCTGTCTGACACTTGTCCAAAACAGCAAACAATTTCTGTAACTACACAATAAGCAGAGCATATCCTAACAGAGGCACTTTGTCATCTAAGGATCCCCTTATGTAACAACTAGCTACATACTGAAAATAATGTTAAAAGACTTGTAACAATGTTAAGTGCAGCTCCCTCTCTAACAGAACCTGTTCTCTGGTATCAGGACTGCATTTTACCAGCACAAAGTACGTTTCTGTACTTTGGCCTTCTGTCATCAGAAAGAGGTGGAGATTTATTCCCTTTCTGCTTTTAAATTAGACTCCTTCAGTGCCCTATTTTATATTCTTCCTGACAGGTCCCTATTTTGTATTAAAAAAACCTGCTGTCAGTGTGTTGCATAGCAAAAGACCTTTCCAGATGAAAAAGAAAACTCCTGCCACTGAGTCAAGTGGCAAGAGGTAGCTTTGCGGTTAAAACTGCAAGACTAAAATATTTTACCCAGCAACACATTCATTTCCAGTAGGATTTGATAAAATTATAATTCACTGTCCAGAAAAGACTGAAACATTAAACATTAGACTGAGAAAGTCAAAATAGGTCATCCAATCAGTGTTATTCCCCCTTCATGTTAAACATAATACAAAGCAGTTAAGTAGTTTCTCTTGCAATTAGCATCATCTTTGTCTCCTCAGTGTCTAAAATACACTGGAGAAATGGAGCTGTTCTTACTGTACAGCAACCCAGGCTCTGCTCCCTACCATCACCAACTTTTAAATTAAATACAAAGAGGTGAAATCTTGTCCTTACTGATTTCCACCACGCTCATTTTCTCTGCTTTTCCAATTCCTCGGTTTATCACCTCAGATAGGACACATTTTCCCGGAGACTACAACAAAGACCCGTATGGACGCATTCAGGAGGAACCCCAATACATCCAACTGCTAATGAACGTCCCACTGCATCCTCCGACCAGGAGGACTGCTACCTGGCAGAGCCTGGAAGAAGGTGAAATGGAAACAGTCTCCCTGGGGAACGAGAGGCTTTGAGAGATCTTTCCTGGATGTGAGAAGTCTGACATATGCTTCAAATGCATTTTAATTTAGAATAACGTTGGAAAGATTTTATTTATGTTTCTAATTAGGTAAACAGTATGCTTCTTCCACCTGCTCCAAGCTACCCCACTAGGCCCAGTAGACATCAGCTGTCTATAAACATAAATCAGGTTGATTTACTTCCTACTGCCAGTTCACAGAAATCTTCCTCCTCCAAGCCCCGTATGCCACTACCTTATGGCCTAAACACCTTCCCTCTTTTTTGTATGTAAAATGGCCTCCCTCTTGATTTTTCAAATACCTTCTTAAGCATGCCGCTCCCTTCCCCAGAGCTTTCCAAGAATCAGCTCCTCATACAAGACTTCTCCCTCAAGTGTGCAAATCTTCCAGTACATTTTTATCAGAAGTATTTTCACCATGCACCAACTGGGTTGTAAGAGCAGTGGGGCAAGAAACAAATCATGATATGCTTTGTGAAGGGAGAATCACACACTGTCAACCTAATGATAAAAATCATGATATCAGACTAGGAGGTTTGGGCTACTCACAAACCAGGCTAGAAACCTCTGGTCCAATCCGTTCAGGGCTCTGACATGATTTGCATTTTCAAACCTAGTAGTTCAGATGTGGCCTATTTATCCGGGCTACATATAAGGCTCAGGCTATGCCGAAGCAGAAGCTGCTTGCACAAGATTCACACGACGCTTTAGAGTTTTTACAGCTTCTCAGTGGCAGCATCGTTCTTAGCGCCGACGTTATTCTCCTACAAAGGTATAGCAGGAACAGCATTTCCTCATTATAGGTCTTGATGAATACTTAAAGAACCACCATTCACTTTGAAACCTGACATGTCAGACAAATGGTTTTGAGTTCCCGCCCACAGTGAAACTTTTAAACATAACAGATCGTGTTGCACAAAAACAGGGACAGTGGCTTTACGTGTCTCAGCTTACACGCATCTCAGGACACAACTTGAACTGGTGTCACCTTCTCCTATGAATTCCTGGAAAAAATATTCTCTGAAAATTAGCTAAGGTCCGTGGCAGTTTAGCAGAATAAATAATAGGTTACAGGTTTTCAGGAAACCACATCACTGTTCTCAGAGCAAAACCAATCAGCAAAAAAAGGTGATAATGTAGGAGCCTGTTAAAATCTCACACAAAGACATTCTTTGTTTAGCAGTATTCTCGCTTATCAGAAGCCAATTTTATGTACTAAGCATATCTAGAACTTTATATGTGGAACTGATAAATCCTCCATGAAGTACTAGCAAATGTATTTACACAAGATATGGGTTCACAGCCTAACTTTACAAATACCCACCAAGTCAGAAATTTTTGATTTGAATTAAGTCTGGCATTTTAAGGTATGTTTACACTGCAAACTTCATGTGAGAAAGCGGGGCTAACTTTGGTCATAACATGCCTTCGGAGAGCTGAAACGTCTGCTTGAAGAGCTAGCATGGAGAGAAGAAACCAAATACAGCAGGTTTTTAGAGTGCGGACATGCAGCTGGAGTATGTATCAAGATAACTCAGGCCCTGTTCCAGAAAAAATAAATATGGCCCTGGAAGTCATATCCTGAAATTATTTTTTAAAAATAATATATTTCAAATAACATATTTATCCCTCTTCATCCTATTTTGAAAAAAATTGCAGAAACCAATCTGATATAGCATGAGAACGCACTAAGCCATAATGGCAAACCATCTACAATTTCAGAGGTGCTGGCTGTCCAGAACAGGAAAGTGGCCTGTATTAGAATATTATTAGGTAATTAACATGTTTTTAAGCAAAGCTTTGTTTGCTTAAGTGTAACGCTGTTACTAACATTCCCTGGTCCTGCTTAGTCCTCGTGGGGAGTCTAGGCTCAGCTACAACCAGGATTTTAAGCACTGCTGGCTTGAGTCTTATTTACACTAATGCAAATGCACTCTGCTGCAGCACTGCAGGAGAGCCCTGCTTTCACAGGAAAACCCCATTATGCTGCTCTAACACGGCCCTCAGCCAGGACAGGAATCAGACTCTGCTCTCTTTACCTCGTCTACCCATGAAAGCTGTACTGTCATAAACTGGGCTGCATCTGTGCAAAACAGCTTGCATTCCCACTACAGATTGCTTTGAACTGACCAGTCGCAGCACCCTGGAGGTGCAATGAAGCCTGCGTAGCTATGTTCAGTGTGTTTTGGTGCTCCTCTATCTGTTCTCCCATGACAGACTGCTTTCTGTCCCCACCAGCCTTCCTATTTATTCGTTTGCCTTCCTCTCCTCTGGGGTCTTGATAAACAGAAGCTACCGCCCGGTTAAAACACTGGCATCCAGCCTGGTTCTGCCCTTTTCTGCTCCTGTACGTCATGAGCCAGCAAACCTGCTGAGAACTTTTTCCTAGGACTGTGTCCCACCTGCCAGTCACCAGCCCAGATGTACCCATGGCCTTCACTGCTCTCTAGGCAGAGCTGAAAGTCTGGGAAAACCAGGGGGGGCAAGATGGACTTGTCAGAAGGCCTTGCACGGCTCAGGGCTGGGTGATGAGCAGGCCGCCAGGCAGCCCCACAGTAAAACAAGAGGCGTGAAGGTAGCCCCAGAGGTGTCAAAGGATCAAAGCGCACCTCCAGCAACACCTCCGGCCCCTGTCCTAATTCTGAAGCTCTGGACAGAATCTTGGCATAGAAATGCCACCATGGACCCACCCTTCACGTTGGCACAGGCAATGGGTGAAGGGACGCAGAAGTGGCATGACACAGTGACTCATGCCACTAAAACGCACCTGACTGTCAGGAGCACTCACATATACAACAGCCTGAGCTTGCACAGGCAGCGCCCCACACCCAGTGCGACCAGCCTCCAAAAACATGCAGGCAACGCTGCCCAGGGGACCTTCTAGGCACCGGCTGCAGAGGCCCCAACTAGTCATTGGTACTGTGCCGTGCTGTTCACGTGAAGCGTGTTTTCTTTCTGAAAAGGTACCCTCAACTCGAGCGGCGCTGATCTCAAAAGTTTTCCAAGACCTCCTGTCCCTCTGAAGTTACAGCCTATGCCACATGCTCAAGAAGTGGCGCCCCCATTTACAAAGATCGCAGTCCCAGCTGCTGCACAAGAAAGTGATTTGAATGCAACATTTCATAATTCAGCTCTTAAGTACACAGCATGTTTTGATCAAGCGAGCAATTAATTCATTTCGTTAGTGCAAGTCTGTTACAAGAACTAATCTTCACAAGGCATTTCTTTATCAGTGCAAATCCCCAGAAAGGCATTTTGCTATCAGAGAAATCTTACAAAGGCGTTTTATATCAGCAGAAATCTTTAAATGGCCTTTATTTTTAATCAGTACAGACGCACAGATAAAGAAAATTGCACCAATAAGCAAAGTTCAGGTAGGACACATACACAGTGTTACGAACAAGGCACCGACGCTGTTAACTCCTGACCTGCCTCAAATTCTGTGCAAAGCACTGTTTACAAGTGTGTTGGAGGAGACATGCAAGGGGATCCTGCTTTGCATGGCCAGGCTGGCTCCTCCTGATCCTTGCCCAGCAGCAGGAGGTACCATTAGGGCAAAATGCAACAGCAACACAGTGATGCCCTTCCCCTTCAGCCCCACTGAAAGACAGCTCCCTTGCTGTTTCATCACACAGATGAGGCAGGGCACTAATGCAATCGCTTGCTTGTTCCCAATCCCTTACAGTGTCCCGAAACTGCCATTCATTGGGGCTGTAGCTGCACCTGAAATGCTACTGTACTCTGCAATATGCCCTGCAGAGCGATGAGTCAGCTGTCCATTCACCACAGAGGCAATCTGTGCGTCATGCAACACCCCACAACTGGTGTTACAAAAGGCAAGGAAGGAAAAGGTGAAGTAGGATATACCAGCTCTGGAGCTTCCCTAGACTGCAATGAGGAATTGGGGGATAGGGAATTGGGGAATGAATTTTTTTTTTTTTAATGGTGGTGCTTTGGAGACTTAACAACAAGTGGTCTCTGCTTCTTACTTCCCTTATCCCACCGGTCTTAGACCAAAGACTTGGCACAAACCTTGCTCAGTGCATGGTAAATTGGAGAGCACACAAAAGGAACACAGGAAGGAATTCTTGAGGTCTCTGCGGTGGAGAAAAGGGGGAGGAGAGAAGTCGTGGGGTTGTATAGGTTTCTTAAAGATGATAAGGAGCAGAGAAGCCCAAGAGGAAGTGCCTGATGGTCGCCAAGAGCTGGAGGAGAAAGGGCTTGCTACGCCCAGGGAACTGCCAGAAAGGGAGGCTCACGACGGAGCAGAGGTGGGCTGTGGCCTCACAGGCTAGAAACATTTCCCAGAAGGTGCAGCTGATGATGATCATAAAATATAATCTGCTGTTGCTGGAGACCACACTCCACTCCAGTGGTGACTTTTTCTCAAGCACTGCAGGAACCTGTAGGTTCATTACCCTTGGCCTTACAAACCCCTGAGTAGCCCTCCCTGACAGGTGCTGCAGGTCACCTCCAGCAATTCCTCCCTCCAGCCTGCCCGTCTAGCGTAGCTGAGCTCTTTCGACCCCTCTACTCTAAACATGGGATTGGTGCCATGCCACTGCAGGCCCCCAGATTTCCTTGTGGCCACCAAGAGGAAAATCCTGAGTCCTGTGAAGCGAAATGAACAGTGCCCCTTTGTTTAAGCCCCTTACAGTTTGCACCATATGCCTTCCATTTAAGGACTTGTGTCTTATGGGGAGAAGGGAGGGGAAAAACATTTACAAATTCTGAAGGTAGAGTTTTAAAAATTTCCACCCCTACGCCAAAGTGATTTACATTCTGAAAGCCCATCCGCTCATCTGAAAGAGTCACGTAGATCTCCCATGTCACCAAGAGTGTCTTAACATTCGAATCTGTCCCTGCACCACAAGGATGATACCAAGATCTTCTACAGTTCGAACAAACATACAGCCCATGCAAAGTGACACCCCTCCGCAGAAATGCACTTTCCTCCCTGCGCTGCCACAGACATTCTCCTGGAGTGAAGGGCGACAACAGGCCCTGACCGAGCCCTCCCCGCTCTGATAGACAGTTGCTGCTTCATTTTAAATAAATGGCAAAATCAATACCCCAGGGCAAAATCACAACCTGTGGGCTCTGCTGCTGGGGCCATGCAACACAGACCATGATGAGCCACTCACCACGTTAGAAAAAGTCCATCCCCAGAACACAAAGTCCTTTCCTCAAAGTCGATATACGAGGCATCCTTGATAAGGTGCCTCTGGCAATTGTCACGTAAGGGGCACCTCGAGGACTATTCAGAGCTTGCTGCCACTCTCTGAACATCTACCACCCCGACAGGGTGCGGACCACGGTATGCAGTTATCATCCACAGCAGGTATTGCTTCCTTCTGCTCTTTGACAGCCAGTCGCTCTTCACTCTCCCAAAGGCATCCTGCAGCTGCTCCGGTCCTGTTAACACTGTGCCTTTTTGTGACTCAGATCTCCAGGAAAAAAATCCCTGTGCCTGATAAAACTTGTGAACCAATAAGGAATTGCTCCTTGCAGCCCCTGGCAGCAGCTCTGGAGCAAGTGCCTCACTGTTCTCCAGAAAAGCTCCTGTCCGCTACTTTTCTTCAATTTTGTGGCTCTGTCAGGCCTGATGGCCTCTCAGGTCTGCAGCACTATCCATACTTTATTTTTTGGCAAGCTGAGAAACAGAGCTACCTTCTCTGCCAACTCTGCACCAAGAGAAGACTTTCTGGAATAGGACTCCACTGTCTTTTCAACCAAATTCACATTTTTGCTCCCTTTCTCCAGCTGCCTCAGCCAGAGAAGAAAGAGTTGTACCTTCTGCTAGCAAAAACCACTCGGAAACACACCGGTTTGCTTGGAAATCTAAGCCAACGTCAAGCAAATGTGGAATACACACAGGCAAGGAGCTGGTGACTGCCAGCACTGCAATGGTATCCCACCACGCACAACTGGAACATAAGAAAACCGGTAGCTATGCAAAGAAGCATGGGATACCCACTTCTGACTTTGTCTGAAGCAAGTCAGAACAAAACACCTCACTCCGAAGGAAAATCCCCTTCTGTAGGCAAGCCACTTTTTAATAATAAGTGCTAAATGGACTATTCAAGCAGGTAATTAATGTTAATTACATATGTCAGGCCATAAATTGACTAAACGCACCTCATTTTCCAAGCTTTGTGAGTGGCAATGCTCAGAAAATTATAATAAAAAAGAAGAATCTAAGTTCGTAGAAGTACAAAAAAAGAGAGAATAAAAGGTTAAACTTCATCTTCACTTAACTCATGACGCTCTGAGCAAGCGCTGCTGAAAACTGAAGAGCCTTGCACATTGCTTGAACGTTTTATTTTGCTACCTGAACCGCCGCGCTGCGCACGTATCGTCGGCCACAAGAAAAGCCACATCAAAAAACCTGCAGCTGTGTTATCAGGCTCGGCCTTTATCAGGGTACTCGGTAACTTGCCGAGGGATCTGCATGCGCCTCCCACCACGGGACATCCCGGGGCCGGGGCCTCTTTCCAGCACCGACTTGGGAATTCCAGTTTGTCTTTGCACGGGAAGGATCAGCGGGAGGCAACGCAGAGTTCGCTCTTCTCCAGAGAGGTTCTGTCTCGAAACGTGGAGAGCCTTCTGCCTTTAAAAGAAATTAAAGCTGCCATTTTATAACCCTGCCCTTGGGCACATTTTCTGTGACAAAGATAGTAGTAAAGCTTTCCCGAAAGTGGGAGAGAAACAGGAACACGCAAAGATTTCAGTCGAAGTAACAACTTGCATTATGAAACATTTTCAGTTGCTCCCTTGGCAAGCTGCCGTTACACTAAGGCCCACTGTAATTGCATTGCAAACAAGCAACAACCCTCGCTAAAGATTTTCCATACTTTCACACAAAATAGTTGGCAGCCAAAATGTTGTAGGGCACCTTTAGTAGGCTGCCACCTAGAGAAACAATCTGGTGAATTCTCACGAGTTTTCCCTTCTCTCCAAGGCAATCCTTTCAGCCCCTCTTTGAACGGAGCACATCCACCATAATTTTCCGGGGTGGTTTCACGTTTTTTTCTCCCATTTTCCCCATCCACCCCACTTAAGCTCCTCAGAAACAGTCCTCTGCCACGGGGGCATTCGATGGCGCTTCCTCCTCGGACAGGCAATTTTCTTCCCAAATTCAGAGGCGGGAGCACGTGCCACCCTCCCCGAGGCTAGCTTGCCTTCTGCCACCGACTTTGGATTTCCACTTTGTCCACATCAGCACAAAAAGCTTTCACAAAACGCCCGGGCTAACCCTAATCACTCGCCTTTTTAAATGCACCAGCACGTGCCCAGCCTTCCATAATCTCCCAGGATTACAGCAAAGTGTTGTAGAACTACCAAAATGACTCGAATACAAAATGGCCTCGCATTTAAGAGCGCGCTCACTTCCCGAGGGCAGGAATAAGCGGAGGCAGGAGGTACCAGGGCAGAAGGAGCTGTGCCGGCTCTCTCCCACGCTTTGATCATCTCAACCCTGCTGCACGGCCCACCACCGTATGTAGCTGGGGCTCAGAAACCTGCTGCACAAATACAGGGATGGTTGGGTTTTTTTCTGAAATAAAACACTGTCGATAGTGTTTGTTCAAGCCAATACGAGACGACAGATAGAAAAGCCAGCAACGTGATTTACTTTTTCCTAACATAAACCATGTGCTTTCAAACACACAGGTAAGCGTAGGAGCCAACATCTGACTCTCAGGCTTTGTATCCTAAATATGCTCCCATATTTACAATAATAATAGGTTACAGACAATACCAATGTTGTTTGATTGTTTTTAAATAACTTTTGTTTTTAAACAACTGAGGAACATTGATTGCAGTATTTATCAAGCCAATCTACCTGACAGTGGTATCCTCTGCCAGGTGCTGGAGATTTGCAATCCACATCAAAAGTAAGTTCATCAGAGCCTGTGATTCTTTACAGTTGACAATATTCAGCAATATGGTGTGCATTTAAGTCCTTAAGTAAAGGTGCTCCTCACAGTCACATAGTGGATGAAACAATGTCAGTGATTCTGGAAGAGCCACTCGATAGCCATTCTTCCCCTAATAGCCGTTGCCTGCCTGCATAACCTAGGGAAAAGCAAGCTCTTTGATGTCGGTTACAGATATAAAATAATAATGTGCAATAATATCTATGTACGGCACCTACTGGAAAGTTTAAAAAGTCATTTATTACTTTGATATTCAAGTATATTCTACCTATCTTTGATGCAATAAGCCTGTTACCTAGCAGTTTAAAATTCAGGCCTTCATCTCTCTTTTGCCCAGCACAAAATGCACTTGCAAACGTTACCGAGAATTTTTTTAAAGCACAGCACAATAAAGCCTTGATCAGGTAAGATGCTTAAGCATGAAGTTCACTTTAAGCACACAGGTAATCCCAGTGAAGTACCAAGCGCCTTTCACATGCTTAAAACCATGCTTGCTCTGGTAGATCAAAATGCAAAACGCTCAGACTACAGTTTGTAACCTACACCCTTCTGCACAGGCCAACAAGGCAGCTTATAATTAGAGAAAAAAGGAAGGATTTTAAAAAAGTTTGGAAAAAATACTCTTGCTAGCAGTTAACCGGGAAATATGGTCCTAAAAAAAAAAAAAAAAAAGTAGCACAAAAAAAGTGAAACTGAGGCAAATTCCAGCTTTATGCTGTTGCTCCCAACAGAGAAGCTATGCGCCATTCCCAGGAAGGAGAAATAAGAAGAACAGAGAGCGGTGCTGCTTCCTTCCCACATCCTTTGCAAAAGGATGACAAAAAAAGTCCCACACATCTTGCATATTAGCATCTGGCTAGCAGATTTAGACATCTGTCCACATAGCTGCTAAACTCCTCGAGCCTTTTCAGGTCTCAATAATTACAGAAAAGACTCATGCATTTGCTACACTGAAGGAGCTGCAGCACTTTGGTACATTCTGGTCAATAAAAAAAGGTAACGAATGACGAAATGTTCATGTACCAAGTTTCCAAAAATCTCCCCTCCAAATCAAATATCCCAGCAGCTAGGAGTTATCTTTCACGAGGAAGATGAATGCAACAGGTGTAAAACAAATAGGCTTTTGATACAAAAACAAAGCAAAGCAAAGCAAATCAGCTGCATTTAAATTTGGGAGTTACTGTGTCTAAAGGACCAGGCTCATCGTCTTATGATTCTGCTCAACAAAGAGGAAAATAGTCCCCCTAGTGTACTCTTCCTGCAGAAAAGACTGTGTTTCACAGGATAGTGCTGCAAGAAAAGACAAAATAACATCATAGGAAGAACTATGAAAGTGCTTAAATGGGCTACGGTGAACTCGGGCACCTCCATTATTATACATGGACACAGAGGTGTTTCAATTTTCTATTTCAGGATTATTGAGCGACGTAAGTCACTGCATCCTAAATATCGGAAATAAAAAAAAAATTTAAGTCAGCACACTAGTTTTGCTACTGTAGCACTTAGATAGGGTAACAGACCCTTGAATTCAGAAATGCAGGTAAATCTAGTCGTTGAGGAACTCTGTGGAAGTAACTGCAATACTCGCCTTCTGCAGCGCATTTCCACGACAGTGATATCACCTCACTCTCACCCCTGCCCCGAAATACTATATTAAAATACTGACTTCCCGTAACTATTCCGGACAGTAAGCAGATATTGAAGCACGCATCTAAATCCTTTCCAGTGATTTGGAAGTGTGCACAGGTCGAACATGGGCATACGACAGCGTTTGCAGCATGTCAGGTCCACAGCAATGTAGTGTATACTAGTGCCCTAGTGAGCTGTCAGGTAGTATTAGGTTAGCTCACATCCCACCGGGGCAGGGGGAAGGGGAGCACAGAAGCTTGTTGGTGTGTGTATTGGGCAAACCTTATCTGAATTAGCGGAAACGTAATATATGCCTTCCTAACCACATCTGAAATAGTCACTTCTGCTTTCATGCCCTAGGCAAAAAAAAAAAGAAAAGAAAAGAAAAGAAAAAGTGTAGCTGAATAATAGCTGTAACTTTAATTTATAGCTCTGAAAATAATTGTTTCGAGGAGTATAATCCCAGCGATGTTCATGGATTACGGTCTTCAGTGCATCTCACTGCAAACAGTATTAGTATGTCATAAATAATAATGCATACAATAACAAAAAAAAGTTATCTTCTTCCCTTTGTTTAAAATGTCAATTTTCCCTTTCAGTGCAGAATATTGTTAAATGCGCTTGCTGCCTTCAAAGAGGAACTCAGTTGTGTAAAAATATCCTAAATTAGGATAAAAGCCTTCTGATTCAGGAGTATCAACCATTCATTTAAAATTTCGATTTACCAGCAACCTGAAAAAGTCTGAAGTGAAAAGCTGACATTAGCTCCTGAAGAGTCGTATTCATTACCTGTGATGATAATAACATATAATGTGTTTTAGCATGGGGAAACTAAGATGGAGTCTCAAAATCTAACTTGTGTCCCAGCCAAGAAACTGAAATATTCCTCTTCTGAATGCACGTGCATACATTAAAAGAAACTCCAGCCCTGCCAGGAATTAAATCCTTCAGTTTTGGATGCCTGGCAAATTATTAGCTCCTGACCTCTCCTTTGCCCCCTTCAGCGTGCCCCCACCACCCACGCACAAATACACACTCCCTTAACATGGTTAAACATGTTACCATAACTTTCAAAGACAGCTCACAGTCATTAAAAGCAGGAGGAATGTTCTGTTTCCAGTGCGCTTGCATACTCTGATAAAGGTCATCCTAAAGGCTTGTGAGAAACTTCTGAACTAAATTATATCAGAGAAGTCTCAAGGGATCCAAGTTTTTAGCATTTTAATTAGCTCCAAGTACCGGTTAATGCTGCTCCGAAAAGGAATCAATATCAAATTAACAGTATAAATTGTCAGAAAAAATTGTGACCGTATTAAGCATACTAATCAATGTAAGCACTTTGCGTTATGGCCCATATCCTGCTTCTGCCCAGGCGAATGGGAGTTGTGCCACCCAACGGAGCTGAAACAGTACCAGTGCTTTTGCTTCAGAAGCCTGTCTTCTGCTGGGAGCTATAATTTACCGAAAACTCGAGGCAGCAGATGAGAAGGCTACATTTCTCGTAACAGCTGACAATGTAAAGCCACTGCTCGTGCACCTAGTACCAAACAACCTGCCAAGGCAAGGGCTGTCAGCGTAGGATTTAACCCTTTATCACAGTCCGTGTCGTCCGTGTCGCACTTGTGAAGTCGCGTCAAAATTCAACATTTAATACAGACGCAAAAGCTTTAAAGCAGATCCGTGCTTTCAAGAGCCCGGTCTCGAATTAGTGACGCCGCTGGTAAACTTTCTGTTTATATCTTCGCCAGCCTGAGACAAATAGCAGGGAACCGCTGCCTCTGTAATGCTCCCTTTGGGAGGGAAAAGCCATACGTCTGCACTTCAATTCCTAACAGCAAGCCCTGTTCAGAAACCAAAAGACGAGACAGAGTTGCTAATACGAAAACACCCAGAAATTTTTCCTCCCTACAATGTTTCTGACTGATTCATACACGTTTATCCCCCGACGCAAAGAGAGAGAGATGCAAGGGGGGATTTAATTTCTCCATAACGCCATAAAACTTCCCCGCAAATTCGCCTTCAGTCAGTCACCCTTTCAGAAACTCAGTCTAGGATGCCACTAACACGGGCCCTCGGCGGCCACTGAACCGTGCCAGGATTTCCCTCCGCAAACAGCATCTGCCTCAAGCAGCACCTACGTTGCCGTGTAGCTGCACGCCAGTGACATTCCAGCGTCCTAATGAAGAGACGCTCACAACCGGGGGGGGGCAGTTCCGTAAATCCCTTCAGACGGGCTTTCCGCGCAGCACCAGCTCCTCCTGCTAGGCCTTAACACACTGTGAGCTTGCAAAGCAAAAAACCCTGACCGCTCACAACGTGCTTTTTGCACGCACTAAGTAAACAAGCCCCCAAACCCGATTTTTTTTCCCCCCTCCCCTGCCAAGTGTCACAGCGCCGAGCAGAAAACGCTCGGATATACGGGATCCAGCGGGGCCGACGCTCTCGCGTGCACCGACGCCGCAGGAAAACGCAACGCAAGCGCTCCCGCGCCCCAGCAGCCCCTAACTCCGACGTTTCATTAACTTCATAAAGAAACGGCAACATCCACTTTTTCCTCCGTTGCCTTTCGGGAACACGTGGGGGATCACAGGGGTTTTTTCTTGGAGGAAAATAAGTCTTTCTCTACTTGAGCTTTGAGACTAGGACCGGTACGGCATGAAAGCAACTCTGCCCGTTTCTATGACGAGTGACACGAAAGGTGCCTATAACTTAAAAGGGGCCATTACAAGCATCTCTCTTTTTTCTCTTTTTTTTCCCCCCGCCTCCTTTTCTCCCCTGCTGATTCCCTTGGGCACCAGAGCAGCCTGCTCCACGCAGGCATTTCAGCCTCTCCCCCACCACCGGGGTCAGCCCTCACCGCTTGCACGCAGCAACAGGAAAGCGCCTAAACTTTCTTTCCCCCCTCCTTCCCCCTTTAAAAAAAAAAAAAGAAATCCAAAAATAAATCGGGGAAAGGTGACAACGCAGCCACCGGCCGCCGCCAGGAAAACCCGCGGCCCGGCCGCATCCCCGCGGGCCCCCTCGGGGCCGCCCCGTCTCACCTTCCAGCCGGCCGAGCTGTTGCTGTCGCCCTTGTCCTTGAAGTAGGGCACGCAGCGGACCATCCAGTCGTAGATCTGCGAGAGGGTGAGCCGCTTCTCCGGGGAGCTCTCGATGGCGCGGGTGATGAGGTCGGCGTAGGAGAGGTTGCCCCACGCGTTGCGCCGCGACGAGCACTTCCTCGGCGCCGCCGCCGCCGCCGGGCCGCCGCTCAGCCCCCCGCCGCCGCCCGCCGCCCCCCCGGGCGAGAGGCTCGGCCCCTCGGGGCCGCCGGCGGGCAGCGGGGCCAGCAGCCGCGCCGCCTCCTCGGGCACGGCCGAAGCCGTGGCCGCCGCCGCCGCCGCTGCCGCCGCGGCAGCCGCCGCCTCGCCGCCTCCGGGGGCCGCGCTGCCGACGGCCATGGCCGAGCCGCCCCCCTCGTCGTCGTCGTCCTCCTCCTCGGGGATCATGGAGGCGGCGTCGGCGGGCGGCTCGCCGGCGGGCTTGGCCGGGCTGGCCTGCAGCTCGGGCCTCTGCAGCGGCCAGGTGCAGGAGCGGGGCCGGCTCTGGGGCTCGAACTCGGGGTCCAGCTCCACGTCGAGGGGCGAGAGCGGGCCCGGGGGCGACGCCTCTGCCATGTCGGCCTCTCCGGAGGCGGCTGGGGCGCTGCGACGGGGCGGGCGGCCGCCTGCTCGGAGCCGCCGGGAGCCTAGCAGGCGCGGGGCCGGCGGGCGGGCATGCCGCTCTCCGCTAAGGGCCGGCCGCCGCCGCCGCCGCGCTGCGCCGCGTAGCGCCGCGCAGCCCGGGCTCCCGCTCCCCGCGGGCGGGGCGCCCGCCGGAGGGCGTGGGGGAAGGCCCAAAAAAAAAAAAAAAACCGGAATAAAAAGCCGGAGCGGCGGCGCCGAGCGGGCAGCGCGGGGTCGGGCGGCGCCCGCTGCGCTGCCCTCCGCGCTGGGGGAGCGCGGCGCGACCACCGCCGCTGCCGCTCCCGCGGTGCGTGTGTTTGTTTATGTTTCACTCCATGCAGAGGCACAAGTAGCTCCAGCGGCAACCGCGGCTGTATCCAGCCGGGAGAGCACCCCCCGCCCCGGCACCTCCGAGCTCTCTCCTTGTCGCTTCCGCAGATATCTTCCTTTGGGTTTTGTCTTTTTTTTTTTTTTCTGGTGTTCCTTTTCCACCCTCCCTCGGCAGGAGGTGGGGGGGAGAGGGGTCCTTCAGATTACACCGAAGACTTTTTCCTTCTGCAAAACGCCCTAAAGGGAGCCGAAGTCTTAGCAGGCATCCAGTTGCATACTAGCATAAGCCTGTCACTTTGCCGTATCCCCCAAGCCACACACAAGCAACCCCCCAAAATCTCAAAGCCGACGGAACGAGGGGGTGGGGGGAGAAAGGAGGGAAAGCAACCTTGGGGGTTGGTCGGCTTAAAAACAAAACAAAAAAAATCCTTCTTCTCGCAGGGAAAAAGCAAACACAACACGAGCAAATCAAATCACCAGTCTTCCAACAGGTCCAGAAGCTTTAAGCCCTCCCTAGGGCTGCCAAAGAGAATAGGTTTTGTTCCAGCATCAACACCACATTCATAACCTCCTTGCTCCTGCTGCTGCCATCTTGACAGTTTTTCCCCCCCTTCACACAAGTCATTTAAAAAGCACGGGCAGGAGAGGCAGCGAGAGCCGCGCCGGGAGGGGGAGGAGGCCGGGGGAAGGATCAACAGCCACCTCCAACGCCGGCAGAAAGCGCGATCCACATTCACGGGAGGAAAAGGCAGCGCTGCTGCTGCTGCTATTGCTATTGCCGCTGCCGCTGCTGCATGGTTCCTGCTGCTCCTGCGCCTTCAGCTCCGCCGAGCCTTCCCTTTAAAGGCGAAGGAGGCGAGCGCAGCCCGCCGCCAGCCGCCTCGGCCAGCCGCCGCGCACAGGCCAGCCCGCCGCCGCCGCCGCCGAGCAGCCGCGCTGCCGCCGCAGCCCGCCCCAGCCGCCTGGCGCCCCGCTCGCCGCCGACCTCCACATCCCTCCTCCTAACAACCACCGGCAGCAACACAAAGTTATAGACACACGCAGCCAGCCTCAACCTAACCGCACGGCACGGCACGGCCCGCCCACAAGGCCGAGGGGGCCGGGCCGGGCCGGGCCAGGCGGAGGCGGCGGCGGCGGGCAGGGCTGGCCGGGGCCGCCCCGACGGGGCGGGCTGGCCGCGCAGACCACGGCTCCGCCGGCCGCCCGCCGCTGCCCGGAGCCTGGTGGGACTGCTGGAAACGAGCGGGGAAAACACGCACCCGCTTGCCTGTCCTCTCCCCCGCCCCGACCCGCTGCTGTGCTCCCCGTCAGCCCCCGACCTCGGTTTCCTCAGCCGGTGTGAGCGGAGGGCCCACGGAGGGAGGAGAGCGCGCCGGGCTGCCCCGGCACATGGCTACAGAAAGTAATAAAAATCGAACAGTAACGCTGTATCTAGGGTTACCCTAGTCCGTCCTCTCTGCACTCACCCGAATTTAAGCAATGAATAATTTCAAACCTAATAAGCTGAATAATTTCACTTTTCCTTACTTTCTGTTTTTGTTGGATTCACCTGACTAGCCAGTAGCACTAGTAACACAACTGCAGCTATTGCTTTTTTTGTTTTACTATAAAAACAGCTTTGGCTGACAGTCACAGCGGAGGAATGTTGCCCTGTTTCTTTTCTAAATTGTTTTTCATTGGTCGTAAACCTTTGTAAAAGTTGTGTTGGTGAACTTTAAATTTGGAGTCAAACTGAATCTAGCCATTTTTCAAAAAAAAACTTCTCTTTGGCCTGTTGAGTGACAGAGGAGCATGTTCAGGCATGTACACACAACTATAATCCTCCTGTACTTCCTCCTTAGAGTACGTGCTGTAACAGAAAGCCTCCAAAGTAGCTCAGATGAAGATGTAGTTAATTATGGGTTGGATAAAGGGGTGACCCACAAAGCCAAAGAAGATAGAGCTGTTAATATAGATGCAGTTATAAATACCTTATGAAGCAATGTCAAGGTATCAGTTCTTGCCCCACTTTGTATTGACCCAAACAAACTATGGATTAGATTTAGTACAAAAATAGTGTTGTCTCAGATACCAGACAGAGTCAACTGCATGTGTTGAGAAGTAGGTGTGCTTCTAAAGCATTTCTGGATAGAATTAGCTCAGCAGACAAATTAAATTATCCCTGATTTATTTAGCATTATAGATGAGCAATGAGATTTGAAAGTCATTCGGTTTGATTAGAAAACAGTAAGGCCCTGATCCTGCATGCCTTACACGTCCTGCTAAATAAGGACTAAGGCCCTCAGGATCTAGTTAAGTTTCAAATTCAAGTGGCACTCATTAGGAATAGTTCAGCATGATTTTATTACAAGGGACAGGATTTCAGCATGCATACGATTAATCCTCAGTTATCTAAATAGGGAAGGTTCACCGAATTAATCAGAATAAATGCAGGTTCAGGTAATGGAAGCAATTTTCATTACAACTAACACATTCCAGTGCATGACCCCACTTTAGGTCACGACGGTGTGTGTCGTGCCATGGCTTTTGTCATACCATGGCCCCTTATGAAACCGGAAAGGGGTTTCGGTCTCTCAGAAAGACATCAGCTACAGTGCAGTTGTGATACTGGCATTTATCTGTACTATTTAGCAATCGGTAGGGTAGTGGTACTGCAGCAGCATTGAAGACTCATGAGCCATCACGAGACAAGGCTGCTCATGATGAGAAGATGCTCAACCCTTTCCCAAAACCTTCAAACGCTTGGGGCAGATTTTCACCAGTGCAAAAACCTCCTTGGTTTCTTTAGGTCCTGAGGTCCCAGGGAAGTGTAGCACTTTGACCCTGAGCTGGATTACAAAATGAAAATCTAGCTCTAAATTATGTTATCATCTTCATTTATTTATTTAATTGGCATTGCATTACAGTATAGGCATTGCTGTTAGGTCTCATTGTACTAGGTGAAGGCCGTGAAATGCCCCACTCCCTGGCAGAATTGCAGTGCAAGTAAGACAGGCACAGGGCGGGAGAAGGGAAATAAGTATGTACTAACCCTATTAAAAGGATGATGGACTGAGGCACTGGGAGATTACGTGACTGTGCTGAGGTCATACAGGAAGCCTGTGTCAGAAATGAGAAAGAAAACTAGATCTCCTGAGTGCCAGCCCCGGGCCTTTACTACAAGATTATCTTCCTTTTTCAAAATTCACTGGTATATCAGCTGTACGGGCTTTATCAAAAAAGTTAGAGCACCAGCTCTTCATAGCTCCACACAGCATTTCCTGCCTGTGATATTGCAGTTTAGAGGCAGAATTAAAACCACAGTTCAGTTGTTCTTACACATTTTACTTAGCCAAATTCGTGCGAGAAAAATAGACAGATGAACCCTTCTGATCACTGTTCCATGACCGGGCTGACCGAAATAAATAGGAAAACTCAAACTAAAACCTGCATGATTTCCAGTCTCTTCCTTTAAGTACTTCAATGCCCCAAGGGTGGGATTTTCAAAAAGGCTCAGTTTATGGGAGTTTTATCGCTGACTTCAACAGGAATAAAGTTAGGCTAGCCCTGAGGCCATTTGAAAGCCTCACTCCTTTATTGTGCCTACTTAGACTGCGAGCTTTTCAGGGCGGTACTGCGTCTTCTGCAACTCTTTTAATCCCTACTCACGTTTATGTTATGAACATGTGTACCCATCACGATGGATCATGTAGCCACCTTCTTACGCAGAAGGTTATGGGGCTACCAGCTTCTTGGATGGAAGACAGAGGTCAGTGGCTTATAATATGGATCTGGTGGGGTCACAGCTCCTTTGCAGCTCTGAGTCATGCCCGTGGGTGAGCTTGGCTGCTCGTGGACTGTTCAAGCCCCACGAAATGTGAGGCCTATTGCCTACTGCTTGGGGGAAAGTAATGTTCATATGACACCATGTGAACTCTGAGTGGGAATCTGCATAAGTGATTTTTTTGTTGAGCTAAACTCTTTTAAGCTTTATGCTCGACTACAGAAGGCTATTGCTGGCTCAGTTTTCATTCTGATTCTTCCATTTTGTTGATTCAGAGAGTCAGCTTTTCCTAAGATAATAGTGTACCTAGCTTATAGCAGTAACCCAGATAAAATCACTCCTTCATGCTCCAATAACCTACACTCTCACTGGGCTGGTAGCTGGAGAAGTGCAGGACACACTTCTGGCTTTACATCTCTTATACAAATACCCTATTGCAGAACCGTAGGTGTGCAGCTGAAGGCAGAGTCGAAGTTGCACTGGGGGCGGAGGACCTGAAGCTTTCCCTGATCGTTTGAGAAATCTGTTGTAAAGTATACTGCTGTTCGCTAAGACAACGTTATATTGCAGCTACTTTAAACAATGGCCGCATTGTCTACATTGACTTCACACAAAGAGTGTATAGCAGGTTGTTCTGTCAGCCACCTGGAGCCTGGTCTCCAACGGGTTTGTGTCCACTGCAATAACCCTGTCTACTCCTCCCATATATCCCACCAGATAGCTGCTCCCCCTCTGTATTTCTTGTTCTTCCCAGAGTTCCTTACTACCTCCTTTCAACACAGACTGGGCAAAGGGCAGCAGGTTTTGTGGCTGATTCAAAGCAACCTGTGTGCTGATTAGTAAGAAATGTCATCTATAAGCCAGCCAACTTCATGCTTTGAGACTTTAACCTTTCCGATCAATTTGGGTAAAACTGGCTAATGGGTTTCAGAGTTATTAAGGGGACTGACTGGCAGATGGACACAGAGCAAGAGTCCAAATTGTGCCATGGAGACATGAGGGGTTTGCCAGAGATGACTACAGACTTTGGACCATAAAATTTCCCTCAAAATGATGAACAGCAATTTAAAGATGAACTGAAGTTGGACTTCAGCCTGTGAACCGACTAAGGGAACATTGTAACAGAGGGGAGGGGAAGGAAGAGAAACACAGTAGCAGAAGGAAATGGTGATGTTACTGCTGAGGAGAGGAGAAACCTTTTCCCAAGTGATCTGGACGATCTGGGGAGCAGATGTAAGGCTGGAAGCATTCAGGTCTGAATACACCTAAACCGGAGCACCCACCACTGAGGAACTGCCTGTTTCTGCACTTTGTGGAATACAGTGACTACAGTTGTCCACATTAAAAAAAAATGGGGTGACCTTTCTGGAGAAAACAATGTTTACTACAGAAACCCTCCAAAGCTCCAGTCTAAATGTGAAGCCAAGGAAGTGGGAAAATTAAACCCTGCAACTTCTAACCGTTCCTAAAGTGGCCTCCCATCTTCTGAAGCTACATTACCAAGGCCCACCAAAATGCCACGTCTTGTAGGTCAAGAAAGACTCACAGCTTCCCTTGGGTGGAAGAAGCAGGCTTGTAACAGCGTTTCATGTATTTAATAACAATCTCACATGGAAGCACACAGCTGCCTTGCCAGCTCTCTCAGCTTTATTTATGAGTCCTGCAACACCTGTGTTTTCCTTAAAATCCTGCTTTTAAAGTCCTATTAAAGGAACATCTCAGTTTCCATTTTAAATCAATAGCCAAGTTTCTAATCCTCTATGGATGGGACCCAAGTATGTTCTCAGGGCTCAGTACCCAAAGAAGAAAGTAAGAAAAAAAATTGCATTTTCAAAAACGATTCAAACCTGATTTTTAAATTGACGTCATGGTGCCCAAAAGCTTGCATCATAATCTTCACACACTTGGGAGTACATACAGGTACTGAGTTTAGATCATTATGGTCAAATGAACCAAAACTGCTAAGATCCAGCAAGCTTTGAAATAGAAACTTGACTTTTTTTTTTTTTTTAAGCATAGTCGAGATGAAAAGAAAGGATTTAATCTCTGTAACAAGGACTTAACCTCGGTAACAGCAGCTTCTGCTAATGAGTCGAGGAGGCATTTAACCACCTCCCCTAGTCTCCTCCCCCCACGCAGGACGCTTTCATGTGCCAACAACTATCCCTTCGGACGCTTCTCTCGCCTCCTTTGGGGTTTTCCAGGCAGATAAACGCGGTCCGGCCCTGGCACCGCCCCACGGTGCAACCTGGGCACGTCCCTCGGCCCGTCTTCTGCCGCCCCACACGGCCTCAACCATACCCACTCAGGGCTTAATGGCCCCATTATTGTCGCTTAACACCTTCCTCTCTGCTCGCGCACTCGGGGGCTCCGGCCCCGGCCCCGCCCGAGCAGCCGCCCCTTAACGGCCGCCACGACGGTGGGTGAGGGGCTCCTGGCGGGCCGGGCGAGCAACCACCCCGTCACCTAACCGGCGGCGGGGCCACAGCCGTTAACGGCCAGGCCGCGCCCGCCCGGCGGAGGCACCGCCCACCTGCAGCGCCGCGGCTCCTCCCCCACCCCCCACCACTCCCCCTCCCTACATCCCGCCCCGCCTCCCGCCCCGCCCCGCCCGCACCAAGCTAGGCTGCGGCGTGCAAACAGATGATGTCATGCTCTAGAGCCGCGCGTGACCGCCGGGGCCCACCCTCGGTGCCCATTGGCCGTCACCCGTCGCCCGTCAGGGCAGAGGCGCTTCCCATTGGTCGGCGCCGCCACTCCGCCTCCGCCCCCCTGGAAAATAATAAACAATCTAGTAAAATGCGGCGCGGAGCCGCGCGGCGTGGGGGGAGGGGGGGAAAGAGAGAGAGGTGCCCGCCGCCGCCGCCTCACCGGGCCGGGGGGCGGCTGCCGGCGCGGACGCGGTGAGGGGAGCCGGCCCCCCTCCTGCCGCCGGTGAGGGCCCGGGGCTCGCCCGCCGGGCGGAGGCGGGGGGGGGGGAGCGTTAGGCGTTGGGCCGGGCCTGCTGCGTAGCTGGCTGTCGGCCCGCGGCCCAGAGCGGGTTGTGGGAGTCAGTCGCCGGCACCCCCAGGCCCGGGTTTGTCGTTGGCTGACGGGGTGGCCTGTTCATCTGGCGGGGAAGTGGCTGTGGGCAGCTTAGCGCGGTGAGCCCTTGTAAACCGCTGCCTGGACGACTCGGTCTCTGCGTGTAAAGTGGAAACGTGGGGGAGCTGAACGCGGGTTTGAAATGCTGTGTTTGGCCTAATCGGGGATGAGCGCGTCCGTGGGAGGGGGGGAAAAAAAAAGAAAAAATCATTCTCTAAAGTTTGGTGAAACTTGTACTAAAAATTGCTGTCAGCAAGAAGCTTCTGCTATATTGAAAGTTACAAAACTACCTCTAGATTTTCCTATTTCAGTTGTCTCAATGTTTAATCGAAGGCTACCTCTGGAGGGGAATTTACTGCCCTGCAGGAGGCAATTGAGGTCTGTATGAAGCATAAGGGATGAGTGACGTGTCTTGCAATTGGATCCAGAGTGCTAGGTGCCTAGAGTTAGGGCACTGGTAGGGAAGCCTGAAAATGTTACACTTCTGAAATTGTGGCGTTGTCGGATGTCTTTGTGGGACAAAATATATCCCTGAGGTGGCTGTCGTGTCTGTGTGGTGCTATGCAGAGAGATGTAGCCCAGATGCCTGATTTGTTATAGCAGTGCTTGTACGGCAGAGCCCTAAAATAACTGCCTTTCACAGTCCTGCTTCCCTGTGCCTCCAAATACTGGACACGCTTGTATAGTGGAGGCCTGAATCAGGGATCAGTCGAAGAAAATTTGTATTGTAGGAAAGGATCTTTCTCTGGTGGGGATTTATAGCCTGGCCTCCTCTTTTGAGAGCAGGTGCTTACATCCATCCTTTGAAAGAACTGAAAAAGGCTATATTATTTTCTCTTGCCTGTGGCCACTGCAGGAGGAAGTCCAAATGCCCCACGTAATGTATCCCCAGTGATCAGAGCACTTGCATTCAAAGGAGCTGGAGATGTGGGCTTTGTCCCTTTTCCTAGAGCTTTGGGTTTTGCCCTCTCGCTGTTCAGTGCAGGAGCAGACCTGGAAAAGGGGACTGAAATCCAAGGTTGTTCCCCTCCCTTCCCTGTGGCAGTGTTGTTATTGCTAGGTCATGGCCTCTCCTTATTTGCTCCCATGGATCTTGCTTCCCCACCCTCACCCCCAGGCAGCAGTACAAATTCAGCAGGCTAGTTGAAAATGGAGTGTGTGTTAGGCTAGCCTATCTTCTGGTCGGTAAGATGCTCTTCAGGAAGGTCAGGGAGAGGCATCTGAACCCCATCAGGCAGAAGGGAGGGGAAGTTAACCTTAGATCTCCTAGTGTGAGGCACTGCAAGGCACACAGAGGGAAGGAAGTCCCCCCTGGGGAGTTGAGAAAGGGTTCAAAGGGGCTGGTGAAGTGTTAAGCAAAACCAGTCAGCAGCTCAGCACATGGTGGGGAAGTCAATGATAAGCACTTGCAGCTGGTTGTCTCTCTCCTAGCCTGGAGGAACTGAGCGGCTGCTGACTCAGGAGTTGCATCAAGTCAGAGGATTGGGAAGGGGGTCACATTTTCTGAGTGTCTGAGAAGTGCTGCAGTGAGCTGTGGGATAGTGCTGGGCACCTCCTGTCTACTGTCCTGTCTTGGAAGAACGATCACAGCAGCATTTTGTAAGGAGCCGGAGCCTGCTGGCATGTGTTGGATGTGCTCTGAGGACTGCAGAGCCAGGGCTGTGGGTCTCATCTTGCATGGAAACGTGGCTGAGCTCTGAATTCCAAAATTGGGCCGAGGGGGAAGAAAGGCAAAGAGTTGCCCAACATAGGGCAGCTCTGGGAATGCCAAAAGCAGAACGTCCTGTATCTTGAGATGTTGACAGTCTAAAAATAGGACTGCAGAGCCTCCAGAATTAGACATCCGTTGAACGGGAGCTTTTGGGACTGCAGTTTTGAACTTTGTTGCCTCAGTTCTGCCCGAGTCCTGCTTGTGGTATTAAAGGCCTACATTCCTTGTGGCTCGTGTGAGTGTCACTTAAACGTGCTTGGGGCATGCAATTATAGCTAACTGCCCTGCAGACTCCTCCTGGAATTTGAAAGGTTGAATTGAATTCTTTCTTTCATATGCATCCTCACCTGCCCTGCAAAATCGTTTCATTCAGTTTAGCAAACTATTGTGCTGGAGATGCACAGTTTAAGTCACTCTGCTGTTTAACCTGTGGAGGGCCAATGATAGTAAAAGATTAAAACTTGATTTTTTTTTTTCTTTTTTTTTTTTTTTTTGGTACCATTTAAGTGAGCACACATAACTGAATACACACTGAGAAATGATCTGCTGAGGAGGCTGCTGTTTCTAAATACAGTAGCTACTTTTCATAATAGGCATATTAAGCTTAAAATGTATCTAGGCAGAGGTATTATAAGCTTTGTTTTATTGCTGTGGATTGTTACCTTGGAAGTAACATGGAAAATGGGGTGGAACTGTAGCTGAGATCTGACAGATGTTCAAGTACAAGAAGCTTAAAGAGTAACGTATGCTTATTGAGCTTGCTCATAGAGGCTCTGTGACCTGTGTCTTGCAGTAATGATGACACAAGCTTTTTTGAATAAAAGGAGGAAATTAACTGCCTTGGCTAATTGTACCCTTGCTAGCTAGCGAACCAAGGACACCATTTGACTGTGAAAATTGTTGGTGCACCCAAATCTCTCAGCTGGGAAGAATACCTGAAGGGAGAGCGTTTCTATATCCATGGGCTTACAAGATCTATTTAAAATCTCCTAATTGGAAAATTAAACACTATTGCTTTAAAACAGTGGTGCACTGCTTTGAAAAATTAAGGCCATATGGAATCATTTATTACTTTTCAGTATGCATTCAGTCTCTGGTGCAATTTTATGTACCCGCTAATGCATAAAGTCTTTTCGAGCAGGAATAAAACACCACAAAGCATGATTTAATACTATAGGGTCACCAAATCTGTTTCAGATTACTGCTTGTTTCAGTCTGCTGAAAAGAAGGATATGTCCCTGAACCAATGAAACAATGACAATGGTGGTGGTGGGGGGAAGCCCATAAATCTGAAATGCTTTGGAAACTTAGTGCACATGTCAACAAAAAACTTTTAAAGTATTCAGTGGGATTTGGTCATGTAAGAGATACAGTTAGGAAACAAATTATACTAAATAACAGAAAAGTTGAAACAAAGTCAGCATTAATAGTGTAGTACTTGGTTACAATTTAAAATATCTTAATAAATTATGTTTTCAAACAGTACAGGCCCACACAAGCATGTGAGTGTAAGAGAAAGTAAGAGTAAGTAATCCGGGAGTGCACAAAAGTACTTTTGTTTATAATTCTGCGGTAACTGGAAGTGCCTATTCTTGTGCTTATTCACAGACACCTCTGGCGCTTTCTACCAGAAATCCTATCCAAATCATTTTATTCTGACTTCATTGGAAGAGGGGTGGTTTTTTTTTTTTTTGGTTTGTTTTTTTTGCTTTAGTCCTTTTCATATGACTTCTACAACTCTTCCCTTGAGGTTCAGAGTTACAGTGACCTTCCTTGTGCAAAGGGCTGAGATAGGTCTGATGCCTTAGCCAATTTTTTTTGTTGCTGACGGACAAGCTATGGGGCAATCTTTGCTCTCAGGGCCTGAACATTTTTCTTTCACTGGTTCTGCAGGGACCAAGGACAAGAGGGTGGGTCTAACAAGTTAACCATGCATGGTTCATGCCACCTGGCATAGGAGGCGTGGGAGGCACTCTTTATGCATTTATCATGAAAATGAGAGCTATATAACTGCCTGGCTAGTTATAATTTAACATAAAACACTTTTTTAATCTTGTTGTGTTGTTGTGCTTTCTTTTAAATGTCATCTGTAGAGTCTTTCAGTGAGTGGGAGCTTCAGTTTTGTTTTTTGTTTTTTACAGATACTGACAAAAACTTTCTTTTGAACATGGTCCACACGGTTACTGGAAAAGAGCCAGATTCTTTCTTAAAGGCATAAGCAAGCTAAAAAGAGTTTGTAATTTTTAAAATAAACTATTTTGGCAGTATGTGTTTGTCATTTATAATTGGTAAAGCATTAGACTGGTTCTTAAATCAAGGTTGGTCTTTTATATTTTTAGAATAGTTAAGTTTATTAAGCAAGTAAATTAATCTTCAACTTTACTGTAGCACTGAAGCCCATTTGTCACTTTTGTCTTCCATCACTCTTTAAGAAATTGTTAACTGATAGTAGTAATTTCAAATAGGTTTGAGTCTCATGTTAAAAAATAAAATACTTTTTCTGGGTGGACACTTTCAGTGTGAAAAGCATGCTCAAACTGTAGCACCAGAATAAAATTGCTCAGGCAAGAAGATGCCAATTGAATGAGTACATAATTAGGATTAAGAGAAATGCTGCGAAAAGTAATTGCTATCTGTGGTTAACTTTTATCAAGATCCTATATCTTAGCTTTTTGGAAAATCTAAATAAAAAACCTCTTTGAAGTCCTTTAAAACTTTCCTGAGGGTAGGTGTCAATTTAGGTATGCATTTCTACTTTAATTTTTAAGTATGACTGGTAACACTTGCCCATAGATGGCAATAACATTACACGGTTGAAGTAGCCCCCAGCTTATGAAATGTGGCTATGATGGTGGTGAATATCTTGCTTTCCTGTTGCAGGAGTAGTCATGGGGACCGTTCTACTTGCAGCGATACTGGGATCAATCATCGGAGAAAAGATCCTGTAGAGATGAGGCAGCGTATTTCCCATTTCTGATGTCAGGATTTGTTCTGTGAAACTGACCTTTAAAGCAGCCTGAAAATGAGGAACGTGGCACCAGAGAGCAGATCAGGAAGCGTGAAATGATGTAAGATATTTCTTCTGCATATGAAATACTTTTTTTTTTTTTTAAATGCTCCAGGTTTGTGATTCAGCATTTTCTGCTACTGACATAAGAATATAAGAAAGGGAAAAATTCTGTGGGAAAGGAGACAATTTCTATTGTTCTAGACAAAATCTGTCTTACAAAATAGTAGCAACCAAGTATTTTTCTTTATTTTTCTTGGGTTCTGTTGAGATGTGGGGGGGAATATCTTTTCCCCAAATCACTCCTTCCTCACCTTCCTAATCTGAGAACCCCAGTAATCTAGAGAAAGTAGAATGCGGGCACAACCTAGATATTTCAACTGCTCAGCTACCTGCAATGGACCTGAAATACCTCCAGCTTTGTAATAGTTAGATACTTGGGCTACTGCTGTTTTGACTCTGATAAGTGGCCAACTCCAAGTTTTGAGTTTCATGACAGCGGGAGAGGCCTACTATGTGAAAGCTCTGGGTATGAGTGCTGAGGCAGATATGTGATGTAGAATGGCTAGCTCAGAGACCCCTGAGGATTAATGCATCAGCCCATGACTGGTTGCCAGGCCTAGCCAGCCACCTGCGTTTGGTCTCAACTGTGTGATGATGCAAGAACTCAGACCCAGGCTCTTCTCTCTGAGCTTATACAAAAATGTTGTTGCTGTCAGTGGCAGTTTTGTAAGAGAAAGAACTACAGGAGGCAACCTTGGTTTCACAGCCTTCTGCTGCTGAAACAGTGGTAGGATGTTGCAAAGTGTCTCTCCCTGTAGTCTCTACTTTGAAAAAGCTCTCGTCTCCTTTAAACATAAGGCATTTCCACCAACTCTTCTTCCTTATTCTTTGCCTTTTATTCTTGTGTCCTTTCTCTTGCTGTGACAAATTAGGCTGTACTCAGAAGCTTCATACACCTGCGAGAGGCTCTGCTGCAATGGAAATCTTGCCTCTGTAGTGTCAGCATTAGGCCTTTGACCATTGCTGTGCTAGGAGGATGCCCCAGTCTGATCTGAAACCTGCAAACTTCTCAGAAAACAGGGTTTCGAGGAAGAAAATGAGGGAATCATTTAACTGTTCTCCTTTCTTGGGGGCTGGCTCTAAGTTGGTTAAGGCACCATTTATAAAGTTCAGTAAATCAGGCAGCTCCAAGGAGTGCTCCCAGGCACTGGAGCTCAGTTCGATTCCCCTGTGAAGTTGCTAAATGGCCTCTGGTACGGTTTTGGCCCAAGCTGCTAGCACTTTTCCAAACGATTCCCAGGCATGGATGCAAAAGTTTGGGTGCAGCCACTCCACTTTGAAGGGTAAGAGGCTTTAATAGTCTGGACGTGGCTGCTCCTCTGTGCCAGTGCTCGTGTAGATGTGGTCTGGGTGTGCCTCAGGCAATATATTTTCAGAGTGGAACTCTACAAAGGGACAGTGTTGCTTTCCAATATTAAACTGTATCGCAGTGAACAAGCAGGGAAACAGCCTTGTCATACCTTCTCTTTACCTGCTGAAATGTCAGCATCAGTGAACGTGACTGATGGCTGTTTTTCAGTTGCTCCAAATGCCATCCAGTAGGAAGGTCACTTGCATCTGCTTATGACTTTGAATAGATTTTAAGAGCAACTGGGTATGAGCATATACCGTATTAGTGAGATCAACACCAGAGTGGCTTGCATGTTTTAAATTGATGTTGGAAAGATCAGCGGTGGAACAGTAGAGCCACATAAAATGATTCAGAGCCTGAAGAAAATGCTTTACAATGAGAGACTCGAAGCGCTCCCTCCATAGCTTATCAAAAAAGACTGAGCAGGGAGTTGATTACGATGGCTAAGAAGCTTCATTGGGAGAAAAATATTGGGTACTGAAAAGCTCTTTAATCTAGTAAATTATGGGAATGAGTAGCAGAAAGCTGAAACCAGATAAATTCATATGAGAAACTGGGCACAAAGTCTTTAGAATGAAGGTGATTAATCACTGTAACAAGCTGTTAGGGCGGTTGGCACGTTTTCCATCTTCGGATGTGTCCAAGCCAAGACGGGACATATTTCTGACGGATGTGCTCTAACTGCAGTTAAAAGCATGAGTGACACTGCAGTTAAGTCCAAGGTAAGCGGGTGAGGTTTGAGGACTGTGACATACAAGAGGTCTGACTAACAGACCCAGAGGTCTGTTAGGTCCCAGAGGACCTACAGAAGATCTAATAATTCCCATCTGTCCTTAACCTCTAGGAGACTGAGAAAAATAGCACTTAATAGAAAGTGGAAGGGAAGAATTGAAATGACAGCCCCATCACTGGCACGTTAATGTGCGCTCCTGTTTCTCAGAGGACTGTATCTTTCACCTGCTCAGCGCTTTATTATATATTTTTCAACACTGATTTCTCTGCAGTCCACAAACCCTTTGTGCCCATTGGTGTCGGTGTCTTTCATCTGACCAGACTGTGAGTAAAAAGCTGTGATGCTCAGCAGCTCACATGGCAGCTTCTTTTCATTTATTATTATTTCGTCATCTTAAGCTTTCGGCTCGCCTGTTCTCCAAGCCTCCTAGTTTGCCTAGTACCCGTTTCCTTATGTTTCCTTTATCACCAGGCTTAAAATACTGTACTGCATTGATAATCTCAGGTATAGTAGAACTCAGAGGCTTCCTTCCACAGGTTCTGAGACCGTTTCTTCTTCATAATGTGACAAAATGAGCCCCCTCTCCCTTGCATAGATTTCACGTGGGGTGAGTGTCAGTGATGTGCTGTTTAGGTGAAAGTTTGTCAGGGAATTTTTGATAAGCTGCCTTTCGTCCTTAAGTATAAATGCGTAGATACCACAGCTACTGACAGGACCACACAAAGATATCTTTGCAAAATACCTTCTCCTGCAATCTGTAGCTAGAAAAGCATTCTAATCTCATTTTAAAAACACAGGAAACTTCCCTCCTGGAAAACCAGTTGGAGATGGAAGACAACAATTTCTCACAACTCATCTTTTCCAGGGTCCCAGTTCCTGAGCTTACAGTCCTCTCCTATTTCCGTCCCATCTGCTTGGGGTGATGTAAGAATCTGCTGTTCTCTCAAGTCCTAGGTAAAGTCTGCTGGCTTCTCCCTGCTCCAAAGAGTAATTTTGTACAAAAGTCAGAGCTGTAAGAAGGCAAATGGAGGAAGGGATAGAGAGAGATCTGCTTGTGGTCACTATCCACAAGCCAGTAACTTGGTGCATAGGGTCTATGTCTGGGACACAGGGAGTCAGTGATCAATTTTTTTTTAAGAATAATACAGAGCAGGGATTTGAACTAAGATTTTCAAATACTAAGTGAGAGCCCCATGCTTATTTTAATGTGAACCACCTTTTAAGAACAAGGGAAGTTCTTAGTGGGTTGAGTTTTTTTGTTGTTGTATGGTGGTGTGTGTGTTTTTCTTTTTTTTTTCTTTTCTTTTCTTTTTTTTTTTTTTTTTTTAGGAAATGCATGCATTTTTCCATACAGCTGTCAAAAAAAATCCGAGGCACATGCGCCTCTGGAAAGCAGTAAGAGTATCTGCATGAGTAAAGGCCTCCAATATGGGAAGCTACCGTGGACGTGAGAAGAATAGGGCTGCGACGGGAGAGAAGGAAATGGCTTAGAGCACTAGGAGAAGTCCTGCAGTGACTGTTCTTATTTGCCAAAACTGCAGCTGAAAACAGACCAAGGCAGGAGCTGACCCAAAATATTCCCAACCTGTAGGGAACGTTCAGTTTTGAAACTGAATGACCTGAGTTTTAGGCTGAATTGAATGCACAAATCTGAAACTTCTTCAAACTCTGGGGAGATGCTGCTTTTGACTTTGCTTTGTATGAAGGTTATTCTCAGCGTCAGGAAAATATGCACCTTTACTCCCTGCTGTCAGGCTCAGATTCAGCTTACTGTTTTTCTGTCCTCTATTCTTTTCTTGGTTTATCTATCCACTTTTATTTTTCTACGCGTATCCTGCTGCTAAATGTGGGTAAAATAAGTGTCTAGTCCTTTTACTCCATTTCCTTGCAGCTTGTTGATCACAGGGTTCAGTCACATGCTTAGTAGTGCATAACTGAAGGATAGCAGCTTGCGCAGCTGGCTTAGATCTCAGCTCTAGGCCAGCACTCAAAAAGACCTACCTATTTTGAGTGGCATGAGAAGGTCTCCAGGGCCCAGAATGTGAGAAATAATCAATTCCTGTAGAACTGTTTCTGTGATGCCATGGAATCCAGCCAGCAGACATGATGAAAGTGAAAGCTGTTTTCTAGGACATCTAGCTTCATTTAATTTTGTCGTGCCCATACAACTTTTCTGCAAATCTCTGTATCCTTCTGCATGTTGATTGTGTCCTGTGTGCTTTTGTGATCTGGTTACCCTGGCGATCCAATTGATTTTCCAGAAAAGTCAGTTCCACCAAAGTTCATTGACCTTTATACACTTTATTGTTCGTGAGTTGCAGGTTCTTTCGTGGGGTTGATGGCTTCTGAGAAGAGATCTGCAAAGAAGGCTATGCTCTGGCATGTTTAGCAGGAGCTGACTTTTTTTAACTTGTTCCTTCTTCATTTTAGCTGAACCGATCATCTTTCTTGTTTTCAAAAAGTGGGACAGTTTTCTACATATTACCAGACTCCTTTTCCAGCAGTTCTTTACAGGAATGAAGTTTACCAGTAGAAGTCCTTCCTTATGTAGCTTCCTTCCAAGTATGTGATTACAATAGTTTATGACTTGAAAAAGCCTCAGCAGCACTTCTTCCTGTAGGCAGGCCATAGAGGGACCAATGCATACCATTTTTCCACTTAAATTTAGAATTTTTAAGAGCTTGAGGATTAATGGATATAGCCCAAAAGGGTCTTAAATATTGCACAATACTGAGCTTTCAAACCCCTGGCCCACTGAATTCCACATGGGGCACTTGCACTCTGTACGGGCGGAGCTGGGTGCCTCAGAAAGACAAAAACTGGGATACGCGAGAAGCTGTCTGAACTTGCCAGCAGAAAAAATGAGTGTGGAAGGGAAAACACACAGCAAAGTCCACCCAATTAATTGCTGTTCCAATCAAAAACAACAAGGATACAGATAATATTAAACAGAGAGGTTGACTCATCTCCTTTGGTACATTCCTCAAAAAAAAAAAAAAAAACCTATGGATGCTATGCCTCTATAAAAAGAGCCGGTCCTTGCCATCCCTTCTATACCAGTCTCTCCACTTCTTTCCCTCCCATGTGATTTGACTTGCCAGCAGTTCTGTCCATTGCCTGTAATCTGAGGTAACTGCATGGTCTGCACCCTCTCCAAAGCAAGGACCGGCTCTTTTTATAGAGGCATAGCATCCATAGGTTTTTTTTTTTTTTTTGAGGATTCCTCCATATGCTACGTCCTTGGAGTGCTCTAGATTTCAGAGCAGCAGGGCTTCAGCCTTATTCAAATGCCAAACTTCCCTTGGCTAGGAGGGCACTAGCTTGTACCAGTGGGGAAGAAATGAAGCTACATCAACTCCAAATCTGTTTCTGGTGTCTTAGTTCTTGAGAACAATGCCAGGATCCTCACAGATGAAGGAGAAGATTGAAAACATTTAGAGATTTCCCCACTGAGATACAGACAGCTCCTTGTCATCACAACTGCTCTAACAGCTGGGCACTTCTCACTTTCTCATAAAGCCACTTCCATGTGCATTGGGAACCTCAGAAATAAATAAAAGCCTGGGAGTGGACAGCACTACTCACTAGCTGTGTAAGCAGGGACTTGCTGAAATGTCCCCATATGGAGGGGCAGCAGTGCACCACCGAGCCTGCTGTGCCCCAGGGTGGAGGAGGCCTTCCAGCACCAAGCTATCGTAGTGCTGATATGTGCCAAAGAGAGTAGGCTGGGAGACAGATCTGGATGGAGATTGCCTTAGGACTTTCCAGGCAGGCATGCTGTGAAGAAGTCCCGGGCTTTCCAAACCCTTTTGCGGGCCTACCTGTTGCTGTCATGCCCAGCTCCTCCCAGGCAGAGGCTGCCAGGCAACATACCAGCAACCACGAGGCCTGATGAAGCCACAGAGGTGGATGCCTGTGCCAATGCAAAGGCCAAAGTGTGCATGCTCTTGTTTTGTAATTGTACCAAGAGTCACCTCTGAACATTGTGCCCCCTGCCCCAGCTCAGCTTCGGCCTGGGCTAGGGTCCAGGGAGTGGAGGAGGCTGGCTGGGGGCTAGTTCTCCCCTTGGATGCTTTCTCCTTCAGATCCAAGCTCGGCAGAGTTAGCAGTGATTGCATACCTATGTGTATCAGTGGGCTAATGTGCGCTTAGATGTTGGCTTGATCAGAAGTGGGGACCAGCCAGGAATGGGAGCAGTGAGGGCTCCCACCAGTCCTTCAGAGAGGGCTGGTGGCAGTGATGGATAAGGGATCTTGCAGCTGTCCAGCTCAGCTCCTCAGGCAGAGGAATGGTCACCATGATTGTGACCCCCCATCAGAGCTGGGCCTAGCTTTGCTCATCACCTCCCATCCACTCCTCTCAAGGTGCCCTCTCTATGGTAAACCCAACCCTGGCTTTTCTCCTAGACTTTTCCTCTCAGCAGAGGCTGACTACAACACAGGGACCTCAAAGCTATTGAGATATAGATGCAAAGGTTGAGACAGGTGCCAGTTTTTCACGGTCATCTTCCCTGCATTAGTACACACTGTACATGCTCTGCTTTCTCAGATATAGTTGCTCTTCTTCCACTCTCTCCAGATCTGGTTTGTATCTGTTTCATTGCTTAAGACTCCCTGTTCACTCCTCTCTCCAGTTCTCCAGTTCACTTCTCCATGGATTTATTCCCTTTACTTGCTGTCTGCCCTCCTGCTGAATCTCTCTGCTGGAATTAGCATTCCCCTGTGGTTTGGCTTGTCCTGCAGCTCCATGAGCAATAAAGCCCTTGGTGGGCTTTATTGAGAATGTACATGTGCCAGAACAAAACCTTGGCTGAGACTTTTGTAGTTGGTTTGGGAGGTTAGTCACACCAACGACAGTGAGGACTCTACAGTGAAAGCAATATTACGAGTCGGAAAAGCTGAACTTGTCTCTTAATGGGGTGTTGTAAGGCACATCACTTGCTCTGCACAAGTAACCAAAACCATCACTAGGGCTTTTTTTATTACTTCTTCTACAAGTTTCAGATTTTCTTTTCTAGTAGGCTAGCAGTACGAAGTGGACAAAGTCCCAGGCTTATGCTTCAGGCAAGTCAGAGCACCTATAGGTGTGTGGAACCTTGTTTGGGGAACTCTTTTCCCTCATTTGGGGAACTGCTGAGATTTCTGGGCCAGGTGTAATGAGATCAGTTACCACCCTTATCTCTGGTTCTTTTCCTTGCAAAATGCAAAGCTTTGAAAATACAAATGTATTTTGTGTCAGAAGCCTGGTTTTTGTCTTAAAGCATCAGATGAAGATGGTACTGTGAAGCCTGTTAAGCCCATGGATTTATGTGGTTGATTGGATGGACAGATTGATACATATTTAATTGCTGAGCCCTCTGTTTTGCTGAGTGTGTGGTTTGCTGAGCTTGTGTGGCTTGAAAACAAGACTAGAAGAGAAGGAAATAACTGCTGAATTCTAAAGCTGGTGCTGATGTTCACACCTCCTGTGGCTTTAGTCAAGCCAACTAGTAACTAAGCTTCCCTGTTTGTGCTGTAAGAAAGATAGTGTTTACCTATCTGAGAAGGACAAATAGGACAACTAATAAGTTTGCAAAGGGCTCTCAGGGCTAAGAGTCAAGATTCTGAAAATAAACAGTTATTTTTCTTTACTCTTCTGCTTCACGTGACCCTATGTAGCAACGAGAACCTCCCTTTGCTTAGGAGTCTGCATGCCTAGTAGCCCACCTCAGGAGATCCTGTGTGGTAGTGCAGTGGTGAGGATACTGCTGGAGCCATCCCATGAGCAGCAATCACAAGGCCGGATCTGGCCCTGGGGAAAAGGCTGGAATACGATCAAGCCATGGGAAATACTGTATTTACCTGAATGTAAGGCAGCCCTACTTCTAAGGAAATCCTCACTTTCCAAAACCAAAAAAAAAAGTAATAATTGACTGGATGTGTATTAAGAACATAAATCTTCTGCGTCACTGTAAAGGGCAAGTCATCCCAATCCTGCACAAGGAACCACAGCCCCTCTGTCCCGTACTGCCCTATAGACCTGCCTCCCCACAGCCCCATGCCACCTCTCTGCTCCCTTTTTCTTGTGGTCACCCCACTTGACTGCTCTCTGTTGTTAGATACAGGGGTGCCCCTGAAGTGCCTGGTGTGATTACACTTGTTGCTCCTGCCTGCAGCCAGCTTTGGACTTAGGTACTGCAAATGGAGGAGGGGGGAAATAGCCTCTGCAGTGCATCCTGTCATGCACACGCCTTTAGTCAGATAAATACTTAGCTCTGTAAGAGCTGTGGCTGATAGGTTTCCTCTTTCCTACCCTGCCCACGTTTAGCACCCTTTTGTTTGTAGCGGGGTTTCTTTCTGCAGCAGGTTCTGGTCTAATCGAGGCTGCCTACGTTGAACTAAGTTGTCCAGCAAAGTCCTGGCAGTTGTGGCATACACCCAGTCTACATTTTTTTCAGCACTTACTTTCTAAAAGAAATCTCTCTGTCTAAGCTAATATGTTGTATTTTTTTTTTTTTGTTTTAAGTCTGATGTCGAGGTGAAGGTCTGAGCATATTTCATCCACTTCTTGGGAATCAACTTCTTAGGAAAAAGATTAAGTCTTTTACAGTAACAGCTATTAGATGGCCAGAGGCTGGGTCAGGCTGCCAGGCTTGCACAGTTGCATGTGACAGAGGCAAAGTGAATCCTTTCCCACTTCCCGGTTTGTTTCAAATCAGCAGTTATTAGTGTCCAAATGCCATGATCCGATCATGCCATCTTGTGGTCTTAATTGTATTTGCAGGTAAACGCCAATTCAGTCTTGACAGCTGGGAGCATAACACAGTATGCTTATTCATCTTACTTTTTTTCTTAACTTTTCACAGCAGTTTTAAAATTTAGAACAGGTCTAGAAATAAGAGTAGGAGAAAGCCTTAGGCACTATCGTGGTATGTGCAATCCCTTTTATCACCAGGGATAAATAACTAACTAAAGAAGAAGTGGACATGTTATCAGAGCCCCATTTGCTCCCTCCAGCATTGGAGAGGATGTGCTGAATTGTCCAAAATGTACCAGGTGCCATTCAGTAAGGCTTAAAAATCCACCATAGGGAGTGTAAGAAATTAGCAGCCATGTTCTCCTCAATGAAAGCTTATCAGGGCAATTTTTTGCTAGAGGTGATGAATGACTGCTATCATTAGCAGTGGTGGAGTTGAGAGCCTTGGCTGTCTCATACAGGTAGAAGCCAGACAGACATTTCTGAGCTCTGCTGCGCATCGCCTGGAAGCAGTCTGGATTTCCCAACTTTTGAATCTTTGTCTGGAGTTTGGTATTCAAGCTTGCCTCTTGCTGCTCCAAACGCCAACTGTGCTTTTGCTATCATAGACACAGAGCAGCCTGCAAGAAGAGAGTTTGCAATCCTCATTGCACTGGGATTCACCTCTCAGATGGAAGTTCATCACTTGTCAAAGACATCAGTCTCGTCCTTTACTGTGTTATCAGAAACCCTGCAGTAATTCAGAAAGAGGACAGTGAAAGAACCTCTCTAAAAGAAAAAGTCCTTTTTAGTCCTTTAAAAAATGACTATAAATAAAGATTTCTTCCTTTTCTAGTATTTTAAGATTTTTGAATTCTATTCTGACTTTAACGTAATCATACAACATATTCAGTAAAACTCCTTTTCTATAATTTGTTTGTCATTGTTCTAGTCAAGAACATGCTAGTCAAATCCTCTCTTTTTCAAAAGACACCAAACTTTGAATAAGAAATAGTTCTGTGAAATGAGAAATAACTTCAAAATCAATTTTGTACCAAAAAGGGAGAGAACAAGGGCAAGTACCTTGGCTGTCATTTTCGAAATAATATGCTCACCTAGAGGCTCCCAACTTTTGGATGCCACGTTTGAGTTAGTAGGGGCTACTGCTTCCTGCTTTATCAGCCTTCAGATATCATTTGTCCTGCTAGTTTAACTCTTACCAATGTTATCATCTGGAGCTTTGTAATTCTACATAGGGCCAAAACGAAACCCCAGTGCCACTGCTTGTATTTCAGAAAGTTTGCTGAGGAACCTTTAAGGTTGTAAGTGGCCATACGCTAAGCTTACTGACAGAGGTCTGATTCTTTTGCAGGCATGAACTTAGCACTAGAAGCTGGTAGAGTTCTCAGACAGAAACACAACCGGTAAGTTGACATATTCCTTGAAGTTTTAAATCTTTTCTTTTCAAAATGTGTCAGCTGCTGAGTTGGTGGATGTGGTGCAATGACTGCAGTGAAAAGGCAGAAGGGAAGATTGGTCAGTCTCTCTTGGGAACCTGATCTTATGTTGAAGTCTCTGGAGGCAATGAAGGATATCCTTTTAGGTGCAACTGTGAGTGAGCTCCAAAGTTTGGTGGAGTGAGAGCAACAGAATTTTCTGTTGCAAGGTTTGCAGGGGTCATGAATTGTCCAGGTGTCTGCTTCCTTTATTCTACAGACAGGTATCCCAGGAAATCTGTGCAAAGCTGGAATTTCATAGCTTCAGCTTGCTAATTTCTTACCACGGGAGAGGCCAGAATATACATGCTCTAGAGAAGACGAGAGGAGAACAGGGAATACATTTTGATTTGAAATGCTAAGGAACCACACAAATAACAAGTGTGCTTTACGTGAAATTGCCTGTGTGGTATTATCAAAACATGTAACGGTTAAAAGAGGGCATTGCTATTGTTTGCAAGCTGGCACAGGAAGGAGTGAGAAAAAAAACGTCTCTCCCCTGTGGGGAGAGGAGAGATCCCAACGCATGGTGGAGCTAGATGATGACATTTGATGAGTTTGGCCTTCACAGCCCACATACACAGCCCACGTATTCCTACAAAGCATGATTAGGGACTAGCTTTCTATTCGCAGATTTCAGACTTACATGTTAGTTTACTGCATATCCAGTTTTAGCCTGAGTTCTACATTTTGTCTAGATTATGGATGGTATCACGTAAACTCACTTAAAGTGCAGCATTGAACTTCTGATTCCTTATCTGTTGTCACTGATGGTAAATGTACCAAAGTTAGAGGAGAGGGAGCCAGAAATCCTGACTCTTTCTCTAAGCTTTCCCTTCAGTGAATTATGTGCGTGTCAGTCCTAGAGAAACAGAAAAATCTTCCCAAGAGCAATAGCACATCTAGGTGTTTGCGTATACCCTTTGCACGAACATGGACAGCGAAGCGCTGTGAAGCAAAGGCAGTGAGAGGAGGCAATCTTGCTTCTGTTTTTAAGCCAAGAAAGGGGAAGCTCTGCTGAAGCCCACTTCTCCCTGCTTCTAGACTCTGCTTGCACTGTTATACACAAGACACATGAACTCAGTCACCTTCCTTTTTAAAAGACGGTAGGTGCTAAAGCCCAGCTCCTCCTGTGTAGGGACCTACCTTTCACTGAAACTAGGTGTCCAAATATAGTGGAGGATTTAGACCCAAGGGCTGAGGCACGTGCAGCTCATTTCTCGGTGGGGACATAAGCAGGAGCATGTCATTAACAGCTGCAGTGGCTTCAGCTCCAAATGACCTGGCAAAGGAGTTCTCAGACCAGAAAACTTCTGTGTTCTTTTTCAGCTTTAGCAGTTGGTGCAGTAGTTGGTCATGCTCCCCTTGCAAACCCTGTTCCTTTTGCACACCAACTTACCTATGATGCCTAGCCTTTGATTCATCATCACTTTGTCATTTTTGGAAAATGTTTAAGTAAGTTAAACCCCTGGAACCTAATGGAGGAGCACCGTCAGGCTGCCTAGATACTAAAGTGCAATGGCTTGTGGTTAAACAGGAGGAAGTTGGTTATCAAGTGTTTGATTTGCACAGAAGGGCTAGCTGAGGTGGAGTTGGAAGGGATGGAAAAAGAGCAATGGAGGCTGCCAGAGCAGTGCTGTACAGCTGACTGAGGACAAGCAGAAGGACGCTGCATGCAGTCAGGTCCCCCGTTCAGTCTGGCGAGGACTGTGACCTGTCTGGCACTCTAGGTCTCAAACTGAATGGGAAAAGGCAATCTGGCAAAAAGAAGCACAAAACTTTGTAATGGTGTGGGGGATCCCTGGAAAGACTGTAAAATAAGAACAATCAATTAACAAGCTACTGTGGCTTTAGGAAAACAATTACAAGCATAGTAGTGTAATGAGCACATATGAGGCACAGAAGCTATTTAACCTTCAGCCTTTTGCCTTATAAAGTACCTCTGGTGCACTGGGTAAGGCTGTTAATTATTAGGGTCAACCTTAGCAGACAGAGGTGTCCTCAAGTGTGGGTTGCTGTGATGCACTCAGATATTATGTCAATAACTAATTTCCTAAATTGTTCAAGTATTGACAGATTGGAGTCCATTAACCAAGCCTCAACTTATGACTATGGCAGCAATTACAGTCCACAAGGACAGCAAAATCCATTAATAGGTCCTAGAGTATGTATATATACATATATATATATATATATATATGTATACAAATACATAAATATATATAAAACTGTAACAGGTTGGTCAGCCATTAGCCGTTGGTAAATCAAATAATCAATGCATACAAAAGAGCCTAATGACAGACCAATGACAGACACTGCCTAAGTGAAGAGAGAACAATCTTGAGATGCTTTGAGGGAAGAGGAGAAAGTCAGTATGATTTTTAAATAATAACTATGTATTTAGAAATTGCAAATGAACAGAATCATAATCGGACCACAATGTCAATAACTCTTACTACCAAAAGTGCATCATTTTTTCTGCAGAAAAAGATGCCATAAAATAAATACTTCATGGATTTAATAAGCTATAATCTGTTACATTGTCCATCCTTATGCTGCAAGACAAATCTGAGCACTTCTACTAACACATGCCATCTATTTTTTTGTAGAGGCAAACATTTTTCCAAGGGTAGTCTATGAAGGACCAGTACCTCTGGAAATTGTAATATAAATAGACAGTAGATTCTATTCATCTACAAACAGGTTTATTGTCTTGTCTTAAGCATGACTGAAAAAGCAAGTGTCTTAAGCCGAGTTGTTCTAAAGGGGTGCAACGCTGAATGCTTTGTTGCCTGAGCTGGCACACTGACTGTATGCAACTTGCAGAGTACAAGGGAGATGGCTATGTTACTGTGTCAGAGTACTGTATGTGTCTAAGCTTACTTGCTTGCTACTATTCTGGCTGACTGCTGGCGGTTAAATCAAAGGAGGCTGAAGAGAGGTGGGAGAAAGGAGGAAATGAAACAATGATGTCAGCGATAAGGCATAATAATACCACAGGGGATCAGTGAGGAGCAACTTATTGGAATAAACTCCGCCTGCTTGGTGCCAGAAGGGAGACAATCTATTTTTCTAAGGCCAATGCCGAACGTGAAGAGATGTTGAACCCTCCCTCAGCGCAGAAGAAAGGAACAGGGGAATGGAGGTAAGTAAGAGCAGCCTCTGAAGGAAAGACCTTGACAGAGTTGCAAATGCAGGCAGCTATGCAGCCAAAGCCAGGGGCTGATGGGCTGCAAAGGAGATTTCAGGGACTTGTCTAAGCTTCTGGGGAGGTGGTGCACTGGAAGGCCCATGCATGGAGCCCTGCTGCGGGTTTAGCCCTCTCTCCCAGGTTGCTGTATGGCCAGTCATTCTTCTCCAAAGGGACAGTTTCAGCTGTCCATCACAGGCTTCCCAGGGGAAGGGGCTGGCAAGCAATGGGTTCAAAGAGAGCAAGCCTGTTTACATGGAGGCAGGGTGTGATGGGAAAGACAAAACGTGGCTGCCAGTCCCAGCAGCGCAGGAGCTGCAGTTCCTACCAGTCAGAGAGGGGGTGAACATGGCGGTCCTTACGTGCTGAGCTTGTGCCCTGCGGGGAGCTGGTGAAAGCAGCATGGGGAGGTACACTGCTCTCCTAGCTGCCTTAGGCACCTGGAAATATGTGTGGTTTTGGGGTTTTTTTTTTGTTTGTTTTTTTGTTTTTTTCTCCAGACACCCATTATTAGACCATCATGATACCACCTTTGCCTAAAACCTCATTTCACCTATATTCTTAGACAGCCACAGCTGCAGCAGCACTGCAGTACCTGTAACCACAGGGCAAGTGCCCACGGGAGAGGCGGGGGGGGGAGACTGAGCACAGGTGCACCACACGCCAGAGCCATCTTCCACCAAAACTGCCCACACGGCTGTGACTGAAATTTAATTTGCCTGGTGCGTTCAGTGGACATTTTAATCAGCATTTCCTACAATTTGCTTGGCAAACGGGCTCAACTGGCAGCTGCCTCACTGAATGGGCTTTGCACCCAGTCTAACCTTTTCAATTCGCAATTTCCAGTGCTGGAAAACCTCTCTGTCTCACTCTCAGGAGTTTCTATAGCAATCACTGCCATCCTATCTAAGCACTGAAAATGGTAACCCATTCAGATTGTAATTTTGCTGGACAGTAATTGTTCCTCTCTCCATTGCCTTCCGAAATTTTACTTTTTATGAGATCACTACAACTGGAGGAGACTAGTCTTCTGCCTGTGTTTTCAACAGACCTGGTTTTCTTCCCCCCCCTCCCCCAAATAACTTAGTTGCTTAGTTGCTTGCAGAGTGCTTGAATCTTGACTCTAACACGGAAATATTCTGGGGTACTTTATATATCAATCAGCTATAAGGAAGACCTGATGTGAACAATGTTCTTAACAAGTCTGCAGGAGAAAAACCCAACCAACCAGCATTCCATTTTATGACCTGAAAATTATCCATTGCTGTAAGTAGAATAAACCAGTTATGCAAGTATTTTTGGCTCTACTAATTGTAAAAGAGCAGAAGATACAAAGAAAGCTTTTATTTCATGTCAGCTTACTTTTCTTGGTTCAGTTAACTTCAGCTTAAACAATCACTTGATCTTTTGTTATGTGCTTCATCTTTCAGTGGCTGTGATCTCTATTAATCTAAAATTATATTAAGTCTGGAACGGAAGTTTTTGCTTTTTTTTTTTTTTTTTGCAGTAGGAGGATGTGGTAGAATTATATTACAGCTTTTGAAGGAATTGATCAACCAGTTCTTTTAAACTCTTCTAATAATCTTTTCCTATACTTGTATGGCTATTGTTGCCTGCTGGAAAAATTAGCTTAAAGCTGAGTAAGGGGAATTGTGGATAAGTGTTTGTAATTTGGCTTTGGACTGACACAGTGTTTGATTGCACTCAAAGAATTTGAAATCTTTGCACTGGCAGCAGTACTTGAATCTGGGAATATAGGATTCTCATTGGAAAAGAGTGGATTTTTATAACGATTTAAATGAACAATTTCAGCTAGAGAGTGGATTAACAGAGCCAACTAAACCCTTCACCCTGACAAAGAACTGGCGGGAGGACTATAGAAACTCATCCAAAATTTTACCAACATGAATGCAGAGTAATAGGTCAGTGAGAAGCATTTCTGTATTTTAATGGCGCTCTTAGAATTCAATTCAATTTAAAACAAAAGTTGTTTTACAAATATGTGGAGAATGCAGAAGGCTGGAGAGGGAGCAAGTGGCCTGCAGCCTCCATCTGCTCTCTCCTCCCTCCACTCTCGCACTAGAAACTGCCACTGCAAGTCTTTCTTCTCAGCAGATGGAAAGGAAAATGCAGGTACTGCCCTAACCCAAAAGTTGGAAGTTTCTTCCATTTTGCAGAGGCATGCAGGCCCCCATTTTATCTGCCATCTCATACCCTTTGTTAAGAGGTGCTGTGCTGTGTTTCAGCAGAGCCTCCAGAAAATAATGATGCATTCAACAGTAGGGAATCCGCTGAGAGGTTGTGTTGCCACTGAATTTGTATGAGACTACAAGGAAGGATATGTAGTGTGTTGACATTTGTTAAGCTCAATATACCTTCTGTTATGAAAATAAAAGCCATATACATTCTTGACTAGTATGGAGAACATCGAAGCAAAGGAAAGCAGAGGTTGATGAGGAGCTGTGGCCTTGATGGGGTTGTTTCCAGTCACATTGCCACCCAAGGGGGTGGCAAAAGTACTGTGCTTGGAAAAATGCTCATCCTAGGGATTTGAGTTAGCTGGCTTGTTTCTGTCACCAGCTGGTCACCTAGGACATTAAGATGAACAGAATGAAAGCAGGCAAATGGACTATTTCCACAACGACCAGGAAACGATGGGTGAGGGGAGCCCAGCTTCCGTTCCTACAAAATATTTAACACAAGTAGCTTTCCTGGCAGCGGGCACCAAACAGCAGCAAACAGTTCTATTTCCTGAGTGCAAGGCACCAAAACCGTTTAGTGCTGCCATACACAAGTAGTGCACATGAGGTGGAAAAGTTTTAATGATGACATTGCACAGGATGCTGCCTAGCTCAAATAGGGATGTGGGTGTTACTGGGCAGCTGATGCTAGAGTGCAGCTGTAGCAGGAACAGAAATGTGTACGATGGAGAATATATGACCTGTTATTTGGCACTATGGCAACCTCACTGAGACTCTCGCTATGGTCTCTGACCCAGAATAGATACAGCCTAACTTCCTCGTAGGTCCGTGTCCCCATAGTGCCTATGTTCTACAGTCCTCAAGGTCCAAAACCAACCAACAGGAGACATGAAACCCAGGGGCCTCAGGGAAGCTAAGCCTCTGCAAACCTATGCTCCTACCTCAAAAATAAGGTTGCAGAACAACAAAAGAAAGATTAAGTATCACAAGACCAGCAGCACTCTTAGCTGATAAGAGATGGACATTTGATATTGCTTGTCTCTGAAGGGAAACAAATCAGAGGGCTCTGAGAGAAATGCATATTAGATAAAATTGCAAAGGCAGATTGGCTGCATCTATTCTTGACGTATCTCAGAAAAGGAAAAAAGGCAACAAAGCATGCAAAGGAACCCCCCCCCACCCCCGGCAACAAGGCCAGTCAGACTCTGGGGAGGGTCTCACCTCTTCAGAATGCGGGGGGGGGCGGGGAGGGAGAGACCAACCAACCAACCCACCCTTACAGCAGTTTAGCAAAGGATCCCAAAGTTTACATGAGTAAAAGGCATGTAAATTTTTGGAGGGTGTGCAGCCTTACGCTTCATAAACCTGTGTGAATCCCGACCATGACATAAAGAAGTTTTCTGGTTGCTCTTCTCAAACACAGGATATTGCTACTGCTGCAAACACGATACTGGAGCAGGGTGGTAACAGCTTGACATTCAGCACAACCATCCCTCTCTTCGGAGCAAATGGGGAGACTGAAGGTTTCCAGTAAAAGCTAAAGAGGGAGGGAAAACAGCTGGAGGAGAAAGGAGAAATAGCCCCAAAGTTATAAATAGCCCCTTTTCTAAATCAGTATTTTAAATGTTTTTTCTCAAGCCCAAACTGTAAAATACTATTGCTTGTCTGTCAACTGTTTGACCATCTGCCACTGGTGGCTGCAGAGAAGTGACATGCTGCAGCAGTGCTCTCCCCTTCACACCACCACTATGGGCAGCACATGGGCACCGGCCTTGGGGTGCTACAGTGCCTCTCAAACCCTTCTGACCCGTCAGTGTAGGGACTTTGCTGTCTGCCTAAAGCGATTTTTAACCAGCTTCTTCCTATGGGCAAGGGCAGGCCTATCACCCTTCTGTGGTGAGTAGCAGGACCGTGCTGCCAACAGAGTCCTATCAGTAGCATCAGCAGAAGCATCCCCTCAGCTGTGCCTTTACACATCAGTAGATGTGTGTGTGCAGGTGCTTCAGCACAAGTGCAAACAGAGATGCACCAGAAGGAGGCAGCAACCATTTCCAGGTTTATTCAGGGTCACCGAAGCAGTTAAAATGTTATCGGCTTGAACCAGAACCATGGCAAGCCAAATTCACTCCCAGATGACCCCTAAGCAGATCTGAGCAGAAGCATTTACAAGTCCATTTCCCTGATTTAAAGTGTAAAGAGATTAAACATTTTGCACGGTTGTTTCAAAAATCTTATTTTGGTAGACACATGAGACTTCTGCTTCTTTTCATTCTTCCGTCAGATTTTCTAAGATGTGCAAAGCCTGTAACAACGAACCACAGAACTAACTGGCTGATAGCGAAAGCAGATTTTTAACAGTAAGAATCCCAAATTAACAGAAAAAGAGCATTTGAATGTGGTTTGCACTAAGATAAAGCATCGCACCCTAAATCCAGCCTCAAGTTGCTCAGGAAAAGGGTCAAAGAAGTGGAGAAAAGGTTCCAAAACCCCGAACTGGATCCTGCCAGGGTAGGATTGCTTGCAGCAGTAACATGAGCCTAAACCATTTGCAGAGGACCTTTCATATAAGTGCTGGAGATATCTACCGAGAATTGGGCCACGTGTAGGGCAACAGCCTGAGTTGCTGCAGCTAATCTAGGCAAACTAGTGCCAGAGTGCGCCTCTTGGAGACGGAGACAAAAGTCTCACTTTAAGTACTTAACACATTATAAGTCCTGTTTTCATAACATATATATATATAAATACCATGAGTAACAAGTAAAATGTTTATAAAATTTGGATTTATTAGTTTTTTTTCTTATTACAGCATAAATACTTTTCAAACAGCAGCATTTAACAATATTCACTTTGTTATATATTAGACTCCAAATTATATATTTTAAAAAAATGCTCAGTATACAATAAAATGAAAATCCTAACAAAACTCATGGAGCTAGTGTAGCTCACAAGTACAAGAACTTAGGTGGTAATGAATCATAAGGGAAATTTGACATTATAGGTAGAAAAACTACATGAATTAGTTTTTTTGTTTTTTTTTTTAATCACAAACCTCTTTTTTTTTTTAAAATAGATGCATTATGCAAAGAAAAATATCATTACAAAGAGGCACGTGGTGTTTTGTTGATGGCATTTATTCTGTAACCCAAACAAGAAAACTAATCCACTTTGAGTAGCTGAATTATTTTTCCGCTATTTACATACTTTGCTGAAGTATTTTCATCCCAGAGCCTCAGAGAGCATCTTAGAATATAAATGAACTATGCCTGGCAGCACTCCAGCGTTAGTAAATAAGAAGTTAACGTCATTCCCATTTTATCAACAGGGAAACTGAGGCATGGGGCTAATTCAGATCCAGGCAATTCCAGAAAGAGAATTCCTGGATCTTGATCCTCTCAGACGCATCTGAATGGAGAGACCATTCTTCCTGCTTGTTAGGTGTCTGGCGACATCTGTTTGAAACCTAGCCATTTTTTCATGTGTAAATGGAAACAAAATAGGTGACATGTCTATCCAGCTGTAGTTTCATTATGATCATGTTTACTCAGAAAAGGCAATTAATGGTTTTCCTTTTTAGATTAAAAAGAACAACAGCAAAAAGTGCTTCTTCAGTCCCTCCAAAGATCTTTGGAAGGCTGTCTCATTATACCCCAAATATTGTTACTGTTCCCTCTATTTCGGTGAAGGTAAATGCTGAAAACCACTAGTTTAGAAAGACAGAGCTGTGCTATTTATAAGAAAAGATCTACTGCACAAAATCTGAAATGAAAATACAGCTTTAAAGTGCCTATATGCATAGAGCAGCTACATGCACAAAAGCTGTAACTGAAACTTTTGGGCATCAGGAACATACCTTGATCAATCAAGCGTCTGAAACAAGTTAGCTGAGAGATTCTCAGCCAGGACGTGGCCTTTATGAACCAACATGAAACATTTCACATGGTGAGTAGCAATATAAGGCTTTTACTTACCGTGGCAGCAAAATATCATCCCACATCAACCAGATTATTTCTAAAAGATATTTAAAAATAACTCAGCAATAATGCTTGCTCAAAGACTAAAAGCTAAATAAAAATGTTGCAGATCTGAGACAAAAGGAATTTGCAAGTTAAAAAAAATGAAAAGACTGTACTTGAATTTAGTATAGAAGCGCACAGCATAAATCCAGCAATTTTAAGGCCATTAAGGAGTGTGCATAATTTATTTGTAGGCATTTCACTGTTTACATTTTGGCAACTAAAACATCTAAACGTAGGAAGAAGCGGTCTTCAAGGACGGCTGGCTTTGCTGTCTAACAGTAGCGGGAGCGTGGGTTGCCCAGTGCCTGGGGGCAGGACGCAGCAGCATCGTGCTTTAGCAACTGCTTCTGGGCAGCACCCGATTGCCTGAGAGCTGTTTGGCTTCGGAAGAGCCCCCTAAAATTCCCTTTTGGAGAGAGGGTTTGTGCATGTTACGGCATTATAAGCAGCACTATGAAATAGGGCCTGACTTGAAGTGGGTGCACATAAATGTGCCTCTTTGGGGTACTGCAGTGATCTCCGTCCCAGCATCTGGCCTGACTGACAGTTTGGTCCCACCAATCTCTGCTTGTGGTCCTGGCTTAGAGGTGGCAACCCACCCTGTGCAGTGCAACCACAAATACTGCACACTGATTTAAGCAGCTTCTCTTGTTTTCAGTCTCTCCCTTGCCTCTGGCCCCTCACTTCTGGCATATCCCTCATTTCCTCTCCCTGATTACTTCAGGTGCCTACCAGAGACTCCCACCAGAAGGCTTCCTCGCTGGGCAAGCAACAGACTGCGCTAAGAGTTTATTTAGGGACATGCCCTGGAAGCAGCAGCGCCTCTGGAAGCTTCTGGGAAACCTGACGTCCCTCCCGTAACTGGAGGCAGCTCACCTACACTGCAGGCGGCTTTCAGCGGTTCCCAGGGCCCACTGCATCTAGGTGCTCCGCTTCCAGGAACACCGCATACCCCAGTTCAGGATCGGGGCCCAGAAGGCAAAAACGCCCCAAATGCGACCAGGCAAAGCTGCTCCAGTTTGGGCACAAGAATGTTTGCCTGGGGGTCACAGGGAGCCCTCGGGTTCAGTACGGTCAGTCATCACCCACAGACCGAAGAGGAGCACTTCACTTCGCCGCCGGGACAGTAACTGCAGGAGCAGACAACCCGCAGAACAACATCCCCTCTGGCACGTCCCAGACTTCTCGCCTGTGTTTCTGCAAGGCTTGTTTCCCCTATACCACGTGATGGAGGAGGGCATACAGGATAACCTACAATTGTTTTTTAAAATAATGCAAATAAATATCCAGATGCAAAAGCTTTAGGCTAGCTACCATCACCTCCCATTTTAGCACATGGGCTTCTGATTCAGACAGGGCCAGAGGCATTTGAATGCTATTAGAAAAAAATGTCAAGTCTAGGCTGAAACTTCAGAAGACTCATCAGCTTAGGCTCAGGCTAATGAGTATAGGCTACCATGTATAAATATACATGCATACAAAATTACATATTATACATACACACACACTTGCATGCATGAAAATAATTTTTCAATAGTCCCTCTGTTGAGAAACCTAATTAATCTAAATTAACCTAATTAATAAATTAATTAAATCTCTGAAAGTATACATCAGTTGTTCTGAAATTCCTATGTTAATGCAATGTACTGTGACTCGATTTTTCATAAACATATATTAAAATTCTTTGTTGCAGTCACTTTTGTGGGAATAATATAGTTTGCAATTTACACAACTATAAGTATAGGCTTTGAAAATTACTGAAGAACTGGTATATCCAGTATAAGTAACTTCCAGCATAAACAGAACTGATCAGAACAGAAAACCAGCATTAGAGCACATGGCTCCAAAACATCTCTATTGCCATAACCTATCTAAATGCACAGGACAACTCCCTGCTTTCCACTCCCTCCACCCCCCAAAAATCCCATTTTAAAGCTTTTTGTGGTTGTAGCTGGAGTCATGATTCAAATAATTTAATTGGGCTTGACAAACGCAAAGGAAAAAAATTTTGATGACACATACAGTACAAAAGAAGTCACATTGTACAATCTAAAGAAAACTCTCAGATTTGGGGATGGTGTGCTATGCATCTCCTTGCCAGGAAACCAGGACAATCTTCTCAGCCCATCTGCATAATGTTTTTCCCTATTCAGGGAAACTATTTTTAAATATGCTCTTAAAATGACTTCTTATAAAAATAGTATACAAGCTAGTATGAGCAATACCATGTTTTGTTTCAATCAGATTAAAACCAGTAGTGACACAAAAATTAAAGGCACTTCTAACTAAAATAAAGTTTTTAACTATGAACACCAGGATGGAGGCTGTGATTTTGGAAATCAATGAAGGTCCCGATCCTTTTCATAAACGCACTCATATTGTAATATGATGAACTGCCTCAGCAGTACTGTGTACTAGTGTCCCCTGGTCAGGGCAGGTGTGCTACCAGCAACGGAAGGTGTTTGTCTTATAAACTTCATGACAGAAAGAAATCAGTGTACAGGCAGCACATCGATACTGCATGAACTTCATCTGTTTTGGTAGAAAATATAACAAAAGTATTGGCTTGCACTTAGGTGTTACATTATACCCTGTCTTATCATAGTTTCTTTTGTCACCCCTGCTTATTTTGGCTCTGAGGTTTCAAGTACCTTCAAATGCTTCCTCAGGTTTCTCTCCTGGATCAAATCTTAGCTTTCAATCAACCAGACTGACCAACGGTCTCGTTACAGGAAACTCTCAGACCCTGTAAGTCAGCAGACAGCTGCACACAGGAAGCAGAGGAGTTCTGGGATTCTAGCAGGGACCTCTACTACATCAGGAGGAGTTTCACATATAAAACATTTGATCCCTCTTTTATGCAAATTGTTTTATACGTGACAGGAATAAGTGCATGAACCGCAAAGTACCCTCTTCATGCAAGAGGGACATGAATCTACCATGAACCTGGCACAGCCCACTGACTGTGTCTCCAGTCAAGAAAAATTCCGATCCAGTTAAATTTTCTGAACATCAAATTTATGTTTCACAGAGAAGGAAATAAAGGTAAAATTTCATATGGCCACAAACTAGTGGTACAAAAAAAAACAACTGAGTCCTTATGTCTGAAGCATAAAAACCACTTGATGAAAAAAAAAAAAGTGGTCCAGAAGATAAAGTGCAATAAATTATTTCATTTGTGCTAAAAAGCTTTCCAATTCTGTACTTTTACTTCTTTACACACCTTTTTAGTGTTCTTTTATTCATCCTCTAATTATAACTATTTTTTGCTTCTGTCCCCATCCTTCCAATACTGTTCAGTCTGCATTTCTGTAAGCCGTGAGACAGTACGCTGAAATGCAAAGATTTCCTCTTCTCCTGTAAACATGGAGAGTCCTTTGGCAGACTCCTACACGAATACACAAAAGAAGTATTACAGAACTGTGAGAAACATAGTTATACTGAAGTCTATCCTGTCTAAACTGTAGCACTGAATGCTTTACAGGCTCGAACAACACAAAACAGCAGTATGACACCAATGGAAAATAAAGTTACGCTTCCAAAATTAAAGAAACACCTATTTCAGCTAGTTAAACCTCTGAAGAAACATAGCAAAGCAAAGAATTTGGTTTAAAAACAACATGATGACATTGTAACCATCTGTTTCCACTTTTCTGTTGACTCTAATTGTACAGGGATTTTGTCAAGTTCATTTAAAAATTCATTAAGAATGACTATGTTATGTTACAGGGGAAAGGAAAAACAGAGTAAGGGGCATGCAAAACAGTATTTGCTGTGAGGATGGGTGAGATAGCCCTGTACATTCTACAGGGAGCTAGAATAGACCATTTTTATTTCTGTATTTAAAACGTAAGAGCTAAACTTAAATCACTATTTTCATAAATGGTTGAATAGATATAACTATTAACAATCAAAATGCCCCTAAAACTTATGCAAAATGATTCTATATATTGTGATATTTTCTTTGACCATGAATAAATAACATAACATACAATTATGAGTGACAAATACACTGCAAAAAAGCAGCAAATCACTAGTTAAACGTCGACTCGATTTCTTTTCCTAAATTGCTGCTGTAATTAGCAGACCAAAACCAATTTTGCTACAAAAGGGAGACAATGTTAATATCATGTACCTGGCACAAGTCCAGATCATCCATCAACACTCGGTTGTCCTCTAGCTCACTATTGTCATGTTCTACCAGGAACAAGCTTTGGAGAGGAGTCACTGCTGAGCAAATAATACGCACCTGAGAGAGGAAAAACAGGCAACAACACGATCAGTTGGGTTTTATAGATAGGGATAAAACGCATCTTTTATGAAAAGCAAACATCAAATTATGACCTTGTTTTTTTCCAGGTATTTTTCCTTTCTCTTGTTAACAGTGCTGTTACAAGATTTCCCTAACTTAGTCACTTGGAATATCAACCTTACAGGATCTTTATTTTTCTTGATAACAGCTCAAATAACTTATATTCAGAGAACAGTGCAACTGTGCTCCTGAATACCCAGAATATCTGCTGTATCAAAATATTTGCAAAGAGTTCACAATCAAATTTACTTTCTAAAATAACAGCTACAAAATATAATTAAACAATGTTTTTTCCTCATCGTTAGGATTCCTCTGGGTAGATGAGTGAACTGCACAGGTCCTTCCATCTACAGAATGCTTCAGTACAAGATTTCCCAAAATGCTAAGTTTTGCCCGTCTGCTTTCACCTAAGATATTCAAGTGAACATTTTTTGCTAATAATAATGAGATTTCTGTTTTCATGTCTGCTGGGAGGAGATACTATGCGCAGTAAGGTGTGCTGTCACTGGGGGATTGCAGTATATTACAGAAGTAGTCACTTGTTGAAAGCATCCAGGCAAAATGTTTCCACTGTAGACAGGTCTCTACAAATATGCTCTCTCAGACAGTTTTTCCACACAATTACTGGTGATTTGTGTGGAAACTATTAAACTGGGAGTTTAATAGTTGCATGTTTTTTCTGTGCAAGAAGTTACAGAATGCAACTGCTTGTTGATGATTCTTAATGATAGGATGCAGATCACAAAAGTATTTCTGACACACTATCATTAGTGTACAGGTATTAGTATATCCTCTAAGAAAATACCCATTTCTAATTCGTAAAGCACAAAGAATCTGGCTGACCTCAATCAGACTACTCACGTGATTAGTTAGAGCACATACTTCAGCACATACTGTGCTGAATCGGGGCCTTTCTGACCATCTAGTCGGGACATTCTTGAAAAATATCTATTGATATTTCCTGATTGCATGAATATTTAAGTGTGTGCATATATAATCGCACAAAGAATGGAGTTTAGTATCTTTTATTTCTTTTAAAAAAAAAATCTTAAAACATGAATTTGCCTTTTTTAATAGTGCTGATTTTGCTTCTGTGATTGAAATCTCTGTAAATCCACGTGAAGCCCTGCATTTCTCATTAATATTCCATTAGCAGTTCTGCAACGTAACGTAACAGCGACTGTTCCTTCTGAAATTAGTAATACATGTAAGTATGCCATTAACACTTTAATACTCTGTTCAGGAGGGCACCGATTCCTGACCAACTGCTCATACGAATTAAAATAATTAACTCTCAGTTCAGCTCCAGTGTAGTTAGCAACACAATTTTTCATTATTAAAATAATGACACAGCTTCTGTGGTTTTCCTTAGTTAGAAAAAATGTAACATTCCAATTCAAGAAAGGCAAATAATCTCAGGCCTATACTTCTGGTCGTGCTTAATATTTACAGAAACCAAAAGTATTTAAAACTACCTGCTTATTTGCCTCTCCTGCAATGGGGCCTTTTGCCTGCAACTGGAATGATGTTTCCTTATAGTGCTAGTCCGTTCTGCTTACGTTTTCCCAGTTATTAACAAATAATTAGTTTGAAGTAAGACTTTCTAACAGTCAGGTTTTAGCACTCCCAATATTATTCCAACACATCTATGAAATGCTTAGTTCTCACCTTATGCTCATAAAAGGTATCAATAAGAGTAATGAAGCGGCGAGCTTGTGTCCTTTTTGCCATGGTAAGAAGTGGTATGTTGCGAACAAAGACTGTGTCAAAGTGCTTGGATATTTCCAAATAGTCACTGGCCCCAAGAGGCTGAAACAACAACAACAAAACGTTACAAACGGAAACCCATGACAGAGTGATACATAAACTCTATATCTTGAAATACTACAGTTACAGAAGAGAGGGTGAAAAGTCCTCACTGTATTCCTATTTTTGTTTCATCATATCTTATGTTTCTGGAATACTGCACTTTGTCCTTACTGACATAGGTAAAATACGGGTGCTCATCCGTATTTGTTGGCTTCACCTGAACAGTGCTTGACTGTTAAAAATTTGGCTCTTCTGCATCCTGTCATCTGAGGACCTCAAACAAAATAACCAATATGAACCATGTCTGCGAACAGACTAAAGATGGTTAAGCCACAAAGTCAACCCAAAGCATAAATAAATACTCCTAATAGCTGTTCAAGTTATTATTGACGCTTTCCAGTAGCAAGATCTTCAAACAAAAACAAATGCATAGGCTGGCTACTAAAATCGTATGTAGAACTGTATTTGGTGCAACTAAGAATAATTCTGATTTAATAAAACCTTATGTTCCAGTACTGAAAGCAATAGGAAGCAGACAAAAAGACAAACTGTAACAGACTTTTTGTACGTGGTTTCACCTATAAGCCTGAAATAAAAAGCTTAAAAGTACATTTATTTTCTATTTATATGTCTAAACCATCAACAGAAGATATGCACAGTCAGTGGTAGCTCGTGCAAGTACACCTTCAAACACATTCGTTTAAAATGACTTTTTCATTACATTGAAGGTCATTTTTCCTGCAAGATCTATTAGTGCCACTGGCAATATTTTATCCTGAGCTATTAAGTCATTGTGCTTAGGAGACAAAAAGCTTCATACTCCTGTTTACCAGTTCTGAAATCAGTCCCATTAGTTTTACCTGTGCAAGCACTTCAGTACCTTGGATGGAAATACGCCAGAGAGCAAGGTCAGCAGCATTTTGCATGATAACGTTAGAGCTCTCTCTTCCTGGCTAAAGTAGTGCATCACCCCAATAGTGCACTGCAATACTGCTAGTATCTTAAAAACAGGAAACGGAAGATATTTTATGCAACCGAAATAACCAAACAATTTTGCTGTAGGCTGAGCATAACTGCTTAACCAGAATCCTTCTTCAAGAAATAGGGGGGATTATTGATGACTGTCTATGATCAGGCCTTGGGTTTTATTTAGCGATTAAAATGAAAAACCTGTGGAAGTGGTCTATACACAAGCAAAGCTGAGTGAGGCGTTGACAGCATTCTGAAAATTCTTCTGGAGACTCACGGAAATAAGTTAGAGCATCTCACCAGCTAACCCCAAAGGCAGGTATTAAAGCCCCGGACTCTAAGCCAGTTCTCCCATTTGCAGTCTCATGAATTATCCCGTTTTCCCATTCACTGCTACACAACTTCCCTGTGACATCTATGGAAAAGAATGGCTATGAAAACTTGCAGGCATTTTTAGCAGTATTTTACAGAGGTATATACTATATCCTCTCCTCAAAGTTAAATATAGCGTTTATTTTCTCTCCTCATTTCAGCCTCCCTTCTGTTACTATGAACTTCATGGCCAGAAACCAGGAGACTAATCATCGCAATGATGGCGACTTGCAACAGTTTCACATATAACCTCTGAAAAGCCTCAGGTGAATGTAGAGTAGCTGAACTTGCAATGTTTTGATGAAATAAAGCAAGACAAGGTTCAAAACAGTCTGAAGCAACTGGTGGATGGCAACATTACAGAGACAGGCTACCCAATATCCCAGTATCAGATACAGGTTATAGCTAGCTGGACAGCAATCATATCAAATGCAAACGAAAAGAAGGGAAGCACTAAAGATAACACCTGCAAAGATGATCCTGGAGATTTTAACACTGTCTGGAAAAAAAGGACTTAGATAATGATAATTTTTATCCTATATTTAGGACTAAAGTACTAAGTACGGAGAAGATCAAGTATGCCTGTATGCAGGGTACCTGGAAGGCACAAGAGCAGCAACTTGATTGCATGTGAGAGAAGCAATAATTTCTTATGTCTCTCTTCAGCTATGAAATTACAGACACCACTGCTACTGCGGTTCATTCTTCTACCACATGATGACACCAAGCACTCTTCTACCAAAGCTCGAAACTCTGAGGAATTATTCCTCTCTGCTCTAATTTGATGTACACTCTCCCCTAAAAATGCCCCCCTCCCCCCACCCTCTGCAAATACAACAGCAAAGTCTCAAATGTAAAAAGTCACTTCCTAAAAGGAAAAAAAATTAACGCTTCAAATGTTTGCAAAATCCACGAACTGAAACACCCAGCCACAGAGATGTACACCTTCATAAAACTACACCTTTAAGGACAAAAATAAGGCTAATATATACTTCAAATGTGAAAAAAGGAAGAATTGATGCTACTTTTGGTTCTTACAGGGACATAAAAACAGAAGGTTACAGTTTGCATCCTTATCACAGCCAAACAAGAATTCAAACTATTTCAGCAGTGCAAAAGGCATGCGATTCAAAATTCCTCAAATTAAAGAGGTAAAAAGTACATCATTTTGAGCTGTTTGACAATAATTTCTGAACCCCCCTAAGCCAAATCTAAGTAATAATATTTTGTCAATGTTGGCAGAAAAACGTTTCTGGAGACTCCCAAATTGTACCATACAAAAGATCTGAGCCTGAGAGCCATGACTATTTTGACAGAATACGTTGGTACCTCCCTGCCAAGACTCAAGCCTGGTGACTTGCAACTGAAAGTCAGTCAGTCTGCTATGTTTGGCTCAGGTGGCCACAGTCGTAGTCCTCGACATACAAAGAGTTTTTAAAATCTTCTACTTTTAGACTGTAGAAAGACATGACCATGGAGATCAAGAGAAAAGTTTTAAATCTTGCTTTCAACAGTGACTCGCTCTTATTTTGGACAAGTCATTTAATTTTCTTCTGCCTCGTTCTACTTTGTAAAAAGCAGCAACAATTTCCAAATTTGCAAACGTTCTGGGGACAGTTTAAATCCCATTTGTATTCCTCTAACCTTGGTATGGACCCTATTTCCGTGCTGCTTGCAACTGCTCAGAAGCTCTTCTAACTGGCCCATAACGGTCCAAGCACTCCAAGCGCAAGCGAGCGCGATGCAGGGGCACTCGGACGGCTTCTCCTCAAGTCTCACTGACCTGTTGTTACTCTCACAGCACTGGCAAGAGGCTTGCACCAGCACCCACGCATGGACTCTGGGCAACAGGATAATATCAGGGCCAGAGAGAATGGGTTCAAGGTCAAACTACCCCAGTACTAGAGATTCTGGTTGTATGTGCCATATACAGAAAGTCCATTTAGGAGCAAAGTTCCACTATTTCACCAGCTAACCCACCCCTCCCTAGCTAAACGTGCTGTCAAAATATCCTCACCGCACTGGAGTATTGCCTATAGGCCTTTTCTCCTCACCTTGCAGCAAGATACTCTATATTGGATAAGATAAGATTGGCAGCAAATGATTTTTAGAAATTCACCATTACCTTCTGTATAACTCTCTGAGGTTGAAATTTGTTTTATGAACCTTAGTCACAGACAGTATTCCATTTATATATGAAGGTGTTACTTCCTCTGAAGCTGCAAAGGAAGCCACAGATCCTCCTAATATTGATGACACATGAAATCCTCTTACTAAAATTTTAGCCTGATTAATCTGGTTCTATGAACAACAGTCTAAAAATAGCTTAATTTGTTTGGTGTGTGCTTTTGGTATTGTCTGATCTTTTTCCTTTTCATCAATTATTGATCAAAATTGAACTTTAGAACCATAAAACACTCACGTAATAACCATCACTGATTGTTTGATACCAGCTGTTTCATAAGCTGTGCAATCTTTTGCGATAAACATTAACAGATAAAAATCTTTCTTACGTATTATTGCTCCTGTATTTAAAAACGTGCAGATAAGGTAAAACTGCTGTAGATTTTTGTCATTAACTCTGATGCCAGGAGTCAGTATTTTACAGGCATCATGCTAATGCAAAATGCATTAGCACTAACACGGGCTACCCTTCTGACAATGTGTTTAGGCCACTTCAGCTTCCTTGACTGAGTTCTCACCTTCACTTGTTTTTGTTTCTCTGTCTACTTAATGCATTTTCAGCTATCATCATGTCAGTTCAAGTAGGATGTTTACAGTCCACGGAGAGCTCTAAATAATATTAAGAGTTATTTGTCTTCTGTTTCTAGTATACGTTACATTTAATTAAAGTATAAAGCGTCCTGCTTTGATTCATCAGTGACAAAGTAGCTCATCTTTTAGAGATCGTCTGAAGAATACAAAACACTTCACATATGTTAGAAAAAGGCATTTCATCCTAAGAGAAAATTTATGTTTGTTGGTGTTGGAAGATATTCTAGGTCCAGTTCTAATAAAGTACTGAAGATTAGTAATTGACAGTAACCATAATTTAGTGCAGACACTAAAATGCTCCCAGACTTCCTAAAAACAAAATACAGTTCAAGACTATATAACATTTACAACATAGACATTAAGCAATAACAAAACACTATAAAGCAGCTCTCGGTTGTTTCCAGAGGAGCCGCTCTCTATTGCCAGTATGGTTGATCATCAAAAGAGGGAGCTGAGGCAATGTTTCAAGTGTCATGTCATCATGTAATTTAAAAATCACATCACAGTATGTACTGAGGAAACATTCAGTTTTGTTTTGATGTGTCCTAACTAAGCAGTAAGAGGTGGCCTGCCACTTTAAATTGCATTATTTAAACTTGTCTGACTGCCACTTGACATGACGGTTACAAAACCCGTTTGTTAAAATATTTGCTGATTGATTTATTGTTCCTTCTTTTAAAAGATTCTTTAAAGCATGTTTCAGCTACTCGCAGAGGCAAGACACCAGAAAAAAAACAAGCCAGTGACATCTCCAGTGGTAATCACACAAATGAAAGCTATATTGAAAGAACATTATTAAAGCTGAAAAGTTAAACACACACTCATGTTAGACGACAGTTGCCTGTGTGCCCTTAATTTAAATCCTTTGGATGTATGTTCCTATGATATAGTCTTTAATGCTATTAACTGATAAAATGTCACGTAACTATGATTATTACTATAGTGTCTATGCAGAAAATGGGACAAATTAAGATTTCACTAGCAAGTCATTCCGGGATTTCCTCGCTACAGGTTGTTGTTGATAGCACCTTATCTTATACCTACTGTAGGTCCTCTGTGTAAGCTATTTTCCAGCTTTATTGACACTTACATGGGTCATGAGCAGAGCAGGAATGAGATCTATAAACACTGGGGTAGAAGAGATCTGGGTCAAGTACAGCCCCTGCTATCACAGCTCGCCTCACCTTAGAATCCTTGCAAAAACTGATATTGCTCGGTCTTACAGCAAAACTGTTCTAGTCCTGTTTCTCACACTGGAAAGTTATTTCAGAACTTTGCTCTTCTGATGATTAAAAAGGTACTTGTAACTTTCAGCCTTTTTGTAATCACAAACAACTTTATATTACTATCTATCAATCCTATCTAAAACTGAAACAGCGCCTTTCCTTTCTTGGTATTTGGAGTGGAGCGGTATGGATAAGGTTCTTGCATTTCTTCTTGTTTTTTTTTCTGTGGGCAGAAGATGCACGGTGTTCTAGTCCAGACTCTCCCAGTAATCCTTTCCTGGGCCGGCTCTGAGTTCATTCTTGCACACAGATGAATACTGTGGTATTGATATTTGCTGACTGATTTCCCTCTTTTATCCCGACTGAGTTGAAACATCAGTCTCACCAGAGCACACTCCTACATTCATTCATCATCGAGCACGACCGCTCCTGCCTTAGAAGAAATTATTTGCTAAAAAGCTAAGGCTATCTCTGCTATACTTAACAACAAGTGAGATTTTCAAAGACCTGTCAACTGGTCAAATTTTGATAGACTGGTGGAACAGCAAAAGGCACGTTTCTGCCAAAAATCCTTCGTTGCCAAGTTTCCAGTTCCAACTCCAAAGTACGGCACTTGCGAAAGAAAAGGTCTCAAAAACTAGTGGTGCTTAAAAAAAGATGGTTTGTGTTGCTTTTTACAGTAAGTAAACCCTCAAACAAACAATTGCTATCAGGCATAATAAACATAACAACAAAAATAATGAAAGTCCTAACAGGCGTGATCAGGCCCTAAGAAAGAACTACTTACAAACACAGCAGTTCATGTGAAAGTAAGATTCCCTTAAATGAGTTACTAGATCGCAGTTCAAATGATTATCTGGTGATTTTTAAGTCTTTAAAAGAACCTAGACTATACGGAAATTATCATTCTGTTTATAGGTCTAGTTAAGTATTGGCATTTACTATTAGATTTCAAAACCCAAAGACAACAAAGCTTTTACAAATTCTGTAATATATAAAAATTCAGGCATTTAAGAAACAAAGAATGAAAACAAGGCGGCAAACCCTTGTAACCTACATCCCAAAACTACAATCAGCTTTAAAAATCTTGCCTTTGTGGATTTCCTGGTCTAAAATGTATGGACTCTAAAACCTCAATTTATGCAGCTTTCACCGAAGACAATACTATTCATAATTAAGTCATGATAAACACAGAAGAAGGTATAAAACAGACTGGTTTGACTAACAATATAACTATATTACAGTGTTTCCACCTGAGAAGAGGTTCTCAATATATTTTCTAAAATATATTTGAGAATTAGATATGGCAACATTTTACTGGTACAGAAACCGACTGAATCCTCAGAGCAAACGTAGCTAAACAAAGACAGGCCCTCAGTCCAGAGCTTTAGCTGTACAAGCTCATCTCCTGCTAGGAATAAAACTAGAGATTAAAAGAAAAACTCTGATTTTTAAAAAGTTATTGAAAACGTTGCTCACTTCTGCTCAACTCCATGCCATGTTTATTTTCAACCGTACCTAGCAGTCCTAAAGAAAACACCAAATTATACAGTGCATACATTTACTGAAAGCAATTCTCTCAAAACGATTCCGAATCCTTAAAGTGCAAATGCAGCTAATTTGCGTTATTTGTGTTCAACTGTTCACGTTTAACTGCTCAAGTTCAACTCAACCTAAAGACAGACCGAGACTTGCATTCCTAAATTACGTGGTGCCTGAGAAAATTGCATTTATTTCTTTTTAAAATCTGTTGACATCTTTCATTTCAAAGTGCAAGCTATTCAAGCGAGGGACAAGATCTTCCTCCTGGTCTGCGCAGTGTGCCTACTGCAATGGAACCTGACAGAAACCTTTGGTCACTTCTTTGCTGTGTTAATCTACATTAATGTTATATTTTGCCACTTGCAGAAAGGCTAAACATCAGCTAGACACCTATAACACGGTTAGGCAACTTAAACATCTTTTAGACTTCTACAGCACGGTTATACTGCCTTTCCTGATATGGATACTGAATTTATTTTCTTAATGATATTATGCTATAGTATGTTTGCTAATGGTTAGTAACCCAAATTCCCTGTCTTTTCCTGCTCTATGAGAAAACATGACCATATTTAAATTACTTTAAAAATAACAAAGTCCACAGAGCGTCAGACCAAAGATCCATCTAGTTGCATATCCTCCAAGAGTGGCCAGCAGCAGTTATTTAGAAGCAAATACCAGAAGAGGATATGCAGATAGTAATATTTCTCTTTTTTCTTTTCCTAGGTTCCAGTGGCCCGCTGTTCATGGACTTACAAGCACTTCTGTATCAAACCTTTTGCATCTAACGCTACTGTGTGTTCTTTAGCTTACCCATCCACAAAATCAGTTTTATAGACACGTTTTCTTATCATGGTAAGAGACTGTGTGCACTGGTACTTGGTGGTTGGATGAAGGAAATATTTAATTGCTTAATTACTTAATGAAAATACCATATGATCCACGAAGCAAAGTTATTCAGCCTCTGTAAAGAGAAGGCTTAAATGTGTTTTGAATATATTAAACGAAAAAGTCACTGTTACCAGTAGAGGGCAATATTTGCTATGCATAAGTGAGAGGAAGCCTTTAAAAGACAATACTGTGAGCTAAATTATATTTACCCCCTTTGGACCTAGGAGAATGATACTATGATGTACACTGTTGTCTAAGTTATTTGTACGAGATTAACATTCAAGTCAAAACTGCCACAGTTATCAGCTTTTAAACAACAGTTTAACTAAAACAAAATTGAATAAAGGGGCAAAGTGACTTTTCTAAGGCATCATTAATTAATACTGAACTTAATGTGTAAATAGAGAAACAAACCTTTATTCTCTTGAGGTAGCACGACTTGACACTTGCATGATCTCTAATTTATGATGTTAAGATTTTAATAGCAAGTTAGTATGAGCATTTTATTTTAAAAAATATATTCATCTGAACTTTGGATATAATTACTGCTGGGAAAAGGACAAGGAAAAAAGTTAACATAAACAATTGTCAAGTTCAAGCTATTAGATCTAGTCTATCCAAAAAGTCTTCTAGAATTTGTCAGGAACAATTGTAAATTGTGTTTCAGTATCAAGAATCTTAGAATCCTTATAATAGCGATCTTCCCCCCTGACCCCAACCCTAAATGACATGGAGCACTTCCTAAAAATTAGCTAATTACGTTACAATAATCTAGCTAGACTGGTAAGTGTACAGATAGAGAAACTGAGGGGAAAAAAAATAAGTTACCTGCCTACAGCCTCAGAGAATAGGGGTGGTTAATGTTAGCATTAAAATTCAGGAACCGTGTGTCAATATTCTGCTTGGTGCCTCTCCCAGCCTCCTCTGGCTAAGTCTGTTCATTTTCTGGGGCTTTAGAAGAGAAATGATGGTAGGATAAGAAATGTTTTGGATAAAATACAAACACAGTTCTTCTGGAATATTAGACTGGAGAAGATGATACAAAAAAAAGCACATTTACAGGAATCCTTTCTAATGGGTAGGCAACTATTTTCAAGCCATGACAAATGCTTGTATGCACTGCACTGCTGCATAAACCCTTGGCATGTTAGAGACTTGAAAAAACTGCTTTTTGTTTCATTTTCAAGCAACTAAAATAGATTAATATCCTCTCATCCAGCTTTTCTTAGTTTTCCACATGATCTCATAAGCCAGTAAATCAAAAAGTTAACTTTAGGGATTTGATCTGAACTACATTACCTGAAACTTGGAACCTTCCTCAAGGAGGAGACTATAATTTGAAAATTGATATAAACAATAATGTGTCAAGACGCTTTCTATCAAGTCAACTGCAAGTGACATCAGTATGGCATACAATATAGTCTCTGTATTTTATGTTCAAAAACATTCAAGGTCAATTGTTAATTACTAAGATCTGAAACATTATTTTTTAGACAGAAATACTTCCTTATTTTGTTGACATGCAAAAATTTGATACTAGCAGATCAAACAACAAAAGACTAATACTAGAAGGACACCAAGTCAATCTCCCGAAGTCTTCAGGCACTAATTACAAGAGCAGCTATTTTGAAATTTCTGTTTTAAGCTCGGAGACTTTTCAAATAGCGTGAGGTCACCAATTGCTTCTTCAATTGTTATTTTCATCCGATATTATGTACTAGCTGACATTTCATGAAATCACGTAATACTAAATTTTAAAAATATACTCTAATAATTATTTTTAACACAAAATCTTAATTTTATTTCAAAGGAAACACCACTGAATTTGAAAAAGTTTTACAGAAAGTTCAGATGAGGTGTCCTATTACAAAATTCCTCTTTAAATATAAATAATTTTCTGAGGAACTCCGAATGTATCTCCTTAATCCTACACCAGTGAGCATAAATAAAGTTCTTAGGTCTAGATGTTTATCGGTATAGATTGCACTGTAATGGAGTTATCCCTGACCAGACTGTAAGATACTATCATCCAAATGACTCTGTTCTCACATTATTGTGAAAAGCTACTTCTATAATGTAACAAGAGCATCCATCCTTTCACACATTCACTCTCACATAAGCGCAAATTAAATTCTTCTTTCTGGAACCATTAAGGGTTACGGGAAGCCAAAGTAATAAATTCACCAAGTCTTAGCTACAGTGTTGCTCATTCATGCCAAGATGATTATCAAGAACCTCATGAGCATTGGTATATGCCAATTTCAGAAAACTCCAGGCAATATCTTCCAAGATACCATCGCAACAATTCAGTGTAATCACAAATAACTTCCAAAACTAACAGATTCCCTTCATTGCACTCACTTATCTTAATTATCTTAACTTCACCCTAAATCTTGTAATGTTTTCAGAATTATGAATCAAATAGAGAAAGAAGTTTAACTACAATTAAGTGCATTATGTCCTGTATGATATCAAATCGTATGACATTTTTCTCTCAGAAGATGGTGACAACGGAAGAATATCTTCATACACACAAAGTCTTGCATATTGCATTTACTAGATGGGAAACGGGCAAATAAAATTTAGACAAAAATCAGTATTGACCTTCCATTATGAAACGAGTTTTCATCTTAAAACCTTCCTATATTAGCTAACGTTTTCCATTTTGAATGGACACTTCAAACTAACTTCATATGAATGTATGTCTGTGTGTGTCAATGCGTATTTATTTGTAGATGTTTCAGTTGGTCATTGTAAGGCTAATACAGATCTTACTGCTCAAGTTAAACTTTCTTTTACTAGTGGCTCAATGAGGAGCTGTGTTTCCATGCTGTGGACCAAGAACGTCAAATTTGGAAAAAAAGGTTGCTTTGGTATCAAGGATATGTCTCACACCCCTTTTGTGCAACTCCGCTCGGATCTGGGGAAGCTACCAAGCCTTTGGAAAACTGTGGTCGGCACTCTACTATGAAGATTGGTAGTAGGCTAAACGTCCACCTCCCAAAAGCATGACCCGGCTGAACACAGGTAGCTGATAGCCCAGATTAGCGTCGGAAGGGAGGGGCTGTGAGCTTGTTGCCCCGAGGGCTGCAGTGGGCAAGCTGAACTCTCGCTTACTGCCCGAGCTGCTGCAGAGACACTAGCCACCCAAGAGCAGGGACCTTGACTCTCTCGCCTCCGGAGATCCACAGTTTAAGACCAGAAGAGATCATGAAATCCTCTGGTTTCTCGAATTTTATAGATAGCTAAGGCTAAGAACTAGTATTTACCTTAACACAAACAAAACAAACCACTCTTCCTAAAATGATACCCAGTTTTGACTTGAAACGTAATACAAGGAGGCTCTGCCATTCCCTTCACTACTGTATGTTATTTAGCTAACTTCTCAACACATTTAACGTGTACTTTCTCAACACTGTATAATGATAATTTCTTAATAATAATGGCATGTATAAAAGTCAAGCTTTTTGACAAGACTAGGGTAACTGGAATTCATTTCGTTTCCATTCTTCAATTATCTATTGTGTGAATCCATCACTCTTTCTGGACCGACATCTGACTGCCAGTCTGTAGTTCTCCAGGTCATCCTGCTTGCACTCCAATATTTATTCAAAACAAACAGCTGGTCAGAGATCTCAGCCTACTTTTCCAGGACTCTGTTGTTTTGAAACGTATTTGCAGGGTATTTTGAACATACTCTCTAGTTACTAACAGACCGAAAATTATTTTACTGTCCTTTAGTGAAATAAATATTTCACTCTGCTCCATTTAGAACATAATATTTTTAGAAAAACCTTTTCCTTTTTCCTCATCATTATTAAAAGATTAGCCACCTCCATCTAGGAAGAAGCCAGTAATATTCAGATAATATAAACCATATCGAAACTTCTGCTTCACTTTAAAAAGCCCTATAGCTGAGCCAGCATGGTATTTGTCTCTTACCTTTGGCTTCTCTTTTTCTGCACTTAACTAGTTGCCATTTGCTCTGTATTATTTGTTTCTGTCTCGACAGCGACACAGGGCATCCTTTTAGCATCCGCTTCCTCACAAGGTCCTTCAGATTCATTACAGTTTCCTTTCCAGTTAGTTTTGGTCGTATTTTCCTTGTGCTTTTGAAAACTACTCTTTCTGAACCCTCAAATATGTAATTTCACTATTTGGAACTATCTTTCGGTCATACTGAATGTAAGAAAATTATGAAGAGGGTCCCTAAACAATCACAAATTTCTAGACGAACTGATCATTACATGCTACCTTAAAGTAAGTCCAACCAAAATGATCTTGTATTGGATGCAGTACTTTTTATGCTAGAAAATTACAATTTGCAATTTTTAGGCTAATTACATTTTAGTTTTCTGCATTTCATCTACAGCATAAGCTTCTTGTGCAACCGTATTTTTTCTTTACGTACTTTGCAGTCAACTGCAAGTATCACCTTCTTGGGTTTGTTAGTTAGCACACTGAGTGATACGTATTCAAGATCCTTGCATTAGTTAACTTTAAGGCAGGTGCCAGCATTTTTAACATTGCGTCCTGCCATCCACCTGTTTTAGTCACTCTGTCCTTAAACAGGCTATAAGCACCATTTCACATTCCTATTTTGTGAATTGCCCCTAGAGGTTTCAATAACGTCACTGACATCATATTTTTCCCCATTAATGAGAATTTTCCATTTATCTTGCTCATCACCAAGCCTCATCACTGACATAAAATCAACCGCAAATCTTGTTTCCAATTCTCTTGTCATGTGTGCTTAAGATTATCCTAATACACCAACTTCAAACTGCATGTATCTACCTAGGGCACGCTCCTGCCTGCTACGGGCTCCAGCTAGAAAGATTTGCCCCCCCCCCACCAGCGTCCATGCAGTCTGCTCTCTTATGAGACTTTGTTGCAAGGTTTTAGACAAAGAAATCTGCAGATTCACTCTAGCCACAAAGCCAACAATTCACCTCCAATATTTTCTTGTGTGGACTTTCTTTCTTCCTTGTCATTACATCGTCCTCAAACCTCACATTCTGCCTGCCCCTCCATTTCTTTTAAATAGTTGCACTCATGATGTCTGTCAATTTTCTACTATCTGAACCATAATCACTCACAAATACCTTATAGCTGTCTCCTGCAGCTTTCTGCTTTATCCCTCCACAAACAGGATCTTTTATTATCCAGCTTACTTGAGTATATTTACATGACTTGATATTTCTAGACGTGTTGAATGCCTTCTGATTTTGGGTTTTGTTTTGTTCTTGGTTTGGTTTCATTTGGTTTTGGCTACAAATCAGGTACGTTCTCTTCTGAATCCTACCTATTTTTCTCTTTCTTCTGTGTCATCAGTGGGATTGACTTACAGTCTGTCAAAAAAGATACTGTCTTGTGAATGTTTCCAACAAAGTGTTGGAAGATTTCAGCAGACGGAAGGCAGTCTCATAGTTTGACGACTGAATCCATCCTGGATTTTCCTTCTGCCTTTAGCAAAGGGTTTAAAGGAAACAGGGAGTGGAATGGAGCAAAATGGAAGAAACGGCAGTTAGACCAAAATCTCTCAGAGAAGGTCATCAATTTTTGCAGTTTTCCAGATTCCTAATTTGAGGGGCTTGATTCACTGAAGGACTGAACTCTCAAATGCAGCTCAAGTCAATGGGAATTTTTATTATACCTATACAATGCTATAAAACTTTACATTCATGGAAAAAATCAGGTTAGATGTACCTCAAGCCAGTCACCCAAATTTAACAAGCAATTCTGAAGTTCATGACTTATTTCTCTCTAAAGTGAGCACAGTCATACCATCTTACCAATACAGTAATGCAATATTTATGAAGGCACATCAGCGATCCCAAGGAAAAAAAAAAATCAGGGCAAAACAAATAATTACATATAATAAGTTATTTGAAGGGAGAAACAAATGAAGGCATATGTAAAGAGGATAAGGTACAGTCACAATGACTGAGGAAGTTGTTAAAGCAAAACCTTTGTCTACTATGTTGTTTGCATTTTAAGCATGCGATTATTTATTAAAGACTATCATAGTTCATCTGCAGAAGGTACCGGTATTAAGACAGCGTAACTTCTGAAGTCCCGAGTGACTAACATAACAAGACTGTTACATGAATTTTTTTCTAAATGCTGTTTCATAAGGACTCTCTTTGCTTGTTTTGAAGGCAAATCAAGCACCTTAACTCCTTTACACCAAGATGTTCTGAATCTCATGGTTCCGACAGGATCAGAACCTTCCAGAGCACATCTCACTACAAGCAATTTATCATCCCATATATTAGGCTACAGAATTTTACAAGTGTGTGCTGACTACACTGTCGCACCAACTTTTCCTGATACATTAAGAGATACTATAACACAGTTAAGAAAAAGTCTCAAAAATTTTAGTGAACAGCACGTGATTTTACGCATGACGTATTTCCACTCTTGCAAAACGCAAATTGGTTTTGTCTGAAACGAAAGTCCAACAAAACCCAAAACCTACAATCTGAAACATAACCAGTTAAATTCAAAAAATTAGCGCCTTGGTAGCTACGAGCAAGTGAAAACATAATCTTATAATTAAAGGCGCGTTTAGCATCCTGAATACAAGGTGCTATCAGCCCATTTTAGAGTCGCGATCATGTAACAATAACTTCAGATGTCAGCAGAGAAGTTGTTACAGTACAGCTCCGCTTCTGGGGGCCTTTATTCAAACCGACTTGAGGTCATATACAAACACAGCATTTCAAGAATCATATCCCAAATACTATCACAACACAAATCTAGCAGAGACTTTGCCAATGTTTAGCCAAGTCTGGCAATATTTTTGGAAAGGCCTGGGACTGAGCAGCACCCACACAGCTAGTCACAACTAAGGCATGCAACAACAGATTGGAGCAGCAGCACAGCATCACTCTAGTAGTGTCAGGATCACTACTCCTTTGCTTGAGTACCAACTTCAGTTCCAAGCTTTAAATACAGTATTTGAATACTACTTACAAACTGATACGTTGTGACTACTCATATTCCAACAATGTCACACCAGGCACATAACTGTATTTGGATTTTAAAAGGCAATCTGTGATATAATTAAGAGTGAATTTACTATATCATTTTTAAGAGAAAATGACTTTTTTTTTCCTTTCAAGAGTTTGTTCTTTTTTTTTTTTTTCTTTTACATGCAAAATCTCTTTGCAAGTTAAAAAAGCCCTTTTAATTTAGTATGACTTGGGAAAAATAGCAATTTTTCTTTTTTTTTAAACTGTGAAAGGTCTGAGCGTTAACTGATCTAGATTTGCCTGGGTACTCACTCTGTCGCACAGCTCTTCAAATGTGAAGTCTGCAATGGTTCCACACGCTTTATTCAGCCTCAGCTCTCTGCCTTGCACTTTTAGAATCCTTGGTCTAGTTACTATGGGAACATGAACAAAGACTCAATCTTCTCTGGATAATTACTATAAAATTCATCTCTTACAGATAGGAAATGCATAGCTTGATGAATAATAGCACATGATTCAACACATAAATTAGACAAAATGCTGATACAATGACTGCCACTTGAGTGTGGCATCAACCCATATACAGCAATGGAACTTATTAATTGGTCAGTGGAGATTGGGCATTGTGTTCTAAATGTATTCTCTTTCAAGAGAAATTAACTTACGTACAATCATTTTGTTTCTGAGCCAGCTCATCAAACAACTTATCCATGACAGCCTCCACATCAGCTTCACTTGTGCTACAGTGAAAAGAATAATAGAATATGAAATTAATAACACTTGAAGCCAACATCAAACAGCTGCCTGAGCCTGCTTAGCTTTTTGCCCATAAAAAAAAGAGAACAGGATGTTATGCTCTAAATACAAACATTAGATTTAGAATACACTTAAAAGTAGAGAATATTAACTCTCAGGTAGATGATTCTGCCTTATTTGCATACACTGAAAGACTTCTGTGTTTTGAGCCGTTTCCAGTAATGAGGCAATACAGGCAGAGCAGATCCATTAACACTATGTGTACACAATGAGAAAAAAGGCTTCTGGCTCTATCTTGCATGCAAAATAAGAGCAAATAGACAAGGCAAGGCAGTCAAGCATCTAAAGAAGTATCCTTTCGAATTTCTCAGAGAGAGGACTTTGTGAAATTAAATATTGGAGCAGCTTTCTGAAAAAAAAAAATCAAGTCAACTGTCTCTATTGATCAAACAATTTCCAACATTAAACTATTAAATTCAGAATACTGGAATGATCTCTACATTAACAATCCTATCCGTTTTTTTTCAAAATATAATTCAGGAAAAGATCAATCAGCACCAGTGAAGCCCCATACAAAATATCTGTGCTTAGAGTCTAAGCAAGGTTTGTATTAGTCTTCCAGTTACCCCAAGAATTATAAATCAGCTGATCACAGAATATTTTTGTTCCCCATAGAAATGTTAGCCATAGAAACTCTATGTGCTTCATTCTTAAAGAAAGAGGATAAATAATATTTGTAGCTGAGTTTGAAAACCGAGAATCTATTAGAAAACTGATAGAATTCAGATGTATAAAACTTCACTGAAGTTTGTATAATACAGCTTGTATTTAAAGTCTACTGTTTTAGACCATGGATGCACTCAAGCTGCATTGCTTAACACAGTTCTAGATCTCCTCTAAATAAGCAGCGATGATCAGCATGTTACACAACTACTTTCCTGTTCATTAGGCCCTAAACACCTGAAAAAATATTAGCAATAGAACTGATTTAGAACCATTACTGAGCTCAAGATTAGCTACAGCAAACCTGGTATGCATAACACACAGAATTTGGAAAGAGGGAAAAAGGGAGTTCAGCAAGTACCATTTCAAATACTTAAAAAGCATTTTCTGAATGGGAAGGTACAATAACTTTTTAATTCAGATGAAGTTAAAATTTCAACCTCCTAAAATTTTTCTCTCTTGATATTTCAGCAGTGCTTTCCTGTGACAAAATGACAAATGCGTAGAAATAGACAAAACTAGAAACAAGCCATAAATGGGGGAGAGAGTGTGTGAGTGAGTGTGTGTGTGTGTGTGTGTGTGTGTGTGTGTGTGTGAGTGTGTGTGTGTATATCTATATCCGTGTGCACTCATGTGTATGCACATACATATCAAAAAGTTTGATGTAAAGGCTTCAAGAAGAAATGTTGGAATATGATGCCAAGAAAGTTTGTTCTGAAAACAGACACCTGAGACTGAGATCAAGGAAGCTGCACTGATCGGGAATCTTGTAATTATGTTACGCTGATTGCTTTCAGATAGTATTAACAGCTTTAACCAACCTTTGGCTGCATGTTTTAAATGAAGAAAAGACTACCCAGATTACAAAGCAACAAGTGGATTTAAAAAAAAATATGATACTACATCCATTAATCACAGCATGTAAGCATGTTGGACAAGAACATCTTTTTGGGACAAGACTGAAATAAATTTCAAAAATCTATAGTAAAATATTTTACGGTACATTATTCAAAAAACTCACTAAGCTGGGTTCTGCAGGATTGAAAGTCCCAATGAACAAGTTTGAATAGAAGAATGAATGCAATTCTGTCAAAGATAGATAGATAGGAAGGAAGTTGAAACAAGTATCTTATTTCCATGGGCAGCTACAGGATTTTTCTCATTTTTTCACTGCTTCCTACTGCATTGCACGAAGGGCTCTAGCGATAACCAACATCCTTCCAACGGCAGAACAGGGGACAGACTTAGCACCAATCTCTGCTCTTCATCTAGTCCGAAGTTTTGCAGCAGAAGACCATGAAATATTCCAGCAGGACACTCCTCCTGGGGCTTATTCCCACACTCCCTCTCCTCTGGGAGCTGAGCCTGTAGGTGCCATGTTGACCTTGCTGCCTGCTGGCAGCCACAAATAGAGTCTTCCACTTCCTCAGAGTATGCGCAGTGAGAGAGAGTTACGTTTTTCTATCAAACAGAAGGTCGCAGAGTGCAAGGGGCACAGTAAGCAGAGCCTTAAGCATGGGCAGCTACGTAGACATCAGAACAAGAGCCAGAACAAGCAGTTTTGAGGTAACAGTGGCTACTCCAAACAGTATTTCTAAGAAAACATCAGAAAACTTTATCAAAGAAACTGGAACCAGGCAACAATATGGAACAAGAGTTACTTTTCACAGATGCTAAGCATGCTGACTTTATACGGTCACATCTTGTTTGTGGATACAAACCTGCATATACTTGACATAGATTTTTCCATATATAGAAGGTTGTCATTACCTTCCAGAAAGAACAGAAAGAGTTGAATTGGTGCCTAAGCATGTGCAAGTAATAGTGGTAAATGTCAAACCTCAACAGTTGCGACAAAGGATAACATTTCAACATAAGCATTTCGAACAAAAATGGGGAAGAAACCTGGCATTTAACTTCCATTATTTTATAAAAAGTTTATTTCAGAAACAATTTACTGTTGTAATTTTACTAAGCAGTACTTCCTTCCTCCAGACAAACAACTACAACTTTATAAAGTGATATAGAGTTATTTCACTTCAAACATCCATCGCATTGGTGAAAATACTGTGCCTTTCTTAATGGAAACATGCTTTCTTTTTAAATCAATACTATATGCTGGATACAGTGGTTATAAAACTCATTTTAAGCTATCATTGATGTTATTTTAAAGAAAATAGATGTTTTTATTATGCATATATATTATTGAAAGTACAACTGTGAATGTATTCTTTAAATATATGTCTTATTTGCCAATATAGAATAAAGAGATAAAGTAAATTTGTCATGATAAACAGAAACAATTAATCTGTCAAAATAAGAGTTGGGTTTTTTTGTTGGTTTTTTTTTTTTTTTTTATAATCGTCTGCACTGGAAACACCCAACATTAACTGAATCCTTGTCATTGGATTTCTATAAATACTTAATTACTTAAATACAATAAGGATGTTCTTCTATTATAAGAGAATTGTGCAATCTCTTACAAGAGGATATTCATTACTTTCTAACCATCTGTCACTTCAGTTCTCCAAACACCACACCTCCCCAAAAAATCTAATTAGTTTTTATTCAGTCACACATTATAAATGATGCTAGTGTGGATACTGAAAATGTAGTTTAATGAAGTTAATATCAAGGCATAATGGAAGGCGGTTTGCTGAACAAAATGGACCAGAAGGCAAAGAAAGGAAAAGTCACACCCTGCTAATTGTATTATACATTTTTCATTTCCTATTGACTAAGAAATTAATGGTTAATAAAGAGGAAAAAGAGGGCAAATACCCCATCATCAACTTACAGGTAGTAAAGTTTTCCAGCAGCAGGAAGCACTCGTTTCCTGTAGTCTATTCCAGAATCAAGCTGGACTGTGCTGCAGTATTTCTACAGAGACAAGAAAGAATAGCTTTCCTCAAGTCAATGCTATATTTATTGTCTGTACTAGAGAGAAGACGCACTGCTGTGATAAACCATCAGCATGAATACCATCTACAAGGCTGAAATAAGACCACAAAATTGAAGTCTCTTTTGCAATTACTTAAGGAAGGAAATAAGCCGGAAGTCATGTTTAAAAGGACACAATCAAATTCTGGCAACAGGGATGACTAAGATTATTTTTATCAGCTAAAAAATAATTGTATCTTTTCATGCTGCTACAACAATTAAAATTTTTTGAGTTGAACATTAAATACATAAAACAACCTAACTCTTGCTGAGAAATGGACTAAAGGGGAATGAATGAAATTCTCTGTTTTGTTTTTGTAATGTCTGATGTGGCTCAGAAAAAAGTTGTTTTTTTCTCTCTCTCTAAACAACCTTCCTATTTCTGCCTGTAGTACGGATATCACTGATTCGTCTCCAAGTTTACTGTCACAATAATTGCTCCTGCAGGAAAACCCAAAACCACTAAAGGGTGCATTTTTTGTTTCAAGGTCTGATGATGGTGGCAGAATTCCCATTAATCTCAGTGGGATCAAGATTTTGTTCTCTGGCAAAGGAAATACATCTCTGCTTCTCTTTTGTTATTACTACTAACACACACAGCTTCTGGGTGCCACACAACTACAAGCAAAAGAAGCTGTAAAAGAAAGGGAGGAAAAGTTTTAATATTTTAAAAATATCTATCAAAATAGGTATTGCCAAAATTAATGAAAGCCATGAAACGTCTCTTTTTTTTTATAGGTAGCTCAACATCACTTAAACTACTTTGGCAGCATGTAGATTCTAGCAATCTAAACTAAATTAGTCTGCATCTTCACTGCACTATGAATGATTAGGTTACCTCTAATACTTTCACTAAACATTTCATATTTTGCATGCTAGAAATTTTTCAAAGCTCCCTTGAGGCTGTTCAAATATCAAAATTGCAAATGCCAAATCTCATTGAAAATGGCTATACTGCAGGGGGGAAAAAAAAAAACCTTACATGTTAGGAGAACTACCATGAGTGATTTACGGAACAATGGCCCTTTAACAAAGGCGTTACCTCTGCAGGACTTATCAATTAGAAATACGAGCAGGAGTGACTGTGATGACTCATTGCCCTAATTTTTTGCCCTTGTCTGTTAGTGAAGATTCTATACATATTTTATCCCTCCAACTTTCCTGCAGAGCTACACAGCTAAAAAAGTAAAATGAAAAAAAAATCCTAAAAGTACAAAATCCCAGGAAAATCCAAATATTTTTAATTCTGGAAAGTGAAAAAAATCATACTAATCAAATCATTAAGTTGGGCTAAGGCTACTGTAAACATGATAGCACTGGGGCTACAATATTATTACAATCTAATCCCTTTCTGCTGGTGAAAGCAGACAAAGAGTAACACAGCAGCAGGGGGAAAAAAAAGTTCCAGAGGTATTGAATAATATGCACAAGGGAGGGAGGAAAGAAGTTTATGCCTTTTTTTTCGGCATCTGTCTGGTAGTCAAGGCTAGAAGGTGGATTCTTGAAACGTCACAGCAAAGCTGGTGTACTTTGCTTTTCCCTGCCAGGCACTGATGCTGAGCATCTTTCCCTCTGCTGCTTTTTTCTTCTAAAGAAGCAGATGAGCTCAGTGCTATTTACTTCATGTTGGTAGGAAAAAATTACTGACTACTGCCACCAGGATTGTGAGGTTATTTAGATAAACTTTGTCCAGCCCCACCTCACTGGCCTTTAAGAAGAGTCTTTGAACTCTACCACTGTTTCAGGACACTGTGTTATACACAGACTGAAGAGTAAATACAGAAGAACTACATATACTTTTGAGTGTGTGGTAAGGTTATTGTATAGCTAAAAGACAAAAAGGTGCACCTGAAACAGTTGGTGCAAGCTTCTTGCACTGATATTTATAGTGGTGCTTGTGGCTCAACTGCTAGCGACTGCTGTGTAAAGCAGACATGCTGTGCACTCAAATTCACAGTGCTAGCAGGATGAAACGTGCAGGTCATTGAGGTGTGCTGAAGCATATATCAACACTTGGTGCTACAACATTATAGCCCACTTGTTTTCTGCTAGCAAACTTACCATGGCTTAAACGCCACAGCAGTCTTATACGAATCCATGATAATTTTGCAGCGAACGAGTTTTGGAGATAAGAACTGTAGATGTAAATACTGTCAAATATCGTTATGAAGTAGGAGCATTTCTTCTGTCTTCCTTCCCTCTTTCTTTCTTTAAAACAGTCAGCACTATCACTATTTAGCAAAAATTGCTAGCATTAGTGAAACGAGTTAAGAACAGCTTGTGTGCTCAAAAGCTTATCTAAGTTTTTGGATCTTTTTCAGACTACAAACAGTTGACTTAATGAAATGCTAATTTTCCCTGCAATTGTTGTCTCATACGTTGACAATAACATACTACTGTTGATTCTAATATGCTATGACATTACATAGTTAATTTTGAAAAAACCATTAAACACACACATCTGGGCTATGATGCCTTTCACCCAGGAAGGCAACAACAGCATCCAGTTCAGAAATAATAAAAAATATGTTTATTACACTCTTCTTTTTTTTCCTTAGCAAGCAACACAAAGAAACTGGAAAAACATAAGTCTAATATACAGAGGTATTCTGTATCACATGATAATAAGCACAGTTGTCAGTGCCAGTTTTCTGGAACAGAGAGATACTTGCCCCTTTGGAAGATATTTGGTATTTTGCTATTCTGCTCTTTGGAGGCTCCTAATTCATTTTCCTGCAGTGGCCAAAATGAATTGCCACTGTTTTTTTTTTTTTTTTTTTTTGACTTAATTCTATCCTATTCTTTAAGTACAGTTCTGTCTTCTATTTTGCAAATCAGGATTCTCAGTCAAGTTCTGTTTTATGTTTTACTTCACATCTCTAGCATAATTTTCACTTATCAGTGTCTCCAAAACCACTGCCTTGGACCTCAGAGACGTGGGGTTTGGGGCTTTTTTTGGTTTGCTTGTTTTTTCTCCTCTCCAGACTGATGCTCTCTTCAGCAAGATACTCCAACTGCTGTCCATCCACACAAGAAAATAACCACAAGATTTCCTAACCTTTTTACAGAGTCCTGTGAATAAAGGTCTACCACTGCCCATCAGTAATTATTTTTACTAAGACACTTTCAAGCTCACTCACACTTATCCTGTCAGGCATTGTACAAATATATATAGAATAGATGGCCATTAGAATAAAACATTACAATCTGCTTTGCAACATTCTTCCAAGAAATGTTCTTTTAAAACACAATTGCTACTGTTGGATTATAAACTTTGTAGGATACAAACAACCTTCTCTTATGTGAATTTCTGACAGCACAGTACAGGTCTATAGGCGCCACTGGAAAACAGCACAACAAAACCAATTACACAGGAAGCATGAATAAAGAAACCAACCATAAAGTGGTAACGTGGAAGAAAGGGATGCCACAAAATAGCATAAGAGCAAGCACTGGCACTATTTACCCAAACTCAACTCTTACCCATTAGAGCACAGAAAGGATAGGACAGCACTACCAGAGAATTAAAAGACAGTAATGGGCGGATTGTTTGCACCACCAGGCAATAACAACAGCATTTCCCATCCATGTTAATGATGCATGGTGGAGACTGTTCTACAGGGGGATTCACAACAGGGTCACTTTTACTCAAAGCAAGAGTCAAAAAGGTGACAGAGAAGCTATGCACAGAGCAGAGATTCAAAAGTTTCTCCTTTTGGGGTTTACTAATGCAGACAAAGCTAGCTACTGAAGTCTTTTGTTTCTATACTTGTAAACATCCACTTGTCTGCATCACAGGATTGTAGAGGGAGAAGTGTTCACGTTTGCAAATAAATTTGTCAAGATAAATGCTTTAAGTATTAAGAAGGTAGCATACAAACAGAGTGTATTTTAGAAGAAAAAGTACACTAAAATATTGCATACTGCCAAGCTAAAGACTTAAAGTATTAGATTTACAGAAATGAAAAATACATATATGGTTGTACAGTACGGAGAAACCAAATACTGCTTAGAATCATAAGAATGAAATACGGAGCATCACAGAGGGTGCATATATCTGAGTATCACGAGGCATCTTCTCTTCTGTTTACACACATCAGTGATATTATAGTCCTGCATTATGAACTAGAAAAACAATACTACAATCTACAAATCCTATAAATTCTAAAAAATGCTGGCAGGCTTCTCTACTTTTTACCCTTCATCTTTTTGTAGCATGTAAAAAACCCTAATAGGAATTACATATAGAAGTTTTAGTTTCTCTCTCCCCATCTTTGGACTAACTTCTCCATCACTGGACTGATTAAACCCTACAGATGTGATTGCATCCTCACACTCACTAATCACTGCCGTGGAATCCTAATCAGCAGCCAAAGAACTTTAACTGGAGTCCTCAGATTATTAGTACTTAATTGTCAAAGCCACAATTGTAACTGTTGGTTTATATTTTTTTTTAGATGAAGATTTAAACCCTCAGATTTCATTTACTTGTGCTAAACCTCTACTTTTCATTTGAAATAAATATTTAAGATCAAAGCTACAGCTAAGTCTAATCTGTTCTTATGGAAGTATCTAGAGTTTCCAACAGATTTTCTATTCTACTGAGACATTTCAAGTCTGACTTCTTACCCTACTGAATTCAAATACATAAAATTAATTAGTCATACAATTTATTTTGAAGCCATTTATGTACTTATGCATACAAAGAGCAAATACAATTACAAATCTGAAAACACAATTAGCAAGTTAAAAATAAGACACGGTCATGCACTCATGTTCACTGAAGTGCCAGAAAAACTTTTATTCCAGAAGGAAAAAAGGCAAAACCTCAAGGCTCCACTGAGACAAAACACCTCAAATGGTATCAATCTTCAGACAGAACAGAAAACTAGACTTTGAGTATATCTATTGTAGTAATTTACTAAATATAGATTTGTATAGATACATTTTTCTTCCTGTAAGCACCTCCAGTAATTCCTTTGGTTCTGCTTTCATGAATGGTAGATATTAAAATGTTTAAAATACTCCAGTGATTACAAGATACAACACGACAGAACGCTAAGTGGAGGAGCAAAGGTTTCAGCAAACGTCACAACTCAGTCAGTTAACTGGATAACCTGGAAGTTCGCATCAAATTTCTCACACGTCACATAAAATTTTGAAATGTCAATAGACAGCCTTGTCGCCTAGATTAGGCACTGTACAAGATGCAATGTGTCTCTCTGAATTTAAAAACTGTAATAAGCTCACGACCCTTGCTCATGCAGACGAGTAGGCACCTCTTAACATTATTTCAGACACTGTAAGTCAACCCAATTGTTGTTCTCTGCGCTGAATTTTGATGGAATAGTTGTGCCCTACATGAGTTAAAGCATAAATCCTCCTGCCGGCCCACTGAATCAAACGATCTGAAGATCCCAAAGAGTGGTGCGGGGGGGAAGGATGGAGGTTAAGAGGGACTCACCTTGGGATGACCATTACCTAATGCTCTCACTTGCTGAGTTTCCCCAGCCTTTCCGATTCCTGTCAAACCAGAAATCTGCAAATGAGGTGGTGGCACTGAATCTATGGTATCAAATATACTTTCCATATAAATAAAGGAGTATAGTCCTATCCCCAGGCATGCAAAATGGAAGAATTATTACTCTTAGTCTTTCCTAACACCGCATTGGAACACCTACTATTAACAGCCAAGTCACAGCTAAGTGAGAAGCGCGACTTCCAACTACTCTTTCTAAGCAGAGTCATAATTCCCACTTAGGTATCATTTTCCCTTTTCAAATGTATCTATCCTCAGTGTCTAACTCTTTGTATTAGCTGAAGTCCCTCTGCAAAAATCCCCACCCCCCAAAAAAATCCATGTCTGCTCATCTGATTCAGTCTCTGCTGACAATATATAGGATCACTGATATCCCTTCATTATTTCCTGATTTGATAAAAGGAAATTGTTCATGGGCAATCATTCTCATTCATTTATCTCCATCCCAAGAGAAAAAAAAATTCTCTCACATTGCATAACAGGTAGACACATTATGAGAGCCTTCAGCCTGCAACACAGGAAGAGTTCCTCAGGGAAACAAGGCTCACTAAGCCTACTCATTTTCATTTTTCATTAATTGTCCCCACCTAGTGTCAGATTAGCAGCTAGTTTTCTTTGTTTTTAAAATTTTTACTTAAGTGAGGTGAGAGAGAGAGAGAGAGAGAGAGAGAGAGAGAGGTTTCTCCACCCAAAGGATATAATTCCTAGGGATGTTTTCCCAAATGATACGTAACTGTAGTGAAACAAGAATCCTCTCAAGCAAAAACGCTGCATGCAAAGAAGAACTTATTTTCTGACCTACAAAACCCATTACAGGCTTTCACATTGGCCTAGCTTCACAGTCATTGGCATGTGACAATCACCAGCATGTTTCAGAGCTTAAAACTGGTCTGCCTGGGATTCACGGGCTGCCATAGATGCCAGAGACAGCCTGGGTGCTGTTCACAACCTGCCGGGAGCAGCTTAAGAAATATGTGCTGTGCTCTCTTCTCCCTGGGTCAGGCTCTAAAACAAAAATCAACCATCAACCGCTTACAAAATCAACCAATCAATCGCTTACAAGCACGCGTGGTTCAGATACAGGACCTTCAAAGGGTTGATTATTTTATCCATCCTTAAAATTGGCCTTGCTAAAAAACAGATTGCACTGTAACACTCCCAATTTTCTGCTACAGAAGAATTGTAAGAATCCAGACGTAGTGAGGTGGGGGAAGAAGGGAAGAGGAATCAGCAGGTATTCTGTGGTGTATAAAACTTGGTCCAAGCATTGTTGGGTACGCATACAATTTTTGTCTTCCTGTTCAGATGTTGTTGAAACAGTAGACTTAAAAGAAAATGTCAATGAATCCTCATAAGCACTATACATGACCTCTAGGGTAATTAGCAATCATTCAAAAGCAACAAGACTAAAATGTTCTATTCTTTATTACTGTCAGCTCTTATCTTGATCAGCATTTTAATAAAGATGGTTCATTGCTAAGACAGTTTCATGAATCAGTCATAATTACGTTCTGACACACAGTGAATAGTAAAGCAAAACTAAATATCACTTCATCAACCTTTCTAACCTTTATGCAAGTATTAACTGTAAATAATTTTTACACAATCTTACAACAGAAAATCTGCATATTTCTTAGCTTTGTACATACTCTACCCTAACTGAATTTATTGTGACCTATACCTGGGGGGGGACGACCCACAATCAGGCATAATTATTTAGTCTTGCATGATATTCAGGTGTTGCCTTTCACAGATCAAATCAACTTCAAGTACAAGAGGCTATTTGCTCTGTAAAATAGTACACTGCTTCAAAGGGTTAACCAACATTATTTTCTCTACGGTCTTTTCCCATCCCAATATTTTTCAGTTCCTGAAACACTGAAATATTGAAAATTGCTACAATAGCCTTAGATATATTGTGCTTGTTCAAATTTTAAATGTTGGGAAAAAAAAGAAAAAAAAAACTTTCAGGAGAACTTTCAAAATATCATCTAAGAATCCTGTAAAGTATCAACGAACCTAATCGTGCCTATGTTAATTTCCGATGACACAAGCACATTTTATTTGTGAATTACTTTTAAATCAACTTAGGAAGTGCACAAAAATCTGGAAAGTGAAATACTGCAAACAGAATTTTTAATATGAAACTCTGTCTTACACTTGCAACAAAAACACTTGCAATCTTCAACTTAATACATCAGCATAGAAAATATTTAGAGGTAAATTTTAGTAGAAGTTGCACAAATTTACATTATAGCCCTCAAAGATTTAGCAGTTAAGAAACCCTATTGCCCTTGCTACCACAAGAAACATATGATCAATTGTACAATTTTCAATAACTTATTTTACATATATCTATAAATCAGCTATCCTCCAAGAAGAATAAAATTGGACAATTAATTTGTAATACAATCGTTTATGAAAAAAGCCAGAAAGTCTAGAAATTTACTGTTATAAGAATAACAGTTTCATATATTCAAATAAGAATGAAAGACTTGAGGAGGTACAAATGTGGTTCTTCTGAGACAAGCAGCCTCAGGGACAGAGTAAGGGCAAAGAGTAAACCTTTCAGGCAGCCAGAATTTACAATGAACAGCACTCTCCAATGCATATCACTTAAAACAAACAAATAATTTCCTTGGAAAATAAGTTCAAATTAAAAAAAAAAAAACCCACAATATAAAATTCACAATTTTGTTAAGAACCAATAATGACGGTAATTTTCAATCTTCTAATAAACAAGCTGTGCTGTCCTGTAAAAAGAGATGCCAAGAGTTCACAGTGAATTATAACACAGCGTTTCATAAACTGTGGGTCAAATTCACCCCTAACGTATGTATTTCAGTGGAATTATACCCTCGAAGTTAGTTCGGCAGACTTCTTATTTTGCTTTTGTTTTTCTTTTTAACATTTGATTTGTACTTCTTTTCCCAGTATTAGCCTTTGCTCCTGCCAGAGCTGTTGGCAGGCAGGAAAAAAAAAAAAAAAAAACCAGTATTGATTTACGAAACTGGATTTCCCAGAAAAAAAAAAAAAAGCGATTAAGATCTAAACAAAGGCTAAAGATGGCTTACGCTTAGCTCTGATGAGGTCCACTACCTCATTACCAACAACTGAAAACTTCTGATGCATTTTGTTTCAAGAGACTCCAAAAGTCCTTGCTGTAAAGCAGGCTGGGGGGTGCAGAGTCCATTCACTCTTTCTGTATCACAACCATTATGCAAGAAGTATAAAACACTGCCTTTATGCTGCCAAACCACAATGACTCTTCTTACATCAAAGCATTTTCACCACTAGGGTTTTTTTTCCCCCGAAATTTATTCAAGCCAAGGGCAGGGAGACAACAATTCATACAAGCTAATTACACCTAATTATCTATTCCTTTTTTTTTTTTTTCCACCAGCTTCAGCCAGTGTTATTTGCTATCTGGGTTTCTCACAACCTCCCCTTGCCCTGTCCATCCAGCTCAACAGTGAAGTCTTTGAAGAAAACAGTTGTGGCTTCTTAGAATTTTAACAATATAAGGTTCAACTCAAATTAAATAAATTCTAGTATTAGTTTTGACGCATTTATGCAATAAATATGAAGGCCTCTTGGTTAATTTGGCAAATTCCCCGCATCCCTTCATAGCTAGAACTGCTGGTAACACCCTCTCTTGTAGGAGCTTCTCCTCACGCTCTCTTTTCATGATCTAAATGAAATGTTTATTGGATTAAAGTTCTTCTCTGCAGACCTCCACGGTGGCCTGTGACAAAGAGCTTAAAAGCCTTATTAATTGGCTCGGGCTTTTGCGGGGAGAGGCAGGACCTCATTTCACATTACATCACAAGCAAATAAAACTGCCACGTGCAATTAGACTAATTTACCCTGAGACAGCAAGAATCAACTATTATATATCTACGATATGCTTTGATTTACTCATTTTCATCAGGGGGTGCATTAACCAAGCAAGAACCCAGGAAATCCTTACAATTAAAGAAGGGAGCGGAGAAGGCAAGGAGCCCAATACTGAGCTACAGTAGCAACTATTTTACCTTCAGATAAAGTTTTGACCTGCATCTAAACAAAATTGCCCAGGAGGGAGGGAGGGAGGGAGCGTGCGTTATGTGTTTATGAACACATGCATGTGCGTGTCACAGAGCGAAAGAGAGAGAGAAGTAGAAGCTAAACAAACTGAACAGCTTAGTACCTAAAGAACACACTAAAAGCAGTAGGTACATCAGAAAAATATTGCAACAGTTAAATGCTTCTATAAACTACAAAATTCAAATACACAAATACAGAAAGCTGTATGCAGAAAGGGCTGAATACGTCAAATCTGACACTGTGCTTTCTAAAAACAGCCCTCTGTAGCCAATTAATTTTTTAAAGTATGTCACATTAAAACTACCCATAAATTACAGTGTGTTAAGTACAAAAATAATTACAACCATGATATATTTTTATTTTGTATATGTTTAATTAGATACACTTCACAAGACGAGTAGTCCTACTGCTTGCAGAGAGAGAAAGAAAGAGAAGAGAGAGAGAACAAGAACAAATGCGCCTTCGACTTAAGAGTTTGCTTGGTTACATACTAAGAAGGGAAACAAAAGGCCCAACATCTTCAGTAATGAAAAAGTCAATTGATAGGCGAAGCCATCACAATATCAAAGGATTAATCCCAGCAATTCTGACTCAGGTGACAGTTCACAGGGGTCAGAGTGGCTGACACTGACCTCAAAAGCAGGTTTTAACTATTCAACGCGCTGAAAGCCGCTCGGCTATCACCCCATTCGAATGGAACAAACTGACAAATCAATTTCATCAAGGAGATGACTCTTTATTTTATTTTATTTTATTTAGAAATGCACAGATCCATCAACCAACAAATCCGCGCATTTCTAACACAGGTGGTTGGACAAAAGCTGAATACACAATCAAAGAAATTTTGTATCTACCAAGGGTCTTTGTACAAAACTAATGCCCACATATTTCCTTCAGGGACAGCTCTAAACAGTTCTAAAGGCTTTTTCATATCGAAAAAAGTATTTTTTGTATACTGAAAATAAAACATTGGAAAGTGAAAATATTTTAAACTCTATTTATTGTTCTGTAAAAAAAGCATTTTTTAATTAAAACTATTCTGAGAACGAGAGCAAACATTACCATGCATATTCACATTGCTGTCTATTTGAAAGGGGTGTACAATACTTACCATTATGAGTCATTTTAACTAAATAGTTTGAAAATAAGTAATTCTTTGGTCCCTAAGAACAGAAGAAAAAAATTCAGCCCACTATAGGAAGCTTACAGTAAATTTATGTCTCTGTGCTAACAGGTTTCTGGTTTGTAATTTATCTTCAGTTAAAGCAATATTCAGGTAACCAAAGTCAAACATTTTATTTTAAAACTGTAACTTTTAAAGGTATGCTCATGCTATTTAAGCCACTAAAACCTCCTCCTTGCAGTTAGGACTTAGTGTGGTGCCCGGTCGACTGCATGAAGAAAACCTGACAAAATGCTGCAGTTACATAACTGGCATTTTGACTTGGCTTGTCATTTAAAAAAAACGCATGCTACAGTTCCTACAAATCTTCAGAAGCTCCAGAATTGGTAATATAAGCTATAGTTTATACACACCAAATGATTTGAGGAGATTTCCTTCCTGTTGGTCCAAAAAATTAAACCTTGAACTAGTCACTGAATTAGGATTTCAGAACATGTAAGGGTTAATGCAACTATCTTCATTAAATGTCTGCAAAAATTAAAGTGTTGCCAAATTACTGCCAAATCAGCATATTCAAGTATGTTTTCTCCTTTTTGAAGGACTCGCTTCAGATCTTACATTAGGATGTATAGCTCCATTTGTAGATTATCTTCAAAATGTGTCAAAAGCTTTCACGTTTTCATGCTGTTTTTTTTTACGTAAGTAACAATTTTTGGAGGATTTCTGCTCTAAGCATTTGAACAAGTTAGCTGTGAGCAATAAATAAGTTTTATTTGTCAAGAACACTGTTTGTGTAAATCACTTAGGAGTTCCATAAAAGTTAACTTTAAAATGCTCAGAAAGTGGTGTTGCAACGTATTGAAAGCTCATTTTGAAGGGAATGAATCTAACTGCCACTACAGATAGAACTGAAAGATTGTCCTTCCTACTACTTCCTATCTCTGAAAAGCTGTATTTCTGAAATTGCACGGATTGAAGAAGCAGTCATATCTGTTGCAGAAACCAAGTCCATTTATAAAGAATACTCTGTCCTGCAGAATTTTAGCTGCCACAATGAACCAATCAAATGAGAGACAGTTTTTCCCATTTATGGAAACTAATACTCACAGTTACAGGATGAAGCAATCACTAAAAAAATCAGGTCTCAACCTACCTAAGATTTTAAAAGATCTGAACACCTGGGATGGGTTTAGAACTGGACAGAGGACCACGTGCACCACAGGAAGATTTGCCAATAAAGCCTTACTGGCCTGTTCAACTACAGAACAGCCTGCTGTACCCGGAGCTTTCAAGCGGCCTTCAAAAAGGTAACATCAGTTACCTTAACTGCACCTTCCACTGTAGGTATTCAGCAATCATTTGTCCCCAGTAATCTATTATCTAGAAAAGCAACACAGACAAACCTTAGAAGAGAACTCTGTTTTCCCTGGACCAGTGTTTTACCTTCTTGCTCTTTCCACACCAAGCGTGAATTAACTTTGCATGACACAGAAACTCAAAATACAGATATTGTAAGCATATAACTCAAAGAAAACAAAAACAGCAATAGAATGAAGGATGAATGCGGGTAATTCTAGATCTCAGGAACAGACTGCTTTTCTTGATCATCTGAAGATAAGGAAAGATTTTTGCATAACATCACATATCTAGGAACTATTCATTCCATTTATGAAATGAATGCAAACAGCCTGACATCTATGCTATTTGAAGTAAAGGGTCTCTTGACAGAAAGTGGATACTTTCCATTCATCGTATGTCCCCAAGAGTATTTGAAGGAATTCAAAGTTCCTGCATTGAGCTTGAACTACTCTCAGTGCTAAAGCCTTATTTTAAGATTTAGGGTGATAGCAGTTAACATCTACAATAAACAGACAAACAAACAAATGCCAAAAAAGCCCTCCAAGACAAGAACAACACAGACGCAGGAGGCTCTGAACCCAGAGAAAACGAAGAAGTTAGTCTGAGTTGTCAAAGTCACCTCAAGGAAATGGGTTAGAATGACAGTAACACAGACACGCGACTTGGAATGAGGTGAAGGGTACTGAAGATTGTAGGTCCAACATTTGCAAGTGCCTAGTGTAATATTTGTCCATCATATTTCATGGAAATCTCTGGAGGATTTTACCTTTACATTTCCTAAAGCTATACATACAATTACAAACAGCTAAGGCAGAAGCTACTCCATCCAGCAGCACCGCTGCCATGAGAAGAAACGGGGATAAAATGATATGGATTAAACACTGGTTCAAGGCTTTAGGGAGGGCTAAATCTGTCCTCCTCACACAACCACAGCCAGAATATCAATTTAGTTGTATCCATCTTATTTTAAAATTTATTCAAGGATTACTGTTGTTTTTTATGCCTATTTCTGATGTGTCGAATTCAAAATGCAGATTTGGAAGTTGTTATTGCTTTTAATATCTTGCCATTATCCTCAGTCATCCAACTAAGGCCAAATAAGCATTTGCTGATAAAGCTTCCCCTGATCTAACCCTTCACGCACTATGTTTTAGGAAAGAATGTTATTTTTAGTAATATTTATTAAAGTGAGGTTAAGGGCAAATGCATTTACAGTAATGTTAAAACACAAAGACGTAGAGGAAAAAACAACTGAAAGTAATCTAGAACTTTAGAAAGCCCTTGTGAATAGAATGCTGAGTAAGAACTTACTTCTCCCTTCATTCATTATTACGGTAATCTTTGTGTATCTCTAGTCTGGGTTGTGTTATATTCTGTTTCTTTTCCTACTATTACATCCTTAATCACAGCTTTAAAAATAAACCCACCTTTCAGGTTTCTCTCAGCATTCTAGCTGCAACATCCTTTTAAAAAATTCAGATTATTTTCTCAGTCCCAGTGAGACATTTGGTATACACAGATAAAAACTACATTTCACATTTTTTTTCTGCTACCCAAATAGAGTTGAAAGGCAAACCACAGATAAGCATTCATGATAGATTCTCGCTAAGTCTGTTCATAAGTCAAATGAAAGAACTATACGTTTATCAAGGAAAAAAATTAACAGTCAACAAGGAGAAACATATAGAAAAAGAAGACTGGCTAAGAGCGAGGAAAAGAAAGAATTGCCATAGACACTGACTGCGCATAATGCTGCATTTCAAGAAGCAAAAGCCTATGAAACTATTAGCATTCCTGAAAACGTTTCATGATCAGAACCTATCTTGCATTTAATACAGCTGGGTACAGAAAAAAAACCTTTTCAAGAATCTAAAGGGGAGGTGGTTGCTCATTCATTTTTTGTTTCTTACTTTTCTAAAGCCATCCAGATGGCAACCACCTTCAGTGGTAACCTCCCTGACTTTATGCAGAGCCACTCTGAGAAACAAGTATTGCCATATCCATTGTCAATGGCGTATTAACTTTGAAACCTGCTAATTGCTCATATGTCAACATCAGATGGGATTTTCAAAGGTACTTAAGCAATTAAGCAGTCTTATGACTCCAACATGCCCCACTGTAAGCCCAAGATATTTAACTACTTCACTGCTGACGATCTTAGCAGAAACAACCAACCAATATATTTATTCTGTAAATTTGTCACTAAACCAAACTTCCCCTAAACTTACAGCTTCCCTTTCTTCTATCTTGGATATTGATACAGTTCACCTCAGTTAGTTACGTATTTCTGCTGACAATATTATTATGAGGTAGGGAATTGCTGTTATTTCCATTTTACATGTCATGTCAAACCAGGCAGACCAAAACACAGGAGTTGTATGCTAACCCTACCAGCTGCAGGCTAACCCTGAATAACTGAACAATACAATCATAGTTTGTGAATTAAAAATATCTGTGACTTGCCTGGAATTGAAAGCATGAGTTCAGCATATGTTCTTTTAAATAGCAAAATAGACACTGATCATATTATGCACATTTAAATAAGATGCTCCATTTTTAATCCGTAGGAAACGATTAAAAAGTTTCCAGCCTGCCTCACCACAACACGCAGGAGTCCCAGGAGCTTGCTTCAGAACTTCTACTTGTTAGACATTATATATAATCTCACAAATATCCATTCAGAAATTCACTTATACATGAGAAAAAAAAATGCATAGACCCAGAAACAAAGTAACTGAGAGGTCCACGCAGACTACTCAGCTCCCTACATGCAGATCTCGTTCAGGGAGCGCGCATGGGAAGCTCTGACGCTGCAGATGACACATGATAATGCGTTCATACCATGGTAACTTGTTAGTATGTCTGTGCTATTAACGCTGACTCAGGGCTTGAAAGAGCAGCAGATTTGAGATAGAATTCTTTCAGTGAAACTTTCTCAAGCGAGAACAGTAAGAACAGACCCAGCAATTAGCACAGGAACGGTTCTCAAACCACGGCCTATGAGTGCTGGCTGGTATCTGCAGAAAGCTGCAAGATTACGTTACGACCTCTCATACCTGAGCAACTTGCCATGACATAAGGAATAACTATGAAGGAAGGCTCAGAAACAAGAGGTTAACATTGTCTAATGCCGCCAGCAGAACATCCAGAACCTGAACAGCACGAAACGAGGCATATCGGCAACATACCCGTCTGGTCAGGGTATGGAAAAACCCTCGTAGCAGGGCAAGGAAGAGGCAAGATGTGCAGGAAGTACACGTCTGAGAGGAAGGAGAGAAGAAAGGATATAACCCAGTGAAATCCCTTTTCAGTCCAGGATGGACTCACTCCCAAACTGAGATCTCTACAGGACTCAGTTTAATTCTTCAACATAAAGTTTAGGCAAAATATCGTTCAAAATTATCGGTTTTGTCATGCTCATGCATTCTCAGTAGTTCCTCTCTGGAGGAGCTACAGCAAGTTGCCTGGGTTAAACTACAAGGAGCTCAAGGTTTTTTTCAACTTCTTTCTCCCCTTTACAACGAGCACCTGTAAATCTCTCAGCTGGCCTTACTACTTGACTAGTCTGACTTGCCAGAGATTCCTTGCCCTTTCACCAGACTTGGCCACCCTTGCTACCATAGGGCTTAAAAAAAGATGTGAATGATAAGACTAAATGGAAAGCTAGAGTAAATTGTTTAATGCAATATATTGAACAGACAATCAAAGTGCCTGAAAAAATATAATTTATTGTAAAATTCAGTAAGTATGTATGTATACTTTGTTACTTTCATTTAATTTACTGCAGAGTTGAGTGACCAAAATCTGCCTAGGTGATCATATGCTTTGGGTTTTTTTTTTTTTTTTAAATAATACTTTTATAGAAAAACACCTACAAGTTTTTGTAGCATAATAAATCTAAGACATCCACAAATACAACACTATAACTATTGCAGGAATACTACAATATCACTTGGCATATGCACAGCAGTAAGGGAGTCCCACCTAAATAAACTAATTACGCAATCTCAGTCAAAAAAGGGAACTTTTTGTCACACTAAATGTTCAGCTTTTTGAAATACGTTAATTCTAGAACAGAAGAGTTCCTTTTAGCCTTACCTCCAACTATTTTTGCCCCAAGCAGTTAAAGCACGTCTATATTATCTGGAAACTATTATCAAAGTAATCCTGTACAAATCTCTAATTTGTTATTAAAGCAGGTAAAATTAAAGTATTTAACAAGTGACTCTTCTTACCTTTAGCACAGCAATGAATGGTACAAAATTAGCTCTCTGAAGCCCATTTTTATAGAGGTCTGAAAGAAAAAAAAAAAAAAAATCAGTAACAGTTTTGTTACTTAGCCTTAGTAACAACGCCAGCTTGTCTTTCAGTCCGGGAAATAAAACTGTGTTGCTACAGAGATAATGAATAAAAGGGAAAAAAGGAGAACTGAAATTGATTTCTGTTCTTTTACTGTATGAAAATTCATTACATTCTTAAGGAGAAAAGGAACATCCAAAGAAAGTCTCAAAAAGGCAGGAAGCAAAAGAAGACTTACATTTCTAATGAGAAATAACTGATTTTATAAGAAGTAGTACATAGGATAGCATCCGTTTTAAAATAAGGATATTTTAAAAAGTGCAATTCTATGTATACATTGGTACAATTATAATGCCAAAACTATGCAACTGCTAAGTCTCTAGCATTTGGTAGAGGTGGGGGGGGGGGGAACACAAAAGAGTTGAATTTACAAACTTAATATCACCCCTTCTCAGTGTGCTGTGGTTATTCCCTTTATCTTTTAGCAATTCTACTATGTGCAACCTTTTTCTAAAGCAAGAAAAACTGTAATCCCTAAGGCAAACAGAAATTAAATGAATATGCAAACTTATGCAAAGCTGTTCAAAACATAACTGAATATAAAACTGAATATAAAAAAAACCCAGGATGTTATGCAACAGAATGCAGATCTGCACTCCAAGCAATACATATTAATAAAAAGAACTTGCAAAGCAGCGTTTTGTATCGTATTTATCTCTGTGTTTTATATAGCTTAAAGTTCCCTTTTCTGGAAACTGCCTAACACGTTCATGACAGAATGACTTCTTCATTGAAAATTTTATCATTCCGACTGCATGATGGGCTGCTCTGTTTCATTATACTAGGAAGCTTTACAAAAAGGCAGGACAGTAACTATTGCAGACAGGAGAAATAAACAAGAGAATACAGACATCTATCTCGCTATAAATCTCCATCAAAATTCCCCACAAAGACTTTGCCAGGTTATTAACGCCTGTATTCACCATAACGCCCGAAAGCTACAACTAGGTTAAGCTTTCTGTGTTCTACTGACAGATAACGGTGGACAAAGGATACAGCGTGCTGGAGAAACCAAGAGGGTAGCTACAAAATGGTTTGCAGGAACTTGGATACACATGCAGAAATGTTTAGGAAAAATCATCAGTAACTCTGATTCCGAACCCTAATTAATAGCAAACTTGTAGGAAGCCACATAGCACTCATAGCTCTACCAGTCATGACAGGTATACATTTTTTAAGAACAGCGACTGATTGCACACTTATTTGTAAAAAAAATAACCAAAATGTAATAGTACTATAAGAAAGTTACTTCTGTCAGTTCTTCCAGAAAATAAGGCTATGATTTTTGTATTGTCCCTATTTTGTGAATATGAGGAAAAAGATACAGTAGTTTTGGTGGAGAAATAAAGCCAGGATTCATCAAATACTGCACCTCAGCACTTGCCCTCATATTCCACAGGGGCAGAGGTTTAACATGATTAAGCATGTCAGTAACGATTAGCAGGTGAGTACAACTACTCTAACAAAAATGCCACCTTTTCCCTTTGTATCCACAGGAAGTGAATCTCCTGAACACAATCCTAAATCTTGATACAACATACTGCATTAACCCCACATCTAACTTGTGGTGTGGGAGGAGTTCAGACACATGTCTGAACTGCAGCGCTGTTCAGTTCCAGAGATGCCTTTCTTGACCTTTTCTGTTGGGTAGCTAGCATCAGCGGATGCCTTTCACATTGATGCAGTGACTTAATATGTATTAAAAAACAAACAAAACCAGAAAATAAAAACAAAAAAGAAAACCCATACACAACAATAATGGTCACAAACTGATGCTTTAAATTAAGATGTGGGACACATTCCCCAAATGATGATAAAAATCCCTCCTGAACTTTAAAGACAGTGCTTCAAACAACACAAAGACGGTGCCCAACTGAGTGAGTCATCACTGTCCAGTTTACCTGTGGAAGACCAGCTATAGTAGTTATGATTTCAACTTGTTTGCTTCAACAAGAAAAAGAAAGCTATGGTAAATTTGTTCACCTTTCAGTAACAACTATCAAGTGTTTTCTTCTCATTCGAAGACAATTCTTAAGATCAGAAAGAAAGTGCATTGTAAATCTTCAGTGATTCTACTCTATCCAGTTAATTTATGGTAAGTCTTCAGTATTTTATGACACTACAGATTAATTAGTTTTGAAATGTTAGCAAAAAAGTTGCACACAATTCATACATTATGCTAACTGCTAACACTATACTTTCTCCTCATCTGCCAAAAAATGCAGCAATATACTATTGCTTGGTTCAACCCACACACAGATTTGGGGGCTTTATAAAAGGATCTACCAATTTATTCACCCTCTACCTAAAAATACTGTTAGAAATGGAAACAACTCTCTACCTAAATAATTCTCAATGAGTGATCTCACACCAGGCTGTGAGAATGGATGGCATCTTGATGAGGGGTATGCTTCTCCCTTGAACTGGTGGATAAAGTATGCAAGTCTCCTAGCTACTAAACAGGGGAAGGAATGTACTCTGCCTCATTTCCCCTCTCTTCTGCTGAATATGATCTTTGACTACCCTGGAATACACCCAAATCAGAGGCAGTATTTCACCAATCCTTTACCCCTTTGTCCCCAACACCCTCCCATTGGTTTGGACAGAGTACAGAAGACTAGAAATTACAGAAGAATAGGGGGGAAAACATCTCTGGGTTTGAGAGAAGAGCGGACTAAGCCTTAGTGCAAACCCTTTCTTCCTTAAAAACAGGAAAAAACAGGAGGCATAAATGGGAATATCTCAGATTCTTAAGGACTCGAGAGTTTATTAGCATTAAATACTGGATGTTTTTTATAAGATTGTTTTGTAAGATACTGAGATTCATTGTATTTGGATAATGGTAGCAGCATGTTTGTTTTTACCTTCTGGCGGTCTGTTAGATGTTGCCACAACGACAACCCCATTTTGGAACAGATTTTCAAAAAGCTGTTTCAGAATCATGGCATCAGCAATGTCAGTGACCTATGAAAGACAACACATTTGTTTTATCTTGCTTCCAGCTTCTGCTGCAATAGATCTGCAAGTGGCTTTATAGCTAGGAAAAAAAAAAAAAAAGAAGCTTGTTAGTCAAAGCCGTAGAGAAAGATTCTAATTATTGCTTGAGGAGAAAAAAATAAAAGGGATAATTAATAAGCAGTGAATGTACCACAGTCTTTTAAAACTTGCCTGCTCTTTGTTACAGAACTCCAACCATTTCTTTACCAATTGCTAAATGATTCCATGTTAACTTCTATTATAAAACTACAGGTGGGAGACACAGAAAACAGACCTAAACATTTAAGAGGCCTAATTAATTAGAAACAACATGAAAAAACAGAAGAGACAGAAAGAAAATATACACCGGCTGTTTTACATTTCTATTACCTTTGAGGCAAAGGTTTGCAGAGGTGAATTTAAATGGTCATGGGACTTCAGAAATAAAGACAAGTAGCCAACTATACATAATCAGCTGCTGTTGAAAATAGAATGATATGACATAGATACTATTGTGTGATTGTTGCAAAAAACAATTCAACAGATGGCCCATCACAAAAATAAGCAATTTCATTGTTCTTTTTAAGTGCCTTCTATTACTGTCCATGAATAATCAAAAGGCACGGCAGTCACTTCCAGCACAGTCAGCCTCTTCTAACCTTCAGGCACAAAACACTCACAAAAAATAAATGTGAGCGGGGTAAGCGATACTAAAAAAAAAAGACTAAACAGTAAGATATCTAAGCGATACTAAAAAAAAAAGACTAAACAGTAAGATATCTAAAGAAATGTTACTTTATTGCTAAGTTTAGCCTAACTAACTTGCTTTACGGTACCAAGAAATAAAAAGAATGTAAAACAAAAAACATGACGAATGAAAGAGAACATAACAAATTTGTCTGAACAGAGACTTTGTTACAACAGTAATTTATATTTTACAGGAGTTCACCAGCTGATATCGATGTTCTTAATAAGTAAGCCATCTTCCCTATCATTAGCCTTGTTTCTTTGCCTTCCCTTTGATTATTATATAGCCACTTGTTGCATTTTGACTTACCACAGGCCCCAATTCTGAAGAAGGAAATAAAAAAGCGGTGGCATGCAGAGATTTAGATGCATTCATCACACAGCGGACTGACAGATGCTATGCTTTTGCCAGTTTAGATAACTACCTTATGATCATATAAGCTAAGGAAAGACTTTTAACTAGTATAATGTTTCTCAAGCATCTCCCACCCCCTCCCATTTCTAAATGACCTTACTAGACATAAAAAAAAAAATCCAATCCTACATCAGGCCTTAGACGGTAAACTCTTTGGTAGTACTGAGCCTTTTTAATCTACTGATGGGGGCCAGGGGTAGGGACATACCAGGACAGTAAAGACTTAGGTCACATTTCTGATAACTAGTTTGAAAGCAACAAGGTCCATAAGCTTAAGGAAATACCAGTTTCCTTCTTCCTAAGATTTATTCTATTTTGTTCTATGAAGTGCATTAATACGGATATTTTCTTTTTCAAAAATAAACTTTTTCGCAGGATCAGTAACACACTACTCAGATTTGCAGTAAAGATCAGTAAGATCTGATCTGCCAAAGCACATATATCGATTACGAATGTACTGCATGCCTGATGTAGCTGCTTATGAACCTATCTATTCATAATTTATTTCTTCTGAATATTAAAATTTAGGAACTTTTCCCAGTTGTCTTTAAAAAAAAGAAATAAAAGAAACCAGGATCTATGCACATTTCAGAGGCAACTGGATTTCTTGTATCACAAAGCAAACCAAGTAAGCCAAGTTTGAAAAGTCACGATACAAATTATTTTCTTACAAACATTTTTGTTTTAAAAAGGCACACTAGTTTCAGAAAAAAAAAAGTGAAAAAAATGTTAACACTCATGTAGAAGAAAACAATGACTAAAATTCTCTTACTAGTGAGAACCGTCACTGGATGCTGAATTCTAATATTTTCATTGTATCACAGAAAATTAACTCTTGAAAGCACTATAAAAAGTAACAGCCATTTTGAGTACAGGGATGTAAACTTATGCTCTTTTGATCCAGTACATCTTTGGAAGGGCAGGAGAATTCTCCAACATAGGCAAGCAGAAGACAGGAAGCACAGCATTCTCATTTCTCATGTCTTTTTTCCTGTATCCAGCACTCATTGCAACAAGGAACAAAAGCAAAGGCTACAAATTACCAGTAAGGAGAGCCTGCTAACAGAGAGAATGGAGAAATGTCATTTGCATTTAAGAGAAGAGATTTTTATGACCTAGTGCTGCTTTCCATTATGACTCACTTAAGTAAAGAAAAAAAAAAACCCACACACCTCATCGTTAATTTACATGTGTAATGCTTGAGACTCAGTCATCCGCTGATTGGTACAGTTCCACGTAATGAATGACAAACATAAGCATGTATTATCAGTAATTAGTATTAGCACAAAAATAAGAGCCTAATTTTTATTAGAGGCTTTTAATAGCATTGGAGGTTTGCAAAAACTCTCTAAATTGTAGCCTGTTTTAAGTCCAATACTTAAAATACTGATAGCATATAAATACTAACACTGCATGATAATTCCACTTACCAAAAGGTAGGAATTCTATCTTTATTACCAAAACTAACAAACACACACAGGTTTCAGTCACACTGCAAAATTACAGTTTCTAATTACCTGTGTATAGTTATTTGATCGCTAGACAATAACTAGTCTCATCTTATTGGCCAAACTCTGTGTTTTGAAACATCAAAATTATAATTACAAATAGCTTAATTTTACGGGTTTTTTTCTAAGTGAGGACAAATTTTTAGAATGGTGTAAGACTTCCGTGGCTGTAAAACAACAAAAACCCTGCTGTAAACTGTACAATAAAAATCAGTAAGAAGCAGCAATGTTTTTATAATCTTAGATCCAGCAGCTCAGGCAGGCACTGATGAAACAACTGCTTCAGAATGGAAAAGTTCAGAGCCTTAATACTATCACCGAAATCCTGGCTATCAAACGGTATTTGAAGAAGGAAGCACGTAAGACATACTATTTTTTAATGCAATAATATTTTTGAACACTTCAAACTTTTTCAAAAAGTACTGAAATATTTTTCTAAGTCAGTTAGTCAAATAATCAACTCTTTTTGATGTGGCTTTGCAACATGATTCACTTCAGGGTACTCATATTTTGCTTCAGCCCACTGTCAGAGGAACTTGCAACCTCAGTAATGCTTCTCTCTTTCACAGTTCTGCGTTTGGTTTCCTCTGAAATATGAGCACTAACGTTACTTTTTGCTGGCACTGGTACAGAATCACTTGTCTCCGTATCTGATCTGAAAATAAATGAATTTCACTTATTCTCCCATTTCAACGGGTATCTGAAAGAAAACTCAAGCATTTCAAGGAAGTCTCAAGAGTTTCTCTGGTACTTCTTCAGTGCAAAGCATATTTATTGCCAAGCAAGGGGGACCTCCAGCTTGACTTTCCAGCTGTCAAAAAGGACAGGAGTTTTAAGTGCAAGTCAGAACAGTACATGTTTCGACTCTCCAGCTCTTTCCAGTTTCGTTTTAATCTAGCAATTCTTTAACCTGAGGGACCCAGGCTGCAGTGAAATCTGGCCATTATCTCCGGTGAGGAAATCAACTAGGGAAGTCCCAAACTGGGTTACTGGCTCCTTATTATCAATTTTAATTTTGTCTCTGTCTCAGTTGCTCTTCCAGCCACCGCACTATTTTATGACTCTTTAAGCAGAAGGTTTCTTATCCCAAATTCAGTACCTTTTGCTAAGTTTCAGAAAACCGCGACTCTTCACCAGTGGGCAAAGCTTACGTAGCTTTCCGTGCTACCGACGCACAGTCAAGAAATGCAGCCACGTGGGAATCTATGAATTTAGAACATTCAGTACCTCAAGAACAAGCGTATTGTCAAAATTCACACAAGAATGCAGAGTCTTAGAAATACATTTTTAAGTATATTGCTTGTATTGCTTTCCCACCTGTGACCCACCACCACCAACACAGGGTGATTTCTATAATTAAAGTGATTGATGTACCTCCAGCACGTCAGCAGGGGGAGCAGGCAACCAATTTTGGGGGAAAAGGATTTACCACAGTATCGCTCCTTCAAAGTGAAAGACAACGACGGTTTGGAAACGCTGCAGCACCAGGATATGAAAGCAGTGGGCATTTCTGCAGGCAAATAGGTATGTACACTAATACATAACACTACAGCTAGCAAAAGACGCCCCTTCATACCATCTAAGTATTTGATATTATGACAGCTAACGCTCCTTTCCTCCCCACCGCACCCCCCAAAAAAACCTTCCCATTTCTTCCTAAGTACAACTGTCTCTGTATTTGGATTTTACACCATAAGTTTCAGAAGCCCTACATCCATGTTCACGAGAAAGCACACACTAAATTATGAAACAACAACATTCAAAATCAGAAAAAGCACTGTATTCAAAAACTGGACCCATGAACAAGGTTGCTGCAGGTACATTCAACTACAAAATATGAAGAGCGAGCTAACAAGCAATAGAAAAACGACATCAAACCACTGGATGTTGAACAGTTCAAATGATATGCTTGTTCAGGACAACTTTTAAACTCTGCAGTGGCACTGGGTTTTTTTTGCCTTTTTTGTTTTGTTTTGTTTTTTAAAGATGACAGGAGAAGACTGGCATTAAACATAACAATAGAGCTAGATAATGACCTTGCCTGCCAGTGAAACAACTTCAAAACACTACTAAGACTTTTACAAGAGGAAAGAAGGGCATGTTCATTAGGCATTTACCAGTCTCCTGCTTGGATTGGTATCAACAGATACCACTTACAGCAAATGAGACAGGAGGATACGGCCCCATGTATCCCCAATGGCACGCGTGCCTTCACACACTTTAAAAGTTTTTAAGACTATTATGAAACTTTCTTAGAGAAGCTCATAAGAATTACCATCAGAATGTACATCTACTCTTAAACTTTGCTGCTATAAATTTCACTATGAACAACTGAAGCGTAAGGCAGAGAAGAAACTCAAACCACAAGTCAAATGTTTTCAGTTGAGGCAGACAACAAACATGCATAACGCTTTGAAAAGTTCTGAGAAAGTTAAAGTGTTTTACAGAATACGGGAATTATTCCACCAAAATATGTTTGATGCTCACAACTGAAAGATTAATCACACCCATCGCTTTTGCAAAACTGATTTTCACAGGAAGCACAGTAAAAAATACTGCGCTCTCACCCTGTGTCTTAAAGGGAATTTTAAAGTGTTCTAACTATCTTATACTCACTAGCATACTAAATAGGAATCAAAGTTTAATATGGGACAAAACGCTAAACAAAATATAATATAGTACCTTCTTCACTTGTTGATGTAATCATTCATCTCCATAATTTAATAATCTACAATTCATCCTTGGTTATTAGCATAAACTAACAAACTCTAAACTACCAGTAGATCAGGACAGTGTTCTTTTAACCTACTGAAACACTGCAGGATATATCTCAAATATAATTTTTTAATTAAACATATCGTTAAAGCAGACTGCAATGACCTTACACATTGTGAAACCATGGATCCAAAGATTACAATCTGGCTGCAGAAGGCAGAAGTAAATGAAAACAAAAACGCCCACTTCTTTAGGGCTACAAAAATCTTGTTCATGTAAACTGATCATAAACTGGTTATTTTCTCAGGTGCACAGGCTTTTAAAATAATAGCTAGGAGATATAAATTGCTCTATCCATTGCAGGAATGTACTTATTAATTTAAAAGCCTAATGCAGACAATTTACACTTAACACGATTCCTTTACTCTTGGTGATTTGAACAATAATATAGAAGAGTTCTTATTCTGCTCTGCAGTGCCTCTCTGGACCCAAAAATCTCGGCTGACTGGAGCTGCAAAATACCTCTAGCCTCTCTCCTAAAATATTCTCACAAACCAGTTACATGTTTAAATTTGTGACATGCCCTTAAAATTCATGAGCCGTATAAAACAAATGAAACAGCCAAGCTGCTTGGGTAAAGAGTATTTTAATCGATTTATTTTTAGTTTGCATATTTAATTCAATAAAAGTTTCTTAAAATGTAAATTATGTTGATACAGTCAGGCACCGACATGCCAAAGGCTCCAGCAGCGCCGCGAAAGCATTTAGGTTGAATTTGACACATTAATTCCACATCCTTAATCACAATAAGACTAATTGTTATATGAGCTACAGCAATAACCAGAGGAGCCAATCTAGTATCAGGCCACTATTGTGCTAAGCACTGTCCTGACTTACCATAAGGCAACAATCTCTGCCCCAAACTGCTCACAAGCATCTCATCAAACTCTCATTATTCTCTACAGTGAACAGTAGCTACATTGATAAGTGAATAGACTGTAAATACGCTTACACAGCCAACTCAAATCTCACCTGTGGAAAAAAAAAAAAAAAAGTCATCTTCGAACCTGGAAACGACTTTTATTCTTGAACATCTGGCCAGTAATTTAATTGCTGTACTAGTACTAACAAGCATCATATTTAAAGATTGTAAGTAACGTTATGAAGCTACCGTGACACCAAAGAGTAATCTCCAATTCCTTACCTGAAATTCATCAAAACATAAGAGAGAAGCTTCTTCACTTATTTCCTCTGCTACTGGCGCTATTGGGTCATATGATTTGGCCATAAATCCTGGTTTTCTTTTTGGTAAGCTCTGCTTGAGGCGATGTATTCCTGAGTTGATAAAACAGAGAAAAATCAAACATTTCTTATTTCTTTTTGGAAAAATACGGAAAACGAAATTGTTTAGGTAGCAAATAAGAAGTAACTCAATCCAGTAAAAAACTGCCAATTGAGTACATTTTTCAAGAGGACACAGAGGTTAAGTTTTCAACCATTTCTAGATAGCCAATAAAAGCTGACAGAATCTGTACTTTGTATTTTCTTCTTTAGAAATATGTGAAATAAAAAAAAAAAAACACCCCACAAAACTCTGGAATGCTAAACACCTGTTTTATTTTTAAAAAATTACAGTTTTATCTTGCTCCAATTCATTGCCTTAATTTCAGCTTCTGTTCAAAATTTGGTACTTTGTCTTAAAAGCCTCCTCTGTGAAGATCAAGAAATCCTTACAGTGTTTAAAAACCAGCAGCGCAGCGCTGTGCACTGCATGCTCTGAAAGCATATTTAGAGTGCATTTAACTAAAAGAACTCAGATAAACCAACGTATTTATATTTTAAAATGTACAATAAGATGATACTGGTATAAAAAAAGATTATTACGTGCACGCTTTACTATACCATAGATTCCACTAAAAATGGATATTTCGTAAGCAGAGGTCCTACAGTAAGACGCTAGCTTTGTTGACATAAAAACGCAAGTAGAGCACAAATGACAAGAAACAGAAAACCTTAACAGTGACATAACAAAGAAAAGAGGACGGAAGTAGTGGCGGAATCTGTTTACACCAATAAAGCTGCCCAAGAAAAAAAAAGTAGCTGTCACAATACTTGTAAATTGCTGCGTTACTTAGCAATTCCAAAGTATTTTAGGATTACAGAGTTTAGAGACAGGTGCAACTTTCAAAAACATCTAAAACAGTATCTCAGGCAATGTAAAGTGCCCTGCTGCTTCATATAAGGTCACCCTGCCAGAAAGCTTTCTGATCCTTACGATCAACTTCCCTCTATAATTTTTCTCAAAATTACTGATATTAAGTTTGCCACCACAGAACGGTTCTCCTTGGCATTCATATGTTAATTAGTTATTGGTTATTCAAGCTGCGCAGACTGAATTCAATCTTTACTCATATAACATACAACTCCCAAACAGTCTGCCCAAGAGTCTTTTGGCGAGTAGGTATTCAGCTCCTTGTTACAGATTTGGTTGTACCAGTGCCTCAGAGAACAAACAATTATTCCCCAGCCTGTTACACAGAACACGTCTGCAGGTTTTTATGGGTACTCCCAAGATGCAAAGTCATCAGTTCTTATTTGTCCTCTTGCACAAGAGTTTTCTATTATCTTTTTCTTCTCTCAGCATTTTCTTTTCTGTTAAAAAACCCAATACTTTTCTTTGTAATCTTCATAACCCTTTTCCCAGGATCAGTTTGGGTTTGTGGGGTTTTTTTTGCTTTTTTATAAAAAAAAAAAAAAAGCAACAATTGAGACAGAAGCTGCACTTTTCTGTACTTTGTACTTTAACTCTTCTGTTCTTTTTTCTTCAATTCCTTCTAGTTTTGTGCCTTTATCTTGTGCCCATCCTATCTGGTTTCACACAAACCAAGTTTGTCAGTATCAGTTGACTCTTTCGATCGCACAGTATCTCCAATATTGTATGTGAAGCGGTCAAGCTAAAGCTTTTCCATCAACGCACCTCTCTCCAAACTGCAGAGAAGACAACTTCACGGTTATCTGTGTTCTAATTAATTGTTCCATTCCCCTTATACATCTTCTCTTTACTCATATGATCTTTTTCTTTTTAACGTGTACAGACCACAACCTATTCCTTGGCAACAAAGTGAGGGACACTAACGAGTATTAAAACCTAAAACTTATAAAGTAGCAATACTTGATTTTTTCCATAAAAACAAAACAAAAACTCTTTCCAGACTGGAGTGAAAAGAAATGCAGAGAAAGGTGGTAATGCCTGAAATAACATAAGCACCTGACAAGTCACATGCAAATTGATAAAATTAGTCCATATCTCTGAAGCACTGATTTAGTTTTGTCGCAACACAGAAAATTATGATGTAGCGTTTACACATTTATCTGTCCTTTCCTGTGACAGCATTATGTTGCTTTCCACATTCACTTTATCATTCAGTTTGAGGAGTTCTCTTCTTTAGATTGAGATCAGGCTAATGGGTAACTGGAGAATGTTTAGTTAAGGAATTAATCCTAAACATAATCCAGTTTCCCATACAATCAGGGATACAGAATCTTTGAGAAGCGATTCTTCTGAAATAATATCCAATGAACACCTACCCCAGGATGACAGACAACGCTGAAATTCTTTAACAACTTCTTTCCTTTTTTCTTTTTTTTTGGTTAAATGCTTAAAGTTACATGGAGTAGCATGCATAGAAGGAGGAGACAGACTTTCTTCACAGATGTCATATTTCATATAGTTCTTGTAAATACCAGTGTCTGCACTTACTCTGGTGTACATCTAGCATGAAGCCATGAAAATGGACTCTCTTTTTTCTTTCTACTTCTAAGTGAGAATAGAATATGTCCATCACCATTGTCTTTCCTGTGCCTTCAAACACACACACAAAAAAAAAAAAAAAAACACACACCGAACAGATAGTTAGTTTAAAAACAGCATAGAACGATTGTTCACTAGCTTTCAATTAACAAAATTATACTCTTCCGCACAATAAGTACAAGACCAAACTGCTTGGGAATAAATGTTATCTTTTATATTTGAAAACTCATAACAATCACATTTTTATTTTACCATTTTAAAATGTTCATCTATATAAAGTTGGCCCAAAGGTTACACAAATGGCTCCCTCTCCTTCTAAAAAGCATCCTTATTGTTTCCTTTTCAAAAGTGAGGATGTTTGCATTCTGCATTGTTGCAATTAGAATACATAAATTCTCTCTCTGCTCCCCTCTCTTACTTCCCAAATCCTTAAATTGTACTGTTAAATACTAGTGAGTGGGTAACATGTTGGAAAAAAATATAACAACATAGTCCAGTCCAACAGTTTCCAGACTTGACTGTAACTGTATTAAATAACGCATGATATTCTGGAAGAAAAATACCCCAGAAAATTCATTGAAGTATGTAGTAACACCATATAGGCACAAAGCTTTTAGCTAGCTTTAGAATTTGAAAAAGCACCTATTTACATAAAATTCCCCTGGAATTCAGGCAGCTGAAACTCACCAACATCTCCATAGACATAAAGACCTTTTGGAGGTTTCCTCTTTGCAAAGAGCTGCAAATCAAGAGAACAAGAATAAATACGAATACCGGGCGTAATAAAAGCAAGCACGTAGCTGTGGCAAGGAGTGAAAGTAGCTACATTTAATTCGCTAAGTAGGACTAGCTAACAAAATACAACCTTGAATGAATTAGTAGCTCAGAACCAGTAAGCAATCTAACGCGGTATTTGTGTGAAAATTATAAACATAAAGAGGCCAAAAGCATATGCAGTTTTGTTTAGATCACTGTGAAAATATGACCACCTCCAGTCTTAGTATACATGCATTTTTACCAGGACACGTACAAAATTATTACATGTTTCCCAGTCCATCATCAACAGAACAAACCCTCTTCCTCACTAAGCCATTTGAACGAACAGCCCTAGGAAAAAAGATGTAAAATTAAGCAGTACCACGGTCCTTGCAGAGAGATGCTTTATACCTATTAAAGCAGCTTAAGATATGAGATGTATGGCTTAAGATATAAGCCGTAAGGATTTAGAACACAAATAAGGCAAAGCTGGTGAGTATTCCGAGTCCCTTTTCTCTCCACTTTGAATCCTAAATGCAGAATTATCTATAGTTTAAACATGATTAAAATCAATGCAGCCATAGTAAAAATGTCATTTTTAGATATGAAAATGGTTAATTTTAAAGTATATATTTTATTAATCATAATTTTCCCAGTAAGTTATATTTATTTTGAATGAATACAGCTTAAGAATTGTTAATCTCTTGATCTTACTCAGTACAAATAGTGCAATCCCTGACCATTTACTTTCTCTATTTTACTCAATAAATAGATATATTATTGGAAACATTCACAATAACCTCAAGATTCTCAGAAAATATGCAGGCATAGCTCTCATATAAGATCTACTTATAGATTTAATTTGGAGTTATATTAATAGGATACTCAAAAATTTATATCAATCAATCTGTGGCCGAACAGGGTTTCAGACGTTCTGAAACAGTTCCATTAACAGACATGGCTGCAACTATTTGCTAGTGCTTTGAAAGCACAACAAGACAATTTAATTGACAAACATTTCTGTGTGCCTCTTTAAGAGCCTGCACTCATTACAATTACTAAATGTCAAAGTCACATAGCTAAGAAGAAATGGAAAAAATAAAACTGTATTAAATACAGATATCTAAGAATTTCTTTACTTTTAATTTGAGAATAGTAAGCACAGCCATTTTTACAAGGGGAAAGCTTATTACATAAAATCTACTACATAAAAAGAGTATATTAATAAAATCAGCAGTTTTACAAAGACTGACACACAGTTAGAAAAACAAATCAATACTTAAAGTACTGCTTTACCTGTCTTTGTAAAGATTATACAATCAGAACAAGCAGTAATGCCTCCATTTTTATACAAATGTTTCCGTTTTAATGTGTTCTTTAATTACATTAACAATATTGAAGTTCATCCTTTCAGGCAGATTTTAGTCTCACGCCAATACTTACAATTTCTAGAAAACATGTTAAATAAGAGAGGGTTTTTGCATAAAGGAAAAAACAAATACAGTGGCTTGGGCTCCACAGGAGTCTAAATCAACTTCTGGCTGATTTAAAAAATGGAATTAGGTTTCTATGAAGACAGCAATTGTCCAATTATATCTAATTGCTAAAAGAAATGAAGGGATACCGGGGCAGATCCAAAGGGATCTGTAAAAGCAAATTTAACACCAGAAAAATTCTTACTCTGATTGCACGATTAAAGGAAATTACAGGGAATATTCTACATCCAAGCAAAACTATGTTGCCTTTTATATACTTCTGCCAGAAGTGACACTCTTGCCACTTTTAAGGTACCCACTTCCTCAATCATGTCACATATTGTAGAAAATATAGAATTCATAGAAGCATTCTTCTTTTTGTATCTTTCATAAAAAGAATTTGATTTGTAGGTTTATAGTACTGAAACACCTAGAGATGCAAAATCATACATCAGCCCTCCCAAAAATCTTGTGATGAATAACAAGACAGAAGAGACGGAATAAAATTTCGGTGAAATTCATATCCCCCAACACTACCTATCTGAGAGTTTTGCATTTTGTCTGTCCTAATCAGCTAGGCTCCTTCTGCAGTCAAAGAAGAAATTCCACACTCACAGGTTAAGATTCATCCTATTTTAAGCTGCACGGGATTTAACTTTTATATGGCTAAAGTTAGAGGAGATGGAAAGTAAATAATAGAATACACAGGAAGCGACTGAAGTTTACAACTGGATCTCGGTTCCCGGCTATTCTGCATGACCATAAAGTGGACAAAACCTTTTTTTTTTTTTTCTTTTGGTAACGATCCTCACCCATATTCTGAAGCTTGAAAGTTGCATGAGAAAAATAGCAACTTTGACTAGGATTTCTGGTAACATTCAACCAATGCTGTTGGCTCACTTGAGACCAGAGCAAGCAGTCAGGCCAATCTGCTCTGCTGTGTGGGGAAAGGCAGTGGCATATGGGAGTGACAGGGGAAGACTGATTTTGGTACTTCAGTATTATCCAAAGATGTATTTGGAATCTTGGCATAATTATGTTCAATTGCTTGACAACAAATTTGCTTTTGCTACAATGACAAGACTTAAGGATGTTAAAGATTATGTTTAAAACGTACAAAATCAAAGATATTAAGGGATGCGATAACATTTGAGTCTGAAGGGGAGAATTCAGAAATCTTTAACTACGTTTTGAATGCTCACAACATCCTTCCAAATGAGAGCATCACCACAGATGTGTCAAATCCCTTCAGTTCGCCAAGTTTCTTAAGTCCCATACCATTATTTGCAATAACCAGTAAGCACAGCTTATGTACTTAACTGAGTTTCATAATCATTAGTACCTGCTTACGGCAAGAGCTTCTTTTCCTTTTACAGATGTGTTGTCTTTCAGATTTTTTTGAAAGCTGTTCATGCATGAAAATATTTACCATTCCACAAGAAAAAACACACATCATTGTCCCCAGATTTACAGAATTCTGTTCTCTACTGTCAAAACTTTTCATATATTTGTTTTGAAATGTGCATGCCTTGCTTTGATTCTATCATGTCAGACATTTCACTTTAATTAGTCACTACTGTATCTCATCTAAGACATTATATTGGTCAAAACATTTCCTTACCTCTGACAACCTCTTACTCTTCCTTCAGGATCTCTAATGACGTACAACATCTTCCCACCTCCCCCCCCCGTACTCCCTGCCTTGGACGCTTAAAGCAAGCAACTTATATTCTGGGAAAATTCACACACTGATTTGAGAAACTTTCAGGTGAAAATACATTGTAATATTCAGTTTGTTAATTAAAATACACAAAATACAGAAGGCAAATCTCTAGACAGTACATTAAAAAAAAAAAAACAACAAATCTGCCTCTTTCTCTCACTCTTTCAGACCTCCTTTTGGTCGCTGTTTAGCTGGAGACATTTTCAAGGTCTTGAATGGTGTTTACTATTGTTCATACCTCTTCAAAACATGACCTCACTTACAATTGAGCTTATTTCAAGTCATTAGTACAGAAACTCAACAACTCTTAAGATGTCCCCATTGGTATTATTCTGAAAAGCGGGAGATCTGAAACATCTACGTAAACTCTCATGGCCTTGAACTTCAATTCAGAGGATCTCAAAATATCTCAGCATACAAGGCCATCTTTTCACCAAGCTGAAGATCAAAGTCATTGTTCAAATTTGAGTAATAATTTTGAAAAACAGAAGCCTACTTGATTTGCAGCAACAGGCTAATTGTTTCCTTCCAGCAAATTCATTTTAAGGTGATCTCCCTCCCAACAAAAACCTGCATCATAAGAAAACATACAGTTTTACTATAATGAAGAGCATGGCTTGTTTTTTTCCCTCCAAACTACTTACTGCAGAAAAGTTTTGACTGTGATCTAATGCAAGTGTCTCAAACAAATGCTGAAATGCTTCTATTGCAAATGATATTAGTATTTGTTCCCCTAATCTTATTTTTACAGTATTTTTATTGAATAAAACTATTCAGATAAAAGGTGACAGAAAAGAACAAAGTTAAAAACAAAGCAGACCATTCTTTTAATCGTTCAAACTGCAAAAAGTTTCTAGTTCTGGAGTAACTGTCATTTTAGAAGAGGCTTCTGCATTTCTATCACAGGCAATAAAATTGTAAGTATCACACTGAAGAAGAGGCTGAAAACTAGCTTCCCTGCTCTCTCTCTCCCCTTTTCTTCACTGCCCCTTCTCAAGTACATTCTCTTCAGTGACAGAACCAGAAAAAAGCGTGTATGCTTGAAATGCTGCACATCACTGTTTATAACTTCTAAAAAATGCCACTAGATTCTTTTGAACACAGCAGATTCCATAATAAAAAGAGGTTAGTCAAGTTTCCAGAAAACGCTTGAAAAAGCAAAAAGTTGATCTACACACCATTACGTACTATTTTGTAATCAAATACAATGTCAACACTTTTGTCATAAAAACAACAGACTATCTATAGCATGACGTTTCTCTTGAGGTACCAGCACATTCGAAAATTCCAAACTACCAAGTCTTCACAGGAGGAGAGGGCCAACAAGCTAATCACCAATACAGGCTTTAGCTGCACCTATTCACAAGTACTTCTTGGAGATACCTTATACTAGTTACATGAACTACGTTCACTCATAAGCCTAAATTCTACTACACATACAGTCACTCCAGTGCGCAGTGCTTACCACTTCTCGATAGGAGCAGCTTTCATTCTGCTCTTCAAAACTGAACCAAGTCTACAACAGTATCACAGACCCTGGGCTAAAAATTCACAACAGATAAACATGCAATAAAAAATAAAACATTTACTGGATGCAGACAGGGGAACGTGCCATTACATCACTATCTACAACTGATACAGTGCTTGATGCCTATGATTTTACCAACTACTTATCAGAGTTGTGACTCTTATTCTGGGGAAAACCTTCATTAAGGGTGCTGATTACAATTGTGCTGCTGCAAAACCTGGCCTGCACTAGCATTTAAATCCCAATTTGTTTGGCTTAAGACTTCACTATATCTCAAAAGGAGCTCTGTTCAAATTGATGAATAACTTCTCCAAAGACAGCAGAAGAGAAACAATAATGCTATTATTTGCTCTTCTTCATCATGAACTATGATTTGATTTAATTACACAAGCTAGCAGGCTTTATCAGAATTACACAAAACTCACTGCTCTCCTCCTTTCCTGAGGTTCTGATGTGTGCCATCACAGTGCTCAATCTGGTCATCAGTCGTCTTAAGACTTTCACATGGATACCAAGAGCTACAAGAAAAACCTCAAACTGCAACAGCCCTTATCCCAAGAGCAAGTAGTTCTACAGCTACTTTTTAGGAATTGAAGGCAGCATCACTTTCCACGTATTAAAGAGCCATCTGACAATATTTTAAAGTTGATTCAAACTTGAAGCATGGAACTGAAAATGAGAGAGGGGGGTATTGCAAAGGAACTAGTGACCACTGTGTTCACACCCTAAGATAACGGCATTTGACTTTTTGATTTTAAGAAAATGTCAGTCAGCATGGCTTTACTGCAGTCAGCATTGTTATACAGGAACAAAGTACTATAACAACCTCCTAAATAAGATTAGTATTACTTTCGTTCTGCGCAATAGAGACTTTCTTCCCTAGTCATGCTTCCCAATTAAAGGAACAGTAAATAACAAACCCACACCAGCCACATAAGGCCTACTGATCTACACAGCCCTTACGAGACTCCTGCTTTAACAACGATAATGACTCAGGGAACTCCAGTCAACCCAAGTCAGTCCTAAAAGTTGTTCTCCGATGGCGACTGTGTAGAACAGAAAGTCCAAACGTCCGAAACAGTTTACCAGCAGAGATGAGAATGCTAACCTAACTGATCCTTGGCTTACACAGCTAAGACCAAACCTTTGGTCACAACATTTTTCTAAAGAATGAAAGCAAACCAAAGTTTGGCAGTACGCCCAGAAGATAACATAGGAGCAAGTCAAATAACTAGTTTCCTTTTGAGTGCTTTCCTCCTTCAGAGTTCAGGTACAGTGTATGCGGACAATTTTGAGATAAGCAATTTAAAGGACTATGACCCCAACATGGAAACGGGAAAGAAATCTAAGAGAGAAGAAAAAATTTCCACATGAAGCATCCTCCAGATACAACTCTGCCATGTTAGATTACGCTTATGAAAGTAGTTTGCTTAATCAAGGACACCAAGGGAGGTTTATGAATCCAGCTCGATCTCCTTACACTCACTCTTTAAGGCCTATCACCACATTGGTTTGGACCACATAGGTAAGCAATATCTATTTTTGAAAAAAAAAGGGACACCCACTTTTTTTTTCTTCCGGTAAACTTTATTTGCTGCTTGCCCAAATCCAGTCAGGAGTTCAGTTTAGACTCAAGAGTTAGCCCACAAACGCATCAAGACAACGTGGATACTTAGGCGCATATCTGAATACAATATAAATGAAATAAATCCTTCAAAATACCATAATCATACACTTTTCAGAACATATCTGCTGTTTTACACTGTTTCTGTGTTTTTAATAGTTTTTAATCATAGAAATCCAAAATGTAAAAAGGTAAGTAATGTAATGGGATGACCAACCATCTGCAGAAGGCAAAAATACTCTCCAAACAATTGTTTGGCTCTAATTCCCATTTCAGAGTCGGAAACAGAATGATTTAGGCTGGAAGGGACCTCAGGAGATCATGTGGTCTAACCCCTCTGCTCAAAGCTGGGCTAACTTCTTCCAAAACAGAACTTCCAAAGACACACTCATCGCTCTTTAGGATCTTGCCTTAGCACTTCGCTTCCTATACTTCATCACTCTTGTGTTTTTCCTTCTAGAGTGTCTGCCTTCTGCTCCATGAAAAATATTTCCCATTCAGGTTTCCTCTCTCATCATACCTCAACAAAAAAGAACTCCTTCCTAGGTCTCTAGTCTGCTCCCTTTCATCAAGAGGCAGGAAGAGATTTATGGTATTTCCAGTCAGGCATATGACTAGCAAATACATGATCTCCAGCTACAAATCTTAGTCTAAAGGATTCAAGGGATATAAGAGGCAGTTTGATGTGTGAACGCGTGTCTCGAGGCTCCACACCCGCTACGCTTGTCTGTTTTAACCAAACACCAAGTCAGCGGCCATTTACGAGTGTAATACTCTCACAGCAAACTTTACTTTTTCAACCTATGAAGCTAACAGACACTGCGGGAGCCCTGGAGTGGTAACAAGTCATTTGGTGTCTAAAGGGTAGAGGACAACATCTCTTTTAGATGCGCTTGAGGCCTGTAAGATTTGGCACCTCTGATCTCATGCAACAGCACCTGGATTTGCCATGTGGACAAAACGTAGTAGCTGTGCCATCTAATAAGAGAATTTGGGATTATAATGGGCAGTATATGGTCAGGTAACAAATCCAATCAACTAGATATTTAGACTTATGCCCATGAGATGCGGTACGCTACACAAAGGATGTTGAGAAACGTTGACAGGCACAGAGATTTATTAGCAGGGTCTGCAGTTGATGGCATACACTTACTGCAATAGTGAAAGTTACTTTGAAAGAAAAATAAAAACAGAAGTGGGGCAAGAGAAAGAGAGAAAGAAAATTCCCAGTGACTGGCTGGGAGCAGCAGAGACAGGTTCCAAACAACTGTCTTCCTCAGGACAGGGTGTTGTTGACCATCACTTCTGCTGTGATGGAGAAAGACGATGATGGTGAGGATTACTTTTGCCATGCTTTTCTTAGCACGATACGCTTTTCATCACGACCCACTCAAACTCCCTATTGGGTGTTCCCACTTAGGACACTATTTGTGCTGACTGGAGTATGCTAACCAGGTACAAATCGTGCACAGTTGTTGGTCATTAAGTTTCTGTACACACATACTACTGGCTAACAGTTACTGAGTATCTAAATAACTAGTACCTACCTTGGTGAGCTCTATCTTTGGCTTTCTCTGCTATAAACTAAAACCTACAAAACACGAGGCAAGGAAAGTGGGGCGAAAGAGGGGCTATTCTCACGCCAATTCCAGTAACTTCCCACGAGAACCTGCCATAACAACACTATCAGGGTTTGCAGGTGCAAGGCCACAAGAGCAACAATACGCGAATAACAGCCTGAGAACAACAAACGAAAAATACTGCCACAGAAGCTCTGGGAAACACTGCCTTAACAGCTTCAGGGAAATGTTACAGAGCTGCAAATGGAGCAGGCCCTTAGCATTACTACAGCTAAGGCACTGTGCAACAGGGGTATGCCTGAATTTTTGTTAGTACTATGAAAAGGGGCTGTGATGCCCCAAAATAAGCAACCGGGGTGCTGACCGCACCACTGTCTTTTTCCCTCACCTCAGCTGGGGACTTAGAGCACTGGAAAGAACGGGCATTTTTAAACGAGTCATGTCCGATCTGTATTATAATGTTTTGCAAAGCTTAATTATTTAGCTTAGATTATTTAGACTCCGCTTGCTAATTTCATTTATATTCATGGAAAAGTCTGCTAGAACACAAAACACTAATGCTCAGCATGTGTAACCCAGCCACACAAAAATTATACCAGTATTTGAGAGCTAAAATCCAGTCTAAGCCCTTCTCTTCTTTATACAAATGGTAAAAAGGCATTTTTAAAATGGCCAAAAAAGGCGAAAAGCAGATGTAATCAAAGTCATACTTGATTTTCTTTCCAAATTACTTCAGTACTGTTTAACTTGCTTGCTGCTAGAGTGCCACTGGTGTTTTACAAACCAAAAAATAAAGAACAGAACTCCAAACCAGAACAATGATCTGTCCTTAAAGACCCAGTTGCAGAACTAAGGTCCAAGTTAATGACAGAAACTGATATATTTTTAAGCACATTCTTACGAGACGGCATACATGTAAAAATAAATATTTGCATCATCATCAGCCTCACCTTTGAGAGAAGATTTTTTGAACTGATGCTGTAGCCTTTAAGGCTCTCATGCAACTTCTGCAGGTGCTGCACAACTCTCCTTTGTTGCTCATCATTCTTCAGTTCTTCTTGTTCAATCAGGAAGTTGTAATGTTCTAAAGGTCCACTGCAAACCAACAAGGCTCTAGAGTTAGCATCTGTAAGAGTACCGGGGGCTGTCTTCTCATCCACCTGACCTATATATACTGTAAAATGAACAGCAGACTATTAATAAGTTTTGAAAAGCATCCTCTTCTATTCATAAACATTGTTAACAATCTATGCGCAGATATACGTTGCTTACCTATACGACCACTACAGTATGTTACTCCTTGTTTCTTCATTACATAAACTTCTTACTACAAGGCACTTTTAGTAGCACGTTTTAACATTTGTTCGTTAACAAACACACACACAAACCAGCCCAGCTGGAGAGTCGGTAAAAGATTTGGAAGTGCTGTTACAAGGGGAAGTTTTTATGTATTTGTTGCGAATTGGGGCAAAACCATTTTAAAATTCCAGTAAATTGTATTTTTCTGAATAGATTGATCCTTCTGAGAGAGGAGGACTGATCTAGGCAAAGAGGGTTTAAAAGCCAGTGAAAAGAAGCCCAAAACAGGAGAGTTTTGTGAAGAAGTTTAAGGAGTCAACAAAGACCACAGCAAGAAAAACAATAGCTGTGAAACCCTGCAACTTCACAATTCACTCTGCTGCCGTATCTTCTACCTAGAACAGCAGGGACCATGCCCAAGCAGAAATTCTGCTGTTGGAAACTAGTTCAAACCACTGAGGTAAACTATAAAAATATTTACATGAGCAAAAGAAAAAATAATCAGAATTGCCAGGCACAAAAATAGACAGAGTTAGCAAAGAACATGAAGGATTACAAAGGGTTGCTAAAGCAGCCAGATCAGAAATTTAACAACATAATACAATGAAAAGATGTTTAATATCTTCTTCTTGCCATTTAAAAGATTAATTACGAGCAGACTAACACAATTTGTACCAATGACAAAGGAATTAAGAATTTGAGTAGGAAAAATATATATCACAGACTACAAAGTTACATATTTTGAATATTACTAGTTCTAATGAAATTCATCCTTAAATGCATTAGCTAAGTTTCCTGTGCAATGTAATGGCCTCTAACAGCTTTCTTTGAGGCCATGGAAGACAGGTGAGGTTCCAAAGTACTAGAACAAAAATAAACAATGTTAATCTTTAAAAAGGAGAGAAAGGGAAATCCAAAACTTCACAGGTCAGCAGAACTGCAAAACATACAAAAACACTAGAATAAGTACAAGCAGACTTTTTTTTTTTTTTTTGGAGAAAGCACTCAACAAGACAAAGATATGATAACTGAGAGGTAACACTACTTCCTCAGGAATGGTGTAAGATCAGGAGTTTTCCTTTCAGATCAGGTAATACACTGGTGGGTAGAGCAAAAGCACCTTAACTGCAATAACATTTTTGTCATTGTGTCACATAGCATTCTCATATGTAAAGCAGGAAAATAAGATCTAAAGGAAACAGCTTTCAACTGGGTACAAAACCAGCTAGAAAAACTACATATAATAAATTATTGCAGATAACTAGACAGATGTATTGATCAAAGTTTCTGAAAGGGCTCAGAATCTCAACTTGGTACAATTCTGAATTTCCATTTATGAGCTGTACGGCTCAAAACAAAGTACGCAAACGGAGCATACAGGTTAACACCAAGTCAGGAGGGGGTTGCAAGCAGTCTGGAAGGCAAAGCAATTCTGATAGCTTGCAGAAACACTTTAATACAAATAAGATGCAATTCAATAAGGACAAACACAAAGTACTGTGCTTAGGGAGAATAAATAACTGAACTTACGAGCTGGGGAACGACCGACTAAAGAGCATCTCTGCAGAAAAGGATCTAGGGGCTATGGTGGGTCACAAACTGACAGTAAGACATTATCATAATACTACTGGGGGAAAAAAAAGCCAAATACACTGAGATTTATATATGGGGGCAATGTATATAAACACATATGGAATAACTCTGTTGTTACGCTCAATAAGGAGGGGGAGTAAGGTCTCCTCTGACACACTTTTCAGTTTTCTCATCGTATTTCATGAAAGGTATGGACTAAATGCAAGACTAGAAGACTATTTAAAGTAGTATTTATTACACCGTGAGAAGTTGTAAGAGGGCTCTAAGAGGCACAAGAAGAGTTTTAAATTGTTATAAAAATAGTACAAAATGAATTCAGTTATAAAAATAAAAAAATAATGCTGACCAATAAAATGAAATTGCACTTACTGCTAGAAACATCTTAGTTTCTCCAAAGCAAGGCAGTCACTGTTTACCTCTGCAGACAATAATCATACCAAATTCTCCTGCCCTGAAGGAATTGAGTTACTGCTATGAATTAAAAGTAATTAGCTCATCCCAAGCTAGCGAGATCACAAAGTCCGTCATTGTAAATACTGAGTAAAACATTCAGAGAAGTGAAGACTAAAGAAAAGCACGAGAGCTATCTCCAGATACATAAAAGGGTACTGAGAAGAGGGAAAGGGAAATAAACTGTAAACCTAATTAAAGAGGAGGAATAGATTATGAGTCTAAAAGTTGTAAAACCCTCACCGCTGGAGAGGGAATTTTGAGAATAAGTTTCACAAACATTCATTAGGAGCAGGTTAGCGACAGCTGACATGCCTCTGAACGGAGCAAGAGAGAGAAAGAGGTGATCTTTCAAAGTTTCTTGAGCTTATTTTTCAACCATTCTATTCCCATACAAAGTAAACCTGGGTCCTGTGATCTGTACCTCAAAACTATCCATGCCTTTGCAACATACAGAGCTTGTCTCATTCTGAGAGCTCCAATCTGAGTGAAAACCAGTGCCCCAGTATGCCATCATTTCTATAACGCCTCAAGTTCCTAGTGCTTATCACAAAGTTAGAAGGGGAAAAAAAACAAAAGCTGATTTAGGGGTAAGACAGGGTTTGCAGCTCATGACCTTCTTGGCCTTGGAAAAAGCACACCCCATAGGACTGCTCAGAAGCATGTTTTTTGTCTCAGATTACACGTACTTACAGCTAACTGTCCTGGGAGCGGAAAGAAAATACTTCATCATTAACAGATGATAGAGAGGGAGAGTATGTTCAAGTGGTGACAGAGGGTGTCATGGGACAAATTACTCACTGTACTCGCTGTTTTCCCAAAATAATATTCAGCATTGGGATTTAAACATGAAGAGCGGGTATACTGTTGTATCTTCACCAGGAGACGAACACTAACTGCTGAGCAATAAATTCAGACTTGTAGCTGCAAAACAAGGGCATATGCCCTTAAGGGGAGGGAAAAAAGCATTTAGGAGGGTTAGAGGGAGGTCACTCAACAGAAGAGCTGTTCAGGTGAATAAACCACCCTAAAAGAGACAGAAAAAATTGTGGGTCATCCATTCTAACCTGCATTTTGTAGGACAGATTACTAAATCTTTCACACTACTATACTTGGTAATCTATTCCTAGACTGATAAAAAGAAGGAATTTTTAGAAATTTTAATACATCACAAAGGAATGCAAGACTACTTTTACCTTCCATAATTTTTGATGGATTCCCGTTTTAACAGGAGTTTCCTCACTTACATACAACTCAGTGCTTTAATCAGCATCCTACAGTCTTTTCTTCTGTATCGCAAAAACTAGGTTCATATGTATCCCTTCCTATTGCATTATCTAAGCTTTGCATTGTATACAAATGTCACTTGTTTTTATTCGTTCCCTTCTGCAATCCTTAAATACGTCACACAGAGAAAAGCAAAGCCAATTCACTGTTCACTTAGTTTTACGTAAGACAGCGTAAAACTAATGAGACATGCATTTATCTATAACAAACTATCTTTCTCACCTCCAGGGTGCATGTCGGATATTATCACCTTTAGCCTGACATTCACTGCTTCTTAAAGAGTCTTCACCAAGTTGCAACTTTTTATTAAATTTCTGTTTGTAAATCATAAATATTCAAACATTATCTCACTTTATTTCAATCGGCACAATTAGCTGCCTGCATGCCTATCCAAGCATCACAGATCAAATTGTAGCAAAGACCTACTGTGATATAAACAAAAAAAATGTCCTGTCCTGGAGAAATCACGGAGAGGAAAAGTCACTAAAGCCAACAAGAACATACTAACGTATAAATCTCTTAATGAAAATATCACTTTGAAACGATAAAAATTTCCCTTCAAGTGAGGAACTTTATACTTCTTCAGTAAATTAGCTTTAATTTATCACTGAAAAGATAAGTGCCTAAATAAAAATATTAAAAGTGTTCATAAAGTCAGTCATCCTTTGCTCTGGAAGGGACAGCAAATTGAAACACTAATCAGCCTACTGTCAAGTTTCTCTACTGCCACGTAGAACTTGCGTCTGAGATGATACAGGAAAAAGGCATGTGAGTTTCAATGACGCCATTCATGAAAGCAATAGTCGCAGCTGAGGCAGGCACTAGAGTTATTTATGTGAGAAAACAATCTGAAATGGAAGCTAGATTGTGGCATATCAAAAACTGATCGTGGCAGCAGCCAGGAGCAAAAAAGGGTAACTGCCATGCACATCGTTTACCCTGGTGATCTTTCTTTCTAGTCGTTAGATTTCACTCTGTAAGGTTTTGAACTGTAATATCTAAAATCTGTCAAAAAAGAACTCACTTGATGAATCCCAACAAGCCCCCATCTCCTTCATATTTGAAGGCCTGGAAAAAGTGGAAAAAAAAAAAAAAAAAAAGAGCCTGGGCTTCCCTAATACATCTTTTCTCTTTTCTGTCTTTCTCTTACTGCAGAAACCAATACCTTGAAAGCCCACAGAGCAATAAACTCGAAGTTATGCAAAAGATCTCACGTGCTTAAAATGAATATTCACTACTGGAAGAAAGTAGTAGAATTTGGTCTGCAAGATTCCTTATTAAAAAAAATAAAATAAATACATTTGAAACATGGGATTAGAATTGTGGCCTGAAATGGAATGCAATGTAAGGATAAAAGGAAAACCATGACAGGTATATAGCATTCAGCTAAAGAAGCAAAGGTCAAAGAAACAGAACTTAACTTAACTCCTGTTACTGCAAAAGGTGAGTCATGGTTCAGATTACACTATTCACCTCACTGGAGGGTAAGCGACCCATAGTACGCGTGAAAGTATGTATTATTAACTTGGAAAACAAACTGAAGTTGAAATAAGCAGTTTCAGAAACTTATAATGAAAAAAACCGCCTTTAACTTTTGTGCTATAACTTTCAAACCACTCCATCCTGAGAATGATCACTAGTTTTCATTCATGGAGATTAAGGCTGAAAGAGAACATTGACCTTTCTAAATATTAGGGAGAGTTAAAGTTGTCTAGCTATCCTCAGCTACAGCCAAGAATTGTATTTGATTACAGCATATTTTGGTGAAAATATTCTGAAAACATGAGAGATGTAGAAACAAACATTTTCTATGCTACGTCATCCAAACAGTGCTATTTGGATAGTGCTATATATTAATTTGCTATTTGTCTTTAAAAAAAAAATCAAACTAATAATTGTTTGAGAATTGCATCTCAAACAAACTCTTTTCACTGAGATTACAACTGCACCAAAGTTAATGTGCCAAAATCACCCAAGTGCCACCTCTGCTGACAGCCACAACAGAAAAGCTGTAAGAGCTTCTGCTAAACCAGTGTTAAGGCACAGTGCCAACATAGGAAACATCTGTTTCATTACTGCTCTGCAGACAGAACTCTGTCTCAAGAGCTTTTCACAAACACTGAAATTTGTGGGGAAAAAATGTAATAACAAACAACTCCTATAAACTGTCGCTGTCTTCAGCAATCCAAGCAGAAGCTCGGAATCGGAATTCGGGTCACAATGAAGCCAAACTGCTGCAAACCCTCAAACCCCTAATGTAAAGCTGCTAAAATGGCCTATGAAACACAGCTGCCGTGACGGAAGAAGAGGACTTTGAAGTTACAGGGCACTTTGATTCAAACTGGCAGATGGTGGTACCAGAGACCTCGCTAAACTCATAATTAAGTTGATAACAAAACTGCTGCTAAATCTTTCCTTCTTAGATGGTACTACAGTGATGGGGAAGAACAACGGTACAGTCTTGTAACTCCAAAGGTTACTTTCCTGCAGAATGGGAGCGGATTGGATCACAGAAGACACTATTTTTGCACTGCTAGTATCTATCAGTGGCAATCATGCTCTCTTGTCTCATCTACTGTTAAATATATGTGCAAGTCTTTAGAGAGTCAATCTCAAACATGTAAACTGTCCCATGTAGTATAAGGATCTGGATGAGTTAAGCACATGCCTGAGTCTTCAGAGGAACAAAGCTAATTACCAAAGAAAGGGGCTAGTGCCACTGGCTTTGCCCTCACAACTTTTATAAAACAGTAATATGTTCACAGTTAAATTAATCTACATATTGGCCTAACACGTTCGGTATATCAAATAAAATCAAGTAAAAAAAGAACACACTCGCCTATAGTACTGATTATACTGCTTATTTAATCAGGAAATCTATTTTCAGTCTGATTTCCTGAGGATATAAGTATTGTACAATCACAACACAATATATGCATATGAACACTTATCGGTCTTCCTAAACATAACTTTCAGACCCACTGACTGACTTCAGTGTATTTCAGACCTCTATGCACCCCCATCAAATTTAGTTGAATTCTTACATTTTTGTAAGATTTTGGCAGACGACCAATGGCTTCCACTACCAATTAAAAAAAAATTAATTTCCTATGAATGTGTATACTGTCTTGACTTTTTAAGTCATTTAGGCTACCGGATAAAGCTCAGTCACTACTATACATCAATGAACCTTGTGGGAGAAAAGTCACTGAAATTACCCTAAACACTGTTAACATTTCAGTCCAAGTTTGCTCTTTGTCAGATACCAGAGAACTCGCATTCCTGTTTGCATTATTTGGTGTCCAGCAAGATGTGAACTCTGCCCAGAGCTGTGCCTGCAGTTGAGATATCTTTAATGCTGCTCTCCTCCGTGAGCTCTCTGGTGTTTAACAGCAGAGGAGTTCACGACGCAACCACAGCGTAATTTATTTTTAAAAAGCGCTCAAGTAAACTCATGTTTGTTGGAAGCAACAAGCACCATTCATTCTGGAAAACACAAAATTATTCATTAATTTCCCACAGGTTTTCCAGTTGCTCTCCAGCAGCGCCTCAGCAGATCTACCTTGCTGCAAAAGGCCCTACTGCTTACCTGTGCTACCGCCCAGAGCGCTAACCGGGGCCAGGACCTTGGCGTGAGGCGTGCTTGAACCACAAAACGCAGGGACTGAGACAGTGGGCAGATGGGAGCTGCTTGAGTGGGACAACACGGATAAGCATGACAGAAGCTAACGACTCGCGCTACTTGAAGGCGATTGGAAGGCAAAAGGGTCACTCAGTCTTGCGAGACCTTACAATAAACTCTAGGCCAGGCACGAGAGGAAGAGGGAGCCGGGTACAAGAGGTACGGCACGGCAGAAGCCGTGTTTACACAAGGAGAGGCTCAAGAGCCCGGGGCCAGCGGCAGAGGCCGGGCCGGCGGGCGGGGGGCACAAGGGCCGCCCGCCCTCCCGCGGCCGTTACCCGCGGCGCCCCTGCCCGGGCCCGGCAGGCCGTGCCGCCGCCTCTGTGCCTCGGGAGCCGGCGGGCCCCTGCCGGCGGCAGCCTCGCCGCGGCGGGCGGCAGGACGCAGCCCCCCCCTCCCCTCGCGGCGACGGCGGCCCTCCTTGTCGCTGGCGGTACTGACCTCTCCGCAGGGCGGCGGCGGGCCGCGGCAGGCGGGCGGCGCGCCGCGCCCAGGCTCGCAGCAGGCAGCGCGCAGTAACCAAGGGCGACATGGGCGCCGCCATCTTCCCCGGCGCGGCGGCGGCGACGGCGCGGCGCGCGCTGGGAAATGGAGTCCAACGGCCGCCGCCGCCGCCGCCGCGGAGGGCTGCGGCCGGGCCGACCGGCCGGAGGGCGGCGGTTGCCGCTGTTTCTGCGCGCCTCCGAGGCAGTGGCCGTGCGCCCTGCCTCGGGGCGAGGCAAGGCGGCAGCTAGGGGGGCGCGGCCGGGTGCCGGCGCCCCGGCCGTGGTAACGGCGGCGCCTCGGCAGGCCCGCGTACGCGCTAAGCGTACAAATACTCTTACCTGTTACGCACGTGAACGTTCGTTTCATGTTGAACTGCAACAGCAAGTTATGATAATGAAAAAGCAAGATTTCCCTAGAGATAAGGCGAAGCCCGCAGGCTGATTCCGCTGCGTACAGGCAGCGTGCGCTCAGCGCGCAGTGACTCTTCTCCCTGGCAGAGTCAGTTCAGGCACCGCTCCCCAGGGCTCTAGGAGAGAAAGCTGACTGCTTCGTTTTGTAGGGAGCGGGCTACCTCAGCCCACCGCCTGGATTTTGAGCATGAAGATCTTTTGACAGAATGGCATAATGCAAAAAAAAAAAAAAAACCCAATAAACAAAACACAGAAGCGCACAGGCACACAGGAATCACCAACCGTAATAGTTGCCTGCTTTGGTGGTCGGCCCTCCAGAAACGCAACCCAAAGTGTGGATAGGGCTTCAAAAGATGTTGCCTACCGAGTGCATTGTGCAAGAAAAAACAGATTTTAAAATGCCTGCTTATTGTAAAAGTGCACAAGAAATGCTTTTCCCGACAGCTGTGTGTCCTCCTCCCCTTTTTTCTTTTTTTTCCTGATTTTTAGCTTTGCAACATGAGAATTCCTCTAGTTTTTTTCTTGAGATGAATTTCTGTGCAGCATTAAAAGGGAACAAGTCTTTTTTCATAGAATATTATTCAACCCTTTTTGTAGGAGAGGATAGCAAAAATGTCACATCAGGGCATGACAGAGCTATTTGCAAACCAAGTAGATTATAGCCTGAATAGTGTTGCCAATTTTTAAAATAATGTTTTTGATCTTGAAAATATTAAGTCATTGAAGTTAGAATACAACATGTTCATCTGTTTTAAAATAGGTAGTTTCTCCAGGAACATCTTCAGTGTTATATACCTAATTAAGTAGCGAACTAAGGTGCCAATTTATCACATCTTAAAAGAGCTGATTTCAGTGCATTTTCTTTCATCTTTCCTTTATTGAGCATTTATTGGTTTTGACTCATTCTAGCATGTTATAGCTATCAACACCTGTGCCCATTTAGCCATGAATTCCAGTAGAAATAGCAGTGCATTGAATAGACATCTCAAAGATGCACCACAATTGTTGTAATATTTTTAGAAACTCAAACAAGGAAACAAACAACTTCAGTAAAAGTGATTTAAATAACAAATAACTTATCTTTATAAACAGCTTATCTCCTTGAGAACAAAGAATAAACAAGGCAACAAGAGCCTTTTTTTCTTCCATTATTAACTCAGATCACAATAAGAATGGGTGAAATGTCAAGAATAATTGGAGAAAATGACAGCATAATCTTCAGCAAAAACATCTGATTTATTTAAATTGTCACTGTTTTTTCTTAACAGATCCTCTGTTTAACCTTGTTATCCAAGACAGCATGAAAAAACTTCCCATTTGGGTCTATTTTGATATTTTCCACCTAACTTAAAGACTCATAGCATTGCAGAAGGTTCATTCAACACTGGCAATTTCTGAAATGCCATCATACGTTGTATTGCACACCCAAGGTACTGAATCTGCAGCAGTTGTTAACACTTTGCAAAAATGTGCTTTGTTGTTAACCTAAAAGAGCAGAGATTTCAACTATATTTCTGTGGCTTGTCATGGCTAATGTCCTCTCATGGCTACAGATCCATGCTGTAGTACGTTTGTATACTTCACTCACTGTACCCGTCCCGTTGTTCACCTCCAAAAAAGTGAGGTTTTAACTACGTAGAAATTAGACTGACGCTTGTTCAACCCAGTTGTATTGCCAGCTAAAAGTATAGCTGGAATTTAATAGCAATAAAATTCAGTGTATAATAAAACTCCCCTAGATCCCCACCCCCCGACCCTGCTTTTACAGGTATAAAATTGTACTCCCCGGAGAGACCTGGTCTGCTGAACCCTCTGGGGATGTACATGTCAAAGGATCTCTAGATCTCTGTCAGGACTCCTCTTGGTTTCTGCAGAAGGAGGGCAGGCTTTATCTGTCTGAAAGGCAAGATCTTCCCAGCACAGGAAATATCTTTGCCATATATGTATTTTTATATATGTGTGTGTATGTATACATATATACACACACACACACATATACACTTTTGATCCCCTACTGACTATTTAGCCAACTCTGGGGAAACGGATTTTGTGGGTAGTTTTCATCAATGTAGCTTCCTTCAAAAGCCATTTGCTGGAATTACGTCAAAACAGTCTGTGGTAAGCTTGATTTTAGCCTTATGTATTAAGAGGCAATAAAGTATTAATAGCCTGTGTTGCTCATAAGACCTCAGATTAATAAAGCTGCAAAAACGTCCCCAAACTTACAGGCTTATTATCATTTTCACTATCTGTTTATAGTTTGCATTTCAGACAAATACATTTATTGCACAGCTTTGCAGCTACACTGGCACTACTCAGCTTTTCTCAAAACAAGTGGTTCACAGCAGACGTGAGTGCTTGTGTGCTGTTGGATGACATTTTGTACAAATGCAAAGGCAGAGACGATGGTCATTTTAACACAAAAATACTCGTACAAAGACGAGGCAGATTAGCCCTTAGTCCTTGAATCTAGCTTCAGTGAATACAGAGGTTTATTAATACAGTAGAATTTATGTATGAACAAGCTAGATGTAAGTCAGAATAGGCTCTAGAGTACAGCTAGGTAACGCTTGAGAGAAGTAAATAACAATGCAAACAGTGGGGAAAGTAAGGAATATAGAAGTATATTTGATAATCATCCCTCTTGAAGGGCATAATATTGTTTAAAAAGGGAGAAGAGGAATTGAACACAATAGGTAAATGTTAATAGAAAAAATATATATAATGTATGGATAGTGTAAATTATATTTACCCTCTTAACATTTTTATCTGGAAGATAAGGAGGAATGCAGATATTCAAACATCATGCTTCAAGGCCCTGGCTGCAGGCACCAGGAAGTCATTTTTCCACATACAGCATTGCACAATTAGTTCAATGACTTGTGAGGTTTTCTTTTGCCTTATCCTGAGTCAGCATTCCCACAAGTTTTGACAAACTATGCCTACGTTGACTGAAATGGGTCAACTTAGGCACTTGTCAGAAGGCTGGAGAATCCTAATTGGGTAATGAAGAGATTTGGTTTCCTTTCCAGTCAAATGCGACTTTTTCTTCTTTTAAATACAAACAAACAAAATTACCTAAAAGCTAATACTAACAAACTTAAGAGTTAATCATATGTTAATACCTGCTGCTTGTGGGTACTTGCTTTGACATTATGGTATACATATTGCCACTTGAAGTTATGCCAGAGCAGTTTTGTTTCATAGTTGAATAAATAATGTACAGTAAGAAATCCAGGAGTACCTAATCTCTCCGTTCTTGCTCTAAATGCTTGATTTCTTGCATATGTTCTTCGGTCCAACAAACACAGCTGACCTCTCTCCCTCTAGATTTTAAATGAACTCTAGGCCAAATTTCAAAAACAGGAAAAACACCTGTTTTTCCTGAACTTATCCTCACCTTCTCCATCCTGAAGGGGGAACTTCTTCAGCAACCACAAGCAACAATAGATAGTGCAAGCCCAGAGTCTCGTGGATCGCCACAAATTCTAAAACATAAGTTGGAATAAACAAACACAGATTTTCTGAGGGCTGGAGGTCAGAGGACTATGATCTTCCCCCGCTTTCATTCCCTGCTCTTTGCCCCATCAGCCTAGATAGTGTGGCATGTCTGCTTTTATATGATATAAAATGCAGGGGGGGCACAGGGGCGATAGCCATGAAACTGAGCATCTTCCCCTCTTTCTCCCTGGTTAGATGAGGATTTGCATCTGACCCCAGTTCATGAAAAAAACGGAGATCTCACCAAATCACTGTAGCCTCCTTACAAAACTACCAACACATGGGCACTAAAGCATTCACTCCCTGTTGCTTGCCTCCACATGGCTCTCCACCACCAGATATCTGTGTTCGAAAAAGCAGAGACAGACAGCGCAGCTAAGACGATATGCTGTGAGAAAAGCATTCAACTTAAGCCTCACTATTAATGGTATTTACTTACCATGAAAACAAATTGTTCCTGATTCATCATATGCTCACTAACTTTCCCAAATATACAATACTAGGCACTTTTTGGTTGTTGCTGGAATGGACAATGCAACTAGATTTGGCCGGAAGGCAGCCTGCATATTATACTTAAGATAACGCCAGTGCTCTGCCATATTTTCACATTTGCAGTCAGATGTAGTAGCATCGGTTATATAACAAACAAAAGCTTATTCAGAGGTGTGCATATGTAATCTCACTAAAATTAATGAGTTTTTCCTGCCTTGTTGCAACACCCGTTTAATAACTAATATAATTCAGATAAAGTTTAGATGCTTCCTTTTACTCCTACTTCATAAAATTGTCAGCTTAACTTCTGTTATTAATTAAAAAGTGAACAGATGGCGGTTATTAGTGGAAAGAAAGGAAGTAAGAAAGGTGCATGAGTAAGGAGGAGAAATAATACTGGAGGAGTTCATGAAAAGGATATTCACAGAGAAGTTACCAAGCAAACCACCTACGGCATTCTCATTATGTGAATGGGTTATTTTTGTACCTTGAGTTCATCTCTGCTTTCTGATTATCTTTTTATTATCACAGACAACTGCTAACCAAACTTGCCTGATGTTAACTTTGAGTGTCTTGGATCTGGCTTCTGGCAACCTGCCATTTTGCCTGCCGCTTAGACACAAATTTTTCTGAAAAACTTAACTGGTTTTCCTACAGTCTCTGTCTGCCTGGATAGTCATTACACTGAGTCACCAGAACTCTTTTATAAGAAAGGCAAATAGCATATGCATTTCATCACTGGCAGGGCTGCTCTTAACAGATACAAAACACTTCCAAATGAGTAGATCATCTGAAAGATCCTCCAGAAGTGTTAGCAATGTGTTAATATAATTTGCGTTCACTGATGTGCTACGTGCAGCAAGAAGGCAAACATTCTGCTTCTTTTGTCAATGCTTCCCTTATCATAGAACGCCTTCTATTCGAGTCAGGTACAGAAAAAGCAAAGACCTCAGGACTTTGCAGGGAACAAACCCATCAGCCCCACTTCTCCCACCCTCTCATTCTCTTTTTTCTTTCTGTTTTTCTTCAAGGTCCGAAACTCCGCCCTCCCACTGTTTTTTGAAACACAGTAAAGTCATTTGTCTTTCCATATGCTTTAGAGATGAAATGTGAACAAACTCTTATCTCTCTAAGCTACTGAGGTTATAAAATCTCATAAAATCTATAAAATCTTGGCCAGCTGGTTAAACTGCGATTACATGCACGTTATTTGTGAAAATTCAAGAATTTGCTGTTTGTAAAAGGTTTATATCCTACCATGAACAGTACTGCCATTCTCGCTTGCAGCTTGGGTCAATAACGTAGAATTGATATTCAACTCAGAACTTTCGGTAGGTGCCTTCTCCAGCCTATATTTATATCCGGTCGATTCCTTCTGCCTAACACCTTGCACATAGAGCATGTCCCATCCAGTCCTTTCATCCTGGCTTTCACCATTTCACATCTTGATTACTGCAGTGTCTTTTACCCTGATAACGATATGTAGTTTTATTCCTGTCTATTCACAATGCTGTCACAAAGATCATTTCTTATTCTCTTGCTTTAACTATGAAAACTCATTGAATTCCTCTACCATTCTCTCCTCTCTTCACTACATAAAAAACAAGATACCGCTTACTCATTACCAAGATGTCATCTGCTAACTCTAATCGGTCCGTAATGCCAGCCAGCTTCCACCATTCATTCATTAATTTCACCCACACGCTTGTAGATATCTGCAAAACAAACTCATTATCTCCTTCAAAACCTTCCTTAATGAGGCAGGATTGCCTACTGGGTAGAGCACTTCCAGAGACTCCAGGACCTGAATTATGCTCCTGGCTTGTTTACTAGCCTCATATATGTTGGATTCCCCACCTGTAATGGATAAAGAAACTTCCTTATTGCACTCTTTCAGATCTGCTGCTGAAAAGTTCCAGCTAAGAATCATGTATTATTGTTATGTATTGCTAAAACATTCTTTGGTTTAAAAAAAAATGGATTAAGTTGCTAGCATGCAAGCCAGTAGCTAGATTGCTATCTGTTTACGCTGACGGATTTGTATCGCTGCTGCCTGTCGATAATCCCTGTCTATTTTATTGCGTCTATCGAGGTCTCCTTTTCTGCCTAGCTGTACCTGGAGGGCAAACACTTTGGGAAGGGACTCCCTTTTCTGGGTGGTTTTCCTGTGGCTCAAGGACAGCGGACACGCCACTAGCTCTGTCCTTTGCAGCGCGCGCTGCGTGTCCGGTGGCTGCAGAAGGGCTTATTTTGTCCACTGACCCCTAAACCAGGCTGAGGTCACCTCCAGACCCACGTCATGGCTATTGCAAGAGCGTCGGAGGCCGTAACAAGTGACTCCGAGCTTCCTAGCAGCTAAACAACAGGATTAACGTAATTAGTATGAAACTAATTGGCTGAGACTACTCAGCTGGCAGGCCGATCGCGAGCGGTTACCTGTTTAGGAACCCAAACGCCACAGGCTTTTCCACGAGGACCAGGAAGCGAAAGGCGGCCAGCGGCCCCGCGAAAACCTCCGGCTAAGCCCACGCTCGCCCAATTTGCTCCCCGCCTGCACGGCAGCTGCTTTGTCTCCGGCCGAGCCCCCTCTGCCAGCGAGGAAAGCTGGCGCCCTCGAGCCCCCACACCTCCCCCGAGCGGCCTTTAGCAGCCCCATGGCGTTTGGGTGCCACCGGGAGCGGGCACCCCCCTCCCCCCGGGCTGAGAGGGCCTCGGCCCACCCCGCAGGTGATGGGGGCCTCGCCGTGAGGTGACCGGCCACCAGAGCCACCTGGAAAAGCCCCTCGCCCCTTAGCGCGACCCCACACGGAAACTCCTTCACCGGAAGACACTCGGGGACGCCCTGAGGGCCGAAACCCTTGGCCCAGGCCGCCCCCGGGGAGCCCCCCGCCGCCCGGCTGCGGCAGGGCTCAGCGCCGGGGCCCGGGCCCCCAGCCCGCGCTCCCCGTCCCCTTACGGGCGGGCCCGAGAAGCCAACACTCCAAGCCCGCCGCGGCTGCGCCTGCCCCGGCGCCCGCCGGGAAGCGTAGTTTCGGAGGCGGGGCGGCCCGGCCGAGCGGAGCGAGCGGCGCGGCGGCTCGCGGACTACAACGCCCAGGCTGCCTTGCGCGCGGGCGGCGGGCGCATCCGCTCCTGCCGGGCGGCGGCGTGGGGTGCGCGTTGCTGGGCAGTCAGCTGGCCGCGGGGCGATAAGAGGGCGGGCGGCGGCGGCGCTCGGCTGCTCGCTCGTGTCCTGCCCGCTGTCTGAGGCGGCGGCGGCGGCGGCGGCGGGAAGGAGGAGGAGGAAGAGAGAAGAAGGTGCCGCAGTGCCATGGCCGAGACGATCGCGGATACGCGGCGGCTCATCAGCAAGCCGCAGAACCTCAACGACGCCTACGGGCCGCCCAGCAACTTCCTGGAGATCGACGTGGGCAACCCGCAGACGGTGGGGGTGGGCCGCGGCCGCTTCACCACCTACGAGATCCGCGTCAAGGTGAGCGGGCCGCCCGGGCGGGGCGGGGGGGGGGCGGCTACCCTCAGGCCGGCCCCCCTCTGCCTACCCCCCCCTCCTAAAAGCGCCCCGCTCCGTCGGGCCCCCACGGGAGGGGGGGGGGTGGCGGCGTGACCTTTCCTTAAATGCTCTAGTTATGCTCCTGTCTCTTCCACAGTGGGGTCTTGACTCCTCAAAATGTGAGAGGAGAAGTGGGTCGTGTTGGCTGTGGGCTGTCGGTGCTGTCAGCTCTTACATACCCTGCGTGCGTGCTGCAGGGCTTGGGGGCTCGCCAGGGCGGTGGGCTGCCCTGGTAGCCCACAGGGCCCGTCAGTGGGCCCAGCCTCTGTGCTCCTATCAGAAGTGCTGCTGTGAAGGTTGAGTGTCAGTGGACTTCATCCGTAGGGTGAGAGAAGGCCCTAGCTTCTCGCAGCAGGCTGCAGAGCTGAGACTCAGAGCTGTTCAGCTAACAGGTCTCAGTTAAGACAACTGAAGGACAAACAGGCTTTCAGCACCGGTATGCGCAGCTACCATGAGACTGAAATGTTGTAACGTGAGCAGTTGTTCATCTGCCCCTAAACAGAAGGAGACAAGCTCAGGTGTTTGAAATGTAGTAATATGGGTGGATCTGCCCTGGGAAAGGGGGTGACATTTGGTATTCCAGCAGTCCCCAAAAGCTGTGGAGAACTTGTAAATCAGTCTGTTGGGCGCTAAGCTAGCTGAGCTGACAAGATGAGTGTATGTGGGGGAGGGGTTCAATCTCCTTTGTACTTCAAATATAAATGAAGTGCCTAATACATAGGTTGTTCCTAGTTGTGTACTGTCAATTACTTTGTCTTGGTATTATCAGATACCTTTCTAGTCAGGAGGGCCATATTCACTGCCCTGTCTCGGGAAAACTAGTCATCTTAAGCTGCCAAAAAGTCATTGCTAGGCTCCCCAGCCTTGATTTATGGTATCAGTAAACAAGGCCTGGCAGAGTGGACAGAAGGAACAGACCGTCTGTTGTGTGGCCCTTGCCCCTTGCTGGTAGTGACCTGAGGTGATGCCCCCTTCTAGTCTATGCTGCCAGGAACAAGTTAGGTTGAGAAAGATGAACTCTTATGATCTTATCTTCCTCTGTACCTTGAGATTAAGTTTACTACCTGTATAGCCTTACTCTGGCACAACTGGCTGAAGCTGGTTAGTTATTACAGGCCGTAATAGAGGAGCAGAGACCTTATTTTTCTTCCCCCCCCCCCCCCCCCTGCAGTTGAGTGTTAGTTTCACTGGACACCACAGAGTGCAGGTCTGTGGCAGGAAAGTTTTTGGCTGAGGTCAGTGTTACTGGCCATTAAAATTCTTTAGATAACTTCTAGCCTATGTGGATTTTCTGTTACTAAAGGTGCAAGTTTTCAGCTTAGTATAGCTTTGCTAATGAAAGCAGAATCAGATGAGACCCAAACCTACTAGGGAGGATACTTTAATTCTGATATTGCTAAACTGTTATGTTCTGGTAGCTGTTCTTGGCTTCAGCGTGTGCCCTCTGGGCAGGGAAAATAGGCTGAAACAGAACTGTAGCCTGTATTTGACATTTGTGTGAGGACAGATTAGAAGTAGCCAACTTGTGTTGTGTTACGCTGCTATTGCTGAGTGGACAGTGCTAGAGCACTGACAGAAAGGAGGATAACTCTTTGCCTTGCTGGAGCAGGTATTTGTGCCCTATTTATCTGTACCTTAATTACTGTTGGCTTTTTTCCCATGAGACTGAGCATTTGGAATTGCTGGGCCTAAGGAAGATGATGCGTAAGAGGGGACCAAGCCTTGGTAATGGGCTTGGGAATGTGACTGCTTTTTCTACTTGGAGCCCTTAAGGGGAATGAAAGCCCCCCCAAAAATGGGCTTCCAGACTGCGGGTGGGCCAGGAATAGCTTATTTGGGATAGAAAGTTCTAGATCCTTCTAATGAAGACCTAAAAGTGACCATAATACAAATATACACTGATGGTATTGTGACTTTTATTCTTCCTTCCTCTGCTCTTATATAAACACTGTCTTCTGGAAGGTGCTGCCTACATCCACCTGCCTGTGATTATATGCAGGACTATCTCTTGTAATAATGATCATTCCCTTTGCATTTGTGCATTACTGTACACGTAGCACATGCAGTACATGTACGTTCACATCCATCATGAACTGTAAAAGTGGGAGTTCTGTCTCTTCTGTATGCTGGCAGGCTGCAGAGCAGGTATGTTCTGCAGTCATGCAGAGTGATGTTCACTGTGTAAATTTGTATCAACTTTTTTTATCGTAAAACAGACCATATTTCTGATATGTGAATTCCCTCCTGGGAGAGGAGTTAGAATTTGCATTATTATAGTATTATAGTTCTAAAAAGTAGATATTGTACCAGACACTTAATGCAAGCCTTTTACTACTTCTTTGGAGCTGATCTCCTTCTTGGTGCATAACAGACAGTAGCCACCGGCTAGTCTCTGGTTTGACAACTGGTTGTGGTCAGTGAAAGTGATAGACGACCTTCCCAGCTTTCCTCAGCAGCTTTAGTGGAACAAACATGAGAAGATGGCATGACTTGTGTATTTCATACTTCAAAAAGCTATGTTTTAAACTAAAATCACCATTAAAGTGTTAAGCAGTACAGAACTGGATGACTTAGCTCTTATCAGAATTTGCCACGAGTTATTGGATAACCTGATGTTGTGGCTGGAGATCAGTGCGTTAAACTAGAAACACTTGTACACAGAACACTGAGATTCAAGTGTCCAAAGAAGCAGTTAGACTTGCATTGTCATGGTATTTCTAAACTCAATTTAAGGGTAGTTCTAGCTGTATTGCTTTGTCTAGATCTCAAAGCTTAACTTCGGCTCATGCTATCAAGATCAGTCTTTCTAACAGATGTCTTGTAATATGTTACTAAAACTGTTTGTGCGTAATACTATAGAACTCCCCCAAGCTTTTGCTGAAGGCTTTCTATTTGTGTTCAATCTCAACTCCAACTGTTGCTTGGAAGGTAAAAAGTGGAACAACCTCATGCCTTAATTCCTGTTTTGCTGTACTCAACTTCTGGTAAACCACAGACGTGAAAAGCTTTACTGGGTGCTCAGATTGTTTTGGGTAGACTGTGTAGCAGCTATCACTGGGTAAGGAAGTCAGACATGTTATAATATTGCTAAAAGGTTTTTTCCATAGTGCATGCCTCTGTGCAGGCTAGAATGATAGCTAGCACACTGTAGTAGATGCATGGTACTTTCACAAGTGGTTAAGCTCTCAAGTATGCTTCAGGTAAAAGCCTACACAGCAGTTTCAGCAGGACAGCTTACTTGACAATTTGTCTGTTACCTGTTTTCGGCTGATAGGTTCACACAGCTATTAAAGCTTGCTGCGAAAGCTGCTGGATGGGGTTGGCTAAAACATTAACTTTCTGAACCTTTCTGAATGTAGCTACTATGCGGCTTCATCTTGAGAGTAAAACTCGTATGTCAGTGTTAAGTGATGGTAAGTAATGGGAACACATCATCCTTTTAAATGTGCTGTTTTAGCACTGCACTTCTGAGGGGCCATGTTCTTGCGGTTTGTTCTTCACCAACAGCATTAGGCAAGTCCCTTCTATTCTAAGGTATCCTTTGTGTGGAGGCTTAGGGTGAGGCAGAAAGGAGAACAATGCAGTAAGAAGTAAAACTTCAAATGTTTTTTCTAGCCCACTAAAACTTGATAAACTAGTCACCTGCTTTTTTAAAATATGTTGAAGCTCACAAAATAGTACTTGTGTAGAGGTTTAAAAACCATAATGAGTTAAATTACCTGCTAAAGTAGTACAACAATTTGTAGTTCACTGCCTTCAACCCCTGAGGAAAGGTATGAGTTAACAGTTAAGGTCAGAGTGGAATTCTGTTTCCATGCCACACGTGTGGGTCTCATGGGTCTTTACTAGCTAGTCACTCAAGTACTTTTCCAGGAAAGAGTGGCCCCTTGGAGGGTTAAAACTATCCCTAGAGGGATAGTTCCCTTCTACTTGTTACCCCTTTTCATGGTGGACTTATACATATTGGCACTCTCCAGCTAGAACATGTGAATCAAACACCTGTTACTACTTACGGGCTGTAAGCTATTTTTCCTGAACTCCAGGAAATATAAATGTTGAACAATGACAGTTGTCATATTACCAGCTTGCAGCATGTCTGCAGTCCTTCTCAATTCAGTTCCAGGTATTATTTAACTTGTACTGTAGTTGAGACCAGTAGTAGTCCTGGGAGGTGGATCAGCAGAACTTGTTTGCTCAGAGAGACTCTATGTAACAGCTTCAGTCACTTAAATCCTTTAAGGAGACAAGACTGAAGCTTTACAAGCTGCCTCTGATCCCAGGGACTTGTGACACTTCAGAACCTTACACGATTATAAAAGCAGTGCCCTGGGAAATGAGCACTCTGCTTAGAATGCTATAAGCAAAGCACACAGATACCCTGGAACTATGTTTGGAGAGAGATGCCTTTATTGGCACTATTTCATCTGTTAAGGTCGCTGTAAAACTGACTTCTGTGCTGCCTGTTTCCAGCCTGATTAGAATAAATGATTAAAACTTACCCACTTACAATTAGGGAGAATTGGCAAAAAAAGCCATTACTACTCAGACTGACGATCACTAAAAGTATCTGGTACAAAGGCTACTAGTTTAAATAGGTTCCCATAACCCAATTTTTCTATTAAGTGGGCTCAGTGCCAGCGTCAGCCCAGGACCCTTGTCAAAGGATCTTTGGAATTGTGCAACTGAGTTAAACAAAAAGCCTTTGTTTCCTTATCCTAGTTATTCTGCTGAATTGTCTGTTGCCTCTAATCAGTGTGTCTGTACTGAGCCCTGAGGTACACACCTTGGCTTCGTGAGGTTCCACAGTTCAGCAGCTTGTTTTACTGGAGGTGTGGAAGGTAGCATGTTGCTGCTGTGCTTCCAGACGTGAAGGGAATCACTTAGGTGGAAGAACCAATGTTCTTTAAGGCAGCAATTACCTTTGCTATACTTCCTGCAGAAAGACCTCTACAGACCTGCAGAGCTTCTCGACTACATATACTCTAAGTGGGGAAGGAAATGAACGGGCTGTACAGCGCATGAAGTGTTAAGAACAGTACCGCCTCAAAGGATTAGGGAAGTAAATCAAAGCTACTGTTAAACTTAGGTTGCATCTGAAAGCCTGTTGTCATCTAAACTCATTGTTCAGGACCTAGTTTAAATGCAGTGTTTGCATTTCAGCACACTGCTGGGTAATTGACTTTCGGTTTACTTAGCATCTTACTCTGGATTAATCTGGTCACAGAACTGTAGGTATAACTTGCTCGGAAAGCAGTTGTTTTGCACCATGGTCTCGCAAAGTGGCATTCTTGATTTAGTGAACTTGTCTTTGAAATGTTATGTCCTTGAACAGTACCAAATTTACTGTCCTTGCATTCACTGAATGTTGACATTGTGACTCTTTGTGTGCCAAGAGAAGAATCAGATCTGTTGGTACACACAGTTCACTTCAGTACTGCTCAGTTTCGTAGTCTGTGAAGCTTGTGGAGTGATGACTGAACTGACTTGGTGTGGGTATGTTTAGGGATGCATCATCAGCACTAATTCAGTATTTCTACTACTGCAAATCTTACATCATGCTGCAGGACTGCTCTAACTGCAGCTAATTACTCATTTAATACACTGTTCTAGACACTGCAGCCAGCTAAAGATCTTTTTAGACTCCAAATAACAGAAGTGCACTGATTCTGAGAAACAGGTGACTTCTGGCTTTCAATTCTATAGCATAGATGCAGCATCTTTACAAATGTTAACTGTTCCCTTAAGCGTTACATTAGAGGAAAAAAAAAAAAAGCTGAAAGGCAAAGAACTCAGGATATTACCTGGGGAGAAATAGAACAGAAGTGTCTTAGAAAAACTTCTGAAGCAAGGAAAGCGGACTGACAGATCTGTTCCACGTATCTGCTCTAAGCAGCTGATTTCTTCTGTAGCCTTTTTTTTGATAAAGTGAGTATGAGAACTTGCTCCTAAGGTACTGAACTAGCTTAATGTTGACATCTGTTATTTACACAATAAGATAACAGAGTCTGAATAGCACTTCCTACTGGTATATTGGTTTAACTGATGACTTGGCTGCCTTTTACTTCTGCTCATACAATAAAGGCCCTGATTGTCATGTATTAAGAGTGCACTCTAGTACAGTGCTGAACTGACCAAATCAAATGGAACAATGACTAATCTTTGTAAGACAGATGGCTGTGATCCAGGTAGGCATGTGATGCCAGAGTATTTTGATACCTCTTTATTTTTAGATGGCTTGCCAAAAAACGTCAGCTTGAACTTTGGAACGGTCAGGTCTCCCCTGCTTTTCATCTGGGGAAATAAGTAATATATGTAGCTTTAACCTTCTAACTGTAGAGAAAATGTTTTCTTTAAAGGTTATTTTCCCCTCCCCTCCCCAGTGCCCATTAAAGTATTAAAGGCTGTTTTAGCAACTATGCAATATGAATGCCCTGTGAAACTAGCGCTGATTGAAAGCTCTCTGAAGTTGCTGTTGCAGCTGTAGCTTTTCTGAGGGGAGAGGGATGGAGAAGCCCTAACTTTCTGGTCAAGGTAGGAAAATGAATATTGCATGTGCTGAAGATGCGTTTAAGAACGTGCTCCCTTTGTGGCTATTCCCTGAGAACGCGGCTCAAAAATCTTCTATCGTGAAAGATCTGGGGCCGGCAAGCAGCGTTGTCTTTGCTGGCTTTATGGCCAATCCTGAACGTATAGCTTTAAGCTGCCTGTAGCAGCTTTGCTCTAGAATTGGCAGAGACTGAAGCTGCATCTGAATTCTGTCTGCCCCCTCTAAATCTGGAAATACAGCTTTAGGGTTCTTTCTATGCAGGTCAGTTGCAGGACCCCTGAAGGTTAGGGTGTGCTACAAATTATTGAACAGAGGCTACTGGCTTTTCTGTAGCTTTTAGATAGCCCGTGAAGAGTGGGGATGTTACTGTGCTAATATAATTTTAAATAGGGAGAGACTTTTTAGCATGAAATAGACTTACTTCCACCTTAGTTTCTTACCTCTGGTTTCTTGCATGTTTACACTAAGTGTTTGCATGCTGAACTGTCTCTAGCCCACAAAGCACATGAAGGTTTTATTGGGTACAAAAGCTATCAACTGCAGCAGTTCACAGCAATTTCTCTGCTGCACTTGGCCATAGCTGGTATTAGTGTTGAAGGTGTCACTTGATGATGCCAAAATATTAACTTTGTGATCCCTCTTCAGTCACTTCCCTTGAGAAATGAATGATGACCTTACAGTAGGTCCAAACAAAGCAAATGACTGTTAGCCTATGCAAATGGGTAAAAGTGGCAGTCCCTTACACTTTTTGTGTGTGTTTAGTCTTTCTTTTTTTTTTTTTCCTCCTTTCAAGGAGGCTTTAGTTTGCTAACCCTGAAATAACTAGCTGGAGTTACTACTTCTGTCTGGGGGTTGAAGTCTTTGCCTCAATTTGTGCAGTTTAAAGTAGATCCTGTTTGTTTAGCTTTGGCTTGTGAGGATGTGACTTAAAGAATACAAAATCATTAAACAAAATATTTTTTTCCTAGATCTTATTTTAGTTCTTATCCTACTATGAGCCTCCTGACCAGGGCACACTATAGTTCAGCTGCTCATGATGTTGTTGAACTTGAGCAGGTGATGATAGAACCTGCTTGGCAAAAACCCGAATACCTCTACACTAACTTTCGTATAGACTGGCTCAGGGCTCTAGGCATTGGGCTTGATAAAGGTTAAAACTTCTCTGAAGTTGACTGGTAATCTTCATGGTTGCCACTACTAGGATTGGAATATGTTAGCCTTCAGGATAGAAAACATACTGGCTTCATGTCTGTGTGGAGTGGGAAATTCTGTAGTCTGGTTATAGTTTAAAATTTATTTAAGCTTTTTAAAATTTGAGATTAATAAATATGGCCAGATTTTTGTTAGTGTTCTATCAGATCTTTTTTTTTTGCATATAATATAACTACAATAGACTTGGGCAACAGGTAGAAATAAGGGGAGGCTATAGAACTGGGCTTTGATCGAAATGGCTGCAAAGGTTTTAGAGAATAACTTAATCTCACTTTGAGTGAGCAAAGATCTTCTGTAAAACATACAACAAATCAAAACTGGTAGTGATTAAAGTTTAGAATATAGCCATTCTTTCAAGTCTGGAAAGAAACCACTAGTAAGGTGGCTGGAATAATAGTGGACTACTGGAGCCAGTGCTTTTGGAGTACTAAAGGACAACAGGCTCTTGCAGAAAGAAAACTATAATCTTTGTTTCTCCACCCTGAATGCTACTTACTCTCATGCCCCAGAGTTCCCACTGGCTGACTGTGAATGTAGCCAAAGGGTGTAGTCTCTTGACAAAGATTACAGCTCTTCTGAAGAGATAGCAAGATGCTTGAATTTAGCTTCTGAGAGCCAAGGCCACATAAACTTCTATCAGAAGTGAGCTGAGTGCTTTCTTTTGCTCTGTGTTAATGGAAATAGTTGTATCAAGGCCACCATAAGCTCCCTGAAAAGACTACATCAAAGTAGGTACTATGGCAACAGTGCAGCTTTATCAGTCTAAGACTTGGTGAGACATGGGCAATGCAGTGCTGTTAGTTAGTGTTATATGGGCAGATGAGGAAATGAATCAAACTCGTCTCAAACTCTCCTGGACAACTGCAGCTGTGAAGTTTCGGCAGTTGTTGGGGGTGAAATGGGTTGCAGTGACATTAAGTGAGTCTCTTGGCATGTCAGCTTGCTCTCAGAAGGAACCCAAATGTTATTTAGGCTCAATTTATATCTGGAAACAGACTTGTAGGAGCAAGGCTCCTCCACAGGCTATTTGAAAGGCTTTTTCTGCTTGATGGATGAATTAATCTAATCTTGATAATAGGTTAGTTCATAATGTAAAGTCATTTAATTGTTCTAGTTAAAACTTAAGCACCTCAGTTTTTCCTCATGTATTTAAGGCACTTGAGACTCTACAGTGCAGTCGTTTTGGTGTACAAGTTGTCTTAGGCAGAAGGGGAATGATTTTGGAAGGTGTTGATTTGTGCCCACAAACTACTGGCACTCTGAATGTGGAAGTCTCTTCACTTGTATGCCTAAAAAATTCTCAAACAGTTTCAAACTTGTAGCTGGGCACAGCTGTTGGATTAACCATAGTAACAGCTAGAATGCTGTTCCTTAGTCATATAAACTACATAGTCTTAGCGCTATGACTTGCTTCAGAGGTGAACTGGAGCTTCCTGAGCTTGGGGTTGACTTATAGTTTGAGTAAACTATAGCTGAGGAAACATGCTTCCTGGGAATACAGGTTTTGCCCTAAAATCTATTACTAGACAATTGCTACTTTGCCTTTCCAGTTTGTTTAAACACGAGCCAAATCACTTGAATGTTTGAACTTGCTTGGCATCTGGAGTAGAGGAATGCAGGAGTGACTTAAAGGTCTGGATTTGTCATCTTCTGCTGTTTAACTGCATAACTTGGCAACAGTTCTGGCAAACGCTTGTTCCAGTGTATTGGCTTGGTCATAACTTCGCAGCAGAATAAATCTGACTGTTTGGCTTTCTGCGAAGATTGTCAAAGGTGTGTGTGTGTATACACAGGCTGCTACAGAAAAAGTGCTGGACAATATCTGTTGTATCTTAGCATCTGTGTAGGCTTAGGATTTTGAACTCTGGGGGACTTGTGCAGAGCTGGTTTATCAGTCCTTCTGGAATTTTGGTTTAGCTGCAATTCTGAGCCGTGACCTTTGACTATTGCTGTGGATAATGCACCACAATCCTTTCAGGTTAAGGACTTGCACTTAAACTCCTGGAGAGGCATGACTTTGGAGTAGGAAGTTGCTGAGAATTGGTGATAGTATAAGTGAGACTAACTATTACACTACAGAAGAAACGATTACTACAGTAGTTATGCTGAATTTATGAGAGGAGCAAGCTGTAATCCAGGGCTATGTCAAACCAGGTCTCTGAGTTTTGTGACAGACTGGGCAGATCAGCAGGCCTTTAGAGGCTGAGGAGTCAGGACTATAATGCTGAATGAGCATGGGGGGCGGAAATACTTGCAAAACTGAAACTAGACCAATTTGAAGCTTTGTGCATTTTGATTCCTTCTAGCAGGCAGAGAAAGCGCTATGTCCAGAGTAACTACTGGAGCCTCAGTGACTAAGCTAGAATACAACCCTTAACATAACTGAAGCTAAGAATAATTCTGATATGCTGTACGCTCCTGAAGCTGACACCTCAAGAGAAATTGAACGTTCTCTTGACATCTTACAGAACAGTGCCGCCTTCTTCCAAATTCTTGCTCGCTAGCAACTTTTGTGTCAGCAGCTGCTTAGCTTGCTTAAAAAGTGCCCATCCATGGCAGATGAGGGTAGAAGAGCATGCAATAAACGCTTCCTGCTGAAAGAAAAGTATTCTACTTGAACAGGGAAATCCTTTAGTGAAAAAGGCATATACAGTAACCTCAAGTGTGAGTATATCCTAGGTTTAAAAAAGGGCACTTAAGGTGCAAAGAGGTTAAACAGTGTAAAACAGGACTTTCAAAGTGCTTGTTAAACTATATCCTTTCAAACAGCTGCATATCTGAGGAATGGTTCTGGAATCAGTGCTACCTTCTAAAGGAAGTGGAATTGCTGCAGTTTCTGAGCATTAAAAAATGGAGATCAGAAGTTGGATCTGAACACAGTTAGCTATGAATTTGTATCTGGAGTAGGGGAGAAGGGACAAACTTTGCTTAAGCAATTAATTAACAAGCTCTGAGTTGTGAACTCCTTAATTTGATGGTACCCTTCCAGCATACACTTCAATTTGAATGTCTCCAGTGTTTATGATCAAAATTAGAGGAAGCAATTAAATTTGAAGGGAAAAAAGTGCTCTGTCCTTTTCCAGCTTGTGAACTGGGCTAGCATGTCAGAAGTTCAAAAGGGAATATAGAAGGTAAAATGAGCTCAACTGGTGCTTCTACCCCCACATTGTACCTCTAAGCCTTATGTTGTTTAGAGATTAACTTTATAGACTTCATGCCCAGAATTATGAAAAGAGTTTCTGAAGACCTGGGAACTCTTGTTGTTTTTTCAGTTGCTTTTATTCCATTCTAATCCCTCTTGTAAGTAACTTGAGAGGGGAATGGAATATTTTCTGCAGGTGAGAGCCTAAATGTTAAATATTGCAAAGGACTTGCTATCTGAGGTACTGACAAAGACTTGATGTTGTAATGGGGAAGGCTGAACTTGGTATAAGCCAATAGCTGAAATCGGAGAAAAATAATCCGATACTTCACTTCTGGGAATCTCCTTCATGCACTCGGGGGGCCCTAGCGTTTCTCTCTTGAGTAGTCTTATCCTCAAGACCAGAGTGTTTGTTCATAAAGCTTGACTTCTGACATAATAGTCTTAAGTGCAATTTTATTATTAGTCGCTAGTACAATGGACAATGCCTTGTCGGGGAAGGAGAACTTGAGTTCTCCTAAATGTTTAGTGATAACAGGTTTCATAACAAAGTATTGTTTTGTATTTTATTGTCTGTCTGTGAAGCATGGACTAAGTAGCATAATGTGAAAATACAGGACTGACTTTTGAAGTATTTTGAGCTGTGAGGTGGTCAAAGCTCCTTATTGGCTGTCAATAATATAATGTCCTATAGTCATAGGCCTGCCTAGTGCAGGAGTGTATCTTGGCAATTAAACCTGCCTTGAGTAGCCAACACGCTCACTCAGATAGTATCTTTAACAGGTTTAAGTTATCTTAGAGGGGTATCCATCTGAACTGGGACGACAAAATTAAGTGGAATGGCTCACTAGTTTAAAAAAACAGAAAACAAACACAAAACTAATTGAGCATAGCTAGCCTAGTTTCCTGTTGGGAGAAGCAGGAATAACTGTAGTCATGTATGAACATCAGCTCCCTACAATGTACCTCAAAAGAGCCATCTTACAGGGCATATAAGACAAAGTTGGTGAATATGCAATTTGACAACAGTAAGCTGTACTGTGTTGCTGCCAATTTTTTTATGGCAGTCGTGGACTTGCTTTCAGTAGTAGATCATAACTCTTGCAGCAACTTTCTTGTAATAGTCTAGCCAGTTTGCCATTACAGTAATCTGAAGCTTAAACGTTGCTGAGGTCTTTGAGCTTTTTCTGCTGGGAAGGCGAAGGGAGTGCTCTGTCTGCTTTTACAGCGCTGTTGGATAACAACAGTGGAATAACCTTCCAGTCCAAGAACCTATAGAAGTAATATGGGCTCCTATACAAGTTAATGTAAGGAGACCTGTTGGAGTGGTCATGTATTAAGGTCTTGAGCTGCATTATAGCCAGTCTCTTTGCTGTGTGTTTCAAGGATGTTAGGGTTGGATGCTGACTCTTAGGGTTTCTGGGGAACTTCTTTAAAGCTTTGTTTAGGAATGTTCTGCCTCATGAAACTCCACTTGGTTTAACTTTGTAGTAAAGTAGTCCGACTTTGTCAGTACTGACTGCTGTCTTGAATCTCAGTCTTAGTAGCTTTTCTGGAGTTATCCAAGCCTGGTGGCTGGTACTAGTGGATCTTCAGCTTCGTCTGTACTGAATGTGCCTTGTATGGATTCTGCGGAGGCTACAAGTCTTACTGTTTTTTTTTAAAAGGTGTTAAAAGCCTGGTTGTATCATCTAGAAAGGCATGGGAAACAGTGTCCAATGCTGGCACCTGAAAAGCAGCAAGCATTCTGTGTGGATAAGGAAGACTTTCTCTTTCACATACTATTGTATGTATATCAGCATTGGGAATCTATCTCCTAAGAGAGTAAGAATAACAGATACCTGTGCAACCTTAGCAACATGTCCCTGAGTGGCTAGCAAATCTTCTGCTAGGTGATACAGTGGGCAAATACCAGTGGTTAGAACTTGTGATCCGAATAAGGGGCCCACTGGCAGTTTGAGGCATCGCTTACTCAGTAGCTTCTACAGAGCTTTATCTGCCCTTTTCTGTCTCAAATACTCCTCAATACTGTTGCATTGTTGCTCAAGTGGAACTAACTTTGACTTAATAGCTTGCTGCTTGTTTCTACTTAGCAAAAATTAATCTAATGAGTAGTTTGTGTTTGTTTTCAGACTAATCTTCCTATCTTCAAGCTGAAAGAATCTACAGTCAGAAGAAGATACAGTGACTTTGAATGGCTGAGGAATGAACTAGAAAGAGAAAGCAAGGTGGGTATCTGAAAGGTAAATACAAGTGTGCATAGACGTGAGAAGAGTACTCAACTGTTCTCTGTATGTTATAAAGCATGTCTGTCCTAATCTCAGAGGTTGTGACTGAAAACCTCCAGAACTGAAACTGTGTGCCAGGCTTTCACCAAACTGTGGTATACAGTGTGGGAGACAGTTGCTCAATGTTTTTTAGTTAATTGAGTTTAACTGCTTGAATTCAAGTTGCCTGTATGGACAGATGCTGTTCTTTGGTAATGTTTTTTATTTGACTAGGGGTGCTAATGATAAGCTGTCACTCCAGGAGGGAAAGGTGGCACAACAGGTATATAAACTTGCTTACAGGTTGTACTTAAGGCCATATTTCTAAATCTTTCAGGTTGTGGTACCACCCCTACCAGGAAAAGCTCTTCTCCGTCAGCTCCCCTTTCGAGGAGATGATGGTATATTTGATGACTCTTTCATAGAGGAAAGGAAACAGGCTCTTGAGCAGTTCATAAACAAGTAAGTGTTGGGTCTATGTGGAAATGAACAGATCAACTCAGAAATGGAATTGGAGCTGCTAGTCCTCTAACTGTGGCTGCACTAGGCTCAGAATAATGAGAAGCTTTCACAGTCTTGCAGCGGAACACACTAATGTCGCTCATCAAATGTTTGGTTTGGATATCTTAATGCTTACCTGAACAGCTGAAGTGAGTGATGTTGGTGTTAATTTATGCAAATTACCACTAAAATTATAGCATTCAAAAATAGTTCTGCTTTTTCATTTCTGAAAGGTATCCTTCTTTGGATGAACAATAAGACTTACAATGGGCTTACAGCAGTTTACTTTGATTACAGATGTGAGGTTATCAGCTTGTATAATGATGCGTATTTTCTTTAATCATCGTGAGAATCTGTCTGAAGGTATAGAAACTCTACTTGAGATATGCATGTATATATATAGTCTGAAATAGACACTTCAAGCTGTCTCACTGCCTTTTAAAAGGTGAACAAAAACTTAGTAGAACAGCAGTCACACGAGTCCGTTACCATAATTGTTTTCCATATAGCAACCCAAAGAGTTACCTCAGTCTCTTTAATGCTGTGGATCCAAGTACTGGGTGGGAAGGAATTGTTGGTTACACAGCTCTTCTGGTCTCTAGAGCCAGCATGCTGTCCAAACCAGCATGGACTGGGCTCCTCCTGTCCTAAAAGGTGGAACTGACAAAGCTTGAATTGTTTTAGTTTTGCTTAATAGTAACGTTCTTTAGCAGGATCAGAGGATGTCCCTGAGTTAAGCTGAAACTTCATCTGATCTTGTATGTTGTTGGTCAGTTGTTACTTGTTGAAACATGCAGTTTAGGGGTGCAAAAGTGACTAGTTCAGTAGAAACTAAAATTGATGTCCTGTTTTTTGCAAGTGCAAGTAAGTTTAGGTGTGACTATATTAAATCTTCTCACTTATTCCTCATGTAGTGACTTGTTAGCTCAGTTTAGGTATTTCTAATGTTTCTAAGCAGATAAAATACTTCACTCTTTTGAGTGATACACTGCTACTTCCTCTGCTTGAAGACAAATGGAACGAATGTTCAAGGTGCCTAGCTATTCTTTTAGACCACATGAAGGTAGATATGCTTATGGTAAAACAGGAAGTGTTCTCTTAAGGTTGTACAATCAAGGTCCTTTAGCATGACTTTGAAGTAAAACTCTTAAGCTCTCTTATCCGTGCAGACTTGGAACTCTGTTAAATCTGGAAGAAAAGTGCTGAGCCCAGCAACATGTGGGGGAAGAGGGCTGTGTAAGTTCTGGAGCAACTGATAATGAAACAATATAACTGAAATCCTTTAGCAAAACATCTGTCTGCATAGCTAGCAGAGGGAAACATAGTGACCAGTTTACTGGTATCACTTGTGCAGTCTTGTAGGGAGCAATATATTGATCTTCTGAAAGTATAAAACTTCTCAGTGAATTTTTCCTACTTTGAAAGATAAAAGCAGACTGTTAATGTAGATGTTGATGTAGTGGTACACTCAAGTACAGCTGGAACAAAGCTCTTCGGGCAAAACTTTTAACTATTCAACCTCATCAGCTTATTCCGTGGCGTGGGCCAGCTCCATCGAGCAAATAGTTCACAGCTTTAATTGGCAATATCTGGAAGCTCTAGAGCTTCTACAAAATATTCTGGGTATTAGTGAAGTTAGTCCTGAATGGAATTTGCATAATATAAGAGATTTGTATTGCTGCATTCTCAAAGGTAGTCTTTAATCTTAGAACTAGAGAAGCTCTCAAATAACTGACATATCAGTGTAGCCAGGGAAGGGCTTGGTGCACTGGTACCAGTCCTTGATGTCCAGGAGTTCTAAAAGGGATGTTGTTAATTGCTGTCTCTAGGTGTGGAGTCTAGCGGGATTAAATCCTAGCAGTGCAGCTAGCTAATGCAAGAGAGCTGACTCCAGTTGGTTGGAAGCACCACTACTTTTTAGAAGTTTTCAAGAATAGCTACACCAAAAGTATTGTCTGCCTGAATCTGACTTCTGGAGACATGGAGATGTGGAAGCTGCAGCTGCTTTATATGATGATCAACATAGCTCAATATTCTTCCAAAGTAGAGTAAAACACTCCTATGAAACCAAGAGCCAGGTCAGACCTAGTCTAGCAAATCAGCCACTAATTTTCAAGCCTTTCTAAAAGGCAAAAGGAATTTGCTGCTGCCTCCTCATGTTGTCCCCTACATCTTTCTCATCAAGTTAAGAGGCCAAAACGTTTAGTCTAAGGAGGGTAAGAAACTCTAACTACTCCAGACTGTTTCTGAACTAGTGTGTGAGACTCCTGCCCATTTGCTAGACCCTGTTGAGGTTGCAAGGCTTTATAGCCATGCTCAAAAGATTCTGTCAATGCTGAGTAGCAGAGGGCAGCTTTCTGATTAAAGGACGTGCTCAATGAGAAGCAAGTGGTGACAGAAGAATTTGTTATCCTTGGGCGAAGTAAGCACTAATAGATACATGTGGGGAAAAAATGCACAAAAGTACTTGGAAGTACTGACTATGAGCTTCTGGAGTTGATGTATTACACATGCTTAAACAGATGAACTTCCACTTCATGTTCTGGTAGCTTTGGGGACCACAGAGTTGATACAAGCTGCCCTGGGGAGAGGGGAAAACGAAGGTTGGGGCGTAGTGTGTGGTGTTTTTTTTTTTTAACTGAACTCCTTTAGGTTTCCTTATCCATAAGTGACCAAGGGATTGAGTATCTTGGGATTTAAGTTCCATCTTCAAATTTTGGGACCCTCAGTAAGCTGCTAGTTGTCTTAAGGGATTAAATGTAACACCTTATCTCTTAAAAGTTTGGGAGCATCTTTTAAACTAATTTCAACTCACTCACTAGAGAAAAGACAGTGACTCTCTGTAGTCTCTATCCAGAACAAAAGTAAATCCCTATTAGAAGCGCTGTTAACTTCTAGAGCAGACAAGCTCCGACTCTCCAGTGTTTCCTATCTAAGGCTATTTCCTATTTTTGGAACAGAATGACCGTATCCTAGTACTTCCTGGTTGGGCCTCAGTGCTGCTTGTATGAGTTGGGAGTGACCATGGTTAAATCGCAGTGCTCTAAATGGTGTCAAGGCCTACAGAAGACCTTCACACCCCCTGGTGGAGTAAGTCTTTAACTCTGTCTGGACTAATTGCTGTTGAATGAGACAGAACTCATTCGGAAAGGAGGTTAAGCTCCTTTCTCGGAAGGTGTCCTGTGCCAAAGGCATCAAGAACTATGAATGTGAACTTGTCTTTACTTAACTCGACTCTAGGTGTTCTAATGCTAGGATGGGCGCTTTGATAGTCTGCTCAATTGCAGGTGACAGATGTTGACATAACATGCTTTCTAATGACCAGAGGTGGCTCAGAGTTCTATAGGCTAATATCATCTTGGAGAACAGCCATAAGTCTTGCTGTCAGACGTCATTCCAGTCACCAACAGTAAACCAGAAGTGAGATATATGACAAACTGTAGATCCACAGGTTATTGGTATAAAAATCTCACTGTTCTGACCAGCTGCAAGTAGGCTTGATGTGTTAGCACTAACACTTTTTTCTTCCTCTCCAGGGTTGCAGGCCACCCACTGGCACAGAATGAGCGCTGTCTTCACATGTTCTTACAAGATGAAGTAATAGACAAAAACTACACACCATCCAAAATAAGACATACTTGAGTTCTGAAGCCATCTTCTCAAACATGAGTGGTTCTTATGCTTGATTTTAAGAGGTTGTAGTTTGTCTTAGCATGCTGAGGATAAACAGGCACAAAGCGTCCACTAACATCAGTACACTGCTTGGTCTTTGCATATGCTTTATAGCATTAAAGAACTCACTTGTCTTAGCTGAATCCTTCTGAATCCTTGATTTAAGAGTATTAAAATGAGACCATCCACCCTTTACAATGTCTCACAAACCTTTCCACTCTTATTTGCAATGACTTAACAATGTTTACTGACTTGGCCTTACTTGAACTTGCACAGTTGTAGTGTCACGTGTTCACTTGTATATGACTAAACTGCTATGCTGTTTCTGAGGTAGTCATATGTCTGAACTTCTGTAGAAAGACTGCTTTATTTCAGATACCCTGTATGAGAAACACTTATGCAATTGTCTTCATGCTTGTAAAACACTTTATACTGAAGTAATGAGGGAATTATCTTTATATTCTGTAAGAAGGGGGGGGGGGAAATCAAATTTATATACTAAAATAACTTGTCTAAAGTTTTGAAATAAAAGTGAAAATGCACTTCAAATGTTTGTCACTCTTGACCTTCAGTGTGGTGTATCCCCTGCTTTGAGAAGCAGGGACTTGGCTACACTGAGCGAGATGCTGTTTCAGCCTTGCTATGATGCCCTTCTGCAATGTAGTCTTGTGCTACTAATAGCCAGTGCTAAATACCCCAAGACGCTGACACTTTCTGCTCAGGTCTTACAGAACACGTAAAGGTATTGGAGATCATTCCTGTGTTGCAGAGCTAAAGCTGGAGCCCTAATCATTTTAGTCACTTAACAGATCTGTGGCTTCAATAAGAGCTTTTTAAAAAGGTAACTTTCTAGTGGGCATGAGAGGTGCTGATCTGACTTGAACTACTAGGTGAAAATTGTACCATGCTGCAGAGAAAGGAATGTTAACCTAGCAGATACTGACATAACTCTGTTATTGCTACCTATAGAGTCATATGAGCCAGGCAGAAGATGCTATCCTAGGTTGGAATGCAGGTTGTGGACTCCAGCGCACAAGTGAGCATTGCTGAAATAGTCTTCCTCTCTGGATGTTTCCATGGCTGGAGGAGCTTTCTCCGTGCTCTTGGATGTGATATAGGTATTGCATATCGAGATCCTCTTGAAAGCCAGTTCAGGAACACTTTAGTGGCCGTCTGATCCAGGCATTCTGTGCCCTTCATAACAGTGCATGTTCTAAACAACCTGTCTAGTGCATGTTGGCTTAGACTTGTTCCTGCTGCTTTTACCTTCTTAAAATAGTGAAAGTCTTACAAACTTACCAGTGGAGTTAAGTCCTTTACATGAGAGCATTAACCTCATGTTCAACTCCTCTATGCCATTTGTTTGAAAATCTGGATGTTAAAGGCTAAACTGATAAAACACTGGTGGTTGACTGGATTGTATATGGTATTAATGAATACTTGTCTTCAAGCATACTAGCTTGTGGCTACAATAAAACAAGAAATCTGTGAGCTCTGGATACTCACAACCAAAGGGAATATTTTTATTCTTGAATTTTGGAGTGGGAAGTGCATATACTGGGCTGGTGGCACAGTGGTAGCTTGCAAGTGTGCTGTGTCAATTTTGGTCCCTGGTTTTGTGAATAAGACAGATTCAACAAAGTGTTTGCGCTACTAAGTATGAGGAGGAAACAATTACTTGAGCATCAAACTATTCAGGCCTACCTTTCTTCAGTACTGCAAAAGAATAAATTCTAAAATTCCCTACTTGTTGAGTCACGTTTAGGAAATTGAATTATTAATGGCCAGGGGGAAGAAGCTATAAATGTATATGGTATTTCCTTGCTTAGGTTTAGCTGCGTAGTAAGGGACTATTTTTTTCCTGACACGGTCCTTTCTGTGAGAAGCTTCTTTCTGAAAGCATAGTAAATGCTACATGTTATGCCTAAAGGATATCCAACACGATCCATGTGACCTACTGTGGCGAAAGGAATTAGAGTGAAGGAAGAAAGCTATATACTTCATGTCAAAGTGGATTCTTCTTTTCCCATTTCCAAAATGTAATGAGGACTCTGGAGAGTTATCATTGGAGTTGACAGGATCAGGATCTTCAGTGGACATCTGAACTGGACTCTGGGATTTACTTGGACGTCGATCCTTTAAGACTAGCCAGATAGCCTCGTTCTAGTGTAGTGCAGCTGATCCTGCTGCAGTGCAATCTGCAGTTCTGTGGGGAAGATGTGGTCTGAGATTAGCTGTGCCTGAAATACAGGGAAGTGTGTGTTCTTCCAGCTCCTGAGCCTGTTGTGCAGATGGGCTAGATCCTGCGTGTAGCAGGATGAGATGTGGGTGTATACCCGTTGCCCTGTCTGCTTTGCAATTGGGAGAAAGCTAGTATGCTCTGTTGCATCCTCTAGCCTCACTGATCTAGGGACTGGGACTGTACAGCATACTGCAGAATGCAGCTGCCTCATAGTTTAGATGCAGTTCATGTTTGTCGCTGCTCCAAGAAGAGCAGCGCAAATCTTGTTGAAACCAGTGTTTTGTCGTGGGTTCTGCACAACAGTGGGTCCAACCTTTTTAGCTCATAAACTGAATTATCAAAAAGGATAGGGAGCCACAATTGATTTTTCTGGCCTGTCCAGTTGTCTCTAGACCAGAGAACAAAAAATAGTCAAAGATTATTAAAGTGCAGTAGGAACGCTTCATAAAGTGTTTGTTGGTTTGAAGGTCTCTTTTAAAGATAGGATTCACCATGCCCTATGGCAAGCAAGCTCTTAAGCGCTCCATGTTAGTTTGTATAGAGGGCATTTCAAAGTCCTCTAGTCCACACTTTGTCTCACTTTGCTCATCAAAAGACTGGTCTTGTATACTTCATGGTCTGGCTGTCTTGGAAAGGATGGAATGTGAGACAGCAGAATGAAAGATTGGAGGAGACATAGGGTGAAAACTTAGACCCCTGAAACCTATGAGATTTTGTGCTTGAAGTCAACAGAGCTAGGATTTCACTCATGTTCAGTATTCCCTGACACTGACAATGAGCCATTGTTATACACTGTATATGTCCACTTGTCTTTTTAATGTGCGTGCTCTTTGGTCGCTCATGGCCGTATAGACAGTATGTTATGTTTTCCTTCTCCTATTGCCAACTTCTTTCTGTGCACTGGGAGTTGCTTACCCCTTTCTTTGATTTGATTATGCAATTGGACACCTTAATAAAACCTCAGAATCTTTTTGTTTGAAAACTGTTTTTGCGTTCATCGCCCTTTGTTAGCTGCACAACTTATGGATGTTAACGACTGTTGTAACATGAAACACAAGACTTGTACTAGGTTAGATTTCTGATCCATTTAGCACTGTGTCCTAGAAAAAGCTGTGTCTCCTCCTTCAGAGGAAAATGTTAGGAACTTTGCGTAAATGCGTATTTGAATTACAAAAAACAACTCTGAGACCCTTTGCTCCAAGGCAGGATCACCTGTATCTAAACTATTTCATTAAGGTTTGTCTAACCTGTTCTTGGAAACCTCTGATGATGTCAACTCCACAGCATTCAAGGCAATCCATTTTGACAGAGACTGTTTCTAATCTCTGGTAAGCAGAGTACAGTGAAAGAAACTAATCCAGAAATAGAAGGACAAGCATTAAAAGAACAGTGGAAAGTAATTTAAATTCAATATATTTTTATTCTTTGTAAATACAATGAGTACAACTTTTTAACTTCACAAATCAGTTAATCCACTTTGTACAGGAAAAGTTTTACTCATTCTATGATAGTCCAAGTGCTGATTTTTCTCAGTGCTAGTTCCTAATAACAAATCAAAATTTGTAAAGTACAGCAGCTATCTTTAAATGTTTTTTTTCTACATTTTTCATACATCAAATAAGCAGCTTGTAACGTTTCTGTGTGTGAGAGGGTGTAGGTGAACAAGGCTTCAAAATTAGAACCTGGAGCTTGCTAAAAAGGCATTGGAGACTTTTGGAAATTGTTAGCGTTGTATCAGTCAGCCACCTTTATTTCTTTGAAATAAAACTCCTTCCTTTTTTCTTTTTATATAGTCATTTCACTTTTTTGCACATCTCATTGACAAAGAGTTTGGCCACCGTTGCCTTTGGTTTCAGCACTATGTCAACGGGACAGCGAGCAGGTCACTGAAGCAGTCATCTCCATTTTATTTGGTTTTGCTGTTTTACTCTTCCTGTCTTGACTTGTACTCTTTTCAGATGTGTGTACGTGAATGTGTGTGTGTGGAAGAAGATGGAGGGAAGATAGGGAGAGGAGGTGTATAAAGCTCTTCTGTCTCTGAGATGTTAACCGAACAAATTCTGGTGACATCTGCATCAAAGATCACCGGTTCATTTTACAGGAAGAATGGAGCTGCCATCATAAGCTACTTTTTAATCAGTTCTGAAGGCCACTTCATGATGTATTATAGCAGAAGTAATGTTTTGGTAACCTGGTCTTAAATGTTGCCTGTCATATTGAAAACACTTTACCAACATCGGCTACTTTTAAAACAGTTCTGAAGGCCACCACCTCTCATGTTACAACAGAAGCCAAGTTTGGTCACCCCGTTCCAAATACTGAACAAACTAAAGTACCTTCTTTCACTTTTTGTCTCGGATCTGCCTGTTAAATGAGAGAATAGCAGAGTCTTTGTTAACTGTGACTGGCATCTGAATTGCTTCCATCCTGTACTAACAGGAAAAGCAGCCAAATTCCGGCCACTTTTACTTTTCTGTAGAACAAAGCATTCTCTCCATGATCTAAATCACTTTGTTCAGAGCAGCAGAATCATATCTACTGGGGTATTTTTTGTCAATGAGTTTAAAGGCTAAACATTCCCAGGCTTATGCTTCCTGTAGATTTTGTTAGTTGAGGCTTATTCTCCATAGGTAAAAGTTCTTCTCAAACTGTCCGTCCTGATTGTTTATTTTAAGGTAATTTATATGTCACTGGATTTGTACATATCTGAAAGCAGTCTTGTAATTGGTACATTCCCAATGGTCTTTTTGAAAAACACTTCTTCTATTGTGGATGGACTAATCGAACGTAAAGCTGGTAAAAGCAATAAAAGTTTTCCAAAACGGCAGGGTTGCGTGGGATACCTGGGAGACAGAGAAGACAGGTTACTGAAGTTTTTAGACGTTTTTCCAAATAAAATCTTTTACTTTACAGAAGAAGACATTCAGCAAATTATACAGATGGATGCTACCTGTGTTAAAACCCTGCTTCTTGTACTCACATGAGCAAGAAGGCTGATCCCAAGGAAAAGTGTCTTGATCGAGGTTAGACTATAGGCCAATGTCTTTGAATTTTGATTAGCTCCTTTGTTTCTTCCTTCAGAGCAGTGACAATACAGAGACAGGATCTGCTCTAGCTTGTTCCTCAGACAACAACTGTGTACTTGATGTAGTTCAGGGAAGAGCTTGACCCATAATAAATGCCCTGTCATTTAAATGGCAATTTAAACCTAACTAGCTTATCATGGTAATCATTTTGTCCCCTTTTAGTGGCTTTATACCTTTAATAACAATAGCTTTTGAAGAGTACATATTTGATTAAAGAAGCTATGTTTTATCCCCAGATAACATATTTGTGTAAAAGGATATTTGTGCTTACACTGACTTTACATCAGTGTGATTCGCAAGCCACTGAGTTACAGTGTCCTAGTGAAAGAAGGAGTAGGTCCACTGGAGAAACCTTCTGCTTCTCCACTCTGCCCTTTCTTACATCCTGAAAGGGATCCTTGAAAGCGGCTCCACTGAGGTGAAGGGGCTGATACAAGTATATCACTGGCAGGAAGGTAAACTCAAGTGTAAGGACGAAACACAGGCTGAAAGCCTCATCCTGTCGGAGTCGATTACAGTTTTATCAGTAGAACTAGGATTTCCTACTTTCCAGAAAAGCTGCAGAAGCTTTCATACCCTGAAATGGGTGGATATTGTTGTTCTTAAACTTTGCGTTTGTTTATACAGCTAGTTTTTATTCAGAATATAGGCAGTCTTTTTTTTGTACTTTTTTCCTCGTAAAAGGGTGTCTTTTACAAAAGATACTGTTTAGTCCAGTAGCTAAATATTTCCAGCAATGCAGAAATACAATGGGAAAACTACCATGCTCAGAATGGAAATCATGGCTAGGTAAAACCATTGCTCCCTGGCTGCTTCTCTCTCCAACAGGCCATGGCTCAGTCAGAGTCTTCAGGAAGCCATCTTCATGGGAAAGAGCTTGATGTGCAGTAGCCACTCTTTTCTTTTTGCTCTGCACTAGCCATAACTGACTGGTACTTGCATCTCTGCCCACGTCTCCAGGGCAGGCCATTCCCTTTAGACTAAACAGAAGAGCTTCAAAGATTGCTGCCATCTAATCTCTGACACTGGCCAGACTTCTGCTAGACAGACCTGATAGCAGAGCAGGTCAAGGTTTTAGAAGGAAAAAAAAGGATAAAAATCCCTCTTAGAGCCCTCCATTTCTTACTGTGCTAGTCTCATGGACCTGCGTTGCAGCTAACATACTAAGACAAAGACTTTATAAGACCTTTCACATATCTCCCCAGAAGTCCTGAAACAGCTGGAGGAGCCACTCTATTAGATGTTAGGCGCACTCTTCTGGCCTCTCCCTTTCTGCTCACTTTGAGGTGGTCCATAGCAGAAGACTACTAATTTGTTCGCAGCTGGCTGTTCTAAACTGTGGGCTTGCATTTTACATAGCACAGTTCACGCATTCCTGGTTTCACTCTTGTACGCTTTGTGGGGTGAGAGCTATAACTTTTATGGCAGATTTTAAGATTTCTGTATCTCATAGGACTTATCTGGCATGAAACAGGACTGAACTTTTCTCCCTAAGCAATAATTCTCATCGCTGTGCTGCAGCACCAAAATGGGAGTCACAAGTCCTGGGTTTTCCGTTTCAAACTGGGAACAGACTGAGCATAGAGTCCTGGAAGAACCATTTAACCTCCTTGTATCTCTGTTGCCTTATCTTCAAGGGCGGGGGGGGGGAGGGGGGAATGACATGAGGAAGTGTACTGGAATTCTTGAGTGAAAAGCAATGTTACGGTTGTGATATGTGATATTATTTTAACTATCACTATTAGCATTACTTGATTCAATAAAATGTAGAGGAAGATCTAGGGGAAGATGTATTGCAAAATGTTCCACAGCAGGTATACTTCCTAGCGGAAAGTCTTTCCTTTTACCAATTTTCCATGTGTCTGACTGAATCCCACGTTCCTCATTCCATTAGGACATACCAAATCCCAACAGGCTGACAGTCAATTTATAGTGGCTATAAAAGCCCGATCCCCGTTTCAGTCAATAGAAATGCCACCTTCCCTACAGCAAGAGTGGGATTTTACCCCTCCACCTGCAAGAAGTATTTGAAGAAGATGCTGATCACCTGGTATGAATGTAACTGTTCAGGGTGAGCTGGGCTTCGTCTTGAAGGGCTGCTATCGCGGCAGCATTTCGAAAACTCCTCAGTTCAGAACCACTGTGTGTAGGCACTGCAAAGCAGATCAGTTACTAGTTCAGCTTGACTCTCTTGTGGCCCAGAACAGTTCAGTTAATGCTAATCGATGGAAACAAAACACTCCCTTTAGGTCCCCCCAGCACTTCATTGTTAGCCTTTCAAAATATGATGCTGACTATTGGAATTCCACACTAGGAAACTCGTTGGATGATATAATCCTATGTCTGATTTAAATTTTTTTTTTTTTTGCTTTAAAGTAGCTTGCTCATAGTTACCAGAGCAGACAAGCAAGAGATTATTTCTGCTTACCAGCTTTGAAAGTGACAATGCATTTGAGACAGGCAAATTCAGTAGCATCTAGCCGAAGTTGTCTAAATCTAGCCACAACCTCCTGTAAAGCCTGTATTTCTGAAATAATTTTATTCAGCTTCTGAGAATCTGTATTGTCACCGTTCATGCCTGAAACAGAAACAGATGAAATAAATACTCTAATATTAAAGGCATTTGCTTTATTTGATATTGATTTCTGACAAAATCCTGTGTATCAATATCCATTCTATTGTCACACTTGTCTATCTGGTTCCATGTAAACTGACTATATTGTATGAAAGTTAATATAAAATCTTCTCTTGGATGATAACAAACACAGTAATTTGCATTTAAATGACAATGCAAGCAGTCATGAATACAACAAAACAACATTATTTGCATTTAAATATAGATTTATAAATGACAGGTATGTTCTATTGTTCAGTAGGAATTTGTTATTCTTTACATGTTGTTCTTTTTTCAGTAATGTATTTTTATGGTAATTTCTGTAACAAAGTCATTAAATTGTGCAATTCTTACCAGATACAGCCAGTAGAGTGTTAGCATCAACTGGAATGGCCCATTGTGCTATTCCTAGAACAAACAGTTCTCTCCAAGCATCTTCCAAAAGCATCAGCTGTCATACAATAGATGTACAATATAACATAGTGTATAATTTATAGATTTATAAACAATTTAAATATGTAAATTTCTGTTATTTTAAAAACTACTTTAAATGCCTGTCATGGTATTTTCCTCACAGATTTTGTTAGCTCTTCTCTTAGCTTTTTGAGAAGGTGTCTAGAAATAAGTCTATGCGTTGTAGAAAAACACTTAGCGTTGGCTCACTGTGCACCATGCTGTATAGACCAAAAGGGAGGAGAAGGAGAAAGGAGAGTGAGAACTCCTGTCCCAGACAGCTTGCACACTGTATGAACATTTGCCTTTGTTTTTCAGCAGTACTCCTAACAGCATAGGCTCTCTTCTCCTCTCCCTGGGCACATAGAGCTGTCCTAGGACAAACTGGAGGAGTATTCTCCTATTGCTCTCTAGGGATTACACTCCTTTCCCTTGGGAATGCAGGATGTGTGGAGAAAAGCCTGGACGACATCCTGAAATTGCATCACTCAAGCACCCCTGTAGATGATATATTTATGTTTAACCCCTTCCTGATTGAGCAAGTCTATAGCTCTTTGAAGCGTAGCATCTGGACACCCATACAGATTTTCAGTCTCGTTTGTTTTCCTGCTTTTCACTAAAAGTCATCCTGAAATTCTAGGCACTAAAAACTGTTTCCCTTCACATGAGAACCAGGGTTAGGGAAGCCCTTGAGTGAGGGGCAAAGGAGAAGGAATTTGAATGTAGACATGTGCTTCTCCTCTCCCTTCATAGCAGCACAAACCACAGCACCAGATGCAAATAGTACTCAAGACAGCAGGCTCTGAAATTAGTATCTAAGTGCCTAAGCTGAAAGCATTGTTCATTCTCTACAACTTCCATACGTTGCCTGGTTTTACGGAGGATATGTTTTTCTCTGTTTGGAGCAATGCCATTGATTTCCTTGGAGAGGCACTGGTGCGTTTGAAGAGGCAATGTGACTCCGGATAACGCAGACTGGCAAAGCCAGAAAAAATATATTTAGTCTTGAGGGCATCTATCAATTGCTGGCCCGGACCAGCTTCTTGAGAAGGGTTTGGAGGGCTCTGAATTCAGTGTAAGTTCATTAGCTCCCTAAAGGTCATGCTGTTGTGTATATGCATCGCTGTAACCCTCACATCTCTCAATAGAGTGGGAGAGATTTGGAGGGGTAGAAATGGTAGTGGACTCAGGAGGGATTGTCTGGTGGCTCCACATGGTGAAAACAGATTGCCCAAACTCATGCAGCAGAAGCAGCAAATCACAAGTATTAACATTGCTGTGGTCTGTGAAAGCATCGTCAGCTTATAAGCTTAGGAGGATGGGAAGGGAGTATTTTAAGTCTGCAAAGATTGTGCAAAAGTAAGAACAAACTAAAAAAATATGTCATGCCAAATGAATTACAATTTCCTTGGACTCAGATGTATGAAAGTTGTAGACAATACAGAGAGCATCCATTAAAGATCAATCCTTTATTTACATGCTAACTCTTAACAGTGGAAGTTTTGAACCACTGTGGTCTGATCAGAGCGGGAGGAAGAGCTCTCACAGTCTATAGAGCTTGTCATTATAGGTTTATGCCCATTTTCATGTCATGATTACCTTTCTGTACCATGCATTTTGCAGAATTTCTACACAACTTGACTAAAAAAAATGTGATGGGGAAGTATTTCTGTCTCTGTTAATACATAATTAGTGTTTGAAATGATTACATTGGATTTTGCAACACTAGAAGCTGCTCAGGTTATTATATGAAGAGTGTGTGTGTTCGGAGGGGTGGGGTCTAGGGTACAGTATCAATCTCAGCAGTTTTCTGAGAGGAGCAGAACCTGCTGGTAAGTCTTCTAAATGCTACAGGCTGTGAACCAACCCCTCTTCCAGATAATCCTGCCTGATGGAGAACAGGTATTAGATAGGCAGGTACTCTATATGGCCTAAGAAATGATTTGCAGCCTTTCATTTGCTTTTGTAAAACTTTTTTGTCATTCATTCATGCAGATACAATAGTAATGAATGGTGGTTCCTGAAAGATATCAGTTTCACATGGTCTTTCCCACTACGCATTTAAAGTCAGAAGACTTTAGAAATGAGAAACTCTTCCAATAGCTGGTTTTCTTCATGCCTATGCATAAGACTGTAAAACCACCAATTAAAATAATTCATGCTAAAGTCACACTCAGCCCTTCCTCTTCAAAGAAACAAGAAATCCCAGGCTTCCTGAAGGACTGGTTTCTGCTTCTTAGTCAGCCTCGTCTTGTTAGTATGACCTTTTGTGAGGGACTTGCATCAGGCCACCCTGCCTCTACAGACATGTTGGACAGGTGTGCAGGCCCACAGACCTTAAAGCAGGGCATTTTTGTTCAGTGTCTTCCAGTCGACAATGTGACCGGCTATAAGGAGTTTGGGAAGGGGCAGCAGCCTCTGTGTTACTGAGGGTAATGACACAGGAATCCCCAGACTTGTGTTTTGTCGACGAATTGGTTTCTCCTTATTTCCTTGCCTTCAAGATGAAACTGATATAGAGCCCTGGAATCACAATGCTATCGCCCTTTTTTTTTTTCTTCAGAAGAGCACGAAACAAAAGCAAATTCCAGGAAAAGGTTTTAGACTCTATTCAAGCAGATGTCAGGGATATAAAAAGAGAAATTCAGACATTTACAGCTGGGCCATTGTCAAATTAAATAATGCAATAGCACTATTATAAAAATCAACTGTCTGATTATTCATGAAATAAGGTGATTAAAATCAGAGTTATTTCCTCTCCAGCTCGCCTGAATGTGACAGAGGAATCATGTAGAGAAAGGCCCAGGTCAAAGCTTTAGAGCTGAGCAGCTCTGAATTTTGAGGAATCTGGCTTGCGATTAGGTACAGCAAGTAAATACGATGTTAAGGAAAGTCTGGGGCTTTAGTCTATCATTCACTAGTATTAGTCCCTGATGCGAATATAAAATAGCTAATGGGTTATTTAAAGATAATGGGAACACTCTGGTTTGTATGGTAGATAAGCAGGCCTTGCTGGCAGAGGCATGCAATGGAGAGTTCCCCTCCTCCCCAGTCCTGCTGCACCCTCCTCCTCCCTCTAGCAGGGATGACCTGTTGGGAAATGCATATATAATGTCAAAGGAAGCCCTAGCCTAAGTAGCCTCCTGCGGCTATCACTGGACTAGAGATGAATCCAGCGTCTTCCTGTGCTATGAGACTCACTGAAACAGCACGCTTGCTGGTTGTCCTCGATATTTGGGCCTGATTCTTCAGTCGCTTCATGCGCTAGATCTGATGCTCCATAGGGGTAACAGCAGCAGAAGGCAACATTAGAAAGCAGCGTGCTGCACTGGGACCACTGTCTTCCTAAAGTTGGGCACTTACAGGGTACATATCCTCCAGGGCCCAACCTCCTTCCTACTCACATCCGCTCACTCTGCAACAGTTTTGCCGTTAGACCTGAGTGGAATGAATCCCTCTTTGTCTAATTTCACAAAAGGGATTTCAAAATGTGGGTCTGGCTCTAGAAAAGGAATGTTTCAATATACCTTGGCCATATATGACATTGCAACTGCCATGATTTACCTTTAGGTAGAAAACACTCTTGATTTCCTAAGAAGCTCCTCTCTTCAGTTCAAATGCATATTTGCATATGAACAAGCAACACTTGCAACATGCATCCATGCGGTGTAACTAGTTCCTCTGATGACTGCTATGTAACATTGAAGGCACAACATTTCTAGTTACCATTTTCTGAAATTAGCTCAATCATATCAAAGTATTAGACACCTTTTATGATTGGAGCTTTGTGTAGATTTTCCCCCTTCCATTTTATAATTATCTGATTACTTTTTTTTAAATCAGTGCATTATACAAAGTACACTAAGTCCTCATCAAGAATCAAGTCATTAAGAAATTGCTTCAGCTCCTATGGTTCACATACGATTTACCTGAAGCAAAGGCAAATTGTCATAGATGAAAACAAGACAAATTAGGGAAGATTTTAATTAATGGTGAAAAAAATGTGAGGACTAGCCAAATTCTGCTTCCACCGTACTGGAGTGAGTGTGATGTAAGTTCACTGAAGCCAGTATAAGAAAGAAATGTTGCCTGTGTGAACAGGAGGGGAGAGGGAGAGGGAGGGGAGAGGAGAGGAGAGGAGAGGAGAGGAGAGGAGAGGAGAGGAGAGGAGAGGAGAGGAGAGGAGAGGAGAGGAGAGGAGAGGAGAGGAGAGGAGAGGAGAGGAGAGGAGAGGAGAGGAGAGGAGAGGAGAGGAGAGGAGAGGAGAGGAGAGGCACAATTCAAGAGGAGAGATCTGAGTCTCTATGTGGATAATTGACAGGCCAGTGTTTATGTTCCAGTGAAGAGGTGGGAAGAGAAGCAGTTTGGCCCACTGAGCTTTGGGAGAATTTGCTTCTCCTGGTCTGTGGCCTGATGGCTTTTCCTTTAGAACTTATCCTCCCATAGTATTTGCTTTATATTAGCATTTTTATGATTTGATTGCATCCCTTGCATCATGAAATAGCTGTTTAAAGAAAACGGTTTCCAAAGCACTGCCTGTTTTTCAGAGATTAGACCACATCTCTGTCCTGAACCTTGGAGCAGCTTGAGTCCGTTGCAGATTTAAAGGTCTGTGGCTGAAGGTTCATGTCCCAGTCTGACTTCTGAGCCCTTGCTAGCAGCAGGCCAGGCTGTCACTGCCCTTGCTGCAGGTGCCTTACCTGGTCCTGCAGTGACAGGGTGGAGAAGGCTGGGACACTCTTTGCCCACTTGATGCTCATGAACAGAAGCCTGGCTGCTGACTCACAGACCGATTCAGTGGCCACTTCGTAGAGATACATGGGGGCACCGTTGACTTCATGTGGATACTAATATCAAAAAGAAAAATAAAGCAACTTCATACACTGTGCCCAGGGCAGCCCGATCTTCCTCTCCCCTATAGCTGCTGCTCAGTGGCCCATTCTCATGCCCAACACACACCGTGCACTCTCTTGTTCTGCAACCAGGTGGCATTACTGTTAGCGGGCACACTCCAAAGCACTCTGTGTTGCCGTCTCTGTGCACGGACTGTGCTCCAGAAACAGATGTCTGGAGAGTGTTAAAAGGAGAGTGAAATTATCACATGAGGGAACAAATTACTAAAATGTGGTGTCATCGTTTACCCTGTCACACAGTGACATGCCTCTGTTAGAAGAGTAACAGGAAAACAAAATTCGTTAAGAATTTGTATTTTATAACTAGTATTTCAGAGGCTGATTTGGCAGTCCAGCCCAGCTTAGCAAAATAGTACATACTTATCTAGCCTTAGCCCTCTGTCTGGCTCTCTGACTCCAACAGGGTGCAGGCTAAGCTATGTGTAGAGCTAAGCACACCTTAAGTGTTGCACAGAATTGGAATGGAGTTAAATTTT